>NC_064883.1:4577288-7459788 GCF_929443795.1 Astur gentilis | reverse complement strand
CTTGCACTCTGTAGTGAAGACCAAAATGCTGCACAAAGGACAGCATGGTTTCAGCAGCCTTTGTGGCCCATAGCTACAATGAATTAAAATGAATGGAAGTTCTACCCAGTGAAAAAGAATCATGCAATCACTTCACCAGTCCTGATGTTTAATTTTATATTTAAATCACTGTGGTTGAGACGTTTGTGTATTGCCAATATGAATAAGCTGTAGTTTTGGTTTTGGGGTTTTTTTCCTTCTAACAGTGCATAATTGAACATATAAGTTGGGCCAATGCTGTAAGGAGGTAACTGGAGGGGTGGATATCCAGGACAGAAGACAGGAGGTTTTAATACTGTCATTTAGCATGATAGCTGGGTATGCTTGCTGAAGGACGAAGCCCTGTCTCGAGGGCAAACTGTGAATCAAGGAGTGGCATAAACTGGCATTTCAACTTCTTCATCACTGTACTAACTAGTCTGTCATTTGGTCTATGGGCTGTAGGACATGTGTGGCAAGAAGGGCAGCCACTACTGGTTGTGTTTGTCTGCTGAAAAAAAAAAAAAAAAAGAGTGTGAAGGTGCTATATTTAGCAAGAATAAGAAGACATTCTCCGTGTCATCTGTGCTCCAGGGACTGTGAGGCCTGCTCATGAGACCAGAAGAGCCAAAGGGTCTGGAAGAGGAATTACTACTTTAGCTCCCGCTCTCTGCAGGGTCAGCTAAGGGAAGGGACCAGTGCAACCCGTGTTAATGCAATGCTGGGAATGCCCTTCTGTGAGGGACTCAGGTGCCACAGGAGGCTGCTCTCACAAAGGTGATTGGGAGCTTTAAGCTAAATACCTCAATCTAGTTAGGGGAAAAAAAAGAAAAAGGGGATTTTTTTTTATTTGAGTTTTTTTCAGATTTAATGAGCTGTTCTGTCAGGTCTTATTTAGGCTCAGCAATACGACCTGTAATAACTTAACACTGCCTAATAGGATGGCATATTGAGTGTGGATTGCTTATCACTACATAATCGCAAGTTGTACTGATAGTAAAGAGTCATATTGTTAGCACAGTGCTTGGAGGAAGGAAAGGAAGACAAAATACATATTATTTGGGTGCGTGTTTATAGCAAAGCTCTGTCTATACACATTGACAGTAGAATTAATTTCTCAATAACCTCACAGGCGGCACTGGTAACAAAGCCACAGATTCCTGAACTCCAAGAAAATAGGAAGCATAAATATTTCTAGTTGTTTGGAGAAGTTGCTATTTATGAGCTCGGTTAAATAATGTGTATGTTTCAGGTTTTTCTGACAGACTTTCTGTGAAAGGTGCACCTGTGAAGGGTGTCTTTCTAATACAGCATCCTGCTGTTAGGGCACTGGTGAGGCCCAGACAAACTGGACACAAATTTCATTTTACTCTCATATCAAGAGCCCCCTGGAGAGATATGTCTTAGAATATTAGTGTCTTCAGTAGCACAGCCATTAAAGCAAGCACAGGGAATCACCCATCTGCACAGGCTTAAGGATAAGAACATTGCTGCAGAAGCTGATCTCTAGACTGATGTTGCTATTTAATGTGGCTTCTAGCAAACTGTGAATAAAACTCCCGGCTTGCAGATGACAGGTTACCATGCTAGACTTGCAAATTCTTTCAGGAAACCAAAGCAGACACAGCTGCAATCAAGCTGCATTAAGCCAGGCCTCCAGTCCCAATGCAGTGCAGTGACTGCAGGAGAAGAGTTTGGTTCTAGTGACAATGTCAGTTGGCACAGACATCTTTTGTTCATATCACATAATCCTTATTCACATTTCTTCCATTTCTTTGTGAATCATAAATACCAGTGATTAAGGGCAATGGTCACTTTTTCAGGTTATGAAGATACATAAACATACGGTGCTGCTTCATTATGCAATGGGCTACGGCTCCCAGAGTGAGCAACTTGCAGACCCTGTCAGCTCAAACTTCTCCATGCAGAGCTCTTGGGATGGACGGCTCTAGGGTGTCTGTGCTCCATGGACAATTTGAGGATTAGTGCTCCTGCAGCTGGTGTGGGAAACCATACCAGCAGTGTAGTTGTGCGTTAGGGACTGGGAGACAGGGTCTGGATTTGTGCAGCCTGCACAAATAAGCCCAAGCCTCCTCGCCTTGGCTAGGAAATAAGTCTTTGTCAAAACTGGAGTAATCACATTAAATCAGTGAAAAAAACCACAACTCTCTTAAAATATGTAATGATCAATTATAAAGTCATTTTGAGGAGCATGACTACTTTTAAAAAACCCAAGAACCTCAGACTTGTAATTTGTAACTGATTGGTCATTATTTGCATGTAATACAAGGGCAAACATTTTCAAATGTGACTAGTACTTTTAGCATCAACTGTTGTCTGCCCAACTTGAAAGCTGCTACTTTCTGGAAACTTTTTTAAGAGTAGCTACTGAAAATCAAGCTTCTTATCATTCAGCCAGAAGGAAGAGTGTCTGGAATCACTGGTAAGCGGAAGGAAGTGTCTGAAATCACTGGTTGCTTTTAAACACCTTGGCTTTGGAGAAGGGACCACTGCTCAAAACAGTTAAGATCATATCAAGAGGAATTTTTTTTAATTATGTAAGAGATAATTAGCATCAGAAAGCAGGAATTCAACTTTCTGTCAATAAACTGATATCAACAGCAAGTCTCCATTTAGGCAGTACTGTTTTTTTCTGGTACTCTGACTTGAGGCACAGTCTGCATACTGAAATGACTGCAAGTAGGAGCAGTTTGGTTGGTGTGCTCACAGCATAACACGTTCAGGGGCAGGTTTTTCCCTTCTTCACTTTAGCTTTAGGACAATGCCTTCTCTCATTAATCCTTTAAAACTGTGGGCAGCTGAGGCAATGATTACCTAAGAAGAAGAGGAGAATAAGGGAAGTGGAAGGAGCTCTGTGTGTGGCAGCTATTTTTACATCTGTGATGCCTTCTGGCATTGCGGATGGGCGGCCTGCACTCAGTGCAAGTGTGAACAGTCGTCTTTGCGGGGCTTCACACGTAGCATCTGGGGTGCCACACATGCCTATGTGGAGGTCTAAGTTTTGCAAGGGGTCAAATACTGTCATCCTTTATACTGTGGTGAGCTAAGCCTCTCTCTCTTACCTGTTTCTCTATCTGTCCTTTTGCATACACAGGAAAAGTAAAGAAAGGCTTTGAAAGACACCAATGCTAAAGTGCTTTAGGTTGGGCTTCTGGTGAGGAATGGAGGAAATCTTCCTTCATCAGCAAACTGTAGACCAGGACTCACCAGCTGCTTAGGATGATGGAAAGTCACTGCCAAACTCATGCACAGAGATAGATTCAGATTGAGGGAAGCATTTGTGGAAATACCCCAGTAAAGAGGAAAGAGGCACTATGTGTGCAAACACACGCATATAAGTTTACCCCAAAGCCCCCCCAAAATACAGATTTGAACTAGAGAGGAGACTTGATTCTGAGATTCTCCCTGAGTTTCCTGCGTATCAATGTGGAAACTTCTGCTTATATAAAGCTGTAAGCATGACTCCTGCATGCTTGCTCTGATGCAGCTTGCATTCAGGGTACTCTGCTCTTTTCCTTGTGATGGTAGTCTGTTTTATTATTTGCCCAGGTTTTTCTATGCAATCTGAGTACTCCTATGGGGGTGATTCCAATTTTGGGCCATATTCAGCAGCCAGCACAGTGCTGGAAATTATCACTGCAATGCAAACACCTGGCAAAGTGAGCTGAAGTGCACCTCTAGTGTTGTGAAAGCTCATCTTCAGGATATCGACGATCCTTGCAATCAAGGAATATTTTTGTCAATGGGGCCTTATTATATTGCTCTCTATGATGCAGTTGGGGAATTGGGATAGGGGGACTTCACGTAACTTTTGATTGGACACCTGAAAGAAGAAATAATTTGCTATTACAAACTATACCTGCAATTCAGTACAAGAAAATTATGCAGGAAAATTTGGGGTTTTAAACACATTTGCTTGGCCTCAGAGACATCTCGTATTCCATGGACATTTGTACAACTTCATATTGCTCTCTGAAATGTTTGGGAGAATTAAGCCTTAGACTGAAGGTTAACAGAAGGACATATTTTCTATCCACTTTTTTTTTTAAATATGGTTGTAAGAAAATTGACTATGATTTAAATTCAGGTAATGTAAGTAGTAGTATTAACAAAGACCTTGAGAAAGATGTCTCCTAGTGATTTGCCAGTGTATTCTAGTACAAGTCTTATACAATGATAGGGAACAGAAGGATGGTTCAATGATGTAAAAATTCTCCTTTGCTCTTCTGGAAAGGCTCCGCATTTGAAGTGAACAAAGACAGAGTGGTTTTCACAGATGTGTGCACTTTACATAGGTATGTTCCTTCTCATGTAATCAGTACTGCTACTGATATAGCTTTTGCTTCTAGACAAGTATCATCCGGGTTTTTAATGTTGCTCCTCTCCAGAACATGTTCCTCCAGTAAGAGGAGAGGGAATTTAAATATTGTCTTCATTTTACAATCTGGAAAAATGAAAAAAATCTGTAAGTCATACACTTATAAAAGTCCAGGTGAGAAGTAGAAAGAAAAGAATAGTATATTTATTACTTTATCATTCAAGAGTAATTTTAAAAAATCTAATTTAATGGTATGATATAGGTAACCTGAAAAGACTCTAATAAATGGCAGATGGATGGAGGACCATCCAGGAGTGAATGGGGAAGAGTCCAGAAGCAAGTCTAGCTCTGACAAACATGGGAATGGTCCCTTCCTTCACACTGTGGAAAAGGAGGACCGGAAGAAGTGAAGATGTGGAAAAGAAGGGAATGGAGAATGAGAGTGTAGAGAGGAGCCTGATGCATAAGTATGTGGAGATTTTAGAAGACTTGAACATGTTGGAGCAGAAGGATTCATGGTAAAATGTTCTGTTTGTGAAGCATATACACACTTCACAGTATCAGCATGTGATTGTTTATGGCAGTAATTCTCAACTGTATCTGTCAGGCAGTATATTACCTTCAATATTTTCTTTCTACAGGTGTCTGTTCCTTCTGCTGGGAAGAACCACATGTAGTTACTAGTGGCTCATCAAAGGCTTGGGATCACAGTGATATGGTTAGCTGTTTCTCTCTTGTTCTACATCCGGTCCCAGAAAGATTAAGAAAATTACCTGAAGTGATGGCGAAGTACCTGCAGGTTGAGCCGCTACACCACATTAGTGTATGTTGCATGTGACAATGCTGTCTCTCCACATGATAACATTGCCATCTCCCATACTGACAGGAAGAAGGAAACACTTAATGAGCAACTAATGGTATCGCAGAGGTTCATGCCATGAGAAGCTCACAGCGGAATCTTGCTACCTTTCCTTGAATCCTTACTGTTAGGGCACTCCAGCTGGTGAAAGCAATGGTTTAACTCACTCCTTTTGACTTCATTCCCTGGGAGGTCGTAACGATTTATTATTACACTAGTACCTAACATGCCTTAGGTTTTTGTTTACTAGCCTGGAAAGGCTAGTGTGTAGTAAGGGAAGGCATGGATTTTCAGCTGACTGGCTATGCTGTACTGGTTCTCCCTGTAAGCTAGTCTACCCAGCTCTGAAACTGGAGAAGGCTATCTTATGCTTAATGCACAAAGTCATCCCGCTGCACTCGAGGCATCTGGCCGAGGGATCTCTGGAGCTTTCCAGCTGCTAAATGTCTCTCTGAGTCCCACACCAATGGCTGAGCTCCACACTAACCTTTCTCCCATGATAGTGGCCTTGAAGGCTCAGATTTGACCAACCTCAGGGTATCGTAATGGTCCAATAAACACTTTGCATCTTCCTGAGGAGATTTTAGGGTTTAAATGCTGACCATATCTTCTTAATCTTTGAGGTTTTTCTTAATGTTGGAAATGCTATTTTGTAAAGAATGTGGTGGTCATTGCAGGCTTTACTGAATAATGAAATAAGATGCCAATGCAGCTGTGTGAGATAGGGGAATAGACGAGGTGAACCAATTATTCTCCTACCAGCCACAAAAAGTCTGTTTATATATGAGTTATGTAACCCAAGCTGACACTTCACCAGGCAATACTTCAGCTAGAAATTATGAACACCTTTCCCACCTCACCACACATGCTATTTATCAAGTCCAGGGATACAAAAATACAACTTTGAGGCTAGGTATAAAGAGTTTTTAAGAGCCAAGTTGAGAATCCGTGTTGATATTGAACTCACAGGTAGTTTAAAGATGTCTCTCTCTGGCCTGAACAAACGTGAGGGTGATGTGTCAGGATGTAAAATGAAGAATAAAAAAGGCAAAATGGAGTTTTCAGGTAGAGGTGTTAGTTAACTGTACTTAAATAGTCTTCACGTTGCAAGCCACTGAATGTCTTAGCAGCTGCTTAAACCACATTCTCCAGCTCCATCCAGGAGCATTTGCCCTGAACATGCTGCCAGGCACCCAGCTCTAAAGGTTTGTGCTCTGTAGGGGAAGAAAATAAGGACTGGAAGGAACAAGTCTGTTCCCCTATCACTTGCCAGCGACATGCAAAAGTGGAAGTTACACAGCAGTGCCAGGGTGCTGCGAGGGCTGGCAGGCCGAGGGGCCAGGCCCAGGGCGGGCCAGGCCCAGGGCAGGCCAGGCCAGCCGCCCACGGAGGGGGTCAGGCTCAGCGGGGTCTGTGGCCTGGCAAACCCTGGGCTGTGCTGAAGTAGGGGCCCCCGGGTGTGTGGGGCTGGTCAGGGCCAGCAAGGTCTGTGGGTGTCCCCCCAGGCCCTGACACACTGCGGGCGGTTGAAGGGTCTTTGTCAGTTCTCGCCACGCTCCTTCGTTTTCCCTCTAGGAACCAGCTTTCCAAAATGTTCCCCTCAGATATATTTGCAGCCAGGCTTATGACTTCTTCAGCTCCTTTTACGTACCACAAAGCAGAAAAAGCAGACACTCTTCAGCTACTTCAGTCTCTTGTCTCACATCTGCACCTTCAGAGTCACAAAGTCTGTTCTAAAATTAAAAGAATGCTAAACAAATACTCTGTTGAGGTGCAAATGGCAACATGATTTAAATACTATTTTCAGCCTTCGGCTTTGTTGGCATTGGTTATTAGTGATAAGTGTGAAGTAATTATGTATATAATTATAATAATTTTTATTATTAGCATCATTTGCCACGTGGGACTGTATTCTCCTCAGGAGCCATCCCCTGAAATGGCCAAAGGGGCTGTAGCTTTCCCATCTAACTCCATCAGACCCCACTTGCTTCAGACCTTACTATTTTCTCCATTCATGCTGTAAAATAAGGTTATGTTTACATCTTTGTCTTTATTTTTAAAATGCTTTGATGAGTTTCAGTATTTCTCCTTGCCTGTGATAGCAGTAGCTGGGAAAACCTGTGGCTAGTGCTGCCTGGTGTCAGTGCTGGAGCAGGCTGTGAGTACAGGTGGGAAGGATATTTTTCTTTCCTTTAGATGAGGAGCCTCTAGGGATTAACAGAACAGTAAATAAATCTGTTCTGTGGACAGATTATAGTCTAATTAGAGGTTTGTGAAGTTCTGGCTCTAATTTACAACCTCTGAATTTTCATGCAGTTTTGGTTTTGAGCAAATGCAGACGTTTAGTCTGAAACTTGACTCTGGCCACTGAACTGCCAGTGGCTTCCACATAACATGAGTGGTTGACCCAGATCAGCTGAAAAATCCTCTCAAATAGCACTTGGTTTTAGGTTCAGGGAAAGTTCACATATCTGTCCATTGTGCTGAGGTTCTGAATCGCAATTGCAGATTTGCAGCATTCTAATTTTATTGTCTCTGAACATTGCTGTATTTAGGCTAACTTGTGTGTGTTTCTGTGTTTGGTGTAAAAAAAGATCAAAAAACCCCTTCTAGATTTACAACAGAGATTAGGGTAATATTTGCCCTTCTACAGAAGCCTCTGTCTTCTGATGTCAAACCTGTGAAATAGGCCAAGTTATATTTTTCTCCATTTTGCTTATGTTTTCTTCACATCCCAACCAACACAGCTAAACTGTCAGAAGTCTTTAGTTCAGGCATAAACTAGAACATACAGAATTTATATGATTTCAGGTAAAGGCATAAGTTTATTATAGGGTCACAAATAAAACTCCTACTTACTGACAATTTGGCTTGTATTTTGGTGTTAAAGCTCTCATGGGACTGGGGCAGGGGGGAAAGTTGAAGCCTCTGGGGTCCACAGAAAGGACCACACCCCACTTATATCCGTAAGCTATACAGACACCTTCTCTGCATGGGAAATTAAATCTTCATTGACAAAAACTGTTGAGAAAATAAAATATTGATCTTGCTTGTGAGACTTTTATGTTAGTCAATTAAATTAGTACAATACCTTTCCTACTAGTAAAATAAGAGTGCCATTACTATATGGAAATATAATGTTCCATAATATTTTTATTGTGAGACAGGGGATACCTCTTACAGCACTCAGAAGTACAGTTTATACAAGACTATAAAGTTAGTTGTGATCCATAAACAGCAGATATAGATCTCAGATATAGCTTTGAAAATCAGTTTAAAGGAAAGTGCCTTATTCTCTTTGCAATATCATATCAAAGTAGCATCATTTTAAAAAAATCATAATCTCTTCTAATTTTTTTATACTGAAAGACAATGAAACATCATTCTAATACTTAAATTGGAATATGAATCTGACAATATTTTTGCTACTGCATCTTCTAAAATTAAAAAACCTTTCAAAACTAATAATTACCCAGAATCCATGTCTACTGCAGCTAGACACATAACTGTACAAATATAGGCATATGTGAATGGCTAGTGAAACATAAGGGACCTAATAGAACTGAGATTTGGGTGGAAGAACTGTGTTGCGATGTGACTATTTCTCTACCAAATGATGAGATGTGAATATGACTTGGCAGGTGCAAATGGCAGCTGTGGCCTCCTTTTCTTACCAGGCTAGTTCTTTCTTTCCCCCAAATCTGTACTTTCTTGGAAGTACCTCTAGTCTCTGGTGTACTCCTGAGTGTATAAATAAGCAAGCTAGGCACCCAACTGTGGATACTTACTTATGGGTACATCTCCCACCCACTTTTTTTTTAAAAGTAAGCCTTTACTGAGCAAACCTATTGCATAATATAGACAGGAAGCTACTCCATCTTGTATGAGTTGCCTGTAATATGGAACACACCTACAAAATAATGAAGAATTTTCATTTTAAAGTATTTGGTAGCATATTGTGTGAAATGTGGAATCCTGGCACATCTTCTCATTGCAATTTCTCCCTCCCCCCTGCCCCAAACTGTCCCAAACATGCCTTAATAGGGAAAACAGAGCATATTAGTCTACTGGGATACAAATAGCAGCTGCTATTATGATCAGAGAGTTCATAGTATTGTTTAATAAAACAACTGTTCCGTTGTTTCACTGAGGCCTAGGAGAGTATATCTTATACAGCTGCTTTCCATGTATCTGACCAGTCATTGTTCATTCTCATCCTTTCCACTCTTTCAAAACATGATTAATAGTACTTTCCTGTAAGGTTGGCCTTTTCATCTGAAAACTATGTCTTTACACCCCTTGTCTTTGGATTAGCTTGACTGTAGTTCCACAAGTTGGCTTTGACCATCCTACCTTCAAGCAGCATTAGAGGTTCTTCACTACAGAGCTCTCTTCCTTAACAGCGCTTAAAGGACAGGGCATGAGGACTGAGGTCTTCTTTTTCAACAACGAGACAGTCTTTTGTAGCTGATATTTAGCTACCAATTTGGAAGAACTCCCCAAGTTAGTTTTAAAGACAGATTGCATGCTTGCAGAATGAAATCAACAAACTCTGGTCTCAGAAAATGTAAACTGGGTTGCAGGAACATATTCTTTTTAAAACTGATCATGCCCTCGATATTTCCTAGTGTATATAATCTCTTAAAAAAACCATTTCATTCTTCCTACTTTTTTGTTATTTACAAGAATAAACTATTTATATCATGGGCAAAGGTTTTATTATGAAAATTGGTGCAACTTGATAATACATTAGAGAAGGAGTAAACATTTGTAATGATAGCAGTTAAAGCACTGAGTCCATAGCAGGCAAAGATTCAGCAAGTGAAAGACATATCTCTCTAGTAATGGCGTGTATAAATTGCCCACAAACAGTATGTAGTCCATGTTATGGTCTGATGGGATAGCTGTTGTGTGCTAAGTGAGTTTATTTAGCCTGTGGTCAGCCTCCTGTCCAGCAATCTATGAGCTGTGGGCCTATTTTTCTTGAGGGGTTAATCTCAGAGAATTGCCCACCTCTCTGAAATTGTCATTTTCCTTAAACCTTTAAATAAATAACAGATAGAAGTGATTTTTTATTATTTGAAGATTGCTTTGAGTGACATTTTAATGCACAGGTTTCAATAGTTTTTCAACTTCTAAGTCATCCAATACTATCTTTTACCAGTTTTGGACAGAAGACTTACATGAAGCCTTTGACAATAGCAAAAAAATGCCCACATGCATGCAGACACATTTAAAGGGCTATTAATTCAATGATCAGTAAATTAGAAAGGATTGATTTGTATTAAGAAAAACTGTAGAAGGAGTAAGATATGGCAAGTCTCAGATATATCTTGTATCATTCTTCACATCATCTGTGAACTTGATCCATAAGTATTACCTCAGATATCTAAGCTACTAGAAAAATACAAGGGTATTTTTCCACAGTTGAAACACGAAATGCTGTATAAAAGACTTAGTTCCAAATACTGCAGTGTACTTGCATCAGGAATGGATCCGGAAGTATTTATAGTTTGCATGCTACTGAAATTTTCCTTAAAATAAGTACCCAAAGCAAAAGATATCTATTTACAAATTATTTTGGTGCATGCTAGTTCAGTAACTGGCACAATGTAGAAGCAGACAGCCTTTTACCGGTTGTACTATCTTACTGGCTTTGCGTAGTCAGGAGTAGTTTGTGTTCTCTCCTTTGATTAAATTCTTTTATTTAGTACTGTAGCAATTTAATCTCTTTCATTTATAAGCTCAAGCTGTTTGGCTTTCTTGCCTTGCAAGTTGTATGTGTTTTAGTGACATTTTCACTTCTTACTTGCCGTCTAGAAGTGTGAGTTGAAGTAAGATCTAGTTTGGCTAACTTAAAGATGACAGTAATCCCCTAAGTGTAAGAGGAGCAGAATTTAATTTTCTGTAGTTTTTTCCTTTCCCAGTGAAAAGCAAGGCATTCTTCCCTTTCTTTTGAGTTATGACTCACTTCTCCAGATTTTGTTTTGATCTGAGTAATTAGTGTTTTTTTGTCTTTTATTCTTTATTTTTAGCAACCACAGTCTATCTCCCACTTAGTTGCTGACATAAAAATATTAGCAGAAAGATGTTGCCTTGAAGGGTAAGGAAAAACCATTCATAAAAATCTCAGTGAGGATTAAGTGGGATTCATCCAGGAAAGATCAAGAGTTGAAAAAGATTGTTATTAAACATGTTTATAGAGTACTTTGAGAATACAGCATATTCCCTGTTCCAGTAAGCTCACAGCTCGGTGGCAGGGAGAGAGATGAGATGACTGGTGAGGAGAAGAAGGAAGGAAGGTTCCTCAAAGGAGGGAGTTGAGGGAGGAGTGAGAAGTTATTTGGAGTATAGGAAATGTGCGATGGTGCCGCACACAGAAGGGGACACAATGTCAGGAATGAGAGGAGGCGACTAAAGAGCTGAGGGAGCCTTTAACAGACCTCATCACAGTGTTGGCCTGTTTCTTTGCGAGTGAGACAAGGCGTGGAGGAGGCTCGAGACACACTTCTAGCTCTCTGTCTCCTTAGGGGCTGTGAAATCTTATGAAAACCTGTTTCCTTTTGAGTTTCCCTGTGTAAAAAACCCAAATAAAAGTAATATTAAGGGGGATATTGGTAGAAAAGATTGAACACCTCTATTTTTGTGGAAAAAGACACGTACTATCTGGCTAGACCTAATAGTAATGATATCTCATAGGCACTATCTGCTCGGGTGAAAAACAGGATTTTGTGAATTTGCTTATAGACAGGGATGACTCTCTGCTCAGCCCATGACAGTGGGAAAACCAAAGCTGAGTTAACCCACTGCAATAGTCCTTGCATTAGGATAGGACACAGGAAGCTAGTGAGGAGGAAATCCCACCTCCCTTCAGTGGGCTCCCATTTCTGCTGTTTGCAGGCCTCTTGGGCTCCAAACCTGAGGACTGGATTGCTTCACAGAGGCCAGCTGCTGGATGTTAAGGCAATTAGGAGCACAAACCCCACAGCATCTTCATGTGGCATTGTGAGCTATTAACAGCCAGAAGCTGAAATTGAGGGAATTATTTTTCCCTTGTTTGCATGTGTTCATCAGCTCTTCCCTGGTCCTTCAGATTTCCTTAGAAGGGCACTGAGGGTCCCCAGCCACCCATGCACTGGCAGATTGTCCAGGCCCTGTGACAGGGTTGGGGATCCCGTTTTCTCTGATTTGGAGCTCCTCTCGGGGTCAGAGTGTAAGAACTTCTGCCTTGCTCACAACCACCTCCTCCATTTTTTGACTGCATCCAGAGCAGCCACAAATGTACATCCATACCTACCAAGAAGCTGAAAACAGAATGCCCTAGCACAGAGTCTATAGATTTCATATGTAAATGCCTGGAATAATCACCCTATATTGTTTAAGGATTACAAGCAAATACAATTTTTTTTTTTGGTATGTGACCATCGTGTCCAAAAACACAAGCATTCTGGATAATGAGTCAATATCTAATTAAGGACATCACCAAACTACACTTATTTCTCAGACTTAGTATCTTCCCACTGGGAATATTCACTAATCTCTCACTGATTAATTACTGTAAAGACTTATGCTTCTGGATAATTATAAGATGTGTGATAATGGATCAGACCTTTAATCCATTAAATCTGGTATCTTGCTTCTGACTCTGACCAATAGCTAATGCATCTCAGAAAGGTGAATAACTCCATGCTGCAAATACTCTATTGTGGAATATGGAAGAAGGAGCCCTTCCTCACCTCACCGGGTAATTGCTTTGAAGTATGAGATATAATTACCATTATCTTAGTCCATGTAACTATGTGTCATAAAATGATGAGTACTTAGTGTGTGGCAGGCTGAAAATAGAAGGATCTGAAATAACCTCTGTTAGGTAATAAAACTGGGTTATGTCTAAGAAAATGTGGTTAGCCATGCCAAAACTTTGGAATCCTTCACTCCAAATCAAACCTCAAGATTGCATCTAACATCTGTTTTTTAATGTCAGAAAAAAATGGACTTCTGAGAAACCCACAGCATGTTTCAAGAGTTTAAGATACTTCAGAATGATTTTCCAGTTTGTTACCTATAGTGGCTGGACATTTGTTGTAGTGAATTGTCTCAAGGAAGCCTCACAGGGATTGTGTGCCTCTGGCTGCTGGCTTGAGAGGCAGCAGGGCTGCAGGTAGAGGCTGGTGGCTTTGCATGGCATCTCTGCAAGGGTTAACTGTAAGGGGCTTGTCTTTGGTATTAGCTTCAGAGGATGTTTTTGATAAAAGCTCTTTTGATATAAAAGAAGATTCTTTGCCTTCACAGAGCCGTCTTTCAATACGTTTTTGGTCTGTTAAGCAGGCTTAAGCACACTTTATTGCACAACTGCAGCCTCAGCCAGTGACACCTGGGTGCACATGATTGCAATATCCTCCATGGCTTTATGCTGCTTTATGGAAAGAAACAGCAGGGTGGAGTAAAGGAACTTCTCTAAAGCACAAGAATGCTGTTTGGGGTATTATATGCCTCAAGCTTGAAGAGGAGAAAAAAGTCCTCTGGGTACAGAAGTTAATTTATTTTTGTGTGATACCCTAATTGATGGTGTATTGAGGTGGACTCTTATTCTGACAGAAGGAGCATCAGCTCTGCCCTCATACATTTCTTATCTACAAGACAGATAAATGCAAAACGAGTGATGGCCAATATCTGCCCACATGATTAGCACCCCTGCAATGGGAACTGAATAATGGGATCCTGATGACCCATCCCAGCCCTTTGATTTGAATGAGGATTTTTTTTCTGGAAAGAACTGATGAAAGCAATCAGGATTTAGACCAATGCTTTTCTTCCAAACTTGGTTTTGGATACAGACCTGGGTTCTGATTTCACATAGGTTTAATGTGATGGTAACTCAGTTGAATTAAGTGCACTTACTCCTGGTTTACACAGACATAACTGAGAGCAGAATCAGGTCTTACATGTTAACACATATGGGTGACTGTATAACCAACTGGCATACAGTAGGTACCATTAAAATCTTGACATTTACTGCTCATAGTAGTTAAATTTACTGTGCTATTTGCAGTATTCCCAAGTCTAAGAGTAGGAAATCCTTTAAATACTGCAGTAAAAGTAAATCCCATGGTGTGATAAATGTCAGGATTTAAAGGAACCCAATTTTGTTGTTGTTTTCTTCTTTTTTTTATTGCTATGTTCAAACTTTTTGTGTCTTTTTTTTTTTTTTTTTTTTTTGATTGTGGTGGTTATTTTTTTTGAGCAGAATCTCTCCTGCTTTGAGACTGGCTGAAGCCTGCATTGGTGTGATATTTCCTTAAATATTCTCCTTCTAGAGAGCTCGTCTTTCCAAAGATTGTGTGTCACATAAAGGGCACTTGAGTTTGCTTTGAGATGCCTGTGAGCGTCCCTGCTGGATCCACCTACTTTCTTCTTGGTTACAGCTTTCAGTGGGGACTGGAGGGGCCCTGAGAGTCAGTCTGCTGATTCTCCACCACCCAGGGCTTCCACTGGAGGGAGAACTTAGCAGAGAGCTGGTGACATTGGCTTTCCAGTGCCTTTGTTAGAAGAACTTAGCCCACTATTTTGACACTACTTTCACAGATGCACACAGCAACACTTTTCCCTCCCCTGAAATGACAGAAATTATGAAGAGTGTTGGAGAAGATTTTAAGCAAAATAGGCACTTTTGCAATGATACCAGACCAGATTTAACAAAATACTTAGGTTCCTAGGGACAGATGCCTTTGTAAATCTGTTTGATTCACAAAAACTTTGACTCTTAACTCTCAATCTACATTTAGATAGTTTTGTAAATCCTACCAAATAATTCCTTGCATCTTTAGATGCCAAAAGACCTTCTATAAATGTGATCTGTGAGTTAGTTTATGAGCAAATTTGGGTCTTTCCCATGAAAGCATAGATTCATTATTGTGGCTAGGTAGTATTCACATAAAATACAATGATCATTTTGAACAGTAGCAGGAGTCTCGGTCACCTTTCCTCCCCCTCCACCTGCTTTATTCTCCCCCCCCTCCAACCTAAAAGGAGCTGGTTTAGGATTGGTACACCTGGAAGAACAGTAGGAAATCCTTGCAAAGTTTGGAGCAAGTCAGTGCTGCACAATCACCTGTGCCCACTTGTCCCATCCAAAACAATCTCCACTCTTTTATGACAAGGAAGGGAAGAGAAACAAAGAGTGACAGTGAAAGGATGGGAGAAAATGAGAATTATTGCCCTGGCTTAAGTGCACAGCCTATTTTTGGAGAAGGGTTAATAATGTACTGCCAGTAGACTGGTTCCTCTCCATGCACAACAACTGTTGGGGATGTCCTTTCAAATCTGGCTACTGCCTGGTTAGCTGGCATGTGATATAAAGCAGGAAATATGAGTGTGCCAGGCATATATAACTGTATGTGTGCCACTCCTGGTCCATCTGCAGAGTAATACTGCACCTGCCAGTTGCTTTAGCTGGCTGGGGGGAGGAGGGAAGGAAGAGAGATTATGTACTATTAGACAGGGAAAGCCCACCATCTTCTCATTTTCCTTTCATTGTTCTGCTCTTGTTTCCTTTCTTTTTGCAACAGAGTTGAACAAATACCACAGTATGTTTTCCAGAATTGGCTCTTTAGGACTGGGTACTTTTGGGGTACTGCTCATACAGTAAAAACACCTTGTATTTGTTTTTTAGAGAACAAAGCTGTCAGTGTATGCAGGTTTGTACACCTCTGGGTATCATATATCTTGACTTCAAACCCTTTTTTTACATGTAGGGGATTATATTAATAATTTGGAACCTTTTCCACAAAAGATCTAAATTGCCTATAAAGCAATACATTTCCTTACTGCTCATCAATCATTTTTCTTCTGCAAAAATTTCCAGCACCCATTAAGAGCCTTAAATCATAAAACCTAACTGCTCCTGAATAAATAAAATTTGGAACTTGATATGGATGACCTACTATTTCATCCTGTAAGTGACAGAGGGCTGAGCCTGAGGATGGAATAAACCAACATCAGCTGACATAAAGGATGCTCCATCCTCGGGACAGATAGGAAAATCTTTATCCCAAGCATCTTCAAAATTTGTGAGTATTCTTGCACTGGGTTTTTTTGGCTTTCCAGAACTCATATTGTCTCTCAGTGGGAGAAGAAAGTTTACATGTGTTCTTGATCCAGATTAAAAAAATATATTATTGCCTTGGGTCTCTCCAGTGACTCTGAGAAACTTGTGTTTCTCCATTTCCAATTTTTTTTCCCACTGGAATCTCAGTATCTCATCATTTCCCTGAAAGAAAAAAAAAAAAAAAAAAAGGGTGAAATCCAGATTTCTGTAGAGTCCGTCAATGGTATTCTGGAAATAGCAACCAGAGCTAGATTTCTGCATCCTCAGTAAGTGTTAGGTTTAGCTCTTGCTAGTAAAAAGAGCATGTGCTTTTGTGTCAGACTGGATCTATTGCACAGAGTCCACAAGTCTCTTTTTCTACTACATTTGTATGTGTTCGACTTTCGTGGTCACGTAGAGGATATAAGTGTGATGGGGAACATTAAATGTCAATACACATATGTTCATGGCAATCCCCTTCTTGTTGTCTCCTCATAATGGATTTATTGATTCAAACTTTCTCTATCATCACAGACAAGATGTACATGCACACCATGCCAGACTGCACAGCACAACGGCCAGGCATATGATATCCAAGTTGGTGGTGGTGATGGTGAAATGGTGACAGGTCGGGATTACCACTTTTATTGCCAGGGAGTCAGGTTGTGGTGATTCACGAGACAGCTGTTAGAGGGAGATCACATTAATAACATGAGCTGTGAAAACAATGTGTGGCGATGCTAAAAGCTACTTCTCAAATGACATGGTGATGTCAGAGCTTTTTGGGTATTACATGTTTTCACAAATGATACATCACAAGCCTAAATAATATAGATAATTTCTACATATTTGATTATTAGTGTGAAATAAATATAATTATAATAGATTTTTAAAGTGCCAGGTGGCTCGTATTGCCTGTTTATCAGGTATTTTACCGCTCCTCCATCTCATGCTCATCTTAAGTATATTTACTCAACACCTCTGACTTCAAACAGGTAAACTCCTTTATCTAACTTCACAGCATATTCTTCTCACAGTGGTGGATGTCATCATCATTTTCTCTCGACATTGTTTTCACCGTGTTTTCTTACTTCCATTCTTACTGTCCCATGTTTCTGCTCCCGTCAGTGCCTCCTGTAGGCACAGGTTTTGCCTGACTAGGAGCAGAGTAATGTTGCATGTAGCAAAAAAAGTATCCACGCGGCCACACTGGTGTGACCCAGTCCTTTCTCAGCATGTTCCTTCCAATTCACCTCTACTATTCAATATTCAATTCAAAATATAAGTCCTTTGGGGCATAGAGAACATTTTTGCAGTGTCTTAGAGGCATCAAGGTTATTTTGGGAGGTAGTAGATAAAGTGCAGGTATGTCTATAGACACCAGTACCCAAATCTGTTTTAGAATGGGAAAGTAACTGCTTAGCAACTAAAGCAGTGCTTCCTCAAAATAACAACTAGGAAGTCCAATTATTCACATTAAGTAGTATATTTTTGATGGGACACCATGATATATAAAGCACTCTGTAGCAGAAGTAAAGATGGTAGAATCTGTCCTGAAATAAATGAAAAATGGAGTCTCAAAATGACAGCAGACTGGTTCAGCCAAAGGTCAACTTATCTGTGAGTTAGAAGGAATTAATTTTCTAGGCACCAGCAAAGCAATGAGGCTTATCAAACAATGCTATTTTCCATCAAGAAAAAACATCATGGCACCCTCTGTTTTCTACTTTCATACGTTTCCTTTTTTTAAACAAAAAATGGAACAGTAAACAAATACATTTGCTTGTGGAATCACGACACCCTTTTGGCTTATTTCTTTGCAGGAATTATTTTACAATACCATAGAGAAAGCTGAAGAAGTGAAATTCTAGTGAAACTCTAGCTCCATTGTGGCCACAGACATCCTGACTTTTGGTCATCGTGTGCTCCCAATACACCTCTCATTTCTCCCCGTATCCGTCAGGGATCATCTGCAGCGAGGTCCGGTTCGATATTACTGTCCAGCTACCCTAAACTGGTGTTGAGGACAGCTGCAATGCTGAAAACAACAAGCACTGCACACAATCTCATGAGATCTGCTAATCTTTCATTAGCCACCTCCTTTCGTGTCTTCCTCCTCTTGCCCCTTTCCATCCAACACTGCATTTTTATGCTGTTACTAAGCTTTGGACGTTGGTACGAGGCATTGATACTGAAGTGATGCTGATGTTCAGCTGCCTTCCTTGTACCCTGTGTTATAAATATATCTTGCTGTCCAGACATATGCACATAGGATCTGGAGAGTGCTGAAAACACAGCAATCTCCTGACCACTATGATGGTGATAGCAGCCGAGCAGTTCTCAGGGATCTAGCTTATGACAAGTTTCTTTAAATCAGACAAGATCTTAAGTGCCTGTCATAAGTCAGTCATCCTTCAAGTGCTCCCATTTCCTCCATGTGAAGTCTTTACAAACTTATCCATCTGGGTTTATATGTAGGACTGTGGTGAAAAAACGCTGTAAGAACTAGGTCTACAAGAAGATACCTGGGTTAGGTCTCCTGTCCCTAGAGGATAAATATCTCCTGTGCTACATAAAACACCATTTCACAAGGGTACTCCCCACTAACCCCATAACCACTGGCACCCGCCAAATCTGAAAGGGAGTTTGGCAGAATAAGGTGGAAACTGAAGATTTAGCTAAGCAGAACAGCAACTTTCAGGAGCTTGTTGTTCCATTGCTGCTTTCTGGCCTTGAATTAGATGCTGCAGAACTTTACTACCATAGCAGTGGAATCGGGTTTTTTCTTAAACTGAGCAAACAGAAACAGCGACTTGTCTTCTCATGCTCATCAGCTCTTGCATCCATCCTTTGCTTTCTCAGGTGAAGACATTATCACTTATTCAAAGTGATCCAGGAGTTGGGCATTTCTGAAAGGCTGTGTGCTACATCAGGAATGTACCTTTAAGCCACATTAGAAATAAATAATCAAGTTTTGATTCAGTTGGCTGAGTTGCAAAACCAGGAGTAAAGAAATATTTCTAGTTGACCAGAAGCAGATTTTTCCCCCCCCCCTTTTCTCAGTATGAATTGGAAAATAAAAAATTGCCTCATTTTCATCCAAGATAAAATTTCTCTTTATTTTGTGTATTTTTGATCCATTAAAAAACTCATTTGCTACATTTCAAAACAAAATGTTCCAAAACAAATTGCCATAATATTGTTTTCTAAAACGGTGTATCTTAAGAGCTTTAACTTCATAATCTATTTTTGAATCTTTTTATAGCAGAAACTATTCGTTGAATTTAAACTAAATAGCTGGGTCAACCTCAAACTGCATATTTGATGGCTAAACTATTCTCAGGGGGAAAATGCCCCACCCTAGTTATAATATTTAATTTCTTCTTTAGCATCACCTTTTGACAGAAGGAGAAATATTGGGATTTTTATTCTATTTTTTCCTATCAGTGCAACAGGGCATATCTAGCATTCCTCTCCTTTTCCTTTAAGAAATAACTATTTTTTCTCTAACCAGTGTGTTTGTAAACTAATGGTTTGGGAATAACCTTCCTATGTAATGAGTGGTCTGTCTTGTCTATGTATTCATTTTCCTCCTCACCAATAACCTCCATAGAAATCTGGCTTTCTTCTGCATATCAGGAATGTATAGGAATGTTCCTCAACTTCCTTTCTCCGGCTCGCTGCAAGCTGTAATATGCAGGTTTCTCTCCTTGCATTTTCTTATTTTCCTTTGTAGACTGCTCTTGTTAGTTTTAATTACAGCAGTGGAGGACAGTATGCTAAAGAGCTCCCCAAGGAGGTGGCACTAATGGTCACATGTCCCCCCTGAGTGACAGCATCCGTGCTGGTTGCAGTACTACAAAGACATGGGGGCAAATCTTGTATGGATTGGTAAATGGACTTTATGTGAGAAGATAAATTAGCAGGCATCTGCGTTTCCTATTTGAATAGGCTATGTGTGACTCAGTAAGCCTTTTGTTCAGTGGGCTAAAAAATGGCATGCAACTCCTCATCAGTATTGAAATTTTAAAGCATATTAAATTACTATGGCATATTTTTGAAGACTGTAAAGAAAAAAATGTAGTGGATTTAGCACTGTGCCTTTCAAACCATCAACCCCAACACTGAAACAAAAAACTAAGAAAATACTAGCAGAAAAAAACTGAATGGTTTGTTTACAGAAAGAAGCTAAGACACACGTGAAATACTATTTTCAATAGTGATTTTATTACAGTGTCAGTGCACACTATGTGTGCATGCATATGCTACAGATTCCTGTTGCTGTTTTTGTGACTTGTATAAACCATACTGAGATTTACATCACAGGATGTAACTTTTGGAGGTGTTTTTACGCCAACCTTTGCCAAAATTCAGCACGTGATCTTTAGTTTGCACTTACTGTTGCATTTGCCAGCATTTTTGTGAAGTAAGAACACTAGGCTATGCATACTGTGCACTGTTAACATACGTTAGCTGTGCCTTGTGGCAGTATTCAATCAGATGAATAAATGGAACAGTATGTCAGTGCACAGTATGATTGCAATTCAGAATCATACGGAAAAGTTGGTATTGCAACATCTGCATAGGCACTGTCATAACGTCAAGGAAAAAAGTAATAATGCCATTCGTGTTTCACTGGATCAAATGCAAATAAAACAACCATGATCCAATATGGAAGGCATTTTGAAAAATATTTTAATGGTTTTTGAAAAATAATTATAATTAAGAACACAAAGGGAGCTGAAATTGGAATGCAGCATTTACATAGTGCATGCTAAGTCTTTGAGTGAGACTTAGTCTTTATTTACTTAATCTACAAGAAATAGATTACAACATTCACCTCTCTGATGAAGCCATTAGCATGCTTTTTGGACACTATCAAATACTGCTGCTATCAAATACTGCTACTTCTACTACTCTTGTTAATAGCGATTATTATTGCAGAAGGAATAATGGCGTATTTATGATACCAGGTGACACCAGAGGAAGAGTTATTTTTCTTATGAGAGTCTCTAAAGAACTAAGTTCTGTGCCTAAGAAGAAAACAGGACATCTATATCAAGACCTATTACAAATAAAGATTGGAATTTTCCATGTTGTCCAATGATGTGATACTCTTTCTTTCTTACAATGCCAGCCGAAAGCAGGGAGGGAGGAGTGTGGGAGAGGAACAATAGATCAACAGTTCTGTCTATGCTTAAAAATTCACAGCACCTCTGCTACACCAGAATATTATGTGACAATAATGTTAGGCCTCTGATTTATACCAACAGATGCAGGGAAATTCCAAATTAAGGCTGTCATTCTCCCCTCGCTGCAGATCCTCTGTTGGTACAACTTTATGTAGCACCTCTGAGTTCAGTGGAGAGATGCCAGTTTACATCAGCTGAGGATCTGGCCCACTGCGGTGCAGAGGCCTTAGCTCTGTTTAAATCAGGTCCACAGTTACTGGTAACAGAGTTACTCCATACTTAATATGTATTTACAACACACAGGTGTAAAACACACACAGGAAGGTCATAAATTTGGAAGCTCTCTATTAAAAAGCCTCCTCGTTATGAATGGATTTTTAAAATGTTCCCTTTGTTTTATCTTCAAAAAATGTAGACCAGTGGAAAAATATGCAAACACTATGCCTTTAAAACACCAAATGCAAGTGAGTTTTAATAACCTATCAGGATCTTAGTCCATCATAACATTTAATCTGCATTACATCTCACTTCCTAATCGCTACTTTCATTCCAATTGTGAGCAGAGAGGGTGGGGGAGAGATGAGAATTTCAGATAAGTGCCAGTAAAACAAGTTTGCTCTACAGCTGGCAAGTGCTGTGCACACGTTAACGGTGCCTTATGGCAGTATTCAATCAAATGATTCTATAAACTAAAAATAATCACCCTAATACTAATACCTATTATTCTTCATTGTTACTGGTCGCTATGGTGCTGCATCTGACTATGAAGAATTCACCGCCATTATTACCCTCACTGTCTCTCTCTCTCTGAAATGTGATCTAATTGCAGAATCCACACCTGTTCGACAGTTCAATAGAAGCCTGCTTTTGATGGAAGCAGACTTTCAAGTACACACACACGCTCATACACAGGCACACGCGCGCACACAGGCACACACTCGCACACAAATGCGTGCACACACAGACACACATACCAATTCGCGGAAGACTTCAGCTGGAGGAAAAATAGAGTGTGAGTTGATCAGAAAATAATATTGCGAGGAGTAAAAAGAAAAAAAAAAAAGCTTGTGTTTTGTGGTCATTGGAAGATTGCTGATGGGTGCATAAATAAAGCATGCTGGAACATCTGTTCTTTGTTGTGCATTCAGCTTTTTAATGTCTTCAAAGAGCAGCACTGACGCATCACTGACTACCACTCCCCATTCAAGCAACATTTTACCAGAAAATAATAAACCTTCCTGGTGGGGTGCAAGGAGCCAAGGCATTTGGGCAATGCCATTAATTTGGAAATATCTCTTTTTCTGGGATTTTTAAATATCTCTCCCTTTGAACGTTGTTCAAATTTTGGGATCCAGCCTGGAGTCCCTATCAGCCTGAGCAGTAAATCAGCCTGAATATTCCACTCAAGCCTTTTCTTTCTGTACCAAAAAAAGAAAAATAGGAAAGGAAAAAGCTGTTGTCAAGTCAAAGTTTATACACATTTTCCCTCACCTCTTAATTCTATTAATGTTAAAAATTCTGTCCAGAGGGAATCTTTTTTCCTTAAGTTACAGTATTTATTTATACTGGTACAATTCAGCGGCAGTGAAGACCCCTGACAGTTTAACAATATTGGCTGGTTATTTTGATACACTGTGCTAGGCAGCAAAAGATTAAAACCAGAGCATCCTAGACTGAGAGAAACCAGCTTGAATTCTAAAATAAAATTTTAGCAGCATGGATTTCTCTTGCCATAGGCTATGAGGCTACTATGAATTTCAGATGCATCTCCAGAGCTGTCAATGAGGTGGAAAGATGGGATTGGCATTACAAAGATTTGTTGCAATGTGATTCAATGTAATTGCAATCGAAGGTATAGCAACATTAAATCGCAGCTGAGAAAGAGCTGTTTATGCATGTACAGTATAGGAACAGGCATTTGCCCTACCACTCTAGCACCATGACGAGATTTTTTTTTTTTACTACTTTCTTCTCTCTGCTCTTTCTAGGTCATAGCTCAAAGATATTGGCATACCAATTAGATGCTGGTGAGTTACATTTATAATGAGCCTGACGATGATCCTGTGACAGAATGCTTCAGAAAACACAAACACCTTTTAGGACAGTTTGGTAATTAGACACTATAATGTCTCTGTTCGATGCTAAGAGGTTTTTGGCCTCTTGATTGCTCATCTTCATTTTATCTGCTCTCTCCAGCGCAGGGAGTAGAGGGTAGTGGTTCAGGCATAACACTGACATCAGTGGGTACAATTCCTCTTGCTTTGGTAACAACATCACCAATCTCCAAGAAGCTTCTTAGCAAAGTTTTGCCTTCTTAGACTAACTTGAACCTGATGTTAGAGCTGGGACTTGGGGTTCACTCCTGTAGCTCCTGAGGAAAACCATGTTATTTCTTGACTGGAAAAAACATGAGATGTATACCTTCCTCCTCGGCATATTATAAAGCCTGTGGCATGACTGTGCTACTACTAACATCAAACGGTGTGTTGCTATTGATTTTAATAAGAGCAGGAACAGTATCACCAAGATCATTAAAGCTCTTACAGTGCTTTGAGATCCTCAAATGCAATCAGGTAAGAACAGACACTATATTTATCACAAGCATCAAAAAGCTCAAATGAATACATTCGAGGCTCACTGAGGTGAAGGAAGAATCTTCCTATGGATGAGATCCTTGTGCCTGCAGCTCCTCAGTGCTTGACATTTAAGCAATGGACTTCACTCTCATAGCATCCCTGACAAAAGGAAAATAAACCTATTCTGAGCTCATGGCTGGGGAACCGAGGCACAGAGCAGTTGGAACAGCTTTCAGAGGGAGTCTCTCAGAAATCAGACTGGAACCCAAGATTTTGAATGCCACCCACCTCTGTTGGCTAGCGTCCTTCCAGCTCCTGGTGCAGGGCTGGCTTCTGCTCAGAGACAGCTCCACCAGCGTACTCATACCTGGTCAACAGAGTGGTGAAGAGAGGAACGTACCCCTTCTCACACATGGCTTGCTTCTGTGATTTTGTTATGATTCTGCTTTTTATCCCAAGAATTCTTTAAAAGGGGCATAGAAAGGGAACAAAAAAAACATGTGCAAAGAAATCTTTTTACTGACAATGGAAGCAGGACAGGTTGACTCTAATAACACAATATTTAAATGTGTTTGCTCCTCTGCTTAGAGATTCTTTTGCACAGTTCCATTATGCTGTACTTACATAGTAATTGCTCATTGACCATTTAATTACACAAGGCTGTCACCTTTACTCATATTCGGTACATGGCTTCCAAATAGTCACTTTGGTATCAGGGAGGTGGGGACCAGTTCACCTGGTAGCAGTAGTCAATATGAATAGGGGGAGGAAAACCTGGCCTGCAATAATTACCATGTAGCGACATAGTGTTTACATAGTAATTACCTTATTATTTTTATAGAAAAATACATGATTATTTTTGTCCTCTAGCCCAGAGTGCAGGCCACACAGTAATTACTTTTGAGCATAAGTATAATTGTACAAACACACTTTTTATCTCTCTGCCTCTCTTCTGCATGCACAGGGTTAGATATGTTCACTGCACACAGTTACTCTGAGTATTTATCATTGCATCTTATTTAAGTCCTGAATCAAATAGTTGCTTCCTGGTATATTGGCCTCATATATTAAAAGGTCATAATAAAGAAAATGTTTGGTTTGGGTTTTTTGTTTGTTTGTTTGTTTCCAGAAAGCAATCACGTCTACCTCGATTTACGTTTCTTAGTCCATGATTCTTCATCGGTGTATGCTTTTATCCCATGCCTGTTGGAGCAATGGGTCAAATCCTTTTGCCTCTGGGAACGTCTGTTAAAATCATATTTTAAATCTAAAATGGACTCAGAGATATACGCTGTGTGTCCTTGACAGATGGGGCCAGACACTCACTATAGTCTGAAAAGAATATATTGACTCACTAGCTCATATTTTTTCATAGTGAGAAGTACCCCATTGATGACATTTCATGATGTTTAAGATGTGGGTAGCATTGCCTGGAAAGACAGAGCTGGAGGGAGGGGAGAGAAAGAGATAATATTAGAGAATCAACTTGCCAATGTACGACAAAGGCCGGTCTCAATCCTGGACTGACACTGTAGGTGGATTTTTATCACACTTGTGACTGTTACTAATTGGGACCAAATCTGAACATTCTGCAATATGGCTCAAAAATAGCTTAGACCAGACATGAGGAGTTATTTTCCTGTACTTCTTGGGCATCAGTTTCTAGACATTGCCATGATCAGTACAGAAAGTGAGAGAGAAGTGTGCCTGAGCCTTGGATGAGAAAGGACCAAAACATCAGTTAGTGTGAATTTATTTAATGTCAATAGGTTTTTGTCAGTTGACAACTGAAGAGGATCAGAGCAAGAATAGACTCATAAGAGTATGATCAGCTGGGATACAATAAATATCTTTAAGACGAAACATGATATTTGAATAACATTCAGCAAGAATTCAGGTGAGAAGCGCCTCTAATATATGAGAGACATGAACTCCCTATTTAAGAGATGCATATTTTTCTGACTATTTGATCTACTTTTAATGCCATCCATGAGTATCATCTCTTAAATCTGCTTGTCTTCCCTGTATGCACTGATCATTGAAGAAAAAAATGGAAGATAATACAGCACAGTATCACCTAATAATCTAACCTCCATTTTTTAAAGGAAATTGTCAGATATCCTATTTGGTACTTGGCTATTTATGTTAATACATTACCTGAAATGTAAGTAGATTTGGGTGTCTATTGCACTGAAGACATGACAAAGATTTATAAAGCTTCATCACAATGAGTAGAACTCTCTGAGAATATTGACAGTGACTAATGCTGCCTACATCTCAATGGCAGCACTCTATACCTTACCCATTTTCTACAGAGAACAATCATATTACTACCGATTAGTTCTTTCTATCCATAAATGACCCCCCCCCCTTGCTTATTGATTCACTTAGTTCAGTCATTTATGATACACTTGAGTAGATATATTCTAGTTAAAAAAGGCTGGGATGTTTTCTTCTGGTCAGTGATGGGGTTGGAGAATCAAGTTTGCAATCCTGAGACATTTTACATCACTAATAAAACCTGCATACAGTTTTGTGGCTTATAGGAAGTATTTTTGGCCTTTAATCTCCATGTCACTCAGCACACATAGATCTAGCTAGGAGAAAACCAAAGGAACACATCTTCTTTTAGCTAACTGCATGTTCTCTGCCCAAAATATGTAATTCATTGTGACAGAACCTTGGTTATGGATGAACAGATAAGGAGAAGGAAAAGAAGGATATAGGAACATGGACACAATGGAAGAAAGAATGGTAAGGGAGAAAATAGGCAAGGGAAAAAAGAAAAGTGATGCATGGTGAGAAGGAAAGGGAAAGAGTAAGGCTTCCAAAAATACTTTTTTAGTGGATAGTGGTGTGTGAAACCTTCTTTAAAGTGTGTGATGTGCCCTCTAAAAATATTAAATATCTCACTGTCTCCATTAGTCACATGAATTATTTTTCTTACCTAGACATGATTTCCACCACTACCTACAGTTATCTGAGAACTACAGCAGGATTTTCTAATCTGTTATGAAACTCTGGTGGACTGGGTCTATTTTCTAAAGAGTAACCGGGAACTTCAGTAACTAAATACCTGTAGCAGGACAGCATCGCAGTTTAGGGGAGGAATATGGTTTCAGCTTACAGACCGCAAAAAGTACTTAGCAACATATATATATAGCTATAGATATAGCTGACAAGCAATTGCCAAAAGCTGTCTTCTCGTTCACTCTGGCTCAGTGTGGAATTCCCTAGTCTTTGAATGCTCTGGAACCAAGATGAGAATGTGTTAAGAGGTCAAAACAACAACAAATGATAGTTTTCAATCATCAGGAGGACTCTATAAACAAGTGAAGTTTGGGGGCCCTTCCGCAGCTAAAAGATAGCCAGAAGCTACGTTGTGACCTTTCAAACTGTTTCCCTTGGGATGTCTGATGGGCCTAACACAGGTCCCAGGAGAATAAACCCCTCCACCAACCTTTGTCTAGTTCCACTTAAGAGAGAAAGCTGGACTTGAAACAGTGTCAGAAGTAAAGGTCAGTGCTTTATTTACATGAGCTTTATATGCTAGACTTCTCCCCTGTGCTTTCTCTTTCCTTCCCCAGAGATCTCTGCTTAAATCATTCCATCCCTTGAACTACTTCTTAGTGACAATTTTTCTTCATCCACAAGCTGGGGCTAAAGCAAGTCTTGTGTTTTAAGACACATATTCAGGCAGTAATATGCTAAATAATGGCAGGTTTTGTCCCATAATTTGTGTGCTTTTCCTCTGCTATCTGAGGTTTTCCTAGGTTTCACTCTACACCACAGAACAAACCATATATTTGCTGCTAGGAACCAGAGCAAAATCAGCATTTGGGAGAAAGTACAATTGAGTTCCTTATTTTACAGGGAAGAGTTGCAAATAGCTCTGGCTTTCCAAGTATTGTGAAATCCCCAGAAGAAAAGGTCTTCATTGTGAGAGCACCTATTAGAGTTGAAAAACTCACTACTCCTTCTGGAACAGCCTCCACTTTCAATCATACCTGCTTTTTTCTCTCTAGGTGGTAGATGGGGAAACTTATTTAACAAAGTTGGGGTTTCATCCAGTGACTCCTTATATTATTGGGGATATTGCTACTGACTTCAATGGGAGCTCTGTGCAGCTCCTGAATTGCTATCATTTTCCAACTAGTGAAGACACTTGAGCATCTGGTGCTGTTCTAGCAAGCTTCTTACACAGCTTTGGTGAGAATTTTGAAGCTGACATAGAAAGAATTTTCCAGGGCTCACAAGCTCTTTGTATCTTCTTTTCTTTTTAGAAACACTCCTGACACGCTTGTGATACTGTTTGAATAAGAAAAAAAATAGAAGAGAAAGCTAAACTGAGCATTGTAAAACATTCTGGGCAAGCGTTTGCCTGAGTTTAAAAATGGACTTGCTTCTCTGTGCTTATACAATTTTTTAGCACTTTGGAAGAACTGAGATATGTGATTGCTCTTGGAACGTGGAGTTCAACCCCCACCCCAGACTCTGCAGGCAATATGGGTCTGGGTTGTGAAGAAATAGCCATGCTGAAGGCAATGCTGGCACAGGCCTCCTGGGGCTTCTTCTTCCTGAGTTTGGGTAGGCAGTTTCCCTATGTCCCACTGTAATGACTGATTTCTTTCATGTGGACTGAGGGACACCAATGACAACCTTTCCTTGTAGCCAAATTATGCCTTAAGTAAGGTCAGGGTGCCCAGGGAAAATGTACACATCTAATGCAAGTCTAATCCTATTTATCCATACTTTCCCTTTGGAAACAGATCTCCCATTTTTTTCCATCTTATGAAACAAACCTTATAATTTTTTACTATGATAGCATTAGTGATCTAGAAACAGGAAAAACACCATGTGATCTGTGTGATCAGTAACAGTGAAGGGGCACAACCAGAATTTGCATATCTAGTGTCAAACATTCACACTAAACTATCTGTGCTCTCACTATACAGTAAAAACCTACTCAAATTCTGTGGAATGAGAATCACGTTTAGGAAAAAGCAGTCTGCTCACGTATATGCCATTAGTAGAAAGACTGGCAAATAAATTATCTACTGTGAATTACGCACTAATACAAGTGTCTATGTGATGTGTGTCTGTGTGAATTCATTTACACGTCGAGGTATATGTATGCCTATGAACATAAGTGTATATCTCCTCTTCCTCTCTCTTTACCTCTCTTTCATACATTGGTACAGTAAACGTAACAACTGCCATGTTACTTCTCAGACACCAAGAGGCCCATCTTCTGTACACACCTGGGTATACTTGCTTTTTTCTTCTCTTTTTGATAATTTCAGTAAAGAGATTCTCTCCTTGATACCCACTTCCAAAACTACCACTCACTTACTTCAGAACAAATCCAGCCTTGCTTGTACATGTGCGCCGGTTGAACAAGCCCTCATAAAATGCCTATCACATCATTATTTTGTTTAAACATTTTTATTTCTCCAGAGAATTTAAAATACACAAACATGTGATTCCGTGAGGAAATGATCCAAAAGAGATTATAAATACAGCTATAAATGTCAAAGTTCTCAAAACATTTCACTGGCTCTATCTTCAGAAGAGACTGTTTACAGAGAAAACCCACGTCAGTGTGTTTTATTATTGTTATTGTGTGTTAAATGTTACAAATGCAATCTGTTTGCCTTACACGTAAACCATAGTCTCCAAATATCTTTAAGAATCACCTCTAACAGTTGTACTCAGAGACAGGAGTATAATTTAGTAGGATATTAAGCAATCTCTCCACAGCAGGAAAGGTTTTTGGGTTTCATACAACTCTCATCAGAGGCATCTATCCTTAATCTCCCCAGAAATGAGTATTTTGCAGTGGATCATCACTCTGGGCTCCATGTTTGTGAGAGGGATTGGAACACAGAAAGCTCAAAATGCAGACCTTTCAAAACTTGAGTTCTTGCAGACTTGGGATCAGGGCATTTTTGTTTATTAAGAAGAATCATCAAAGGCGCTTTTTTTTCCCTAAGTAATTTTAAATTTCTTTCTGCATCTGTCTTCAAAGTGATGCCTAAGAGACCCCTACTACAAAAAGTTCACACTCCTTTCTTTCTGTGATGGAAGAGGCTGTCTCCAGAAATGAATGAGTCTGAGTTAGAAGAATGAAGCAAACAAGCACCAAATCTCTTGTAAAATACAATATGCCTAAATTCGACAGTGTAAGTTTAAAATCCACAGCATGGAATGAATTCTAATACAGTGGACTGGAGTAGCACATATCTGAAATTTGTCATGGATATTTAACTTGTTAGGAAAAACATTAAGACTGGAAGATCTTTTTCTTTGGTCTACTTGAATGTTGATCACAGCTGTTTGCTGCAATTATGGAAAACAAAGTAATATTTAAATTTCAAAATTTCTTTTTAAAGGCTGCATAGGAATGTTGGATGTAATTTCCCCGTAGTCACAGGAACCTGTGGGAGACATTTTGTTTGGAGGGTGGTCGCAGAACATCCATTTTGTTTCACAAGCTGCAAAGCCTTTCCCTATATCCTCTATACTTATTTAAAGGCAACATCCACAAAACTGGAATGTGCCACAAGGAGATCAGGAGAGGACAGGGACATCACGAGTGCACTAGCCCATTGGGAATGCATTTCTTAAAAGAAAATACCTCTGGAGGAATCTATATCTTACTATCAGAGAAAGAAATAATTCCTCCCAATTCTCTAACATAGAGAAAAAAAAATCCTTCCTGACCACAGATCAAATTCAAATTCTAAATTATGTAAATAGTGAATTATGTAAATACAGCCTTGTGTGTCCCTTGTCAAAGTTATTTCCTTCGCCTTTCTTTACAACAAGAAGCAGAAAGGGTTTGAGGCTTACAGTATTTCAACATGCTTCATTTCAGTATTGTCTGGAATGAGGCTTATGCTCCTAGACCCTTGAATTTCATCAGCAGCAAAGGGTAAATTTTTGCTCTTAAGCATTTATCCTGACTATGGTCTAAACTGTCAGGCGCTCGGAGGAGAATAAATAGAATATAAGAACAATCTGATCACAGCCCCCTCCGGATCTGGGGTCCTATGGGAACAGTGCACAAAAGGGAGAAAATCTGGCAGCTCAGTGGGGCCAAATAATTTGCCCTTCAATTTCAGTTGTGAAATTTATTTATTGTCTATGGCTCACTGGCCCAATAGTCCAGGATTAGAGGTTTATCTCCTGAAAGTGGAATGTTTAATTCTAGTTTTGATTTTACCCCAAGACAAAGTCTCTCTGATTCTGGTTTTATGATTTATTGGCTGCAGTTTTCCCGAGATGAAAGTAGGAGTTCAGCAATCTGTTCTTGGAAATCCAGCATTTTGCAAGGATTCTCTGTCAGCAAACATGTGATAAGCAAAGACATTTTCTTGAGTTTCAGGCCAGTGGCTTATTCACAAGATATTTTCCTCTTTGAAAACAGGTCTTCGCTCTTGCTGTGTTGCTCTATTGATCAATCTGTTTTGAGAGAGAGCGAGAGCTCAGAAAAAGGAAGTTTCTTTTTTACCACATTAAATCCACTGAATTTGCCTGAGCCAGACATGATTATTCTCCAAATGGAAAGGGTTTTACCCTAAGTATCTTGTAAGCTTTTCTGGATGCTCCTGCAACACACAGGGAAATGAATAAGCTAAGCTACCAGAGACTAACAACTTTGTGGAACAACTCCCTGTGGCAGAGGGAACACATTGCCTCCTGCCATAAGTCTTTACCCACATAACTGAATATCTTGTGTCTGTACTGGGAAGGGAAGTAGGGAAAATGACTGGGTTTTGCCAAGCCTGAAGCAAATGGAGTATGTGAAATACACAGCCTTCAGAGCGATCCCAGGGCTATTGCAGCCTTGTATTGCTGTCCGCATACATGGGCATGTTTATTCCCACAGCACTCAGACTAAGTGCCTACCCTTCAGTGGGGCAGGAATAGGGCTGGAAAGTTTTTTCTTCATCTATTTTTCCCAAGGAAATGACTTTGTAAAGGATTTTCAAGTCCTTGAGGCCTTCTGTGGAAAATTGATCCACATACAGAAATTTCCTGTAGGAATGTGGTATATGGCAATGGTGAAAGAACATTTTTAGCTCTGAGCTGTCCTCAGCTTCTTCTGGACTTTTGCAAAAGTTCATCTTTTTGTATCTTGCTTGTCCACACAGAATTAAAGCCACATTCATTTTTCATCCTGCTTGTGTCCATCGGCCTCTCTGGGGCTAAGGACTGAGAACTTTGAACAAATCTTTTCTTTGTTCTAGTTTAAAGAATTGCTTGATAGCTAGCCCGTGACTGCAAATGTAATAGCTTTGGTCTGTGGCCTCTAGCAGAGGTGCATAACATTGGAATTCTGGTAAAAATCCCCACTCACAGTGACAGTGCAAACGAAATAATTTAGTTTCCCACCTTACTCTTCAGTAACTCTGGTGTTCAGTACTAGCAAAAATCTTGCTAGTAATAGAGAAAAATCAGAAGAATTTTGATGCTTACAGAAGCCAGAGGTGCATTACCAAAACCTACTTGATCTTCAAAATAGTAATAGGACTATTTCAAGAACAGGATGCTTTTATGAGACTGGCAGGAGTTCTTTTTGCCCTCTGGGCTGGAAACACTAAACCAGTCGTACCTCTTTGTGCACTGGACAGCAACAGAAAGTCCAGAGACTTTCTGGGAGAAAGAATGGTGGTAGGGAAAAGCATGCTTTTAATCTTCCCTCCCCATTACCATTCACAATCCCCAGAATAACTAAAACTAAAACTAAATTTTCTACATTTAAAATTTTGTGTCCTATTTTCCCATACTACATTTTATCAACCACAGATTTATTTTTTTTTTTCCCTCCAAATTCCCAAGGCAGAAAAAGTAGGAGAGAATTAAATGCACTTGAGTATGTTTTTTTGGTTCAGCTTGCAATCCTGAACAGATTATTCTATTTGCTGTACTTCAACTTTCACTCTTGTGAAAATCAGAAAGAAGAGCTATTTACTGCAATTATTTCCCTACCCTCCATTCATGTCTAAAACAGTGACAAAAACATAATGGATCACTTTGTTCATTGAATAAACAACCCACAAATGCAACTTTATAAGGTACATTCCCAGGAAACAGATCTATAAACCTGGTAAATGCACCAAGACCCCATCAGGGATGTTTGAACTAAATCTTAATTTGTCATTCATGAACACTTCACATGCCCCTCTAAATGAGTTATGTACTGCATCATCGACAGGAAATATAACAGACTGCACATTGGAGATACCAAAAAGGGCTTGTGGGAGTGTTTTATTGAGCATTGCACAGGTGTTAACAATAGAGTGGGTAACACAGATCAAAGGATTGTGCAGAAGCCACTTGATAAGTTATAAACTGTTCTTCACCTACCTTGTCTGATAATAAACCTCATGTCCACTCTGGCTCCTCTGTTCACCCTGTGAGTGGTACCTCAACAGAATAGAGGTGAACAGCAATGATATCATTGCAAATGACTCCACAGCTTCAATCCCAGATGTTTTTTATGACAACTTAGAGCAAGTTTGAGGCTGACCTAAACTGTGCTGATGACAAGCCTGGCAAAAAAAAAAATAAGCCTGCTCTAAACCAAACCCAATATTTCCCACTCTCATCAGGTCTTCTGCATGGTGGGGATGGCACAGTGCCAGTGGGAGATAGCCCAAATGGACAACATCTCAGCATCACGGTGAGACTGTGTACTCGGGTATCTGAAGGACCTCCTCAGCAATGCAAACCAGCTCAGGCAGAGGAGTAAGGAGGGAGTTGCTCAGTTTAGGAGGATTGTTTCCAGGCCTCCAAAGAACATCCTGTAGAAAAGCTGAACAGTAGTAAGTTAGTTTTCAGATGTGGACTTTTCTTTGTAACAGGCACTGATTTATAAGAGGAGGGAGATTTGAGGTTACTAGGTGGCTCACATGACACAGTGGTACCCTAATATCTGGACATTCACCTTCTCAATCTTCCCTCCCTCCTTTTCCATCCACACTGGAGTTGTATTACCTGTCCTGCTTGTCAAATGAGGGTGTGAAAAAACGAATGACTGGGATCATAGTGTCTAGTTTGGTAAGTTGTGTTAGAACTCTAATTTAATCTGCTCTGGTTTTGTTTCAGTTTACAGGCTCTGTCCTCAGTTTTATGTATGCTTGAGAGCTTTGCTTCAGATCAGTAGTCATGGTGGCAAGTGCTGGGCAGTGGGCTGAAACAATTTTATCTTGATGTGATAAAATAAAAGTGCATTACAAATGGCAGCAACAAGGTTTTAGTATTGGCAGTCTCACTGAAAAAAGGATGTGAAAAATGTCTGCCCACTGGGCCCAGAAGTTGTCACGGTACTGACTGTGCTATAGAGGCACTTGTGTTTTTTGAGACCAAAGAAACAGATGGAGCCAGAAACACTGATTTCCATGTATACATTCTGTTAACATCTTCTCAGCTTAAAGTTCGCTTCACGTCCTTGAGTTTTCCAAATAGCACAGTAATGAATATGGAAGAAAAGTGCATGTTTTTGACTCAGCATCGACAGAGTACAACTCAATAAGCTGAAAAGACAAGTACAGTGAAAGAGCTCTCCTCCTGAAGGTTATTATTTTTGTGTGAAGAACAGAGTCACATAGCAGGCAAGGCATACAGTCTAGTGTGGTAGGCACTGCACTGACAAACATTAGGGGCAATTCTTACTCTGAAGACCTTGCAGACAACTTGGGATTGTTTTGCTTGTTTTATAAATGAGCAACAGAGGCAAGTAATGATTGAGGGACTGCATCCCACTCCAGTGTCCAAACCATGGGAATCGTCCTCTTTCTCATAGCTCCCCCCTGTAGGAAGTATTGGCTGATTGCTGACTCCCAGTATCTGAGCTGGAAAGAGAGGTGTTTCATTTGGAAAAGCCCAACCTACTAACAGACAGGGCAAGAAAATGAAAACATTGCATCCAGGCACTTGCATTTTGAAGTTCTGAAAGTGGATTTTTTTTTTTTTTCCCCCCCAGTCTATTAATTTGTTCTTCCAATCAGTCAGTCCCACAAAGACGCAGCTCCCCAGGCACACACCCTGCTAGCAAACCTGCATCAGCAGAAGGTCCCTCCTTACGCTATATGCAAATCCTTCTGGAAGCTGGGACTCATTTGACTTATGAGGTTCCTGTCTCCTATACCCAAGTCATTCATCTAATTTACATGTATTCAGCTGCTTGTTTGTTTGCTTAGCATGCTAAGTATCAGTTTTTAGAGAGATTCACCATCTATATATGCTCTTTACAGGATGTGCTCCTATGTTACACAGAGGCTGTTTCGCTGTTTACCTCCTGCTGACTCCCTGGAGAGGATTGCGATGAGGTCTCCTATGCACCATGTGAAGACTTATTTCCATGCTGTATAGCATGTGTGATATAGTGTGCTTCTTTATCTACCCTTGCTGTTGGGCTGATCCCTTTGTTCTATGGTCTTCTCTCTATTCTTTTCTTGGCAAATGGGATACTGAGATTGTTTTGCATTCTTTATGTTCACCAAAATAAACAAATTATGAGCAGTATGCACTACAGCAGGGTGAGTGGGGCAGAGAATTGTCTTATACACTGTTAGGAATCACTGAAAGAATGGCTTCACAAATCCTTCCAGGGAAAACTGGTCTCCAGCCAGAGCTGTGGCATAACCTTTGGTGACATATAACTTTCAAACTCAAATTCAGTCAAACAGAAAGTTGCCCTTAAAAAAAACCTAACACACCATCTAGATGGAAATTAAAGACAGACTGTTTCCTCTTTTTTCTCATAAAGAATATTTTTCAAATTTTCAAACATGGTGCTTCATGAACACTTATTTGTACTTTGGCACCTTGAAAAATGTGGCTAGTCTTTCAGAGATGATGACTCAACTTTCCACTGATGATAACGGGGTTTGGATCTGGCCCTCTGTTTGTACATGCCTTGTAGGTAAACAGAAACTTTAACGTCTCTTGCTTGTAATCCTCTCGTACATGTAGAGAACAAAATTCACCATGTGAAGTAAGGAAGGAATAAAATAAACATACAGGTCATGCTTGCCAACAAAAGCAAACAGCAGGCCCTCCAAAGCAGCCTAAAAAACCTGCCTGTGAACAGTTCTGAAGTCTCAGTGCCGTTTTAACATAACAAACCCCTTCTGGGACTACCATGGTAATTGCTGCAAGAAAAATAATTTTCATCTGGTAGCTAACTACGCTGTATTTCAAGCCAGTGCCTAGATTATCCTTAAATACCTTTGACCCCAGGGAAATTTAAATTTAACTTTTTGTATCATTGCATTTGCCAGTTCCAAATTACCATTACCATTATTTTAAGTTACAAGTTTGATAGAGTGTGTGACCTAGTATAGATAAGATATAGTTGAGACTGGTCAAAAGTAAATGATTGTTTCACAAGCTGTTCTGGGAACTGATCAATGTGTTAATGTCGTATCTTGCAGAGTTGATTGATCAAGAGAAAAAAAAGAAGAACAAGAGAGGTTTTCATCCATCTGCTTTCCTAGGGCACCATTTCAGCCTGCACCCCACACTCCTCCCTATTTACAGATGTAGATGATTCCTGGCTGATGAGAGAGGGACAAAAGGCTTTCTCCTGAAGAAAAGTTACTCTGCATATTGAACTGTAGCACATTCAAGATGAAAAAGACATTATCCACTCACACCCCCTTGAGATGCAGAGGGCAAAAATGAATGGTTCTTATGGTGTCTCTCCAGCTACTGAGTAGCATGTCCGAAAGAGTGTTGTCCACAGCGTAAATGTTATTTTTCACAGTGCTTTTTGGAAAGCTGTAGTATAAACACCAGAGTAAGTTCAATTACACTCATATTGAGGGTAATGAGAACTGGAAGAAGAAGACCTACAGCTTACAAAAGCCTGGAGGAAAACCTACGAGTTGTGTAAAAAAAATGCTAGAATTAGTAAGAATCTCTATTTGCCCTTCAGCTGTCCTCTCTTTTTTCTATTAAAGATTTGGGAAAAAAAATGACAACATTTCATCTATTTTATTAACATCTTTTCTTCCCAGGAGAATTAGATGGGTGCAGACAGCAAGGATGGAGAGGATTATTTTAGGCTAGTACCTAGGGTATTAATTATATACCTAGGGTATAATTAGGGTATGGCTAAGAATCCTAGGATAATTATAGGAAATGGAAAACCGAGGCTGAATATTTGAAAAAAATTCTTTCTGTCTGTACTGAGCTGTAGAATAGTTGCCCAAGAGAAATGTTCATTGTTTTGCTTATGTAAAAAAGTGATGGACTATAAATTGGGAAATATATCTTATAAATGTCTTTGCTTTCAAAACATGCTTCTCATTTTAAGTTCCAGATGATCCACATCTGTTGGTGTCCTCTCTTTTTCACTTGTGCCTTGTTTATATCAGAAATAGGAGATCACAGGATTGAGGTTAAAGAGCTTTTCATGTGCTTGAAATCCTGAATCATTTGCTTTTCCATGCATCCCTTCTACTCTTGTTACTGTTTCAATGACAATTGCTCAGCTCTTTTCCCCACATAGTGTCTAACCTGTTGCTTAGAGAAAATGCAAGCTCTGCTGGGAACTACATCACAAGGAGCAACCTTTCCATGGAAAGAAGATGGACAGGATGCAGGAACATGTCTCTCCTAACTGAAACCTTGGGGATTATCTGAAAATGATAAGAAAAATTCAAGAGGAGGAACAGGAGGAGGAAAGGAATGAGTACCCCCACTTTAAGCATAAGAAGACCAGCCAAAATGAAGCCACTACTCATTTGGCTGTGAAAGAGGTTGTATTCTGGCATGCCATCTACCATCTTGCTCAGCCAGTAGCATGGACATAAGCAGAAACTCTTCCAATTGCATTAGCTACAGGGAGTGAGGACTTAGAGGAGCAATACCATGGCAGCTTGGGTAAGTGCTTCAGTGCCTCCTTTTGCTGAACACCAACTCCAGAGCCCAGCCTACCGGTAAACTTTGCAATCCACTGTCTATCTGAACACCTCTGAGGGCTTTCCACAGCATCTGCAATCATTCCTTAAAGGTGCTCAGGAGCTTGCAGGCTCCAATCTGCCCCAGAGTGTGAACAAGAGTATCCAGGTGAAGCACAGGCAAAAACGTTATTTGAAATGTCCTTTTAATGACCATGGGCCTTTGGACTGTGCCACTAGTATTGACCAAGACTGGATTATTTGTGTACCTTTTCCTCTGGTGGTACCTGGCAGTGCACGCCACTTGCTTAATCTGAGCTTCTTGAGGGCAGAGAAAAGGGAAGACTGAAAATTACAACTAGTATTTTGAACTGCAGGAGAGTGTCCCTGTTTTTTTCTTGTTCTTTGCAGGAAGTTAATTGCTGTCATCTTTCTAGGAGAAAGTGCCCTTACAATTGAATCTCAGGAGTTTTATAACATGTCTTAAAAATGGTTTGTTTATTATTTTGGGTTTTTTCCTGTTGTTCCTCCCCTCTCTCCACTGATTTGCTTCAGAGAAGCAGAGTCTACTGTACATAAACAGCTACAGCAAAAACTACTTTTTGGTTTCCTCCAGATTTTTACATACGTTTTTAATGACTTCCAATCAGAGACAATCTGTACTTGTAATAAAGCAATGGATGTTTATTATTATTGCTATTACATTATTATTATTATACTGTACACTATTATTATTGAATTGTAAACTTGAACTCTGTGATGCATTTTTACAATTTCCTGTGATTTGCAAGTGTTTGGGGGGATTGTTTACATATAACACAGAACTGATGGAGTTTTCATGCATCCTGCAGTGATTTTCACTTTGTAGATTTGTTTTAAAAGAGCAACGTCACTCATTTTTGATTACCTTAGTAATTTGCTCTGCCTCTAGTTGGTCACAATTTTAATTTAAGGAAAGGATTTGATGTCTCAGAGACACTGGCGGATCCTGCCAGTGAATCCCACTGCCTGTGGGAAGTGCTGATTGATATTCAGAGCTTTAACACTTCCCATTTTGCTGAAGGAGGAGCTTCATCACAGACATTCTAGCTCTTCGGGCCCTATTTTTCACTTTTTTACATCCCAACCACGTGTCTCGTGCTGTGCCACAGCTACAGTACTGAATTCCTCATCAGAGAGCTCTCTGAAAGCAAGATAATACTCCTGCAGTCTCAGCATGTACAATATCCTCTGGGAGGTAAAATATCAGTTGTGGGGATCAAGGGGACCTACATTCTCCTTGTTTTGCGCCATTTTCCTTGGTGCAACAAAAAAACCCCAAACTTTTCTTGAAGATAGGGCATTTGTTTAAGGTTGTACATTTTGCCATGCCCTGAGACAAATACTAGCTAATGAACAGACAGATTTCAAAGCCATCTGGACATCTGTATGGGTTCCTACATGGAGGGCAGCAATCATCCCTGCTTGCAATCCCGGGTCGGTAGTGATTTTGAAGAGTTTGCAGGCACACCCACACATCTGTAGGGTACAGCAAGTCACAAGGCACATACACAGGTTATGGTTCTAGACATGAAGCTGATGGTCCTGTTCTTTCAGCACTGGGTGACAGATAATCCATTTTACAGGCATTTGCTGAATGGGATCGGTCAAGAGGATGTTTGAAAGCCTGGGATGGTTTGACCTATGATTGTCACCGCTGTGAGGAATTTTGTCATTCTCAACTGCTCTCTTGCTGCTTTATCTGCCAGCTTTTTCTCTCCATGTCCTTTTTAGTTGGGTGAAGTTTATATGTTTCACCATACGGTACCCAGTCATTGCTTACCTTAAAATCTTGCTGCTGAGCTGCGCAGAAAGCCAGTTGTAAGCCCAGAAAGTAATGCATGGACTCTGCTTTTCCCTCCAGCACCACACAGAAACATTAGAAATGTCTCCATCATGCCTATGTTTTCAGCAGCTTCCCCCCAGCCAGCTAAAGGCTTAACCTCAAGTTTCCTTCTGAATATGGCTGACACAGGCCATGACGAATGTGGCACTGGAGCCGTGACAGTTTCTGATTATCTCAGCTTTTTTTTTTCCCCTAAAGAAAGAAATTTATTTGTATTTTATCTGCTTTTGGCAAAAGCAAGCAAACAAACAGACAAAACAGCCACCATGGAAAGGTGGGGCCCAAGGCCTGCAGGAGCACAGCAGCTTCTGGCAAAGAGCTTCAGAAAAAGCCCAGAGGCCCCAGGGGTGGGAGTGCTCTTTCAGCATTTTTTGGAGACTTGAAAAGGAAAGGACAATGGATTTAATCTCCAGGTAGGTTATTTCTATTAAAGCTCACAAGACAGTAAAGGTAGGGGTGGCTCTGCGAAAAGCTTGGCCAACTTCATTCCCCCATTGTCCCCAAGAGGAGAGGCCACCACAGCCTGATGCCGCACGTGTGCAGCCTTGAGGTGTGGGGAGGCAAACGGAGCCCTGAAACCGAGCTCATGTGAGTTAAAGCAGTAAAGTGAAGAATCGCATTTGCCAGGACGAATGCCTGGTGGATGACGTGCTAGCAGCACAGGGCTCCCAGGGAGCTGTGTGGTGGACCTTGTGGTGACAGCGACAGGTAGCAAATAAGGCAAGTAGCCATAGTGGGAGTGAGCAATGGGATCATGACCAGTGGTTTCTTGGCTGAGGCAGGGAAGCCTGACACCCAGAGCTGCAATAGCTGTGGAAGTGTTGCACCTCCATGAGGGTCAGGGGGGCAGAGGAGGAAAGCAGTGACTTGTCACCCCTGCTGTCACTCAGCCGTGCCGAGGGAAGGCTTGGACTATGGCCAGCATGCTCTGGAGGCTGGTAGTTAGCCATAGGAGATTATTAATACGGTCTTATTTTCCTTCTATTTTTTGTTCCCCTCTCCTTTTTCAATAGATGTTCTGTCATTTAAATCAATGTGTTTAACTCATGGCATGTGAGGGGGGGGGGGAAGAATGCTCCATGTGCACCCAAGCCATGGTTTTCTCAGATTTCTGGGTTTGGAGTTTATGCCAGGATTTAAACCTTTCAGGGAGAATTCCCTAGAGGCCCCTTGTGGCTGCCAAAAAGCATTCTGGCAGATGGGTTTGCAACTCCATGACTTGATGCAAGCGAGTGGGAGGACATGCCTGCTCAGTGTGTCACGGCCCTGACACCTCCCTGCACTTCCATGGCTCTTCAGCAGCAGCTGTGCTGCTGGACCCACCCTGCCCGGCAAGGGGAATGCTCCCAGAGATACTCTTCTTGCATGCAGCTATTGATCTCACCGAGTGTTGCCGTAAATGATCACTTACAGTGTGGTCTGTAATCAGGATGAAGCTGCGATTTATTGAAGTTCCCCTCCTCAAGGGCCAGGGGTATTTATCTGAATTCAGTGGGTCCCCATTTGCGTGATGACAGGACTGTGCAGATCCTCAATCACCACCTTTTTATTTTCACAGGAGCAGATTCTTTTCTTCTCGAAGACTAGGAGGGCAAAGCCCTCCAAAACAAAAACCCTCGTCAAGAGGTTAAAAAAGCCCAAAACACTAATTAAAATAAATAACTAGGGACATAGTGAGAATGTTTGCCTACAAGGCAGGTTCTTGCAAGCTGTATTTTTTAACATTCCAGAAAATAACCACTGAAAAATTCACTTTTTTTTTTTTTTTTTTTTTTTTTTTTTGCAAGCATCTACTTGCAAAGTCCTTTCAGTAGCATGGTAGTTTCTCTTAAACATTTAGCACGTTGCTGTCTGCAAAAAGGCAGTGAATATTTTCTTAGCACATTCTAAATTATTTGAAGCTTTTTGCTAAAATAACAAATTAGTGCTCACCTTAGCCAAACCCACAAATATTTGTACAATTAAACAGCAAGCTTTGTAGTCAGAGTAGGAAAAGCATTCTCTTGTATTTTGTGGCGCCAAGCAGATTTTTTTTGTCCCACTAGATTAAGTTAGATTAACCAATCAGATAAAAAGAGCAACACTGAATGTATTAAACAATAAACTAAAGCCTTCTTTTTTAGGAATGCTTAATTCATTAGCTTTGATATTTAGAAAGACTGAAATGTTGTGGAGGTGGGAAGGAGATAAGGTCTTATTTGGCAATTATAGCTATGGGTTTTAGAGGATTAGAGAGGGTAACTATAGCATGCAGGTGGGTCAAAACCAACTGAATAGAAAGAAAGCAAGGTGGCATGCTACTCTCAACTATGTCTCTTAGAAATGTCTCTTTTTTAGGCCTCGTGTAAGTTATTGTTATGTAAGTAACCTGCACTCAGTCTTCCTTGGTTTTGCTTCCTGTCCATTGTGGGCTGCTGGGAATAAGGTAGAGGTGAGAATAAAACAGGCTAAAAAGGGAAAGGAGAGAGATGAACTATTTCCTCAACCCAGAGCAGACCTGAGAAGAGCTCCAAAGGTGAGGGCACCATGCCAGCAGGGAAATTTCAAGAGAAGACTGATATGCCAAGAAGTGCCTTGTAGGGAAACAGCTTTTGTGCGAGGATGGGGATAGCATCCGCTGTAGGCACAGGGCAATGTGTGTGTGGACCCTGCCTCCCCTGGTGTCTTGGTTTAACCCCAGCCAGCAACTAAGCACCACGCAGCCGCTCAGTCACTCCCCCCCCACCCCCCCAGTAGGATGGGGGAGAAAATCGGGAAAAGAAGCAAAACTCGTGGGTTGAGACAAGAACGGTTTAATAGAACAGAAAAGAATAAACTAATAATGATAATGATAGCACTAATAAAATGACAACAGCAATAATAAAAGGATTGGAATGTACAAATGATGCGCAGGGCAATTGCTCACCACCCGCCGACCGACACCCAGCCAGTCCCCGAGCGGCGATTCCCTGCCCCCACTTCCCAGTTCCTATACTAGATGGGACGTCCCATGGTATGGAATACACCGTTGGCCAGTTTGGGTCAGGTGCCCTGGCTGTGTCCTGTGCCAACTTCTTGTGCCCCTCCAGCTTTCTCGTTGGCTGGGCTTGAGAAGCTGAAAAATCCTTGACTATAGTCTAAACACTACTGAGCACCAACTGAAAACATCAGTGTGTTATCAACATTCTTCGCATACTGAACTCAAAACATAGCACCGTACCAGCTACTAGGAAGACAGTTAGCTCTATCCCAGCTGAAACCAGGACACCTGGCCTGCAGGAAACTCCTTTGGCAAAGACCCTCCTCACTGGAGCAGGACAGCAGTGGGATTTAGGTTGTGTGTCAGTGCCCGCTTTCCTGTGATGACTGAGAGGTGGAAAAGGGGATCACTGACCATCAGAAGTGAATGTGCTATTTTATGTATGATACATCATCCCTTTATTGATAGACACAACTTGCTTACTCTCTGTGTAATTCACTAAGGACAAGTGAAGGCCAAATATTTCTAAAGTAGTTTTAAAGTGATGCACCTTGCTTATAAAAAGGGTGTAAACCCTCCCCTCCAAAAAACGGCCCCCAAAGAAATACTGCTATTTTGTGGAAAATGTTGACATACTAGAAACTATTCCATTGCTTTAATATAGAATTTCAGCCTTTCTGTTTCCAGGGATATTTTCATAAAGACGTGGTCTTTATTGCTTGAGAGATCATCTGCTCCTGCTGCTTATTCATCACTTGCAGCCATATAACACACAGTCCTCTGTGACATCATAATCATCTCCAGAGCAACTAATTATGATGCCACAATCACAGGAGTGACTTCAAGTGAGGAATAAGCAGCAGGAGCAAATGAACTTGCTAAGTAACAAATAGTCTGTTTTCAGGCAAATGTCCCTAGTAATAAAATAGGAGGAAGGGGGAAACCTACAGAAAACATGACACATGGCCAGAAATGTTCGTAAATAGAACATTTAACAAAGTTTTTCACAAACGCCTCTTTGATGTCACATGCTGTAACTAGCTTCTCTGGGCCAAATTCTGAAAAACTGGAATAACTCCAGGGATTTGAGTCACTTGTATTGGCAAGGAAAAAAAAATGCACCAAATTACTTCAGATTTGCCCCAGTCCAACTGTACCTACTATGGAAATAGAATTAAATCAACATCACAAGGGGCTTTTACATTCAGGCAAAATCAAGAAAATTGATCGGAAGTGATAATTCTCAAGCAACAATGGTTTTAAAACTGATTTAGTTAGAATCTGGCTTTGTAGAGTCAATGGTTATGGATACATAAGCATGGAAGAGAAACCATCCTTTCACCTCTGTTACGAGGCTACAATAATCTTGAAAAGATGGCCCTAAATAAGAAGATTAAAATGGTAATGGTGACTTTGGCAAGAAAATACTATGACAAAACTCAGGTTTCTTGACAATGCGCTTGGTTTCAAATAAAGGGGAAAAAAAAAGAAAAAGATTTTTTGGAAACTGAAGACTGGGTGAAGAAGTAGTGTGGTTGTTTATTTTTTTTAATTTACAGAAAGTATACTCTATATTGAACAACAACAGATGTCCTAGGAGTGAATGCAGGGCCATAATTCACTCTCAAGGCTCTGCTGCTGTTCATAAACTGCTCAGGAGCTGTCTGACATCGGCAGAGTCCCGCAAGTGAATTACAGTCCCCTACCCACACTGGGGCCATACATTACTAGATGCAACGGGCAGCCAAGACACAGTTGGCTCATGTCACCAACTGGTTTGCAGGCAGACTGGTAGTGAAGGAAAATTTTTTTCAGAGGTATTTTTTCTAAACACCTTTGTGACTTACGGGAATATCATCTGAAGCGAGTGTTGGTATTGCAAAGTTGGCTGCATTAACTTTAGGATTTGCTGCTAGAGTAGAAGCAAGGAGCTTTGAGGAGCATGTTAAACCTCCAGGAGAACATGACATCTGAATTTCATTCATTTCTGCCTGTGCGACACCATGAGAGAAGGAAAGGACATTAGTGCCCACAAAATGGTCTGGGGAACAGGTGTTACAGCCGATGGCAGGTTAAAATAGACCTGGAGGCTCCAAGAAATAGCCATTTCCCAACTACTAGAGAATAGCCCAGATGGTAGATATTCTGATATCAGTGAATCTTTAATACTATCTCATAAAGATTTAAAATGCAGTTCAATTTCAGCACAGATATAAACTCACATCTTACGGCCATATCAAAAGCTCCCTTAATACAATATGGCTGCTTGCACTGAAAGCAACTTAAGCTAAGGATCACCAGTAAATCATTTGTTTTATGCTCAATTTCTCTGAAAAAGTATTTCCCAGATGTAGTAACTTTGTTCTCAGCATTTTTCTTCTGGGATTTAAGTAACCCACAATCCCTTTTCATCTTACTAGATACCTAAAATGCTACATATTGCAAGAAAATTTGGCCAGAATTCTTCACTTGAAAGGAATATTCAGTTTATTTTAGAATCCTTAATAACTACAGAAAACCTCCCCCACCCCCCAAAAAAGCCTTTACTACCACTCCTGTCCCCAAGTCCTGTTGCCATATCTCCCATAATTACCACCTCCCCTAGGCTGAATTTGAAGCCATCTATCTGGAACAGGCACAGCTGAAGGGAGTGGGAGGAGAGCAGTGACTCAGCACTACAGACTACAGTGCAATTTGTTTATTTTATTTCCACTTCACCATTGAGAATTTAGTCAGAAAGGTTTAAATGAGGAACATGGCAAGAGTCAGGGCAAAAGTCAGAATTGCAATGAAAATCAATGATTTTTTTGTTGTTTACTTATTTTGCGGGGTTTTTTCTTTTGCAAAGCATTGGTGAAGGACTGGACTACAAAAGCCTACCTTTTAGGTGAACCTATTAATATGGGCCAGGTAGTCGCTAGGAATAAATTAAGGAAATCCTGTGATAGCTTTTATCAACATGTTGAAGAGTTATATTTTAACTACTTCTTTGTTTTCAACACAAAGGAGCTGGTGTTAGGCATCAAATTTGGAAGAGGAAAGAAATAGTATGCTAATGTAATTCATGGTCAGATGATACAAAGTCAAAAGAAGTTGCAAATCTGAGTGAAGATAGAAAAATTACAATAGGCTAGAGAGAGGCTAGAAGCATCGGCAAAAACAGCATAAAGGGATTCAGTGTGGAGAAAAACAGTAGCTTGGATCGAACAATAGAGGCAAGTGATCCAGAACATTGAAATTCAATGGAAAGCAAAAATATGGAAAGCAATTGCTCTGTAAAAAATACTGGGCAGTAATTAGATATGGTTTGAATTGCAAATAAATCAGCCAAAAAAAAAAAAAAAAAAAAAAGGAGGACAAGCGCAACATCAGGCTATGTATGTCAAAGTGCAACATGAGCAGAGACAGTGGTTCTTAAGAAACTGTGTTTGGGTTGACTCTTCCTTTCTCAATGTCATGCTAGCAAAGGGAAAAAAATCCTAGCAAGCCATTAACTTCTTTGAGTCTTTTGTGAGGAACTTCAGATTTGTTTTACCTTTTATCTTCCGATGCCTTACAATCAGTGAGGGACTATTCCACTCTGATTTGAAAAATGCTTTTGCCCAAATTGAGTCGAATAGAGGCAAATTTGTTGGACTACCCCAAGGCCTGACTCTCGCCATCCACATGCAAGTGTCAAGTGTTCTTCCAGGTACCTCTGTTATTAACTAGCCTATCTGCTGACATCCCCATACAAACCATTACTGTAGGTTTTTTTCTGTCTTGAAGAAATACACTAGTCTCAAACCAGTCATCTGCATGTTAAGCTGTATTTAGAGCAAATCATTTTAAAGCAAAACAACAACAAAAACAACAAAAGAGCCATGCTGATTTTTTTCTAGATTTTTAACAAAATGTTTGATGTTGTAGAGATTTCCAAACAATTAATGTGAAATTGGGGATTGTTTTTCCCATGATTTATTTACCATCTATAGAGAACTCAGCTGTGGTGTTGCTGCTATTGCTACTTTTCCCTCTGCATTTAGAGTTGAAAACTGGTAAGTTCTTTTCTGGGGCACGTTTACATCAAATTAAAGTGTGCTGGAACTGCAAGGTTCAAGCTATAGCAGTGTAAAACAGTTGTTTCAATAAAGCACATGCAGAAGAGGCTGGCTTGGGGTCTTTTTTGCTTCTTTCTCTCCCTAATACATTGTGTAACCTTGGCAAGGCCTAAAGAGTCATGCTTTTAAACATGACTTGCTTTTGTGGTAAGGAAGGTAGTGCTGTTCCCAAATCAGGAACAGGCAGATCATCTTTATCCAAAGGCTGTTGCTTGGGGTCACTCTTCTCCCTGCCTGTTCAACACTCCCCACTTGGAGTTAAACAACTCATCCTCAAAGGTCATTTCCTCTTGTAGGCTTCATGCCCTCCCCTCTAGAAAACTGCAGTAGCGAACTTGTGACATGCTCCATTTGTGTCTAAAAAGTGCAAACCAAACAAAGCAAGGCAAATACCTGATTTTCTTTGGAGCACTGTGCACTTGCTGTCAAAAATGGTGCTTTTCCACCAAGGAAGAAAATGTCCAGGTTGCAGCAGATGCAAGGAATAATTTGCAGGATAACCTGAACTTTTGTTCTGTATAGCTTAATACAAAAAGAGTTGTGCCATCAATGATGCATTTAAAGTGAGCTTTAGTAGTGGGGAATATTTTAGCGTCCCATCTTAGCTGGATTGCTGTAATTTTGCCCCAGTAAACCCATCTCAGCGGCAGACGGAGAGAGGGAGGGTGGTTGCAGGTCTGTTGCAGACCATGCTGACCCTCCACCCTCACCTCCAGCAGATGCCCCTGGGCCGCTTCAGGTAGTAAATCTTTGTCCTGGCTTAAGAGACTTCTTTGGTTACTAGTTTCCTTACAACATGATTCATACAGAACTGCAAATGTTGAGCTGTTTTCACTGGGCTTTCTTTTCAAAAAGGCAGATCTCAGAGGGCAGGGGTAGCTACCAGGCCCCATCTGCCTTCTGCTTGTTCCAGCCAGAGTCAGGCCTTCCCCGTCCATTTGCTTGATAAGCACTCAAATTACCAGATTTAGTCCCCTCTACACTTTGCCGGTTCCCCGAGAAGAATCGGTTGACTGGCTGGTTTCTATCTATATATAGGACAGAGGGAAGCGACGCAGAGATTTTTGGCAGAACTTGGGGGGAAGGAAGACATTTTGTTTGTCTGTGCTTTCCTCAGCTAGAAAAACATCTTCCTTTTTTTTTTTTTTTTTTTTTTTTTACCACTGCTACTAAGAGTCCTATTTCCCCTGTCTCTTGTTTTAATACTGTAGGGCTGCTTTTAATGGTGGCAATGTAGCCAGAATTAGATCTAATAACAGCAATCGTATAGAGAATCCTAGGTGCAGCGCCACATAAATAAACCAGACTGGGTATTCTACAAAATTGTAAAAATGAAATAAGGAAGGTGTGAAGTTAGGGGGTTGATTTATATGTGGAAAACTAGTGCCAAGAATATTGTTATGGGCCTGGCTCCTAGAGGCAAGATTTGTTAGCAGAAACTGTCTCTAAATATTTATGCTCAGCTAAATAATTGCTAAATAATTCCAGTTCTCAGCTGGAAATTCAGGATCAGGCCTAGCCCGAATGGGTGGCTGAGTAGGATGGTATATTGGTATTTTATACAGCAGTCCTCTTACTCAATGACACTTGTAACTTTCAGGATATAATTAATCTCCTTTTATAAAGTGCTCTTCATGGTCTGTCATTGGAACACTTCTTTTAGAAGTATTTCTTTAAAATAAATGAAGCACTTAAAAGCAATATATTTGGTGTTATGTATTTGGGAATTAGTGAGGAAAGTTGTGCTTTTCTGCTCTGATTGTGTACTCTGCTTTACATGAACTCTATTTTTGTCACTTAACAACTTTGTGTGTGAGAGTGAGATTATGCTATTACTGTCATTATTTAGGCTTCTGCAGCTTAGGGACAAGATTTTTTTTAATGTTCTTTTTACCATGTTGGCTAATACTTACTGTGCTCAAGATTAATGGTGGGCTCCCTGTAAGGAGTTTTTTATGGAGAGACTCTAGGAGAAATTACCTCTTATGAACATACAGGGAAGAGAGAGCCTCATCACTCAATGCAGCTGGGAGACAGACATCTACAGTACAATATTCTTGTATTTTCCTCATCTCAGAGCAGTGTTACAGTGATGTGGCAAAGGGGACTATTTTGAGTTTATGATCATGAAACAAAGAAACATTTTAAAGGGACCTTGTCAAGATTGGGAATTCTGATATTGGTACAGGCCCTCCAACGGACTGGCTTTTGGTTACCTCTGTCTTCTCCCCTAGACCATCCCCTCCTCCCCACAAGACACCTTCTGTAAATCTGTTGAAATAACCCACTGTCGGGATTTATAAAAAACCTGATTGCAGCAAAAGGGAAAAGGATTGCTTTTGGGCAGTTAGCACATGACTACCAGGGCCTGGGAAGGTGCAGTGGGCATCGCAGGCTATTCTACACATGTGTTGTGGAATCTGAGGACTAGGGGTACCAGATGGTGTGCTCTTGACACCAATGAGTCAATGTCTTAGCGTTTTCGAGAACTAAGCCCTTACCCTCAGAGTTGAAATGGCGTTGATCCCTCCCGAAAGTCAGGTGCTAGGAAGGAGATATATTTTTCCCAAATAGAGGCTGGGTGATTTGTCCAGGCTTTCGCATGCTTTGATCTGTGACTCACTGACACCACCAGATTTTTGGACAAACCTGCGATGGGTTGCCACAGTAGAACCAAAATCTTTCCTTGTCTTCGCTTCTCTCAGATCCCTTTTCTGGAGTGCTGTACTGCCAGAAGCACTCCCTTTCCAAAAGTGGGAGAGACAGTTCTGCAACATTAACAAATGACTGGTCAAAAAATGCACCCTAAAAATTTAAGACTCTTAATCTTCTGGACTCTAAGACATTATTGGATTCATGGAAGATATCTTGTATCTCTTACATGTACAAAGCAGCACCTATCTTCTGAACCAGATATATTTTGAAAATTTATGCAGAAACAGCTCCTTTATGCATTTTCAAATGTTCCTGATCTAGTTTAATCAATTAAAACAACATTAAATGCATTTGAATATCTCAGCTCTTTCTCTTATCAATATAATTCTCAAATGTTTTCTTTTCAGAGCCTAAGGTGATGAAAAATAGATTCATTTACTCTATTACTTCTTATAATTGTGGCTCCAAGAATTTTTTTCCCTAATTTTGAAGCCACAAGAAGACTTTATGTGGCTCTAAAACTGCTGTTGGTTTTCATACCACAATACTCAAGGGCATATCTCTCCTTCAGGCTGCTATTGTTTGCAATCTGGAGATAAAGGCACACTTGATAAAACTCTTTTAATGATGTTAATATTAATACTTTGGTGGAATACTTTATCCTCTAGTAATAGCTTTAAAGAGTTTGTTGAGATTTTGTCATCTCATACATTTTAATAGAAAATTAGGTTTGTGATTAACAAGAAAAATATATCTACCTGTTACTTTATTTTACTTACAGTGTCATATAACGGCTGCCAGTGGAATAATGTATACCTTGCACCATATGTAGCTCAGCACTCATGGTGAATACTTGATGCTTCAGACAGAAAGCGAGGTGCAAACTAGTTCTGAGCATTAGCATAGGCCACGCTGTTCACTGTCAGTCCCTTGGGAAACTGCACAGAGGTAACCTGCTCTGAGGTCAGGGCATGAAGTACTTTTGTCTGAAGGAGGGAAAGCTCCCAATCTCATAGGTAACACAGCTGCTCTGATACTCCCTTTGCAGGGAGAAGGTCATTTTCCTATCTGTAAGCCAGCAGCTCTGTGTAGGCTCTGGAGCTAAGCCAGGAACTTGTAGTTTGTCCCTCTCTGCTCCTTTGGAAAGTGTTTATGCTTGAGGAAGTAGGAACAGTGGCTTGAGAGCACTTAACTGCAGGGCCATGATGAGAAGGGCAGAGGAGTCCCCAGCTGTGGAGGGCTTTGTTGGCTGGAAACACCACTGGAACTGTGCGTGAGTGCAGTTGCTGAAGCTGCACAGTGCCTCCATGGAAGGTAGCTCAGGTTACTCCCTGGGCAGGGAGGTCCCACGCTGGCTTCAGCTCCTGAGAAGCTTAGGCTGCAGAGCATCCAGCACAGCATGACACCTGGATCATTGCAGTGGGGTCGGCTCCATAGAAGCCAGGGTATAAAAATGGTTCGGGGCTGCTCAGTGCTTAGGGACGTGCCTTTACTGCTGCATGTCTAACAGCCATGATGCACACTTTGCTGACTCCTTTGGCTCCCGTTTCTAACCCACTTTTGCCATATTTGTCATGGATTTCCTGAGTCTCAGCCAATCAGCCAACCTTTAGGCTTTAGGTTCAGGTAGTCACAGTCACATTCCCTACATTTCACTATCGCTTTAGAGACAAGAGTATTGATGACATTAGCTGTTGAATCTGCATCCAGTTCTCCAGCAAGTATACAAGCAGGCTAAAGCAAAGGCTTCCCTCAAGGAACTTAAGCCCCTACATGAGAAGTCAGTCCTCCTATGGGCTGTAGCACTGCTCACTAACAGCGTTTGTTAAGAAATGTGGAAGCAGACCTGCTTAAGGGAAATCTTATCTGGACATAGTCAGCGGTATCCAGTGCTATTGCTACCGAACAGGAGGGAGGCAGCATTTGCCAAATAGGCCGAATTTACTCACACGCGGGAGAGTAGGCGACCAACCTCCAGTCCCCTTGGTGGAGGGCAGCGCTGCTCTGCCCAGCATGGGGCTGCATCACAGTGATATGAGCGATATCACTATCCTTGCACGGGTCAATCGCTTCAGATGCTGTTGCACTCCCAGCTGCATAATTTATTGTGGCTGCCACGTGAGGGCTAGCGAAGACAGCCAGAATGAAGTGCTGTGCCAGTAACAGCCTTGGTAGATTAAGTAGTGATGGGCCTGAGCAGTAAGATTTTGATATGGATCTGAATTTTGAACAGCTCGAGTTCAAGGGAGCTGGGATCCTGGTTTTGGGCTCTGTCCCATTTAGAATTACAGCAAATGAATCCATCACCATTTTGAACCCAATGTTTCACACTGTGATAGTGGCTGTGGGAACACTTGATCAGCTGCTGTCAGTCAGAGCAATAAATTGGCCAGCTTTGTGTCAACTGATGAAAACGCTGCAGGAAAAAGTGCAGGCTTTAAATGTCCTTTGGTCTTTTTACTCTCAGGCCAAAAAACCAAAAGATCTTCGTAATAATATAAATAAGAATGAATTCCCCAGATTCCCCTCTCTTTCAAGCTGGTAAAACAATCATCTTCTCTTCTTGCAATGCTCATCAGAGCTCAATTCTTTGTGTCGCAGCCAAGTATAGCAAAGCCACTGCAAATCAGGGAAAATAAACATTCTCTTCTTGCTTGTCATTTGAGGTTATCTTAACCTGATTCTGGCTGAATGCCACTTTGCAGAGCCTCATTACACAGCCCAACTATTTCTTCACCTGAAGGAACTTGCCTCCTCCTGAAAAACTTCTCAGAGAGGAAGACGTTCTCATCCCTCACATATGAAAGGATTTTAATATTGATACTAGATGGCGTGCAGGATTCATGCTTCATAATGAGCTTCTTCCGTGAATCAGGATGGGACTTTAAACCTGTTAGGGGTGGTGTAATGTGTCAATGAAAGACAATCCTGCTTGGAGTTCCCTAAAAAGACCTGACAACTGTTGGGCAAGCCAGTAGAACTGACTGTGCTGGTAGTTCAGCAGGCTCAGTCTGTACGAGTCTTTGGGCTGTTCTGAGTGCATATTTTTATCTTCCAGATACATTATCCAGTCTGTAACTTCCAGGTGACACTTAAGTGGCACGTTTAGCCTGAGAATAAAGCTTCACTGCAAAATTCAGTGTATGTTGGTTACCTTGCAGGAGCTGTAGAGAAGGACTGCCAGGGAGGGTAGCGTGGCAGGAAGTCTTCAACTTTCATTAAGAAAATACAATATAGACAACATGGTAGCCTTCTTTTATTTAGTGAGGAGCTGCACTATTAGTTCCACTAAGCTTGACAATCTCAAGTATTAACAGTCTCCTTGACCCCTGTTAGATGTCCTATAGTTATGTACATGACTACTAGAAATATAGAGCTAGCAAAAATAAGTGATTCCTCGCTGAATGCCCAGTATTCATTACACTAACTTTTTCCTTCCTCTTTCTGCTGCCATAGGATTAATTAATACTATTTTCTAGGCCTCTATGGCCAGAGAAACTCTATCAGTTCATTTATTGTTTGATTTTGTTAGTTGAGATGTAATCATTATTCCTGGGATTTTTTTCTTTCTTTTCAATTTTTCTTCCAGCATCATTTCTCTTCCAGATAGTTCACATTGCCGAGTGTAACCTTGCTATCAAAGATAATGGACTTTCTGAAAGACTCTTTAAGTCCCTTCTTCTATGAATAATCCTAATTGCCTAAAGAGCCCATATGGTTTCCATGAGATTACTTGTTTAACTAATGGTTTCTCTCTCTTGCCTTACTGTCTCTTTCAATCCATCTGGTAATCCAAGGTTATAACTGGTCACAAATACTTTGTTAATTTGGTTTTTTGCAATTCAAAAATGAAAAAAAAACCCACTGAATAAATGGTTCTTCTTTTTTCACCTTGTAAGACTATCACTCTTCGACAATTCAAAATTCTAATGAAAAGCTCCAGCAAAATTTTGAAATATTTTCATCTTCTTTGCTCTTCTGACTAGTAATTTTTAACTCCATTTTCCTTATTCTAAACCTACTGGACTTATCTAATGCGTATGCATGGCATTAAGTCTGACAATATCAGGCTACTAATATGATTTAGTAAACATGGTTATTCTGAGGAGGGTATTTCTGTCTTGATAGTACCATCATGTATTGTGGTCCTTCACTGTCCTACAGTGCCTTTTAAGCAGTCGCCTTCTTCCAGTCTCGGGAGAACTTTTCAAGTGTGACGAGGTGATAATCTGTAATAGGATTTCTGCTTACAGAGTACTCACAGGGTTTTGAAGCTAATAACTTTAACTAAAGTTATTAAGCATTCTTGAAGGAAGCATGCCCAAAGAAAGAGTAATCTTAATTCCGACACAGAACAATAGATCACTAACTTAAAGGCTAAGTGATGAGTGCAGATGTTCAGGGATCATGGCTAATTACATCAAAAGCTGGCAACCACTGGATTCTAAGTACCATATGTTGTTTCTCAAAAATAAGTGGTGCTGCTCCTATCCAAGAGGCTGCCACCACTGTCAAGAAGCTAATAAAAGAGTTTGGGGTCTCAGTGGATCTGCATTGGAGCCAACGATGTAACTTTGAAGCTGCCACTTTACAGATACAGCCTAATGTTTGTGTGCCCGAGACCTAGACAGTAGTGCTCCAGTCACAAGTGTGAGAGTTTCTACCTGTTCTTCTTGAGAACAATCTTGTTTGCTAGTATTTGATGGGAAATTTGGTAGGGAAATAGGTGCCTATGGTAATGGTAAAATGTTACAACATTATTACAGGCATTCTGCAAATACTTTAACAGTCCACTGTTTGTTCTGTGAAACATATCACCAATCAAACCCTGGAAGAGTTTCATCTGTTTAGTCCATTATGCACAAATATTCAGGATGTAATTCTTCCTCCTGCAGCAGCAGGGAGTGGATCGGCTCTGTTGAGCTCTGTACTCTCATCTGTGCCTGTCTGCAGGCAGGACTTGCTCCTCCACGTAGTTTGAAACAGTGGTACCTGCCCCACTGCATGGTCATGGCTGATGTTTCAGCTCAGCCCAATTTTCTGCCCTCTCCAGGGGTGAGGTTTCCCCAGGCACAAGGGTGACTTGTCTCAGCCAAGGAGTTAGACAGGATGGGCAGGTGGAGAGTCTGAGCTGGAGCATTGAGCTGGCAGGACAGTGTAGATATGTTCATGCTAGATGAGTTCCCCTTTTTTTCAGTGAATCTTGGAATAGACACCTGGACACCTATGCAAACAAAGGCTTGTGGGTATTAGCTGTGAAGTTTTACATTAATTTTTTTCAAGCAGCGCAGTTGCAACGATCTGTATTCTGAGAGAACATTTGTGCAAGAAAAACTGCATATTTTATATAAAACAATGACCATTTTTATTGTTGGTTGGATGTTCTGCTTATCCACACTCACCTTTTTTTGCCTCTTATATCAAAACTGATCATAGAAATTAAGCACCTAGCAACTGTAGTGAAAAAAACGTAGGGGAAAAGAAGTGTGAGTGCTGAGGGCTCTGAAGTTTCAGTTCCTAAACACAAGACCTCATCTTCTGTTTCATTACAGTAAATGGCAACTTGACCAGCAATTTGGGCTACACAGCCATTATGAAATGCAATGTTAAACATCCATTTTTAAAAAGTCCATTCCGTGCAGTTTTTACGATACATTATTTTCTCTGAATTTCAAATGTGTCAGCTGTCTTATGAAGGAAACACTTTCTTTGAAATAGATCTAAATGGAGAATAAAAAAATGGGGTTTTAGCCAAGACCAGGCATTGTAGAAGTAACTATACTTACCATAATAAATACAGTCACAAAGTTTCAATGAAACAACATGTAATTTAGTACTTAAAAAGGCAACCCCTTTACCTGTTACAAATTATGACAGTAATTTCTAGCTCATAACACCTCACATAGCGATTGCTATCAAGAAAATCTTCATTTGGAGTGAGACATGCCTCATCAGGTGTGCTGGAGCACTTGCTACACTTGCACCTTCCTGAAATTGCCTATAACCATGACACTTACTATCCTGCTGTTTACTCACATTTAAGATTAAGAAATTATTCATTGTTTAATACATCATGTAATGCCTCCCCTAGAAAACACCTCCTTTGTGCAAACATACCATGTATTTATTATGAATGAAACTCATTAATAAGTACTGCAATCAATATTTGAGCTCCCACAAATATCAAATGCTAGAGGTTGCCGTTTGGCTGCTATTCGTCTTAATGTCAGGATTTGGAGAACAGGTTGTACTTCAGCAGAGGTATCAATTTCCATAAGTCAGAATCAGAAGTTGTGTCACCTGTTTTGCCATCTACCTACTAAATCTTTCATCTGTCTCTTACACACATGCACACATGCTTCAGTCACTAGTTATGGCTGCAATACTTACTGGCTTCATTTTTACAGGAGTGTTCCCCACCACTGTGTTTATGCCCGAGTCAGGAAGATCTTTTTCAAATGACCCCCCCATTCAATCTCTTTCTACTCAGATTGGTTTCCTCCTTCTTAACCAGACTCTCATTGCCATCCACACTTCATCACGTGCGAGGCACTTCAGTCTAGTCCAACTCCCAAAAACTTAGAAAAATTTGAAAATGTAAGTAGGACTCATAAACTTTTTCAGCATAAACCTCTGTGTATTCTTCTCTTGTCTGTTTTTCTTCTGTATTTTCTATTATGAACTCAGTGCACGGAGACTGCTTTGTACATCCAGACAAATCCAGACCTGATGAACAAGCGAGGCTGTAACGTGAGATGTGAGTGAAGTGAGTACGAGTAAATGACTAAATCTGTAGGAACTGAGAAATGATCCCACGGGCTGTGCTATTGGCAAGGTGTGAGATTTAGCGTAATTAGAGAATGATGCCTTTAAACCAGCTCAAGCCCTCTCTGAATGCGGCTAGGGGTCTCAAACACCAGGTATGGTCTGAGGACCCCTAGAGCTGCTTGCTCTAGGGGTCCTCAGACCTTACCTGGTCTTTGCAGGTCACTGTGCAGATTTTGGTCCTCGACACATGCCCTGCACCATAGGGCAAAGCAGCTCCTGTGATGAGCAGTCCTCTGCCTTCCCCGTCCTCTGTTCCCACATCATCCTGGCAGGGACGCTCACTGCTCTCCTCTGCCACTGCCCCCTGCAAGAGCCCGTCCTCCAGTGGGCTCACCACAAACGCCAAGTGCCTCGTCCAAAGACTTCTGCTGCCCTGTTTTTTCTGGTGTAACCTTTCATGAAGAAATATTCACCTAAATAAATAAGCTGTACACTTTGCAGAATGTTTCCCAAGTACAGCTCTCTTGTACTATGGTACAAGGAATACTGAATTCAATGCAAAATTAATTCAGCTGTTTTTCAGTGTTTCTTGCATTTCTCCTGACAGGTCTTTGGGCTTTGAGTGATACCCTTTTGGCACCCTAAAAGATTCCTTTTTGTAACTTCTTCTTAACATTTAGAAGACTGGATTTCTTTTCTTGAACATGACATTGCACATATTCTGTTCCTTTTTTGTTATTTATCCTTACATGAATTCTTTTAAAATGACTGTTCTACATCTCTTTGTCTTTTTTTCTGAGAGAAGAAAACCCACTGCAGCAAACCTTATTCTACATAAAGCTGGGCTGGAGCCACTCTACTATTTGTTAGGGCTGATCAGATTATTTATTTTATTCAGTTTATGAGCAATGTAATACCTGAGCCTTTCACAGACAGACATCCAGGCATCAGGCTTCATAGCCTCACTACAAGTAGATATATAATACAGTAAAAACTAAGAATGTAGCAAGATCAACAGTGTAAGAAGAGTTCATAATGTCCAGCTGAACTCATTACTTGTATGAAGACAGAGACCCCAAACCATGACAGGAATATATATGCATGCAATTTAATTGTTACTCAAATATTTTAAAATGTCATTATGGCACCTTCTAAACTGAAATTTCAGTCTTTTATTGTGGGGCTGTTAAGCAGTAAAGTACCTATGGGTTCCTATAGGAAACATAGGTACAGATTTCCTGACTCGTTTTCTGCTATAGATCTAGAAACCTTTCCCTCTCCTTATTTTTTCACACTTTTTTTTTCTTTAGGTATGTAAGAAGCACATTTGCACAGCAGTCCAATACAGCCTGTGTAAATCAGTGTCACTCCATCCAAACAAGCAGAGCTACACTGATTTACACCAGCTGAGGCACCACCTGAAGATGGTCGTAAATTTTGTGGTGTTTTTTAACTTTAGACTTCCTCTTTTTTCAAGGATATGTGTCATGGGATGTCTCATGTAGACCATGGACAAGTGCACTATGCCATTCCTTTTGAGGTAGTCACAGTCACATTCACTGCATTTCACTGTCGCTTTAGAGACAAGAGTATTGATGACATTAGCTGTTGAATCTGCATCCAGTTCTCCAGCAGGTATACAAGCAGGCTAAAGCAAAGGCTTCACTCAAAGAACTTAAGCCCCTACATGAGCCCCTACTCACTCCTCCTGTGTGAGTTTGTGCTACATATAACTCCTAAAGGTGTTTTTAACTGTCCTTGATTCTTCTTCTACAAAGTCTGCAGTTAAGCATAGCTCTGAAGAGACACGATTTTCTTACTCTGGCTCTAGTTTTCCATGGTTCTTTTTTTTGAATATTGACATCCTTAATGCATGACATGTTAATCAAATAAATACTACTTCAAGCAGTGCATAGCAGAACTTAATTTTTAAACAAGAATATTCTCCTCTCTTAAGCATCACTGAAGCTTATACACAGAAAACAGAACAGTATCTGCTGAACTGTATCAGCGTCCTCTGATATAGCGATCTTTAAAGCACTCCTTTGGGTAATAGTACTAATTAAATCCTGCAATGCTTATTCAGTCTTCTGTCCATAAAAACTCCCACTGATGGGATCTGAGAGTCCTCTGAAAAGCAGGGGTAACTTTATTTACGTGTATAGATATGGATTCAAATGCCTAACATTACACAGTCTGTTGGAAAATGTTGGCATCCATGCTCAAACACCACGGAATGAGAGAGTTCAGAGAGGCACTGACAATCAAATAAGGTCTTTGTCAGCCTCCTACCAGTATAAAGGTGCACGGTAAACTACAGTGTATACTGCTGGGTAGAATTTTTTTTCATTCAAGAAAAAAAAAAAAGAAGCATTGAAATGATAGAAAAGGAAATCAATAGTGACTGATTCTACAGTATAGAAGGAATTTGTGGGACATGAGTTCAAGGTAATGCACAATTATAAGAATAAACTATTTCAACTATTAATACATAATGTTGTGTTCTAAAACATTTGTAACTGCTCTAGAGAAAAGCTCTAAACAAAGCCACCAATACCAGAAAAAGCAGTATGTTGAAACATTGTTTTGATAAAAAACCACAGAAAAATTAACTATACGGTCATGTGAGTTGGTCCTATTGTATATTGATAAGTCCTTAAAATTTTGTCACAGTTGGGTGAATGGCACATGACACAATGGTGATTCTTCTGTTAGCTATGCCTTGATATCTAACCACCTGTCCTGTCCAAATTTCTGTGATTTGAGCAGCGGAGTCTTTTTCCTTACTGAATTAGATCTTGTTAGGAAGGGTTTTCTGATCTGCCTGGGTCTTACCAGGTTTTGGGGGTGATTCCTATATTCTCCATTGCTGTTTACATGCCAGGTCATTGTGAATGCGACCTTCTTCAAAATGTCTTGGCAATTCCACTTGACCTTGCCGGACCCTAGCACGTCTGTTTTTGAAAATCTAATGGAAAGTCGGTGGGACTGTGACTTCTAAGACACGGATTTTCAAAGCTACCTGTTTACATTTTCGTGATTTGGATTTCTAAGTCCTGAATGTTAACCATCTAAATCCCTTTGGCCTTGCAAAGCTAAAAGAGGACTGAAGAGAAATGGGGATGGTTTCTGTATAGCACTTGGAAGAATATCAGGTAGTTTATTTTTGCCTGTTCATCCAGCTGCTCAGCCATTTACCATCCTAATAAGTCTAAGTAGGCAACCTTCTGTTTCCCTAAGGAGTCTAGATTGCCTGTGGCTACGTGGGTTGGTCTCTAATAGACAAAATACACTATATGCAGAGGAGATCGTGCTGGTGCATTGACATTTGCTCAGGGAGGGGAATTTGCCATCACTGTCCATCTCCTCATCTGTTTTGCAGGCCACTTCTGTCCTTTCTGCAAAGGCTGTGGATCCTGCGTGTCAGCCCCCCACCACCCGCAGAGGGAAGCCTCTCCCCTCTGTGGGCGTGTGGGCACTGTCCTGTCCTGGGATGTGGGAACTCTGCACACCAGTGTGGGATCGGGGCTGATGTGGCTCAGGCATCGCCCCAGAAAGCTGCTTGGCATGCAGTGTGCCTGCTGCGCTTGGCAGCCCGGTGTTTTGTGGCTAATCAGCATGTGCTGGAGCACAGACAGCACAGTTTAGAGTGGAACTGACCCCCAAATGTCCCTTTTTGGAAAAAAAGCAAGGGTCAGATTAAAGTAAATCTCATGACTGAGGTGGCTAGGCTGGAAGCTCTCTTTAGTCTTGCTCCTGGCTCCAGATGGCCCCTAGCATGACAAAGGCCAGCTGGGAGACTGCCCAAAGAGAAGGGCAAGACCAGCTTTGGACACCCCTGGCAGCCAGGCCCCACGGCGACGTCACCCCTGTCCGCAGCTCCTCTGGGCTAGCCGGTGGGCTGGCAAGCCCACGGGATAAACCACGTTCACCCCTCGGCCTGCCACAGCAGGCATTTATCTGATGTCAGGTGTATCAGTTTGACATTAATATCTCCAGCAATTAGTGCTTTTACAAATCAGTCATGAACTGCAGTTTTAAACTGATTTTAACAACCAGAGCACACTGCCACTAGGAAATGAAAGCAAGTTTTTCAACAGCTATATTTTAATGAATTGGAAAGAGAAACAGACTGTACCTGCTGCTGAGTACTTTGTATTGTGTTTTAAAGAAAACGAGAGTTTTGTTGCATTTTCTTTTTTTTTTTCTTTCCTTAGTAGTAGAAGATCAATTTTTCTGGCTGGACACAACACAGGAGACAAACTCTCAGGCTTGTAATTCCCTCGAACAGGCAGTGAGCTTGAAAAACAATTATGGGCTTCTGTGAATTAGGATAAATAACCTCTCTGAACTGTGGTGTTGCTACATACAAAACCAAAGTATATCCTACAGCAATCTCTGCTGTGTTTTCATCTAGCTTGAACCTGCCAAAGACTAACTTGATATATGACTTTCTCATAAGCTTAGCAATGAGCAGACATATTCACAAAATTTCCAAACCACTAAAGCAATGCTTGCTCTTCCTAGTCCTAAGGTACAAGCAAGCTCAGTGGTGCTGCATTTTCCTGTGCGGGGTTTCCAAGGAGATACTGGTTTAGCATGATGTTGTGTTCTCACCAGCACCCAGAAGGAGCTGGACCTACGTCTGGGGATGGCGGGAGACTGGCCAAGAGCAAAGCAAGAGGACATCAAGGATTCCTTTTCCCAATGAAATTTTGAAGGAATTTTAGGAAGACAAAAACCAGTCTCAGTATTTCCAGGAAGTTGCCAGGGTATGTGCTTGACTGAAGGACCGCTTGGATTGTAGGGATGGGTGGGTGCCCAGACATCATATCCTTGATTGCTCTTTACCCGTGCGTCTATCATGACATTGCTTTTATTCCCTGGCACAGAAAGAGATGTGCCAGTATCCTTGTTCAGGCTTTTGGGGGATCTCAGTGGTAGGGGTAGGAGGAAGGAGCAGATCCTGTGCTTCAGTAGTCTTGAGGGGCTCCTGGCCTCCAGACAGTGACAAAAGGAAGCAGGAGAATTAAAGAAGGCAGGAGACAGGGAGCAACAGAGTGCTCCTTAATGCACAGCTTTTCTCCCAGGATCAGCCTCCAGCCCACTGCTGGGGCTGCTGGGGCTGTGTGGGAATCCTGCTGCCTGACCAGGGAGCTTCATCTGAGCCCTTGTCCACTTACCATCATTAAAGAAACCACAATCTTTGAAATGAGACGTGACTTAGCCATTACTTTCTGGTTATGTTCCAAATGAGTAATCATATTTTACACAGGTTGCACACTCTTTGGGGAGAGTTTTTGATCTATTCTTAGGATACTCACTATTAATAATGGGGACCTTTGCAGAGGTAGGTGATAACTCATTAACATTCTTCCCAGAACCTTCTATGTTTAGATGTTGTCATGATAATGCTGTCTTCTGGTACAAGTGCTCAGAAATAAAACTCTAATATAATCGGCAAATTAGCTGCAGAATAATAAGCTTCATTACAGCTAGCCAGCTACTCCAGCCTTCTGCTTTTATCAATGAATTAAAAGCTCTTCATCTGCAGTTATTACTGTAACATGACACGGCAGCAATGCTGAACAGTTGAGAAGGCGATTTTGCTGTGATAAGCATGGTCCCCCACAGACTCTGTGGTTCTGTAGCATGCATCCCTAGCCATGGGATTGTTCTCCATAATCAAAGATTTCATTTAAAAATAAAACTGCATTACAGCCAGTGTGCCTGTAAAGGCAGCTTTTAAAATAGTCCTCCAGTGTAGGACAGTGTCAGGATGTCAGTCTGAGTCTGCTGGCAGACAGGAAATTATCAAGCCTAATTCAGTCGCTGCAGTCCTCCATGTATTTTGTGCAGGGGACAATGAGAAAGTGCTCAGGTCCCTGCACAAAGAATAACCGTAGTAGTTAATGTTTAGGAAAACCCTAATTTCTCTTTGGACTTCTGGATTTCCCAGGGGCTCTTTGTGGAGCGTAGGGTCTTCACTGTTGTCAGTGTCCTTTTCTGAGGCATTTGTATTTGTCGTAGGTAAAGACTGTAACTTTCAACCCTTCTCCTTTCTGAGACTTAGAGATCTTTATGCTGACACTTTCTTTCCATTATATGTTTCCTGTGATGTTTGCTAGAATCCTATCTGGCCTTTTAGGGCTGGTATGACTAAACAAAGGTATGATGAAACACAGCTTCAAAAAGATTTTGAAAAATAATTTAAAAGTTGTCAGCTCAAAATCTGATTGGACATCCCTACTGATTTCGGCAGAAATTACCCCGGGCTTACATCTCCCAGGTACCTAACTACAACTTCGCTCATTTTGAAAGGGATCTTGTCACTCCCTGGTTTTGGCAATAGCCAAACGCTGTCTTTTCAAGGTGGAAAGTCCTTTGAATGGTGCTCACCAGGCACAAGGACACAGAAGAGAGATAAGAGAGGTGTTACGTTGAGGCTGGACTGCAGTCATCCTCTCCCCACTGAAACTTTTCTCAGGTATAAAAAAAGTAATTGCTAAGTAGCGTAATAGCACACCAAGCAAGCAGGCATACATAATCTTTTTCTGAAGAGGAATTTCTCTTAAAAGCCTCATTCTTCCACTCTATCTCTAATAACTAGTAACAATATTTTTGTTAGTCTTCCCCACCTTCTTTCCTAAACTCTTCTGAAAGTGTTCCTGCATGGTACATTAGCTGGGGCACTGGAAGCAGCCTGTGTTAGCTAAGTACAACTTCATACTCCCTGCTGGCACAAATGAAGGGTTGACACGAAAGTGCAAATGAATATCCAGCAGATGCTTTTTAGGCTGCATTACAGTTCAGGAAAAGTTGTATGTACTCATATGTTACAAATTTAAAACTGTGAAAAAGCCATCCCTTCGATACCTAGAAAGTCCTTCTTCCTTTTTGGAAGTTTCAAGCCTTTAAGCTTCTTTCTGCAAGGATAAGCATATGCACTGAGTGCACCCTATGGAGTCAAGAACTTGGAAGATTTTTACAAAGTCCCTAAATCTTTTTTAAAATGAAAAACCTGAAAGCAATCTCAGCCTGAGTCTCAGTGGCTTTTGAATGCTTTAGACATGACTACACAGTTCAGTATCTGGAAAAGAAGAGCTGCTTTTTTTTTTTTTTTACTGAATATTGTATCTCTGAAATAAATGCTTTTGCTGAATTTGATTTTGTGTGTGTGAGAAAAGCATCATTTTCCAATGAAAAAGTTCAGCTGCTGTGCAAGAATGCTCAAAGAAAAAAAATTTTTTTTTGAGTTTGCATGACTTTTTTGTGCATGTATTTTGAAATCCCAGTTCAAAATGAAATGCAATTTTGAATTTCTTCCAGACTTGCCATAGGAAAACAACATTTTTCTAACAAAACAATTATTTTTGCACTGAATTTTTTTGCATAAGAAAGTGTATGGGGGTTTTGTTGTGTTTTGTTTTGTTTTAATCAGCTTTAATAATGATTAATACCAGAAACCACTTTATACCAAGTCTTTATTGGCACATGCCACAGGTAGCGTGTATATTATATGTTGGCTCCAAAAATAACCAAATCAATCCAGGTAACATCAGCCTTTGCAGGTGCTGATGGAAGGTAGGACAGGAAAAGCTCTGCTCCTTGGACGACTCAGCTGCTCATTGCCAAGGAGCTGGTGCAGAAGGGGGCCTGGCCAACTAGCCAAACTTCTCCTCAGCTGAATAGGTAACACTGCTGATATGCCAGCATTGTGGGCTTCCAGGTTTTTGGTGGCCTCCCTGGTCACTGACATCCTATGCTGGATGAAGGCCAGCTATTTTCATCCGGACCAGGGCAATAGTTTTCCAAGGGATGGTCCATCCAAGAGCCAGTTAATAGCTATTGTATTAACTCCGTCAAGGAATTTTTATTCAGCTTCATTGGGGCTGAATGTTGGTTTGATTTCTGTTGCACATTCGTCTCCGTGTAAAGATGAGGCAGGACTATTTCTGCGCCAAGGAGAGGCCCATCATCGCAGGAGACAAGAGAACAAACATTCTCACAGTATAATCAATCTTATAGAGCAGATGGATACAGTAATTAGAGCAAAAACAATTTTGCCAAGAATATTAACATTTCAACAGTTTATCAGAAAGGGGGTGTTGACACCGGTCAATAATTTTCTGATTATTGCAAAAACATCTTAAGTTGTTGACTATTTTGTGCAAAACAGGACAGACTAATTTTGGCCTCCTGACCTTGTTTACAGCAATGGGAGGTAGCATTGCCACCAAAATATTTTTTTTAAAAAACAACCAAACAAACATGTGTTTTTCCATGATTTTAAGGTATTGTAGGCCATAAAGATGTATGGGGTTTCCAAAGAGCATATTTATTTATATTTTACTCAGTCTCATGATACTTGGGTGCATGTTGCAAAAAAAATTAAACAACTGTTGTCAACAGTTAGCACAAGTCAAGCCTACCCATTCCTCCCCCTCTTCCCATGCATGGATGGGAAAACATCATGCCTATGAGCCCAAAAGGAAGAATAATAATAAAAAAGAACTTAGAAGAATCCAGGTCCATCGAAGTTTAAAACACTCCCTTCACTGGGGAGGAAATAGCTTCCATTTGGTTTCTACCAGCTGACTGAAGAACTGGCAAATCTTTGTGAGACATGGGAGGAAATACTGGAATAAAACGAGTACAGATGAGGGGTGGGACATTTTAGTGCCGTTAGTGTATGTTTCAGTCATCTATTTGTCTTTTATTTCCTTTTTTTCCCCTCCTCTCTTTATTGTTTCTTCCATTTTTTTCAGTATCAAGGCAATCCTTCCCATTCACGTTTCCTCCCCTGCACTGTTCCTCACTTGTCTCTGATGCTGTTCTCCTGGAGCACTTTCAGTGGTGGGCCATTAACATGCTGTTACACAGCCCCAGTGGATTGGATCATTACACTGTGCTGAAGGACCCTCTCATCTGCCTGCTGGAAGGGATCCCTCCACAGGGCAGCAAGGTGCCTTGATATTAACTGTTGATTACACAGCTGGATGTGAACATTTGAGAGAAGTCAGCACAAATCCCCTGAAACAATTTCTGCCCCTACAGGCAGCCCTATAGCTCACATTCGGTTATTGTGAAAGGACTGGGGCTGAGGATATGAATTCGCTTTGTGTCTTGCTTTCCCTTAATGAATCACACAAGCTGGGCTCTGGCAGAGCCCAGGAAGGAGAAATCAGCAGAAGCAGGGAATTTCCTTGATGCTGGGAATGCCCTCCAGCTTACCTGCCAGACCCCAGTGCTGAAGAAGTGGATAAAAGACCATGTGGCTGGGCAAAAAAACGCAGTTACAGCTGCTCATCTTGTGGGTTGCGTACAACTTCTTACTAGCAGTGGTAACTCTTTGCAGATATAACTTCATAGCCCTAAACTATGGGGGTACAGATGGTTTGATACTGATTAGCAGCGCTTGCAGCAAAACCAAGGAGGTGTGGAGTAGTATGGCCTTAAATCATATTTTTTTAGCCCCAGTCTCAGTGTTGGGCAAATACAAGGCCAATTCCTACCTGTCCTGGTTTCAGCTGGGATAGAGTTAACTGTCTTCCTAGTAGCTGGTACAGTGCTGTGTTTTGAGTTCAGTATGAGAAGAATGTTGATAACACGCTGATGTTTTCAGTTCTTGCTAAGTAGTGTTTAGACTAAAGCCAAGGGTTTTTCAGCTTCTCAAGCCCAGCCAGCGAGAAAGCTGGAGGGGCACAAGAAGTTGGCACAGGACACAGCCAGGGCACCTGACCCAAACTGGCCAACGGTGTATTCCATACCATGGGACGTCACATCTAGTATAGGAACTGGGGGGAGTGGGGAGGGGGGGGGATCCCTGCTCCGGGATTGACTGGCTGTCGATCAACTGGTGGTGACCAATTGCACTGCGCATAATTTCTATATTCCAATCCTTTTATTCTTACTGCTGTCATTTTATTAGCGTTATCATTGTCATTATTAGTTGCTTCTTTTCTGTTCTATTAAACCGTTCTTGTCTCAACCCACGAGTTTTACTTCTTTTCCTGATTTTCTCCCCCATCCCACTGGGTGTGGGGGGGAAGTGAGTGAGCGGCTGTATGGTCCTTAGTTGCTGGCTGGGGTTAAACCACAACACTACCATAAGTCAGAGCAACACAACAACTGTTTCAAGTTTTGTTTGGTGGCTCGTGACCTAAGTGGGGCCACAGCAGAACAGAACTGAGGGCTCAGGTAGCTGAGCCAATGTGTTGGCCGCACACTTTTTTTTTGCCCAAACAAAATCTTATCCTTGAGAAGTGAGGTGAAGAGGTACAGCCCAGTGACCATGAGTATTTCTTGGAAAGGGTGAAGGTTGGTATCAGATTGCTTGATTGTCCTCAGTAGAATAACTATTTATGACATGTGGAACATTTGCTCCTGTGCTTTTCTTCTTGACATTATTCCAATGGGTTTGGTGAAGCCATGCCCCAAGGCAGCCAGTGAAGTTCAGGAGACGGGTTTGAAAGAGCCTGCCATAGACCCTCGCTCAGCAAATGAGTTGGAAGCCAGGAGCTGTAGGATCCCGAGTCTGAGACTGCTCCAGGTACCTTTAGGTTGTAGGAATATCTGCCCCAATGCCTCTTTAACAACAAACTGAGGTGTGAAAACTGACAGGCAGAAAGAGCTTTTCTGCCATGTCTTGTGCCTCTTTCTTACTCATCTGCTGTCTGGGTGCAAGGTAGAGCTGCCCCAGGCTACTCTACCATGACCACACTGGGTGGGAGCTGGCTGCGGTGTTTCGCCTCCTTTCTTACAGTAGCAGCGAGTTAAGCTTTTATACTGTGATGTCTAGAAAAAAAAAGTAGTTTTTCCCCTTGCCCTAGCAAAGTAGCCAGAGACCATCAGGAGAGCAGCTCAGCAGCTGCAGTAGAAAAGGGGCAGCTGCTACTCAGAGCTCTTGCAGCTGCTCCATGCTGGACCTGGTGGGTTAAAAGTCTGGACTTAAAAGTCCTTGTGAGAATAATTGTCCCACTAGCTGTCTGGCAGCGGTTGTGATCAACAGCTGACGTATTGATTAAACAGGGGAGACAGTGGGTAAGCAGATAGACTTGCAAAAATAAGAGCAAGCAAAATTGAAGCTAAATCACTGGAAATCTGCCCCTTTGAATCTTTAAAGGTCAGGAGTGTGGATCAAAGATCAAGTAGTGCAGGAAGCAGCAGGGGAATAAATGCCCTGAAGGCCCTGAAACAGCCTGAATTTCGGCCTTCAAAGTTTGTGCAAAGCATCTCCCAAAAGGAGGTGGAAAGGAGGAGGGCAATCTGAAGCCAAGCCCTAGGGCAGACGGTGGCAGATGCTGCACACTGGAGCAGTGCTCCATGGGACACGATGCCAGCCCGAGGGTCTGCCTGCACAGGAATGATACATTGGATTAGGCTATTCACCCTGGCTTCAGGAATGAGCTGTAGCAAACGTGAAATGCAATCACACTGCTTTGATCTGCTTTCCCACGGTGCTTTTTTTGTCCAACAACGTACTTGCAAGCAGTGTCGTGCTCGTGTGCTACGTGGCGCCCCGGGGAGGTACCCATGGCTGCAGTGACCATCCGTCTGCTCATGGCTCCCCAGAGTGTGTTGCAGAAGGCTCGGTGATGACTGGAGGAGACCTGGGGTCAAACCAGTACTTTCCCGTGATTCTTCTCCCAGCCATCCTGTAACGCACCCTAAAAAGCTTGGGAGCAATGTCTCATGAGGGGACGATGCAAATATACACATCTACTTTTGTTTCCAGTCATCCTGGAAGCCCTCAGTTATCTTTCCTGGGTTTGAACCTTTCCAGCGGGCTGTTTAAGAAGAGAAAGGAACAGGTCAGCTAAACCTGAATGAAAGTGGGATGTGCACAGGGGAGGCTGAAAGAAGGGTGGTACCACATGATAAAAAATGGCCCAGTTTTGTAGGCAAATGGGGTCAAAGGAGCCTTACTTTGTTCTTGCTGCAGTTAGAGCATAGCTGTGAATAGTGATTGCACTGGGACCATGGCAATGGCCAAAACGATTTGGGTATAAATTTTTATGCTGGTGTGTGTGGGAGGGAATGCTTTGTAAATATGGGGTGACCTACTCCTCAATGAAATTACTCAGATCAGTTGTTTTAAAATCTGATTATAAACAAGGTAGGGAATAAAGTACAGAAACTGCATTTAGCATACCTGACCAAGAAGACAGTGCAAATTTCAGCCCATTCAAATTCATCTCACTTCTGACTATGGAGGGCTAAGGCAACCATGTCCCTGGCTGGATGCTGGACACTGTCCACATGGATACCATCACTGGGTCACAGAAAAAAACCAGTACAGCGTAATCTTCACATGTTGTCCAGCAATGCAGAGTGGAAAGCAGTCCTTGGCCTCTTTCACAAATTCTTTGAACATTTTTTAAGCCGTTTGTGCTTTTGGTATGAAAGGGTGTGTATAGCAGTGAGTTCAGCAGGTAAATGCGCAGAAAACTGCTCCCTTTTGCTGTTTTGTAATCCTGCTAGTTGATAATTTCAAACATTGCCTCTAGTTTTGTTACAAGGAATTTTGAATTTTCTTTCTGTATTCGCCTTCCATGCACCACTTATGATTCTGCAGGTATTTGCTAAAGAAGCAAGCTGCCGCTATCTTTTTGCAAGCCTTCTCTATTTAATCTTTCCTCTGAAATAACTCTGTTTATGTGTCCACTCTTCCTGCATTTTTGCAGGACGGCCAGTATGTGAACCACAAAGTGCTCCTCACTTAGTTTATCCTGGTGCCTACCTCAGATCTCCTTCAATTTAAACTAGTCTTGCAATCCTCCAGTCATCTCTAGGCATGACTGCCCCCAGTTATATAGATATTTCTTCTCACCTTTCCTCCTTCTCTGTCTCCTTCAGTCTCTCAGCTGACATTAAATCCTTATTAGGCTGGGGATACAGCATTTTGCCTACTAAGGCAAGCCAACACCACCACCTGTATTTACTTCCCAGTCCAAGCTGTCATGCTGATAATGATAAAGAATCACTTTTCCTACACTTCCTATACTTTTACTACACTCGTTTCCCTGCTGTGGTTTGCTCTAAGGTAAGTTGTTTTCTAAATTGCTTTCCCCAGGTAAAAACTTTGACTGCAACATGAAAGGCCGTGTTTAGGTTGATGATGGGAGAGTAAGGAAGAGTGAAGCCATTTTGGGGCATGTTACATGCAGGGGAGCCCCCTCAAGATGGGGCAAGAAGGGACACACAGCTGCAGGCACTGCTGCTAGTTAGCAGGACGGTGTCCTGCTTTAGCATGGATGTGCAAGAGCAACAACAGTTCTAAGGTTGGTTGTGCAAAGATGGCTTATTTTGTAATGCGAATAACAAAACAGAGTGCTCTTTGCTTTAAATTCTGTTCTGGGAGAAAGTCCCCTGCAAAGTTAGTAGGACTGCATGAATTTTTCTGGCCCCAACAGTTTCAAATCATTGCAACTGATACTTTAGGATGACTACAGCAATACGAAATCTCTCTCTGAACCCTCTTGGGGCAACTTACTTGCTCAAGAACTTTAGAACTGTGTGTGCTTATATAACTCTGTGTGCCCGCAGAGGTCATGTTTTTTCTGTTCTCTTGCACTATGATAAACATCTGGGCCATACAACACATTCAATTTTATTTTTTTTTAACTCCTGGGGCACGTCTGATCTGAGCAGGAGCAGGGCTGTAGGAGACAGCTCAGAAAAGTAGGTTTGAGGCTGCAGACATACTGCTTGTGGTTGGATGTGATCCTGGAGGAAAATTAGAGGATTTACAGCCTGGATGTTGTTTAAGCACATTGTGTGGGTAAGCGAATAACCTGGAAAGAGAGTCCTAACTGCATCTGCCACGGTAGCTGTCAGTCGAAAAGACGGAAAAAATCCTGCGTGTCCTACACACAGGGACTGTACAAGAGGACAAACTGTTAGGGGACCTCTTTTGCCACGGACAGCTGAGGAGGCTTTTGTGCTACCCTAGAAATTGCCTGCCAGCGCAAATCCCATGATTGGAGACCATTGTACATTTCAGGTCGGGAACATTTTCCATGGAGTCTTGGCAGTACCTTGAAGTATTTCTGAGTATCGCTGTAGCATGGCTTGCAAAAAGAGCCCGTTCCTCCCTGCAAGGGTAGCTATTGTGACTTCACCGATGCTCCCGTCTTTCTCTGGCACCTTCTTCTCTCCTTTTCCTGCTCCCCTCTGGGATGTATGTCCCCTTGCCCCCTCTACTCCATCAACTCAGAAACTGCTTGCCTGCTGCAAACTGGGTTTGCTCCAGTTGTCACTCTCTTTCCAATGCAAGTGGCCTGTTCTAGCAACTCTGCAGGGCTCACAGCGTGAATGGTGATGATAAAGGATAGGTGACATCAGATACATACAGGCCTTGCTGCCTCATATTAAACTGTTGCACATACACCAAAGTGCTGGCACGTAACCAGGAGAGATGACATTTGGGCAAGATGACCCGGAGCGGGAAGGGTGCCCGGGCCAGGCCAACACGAAACAACTGGCGTGGGATAGCGGGCGGACTGCCAGCAGCAGACCGGGCGGGAAGGCTCCCGTATGAACCTGAAAGCAAACAAACTCACTGCCAAGTAGCGCTACTCCTGCTCCAAGGAGGATCACTTATTGCAGTTTGAATTATTAGCTCATTTGTTGTAGTAAAACACTGTGCGGACAAAAGGCGCTGTGAGGACACCAAACTAAAATTACATCTGTGTGCAAGAAAAGGCCCGGGAGTATATTTGTATGCCTGCTTTGCTATGGAACTGTTATTCAAAGCACAATATAAATCATTATGTAAAAATCAAAATACCTTTGGTGTCTGCAATGTACCGGACATCAAAGCACAAGTTCAGTAAGTTAAGCAGAATTGCTAATACTTGATGCTCAAGTAGATCTTCTGTAGTATCTAACTTATACTGCTCTTAACATATGGGGCATTTGCTTTGGCTATTGAACTTAGCAATGTTTTGTGCTTTCCCAGCACACAACCATTGTACTGGCTCAGTAAATCACCGAAACAAAATCAGTGCTTTAGGGGAACCTTCCCTTCTTTCTCCATTTGCTGCTCCTTCCAAACTTAAAGAAAAATTAAGTGGAATAATTTAACACCTGGACATTTTTTTCTGCATCATCTGACCAATTTAAAGTCGCTGTACAAAACACTAATCTAAAATCCTCCATTGTAGGATAGGGAGTCTTGGTAAGTAACGATAAGCAACCTTTTTATGTGTGACTGGGTCTTGAGACTGTCCCCAAGCCATGGACTTGTTGGAATCTGGGGCCTCTTTGGTTTTCTTTCAGGCTTGAAAAACACACACTGGGGACTCTAGCATATACACATAAATCTTGTCAGTTAAATACAGATTAACGGGAATCAGCAGGGAGTAAAAATACTTCATTTTTTATGGTAAACACCATAAAACATGAAATACTTCAGTTTTATAGCAAAAACTAAGTCCTACCATCCCCACCCAGCACTCGGTTCCTTCTTTTTTAGGCATTTGGCTTTCTTTGCAGCTTAAGTATTACTCCTAGTAAGCAATATTCTTTCCCCATACTTCCCTAACTATATACGAAATACTAAGTTCATACGCGCTCAGTGAAGTCCTACTCAGTGAGTTTTACTAACAACTTCCCAACTAATAGTGTTTTAATGTCTCAGTTTGTGTTCTTCGTTACAGAAGTCCAGTCTGATTTCTTAATCTTTGCAGAAATGGAAAGGGTTTTTTTTTTTTTGTAGGATTACACCAGATGGTGAGAAAAAGGAACACAAAAGGACATAAGGTAATTTTCTAGGTAGTCTAACCAGTCCGTAAGTCAAGGTGGCATATGCTTGTAGTAGCTTAACTCCTAACAACATAAATCTCTCGCATCCACATAAAGTTGGGATCCTTAATACCCATATCACCTTTGAAAATGCTGCGAAGGATTTAACAAAAATGCTTTTGGTCACTTAGGCCAAGTTAAAAGATTGTACTCGCAGCCCGCCCACCCACTGGGACACAAAAATGCACTGCTTCAAACCTCTGTGCAGGTAATATGTGACTACAGAGGCTGAACTACTTGGAAGATAACCTCAGCTATGCTAGGAGAAAGAAAAGCAAAGATAATGGAAAAGAAACAGCTATAATAACTAACTGTAAGCACACGTGGCCTCTACTTCAGCACCCATAAAACTTAAAAGGATAAAAGAAAAGGAAATTGCTTTCAAAATAGCAAAGACAATTTTATAAACATTTCTTCTTATCCTTTTATAGGGTGTTGGAGTTGTTGCCCTGTTTCTGGTATTAGGAGTGCTGTGTGTATTAGCTTTTAGCATGAAGAGAGGTATACTCCAGGAAAGTCTTTCCTTCACTTTCTTTTCTAGCGTGCATATGCCTGCGCAGCAAAAGCGTACATTTAAAAGTGGGTTTTGTTTGGTTTTTTTTCCTTAAGCAGCCCTACTGAAATGGTCACTCGGCTCTTCAACCAGCCCAAGGGTGCCCGTAGTATTGTCCTGCACATAAAACCAGCTTGCGCTGCCTGGGCTACATTTCATCCTGTCCCATGGCTATGAACAGGGGTCTGTCCTCGTTCTGAGCAGCTGTGTGGCTGTACAAAGCAATGATCCCATTTGAAATCAGTGAAGAAATCCAACAGTGACCACAGTGGCTTCCCTGGACCAGGCTTAGGTTTTGCCCTTTTGCAACCAGCATAGCTTTAGGCTATCAATAGCTTTATAGCTACTGCAAGTTACTTAAGCGAGGGCATAGTTTGACTGTCCTTCCCTTGGAATGCAATGCCCAGTTACACATCCGTGTCCCTCCTAAGGCTTGTTTCCCTCCCAGAGTGGTATTAAGGCTCTTTTCTTTTAACTGGATTGGATCCCAAACCCAGATCATGGTGCAGCCCCAACACATTCCCAGGAGGAGCCAAGAGGTGCCGCAGCTGGGAGCTGCTCGAGAAACCCCAAGGGCACTGCGGCACCTGCAGCAGTTTTAAACATGTGGAATGAAAACCTGCTTTGCTGCCTAATGTGTATCTTCTTAAAGAACTTAATGGAACTAAAAGGAGGAATTTGCTGCAACCTAAGAGTCATTTGTGCCTTTGAAACTCATCCCGAGTTTTGCAAACTTTTAGTCATTTTAGAAGAGCTGCACTCAATTCAAATCCTGAATTGCACTGGCTGTAAATTGTTTCTCTCCTAGGAAAAGAGAACAATGGTGTGTACTTCACAACTTTCAGCTGCAGACTTCACCCTGGCCTCAACATGAGCCTTGTATAAATTCAGAGCTCACCAATTGTTATGGCTTTATCAAGAACCTTATTAGTGATCATTAAAAATAATCTTGCTTAGAAGGGGGCTGCTGTGTGCAAAGCCCATCTTTCCTATTTACTTTGTGACTATTAATGTTTTTTTTTTAATGTTTATACATTAGTGCAAGGAATAGTGTTAGCATAATTCTAGTGTAAAATAAAACCAGCTGTATCCATTATAAGTGCATTACTGCCAGGAACTGTAAATATGTTTATGCCTGATAGCCTTTTGACTCAATAATATCCTGCTATCTCTGTTGGGCAGGCAAGTTTTTAAACCAAGAAAAGACAGGTTATGATTTTCATAACCAAACTGTGTTTCTTTTTGAAGTATGTTATCTAAATTCAAATTTTAAGAAGGTCATTAAAAAAATCTGTCTGTGATTTTAAAGGAGAACAATTGAAATGTCATCTTCAAAGTGGTGGCAAGAAGGTACAATGTGCACTAAGAACAAGTAATTCCTCCCAGATATACACATACGCAGACAAACCCTGCCATATCATACCATACAAACAATTTTAATTGTGTAGTTACAGTCAATAACCACTCCTAGTCAGAACATTTCTGCATAAAGAAAATTGTGATACACTTATAAAAACAGCCAGCTGTAACAAAATAACTGGTGTTTTCATAGCAATAAACTCATAAAAAAGAAATACACCTTTATACAGAAAATTTATACAGCTGTAGCTTTAAAATTGATTGTAAACCAAAGGAAGACACATTGCAAACATCAATTATTTTCACATTAATTGCATAAGTTTCTAAGGTGATCTATTAGTTTTATTTACCTAAGCTTATTTGCATGATAGTAAAAATTGCATACAACAATAAGAGTGAAGCTTATAGTATGAATTGCTTGGATAACATAGAGCACTTTTTATAGGCAACTGTGTAAAGCACATTTTCTCTATTTAAAACTTTTAAGACACTTTGTTTTACTGCCCATCAAAATACATTTATAAATAGAAAAAAAAAATCAGTATGATAACAAGAGAAGCAATATTACATTTAACGGAAACTTCCAAAAAAATTAATTACAACATGATGCTGCAGGATCTACAAATAAATAATGAGGACTAAATTGTGTTTCACATTTTCTTTTTCATTTTCTTTAAAACCATGTAACAATGAGAATGGAAAAAAAAAAAATACAGTGACCTTTATTTCCAAAAGAAAACAAATCTGAATTACGGCAGTGCCATATAATACAAGGCATTTGTTGGCATATGTTATCTTTAAACTGCATTCCACAGTCTATAGTTCTTTTGTAACATACAATAGAACAAGAGTAACAAACTCTTTTTATTTTAATTTTTTAAATAAATGTGAGTTTCCAAAGATCAAGTGTGGAGTGCTACAGTAATAATTAAAAAACGAGAACAAAACAGAAACAAAAAACAGTAAATCACAAAAGTTGTAATGCTTGTCTGAAGGCTCCAGAATCAAAATCACTGGTATCATGCTTATTGGGTACACTCACAGTGTATCCAGTGAACACAAATTAATATCAAACAATCCTCAACGCTTCATCTGTTGCTGCGAAGCAGTTTGTAAAACAGAGTAAAACATCTAGTGCAGTCTGCATTATCCTTTTTTTCAACTTTTGTGCAAGTTTTGGAAGATTCATTGGCCAAACAATGAATAATAAAGGTTTTCGACAGAACGCAAGATGGAATTTTCATTTCATTAGTAAATACCAGTGGCACTGTTGAAAGAAAATAATACTTTTAGATCAGTCTTTCAATTCAGCATTAATTTCTGTGTTCCCTTCTACCGATAACTCTTCTTCTAGTTTAACTGAAAAAAGCGTGTTTGCATTTTTGTCTTGGATGCTGTCTTCTAAATCCTTGAGCAACTCTTCTTCCTTGTACTCTGCAACATCCACCTCCAAACCAGAATTGTCCTTCAGCTTCCCATGGTGCTTGAGATAGTATCGCTGGTTCTGAAAGAACTTGATAATGGTGTACTTGGGCAGGTCAAGCTGAGCGGAGAGAGTCTGGATTGCTTCTTCATCTGGATACAGGCCTACATCTTGTATGAAACTCTGTAGAATCCCTAGGGCTTCAACAGAAATCTTTGTTCGCGGTCGGGGTTTCTGACGATTTTCATCCTCAGATTCAGCTGGTGATGCTACTGTCGGTTGCCTTGGGGGTAGTCTGGGACCTGGTTGCTGTTGCTGTTGCTGTTGCTGCTGTTGCTGTTGCTGTTGCTGCTGCTGCAAGACAAAGCACAGCAATTTTTTTGTACGTATATTCTTGCTCAGATTTTGTGTTACCAAAAAATCTGGGGCGGGGGGAGTGGGGAGGAATTGCAAAGCTATAAACAAAGGCTTAGTAAGTTTAAAGAACAAAAAAAAGGGGGGGGGGGGGGGGGGGGAGAAAAAGAAAAAAAGGCCCCATTATTGGTGAACCAGAATTAAAATATGAGTTAGAACTCTCTGCATACCTCGCATGTGTCTATATGTGTGTGAGCAGAGACAGGGGATAAAGGGACTGTGGGATACGGACAGAGAGGTGGAAGGAACACTCTGGCTTTGTCTGACTGAAAGCGCCGATGACGTGACATTGGTGTGGTTTAGCTGACAAATTTTAATGAACATGCTCCATGAGTCAAGTGCAGACAAGACAAAATGCTAAGTAGGTGACATAGTATAGGATTAACTTGACCAGCTTAGCCAGAACTGTAGCAAGGGCAAAGTGAGAAAAGTGCCAGATGAGGGCAAATGCACAGGAGCTCTGCCAGCAGCAGCAGCTGCTGCCCAAAAACAAGGGCTGCAAATCTCTAGCAATAGACAGGCTAAGGGACTGGGGCGATCAGGGAGAAGGAGAGCATTTTAGCTAAGTGCGGAAATATCCCACTGCTGATCTGACCTTAGCATGCACTGAAGTCTTGTCAAACTTGCAAACGATACGACAGAATGCGTTAGCTGGAAGCACCTAACGTCACGCTGTCAAACCCGGCCTCGGCAAGGACAAAGAGATCTGGAGGTAGGAAATCTGTATTTCCCCTTCTGGCTCTGACCCGTCTTGCCTGTGGTCTCAGAGAGGGTCTGTCTTGCCTGTGTTCAAGTATCCCAACGTATAAATAGGGAACAAACATATTTACCTGCTTCTGTGTTTGTGCTGGGGATTATTTAGTTAATATTTATAAAGTGCTAAGATGCAAAGCTCTAAGTAAGTTGCACTATTATTATTAGCAGGGAACATGCTGCATTCCAAAAACTCGGGCAATAAAAATGAGCCAGTATGCACATCAGAAGAATACGATAAAGCAAATCACAATGTAAATAATTAACAAGAGCTTAAAATGAAGTTTTGCAAGCATGGATTCAGAAATGTTCTTAAAAGGTGAGGCACTGAGCCCTAGGGACAGAAATGTTTTTCTCATCTACCACCGGAGTACAGTAGACTATACGATCATGTTTAAAATCAAAAGTAAATTTATCAGCTACTGTTTTTGTTGACAATTCTTTTGCTTCATAGCACAGGAAGCACTGGTTAGTAAGATATTTTGGATCAGCAAATTTCTTGTCATATGGTACAAACCACCAGTTATTATTAAAAAACAACAGCAGCAAAACAAGCAGTTGCTATCACTACATTTCATTTCCCTTTGCAAGTCTCCCCTCGACAATTTTTTTTTGTGTGTCGGTAGTGGTTTCCAAGCTTCCAGTTGCAGCTCACTTGCAGACCCTAAGAAGCACAAAATACTGTACAAGTAGTATAAATATTGGAGGAATTATAATTCTGTCCACTTTGCAGTACCACTCATAGTTGTGGAGACTTCACATAGGTCTCAACACCCGGTTTAGAAGCCACTGCTTTAAGTGATCTTCTTATTGTAAGGTCTGACACAAATGCTAGTGGAATTAAGGCTCTTGCCTCATCCCTATTCACATCCTTTCATGTTTTATGGTCTGTGAGCAGCCCCATTCAAGGCTTCGATCCCAAAGAGATTCAGGACTACTCCCAGCACATTAAATTCTTACAAGACTGGAGGCTTTGTACGTACAGTTTGAAAACTTGTGTCTTAGCTACATGTTTATGCATCTACAACAATTACCATGTAGAAGAGTAGAGACAAAACTCAGGCCCAATCTCCCAATCCTTACTCTCTACAAGTCATATTAAGAGATTACAATGCAACTGCTTATGTGAATAATATTTGCGAGATCAAACACACAACTTTTATCAACAAGGCAAGAAAATCTAAGTAAGTGGCATAGTGGTTGAATGTTTATACTGTGCATAACCTTCTCCTTTTATCCCCTTAAGAAGCGATTTTATTAAAAGCAATGTACATTTTCAGACAAGTGCTGTTTTATTACTTAATATAGATCTTTTTCTCTCTTTTTGCTAAATCAAACAGCAAGTTTCCAGGCGTTCACAATTATTTTTGTACTTGATATCCTAAGGGATTGTCTTACTCAGTTTGCTTTATCTTTAATATACACTCGTGTTGTTCCTGGCTGCAAGATAACTCTATCCTTCCTAGCTTTGTAAATATTTTTCTGTACAGGTAATACAAACGATACACTGGGTCTCAGCTGAGGTTGGGAAAGGACAGGGTAATATCTGCCCTTTAAGAGGGAGCAGTTGAAAGGCTGACCTCAGGTCTTTTGTGAAAGGGGATTAAAGAGTCCCCAGCTCAGAGAGACAGCAGTCCGCACTGCTGACCTGGGCTACAATATTTAGCAAAACAGCCAGCCGCGCTCCCGGTTCATGGTGCCCGTGTGAGCAAAGGGTGGGTGCAGCCCCCGGAGGAGGGGGGGCACTGCTGGGGCTGCCCCAGCGCGTGGGGCGGCCGTTTCCAAGCCCCGTGGCGTGGATCCTGCATCCCCTCCTCTCTCTCCCTGACACGGTGCCCTTGTGCCAGCTCACCTGCGGAGCAGCACCCAGCCAAGGTCCAGCGGTCAGCAGGCCTGGTAAGAAAGCGCCTCTATGCTCTCCTTTCCCAAGGGTGGTGGGAGAGGGGCTCTGAAGGAAAAACAAACAAACATTGACTCATCCCAGCCTCGACTGGGGTTAAAGTGGGATGAGGAATCCCCTTCCCTTCACTCCTACCCGGGTGCGCCGCCACTGTTGAGGGTTCGAGCTTAGCTTTTGAACAGCAGCACAACAAGGTCCTCCCACTTTGCTGGTAAGGTGTTTGACAATGGGTGCCAAACCCCTCTGCCTTTCGGTCTTGATGCCTGTCTGGCCAGGGACAGCCAGCACGGAGGCCTGCCCTGCCCGGCACGCAGCTGCCTCTGTGCCACCGCGTTCACGCACATTTGCGAAAAACCACCGAACCGAAACAAAAACCATGGGTGGTTGCACGCTCTCCTTTGAACTCTGGTGGCGGACGGCAGCGCGCTCTTATCTCGTACCGGGAGACCTGCATTTAGCCTGGCCGGGAGGAAAGAAACACTAATTTCCTTTGCTCCGTTTAAAGCTTTATTTACTTAGCGCTCTGCGGGATTGGCCAAGGTAAACTAACCTGAATCTGTTCTGCTGGCACATGGATAATGTGGGAAGGCCTGTCACCATGGTGATGAACTGCATTGCTTTCTTGTTCATAAATGGCATCGCGTTCAGGCTGAGGAAGACTGAGGAACCTTCGGATCATGGAGAGATTCTCCCAGAGGGTCCTGTTCTCTGGTGAGGGATCTTCTTTCCAACGTAACAGCTCACAGAGCCACCCCTTGAAGATAACACCAGCAAAACATTAGTTTTTTTCCTCACTTCACCAGGGGCAAAACGAGGGTGAAATGTGTATTTTAGAGGCGCTGCATTCTCTCACACTCTTCCCCAGTAGGAAAGGGCTTTCACTGTACAGGCTGGGCTTAAAGCAAACACCGATACGCTGAGAGGCTGCTGCGTTATTTCACAGACCCTTGCCAACCACCAGCGTTTTGGAACGCACCTTCCCCTTGGTCCTGCACCACAGCACTGTTGTTTGTTTGCTTAGAAACAAACTGGTTGATGAAGGCGGAATCCCTTACACGGTCCCCTCCGCAGGACAGGGGTTTCACTGATGCCAGCGTATTCTCTGTGCTGCCTATTTTCTTTTATGCAAGGCTACACCCATCCGAGGGCTTCAACACCGTGTTTCAGGAGCCAGTAGCCTGTGTGCTGAGCAATTTTTAAAATCCTGGTACTACTACTCAAAACGAGAAAGTACTTCAATTATCTGCCTTGACTGTAGGGCTGCCTAATGTCCATCATAGCAGTAGAGGAGCTCCCTAATGTCCTTTAAAAAGACAGGAATCCTTTGATTAGATGCAGTCAAGTAATACCTTCTTCCTATCTGCTACAAGTAGAAGTGTCTCTGCAGGTGAACTTACTTCAAGTGATAGATGATTACCCGTTTCAGGATTTTTCTCATGGAACCAGAAAAAAACAGTCTCTCGGTTTTATGTACACTATTACGGTGGGGGGGTGGGGGAGCAAGATACATCCAAGATTCTAATACACCCTTTATACCGTTTCCACATCACAGGACAGCAAGTTGCCCAAGAACTTACCTACTCTAATTCAGACAGGGTTTTGGGATACATATTATCAAGTCACCTACAGAGTCCGCTGCAAGAACTGCAGTGGTTGCTAATTTGCTTCTAGACAAGACATACAAGTTAATCTTGAAAATTTAACAATTGTTTTCTTACAATTTCTTAAAATTTAATTGAGGATTTTTTTCTTAATTGTGCACTGGTAGTTTTAAAAGAAGAGTACAAACACTCTAGCTAGCACTGTGTGCATCAGCAGTGCTTTCTGTATATTAAAATAATTTAGAAACAAAATATTACATGTGTAAAACATGCATACTTCCTTTCTTTTAGCTTCAAGGATCTCTTTTCAAAACTAGCTCCATGCAATTTTATTTCTTAATGCTGTAGGAAAGATAATTTGACATTTTATTGAATCAACAAATAATATAAATGTACAGAAGCTTTTAGATCCCTTTTATATGTACTGGTAGTTGAAAAATGGTTTAGCTGGACTAGTTTACTACTAGATACAATAGATACATAGATACAATATAGATATGTATTTTCTTGAAGACATTCATATCTTTAGCTAACAGTTAATAAATGCAGTGTAAAAATATTGCCACAATAGGAAGAGGTGAAAGTAAACAAATTATCTTAATGCATTCATATTGTATACGAAAATATTTAGTGAGGTGTGTATAAAAATTTGAAGTATGTTCTCCTGGATATAAGTGGAAAACTGAACAAATGACACAGGAGAAAATGCCCCCAAGAAACAGAACCAATCAAAATGACAAATGTTAGAGAGATGGTGGTAGCAGAGCTGAGAAAGCAAAAATTTAAACAGGGCCAAAATCCGCTGGGTGCTCACTAGGTGTGCTAGGAAGGGTGGGGAGAGGGATGAGAGCAGTGGCAGCAGAAGGGGCCCCCTGCACCCTGGGGATGGAGCACAGCCCATTCCTTGACCAAACATTGAGGGTGGGTGCCAGGTAGTGCCTCAGGGTTTAGCAAGCCGACTGGGAAACGTGGCCAAACACCTTCATACAGAGCACATAACTTACAGTCTGTCCTAGCTGGAATCATATGGCATATTTTTTAAACAGTAGCAAGGGTCTGTGGATTCTCCCTCCCCATCGTAAGGTACCCTGGGATGTCTTAGCAGGTTAATCTCCTTGACCCTAACAAAATCAACATGTTGCTCATGGTTCTCTGCCCACCTTGCTTCCACAGGGATACGTGCTGGATTAGGCTCAACAGCAGTATTAGTTTTCTGCAGTGAGTTAAAAGAGGTGCAATCAGAAGGCATAGGTAGTTTGTTGGGGATGGAGGAGAGAAGAAGATGAAGAGAAACAAATCTAGATCTTTTAATTGAAATGCAGTTCTAAAATTTTTGATTAAAAAAACCCCCAAACCCACAAACAAAACCCCAGCCTGCCCCCGAAGCATAAAAATTGTCCTTTGGCTGTCTGGAGTCTGCACTGCTTCACACTGAAACTGTTGGACCTCGTTCTAATGGTAGTGAAACAGAGAGCAGAGCTAACTATCACGGCAGTTCAGTGAATGTCAAAAAAAAAAAAGACAAGACAACCTGTTCTCTCCTATGGCACCTCCCTAAAGTATACAGATAGACTGGAAAAGAAATTGCATCATGCATTCAGAAGGTGCACATATTTTGTCTGGTGACCACAAGAATCGCAGATCTTTTTGGAAAAAGGACAGTAGAAACTCTTTTTAAATATCCAGTAGTAAAAATAATTCCTAACAATCACATTTTATAATGATTAAACTTATTTCACATGGTTTTTCTTAACTAAGAATTCCTTCTCCCCTTATTGACTTTTCTGTTTCTGTCTTTACTAGATCAGACCTTAGTTTTATTAATTACTGATGGTTAATGTATTTCCAGTATTTTTCTATCAACTTTTGCACTGACATAATACTTCCAATTCCTTATCTAAAAATGATTTGATTAGTTGTAACCTGAAGCATGTCTCTGCTAGCCTTTCAGGGAAGCAGTGATTTTGAGATCCCAAAATCACATGCTTCCAACACCTTACACAGAATAGACTGCTATTCTACTAAAATGTCTCCTTTCACTGGGTTCATCAAGTTTTTAAAGAAGCAGACATACTCTCGTGAAACATGTGATGGGCAACATGGAAACAACCAACTGAATTATTCTAAAATTACAAGGATAGGAATAATTTTTTGGTCTTCATGGTATATTTCTGAAAATATTTACGAAAGCTGATCTCCAAATATTCTCAGAAGAGATAGCGAATGGGCAGTAACAGAGGCTGTAGGGGTTTACTTAGTTAAGAGACTAAAAACTTTATACCAATATGCCTTCTTTTAGTTCAAAACAAACCAACCAACCCATATGTATTTCATTTAGTTTCAGGTTCAGAATTCTGCATATGACACAAACCTCATTCATAAAAGTCAGCTAAATGAGAATGTATGAAATGTTTTTGTAAATTTCAGGAAAAGTGATCATACAGACTTTTCCAATGGTGAATTTTAAGTTCTGTAAAACTTGTACGTTTTGTTTCTGTTTGATCTAAAGAAGTAGGAACTGCTGCAGTTAATGCAGTTGAATTTATAAGTGAACATAACAAGGTTGATTTTTCTCCTCTTACACTCATTTAAGTCTAGAGCAATTTCTGCCTAGTTCAAACAATTTATTCTGAAGGAGGGCTTGGGCCACTGTTTTGGGGGGTGTGTGTGTGTTTGTCTTTATAGTCTTACAGGAAGTGGAAAGGACCACAAAATAATAAGGAAATATTTATAACTCAGATTAGATCACAACTGGTTTATACAGCATATATAGTACATAGTTAAAAAAAACAGCCTTAAAATAATTAAGCTGATATATCTATGCAGCAAGGCAAACCCCCCAAAACTCTGTAATGACATTGGGAACAACCTTGATTTTAAAACAGAGTAAATTTGCCAGGCAACATTACACTGAATATAAAGAGAGTACAAAGCAAAATATAAACATTAGCCACATGTAAATATGTTTGGAGAACTTTCAGGATGTTACTACTTTTCAAACTGACAAAGTTTAATTTGACACCTTCTGTTCTAAAACCTTTGTTTCTATTCAAAATCACGCCTTTAGCTGCTATCAATCACTGTGCTCTCCCTATTACTTAAAATACTGGCATGGGCCCTGGATAAGCTGAAAATGCCATGCAGATGAATTCTGAGATAATATGTTCAAACCTGTTATATACAACACAAATCCTGTAAAGTTATGTATTGTAAACCTACATTTATTGGGAACTAAAAGTCTTAAATCCATCTGCTACAAAGAAAATACTGTTATGCACTTTCAAGTAACCAAGTACCATCTGCAAAGGTCTTGCTACAGTAAGCAAGAAAATGGTGAAAAAAAAAAGATGCTAAACCTAAGATATTTAAAATAAATAAGAGTCTTCTGTCTGGTTTTCTGATAGGGATTTAGTAAAGAAACATAAGACATTAGAGGAAAAAAAACTGTGAAAGCCGAACTGCCAAACTATTGCAGAAAAAGCGCAAAGAGGATAACTGCCAAACATTAGACTCTGCAAGACCCATGAGCATGCTTATTTTAAAGAAAGCATCTATGCATTTTATCTATGTATCCAAATGCTATTTTATTCAGTCTGACCTGTACTGTGTTTAAATAAAATAATCTGCTCTTTCACGTAGAGTCTCTAACAAACCATTTTTGCATCCTGGTATCTTTCTTATTAAAAGAAAAAAAAAAGATAATTGAAATCTGCACTTAAGGTGTAAATACCAACCCTAACTAGATCAAAGACGGCAGCATTACAGTCATGAAAGATGTTCTCTGGGCAAAGCTTTCCAAATCAGTAACAAACACATCTAGTTTGGGAAGAAAGGGCTTCAAGGTGGAGCAACTGAACTCTTTTGTTTGGTGAATTTGTTACAGTGATAAAAATTTGCCAAATGATGAATATTTCTTACAGAATAACTAACAAAGACGCCAACATTTTTTAGCAGAGCTGTAATTTGAATCTAAGAAGGCAAAACATTTTAGAGTATCAATGCTAAGATATGAACAGTTTTTCTTTGGTACAGTATCTCTAAGATTATTTTGTATCATTCTCTGGGGCATATAGTGTAATAAAAATATATGGTGTTAAAAGAAATCAGTCTAAATAAGGAGATATTTGATACAAACATTTTAGCAGAAAGTGTGAATTGCATTTCAGCATCTATTGTGAACAAAGACTAAGTACATAATCCATTAAACAGTACTTCTAACTCAAAAAAATGAGTATTGTAGACTAAAGTAGGCATTTTGAATGAACACATTTTCAGCAAGTAACTCTAAAGCTAGCAATTTATCATTCAGCAAATAATTTCCTACTTTTAAAAGAATCTGTAAGTGTTACTTATGCTAATGAAGACCGTTTTTAATCTGCCCACAAACATGCTAATAGAGGGCAATTTTTTTTTATTTACAATGCTGAAGGCACTCCAGTTTATAGAACAGAGATATGAAATTACACTTGGTAAAATGGGCTCTTAATTGTCTGAGCAACCCAAATCCTTCACCTTTAACACAAAATCTTATAGACAAAACAAAGGAAAGTACTCATGAACTAAACTTTAAATATTGACTTTTTTCCCCTTTCAAAAGTCATCCAACTTGCTTTACAAATCTCACTTTTGTTCCAAATGGCTGCGTTCATCACAGATATTTCCATTTCTTTTCAAAACAAAATCCATGTATAAAAGAGAAGAAAAAAGGCTGACATCACCACTACAGTATATGCATATAGTTTTAGTCTTTAGTATTAAACTTGTAAGCTGCTCATTGTACAGAAAGGTTGCTTTTGGAAAAGTCATAATACTTTGAACAAGATACATAATGGTAGCAAAGGAGTACTGAAAGCATTTTAAATTATTTACTAGGTTAAAAGGGTGAAATGGTACTTTAAATACATCAAATTTCATCATCTGGGCCATTTTTTGGTGGCAAAGTGGTATTGATCTTTCCAAATGCTTAAAATTAACTATTTCCAGAAGGTCATTATTTGATTAAAGGCATTAAAGTTGAGGGCAAGAAATGATGCACTTTGTCTTCTTTCCCATTCAAATAATAATGTAATTTAATCAGAACTATCCTTTCATGTCCTGTAATAAAAATGTTTGTCTTAAGATATTGTTCTTTACCTAACATATTAACCTTTAAATGTTATGAAGTTCTTAAGAATAATCTCTGCTTAGAGAAGATTCTTCCATAATGCAATGAAAGGATCTCCAGCATTTAAATTGATAAGGCCAAATTTCCCCTACACATTGATTGGAAAATGCATTCAACCCTTCAACTGAGATTTCTCACAGTGTTCAACAGGATCAAAAAATTCAGAGTTCTGAATCAGTAAGCTCATGCATTGAGAAGCAAAATAAACAAACGTCACTTCAGCACAAACAAATAAGACAAGTTTAAGTAACAATGGACGCTGCTTTAATTTATCTGGGAAATGCATTTTGCATTACATTTCTATTAGCTGGAAAAATACAGCAGGGAACACCCACCGCAAGGTAAAAACAGAACATTTAACTCAAAATTTGTTTTCAGGCTGAGATTACTTAAATTTGACTTCTTTCTGGGTGAAATACCTGTGGGTTCAGACATGGGAACAAGCCTAGATGACACAAGCAGTCCTTTTTAGCTTTAAATGTTCTTCTGGAATTTCCTGACTGCAGGAAAATTTATTCTGACTGCAGGTTTATCTTTCCTAAAATACAAAAATTGTCCTGGTTATCTCCTATGCAAAGCTGAGTAGACCTAAATGCTTCACAGAAGAACTGAAGTCTATTAAAAGAAAAGCTACTGGATATTTTTATAAAATTTTAGGAAAACTAATAATCTACCAGACTTAGTAGTTTTTGATACTGACCAACACATTTGTTAGTGAAAATCTTTTCAGTTGAGCTTATATTTTCAAGTAATTTTAAGCACTGACTTCTGTGAGGCACATACTTCTGAGTAATTTTAAAAACTGCTGTGAATGTTCAGTACTTTGAGTCCCCAAAACCCATGTATCTTTAATTCAAGAAGCAAAAGCTGGTTTTCGGCCTGTTCCAGAAGATGAGTAGAGATACCAAAACACGAGTGCCTCTTCTCGAGACGTGGCCTGAAGCGATAATAAATGTCCCCAGAAAGATGGTTGCCTTAGTATTTTATTTACACTAATCAGCCTTAAGTTTTGGGCTTTGCCTTTGAGCATTCCCCTAAATCAGGGAAAGTTTGAAACCTGAAGCTGTCCTTTATCTCCAGATTTTCTAGTTCATCTATTTTATTGGCTTTCATTACTAGAACATTGAAAGGGGAAGCCAGATGTGAATTTTAAGCAAATCTGTATCTGCCATCATAATAGATGAGATTTAGCAAAACAAACAAACTGAAAACCCCACAACCTCATAGGGCTTTTCAGAAGAAAGGTAAACCTCACTAGCAGGAAAAACTTCCTTTGAAGAATACTGAAACAGATTATGCCATTTCCTTAAATTTCTTATCCAACGTATTATTCAGCTACACCATCTGCCTGGATGTTACCTCCACCTCTGCTCTGGGTTGTGAAAAACAACAGCTAGCCGTGGTACTGATAGTATTTCACTGCATTTTTTTGGTGATATTTTAGGGGAAAAGGATTCGTGATGTCTCTTCTTCTGTCTGCCTTTTCTCCTCTCTCGCTGTAGCACTTAAAAATTAAATATTTCTATTCTTGTAAACATCCAAACAAATAAATAGGAAAAGGAAACTTGCCTAAGCAACCTCTAAAATTCAATGACAATCAGCAACAAGTAGAGAAACAAAATGACCTGGAGAGCTGTGGCCCTGCTCCCACAGTCTCATCTGTCTTATTAGACCTCTCCTTCTACCTGGAGCCACGGTGAGTGGCTAAGAGCCAGTGCTACCAAAAAACTTGTCAGATTAAGGTCTAAGGCTCTATCAAAACTGGTGAGTGTATTCCCTGTTTATGAACACTTGAGACGTACCACCAGCTCATGGAAAGAAAAAACCTAACCCATAATTGTGACTGAAAACATAAATATCATTACTTTTTAGTTGAGTACAGAGCGAATTGAATAATCTAAATGAAGGGCTTCTCCCAGGCTTGGTTTCTCTGCTCTCAGCCTCCTCCACCTTTCCTTTCCCTTGTTCAAATGTATCTTTTTTACAGTATTGCCTTCAATCGCCTAGCGATGATAGATAGGCACAAGCCCTAATCAAAAACATAATATGCATGCCTTTGAAAATCTTACATAAAATGCAACTACATTCATATGTAAAAAGAAGGAAAAAAGTAATAGATGCAAAAAACCAGCGTGTGAAGCTTTATTCTGCCTTCTTCTACTCCAGATTCATCCTCTTTCACACACATGATTCAACCGTGAGATACGCATGACAAAAATGGACTTAACAATAAAAAAGAAGAATCTAAACAAGAAAAAACAACTGCTAATTATTAAATAAGTCAGTCTTGGTCTGGTACATTACTTTTTATAGTACAGTCATATAAAATGGGTCAGTGGGTTTCACAGAGGGTGACTGGTAATATATGGTCCTTTATCTTCTAAGTAGAGACAAGTACTGATTTCACTGCAATTCCGATGCTTCCCTTGAAAGTAAATCCAACCCTAAATCCAACCATGACCCTTAATAGCCCATATTTATTTATTCTTAAACATGCAATCAATTTTTGTATGGCAGCTGTATCTGCAGTTTAGTTAGAGTCTTTAATAGAAAGAACCTGGCAATTTTAAAAATCTTTTTTACTACTATCAATTTACAAGTGAACAGCAAATGTTTATTATTAAGTTGCTTACAGAGATTTAACATTTGCTTTGGGGAAAGACCTCCAGTAAAAAGGCCACAGGGCCAAAGTGTCACTTCCGTAATTACTTATACGTGTGTATATCATGTTGTTAGATGTATTTTTTTTTTTTTTTTTAAAGATTATAATTTCCCAGAAGGAGTAATTTAAATCCGTGGCTTCTTGTTTTTTTCTTTCCAGAATTCATTTTTGATCTGGGGACAATATACCACAAACTGAGGAATCACAGATATTTGGACTTCATTGTAAATTCAGTTCAGCTGACAAGACGTTCCAACAAGCGACATCATTCCAAAACATACACAGCTCAAATCCGTTCTCAGACATCCCTTCACATTTTTATGGCCTAACTAAATGTTTTCATATAGGTTTGAATTAGACGTTTAAATATTCCAAGAACATCTATTTTAACTTGCCTCTTGCAGTTCAGCTGGCTTCTGTGGCTCTCAGTTTCACAGTGAAGAACACTTAATGTTCTGATAATGCCAAGGGTGAGGGGAGCCTTAAGGGTTGAAAAGAAACATTTCCCTAACTTTCCTCCAGATTTTGTTAACCACAGAAACAGTCAGAAAATTAATAACGCCCATTACCTCAATGCAGTTTAAAAAAATCTTTAAAATCCACACCTGTGAAAGACAGATGCCACCCAGCAAATGAGAAGGGAGCCGCCTGAAGCGTGTATCTCACCCATGGAAAAGTAAAGGCAATGAGGCCCTTAGAAAGCTAAAATACCCTTACTTGTAGCATGGTTGCTTGGGGCATAGACTTAAAAGAATAGGAAAGCTGGATCAAAAGGGAAGCTGGAGAGACGCAGTTTCTCCCTCCTGGGTGGGAACCAACACAAGAGTGTTTTCAGGTAGTTTGCCGTCAGGATGGGGACAACAGCGTCAAGGGAAAAGCTCCTTGAGAGAGCAGTACTTAGTGTTAGACTTTTCCTCACCGGCCAAGCAAAGTGCCAGCCAAGCTGAGCCCCAGCCATATTTCCAGGAAACAGCTTCAGCAGCAGCTTCTGCCCTTAAATCAGGCACTGCATGGAGCAGGCACGCTTCTTCCTGCCCTGATCCCTTCATCGCATTCCCCAGGTGAAAAGGATCAATCCCTTTAGTTAGACTCTCTCCTCATATCAAATAAGAGTAGCAAATGAGTTCTCAAAGGTGAAGCAAACTGGCTGTCCCAAAGCAAAAATAAAAAGAATCTCATTTAAGCCCTTCATAGCTTTTTTAAAAAATAACTGATTTTATATAAACAGCGGAAAGTTCCTATATCTGTAGAGTTTCCTCTTGCATGTTACATTTACTAGAGATGGTAAGCACCAGGGTCAGCAAAATAACTAGTCACCTACGGAAGCCGGCAGACGTAACTGACACATGTGCAAATCCTGCCCAGTTGGGGTCCAAAATTTCAGGGAATTCTGCTAAGGACCACTCAGTCCAGACGCCGTTGCTTTACAAAGATCCTGAAAACTATTTTCATATGCTTCTCAAATGCTGTCCTGAAGTAAGGGAACATGATATTTCACAGGAATAAAAATGAGACGACCACTGAATAACAATGTGTTTTCGGGTAAAATTTGACAGATTTGGAATCAGATAAATATTTGCGAATTGGAATTTTCCCCCACTTAGCTAGCTGCATGCTTGCCCTAGCCTATTCATTATATGCTAACACTTTGGGGTAATTTGTAACCAAAAATCTGAAGCTTGACTTGGAGGTTACATTTGAAGAAAATAAAAAAATGGACACAATGAGAAATTATTAGGAACAGTGAAATTAAAAATTATCTGGAACAAAACATAGTCTCCTTTCTCACCTTGCACCTAGAAATCCTGTAACATTCTTTCAGGTGTAGCGTGTTTTGAATTATCCAGTTTAACATTAAGGGAGAAAACGCACATCTACTATTTCTTACTCCTTCCTTTGCCCAACAACCCTTCACCTGAATTGTAATCGGTCACTCCTTTAGCAAACCGCTTCTCGGACCGTTACTGTATATTTGTGTTTGCATAAGATGCCTTTATTCTTTCCCGTAACGTGTTTAGCAGCTCTCGTTTTTCAGGAGGAATTTTACCCTGTCATTTCCTGTTTAGTTACGGGTCGAGCTCGCTTTTGTTTTCTGCGCTGTTTACTTGGTACCCCGCTTCCCCCACTGCCAGGAACCATGGGCTGCTCTCTAACTACTCAGCCTCCTCCTCGGCTTTGGCACTACAGCTTTGTTTTCATTTCCGTACGTCATTAAGCCTCATACAGCTTGCTCAGACTTTTCGCACCACCCCCCCCCCCTTTTTTTTTAATAGGGCTTTAGTTTTGTGTTAAAACACCGATACACTGAATCTTCAAAAGCCTCTCGAATCAGTGATCTGCCCACAGCAGGCACGAGCAACCTGAGAAATCAAGAACATGGCTCTTTTCCCAGCTAAATCCGTGTCGCCATGCGGGCAAAGGAATGATGTTTCACCCACGAAGCCGGCCGCACTGGTGTCCAGCCCATGGCTCCCCACCACCCCCAAGGGCATGGGGTGCCCATGCTGTGCCCCACGCACAAGGGGATACTTGTGCAAAGTGACCGCATGTGGGGGGGATGTACCTGGGGTGGGATTCCGGCACGCATGGGACAGCGGTAGGACAGGAGAAAGGCAGACGGGGCGAGAGCGGATGGTGAGGGTGTGTACGGGAGAGGAATGGGGTGGGAAAAAGTCAAAGGAGGGCTAAGAGGAGAGCTGTAACAAGAGAAATTAGTGAAGGTGGCGCAAGGAAAACAAAACAGAAGGTGAGGATACAGAAAGCAGGAAGAGAGATTAAGAAAATCCATCCTGCCAGAAACAGCACCTCATGTCAGGCAGACAGCAGGTGCTGCCTAGGGAAGAGCTGATTCATGCATCTGGAGTGTAGGAACCGAAACACCTCGACCTAAGAAAGAAAAACTAAAAATAAAAGACTCAAAGGAGGTGGGAGAGGGTGCCACGCTTTTTTTCCTTTGGCAATCCGGTGCTTCCCGACTGCACAACATTTTTCAAATAGTTCTGTGAAGAAACAAGAGCTGGATTTCCGGACCCTTGCAAGAATCCTGACTGTTCATTTCAGCGTTCTCTCTTCCAACACAAGCCCTTCCTGCCCTCCTCCAGACTCCTTTTTGAGACATCTGCAGCCACAGCACCTCCAGGGCTTCGGCTGCACCTCCAGGACGAGATTTCCCCTTTGTTCGGGGTCTGCACGGACACCGGGGGAGTCCGTAAGAGAGGTGGCACTGCCATGCAGCGAGGGACACTGATGGCACACCTACAGTGACCTACACCAGCAGCTCAGCTCTGGGGGACTTGTAATGCAGTCAGTACCTGCTGGCCAGGTGGTAAGAGTGTGGGTTTTTAACCCTCTCTGCAGCAGTCCGGGGGGCTATCTGTGAAGCCAAATTTTCTGCTACAAGCTGTGCCTTCAGTGGCTTTCAAAAACTATTCTGCTCACCTTCTTCTGACTGACTTTGAACACTGAGTCTTACCTCCCCATCTCCAGCACTTTCAATATTGCCACTGCATCACAAATCACTGGCAACGGATAAAACAATCTCTTTCTAAAGCTACTTTTTTTTAAACCTCCCCTGGAAGCCTTATTACAGATAAGATTTGATGAATTCCTATCAGATGCACTGCACCACTCCTCTTGCCTGACAATACCTGCCACAGCTTTTGGGGAATCTGCTCAGTTGCCTTCTGCACAGATTTTTTTTCCTTGCTGTAAGAATTGTTTTAGAACCTTATAATGAAAACTTTCTATCAAAATTGCATTAATTTCTTCTCTGTGTAGGAAAAGTAGCCAACAGTGATCTACTAAAGAGTAGACAGTTTCAAAAAAAACCCCACCTTACTAAGTATTGAAGGCTGTTTAATTATGGCAAACTGAAAAATTCAACTAAAAAAATGGATTTATAAAAAAAGCAAAACAATTTACAGACAACATTTACTTTCCAAAAAACTAACCATAATCTGTTTTCATAAGAAATACTGGAGTGTTTTAATTAAAAAAAAAAAATTTGAAAAAACCAGTTTTCTATTTGCCAAAATTCTAAACACTTTGAGGATTCTTTTTTAGAAAGACTCTTTTCCCCAAAGGAAGAGGTAGAGGGAAGAGTTTGCAGTGAGACAAAATTCGTGGTGAAAAACTTTGGCAGCAAATTTTATTTCTGCTAAATTTAGGTAGCAGTGGAGACTACAGTTTTGGTTAGAAGCTCTTCTTAAAGCGAGGTGTTTGCTGGCATGTTATTTTGAAGAACAGCACAGTAGGATGACTTCTTTAATAAGTGGGCATAAAACCCAGAGATTAGAAAATCTCAGAGTGAGAGACAAAACCCCCGTGCAATATCTCATTCCTTTGCCAAAGCAAGGAAGGTTTTTAATAAAGGTCATGGAGAAATAATCTCCAAAGACAGCACTGTCTCCTTCCCTCTATATGTTTACTCTTTTCTTTCACTCCTTTACAGTGAAAGACAGACCTTAACACGCACGCACACACACACATGCACACACAAAAGGAAACGACAACCAAGGGGGGGGGGGGGGGGGGGGAGAGACTGAAATTTTAGTTACACCACATGTGGTTTTCATTTGTGAAAAATGAACAAGCTGTTTGTGGTTAAACTGTCTAATCTGCTGTTATCAATCTAGCGCTGCATTCAAGATTTACAGGATACATCAGCTTCTGTGCCACATTAGCTGTAAAAGGGAGAGGGGGTGGGAGGAAAAAGGAGGAGGAGAGAGTTTATCCTGAGGAATAATATTTCCAATGCAGCCACACTCACACTACATCTGGTTGTGCTGGTAGCGGCAGTTAAATTGAAATATTTCACAGCGTGTGTCAGAAACATGCAGAATGGTAATTATGACAGATCTGATTAAGCCTGAGTGCCACTAGCTCCCTGGCCAGCTCCGGTTGTGCAGGTGTGACCTTGTGCGTGCCTGCGTGTGTAAATAAAATTAATTACAAGCGAGAGGGCGAAGGCTTCGGTGACATCACAAAGCGGAGAAACTCCCAAGGGGGAGACCTAATGGAATATTTTCCCTCAGTCTAATAATACAGTTCATATTGACTTGAGGTAATTAGTGGGATCATTAAAGCAGTTTTCCCGGCGTATTTGGCTGCCTGATCAGATTAGTGAAAATGTTCTTCAGAACAAGCCCTGTGTGGTCTGCCAGAGAAGGAGGAAATAAAAAGCAACAAAGCATATTTTGGAATGATAAGCAGCACTGGACTTTTTGCATAGCATTTTGCAGGGCTGGTCTCAGGGGCCTGGGCACCCAACTCTCCTGACCGATTCAATCTTTCATCCCAGGCGCACGTGCTCCCGCTGCGCGTCATCTAAGACTTTTTAATTTTTGTTTCTCTATCCTTCAAAACTACGCCATCTCTATCCCTTGCTGCTTAAAAAAACCCGAACAGATAAAAGCCTTGTGGAAGCCCTAGCCTTAGAAGAATTGCATTAAGATAACTGAGGGAAGGAAGAAGAATAAATATGTGCTCAGCAATCCTCCACTTCTCCCCAAAAAGCTGTCAGAAGATTGAAGGCACTGGTTTGAGAATTAGTAACATTTTCATTTCCTAACAAGCTTACCCCAGCAAAAAAAAAAAAAAAAAAAAAAAAAAAGCAAAAAAAAAAAAAAAGGAAAAAAAAAAAGTTTAACTGTGATATAAAGTCTTCCACAGGAACAGAACACAGAGCCCTAATCAAGAAATGGACCATTTGTTTAAAAACAGTCTATTGAGCATGCTCTACCTTGCAAATGGAATATGCCAAGCTCTGTCACAGATGGCAAGCTTTGACAGTTCCCATCCGTAGCGTCGATACTCGACAGTTCAGCACAAGATCAGTGACATTCTGTCTCATTAGAGCCACGCTAATTATCACAGCTAGTTTCAGGGGAAACCATGTGTTGCAATGGTCAATTTGAAGGAGTCTGTGCATCAACAAACTGGTAATAAGGATCAGACACCTTATTATATGACAGCATGCTGCCTATGATCTGATTTACTGAATCAGAGGTACTGAGGCAACACTGAAGCCTGATGGGTTATGGAATCGCGTGTACACAATGCGGATCTGAAATATGCTTTCAAAATAAAAGGGAGCTATATAGAAACAATACAAATAAAATAATTTAAAATGGTGAAGTTATAATGAGGACTTTTTTCATTTGTGATTAAGACATGCAGAGATCTTCAAGATCTTGTCAGCCAGTTTTATCTTTAATCAAATAATATAAGATAAATAATTCAAAACGAAAACTGTAAAATTATGGATTATGCTAAATTATAATTCATTCCATACTCTGATTTTTCAGTTTCAATAACATGTACCAAACATTCCTTATGTTGTGCCGTCTTGCTGTTTTAACTGAATTTTATATTTTGTAAAGGGCTTTCTCTGCTTGGCTCTCTTCTTTCATTTGTATATTTAATGACTTAAATTTGTACTTCTCCTAGCTTCTCCCACACATCCCTTCCACTGGACAAAAATCACCCAACCAAGACCCCCCCTTTGCCATTACTGGCCACCTGCGGGGCTGCATACTGCCAGGCGCTCAGCAGTCCCAGCCCCAGGGACGCGCTGCAGGCTGAGGCCGTGAGAGCATTCAGCATTCACTCCCGACCAACGCAGGGCAGGTGCGCACCGCATCCCTCCAGGGAAGCTCTCCTTAGGGCTCAAACATACAGCGTTTCCTGAAGCTGCTACCAGTTCTTTAAACGGCCTCTATGCGGACTGTAAAGCAGCGTTTGCACAGCTCACGCTGCCACCCGCCTGGCTGGGAACCTCTAGCCGGAGCCGACTTGACCCCACGTGTAAAGCATGCTCAGGAAGCACGCTTTTTCATCGGTGTGTCAACAAATCCGGCCTTTTTGTGTTGAAAGCTCTGCCTGGCCCCAAATTGCTGCTTGAAGAGGCCAAAATAATCCCTTTACCAGTTAAGTATTTTCCATTCTGTTCCTTTTTCTTTGGCTTGAACTATTTGAGGTTTTAATGCTTTTTTTTTTTTTTTTCCCCTCTATGCAGATTTCCGTGGGCAATTGCACACTGATATGAACCACCTTGGAGATTTTAAGGCAGTTTCTCTTCAGTGCATCTTTGTTGATTCAAGAAGTTGCTGTCTACTTTTTACTAGCAGGAACCCCAGACTCACTGAAGTCAACCCAATCCACCAAGGTCACACCCATAATGTGGGATACAGCCAAGATCAGTGTCGGTCCTTCTCCATGTCTACCCAGATCAAGCAATAAGCGAGTTAACTGAACTCAATTTTTCTACCCCCTTTCTGAGAAAGAATTTAAAAAAACATTCATAAGGAAACTTCCTGAGGCTGTAACCTTTATTTCTGCAAAGGGATGTCATAAAAGAAATTAAGACATGGGGCAGAGGAAGGACCTGGAGCACTCTAAGCCCACATTTTGTTCCCACAATAGAAACCCGAAAAGCTCCTCCTCTCCAACCTGGGCGAGACACAACACACTATGACTCTGCAACATGATATTTTGTGAAAGAAACAAATCAGCTCTATCTGCCAAGTTTCACAGCTTCACTGAACGACATGCCGCTTTATGGGGCAATTCTTGATTGCACGCAGAAGCCCATCTTGCTTTTTCAGTTCACACTCTGCCTCTCCCATCCCTGCTGACACCCGATCCTGTCCTGACTCTTGCTGCTCATGGCACCTCTTCAACTGCCAGAGCAATCACCCCTGGGTAGCGGAGGGGGGAGGAAAATAAATTTAAAAAGTAAAATTAAAAAAATAGAGGCTGTTGTGTGGTATACTTCTGCAGCTAATGTTTTCTAACTACTGTATCTCTCACCTTCCCACAAGGGCGAGGGGTTTATTTCCAGGTGGACCTATGAAACAATGGCAGACCTCGGAGCACGTTTTGTTTCCACCTCGCGTCTCCCCATGCAGTATCCCTCCCCGCTCCACAGAGAATCCATTGTACGCAGAGGGAGGCGGGGGAGAAAGAAGGTTTTTAAGCCAAGATTTAAACCCAGGAAGTGACTCAGCTGCTCTGAGGGAAACAAAAGCAGGAGAGGACTTGACAGAGACATGGGGTGAACGGGCGAAGGACCGAGCCCCTTCCTGCCCCCCAGGCTGGACCCTGCTGGGGCAGCCTGAGGTGCAGCACCCTGAGGAAACAGCTTTGGGAATAAATTTCAAGCCCTCCCCCCCATCCCCTTCAAGCCACTTTGTTACCAGAGGGTTACTCTTGGTGATAAAAAGGTTTCTTTCCCCCTCGCTGGAAAATAGTTGAATAGATTGTTCTATATCTGCAGTAATGGCATGTTACATCTTCGTGCCAGATCCACAATACCGTGCTTGTTCAGTGTGGGAAGCTGTTTAAAAATGACTTTCCTATTAGAGTATACAGCTTAGTCTCTAGATAGAAAAAGCCAGATCAAAGATATAGCATTTATAAAACCGCTGGTTAAAAAGATAAAAGTGAGATAACAGACATCAATTTTTCACTATAAATCTCTGGGTTTACTACAACATTAAAATTTCCAGTAAAAGCAGGGTTTTATATACCTGAACTCTAATGGCCTATTCTGAAAATATTTATGTCAGGAAAAGCATGGTATTTGCATGCCAAAAGCAATTTTAGTGCCAATGTTTAGCATTACCTTCCCATTTAACTCCTTACCATCTACTCACAAGTATCAGATGCTCTGCCTAATGCCTGCTGGGTGCACCTCCCCACACAGCCTTTCGGAGGAGGACGCTCCAGGTGTGTACTAAGGCAAAAAGTCGAACACTTCTAATAAAATACAACTGCACAAAATGCTTCCCTGATGGCTTAAGATGGAGTCTCTAGCATGGTCTGAACCACTGATTTTACCTCCATGCCTTGCATGTGAAACTACTCATTTCCAAGGGGCTAACTGCCTAACCAAAGTGAAAGACGGGGACAGAAGGACAGGAAATTGGGCAACGCAATGCAACAGCTCAGAAGTAACGGGTCGAAACCCTCCGTAATTCGATGAGGTTTCTGGAGTTATGGGTAGTACTCCATTAGTTTTATTCTAAAACTAAAATTGGAGCATGGTTCTGTGAGAGCCAAGCATCTTGCCTTCAACATACAGGTATTTTTATTTGGTGAGAAGGGAGGGCGTTCAGCACCTACCTGGCCATACACAGCAATCAGCAGGATTGACGCTGCAGAAAAGTATCGATTTTACCTATTTATACTACTATTATTTAGGTATAATAATATGCGCTAACAGCCTTACACGGTAGTATATGGGACTCTCAGAGTACAGCAGTTGATATTACTTCAGTTGTTGCAACCTGTAATTTCCTAAATTTAAGAAAGATTTAGCAATATAAGCTGATTTTCAGCAAAGTTTTGTTTTCTTCCCTGCTTCATAGTAGCACGTGCAGACCACAGCTTTCCAGGATATGCCGATATGCCATCAACATAAACGTAACTTCTCAAAACACAGCAAACATACAGAAACACTACAAGTCTCTACTTGCCTTATCTCTTGGGGCTCTTACGTTTGGGGTTTTTTTTGTTTGTTTGTTTGTCTGTTTTTATGGAATAAAATTAGATTTCAGCATCTGTCACCATCAGGAAAAAAACTCATCCCTGGCTCCCACATGAAAACATTGTAACCAATGCACAGTTACTGAACCATGATGCCTTAATGATCATTACACAAATCAACTTTTTTTTTGTTTGAAATAACGAAATTAAGAACGTGCTTTCAAAATTACTTGAATCAGACTGTCAGGTTATAAATTTAATAGAAACCCAATAAGATTAAATTGTAAAAGTAACGTATACCACGCAAATTTATATATGCGTGGATTCTTTATATTTTGACTTATTCAGGTGTGCTGATTAAACGTTAGTAAACAATATTGTTAGTATTGCCGTTCTGCCACTAAAAAACAACAACCTGGGAGCAGACGCAAAGCATTTGGTAAACCTTTCTGTCTTCTTTTTGCATGCATTTTTCTAAAGCTCTCTTTTCAACATAATCTAACAAAAAAATACATAGACCTGTTAGGCAGACAAATTGCAATAAAACCGTAAGATATTAAATACCGACATTAGGTGTTTGCCAATTACAGTTCTAGAACTCCCCACAGATATGATGTATTCAAGCAATTTGAATTATAGTATCTTCCTTAGCTCCTCAGTATAACCATAGTAACTTTTAAAGTATGTATTTTGAATTTAACAGAATTTGAATTTATTCTGCAGATAATATATCGATTCTTAAAAACATAGGAACTTTAAAAATATACAGAATGCGTACATTCCTATACGGGAAAGGAATTCAACATTTGAAAGAATCTTCTAGATAAATCCCTGAACTCATTCAAACCTATGTGCCAGATAGTCCCTTTTCTTTGGGAAAGCCAATGAGCCGCCAGCAAAGTGCACCATGAAACTACAAGTACGCAAAACATCACTCACCTAAACCAGAGCACGATCTCACTAATATCCCTGCAATCTCTTCTTGCTCCCATCACCCCTTCCTTGCCCTGCACTATGACCTCTGCTGTACCAAGCCCCTGTAGCCAGCTGGTTTGTTGAGCGTCAGGTCCACATGCAGTCCTCTGTCAGTCAGATAACTCTTGCCAAAGGCACTAACACGGTGCAAGGGAAGATGCTTGGTTTTCTACCTCAGGGCTAGCTAAATAGAAACTTCTGTAGCGCATCATTTAATAGCTCTTCTGTACAAAGTGCTCTAGTCAGCAGAACATTATCTGCAGTCTCCTGGCTCAGGCAAGTCCGGCCACCTTGCAGATGCTGGCTGCTTAGGCACCCAGTCTAACGTTGACCCAAATCAGGTCCTTAAAAAAATAAAAATAAAAATAAGAAGGCCCTCCAGCAAACAACTATTTTTGTCCACTGGCAGAGCTGTTTTAGGTCATGTACCATTTTATACCCTAACTCCAGACTACACTCAGGAGATAATCAAGTTTTTATATCCAAAATAAGATAAGAGAAGCAATGTTCAATTTTAGTGATTTTAAAACCAAAACTGTTAACTATCGCATCATTTTCTAATACGTGTCCTCCAGGCTTTTCACTATAACTGGAAGTGGCTATCCCAGCATTTCCAGTTCTGAGCAGGAAACCAATATCCCCAAATTAAAAAAAAAACATCAACAATGGACCTCTCTCAAGAGAGGTTCTCTTAAAGAATATGTTTGAACAAGCCCCTTTTTTGTGCAAGGGAGACTTCTTTGCCCCAAGAAATATTTCTCTTTACTGTTGACAAGCTCCAATGCCGAATTTTTTACAATACAGATATCTCCTTTAACATACATGGCTTTGCTACATATTTAAAGCTTGTTAATTGGCCGACTAGTAGTCAACTGGCTAGAGAAGACCAAACACATCCAGTTTACCTAAGAGGTTAGTTCTGTGAAGCAGCTTTCTACTACTACAAGTGGTACTTTGGCTAACTACAGACCTGAAAGCTTGTTTAACACATAAATTAACACTGCATTGCTTAGACTGGGGAGAAAAATAACCTCTGAGAATACAGGCATAATCTCCACAATAAAAGGGAAAATAACTACGTGTTTGGTGGTTTTTCTTTTCTATACTTGGTAGCAAAGTTTGTGCAAGAATCTAAATTTTATACCAATACTCCAAAAGAACTGCACTGCATCCTCCAGAAGCTTTTGTGTTTCATTTTGATTACCTGTCCCTTTTAAAGTCAGCACTGGAAGAGCTGTCCCATCTAGAAATTTTAAGGCTACTCACTTAAATAACTATACTATTACAGAAATCAGATCAGATCAAAATTACGTGGACCAACAGATTGGCTTCATACCTTAGGTTTACGGAGAACTGCAATGGGAAGGGGAAGGTGTAGAAAACGGACAGTTCTCTAACCCTGAGTCTTGACATGTAAATAAAGACATCTGAGGAGCACACAGGTTGGAAGGGGCTGTAACATTCTATCATAATTAGAAACATTTCAAGAGCCCTGTAATTTCCAATCAAAATTACAGTAATTTCCGATATACAAGCCATGATTCATGACAGAATTTTTACATTCCATGGGAGATTATAGTGGCCTGATGTATGACACACTGAGTACAGCACTAACATAAACAATTCAGTTTAATGTTTAAACAGCACTTGGTGTTTAGAATCCCACAATAAAAGAAACATATTATTGTAGAAATTATCACTTTGACAGTGATTGAAGGGTAGGCAGGCATGTGGCCTATAAAGCTATAATTTTTACAGTCCACAGCTTGAGTTTAATCATTTTGATATAACATTTCCAAAATATCCCTTAAAATGCTCCTTACAGTATATAACTTAAAAGACAACATCCTTTCTGTACAATGAAATGGAGTAAACTCCAATATGTGAACAACACAGAAGTCAAAAGTTAAAGGCTGTTAAAAAGAAAACCAGCACTAAAATGCTGACGGTCCAAGAAACGTTGGTCTAACTGATCATTATCAGCTTTCCCTGCAAGATGCTGTATCTTTCTATGAAGCAATTTTAGAAAAGTAAAGGAATAGCAACTAAGTGGACTTAACATTTCCGCTAGTATGGAAATTCAGCGTTGCAAGTACTGGTGCCTTTACTATTTCCTTCAAGCGTCAGTATAACCGTGGTTCTAGCCTCTCCCATTTTTCTATGTTTTTCCTTTACTTGCTTCTTTAGTACATTCTCACTGAAATCAATGCTTTTGCATACGCTGGTGATCTTTCTCAGAAGATACGTCACTTATGATAATCACACCCGACAAGTGCTTGCTGATTTCCCTTTCTTGCCACTAAACTTGACGGAAGTTCTTCAGTTGAAGAAAACAGAATAGGAAACCACATAACAAAGGCTTAAAACTGAATATGCAATATATATGCATGCACACACGAAGGTAACCAAGCAGCCATTGTATTCCACAAAGATCATACATGTTTTCTCAGATGTAACTTGTATAACCATAATTTGTTGGGTTTTTTCTTTGTTTTTGATGAGGACAGTGCTGCCCCACCTCCTGTGCACAGTGGGTCTGACTAAATATTTTAGCAAAATATAGAACACCAGCGTTCCTTGTTAAAAGCATATGTAATTGCAAAACACAAAAGCCTCGAGATGAATTCGGCAGCAATACACAGAGCTTGCCCACAATTTTTGCCACGTCCATGCCAGCTAAGAACTGATGAACCTGATGCTTTCTGAGCTGCGCAAGACCCACGGGTGCACAGCAAAGGCATCTCGCTGGTGGGGAAGAGGGAGGGATGCATCTCAGGAAGCCGCTTCTCAGCCCTGCCTGGTCAAGGGTAACAAGAGGTTACCTTTGGACTCAGCAAGGAGCACCGAGCTGTGGTATTGGGCTGGTGTGCTAACCCAGCCGCTCATTGTAACTCGACAGAAACAGATCAAAACTGGGGGGAGGGGAAATAATCACACAGGACAGGGAGGCCATCGCGCCCTGGGAACTTTACCTGGCTTTTGGTTGCCGCAACCTTTGCAAACAGTGCTTGAGACACCTTAGCTCTCTTCATTTCCTGCTGAATCTCATCGTAAATGGAAGCATTAATGTTCATGGAATTATTTTCTGTTTTTCCATTCCTCTCTGTAGCAATAGTAGCAGTTTTGACCTAGAAAATATATTTTATGAGTCATTTTTCACTATGAAAAAGTTATATTCTTCTCTTTCCCTCCCCAAGTAGTTCCCCTTTCCACCTTATTCCTTTTATTCAATCTTCCTCTGATAGTCTTTCAGCTTTTCAGACTTAACGTTATAAGTTATCCGTGGTTCGTGCAACTGGGAAACAAGAAAATTCAGCATATTGTAACAGGTGAGTGCATCTGAAATATAAGTTATCATTAACTGACCACTGTGAATTTCAATGTCATAAAACAAATTAGGTGGAAACCTGTCAAACAGTCTTGTAGAGACTTGTGAATCCTTACATGATTTCTTTGCCCCACACAAATTAAGTCAAAATTGTAACTGTGGCATAAAAGAATCTCTAATGAAATAAAAAACTGAGAGATATATCTTGATTCGTGTTTTATGTCCAGTACACTCAAACGCATGATGACATAGAAAAGTTGTGGCTTTAGATTTAACTTTCTAAAATATTATCAGTTTAATTCTTAAACTGTTTTTAAGAAAGCAATAATTTAGAATAATGCACATTTTAACCACTCATTAAATCAGGATAGGGTTTTCTTAAAACTATTAATTCTAGTTGTACTTCACTTACATTCATGAAATATTTATTCTTCTCACAGTCCACATTAGAAAAAAACCACACATGAAAACAAGACAGAATGATTACACTACCACCTCTATGCTGCATCTGCAGCATTAAGGAAAACAACAAAAAATACATCAGTGGTGACATGATGTGCAGAAGACTATCCTTTCCTTCATCCTCTGGAAATGATGGAAGTGATGTTTCAACACCAAGAATCATCCCACCAAGGTTAGAGAGCAGTTTCTGCAATATCAGTTGAGAGGTACAAAAAAATCAGCAGGTACTCAGCTTATCCTACAATATTCTCAATAGTTAAGGATAATGTCTTTCTTTAGCAGCTACTCTTGCGATGCTTGCCCAAGATTAGTGGACCTAATGGAGCACTAATTCTAAAGCAGACCGGAAGAAAGGACAGACTGGACTTCTGCCAAGAACCCACAGGGTTGATGATGCAAAAATCAAACCTTTAGATTTTGATTCAAACCTACTAGTTCATACTGAGGTTGTTGAGAGCTGATTTAATTTAGCCATTTAGAAGTTACACGTCTAGTCTAAGTTAGTCATTCAGGCTACCTCTAAACCTAATGGACAGAGCTTGGCACTTCCAGAGGGTGACTCACCCTACTCTTAAGTATGTGTCTAAACCCAAACTTTCACTATCAGTTTAATCCAGTGCAAGTCAGCATCTTCCTGTGCTCTAAAGTCCCTTGAGGTTCAAAGGGAAATCTGACATGATAATTCATCTTCTAATCTCACTCTCTACGAGCTTTCATATGTCAGAGGTCTCACGATACAAGAGCCAAAGGGTTTAGGTGAGAAACGTACTTAGGCAATCATCAGCCCATTTTTTCCTAGAAACGTCATGCTCAATTTGTGTTAAATATCCTCCACAGTGTTTCTAAGATAAAATAATCTAGCCCAGAAACTGGGAGTGTATGCCACTTTTGCTGAGCCTCATTTGTCTATCAGGCTTTTCAGAAGCTGTGCTAACACATGCCCGTTAGCAGCAAGGGGCAAAACCCTAGCAAGAAGGCAGCGTCCACACATACTTTCCCCTGCCTCCTTCTGGCAGGCATTAGCACTTTCTGGTGTCTGAAAGCAGGAGTCCTAAATGAAAAGGGAAATGAAGAAAAATCTCAGAAAGCAGCACACAGTTTATCACATCATTTGCTTTTGTCTGAAAACAACTGGTACTTTGCAGGCACGTTGTGGAGAGCGAAGCCCTTCCTTTTCTGCAGTGTGCCATTTTACAGGTGACATTGCAGCAGAGGATGGCCAAGCCTGGGCCAACGGCTGCTCAGAAACATTTGAGGCACTTGGCAGCGGGCAGCGTGAGGAGCAGCACCATGAACCTCTCTTCTTCCCACCGCAGAGCAGGAAAACGCATACCTCACACTGGGCAAATCAGCATGGGGCCGCAAGAGCAGGTGCATCTCCTGAACACCATACAGTGAAATCATTTGAAAATTACAAAATCAGTGGCAATTTTATAACCTTTAAATGAAAAGGACTCGCTGAAGGATAACATCCCCATTGGTTGTCAGTTAAGTATACAAGTGGAGACAGCCTTCTCTGCTTGCATGTAAAAATCAGGCTAAGCTAAAGTAGAAAATGAAAAAGTGATGGCTTTGTCAACACACCTTCTTGGACCTTGGGCTTAAATTTTGGCAAATTTATTTCAGTCTTTCCCAAAGGAATATTTCTAACTTGTAACTAACTGATCTTGAGGGTCCTGACTGAAAGATGAGAAGATGAAGGTATTCAGCTAGCATGCACAAGTCCACGGTATCTTTTGGGAAGGTAACACTTTGCTCTTGTGATTCTGATCAAAATGTCTCTCTTCTGTAAGCACACTGCCTTTTTGATTGCTACTCAGCTTCAAAAGACAGCTTCACATTGTAGCAGTACTTCACAGACCACTTAACTGAGCTATGAACACTCAGATCATCAAAAAAACAAGACTCACACACCACATTGGAGACATAATTTAAACCGTGCATCTTGGTCCACACTTTTCAATGCCTAATTTAATAGGGATATGCATTTAATCCAGGGGAATTACTGAAAATCCTCATTCTGGTTGGCAAATCACATCTATCTTTATACAGGTACAACAAACTCAACAGCATCTAATATGTCACTGAAGTTAAAGCAAACAAACAAAATAAGTCCTACTGCCTTCTGTTGATATTGAATTAGGAAGTGAACAACAGAAAACACTAATATCTGCATCAAAAAGCCATATTAGCCCAAAGAGCTTCAGGAGAATAGAAGTCTTAAAGTTATAAAATGATGGGTTTGGGGATTATCAAGAGCTGTTGATCACAGCCATACCCTCTCCCTCTCCAATTCATATCACTGGCTACGTAAAAAAATTCTTCCCCTGCTTCTTAATAATTTCTCTTCAAAGATCAGGTATAGACTGTGGCTGGACTAGATGGACCATTGGTCTGCTCTGGTCTGATGAATTCCATGCAATAATGCTAATTAACCTCTTGGAGAATATCCATACATAAAACTGTTTCATAATTTATACATAGCAAGCATCTAGGCTGTTGTGTTGAATTTAGAATTGAGTTCAAGACAGAGGCTTTTGAAGCTGGGTTGAAAAAACACCCTCCTCCTCAAAAAAACCAACAGAAAACAAAAAAGCCCCCAACGGTGCAACTTCAGGACTTGGGAGAGGAGGTGGAAAAAGTATTCATTTTGAAGAGAAAAACAAAACAAAACATAATCTCTCATCTCATCCACACTTAAGCACAACCTCCCACCCCACCCACACTTAATAGCCACATTTTCTGTTTAGGAAAGAAACCACAGATCAGCTGAATTTTTTTGACAGTAACCAAATTTTGCAAACACTAACTGAACAGGGGAGCATTATTTTACAAATGTAACACACTGAGAATCAGAAATTCGTCTGGCCATCTTCCTATAACCAATCAATTTAGTCTTTTAAAAGTACTTGAAAAAAAAAATAACACATCCAACCTCTCCTGGCCTGCCCAGATATATCTTCTCATCAAATAAAGCTGATTACAGTAGCAAGAAGTTCTGGATCAATTCGATCTTCCTAACGAAAGGACAGCTTGCTATAGAAGGAATAACCAATCTGAAGAGGTTTTCATAAACATGGAAGCTCATTTCTTCCTCATCGAAACTGAAACAAAAAGATCTTTTATAACACATTCTCATAAGTACTGTTTTAGCTTGGGAATAAAAATCTTCTTTAATCCTGGTTTAGCTTTTAATATTACATCGTACATTAAAATTCATAAAGTAGTTCATTCCAGGCAAAACAAACTACTTTTCAGTTCTGCTCTGCAAATAGCACAGGAGGTACAATAAATGCTGTTGCTTTCAGAACAGCTTTTATCAGGACAAGGTTTACTACTCCATTATTACAGTGGCGCCTGGAAGTGCAGTTATAGTTAAGTGTCAGGGTTTCCATTAACTCTCCTCCATGGTGGTTTTCGTGGGGGTGGGGGGGCGGGAAGGCTTGCATTTATTATTTTGTTCATTTTTACTTTCATTAAAATGCAACTTGGCACAAAGACTATCAACCTAAATCTCAAATTTTGCAGATGTAAAAATAAAAATTTTGCTGGTGGTGAAGTATGGCATGTACGTGTGTTTGAACTCCAGGGCGCCACCATGAAGTTTCACGGGAGCTGCTGTTATCCAGAGTTCCTTGCAATGGAAGTTCACTGGTCCTCTAACACCAGCAAAGCAGTGTCCTCTTCAAAACTACTCTTTCAAGAGTGACATCCTATCTCTGGGACCCAAGCTGAAATTGCTTTAGCATGGAGGAACTATAATTTATCTGTAGTCAGAGGGAGGCCAGGATTATATTTATGAAAATGAAGGGTTTTGTCAATGGAATACCCAGAACCGTAACTCATGCAAGATTTATGATACTTCTTAAAACACTGTTAAAATTATATTCTGCTCTTGACATTGCACATACTCTGTTTTCACACAGGATGATGAAGGGCCCCAAGTGTCAGCAAAATTTTCTTTGGGGAATATGGGTGGTGAGAAGGATTTGTCTGGGATCTCTCTTCTGAAATGGGAATTATTTGTCCTGAGAAGGAAGTGTTCATAACTGCAGGATGGCTAACAAGCTTTAAGCAGATTATTTTGAAAAAGAAAACCTGTGACTTGGTCACCTGTCTCCATCCTTCCCCCAAGTTGCACTAAGGAAGAGGGAGTCCTCTTCCCTCCATACCCTGAACTGCCTCAATGAGAGGGAGAGGCCATCGCTAGCACCTCCCTGGGGAGCTCCATCCACCCTGAACATCGCTCCACACTCAGCATCCTCTGAAGTATCCCCACATCCTCTCATTCCCACACAACATGTAATAGACTCATCCTCTGAACTTGACTTAGGGATACCCAGAAAGGACCTCTGTGGTGTGGTCTGCAAGATGAAGGTGTTGAAGAGGGGAAAAAAAATTAATAAAAGAAATAGAACATGAAAGGACCTTTTTTCCCTCCTCTTAGGCTAGTGAGGTTAAACTATGTCTCCATGCGGTACCTACATGATGGAGATGCTAACACTTATAAACATTTATGCTAACATTTATAAACTCCACTGCCCCAGGAACGCCCCTGACCAGCAGGCTTCTGCCCCAGGAGGTGGCAAGATGAACAATGTCCAAGGGAAAAATTCTTGTATACACTGTCTCCTTGCACTCAGTCAGTCTGCCAGTGTGGAAGATAGCAGACTTTTACAACTTGACCAGCTTAGAGGGCTATACACATATCCCAAAAGCTCATGCATTAGAGGCTAATGATTTCAATTAAAAAAAAAAAAAAAAAAAAGTAAGATTTTGCTTCTTTGTTTAAGTCAGAGAGAAAGGGAGAAGTAAGGGGGACAAAGAGCTTCTTAAAGGATTTCAAAAAAGAATTGGAAACAATCCAGATCCTGGTTGCTACTTGAGCTAATGTAAGAATGCTGTAAAAATGAGATAAATTCAACACAGTTCCTTCTAACTCAAGCACCAGGGTTTATGCTTGGTGAGTTCCTACTATACTATCAGACCTCCAAGGTCATGCTTTCTGTTTTTGCATGCAACAGTATGCAAAATTCACACAGAACAAGCTCAGCTGCTAAATGGTTAAGTCTGCTCTACTGTCTGGCCACCAGTTGGCAACACAAAAATGCAAAATAGATCCTTTTCAGGATGTTTATTTTCACATCCTTCTGAAACTGATAACTTGCAATTGCAAAATAAACCTTCATGTGTGGCACATTAGCTCCCATTTTTCATGGTTTCATAGTTTTAATTGTTTCAAATGTTACACTGGTCTAAAGATTTAATATTAAGTATGTTGGCTCTTGCGTAAATTTCTGTTGTCAGGATAAACGGTCTGTTTTGTCTTTCAATAGTTATCCAAGAAGCTCACAGCTAAGCTAGAAAAATATTATGCTCTATCCCTGTATAGTGGACTTTAAATAATTGCTTATAATAAATTTAGTAGTAAGGACGCTAGTAGTTTTATTTCCTTAGTATCAAATATTCAAGAAACTGTGGACATTTGGGTAAGTATCAGAGTAGTAGTTTGCATTAATAATTTTGCAGTATCCCGATTATAATTTATTTCTGCTACGATTTGTAACATTATACTTGTCAGTGCAACAACTAGAACAATTTCATTATTTCTAGCATTAAGTATGGTACTTATGTTACCAACACAAATATTTCAATTTTCAAATTTAGGGCTCTGAACACTTAGTAGCAGGTGGCAAGTACTACATGTGTTTATAGGTGGGTAATTCTGGCAACATGTAAAAAAGTCGCATAGAATCCCAGCTCAGAGGTTTCTACATTCTAAGTCCATCCACTAGATAAAGTGCATATGTTTTGCTGAATGACAGAGAACAATATAACAACTAGAAAAATAACTTTTATTCTGTAGAGCTCAAGTATTAGTTTGTTAGGTTTCCTTGTTAACCTGTTTTCCTTTTGAAAAGGATCAAAACAGAACTGTGTGCTGTTTCCACTTTGAACTGTTGCAATTAGGTTAACTATACTCCTGACTCCCACTAAAAAAATGAAATGTAATTATGAACAAGAGCACAGTAGAGACAGACAGATTCCCCCCCGCCTCCGACCCCTAAATTTGGACTTACAGCATGTTTTGTCAGTTAAGAAAACCCCTAAGTCTCACTTTCTTTCTGGCTGCAAGGGATTTATAGTTTAAAGTGTGAATTAAAACCAACACAAGGACTACCTCTGACTTGACATCCTTCTGGAAGGTCCTGTAATTAACTCTGTTCTTTAGCTGTGAAATTGCCCAAGACCACTTGAGACAGAGCGAGACATTACCTTGGCAGAAAGGCGTAAGTTAAGAAGGAGGGTTAGCCTTTGCTCTGAATTACTTGGGCTGTGGGAGCAGGTACAGATATTAAAACAAACTCAAATGTTATTTTAAACACCGTTATCTATATTTAACTCTTTCCCACTAAAGCATTGCTTTGTAAATAGATTCTCATCCTTTATGTTTAAGAGTATCTATAGTGGATTTCACAGACTAAACTCAGTTAATGATAACAAAACTAGAGCACTAGCACAGTCTGTTCTTTCTGCTAAATTTTTTTTCTCTTGTGAAAAGTAATGCAGCAGGTCAAAGTGATCTTCTCTCCTCCCTTTTCCTACAATTTTGTTATTCATTAATTTAGTGTGGTCCTTAGTATCCATTAGCTGCAGGAGAATTAGAAAAATGATCTCAAGGAATTTATAGCATTCAGAATGGGTATGGAATATAGTCATAGCCACAAGCCTAAACCCTGTTAGCAAAAAAACTGCTCTGTGTTTATATAATCAACCATCACAAAATTCCCACAATCCCAGAGCCCTCCTTTATACAGCAAATCTGGACTGTGTATACAACATGATTCCCACATATCTGCAGATTGGTTTTTGTCCCTGCACAGGTACAACCTTGAGCCACAGCAATGCAGAGTATTTCAGAAAAGATACAGTGTTTTGGAGTGTTTCATTCACTACTGTGTTTCTTCTTTGTGGAAATCCAACACATTCCTATGGCTCACACTGGTATTTCTCATGTACCCTAAAACTAGCAAGGACTACCTTGAATTTCTTGATACCACTCTACCAAACTTCGTAATTTTGTGAAAATTAAACCAATAGTCCCACTAGATTTTACAGAAATCAACAGGAGTTTCTTTTGAACAAATACTAAATGAAGGTTTAATGAACATATCCAATCTTTCAGTGATGGATACAGCAACTCTCTTATGTTATCCAGTTAACAGTAGCTCAACCTGGTGAAAGCGTGCCCAGCATTTTGGGATGGAGTCGTCTTCCCCCCATCACTTTAGTTTTACCTGTTCATTTTCTGGAAGATAATTTTTAAGGCGATACGATGTACTCATACTTCTGCTTTCATTCCCACTCGGTTTAGTGGTCCAAATCCTTCAAAATCCCTATTTGAACCTCTAACATTAAAAACAACACCTGAGAATTATAGGAAAAAAGAGACAGCTAAAAGCCAGCATCTTCCCGGCCCAGTAAAGCTCGTATCTCAGTAAAATGAGCAAAAATACTCTGTAGGGGCCATAATGGATAGAATTTATCTTAAAACTAGAAAATAGGTAGTAGTAAACTGCTACTATCATCCATTATATTTCTTAAATTTAATTTGTGATATGCACTGCAAATAATGATTCTACAAGCATTTAAAAAAATGCAGCAGTAAAAGCTTTCTTCTTTTTAAGAAAGGTATCACCCAGCAGGACAGTGAGAAAACACAATGAGCAAATCTCAAAGAGAGAGAGTGGTTTACTTGTGGAGGCCGGCTAGGCGGTGTGCTTATGAGAGGTGCGGGGCCCATTGCAGAGGCTGCGTTCAAGCTCCTTTCCCTTTCGTCCTGGTAAATTCGATCTCGTTCAGCTTCTGGCAGCTGCAAGAAGTTCTGCATAGCCCGAAGGTTTACCAGCAAGGACTGCGAGGCAGTCTTGGGATCCTCTTCCTTTCGGAGGATTTCTGAGAGCAAGCCCTGTGGGGAGGGAAGAAAAAAACACGCTGCAGAGTTAGCCTAGGTGAGCATCTGTAAAACTGGGCTCTGCAAAGCCACTGCTTATCAGTCCTCTTTCTTCTTTCCCCTGGGCTGAGAACGAGAGCAGCAAATGCACTATTCACTCCACAGAGGAATATATTAATGGCATTTTAGGTAGCAGAGAAGAGAGCCTCAGTTATACCCTTAATTTTATTAAGCATCTGGTTTACATACAACATAAACTGAATCTGCCTAATAGGTCTCCTTCCTTTTACTGGCTTAACTTGCCATGAAACCTTTCACAGTCAACAAACAATCACAAGAAGTTAAGAATAAGTGAAATAGAGACAGTGGGGTGTTCTCAGGCTTCCCAGACAAAAAGCACAGCCAGCCTAAAAACCATGGCTTTCCACATTTCTAGCAACTTAGACAGCTCTTTGAAAAGAAATGATATTTCACAACTAATCTGATACGATAAACTCACAATGTTCCTAATATACTGCTTAACTCACTCAGGTCCACATTTTTTGTAAGTCAATATATTGTTTTGAGAGTTGTATACTGGAGTTTAACAATGAGTGAGCAAACTCACCATTGGATGCTCACCCTCCTTCACCTTCCTCCTCCTCCCACCGTCCCCCTCTCCTCACCAGGACAACCCCAATCCTCACCCAGTCCACGGCCTGGGCTATTTATTTGAGCACCTGCTGTACAGGTCCCATTTCCCAAGTCCATTTACCACTGTTGTCCTTTGACCACTTTCAGAGTCCAGCAATCATAGGTAAAAGCGAGCGCTGGGGAATGAGAGGAAAACAGCATACAGGGCATCCACAGCAGTGAGCCAGAGAAGGGCAGACTGCAGATGATAGCATGCTGCCAGCGGACAGTACAGACCACACCAGGTTTCCTATGTAATCATTTCATCTCGGTTCTCAGCAATGGAGTAGGCCTGGCAGTCTGGGACACCTAATTACTCTGGAAGATGAAATATTTATGAACCTGTGAGTGCAACTACAACTTTAATGTCAACAAGTTCTTGAAACCTCCCCCCTGCCAAATTCTCCCTTTAAATATGTCAGGCATACAAAATGCTCTACTGTCTTGAGGTAACAAGGTGATGATAAGAAAATCATAAGAATAAGATAAGAAAATCTGCTTTTGCAAAAGCAGATGTGAACTTTTTAGAATAAATGCTGTTGCCATGCTGGGACAAGGAGAGGGCTGGTATTAAAGGCTTTTATTCCTAGTGTAACAAGGGAACACAGATGTGGTTCTAAAGAAATAACACAACCCAATGTCTCTTCTCCTGAAGAACTGTTGTTATCTAGGATAATGGAGGCATGCATGGGTGGAGGGAGGCAAGCAATAAAAAAGCGCTAAAACTAAGAGAGGCAATCCTGAATGAAGATACCCATTCCTAAGGGAGTGCAACAGAACGCTACGGCCTAAGCACCAGCCTCCTCTGTATGGAAGTCTGATGCTCAGAGCACCTATGGCAGTTGTCGCCTCTCTCAAAGGTCCTATCCTTAGGGGCAAAAGCCCCATACGAAGGTGCTGCTGCAAAGCCACCGCCCTCAGGCAGCTGTGCTTAGGCAGGGTCAGAGCCCACCCAGTGCGGCTTTGAGCTCTGCATTTCCCCCATTGCCCCTCCATCTCTCAGGGGTGATGAGGACAGAGGTGCTAACCAGTACACTGGGGCCAGTGTGGTCCTCATGGCCCCGTCTGTGCCTGCACACATAAGAGGGAAATGGGATGGAAAACACAGTCTTTATAGCACCGAGCACGAAAAATAATTTGGAGGAGGATTAAAAAAATAATAATCCTGGGGCATACTTTCTTACCACTATTCTTCATCCCTCCTCTTTTCTGGTATCCAGGCAGAAACTACGCAGAAGGCAAATAAATGCATTAACAGACAAAAGTGGCATTTTGGTGGAGAGCAAGTTTTAAAATTTTTCTTAATGACCAATCTAATAATAAATTTACTTAATAGCAAATATGGAAATTAAATTCTTGTCTTCCATTTTTTCTACTTCTAAGTAGTCAAACCCACAGTTACTATTGTTTGTCAGTGGCAGGGTTACATGACCCATCCTCCAAGGGAGGCAAAAAATGAATTAGTGCCACTGGAGACAAGGCAAAGCTGTCTGCAGAGCACAGGATGTATGACGGAGGTGTAAACACATTTGATTTCTGACTGCTATTGTGCTGAAAACCACTGCACCAGGATTAAAAAGAAGAAAGAAAAACTGAACTCGGGTGGACTGATCATCGGCAGGAGAGGAGGCTCCTTACTAACAGACAGCCTATTGTCAGCCACAGGAAATGTCCCTGAAAAATACTTTAGCCCATAATAGAAAATATTTGCTCATATAAGCCTTTGCCACATAGTGGGCAGCTAAAAAAAGCAGAAAAGGCTGTTTTTCTTGTATAACTTTTCCCCCCTCAGTGAAATGAATAAAGAAAATTGGGTTTTGTAGTTTTCTTGCGTTTGTCAGTACAACCATTGCTGCAGGACACCTTTTGGTGATTAGATATGCCATTAAGTATTGCCCTCTCCTTCCCCCATCACTGCCATGACTCTTTGCATGAGCTGGGAGCAGAGCAGAGGACACAGATGCAAGAGAGATCAGAGGAGATGAGAGTGTGGGGAGAAAGCAAGGAAGAGGTGTTTTCTGCTAGGAGCTTTGAACCTAAAGGTCAGAATATGCGAGAAAATAACATGAGAAATAAGGTATAGTACCAGGTGCAGGCAAAGTCTTACAATACAGTTTGCCTGCTTCATATATTACTTCATTTCTACTATTCAATTTTCTGAGCACAAAACTTCAGCTAAAGATCGTTAGACAAGATGTAAAATGGGAAAATCCTAGAAAGAAAACATCAGCTCTCATATCCTGCCCCATGCCGATATGCAGAGATTTACCGTTCGTTTTACCGGGCCTGAACTGGTTTGCCAAGGTACAAGTCTTGGTGTGATCTCCTGATATTGTACTTCAGGTTGCATAAAAGCTAAATGCTGTTTTGCATAGAGATTATAAACACCGCTAGGCTCAGAGTTCTCCTCACTGTTCCTCCCTTGTATTCTTTTTGCACTGGAAATGTATTTTCTTAAAATGTTACCAGGTCTCATTGAAAAAAAGAAAGTTTACATGTCATCACAAGTATAATTCATTACTAAATGCACAAAAATGTTCAATAAATATTATCAGGGCTTTCAAAAGCTAATTATGAATTCTTTAAAAATGGAGATAAACGGAAGTGTCTGCCAATATGAACAAAAACACTGTCTGGCCCCCAGTTTGTCTCCTCTTTGAACATAATCACTGATTCAAATAGATTTTATCAGCCTGATAGAACTTCAAAGCTCCCAGAAGAAAAATGCCATTTGCCCAAACCTCCCCCAAAACAGGCAGAACATCCCCTCTCTGTTGCAGGGTGCTCCCATCCCATGTCCAGGTGGAAGATTATTCGCAAGCTCCACCCACAAGCCTGGATCCCTGCCAAGTAAGTTATAAGCAGACACATTTATCTGTGTCGCTTAGTAGCAAGAGGAGAGCTGTCATGATAGTGTAATAGCACCTTTTTACCTTTTATTCAATAGTGATATGGGTAGTGTGCTTTTTCTTAAATTACACTACGAAGAATTATATGAATACAGTGGCAATTTCTGTTATAGTTAAGCAGGCAAATTTCTCTCTACCACATAATTTACAGAACTCAAATTCAATAAAACATTACATGATGGTCCATTACTGTTATCAATTTTGAATAATCCATCTTCATTTTTCATTTTACTGGAAAATAAAGTGTGCCAAAGACAAAGTGGTGGGAAAAAAAAAGTGCCTGAGAAGGTGGTTTGTGTAAACTTAGATTTTGTTTTAAAACTACATGGAGCCGCTTACTGCATCCAAGTGTTCTCCCTCGAAATAGCAACTGCCCAGAATTAGCACGAGCACAGTCCTAAATACACAAAAGTTTTCACATACGAGAAAAGGCATTATACATGAATGAAAGGCAATGTATCCTGGCAGCTAATATTTTAAACAAGCACGGGGGTGAAGCAGAAAGGAGGGGGAAAGAAAAGGTATCTGGCAGAAACGCTGAGAAGTACTTAAAACCCTCAAGATGAAAAACTGTCACTGGTGGGAAGAAAAAAAATTAACAATAGTCAGACATGGCGAAAGCAGCAAAAAGCACTCCCCCTCCTTTCGCGAAGATGGAGCCGAGAGGTCACCTCTGTACAGCAGCACCCGAGTTCATGCGGCAAATGTTACGGTTGAAAGTGTACACAAACAGAGACGGGCAGCCCCAAGTTACAGTTCCAACCACAACCATGACTAACACAATTCCTTGCTCATGCGGTACCTACATGTCACCCTGCCATGCACCGGGTTAAGCTACGCCTTCAAGTCAAATGTCAGACTTGCTTGTGGGAACTTAAGCTTTCCGTTTCCTGACTTATGTTTACATTTACAAACAGACGACAGAAAGGGTACAGAAGTTTGTTTATTTGTTCAGGCCGCCAAAGGTGGTTCAGCTGAACAAACGCCGATGCTCCGCTCCAGCTCTCCTGAGAAGTGCAAAACAGAGCAGAGAGCCTCCCAGTTCAACTGTGAATTTGCAGGGGCAGGCTGAGCCCCTCTGCTGACGGGAGGCTCTGGCAGAGGCCAGCGTGGGCACCACGCTCTGCGGGGCTGTCCCGATGCATCGGCGCCGGCGCCCTGTGGCTGCTCCGGGCCACCCAGGCCAGCGAGCTGATCCCAAATGACATTTTCTCACCAGTGAAGCCCAAGAAAAGACTGAACTCGCTCTTTCAAGAGAGCGGAGGTGTCTGCATAGCGCACTGACGTCAGCCGGAAAAAATACCAAGTTTATTAATTCTGCCAAACGGCAACCAAAACGTAAGTGGCTCCATTTACCAAAATTATCCCAGCAAACAGAGAGACTGGTAGACACGCTTGGTAGCCATGCTTGAGGTGAAGCTCGGATGGACCAGCACAAATCCTGACTCAACAAACTTTTCCATGGTGCACTACAAAGAGGTGCTAACAGGATTCAATCTGTTTCTTTGCAGCCAGTGAGCTGGAATCGCAACTGCTGAAGGACAAATAACACTTCAGACCCCACTGCGCTCTGAAGCCTTCCTAGAAGGACTACTGTGAAATTTCTCATGGGGAGAGGTGCTCCACCCTCCGAAACTACTTCTGCTCCCTACAACAATTGTTCTATTGTGCCTGTATAGATGTCAATTTTCATTCAAGTTACAGCTTTCTGGACTCCTCTTTGATTAAACTTTGCAAGGCACATTCCTGAGAACTACACGTTTTTGAAACTACCATTTTGAAACCAAGGGTAGGGGGGAAGTTATCCAAGAAGATATTGAGGACACTGCTTCAATTTTCTGAGGTGTGGCGGGGGGGGGGGGAGGGGGGGGGTGTTCCACCTTATAAAGAGATGATAATTTTTTTAAAAAAAGACACCCTGCTTTTCAGAAGTAATTTTTCCAAATCCTTTCCTTTGAGCTGGGAAGAGGTAGAAATATTTCTACTCAACATTTTTGCCCCCAAACAAAAAATTTTTGAAAATTAGGGCCAAGTGTTGAATTACCACACTACGACGGTAGAACCCACCCTTCCCACCGAAACCTGCCACCAAATACTGTATTCACACTGTAGAGCACAAGTCTGTAAAAAAAGAGGTGCCAACTTCTTCAGACAATTCCAAAGTCCACTTTTATTGCCAAAACATTAAGGAAATTACTTTTAGTTTATAGTTCACTTCCTTCCTTAACTTTTATGCAGAAAGCAAATCTTTCCCCTCATCTGAGACTGTATCTCGACATCAGGGTTTTTTTGCACAGAACTCCTAAGCGATTTCAGTGACATCTTCTGCCTTTAGAAACTGATGGCATGATATGGTCCCTGGACACGGCTCAAATATGCTTGTGACAGTTTCAAAAATGTCAGTGGTAAGCCTGAGTTAGCTTTTTATCTCAGAAAACAGTAGATGAATTTAAACAAGCATTTTTACTTGCTCTAGCCAAAATAAAAAACAGACCCCCCAAAAAGACAAAAGATATTACATCAATATTAGAAAAGACCTTCTAAGTAGCAGCAGTTATTAAAGTGCTGCTCTAATTTTAGTTAAATGTGGTATATCCTTGAATAAGCTGTGATAAATTCTGAAGTACAGCAAGCAGAACAAATTTAAGTGTTTTCATATAAGAATCACAGGTATCTCTACCTATGTTTATACTTGGACATTAGCTGTTACTGTGGGTAAAATTGACAATTTTCAGTTTTGCAAAGGTGAAATGTGTCTACAAGAAACTCCTCTGGATTTCAGTAGGGCTTTGCTTCATATGAAAAGCATACTATTTCTTGGCAACACTGAGGCTAACATTGTCTATGCTCCTAGTATTTTTCCCTTCTGTTCCCTATGTCTGCCACATTACATAACAAATACCGCAAAATCTTATGTAGCTAACTGCAAATACTAATTTGATTAGCTAACACAGTTTGTAGGGTATAGGGATACTACCCTGTGTTATTTCAAGTTGATTTGGCTGAAAATTGCCAAAGTATAATACATATATATTTCACATCTCTTCATGGAATTTGTTTTCAACGTTCATTTTGGGGTTTCCTCCCAGTTTTGGGTCACTTTGAACACATTTTACCAAGATGGTTAACCACAACGTCTGTGGAAGAATTGAACTTTAAACAAATATTTAATAACATTGGTAGTAAGAAAAATATATAGTAATCGGGAATCAGTATTTGCCCTAGAAATCTGGTTCTACAGTTGCATTCACCACATCTCAAGAGCGTCTTCTCATACAGTGTCATATAAATTCAATGTCCAGTCAGAACCAATCATCCTTGTATTTTAGGTAACAAATACTGTCCATGCACAGACGACAGACCAAAAGCTGTAGGCAAAACTAGCTAACAAAAACTGAACAAATGACTTTGCAGGGGGAAGAAAGTTGAGAGAAAACAAGCTGCTTTTAGGCAAGTCTGAGAAAGAAATAAATATATAATAAACTAATTATTTTCTGAATTATTTGCTTGGCTGTTTGTCCAGGTAAGATAGCAGCTGCAAAACATTGTAACTTGAAGCTACAATTATTACTTCAATACTTTATCATTTCATGAGCTAAAATATTAAACATTGTATTAAACAAAACTCTATGTCATTTATTTGTAAATATAACAACTGACACTGCCTGGACTCAACTTACGTAAGTAATCCTTGCATGAGTTAATGTATCCCATGGAATTTAGTATGAAAGACCCAGATCTTGAAAGACTCCTCTGCTGTTAAGAGGAAAGACACACACACACACACACAGAGCTCTACAGAGAATTCACACCATGACTCTACTTTCTTTTAGCTAAAGGAGGATGTAAAAATTTTTACGGCAATAATAATTCAGAACAATTACAAATGACATGCTGATTCAAACCTGGTACCAGTGCATTTGAAACAGAATTTTTATTCTCTAAGCTATGCAGGGAGAAACATCAACATTTCAAGAGAAGCCCAAATTATGATTATTTTTTCTTTACTGTATTCTGCAGTAAACAAATACTTGTTCCCTAAGTTTAAAAATGTGGAATCCAAGGCAAATTTACCTATGTCTTTTTAAAATATTTCCTATTAAAAAAAAATTCCTATTCTATTTTCTGTTAAAAGAGACTTCTAAAATTTTGAGAGCGTATTATTTCCATTGGATATACTGACATTTCTTCCATAATTTCTGCTTGATTAAATTCCATGCAACATGGCATTAAGTTAAATTCATAGAGCAGAATAAATTATAACAGGGTTAGCTTCTAAAACAGGTGTAAAAAATAACACATTTTAGTGTTACTTATCAGCTTTGCTAGGGCTAGCTTTTTCTGCATTGAAGAGCTGAAGTATATGTTCTGACGTGGACATCGGCAATCTCAGCAACTACTGTTTTTGCAACAAACTGCAAAAATACATGAAAAGAGTAGATGATCTAAAAATAAAGCTTTTTTTTTTTAATCTTTTCAGAAGCCTGAAAAGATATTATTTAGACTTTCACTACAAAATAGTAAAAACAAATGTGAACAAGAATAGAAGACAATCTCCAGTACACCTGTGAAAGAAGACAAGTTGTTCAGTACATGCATGCTGTCAGGATGGGTATACCTTTGGAACACAAAAGGCAATCTGTTGGGTGACTTTGTGAATGGTTCTGCATAGAGCTGTTCATTTCCTTCCCAGGGAATATTCAGTTATTCATACACCATCACAACTGGAGAGGAACCAAGGTGTCTGTAAGAACCATGGGTATTTCCACAAACCAATTACTGAAGATTTCTGTATTTTATCAACATGGACACTGGTCCTGCAAGGAAGCGTGATTCCTTCACAGGAGCTAAGTGGCAAGGCAGAAATGAGGAGAGAGACTTAAAAGGTGATAATTACAAAATAGAGAGGGAAAGAAGGGACTCTTAGATTTTTAAAAAAAAAGAGAAAAAAGAAAAAAGATGACTGACCTGAGTTCGGTTAAAAGCCACACGTGCAAATACTGCCTGTGAGATTCCTGCTCGTTTCAGTTCATCACGGACCCACTGGTAGATTTCGGAAGACACCTCTGTGTTTGTTGAGACCTGCTGCTCCAACGGCTTGTTCATGGATCTACTGACAGGAGGAGGGTGGTTCAAGTACTGTTGGTTTAAGGACTGCTGGGCTAGAAGTCTGTTCACTGCATACTGCTGGTTCAGCAACTGGGCCATTACCAGCTGCTGATTTACCAGCTGAGGGCTAATGGGAGTAGATACAAGTCCAGGATGCAGGTTTGGAAGCGGGGTCCGAACTGATGGTTGACTACCATGAGAAAGCTGAACAGGGGATGGAGGCTGTTCGGCTGTGTTCCCTGGGACCGGCTGCTGACCGAAGTTGACATGGTTGGCACCTTGCTGGGATAGTTCAGAAAGGCTATCCATCTCAACTATGGTGGAAAAGAAACATTGAAAAAGCCAACATAAGACTGGAAATCACAAACTTCATGCTCCTTGCAAGACGTGCTAATAAAAATAAACAAATATAAAATGGCGCATTCAGGTTCAAGCTTACTGTGCTCTCCAGCCTAGATCAGAAGGCCTATAACATCACTGTTGCAGCTAATTTGCCTTCAAAATTTACGTACAAATAATGGTGTAGTGAATATTTAAAAAAAAAAAAAATAATCCAGCAAACTGCCCATCATCATCACTGGGCCCTTGGAGGTACCAGCAGAACATCAGAGGCAAAACCACACGCTGGAAACTACGTACGGCAAAGGAGTAACCTCCGGAGAGTTTGGCAAAGGCACAATGCAGCCAAACCCTGAGCGTTTTTGCAGAGCGCATCCCGCAGCAATGGATGTGGGGGACGTCAGACAAGGCAGTAAGCAACTAGAGAGGGGGCACAGATGAGAGACGGGAAACCACTCCGTGCGCTGCAGAAGTTGCAGGTGAAATGGTAAGTGCATCTGCGCAAACGGTAAGGGGGTCTGTCATGGGAAAGCACACCCCGACCAGAGAGGACCAGAGAGAAAGAAGACCGCGGTGACTGGTTTTGTTCCTCCCGCCATGTCTCTGCCATGACATCTGCAGTTCCCAGCCACTAGAAATCTGTAACAAGCAGGGTGGGGTGTGGACCTCCCCATGCTCTGCTAATTTCTAGATGCTGCATCAATTGTATGGGACTGCTAGGAACTAGTATAATTTATGTAAATTACACAGATGGGCTGCTTTATCTTGCAACCATGTATGCATGTTTTTTTCAGTGACTTGCAACATGGTTGAATTTTTTTCTTATATTAACTCATCTGCCTTGACACACCCTCCTTTTTAATTAACAACATAGTTTTTTAAACTACAAGAGTTCTTCCAGCTCCCCTCTTGTGCAAGATAAGACAATATAAAATAACTCTAGGCTGAAGTAAAGGAGTCTCCTTTTTATCAGTGTATGTCACTTTTTCATTTTAAACAATCTCAGTTCTAGAGCTTTAGTAATGCTGGTCTGGAAATAGCCTTAAGAAAATATGCTTTATTTGAAAACCAAAACTCCAGTAGCTTCACAAAAGTGTGGTAGCAATTTTTTTTCTTATACTAGTAAAGCATATTAAACAAATAAAAAGGCAGTGCCTGAGCTTTTCATAGTAATTATGATCTTCACTAACAGTCACTCAGTGCAAGACCACCCTTTCCTCCACAGGGGTGAGAGCTGGAAGAAGAAATCGGCACCTGGATTCCCACACGCAGCCCTGCCTTCCCCCTCTGTCCTATCACAGGCAGAAATTTAAAAAATAAAAAGCAAGCCGGTTGTTCTGCAGAGAAGTGTGGTGTGCAGAGCCGGGATCAGTCCCTCGGCAGAGCACCCGCTGCTCCTCACCCTTGTGGCTTTGGGGGCAGTGCTGCCTCTCCCCACAGCATTAGGTAACCCAGGAATACACACCACACCCCCCCACACCCCCCATGTTTCCTATGCACTGGCTTCATTGTCCCCGAATAAACGGATGGATGAACGGATGGCGAACCCGTCTTGACAGGTCACGTAAGGAAAATTTGGCAGGGGCTGCCCCATGCAGGAGCGCTGCTGCAACGGAGGTGGGAGAGGCTGCTGCAGAGAGGTCACCATCCCACGCAGGCACTCTGCTGCCTCGCGCACAGACCACCTGAAACCAAGCGAAGTCTTGCCACCGACTTCGGTGGTCTCAGAAGAAGGGCTCGGTGTTGCACAGAAGGTATATAAAGTAGATAAAGGAAAGAAGCTGCCTTTTTTCACTGGCGGAAAGTAGAGATCAACCCAAGTGGGCCATTCACTTGGAATAGTAATTCAAGCAATTATCACAAAAGTGATGCATTGTCTTCATTACAGCCTTAAGCTATAAAAGGCAAGGAACCTGTTTTGGTAGATGAATGATTTTCCTTCAAATACTGAAAGCTAAGTCAAGCTCAAAATTCAATCCAAATGGAGGTCCCATTTCTTTATTCTGTTGAAAACTACATAGAAATTTTCTGACATAAAGTGTTTAAAATTATGTTAACAGGTTTAAGAAATAGTTTTAAAAAGGGACAATACAGAAAGATGTAAGGTATTACAGAATTAGTATGTCCCACTGATGGATTTTTTTTCTCCAGTATTTTACTTGTACTTACTACAAAAAGCAAACAATTGTCACAACAACTATTTGTTAAAATGAATTGAAATCAGCGTCCCAAAGTTAGAGAAAGATATGAATTTATAAAATTATAGCAGTGTTTTCGGAAGGCAGTGATAGTTATAGAAGCCTGTTTCTTTAAATATACATTAGCCAGAGGAAAAAAAAAAAAAAAAAAACAACAAACAACAAACCACCAACAACCCCCCCAAACATTCAAAAAATTCAGTCCATCACAGTTCCAGGAACAGGTTTTTTAAACAATTATTCTGGGTGGTAGAAGATCTCTAGATTTACAGAATGACAGCTTTACATCTCTGGCAACCCAAGTCAGTTTGGCTGTTTCAATAGCAAATATTTATTTAAATGAATTCTTTCACTATATATGTACTTTCTACATCTACTCATCAAAAGCATCCTAAACTTATCATGAAGCGACCTGGCTTCCTTATGACTGTGACAGACCTCAGCGTGACACATAATGGTATGTATCCACCATCATGGCAAATTTTTTTAATTTTTTTTTTTGCTTACCCATCATATCTTTTGCCTTCTTGAAATGTTTATACCACCTTCCAAATTCCTGACATTTTGCTGCTGAGACATTTGCATAGTAAGTGCTGTTCACAATGGAAGAAATCATACTCTGTGTGAAAAGGGGAGAAGAAAAAAATATCTGTAATACAGAGCAGTACAAGTCAAAGCACAAATTACCTCAATTGTTGAAACCATTATATTTTTAGAGTTTGAGAACCATATTGCATTTTTAATCCTATCATCCAAAGCCTTTTAAAAAACTCATTAATTGAGCATAAAAACAAACCAAGGTGTATTGTAAATGGGAGAAAAAAAGCAGATGTACTAAGGGAAGAACAAAGTTATCGACCAAGAAACATCAGGCAATGGGATGTGCTCTGGATGGAAGATGTTAATCTTCGAAGTACATTTTGTTCGTACTATTTCTGCTTTGAAGTTTGATTGACCCTTCATGTACCCACACAAGTTTACAGGCATACAAATCCTACGCTGACGCTAAAAACACAAGCAATGCCCCAAGTTACCCATGCCCATTCCCTTTGTGCCACTTATCACAGGGCAGACACCAGAAAATAGTACAATGAAAGTTTATCTGAATGATCTATTAGTAGGATAAAATAAGAGGGTAAAATAAAATATGTATGTAACAACCCAAAACGAACAGACTTGCTTTTCCTAAACAGGGTATTTTAAGTGATTTGCAGAACAGGCTTATGAAAAGCTCTTATTGTCATGTCTAATTCTGTAACTGAATATTAGCTGTAAAATAGACCAAAGGATGATAGAGACAATTTTTTCTCAAAGGTTCTCGAGATATCAGATAGCTACAGTGAGAAATTTACCTTCTGCTCAGTTTTGACCAATTTTAAAATAGTAGAATTTACAATGCATAAAACTTTCAGTTCCACTACATTCTTTCACAAAATCAATTAAGACTAAGCCTTGCAAAATGAGATAATGCTCCAACTTGAAAATTATACTCAGTATATGATGTATGAACAACAAAATTAGCAAATGTAATTTCAATAGACTGAACTTTGCCACCCGTTAGATGTCTATGTGGAAAGTAGTTCCTTTTAGCTTAACTACAGGAATTGTCCAGCGTATTGAGAAGACAATGACAGCCAAGAAGATGAAGCCCTGATTATTATGTTTCTTCACTATTCAGCATGTAACATTTAGCTATATTTGTACTGTCATAAAATTGATGTACAGCATTAACCCTCTGTTACACAAACTGCAGTAACCACTGGAAGAAAGAGTTTGGAATAAAAAAGCAATAAATACTACTGTGAGTCTTCTTTTATAAGACTAGTTCACTTCTGAGTAAAAGTACCTTGATTACTGATCTTAGTGAAGTTCATTATAACCATTTTCTAATGTATTAATCAGTAACAAGCTGTTTGTGGAGGCTCAGAACTGCTAGAGTGAGGCCAAATGTGGATACCCTCTACTCACCAGGCAGCTATTTTAATGTTTCTCTGAATCACCAAAATTCTTACGATTCCTTGATATTAACCTGGCATTCTGAAATTAGCTAGAAGCCTTTTGTCAGTGGTATAAAAGGAAAATGAAATCTTAATAGACTACTGCAACTCTAGCCTGAATGACCTGAACCAAGCTCAGCTGAACCCAATTTCAATTTCCAATATAATAGCAGTATCATTAATGTCTAATACTTACAAAATTATTGTTTAAGCTCTTTTACAGATTAAACCATTTTAAACATAGGCACATGATACATAAGGCATGATTTAAAAAGTCCTTTGGATCTGAACTGGTAAATTATATACACTTACTATACATACAAAACCTGCAGAACTGCATGTGCAAAATGGAAACTGCACATGTAATGGGCCACCATCCCATATTAGCTTCTGCATATTTTGTGGATGTCATTTAGACTTCAGAGTGGTTTTCTCTCTTTACTTTGTACCTTTCAGATGTCTTCTCCTCCCCAAACAACTTTAGTAAGTACGAAAACATGTATATTAATAATAATTTTAATAAATTACCTATTATTGATGAAGATGTTTGTCTAGAATTTCCTAGTCCTCCCTTCCATGTCATTTTACAAAGAAGATATGCCAATGACATGACAGTTTGTGACTGCTTCTTCAGAAATAAATTTAATGCAGTTACTTTATTTTACAACCAAATAGGGGACTGGTCTGTTTAAATAACACTGCTAGGAATTTTAGCTTCTTTGACACAATATGAATTTCAGGCTCTGATGGCTAATACTGGGATTTTACTCCAGCTCTTCAAAGTAGATAAAAAAAAACCCCTACAGACATTATCAACACATTTTAAAATGAAAATTATCCTGCTTTTTCTTTGAGAACACTTCATGCAAGCATTCAAGTGATATTACCTACGCTAAGAATCCTCATCAGGAGGAATCAATGATTTATTTACTAATTCACTGAAGGCAAAATTTTACAAGCCAGATAAAATATTACTACCTTGTTAACTCAGAAAATAACTTGACAACATTGAATTTCATTGTTTCTATGCTTTATTTATTGTCATCAAACCTGCAGTCACGTCAGTGCAGAGAGACGCACTTTACTATAGAAATCCCTATATAATTCCTATTGCTGTAGAGTTCCTATATGTTTTAATGGCAATCTACATGTACAAATGCCCACTATACTTAGGGCCTAAAACTGAAGATTAACTCAATGAGTTAGTGGTCTTCAGAGATCCACAATTTAGACTGGAGGCATATTGAAGTTTTTCTTATTTCCTGGGTCACTACATGTGAGGAGCTCCCTGTGTCTTGGCTTATACTTATCAATAATCAAAATTATTGTATTTGGAGCACATCATATTCAGGTACTACTGTACATAGACATTCCTTATCTGTAAGACACAGAGGCAGATATCTTCCATATACAAGGATGACGAATATAAATATATCATACAAATATTCACATGCATCACATTCATCTCTCAATCTGATTTCTTTTTCGCACGTCACAAAGAAAATTGAAAGAACGCAAAAACTGGTCACAGAGCTGCAGTCTTTAAGGTATTTCCTAGAAGTTTATCCTTGAAAGTTAAGTTGCAAGACTTCAAGATCCCAAATTTCCCTCTTTGCCCTCTCTCCACGCCCCCTCCCCGACCACATCACTTGCAGTCCTGTTATGAGAATCAGAAGATCTCATCTGAAATGATGCCACCTTCACAGAAATCCCACTATTCTGGAATGATACCATCTGCTGCAGCCCAAGTGCTCTTTTTTTAGCCAAATAAGTTAATTATAATTAGGCATCCAACAACTGTGTGGAGGTAGGGGTGGAATTTGTTCTGAAGTTCAGCTGAGGTTCACCCAGCGTAGTTTGAACCAAATCCCATTCTCTCACGAAGATTAAATACCAGAGGTTTGAAAACCAGACACCATCATTTCTCAAAGAAGTTGGGGAACTCCCTGGGGAATATCTTAAATCTCAACCAGAACTCTTTTCATACACCCATCAAATAAAACCCGATAAAACAGTAGCATCAGACACCTTTCGTACTGTGCCAGAGTCTAATGCAAGGTGCATCCTGCAAGACATGGGAAGGACCCGAGCCTTTCATGCCGGCTGGGCGCCGTAGCCACCGCTGCAGGTACTACAAGGGAGACATTTCTGAGTCATTGCCTCCAACAGTGCTCTCCAACCAGGTGAAGTATTGTTCGAACATCGCTAAAAGTATACTGTTGTCCTTTTTGCAAAACAACAAAAACAATGTTAATCAGGTTAATTCAATCATCTAAACCAAAACTGTTCATGCTTTTCTGCCAAATCAACCAACCACAGCAAAATCTGTTATCAGTGATTGCTCAGCTTCCAGTCAAAAAAGCTTTTAACCCCCACAGTCCCAAAACTTCCCCTAAATAACCTTAAAATTATTTTTATATGGGCAGAATGAGGTTGTTTTCATGCCTCATGAAGGGGTAGTTGGGCTGCAGTATTTACACAGAACAAATACATGCTAACAGACTTAGCAGAGAGTAACAGACACAGCAGCTTCCTAAAACAACTCGGCTGAATTAGGTATCGGGGATTCCTTTGAAAATGAAACATTTCCCTCAAAAGGAGCATTGTAACCAAAACTTATTTAGGCCTTCCAGATTGTTTAACTAGGAGAAAAAAAAAAACAACCAAAAACCCGAGCTTTTTTGCAACTCATTCATCGGTGTTTAAAGCTTCAAGCCTGCTCAGTGGAAGGGGCAAGGGCTGCAACAACTTATTTACACAATTATCTAAATACGATTAAACAGCTGATGGACAAATATTAAACTGGAAAATGTATAGTCATTTCAGCTTAATGTAATCCTCTTTCTGTAAACACCCAAGATGATTTTTTTTCAACCAGAACAGTCCTGACATCTCATAAGCCTAAGGGTGAATAGCAAGAGATTGTTTTTGATAGTTATAAATATTCAAAAGACATGCAGACCATCTGCTTTCATAATACAGGTAAAGCAAGACTGAAATGGTGACTGCTGTATAAAAATGGTTCTTTTAACAAAGTCTTCCTCTCCTCGAAAACTATAAAGACAGATGTCAAAAACTGTTTACACAGGGTAATCAGGAGCGTGCAAAATGTAATATTCCTTTTACACACAGTGCTTGCTAAAGAGATTTTTTTTTCTTTTTCTTCCCATCTGTGTGTTGCAACACATTTCTACAAGTTAAAAACATTTTTTCAAACAGAGATCTCATGAATACCCAAAAACATGCTATCTGGTTTCTGAATGCTAATTAATTTCAACTAAGGAATCTGATTTTTTTTCTGTAGGAAGGAATGCATGCTTTTGAAATGGAGTACTTCAACAATAACAGGCACTGAAAACAGAACACCCCACAAGTTTAATTTTGCACTAGTTTGACACTGGCTATTTTCACAACTGTTTTACATTCAAACCCGCATCTGCTAAATCTGGCTATGAGACAGACAGCAACTATTCTCCCGCTTTTCAAATGAGATTTTATTTATGTTTTACCATTTATCAAGTTTTTCAGTATAAAGCCTTGTAACAACATAATGGTTTTGTCAAGTGGTAAGTAGAAGACACCTCATCTTCCAAGCAGAATATGAACAGTGCTGCCCATAAACCCTACAGTCAATTTTCAGAGCTGAAACACTAATCTTGACAGTAACCTTTTAATGTATTATATTAATGGCACAGAGGCGTTAAGCACCTTTTTTATAATTCTCAATAAAATGAACATTTACTGAACAATCTGTCAAACTACTGGCTCCATTTTTTAAAGCCAAACTTTTAAGGCTCTATTCTATTTTCTCTTCTATAAATCCTCCACTTTACATCCCTAGACACCAGCAGGGAAGCATGTTCCAATGCTGCAACCCTAACATGCCTTTAAAAAAAAAAAAATAGAAAAAGAAAAAAAAGAAAAAAAAAAGCTATGAGCCTTTGTCCCTAGACCTAGTTTGAATAGTGATAAAGTTGCAGCACAGAACAGAACTTAAAGATTGAGGGGGGGAGGAGGAGGATCTTTTCATAAAGGACAGAGGAACTTTGTTTCCCTGATCCTAGCCACTATCAGTGGCTTTTGTTTGCGTGGAAATCACAAGCACCAGTTTTAATACAAGCCGTACTCTTAGGAGTGCTTATTTCTCAGGAGGCTCTACGTTAACATTTTTCAAATGAGAAGGGGACATTCAAGCCCCAACCGGATAACACAAGATTATCCCCAAATCAAAAGATTTTTAGCCTGCCTCCGCCTACGCCAGCCCACGTACTGCAAAAACCCAACCAGGGCAAAATGTTGTTCTTAGTGTTCTGGTATGGCAGAGAATTATCATCTGCCACTCCGAATAAAAGCAGATCAAATATATCCAGCCACTAGCTATTTTTTGAACAAGGAATAACGAAATGGACAGTTTAATTGCATATGAAGAATTATGTTGAATTCCTTGGTCCGTTACCTTGAACTATAGCAAGTAATGCAATGGAATTTCTTGTCATATGCCCTATAAACATGTAGGATAAGGGAAAAACCCACAGATGGACAGAGAATAAAAAACTTTTGTTTGTGCCTTTGGCATTGCACTTGGATGGCTATCTGACCTCCATACTGTTGCCAGGGTCAGGAGAAGTAAGGATCTGCATGGCAAATGCTGGTCATATAAGTTAAAACTGCCTAAAGGCAGATTTAAAATGATGGCACTAGCTTTTCTTCCAATACATAAGCGTGTCTTTCCTCCTTTCTCCTATCCTTGTAAAACCTAAATTATCTCCTCCTCCTTTTCTGCCTTATGTTGTCCTTATGTATTATAAATGTACATATTAACGTAAACATGAAGCTACACTGAATGTAATGAGGGAAGACATAAAACAAAAAGAATCCCAATTGTATATACATACATATACACATATATTTATATATGTATAGAAATATACCCACACACGAGAAGATTGTGAAAATCAGAAATGAGGATTCAGCATCTGAAGTAACTGATCCTTGCATTATTTTACCATTTTGTAATGTAAATTCCCAGTTGCTGCATGACAGAGCAGCATTCTCCAAATGTTTTCCGAGCATCTCCCACTGACAGATATAAATAAAGCTCAAATAAAAAGCTGCTTCCCAAGATACTAGTCTTATATCTACAAAGGTTAAAAGCTTAGAGAGAAAGATAGGTAGGTGGGAAACGTTAATTCAGATTTGAAGAACTTCATAACTGCTTTACAAGCTTTATGGCAAGTGCTTAGACTTTAAAAAAAAAAAAAAAGAAAGAAAAAGAAGTCACAACCTCAACCTATAAAAGATAAGACGACATAACACATTTTTGCCTTCATTGACAGATGTCCAACATGAATCTTTTCAAGAATCCCAGGTTTTATTACACACCATTTGTAAATGGCAGGTACGTAGTAGTAAAAGTCCTGGCTAAACCCTTCCTAAAATCAACGTGGATAAAATATAAAATTCAAAATAATCAGTATTCAGTAAGTTAATTCTTGGTTTACTTCATGGAATGAAAATGGTCCTGTATTTTGAGGGGTGAATTATTACATCCTAAGGTATTTAGTCTGCAAGTGCCTTTGCCAGAAGAGCTCTGAAACCTGAAAGCTCCACGGGTAAGGAAAGCACTATCCATTTTAGCCAGCAAGCTGCTTGAAAAAGCTGTTATGAAGTAACTAAATTGCTTTAAACTGCTCTTTTAGCTTGAATTGGGAATGCATATTTTCAAGGGCTCTCCCCATTGCTCCTACTTCGATGCCCATCACAAAGCTATCTCGGGGTGTACAGGCAGAATTCCTGCTAGATGAAGCCAAACCCAGAAGCCATGCTCCAACTGTGGCTGGACTTCAAGTCCACAGAACCAGAGCTAAGCTACTCCAGGGTAAATTCCATCCTTCCTTCCCAGTCCTCTAACGTGGAGACAGGGTCCTCAGCCCCTCTCCAGGCTGCTGCTGCTCCTACACTAGTGCATTGCCTAAGAGCAGCCTGCGCGCCTGTGCTCACCTCTTCTCCTCGGGACACACGAGTGAGACTAGAGGAAGCTGGAGCCCAGGAGGACAATCCAGATCATACACGACAGACACGGACAGGGCAAACCAGCATTTCTTGTACAGGAATAAAGGTTGAGGTAGGTGGGGCCTTGGATATCTCACAGACTGATCTGGTGAAAATCTAGAGTAAGAGACACCTTCAGCCTTCCTCTCAGATAGATTGCTTTTATTTCCAACCACTCAGTTCCAGCCAGGTCAGAGTGCTTCTGAGTCGTTTCCTATCTAGAAATGCTAATCCTAAATGCACATGCTTCCAAATGCTACCCTAATGCAAATGCTTTGTGTTATAAGGAACATTTTAGATCTATTAATGTATTAAATTCAGCTTTGGGCACATAAAACTTTTCCACAAAAATGAAGTATATATACATTCTTCTGATAGAGATGTTGATAATTGCTCTACCTTCGACCAGCTGCAATGGCTGTTTTCACTACAGTTTTTGTAAAAGGCTCTTCAAAATTATTTAGCATTATCTACCACGTTAAGGAAGATTTCCTTGCTGGGAAACAGGACATGATTTTCAGCAAGTCTCTTCTCGGATTCCACTGTTCTGCTAGGCAAAGCATCAGATGTCTGGCATGAAGTTGAGCCCTAAGGCACAATGTCCAGACAAGAAGTCATCAGACTCAGTAGCACTAACAGTTGTCTTGCTGAATTTCTTCTGGTGTTTAGGATAAGCCTTTTCTTTGATCTCTTTTCCTTTTTCTACACAAGTTTTTGCAGATTTTTAAAGCCAAGAGACCATTTTGAGCATCTATTTGGACTCAACGTAAAAAGAGACCCTAGAAGTTCATCTAGCAATTTCTGAATTCAGCCAAGTTACCTGTGGCTGGGCTAGAGCAAACATCTGATATTGATCTGAAGACTTCTTGCGCTGGATCTTTCACCAAGTCCCATGGTAATCTCCCTCACTAGATATGTCCTTTTTTTTTCCTAAACGTCTGGCTAGCTTTTATTTTGAACTTCATTGATTTCCGCTCCTAGTCAGTGCATCTCTCATGCCTCTGATTGCTTGCTTAAATACGCCTCTAGTGCCAAACGTAACATCCCTTGCCTATCCTTTGTTTAAATGGTTAAGTGTCGGATTTATTGTTTCAGGCCATGTGCCTCTTTATGAGCCACCTGTACATCTGATGATTCTCAATCATATAGACCCAAATTCTGTGAGGATATTTATGCTGCTAAAAGCACATGAACAAACTACTTTCTGTCCTAAGAAAAATGTAAAAATTTGTCAGGAGAAAAATGAGTTCTAGTACGAAATGCACTGTGGATTCTTAACTTCTGTTAAGTAAAATTATATGAAGGTGACATTTTAAGCAGCTATGTTAGCCAAGAAACTAATTTTGCCTCTGTGTTGTTGCCTTTCACCAACAAGAGTTTGTGAAAAGTATAGATGCTCTGAAGAATTCATAAAAAGATGCAAGATTCAATGAAGGTATCTCGAAAGAGAAATGTTCAAGCTAGCTTTCCATGCGGAATATGCACATGCACTTTGAGGGTCTATTTATTAAAAATTTTTTCTTACTTACACCCCTTATATTAAAATATATAAATTAAAAAAAAATTAGCTAGATTAGGTTTAGCACACAAAGGTCCTCCTTGCAGAAAGTGCAGAATAAGGAACACGGCTTTAAGAGCTTGGGGACATACTAGCTGGCAAGTAAGTATATTTTGGTGGGATTTTACTGTGACACATCTATATACCTGTGTGTATATATATACATGCACACACACAACCCCCCACAATTCTGAGAGAATCTAGGTATACTGATTCAAATACAAACACAACAGGTAAACTTAGGGAGCTGAAACCTCCCCTCCAACTCTAGAAAGGCCATTGACAGTGATGTCCTTCGTGTGTGCCTCAGGTTTTTCATCATCACGAAACTCATCCTGCTCCATGACAGTTTACTAAAAAGTATCAAATCCTTCGGAAAGGTGGCACAGCCAGGCACAGGTTACGCTTTAGCGCAAATGTTCCCCCCCCTCTTCCAGCGCAAATTTATGGAAGAACTGCAACTCTCAGTGTAGGAAATCTTAGTACACAGAACTTTTTCCCTTTTGAGTAGTTTATTCCATGGCTAGGAGTAAGCCAGGTCTGACGTTGCTGCTGTCCTGAAAAACCTGCCCTCTGATCACTGCTGCAAGGCACCAGGGGAATCTAATATTATTTGTGCTGTTCTTAAAGAAGTGTCCAAGGAAAGAGAGTCAAAGCTCACCCTCGCCTTATTTTCCTACCATGTTTCTTGGAAATAAAAAGGAAGAACCTATTATTAATTTTAAAAGAAAAAAAAAAAGGAGGGGGGGGGAGCAAGCTTTGAGAGTTTTGCTCAGAGTCTGAGAAATGCATCTCTTTTCTTCTAAGTTACGATTAGAGCGAAAGCATGCAATGAGTCTGGTCTGACAAGGCGAGAGTTGCTCCTCTCTTAGCATTGCCTCTCAGTAAGAGGGTTCTACTTTGCTTTTATTCCTGGCAGGTAAAAAATTCAATTTTCTCCTGACGCATCTTTATGCCTACACCCCTGCGTCCCCTAACACAGACGTATCTCAGCTTTAAATCTGCTGACAGTGACGCTACAGCACCTACAGAATTTGCTCAGCTTTTGGGTAGGTTTTATAACCACACTGCTCTCTGTGCCTCCCACCACCGCTAGTAATAACTGAACCAGTCAAGAAGGTCTCTGCAAACCAGTTGCAGCAGTGATTAAGATGTAGACATACATATCTCCTCGCCCTTTAAATAGAGGGCTTAATTGGCGATGTGGATAGCAGCTTCCTAATGGACAGAAATTAAACTCCATTTAATTCCTGAGCAGACACTTCCAATGCACACGGTTTACCACACATTTGGAGCAGGGAGGGAGGGGGGAAGGAAGGAGCCGCACGCACAACTCGCTCTACCTCTGACAATCACCAAGGAAAAGCAACATGAGGACCAGAATGGCATAAGTGTGGCAGGTGTGAATTGACCTGCACTGGCAAAGCTGCGAGCTGGGAAACTTGCAAATCACATGATTGTGCAATACTTGGCTCCAGTCAGTGCTATCATGTTCTTTATAAAAAAAAAAAAATAAAAAAATCTTAAAGACATGTACATCAAGTTAAGGGATTAACTGTCAAGTGACATTACTGAAACAGAGACAATATATTTCTTTATTGGTAATGAAATTCAGTTAAAAGTGAAGGAAGTGATAAAGAAAGTACTGTTTTGTAATGTATTTTACATAAGAACGTAATATAGAAAGGGAAGTGCAATTAAATCTTAATGTGGACTTTTTTATTTTTAGTTTATCATCTGGTTTACATTTTGAGCCCCTTTGCAGCAGTAAATTATGCTGGCATTTCTTAGGGAATAACTGCCATGTTAATTTAGTTTAATAAAATAACTGACAGAAAAGGGGGAAAAGAAGCAAGAGACAGTACCCACACACACATGCACTCCTTATCTTTAGCTAAGTATTCAAATGCTTTCTATATGAATTGTCCGTGGTCCAACTCCAGCACCATGTAATAATACAATACATTACAACACAGTACAATACAATCTTGGGTTTCTGTAGCGCCCTTCATGCAAGCATCCCAGGGTGCTTTACAATCATTATGAGTTAAAATTAAAACTGAAGCACATACAATTCCTAATAGAATCATTTTAAAAATGCTAAACAGAACAAATAACTTTTAAGTCTAGATTTAAAAGTCCCAACAGCCAGAGCTTTCCTTACTTCAATTGGCAATGAGTTCCAAAGCTAGGGAGCAAAGCGACTAAAGGCTCTCTCATGTTATGTTAAAGGATCTCTCATGTTGTTTATACTTGTGCAGTACTCTACAGCCAACAATTTACCAATAAGAAGAAAAAAAAAAAAGACTTATTTGCAATCTTGCTTTAAAGAATACTGGAGGAGTGGCTTGTTAACCCTCTAATAAAGTTACGGGAAAAAAAAAAAGAATAAATCGGGGTTCACGCTCAGCCATGACTGCATTAAGAAGTACGCGAGAAACATGAATGAATGAGTACATAATTTTGTAGCAGTGCATTACTTGACTGCCACTTAACCCACTAAATATAAAAAGGAAAAAAAAAAGCATGGTTTTATATTTATAAAAAGCACATCACCGCAAATATTTAAAATACGAGTTATTCTAAATACCAGGACCACTGAGTGAAAACGGAAGTCGAGTAGGGCTCAGTTCTACAACACGTGCACATTTTAGAAGGAAAATGTATCAAAAGAAAATGTGCTGTGTTCCTTTTTTTATTCTGTCACTTCCCCAGAACTTGAAGTCCATACGACACAGATAATCATTCACATGACACAGTTCTCAAAACTGCTGATATACAATCCCAAATGGTTAGCACACAAAGTGGGGAGCACAGTCCCAAAAATGTTATTCTCTTAAAAAGCATGAATTTTGTACTTTGTTCACAGAAGAACCTGGCTGAAGACAGCTGCTTATATCTCCACAGAGTTGACTTCAGGAATGTATTAAAAAAAAAAAAAAAAAAAAAAAAAAAAAAGAAATCAACACTAGCACCATCCCTCTATTAGACTCTCCTCTACTTTTTCAAAGGCAGAAACACAAGACCTCATGACAGCACAGATACCAAGGGACTTGCTGACACCGTACAGACTCCCCTGAAGTCAGAAACTGCATTTATTTGAGAAATGAGGTATGTTTCCCTCCTCCCCACAATAAGTCCATGCCCCATTACTGTTTTGGAAAGGGACTTTTGACATCCTCATTATAGTTAATCCTAATGAAGAGGCAGAAAAAAATAGCTATATATTTTCTCCTTCAATAGGGCACTGCCCAGATAAAACAGTTGTAGATAGACTGACATAGCTTTAACACTGAGAGTGTTTAGATGCATCTAAGGAACATAAATCGGTGATCAAGCAATCAAAAGGTTGAGTATCCTGCGACTGTCCTCACACAGCCCTACCAACCTGCATATTTCATCTTCCCCATCCTGTCAGCAATAGGCTCTGTACTGCCCATTCTATCTGGATGACTAAAAATCACCAGCACAAATTTTAATAGTTAATTGAAAACGTTTTAAAAATCCAGATAGTACGTCAGCTTGAAGAGACATCAGAGTGAATGCTCTTGAGCAACTGAGGGGTGGGTTGAAAGGCCCTGCCTGCCAAAACCTGAGCCCAGGCCCTCAAGGATTTATTCCCTGAAATAATTAATGACATCTTTAAAATCTAAAGAACAGCAACTTCTAAAGTAGAAAAAGGAGCTGCATTCCTTACTCAGGTTATTAATTATTGGGGGAGGGGAGGAGGAGGAAGAGAGAAGGAGAGAAGAGAATCACAAGCAAAAAAGAAATCCTAGGACTTGATCTCAGGTCTAGGCAGGTAAAATTGAAAGGGGAGGACAAAAAAAACTCAGTTTTGTAAAGCAGGAATTAAAAACTGCTCATAAAAAGTATGTATTTTGGCAACTCTTAATAGCTCATTCCTTGGTTATTTATAGGTCTGGAAATTTTAATTTTAGCAAATGCAACTTTTTTTAGTTGGGATTTGGGGGGTGGGGGGAGGTGGTGTCAGAACAGCAGCGAGGAAATGTGAGAGGATTTCTATTACACTGCTTATTTGCTATGACGGCCAGGTGCCTTCAGATCAGGTGAACTGAGAAACACTGATGTTCCAAGCAAGCTTTCTGTCTGGTGTCTCTGCCAGATCATATAAAGTCTGCACGATGCCTGCATAAAACAGCATGCAAATTCAAGGCAAGATATCTGACCAAAAAGGAAAATATATGATCTATATTGTGCCCATGTCAGATGCAGACAATCATTCACTACAGCACGGAAGTTTGATCAAAATGTAGTCAGGATAGCTGTATTTATCACAAGTGCAAAACTATTCAGACTTCAGTATAATCCCAGCACTTGTTCGATGTGTGCATACGTTTCACGGAATGCAAGTGTATATCCCTCTAGCTGAAAAAATGCCACTCCCTTATCAACAAGAGCAAAATTATATTAAAGACATTGCAGGTGGTAGGGTGGGGGGAGGGAGCAGCACACACAAATATCTTCAAAAAGATTTAAAATACTAATGCAATGTCTGTGAATGACTATGTCCATAAGTGTCACACCACTGGATATATTCCATGGAAATACTGCATGTCCCCTACAAACAAAATATTTTAAAAAATAATAAACCACGAGATTCGAGATTCTACTATACATCAGGCCTGGAATTTCTCATCGGTAATGCACTGACTATTGGTTGTCCTGAGAGTCAGGCTAGATACAAGCAGTTTCAAAGGATGAGCAAAAGACAGAAAAAAACCAAAACAAACCCACCTTCACATTTCAGGATACTATGGGGGAAGAGAAAGAATACCTTGCTTCAGAAGTGCTTTTGCAGTGGTTTGACAAAGTGCCTGTTTGTGAATACTAACAAAAATAATTTACAAAATCTTCTTGTAGAAAAAAAAAAAAATCAGGTGAGATAATAGCAGTAGAAAAATCAATGTCCTTTGATCACTGCCATATTTTCAAAGCATTGCCCAGATACTAATTAGTCGCTACAATTTCTTCGTTTGGTAGGTAACTTGTTATCTTTCTTTCATGGAAAAGGTTACAGGAACTCAAGATAAGGGGTACATCTAAAAGTTCAAAAGCGCACAGTGAGTTTGTTCCAGAATTATCAAAAGAATTTCCAGGCTCTTCTCAGGCCAATAGCCCGTGTTCCTCTCCTCTCATAAAAAGCTTATCTAACTACATATATACACAGAGAGAGTGAATGAGAAACACAATAATTCAATAGGGACAAAAAAAAAACCCCAACAACAAACACAACCCTTATAATATCAGTATAAATATGGTCTGTAGTATTTCAGTTATTTTAACTGTGGAAGTAATAAAAGACTTCTCCACTAAAAACCAAAGCAGAGCAAAACTGTAAAAGTGAAGTATGAAAATGCTAGGGCTAAGGCTGAGTAGAGAGATGGAAGGACTAACATTAAATAAATGCAACAGGCCTGCCTGCCTGATCACTTTAAAGCAGCTCCCAACAGACTGAGGTAAAGAAGAGCTCCTGTGCAAGGGGTTGGAAATAAGAATTGATGGTAGAACAATTTCTTTACAACCCTTTGGAGACTGAAGAGCCAAAACAGAAGGGAAATGAGAACTAGGCCACTTGCAAGAGGCACCAATTTAATGGAATGCACAAGATGGCCCAAAATTGAGCCCTAGATAAAATTCCAAGTTGCCTTCCCCATCAAAAGAGGTCTGGAGAGGAAGCAGAAATGAAGCGAGCCATGTGCATCAAACGCGGAAAGTCTTTCACCTGGCATCCGCATATGCTGCTGATCTCTAGCAATAAAATCTGCAAACCTGAGGTAAAGCATGAAAATACACACTGCAGCGCGTAATTCAGAACAGGCTTGGCTTTTCTAGCAAAATTTGCAGCGTCCTTTTACCAAAAATTTGAGACTAAACCTCTGGACAGATACTTGCAATTCCATGGCAATTCAGAGCCATGCATTTGCTCTGTTCCATCCCAAGCACTCCAAGTCACACCAACAGGGATTCCCCGTGATGTAGACTCGTATACTGAGCAATAAACCTGGCCTTCAAGGGTGGCCACAGCAGTCACAGAGTGAGACAATTACAGTAGCTTCAAAAGAGATTGTGTATTCAAGTCTCCTAATGAGAGCAAGAGTCACAGTGGTATTTTACCAAGGCAGGCATGAAGAGTTCATACCTGTATGCCCCAAGGTTTTAGCTGGACAAGAAAGCAAATGGCAAAAAAAGAAAAAGAAAAAAAAAAAAAGGAAAACCCACTCAAGTAGACGATGCTGTTAAGTTTTCAAGACTCTATACTTAAGACAAGCTGGATCTCAAAGCTTGTTTGCTCATGTTTTTTCAAGCTATTATATATATCTGCACTATAAAAATAGTTTGCTTGTTTTTTTTTGCAGTGCATAGAATATCAGTATTCTGAATAAATATGAGCAATTTTTTAATACACAAAATGCAAAATTAATTTAAAAAATGCAGTAAATTCTAAGTAAGGATGATGATTCTCAGTTTTCCATGCTTAGATGGGGCTTCAGAGATGCCACACATTGAGCACAGAAACTTAAATGCTTTACAACAAATCCTTCCGTACCTACACAAAATAGAGTACTGCTAATGACAGTGACAGAAAACGATAGCTACTCTTGTTTCCACTTTGAGTCATTTTTCTGTGGTTAATAAATTATATCCATAACAGTGTTAATAAGTTATGGTACAGTGTCACTGCATTAGTTTGCATTTGTGATGAAGCACTTCATATGGCATTACCTATGCCCATGGAAGTACATAACAGGAGAGCCACTTCTCTGCTCTCAGAAGAATCTCCCAAGCTGGCATTTTGATGGACCCTCTAAGGAAACATTGCCTCCTGACCTCTGCCTTGCTCCTACTTCTCACCCCTGTTGCAGCAGCACACCACTGCAGGGCAATTCACAAACTTTAATGCGTTTAATAAGACACAGGCACTCTTAAACCAGTGTCCCTTCCATAGGAGCAATATACAATGAGTTATTAGTTAGGCAAATACAGGAAGCATTCAGATCAATTTAGTCATGTGAAAAGGACACCCTCAGATCAACGTGTTGAGATCAAGCTCCTGAAGGAAAATGGGAAGATTTAGACTGACTGATGGGGTCTTGATCAACCACTGTAACAGCTTGTTTTTCCAAAGGTGCAGAATCAATAAATGTACTTTAAGTTTAATGCAATTAGGTCTTTAAAGAAAAAAACAGAAGCTATCTACATTCTTGCAACCCAACTACCACAGCATTGGTGAAGATAGAGATGACAAAACTAATAAGCATGCTTTTTAACACCAGAAAGAAGCTCACAGCTTTTAAGTTTATTCTTTTACAAATAAAGAAGTGCAAAATGATAAACAGCCCCAAATCAGAGTTCTGTACTCTGGGGTTTTGGTCATCTCACGCACTAACTTCAAGAGGTGTTATTAGTCAAAAAGCTTTTTGATCATTAAAATTCTTAGATAAAAATTCAGTATAGTTTAAAAACAACTTTTTAAAAGAGTGTAATTATTGAATTGTCTCCAGTACCATGATACTGTCTCTAGTGAAGTATTCCTCTTAAAAACTTTTTTCTGCTTTATCATTGCATCATTTCCATATATACAGAAACTCCTATGTGAAACACAATGTCCAAACAGAAACAAAACATTCCATCTCAACAGAATTGACTTGCTTTCCATCAGTATCAAGTAAAAACTAGCACTATTAGGTTAAAATGGAGAAAAATCCCAAATTATCTGCAGCTTCCATGAGCCAGCAGTGCAAAAGCTCACATGCTTTTATAGTAGGTACGTACAAGATAACTTTGCAGACATATTACTGGAATGGTTTGCAACCAGTGAAGATAATTTTTATTATTTCCACTTCAAAACTTCCTATATTGGAGCCACATCACTGAAAACAATCTAACCATAAGGGAAAAAAAGTGATGGGAAAATAGCTTGCTAATATATCCGCTGGAAAGACAGAGAAAGAGAGTGGTCCTCTATAGATCAACTGAAGTCTTTCAGAGACAAAGACTCCAACATTCTGGGCAAAAGAAAAAAAATCCCTGTAAAAATACCTTGGCTTCCTTAACTTCTTTTTTCCCCCCTCCCTACCACAACTAGCATCATTTATTTGTATACTGAATTTTTCTGCACTGCACCACAACAAAATACCTTTTAAAATTAAAAAGGTAAAAATAAAGATGATGTTCCCACCACAGCATCATTGGACACGGTACTGCGTAGAAAAATAAGTTGCGCCTTCACAGTAATTTGATAAAAGAATGGCAAAAAAGAACAATACACCAAGGCTTGAGGAAAGCATCAGTTCAATATTTAGCAATGCATAAATTGAGATTTCATTTTTGTTTAGGTATATTTTGATTAGAACTAATAAATGACTGATTTTCCTTTGGTTGTTTGCAACAACAACACATCATCCAAAGAGCTTTATTCTTTATTCCCTTCTCATATAGCATGCCAAAGACTGTCTCATTTTATGAATTAGCATTTAAAACTACTGTAGGTTATCTAACAAGCATTCAGATTCAATAGTACTTTTGACAGCAGTAAGTAAAGAGCCTTTTAACATCTTGAACACATGTGCTTGAAAAAAGTAGTTGCATCAAAGCAGTTCAAAGACTGAAGACAAACACCAGTTAAAATCCAGTTTTCTGTGAGACGATTTTAGTGTGGTGTAAACAACCTTTCACGACTCCCCATGGGAAATGTTGTAAGACTATATTCAAAATGAATCAGGCATATTTATAAAGATCATGAAGTGGTCAAATGAATTTGCATTTTTGGCAGATTCACTCCATGGGTACTACTTGCTACAGTCTGTAGAAATCTCAAATCTCACATCAGCGTTGCCTATAGTGCTTTATTATTTATTACATGTTATGCTAAGTACCTGTGAAAGGGGACATTCCTTGGCCAATGAACTCTGGTTCATATCCTTCAGTAAGTCCTTCAGAGCATTTCTTACTGTTGTGTGAGACCATTGTTCAGGAGGCAAGTCTTCTAGTTTAGGGCAACTATTTGAAACACAGATTAGAAAAGGGATTATTACAAGATTGCATCCTGCTGCAGAACATTCCTTTAAGACAGACAGATTTCATTTCGCGCATCAAGCAGATGCATCTGGAGATTGCTCTCGGTCTCCTGATTGTTCCGATTAGTTAATTACTTTATACAACACATCTGCTGTATTGATGCATGAATTATACATCAGCTGCATGTGGCGACTATTTTTTCATGTTACTTCTACCTTCCTGCTCTGATGCGCTTGGTAAAACAATTTAAGGTGTAATGCTTTCTCACGACTGATCATGAAAAGCATTAATATATTAACTGTGGTTTTTTTCTTTTTTGTTACCGTGAAATTTAAGAACCTAGACAGCAACAATAAGTGTGAGCAAGTCATTCTTTTACAAAACGCACACAGATGGTATTGTTCATGATATGCAAAGATATTTTTCTCTTAAGTAAACTTTATGTAAAATGCCTTCTTGTAATGCATCATTTAATTGACTAAAATGCAATATAGTTTTAATGAGATATCAAAAAAAAAAAATCTATGTATCAGAGCTATAAAAGTTTTCTGCAATAGTATACTGTAAGTTAAAGAAGAATAGAGTAACTAAAAATTAATTTAGATAAGCTTTTGTACTTTGAGCACACACCACAGTAGGAATTAAATACAAGCAATATTAACAGTAAGAGCAGACAAGTAACAGTTCATGTCCCAGAACTGGTATGCAACTTACCTGTGTAACTGGATTTTCAGTGTGACCACATGATACACGTCTTGCAGCATGTCTGCTACTGTAGCATCAGGGGCATCTGTCACATAGGAGAGTGGAACTGGATTCCACTTCCCAACCTGGATAAGCCCTGCGGGATTTTTATTTTTTGATGGTAGGGGGAGTGGGCAAGAAGGGCCAGAAAAATTAAAAAAAAAAAAAAGAAAAAGTAATTTATCTGTTAATTCTTAGGGGCAAAAGAAATATCCGATTTTAACAAGATCACCACCTTTGTTTCTAGCCTCTTAAATCTGGCAAAACAAAAGAACACCCCCCCAAAAAACCCCCACCCACACACCACCAAGGATATTCTTCATCTACATTATGAAATTATACAAATGCATTACAGTAGAGATTTTTCAATATGTATAGAAGTATATTTTCCTAAGTTCCCATGTATTCAATAGGACATGATATAATAGTTAGCATTCCTCTTAATAAATTAAAAAGGATTTTGCAATGCAAGGACTGAGTACAAAAAAACCCCAACTTTGCAGTCTATAAAACCATCAGGAACAAAATAAAAGAAACAGAGCTGGATATTCAGTCATAAATGCAAGTTGACTCTCAACAGTCCATCTGCTCAAATATGCTTTACACTTCCTTGTGGATCCTCAGTGGAGCAGATTATTAAGGTCAATAAGCATACTAATGATTCAGTTGAAGTCTTTTTTTTTCTCTTTAAACAACAACAAAAAAATTTACCTCCACATTCCCCACGAACAAAACGTGCACTAACTAAACAAAAATACATTAAGGAAAAAAAAATAGAGACAGAATCTGCAAGAAGTTTAAGTAGTAAAACCTGCCTCGCATTCCTGAAAGAAATCCTGCCCCTCCCCCAAGACCCCACAAACAAACATAATTCATCATACAATTTTGTAATCTTATTTACCTTTTGCTTGGGCAGCAGAGCTGTGAGAATATCCGAGTGATAGCAATGCCATTTCAATCAGTTGGTTGAAAAGCATATCCTTCCTCACCAACACAAATTCTGCATGCTCCTCCTTAGAATCATACTCAATGGCATTTTCATAATGTTCCACTACACAGAAAACTGGAAGCATACTTCCTATTAAAAAAAATAAATTTAATGTATTAAACTTGAGTTATAGTAGAGTAGGTGGGTCTATACAGCATTATGTAAATAAAACCTGTACAAACAGGCAGAGGAGGCAACAAGAATCATCACAAATATTTGATAAACATATTCCCTGAGTCCTTTCCTCTCACCCTCCCCAAAAAAGAGAAAGTTCTACAAAACATACATCTCTCTGAAAAGCAGAAATGCAAATTTATCTTGCTTGATCAGATACAGCTTAAAGAATTACCTTCTATAGAAACAACAAGGTTGACTGAAGAGAAGTTGATTCTCTCTGTCCTGCCTGATTTGTTGTGAGAAGCAGGCAGCATGAGAACCTAAATACATACTGCAGATGTCTTCACTGTAAGCCATTTTAGTACCAGCTACATAATTTTGTTCGTTAACATTAAAACTTTCTTAGTCTTGCCAAAAATATTTAATTGCCTTCAACATCAACAACAAATCACCTTGTGTGTTATACATTCACTCTGAAAAGAGTACACAAGGAAACAAGGCAAAAGTTAACACTAATTCGTGCTTCGTTCACTGAGTGCACTTGAGCACTACTTTCACTCACATCTTTAAGAAACAAATCATGATTTCAATGCCGTTTTAAGAAGTGTACCTGCAGTTTGGGCTTTGTTGTTGTTGTTGTTGTTGCCTCCTGCACTTTACATTCCACATTTCTGGTATTCGTTGCTATTTTGGTATGCCTGAAAGTAATTACTAATTTCCAGTTTTGTAGCATCATACGACAAACCATTCCCTACGCTGCACAGAATATTAAGCAAATAACCTTTTTCCTTTCCTTTTTTGTTTTTTTTTAAAGATTTTTTTCCTCCCTTTTGACAACAGACAGAGAAGTAACAAATGACCCAAGCTGTTTTAGGGACAAAGTCTCTTCCAGCAATCAGATTCCTAGACTTTGTGAAAATCCCTCCCGGCCTCCCAGACGAACACAGATGACATGATGACCTCGGACCTGAGCTTTTAGGCCCCTGTCCCACCGTCTCCAGCAGCGCAGGTTAGGCTCTCTTAATGACAGAAAGCAAAAGGGTTAAAAGCAGATGTACAGAACTGTCTTATGGCAGCCTGCCAGAGGGGTATCATCTTTAGCATAAATGATGACAAGGGTTATTTTAACAGGGCACCCAGGAACTCCAATTAGTCCTACAATGTTAATGCCTCTATAACCACTGCCCTCTAGACTTACGGAAACCTCCTAATGTGCTAAGGTGCACCAGACATGCTGTAGTCTAAAAAGACAATTTACTCTTGACAATAGATAAACGCTTTAAGGCCACGTCTGTTGATTTGTGCTCTAACATATAGCAAGAAATCATGATAAAAAAGATACCTCTTAAGCACGTATGTTTAAACTACATCTGTTCACCAGAGAGTCAATCTCTGGCAAACAAACCCCTTCAGGCTCGCTTGGAAAAGCTCACAAACTCACTCCAGTTTGCCCAATAGGCTCAGCATGAAAGACAAGACTAAATGCTTGCCAATATTTATGTAGTGCAGGAAGGAGCCTTTTTTTTTTTTGTCTTTTTTTTTTTTTTTTTTTAATCTAGAGTGAGACTGGTCAGGAAGGGAATGAAGACCAAAGCAAAAGCAGTACATGCAAATTGGTGATTTCTTCGTTGGTTTTAATTAAGCTGTGGAGAGCTTTCTTAAACACACACACACTCTTCATCTGCAAAAGGTGGTTTGTTTGGGGTTGGGGTTTTTTCTTCCCCTTCCAGGCTCTCACAAATTGTTTGACCTACTACCGTCTGACTCAGAGTAAGGGCTCAAAATTCTTAAGTAGTTTCACCATTAATACCTGAAGATAAAATGTAAACAAAGCTTCATTTTAACAAACAGTGCAAATACACTCAAAACCAGCTAAAGAGTATTTGTTTTCCCCCTTATCAGTTCCTACAAATTAAGCTCTGATGAGACACAAAACTAGCAATGCACAGGTACTTCGCTGCATATCAGCACACTTTTTGCTGGGTACAAGCTCTCCTGAGTTGCAGCATTCTGGAAAATGTGGTATTTTAAACATCACAGGAAAACCTCCTGGCCAAATTTTGATGTACAGCGTAGATTATCAGAGGTGGATCCTGGTAGTGCGACACAGGTATCATCTGACTACAAATCAAGCCACTAAATCTTTTAGCAAACTGTCACTAGTGTCCTTCTGTTAATGTGAAAAATGTTATACAGGAGAGCACAATCTCAGCTGGCTGATCACTCCTGCTAGTACTTGGCAAGACCTCCAAGTGCAGCAACTTCATAACCTTCTAGTATTAAAGGGGAGAGCATTGGTCAGCGCTCACTGCTAAAAATACAGCATGATTTAAACCTGAAGGCAGTGTTAGAGCTTTTGCTGAAGGTTTACGAGTCTGTGTAAACAGCACGTCTGCCATAAGGAGCAGTGAAGTCTGTAGAATCCTTGTCTAAAACTGTCCTGGCATTAAAGTTTGCTGTGCAAATATCACATAATACCAGAGACAGCTGAAATCTCCTATTTAGGAATTTATGGAACTTATATGTTTGCAGGCGTCAGAAAGTCCTTTTTATATAGCCCCACTGCTTCACTGTACAATATTAATGCACTCTGCTTGAAAAGCCATAATAAATTATATTTTTAATGCTCTTACCCTGGCTTTCTTAAGATGCATACATTCTTGGCAAACAATCAATAAATAGGGTAATCATGAGCAGAGGCCAAAGAATTTGCTGAAGTGCTGTTTTTCCATTTTTAATAGATAAAGATCTAACAATACGGACTGCTGTGTCTGTTCATTTCAGGATCAATATATTCTTTGTTTTCACCAAACCGAGGAAAAAAATAAATGATTGTACGATAAATGTTATGCATCAGACACAATGAAATTCCTCTGCCTTCTAACTTTGTGCGTTTAATAGTCTTGGTTGCATTTTGCACTTTGCTTAGCAAATGCAAGACAAATCTGGATTATAAACATACACTGATTATACTAAGAAAAGTAGTCTGTTTTAAAACAAATGCCAAATTACATGCAGCATATTTTGATTTAAATTAGCAAGCCTGCAGGACATGGTCAAAAAGACTTACACATTTTGATAAGCAAAATTTATAGATTATTGTCCATTAGAAGTATTTTTAATGCAAACAAAAGCCATCCATATACAAACATCAATGATTCTAAATGTGCCTTTTCCTTGTGTAAATGTCTAATTACAGCAAACCAGCCACTGAAAAATATGACACCCAAGTTGTTCATTGTTCAATAATGAATTGTACTTAAGAAAATAAACTGCGAAGATTGACATCATAAATGACTTTTCCAATGTGATACCTAAAGATTTACACTCTCTCCTTTAAACCAACTTGCAACTGTTATAGAAATACTGCTGCCCGTCCAAGCTTGGACCATCATTAAGAGGAAAGGCGAGAATTTAGTTTGTGGGTTTGGTATTAAATAGTTTTGCGTTTCTTAACCCAACACTTACTCAAAGAAATAATGCATTATATTACTTCTATTTCAATGTAGGAATTTGCTTTTATCAGGGCAGCTAGCCTTTACCTTAACAAAAATCAGACTCCACCCTGTAAAGCAAGATGCTCCACCCAAGCATGAAGCTTACATTTCCCAAATGTGATTTATATCAGAGTTGGGAATATATAGTATTTTAGAATGGAGATTTAATCCTGAAATATAAATGAAGTAGAGTCTGCAAAAGTATGCTTTCCCCCCAAAATATTATAAATCATATTTCTCTAATGCAGAATTATCAAAAGTGTTACCTTTTCTAATATTAGTTTTCATCAGGTGTCCAGAGTGTTTTAAAGGCACTCCTTGCATTTTAGTTCCCGTACTTCCAAGTCTTCCTCTTCCTAATGGGCTCCCATTCTGTTCCAAGCGCGCAATTTTGGCTGGTGGACCCTTCGGATCGCTTACATTGTTAGACATTTCTGAATGTTCTTTCCCCTGAGTTGCCTCGTTCAAATGATCCATACTCAGTCCCGCCTCTAAAGATCACCTGCCATGATTCAAAAAAAAAAAATATATATATGTTGTACACGTGTGCGCATATGTATACGTACACAGCCTGCACATGTACTGAGAGAGAGATATATGTATCATAAGCTCATAAAGAAGAATAAATAACTATTTTAACTGGAAAGAAGATGCCTTTTTTAAAAGCAACAAACTTATTCTCCAAAAATGACCTCATACACCACTTTACAGAGAGATCGCATCATAATCTGATGGAATTATTTTTTAAAAGCCAATGAGAGTACCCCTTTAAAAAAAATCTTCAGAGATACTCTACTAAATCTGAGAGAGACTAAGACTCATATAAAAGATTATGATTGTCAAGTTATGTGCTCCAACACAGCCAATGTTACAAATCTCACAGAAAGGTTTGTTATTAATCCCGGGTGTTTTTATTGTGTTAGGAGAGAGACAGAAAGAAAAAGATTCTAGAGAAATATTTCTCAATCTACTTGATTACAAAAATGGATGCACAATAGATTGTTAAAACTTTAGTTGAAGTAGCAACAGATTTATTAGAGATGTAGAATATCGTCCATTTACATTCCTCCGCCCCCCCCCCCCCCCCCCCCTTAAAAATAAAAGTTAGAATTTAGCATTTAACTTCGGAAAGCAGTAGTGGAAGATGGTTGCTTTTGAGTTTCCTAAGCAATATTATACAAAGAGTTTATCAACTTTTGCTAAGTTCAAAATCTGCATATGAAATTTTTCAGATGTTAAGCTTTAAGTGTTAAATGGAGTAGTTTATTGAATTAAGAAAAATAACCGAGAAGAAAAAGTAGCATGTCACAAAACATAATGCTGGGAAAAAAACCCCACAATTTCTATAGTGCTTTTGAAGCCCTTAAATATTAAAAAAAAAACCCCAAACCCGGGGTGATGCTAAGTTATGTGCTGGCACAGCTATTTGAAACCAAAAACAGAAGTAATTTCAATAGCAAAGGTATATGTAAGGCATGCTTACATTTCCCTTTTTATAAACTTTCAAAACCTCCGTCCATGAGTAACAATTCCACTTAAATCACTAAAAATCTCCCAAGCCTAGAACATAGCGGAGTAAGTTTCGAGGATTTTTGTCACTCATCGTAATCTGTTTTGCCAACTATATTAAAAAAAAAAAAAAATCAGTTGCTGAGAATAGAGACATCTTTCTGGTTATGATTTCATTCATCAATACTATTGTGATTGTTAGGTATTTTACCCTACCTTCCTCTGAGAAAGGTGTGACTACACTGACAATTTTGTTATGTATATAATACAATCACTAAGGACAGGTGACTAGACATTAATTTATGTACCAGTATTTACATTAGCAAGTACAAATACTAACACTGGGGAAGTCGTATTTAGAAAGACTGGTGTGAATCTGATAATTGCTACTTTCTTTCAGTTGCCTAGTAATTCAATACATTTTCTGCACATTACATAGCAAAGCTATTAAAGCCTAAACATCTTGGCATTTTTTTATATACTACTATGTCATTGGTATATATGCCAGTGACAATTCTGTAAACTATTTTTTTTCTTGTTTGAACACCATGCTGCTTTTCCCGATATGGTGAAGAATGAGGCAATATATTAATCCGAACATTTACAAGCAACCTCAAGAATGACACTGAATAGCTGAAGTTCAGAAAATCGGGGGGGGGGGGGGGGGGTCCTTATGCTGTAAGGTGACAGGCTAAGGTTTACCATTCATCTCGATCCCATCTGTTTTAGGTCATGTGTCTCATTAACAGTAAATGTACCTATTTTAGCCACTTTTCGAAAAGATTTTTTTTCTTTTTTTTTTTACTATGTTAACTGCAGCCTAAGCATAGAAATACAGACCAAACCGTTAACATCTTCCGATGTTTCTGACGATGCTAACATACTATAGGGCTCCTTCTCTGAGACTGGTCTCTCTCAAGAATAAGAGGATTAACAAAAAAGAAAAAAAAAAGGGGGGGTGGGGGGGAAGAGTAAAACAAAACAAAAAAAAGCCTCGAACAAGAAAATCCTTGTCACTTTTGGCAACTTCAGAAGTACTCTAAGGCACCCAGGATCTTTGCTACGAAAAGTATCTAGTCATCATGAGTCAGAATCGCACTACATCATGTACAGTGAATAAAAGTGATAGATCGCAGTTTAGTTAATACACTGACTACAACCAAAACACCAAATGGGTCATTTTCACTTGGCCTGAGAATACCCACCCATCGGCATCCTTTCACCGCTTAGTCATCTTGTAAAAAGCTTTATGTTACAAAGCAAAATTACATGCACATAAAACACCTAATTTACTCATTTAAACTCCATGCCCAAGGCTAAAGTTCACTGAAACCTCAGTTTGGAATAGTGATGAGCAACAACCAGCGTGGCCTGCCCAGGGAGAGGGTTGCAAGGAAGAACTATGATCTCCGCCGGTTCCAGGCCGAGAGTTTCCCCGGGTTTCGCATTTAGGCATCTTTCACGACTACAAGTTTTAATCACAGGCATTGAGAGAAGAGCACAATTTCAAGGCACAGTTTCCCAGAGACAGCATACACGTACGGGCACACCGCGCAATTTCTGAATGAGAGTTGGTGCGGTATCTCCTTTTGTCGCGATGAACGCCACCGGTATTATATTATTTCTTCCTCTCCTCCTGAATCAGCCCCCTCCCCATGCCTTTCCCCTCCTCTTCCCTCCCTCCCCCATAAAAACCCATAATCACATTTGAGAGAGGCTCCGCACTTATCCGTTCCATATGGCTCTCACAATCCAGGCCAAGCTTTCCCTGTGACCTTTTAAAGAGACAAAGAAGCAAAGTACTTATCTAGAAACAGAAACACTGCAGTTTTCTGAGTGAAATTAGCAAAACCGACCCGAAACTCACCACTTCAAAACTTGACAGCATATAAATAACAAAAACAAAGGAGGTTTCCTTTGCAGCCCGAGCTCTTGAAGAGGAAGAAGTTCAAGACTGATGTTTTCTAGGTCCCCCCCTTTTTGGAGGGGGGGAGAGGGGGGGCAGCAGACCTGAGGACTACTTCCCCTAATATTCTCTTATTTTTTCTTTTTTTTTTTTTTTTTCTTGTTGCTATTTCCCTCTAGGCGGGGAGGGGCAAAAATAAATAGCGAGAAACAGAGTAGCCATGAGCAAAAATGGCAATGGACAAAAAACACAGATTAAATATCTTTTGAGAGCGCCAGTTTTCGAGGTTTAGCAACGGAAGGAGCTGAAGATCAAATTGATCAGACAAGTGCAACGCTCAAAACGAGGAATTCATAATAATAATTAAAAAAAAATACAGTAGCAGGTTTAAATTGAGGTGGAGGGTGACTTAACTCTAGCTATCCTTTCAAAAATAAAACCAATGCGTACAAGAGCAAGTGAGAAAGGGGGTTATTTTAAAAAAAAAAAAAAAAAAAGCAAAAGGAAAAAAGGCAGCTTTTCTATCTAGTGTGAAGAGCAGAAAGTCTACTTCTAGGTTGTCACTTACACTATTATTCTCCAATAGGCACCCAGAGGAGCAGCACACACAGAAGGAGCCCGCTCCCCTCCCCCTCCGCAAAAATACACACCGTAACAGCCCCCAAACTTTCTGCGGAAACCTCAGCCCCAGAGATCGCTACTGAAGATTAAAAAAAAAAAAAAAAAAAAAGTGTAGAGAAAATTGCAGGAAAAGGCACTAAAATGCCACTTTTAATCTCGCCTTTGCGGTCCGGGGAGGGAAAAAGAAAAAAAGAAAAAAAAAAAAAGGCAGAGAGGACCTGTCTCCTCTCATTTACCGGGGGCTGTTGTGCGAGTGAGGGGGGAGAGAGGGAGCGAGAGAGGAGGGGAGAGAGAAAAAGAACAGAGGGGAGGAAGGAAACACACACAACAAGGCACACCACCACCACTACAAAAAGTGACGAGGTTTCACTCCCTCCGAATCCAAAACCGGGAGAAATTATAATTAAAAAAACCCACCCAACCCTATTTAAAAAAAAAAAAAAAAGAAAAAAAAGAAAAAAAGACAAAAAACTGGCTCTGTTTCTGCAAAGAAAAAAAAAAAAAAAGAAAAAGAAAATCTGGGAACTCCGAGAAGAGTTGCTCGCAAGAAGGGATAAAAAATATAAAATAGAAAGGTTGCAAAAAAGCCAACAACAACAAAAACCAAGCCAGCAAAAAAACCCAATAATAATTGAAAAAGAATAATAATGGTAGGCTTTGTTTTTTTGTTTTTTTGGTTTTTTTTGTTTTTTTTTTTAATTCTCGTTTCCCCTGGCTGGCCGAGTATGGTTGTTATTTAGGCCGGTTTGGTGGTTGTTGCTGGATGTTACATGGATATATGTGTGTGTGTGTGTGTGTGTGTGTGTCCCCGGACGGAGCTGCCTTGCCTTGCTCTGCTCTGCTCTCTCCCCCCCCTCCCTCCTCCTCCTCCTCCTCCTCCTCTCTCTCTCTCCCCTCTCTCTCTGTTTCTGTCCCCATTAAATTATTAGTTGACTCATCACTACTCCTCCTCCTGCTGCTGCCGCCGCCGCCGTCCCCTGCTCAGAGCCTCCTCTCCTCCTCTCCGCTACCGCTCGCTGCCGCTGCTGCCGCTGCTTCTTCTTCCTCCTCCTCATTTTAATACAAAATAACACCGAGGCCACCGGCTTTTTTTTTTTTTTTTTTTTTTTTTTTTTTACATCCCGAGACGGGAGGAGGACGCAGCCTCCCTGCTGCTGCCCGGAGCCCTTCCCCGGCGGCCCCGGATCATCCGACGCGTCCTGGGAGAGAGAGAGAGAGAAAGTGGCAGAGGAGGAGGAGGAGGAGGAGGTGGTGGTGGTGGTGAAGGAGAGAGGCGTGGGGGAGGGGAGGCCGGAGTGGGGAGGGGGGGGCGGTCGGGAGAAGAGAGGTAGCAAAAAGGGGCCGCAGTGAGGAGCGGGAAGGGGAGGGGAGGGGGCGCCGGGCCGGGCCGGGCCGAGCCGAGCCGAGCCGGGCCGGGCCGGGGGGGGACGGCCGCCGCCGGCGCCGCCGGTAGGTGAGCGGGGGGGGGGGGGGGGGGGGGGGCGGGGGGGCCGGGGGAAGAGGGCGTGCGGCTTCCGGGCGCGCACGAATTTGCAGCCAGCTGGGTGCGGGTGAGGCGGCCCTGCCTGCGCCGCGCACAATGCCCGCCGCGCCGCGCCGCCCCGCGCAGGCAGCGCCGGCCGCGCGCCCCCTGCGCGCACGCACGCACGCACGCACATGGCAGATGGGGGCCTGCGGCGGAGGGGGCGAGCCGGCGGGAGCGGGGCGTGGGGGAAGCGCCGGGGGCGGGGGGGCAGAGGAGAGGAGAGGAGGAGGAGGAGGAGGAAGAAGAGAAGGGGCGGGGGTGAAGGCCGAACAATATCCTGCCGAGCGCGCCGCGCCCGCGCAGCCCCCCGCCCCTCCGCGCGGGGGGCTGCGCGGGCCGGGACGCGGCGGGCAGGTGCACGGCGGCGGCAGCGCGCTGCGCTGCGGAGTGTCCGCGCCGGGGAGGAGAGGGGACGGCCCCCCGGGGGGGGGGGGGGGGGCCGGCAGGCCACGTGGGGAGAAATAAGTTCTCCCCCCCCCCCCCCCCCCTTCCCCCGCCTTGGTATCGACAGAGGTGAAAGAAAAGCACCGGGCAGGTTGCAAAAGGGCGGCAAAGGAGGGGTGACGCAGCGCGCCCGTGTGCCCCCGCGGCGGAGGACATCGTCCGGCCGAGAGCCCCCCCCCCCCCCGCCGGGTTGCGCGAGGGGGAGGCGGTGGGCGCCGCGGCTGGTCGAGCCGCCCGGCGGCAGCCCCCGGGGAAGGGCAGCGCGTCGCTCCGCGGCCCTCGGACGGCGGAACGCCGCAGCCCCGCCGCCGTGCACGGGACCTTGGGGGACCTGGCCCTCCACCGCGTCCGCGGAGCGGGACCGGCAGCCGCCCGTGGAAGGTGAAAAGTGGGAGGTGGTAACGCACCGGCAAAATACATCACTGCGAGACAGACATAACTTTTTTTCCCATCGTGCACTTGGTAAAAAGTAACCCAACTAGACAAACTTGAAAGCAACAAGTTTGTACAGGCTACGAGATAAGGGAAAAATTAAACCTCTTTATTGATAAAATGCACGGTGTTTGGGTAATACTATGTCTAAAGGGAAAGTTGCATCATCAACCAAAGAAAACGTGAATTATGGCACAGACAGATACATTGCCAAAACGTTTAGGGTAGTAACTTTAAAAAAAAATAAAAAAAAAACCAACAAACCCCAAACCAACAAAAAACTCCGTACCGCGCCGCACATACAAACTTGAAGCAGCAGCAAAAGTAGGGAAGTGGGGAGGCTACTACCAGTTCTGTAATACACAAAGTAGCATGGCCTCTCAACAAAAAAAAAAGGTGAATCAATAAATCCATGAAGAGCGAAATTATCACTACACATATATTACTTCCTATAGAAGAAGAGGAATGCATTGAGACTAGGTGAAGAAACAAGCTGATGTTTACCAAAGTAAGCACGAACAGCACAACGGGGCATGCAGGAAAAAAGAAAGCGGTAATGGGGTGGAATACATGAAATATTTATCATATTCAGCAATGCACAAAATAGATTATAATCTCAGAAGCAAAGAAATGCAAGGCTCGAAAATGAATACACTGTTACATAATACTGTTATTCAAAACGGAGCAAGTGGAGGTGGCGTACAAAGGAAACATGAAAAGTTGTACCTATGTTGCGTGTCCTGAAAAAGGTTACTAAGATTGTTACCAAGAGTGCTGAAAAGGAAAAAAAAAACCCAGGCAAAACCCAAGAAACATGTTTCACAAAGAAAAACAAGGGAAAATGTAGGTGAATCTTCCATAACATATGATCAAGGGTTGTTTATGTCTAGCGGGTTGTTTATTTAGAAACCAATCTTTTTCCAACAATAGATAGATTAAGTATTATTCAGTCCCTCTGGAAAAAAAAAAAAAAAAAAAAAGAGCAAAAAAAAAGAATTCTTATTTCCCAATATGTTTGAATACTTGGAGGAAAAATGGTGTTAACTAGTTGAATTCAAACTTTGCGGGCATGATGGAAAATATCAACGTTGTATTGTTTTTCATCCTTTTCAGGAAAGCCTGCTACAGTAAACTTCAGGAGTGAGCAAGACTGACTAAAGAAGAAAATTGTGAAGGATGAGAGAGTTTCAGCTGGCAGTATGCTGCCTGCAGTATGATGGAAGAAAAGGACACTGAAGATAATTTGAGAGATGCAGAGCTGATTAGAATAGAACAGATATTTACAAATATGATTTGGAACAAGATTTGGGACTAAAACATCACCTTATAAAAAAGATTGCCAGATATGACAATAACAAAAAAAACCCAACCCAACCCCCCAAAACCAACAACAACAAAAGATTAAAATCTGTTCTAAAATAACTTTTGCTTTGGTGTTCGCAAACCGTTCCCTTCACGGTCGAAAAAAACTTAAAATGTTCAGCTAGAAACAAAGTGATTACTCCAAAAAGCAGAGACAGTGAATTAAAGGAGCAGGGAGATAACAATCTGATAATACAGGAGCACAGAAGGCCTAATAATGATATTATTATGCACACTAACCAAAAACTGACAAACAAATATTCTGTTAATTATATAATCATGCATATGCTTCCTATGCTTGAGATAAATGATTATGGAAAATAACTCTCTTCTTGAAACTGCATATATGTACTAAACCTTATAAACTCCCTACAACATGGATTAATCTAATTCCCATACGTCACTTATGCCCGGTAAAGTATTTACTACAGACTTGGAAGGCTGAGCGTGGAACCCTTGCTTTGACTAGAAAGCACGAATTACTGAAGGCTGCTACATCTTGACATACAGACAACAATCAGATATCTCTTATCAATACCAAACTACTTGGAATAAATTCAAGATACAGATATCTGATTTTCATTTGACCTATTCCAATTTGCACTTCACTATGTCAACTTTGATATTAAAATGTTCCACTAGAATAAAGATATTTACAATAAAAACATATATAAAGAACAGAAGATGAATAGATATTGTCATGGATACATATGCAGGCAATCATTTAAACGTGCGGCAGTAGTAACATCACATTTTTCATAGCTTCTAGTCGAACATACAGCAGACAAATATATGCTTAATAAAGCTTATTAATCCTTAATAAAGTTGTTGCACTGTGTTTATGATATATAAATGCATTTTGCGCTAGGTTGTGTTGAAATAAGACAAATATGTAAAAAGTTGGACTGCGTTTTTTCAACTGCATGGTGAATTAACTCTTGAACAGAAGTCTCAGTAGCTGCAAAACAAAACAAATTCTCCAGTGCGGCATGCTGCCTCGGTGCCTCCGAAGGTCTCTATTCCAATCTTTTCTTGTTCAAAATAAATTAGGAAATACGGGCCTAAATCTTGAGGCTTGGCTCTTGTGCAACGCAAACAGAAATGACCTGGCAGCAGAGCAAAACCAGCATGGCTGTGTATTCTCTTTTATCAGATTTCTTTGGGGAGATGAGGCTGATTGGGTTTTATACATACGTACTTCTGACAACTCTGCGGCCATTTGGGTAACTCGTCAGCACCAGCCAGCGCTGGAGGTGATGCAGAGCTGTGCAGCGGCAGCGGGACTGCCGGGAAACTCACTTCGGTGGGGATCTGAATGTGTTTTCCCCACTGCGAGGTCTGATGCGTGCACAACTATGACTGACGGTAACTGCTGGACAGCAAGGCAATGAAAATACCAATCCGTGGCTTTCTGAAGGTAAACGTCTACGGCCAAAGGAGGATGGCTCCCCACTGGGCTTGTGCCTGATTGCCGCATGGTTTGGGCAGGAGCGTGGGTTAAGGGGAAGGACGCGCCCCACTGTCCTTTCCCACGTCTGTCTGTGCGAGCCTCAGCGCGGTCACCGCTGCAGTCTGGACACAGTCCTGCGGCCCTACAAGTTTTGCACCTCTGACTGAAGTAGTTTTTCGGTCTCCTCAGACTGACTTGCCCTCTGTTTTGACCTGAACAGCAGTTGCTTGACACCGCTCAAACACTTTAACCAACCTGACTGCTGCAATCACAATTTACATACGACCCAAGAATCCGATGCGCACCGATGTGAATCACAGCGTTCTGCGACATCCCCCACGCTGAACTCAAAAGTTACATACCAACCTAGATTTTTTTTGACTGCAACCTGCCCCAGCCTGGATAGGATGCCTGTCAAAAAGCAAAAGTGCTATGAAATGAAATTCATAGCACCGAAAGGCATCGCACACAAGCTGTCGTCCCCTCTCACATTTTGCATGAGCAATTTCTGCTCGTTTGTGTTCTCTCACACACGATGTCCTGAAACAGTTACGTAAAATGAATATTTAACTTACGATAGTCAGCTGTATTGAACTGCATTTAATTGCTTATTAAGTGAAGTAAATTATCCTTACCATATTCGTCAGAGGTGAAAAACCTACATATATGCTACATGTAGTGCATTCATTAGTTTACAGACCCCAAATCCCTTGGAAAGTATCAGATATCTACACAGTGTCCCATGGTGCAGCGTTTTGTAGTTGGATGTCTCAGCTAGCTTGCAGATATGTAAAATCATATACAAACAGACATCTCCCTATTGATTGCCTCTGTGACGAGGCTCGTTTACTCCTGCAAACGTTTTCTGCAGTGTATTTCAATCATGGAATCTTTTTTTTAAAAATAGAGTTGAATAAGAACATGCAAAATGCGGTTTTGGATAAAATAAGTTACTTTTAGTCAAACTACTGCACCATTTTGCGTAAGCCCCTTTCATGGCTGTACATCTATTTGGACTAAGATGCTTGTACAACTGAAGTAAATACATTTCATTTGCTGATGTGGCCCCAACAGTCATTTCGGTTCGCCCCTTGGTGCCAAATGAGTCACAGAGAAGAGAAATGCAGGAAGAAAATTATGGAGTAAAACCCAATGAAACCGTTTGACATGATAAAGTAAAGGGTGAACATGACCGCTAATGAGAATAGAGAGTCTTTCACCTCTGGTTGCCACGAGAAATCCTAGCTGGTTGAAATTGTAATAGACAGGTGTCCGCTCTCCCATAAAAGATCACAGCAATGAATATTAATGGATTAATCACATAAATCTTACTCTGTAGTTGCAGGGTTGCCCACTATGTGGACAAGCTGAGTTCACTTCCTAAGTGTATCAGCATTGCAACTTCCACAAACACTATCTATATGTTATTTAATATAAGCCAGTATTTTTTATGACTATGGATTTCAGAACTACTTCAAATAAAAAGCTTCAACTTAAAATAAAAGCATTTTGTGGACCATATCCTCTTCCATCCTTAACAGTAGACCAGATCCTTGATGAGTCATGCTCATAATTTCCCTGTGGCAGGTACAGCCAACTACTTCCACAAAAAAGAACAAACAAACAAACAAATGCAACAGAACTTTATATAATAATATTTAATGCAATTAGGCAGCTGGAAGAAAGGAGGAAAGCTGGCATCTTAGGATCAGCCAAGTTACACCTATGTCATAAGTGTATGTTCAGCAGGTCACTAATTTCACAGCTTTCTCCCCAGAGGTATAATTTTTAGGCCTATCATGTGAAGATGTTTAATGTGGGACATGGGAGATAAAAAAAAGAGTGGTTCCTGTTAAAGCCTTGATCATCGCAGCACTAGATAACTCCTAGGCATGAGACAGGCATATAATTGTTACCTAAAAGAAGAGTTGGTTGATAAGCAGTTATTTTAGGGATGTGTCTGAATAGAGGCTCTATTAATTTAATAGTACGTAAACCATGATCATGGGACATACAAATCCACAGTTTCAGTTATTTTTACTTGTTAAAAGCAAAGTTACACCAAGTTCTCTCTGAAGTGGTTTGCAATGTTGTTGACTAATTCCCTTCTCTTCCCTTTCCTGACTACTTTTCCATCACCTCCAACCACTGCATTTCTTTCCCAGTCAAAAAAAAAAGGATGCTTTTAGAAATACAGAAGCTTGATCCAACAATTCTGGGTGAGGATGAATTTCACACAGCCCAAGCAAAGCTGTACATTATGGTAGAAAACAGCCTGAACCATTGCGGTTAGCACTACAGAGGATTATTCAAGCATTATTAGCTAGAGCTTGGATGCTCGTGCCGTCAAGCTCAAACCGCAGTGACTTGTTACGTGGGAATACTTCATCAACAGGACTATCATCTTTTTTTTGACCCGATAGTATGAATAAAATCTACTGATAAAAATTGAAAACATGGAAGAGTTTAAGTCTAAGGAAATGGTTAGAACTGATTGATGACTTGAACTATGTCAAACTTTCATTATGAAACCCAAAACCACATGAAATGTCCTGTTTCCAGTTTCACTGTTAACTCAGAACTCTGCCCAGGTTCTGCTACACTTTTTCTAAGGTTCAAAACCTTTTAAGTAAAACTGTGGATCTAATTATGGCCAAACTTGACAGGAGTCAATATTCATTGTACATAAAATACATGCAAAATGTGTGGTTTTGGTGTAAAACAAATTGAAAGTTGGTGGTTTTGGCCGAATTCACTTTTTGTTCTAGGGCTTGTTCCAATCTCAAACTCAGATGATTCTACAATAACAAGAACTAAATGAATGAGTTTTTCACAGTTCTTTTCAGGAACAATTAGCTGTTAATATTCACAGTTCTTTTAAGGAACAAGGTACCTGTTAATATTCAGGCGCTAACATAAAAAAGGTTTAGCATATGCAGTGTCACTAAGATAAAGGTCATTTTTACATGTGTCAGAGTATGCTTAGTTTAAATGCAGGTAACGTAAGGCAAAAGCAAGTCACTTCAAACTGTTACGCCAAGTACCCTGTAAATGTTCAAAATACTTCTCTTGATTTAGAAAAACAGCAAAAAAAGGGAAAAAAAAAAGGAGAAACGAACAAAAATGCATTCAAGTATTTAATTTATCTATTTGCTAAAACAACTACATTTCTGGATTTCCTGCTAAGTGGCTACAACGGAAAAAAACTGAGATGGAGAGCAGCAGTTGGCAACCCACTAGAATACAATATTTTTAGGGCAAAATGAGGTTAATATTTATGATAGTTCATTTATACTCATGCAAGGACTTGAAGGAAATGCCTGATTAATTGTGTAAAAATTAGTTCCTGCATTAAATACAAGAATTTTGGGGGAAAGTTTGTATTTTATGTTGACATAACAATAGGTGAATAAGAAGAAACTGAGGCATACACATGAAGTTTCCTAGTAGAGCTTCAGCTGTGATAGAAGAAATAACATTTGAAACTAATTATTTTCACACCGTCCGTGTTCATTTCCTTAGGATCTTTTCCATATAATTTGTTTCTGCCAGGTTATACTACAAAATCCTTCCCGTATTAGATTTTTTTCTTCACAAATGTTGGTAGGATGCTCATGAGAAATTTTGAAATATTCTGCTCATGAAAAAGATGCGGTGCATTCTCTCAACTCATTTTTCTTTTATAGGTATACAGATGGAAAATCTCCCTGCACTGCACCTGAAAATGTGCCACTTCAAAGGTGGGTGAAGCCAGGTGAAGAAGTGCTCCAAATTATTGCAGTCATAGAAAAGTAATGTCCAAATCAGCTTATCCCCGTCTTTCTGAAACATGGGCCACCTTCAAATACAAGAATCCCTCAATACACTGCCATGAATGAACTACACAAAAAACCTGTCATCTCACATCTAAGCCTGTGCTTAAAGCTCTTTTAGATATTTTTGTGGGAAAAGAGAAAGAAAACGTATTTAGCTCTTCTTTTATTTCATATAAATTGGTTGTTGCTGTGGGCATATCACAAAGGGTTATAATCTTTTTTGCTTGATTTAGGTCTGTGAAAATATTTCCATGACCAAAAGAAATATTATGCCCAGTCCATACTGAACTTTTTAATAAAAAGCAGTAAAACAATCTGCTTCATTGTCAAATGATTGAAAGAAATTTAATTAATGCCTTCGGAGGGAACACCTATATAAGTATCGCAATCACAAGAATGTGCGTATATGCATATATGAATACATATGCACAGCCACAGTCTACCCTGTTGCTTTAATGTCATAACACCATAGGCCATGAGCAGCTGAAGGCAGAAGTGAACTCATACAATTTAAAACATTGTCCTGACACAATTTTAAGGTTAAATGACATTGTGTAATTTATTAAAAGATTAAATGCTGGCTTCATCACAGGACAATTTAGCCCTAGAAAAGGATGGCAGTATAGAAATGCTAGCAGACAAACAAATTAAAAATAGTAAGTTATAAACAGGGGAAAATGAGTTTATGCCACACCAACAAAACCAGAAAGAAACAAAAAAACCCAAACCCCAAAAGCAAAAAAACACAAAGATGCATGAAAAGCAGTATGCTATGTTAGATGTTTATCTATACATAAGAGACAGGTGTCACAAAAACAAAACAAAAAAATCACGAAGCTAAAGAGAAACTTTAACTCACCAGTTTCCATCTGTTATATCTGAATTCATGCATAATTGATTATCCATGACTGGTAAGTTCTTTTTTTTCACTAGCCTAACACAGTTTTCTAAACATTATGTGTTAAATCACCACCAAAGTAAAGGGTGTTTGAGAAACCGTAAGGGCAGAATAAAAATTTTTTAATGAAAAATAACATGTCAGTTAATAATAGAACTGACCTATGTTTAAGAGAGAAATTTTAATCATGTGCATATTAAATATTAATAACCTATTCTGTTATTGTTATAATAAGGTTAAGTAAGCTTCTCCATGCTTAAGGAAAGAGAAAAAGTAGGAATATGTAACAGTGAAAAAAAGCGCTGAGAAGCAGAGACATAAGGAAAATGTGTCAACAATAAACAAGAGGAAATGAGAAAGAAGGAAAAGATGAAGGTGGAAACTAATCTCTATGTGTCATTATGACTGCCAGAGTACTGGCAAAGAAGCAGCATCCTTTTATTTCAATTTTAATCATTTCTGAATTTTAATACCCTGCTCCTTTTGTAATTCTCCTGGCATTCCCTATATGCATCCAGCCCAGCCAAAACACCAGTGTAAATTAAATGGCATGCAACCACACCACTGATGTAGTTCTCCCAGTAGAACCAATTGAGTGACCAAAAAGCAGAGAAGGTATGACTACTTTGTGTCCCTGTAGACCACCGGCCAATTAAGTGACTTAATGTTCTTCAATTTCTTTAATTTTGAAAAGAAGGGCAGTGGTTAGGTAACCCAGCAATATAGAGCCATTAAAAAAAAATAAAGCAAGCCAGTAGTAATACAATAATCAGTGACCATCAGGGCCTGGAAAAATGAGTTTGCTCTCACTGGCACTAAGGAGCATCACATGATTATTTAATTACAGCTCTAATTTTTGTCTCGTGGATGGCAACATATCAACAATTAATAGGGCAAATAGAGGAGACTGCATTTTTAAAGAGACAGAACCTATATGAAATACTGCTTGGAAATGCAATTTATCAGACAATCTAATGTTTCTTAAGGCATATCTGTCATCATGCCACACACATAAAAAAATTCTCCTAGTTCAATTTTCTCGCATGTTATCTATAAAATTATTCTGATATGCTTAGAAAATAATAACTACACCTATGAGTACGCTAACTGTCAATTTAAGTAGCAGTGCAGAAGTCAGTTTCTTGTAGGACGTATAATCCAAATAAAGCAAGCAGTGGAATCACAAGTTTCAAATGCAAAAATGTTATTATAGAATTTTACATTCTTTATCTTAAAAAGATTATAACAAAATTCTTCAGGAATGGCCAAAATGATTATGGTATTCAGCGAGTCAACTGAAGAAAAAAGAAAAAGAAAGCCAATAAAATACAGTCAATGGGACAGAGATTGATTTTGATTGATTGATTTTACTGTGAGATTTTCTTATAAAGCATAACAAAACTAAGGGCTCAACACCAATACTGTACTGTTCCTGCACAATACTGCTAGTTTAGAAGTGAAAAACAAAACCCGAAAGAGGACATACATATGATCGATTGAAAAGCTCGGCTCTAAAATGGTTGGATGCGGTTCCCATTGTGCCTTGTCCTGCAGTGACCGCAGTGCGAAACACGGGGAACTGTGGGAAGTTCAGTGTGCGGAGGAGCACTTTTCGCAAGCTGCAAAATTACAGGAATCTGCAAATGTATCAAAAGAAAAACTCTAATTTTATGCACCTGATCTTTCTTGCAAATGTACTGACTTTTCCACAGCAATGTGTGGACCGAGTTATGAACCCCATGAATTTACATTATCCAGAACATGTTTCAGACAATACTCAATATCTGACATGGGAAAGGTAAGCTCCAAATTTCCTCTAAATGTGAAAAACCTACCAAACTACTCCTAGAGATTTTTTTTAATCTTACTTCTCAATATACAACTTAAACATGCTTTTTCATTTGTTGTTCTAAAATCTATCCTTTGAACAAGCGAAGAAATGCTGAGTTTGGGCCCTTGCACAGAAAAAAAAAACCCAAACCTGCTAAACAACAGTTTGAGTATTATTGCAAAAATAAGTGTAACTACAGAAGAAATACTATTACAATAAATGCCCCATTCCTCCCGAAAATTGTGTAAAATTAAGTTGTTTTCATTGAAGACATGAACATTCTGGATTGGAGATCTTAATCTATAATCTTAAAAAGAAAGCTGGCAAGCAAGAGCTTGCATGTAAAAGTATATATCATTCTTTTTATGCACTAGTTACTATACAGATAACATGTCTCACAAAGACTGTAATTAAATGTCTAGTGCAGAAGTAACACTAAAAAGCACACAGTATTATTATATGACAATGAATCCTTAGAAGCTAAAACTGTCATTTTTTTTAAGTTTTAAGATGCCTTTAATTATTCTTGAGACTTCTTACATTTATCAAGGAAGCCCACCTATGATGAAAAGCGTTAATGATTTAAAATCTTTCTAATACGGCTCTCCACAAAAATATTAATTTAATCTTCGATTATAAACATTTTAAAACTCACTCTGCAATTTCTTTCCACTTCATTTTTTGCCTTTGGTCCTTCTGTGAGTTTGCGTGCATGCACACTCTCTCACACTCTTTCTCCCCTCCTCTCTTTCTGTCTTTTATTTAGTGTATTAGAATTGGAAATACAGGGCGTGTATGATATTTAGGATTTTTCTCCTGTTCATTGAAAATGTTTTTAATTACCTGGCTGCTACAAACAGACATGTATTCTAAGTGCACTTACTGAAAAGGAAATACCTTGGTCATACCTTTGCATGTGGGTTTAAGTTCAGAGCAGCAATTCTTTGCACTTGTGCTATACAATGTTTTCCACTCTAGGACTGATTTACAAATATAAAGAATTAATTAATCCTTCAGTGTTCTATGAAACATATATATTACTAATTTTATAGCTGCGTAAATAAACCAGGGGCACATTAAGGCCACATTTATAGAGGGACTGTGTGCTGCAGCTTCCTTTTCTTTCATAGAGAAGTTGCAAGTGCTGAGCATTTTCAAAATCAGGGTCACAGCGTTAAGGATTGCAAACATGGCATGGGCAGTTATTCACCCAAGATCACACATTTTTGTCAGGGCTGAAACCAGAACCACGACTCCAGACACCAGAAAAGATTACAAGACATGAGACAATCCTCCAGGTATATATGATCCGAGTGCATCACCACTTCTTCTAGCGAGCAGCAAGTGGAACGACACACAAATGATTGCTGCTGGCCAAATAAATCCTGTCAGAGCAGGATCCTGGGAAGACGAGATGCACTCGAGGTTTAAAGCACCTCCCTCATCTCCTCAGGTCATATCATGTCATAATGTGCCAAGGGAAAGAGATAGAGCAGATAGTTGCTGGGAGTTATGCAAGGCCAACACAGCTGATAGATGTGGCCCATCCTGATGTTCTGCACCCAGGTGCAGCTGGGGTGACTGAGGTCCATCTGCAGGGGAGCAGACCGGTCTGCCTACCTAACCTGCAGTTCACAACAGAAAAGCTCGAGGTTCACTCTTGCGAACCTCCAGCTGCGGAGATATCTTTCCGACGAAGCTTTACAACTGCTCAGGGAGAGGACCTAGTATGTGCTCCGGTGAAGGGAAGCCCTTCTTACAGCCTGTCCTACTCCCAGCATACACAAATGCACCCAAGTCTCACAGGACAATTGCTCTCCAAAGAGAGCGCTGCGTATTGGTGTTCTAAATAAATAGCTAAAAGGAGACTTCGGCATAAATACTAAGTGTTAGTGTGTCCCTCAGCCCGTCTGAACACCTAACGCTGATCCCCTACAAGAACTGTAGAAATGAAGGTCTACCAAACTCTGCAGTGATCCACCAGTGGGCATGGGAGGAAAGTCAGGCCCAGCAAGTTTAAAAGGAGATATTTACAATTCAGACAGTGCCTGAGGTATGTTACTATGCTCTACTACTGTACTTTACTATTACTATGCCATTCCTACTACACAGCACCAGATTACACAGATTAAGAGTAGTTTACAGCTGGTACAAGGCACGAGGACCACATCAGAACCTATGAGTGAGATCAGTACTGGCAAGTCTCTTTAAAATTAATCTCTGTCCAAGATTTATACCTACTGAGAGCAATGCAATGCAGAAATCATTAGAAAGTCAACATTTGCAAAGGAACAAAACGGATATCAATTAAGTAATGAAGTGTTGGTGATAACTGTGGTAAGCTTAGATGCCACAGGATGGCAAATGTTTGAAAACGCCTACGTTTTTGAAGGGAACATTATAGTATATCCTTTTTGAAGTAACAGTTACAAGTCGTGGTGGGGGCTGTAGGGAGTTCACGATACTGCTCACATGGGAACTGACATACAAGCTAGCTTAATGTTAACTACAATAATTTCAGAATCTGAGGAAAAAAAATGGACCTCTCAGGTAGAGGTTATTAATGGAATCCTCCGACGGAGAATTTAGAAAAGCTTCCTGCAAACCGTGGGTTATTCTGACTGTGGTTATCTGCAGTTCAAGTGCCAGCTGCGCGGACGCATTAGTCTAAGATTAAAAGCAACATCAACAGGGTTTTCTGACATAGACTGCATAAAGTTGCAAGATTTCAGTGTAACAAGCAATAAGAACTATAAGTTACTCTTTAACCGTCAAACTGTTTTACTTATTTTTTATTTTTTTTTTTTTTTTAGAATCAGTAGCAACTTTGTGACAACTAAAGTTTAAAAAATGCACTTGATTGCATAGTGACAGATTTGCAGAACATTTTTCATCACACACACATATGTGCTTTCAGTTATTAATAAAATGCTTCTGCCCTTAATCTGCCATTGCCTGAATATACAATTTCAGTGACTTGGATAGACAAATACTGTTAAGGAATTCTGTTTTCCCTGTTTGAGATGCAATTCAAATACATCAAGTAAAACTGAATACTATGTCTTTAAAACTGGCTTCTGCATGCCACAGAAAGGAATACCGATTCACTTTTCTATTAAGTTCCTCTTGGATTGGAATGATAACAAAACTTTCTTTTCTTCCTTACCACCACCCCCCGCTCCCCCCCCTTGCTTTTTTCCTCTTTTTAAACAAGGAAGAGCCAGCTGCCCTGGATAACACCACAGGTAGATATTAAAATGGAGACAGCCATTATTTAGTGGCGACAGGAATATAAATACATGCAGTAACCTATAAACTGGTGTTTACTTCAGGAAAGTAAGTCATATTTTTCCTCTGATTGCTGTGCTGTCAGTTTAATGCAGCGTAAATAAACAGTAGGTGCATGATAGCTTTAAGTAGAAAGTGTTCATTCCACAAGAGGAGCAGATTACTGAAGCCTGATGCCTATAATGGCAAAAGCAGAACTTCCATTCTACCTGAAAATATAGCCTCCCGTGCTAAGAGACTTGTGGCTTTTCTATTAAATTAATTTGTCAGAATTCTATGAAAAATATTACATACTCAAAGAACTTTACCAAAAACATTCATTTTTGCAGCCCTCAACTTGAACCATTTGAAAAAACAAAAGCCAATCACTCCTTTGTAATTTCATCATCCCATCGCTCTAAATGAAAGCTTTATATAATCAACCTAATATAACAGAAAATAAAATGATATATAGAATTGCCCATACTTTGAGTTATTTTGTTCTTATAAATATATTCCCTGACTGAAAGTAAAAAAATTCCCCTTTGGAAAAAGCAATGATTTCTGAGAAGATTGTATATACACTCCACATCTATTAACATAAATTATAAGAAAGTAAAATGTTCCAGATGTGTTTAAACTGTTGTAGAAGGAAAGTTTGTGGCTTCATCGGATATATACTAAGTATATCTAGAGAGAGCAATGGCAGTTATATACAAGAAAGCAATAAAATGCTTCAGTAGTATCTATGTTAAAATAGCGTAGTTCCTAGAAATATAACTAAAACATTTAAGACGTCATACTTCCTCCAGTTTTAATTCAGAAATCTACTTCTAATATATTTTTCTATATATTGCAAATTATTTTATTAATAATCTCCTTGATATTTTTTTTTCCCCAAATACAGCTGGAAACCTGAAAAAGGGCTTCACATTCATCTGACGATGCTTAGATTAAAAAATAGGAGACAACAAAGAGGTAACAATACTTCCAAAAACTGAGTGGTTGACACAATTAAAAGATTTTCTGGTTTTTTCCCCAAGAACACCTGACTTCAGCCGATCATCTTCTAAAGAGCGGTGGCAGGTGTTTAAACCCCTCTCTCTCTAGCCCAAACCTGAAATGTAAGATGAGTTAGTACTTATTCAGGACTTTCCTACTCTAAAGAGGTTTTTGTGCTGAAGGGGTGGATGTGCCCACATTCCCGGCAGGACTGAACGTGGCGGTGCCCGTGGGATGCTGGCAGGGCTGCAGGCAGGGCTGGTGCTGCCTGCCCTGCCTTGGGGAAGCACAGCAACAGAGGGCAGGTGCTCACCAGCTGACCCGCTGGGCCTACGCTGCAAACCAAAAAGGTGCCCTGCTCGCGTACAAGCTCGGGCTATCGTGGCAGACCCTCTCTGCTTCTCGTTCTGCCAAAGCACTATGTCCCATTAGCGAGTTACAGATTGACTCTGTCTGCTTTCCAGTGCTTTCTCGGGGGCGCGCAGCAGCAGGTTAGGGTCCCTGCGTCGCGAAAATAACAGGAGAAGAGAAACTGCGAGAGTTACTTTCCTATTTAAAGTATTAAGAGCAAAGTATATAAAAAGGAAACGGACAGTTTTTCAAAGTGTACACACAAAAAGCATTCCATTTAAATATTTTTTTGTTCCAGTAAACTCTTTTGCATACAAAGGACTTATTTATTACATATTTGAACTTGTGGGAAAAAGGGAAGGAATGCACTGATTCCTGAAATAACTCTACAGTCTTTTTGGAGACTTTACTCTTCTGTGCTCTTGTTCTACTCAGAACAGTTTTATTCCAGGGACGGAGGAATTCCTTGGAGTCAGTTGTTTCTTTTCTACTCGCTGTTTATATTCAAGAGTGGGCATACATAGCATACTAGCCCTAGTGATTTTAACGTCTCTTCTCTTGCCTTATTACGTTATGTGTGCTATCTGTTTAGATGCATGCTTGTACGTGAACACGTTCCATTTTCTGCCTGCTCGGTTTGTTACCTACACGTTTCTGTGCAAACCATTTGCTTCGACTTGGAAAGCAAGGTGATACCGGTAACAACCTCAAAAAGAAAATGAATTAGAAAATGAGTGTATGTATAAATGTATTAAAGAGCACATAGGAATACGGGGCTGAAAGAGCACTCTCAAATTCTACAAATAGTGCTGCAGAGTAATTAGGAGATACCAATTGCAGAGAGCATCCTACATTCATGTCTTTACACTCTACGCTTACTGTTTCAAGTTGGTTTTGAATAGTGCGCCTGACTTGACACATTTCTATCTGGTGATTGTGTTAAATGCTCGAAGAGATAGTGAAATATCCAAGCATTCCTTGTGCTAACTTACAGCTGAAATTTTACACTTATTGTAACCTTTTCTAACAATGTGAGAAAAACAGAGTAAATATATTAAATTTGTTTCACAACAGATGCTTAGGTTGTTAATATTTAAGATGCCTATTCATGCTATTCCTGTCTGCACATTTGTCAAAAATGTAAGCCTGAATGCTAATGTTTGCCAGCAGACTACAGCAGACAAATATACGAATGCACGGTACCAAAATAATATAAAGTAGAAGCAAGGGACTGCTGCTAACTCCCACCCCAGCAGCATGGACCAGAATGAAAGGGCGCTACCAGACCATACGCCCCGGAGTCTCTGCATCTGAATTTGTGAATTATTTCCACGGAAGCGCTGCGCTCAGTGGGACTGACTAAAACCAGCGGAGAGCTTTTGTCAGTTTAAACTCACTTCAGCTTAGGAGCTGGTGCAAAGTGTTTCGCCAAACTTGCATTTTAGCGAAGTTTCTCTCGCAGTCAGGGAAGCCCGGAGACTGGCAGGGGGAAAACTCCGGACCGGGCAGGTGCCCGTCAGGAGCGCTCCCCCGGGCAGCCAGCGGAGACGGCGACAAAAGGACGGCGGCGTGAGCAAACCTCGGGTGGCGGGTTTGGAGACGGAGCGGAAAAAAATAAAAAATAAAATCCTGGAGCGCAGAGGCGAGTTCCTGGCACTGCTCCCCGTGACCGCGGCACGGCCGGGTCGTGCCGCGGGCGGGCGGGGGGGGGGGGGGACGTGCCGCCCACCGCCACGGGCGCGCCCCCGGCGGGGCGATCCGCCGCTGCCCGCCCGCCCGCCCGCCCGCGCAACCCCCGCGCCCCGCCGAAGCGCCAGCCCGCGCCCCCCCCCCCCCCGCCTTCCCGCGCCCCCCACGCCCGCTCCGACCCGCAGCTTTGCCCCCCGCCGTCGGGGCTGCCGCCGCCCCGTCGCCCAGCGCCCGCCGCTGCCGGGAGGCGCGCGGGGCCGGGGAAGAAGTTTGCCAAACTTTTAGGTTTTTTTTTTTTTGTTTTGGTTTTTTTTTTTTTCCCCTCTGCCCCCACCCCACCCCCCGCCGCTCCCCCCGTATCGGCGGCGGGTGAGGCGGCGGCGGCGGCGGCGGGCAGGGGAGCGGAGCGGGGCCGGCGGCCGCCAGCGGCGCGGCGGCAGGTGTGAGCCCGTGCCGGCCGGGAGGCTCCGGCGGCGGCAGCGCCAAGCGGAGCCCCCCCCCCCCCTCCCCTTGCCCCCGCCCCGCGCCTCCCCCCCCCCCCTCCCCCGGGTCGGCACCGCCGGCCTCGGTAAATCAGCACGGCGGGTGCCCCCGGCACGGCCCCGACCCTCCCGTCCCCGAGGAGCGACGCCGAAGGAGCGGGACCGACTCACTCATGGGAGCGCGGCGGGCGAGGCCGGCGACACCTCCGGCTTCCGAGGCGCCGGCGAAGTTAATTGCACTGAAGTTCAAGTTGTCTTTTCACCCATCAGGAGTGGGCGTTTAAAGGAAGGAGAGCGAGGAGGAGGAGGAGGGGGAGGGGGAGGGGGGAGAGTCTCTCTCGCTCTCGCTCGCTCTCGCACACACACACACACACACGCACGCACACGCATGCACGCGCGCACACACACACACACACCACACACACACACACCCGCCCGCTCGCTCGGCTCCGCTCCGCTCCCGAGCTGCCTCAGCAAGGAGGAGCCCGGACGGAAAACACCAGGGCAGCAAGGTACCGGCGTGGGGCAGCCCTGCCTCTGTCTGTGTCTGTGTGTCTGTGTGTGTGTGTGTGTGTGTGTGTGTGCGCGCGCGTGTGTCTGTGTCTGCGCCCCCCCCCCCCCCCCCCCCCCCCGCCCGCTGCCTCGTACGGCCCCTTCGGGCGGGGAGGTGCGCGCTGCCCCCGGGGAGGGGGCGGCGGTGCCGTCGGGGCAGCGCGGCGGCGGGAGGCCGGCTGCGGCCCGGGGCTGGGGGGGGGGGGGGGGGGGGGGGAAGCTCAGTGCCGCCGCCCGCTCCGCGCCTGCAGCCTCCTGCCTGCGCGGCGGCGGGGGGCTGCGGGGGTTGGGGGGACACACACACACACACCGAGCAGCGACTGGAGCGCGGCGGCTGCGTGTCTGTGTGTGTGCGTGTGTGTGTGCGCGGCGTCTCCTCCTCTCCGCCCGCTCCCGGCCCCGCGTGGCGGTGGGCCTGACTTGGTGGAAGTGCCTGGGGCGGGGGGGGGGGGGGGGGGGGGGGGTTGTTGTGTGTTTCCGTGTGTCCATCCCTGCCGCCCCCCCCCCCTTCCCCCCCCCCCCCCCCCCCGCCCTGCGAGAGGGGCCGGAACCCTCTTCCGCCCCCGCATTGCATTCCCGGGCACCGCGCCCCCCCGGCCCCCTCCCCGCTCTCCCTTTTCGCTCCATCCTTCCCCCGCTCGTTTATTTCCACACCTGCCCCCGCGCCCCGTGGTCGCCCCCCCCCCCCCCCCCCGCCCCGCTCCCCGGGCCCCAGTCGGCGGCCCCTTTCGGGCGAGCAGCGCCCCACGGCCACCAGCGTTTTGAGGCAGAAGCTCCGCGATCGCGCTGGCGGCCTCCGCGGGACGGGGGTGCCCGGGGTGAGGACAGGCATCCCCCGCGGGTCGCTGCCCGCCCGCCGCCGCCGCCGCCGCCGCCGCCCCGCTGCCCCGTCGGGGCCGGGACCGGGGCCCGCCGCGCATCACCCCCGGTTCCTTCGCCTGGCGTTTCACCGGGCACCACGTGCTCCGCAGGAACGCTGTCTGAGAATTGCCTTTATTCGTGTAACTTCTCCTTGGGGAGGGACTTGTTCTCCCTTCTTTTGTTTTTAAGACCTTCTTTCCCATCTTTGCTGATGCAGGATTTGGAAGTGGAGTTCCTGGAAAGCGAACCTGGCAACGAGTGCAGGTTTCCCTGAAAGCTGAGGCTCTTTCTTATTCCCTAGGAGACCGAGAAGAGAGGGGACCCTGGATGTCAGCCCCATCTCCGGTTTTTTGTTTGTCTTGACTTTGAGGCAGATTTCCTCTTTCAGCTCTGGGAATCGACAGGTACAATTCCTGTAGGCACCTTTGCATGTCTCAGAAACAAGACCAAGACCATGAAGTTGATACGTCAGTGCTTCTCCTAGTTAACCAGTGGTACGCCCTTCTATTAATTGCTATTAGAAAGTGCAACCTTGTAGCACAGTTATTGAACAATTGTTAATCCACAGAGGATGCACAAACCCAAAGGTTAATAATAAGAATAACGATTAATAATATTGACCTTGCCAGTGGGGAGAGTATTTTCGTCATAGTTATTAAAAGGCACTCCTATTTATATGTCGTACAGTGGTATAGATTTGGACCCAACATGTAGAGTACCAAATTACTGCAGCAACACCAGAAATTACTTTACCCCATTATCTCCATGTTATCAAGCCTCTGACTTTTTCTCCCTTTAAAATGTATCATCCACTACACTCTCATTTTAAAGAGAAATGCTAAGTCTTTAATCAATTCTGACATTTCCACTAGAAAATAACATCGAGCTCTCTTATACAGATAAAAATTTATTTGCCTGCAGCTGATCTGTTGTAGTGTTTTGGACTTACTCATTTCTCAGAGAGGACTTAGCTTTTTATGGTCTTTAGGTACCGCAGGGTAATAAATAGGAAGGCAGTACAAAGGGGACATTCTCACTTTGTAGGTCCAGCTATCCGCTCCCTAGAGCTGCCTGCTCACACAGCTACTCAGACTGACTGACTGACTGACTGACTGACTGACTTAACCTTCCTTCTATTGTTGAAGACCCATCTCCTTTATTTGTATCACACTCTTCTGACTGGCTGGTCACTAAGCCCTAATAATAATCACATTTCATGTCTTAGAAATCTAATAGTCAAGTTACTCATTCTTATAAATTACAGCTAAGCTATTTGGGTTAGTCGTGTTACCCCCACTTTAAAGGCAGGGAAACTGAAACACGAAAATTAACACATTTGCCTGAGGCCACACTTGGATTTAAGAGCGGATCCGGGACTGGAACTGAGTTTAGACCAAGCTCCGTCTTAAAGATCCTCAAGCGTGCTATGGAAAACGCTTCTTTAAAAAAGAAATGTAATGTAAATGTTATTTTTCATCAATTTTGTATATTTGTCAAAATACACACACTTTATTTTAGATCACATTTCCTATTCTAAAGGTAAGATTTATCCAGCTTTTTAGAAAGTGTGGTGATACCTTTCAACTACATAGGGCTGTTTACTTTGGGAACAAGAAACATTTAATATGAGATTGTGAGCAGTAATGGGAACAGAATTGCTTGTTATTCGGTTACTGTAAACAGTGTTTGCTGCATGTTACGGGCCAACAAAATATAAAGAGAAGTCCGGCATTAGTATAGATAAGGTGCTGTTGCTTACCTAGCGTGCATCGGTTTTCATCATAATGCTCCTTCAGTGCTTTCAGTATCAAAATACTCAGCGTGGGTCTAAACACTGAAAAGCATACGGGAGAACCATTTACTGTGTTTGAGAGTTATGGTTTATGTCATTAAGCAGTGAGTTTTACCAAGTTGTGTCATTCATGTCAATGAAGCAAGATGTATATTGCCTGCCCTTTAGCTGCGGCATGTCATCAAAGCTGTATTATGGTATGACTGAGTGCAGATGGCATGCCTAAAAAGCAGGTGTACAATGTAACTTTCCTATTACTGACACGTAGATATTTCCTCTTCCTCAGTGTCCACCCCCAGATGTTTGCTTGCCCAACCTTCTACAGGAACTACAGAAAGTCCTGCTCATCCTGCTCATCCCTAATGGCTGGAATTGTACAGTCAAAACCTATACAGGATAAGTGTTCACATATATTTTTATGTATTTTATGTATTATGACAGCTCCATTCTGAGCTTTTTTAGAGTCCCGATCTGAGGGAAGTGGGTGCAGATCTCATTCAAATAATCATTCTCCAATGCCATTACATTACCTGCCAAAAATGAAAGTGGCATATGAATCACAATAAGCCACTCATGAGTTTGTGGATTTAGAGCCTGCCAAGGAACACCAGAAATCCACATGATTTCAAGGTCCCATGAGTTTTAGGGACTTTGAACAATGTGTAAAAGTACATTTATCCAAAGGCCATCTTATTGATGACCCATCCTATAAGGACTACAGACATAACCAATTCAAGTGAAGGACAACATTAACTGAAAATATTTCTGTTCAAATCTTTCAAGTGAGGTAGTGAAAGTGGTGAATCTGCTAATTGAAACCATGTCAGAGACCCTTCCTGAGGTGCCCCTTATTGAAGTGCTACTGTGACATAATGATGTGGAAATATGCTTTTGTGTGAGAAGAGCTATTGGATCTTCTGGGAAATATCACAGATGCTTTCCCGTTCCTTTCAGACATGTAAATATCTTTATGTTTAGACATGAGTTGAGCGGGGTGGGAAGTGAAGCCGAGTGAGGTGTGGAGTGGGGTTAAAAGCATCCACATAGATCCAGGAACCAAGTAAATACATGTGAGGGTTTTTTTCTGTATCTGATGTTAGCTAGGGCTTGAAAAGAAATGTCTATTATTAACAAGAAGCGCTGGCATGAACATATGCATACTTGAGAGTTATATTGACCCGTAGTTGATAGAGAAGGCCATCTTCTGCCTGAAATTACAGATGATCAACAGAACTCTCAGTAATGCTCAGATACTTAGGTTGTTCCCAAGTAATATGTACCTTATCAAGTATGGTTTGTTTCCAGCTTGTAGTATATGGCTAATGCTACCGCAGTGAAAAACACTACGTGCCACCTAGCACTTCTTACAATTGCTTGCTTTCTTCATGGTTTGCTTTAAGCTAAGCACTTCAGAAACTGAAAATAGCGTTTGAGTCTTTTTTTCCCCCCTTAAGATACAAAAACAGCAGCATAAGTTTTGTAATCTACTTATATGTTAGTACTTGTGAAACATAGCAAAAAAACCTGCTTACGAGCATGGTCTACACATAGCTGTCTCAGCAGCTTCATGAAATATGAAGACTTGGTTTGAGTAACTATGTTCCAACCGATATTAGCATTATCTGTTGTAGATGAAAATGGCAGTGAACAAATACAACCGTGCTGGAGTGGCCTTCTGTGCATATTTTAAATGCAAGTGGCCATTACCAGCTGTACCATAATCTTGTCTGATGTTTCATCTTGCTGGTGGCTCAGTGGAAGACACTCAGATGACTTTTTCTGAATGTGGTTGCTGCTTTCAGTGTATTTCTGCAGTCTTTCAATTATTTTACTCTTTGTTGGTTACACACTAATCTTCTGGGCTTAGGCCTATGCCGCCTCACTATCTGAATGCCTCTCTTGAAAATTTATTCACTGAAATGGGCATCACGTCAATAATAACAAATTAATCTGTCCATCTCCAGACTGGGTTAAGTTTCCTTCAATCATTCACTGAAGGTTCGTGTTTCCAGGCCCTGTTGCTACAGGTACCTCGATCCGTTCAGCTTCTCTCCAAGGTGATAACTACTTTCTGCTCCACATCTGTGTGACAGGAGATCTTTTGATTACCTATAAAAGTAAACTGCATCCTGTAGATTTCCTCTTAAAGCTTCTGCTTTACAGAAGAGAAGATCAACTTGTTGAGGTACATCAAGCTTGCTTCTCTTTTGCCTGACTGCCGTCTTCATCTTCTGTCAGTCTAAAATTATCATTTTTGAAAGGATTGAAGGAGTTGCATTAATATTTGTGTGAACCATTTTCTTGCACATTGTCTGTTCTTCTTTTCTTCTTCCCCTTGGTGTCTGGTTCATCTTGGCAGCTTTTAAAAATTCTGTTGCCTCTAGTGAGGGACTGCCAGATTAAACCAGTGAAGAGAAACCAGGTGACTGTCTACTTTTACAAATATAGGTTGTGTATAATAAATTCAGGTTTTACATCTATGCAAATTAAATCATCATATGATTCTGACTACATGCATTTTTTATCAAATATGGCATATATTTCACAAATTATATTTAACTTATAGTCATGTTGCTATTCTGAATACCTAGCTACGAGTTACAAGGTGTGCCACTAGATCTTAGTAAATAGGCTTATGAAAACAGAAGAAATAAGAGGAAATCACCTTTTTTTCTTGTATTCCTGGTAAGTCAGTGGAAAGTCTTTTCCTGCTATAGGTGATGATATAAACACCTCACCACTAAGCTGTTTAGAGACACAAGTACATCTTATTACTAGAAATGTAGAGATTTTGTAAAGGCCTAAACAGAACATGCCCAGAATAAAGAAGTTATAGAGCAATGTGTCTTTTGGTCTGGAGTTTACCACATCTAGTTAGTAAGGCCTTCTGCTAATGGTTCTGTCATGGAGTGGAAGACATTAGTCACAATGTCAAAATAAACATTTTACTTCTGCAAAATTATATTTGCACCTCAGGAATATTGTGAAGTGAAAATAGGATTTAGCACAATTCTTCCTTGGGGTTTTATTGACAGATGGGGCAGTTTTAGTGTAAGGCCCTAAGCCTTGCAATACGATCCCCAACCATAGGTGCACGATACTTTGAATAATCAATCTGTCAGCTGAGCTATGACAAGGATTATGCTGTGAAGGTAACAACTCAATGGTTTCACTGTTAATTGTCCTCGGCAACTGCTGCTGGTTTTTACATAAATAAAATGATATTTTGGTGAGCACAAAGATGTCTCTGTCAATACTTGTATTTCGGTCAATAAGAGGGTCTGGGTGGTGTGAAATGTGGGACTCAGTGGAATTTAAGCATGTGAACAAACAGGTGTGATTCGGAAAACGTCTGCTAAGCAGTTGCCTAAACCTCAAAGCGCTACATTTGCCTCTCATGATTCATGCCTTGGAGTTAGTTAGTTCCTTTTCCACCTGGGACTCCCAAGCAGCCTTTCAGGAGTGCTCATACCCAAGTCCTCTGGACCCCAGGACCACCAACATTCCTCCACCCAAGTGTCCTGGTCAGCTTGACCTCCTGGCCACTCCTGGAGCATGCCCCAGACTCCCTGACACAACTGGCTTCTTGACAAAATGCAACAGAGTCACAGTGGTAACGATGGTACTTACTCCCAGAAGGTTTTTTTGGTTGTTTTTTTTTTTTTTTTTTTGGAGGGGGGTGTTGTGTGTATTCCACAGCAATTTAACATAGTGAGGACAGAAATAATCCCGAGAAAACTCTGCGTGTGCCCCAGCCCTGGGAATAACCTAAACATTAGATTATGATCTGAGGAATCTTGAATTTGTTTGTGCTCAAGGGCACTGTTTCAGCAGAAGGGTCGAGACTGCCTTTTTTAAAATAACCATCAGCCTGATGGTCAGAGTCCTCCCTGGGGTGAGAGGAGTTGTGGATTGGGGCCTTTCAGGGCAGGAGAGATGAATCCCATGATTGCGTGAGTGCTCTAATCACAGAGTTGTTACATAGAGGGAGATGGGAAGCCAGCTTCTCCTCCAGCTATGTTTTAATAAAACATAAGTTTTGAAGGAAAGATCACAGGAACCTATTTTCATAAAAAGAATCAGGGTGTAGATACTGAGTGGATGGAGGCATCTCTCAGACAGCCCTGGGTAGAGAGCCCTGTCTTTAGAGGTAACCCTCAGGTAGAGCCCTGGCTTTAGAAAGAGGCAGGATTTTAGATTTGGGAAAAACCTCATTTTTTCCCTGGTTAATTCCAGTCAGCTTATGTTGAGGTCAAGGCACGCTGTGCTGGCTTTTTTCCAGGCTGCCCGGGTGTCTCTCCATGTGCATCACAGGAAAGTCGCTCTTTCTGGATACCTGGTAGGGGACCATGGGCCAAAAAATTCAATGTTGGAGCACCAAAGTTTTTGGAGTGCCAGAATCCTCTACAGGATTAGGCCATAACCCATATAAATCAGCATCTGTTTATTCATAAAAGACGGTTTCGTATTAACACCAGGACTTAGTATCTGCTGGTAACTGTTCTCTCAGTAGGATTTCTGGTCCATTTTTATTTTGTGTCACAAAGGACAGCACAGGAAACTGTTGGATTGCATATTATTTGTAATGAAAATTCTCACTGTAAGTGATTCCCATTAGAAGCTGTAATGGCTAGCATGGCTAGGCACTTATATTGGTTTGAGTCCTGTGGGATACAAGGTTAGAATTATATTTTTATGAAATTTAACTAAACTAAAATGAAAATACATACTAAAATTTTGACCTTTTTTAGGAAAAGGGTAATGATGTTCAAAGATGCTTATTCCTCCTCTAAAAGTCATTTCATTTTACCTACTTGCAAACTTCCAAAATCAGGGGCTAATATATTCCTCCAAAAAAAGGTAACAACATGACGGCAGTCCAGTGCACCGATTTCCCCTGCCATGGTGTATCTAACTGCTTTTGCCACGTATGGGATGTATGGGCACAGTTCAGACAGTCTGTCCCATTCATGTTTCCTTCCCCAAACCTGCTTGATACAACTGAAGAGGAGGTTACAAAGCTGCCCTGGAACCCTTCCACTTGTGATCTGCATCCTACAATATGGAATATTCTAAATATCATGGGCTTTCCCTAGCTAACAAGCTGGTTATTCTGGCTATGCATGAAGATACAGATTTGGGTCTTAATTAACATCTGTAGTTTAATCAAACCATTTATGATCCTGAGAAATCTGAACTGTAGACTTTCTGGTTTTCTGATGACAGACAAATACCATAAAGAAAAAGGAACTAAAATAATGGTTTAGTACATAAAGCCTTTGCACCAGCTATTGCTTAGGTAACTTTTGTGGAAAACTGTTAATGCTGAAGATCATATTTTTCAGTGTCTGACAAAAATTTTAAAGATAATAGATATGAGAATAATACATTAGGGACCTCACAAAAGTTTTTGGCGTTTAAGTTTAAACAATATTCTATTTAATTTTACAGGGACTAACTCTCCTGCAGTGACAATGCTGTAAATCTCCAGCTAGGCCCAGTTTTTTATTATAAAAGACGTTGGCCCAAAAGAGAAAATCTGGAATAAATTGCCATGAAAGTGGATTGGCCTGTTTAGTCTGGTGACCTAGTGAAACAGTCCAGGACTTTATAATCTTCAATGCAGACAGGTCTTCATTGTTGAAGGAAGCAGGAAGTGTAAAGAGGGCTGTAATTGCATATTCTTTAATAAGAAATATAATTGTTGCTTTCTGCAAACAGAACTCAGACAGATTTTAATAGTGTGCACACATTGAAAAGCCTGCGAAACACACCCTTCTACCCTAATTTGTTCATATACATTGATATATTCTAATGTATTTACAGCCTCTACAAATGTAGTCCATGTCGAACATTTCTGATGTGCAGGTTCCTTACTCTTTTTTTCCTTTTAGATTGACTATGTTATAGAGAAATACAATGGAGCAAGATTCAGTAAGAGAACAAAAGGTCCAGTAGATGTGGGGGGTTTGATACTTTGAAGTTTCTGTCTTAAAATAAGTGTTTGTCATTGCCATGGTTATAGTGGTCAGTCTTTGCTGCAATGTCAGGGCCATACCATCTTTCATATTCATTGAAATAGTTCCAGTTGTGCAGCATGTTTTAAAAAAAAGCCAAACCAGTATTGTATTTTGTTTCAGGAAACTTCAAATTAGGAAAGTACATCGGTGAAGTGGTATAATTTTCTTTGCTGAATTTGAAGAGATCACACCTTATGTTAAACTAACATCAATATAAATTTTGGCCAATATGAGGAAAAGTGGTGTTGTGCAAAGCCTATAGTAACTACTGAATATGAAGTTCAGCAAAAGCAGACATGAGCTTCCTCTAACACAGCTTTACCTTTGGTGGCTTAAATTCAGTTCTTTTTTCTTCATGTTCTACACTCTTGCTCTAGTCATTACAAAACAAATGGTCTTAACTGGCATTAGTTGTATGGCTTCTCATGAACCATGGTAACAGGCTTGAGATTTACCAACGATCGTTTAGTTTTCATCAAACTCCCTCAATCTGTAGATCTAAGCAAAATCATGCCATATGTTGGAAATGAGTTCAGTAGTGACTGTCCTTCAGCAGCTGTGCTAAATTTGTATTGTTCTGCAGCACCATTGGCAGCTTTTTTCAGGACAGTCGAGATCACAGATATATATTAAATTATTTTAATTTCCAATGAGTATCATATTTTAAAAGCCTTGAATTCTTCTTTCTGTGAAACGTGAAGTTAGGAAAACATTAGCTTTTCATCCCAGGAGACTCATGCCTTCAGTTTATTTGTAGAAAAGATACACCATGGATAGTGGACTTGTAAGATTCTCCATGATGACCTGACTAGAATAATAATCAGCTCAAAAATGTTAAAGGTTTCAGACTTTGTATCCGTAAAGCTCATGTATTTTTTTGTTTTACAAAAAAAAAAAAAAAGCAGCTGCATTCTTTTGTAAATCTGACATTGGCTTTAGAATATAAACACTCATCTGATAGTAACTGTTGTGTGTTCATCAACTCCTTTTATATCTTCCACTAATCAGTCACCCCCTGATAAAGGCTTCCATTGCTTAGGTGACCCATGTGTGAAGTATCCCACTTTAGTCCCCAAGGGGTAGTCGATATCATCTATCTGATCAAGGAAGAGTAGGACAGTCTGCAGTATCTACTGATGATATTTACACAACTGAGGTTTAGAAAGAGATTTTATTAAAAAGGATATCTGCAGAAAGAAGAAAAGGACCACTACTCTTTGTCATAGTTCATACAATCTGTCTTTTTTAAAACCGCGCGTCGAGGTAAGTTGTATCCGTGCAAGCAGGAAAATGAAATCGTGGTTTGCTACTGCTTGGCAATATTCATGCAGTGACTCAAGTCAACAATACTGAGGTTGAGAAGAACACAAACCAAGGAGGTTGCCCATGCAAATGATACATCCTGGTTGCTTCCTCATGAACTCTTCCATGAAATCTTGCTGCACCCATCTTGATTGCATATGCTAATCCTGGCTTCTTAATTGACTCATAACAGATTTATCTGGATTTCCAACTTCCTCTTCTCTTTAGAATGTTAATTAAAAGAAAAGCGATTACACTTAAGATATTCATGACAATAACAGAGTTTTCTGCTAGAGGTGTTCAGAGCCAAATTTTGCTTTTATTTATAAGGGACTATTTAAAATCAATGAGCTCAAGTCTGTTTTGTGCTAGGGACCTTTGGATATGCACAGAGCAAAAAATGGCCTTAGCAGGAATGGAAGACAGTTCATATAGTATATTTTCTAGATTTTAGCTCATACAGCAAAATTGAGAAAAAGCCCCCAGCTTTTAGAATAAAACATATATAACAAGTCAAAAGCCAGTTTGTTTGGATGAAAATGCACCCAGAAGTGCTCACGCAGACTTGTGTATTCTCCCTTTCTTCCCCTAAATCAGTCACTGTCACTATGAGGCCTGCAGAAGTAGGAAAAGGAGGGCTTTGATATTCTCCGTATGGAATACAGAGATTTTGAGTCATGTCCCTAGCATAAACAGATAATTGTCCTTTCTTATTTCTTAAACCAGATGCGGAGCTTGTTTATTTTTACTCAGGATTTAGGAACTCCTTAAATAATAGTTATGGTTTTTGTGATATGGACAAAATGAGATTTAATTAAAGAAGGAGAAGTAGAATGAAAATGCTCTTTCTTCTTTTTTGAAAACTTCATTCCTATTGTGGTCTTGTATTGGGCTTTTTTTCGTGTGTTTTTTTTTTGTTTGTTTGTTTGTTTTTTGTTTCTTCTTAGCAAGTCACTTTGTAGTCATAGTCTTGCTTGGTACCCCACCATATAGTTGTTGGTGATTTGGTTTCTTTTTATATTCCGTAGATTAAATCATACTATCCTATTTGGGATCTTCCCACCATTACAGCTTTTGCCACCCATAACCTTATTTTATGATCAAAGGGGAAATAAAGGGAAAGCAGTAATGTTAATAGGCTTTCCCATGCAGTCTCTCTGGGAATGGTCTTTTTATAAGTGTCTTGAACTTGACCTCTTCAGAAGGCCCAAAGGTCCAACACACATTTTTAAAGTTGCATTTAAATTTTAATATTTTTATTCTGTGAAGCCATTTAAAACCTGGCCCTCAAAACACAAAGCATAAATCTTTCAGGACAGTCATACAGTAAAATTGATGTGTGCGGAAGAGAAGTTCCGGAAAACCCCTAAAGCTCTGTTGCTTTGCTTTTCATGTTGTTTTATAGATACGTTCCCTACAACACTACCAAATAATCAAACAAAATCCAATGAATAATATTGTGATTTCATCACTCTGGCATTTGAACTTGCAAATACAATTTAGCAATGAATTAGGAGAGGAAAAGTTTTGCATTGCCCCACCCTCATTATAAAAATGTTCTTCAGAGCCAAACATTTGAGGCATTAGAAAGATTTACAGTAATAATATAAGTAGCTATAATGAACTTGGGAACAAGGGAGTCTTGTAAGAGATTCTCAGAATGAGAGAGAGGTTTTGTAAGCAATTCTATCAACACTAAATAAATATTTAGGAAGTTTGTCTTCTCTTAGTGAGTCTGTATAATAATTGTAGTGCTAATAGGAAGTATATGATTTGGATATGAGAAGATATGTATCTCTGAGTCCATACAACTTGTTTGTGTGGGTGAGTCTAGTTCTCATTAAAGGTACTGGTTTGACTGTCCTGATTGCTGCAGTCTTCTTTCCATGAAAATAAGTCAGCTTTGTCACCAGCTGTGCAAGGTTTGCAGCCTTCCCTCAGTTCGTCTGAGGACAAGCTCTTCTGTCTGCGATCTCTTTTTTTGGGATGGTCAACAAGGCAGCCAGATGTGACAGGTCAATTTGATAATATACTTGGAAAAGAAAAGAACGTGTGTTAAATGACTGAACTTCACCCGTAGGTGGGGGTCACACCGTTGCTCATCATCCTAATGTCAGTGTCCGCTCCTCAAGCTTGGTAACACACACAATTCCTGTTTAATTTTCCTTTCTTTACTTGTGCAACTTTCCTCGCTCCAATTCCTAAATCCAAATCTCTGACCATACCAGTAAACAGAGCAAACTGGGGAACAGGAGAAGGCAAGGTATGAGGGTGGTAGGCAAGAGTGGTAACCGGTCACCTCTGGCATCTCTGCCCCAACTCCCCCCGCCCCAGTTCAGTGTCCCCATGCGCAGGGAGTGGCTGGGATGGAGCGTGACCTCTTCTTCCTGACACTCGCCCCGGCTTCCCGTGTGCAAGGCTGAGCCGAGGATGTGGGCACAGAAACAGGGAATCCCGTTGAAATTACTGGAAAAAACCCCTCTCATTAACTTAATGAGATTTGGAACATTGCAAGGGAACTCCAGCTGGAACCAGATCTGAACCCGAGTGCGAAACATTCCTGAATATACTACCACAAACTTGTTTCAAGGAGAATATGTGCTCAGACATACAAATAGCTAGATTCTGATCTCGGTAACGCCAGCCTGAGTCTCTTGACTCATACAAACTGCACTCAGAGGACTAGCCCTGAAGACTATAAAATGAAGATGCACAAATGCCACAGGAGACTGCAAAAGGAGGGTGGAGCTATGAGGATTTAGCCACACACCTTGCTGGAACACCTTAAGACAGGTAGACCTGGCAGCAGTTGGCTGAGACGGGACTTTCATGCTGCATAATCACTACTTTCCATAATTAAGAGCGGAGTCTGACTAGGTTCACGCTTCACTGTGCTGTAGTCTAGCTACGCTCAGATCCTCAATACCAGACTTCTTGCCCAGCTCTCTAACAAACACACTTCGCTTTCCTTTCTTTAAGAGAAGTAACTGAGCTGCCATGATTGTTGGGCTTCTCGGGGGGAAGAGGACCGCCTTGTGAATATCAAGAAGATAGACGGAGGAGAGAAGAAACAGATTCTCCCTTCAGCTTAATGAGATAAGGCAGCAGGCTGGGCTCAAAATAGGCAGAGGAAGTGCTGAATGACCCAAGTGATGACAGGCTCGGTGGCATTCTTCTGCGTGTATAGAAGACACTTGGTTTGTCCATATGTCTCCATACTGTAGCTGAGAAACTACTGTGGTGTTCTCCTGGAGTGATATTCAGACTGCAAGTTTAGGCTGAAGGGGAAAGCCAGTCTGTTTCCATCTAGTTTATAAACTTTTGAAAAATGTCAGTAAAGATCTCTACGTTAACTAGTCTGTATTCTTTTCCATCTGTGGAAGTACTAAAAGTTCTCACTTCGATCAAATTTAATGTGAGTTTTCCTGGAATAAGAATTGGCCCTTGATAGAGCGTTGACTTGTCACCTATTTAAAAGTGTTTTCATTATTTTCTGATTACTTACCTAGCATTGCCAAATACAACTTTTCTTTATTAAGTAATTTAATACTCAGAGCTCACAGAAAAATTAACATGTCATCCGTCTCTTTCATTTTAACTGATTCAAAGCAAACTCCGTTTCTTAAAGTAGATCCTTTTTTTTCACATTGCACATCTGAACTTGCAGTGAAAGACTAATACAAAATAAATAAAAACTTTCTTTTTTGAAACTTTTGAACAAGTTAAAACACACCCAAAACTCTATTTGCAGTAATTGATACTAATTAAAATGCTGAAGCTGCATTAACAAGAAATGAAAAGGAGTATTTTGGGTCTTATCTTTTGCAACGTGAATGTTTTTCATGCTCAGCTTTTCATAAATGCAGAATTATTATACCTTGTATTATTTCCATGGAAAACGCTATTGCTGTTTGGCATTTTATGGGGTGTGGTTTATAATTTTATTAACACCATCTGTTGTTTAAAAGATAATATAGAATGTTTAAAAATTACCAAAAATGCTGGTGTACACAGAATCAGGAGCAACATTTGCAGTTTGCTCTTTGCCTGGCAATTTATCTGCACATAAAGCTGATTCATGTTGAAGACAGTTGAATTTAACTCCTTATGGTTCATGTGATGCTTTAAATATCTGCACTGGACTATGCAATAAACACTATTAATAATCATGAACACATTCTGTATCTGAAACAGCCTTTGCTGCCAGATCTCCTTAAAAATGCTAAAGGGTAAGGAGGGAAATGAAAGGCCATATTATGAAAGGACTAAGGACCCTAAGGATCACCTTCAAACAGAATTACATGTCTTTAAAAGGGAAAGGCGGGACAGCAAGATGAATGAGGAATGGATTTGTTTGCGTGACTTATGTTTCTGCTAGAAACACTTAGACACATCTAAAGGCAAAAAAGAGTTTTTAATTACTGAACAAACCTTTTTTCCTGAAGCTGAATGGAAACAGCATCATGGGCAGGTGGTTTTACACATTTCACTCCACCCACAGCCTGAGAGCAGAGCCAGTTAAAATACAAAGGCAGGAGAGGTCATAAATACAGGAGGTAAGGGATGCTTGAGTGAACTTGGAGAAAGATCACTGAAAAAAGACCAGGAGAGATGCCTGTGGTTGGCCTGCATCTTGGCCAGGTGGAGAGCTATTTCAGCTTTGCTTAACAGTCAAACCATCATGGCCGCCTCTGAACTTTGTCTATTACCTCACTGCTTAAAATAAATAGCCAGCTGCATTTAGAGAGAAAGGAGAGACAAAACACTATTAGGTAAGAGTTTGCCAGTCACGATTTGACTCTTCTGGATTTATGGGGCAGAGACAATTGCCCTCTTTTGTTAGAGATGTACAAAACCAAAGATACTTTCCAGCATGATCCCACAAAATAAAATCTGTAACGTTTTGGCTTCCAGCTACATATTTCTTATCTGAAGAATATGCTGAGGAGGACAAGTCCCCTGTTACCAACGAACGGAACAGTCATGTCAAGGAAAGGCCCATCAGCCTGTTACTGGCTGCCCACACAAATATTTTGGACTGAGAAAAACTGCACTTCAGACTAATAAGAATCCAGGTGACAGACATTTTATTTAACTCGATACCATAACTTTGTCTATAAGGAAAAATGGCCTAACAGAGCTATTCTGGGGGGGTGGAGGGGGGTGGGGGCGGAATGTTGTGGCTATTCTTGCACAGTATTCATCATAGTCTGGGGTAAAAAACCCAAACCCCAAACAAACAGACAAAAAGTCCATGGGTGTATGCACTTTATCTTGGAATTAGGCTGATTTTTATTCTAGAATAATTATTCCACTCACAATGCAGAGTAATTATTCCCAAATAAAGTCTTTTTTTTATTGCAATGAAGTGTCCACGGGGAGCTATCACAGAGTAGTTATCCCAGAATTGCTATGCTGCTTAACTTCCCCCATGTAGACAAGCCTTAAGAAATCATATCCAAAAGAAGATCGAGGAGAAAAAAAAAAAAGTGTCTGTGCATGTGTTACAGCATAAAGTGTGAGAGCTAAAAGTTATACATTGTAATGTAGATGCTGTAAACCACACATTTATCCCAGGAAGGTACACCATAATAGCAGCAGAAAAAGCTTTTGTGGAAACATGTAATAAGAATTCACGCCTTTTCATTTAAAAGTTACTTTCAAATATTTCAGATTGAGCTTTTGTCTTTATTCAATGCAGATGGACTGTTTACTAAGCAATTTTATGATATGCCCTCTCTGGATCTGCTGGGAAGCTGTGATTAACAGCGATGTTCAGTCTTTTGGAATACGGTAGCCCCGGTACGGTGCTGGGTCATAACTCCTTAAATGAGCTGAAATGCTCAACCTTTGGTGTGTGCCTCAACAACAAATTAAACTCAAGGGTGAGACTGAGGAATGTTTTATTAGCTGAGCTGGTACACCTCCTATTATATTAATACTTTACTGAGATACACGGTGCAGTCCACTGTCTCTCTTGCTTCAGGCTGAGTGATGTATAGTTATAACTGTGTTCATTATATTTAGGCCATGTTTTCACACTCTTTGAACTTGTAAAAGAGCCCACAGAAACTATGGATAAGTCAAAGGACTCCTGGAATTTGTGGTCCTGGGCAGGAGTTTGACTATCCTGCCACTTTATGTCACTCTCAAGGTTTCCTTAACTATGGGTGACCCAGACAGGACCATCTCCTCTGACTCCTGTCATATCTTCTTGAGAGAGGTATCCTTACAGTATCCCTGGAGTGTCTCAATCTCATCCCTGGGGCATACTGTGTGACGTGCTGTTGGATTTGTCCCCACTTCCACAGTTGCTGTGGTATCCCTGGCAAAGCCCTTCTGACACTTGGTCCCACATGTGGGTCCCACCGACACGAACACACGTTGCAGTATGCGGCCACTCGTGCAGTTGGAGAAGGCAGGGAGGAGGAACATAACGTTCAAGCATGAGGTAGAAAGTGCTAGTTCTGTTGGGAGCATCACAACAGGCTGATGAGGTACCATATCTACCAGCCAAGGCCCCTCGACAGGCACCGGTGTTAACACCAGCAGCACCTGGCTGGTGTGAGCTGCTGCTGTCGAGCCCAGGTCCGATGTTTCTCGGCTGCTCTGTGTCCGTATCACAAGCCAAACGATGCTGCAGTGGCCTCCCAGGCAAGGAACGGCCAACCCTGTGCCTGTAACTTCGGGATAGGTGGAGGAGCCCCACTATGTTTTTGTTTGCTTTTTCTTTTTTTGCCTGGAGCAGGCAGGTTGCCCATCCCAGGGCAAAGGCTGGTGGGCACCGTCTCCTGGAAGGTCACCAGGTAGCCCTCCCCGGATCGGGGGAGAGCAGCTTGTCATTTGCAAACCCACCAGCCTTCCAAATCCAAGCAGCTGCGGGGGAGGGGGGCAGAGGGAGCTCTGTAAGGTCTCTGCCAAGCCTTGCCGTGACCTTAGGTGCTGCCTCAGCGGACACGGCTCCGGCAAGGGGAAAGCCATGTGCGGTGCCATCTGGGCCCACGCTGGCGAGGTGACCCTCCCTCCGGCGCTCCGGCTGCGGACACCTGTGCCTCTGTCTGCCTCCAGAGCCCCAGCCCCTGCTCCTCTCTCAGCTCTCTCCCTGGGAAGAGCTCAGGCATCTCCCTCCATCTCTCCTCTCCGTGGACAACAGTGAGGAGCTGCTGTGTCTCCACCCCAACGCACAGTCAGGGTGGGGATCTCTGCGGTCCCTGTACCAGGACAGAGGAGATGCCTGTGCAACCTTTGGGGAGCCTCGCTCGCCCCTGCAGCCACACCGTAGGTGTAGGCACCACTGGGGACTGGCTTGTCTCCTGCCACCACAGGCTCTTACAGCTCTCCACTGCTGCCCCAGAAAACAGTCGCAGGGGCGGGGCAGTCGTTAAGGCAAAATCCTTAACATACCTTAACATACCTTTGATTTTAGTGAGTTTGAGAGGACCCCCTCGGCAAGTAGGAAAAAATAACATCCTAATAGCCAGTATCGAGAAGAATCTCTCAAATCCTGTATGGATAATTTCCTCAATATATGAACACTCTTCCTAATTTCTTGTTTGGGGAAACGCAGAAAAAAAATCACCCACCAAAAACCAGGGTTGGGAGGGGCTGTTTGTTTTTGTGAGTCTTCTAGCTCTTGTTTTGTTTTCATCTTGCTCAGCAGGACTGCCAGGCCCTTCCCTTCACATTCTGATACTTCTTCTTTGTGATCTGGATGCAAACATTAATTGCAGAAGCGTTTGAATTTTTTGAAAACATGTTACTGAATATTTTTTAAAGGATTGTCAGTAATGTTTGGGTTCAAATGTGAGAATTGGCTGATGAATCCCATGCTGGAGTGATATTATTCCTACTTTTTTGGCACCAGATACTTGTTCCTATTGCTTTCAACTGTTTTCAGTCAGGAAAATCAAATATTTGTGCTGATTCTGATAATCAGCCTGTTCTTGCACACTTTCTTAACAGTGATATTGCTGAGGGTAATCTTGTTACCCTTTCAAACACCACAAGAGGATGTCACAGTTAATGCCTTTGCAATAAACGGGGCTGTCTGTCCACAAACCGTGGAGGTATTCCCATACTGGCTTGCACTTACTTTATGTTTTTCATAGTTTTTCTTCCTGCAATCCTGATTGTTAACACTAGGAAAATGAGCTATGCTACAATGCAGGCTAATTACTGTGTTTTAACACATTTTAAGTCAGAGTAGTGCTGTTTAAAACCATGTCAGCAGGTTGCACACTGATGGGGATATAACTCACCTTTTTACCCTGTAACACTTGTATTACTGCCCACTCAAACTCTTCTCTGTCGTGTCCTATATACCTCACCTAATTGTGAGGAGCCTGCCGTCAGTCCATCAACCGTCGTGACAGTAACAGTGAGAATGTTAATTATTTAGCCATGATTTTCCTCATCTTGTTTCCCCTTAACTTTAGAGTTTCTCTGCCACATCTTTCCAAAGCTAAAACCTGGGGGAAAAAAATATCAAATAAATGCTTTTCTTTGTTTTAAAGCTTGTTTCTTTTTGTTCTGCCATAGGTAAGGGAAGTACATAATTCTGACATCTGAGAAGTCCGGGTAGCGCACAGACCTGTGAGATAATACCTGCTGTTTTACATTGCATGACTGAAGGAAAGGTCTTTTCCTTCCAGCATTTTCCCTTCATTTCTGTAGGGGGCACATTTTGTGAATGGGACTTCTGTTGGGAATCACATCCCCAACATTCATTTGCAGAGATGTGCAAAGCAATCAGCCTGACATCTCTGCCTCTCCTGTTGCATCGAGGGGACTGGGGCTGGTGTATATGCGATGATCTTGGCCTCCCGAAGAGCAATATGAGGACTGCAACTGAGACTATATTATTTTATTTTTTTCTTTCAGAGAACCTTGTTGCTCTGAGTCCTGTTTTGATCCTGAGATGAAACAGGCTAAGAAAACTCAGCCTGCTTTTTCAAAAAGTGGGGAATGACTGGAGTGAAATAGGTGGGCAGGAATCCCGTGGTGATGGGCCTCACACTATTCATGTCAGTTCTTAAGTTCTCCTTGTCACTTCATTTAAAAAAAAAACAAAAAACAACCTTAATTAGAGTCTGATGTTTTCCCAAAACAGTGTGTTGCCATGTAAATCTACTGGCCCAATGACAGTTACACAGGCCGCCTATGCAACATAGTTGTGTGGAGACACCACAGTCCCTATGGACTGTCAGCCACAGAGCTAAAAATGGGATTAACCCTGGCAAGGCATCTTGTGTACAATAAAGTATATTTGTTTTGGTGGAATGTCCGTGACCCCCTTTATTCCTTGTTACTCTTGATGTTTCACCTCCTGATACTGAGGTGTATCAGAGTATAAAAATAAGTCTCTTTTGTGTACTGGATATAAACAGGATCGATTTAAATGTGCCATTTCACTCTCACAGACCCAGCAAAAAGTCCCTTAAGGTTTAAGTTTATCAAGTGTGTGAACTTTACCCAAGACCCATGATGCTGACATCTCTGTATGATTCATAAAGAAATGTTCTGTTTACACATCAGCATGAGCCTCAAGAAGTAGAGTTTAGACGTGGCTTGAAATATAGGACAGAAATTGAATGTAATAATGAAAAGCATTTGATTTTCCCATAAAAGTAGCAGATACAAGGTCAGCAAGTGAAACATGAATATGCCTATTACTATCAGTGCTTCAGTCAGACTCCCAATCCAAGGCTTTTGTTCAGAAGCTTGTGACTCATCTATAAATATTTACCAAGGTGGCAAAATTGGCAGCAGGGACCTTGTACTTAAAAGAGGAGGTTTTTCTAAACAAACATTTTATCAGAAGAATAGATGTTCCATCTTGAAGTTTTGTGGAAAGATGTAGGAAATTTGTCCTCTGAGGTGGAGTATCCTAATGCAGAACATCCATAGGACTGCAAACAACAAATACAGAAGTGGACAGTTTTGCATTTAACCTTTAATTATTTTTTTTTAAACCAAACCTGGGTCAAAACAGATTTCAAAGAAGAAAATAACCAGCTTTCAAATCCTTAAGATTAATTAGAGCTTAATTCTACTGTATTTTCAGGAAAAATATATGTGTTATAATAAATCTCAGAAGCATTATTTCACTTGGAAACACATTTGAAAGAACTGCATGTTCTCAGAAGTGTAGTCACATTAGAAGTAGTTCATTAAAATGGTTCTAACTTTCTGAAGCGTGTTAAGCCTGCAGTATCTATTCATGTGAGGTAAAATTGCAGACTGAAAAACTTGTAGATGTCTGATAGTACAGAAGTTACTGTTGTTGTAAATCAGTCTTTTCTGTGGTTAAATGATAGGGTGGAGAAGGGTGAGGGTGAAGCCAGTAACTATCTTTCCTCTCCATCTAATTTGAGGGAACATTAAAAGATGAATGAGAAAAGGATTTTCTTAATTTTATGGCAGCTCCACAGCTCTCTCGGTTCAGCTGCTTTTTTTTTTTTTTTTTTTTTTTCTTCTTTTTTTTAACTTTCTGGTAAAATGGACCTCCATTGATATAAAGCAATGTGTGAGACACTGCCTTCTCAGAGGCAGCGTGCTCCTAGACTGAAGAAACAGGATTTCCAAACTGCGTCAGATGCTGTTTGGGAACAGAATTCTGCCTCTCTCTGCTCTGCCCCCCATATGTTGGCTGCTCATGTTGTAGGACACTAATGAACCCTGATGGACCTTAATGGTAAGGAAGTTCTGCTCAAACCAAAGGTATACACGAGGCAACACCACTTCTCTCCACAGCAGGACAACAATCAGAGTTGATGTGCAAATGGCCACTGGCAGATGCTTGTTAAAGATTGATGACTTTTCCTTTTTTTTTTTTTTACCTTTTCTCATGTTTTTTATTCCTTTGATTATTTTTTTTTTTGCCAGTCTTTGGTGACTTTCTAATTTAGATGAAAAAATGTAAATAGGAAATGAATCTTTTAATTGTAGGGCTGCATGTCCACAATCCTCACTTTTAAAGAACAGCACATGGCCAACGTCTCTGAATATCAAAACGATTTTATTTAGGTGTCTCTTTTTGGGAAGCTGTAAGACAATTATCTGATTTACCATGATCTGTGAAAGTCCATCCAGGAACCGCCTAAACTTTTAGTTTCTTTTTTTTCCTCCACCACTGTATATTTATAATTCAACTGCTGTGGAGCATTTGGTCAAATAGTAACATCATATTTACATTCCACCAGTGATATGCGGCCTCAGTCAAGGATCAGGGCTGGATGATGGTTTTCTTGCAAGCTGTTTTGTTTTTGTTAAATTAATAGGAAAAAGATCATTCTGACCCAGCAAGTTTATAATCAAAGCCTGCAACAGGATACAACAAGGGGCTGAGGCAGATGAATAGGCAGTAAACATGTCAAGAGGAAGAGGAGGAGGAGAAAAGCATATTTTTTCCATAAGAAATAGTAATTTCCACTCTTTACCTGTTTGGTCACTGTTTCTTCTGGGATATAGATTCCAGGAAAAATTATTTGCAAGTGAATGAGTCCTCCATCCTGCAAACACCTGTACAGGTGACTAAATCCACACACTTTCTTTAGAGGATTGGGGCTTCAGGGTTTTACAGTTTTGTAACCTCAGCCTCAAGTTTGATTCTGTTTTTTGATTACCTTCTTGTCTAGTGTCATAGTGACAAAATGGCAATCAGGCGCTTCTGCTTTTATATTTACAGTAACTTTGAGTGATCATATGGGGACTCACACAGGAAAGCATAACTTACTTTGAACCTCCTACCCTTTCCTCGTGTATGGCTTAAAATAAGTAGGCACAGTTATCAAACTCTTGTCAGGACTTGTAACTTGTCTGCAATAACAAGGTTAACCAGCAATAGCAGTCTATGCTCTGTGGTTGCATGCCAGTAAAACACTGACAAATTGAAAACTGTAATGAGAATAAACACATTATGAATATACCAAGCACATTGACACTTTTACATTAGGAACTGCGGTCATGGTAAGTTGCCTTGTCCTAAGCAACCCCTGCCTTTTGAAATAGTGCCCCATTTTAAACTTATCATGTGCTCTAAAACAGTGGTAATAAACGTGTCCCATGTGCCATAACCCTAGGATTTCAAGACATGGTTTAAAATGATTTGTCTGCTTGGCGTATTCCTACTTCCCCCAGTAAACAAGATTGAAAGTTAATAACAAGAATGCTTTCATATATGAAAACATAAATTGTCATGGAGCTGAATAGAGTTCTAATTTATAGGCAATCAGAATCTTCAAGCAATAATTGTTCTATTATTTTTTGTTTGGATTTCTTTTAGTTTGTTTTTTTTTTTTTTTTTCCCTGCAGATATGGTTTGGCATGTGTTGATTAATAAAACATTCACTGAAAATCATTTTCCAGCAATGAATTCTCCTAAAATGAGCTCAGTGATGTTCTGCGAATTACGTAGAGGATTCTACGGACAGAAGAGTGTGACTTCCTGGGTTGGTACACAGCACGTATACGTGCGGTAAGGATGTGAAAGGGTGGGTGACTACAGCAGGGCTGACAGCTCTAGGTCTAAATTCGGCTCTTTGCATGTAAAAGCGGAGTGAACAGGGTTGTCCGATTCCCCTCCGCCGCGCGCAGTGTTTCGGAGCGTGGCGCAGCGCAGCGGCAGGCGGTCGGTGCGGTGGGCAGCCCTGGCACGGAGAAGCACGGCTCTCAGCAAGCAGGTGTGTCGCAGTCAGGAGCGAGCTACGTTGGCAGTGCTGTGCGGGGAAGTTTGTGCAGCGATTGCCAGCACTGGCTGGAGCAGTCATTATCTTTCCGCTTTGCGGGAGCCTTCTCCATGTCTGTTTAATTTCCCCCTCCTTCCTACCCCTCCAACAGGTGGAGGCTTGGCTGGTGCCCGTAGGGTATGTGTCACGCAGGAGAGGGACGGCAGGGGAGGAAGGAAACTTTAGACCCTAGAGTAATTCAGGTAACCCAGGATGATGCTGCCAGTGGCTGGAAATGAAAGCAGGTGCTTTTGAGCCTCCAAAGCTCTTCGTGTTGTGGAGGATCTGCTCCCAGCCGAGCCCTGGCATCCGTGCAGGACCCGACAGGCTGCCTTGTGGGTGTCCTAGGCAGCCCGAGACCTACGGCACTAGCCTTTGTTGTCACTCAGATTTGGGGAGCAGGATGTCAAAAAGGCAGAGGAAGGGGGTGGGGCCATAGACCTATTATCCCTCCTTATCAGCCCATGGAGTGGGGCCAGTACCTGAGGGAACAGCGTGGAGCATGATTGCTCACCTCCCATGGAGAAAGGGTGCATGCCTTGAGACTGTAGCTGGGTGGTTTTACTTTCCTGCCAAAAATTCAGAAATTTCCCTCTTTGTATCAGGATGAAACAAGTGTTCCAAGGTGACTCTGGAGAAGCCAGTAACCTAGAGGTTATTAGGACACTCACATGGAAGATGGAGACCCATGCTGCAAGCCCTCCTTTTGCTTCATTCAAATTGGACATTTGAACCTGCCAGAGGCTACGTACAACAGATGTCCCCTTTTCACCATCCTAGCATTTTTTCAAGGGTGGGATTTTCCCCACCTCTCTGCACAAATCTCTCCTCCACCCTGTGTGAATCGTTTAGGCAGTCAGAGAGAGAGGCCAAGCAGAAGAGGTGAGAGACACCAGCCTGGATTAAGACAGCCTAAAGCTGCAAACTTCAGCATTAGGCAAAGTTTTGTCCTTGCCTCACTTCAGTAAAGTTTCCTCCTGGGGAAGGACAGGTGACAGCAGAGGGAAAAGGACGGCACCATTCCCCAGCAGTAGACTCAATCCCATCTTAGTCCTGATGGCAGGGGTGACAGGTCACTAACGCTGAGGAGAGGATGTGGATTTGCTAGGGTGAATGGGCAAGGCCACCTGCCTCTGTAAATGCTTTCTGAGGGCTGTAATCATGTTGTCTAACTTCAGCGCCCTGAACTAACCGATGCAGATGCCTACATCTTCCTGTGGGCTATACAGAGAAATTAGGCTCTCAGATCGGTTGCCTGAACGTGGGAGTCTAGCACCATTTGGGATACGCTCGTGTCACCTGCCTGGCCTGCAGCTGCTGCAGCAGAAGGGCGCAGATCTCCTGTAGCGCCTGTGTTGTACTTGTCGGCCTTGGGCTGGTATCTTGGCCACCCTAAATTATTCCAAGCACTTGAAGCTTGATTCTGAACAAAGTAATTGAATCCTGGGCTCCCACTTTTAATTACCTTGAATGGCAACTGGTCTAGATGCCTGTAGTAAAGCATGCCTATATAGGTGGTATGACAACCTCCTCTCTCCGCAGCGTCTGAGCAGATCAGCTGGGAGCCCTTATCTTGCAGTCCTAGCACCCTTGGGAAGAGCACAAACTTGGTTTGGAAAGCTCACGCAGGAGCTCTCACCAACGCTGGGCTCTGCTGGCGGAGGTCAGATGGCAGGACTTATACCATGTTTCCATCCAATCTCTTCTCACTCTCCTGTTTTATTTTCTCATCTCTCCCCAGTGATTGATGACTAGCCTCATCTGTGATTCTGGGCTGAAGCTTACATCAATGCAATTTCTTGGATCACCTTCAGATTTGGCTCCTTCAATAGAAATACGGTATTCTCTTCTTCTCCAATCAACAGACTTAAATGCTTTCCATTTCAGTAATTTCCAGATTCGGATGGCATTGAACTGGCTCTTGGAAAATACTAAATAAAACAGTTAAAAATGTTGAAGTAACGGTATTAGTTTTCTCATTTTGCCTTCCCAAAGTGTTAAATATAGAAATGATGCTCTAGAATAATTTTCTTTTGAGTGAGCTGAGGTTTGAGCTTTTACCCTAGGAACAACTTTCCTAAGAAGACTCGATTGTTTTAACTACCTGTTCTGTCAGGTCATCTGCCATATTGATGTGTTTGGCACACATGTCATCTTTGTGGCAGCTAAAGAAGACCTTTTCAGTGATTCTCTGCTTTTCTACAGCACCGCCCTTGGCTAGTCTTAGTAGCCAAGCTAAGGGTAAACCTGTGCTGCAGACAGCAACATCGCACGGAGCTGTGCAATAATGAAGAGCTTCATGGAGGTTAATATACTCTGCCAAATAGACTTTGTCTGAACTAGCCAATAGCCACTGTCTCCTATTCAATTTTATGTGATTTAGCCCAAAACCAACTGTCAGTCACAGTAGGGGCTGTGTTACTAAACTATCAGTGCACTGTCAAGCAAAAAATGCTTCAGGTGCATGGCAAAGCGGTACCCACTCAGCACTTTGCTATAATTACATGGATGGAACTAATGAGGGAAAAGGTGTTGTAAATCTTCTTTTTCATCCAGTCTTTCACTGTCCTCTTGTCTTTCTCCAGACTGTAACAATGGCCACAAAAGGCCCGGAACCCAAATTAAAATAACAGGTGTTAAAATTCAAGATTTAAAAAAAAATAAAGTCCACCAGTAAACTGAAATGAAAACTGAGCCCTTGTAAAGCGTCCATTTATGTGATGTTTCCTTCCCAACATTTCAGATTATATTAGCATTTTGTAAAGATTTTTTTGTAAGTATGGATGTGGGAAAGAAATACTGCCAAGGTATCTGCCCCATAGAGCTTAGTAAAACCATGTGCATATTCACGTCAGGAGAAATATACTACCTGGCACCGAGGCAAAGATTTTGCAGATGATACAAGAGCTCTAATCTCAGTTCAAAATTTTTCTTGATTTAAATATTATTTTGTTCGTGTTAGATTAGGTCTTAGAAGTTTATGGCTGAGAACAAGACCCTAATGAATATGCAAAGAGTGAAATGACACTCTAAAGAAAAAGTTATTATTAGAGCTCAGCAATAAATGATTTTCAGATGGCACTAACACTTTCAGAAGTTATATTTCTGTTCCAGAAAAGGATGAACCATCATAATCTTAAACAGTGAAGCATCTTAGTTACTATATTGCATTGTAGATAAGCTCTTCTCTGCTTCTCTTTTACTCTAAGCTCTAGTAGCCTTATAAAATTTCCTGCACTCTAGAAGGGTTCAGTAAATCAGGGCTTATTTTCTGTCTTGAAGGATATAGATTATCTTTCACTCCTTTTCTAAAATCTCTCTAGAAAATGGTGGACCTTCTCGCACCACTGATTTTCTGTAGCCAAAGAAGTCCCAGCTACCTACTGTGTGGGAGGAGAGGCTCTAAAATGTAAACAGGCTAATACTACACCACACCATCGGATAGTGATGAAGCCGCAAGAAAGAGATGGTTGGAAGGGTGCCGGTGAAAGGTTGCTTCAACTTGAGCAGAGGAGAGAAAGTTGTCCAAGTAAGTAAGTGAAACGGAGAAGCAGATGAGAAAATAATGCTGAAGCTTCCTCAGCTGCAAGAATCAAAATGAAATTTCCTTGAATAAGTGTTTTGTAATTGTGCTCTCTAATCCAGGAAACTATGCTAGACTCAAAGCAGAAAGTTGCAATATTCAGGTTAAGGGCCAAAACCCCCTCTGAGACTGCACTTTCTATCAGGGCACTGGTAAGTGCAGACTTTTAATGATTTTTTTTTTTGCTAACATCATCCTGTCTTTCACAGACAACTCTTTAAGGAAGTGTTTTAGCATAAATAGCATAATATGCATTTTTGAAAGTAACAGAGTTTTACAATACAGTGCATGTTATACAAATAATTTAGCAACCAAAATGCCACTGCCATTTTATTGAAGAAGCTGTCCCATGACCTTCCATCTCTTCTCTTCTGCGTGACATTGAGCACTGGCTTTTAAAGTTATCCCTGCCAAGCATTTAGACAGACATTGATTATTAGGTAATCTGCTTATTCTCTTGTTCCCTGCTTCACTTCTAGGAAATGCACACTTTTTCATTTCTATTATTTAGCAGGTTTTTTTCAGCAATCTTTTTAAACTAGGTAGAGACAGCTTTAGCAAGCAGCAGTAGTATGTAAGTGGGATAAATCCATCTTTCAGAAACTTACACTTGGTCTTGCAGGTTTTCTTGTTATTAAGGTTAGCTCTCACTCTCTTTCTCCATTTAAAATAAGCAGTCTTGCATTTTTAGCTATCCTGCCAATATAGTTTTAAGTTTAGGGTGTCAATTTTTACTTCTCACTCAAAATCTGATTCATTTATTCTCCATGAACTTGAAATCATCTTCATAATGTTTAGCCATTCTGGCTGTAAAAAAATCTATGAATTGAAAAAGGCATGATGCACTGCTTCATAATGCTTAACAGTAGTGTTTTTTTGATAAGACAATTAATAATTTTTGTCTTATTTATTTCAACTAAAATAAGCATTAAAATTGGTCTCCAAGGGCTCTGCAAGAGTAATACTTTAGTCGTAAGACAGTCAGAAGGGTTATTTTTACTTGGATCATTTCAGGGATAAGGTTTATCTCACAGCCCAACATCTAGTTGTGTCGGCACAACCAGGAGGAGGCAAACTGTGAAGTGGGGAGTGGGAAGGAGGAAATAGAAAGGTCCTTGGCTGCCAACTCCTCTGTATCATTCAATGAGAACTTGCATCCCTCCCTAATATTTTTGCACCAAATCCCTTCTACCCCCAAAACAAGGGGCCCTTTTCATAAGATGAGCAGGTGGATTGACCAGGGAGGGCAGGTTAGAGCCTGGGCTCTACTTCCATTAACGTTTTTGCAGTCAGGATGCAGTCTCTACCACAAGTGATATGTGCTTTTTCACAGCTCTCCCCACACATCCACAAGGTGAGATGAAGTTTTTCCCTGGTTACTGGGAACGAATCACAAGGTAGCCAGCTCATCACACTGTAACTCATTTTTTCCTTATACCATTTAGCCATAAGAACAAGGCGGAAGGAAAAGCCTTTGCTTTTGTGTTGCTTTGCAGTATGGTTCTCAGAAAAGCATAGTTTAATCTGACTCGTGAGGTATTGGTCACCAAGACTAATTTTGATGTGGCCTCAGGGTTTCCACCTCTCAAAGGTACTGATTTAATCACTATTTGCCCTTCACAGACATTTGGAGGAGAAATTTTACAGTAAAACTCATAAGAATGGCTTAACCAACAACATGTAGGGCAATGGTGATGAGCATCACAGAACAAGCCACCTGTGAAACACCTGAAAATACTTGCTTATGGATGCCATTTTTTTTTTTTCACATAGTGGGCACAAACAGCTGGCTGTTACATTGTCTTTTCTTCCTGGTAGGTTGTTCCTTTTAAATTGCATACATGACTTTGGATACATAAAGTACTTTTACTACCACTGGTTATGAGAAGCGCAGGGAAGAAAGAACTTTTCAGAAAGGAACAGCACAAAACCTATTCCCTGTAGAAGAAATAACAGACTTTCTGGCATTTAAAGAGCCTGTAGGATGGCTTTAAATGAAGCTGCAAAACATTGGAGAAACTTTATTAAGTGCTGATGACACTTGAAACTTCTTGCAGCAACCAGAGATTCACAGGAAGATGATGCTATCTTTGTGTTTCTCAGTGAAAAGAACATGTAAATATGCACATAGTTCATTACTTTTAAAAGGCAGATTACCAGCTAATTTTGACAACTAAGTAGCTCCTCACAAATATGCAACCATTCAGGCATTTGCTTAACTTTCTGCAAGTGTTTCTGAGCCTACGCATTTTCAGCCTCTTTAAATCAACAGAGAGCCTAACAAATATTTTTTGGAAAAACCAAGGACTTCCTTGTGTTGTACCACTACCACACGTTTCACTTAAAACCAAATAACAATTAGACTTAACTGTGAATATTTCTTTATTATTACCCCCATTTTGTTTGATTCCTTCCTTATGTAAGTGGAAATGAATGTTGATAATTAAATGTTGCAATGCTATTACTGGCCACTGCTATGCTGAGATATGCTGGTCTACATCACCTAATTATTTTCCAAACCTAGTGTGGTGATTCACCATGAAAATTATTCAGAGAGAGTTTTCCCATAATAACTTTCACCAGCTAGCAACATTATCACAGTAGCAACAAAACTAGCTAGATCTGTTCTGGTTCCTATTGCTACAGTATACACATATGATGTATATAGATACACTGTCTCTCACATTTCTAGCATAGTGTGATGTAAGTGACTCAACCAGATTCATGTTCTCCTGTGGCAGGTGAAATACATGGCACTAAATGATCTGCATTTACTACCAAGTGACAACACAGGGATGTGGACATGTGGCATATCACGGGAAGAATATTACCACTTGCTACATTCCCAAAAGACAGTGAGAAAGACACGTAAGGAGCCTTAGTTTCTCAATGCATAGAACAGGCCTTTGGGAATGTGAGTTTAACACCAACGTGTACAGCCCAAAGTAATACCGGAGACAGGTAGAGATGCAGTCTGGCCAAGGTAAGACCAGACTGTGACTGAGCTGTTACCGAGAGTGCGTAATTTCTCTTCCTCATAAAACTTTCTCTTCCTCATAAAACTAACAAGCTCTTTGATGCATGCTGTTGCAAGCAGTTTTTTGATTCCTTGCAGACTAAGACTATGCCGTGTGTCTTTTCTAGTAGTTATAGTTCTTCAGCAACTATAACTAGAATTTGATCCTGAACACATATGTGTAAAAATGAGTTTTTAATGATTTTTATGCCATGCATCTATAAAAGTTTAATATGCTATATTAAGGTTACAGTACTACTGACCATTCCTGTTTTTCATTACCCTCTTTTATTCTGGCATGTCTGAAACTACAGCTTGATCCACAGTCTACTGAGTTCAGTAAGGGTCTTCCCTTGGCATCAGAGGGCTTTGGATCAGTCGTGTCAGTTCCTCAAGACAAAGACCCTACCCTTTGAATTTATCAGTGCGTGGTTTACATCGGTAGTGCTCAGTAAACGAGGTGAGTTTGCTGGGTCAGGGACAGCCTGTTGTGAGTTCATAACTGTTCTTAGCTGCACAGTGGAGACCTTGCTCAGATCATGGTTCTACGAATACAACGAATAATAAATGAAATTCAAACTCCGAAACTATGCAATTAATTTCCGTTCCGGAGAACTAAGAGAATCCAGCAAGAATGGATTCTCAAGTACTGAGGTGACCAACATTTGTAAAATACACCAGCATGCAAGCTTTTGCTGAGTAAACTGCAAACTTCCACGCTATTGCAGAATGACTGTCAGTTCCTGCCTCATAAAATCTAAATGCAACTTTTTTTCAAAGAGTTAATCAAAGTACACCACCAAGAATAAGTAATTTCAAGAATTACCATCAACGAACTCATTTGAACCCTGCCCAGCTGCTGCCTGCAGCTTCAAACAGATGCAGCGCTCATTCCAGGCACTCTCCCATTCCTTGCTGTCCACCACACCTCTCTGGAAAACGGGGACACCAACTGTTACAGCTACAGAGAAGTCTGCAGAAAGGTTGACATCAAAGATGTGTTTTTCCTTTCTTTCCTAATTTTCTTTTCACTTTTACAAACAGTGGCTGGTATATGTTTTGGCAGGCTTGATTTTAGATCACCTATGGTTAAGGGCCATAGATGTTACAATGAAATAGTAGTTTTGGTTTGTTTATTTACAATATGTCTTTTTCATTTAGACTTTTTCTATCAAATGAAAATCTCTCTGCCCACAGACAAGCTGTAGTAACTTTCAATGGGAAAGTAACTTTCTATCAGTAGTTTTTTTGTACGTCTTCACTTTTAAAAAGTGTTATGAAAAGAGCTGCAAAACCCACCGTTGCTTGCAAAGAAAAGAAATTGTAATTGATTCCTACCACAGAGTAACCATTCTTTAATATTTGCACTATTCACTATGAGTTCATTAGCGTACCAACAGCACATCCCATGAATCACACCATAACGTTGTCAAAGCTTTTTATAGTAAAATAGACTAAGGGCAGAGGATTCGTGTAAAGGGACGAGAATGTAACTCACACATTAGTCAGTGATTGTGAATCAAAATTATTCTGGGTAATTAAGTAACTCTGAAGGTGTTTAAGTACACTAAAAGAGAGCCAAGACAGTGTAAAATACTTTTGGGCTAAAGAAAGCATAAATCACACTAAATTGCCCTAGAATTCAATCCAACCACCTTTTAAGGTACAGTACTGTGTATATCCATAAAGCCAGCTACCACAGCCTCTCTGTTGAATATTTTAATTAAGGGGATTCTGTCAAGGTATTTCTCACTATTAGGAGAATATTGTATACAAAACAACTAGAGATGGGTGAACTCATTTTACCTCATTACAAGCCCATTCAAAGACCATTTCTAATCATGAAATATTATTAGCTTCTTGTTGTTTTCAGAAGATGATCATATAGAATAATATCTAATGATAAAATAAGGGAAGTAGAAGAGAAGGAACGAGCATGGGAAAACAAATATGAACAGTGTGAAGAATGGATTAGATAATACGGACAGAGGATCTGAAAGGAATACTAGTAATACCTTCTACCCATGGTCCAAAGAAATATCTGGCACATTAGGTAGCTGTGCATTTCTTCTTAACTGCTAAGTTACAGTACAGTCCTAATTCTTACTCAAAAAAAAAAAAAAAAAAAAAAAAAAAGGGTCTAAATTACATCAAATAAATATCTGCAAAGTCAAGCTGGCTCTGCAAAACCTGTGGACCATAAGAAAAACGTAAGGTGTTCACAGACATTGAATTTGCTCAAGACTAATGATAATCCCTTGTGAAATGCAAACTGAAATTTGTTTGCCTACCAAAACAAGGCCTTTTTCTTATCCCCCTTCCCATTCACAGACACAGGCATGTGTTGGCTTGCTATTGTAGTTTATGAATGTTGGCCTTTTTTTCTGTGAAATTGGTGTTATCAACTTCATTTGACAAAATGTAAAATTATATGTAAAGCTGACAGACTTGGAAAAAGTAAGTTAAAAGGAGATAAACATAGCTTTATGAAGTTGTGTTCTCTTAAATAGTTCTTTTACTCTGAAGGGCTACATAATTACACTAAGCCATATGTGTGTCTTTTTTTTTTCTTTAGTATATATTCCTGAAACTGGACAAGTGCTAATAGCACCGCTCAGGAGAATGACATCTATCATCCAGAAAGTTCTCATTATAACTTACTTTATTAGTTCAATGATGAAAAAAAAAAAATCAGCTATAAATCAGAGTCTCCAATTAAAGTTTTAGCTGAACTTAAAATAATATTCTAAGGTCTGATCATAAAAGTGTGGGATTAGGCAAAAGCCAGCCAGACTAACTGTCACTGCTTCTTTACCTGGAGACCTACCTGATGAATTATACCGTTCCCACATAGCACAGGACAGGCGGAATTTGAAAAATACATCCCATAGCACATAAATCGTATGATATAAAGTAAACACTCCACAGGTTATGGGGTTTAGTGTTCTGGAATCAAGATTTCTTATGCCAATTGGTAGCTTTTTATGCTCTTCATTGGTCTTTTAATAACAAGCTATTTGATCTTTCTATCTAATTGCCCTCATGTTAATAATTACGCAGGGTTAGGAAAGCTCTAATTCTTAACCGTGCATATGGGAGGATGTATAGTTATGACATCCCTGTAAAATCTTCGTGAGAAAGACGTGACCCAGGGCAGTGCAGAAACTCTCTTGGAAGGGCTGATGAACCGGGCACAGCGCCACACTGACGTAGGTGCCCTGTGCCAGCTTGCTGTGCCAGCCTGGGTGGTCGCCGTCCCTCAGAGACAGAAATCCTCCCTAGAACACCTTGCCTGAGGGTGGCAGAGGAATTTCTAGCTCCAGTGTTTTTATGGGCTCCATTTTGACTACCTCAGAGCACGTCACAGTCTTTTCGTGACTTGCTGTTTCAGGCAGGGAAGCTGCCTTTTGCAGGTGGTAGGCTGAAGGCTCTGTGGGGCTTGCAGGACTCCCTGACAGTCACCAAGCAGGGACTTGAAGCCCACATCTCCGTATCACACACAGGAATGATAGGAACATTTTTCCTATTTAGTGTGACTCTGACAGTTCCACAACGGTGGAGACTAGCAGACATGGTATCTTGCGAAAGCTGGCTGAAGACTGCTGTCTTTCTGCTTATTCCAACAGCTCCATGAGGCAACGCAATGGGTACAAATGTTTTGTGGACAATCACTCTTTTTTTTGTTTTCGAAGCATTTCTTCAGGCTGGGCTGCTTCAGTCGCTGCTTTGTTAAGCAGCTCCACAAACACTTGCACAAGAATGGTGGAGGGGCAGAGACTGATATGGTCTTTAAACCATCTGCAGTATGGGAGAGGTAGGAACATGTCAGACTCGCTTTGTTTCTGAGTAATACGTTGGAATAACAAAATTCTTTTGTTCTTGTTTAGCCACATCGGATGTTGCATAGGGCAGTTGGGAGTGGAGGGCGAAGGAGAAAATTTCTTCGCCTTCTCCCTGCCTGCACGGGAAGCTGAAGTTCCCGGTCGGCAGCTTCTGCTCCCCCCTCATTCCCACGGCCAGTGGCATGGCTGTGCAGCAGGGAGGCAGTGACCGTTTCATTTCCCGCTAGACACAACCGAAATCTTGTCTACCGTGTGGAAGACCATGTCCATTTTGGCTGATTACGGAAAGAAGGATCTAAGGAGGAAGAAGAGGCCAAGGTGGACATAAATGTCAAAGTCATGGGCAATCAGCTGCTTCGGTCATACTCCTGTTTGAAGACAGGGGGTCTGGGGGACTCCTGCGTTAGCCCTGCAGTGCGTAGGAAGCCACCCTTTACACCCTGGTGCCGGAAAAACAGGTCTGGCAGGGTACTGGACTGCCATGCTCTGGAAGAGCATGGGGCATGATTTTCCCATTTTCCCATTTCCTTATGCTTTTCGATTCACTATGTGAAGAAGAGGGCTGCGAGCCCTCAGGTGTGCTTGGGAGCGGGTTGGTTTCTGTTTCTTTTCCGCACGCCGCTCAGGGGTTTGCAGGCTGGCCCCCACTCTGCGGAGAGATAAACGCCAAGAGGGGAGCTTGAGGTGCTTCTCTTCCCGCCCCATTCCTCTCAGCCCCTCCACACACCCACTGCTTGTTGCTGGTAAAAAAAAAAAAAAAAACCCACCCCAAACCAACAAAAAACCCCCAAAGTCAAGCCCTTTCAGCAGATTAAACTTTTTCACCGAGCCGTTCTTGAGACGTTACTTCCCGTTACCGTTAATATTTGTCAGCAGAGTTGCTACTAACTCTCCGTGCAAAATAACGCTGCCTTTCCCGTACCCTGGTGTTACTCAGCACAAGCCCTATTTCACTTAGCAAACGCCTTTTCCTTTCCCCTGGATGGTCTTTTCTAAGCCGAGGCTCATCCCTCCCTTCCCTTCCCTCCCCACCCCACCCCCGCCAGTGGCAGAAAGGCAGAGGAGGGGGGCTTTCCCCCGCCTTGTGCAGCCCGCAGCTGCGCGGCGCCCCCGCAGGGGACCTGGGAGGGCCGCGGGTAGCTCAGCCCTGCGGCGTTGGGGAGCGCTACAGGGAGCTCAGAGTACGGGAGGGCGCAAGGCTGGGGCTTGGGAGAGCCCCGTCCTGCCCCTCTTCTCAGGCTGGTGGGGACAGTGCCGTGACAGGAGCCAAGCACTTTACCCGAGGACAGCCGTTACCTTCTCCCCACCCGCGTAAAAAAAGCTTTTTCTGCTACGCTGCCCTGCCTTCCCCTCAGCGCCCCGGCTAGAAAAGCCCATACTCACTCGCGCCAGCCCCGCCGTTGACCTCCGGCTCTGGCCTAAATCGCGGTGGGCACCCGGGAGCGGCGTACGCCGGCAGAACGGCGAGCACCGCCGCGCGGGGACGCGGAGGCGTGTGGGCGCCGGGTAGGCCGAAACGGGCACGGACCAGCCCGTCTCCTCGGGAAGGAGAGGAGCGGGGTGGGGGCGGCGAGCGGGGGCGTGCGGCAGCGCTCCGAGGCCGGCGGTGCCGGCCGGGCCCCGCCGCTTGCCGTTCCGGTGGCGGACGCGAGGTGGCTCCGGGCGGGGTGACCCGCTTGCAGCCCCGCAGGCCGCGCCGGGGGAGGAGGGCGATCCGTGCTTCTTGTTCTGCCACGTTTTAACGGCGCTTGCTCATCGCCCGGTCCGCCGGAGGCCAGACGCAGCCCTCCGGCAGAAGCTGAGGGCTGTGCTCGGGGGAGAGGGCGGCCGCCCCGGGGAGGCTGAGAGGCCTGGGGTCAGGGTGAAGGGCGGCCGGTGCCCCGGGAGGTCGCGACCTGCGGCTGGCCTCCTCTCTCTCCCCAGTACGTCGAGCGATGGAGCGGGTGGCGGGTTTTCCAGGGCGAGCGCGCTTGCGGCTCCGTTTGAAAAATTAAATGGCGAGGGGTAGGAAACGGGTGGGGCGACCGTGTAGGTAAAGGTGAGGGAGACGCTGCGAAGACTTTCAGGGCTTTAAAAGTTGGAGCAGAAGTTGTTTTCTTCCCCTTGCTCCTTCGAGGTAGGCTATTTCCACGAAGAAAATTCTGCTCACATTACAAAAGGGGGATGTCAGGGGGTTTGACTGTCATTGAGGTTGAAATGAACTTTGTCACCCTGTTTAAATATTTAAGTCTCCTGACACAGGCAAATACATCACGAAGTGCTAAAAAATATATTTAAAAATACAGCTGCCTTTGAGATTAAGCATTCCTATTCCCACTGCATCCGTCCACTTCGCTCAAGCAACCCTGAAGTGTAGAGTATGGCAGGAAACTGTGGACCAGGGAAGCAGCTCCATTATCAGAACCTCTCTATTTGTGCATTTGAAGTGGTAACACTTTGGTTTAGACTAATAGTTTCAGCCACTCTGTTGATTTAACTGATTTCCAGGAGGTTAAACATCATATTGATACGCATGTGTATCAGTTGTCTTTATGCATCCAGTCATACCAATGACCTATTCCCTTAAATATTTTTATTAGAGTTTCATACCATTTTGCATACTGGTGATATTTAGGGGATTTTTTGGACTTTCTCATAACAGTCTTACCTTCCCTGCACAAACGCAGGGTTTCCACTGCCACATTGCTACTCTGCTTGTACTAAAACTGCTGATTTAACTGAGAAATCAGAAAATGGTCTTCAAAACCCGCTCTGTAACACAACCCCTGCTCTGGATGCAACATTAAGGGAGGCACTGGATGCGCTTTAAAATGAAAGGTCTTTTTTTTTTTTTTTTTTTTTTTTTTTTTTTTTTTTTTTTAGATGGAGTTTGGCAAAATCATTGTTTGGAGAAACTGTTGTAATGCGATTCAGGGCAGAAACCAGCTTGATGTTGGTATGTTTTGTCTGAGGTGATCCCAAAGGGCGATAGCCTGCTGGGCAACTGTGAGTGTGGAAGGCTGAAGCTGGAGGCACTTGTGCGAGTGGGAGCCCTCAGTCATAATTTATCTCACAGACAAACTGTACACACCATATTGACAGCAAAGACAGACTTTCCATTTAGGTTCACCCTTTCCCGTGGAGGTGGAAGGACTCATGATCATCACACTGGTTTCCTCTCTTGTGGGCCTCACAAACCACTGTCTGTGTGGCTGGAACTGGGGGCTGGAGTGGAAAAGGCTGCAAAGAGCTGAGGGAGACCTCACCTCACACACATTGGTGGAAATGATACCATAAAGGTAACACAGCCCAGTATGAACAGCAAACCTCCATTTTCCCAATGGTTACTGAACCTCCAGGTCTGACCCCGTGCAGATTTGGTTGTGGTGGCCTTAACTGGTAGCACAAACAGCTTCCAACCTCTAAATGTACGACGAATACTACAGAGTCCCACAGCTGATGAGAAGCGAGTCATTTATACATCCTTACAGATTGCTTTGTACATTTCTTGAAGGCAGAAAATATACAAGACAGTTTGTTCACAAACTTTTCTAGTAAATCCTCCCATATGTGAAGAAGGAGACGGTTCGGGTTGTGTTTCTGTCCTTACAGCAATAGGGCTATAGGGGCCTGATTCTGAAAAGTGCAGAGCATGTGCAGCACCTGCCGAGATAAATGGGGTCTGAAGATTCTCTGGGGTATTGAAAAAATAATCACTCCGGTTTCCCGGTTCTTTTTGGAGTCTGTGACTATATAAACCATACATCACATCCTGACATTTATGTCCTTCAGCTGTATGACATCACTTGTCACTTAATGTAAATTTGCTCAAGCTATACAAAAGCCAAAGCAGCTCCTGTGTCTGAAATCTGAGCTCCTGGTTATGTTAAGGAACATACTGAGTGACTCATAATTTTTTTGCTCTTGTGTTCAAGCTAGTGAAAAATGAATATGAAACCAGGAATTAAGACACAAGTTAAAACCTGCGTAAGAGGTTTTAAGCAAACTGTGCAAATCTATGTCCAGATCCCACCTGCTTTCAGTCACAGAAGTAGTCAATGTATAAATAAGCACTTTCAATGAGCACAGTGGAATGGGGATTCATTCAGCGCGACACTGATGTGTTTGATCTTTGGTTGGCCTGTAGGTATGTGCCCATGTGTGGGTAGCGTGGACACTCTCTGCATGACAAAGTGTATGCGTGACAAATACATTGGGTCATCAGTTTAAGCAATCTAATGATTGGGTGTATATGTTAAAGCTTTATCCCTTGTGAATAAAGCAACTCATGTTTTTAGTCTGCCACTTACACTTGTAAGGATACCTATTTCTCCATCCATCTTCTGGCTCACTTTGGTTTCAGACTGTTTTGTTGTGAAGTGTTGCTTTAGGGATATGCGGTGGGATGTATGTTGTGGGATATGTGGTGAGATATATGGTGTGTTTGAGGTGATGAGTCTGTGGTCCTCCTGTGCGTACCAGAAGTGAATTCCTTTCTAGCTATGTGCACCAGCTGCCGGCCAAGTTCTCTCTCCTGCACTAACACGTTTCTGCACTGAGAGATACACGTTCTTCACATCTGGAGAGTAGCTGATGCAAAGTGTCATGATCACAGAGGACAAAGCAATCCCACACATAATTCAGAATAGTCATATATGTGGATTTGAAAATACAGGCTAAAATCTTGAATATGACCTTGTTTTCAACAGGAAGCCAGCGGAGGAAATGAACTGATAGTATGACGTCTTTTCAGCAGAGAGGCTGCTCTGATCTAAGTCAACTTTCTTGAGATTAGCTGTTTCAAACCTGGATACCTGAATGGTCTTTGTGAATTTTGGCCACCAGATATACATGGATTACTGTAAATGGAAATTCATCCCCTACCCACAGAGGAAAGAGAGCATTTTTGAAAACAAGGGTGACTTGTGTACAAGGAGAGAGGTGTTCAAAGGAAGCCTGAGACAGGGCCCATCTGTAGTGATCTGAGAGGAGATGTTCTGGGAAATGGAGACACTGTTGTGTGGGTGATGGTGATGTCTTCAGAATCCTCTGATGTGGAATGCAGTATGTGATCACATCTATGTTCCTGCATGGATGATCTGATTAAAAACATAGGAAACATTTGGGAGAGGACAGATGTGAGGAGCTCAGTAAAGAGGATAGCGGGAAAAGAACTAGGAAAATATGACGAGAGGTCTTCAAATAGGAAAATAGTAAAGATACAGAAGAAGTAAAAGTTAGATCAAATTATTTTGAGTCATGCATGGTTTGTTTGTGTTCATGTGTTTATTGGAACAAAAAGAAAGTTGAAAAGTAGAAATTCTGTGCTGAGCTCAGGAATCCCTATATATAAGACAGGTGCAAGCTGGGAAGGTGGTTTCAAGTCCCAGTTTTGCAACATCACTGTGATATAGGCACTGACAGCACGAAAAAGAGTTTTATTTTCAGCTTTGGTCACTGATGTAGAGAGGAGTGAGTGTATGTGCACATTGGTGCTTTTGTGTGGTGAGTACCTAAGTAGAATAGCACTGAGTGAATTTACATCAAGTTTTCGTAAAAGCTGTGTCACCTAGCTTTGCACAGCAAATGCACATGTGAACAGGGTTAAAAGTGAACAAAAATCCCTTAAGTTATTTTACTTAATTGTTATTTGAATGTGTGTACTGAAACAGCATACAACATTATATGTTGAACATTGGATATGTAGGGGTTTTTTATGACATAGCTCACTGTAGTTTAGTTGCAGAAACAACAACTATGGATTTCCCAACTTCTGTCTATGAGCCTAATTTCTTTGTTAAAACAATTCACACTATCATAACATTTTATATTCCTGATTTTAAAAAGGAAAAGATTTGACAATACAACCTAAAGAATATATTTGGATTAAATCACAGACCTAGAGTATTTGAACCAATGTTTGCACACTACTGAGAACACATTGCCTCCTTTTAGACAACAGTGATTTTATCCTCAAAAAAAATTATGAGGGTGGGACCTGGGTACTGTCCAATATGATGATATGGAACAGAGCATCAGATAAGCTATCCCCCTTCTGATTTGATCCTGAGATGGGGGAAATTCAGTCAGTTTATTCAGTCAGTGACCAGGTGGATGTGGTGAGATTTTGGGGATGAATAGGTGAGCAGATATGCATATCTGTATCTGTATCTGTTTCATACACAGAGTGCCTGAGCAAGTATAAAAACTCCAAGACACCATTCTTGTAGGAAAAAAAAAAAAAAAGAAAAGAAAAAATGGTCTTAAGAAAACCCAGCAGCAATGGAATCTATTTGGTCTCAGGAAAACTCACTAAAGAGCATAGGACTGGCTTTGTCCACAAATCTGAGTTGGGGGTTTATCAAGTGAGAGATTCTGGGGCGGAGGCGAACATTTCACATCATGGACATAGGATAGCCTGCACTGCTCCGTGACCTTGACACCTCGGTGGCTTTGCTTGGTCCTGAGAGCCCTGCCTTGGCAGCAGTTTTGGCTTCCACCAGTACGAGACTGGTTTCCATAACTGTGCTCCTTTCCTAAGGAAAACTGATTATGGCCTTATACAGCTTTGTAATATGTACTGATTGCCAGAATACTTTTTATCATTTTATACACGAGAAGTGCATGAAAGTGAGAGAAATATCCCTGTTGACTTTGGCTACATGATGTTTTGTGACAAACACCGTGTTTTACCAGCAAAATCACAAAGGAAAAAGATACTGGGCTTTCACAAAATGAAGCTTCTTGCATTTGGGTAAGGAAAGACAGAAAACTTTCAGAAGTAGTTGGGCTTGATCCAGTCACAGTTACTGCAAGCATAGATGAGGTGTGGGGTTCAGCACAGACTGCAGTCAGTGCCAGCAAATCCCACACTGCAGGTGATACGACGAGAAGTAAGTAGACCCATAGGCCTAGCCTGAAGAAGCTCATGTCCTAGTTCAACTTGGCAGCTTCAGGGGCAGGATCCCACTTCAGGGGCAGGATTCCCACCTTGAAGGTCAGGATTTCTGCTGGATTTCTGGGTGCTGGGAGAACAGAGGGTCTGTGTCGCACTTTCCCAGCTTCCTTCCTGCCCTGTCCCCCACACAGCAGGCTGTGGCAAGGTTACTCTCCCTTTCTTCTTTGCTAAAACGTGGAAGCAGCTCCACCTCTGCCACCTCCTTCCTCCTCCACACATTCTGTCTGTGAGCTGTTAGAGGTGTTGCTGCCTGTTTTCCTCCCTCCCTCAAATATGACAGCAGGTTTTAGGGGCTGCGTATGGTCAGTGGTGTGCATCCTTCTTTCCTCCTCCTTCACCCCCGTTTCCTTGCAATAATGCAGTCATCTGCATCCGAGTGAGCCATGCCTTTCTACCCCCAAAACTGCTCCCATTCTCCCATTCTCCCAGGCTGCCAGATGAGAGTTGGGTACCTCTTGTAGACCACCTCTTGGGTCAGTCTAACCACATGGACATGATACTTATTAAACGTGTGAGAGACAGGAGTTTGCTAGGAACTCACAGTGAGGTATTTAGGTACACGTTCAGCTCGCAGAATGACAGTATTTCCTAGACTTTATAAGATCATCCCTTTCTTAAAGCTAAGTATATGCTTCTGAGCAGTGTCCAGTCTTTACATGTTGCCTTCACACAGCCTGAGGCTGTGTGACGGTTCAAATGTGAGAGGTGTGTCATCTGTAGCAATAAGAGGGGAAGATGTTTCTGGTGGAAATATGGTTATGCTTTAACATTGGCTATACCTGTTGAATCCAGATTTGGGGTGATCAGTTCGTCGTGCTATGTTGTCTGCCTCTCTTGGCCAGGCTTTTTGCTTTGTTCACAAAGCTTAAAAAAATATTAGAAATATTAAAGTATACATTCACTTTCCGAAGAGATAAGATACAGTCTTTTTTGAGTTTGTTGGAAGCTTTACCTAAATAAAAGGACATCGAAGGGCATATTTGTTCTTTTGTTTATTTAGTTTTGTTATATGCTTTATAGCTTTGTCTGGGATCAATAAGAAGCACCGATCCATCCCCCAACCTTACCCAGACTTCTCTCTCATGGCGGCTCTAGAGCTTTAACACTCCAGGTGGAGTGCGTCTGGCTCCAGGTAGAGTCTGTCAATATTTTTCATCTGATACAGTGTATATATTTTTCATATACATGAAAAAGGCAGGTTCAGCAGTACCAAACAACTCTGAGAATTTGATTTCATTTTATCAAGTTACTTGCCAAAACCAACCAAATAAAAAATAACTTTCCTTGAACTCCTGAAAATAAATTGGAAATCATAGTTTTATTTTTCTTACTGCAATACTTTAAACTAAATAGTATCATTTTCTGGTTTGAAAATGCCATACATGTTCAATTTTCCTTGAAACGTATTTTTAAAGAGTAAAGAAACTCTCAAAATCACAATGAAATTTGTTTCAGGTTAAGTTAAATATTTCACGCAGTTAAAAAAGTTGTTAAAAAACCTTAGATTCGCTCAACATTTTTCATTTTGTTTGAATGTCCTGTGAATGGATGCATCAACAATCACACAACTTTAGTTACTGACTCTTTAATTTAACTGTATTCCTGGAAAAAAGGCTACTTTTCTGTGACTCATAAGTAGGATTCTACAGCCAATACTAGTACTTGTTTTCCAGGAATTGAAGCAGCCAGGTACATCTTTTTAAAGGACACATAGCAGATTAAGCATACGGAAGGCAGAGTGCAGATGGCATGTAAACCAAGCTTCCTTCAGTTTAGACAAGTCAAACGATAGTAATTCAAAATAGAGAAATACCTACCGCTATTCCCTGTCTTGATTGCTTCTATGTTTGTGAGTATTCTTTGGATTCAGGCAGACCTTTTCTTGTGGATACCTCCTTTTATTCTGATCCTCCTACAATTCCCAGCACCGTCTAGCTTTTGACTCTCCTGATCAACTCCAGATCAAGGTGGCTTCACGAAGTTCATTGCTCTGCAACCTAGACTGAAAAAAAGAAGCTTATTGTTCCACCATTCAGATGTCCATACTGATCTCAGTAAGGAGCAGTTACTCAGGATCATTCTTGTTCAAATTAGCCTGGAGAACAGAGACGCACGCTACACCATGAAACTATCTGTAGCTCACAGTGTCTGAAAAAATCAACCTAGAATTTGCAAATGGTGTGATGGTTTAATCTTGGCTAACAGCCAAATGCCCACCCAGCTGCACTCCCCCTCCTCAGCAGGACAGGGGGAGAAAATAAGAAAAAACCAAGAATAAGAAAGTTTGTGGGTCAGGGTAAGGACAGGGAGATCACTTACCAATTACCATCACTGGCAAAACAGATTCAACTTTGGAAAATTAATTTAATTTATTGCCAGTTTAAATAGATTTGGGTAGTGAGAAACAAGAATACAAGTGTTAAAACAACATCTTTCCTTCCCCTTTTCCCAGGCTCAGCTTCACTCCTTCATTCCTGACTCCTCTCACTGCCTTGCTGAGTGTTGCGGGGAGGATGGGGAATGAGGGTTATGGTCAATGACTAGCAGTTTCTCTTTGCTGCTCCTTCCTCCTCACTTTTCCCCTGCTCCAGTGTGGGTCCTCTCCATGGACTGCAATCCTTCAGGAAAAAACCTGCTCCAATGTGGGCTGTCCATGGGCTGCAGTTCCTTCAAGAAGATCCATCTGCTCTGGCGTGGTCCTCTCATCAGGCTGCTGGGGAATACCTGCTGTGGTGCCTGAAGAACCTCTTCCTCCTCCTCCTCCGACCTTGGTGTTTTCTCTGTTGTTTCTCACTCTTTTTCCCCCTGCTCTTCTGCCTGTCCAGTGTTTTCTACCCTTTCCTGAGTATGTTTTCACAGAGGCACCACAGACTCCCCTGATGGGCTCAGCTGTGTCCTCTGCCATGTCCATTGGGGAGCTTGCTGGAGCTGGCTGTGTCCAGCATGGGGCAGCCCCCAGCCTCTTCTGACAGAGGTCACCCCTACAGCCCTCCTGCCACCAAAACCTTGTCAAACACAACCAGTACAATGGGGCATATGCGGGTTCACCAAATCATCCTTTCCTATTCCTTTCTTTATTCCAGGAAGCTGTAGGGACACTGCAATGAAGAGTGGTGGAGCTTGCAATGACTCCAGCAACATGCAGAGGGAGAAGCAGTGAGACGCATTTGTCCTACGTGCCTGAAGCTTAAAAAGCAGCTCCCCAGATCTAGGAAAGATACCCAAATGAGCTCATATTGAAAAATGCTTGTTCACTAATGGCAATAATGACTGTGTCACGTGTTGACTACCGAGATGCCCAAGGACACTCACCTGTAGTGCGTTAAAAAGGGAGAGACCAGAAATGTATCAGTGCTGGATAGAAAAAATATTTAAATGGTTATAGCTAGATGGACTGTAGAGATAGTATCTGATATGTGTGCACGTACTGTACATTTTTATACTAGAGTTACAGCATAAATGACCCTATTAAATCCTGTTACTTTCCTAATCCAATAAACGCTTAATCTCACTGCAAGTGTTTGGAAATAATTATTCATTTATACACTTGTTTTTGCTACATTTGATGTCAATAAGGAGTGTGCCTTTGACTAATCAGTTAAAACAGCTGGAGAATGACGTGGATGAGAATCAAGAATGTGCTATTCCTAGGAAGGAGACTGTTGGTGTTTTTTCTTTGGTCTGAGATGTTATCGATTCTACAAAGAAATGTTGTATTATACACCAAGAAAACCTTCTGTAGGACAGGCTCTACTCTGTGTTAACAACCACCTAGGACAAGGGTGAAAAGCAAAAAGTTTTGTGGTTGTCAAGCTGCCTCACTTGTCCCTAACTCATTGCATTTTGCAGCTGCGAATAGGTGGAAGGCCTCCACTCTTTGTCAACACTCTTCAAATGTCTGCCTTACCGAGTTGGGTGAAGAAGGCTATGTAAAAGTCAAATGTAGAGTTTTGCTGGTTGACAATTCCTTCCCCAAAGAGGAAACTCTCATGAAGACCACTGCAAGGAGAATCTTGTTCTTTTGTGCTCCTGCATGAGCTGTAGCAGATAGAGCGAGTCTATTCTGGTCACCAAGGACCTGTTTGATGGCCAGATATTTTTAAGTTTATTCAGCTCCATTCTGTCTTTCTCACCCCTCTTGGGAAACACTTCAGTTCCCTCTTTAGAGGCAATTCATGGGCATGCCGTGACTTAGGTTGGGCTAATCGGTTCACCCCAGCAGTTTTGTAGGACACTGGGGTGGAAGTGGGTGCCATGCAGAAGGGCGAGCCCCCCCAGCTGGGGGCCTTACTGCTACAGACCAACATGGTGTCACTTGTGGGAGAGGGTCATGGCAGTCACACCTTTGGTGAGGGCAGGGAGGCAGACACAAAATGAATAGATGTTGCGCTGTGGATTTTTTCATCCCAACTTGCCACACTTCTGCGTGTGTTTATTACAGATGCAATTATTTGTCACTAAAGAGAAGTACTATCCTTTGTCAGAAGAACAGGGGAAAAAAAGATTATGCTTTTGCTGTCACAGCTGTGGTCTGGAAGATAATGCAAGTATTAAAGCATCAGGTAAGAAAGGAAACATTTTAAAGGTTAAGGAATACTTCAGAGTAGATAAGCCTGAAGTTATTTTTAACACAGGTGTTTCTGTAATGGTGCTATACTGTATGAGGAAACTTCACAGTTCTCCATGACACTCACACTAGGTGTTACACCTTTGCAGAATGATGGCTTAGTAACTTTGGCTGTAATATAATAAAATTAGGAACACTTGCAAAATCTACTCCTGCTAAAGATATTTCCCCTTTCACAGTCTGTGCTTTTCACATAGGTGTTTATTTCTGTATTTGTATTTACAACCTTTCTTATAAAAGGGATAAACTATATTTGAAATTTTGGGAGGCTACCTGCTACTTCTCAAGTAACTCCACCGAGAATGTTAAGAACAGGAAATCAAGGAGATGTATCCATTGAAAGTAATGTGCCCCAAGGTATGTTCATCAAGACAAAATAGCTGCAAGGCTTCCTACAGTCAGTCCATCAGTTTCATCATATATAATCATGAAATGTAAGGAAAGATTCAAACCTTACCTAATATCTAGAAATACTCAGTAATGGCCACATTAGAAAAGCTGTTGATAGGACAGTCTCTTAGCTTTCAAGCTCAATAATGACAGTAGAATAGGGACAATAATGAGAAAAGTTGATGAGAATTTCAGGAAATATTAGCGGTGCTCTTACACCTTTGAGTAGGAAAGTTGTTCTCATTGAGAGAGTCTTTAGATTATCCCATCACCTTCAGATAATGTTTGTAGAGTGAATGCTGGGCAAAATTACAGATTGTCTTCCAATAGCTCTTATTTTTTGCTTCTGCCTATTGTAGCAAGGCATCAGGAAAGAGAAAAAATTACTTGCGTGACCCTTCCTGGAATTCATAACATGTTGCCGACATGCTTCCTAAGGATCAGTGGTGTACAGTATCACAGCTGCTGGACACATAATCCAGGGTGTATCTCCATCAAAGGCTGATTGCACCGAAATCTAGGGAAATGCTTTACTGAGTCACATATGCTCCATGTGCACAACTATCCACATTGACAGAACACAATGGTGTGAGAAGAATATTGAAGTGACACTGAAAACTGTTGAAAGACCCTGTTCAGGCCTTAATATTGCAAAATGCTTAAAAAACTTATTTGTATTCTTTGTAGATGCAACTGACTGGTTTTCAGCCAGAATAAGCAAATAGAGGGTCAGTTTTGAGATGTGGGTCAATGAAATAATTCCTCCAATGTCCTGGCAAGTTTAGGTGAACTACATTATTCATAATGTGGTCTGTGAATGTTTGCTCCTATTTTAGGATAGTTAAATGGAAATTTAAAATAAGATGGAGTTTGAAAGACTTACGGGCAACTATTATGTATCATCTGGCATAGTTTTGGGTCATATTTCTGAAGGGTTGTTCTCCTGTGTGTGCATATATAGATCTGGAAAGGCGGAAGACTTGTTTTTGCACCTCAAATCCTGTTATGAGTGCAAATCTGTGGATTGCAGCAATCAATGTAAGTTACACAATCAGTGTAAGTTACACAATTTAAAAAGTCAATTATTAAATATGTGTATCCTTGTGCAAGTATAAGAATCAGGAAACAAGTTATGAAAGCCTAAACTGCATATGTGGATAAAACCCCCCTTGACATTAGTCTATTGAAAGTGATTCCTCTCAGTGGCTTAACCAAGGCTATTAGAGGGACTAGGTGTCAGAGCCAGTATTAAAATGGAAAATGGAAAAAGTACATGATTGATTGGTTAATCTACTGAACAACACTGACTTGTGTTAATAAGATTAGTATCCTATGTGTGTCCTTAGAAAACCAAGTCTGTATTTCTAGCTCTGCCCTTCACCTACTGGATGACCTTGAACACACAGCATTGTCCAGGGCTTGAGTTTTCCCATTAAAAGTGGCAGTAATATTTCCTCACCTTTGTAAAACTCCATGAAAGCAGTTAATAAAAAGCATTTCACAGGAGTCAGGTATTATTCTTACTACTGATCTATTATTGTGGCAATTCTTGTAGGTTATGAGAGAAGAAATTTCCTCTGCCAGCATGCAGCCAGGAGGGAACTTGTAGCTGCTGTAGCTACAGATAATCTGTAGCTACAGAATGGTTTGAGGTCAGATCAGCAATAACTATAGATTTCCGCAAGTCTTAAAAGCTGCTTCGGGATGACAGTAGCAGGAAAGACCATGAATATCCCAAGGAAAAAAAAATGGTGACAAACTTTCCTTGTAATTGGTTTGCATCAGTCAGAATAGCTGTGAAACACAAAGGTCAAGCAACTTATTTAAAAAAACCCTATATGAATCCAAGATTAGCCTTGACATTTTCAAAACCTCAGAAAATTAGGGGGAGGGCTGCAGCCCTGAGGATTGTGGTCCCTTAGGCTGACTGGAGGAGAGATTATATTAAACATTTTGAGACCTGAATGATCCATTCTGTATTAGAGAAGATTTACAAGATCCTCAGAGTACACTTGAAACATCTGACTGAGAGAGAGTCTGTGGACTTTCTGCTTTCTTGGTAGGGATTCTCAAGGGCACTATTAAGGAATCAACTATTGTGATTGATGGAAAAATAAAGAAATTGAAGAAGAAATGAAGACAAACTATAATGTGGACTTTTTCCTGCAGTCCCATGATATCTTCAACATTAAGTGATTTTGGCAGATAATTTCTACTATGAAGCATGTGGATAGCCAGAAGGCTATTAAGAGAGAATGATGCTATAATATAAGCATGGAGGATTCTTATAAAGTGTATCTTTCTCTCATTCAAAGTACATGATGAAAAATGATGTGTCCGAAGTGCTAACAAATTATAACAAAGTATAAATTCTCCCTCTCTATATATAATACTAAACTGCCTTTATTATCATAAGTCACCATTCTCCCCCCACACCCCTGCTATGCATTTCCTATTTATAAAAATAATTTCAACTATATCTTTTAGCTAATCATGGCTAGCTCCATACGCAGGCTGACAATATGCCTGAGGTGATAATATGTCTGGTCAGTTAGACCAGTGTGTGGTAGACGTAAAATGCTTAAATGGGAATGCAGAATTCTGATGGAGTAATGACCCCATGTTCGGGGTCAGATGAAAATGATCTCATCATATGCAAGATGATAGGGGATAAGACTCCTCCTTTCTTCCCGGTACAAATTAAATCTGAGTGATGTAATGAATGGACACATGCAGCTAGCTGAATTCTCTCTCTCCCACCCATGTATATAGCTTACAGAGTCATTTTATTAGTTTGATTTTCCCTGTTCTAGGCATTATTTGTGAACAGACTTATTTATTTATTTATTTATTTATTTATGTTAATTCATAATTGTGTGTGATTCATTCAACCTTTCTGAAGAATGACTGTGAGTCTCCTGATTACAACAGGGCTGGGCTTACTGTGGTGTTACTGGTCACTTCAGCAGCACGGTATTGCTCCCAGTCTCTGCCTGAGCAATTGCAAACATAACGTAAATGTAAAGCTTCTATTTCTATCTTAAGAGGGGTTCGTGTGCCCAAAACATCTGTTTTTTTCCATACTACCATAGGTTTAATAGAAGGCTTTCCTTCTCCCTGTTAACTGTGTCTAGTTCCTATGCTGTGACTATGATCATTACGAGAATATATCATACCCAAGAGCATTTTCATTTTCCACTTTTTCATTTTGCCCAGGGAAAGAATACAAGAGCAGTTTGCAGAGCTAGATGATGCAGACTGGCATTCAAAATGCCATTTTGCTAGTGCTTATTTTAAACCTTGCTCTTCCTGGGCCAAATCGGACAGACTTCAGTCTGTAACCGGTTCCTTTCAAGGTGTATCTACTTGCATCTGTGCCAGTACTCTGGGCAGGAGGATTATGTGGTACTAGCTGCAGTAATGTCAATACTGGTGCCAATATTTTTATCTGCATTAAAGCCAATGCTTTGGCCCTGTATTTAAAAAGCAAAAACCAAAACCCAGTACTTCCTCATGGCAGAGATGATGTCAGGCACAGTACAGAAATATTCTGAGTGCCGTTTCATGAATTTATTGGTACACGTTTTTTGCTATCGCCATTATGGAACATGTACTGAAGAAATGCACATATCAACATTAATGAACAAATACCTAACCTGTTCTTATTTGGAACTGCTAAATAGGGATAGTTCTAGATAGTAAATAAAGGCATATCTAAGACCCTATAGTTGCAGGTGAAGGAGGGATCTGGCTGAAGCTGAGTGAATATTTCAGTGCTCCCTTTGTTTAAATCAACCTTGTCTGCTCTATTCTGTGTATCTAGATTTCCAGTCAACTTCACACACAATGAACAGAAGTACAAGTCTCAGGGAGAAATGGAAAAGATTTATTCTATTTGCTTTCACAGAAGGAAGATGTTAGTGTACACAAAGTTGGGATAGGTTCCTATCGTGACAGAACAAAACTGGCTTTTCAGCTAGTGCCTTACCATGGCAATCTGCTTCAAAGGAACAACTGTCATTTTTGATAAGGATAGTGAGAATTACTGTCATCTGGAGAGATCACTATGCCTCTGGGTTGTATAGTATATTACAACAGAAGGATTTATTCTTTAAGAGATGAATAATTATTCCACTACAACATTTTGTTGCTGGTTTAGAAAAGATGTACTTTGTACCCTGCATGATTATAACGCAGCTCTTTAGCTAGCTCTCTTCAGATATAAACTTGTGATATGCTTGCTTGTTTTTTTTTGTTTGTTTGTTTTTTTTTTAACAGGGAGTCAGGCAGAAAAAGTAGCCAGTTAGTAGTCAGGCAGAAAAAGTAGCCAGTTAGTGGAAACCTTCACAGGGCAAGTGGATTTGGGGAGCGTGCTTGCATGCCGCATGCCTCCCCACAGCCAAGGTCCAAAGCAGAAGCTCACAGCCTTGCAGAAGCTGTGCAACCAAGCGAGTTATTATGGAGAGTTTCTCTGTGGCTGAGCCAGTAAGAGCTGGGTGCTAAACTTGTTTCCGCTTGAAGTTGCTCTTTACATACTTGTTAAGGCAGAATGTTCTACCTTTTCACCTCTGCAATACTGGGTGTGAAACACGAGCCTCTAGGTGTTTCCTGGCTGGCAAGAATTCAATGGTAATAAAATTACTAGTAGAATAAATGTTTCAGAGGCAGTTATCCTCTCTCACCTGTTTGTAATTTTTTATTAATTATTACAAATGTGTTTAAGTACACTACCTGATTTTAATCTGCTCTATTCCCAGGATTTACATATAAAGGTCTTTTTCCCACAGAATAATGAATAATAGCATATGTCAGGGTGTGGTGTTAAAATACTGAAGGTTGGTGATACACCTACTAGCAATCGTTCATTTTGTAAAAGGCTGGATTCTGTAAGTAGTTTGCTTTTTATGGCCCTGATCCAAAACTCTGTTGAAATCAGACTCTTATTGAGCTAAAAAGCTACGGATCTGGTCCCAAATGTTCTTTTATGGGAAGTGTTTGTAGTGCCATTGTTAACAATATATGCAGCACTGGGCATGTGAACTGTATAAGTAGAAATTTTACTTTCCCCAAAGCTCTTGCTCACTTTTATGCATTCTTTGCTCAAGCAAACAGCAGGTGGCTTACATGAATAGTGGGGTTAATGAGAATACTTAAGTGAGCAACTCTTTATCAGAGCACGAGTGCAAAAAAAAAAATCACAAACTGGTCCTCTATATCAGAGAATTTAGGACTTGCCAGATAGAGCTGAGAACTATAAAGGATTAATATTGTTATATATTGAAAGAAAAGCTGACTGGCACAGTGGTGGCAGGGGACAGGAGGACTTGTTGTTCCAAGAGCAGCAGAGCTAATGAGATCTAACGCTTTTGTTTCTTAATCCCTAAACTGAATTAATGTCTCTCCCTTCTCATGTGACATCATCCCCTAGGTACAGGGAAGCCGCAGGGTAAGGTGCATGCTGCCTGGCCGGTAAAACATGAGGGTGAGAGAGTGAACTGCGCTTCCTTTTAGTAGAGACACTAACCTTATCCCTGCTCTCCTTCCATTTCTGATTCTCAGGAGTTATCTAGAAACATGGTTATCTTTGGCATTTCAGGTTGGATTGAAATAGGACAATGAGTTTAGAAGTTACTTGGGAGGAGAGAAGGAAAGATAATACAATTGTGTAACTCCCTTTCCTAACAACAACAAAAAAATTATGCACCCTGAACTCCCCTTGAACAGGGCTGAACAACATGACCCTCATGAGTTTTTATACACTTTACTTTCAGAATAATGTACCTCCAAAATAGTAAGTCCTAAGATGATAAACTATTTGTATTAGGAAGTGGATCACATGGATAATCTTTGTGGTTTCTCATTACTCCATCTTTGTGCCAATTAGCATGTTACCTTTGACTGCTGCCAAACTGGGAGAATGAAAATGGAATATTTTATATGATTTTACGTTTTGTTCTGTGTTTTACTTTTTCTCTTCCATTTCTACATTACTGATTTGACAAAAACCAAACAACAGAACTACCAAGATATTGCAAGGAGTAAATTTTACACTGGCTCTACAGTATTTGTGAAGGAAACAGTTTGTAACTAACCAAAGTCTTGACAAACTGAAAAGATTGAATTTTGAATGCTGAAGGATCTCAAACTGCAGCTACACAGGTGGGTGCCAGTGTTATCTGGGCAAGTGTCAGGTAGGATTTCACAGCATAATGGCTACTCAAAAAATACCTAACACTCTTGTCTAGCAGACAAGATTTATAAATATGAACAGCGTTTGAAATTTAAGGAAGTCACAAAGACCCAGCAACAAAGCAATCCAACAGAGGAATCTTCTTCCCACTTTCAAACTCAAAAAGTGATTTCTCTGAAGCAAAAGTAACATCAAATGCTTTTTTAGATAAAAGATACTACAAATAAGAAAGATCCTCCAGGAGAGGCTTTAAAGTGTCTTTCAAAATTAGCAAGCACAAAAAGCCCATAGGTCAAGAATCAAGTCCTCTTCTATAATCCGTATTCACTCAGAAAGCATTTCAAACTCAAGCTCCTGGAACTGACCTTCAAAAAAGTCATTTCTTCACAAAATGTGTGTTATGCTATTGTCACTATTCATCCTCCTCTAAACACCTGGCATCAGCCAAAGTTCAAAGGAATCAAACAATGAACCGACCCCTTGAGGAGAAAAGTAACAGCAGTGCCACGGCTGGTCTGAATGCTGGAAAACGGACAGTGATATGTGAAGCAAAAAGTATTGTGTGGTCAGTGATCTTGACAATTACTAAGTTAGAAATAAACTGTATTCTAAAAATTCATATACTTATTGTGCATATTGCATATATAAATACAAGTGTTCTCTTGCTGATGAGACTCACAGGTTGCTTGGAATTAACTAATACAAGAATTAGAAGAAATTGTATCCATAACAGTGCCTCCTCCAATTTTGTGCTTGAAAACAACTTCAATGATTTATGAAGTGGAAATATACAATAAAGCTAACTTATAAAAATTACTGACTCATAGAAGTGAACAGAGACCAAGAATGATTTCTGAATTTTATTTCTTGTATCCTTATTGTGTGAATTGCTACTTCTTCTTACTGGAGACCTTCCTGATGCACAGCAGTGCAAGCCTCAAGTGACCTGAGTCTGGGGAAGTCCTGGCACAATTCTCTGAAAATCCTACAGGCTTCCTGCTTTCTATTAACAATGATGACAGCTGTGATCTTCCCTACAGTATCATATTTAAGTATTTGGTGGCTATTAATAAAAACTTGATGGGATTCTAGTCACAATAGTTGTCATGTATGCAAAGTTTGAAAGCTTTGAATTAATATGGATTAAGATGTCAAAGGTGGGGAGAGAAACTGAAAACAAAGACAATTCATCATGGATGCAATTTTATTTTCTCTGCAACTGAAAATCCTTGTACAGATTCATGAACATGTAAAGAAACCCAGATGGCCTGGAGGGCAGAAATCAGGCTTTATTTGCTAAGAAGTTAAGGAGGGATAATTTTGAGCTCCTGGCTGGGCAGGGTCTGGAGCATTTAGCCTTAGGAAGACCAATCAGTAAAAACCAGAGCAATGTGTGGTATGTGCAGCTCTTGAAATGGGCACAAAGATTGCAATTTTTCTCATTGACTTTTAAGGTGTAGTAACTTGGGAGAGCTCAGGAATCTCACTTTACTACCATTGCAGCCATGAATTATGTTAGATTCAGAAGGTGTTTGTGACACTTGTGGACCTGTAGACCTGTGGACTTATGGACCTAGAAGAAAGGGTCCCGGTCTTGAGTAAGGGCCCTTTTATGCCTTACCGTCATAAGAGAACTGACTTCTGTACTGGAGATTTAATTGCTAGCACAAAGCTGGTGGATGTCTCCTGCATTTGCTGCCCTCCACTTCCCAACAGAAAGATTGCAGCGGGGATAACAGAGCTGTGTTAGGATGGTGGGACATGGTCAGTTTATTGGGATGCTATGGCAGAGCAGAGCTTTCTGGCAGAGGCCTTGATTAGCATCTCTGCAAGGAGTCATATTAAAACAGCCAGTCGGCTGCTCTCAGTCTTGACCATTTGGGGGTCAATAGGTCCAAAGACCGGAGGCTCAAATGTTCACACAGTCTCACTCTTAACAAGCACATCTTGAGCTACAGAAGAGAATGTAACTTGGAATATTAAAATAGGTTGCTGGTTGCCAGATCTGTCTTCCTCTAACGATACAGGAGATGTTCTGGACAGGAACATCTAGAAAACCCTGGAGACAAGTCCTTTAAAATCATCAGGCATTAACTTTAATTTTCCTTTTTCCTCTCTCTGAAAAGTTGTTCATACCCTGTGGGAATTTGATGAGGTTTGTGGGCATGACTCTGGTTTGTTAATAAGATGGGCACTTTTAGGTTTTCATGAAAAATTGGTGCTTAGTTATATTTCTCAAGAGGGATTTAAAGCAGAATTTTTTTCATACAGATGGTGTTTTGGTGCTTATATTCCCCACTGAGTAATACACCTGGATTCCCTATCATTTATTGAGAAATTAATGGCTCCAAAGTATCAGAATAGTACATGTCAAAATAGGTAAAGCTAAATAGAGACTAACCACTTTTATGGAGATCAGGTATCTTCAGATATAGCATGTGCACTAATTTAATCCCACAAAGTGTGGATTAGGTGATTTAACTCAAACCAACCTGTGAAAAATAAAAAGGAATGTATATAGAAAAAAATAGCCAGAACTGGATTTTTGTATAGAGGTTTAAAGGCAGAGTAAAGCTGCTGTGTTCAATGAAGTTGCTGGAGACTCATTTGAGTGTAAGTTGAATTGGAGTCTGGCTCTAAGAGTGACTTAACAGTGACTCAACATGCTGAATTGTTGCTCCAAATAGTAGCTATCAAAGGCATCTTGCCTTTGCGTAAATGACTAATATAATTAGCTTATAACATCACCATAGGCATTGGCAAAAGTAATCATCATTACTATCCATTGTGTTCACAACATCTGAACCATTCATTTGGAAGCCTGTGAAACAGAAACTTCTATCCATCTCAGGAGAACTTTGTTTTCACCCCCCACACATTTTCTGCAGGGGCCTGTTTTCCATGCCTCCCCATCCTCCTGCCCATTCTTAAACTGCTTACAAAATGTAATTAGCATTGTTCCTGCTTGCTTCGTCTTTTTTTTTTTTTTTTTTTTTTTTTTTTTAAAAGGAGTGAGGCGGAGATGGGATAAAAGTGTTTTTACAATAAAAAACAAACACAAAATTCCTTTGTACACAAAACCTTGTCCTGCTTGGTTAGCTCAATTAAACACATGCAGAAATAGGCTCACAAAGTAGGCCCTATTTTGCTGTTAGTTTCATTCATACAATTCTGAAGTTATACGGGTGTAACCAAGGTCAGAATTTAGTCCATTGTATACTTAGAAAGAAAAAGAAAGTACTGGGAGAACTTAATGTTTCACTTTTCTAGCAAAACGGATGTGCTTCCATAGCCATGAAAATAAGGACATGACTTGAATTGGTTACAATCGCTGCGATACTAAGATAGCTAATCTGAGACTGAATGCTGTGCTTTTTCAAGAAAAATGAACATAATGATTAATAGTATCATGGCAGCACTATTATTTTGCTATGTAGTACTCTATATTATTAGATGTTTGTGAAATTGCAATTAAAAGCTTGCCTTATTTGCTAATATACTCTCTTCTTTAATTAAAGAACTCTTACTGTGAACTTTGCCTTTTTTGAACATAGTTAGCTGTGGTGTTAAGGAAGGGTTTAATCTTTTTAGACAAAGAGATTCCTGTTCATAGGCCACTAAATGTGCAAGTCACATCTGATTTAAGACTAGATGGCTCAGCACCTTGTAGGATTACCCGTAGTCACACCTTGCTGTTTCTGGTTTTAGTAACACATAGTGTAATAACTCCAGTAATAGCTGAAATAGTGCTTCTTCAAATATCCAGGTAGGAATTCAGGTCTATCAACTCTACCAGTGTTGTCAGTAGAGCTCCTGTCTTTCTGTGGTTACCTACTGCCTACTGCCCTGGGTGGTGACCTTTCACTTTGCTGGGGTTTGGTTCAGGTTGTGGGCTGACAGAAAACTAGCTAAGTCTTCACACGATCACGAACGGTAGATGTGCCGAACTGACTCATTGAGTAGTTTGTGGATTAGTCTTTGCGTGTGCAGTGAGCCGGGCAGGTTTGGGATACGCTGGGGTAGCTATGCCTGCACAGTGGTGTCTGAGACATCCTGGGTTAGACATCACGCGTGTATGCGGGTAAAGTGCATGTGTGAAGTAGGTCCAGGTTGTCTCTTCGCAGACCTGCTTTTACAGCTGTGTAAGCTCCTATCTGCTTTGGACTCTTTTTCCAGTGGCAGGTCTGGCTCCCTTTCCTCCTCTTTCACCATCTTTTTGGGCCTTTCAGGAAAGGAAGATGTGGTGGGTTTCTATGGCACAAGAAGCCCCTCTTGGATTAGTCCCTTTCCCTGGTATTGATTAATCACCCACAGTAAACTCTTGAGAGTAAACTCTGCACGTATCTTCCTGTCTTTCGGTAGTCTCCGCAAGTTAGGAAGTAAGTGTTATTTGTTTGAGATCCTTCTCAGGAGATGTCCTTCTTTCCATTATTTATAGTACCTGTGTTTTGATTAGACAAACAGCCACTGAGGTGATGCTCCTTTTGTTAATAATGCAAACGCTGTACAAACTTATTGGTTTGTTTATAATCTGGTATGATTTTTTTTTAAAGGTCAAGTAAAAAAGACAAAAAAAGTTTTGAAAAGTTTTTGAAAATTCAGAGAACTGACAATCAGGTAGATGCCCAATGAAAATTTCATTTCTACAGAGCTATAAAGAAACCTCCATTCCTCCCTCCAACCCACCCATTCTCAAACACCTACACTTTTAAAAGTGGGTACTTTAAGCTGTGTTCCTAGATCATAGACACCGAAAATAAAGACCTTACTTCCAGACTTGCAAAATATTCACAATCCACAATTTGAATAATTCTGACAAGAGCTCAACAGTCCTTTGAACACCCTTCAAAAACCTGAGGATTTTAAAAAGTACTTTTTTTCTCTGTAGACACAGTTGAAGCTTTAGGTTGCAGAACTTCCTATACTCTTGTTTTTGGCTTTGCATCCTTGATTCCTTTAAAAAATAAAATATTAAATAAAGTATTATTTACTTATTTGTCATGCAGCCCAGTCCATGACTGTGGTCTGATGGTGGTAGGCCAGCAAAGACAAGACTGAAGGATCCCACCAGATCTAGTCTTGCCTGGTGCTGAGAACTGCTGCAGCTCTGCTCATGGCCAGCACATCCCTCTGTCCCAAGACACCCAGCTCTCCATGCGGGCTGACGACAAGCAGCTGAACATAAAGCTACCTGAGTTAATGTCATTGAGAGATTGGTTTAGCTCTCAGATTAAGAGTCGTGAAGTGGCGGTTGAGATCAATATGCATAGAACAGGCACATTTTTTAATCTCTTTTTTTCTTGAGCTGAATATTTGAATGCAAAATCTGATCCTACATAGGAGCTCAACTGTGGAAGTGTAATGCAAGAGCATTTAAAAATAGCGACCGCCAAGAAGCAAATTAACACAGAGGAAAACCGTTTGGAGGTGTTTGGTGATGCTTTCCACCAGGCAAGATATGCACAGTTTTTATATACAGTAGGTTAGCATTTCCAAAGAGAGAGATGAAGGGTAAAGGATAATCTTTTGTAGCTTCAAGGCATGTGAGCTTTATAGATGCTCATTTGCAGTTGGAGAGCCCAAGCAGTGCTCTCTTTCAGTCAGGTCTTGCTTTACTCAGAGTTTTCTTTAAAGTGCCATGGCAGAAAATTGACAACATTAAGAACATACCTATTTATGTGCTTCTTTTTAAAGAAGTAAATTAAAAGCCCATTCCATATCAAGATTTTTGCAGTACCATACACTCACTGTTTATGGCTCTGACAAACAATGCAGAGATTTGAAACCTGCCCAAAACATGTTTAAGAGCTGTACTGCTGTAGATTAATGCATCTGTAACATATTTTACTCAGATTTATCTCTGCTCATATGGAATGATGTATTTTTCCCCAAGAACAATACAGATAAAAGCTGAAGATTACAGTTTGTCTTAGAGTGGGTAAGCACAGATAAGGGTATTTCTCTTTGTGGAAGATGAAACAAGTAGAAGAAGAGCCTAAGAACAACAAAGACGCTCTTTCACAGCAGGGGATATATTTGATGACCTACAGTAAATATTATAAATGCCTGAAAGTGCTTTTATATACAAGTATTGCTTTGTAGTAGGCACTTTGTAGTATGTATTTGCTATTCTCTTCCAACACAAATAAATACCAGGCTAAAGGAGAGTTATATAACCACAAGATTGGGAAGATGATGAAAATGTAGGATTGTCATTAGTTACTGTCAAAAACCCCAGTTGTCTAGCAGAGGAACACAAACTCCTCATTGATTTCTTTGCTACATTTATGTTCAGGACTAATGTAAGCAACTGTAATAGGGAGACTGATTTGGGTGGCAAATGTTAATTACTGAGTACACGTTTACAGTGGAATAGAATACTATGGGGTGACACGGTATGGCAGAACCCTCCCAGTTAAAAAACGAATGGGAGCTCAGATTTAAAGTGGGGGCCTGCAGGAAGTTAAGACTAGAAGGTCCTACCAATAATTCAGACATCTGTTATTGGTCTTGAAATCTATTTCTAGGGACTAACTTGAAGACGTTTCACCTTTGGCTTCAACAAGGGGTAGTAAAAGCCAGCAGTATCATTTGGGAGCTCTTGGAGAGCTCCCAAGCATCTTCCTCAATAATGTAGGGTAGGCTTCCAGATGCTTTCTTTGCATCATGGGATATTGCAAATCAATCAAAAGGAGACAGAAAGGAGCCTCTTAGTGCCTCCACCTGTAGGACATCCTATGTCTCAGCTCTGTGACAAAGCAACCTTACTTTGGAATTCACTGGAGAGATACCGCTCACTGGAAGAGATACTTCCAGCAATCTAGAAAGAGGGAGCAGGGCAATGTGCGCAGACTAATGAGGAGCTGAAGGGCTGGATGGATCAGAGCCTTAATAGAAAAAGTTCACATTGCTTAACGATTTGAGGCACTGTATTTTTAGGATTCCCAGCTCTGATAGCAAGAAACGCTTTATCAGGACTCCAAACTGGTACCTCTAGATACGTGTTGAAATCCCAGCAAATGAGCCCACTAGGGAATTCGGTCCTTTCTGTTTGCACATGTATTTTAAAATGAAATCACCTATGACCTTTCTTCCTTCATTTCAGACTTTGCTGCTGTGCTCATCATATCCAGACATGCTGCAGTGATAAGGGACCTTGTGTTCAGTGTCTCAATACCTTCTCCTTTTGGCTCCTGGGAAGAAGTTGGGGCTCAGCTTTCTTTCAGGCTCATAGCAAATGACAGGGTTAGAAATACGTTACAAACAGTGAGAAGAGGGCAGGGTGAAACTGAGAGGAGTTGGGAATAAATGCCCAGCACCTGGAGCCGTTGGAGTTGTGGTTCCTTTCAATAGCCCATTCTGCCCCTCTGCCTTCTGAAACAGCGGTGGTGTGTGACGTGTTGTTTTTCCTTTTCTCTCCCCAAAACAGGAGGTGAAACAGCCCCCCTGGGCAGCCTTTATTGATTATAGTGCTAAAAGACAGCAGCCTGCCAGGATAAGTACAGCTGTGAACAAATGGGGAAGTGGCTGGGGGACTTTCCTTACTGAGGGGAAACAGAACCAAGGTCTCAGCAGGAACTTGGGATGTCTCCGTGGAACATGTCTCTCTGGTAAGGCAGACCCTCCAGTGAGAGACCTTCACAGAAGTCTGGAAGTAACGCGCTGTGAGATTTTATAATGTAGGTGTGATCACATGTTGGCCATGAACATCACAAAGATGTCACAAATTCATCTGCTTCTTAGTTTTGTCTTCTAAAATTAGCATTGTATGAGAGAAGAGAATATAATATTATACCTGTAGGAAACATTAAAAAAATGTAAGTAAATCTGAATTATAGTTTAGCCGTCCCTTTTTTTTAATGATTGGCTTTATTCACAGTATAAGAATAACCATGGTTTTTGCTGGTAGTCTGGAAAAAGCTTGCAATTTATTTTCTAAATTTTAATGAAAGGTAAATGGTCACCAGCCAAAATAATATCTTCATATTAATATTATTTCATTTCTGTTTTAAAATACGTATTTATTTTTGAGCTAGATCTGATCAACACACACATTTTTTTTTTGCCAAAGATTTTTTAAAACTTTTCCCTTAAAATTATCCAGATTTTTGATCAAATAATTTGGAAAAACCTATCTAGGTTGTTCTCCCGTTGGGGAAGGCTTTTCTCCTTTTTCTCACTTCTCTGTTTTTCCTGTCCTTTTGATGAATCCTGACTTGAGCACTCCATTTAAAGGCTGTGAGCATCCCAGAGCGCGGGAAGCTTTCTGGGGCTGCCGATATGCAGCAGAGTGCACCGACCTGTGACTGCTCCCTCCTCCACCCACCCACTGTGCAGCACAGCCTCCTGGACTTCTCCCGAGAAGTGTTGAGGCCCTGCCAGTTCTAGTCTGGGTCTGTTTAGTACCTCTGAATACTAACTAGGTTGTTTTTACCCAACAGTAATATGTGACAAATTAAACAATATAAATTTTATCTTGATCTTAATTAAGGCAACAGCAATATTCCCATTAACTTCAGTGGGACCAGGATTATATCAAATATTATTTAAACATTTATAATAGCATTAGATAATGGGTTTAGAATAATTAAGAGTCTATTGAAGAAATTTAGCTTGATGGTGGAAAGGCAAATTATGTCAAATGAACGGGAACTGTCGTTTATGGAGGCCTATTGAGATAGTCTTTTTTATTGAGGGAAGAAAACGAAGCTCATAGGAATCTTTCAGGGGCAGAGTTTGAAGGTCTTTTTGGGACTGAGAAAGAGGAGTGGGAATATTAAACAGATGTGTGAGGTGGGAACAGTGTTCTTCACCATCACACAAACTCAGCAGTCAACAGTATCCAAAAATTAATTTTCGATTGGTAAAATGAGATCTTAGATTCAGTGTAGGCTGTTTCAATTAGGTCTCTGCAGATACACAAAATTAATGGGTCAAATAAGTAATTAATGGTGTTAATATATCAATCACTTTTCTAATAAAAGTGTCTGAAATGAGTCAGGGGAAAAAATCTAATAATTAATTTGAAAACTGCTATGATGCTTCAATTGATCTGGAGCTAGGAAAAAAAAAAGAGAATAATTAGTAAGGATCAAAAAACAATATCACATTTAGTCCTCCAAATGGAGAGGAAAATTAAACAGAGATGGGATTGAAATATCATTTTTTATCCTTGTAAGAAGATTGGGAATGCCAACTATAGTAGAAACCTATTCTTTATTTTAAAAGAGCTATACTTGCCCTGTCCTTCCTCACTTTTGTTCATGTGCACAGTCCTTATTCCTGTGGAAGGTCATGTCAACTCAGTAAGGAAACAAGTGGCTCTGTGAGTGTGTGTGTTCTAGGTTTTCTCCTTACCCCAGAACTTTAACATTTTAAGCAGCACTTTTCTCAGTTTGCTGCTATGATAAAATGATGAACTAACATAAAAGTCATAACTGTCATCTTTATTTTTTTTTAAAAAGCATGTGCATTTTAACACAAAATGAAGGTATTAGTCAAACTGATCTCTGCTAGACTGCTCACTGGACAGGAGGTGAAAGAGAGGAGGCATTGCATGAAAGCATCTATTACTCATAAAAATAGGTTGTGTGTGAGTTCTTTAATTTTTAGAGGAAATTGTAGAGATTCATGAGTATGTTCATTTTTTGAGTAAAATCCACTTGGTGAATACACTGGTGGAGGTGCAAGAAGCATGAATTCATAAGGGTAAAAAATATAAAATTATTCCATTGGAAAATCCTTTGACTGACCTCACAGTGCTACTGGGTTTGGCTCGATGAACTCCTGTGTTATTGAACAAAGGTGTAATGCAATCATTATGAAGGATAGTTCTCTACCATCATCTAACCTTGTTTTGCCCTTTCCCTCTCACTGCCAATACGAAAACCAATTAGCAAATGAATAAGAAACAATCACCACTCTTTTCAATAAAAATCAAGATTCAGCCACCTCTTCCTTGCAAAAGGAAGTTTTCATTGCTATTTGGGCATAATACAGGCAGCTAATGGTCCTCCAAAACAATTGACAGAACTAGACCTGCTTTAGCTGATACCCTAAAGCTTTGAATGAAAGGCAGTAGTTAGAAGTACTTAGAATAAAAGGAAAATAATAAAAAAAAATGCTACCTAACTCAATTATTTTGAAAATGTGATTCTTAAGCAGAATGTAGACAACTCTGTTATCTACCTTTACTTCAAAACTGTAGCACAAAAGCTGCCACTTGGGAAGCTGAGATGTAGGTATTGGTGTAGAAATACTAAATAACTAGGAAGTATTAGAAGAGTGGAACATTACTGATCAGATGGCTGAGAACTCAGACTGTGGCTGTGCAACATACTTCAGGGGATCCAAGCAACCCAAAAAGCTTTTCAGCTAAAAAATGCTCTTTACTTGCATTAGAAGGAGCTATTCTCTATTCATTTTACCATGAGTTAAACTTACTCACTATGCCCCTCTCCTTTTCCTGGAAATGTCTGTTTCAATGAAACATGCATGAGTATTGGTGTTTGTGTTCTTTGCTGTATCAAAGTTTTCCTCATATTTATTCCAGGCCACTGCTGCTGGGCAGGATGTGACAAGCATGCTGGTTGCAAGGCTATGGTGTACGTAGAAGAGTGATTTTATTCAAACAAGAAGTTGTTTCTAGGTAGGCATTTTATTAGCACTCATGAAGAGTAGCAACTTGCTGCAGTCTGCAATTTTTTCATCTTTAAAGTACACCTAAAACTAGATCCCTGAACAATGGACCAATAAATTGGAAAACACATTTGGGCTTCCTTAGAAGAAATGCACTAGGCAGGCAGAGAAACAAAAAAAGAGAAAAGAACAGTATTTCAACTAGCACATGGTAGTATGGTTTTTAATAATTTGTCATTTTGTACCATATATTTCTCATATAGATCCCTTATTCTCTTTGTTCTGCATGTGTGCATGAATTAAAAAAAAAGACAAATACATTCTAAGACCAGCCAATGTTCTTGGAGAACCTTCCCTGCAGCAACGCTGGTTTGTGTTCCCTTGCAGTCCTGCGCGTAGCAAATAAGGAAGAATTTTCACTTTGTGTTGTGATGACATCAATCGATGCTGATACACAGAGATGCTTTAGCATGATAATGCACTTCACAAGTTGAATTTCTAGTTGTTAAGCAAGTATGGCTGTGGTCATTTCATCTCCATTTAACACACCTGGGAAAATATCAACGTCAAGAGAAAAAATGATTTTCAGGCCTCAAAGAGGATGCTATAAATGATGTGGAGGAAAAAGGCTAAAAACTTAAAAAAAAAAACAACCCAAAAACAAAGCAAAAAAGCTTTAGAGCTTTCTTTTTTGCAGTTCAGTGAATTGGTTCTTTTTAATGGTTCACTACATTGTATCAAGTAAATACTCAGCTCCCACTACAATACTCAAAGTATACACTAATCTTCTGACAGCTTTGCAACCCATGCTGAGATGTAGTCTGCCACAACTGTTTGGGTAGGAGCTAGCCCATTTAGTAAGACTGACATAGCATGCATCTGACATGGCCCGTATCAGAGTGCTTGACTCCTCTGTGGTCCTTGACTGCTCTGTCACCGCCCTTGGGCAGTACAAGGTTTAACAGGCACGTTCACTGGCAGTCCTCCCTCTGCATCGTGTGTCTTCTTTGGGTGGCTGAGTTGCAATTGGACATCTGAAAGTCCAAGAAGTACTCTCATATTTGGCACAACGCAGAGAATATTTGATGGTCTGCTATGGAGATGATAGAATGGACAACAGACAAAATGTTACTTACCACCTGCAATGTGTAAAATTGAAAGAAGACAGAAATTCCCTGTGGGAACAGAAGAGTGGTCCATTTAGCCCAAGACTCCATTTCCAGCAGTATCAGGAGATGTTGTGCAAGAAGCAGATGAGCCCGGCCTCTCTCTGCAGTCTGTCGTATTCCCCAGTGACTGTGATCATTGGACTAGGGATTTTAGGGGATACATCCCTGCCTGACCCATTTTTGTATCTGTGGATGGATCTGTTACGCGTGAACTTGCATACCACTGATATAACAACGTACCACTGATGCAACAACAGGTTGCAGAAGTTCACCCCGCCCTGTGTAAGAAAGTACCTCTTTCCACCTGTTTTAGGCCCATTTCCTGCTATTTTCACCGTGCGCTCTGTGGTTCAATACTGCAGGCCTTGGTGAAGGGCAGTTCTGTGCTAACCCTGATCTACCACCTTCATGATTTTGTGAATCTCAGTAATATCCCTTTTATCCATATTCTTTCAAACTGGAGTCCCAACCCTTCCTTCTTCCTCTGTAAAGTTACCAGTACAGCCCCTCAATCACTTTAGTTGCTCTTCTCTGTGTTTTTTTTTTCCTAATTCTAGTCTGTCTACTGCTGTATTCTGTCTTAAGATGCACAGACCAGAACTGGAAGCATACTTAAAATATGGGTGGAGCAAGGCATTCCTAGTGGCAAAATTATTTTCTTTGTTTTGTTATGACTATCTTTCCTAATGATACCCAACATTTTGTGGCTGCTGTTGCAAACTTAACTCAGAATTTCAAAGAGCTGTTACTGATCACTCCAATAGCATTTCCATCAATGGAAACTATCTGTTCTGAGTACAGCATCAGGTAAGCAAAGTTTAGGTTATTTTTCCTCTGATACATTACTTCACAGTGATCCACATAGAAGCTCACTTACCCCTGAGTGTTGTGCACACTCATCCAGTGTGGCTTTTGGAGTTCCTTACTGTCAGTGTGACATCTGACTATCTCAAAAAAACCTTGGTATTATCCACACACTGCATTCTCCAGATCGTTGACAAAGATGTTGACTAATAGTGATTCTGACACTGATCTCTAGGGGTTCCTGAGATTCATACCAAAGTGTCTTGCACAAGTTTAGCGATGCATTTTATGACAAAAGTTTTTTCTTATATTTGTTATTTATAATATTTTATTCAATGTTGTGTGTTTAAGGTGTAATTCCATGGCTCTTTCAGACTTCAAATGTTTCTGCTTTCATTTACTTTTATAATACTTACAAATATTTTGGCTTAGTGCTTATTCTCGTGGAAGCACACGATTGTCTCCTGTGAAAGGCTATCCACTTCTCTAGGTCCCAGCGCTAGCAAACAGACTAAGGACAGACTTAAAATTTGCAAACAAAATTTGACTTTTGTACAAATTGAAAAAGTCAAGCATCTGTCTCCCTCTGTCTCGGCCTGTGCATTGTGTGATATTGCCCTATCCTGGCAATATAAGTAATATCAGGGAGAGCCTCATTTGATAGTGTCCCTTTTGCCTGGAGTTAGGAGAGCACCTTTCCAGTTTGTTACTTGTTGACTGTCATTTATTCTGCAATTGTATCAAATGTGCTCTTGGACCTGTTCTTCCCTGGAAAGTGTCAGTCTGTGTATGGCATTTCTAGAGCATACCTCAATCCAGTGATTTATTGAGGCAATATATCATCCAAGCAAGGTCCCTTAAAAATGTTTTTGCTCACTAGATGATACCATCCAAAGAGAAGGAAATCTGAGTCACTGTTTAGTTGTATAATAAAAGGTATGTCAGGAAGCTAGACACTCTTGAAACGCTAAGCATGTTTGCCTCCAGGCATACTGGCATCCTTGCACCTTCTTTCACAAGCATGTTAGTGTGCTGAATAGGCCTCCATACCTGGTCGCTAAGGTCTTGGTCTCCTTGACAACTAAACTTTTCAAAGATTACATGAAAAATATTTTCTTTAGCCCTCAAGCTGTTTTAATGCTTTAAAATGTCAGAGAAAAGATCCTTTAGTCCCAAGAGTAAGGAAAAGGTGGTAATGGAGAGGGAACAGAATATTTAAAAACATGTTTACAGAGTAATTCAGCACCACAGAACAGCCCAGTAGGAATGCCCTCAAAAAGGGGGGATCTGATTTTAAACCTATTAATAAAAATATATTGCATCAGAATAGATTGGGCTTTCAGTGGCAAAATGAAACACTTCACCTCTAATTTACCTCCTTGAATTCAGCTAAGGTTGGTAACAGGGATGCCATCTTAGCGTGCTCTTTGGCTGCTACTGTGTGATAAAATCCACAGGCAATAAGCTTCAGCTTTGTCCTCTTCTTGGCATTTTTTTGTAAGAAACGTGGTGTTGTGTTAGCTGGGGGGTCGGAACCACTGTTTGGGTCAGGGTTGAGGGAACATTTGCCTCCGTGCTGTGTCAACTTATGTATTGCTGAAACAATGGGTTAGCTGTAATAAATACCAGTCTCTGTGTTCCATAATAAGCTAGATAGCCCTGTGCTTGCTCTTTGGCGTGAGCATTCACATGCAGGGGCAGCTCTGCGTGCCAGAATGGGCCTTTTCCTTCAGACCAGTTTCTCGCTTTGGGCCCCACATAAGACATTTTCAAGGGTGTAGGAGAGAAAAGAGTAAAATGTCAGTGGAAGCAGAGCCACCAAGCTATTTAGGAAGTGGACCTGGACAGGGGTAGGCCCTGGCCCGCCCAAATTGGCACTGTGGAGCAGGCTCTTCTGAAGGGTAGTGGAGCCTCAGCACTCCCCAGCAAGCGTGCTCTTCTCAGGGGGTGACATGGAGAGGAGCATGGCTTGTTTCCATGGCTCAGAGGCAGGGGAGATGAAGGTGCAGCGAGTCAAAAAAGGATGCTTCACTGAGGGACCAATAGGCACCATAACTTTGGGCTTCTCCAGCAGGGCACGCACACTGTCAAGGGAAGCTAGTGATAGCCTGTTTTTTTAAGTGGTTGCCAGTGCCTCAGATGGCCTTCACTCGAACCTGTATTTACAGAGGTAGTTAAGGAGGAGGTGGTGAGGAAAACAGCTGAAGGGAAATTTTTGCCTGGGGTTCAATATTTGCAGACTTGAGGGAAGACCCTGTTGCCCGTAATCAACAGAAGGTCCATCTGTGGGAAGTGTAACCTCATCTCGCAATTCCTTTTCCATACTGACTTGTCTACTGGTTTATCTCAGATTGTCAGTATAACTTTGTATCTTCATTTTTGCTGGGAGTATCTTCAAATGCTGGGAGTTCTGAAAAAAATGGAGTTCTCTGTAGCTTTTTCAGATTAAGGGCCACCGTCTGAGAGCAGGACATCTAGGAATGGGAAGGCAGGTGATGGCCATAAGGTACATGAATGATTGCGAATTTGCTCACCTCTATCTTTTTTGTGTTTTTTTTTTTTTTGTTTGTCTGTTTGAATAAATCTTCTTTCTTCAGTTAAAGTTTGTCTTCTGCACATGTGATGCAAGCTGGTGTAATTTCATTGGTGGTTTCAGTCAGCTGTCTGAAAGAGGACTACTGTAATTTTTGATGGGTACATTGACTCTCTAACTTGCCCAACTGTCATGATTCAGATTAATGGGGTGCCATCCACTGGGTAAACAGTAAACCCTTGTAGATCCTTGTATTGGGTTTGCATGGCAAGGTTTTGGTAGCAGGGTGGCTACAGGGGTGGCTTCTGTGAGAAGCTGCTAGAAGCTTCCCCTATGTCCGACAGAGCCAATGCCAGCCGGCTCCAAGTCAGACCCACTTGCTGGCCAAGGCCAAGCCCATCAATGCCGGTGATACTGCCTCTGGGATAAAATATTTAAGAAGAGGGAAAAAACCTGCTGTGAAAACAGCAGCCAGGGAGAAAGGAGGGAGAATATGTGAGAGAAACAACTCTGCAGACACTGAGGTCAGTGAAGAAGGAGGGAAAGAGGTGCTCCAGGCATCAGAGCAGAGATTCCCCTGAAGCCCGTGGTGAAGACCCTGGTGAGGCAGGCTGTCCCCCTGCAGTCCAGGGAGGTCCACGGTGGAGCAGATCTCCACCTGCAGCCTGTGGAGGAACCCACGCCGGAGCAGGTGGGTGCCCAAAGGAGGCTGTGACCCCGTGGGAAGCCCACGCTGGAGCAGGCTCCTGGCAGGACCTGCAGATCTGTGGAGACAGGAGCCCATGCTGGAGCAGGTTTGCTGGCAGGACTTGTGACCCTGCAGGGGACCCACGGTGGAGCAGTCTGGTCCTGAAGGACTGCACCCTGCGGAAGGGACCCATGCTGGAACAGTTCATGAAGAACTGCAGCCCGTGGGAAGGACCCACACTGGAAAAGTTCATGGAGGACTGTCTCCCATGGGACAGACCCCACACTGGAGCAGGGGAAGAATGAGGAGTTCTCCCCCTGAGGAGGAAGGAGCAGCGGAGACAACATGTGATGAACTGACCCTAACCCTCATTCCACATCTCACTGTGCCACTGGAGTGGAGGATGTAGAGAAAATCGGAAGTGGAGTTGAGCCTGAGAAGAAGGGAAGGATGTGGGGAAGGTGTTTTTAAGATTTGATTTTATTTATCATTGCCTTACTCTGATTTGATTGATAATAAACTAAACTAATTTTCCCAGGTCAAGTCTGTTTTGTCTGTGATAGTAATTGGTGAGTAATCTCTCCCTGCCCTTATCTTGACCCATTAGCCTTTCATTATATTTTCTCTCCCCTGTCCAGCTGAGGAGGGGGAGTGATAGGCTTTGGTGGGCACCTGGCATCCAGCCAAGGTCAACCCACCACAAACCTATTGCACAAGGTCTGTGACTGACTGATGGCAACTAATTCGGTTATGAGAGAAGAGGTTGATTTTCAGTCAAGGTAGCCTTTGCTGACGATTCTTTGGTTTGCAAACTTTACTCTGACCAGGCACCTAGACTTGGTTGATGGCAAACCTTAACACATCCAGGAACTTTATGAATCTAGATTGATTTCTGATTTTCACTTGTCTAACCTATGCTATCCTATTCTCAGTTCTAGTGTGGCAATAGAGTCAACCGATAGCTCTCCATTCTGCTCATGCTTATGAATGTTGAGACCTGTATTTCATGATTCACCATTGAAAGCTATACTAAATCACTTCAGTCTGAATTAATACATTCTGCATATTGCCCCATCATGCCCAGCAATTCGGGGTTCATCCACTGGTCTTTCCACAGAATCTGTTTCAGTTCAGAATATTGCTGGTGGATTTGTTTTGACCATCATTTTGAGAGACTTGGACTCTCTCATGACAGGACACAACAAACTGGAAGTTTTCTGTGATCACTGGTGCCCCACACTGGAGCCACAAGCTGACGACAGACTTATTGCCTGTGAAATACTAGAGTATTTGTGATACCTTTGATAAGAGAGTGCAGATACCATACTCCACTTGTTAACCTCTGGTCTGAAGCAGGGATTCCTTTGGCTCTAGAAAATATTTGCTGTCTGACCCAGAAGCTGGGGATACATGAGACTACCTCAGTTAAAGGACTGCCAAAGAAGTCCTGCCTTTTGATGCCTTAAGTGGATGGCCATGCCTTTGTCAAATAAATCTCTGGCCTTTTGCACCTTTGTGTAGGTGACTGAGCTCTGCTGCAACCACAGCTGAGAGCTAGTAGCCTCTGCATCTTATTAATAAACTGCTTAAAACTCTTGAACAAATATGCTCTTTTCCGGGAGCATAAACTCATCTGACAGGGCACTGAAAGCAGATCTTTTTCTGCAATTGGTACAGGTAAATCCTGTCCTATTCCTCGCCTTTCTAATGCTCTAGCAACATTCCAGCATTTTATTTACAACATTGAGAGGAAGATGTTAGACTAGGATGTAGCAGCATGTCTGGATGAGACCCACATTTATTTTGGGAACCCAGGAACAACACAGCAGGCATGTTCAACTTGTCCTCAGATGCCTCCACCATAATAACCTGTTTGCCAAGGTAGAAAAATGCAAATGTGATCAGACGGTTGTGGAATTTGTGGGCTATGAAATTGCCCTTGGGGATGAACTGGGGAAGGTTCTTCGTGAGATTGCTGCTGTGGTTGGCTGGGCTTCCCTGGGGGGTATGTGGAGGACATTGCATCTGTGGTTCGGAGTCCTTTGACAAATTTCACACACATTTACCCAAAATGCAGAGATCTCAAGGCTATGAATCAGAGCCTGGATAGCAGTCTTATTAGGCCCTCTGTTTAGGACAGAACACGCTTTTATTTAGATAATCTCAGAACTCAAGCCCGTGAAGAACCAAACGTAATGGATTTGTCATTCATGGAATCACTTGCTTTTTCAGTGTTTTCCAGGTCTTCCTCTATGCTATAGAAGATTCTGACAAAAATTGTCTTGGAGTTTCTAGAGGAAAAATATAAATTGATAGGTAGTAGCAGAGATGCTGTTGTCTAATATGCTGTCCTTGATGAGAAGATACAGAGTCTCAACTTTGGCATTCTGGAGCATTGCCTGATAACATCTATAATATCTGAATGGTCAGACTGTTCAGTATCTGGAGACTCTGAGATAAGCAATGAGTGGGGGGAAACTTAAGAATTATCTTTCCTTATGTTTTCTGCATTTCTGCTCTTACTCCATTATTCACTGTGTAGAATATTTCCTCCACTTCATATTTCATTTGAAAGCCTGTGTGGCTTCAGTAGAGATGAGTACACACACGTTACCAGTATCTTGTCTCCTCAGCAGCACTTCATTGAGAAACCCTGCCATTCACTATTTTCTAGGACATCACATCTCTCATAAACCCCCAGCTTCTTCTACACTCCTCTGCCAGGATTTTCCACCTGTCCAGGAACCATCAGACCGTGCAACTGGGAGCATGGGAAGATAAACCTTTAATTTCGTTTATTTTCTATTTTGGTAGCTTTGATATTCTGAGTGGAAAAAGGTTGAGAACCCCTGAAGGAGGGGAAGCATCACTCTGAATGTGGCTGTAGTAGGAGTTGCTCATGCTTCACATCAATTTACATCTGGTTTAAAGTCCTCTGAAAGGGTTATGGGGTTTATCTGATAGAGACAGAGGGTAAAAGTCTTCTATGTCTGAATTGCTGATTGATTGCATGCAGTAGTACAACAAATAATTCTTATTATGACTCATAATTCACCTATGGGGTTTCCCGTGAGGCTTGACAATAGATTTATGTGGGTTGCTTGGCTTTCCTTTTTACCTCTAGTTAGGAAGAGGGGAAAAAAAATTCCCATCTATATTATTGTTTTCACAGACATATTTCTTGTATAGAACTACTGTTAAAAACATGTTTCCAGTTTATAAAAACTGTCTGGTTTATATTGCAGTGACATGGAAAGCTATTACCCCTGTTCTATGTATCCATCTTTCTCAATATATGCTGTGTAGCAAGGGACCCTGCCCCAGCTACAGAAAACCTGTAAAACAAGGCATATTACTGCTTATCTACAAGCACTTCATGTCACAAAGAAATTCTCTGTCTGATTAGCACCCAAGTATTAACTCCTTCACTGCTACTGGCACTAGAAACTGAGCTGGCTGTAGCAATTAAGTAATTTTGTGACTCTGGCATTTTGCACCTCAGTAAAGGCATTGTTCTCCTCGGAATTCTCTTTCTTATTAATTTTCTTGATACACCTTAAGCTTTTCATTAACTCAAGCATCTTTGTTGCCTTTTGGTGAAGTGATAATAAAATTACAGATGAAGTGGTAGCAAAATGACTCAGCTAAAATGCGATTATTGTTTCTTCTGTACCTTTAATCAATAACATTTAACTCTGAAATATAATCATATAATGGACTCTATTAGTAACTAGTGGATTGGCGTGGCTCCTTTTAATGTCAATGGGTGGTCTAAGAGGTGTCAAAAGGAGAATAATACCTACCAAAGATGGCATCAAAAGCCTGGGAATATACTTGTGTTCCTCTCTTTTAGTCTTGTCTTTTTCTCTAATTACCTCACTGATTGTTTTCTGTAGATTAGATTATATCTTGTTGCCTTGTTGGAGGTACATTAAAGCTGCAATACTATAAAAACCTCCAGGAGGCATTTCCTCTGAGTCCTCACTTTCACTGGGAAAATGGACAGTGCTGTATATTTCTCTTCTGCTGCTGGACAGCTTTGCTAAACAGCCTGTAGCAATAACCAGCCTACTTTCTGCCTTATTTTTTAATTCTCTTTTAAGGACAAAAACTGAAGCAAAGCGTAACTGCTCTTTACACAATCTGTGCACTAGGAGGTGGAAGAAGTGGAGAGGCGTCTTCCTAATCCCCCTGCTTTATAAACAAAGTTTCATGGTGAAGCTTCAGGGGCAGCACCAGGCTTAGGGTTCTGGGATATGCTTGTGTCAGAGTGGGAAAGATGAATCAACAATGCGGGTATAAGAACAAGCCTACATCACTGAAAAAGTGGTCTCGTTCCTCTTTTCTCCCTCTATCCCCCCTTATGTCTTCTGAACAGGGAAGCCAAGGAATCAATACTCAGTGTGAGTGTGCTCCACAGCTCGTTCTTCCACTATCTTTGTGCCTCTTTCTGGTTTTGACACTCAGAGGATGTGATTGGAGTTGGAAAATAAAAAAGTCCCTTCCACTCAATTCTAGTGAAGTCTTTAAAGCAATGCATTAGAGATTTGACATGCTTGCCTGAGAGTAAGGTTTTGATTAAAATGCAAGGATTCCTTAACTAAAGTCCACAGGATCCCGAGCATTTAGTTGCCTATGGATCTGTTTTACTGTTTTGGTTTTGGGTTAAAGTGATTATAAGGGATTGAGCCATTGTGAGGATTGCCTCTTTTGTTCATGTGTCTCAACAGACTCTGAAAATGTGTTGACTGCTGGAAGAGATCCTTATCTTGTGTCAGAATTCTCCATAAAATGCAGCCCACAAAATTTCCCAAGGCTTTTTTTTATGTTAATAAAACCTGCAAGTTTTCAAAGGGAAGGTGAAATGGAAAAGGCAATTACTGCTGAAATTCAACAACTACAGAGAGAGATCGGTGATCCCTCCCCTGGCAGGTGCATGCTCTGTCCACGTAAAATTACCAGCTTCTATCTTCAGAGGTCTGCTGAGTCAAAAGACTGTTTCTGAACCTAATTGCAAATAATGCTTGAACTTGCCTGTGAAGTCATTGCGCCTACATATAATAAACAGAAAGACAATTAACCTTTCATAGGTTAAGCATCTTTCCCTCCTTCGTCTGAGAACATCCCACCAAATGCTTCCTGTTTCCATTCAACAGCAAGAGGCACTGCGGCACAGCAAGGTAGTAGTGGGGAAGTGAAGGGAATTTGCCTTCTTCCTGGTTTTCTTGTTCCAGGTCACATAGTGAGCCAGTGGCTCAAACTTGGAGTTGAATTCTAGTCCCTCGACCCTTACCTGCTTGCTTGAAACAGTACACAGTGGATAGCTGTCTCCAAATGAATGTAAAGGGAAAAAAAGTCAGGCAGTTTATTGTCTCTGCTCATGAATGTTTGTATAGTACACAAACTTCATAACTGGGAAGTGGTCAGTGAAGATATTTTTACCATAAAGCTGCTATTAAGATAACAAGAGTATTACTGTTTTCTTCTGAAGTTTACCTGTAAATCACTGCTCCCTTTTGTCCTGTGGCTCAGCTGCACTGTGGGTATATGTGGGTAACATGAAAAGTTCACATGAGCATCCCTCCTCCCGCTCTATCTCCCCTGCTTCTGACCCTTTCATAGTTTGCCTCTTCCTCAACATTATGTGCCCTGTCCTGGTCCCCCGCATACTTCCTTTCTGCTGCTCTCCCCCTTGCCTGTGCTTTCTAATAGCTGTTCCCTCTGTGACTCTAGTCATGCCCCTGTCTCTGAGTCCCTGTTGCCTCGGCTTCTGTTTTTTCCCCGGTCTTCAGATAAAACTTGTTTCCAGCCCTAATCATACTACAAAACAAGTCCTCAGATAATTGGCTCTTTCACTAGGAAACAGATCATTTCAGAGCTTGGTGAGTTCTTGAAACTATTGTGAATACTTGCATAGTATCTGTGTCTGTCAGAGAGAGATTTGTTGAAGGGGAAATGAGCATTTTTCTCCATCTTTAAAAAGTTCTTCTGCAATGCCTAATCTCCATGATCTTCAATGGACACTGCACAAACCAGTGGCAACAGATAATGAAGTCATACTTTAGTTTTGGCCTAGCAAAGATAATTGTGATCACCTCTCTTGCTTGTGACAGCACTCAGGGCGGTGAAGAAGTATCCCATGGAGTGGTGTAGAGAGAAAAGAGGACAGAGGAGCCCTGTGATGCCTTCTGATTGCTGATGCATCCTTTTACAGCAAGTCACACCTCTGTAGGTCAGGGCAAGCAGCCCCATGGGAAGAGACGCGGGCTATGTCCACAGGGCAATGAAGAGGTTAAAGTGGTTCTTCAAGCTCAGGGTGTGACCCATGAGGTGTCGTATTAACACATCTGATACCTGTACATTAGTATGAGCAGAACAAGTAAAAACCTGCTTTAGAGAAATTAAATTAAGCAGTTGAAGGAAACAGTCATTTTAATAAGGAGCTTCTATATAAAAAATTCCTGATACTTCATTATCTATTTATTCCTTTCAGTCACTCAATTTTACTTTATTCTTCATAATTAAAAAGGAGACAAAATCAAGTCTTTAAAAATGATCTGATGCCACGGTTTTGTGTAAACAATATTGGTGGAATGTAGGACTGGCTGTCTATGTTCCTAGTCTCTGATAATATTTTAGCTTTCTCTTTATTCGACTCAAAATATTTTTATACTGTCTTAGAGATGCCTGTTGACAGTCATGGGGTGATAGAACAGTGGCTTTGCTAAGGCAAGTAACAAGCTTGTGTGCATATCTGTAAATGTTTCAGAACTATATTAAAGTTAACATATTGAAATAACGCAAAAGGCCACCATTTCATCAAAACCCTTCCCATGGTGAGTAGTGTGTTACTGGACATGTGGTCCCAATGATGTGAGTGGCGTGAGATAAAACACCCAGAAGGTAAACAGAGCCCTCGGGAGAGAGGATTGCATTTTCCGCTGTCTTTACTGTCCACGGTTATCCCCACTACTGGACGGGCAGTGTATGCAGCTCAGGGCCTGGACGCTGACTGTACGTATGTCATTTTCAGGGGAGCAAAGCTTAGCAGACTTGGAAATCAGGGGAAAGTTAGGCCTGAAACCTTTTTGAAGGTCCCACATAGCTCCTGCTGAACCTGTCCTGCCCTTGCCAGAGCTGTAACTGCCGGCGAGACGGTGAGCTGGACCCTGAAGAGGCACACAGGGAGAGGCAGCAACAGGAACGGATGACCGAGGAGAGGCTTTGTGGAGTTTCACCCTCTCTGAACCAGGGTAATTATGAAACTACATCAGTTTGCTGTAGCTGAGAGTCTGACCCAGATGACCAGAAATGCAAATCAGACATGAGGACCCAAACTTACCATACTCATCTTCATCCATGAAGGAGCACCTGGCAATGGACCTGATGTACAAGTCCTCGACAGTGGTGAGAACCCTGCTGTCACTCTGCTGCCTCCTCAGCGGTGCTGCAGCAAAGGCACAGAGTGTTTGGCCTTACATTGCTCCAGCTGATTTGTTCAGGAACAAGATTGTTCTATTTTGCAAAGTTAATATTCATCAAATGTTAATGAAAATACATAACAAATAATTATGACAAACATACCATCTGATTAAGATGAAAGAGGATGACAATTCTTGTGAATTTTTAATCTGAAAAAATAAAGAACATTACATTAATAAGACTTAATTATATCATTAAATATTTAAATTTGCTTTCCATAGTAGATTTTGGTTTTATTTAACATATTTTGTTTTTAAGTATTGCTAACATTTTTATGAGATTTGTTCATAAAACACACCAACAGATATGGTTTTGTGAGGCAAGAGGAATTTTAACACTATGTATTCATTATATTGATCACAATTTCAATTTTATTTATATTTTAAAAAAGCTAATAGAACCCTTTTACAGTTTATTATAATTCACACTATCTCCATCTATAGATAAATATTTAATAGCGTTACTAATGCATCATGCACAGAATATTTATTAATTAGAAAATATGAATTACTAGTTGTACATTTCAATAATTTGCATTTAAAATTAATGCTACATTTTTCCAGGAAACCATGATTAACTTTAAGAATCTGACTTCAGCTGACCGAAGCCAGGCAATCAAAAGTGCATGCTGCAAACTTAACTGTCACCCCACAACATTGCAACCAACGAGTGAAGAGGACCCTAAACAAGAGAGGATGCCACATGACAGACACTAACATGTACCCTACCATGCTTGTGCATAGTCCGTCTTCAGAGAAAAGGAGATACAAAGGCAAAGTTTCAGCACTCTCTGATTTTCCTCGATAAAGCCGAACAGCAGTTTTATGTGGTAGATTTGACAAAGTGGTTCTGCCATGTAGTCCTAGGGATAAACCTCACTCAGGTATCTTTGTATATCGAGCAACCTCAGGCAGCAGATGCTGTCCAGCTTTCCTGGGCAGGAGACGTGGCTGGGGAAGGAAGAGCTGGGGGGGCAGAGGTTGGACCAGGGGACAGGAGTGGGAGCAGAGCTGTGTGCTGGAGGGTAGTTTTGCTGGTGCTCCAAGAAGCCACTGATAAGGATTCATATTGGGTTTCTCCCATCTTGTCAGTCTCTGTGAAATTACGCAAGGTATCATGAGACTTGTTCCTCCAAGACACTCGTTTAATATGTAAGCAAGGTATTTAGGTCAGGTGTTAGACTGTGACTTTACCTTTGCTTCTAACGTGCGGTGTATCTGCCAAAATTGCCTTTTCTGTGAAACCAGACATTTTTTTCAAACTAAACTACTGTTTTTCTTTTTTGTGGATTTATTCTTTTCAACTGAAGTTTCCGGAAAGTCAGCAACTTCCTGATTTGTTAATTTTTTAAAAAAAATCTACTTTTTCTAAAATAACAAATTTATGGCACCAAGAACAACTTCTCAGTAAGGTCTGTTAAATACAAATAACCTTCCTGGAACTGTTTGTCAGGCAGACATAGACATGACAGACCAACCAAAACCCTTCCTTTGAGGTATCAATCTGTTAGGTTAATCTGCAATGTAAGTATGCATTTTACTGTGTTGTTAAGCAATAACAGATATGAACTTGTCATTTAAGGATGGGTTGAGTATCTTTGAACCTCAGAAGTGGCTTAGTAAATGAAAAGGTTAGGAGTGATACCAATGCTTCACAGAATAGGCCGTCTTTCACCAAAAGTTTTAAAAATGCTTTGTAAAGTTTGCATTTTTAGCGTATTTACAGCCTTTACCAATCAAACACTGGACTGTGCTTTCTGATAAAGCCACTAACAGACCCATGTGTTTAAAAATGTTTTATTTTTTTGCTTTTGCCATGTGTTTATGGAATATTATTGAATACAGCCTACCGCAACTAGCTGTACAACTACATCAAGCTATTTGCCATTACCACAGCTATACCACAATATATTTGTAAGTATGCGTGCATATTGCTCTCTGTGTGTGTTTATGTCTCTCTCTGTGTGTGCATACACAGGCATACTGATACACCACAGCACTATAATCTGTGTGTACATATGTGTACTGAGCATTTATAGTTATATACGCTTATGTACGTGAAAAACTACTGATAAAGTTTTCTGGTAACAATCCTGGGTATGATGGTCAACATACCGCTCCCTCCCATAATTTCATAATTACAGTAATAAAAGAAAAAAGTCTTACACAGCCAGGAAGCAAAAGAGAAAAACCTCAGGTTGGTTACCACTTCACTTTTGTAGTGACTATATGTTCACACATACGAGCACACACATGCAGTTTCTGATAAAACGAGTTGTTTCTCAAAAGACAGAGAGAGAAAAAAGAGAGGTCTGGTGAAACCCTCAAGTTGCTCTTGAAATTACACCTATACCTGTTGTCGTTTTCAGGAAATCCACTTTGTTTAGTTGATAAACTTGTTTTGACTTTTCAGTGGAAACAGTTTGCTGGCACTACTTCCTCAACCGTAGGCCAAATTCTGACCTCGGTTTCATGTAACTCCCACTGCAGTCAATATAGGTTGGCTGTGTAAGGCACGATAGAGCCTTTCTGTTTACAATTATAAGAGCACTGAAAGGTATTTTGTTGTTATTACTGCTTGCATTGCTAGAACTGCACCTGAAGATGTCTATTTTAGGCAGCATTCAGACCACACATATGGTTAGCCTAAAATTCTCAGAAATATTGAAGTGCGTACACAGAAAAACAGAAGGGCAGCAATCAACAAAAGGGATTTCATTTTAGCTGAACACACCACTGTATGGCATCTTGATTTTATACTGATGAGCCAAAGTATTGACATGTAATGATTTTGGTGTAAATCACATGCTTTGATGTGCAGAAAAGTTATGGAGCATTTTATATGAAGTAATAATATTAAGTAATTCTATAGAACTAATTACCAGTTAATCTGACATTTAATGAAATAAGTAACACTAAATGTGACGTGAGGGCAGCTTTTATGGACTTAAACTTTAATCAATTGTATGGGAGTCAAAGGTGTCATTTTTGCTGATAGTGGTGAACAGAGGATGACGGCATTTGCTAAAGAGTTTCTTGTCTTCATTATTCTAGGTTGAATGATTGCTCCTAGGCAAACTGGGAAAAGCTGCCTGTGTTCTTAATAATAAGAAGAAGCTATGAGATTGACAAAAAAGCATATCCATGTTATTTTTTATTGCAGCTACTTGCTATTACTAAGTATACGCCTATTTTACAGGGTCCTGACTTGCAGCCCTACAACAGGTGCTGCAGTTTGGCTTTACAATAGCTTGGGGTTCAGACTCATACTTGATGCTGAATTCATTGCCTGTTCCCAGTGTCTACTTTTGTCTCTCAGTCTGATTTCAGAGGAGAGAGGCAAAAGTTCCCCAGGCAATTCAGGTAGAGATTTAGGGCTAGATTGCCTTGAAGGCAATAGGGATGCAACTGACTCAAGCTGCTTGGCTCTGCAAATGCAAGCCCAAAGGCAGTATGGATCTATGACTCACATTAGGTCCACTTGATTTTGCTCCAACAGTAACATAGTTTCCTTAAGGGCCAGCTGATCCACACAGGACTTTCCTTCTGTCCTTTCTTCTTGAAAATAGTTGGTATTTTTGTGCAGTATGTTAGTTGTAGAATGTGGTTCCAGCGCCCCATCTTTGGCTCTTGTCATTACTCAGAGCTTCCCTTGGTCTATGTTTATGTACCCTGAGTATAAAATCAGAATGGCATGACTTAAATTTGTAAGAAAATGCACATCATTAGTATACTATAGAAACAAATGCACCAAATGTAAGACTAAGTACTTGTGCCAGAATCAAAGTCATGTTATTCTGTTATCATGTTTCATATTCACAAGTTGGTGGAATTCATCCCAGTTATTCACATTAGATCCAGCATTGCTGTATAACTGGTGATGAAGTGGGAGAATAAAATTGGAATAAAGATTTCAACAGGAAAAATTGGAATAGATTTTTTTTTTGTGAAAAGAGAGATTAATTTTCAGTTAGTGTTATGTTACAGATCACTGGCACAGCAGTGTGGAGAAGCTTGTATAAAAACTGTCTGCACAAGCCCAGCCCAACTCAATGCTAAAAGTTATTAATTCTTTTAGAAATTTTTAGAAAGAAAATGAATAACTTGCTCAGACATATCCTTTCTGATGTTTTTGGAACATTCTGTACCACAGATGTGGCCAGGAACAAACTATGAGTTACATCATTTAGGACTATTCCCAAATCAGGTTGGACTGGGCTCTAAATTGCATGAATTCCTTCAGCAAGAATTCTAAGGCTTGGTCAGGCCAGAAGGACATACATTAATAATAGTGATAAGCCCCTTTCTGCAGCCAGTTTGTAAATCTGGGTCCAACGTTACCAGGCCAATAGTACTGTTGTGAATGAAGTTATTGTGCTGAATTTGGTCATCTAGCATGCCATTCTTGTGCCACACCATTCCTCCAATAGACTCTAGCAGCTGCCAGGCAAGAGGAGATCGTGTCTGTAGAGAATGAGATGCCAACCCTCCCTGACACTGGTTTAGAGATTGTGATAAAAGGGAAGGAAAAAATACCAACTGAGCACATGGGTTAATGGCTGCTATTTTAGTCCCTTGGGGCCATTGCCAGCTGCCATTAAGTCAAAGCAGCCCTCAGGCTCTACTTGGTTTCATGATGAATAATTTAGGTTTTCCTGGTGCTGAGCCAGGTTGCATTGGCTTTGTATGATAGATTCTACAGATCTCCACTGTGAGCACAGGAGTGTAAATACATGGTGGCACATACCGGTGCAATGGATCAACCTACCGTGTCCTCCAACAGCAACAGCAATAACAATAGTCTTTATGAACCAGAGATTCTGCACATCAGTAGAGATGTCTTCCTTCCGATATGGATACTCTTCAGTTTTGTGGAACCGCTTGCTTATTGCTAGTCAGAATCTTCTCTGGTGTACATTTATTTTAAGGAGTTAACTACAGGACTGGATATTTTCTACCCACTGAAAAAGTAGTTCGTATCTGAATAAATAACTGAAAATGGCTTCTCACTGTTCAGGAAGTACAATCAATTTGAAATTAGGATTATGGAAACATCTGTGAAAATTCAAGTGTCATCTCAATTTGGGCTCATTCAGATCCTGTATTTTTTCTACTTCCCAAGCAGTGCATTTAAAATCTAATCCTAATTAACACACATAGTTTAATTATAGCCAACAAAATATTCTCCTAAAATTGTGTGTGCTGGTTGGGGGGGTCGGGTAGGGAGGGAGGAGGCGAGGGAGAAACTAAACAAATGTTCACTGATTGTAAAAATCCTTGTTTTGTTAATAATATAAATCTTTAAAGACTTTAAACATACTCTGAAGTTTGCCTCTCATGAATCAAAGTGGCATAAAAAGGATGAAGCAGGCACAGCACTCCTACTCCCTCTTTCTCCTTGCTCATTTCTTGGAATTTTGAAAATAACAAACTCTGCATTGGAATTTAAAACTTTCCTTTTTGAATGGATTTCCGCATAACTTATCACATAAAATATACGGTGCTTCTGCAGGTAGAAACAAATAAATCATGAATGTCAGGGACAGGACTTGGGAAGATTTTGAAATTTGAGTGAAGCACCGGAAAAGCCGGGGTGGTCTGCTGCTATGAACGCCATTGTATGTCAGCAGAATTCTTTGGCACTACTGGATGGTTTGGAAGTCTTACGAGATTTTCAGTACTTCTGACTTTTGTTTTAGCACAACAGGTCTTGAGAAAAACACCATTTTAGGCTGTTTCAGAACGCTTTCATTCCTGATTCAGACCTCAGAGTGTAAAGTATCCCAGCTTGGGGATACTGTAGCCCTTTATGGGCACCACTTGGTATCTGAGGACCTCTTTGCTCACTGGGTCTGTATTGGGGAGAGCAGATTCCTAGTCTGTGGCTCTAGCACTTTACCCCGGAATCAGACCTCTTGCCCTTGAGTGTACCTGAAGTCCACAGTCCAGCTAACCTCAATCCCCAGAGCAGTGTTTCATGTCTGCCAACACCACCATGATGCTTGCACAGTCCCTCAGAGTTCTGCTCAGGCTACAGGTAAGTTTTATTTTCCATGGATTTTGGGAAGAATTTCTTTTGAATGATGTAGCAGGGAATCAAGAAACATAGGCCTAATACTTTGTTGAAAACAAAACTGTATCTGGTTATTAACTTCCCCTTTGGCCGTCCCATTCCTGCTTTGGTCTGCTTTTGTTTGAGACTCTGTTAATGTTTTGGGTCATGCTGAGTTCTCCATGTCAGATCAACCCTATAAGGATCTCAGTATTTTGATGACAAATGTCCTCAAACTTCGATCAGGGGAGCACCACTTCTTATGCATTTCTGGCCTCTTGCTGTTTTGTCATTTGCACAGCTCTTTCTACTGAATATTCTGAGTGAAAAAGTTTTCTTTCATGAGGTTGTTCTAGCAGTCATGTAATAATAAAAGTTAATGGATCTAGATTTCTTTTTATTGGTGTCTTTCCAAGAGGTGTCAAGATCAGCATTTTTCCTGTCCTTGCAGTAAAATAAAATAGAATTAAACAACTTTGGCTTGACAAGGTCAGATATTTTTTTCACTTCATAAAATGGAAAAGGAGATTAAAATAAAAAAGGGACTTGGTAACAGCTTTTGAATATATCTCATTCCATCAAATATGACAATGGAAGCCATGAGTAACCAAGATTCTCCTCATTTTTGGATCAGATTTATTTCTGCTTTCAGCAGGAAAAGGTTAATTTTAGGGTCAGCTCTGGCTGGTAAGAATTTTAAAATTTTTTCCTTCAAAGAGAATTAGGAGATTAGGAAACATAATGTCTCTGGAAATGAGTTAAACTCAGCTCTGTATCCCATCAGTAAGACTAAGAACATAATGTAGCCCAAATCTGGACCAGAAAATTAAATTAAAAGAGGAAAGTGTTATTGCAGAAATGGACCTTTTCCTCATCTGTTTCCCATATGTGCCTTTGCACCGTATCCACTGACTTGATTGAAAGTTAAGTTTTCCTACTGTGTTGCGAGCTCTGCTGAGTCAGTGGCAGCCGTGGAAGACTAAGCTGAGATCTCTTTCACCTCATGTCCTACATCCCATTGTCGGAGTGGTTTTAACAGCAGATGCTTTATTGCCAGTGCTGATAGAAGAGGCAGCCAGAACAGTCTGATCTTCAGATCCCAAATGGATTTTAAAGTATAGACAGTGACTGAAATCACCTTTTGATTTCTGAACTGAGCAAATGTGATTCTGAAGTCACTTAGGCAGAACAGAGATTCACTTTTCAGATATAGGCTTCGATTTTAAAGAATTCTGTGACTATGTTTATACGGATAGCACTTTCTTTATTTGGGGGTCAAGCACCGTAAGTTTTTATCCTAAGTGCCTATTTTATCATGCATCCAGAGTAGGTAATACAGCAGCAGGGATAGTTTGCTTTCCTTCTTCTGTCCCTACAGTGAATTATAACAGACTCTTCTGGCAGTCTGTTAACAGCAAGACAAATTGGGATGGAGCTGGCAATACTATTTTCTGAACTCCCCTCTGTTACTTGAAAAAGCATTTCTACTCATCATTCTTGTAGGTGCTGTGTTGAAAGAGAGGCAGGAAGAATGATACCTGAAGGGGCTCAGTCATTGCTTTTGAAAACAAATACTGGCAACTATGCCAGACATTGTTGCATGGAGAGGGAATTAAACTTCTTGTAAATTACAGTGTTTCTGCCTCATTCCTTCTGCTTCAATATTCTGGGGATGGACTGGTACTGGAGGTGGCTTAAAGTGCTTTTAAATAAGTGCAGAGAGAGATCCATCATCTGCTGTTTTGTCTGAATTAGGAATAGTCCTAGGTGGAAACCAGTCCTATGCCCTCTGGAAGATCAGTGCAAGTGGTGGCTACATAACATCTATCCAGCGTGAGGTATGAATGAAAATGCCACTTGCAATTCTGAAATGTCTAACCTTAAAAAAATCTGTCAGCTCAGAGGAGACCAGCCGGTTTATTTTGCAAGACAGGTAAAAGTATATGATCCCTGTCTTCTGGTCTCTTTTCGCAGAGATCTCAAAACCATCAGGAGTTTGGTCTTCATTTTTAAAGCTTTACATGTGGGATGCAGCTAACTTACTGGAAGGGACCACTCCATCCTCCCTAATCAGAGTTGGTCAGCAGAAAAAAGGCAGAGATCTAACAGGACCTGAGAATCAAGTCAAGGCTGGCACTTTCAGGCATCATGGCGATAGACTCAAGAAAGGAACATGGATACAAAGCTAAGGTTTAGTTGCCCATAACAAGGGGATGTGACTAAAGGACCTGGGACTATGAACACACCCTTAGCCTTGCTGCTCTATGATCAGAATCATTAGGGGGGCTGTGCAGCAACTATGGCTTTCTCAAAGCTGTCTTAAGAACAGTGTTTTCTTCCCTACAGACATCCCATAATGAGGTGATTGCCTATGGTGCTTCATGAACTTGTTGGGTCTTAAACTGACCCTTAGCATTTTGCCCTAGATATTTCTGAGCTTTTCTTAGTAACTATTCAGAGAAAGAATAAAGTTGTAATTATTCTTAGCTCTCAACCATAAATATGGTGTTATATCCTCCCCTCCCCAAGAATGACATGGGCTAAAAATTGAGCTTGAAATCTATTCTGTAGCAAAATTGTGGAAAACGAACAAAATATAACAAATAAATTAAACAGCTACGCACATGAGCAGTTAAAATCATGTGAGACGTATTCAGAACTGCAAATGGTTTTTAAACATACTAAAACACAAGTGGGTTAAATTTAACACCTTCCATTTTAATTTAAAAGATGTAGGAGAACATGTAGCTGAGGATTTTCTAAAAGAAGTAGTGATTTGAGCGTGTTGGGGGTGGTGGTGGAATTGCTTGTAGTTTTATTCATTTAGGCATATCTTATCACTCCTCCTTTTCTTCCTTCTTGGAGGGCAATGAGAGAACCCAGATGCCAAGCTGTGGAACATGTTCTTCTGACACTAGCATCTGGCTCCTTGGCAGAATCCTCCAACTGTCATGCTGACAGCTTTCCTGTTGTGTCCTCGTATATTTTTATATAAGAAAATTGCAGATGGGTTCTCTTCTCAAACTAATACGCTATTCTGTTGACCCTTATCATGCAGAAATGTGTTGGTTTTATCTGTTTGTGAATGAGACCTTGGCCAAATATACTTCAAAAAGGATACTTCTCTGTTCATCTCTGAATTTGTCTGCAAGCTGTCTGGGAAGATGCCAGAATCCTATTACACACCGGTTTTGTGCCTTTAAGCAGTAAGTCCTTCATTCTCTCTGCTGTACAAATAGATTGCACTTTTTGCAGCAAGCACACTTGTAAAATACAAGCATATTTATTTAATAGTTTCAGTGAAAAAAAAAAAAAAAAGAAAAAATCTCCCTTGAAATGGGGAGAAATGTGGTTTGGTTTGCTATGTGTTTTTTTTTTTTTACTGGAGGATTTTGTTTGTTTATTTTTAATTTGACATTACCTAGTATGCTGCTGCCCTGAAGGATTTTTTTCCCCCCAGAACTTTGCCAGAGACCACCAATCCAGAAGGCCTTATAATGTTACAAAAGTAACACAATGACTTTTTTAAAAAAACAAAACAACAAACAACAAACAAACAAAAACCACACACACACACACACACACAAAACAACCAACCAAAACCAACAAAGATTTTACTTACTAACATCCTCCAAACCTCCTGGTATTTTCTAAATGGAATTTTCATAGTCCCGCATCGCATTTAGACACATGCCTAATTTATGTGGATCATCATGAGTAGTCCCAGTGACTTTACAGTGAAGCACAATTGTGCTTCAATTTAAGGCTGTGCTCAGAGGGAGCCTGTTGGGTTCTTGACTTCTGGCTTGACAAAGCCCCTATCATCAAGGCGACAATAAAGAATACTAAAATTTCCCATGTTACTTTCTCTTGCTCTCCTCCCCCATATAGACCTCTTCCTATGGTTGTTATGTATTTGTCTCTTCCAAAAAATCCAAAGACACCCCCCCCTTTCCCTCCCCCAAATCTTAGGCCTCCTTTAAATACATAACTTTGCTAGCATGAATAAGATCAAACACAGATAAGAAAATATTGCAAACACACAAACCAAAAATTATCTGGGGCCCTGCTCAGTGGAGACTCCAGCTCCATGGGTGTTGTCCATGGAGGCTCTTCAGGGCTCTTAAAAGTTGGCACCCATTGAGAATATTTAGCCATGATTTGTGAGCTCACTCAGACTCTGACCTTCCACCCCATCTCAGTCCCCTCCTCAGCTCAAATAGAAGAAACCTGGATCCAAATGACTCCCTGATGGCGATATGGAAGATCGCCAGCTCCGATGAAGCCAGGTGGATTCCACTGAGCATGCTCTCTGTGTCCATACCGGGGCAACATCCTTAGAGTTTGACTGCTGTAAGATTCTCCTAATTTATTCTCCTAGCAACAGATATTAAGGCTTGATTGACACTGGGTTTTGTTTGGTGCTTTTGCAATAAATAAAGCCACGATGAGTAATTTTATTGTTCTCCCACCTCGGTTGTTCAGTTTGTGTAGCTATTCCAAGAAAAAAAAAAACCAAAACCTCGAGTCAGCATTAAAGGAAGAAGAGGTAAGTTTCTACAGGTTTCTTATACCTATTATCACAAAAAAGAATCTTTATAAATTTCCAGCAAACGCAAGTACACAGAAGCAAACAGGTATGTGCATGACTATTATGTCAACTGATACATTGTCCCATATCATTTTCTCATCTCAAAATTTGTCATAAATGAAATAAATGACATTACAACTCTTCAGGAAAGATCATAAATATCAAGAATGAATTTCTGCATTAAGTATTAACTCTGATGGGGCTGGGATTTCACTCCAGTTTCCCAGCCATACAGTGCAAGTTATTTCCTGCTGTTTTCTTGTTTCTGTTTCAAACATTCTGATTCACCATTGGGTTAATCATCTACTAAATACTGTCTCCAGGTGGTTTGGGTTTGCTGTTGTTATCTCCATGGCCCTAAGGGACTATACCTTCCAAAGAACTGAGGGAGCCCAAGCACTGATATTATGCAAGAAAGAGAGACAGAAACAAAATACATCAGCAACTGTATCAGCTTGCTTTCATTTATACCAGATTCTGATTTGAACATACGTGCTTTTTGAAGCACTCGGCATACACCCTGAAGTCTCAAGTTGCTCCAGATTGCGTAAGCAGGTAAAAATGATATTTGTTAAAGAGGCGCAGAGAATCAAGAAGAAAAATGTACCTTGAACTAGTGGGTGGGGTACAATCAAGAGAAACTTAGTAGGTTAAGGTTTAGATTTTGTATTTAGGTGACTACTGTTGTGCTCAGTGCATACCTTTATCCCGTATTCACATCAGATTTGAATAAGAATTATCACACATATGATGCTTTTAGGAGTGGGGTTTGGTTCTTACTTCAGCCATGGATCCTGTAGGCAAACCACTTAGTTTACCTTATCTTCTTCCTGTAAAACAGTGATAGTATTTTTCTCTGTTACAGAGGAATTAGAGAGGTATATTTATTAGTGGTTGTGAGGCACTTTACTACAATAATAAAGGCCATAATCAAAGCTTGGGATTTTGGAAAGGTAAGTTTGGGATACATAGGAAGGTTAGTTAATAGACTGAGTAGTTGGATTCACGGCTTGAGAATCTGAATACCAAGGATCATTATCAGACATGGAATTATCTTAATTCAAAGGGGCAATGGATTTAAAGATAAGGGGAAAAACTGGAGAGAAGAGTATAGAATTCTTGGGATGAACAAAGAGTTTACAGTTTGTAAACTCTTTAAGCTTTAAGATGTTTGTTCATCTTCAAAATATCAGCCTCTATAGAAATAAAATTAAACTGTTTTCAAGTCTTTATGAATTAGCACAGAAAATAAATGGCTGAAGCTTGTTAACCATATAAACAAAACCCAGGAGGAAGTGATTCTTCTATACACCGATGGTGGGCTGTCAAGGAAGGAGGTAAGCCTCACCAAGGACTGGATCAAGTATTGAATAAATATTTTGTATCACCTTTCAGTAAAGGTGATGACTAAAGAGGATAAGATAGATCACTTCTCTTCTCCATGCCTATCCACCACAACTGTTCTTTCTTTCCAAATTCAATCACAGGTTCAAGCTGTTGCCCTGCCTAGGTGCTTGTCATTTGATGGTTCCCATAAGGCCATGCAGATCAGGAGGTGATCCATCACTTGATTTTTTTTTTCATGTTTGTAAATCTCTGTATTACAATTATTTTTTCTTGCCTTCTTAAGCAATGGCCGAAGGTTTTCAAGTTTCCCAATCTCTTTCTGCGAAAGCAGCATGAAGTTTAGTGACATGTTTTTTCATTACTCTATTGAATATAACAAACTCAATGATACATTCCAAAAGCCTTCTGAAGTTGAAGATTTTCCAGAGCTGCATGATTCTTTTGAACAATTTCAATCTACAAAAACAAAAGATATCTAAAGAAAATGAAGATAGAGTGATAGAAATTATATACAAACAAAAGCAAAAATTGGGTTTCTATACTTCAGAATCAGAGAATTTGGACAACATCCAGTCTTTATACTGACGGCATCTACAAGCCTAGTATCAAGAATTTTTTAACGTGTGTATTTATAAGTCCCATGCAAAGATTGAGAGCAACCAATATAGTATCTATACCTAAAAAATGAAGCAAAAAATTGATCCAGGCAACTACAGACTTGTAAACAGGATTTCAGCAGTATAGTCTTAGAACAGATTTTAAAGGAAAGAACATAAAGAGAAATTGAATACAGGTTAATTACAACATTGGCTTCACAAAGGCAGGTCATCTTAGATAAACCAGTATCTTTTTTAATTAGGTAATAGATTTCTTAGGCGATGACAATGGAGTGAACTTTATTCTTGAAGATAGTAATTATTTTTACAGGAGAACTGTCAGAAGAATAAGGGACTGCCAAAAGGAGAGATTGTTGCAAATGTTTTCATGGTTGGCCCTAGGAACGATCCCATTTAACATTTTGATTAGTGATATAGGAGATATAAGAGTAAGAAGTACATGTGTATTTGTGAGATGTACAGATAACATAAAATGGGGAAGCATCACCTTAACAAAGGATTGGATCATCAGGCAAGGAGAACCGGATGGTTTTGTTGATGTGAGTGATGAGACGAGACAAAATTTAATAGCACAGATTGAAAAGCCAGGGATTTAAGGACAAGTAAGTAGATTTTTTCTCTTGAATATAATATATATTTATCAGTTGAAGATAGTGGAAAAGAAATATGGACATACTAGTTTTCCTGGATGATGACTAACAGTTGCCATGCAGAGCAACTTTTGTAATTGTAAAATCTATTATAATTGTAAGATGCACTATCATCTAAGGCAATTTCACATTATTTCATTGTTCAAAGTACTGACAAGGTCTCATTTAATTTATATAAAGTTCTGGTCAGTTATGTTCATGAAAGATGACCTTAAAACAGAAGCAGAGAAAGACTACTAGTATGATTATAGGAATGGAGAATTACTCTCATGAAGAGAGATTAATTGAGATGGTTTGTTAAGCCTAGACAAACAAAGGTTGAGAGGAGATAGGATGATTCTTCAGAAATATATTCAGGAGTAAATGTTAAAGACAAAGAACATCTATATAACTGGAAAGATAATTGTGGCATAAGAGCAATGGTTCTGAAATTATCATGAATAAATATAGAGTGGACATTAGGAGGTTTCTCACTACTCCTGGAGTTATTTTTTCCCATATAATAGTAATGTAAAGAACCGTAATTGCTTGCCTATGATAACTTATGGAAGAGTTTGTGTGCTTAAACAGGTGAATTTCTGGAACAGGGAAACTGTAATATAAGTTTTTGGATATCCAGTGTAGTATTGTAACCGAGGGAGACTGACATAAGGCTGAACTGCAGTTTGTGTGCATCCTCCTCATATTGTAGACATACCATATTTCAGAGTTTCTTTTGGTTTCTTAAAGGGACCAGGAAGCAAATTCCTTGCTTCCTCCTTTCCTAGGCAGAACTTGTCCCCTCTCCCCGCCCTGCCCCGCACAGTCAGGTTGGCAGGAATATGTAGCCTTTCTTTTGCCTTTCTCTGAAGTTTGGGTATGATTTTCTTGCTAGGATCACCAGGATGATTTATTAAATCTCAGCAGTCTGCTATTGGAGAGAGCTTCTCCTGTCCTCTTCTTGCAGGACTTCACACTTCTGAAAATTGGTGTTTGGTTACAAGTTAGAGCATGCAAGGAAGGTTTGGTGGTTTATGGAGCCTGGTGACATGTGGCACAGACGTTATGTGAAATCTTCCAAATGAAGCCTTGGCTGGGTGGTTGTGTCTGACAGGACTCGATTTCTACAAACTGATGGTGCTTCAGGTTTCATGTGCCTGCAAACATTTTAGTGTTGTGATGCTGCAGCTGGGCTGGTACCAGTAGTGACCTGCTGTGTTCAAGTTTTCTTCAGAACTTTTATATCAACATATCAACAATATGCAGTTGCTTCTCTGGACAGATTCAAACCAGCTACAATAATATAGGACATGTACTTCTGGAAAGAAAAGAAAAAGAGACTTTACAAAGTCTTTGTTAATTTATTATAAACTTTTTCCTTCAGTTTTAAAGTGAAATTGTACGATGTCTTTGTCTCTCTCTCTCTCTCTCTTTTTTTTTCTTTTGGTAGTGAAAACCAAAACTAAACTGATTGGGGTTTCACACATGTTGGAAAAACCACTAAAGATATATGCAAATTTTTCATGGTATTTTTTTTATGTCTCTGATTTCCAGCATAATTTTTACCCGAAGACAGTTAGACTTTCACAACTCAGAACTGGCCATTCTCAGAGTGAATCATTTGTAAATTAGTGGTTTTACAATGGATCTGAGAAAATTCTAAGTTTCAAACTGAATTTTGGCTTCTCACAGACTCAAAAGGAGATTGGTGAACTATGAGAAATAAATCTGCCACACAGATTCACTCATCTGCACATAGACTGAAACCAGTGGATTTTGCGTATTAATGGTATAAACTCATTATGATCTGCCTGGTCATATTTAGCAGAAATGTTCGAAATCTCTTATTCAAGTTGCAAAATGACATAATGTTAACAAATACGGATATTTTAGATGGACTGAAGCTCCATCCAGTTGCAACAATGTGGGATGAATTGTTCATATCTATATGATTATGTTAAAGAAGATAGAATTAATTTCAGGTCCCTTGCCACTATCACCCTGCCTCATAAATGCTATATCCATGTCTTGTAAGTGTCCTGCCTAATGAGGCCCATTGGATACTTACAACTCTTACTGGCTTCAGTAGTTCTCTCTTAAGTGTTCCAGTATAGCTGTCTTCAATTCTTGCACAATTTGAGTATTTTACTGGTTCTAAATACCAGATTGTCGTTCTTAATTGTTGGGTTTTTTTAATATATAAGGCATGCTAGATGCAGATAAAATATTTTTAAAACCCTACCCCCCCCCATTTAATATGTCAAATTAACCTGTAACAAGGATAATAGCCCTGTGTTTATATATGCACACATATATATGTGTGCATGTATGTGTCCAGCTATGGGCTATGGGGAAACATAACATAAATTTTGTAAGAAATCACTAATGACAAGTCAAATTGTCATGCAAGAAAAGGCTAATGAAAGCAGCTGTGTTTGGAGGTAAAAAACTTCTAAGATTCACTGAATTTGACCACCTTAGATCAATAATCTTATACCCTCTTCAAAACTTTGCAAGTGTCTCAGCCTGAGGCTATACCCTAGTACTCTATTACTGAGATGAATCCTCTGCTCTTTACTTTTAATTGTAGAGACATGGTAGAGACCACTGTGGTAAAGATGAAAATTGAATTCATTTTAAGATTTCCAGGTATACGAAATATTTACCAGTAGAAAAATGTTCCAAGAAACCGTTACATACCCAAATGCTGTAAAAGTTTGGCTAAAGAAACCACAAATGCACATGATTAATTGTTAAAATGTATATATGATGTTATGTATTTTAAGTACTATTTTTGCTTGACTAATAAAGTAGTGGTTAGATCTAAAGAACTCCACTCTATTCTCTGGGTTTTGAATTAGGGCAGACTGAGATCCTTAAATCTCAGGTGCTTCTCAACCCTGAAAGTGCCTGGATTTTCTAAGCACATAACTTTGAGCTACTGAATTTATAATTGCACCTATATTTTATGCCATGAATAAGTATGTAAATGCACCTTGCTTAGATCTTTATCTAAGAAGGGTCAGGAAACCAGACCAGATAGAATTACCTAGGTTTGAGCGGTGCAGCCCAAATCGTTCTTTCTGTCAGCATTTGTTTCAGCAGCTCTGTGCTTAGCTTGTTGGCTTCTGTGAACCCTGCTCATAGGTGCCAAATTCTCTCTATGCAAGCAAGACAAGCCAGGCTACATAACTCTGTAACGCTGTCTAAAAGTTAGGTATCAGTATATTTGAAACATTTAGCATTTGTCAAATCGCTTTGCAGATCTAGCCCCAGCTCTATATGAATTTGGCTGACAATATTCCTTTTTACTGCAGGTTGGCTGGGCTAAAAAGTCAGCACACACAGTCCTCTGGACCGATTATTGAAACCTGTGGGTTTCATGAAGTCACAGATCAGTAATTTTAGGCTAGACCTTTTTTTTTTCAGGAAAGAAAATGAATGCCTTTTTAGTAATTGCAGGACATTACACTGACCTCAATGAAAGTGATAATCAGCAGTGTGATGGATACTTAACATGAGACCTAATTAATTGTTTGGTAGCACAGATAAGTAATGCAGAATGAGAGGTGGCATAATTTTACTAACGGCTTTCCACTCCAAGACATTCTCAGGAACAAGAGTTGAGCGGATACAGCAACACACAGCCAGCTAGCCACCACACAGCACCATCTAGGCAGCTCCTAAGGTAACTCACACTGTGTCACTGCATGTTTGTGTAGAACAAACATAATTTTCCTTGACTTGTAGATGTTTTTTAATACTTAAGTTGCCTCCTGCTTTCATTTATGCCACTTTACCCACAAGTCTCTGTTTCTGTAGACTTCTTCTTACCCAGAAGAGTGACAGAGCAGGAGCAACCACAGCTGAGCGAAAGCGGAGGCAGAATGAATAAACAGCTGGGGTATTGCAAAAAGGCATTGAGGAAAGCAGAGCTCTGGAGTCTTAAGCTCAATGATAAAGTGGCCAGGCTTGCTGTTCACAATTGAGAACATGCTTTAGAGAGAAGTCCTCTTGAGTGTGGCATAGCTTTACTTCAACAGAGGGATTTAGGGACTCAGTAGACACTTCTATCACATTAATTTAGATTTAAGCTCACATTTAAGCTCAGCTTTCCTGGCTATTCATAGAATTTGGTTCACACTCTAGACTGATTCTCCAGATGGGGAAAGTCAGCTGTGGTGTAGGACTGGCTTTGGTTTGAACCCCACCCATGAAGGAAGAATTTATTTGACTGACAGTAGGTCAGGCTTGAGTTTGCTCACCCATCAGTTGCCTAAGTTGATAAATGAACTCAGACACTTGAAGCTTGTGCTCAGAAAAGGGTACATAGGTTGTACAGACTCATGGGATCCAAAACTGAGTGTATACACCACAGACTGGCATTCCTCCAAGGTAGGGAGTTGGCTAGGTTTTGATATTCAAGTGATAATAGCTGAATCACCGTATCAGACAACCAAGCATTTTTATAGGAGGGCCTGGCAGAAAAGAAGATGTTACTGTTAATCCATAAGCTGGCTGTTGAAGTTTTAGAGGCTGTTGTGGAGAGGCAGATAGAAAGAATGAATCACGTGGTAAGAAAAATCAGAGGATAGATTTATGATCCTGAAAAGGTCTGACAGTGGCTCTGCTTAGAAAATGAGAGCTTAGAGAATGTGGATGCATTTTGTGGGACTTGCATTCGGCTTGAGATCCCGCTATATGCCATGGAGTAATAAAGGGGACTTTATTGCTTGACCTGATTTAACAGCACGGTTACTGTCCAAAGGGCAGTCTGCTGCCCTCCTCACCCACATGCTCTCCTTACTTCCCTTACCTCAACTATAGCAATTACACAGCTAAAGAGTCAGTCACATCAGTTAACTAACTTTTTTTTTTTTTTATGTGTTAGTTTTCTGTCAGATCAGTGAACTGAACTGAATACAAGTGAAATATCAGTAAGGTATGCTTTGGCAAGGGGAAGGAAAGAGACAGCGATGTGCAGTTAACTTGAATTTAAGTGCTGAGGTGAAACTACATCCTTAGATTCATGGAACCAATGGGACCAGATTAGCAGCTGGTTTAAAGCCATATAGCTTTAACTGTTTTTAATAGATCTACTCTAGTTTACATCTGTTGATCTAGATTGGTTTAGAGGTGTAAATTCACAAGCTGGTAAGCAACTAGTTTCTCTTCCTGTTTTCTTCCTGTTTTTCAGCAGAAAGTTCTGATTCATCTACTCTTTAGGAAAATCTTTTTGAAAAAAATGTAAAACCTGCTATAAATCCATAAAAAGCAGCTTGAAGTCAGGCAAAAGGATATCTTGCTAGCTAATTGTATGGGGTTATTTTGAAATTGCCTCCAGCCAAAGACAGTTGTAAGACTCTGGACTTTGTGTGCGTGAGTGTTTATGCACGCACATCTCTGTATATGCACTTGTGTTGCAAAAAATATCATATACTAGCAGCCCAGTCATTCTTTCATTAGTCTTACAGTAAAATATTTCCCTGAAAAGAAAATAAAGGGAGAATTCCATGATAGGGAGCAAGAAAGATATAATTGCAAAACGCTTAGAAAGCTACAGGCAATAATTTTTAACGTTTTTTTTTTAATAATGAAAGCCACAGACACTATCTACTCTTGCTGTTGAGGACTCTCCTGTCTATCACAAAACCTTATGGTTTGTGAGTACTGAAGTAAGAGGCAGAAATAGGTAGAAATTTCTATGGGGTTTCCTTTCTGGGTCAAGAGAAGGGGTGTCTCCATGTCTTGGCATGTTCACTAGAATGTAGGGTTCAGGGATGTTAATCACTGCTACTTTTATCAGACAGCTTTATTAAGAGCAACGTTTTTTTGTTACCAAATTAGAAGGGACCTACAGCAAACTTCTGAGCACTTATTAACAGAAGTCCACATTTGCAGGAAGTACCGGGTACCTTCACGTGCACTGCAATAGCTGGGAGTTACACAATATCTATATCATTTTTCACAGCTTTGTCATTAGCTGGTAATGATTTGATTATTTTGCAGATGAATCACAGTATAAATCTCTTTCACAAACACTACCTCCAAGTATTAATCAAAACCATTAAGGCAAAGCAGTCAGTGCAAATTAAAAAATTTGCATGTCTAAATTAAAAATTACAGTAATACATCATAAATAAATCTTTTAAATTCTCTATGGTCTGTATGAGCATCCCCTTTTTGTGCCTGTAATGAGCCCATGAATACAGCTCCTTTTTTACCCCCATCTTTTTAATCAGGCTGTAATCAAATTTTAGAGGTAGAATTCAGGTCTTTCACTCTGAAGTCCACACTGGATCTTATTCAAGAAAGAAATTATTTTTCTCTCTTCATCTTTCTGAAACCCAGCATAAGTGAAAGACACAGACTCAAAGACAAGTGTGAAAGACAGGAGTTCAAACTCATCACATAATTTGCAGTGTCTTTGGCTATAGCAAAGTAAATATTTGCAAAGTTGATGTATCTTACGCAAGTAACTTTGAACAATGAAGAAAATGACTCAGTTGTGTTTTAGGCATTATTTCATTTTAGAACTATTAACACCTTATTTCCAGCAGGGAAAAGATTAGGGGAACCCTCATTAATATAAGCCACTACTGAGATTTGGAACACACTCTTCTTCACTATAAATAAATTCAGAAATGTTAAAGAACAGCTCAGCAACCTTGCATTTTTCAGCTGCTTACTGTTCTTCATTTGCAAAGCAGTATTCAGAATACAGAAGTTTGCTGGCCTATTGCTGCTGTTCTATTTACAAGTTGATGAAGTTGGCCTGTTTATTAGAATTTTGTTCACCCCCTTTCCCTAACCTCTGGCAAAGGATATTTTGTGAAGAAATTTCTTGCAAAGCAGCAAATACAGATTTCAGTGTTTGCTAGTTGACACTCTTCAGAAGAATGACCTCCCCTGCACAAGGTTTGCTGTGACCAGTTCCAGTATCAGCTGTTGTTTTGTCTGTGATCTTTTGGCTTCCCTATCTCACAGCAGTCTGATGGCTGAACAACCAGCTCCAAAAATGGACCTTTGTGCTAAGTCTGGAGAAGGAACCCTGTGATCCAAAAACCATTCCCCTCCGGTGCTTTCCTTTCAAGGTCACTGGATTTTCTTTTACTTGAGGGTGCACAGTAAAAAATTACACATACAAGAGTAATCCTAGCCAAAAAAAAAAGGATTAATCAAAATCAGAGTAAAACTAATTAAAAAAATGCTTCTTGAATCTGACTAGATTTACACATAAACTGTACAAAGCATAAAAAGAAAAAACCAAAACAAAACCTTGCATGTCTTATGTTCCCCTGCCAATAATTCTGCATGTGAAGAGACATGGGCTTAGCTGATTTATCAATTGCTTGCTCTGCTGTTTGGGTGGTGAGGACACAAAGACCTTTACTGTAATTAGTAACTTACCTTTCAGATGTAACAACACACATACCTAAGAATGAACTTCAAGATAAGTCTGAATATCTGCTCTAGCCCATTTCTGCGTGGTTACTTTAAATGGTTCATCTGTAATTTCTTTTGTTGCATTCCACTGTACATACGTGCAGAGTTCAACATCAGATTTTCAAATTAAGAGGGAACCCTGAAGTTTGCAGATGGAATTGCGTTTCAGGAGGTTTTGTTTTGTGGATGATTTGATTTAGCCTTCCAGTTCACAGGTAGAGAAAGATAGTTCCTAACTGTTAACTTCTGTTTTGATTTAGGAACTGAAAATCAAGATCCAATATTTTGGGCTAGTGCTTTTAGATCTGGTGACAGTGTTGTGCCAATTCACTATTAGGTAATAAATAGTGGTTTGTAATTTGGCAATTCTATAATACTTTCCATGTATACATTCAAAATGGCTTTCAAAGCATTGCATTTCAGACAATGTCATCCAAATATAATAATCAGAGTTTACTAGTTTTACACAGGAAATTCAGACATAAGAACACTTGACAACTTGTATCTCAGCATATGAGGTCCGTTAGAAGGTCTGGGCTTAGGATCTGATGGTGCTTCTTGATCATTTGGACAAAAAAACCCAAACAACAAACAATGCCAGGAATCCACTAGATATGAGAGATATCATTTTTAGATTCACAACTCAATAAAATTATTGAAACAAGAATAAGAGAAACCTTATTTAATTTAAATAATTGCATTGAATCCATCACTTCAATTAAATTCAATAAGGACCATTCAGGTTTTTATAGGTGGAGGATCAGATTCTGCCTTTTTTATCTGCAATTGAAACATCACTAGCAACTTATTCAGCTTTTACTTTAGATTTCTTTGGACTGATTTGGGATTGTAGCAAAAGAACCTTAGAGCTTAGAAAACGTCACTTCCAGGATTATTTTGTTTCATCAAGGCTCTAAGAAAAGAAAGCTTCCAACCCTTCCATTGTGAGACAGAACAAGACTTCTACTGGGGAGGTATACAAAGCAAAATATCTTTTACCCCTACAAAAACCATGAAAGTATATACTACCACAGCAGCTGTGAACTCATATTCCCACACCAAGATCACAGAGGAAGGAACTTGCTGTGTAGCTGACCTAATATTCAAAATTTTACCAACACTGAGGATTATCTGACATTGCCTTCTTGTAAGAGTATTTGGGCAGATGAAGGTCTCAAGCAGTGCTAAACTGGTATTGCAGAAAATAGTATTTTACAGACATGCCCCTCTCCCCCCCCCAGTATATTTGTGTAACTTTTCCCTCCTATAAGTTTCTGCTTCTGATTTCTCATTGGTTTTGGTCTGTAATGGAGACTTAATGTAAAGCCACTGCATGAGAGAGCAACAGCTTTTCTATTTAGAAAGTCTTCTGGAAAGCAAGTTCTGCTTCAAGCATTTAATTCAAAAGAACATCGTGGCTTTAGTACATGAATTATTATTTTTGTTTTTAATATTCTGTGCTCCAAAGTTTTCTCTCTACTAAGCAAAGTGTGTATGTAGTAATCATCATGTAGAAATTCATATACGTGGTTCTTAACATCAGGTTTACACTCACACATCTATTTATCTTGCAGATTTCAAGAAAGTAAGCCTCTCATTATTGTTGCCTACAGATCTAAGGGCTTCAGGATTGCCTTCAGTGCTCTACAGGTAGGTGCAGTCTACCTACTTATTCATATATATTGGATTTGTTTCTTTAAATGGGGAAGGCGAGAAAACCATTCCTGTCTCAGTGCCTTGTGGTTCTTCTTTACCACTAACCTGTCAGACTGGGTAATGACTTAGTAGTTGTCTTAATGCATCAGTTCTTCAAGCAGAGAGAGGGGCTGCATGCCAAGGGGCTAAGGAGTGGTTGGATAAACGGATGGGCACTTTTATGCATAGGAAAAACTTTGTACACACAATAGTAAGAACTCTGCTTGAGAATAATGGTATCATATGTAATTAGAAAGAAAATGTCAGGTTTCCAGCTTGAGTCTTGTATGGTACAGCTATTGAGAGGGGAATACAAATACTTAGTGTTGATTATTTTACATTATCTTAAGCAGGCATTTTGTTTTATTTATAACCTAGAATCTTCACCTTATAGCCTGACCCTTCCAGGTTTTCTATATGACATTATAAACTTTGTTCATACTGTTCAGACAGAGGTTTGTGCTTCTAGAAATTGTAAATATAATTTTATTCTTAATGGAAATCTAGGATCTTTTAGGAAATGCAGTACCACTTTTGGTAAAAGAAGGAAGGAATGAATTTACTCAGATATAACCTAGCACAATAGAGTGAATTTAGGATTTATGAAAGTATTTAAGCATTATTTGCTGTATCTAGATTGAGGAGCAGCTGAGTTCCCTGTTGTCTAGTCTGCTGTCCAGATTGGGGACCTGGCAAGATTGCCATGCTGCAACTCACTTGCCATCCTACACACTCAGATCTCCTTCCCGTGCGATTCCAAGTGCACAGTAGCATGCCCACAGCTAGGATTTGAAAAGCACTACTGAATTCACAGGCCTAACAAAAAGGCCAGATGATATTGAAGATCAAGAGCATACATCATTAGTAACATTAGTACCTTCTACTCAACAAATTTTATTGAATGAACATTTTAGTGGTTAGTTAGGGAAATTCCTTTTATTCAGCTCTTTAATAAATAGTATTTTAATCAATGCCTGCACTAAGCAGCAGTGAGATATTTTCTAAAAAATCTGCTGAAATAGAAAGGCTGTGAGGATTCTCAAGCCAACCTGGTGATGCATGTTGATGTTTTGTTTTTAACTATCCAATAAGATTGCTCAGATTAACAGGTCACTCAGACTTTTCCAGGCTCTCTTCATACTGGTGGGACAGGCAAATGCACCAGATAGGCTTTTTAAGTAACTGCACAGATAAAGTCTGGACAGTTTTACTATATACGACTTGCCAGCTCAAGCAGAGAGACTGACAGTGTGGAAACAGCTTGTCAGAGCTCAGGTCATGGTTAAAAACTGCTAATGTTAATGCTGACAGCCTGTAAAGTCCCTGCTATCCATGATACCTTTAGTCAAGTTATAAAACACCCTAGAGGACTCTATCTATTTCCTTCTTGTGCACTATTTTATCCATTTCTGTCATTACTGAAAATATTCAACTAATTTTGTGAATATCCCTTGCTTTAATCTGAGTGATTCAAGCTGAAGCCTGTCAGTGGTACCCAGCACTGCAGCATCCAGCTCCTTTGTAAAGAGGAAGATGTGCTTGCAGGTAGCCACGAATGGCTATTGCCTGTATAACATCCTGCTCCATGATGCTCCCCGGGCTGCATAAGAATGGTTGCTGATTTAGCTGAGATTTGCTACAAATAGGGTCATGGAGAAGGGGCAGGCAGGTGATGAGCTCAGTGGACACTAGGAAATAAGCATCGTTGCTCCAATTCTGGTAAGAAATCACAAAACAGCAAGAGCTGTATTGTCTTCCTGCTGAGCTTCTTTTTACACAAAGTCCACAAAAAGTGGTTGTACTTAAAGACCTGGGTACTGAGGGCAAATCTGTTATGTAGCATAGTCCCTCCTTGCTGTGAGACATGCTTTATATCCTGCATAAAGCCCAGCACTCTGTCTGTGAAATAAAACTTCTTAAACTAAAGTGTATTGTTATCCTTTTAATCTGGGATCAAGCCTTTGCTTTCTCTGTGTACTTGTCTAATGCACTGTATTATCACTAAGTAGTCCCTTGCCACTAGAGAACCAATATAGCCACTCCTGCCATACATCAGACCTAAAAGCTGTGTATTAGAAAAAGATGTCACAGGTAAAAGCAGTGGAAAAGATGCAACCTGGTGATATGCTAGACACAGATTTAGCTGGTGTCCTGGTTTCAGCTGGGATAGAGCTAACTGTCTTCCTAGTAGCTGGTACAGTGCTGTGTTTTGAGTTCAATATGCAAAGAATGTTGATAACACTGATGTTTTCAGTTGTTGCTCAGTAGTGTTTAGACTATAGTCAAGGATTTTTCAGCTTCTCATGCCCAGCCAGAGCACAAGAAGTTGGCACAGGACACAACCAGGGCAGCTGACCCAAACTGGCCAACAGGGTATTCCATACCATGGGACGTTCCGTCTATTATAGGAACTGGGAGGTGGGGGCAGGGAATTCGCTACTCAGGCACTGGCTGGGTGTCAGTCAGCAGGTGGTGAGCAATTGTCCTGCGCATCATTTGTACATTCCAATCCTTTTATTACTACTGTTGTCATTTTATTAGTGCTATCATTATCATTATTAGTTTCTTCTTTTCTATTCTATTAAACTGTTCTTATCTCAACCCACGAGTTTTACTTCTTTTTCCCATTTTTCTTCCCCATCCCACTGGATGGGGGGGAGTGAGTGAGTGGCTGCGTGGTGCTTAGTTGCTGGCTGGGGTTAAACCACGACAGCTGGCTAGTTAAGGAAGTCTGCGAACCATTTTTGCTATTTGTTCTACCAGAATTGGAGAAGTTGCTTGCAAATTCATTGAACATACTCTTGGCCAAGAAGAAAATACAACATGGAAGTAGTGTTGTTTACTATAGAAGTCACATAGACTAAAGAATAGCAGGGTAAAAGTAAGAATACAGGTGGAAATAGAATACAACAGAAATGCAATTTAGAACAACAGAAATAAAAGAATTAGGGCATGGATTTCAAGTCCAAGAATCCCACCCCAGTTATTCTGGGGTTTTTGCCCTGCCAAGCCAAATGCAGTAGTGCAAGTACTACAGAAATAAAGAGCTCACAAGGTAACTCCATGCTGTCAAAGACATCTTGCTATTAAAAAACAGTGTAGGTAAGAGCAAAGGTGGAGTTTAGACCATTTAAATCTGAGCTGAACCTTTTCCTGAAACAGAGCATTCTAAAAAGAACAGAGCTACTCCTTTGAAAAGATCACAGAATTACAGAATGCTTGAGGTTGGAAGAGACTTCTACAGATCATTTAGTCCAGCCTCTCTTCCTCAAAGCAGTCAAATTTACTTGTTAATAGCTGTGAAAAGAACTGTATCATAAATACTGGGTGAGTAGTGTGTAAAGAGATGGTCTAAAATATCATCGGTTACTATATCTACTTTAAAAAGCTCTTTGAAAATGTGTTACATGGCCAACTGGTTCATCGGGGTGCATAGATTTCAGGACAAAGGAACTCATTCCCTAGAATAACTTTCCCAAATTAGGATACTTTGTCAGTAGTAGCCATCAATGAAAACAAACTAGAAATTACTGCACTGCTCTTCTTGAAGCCTTACACCAATGTATTCTGCAGTAGTCAGCTTCAATTTTGTCTTACAGAATAATTAAACAGACTCTTGTTTTCACCATGTCTGTTTAAAAAAAAGTCAGTTGGGTAGAAATTCTTCACTCTAGAAAATATCTATATTTTATAAACTTTTCTTTAGCCCTTTGTCCTTGTTTTCCATTGTAGGTAAACATAAGACATATGCTTGTGGCATAGAAGAAGTTGATACTGAAGTAATTGCTTATGCATGACAAGTTAAATGTTAATTATTAGAGCATCATCCCATGTTGACTTTCTAATCTAGGCAAATGGCATATAAATTACTGAAGCTTGACAAGTAGCTTTCTATTTTGGCAAACTTAAAACTGTTTTAGTTTCAGAATACTTGGTAGCACATAGATGTTTGAATTTGAGAAGTTCTTTTTTTTCCTTTTTGATTTTGTCAGTGTGCCTTGCTTCTCTTTTATACTAGTCTGACATGCTCTGTTATTCTAGATAGTGCTCATTTTTCACACTGACTTCTAGTGCCTTTCTTTCTAATCCTTCCTCAAAAAGTTCATAGTCCTCCTCTTCCCAACTCTGAAACTTAAATAGATTTCATAAGATGCAACACAGCTCTTAGTACATTAACAGCAAAAGAAATTGCTAGGAATCTGACATGTAATGTAAACAGGAATGAATCTTGTATGAGCCCTGCAAAGCTTGCTCTTTGATGAAATATGGTTTGTTATATGTTCTCTCATCATAACTAGATGCAACATTTGGACTGAAGGAGTCCTAATGTTGTGGAGTAGTTTTTTTGTTTAAGTTTAATTTCTTTTCTTTTTTTTTTTTTTTTTTTCCAAATTGACAAAGCTGCTGTAGGATCAACCCTGTTTCCTGATGTAACAAATATCTCTTTTATAGTATGAAAGTGTAGCACATGTAGCACCACTTCCTTGGCTGAAGCACATTAATTCTGTCCCATTGTAGTGGAGCTATGCTGATTTACAGTGGCTGAAAACTTGGCCCACCTTGTATATCAGTTCTTTGCATAACCAGACAAGGGGCTTTTAGCCTTATGTGAGTAACAGTCCTATTCATTTCAATGTGAGCTTTGTCGGAGTAATCCTGACTGCAGGATTTTACCCTTGGGCAGCAAAACCAATGGGATGCAGGTAGCTGAGACAATTCAGAAGAGTAACCTGTTGTTTACAAAGTGAAATACTGTGGCATTAGGAGGAAAGAATAGAAGGAAAATTTCCCGCAATCATATCCTTGGATAGCCATGAAGAACCTTTACATGAAAACAAAAGTGTGTCTGGTATAAGATAACATTCCCTATTGGTGCAAATATGTACACTTATGTGCACTACTGGAGAATTTATCACAGTGAGCACAAATAAACTTGTCAAAGTTTGTGGTATCTGACAAGATAAAAGGAACAGTCAGAGTAACAATATGTGTAGGGCCAAATGTTCGTGCAATTTATGTTTCTAATTTGATTCTATAAGGCAGAATCTGGCACTGCAAGAAAGTTACTTGCTAAAGAGAAATGACATACTTCCTATGGAAAGTCTGCATGATATCCTTACTATTTTACACAATGCTTACTAGAAAGGATTTTTTTTGAAATATTGTTTCAGTAGGTTCCATATAGTAAAGTATGTTGCTCTGTATTTAGATCACATTTGGATTGTGGTTATGCTTTTTCTTTCTTTTTCTTCTCTTTTTTCCCTTCTTTTTTTTTTTTTCCTTTTTTTTTCTTTTTTTTTTTTTTTTCCCCCCTCCTTCTTTCTTCTTCTGTGGATTCTCAGCTGTAGGTGACATTATTGTGATGGCTGCATTTCAAAGACCTCACCTGCTCTGTCATCTCTGAATTTATGTTACACTTCATGGTATCAGCTCTAACGATCTTATTCTCTCGCTCTCTCTTTCCTTTGCACCTCTACTCACTTCCTGACACTTGACACAATAAAACACTTTTTCATTTAGAAACTGTATTTAACCCCTTTTCACCAATAGCTTATTACTCAAAAAAGAAAGAAAAGTAAATCAGTGGGATGCTACAACTTTGAGGATTCAAATTTTTGTTTATTGCAAGTAAATATATTTACGCACTTTCTATAAAGACTGGCTAGGTATAAACAAGAGAGTTACCTGTATGTATCTCTATTTAAAAATTCATAAATGAACCGCTGGCTCCTTTAACTTATTTTTTCCATCAGTCTTTTATAATCAGGCTTCATTTCCTGGCAGTTAAGACAATAAAAGAAAACAGACACAGTGCTGAAGACAAAATTAACTCTTTCATACAGATCCTTTCAATCAATAAAAAACTGTAATGTTTATGACAGCACATTTTCTTAAATGTTATGTCTTCATTTACATACACACTAAATTGTATTGTTGGGAAAAACCTAATTTAAAGAGCCCTTACCTTTATCTATGTCTTAAAAACAGAGAAACACAACTTATTTGTCAAAAATTCTAACAAATAAGTGAGCAGCATATTTTAAAAATATGATTATTGTTCCAACATGTAACCAGTATCCATAAGGAAAATATATATGTAAAAGCTTGGTAATAACCATCCACAGAGGTTGCATAAAACAAAATCTTTACTTATTAATTTCATTTCCTTTTTGCTGAAGACATCATTAGCAGACAAAGTTGTCATTCTTTTAAAGTAGTTAAAAATTCGAAGTACTTAGTGAATATTTTGAATGATTAATATTTAGCCTATTCGTTATTCATGTGCTGTTCACTTTAGCTATTTGTGGTTCATTATTGGTAGAAGAGCAAGAACTCTGAAGTGAATTCACATAAATATGTATTTTTGAATAGCAAAAGATTATTCAGTAAAGATTCAAGCATGCTTTTTTTTTTTTTGAGAGGGGGTTTATGTTCTTATTGTACCCAATTGCTATTATTTTCTATTTCTTGAATCCACTCGTTTCTGTATTTCTGACTGAGAAAGGACCACAAATATAGTGGAGGAAGTTAAATACAGACTTTACAAATATGGGTACAAAGAGATATGTAAAATGCTGTGTCTTCAGTGAACAGATGGACCAAGAAGTTGTTGTGAATCTGGCTAGGAACTATGGTGAATGATATTTCATTAGCCCATATCAGTTACAGATCTGTTGAACAAAATAAGACTCCAGACATTTTCTGAATTACTCTCTTATATAGGTCAACTCACAGTTGTAAGAGCAAATGTTCACAAACAGCCACTGATCTGGGTGCCCCAGATTTTAAATGCCCAGTTGGAAGCATTTTGGGTTTGGTGGACTTGCAGAGTGTTTTTTTCTGAGACCCAAACCCAAGGATATCTCAAAATTGAGCTTTGGTATACAAAACATCAGGTAGGAACAGCCAGTTTTTAAAAGTCATGTTTCTCCATCATATACTTTCTCTGCTATCATATGGACATTATGTCCTTAGGAAAGGTGATTCTTTCTTATTGTGCCAGAGAAAGACTCAGGAGACACGGCCATAAGAGATTGTTTGCTCTGTTACAGATCTCTCTGCGACCTTAGACAGTTCACCTAACATCCCTTTGGCACCATTCCTCACCTATACAATAATAACAGCTAGCTCTGTTTTGTGCAAAATAAGTGTGGCAGTACTTAACATCAGTCAATTCCATTTTGAGAAAAAAACACTCAGATACAAGAACTATGCATATCTATAATCTAGGGCAATATGGCCTGAATCTTGAGTGCTACTGTGATACAAGTAATTAACATTTTCTTCCTGGAATGAAGGCTGTCAACACATTTTTTAATAGATTCCATGAATTAAGTCATGGTTTCAAACAATTTGGTCTGAAGTTGTGCATTAAAACTGTGGTGAGCCATTAAAAAGATGACTTACCAACTGTCAAAAGCAAAATAAGAATTAAGAAGGTGAAGAGAGAGAGTGCTGTGTGACAGTCACCATAGATTTTCCAGACTGAATGCTCAGATGTCTCTTTACGCCTAGGTCTGCTGGAAACCTTCAATGCAGGTACAGAAGTCACACCTGCATCTGTAGCAAGAAACCCTAACTTCCCTGTCAGTCTTTTCTCACCACCTATGTAAAAGATTCTAGCAAAAGATTCAGCACTAATTGCAATTTTGCTATACTCATTGCAAATAACAGTATTGAAATGGTATCTTTTTGAAAAATTTAATGCATTAAACCTAATGTCTCTGGGTGATCAAAACTCTTTTGGTGTCAACTTCCTCTTAGGTAAACAATTAAACTCTACTTTCAACTGTAATCTGAAATGTATCACCTAATTTTTTCATAGAATTAACTCCCGCTGTCTGTTTGGTGATTCATAAACATTGATGTATGAAGCTGTCAGACTGTAGGTATTGGAGGGTAAGGGAAAGGAATATTTTGTCCCTCACACAGAATGAGGGAATTTATCACTGCTTCTTTTTGGAGCTTGGTACAGCCTCCTGTGAGTACTACCGTAGCTCTAACAAGCCAGCAGACATTCTCTTGTGTGAAAATCAATAATGCCTCACACGGGTGTTAGCAATGCCTGTAAAGGAGGAGATGTACTCAGCTATTACTACTATACGCTACCGAAGGAAACCCTCACTTTTCAAGGCTACAGGAAATCAGTCTTTTGAAGTGATCATTTCCTTTAACTCTTTTTGGTGACTTCTGTTCATCTTTGCCCCCTACTCTGCTGATAAGTAAGTGACAGGGCACCACAGTAGCCTTTTCAACATGAGGTATAGAAAGCAGAAAGTAATTCCAAAGGCTATTTTTTTGTTGCAGTAAATAGCCTGTCTGAACCAGATACAAGCTTCTGATGTAACACCGTTTGTCTTCAAGTACCTTCAACAGAGCAAATCTGCTTTTGTTTTGACATTTTGCTGTCAAATTTCCCGAATGCATAATTCCAGATATATTATAGAAATACGAGTGTTGCAGTCAGGTCTGCTTCCCAGTCATAGATAGATAATTCCATGAATAACAAATCCATTATCACTCTTGCTACTGACAGCAACAATAACAAAATCATTGTATCAACAAAGGAAACAAATGATGGTAACACATACAAAAGGAATATTGTATTGACCCAGTATACAGGTAGCCATACAGACGAATATACTGTTCTACATATGTTACTTTGTAATTTTTAATTTTTGCAGTGTAACAGGGAATTACTCTCCAGCAAGCATGAAAGCCACAGACCTTCCTGCTTGTTTTTACAAAAAAAATCTATGTGTCAGGTTCTCAATGGGAACAATACAGAGTAATCAAGTCCTGGTTTGCAAAGTCCATGGTACATATTTGTGGCAAGTTAGCTTGAGTCCTCTCATGTTAAAGTGCTTTATCTTCACATTTAATGCTTATTTGTTGGAAATCTTATGGCATTTTAATGCAAGATACTAAAACAAGTTTGCAGATAGGTTTACTGAGATGTGAGTTAGACTGATCTGCTGCAAAGAACAAAGGGATATATACTCATCATAGAACAACTAATAGGTGTCTAAGTCCTCCCAGGTTATTCCACATGACTTTGTGGGATACTGGGGTCAGCTCTTTGCTTACCTGAGTGCCCTATACTGCTCTGAGAAGGTTCTAACCCATCTAACAAGTCACCTTGCTTAAATGCTAAAGCTGAGCCAGGGGCTTCTTATATGATTCTAGCATAGAGAGTTCACCCAGCCATATGAGGCTTGTTTGTACAATGGTCATGCCTGAAATTATTCCATGGTGCCATATGTAAATCCTATACCAGGTCATTCTCCAGAAAGCAGAATAGTTTCAGCTGGGTTATAATATGCCAAGTAAAACATCTACAGGAAATGCTTAGCAGATGCTTATTTATTGCTCCAATCTATGCCAAAACATTTCTCCTTTGGTCCTATCATGATAATTAAAAGAAAAACAAATTCATATCACAACAGAAAAATACTTCTTTTCCACTGCTAGCTTCAGTATCTTCCTTCTATTCCTAAATTTTTCAAATACACTATTTTTATTCCACAGCCACTTGGAGTGTAAAGACCTTCTTTATTCCTGTGCAGATAACAGATTGAAATCAAATCAAGCAGAGATGCTTTTTCACACGGTGTATATTTAAATTGTGAAACTCCTTGGCACAGAACATTGTGGATGTTAAAATATTACGTGAATTCAAAAGGCAACTGGACAAATGCATGAAATAAGAGTCCATTAAAGTTTTTGTAGCATTAAGACATTCCTGAGCTGTGAGGGGAAGTAGTGCTACAGTTTTGTCTTGTTCTTTCCAGAATATCTGCACCTGGCCTTGTCAGAAACAGTGTGTTTGCCCTGATGTTCTTGTGTTATTACCTATGCAACTGTCCAGCAAAGTCTTCATGAACCAGGGTTACAAAAGATAATTTTGATCTTCAGGATGACTAAAGAAAAGAACAATGCCTTAGTGTTACTGCCATCAGAGCAGAAATTCCATTTCTCAAATGAAATAAAAAGAATTTAACCTTATAGAGATCCTCTATCTAGAACCTTTCTAGAACCTCCACATGAACAGTAACTTAGTACTGATTAATCAAGCCTTGCAGTATTGTGGATCATCACCTTTATGTATCTGTGAATTACGAGGGATAGAATTTAAAAAGAAAATATCTGTGTTGCATCAGTGGTTACAGCATAATTATATAATCCTAACTATACAAACACTTTCATAACCACTTATATGTGGACCCACGTTGGTCTCTGTGCTGTGTTTTATGATGTAGGAGGATAGTATCTTCTTCAGAACTGTGCTCATTGTCACTAAAAAAAGTGATGATTTATCTGTCCATACCAAACTAAGCACCAGACTAGCTACTGATAAGTAACAAAATATTTTTTGAGAGGTTTCCATGTGATTCTTCATGCTAAGGGGAACTCATATGCAGATTTCTGTCGCTACCACTCCAAGAGGAACTCAGCATAGTTCTACGAAATTGGCTTTTGACATCCTGAAGATCTGAGACTGGTTACCTGCAGCACTAGTCAGATTTTGCTGGCTGAGTCTGAAAGCAACATAGCATGCAGTACATTTACTTGAAGAAAGTATGTAGGAGGAGGAACAATGTGTTTTCAGTGATCTTGTAAACCCTCACTGCCCTGAGGTACAGGCCATCATTTGACTACAGATTTGCTGCTGGCAATTTTTTTATATTCGTTCAGGGAGACTGTGACATTCACTGGTGTTCTCTCCACGCTACTTAGCAGCTCTGAAAATGGTGCTAACACAGATGAAGTAAAAAGAATCATGGGAAATATCTGTCTGGATCCTAAGCCATGCAATTGCATTACTTTCTGAAAGGAATTCAGGGTACAGTACACAGAAACTCCCAGCGCCCGTGGAGCAGCAGGGAGCGTGGCAACAGAGCAGGGCACCTTCGGGTGCCCAACCACAGTGCACAGGACCTATTAAAAAGTATTGCTGTGCTTTAGCTGAAATGATAAGCAGTAACATTGTTATATTTGAAACACGACAGCACAGTGGACCTGCATAACCTACTGGGAATGCCATGAGAAGATATGACGATCCTCTATTTTTTATACTAATGCAGCAAATCCTGTTATGTATTATCTCCATATCATTGGGCAGGCATTGCTCATGGAGAGGATCTCTTCTTAAAGAGGCATGAGCGAAGACTGACTCCTTTTGGTTGCTGGAAATAAAGACATAAACTGGATCTGTGACCTACAGTAGTTAGTCCTCAATGACATACAAGCAGTCATCCCTGCAGAATCCTAACAATGAATGAGTCCATTGCCTGTACATCTTTCCCAGTAAAATAAGTGCTGTTTTCTTAAACCAGGGAAAGTTCTACTCAAGAAATTATGCTTTGTTGTGCTTTAGTGAGATACTATCACCTATAAACTTAAGCGTGTGTATATATACAGTCCATGACAGATGTGTGTGTACATATGTACTATATGTGCGTGCCAGTTGTAAACATCTGTCTAAATGAGTGTGTTGACAATGAATTACTCAGGTAGACGTGACTTTTTTTTAGTGTGAATTAACAGCTTCTTGACTTGTTACTACATCAACTGCTAATTAGTTCCTGAGTGTAGTTCAAGGTGTTGGCATTCATTACAAAGCTTTCTGCAGTGGTTTGGATCTTTATCTGCCTCAAAGGCAGAATCTTCAGGCAAAAAAAGTTCTCCAGTTTATACAAAGCAGATGAGAGAAGGGATAGGAAAGGTGGGCTGCAAGGTCAGGAATTGGGGTTAAAGACAACATATCATCTAGATTTGGCTCCAGTAATGCAAGGAGTGCATTGTTTCAAGTTAGGATGATAACTTTAACCATCAGGACTAAAGGCAAGATTAATAATTAGAATAAAGATAGGGAGATCAGAACTGGGAACTTCAGGAGATCACTGAACTCCAGTTGAGAGAAGCATGTAATGTTTATCCCTTGATTCTGAAAAAACCCAACACCAAACAAACCAAAAACCAAACCAAACCCCATACAATTGTAGGTGTGATAACAAAGACCCACAGTAAATATTACCAAGCTAGCAGTGATAAGTTGAAAGGATGACAAATGAAATGCTCATACTCAGGAATGGTGGAAAAGCTGATCCAGGGAAATAAATAAATGTGTAAGTTTTTCCTTAATATTATTAATGAATTCAGATTAGAATTTGAAAGAGAACATAAATACATGGAAGCCAAAGGAAAATATGATATAAGGCAGCATCATCTTTCATGCTGGATAAGAATATCTGGGTTTTATTGGATAACAGACTTCTAACAAGAAGATGTAGCATAGTATCTGTCCTGAAGTTTTCCAACTAATTCCACATATGAACACTTAAAGTAATTCAGTTTTGGAAAGTCTTTAACACTTAGCTTCCAATCAGATTTTAAACCCTTGGTTTTATTTAAATCAGTTAGTAAAATAAAGTTTGTTTCAGAAACAGGTGATTAAGCATACATTTTGGAAGCAAAACTCAGCTTATTTTTCGTAACCTACTACTTAACTTACTACTAATACATTAAATCCACCTAGACACAGATATGAAGACTCATGCCATTCACACATAAAATGTTGGGCTATGTTGTCTTTACCATAAAAAGATACGGCAACAATAAATTGGTTACCTCACAGCAAAATGCTAGAAGAGGAAAGATATTTTATTCTAGAGTATCCAGCTGAGAGAACCACTAGGTAGAGGGGAAAAAAGTGTTGGGTTCATCTAGCTATTTAAAGACAGCAACAGCCTAAAGTCTCATGGTCTTTCAGAGCAAAAGGGCTATAAAAGCCTTGCCTGATCTTGCTATAGTTTGTCTCCATCTTTTTTTCTTCCTCTTGACTTTCAGGAAAGAAAACATTTCTTTAAATACCAGACTCTTCTGCTCATTTCCTATGTGCCTTTTTCCTTCTCTAGGCTTGACCTGCCTAGTGCTAGAAAAGCCTTCCTTTTAGAGTTTTATTAGCAATTGCATTTCTTTGATTTGCAAAAAAGCTATACTACATTTTATTTAGTATACTGCCAGATTTCTTTGTTTGGCAGGGTTTTGTTTTTCATGAGTTGCTCATTTTCAAGATTTCAGCCTGTACAGAAGAACTGATGGCTACTGTATCCATGTTAACATGCTACACTAGAGAAAACTATCTTTCTCTACAGAAGGTTTGAAAAAAACCCCAACAGTGGCATGGTGTCACAGCTGTAGAGCTTGACAGTATAAGAGTCTTTGCATGGAGCAGTGTGGAGTTGTCTATGTGCCACACTTTCCTTTTTGTAGGAATATATAGATGATGGGTGCTTCCTTTCACTCATAGTGGTAGGAAAGTGTTGACATAATTTTCGAGCCTGGCATAAGTTTTCATAGGAGTGGAACTACCAGTGGAAAGCTCCTCTTTGCTGTTTTTCAGCATCCTTTTCTCTTCTGCTTCTGCTTCTGTTTTTATGTTTTTTAACAGAGGTATAACAACAGAAAGTCCTAGGTCTGAATTTTGTTGGTGGTACTAGGTGCTCTGGAGATATCTGTAGGATATTCATCAAAAGCAGTGAAGGAGAAATGAAGCTGGATAAAGGGTATTTCTATCCCCTTTTTTCTTAGGTAGTGAGATTTAGCCACAAAGTATTAAGATTTTAATCTATGTGTGAAACTAAGAGACTAATGTTAATCCCAGATATAATGTCTGACCTATGCATTTCCCTTTAAACAAAATAACACAAACAGGACTGCTTCATCTTGAAATCAGAAATATTCTTATTTTAATTAATTCATTATTCTGTGAATGACTGATGATGTAAATATATGTTTTGCAAGCATATACACCATACTATGTTACATATGTAAAGTTTTCAGTGGGTAAAGGAATAAGGAAGCTTCATAGACTGTTCTATATACCAGCTACTTTGCTTTTTACACACCATGGAAAGTGAAGATATTTTCTCTTTATGTACACACGATATCAGTGCATACTCACAAAATATGAACACCTCCAGATTACTAGTCTTAATGTATTGATTTCTGTGGTTGCCTCTGTATTGTCATATAAGATCATCCCACAGCCAGCCTGTTGATGCCAAGCTGCCTGGCCGCCCACCTCCCCTCGGTCTCGGGTGTCCTCCCCCTCAGGCTTGGGTGGTCCTGAGGGACGTTTTCAGAGGTGCTGTGAGGAAGCACCGTCCTCACCCTTTCCCTGGCCAGACCCGTGCCTGAGGCTGCCGCCACCTGACCCACAGAGGGATGTGGGTGACTCCATGGCCCAGTACCCCTGAAAGCATACCGTGCCACATAAAAATGCTTACATCGGAAATTTATTTGGCTGTTGGTATTGTCGCTAGGTGCTGGCCAGGATGGCCTCCACCCACACTGCCGGGAATCTCTCCTGAGAGCCCATGGGGAAAGTCTACAAGTGTGACTGACCACAGCCAGAGCCAGGAGGGGATCTCCGTGCGGACAGACCCACACAGCTGTGGCGGCTTCATTCCCCTTTCCTTTGGCCTCGAGGGGTGGTGAGCTCTCCTCACCCTAGCCTGGGCCCCTGTCCTGCATTGCCAGATGACCCTGTTCTGCCTGGCAACACCTTCCCTGGCACATGGTCTGCCACCAGCCAATGACAGATCTCCGCTCAGCAGCGCTGTGCCCCTCCCCAGGCCAGCAGCCCTTTTGCCGCTTGGTGGTGGCTGACCACAGACCTGTGGTGTGGGAGGTCAGCCTGGGCCTGACACACAACCTTTCCCAAAACCCAGCAGAGGTATGCTCAGGTGCATCACTTCTGAACTGGTAAGAGGCCTGCCTGCAGCCTGCATCCAAAACCAGAGAAGAGAGAAGAGTTCTGAGAGAGAAGAGCAGTTATTTATAGTTGGGATACAGTGCCACACAGTCCCTGCTCATGACCTTGTCCCATAGCATCCAACCCGCTTCCCTATTCCTTCCACTTGTACAGCTCTGAGTTGCCATGGTGGCACAATTTCCCGCAACCCACAGCTTATCTCCTGACTTGGTGCTCTTGCAGGTACCTTGCCTTCAAATTCATATTTTTTTCCTCCACAGAAAAGCTCCATGAGAGTTTTCCATCTCTCCCAGCCCTGCTGAGGACCCTCATGGGCTCTGCTATTCTAAGGCCAAGCTGCAAAGCTTTCTTCAAGAGGATGTTCAGGTAAGCGGTGGTGGAGCGTGACTGTGGGATATGTTGGTCGTCTCATCTCCAGTGGGAAAGGCCATTGTGTTCCATCAAGGATTCAGGCAGGCCAAGCCTGTGAGGCAGGTACTTGTTACGTTGTTTTATTGTATGCTGCCAGGTACAGGTATAGACAGCACTTTGGAAACAGGACAAGGCTAATAGCCTAGGGGTCTGGATTCATGTTGTCTCCCTCCTTCCCACATTTTCCTGATAATCAGAAGTGCTGGCAGATAATGGTGAGAGGCAGACAGAATTCCTTACAGCAAACAGCCTGAGGGATCACAAGTGGGGCACAACTCAAGGGCTACCTGAGATTTCTCAGGGGTGCTAGAAAGGCTTGTGGGATAATCAGCATGTCTGAAGCAACTCGTGCCTAGGTCAAGCAGCATAGATACAGACAGGGTCCCTTCACCTCGGGGCACTTTCACTTTGGTTATGTCTAAGGATGATCATGGCTCTCAAGAGAAAGCTGACAGAACAGTGTAGACAGGTCTCATAAATACACTCAGTGGATGCATTACACTTATGCTCTGTGCAGCTGGTATTTTGTGCATTGGGCTTATCCTCATAGGTTTACTTTCTCATTACTTCAGTGATCAGGACAAAATTTACAAATGTGGGTATGAGTAAATGGCATCCAAGCAGACATGGGAAAGTCTTTTAGAAGGTACAAATGCTACTTTCTAGGTGTTCTGGCAAATTTGTAGTTTTTCACTAAGCCATGGTACTACTAAAGCAGTATGAATGTCCCTTCCTCCCATCTCATTGCTATCAAGGCACGTCATGAGAATATACATAAGACTTACCAGTAGGTCCAGGTATCCTTTCCTATTTCTATAGCCATTTGATTTTTTTCTTTAATTCACTAAAAATCATAATCAGTCTCAGAATATTTATGCAGTAATGAATAAAAAGGTATGTTCAGTAGTTCATACTGATTCATGCATGATAGGATCCATTTGTTTCATGCTCTAAAAATTCCATATTAATAACTAAAAACTGTTTCCATTTTTAGATTTTTTTTAGTTACATAACAGACATTTTCTCTCTTTAAATATTGTTTAAAATCTACCTTCTTTTACAAATGCCCATCAAAATGCCTTTCTTTAAAGAAGCAAAACAACTGCAGCTGGAAAATTGTTTCATCAAAAGTAATTAAGATAACATGTTGAGGTAAACGCAAAAAACTCTAAGTGTGAAACTGAAGGGTTAACAGTAAAATACAGCTATCTACCATTCTTTTCAATGTACAGTAACCTTTAAAAGACAAAGTTAACTTTAGTTCAGTATAGATAATGAGTTTTTAGTGCCCAGTAAACCTAGACGACTTTGGAGTTTTCCAAGCTTGAATAGGAAAGTTGGAGCAACTCAAAGCAAGCAGTAATTTTTTTCCATGGATTGGGTTTCTGGGAAGATTACTTTAATACCTTGCCTTCACTTAGGCTGCAGATAAAAGGCAAGAATGTATTAATACAGAGGTAAACAAAGAATAAGAAGAAGAATAAGGAAAAAAAATTAGATTTCTAAAAGGATTCGGATTATCTTTACAGCATGTTCCCATTTTACACAAATGATGTATCCTTCTAGTCTGTTTTATCCCCACTGGAAGGAAATAAAACCCAAGCAATTTCTGCTAAACAACCCCATATTGCCAACCACAAGTGTTCAAAATCACAAATCAGGCTTTTAAATAGTGAGATCAGCTAAAAAATGGCATGATTTTTGAAAGCAATACAACTGTTTCTTGTATGCATGTGTATAAATATGCATGTGTATTCTTTTAGACTAACCTTCCAGTATTTGAGATTTTACCATTCCCAAGCTCTTTTTCTTTCTTTTTTTTATTTTCTCCCCCCACCCCCCCTTTTTTTTTCTTCACAAAATAAGAGGGCTAAGTATTGTGAAACTGACAATAAAATCACTAATATTGGCAATGTCATGTCTCCCCCAGGCCCCAGTTAATAAAATGCAAAGTAGCAATAACATAAACTCCCAGGACAACAGCAAACCTTGTTTTTCTGCTGTGCTACCACATGGGGTAAATAGTGGGTGGGCATGTAGGAGGGTGCACAATGGAGTACAAAATAAACACAAACTCATTTCATTTGAGGGAAAAAAAGCCCTAAACTGATCTGTATTTAGTGAGCCTTGAATAATGAGTATGGCCTAAGGAGTAGAGCAGCCCTGGTGATAACTCTTGCCTACTGCAAAACATATTGCAGTGCAAATGGAAAAATAGTCTCAGAGTCTTATTTATTGTCCATCTCCAAAGGCAGGCAACTGCTAAAGGAACTTAAGGTAGTTTCATCAAAGAGGGGGGCGGGGCAGGGTGAATCTGATCAAGTTTTTTTTCCCCCTCCAAATCAAAGGATTAATAGGTATGGTTTATTCTGGACATTCAAGTTGGTCCCTAGGTACCCATAAGAGACTGTGAAAAATCTGTGATCTCTAGTTAAAATCAATGGCCAACTTTCAGCCATAGGCATCAGAGTATAAACAAATTATTATTTTAGCCTAGAAGTAGTCTAAGAACTTATATAAAAGAGAAAGTCTGCTCACTTTTCCATCAAAATTACATGGTTTTGCTATAGTAGATTCACAAAAGCCAAATCCGAGCAGTTTTTGGTCAGTGCAGAGGTAGGTTTCTGTAGATTTTTCCAAGTCTGTGTTGGCTTGTGCAGAATGACTTTGCCACTCAGCAACAGGCACATGAAATGGAATCAGTCATTGCTGCTGCCTGTAGCCATGTGTTTGGATATGTTGTAGTGCTTTTAAACATGATAGAAAATATCACAGAACTTTAGAAGAAATGGTTACACCTGATTAAAGTATTTAAAATCTCTAGAGTTACATCTTTTTTTTATGGCATTAAATTGACTTACCTGTTAACTTAGGGAGTGTTCAAAATCCTACTAAAATTTTATTGTACTTAAGCTATAGAGGCATCTAGAATGGCACAGTGAATTATGAAGCAGCACGGAGACATACCACTTCCCATTAAAAAGCCTTTACCACAATTAGATAGATCTCAGAAGCATTCTTTCTATCTGTATAGCTGTTCAAATGCCACTTTTACTATTCAAATGTTTTGAGAATTGATTTTAATTTTTATTACCTTTTCACTGTCATTTCTTCTGGGCTTAGGGACCACTGAGAGCAGAGAAGAAGCAGATGGCAATAGGACAAGACTATCTTGGCATGAAAGGCCACTGAGTTCTCCAGAAATGATCTTTGCTTTTCCACTGTCCACACTCCACTTTTAAAGATGAAAGAATCTTCTCCCTTTTCCTCAGAAATTTAATGGGAGAACTTAGACCCTTTTAGTGATGTGTTGAATGGCTGGGAAAACCTTAAAGAAAGCAGAAATGGTCCCTTGAAAATACCCTACAGAGATTTTTGCTGGGCAGCAATTTACTTGGTATTAGCAGGTGATGTATTTAGTATAAACAATTATTGGGGAAAATGAAAGACTAATTCCATAGCTTTGTGTGCAGGTCTGTCCACTCACCTGTCATGTATGGATGCTTGCTCTATTCCTGTTTTAGGGTTTAGCTTTTCTCAGAATTTTCATTAAGATTGTGTGAAAAGACTTGTCTTCGGTGAAAAAATTCTGAAAACTTGAATATTTATGAAAGATTAACCTCTATTTTTTGAGTAGTCCTACTGACCATTTTTGTGATGGCCACATATATTTCCTCAGGCTTTTCAGGTAATCATTCCAGCCAGAAAAGAATTTGATAAAAAATCACACAGAAGGAGTCTGCTTTTATTTATTTGCTTGTTAGTGCATTTGTTTTTTAGTCTGGTCCCACAGATTTGAATTCTCTCTTGCACAAGGCGGTCAAGATTCACCTTGCTCACATGGTCTAGAGTCTCAGCAACAAAGACAGACTTACGTATTTCCCACAATCCTTTCTCAGTGCCAGGTTAAAATCCATAACTCAGCTTTTAATATCGCACAAAATACAGGAGATAACATGTATAAAATAATTCATTTCTGATTTAAGGACATGGTTGTCTTTTTAATGTACTTGTTTTTCAGTGTTAGTCATGGATACATGCTTATTTGCACATATATAGACAAATATCTACACCTTGAAGTAGGCAGATGTAAAGATCTGATTTGCATGCATATATCATGTATTTGCAAGAATGTATGAGGCATAAAATAGAAAATCTGGCTTAAGGTATTTTTCCAGTCTGAGAAAATCTTATTTATTTATTTATTTATTTATTTCTTAGATAATTAAGAATCTTACAATGTAGAATGTAGAATGTAGAATCTTACAATGACTTTTGACTCAGCTGTCATTGATTTAGCTTAGGAAGTATTTGGATAGAAGAGATCAGTTAAGAAGGATATTTTACCCCCCATATTTTCCCTTGAAGGTAATAAAATCCTTGGATGGCCAACTGCAGGTGAATAACCATACTTTTTCAGCCCGTATTAGGATAGTCTTTTCTATGTGTGGAAGATCAAACACATCCAGCTAAGCCTAATGGGAAGAGAAGTAATCATAAGGGAATTTGGTAATGGAAGCAAAAAGCTAAGTGGCAAAGGATTGCAGACGCATTGTTAAATAATATCTGAGGTGTGGAGCAGAAGGCTGCTAATATTCGGATCAAGGTGACTTTCAAGTGGAAAGTATCCTTTTGCTATGTACTGAAAGCAACATAGGTGTGATGATAAACATTTCATGTAGCCAAATTTAAAGTTAAATGTCAAAATGTAACCTCATACAAATTATTAGACTTGAACACTTTTACAAAACATTTACTTGAAAAATGTTTATAAACACTTAAATAAACCTATGGCAAATATGAAATAAATATCTATTAGGAACATTTAGTAGGGAGAATGTTGTATGTGTTTGGGAAATAAGCTGGTTTTGTTGGTGAATGTACAGAGATATTAGGGAAGAAAAAAGAGTGCTTGATGACCTATTCCCAAACAGCAGCTTGAAATAATTCCTAAAGTTAGTTTACCTGATTTTGTTGTTGTTGCTGTTAAACTGCAAGTTTATTTTAAGACATTTTCCTCTGAAGTTATTGAAGCACATCTTTGACCTTTACTCAAAGCTAATGGATTTTTATCTTGTAGTTGCAGGTGTCTAAATGTGTTCTCTTTGTCTTTAATGAAATTTAGTTTTGGTGAAAAGCTGGCTTTATTGACAAGCACATTTTTTCACTTTAGATTTGGATTTCTCAGTGTTTTCTTTCCAAGCACACAGTAACTTAATTTGTACAAAATATAAATAGTAAGCACAGTTGCACAAATTCAAAAACATGTATTTGCCATCTATTATTAGTATGTTTCCTTTCTGTTAACACAGGAAATCTCACACAAACAAGTGCACTGATAACTGTGATAAACAAGTTGGTGTAGCGCTTATTTTTCTACTGCTTGCTGACTTGAGGACTGCAAAATATATCTCTATTAAAATGAAAAAAAAGAGAAGAAAGAAAAGTAGAGATGGCATGTTTTACTTAAATGCCAAAAAAAAAAAAAAAAGGTGCATTTCATCCTGCATGTTCAGAACCAAACTCATAGAACAGTAAGTGGTGTCATTTTTGGTACTGGGACTTGAGTTAACAAAACCAGGAGTTGGCCAGAAGCCTGTTTTTGGATTCAGACTTCAGATACTCATTAAGCAAAAATACTCATGTGCAACATACTGAGTTTGTAGTGACTGACCATCAGCTGCCAAAGTTGAAATTTCCCACTCTCTCCCACACAGTTTGTGGTACTTTTAGTCACAAATTTGTTGAGACTCATTCCAAGAAGAAAATTATGAGAATTGCCTTCCCAGGTGTAACGGCTATATGAAGTGCACCTGCAGGCATTCCACACCTATGGCACACTTCATACCTTGCCTCTTTTTGTCTGTTGCCTCTAAATTTACCTCCCCCCAGGGACACTGTGAGACTTTCATTTTCTCATGCTTTCTGGTGTTGGTTAATTATTATGTACACATCAGCAGTTCTTTTTTAGCTGGAAGAATCTTGATCTAGATGAGTTCAACTTAAATACATGAGAAGTTTCTTAGGTTTTGCCTGTATTTTATGTTCCCTACTATTTTCAAGTGTTTAAGAGTGTTATAAAAACTATTGTGTTTCTACTGGAAGTATGTACTATGGAAGTTCTTGAATATGCCAAGACTAAGAGTGATGCTACAAAAAGCTTCTCCTCAGCCTGCCTGCCCCTTCCCTGCATTTCAGAAGGTATTTAACTACCGTTAAATTAAGAGGAAGTATCATCAAATTTTAGATGCCTGTAGTGAGAAAATTAGGGATAAAATCAAGTAGATTATCAGGCTACCCTTAAAGCAGAAAGTTCTGTGAAGCACAGAATAAAAATATAGGTCATGCAGTGCAGAAAAGATAAGGGAAGTTAGCTAAACTGTTCAATTCGTAGGAAATTTTTTGACCAATTTTGTTTTTACTAAAAGGTGACGATTCATGAAAACAAACTACAAAACAGTCTGCTTAGACACTTTCCTGATTCAAAATTTTAAAAGAATATAATACTGTAACATCCCATATTTACATTTTAAAAACACAAGGCTATTAATGGGATTGAGATAAAATGACATTTTAAAGTAAAAACGTTAACTTCTATGTTAACTTCTTCCTTTTTTTAAAAAAAAATAGAAGACTAAACAAAATATTTAGACAAATATGAAACATTTTTGGTGTCTCAGGTCATGAAAACGTTAAGGAACCAACTTTTTTTTTGTTCTGGCTCAGGATGGAAACATTTCTCAATATTGGAAAAATTCTATAAGTTAGGTGTGCCAGTTTCTTTGCAAAACCCAGTAAAAAATATACACCCTGCTCTAAAAAGTTCACATTTTTATAGCTGGTACAAACTGAGCTCATGTGTTAAGAAGTTTTGTGAACATCTCTCTAGATTTCAGAATTTGGTATAACATTTATAAGAAACAGCCCTTCTTAGCTATATGTACCTAAAGCAATTGAATAGGTTCTTGTGATCATTGGGAAATGTTTGTTCCCTCTCACATGCATTTCAAGTACTGCTTTAGAAATTCTCTTTCATAATGTCAGCCTCCTCTTTATATCTTTCTACTGCCTTTCCTTTTTCAACTGCAATAACCAGATGCCTGGCTTGGCCAGGATAGTCCAAAAATATTGGTTTATGCCACAGCATCTCAAAGATTTTCTTTGAATCACTATTTTATGTTAAATTTTCAGAGAGGACATGAGATTTTCCTTGAGTTTAAATCTTCAGCAGAGTTACAAAAACTTACACACAGCAAAAAGTGAGGTAGGACCTTAGAACACTGCAGTATCACCCAATGTATATATATGAAGAATTATGATGGAAGCTTGGTCTCTGACACCCAAACTTTTTTTTTTTTTTTCTTTGAGTGATCAATGTATACTATAAACATGAGTTAATCATCTTCTTTTAAAGCTGTCCATGCATATGGATTTTTTTAGGCTTGCTTATTGTGTCTTCCCATAGTTTAGTGAGGTCTGAGAATGGAGCAAGGCTTATGCTTTCCTGCTATGTAAAACAGATTGCAAAACACAGACACAGCCTGGGACAGAGGTGAGCTATGCTCATTGCAGAACCCCTGCAAGACTGTCCATTTACAAGATGCATGTTAAGAGATAGTGCTGAACCCACTGACCTTGAAGTTTAAACCAAGGGGCAAAAAAGGAAGATAGGCAGCAAGATAAAAGAAGATTTTTTTCTATTTTACATCTTAGAAGCTGAGTCATAGAAAGATTAAATAGCTTGCCCAAGGTTATAAGGATGCTTAGAGCCCTACCCTAAGCTGATCAACCCTCAGTTTATTGTTTCACCCTTCTGTAATACACAATATTAACCTAGTATGAAGGAAGAGCTTTTTCCTACATCTGAAAAAAAAAAAATTTTTTTCACTGTATGTTGCTGGGCTATTTTTTTTTTTTTAATAATGGATTTAGTATGACCCCTTGAGAAACCCTAGAAGCCTAGATCTCAACTAATAAACTGGGTCTGACAGAAGAAACATCTGCTCATACAAAAGCCCTAGCACCTGCCAAAAGCAGAACATAGGCCTTAATAGCACTTCCATGGCTCTTACCAGTAAACTATGTCTGAATGGAAAGATCTAGAAACTTATACTTACTGTTGTGAATCCCCATTACATACATAGATGTTCCAGTCAAGTTCAGTTGATATGATTATACTGTGACCTTTGACTGCTGGTGGAGAGTAGCATGCTTAGCAAATGGAGCAGGAAGCAAATGGAGCTCTGGGAGATAGCACACAGTGGAGATAACTGTGCCTGTGGTGCAGAGAAAGCTGTCTGGGGAGCACGTGAGAGAAGAAGGGATTTGTATGTTGTTTGGTGGAAGAAAGTCTCTTGGTGTATTATATATATGAAACTACAAAATATACACATTATATGTCTGTGTAAAATATGGGGAGCCAGGAAGTTGGGCTAGAGAATCGGATGTAGGCTACATTAATTTTGATTTCTGTTACTTGTGCCAATGCCATATCAGTTTGCTTAACCTGTTGACGCTAACAAAAGTATGACCAGGAAATAGTGAAATAGTTTTGGAAAAAATAATACCTGTATGAAAGGATCATAGTCCTATTCCATAATTTTGGATTCCTATGCAATAACAAGCCAAATAGGTTCTACAGAGTATGGTAAGATGCACATGGCTCAAATGGTAGTTCATGTCAGTAGCACAGTTACAAAATGCTGTTGGATATGTGAACTTTTCACCTAAAATTAAAGCCTCTTTTCCAAGTTTGTGTGCATTGTTTCCCTGTTCTTCCTGAGACACTTGTCCTGGTGCCCTAGTTAGCTTGCCAGAGCTTGCAAAGAACAAGGATGTGGGAATAATGAATTATTCTATTCATATATTATTCTTGATGAATAGTAAATTATTCTAATAGCATTTACTATTCTATTCATTTATTACTGGAGAATAATTAGCCGGGAATGGCTTCTAAGAAGTTTTTCCAAAATTAGACTTTAATGGTTTCACTGTATTTATCTTCACCTGTATGAAAATATCTTTGTAGGTCTCCCCACTTAACTGTTCCCATCTCCTCCCCCACTCAAACGTGTGTCTGTTTCCCAAAGCTACTGTATTGTTAAAAAAAATGTTAATCTCCTCCTCTCCCAAAGACCCAACCTCTTCCTCCACATAGCTGAACTCCCATTTCAGACAGATACCCTTCTTCTAGTTAGATGCATCTTGCCTGTGCTAATGAGAAATGTATGTGAGTGGGGGAAAGACCTGAATGAAGATCAAAGAATAGGTGTGTCTGTATGATAATAGAGGTTATAGGTAAATGAAAGGAGGTGGTTATGGAAAGATACATATGAGTAAGGGAGAGATGCAATGTCTGCACAGGTGATATATCCAGCTGAGATTTTAAAGTTAATGGGACTACAGAAGGGCCCTCAGTTTGCCTCCACACAGAGGACTCAGTGCTGCTGTCTTGACTTTGACCAGTGCTTATCTGGGGCTGCAGTGTTTGCCAATACTAGATTTCACTCTGCCTTTTGGATTCTATACTTCCTTTCTTCATCTCTCCTGGTATTTCAAGTCCCTCAATTTGAAGACAAAGATGTACCCATAGTAAATTTCTGGATGGCCCTTCTCCTTGTAAAGGCAGGATGAGCTGAACTGTGTTTTGTTGTTTTGCTTTAGAGCTGTTGTAGAAGAGGGCTGCTTTTCTGCATGCTGCTACCTATCCAGACTGAATATTCCTCTATATCTAAATCATTTGCATATATGACTGAATTCTATATTCATCCAGAATCAATGTTTCATCTTCTGTAGCTTCCTTTCCTTCCTTTTATGGAAAGAAGGGACTTTCTCTCCCTCTCTTCTTTGTAGAATGAAAATAGCTTCTATGAAGGATTTAACATATACAATTCACTGTGAATATCATGCCAAATAATACATATGAAAACTTAATGTTACCCTACATCCAGTCTGCCTTCTTTTCCAAAGTCTTTTGACTTAACAGTGTAATTATTATTGATATAAGTAGTATAGATGAGGCTGACTGCCTAGTGCATGACCACTTGCATATTTAAATTGGACCTATCCTGGGATCCCACTCGCTTCCCAGCCAGTTAGGTACAAGAACATTCATTACTCTTTTTAATTCTGGGTCTCTAAGGTATAACTTCAGGGTACAATCTTGCAGCAGCTACAAATTTCCTTCCTTGTGATGTTGAACTTTGGAGTCCAGGTGGACTAAGCCCAGAAGAGCTACTGCACTAGCTTGTATCTGCTCCATCTAATCCTGTATCCTGTCTCTGATGGACCAGTAGAAAGTACCCAGGGACAGAGAGGAGAAACCAGTCAAGGTACAGGACCTATTTTCCTAGCTCATGGCAAACAATAGCTTAATTTAACCATTAAATATTGAATTGTTACATTCACTATCCAAACATTCCTGTAGGTACACTCTTAAGCACCCATACAGATTTTAAAAACTTCCCCCTGGTCCTGCCCTAAGAAGATAATGAAGTTTCATCTCCCTTGGCTTTGCCAGGATCTCTGGATTTTCTCAGGTTCCTCTCAAAAAGAATGCCTTCCTTCTTGTGATTCTGTGAAGGTATGTTCCTGATTTAGTCTACCTGGAAACATTGAGGAAAAAACAGACTCTTATTGAAACTCAGGACAGCATTAGTTTTCACAAAGGTCAACAGGAGAAAAAAATTCTTACAAACAAGGCAAATTCGAAGAATCGTGTTTGTGGCCAGGGTCTGGTCCATTGCTTTTTAACAGTGCTGTAAAAGCACTATATAATTAAAAATAGATAACTTAAAATTAATAATGTGTTTTTTTACTAGGTAAAAAGCTATTTTTCTAAAGGATCCCAGATTCTCCACTTGAGAGCACTTTGACTCATTCACTTATTGAAACTGTAGAGATAAGAAAATAAAAATCTCCTGGGATAAGTACCTATTTTATTTTTTCTGCAAAGATTGCTTTAAGTATGATATCTGCCAAACCTAGTATAGAACATGTAACGTGAAACACAAGGGGGAGAACATTATCTGCATTGGCAGATCTTGTCAGTGGGAGAATTTCTCTGCCCCAGTACTTATATTGCAAAACTTACTTGTTTGCACGTACATCCTCTACATTTAAAGAGTTGCTTTAGGCTGTAAAGAGAGAAAAATAAGTTAACAAGTCAAAGGTTGTAATGCTTCCGACCCTTTGTCTGGGCAGGTTGATAAAGATGGTGAGAGATGTGTAGATTTGATTTGTTTGGCATGTAAAATGGTCTTGAGACGATAAGTGAAAGGAATCCTTTATGTAGTCCTGTCACTGTCAAACAGAACCAGTTGAGGCAGGGTGAATGTCTTTTTTGACTTTGCAAAAGAAAAAAAAAAGAGATTGAAAATAGATTGCACTTATCTAATATCACTAATGAAACCACAGTGATGTCAGTTCTGATCAAGCTATAATCGGAGTTGCTGATTGTGTGATAACAGGCTTCCTTTTTACGTGTTTTCTGCATGTTTGCAGTGGAAAAGGCCATAAATGATTAACTGTGGGTGAGTGGAAATAGTGAAGAAAAAAATAACTTTGCCACAACAACAACAAATGAGAGAAGGAGAGGACTTCAGAGTGAATGCAGTGGGGAGGAGGAGGAGAAGAGAATTCTGAGTATTATTAAATATGTGAAAGAAGACTCATTTACTTTATAAGAAGTAGATCACTCACATGAACACATTCACAACTTTGTGGTCATTGAAATTTGCGTAAGTGCTATTAATCAGCTCACCACAGATTATCATAGCTATTTCTTTGGAAATGACACTTGAATTTAAACCCGGTGTTAAAAGGGAAAGCAGCAAAAACATGATTCGAACAATAAGAAAAAACCACAAGTTTGTTTAAATCCCTTTGGATCAGATTCTACCGCCTTTACTCACAGTGAGTAGAACCTTACTCAATAAAAAGTCCTTCCTGAAGCCAGTGAGGTCAGAAGAGCAAGTGTTCAGTGATAATAAACCCAACCAAATATCTTCCTGAAACCTACCTCACACTCTCAGGATTCTGTAAAAAGTTATTGCACAGTATTCTGTCTGCCAGGCAAAGAATAAAGGATTACCCAAGGGTAGGCTGGATAAGCCAGTCACAGGCCCTCCCATTAGCACCATTGGTATAGTTCATGCACTGTGTCACCTGACTTGATTGCAACTGCATTTCTGTGCCACTGCTCCCTTTCACAGCATGGCTGGATTTGTCCGTGCCACAGTGACCAAGGTGATAGATGGGTCACAAATGATGAACCTGGAATCAATACACAGTTTTCAGAAAATACACTCAAATACAGCAGAATAAAGTGTAAGCAGAGTGTCTGTTTATAAGTAGTTGTAACTGGTGAATACTGTTGGTAAGGTAGACAATAATAGACTCTTATCAGCCTTTCTCTAGCTAGATGCCACTGCTGCTTGGGAAAAGAGAAAATCACCTCAGCAGACTGGTTAATAAACATGCTTAGCTGGCTAACCACTGACATCAGACCCTTTGAAAGAAAATACAGTCATTACTTTATGTGTAAAAGAATAATAACCATTCCCTCTTCCAGCAGAGCTGGAAGGTTCTAGCAGTCAACAGGTGTTCTGAAGGAAGCAGGTAGGAAGTTGTTGCTAGTAATCTATTGTATCTTTCTGCTTTTTGTCTCCTAAATTTTTGTTTTATTCTTTGTCTTTGGCCTCCTGATGGCAGGCATAGAGATCAACACGAGTATAGAACAGACAAAATGCTACCAGTATTATTTTATAACAGAGTTACCTAAAGAGGGTACATGGTTAGTGTGGAAGTCTTCACAGGCATATTCCTGGATACATTTTGGGCAGCTAAGAAACAGAAGTAGTATTTATCCAGAAGTTGATGAAAGGGTAGGTTTTGACCTCTTATTGATACTGTGCATTATTTGGTTAACATTGCAACATTGTTTGGGTAGCATTCCTTTAAATGGAGAAGAGATCTTATCCTTATGGCTCCAAGACTGACTGATAATGGTGCTATCTACTGAAATCTGCTGAATCAACTGAAGTATGTGTGAGCTGTATCATCTGTGGGCATGGATGGGTGTAAGACAACACTTGTTACAGTCAAGAGGTAGATCTGTACCCAGTTTCCCCAGTGCTCTCTGTAGTTTAATTCAGACTTGTTTATTGTATATTTTTTTTTTTTGTATCCTCAATCAGACAAGCTATCTACAGATATGTGGCTTGTTTTCAATGGGAGCAAATTTTTTCTTGTTATTCCCCACAGCTGAGTTGTAAAGAAATAATGGGCACTGAAATGTCCACACTCTGTTTCTCTGCAGATATTCAGCCAGCTGAGGTGCCTCTAAGTCAATGAAATGAGACAGTCATGGTCATTTCCAGAATGAAAATATTTTCCTTGTAGGTCACAATTAAGGAGAAGATACGGACTGTAAACTTTAGTCTCTGAGAGGAATACATATGTGTGTCTATGTATATAGAACTACATATGTATACACACATGTATAAACATTTTTATACTAGTACATTTGTAATGTTCTTTTATAAGCATTGTTTCAAAAGGGTAAGATTTCCCAAAATGGAAAATTCTGGGTATTCCTTTCTACGTTCTGCACCAGAACAGTGGGATAACTGAATTCTCTAGAGTAGATAATTTCTGAAATATGAACTGACACCTAAGGGTAAATATGAGACATATCTATGAAATCTTTTTAGATGTTATCTTCTAGAATTAAAGGCTAAAAAATGGGAAGTGCTTTCTGTTGGCCAGTGTTTTGTAACTTTGTCATATCAAAAACTGTGATGGGTGTTATAATATCAGTTTACCATCCAGGAATAACTTATTCCCCAAACAACTAAAACACACAAAAAAAGCAAACTTCATTGATTGTTTTTTCACTTAAAGAATAATATCAGATCCTAAATGTAAGATATTTTAGTGAACTTGTACAATTAAATTAAAAGAATGGTCATCTCACATACTCTTTTTTTCCCCAAAGGAAAGGATAGTAATATTTTAAAGTGATTAAGAATTGAGTAGCAGTAAACTCTTCATAAAACATTCAAAAAATGATCACAGAATTCTGAAGTAATTAAAAAAACTTAGCTTAACATGACAGTCGTCATTACATCTTTATAGACTTATTTGTATATTTAATACATATACAAGAAATATGTTAGCAATATTTTTTTTCTGATTTTAACTGTGAGCCCTTTTCAACCTAGCCCACGCAATAACTTGCTTACTTTAATCACTATCAGCAATTATTATTATTGTTCTGATGTTTTTGGAGTGATATTGTTCAACAAATCCATTAGGATGAATGTGCCCCTGCACTTGTGCTATGTACAAAATGGCAAAATGGACAGCTCCTGTCTCACTTGTGGGTTTCTTCATCTAAGGTCAGCTCATCTCTGTTTTCCCTCTTTGTGGGGGATTTGGAGGTGCTATTAAGGAAAGGGCACTTATGTGAAAAAAATGTGTTGATTTCTCCTGTCATGTGAATGAGAAGATTTTAAGCCCTGCTGTATCCAGTTTCCAGGTGGTAAAAAAAGCTGTGGAGATGACCAGTATGATGAAGAAAAAGTGACAAACAAATGACTGGCAGATGAAAACTGGTTTAGGGATTAAATGGATGCATAATCTGACCCCAGGCTAGGCTGGGAAATAAAAAATTAATTAAATGAGAAATTTTGGACTAGGAAAAAATGGAGACTCAGCGCTTTCTCATGCGTCTCAGAATATGGAGAGGAATGTGTTTGCTGCTCTGAAGTTGCCCAGAGAAGGGAAAGGTTCTTGGTAGAGAGTTGGAGATCCTTGGAGACTTTGCTGCCACTGAGAGGCAGGAATAGGCAGAAGCAACTGTTCTTGTTTCAAGGGGCTTTCCACGCAGGGATATCTGATTTGTCGTGGTCTCTAGTGGGATAAGGGACAATATTTTATTGCTGAGACATAACAGGCCACTAGACAGAGAAATCTGAAAAGTGTCTTAGAAAGTGCCATGATTTGGGAAATCTGGTTTCTTTTTTTATGCAGTTTTACTAATGAGTTTTTGATTTTGGTATTATTCAGGAATAGCTAAGAAGTTGTATCGAAAAGATTGTTTTCAATTTGTTTAACATTACTAATATTATAGTACAATAAATAGAGATAGAAGTATTCCTATGTATAAAAAAATCACTCTTTAGTTTTAAAAAAATCCAGATTCTTTACTAAAATAAAAATTGGTTGTCATTGATTCATGTATTTGAGATTCTTTATAAAAATTTATACTTACTCTGTCTTTAGCTAGTTTGTTTCTAATGAACATACTGTTTACCTCTTGGGTTTTTTCAGTTTTGTTAGTAACTGATCTTTTAAACCTAAGAAGGACTTTCAGCTACAGCTTTTAAGCAGACTTTTTTGTGTATTTTGAAAATCCACATTTCCCAGCTTTTCTGTCAGTTGGTCTTGCTAGCTTCTGGGCTGGGGTTTTTTTTGGTGGTTTTTTTCCCTTCTTTTTTTTTTTTAATCAGACCTTCTATTCTTTATGTGTTACGATCCTTATTAAGACATGTTGGGGTAAATTAATGTAGAAATTATGTGGGGCATTGATTGGGGGTCAGTCTTTCAAGACTGAAAAAATATTCTATTGTAAAATTCATTAACATTTTCAGAAAAAGTTATATTGGTAAATCTTTTTGTTTACAATGATTTTCTGTTTCCGTATACTCTGTAAGGAAGAGAATTCTCTCTTCATTTAGATGCCTCTTTGTAATCATAATAGAGATTTGTTCTTGGAATATATGCTTCATATTTTATTTATAGTGAGTCCTAATAACAGCAGAACAATTCCCTCTGGGTTTCCATATTTCTACCATTATGATTGAGCCAGATATGTTAATCTGTACAAAATGAAGTGGTTTGCCTAGGTTTTACACAGGCTTTCCCCTATTATTAGGTATTTAGAAAACACAAAGTTGCATTTTTCAGGCTATATGGGAAAGTTTTTAATTAAGTGATAGGTCAAGAAAACAAGTTTGTTTGGTGAAGTAATAATCTAGAGGAATTTCTATTTTTAGTTTTCTTGTCAAGATGAAGAGAATATTGTCTCTCTAGTTCTAAAGCTCATCCGTTTCAGACATGCCTTTTCAGTGATTCTTTTGTTCCATTCTCACTGGAAAGCACATTGGTTTATGAGCATCTTGAATTTGACAAATTGTCTGTTTCCATAAAATGTTTGTGTATTTGTAGTTTATTGTCATATCAACAGGGTTAAAATATACATTGAGATGCTGGAGTTTTATAGGATGAACATTCTGATCTTTTTGATTAGTTCTACTTTTACAGCAAGCTAATAAAGTTATACCTCATAAAAAATCTATGGTGGAGGCATATATTAATATCCCACTTTTATTGCCTTAGTCATATGGCAACTAAAAGACATGGCAAAGATCATCCAGTCAGTAAGTATTGGTGGAGTCAATCTGCTGTTGTCAAAACAGCGTTCCTAGAGGTAATAGTGGGATCAATTACAAACCAGTGTTTTAGCTCCTCCTTCTCTTGAGAGAAAAATGATTGAAATAAACCAGCAGATTTTAACAGATTTTGAAATAAAACAGTGAGTAAAAGTGATTACTAAAAATGTTGAAAAACACTGGCTGTCATTCAAAAACAATTCTGTTAAAAAGCTTTTACATATCTCACACATTTTTGGAAGCTAATAGAAGGGTTGTTTACTGTAGATAAAACCCACAAAGAGTAAGAATTAAGAAACAGGGATGATTTTAAGCTCACCTTTGTTTATTAATTCTCGGTGAATACCAAGACATCAGAAAGTTATTTCAGATTTATATTGATGCAAGCTATCCACCTATTACAGTGGGTAAAAATAAATTAAGATGTGTCTTATACGTCATTCCTATTCACTGCTGCTGCTGTTCTTATATGAGAAATCAGGATAACAGCAACACATATGGGCACTAGGACGCGGAGGTGCGTGTTATACTCTGGTGCTTCTTATACACAGGAAAATAAGTTAGATCAACATTAGGCTGGGAGATTTTGCAGAAAATAAATTAATAGAATTATGTAAATGCCCGATACTCTCTTAAAAATGGTTAAAGGCATAAAGTGGTATATTAGTCCTAAAATTACATTTGAAGCTGTGTTAGCAATACTAAGATAAGAACCTTTTCCCTTTGTAATGTCCCCTGAGAACTGTTTGCTATAGTGGGCATCAGCCTCTCTATGACCTCAAGATGTGATCTGTTGTGGCTGGGGCACCCAATTTGAAGGATACTTCACAGCCAATGCCGAAAGCTTGATACTATGTATGGACAGTCCTACTGCAAATGTTCTGTGTAGTAGCCTTATGCATGTGCAGAGCAACTCTACAGTGTATGCCCAACGAGGCTGACCCGTACATAAGCAGAAATGCTACCTGGATGTGTAGGTAGTGTAAAATATCAGTCATCACCTCCCAGGTGCACCAGCTTTCCCTGTCAGAGAGAGGCGCTACTATGACAATTGACATCACACATTGCATTTCAGTTTTATTCTACTGGTACTAGAAACGCTTCCACATGGATCAGATTCTAACTTTCTTATGTGCAATCCATTACAGTCTCAGCATTTGCCACTTCATGATCTTTCCTGCACTTAGGAGATAGTTAATGCAATCACAGCCAAGTGGCAAGCGTTGCACGTTAGATACCTATTGCAGTCTCGGCGAGTGACATTGTGCCATGAATATTAAGAGCCACACCCTCCAACAAGGACATACCACGGACTCCAGTGAAGCTGTATCAGCTTAAAACAGCTGAGAACCTAACTCCAATTTTACAGGTCTTGACTACATATTTGAAATACAGGCCATTCACCTAACATATGGAACAAATGTTTGCACCAAAACACTGCATTTAAGTGCGTGTGCAGAAAGTAAGACATGTCTTTCTCAAAAGTAATACTTCATTATTCCTGTCACTTCATGCTGATGACTGTTAAATAGCTTTTGTTTCCCTTTTCTCTCTGTCTAAAACTTACTGTTCTGTTTTTACTTCTGCTTCAGTAATGTTTGTCCATCACATCTGGTAACTCAGCTGCTTTGTCTGCTCGTGTCTTTGACTTGATTTTTTGTTCATTTTTCATCTCTTCCTTGCTCCACAGTACTGACTTTTAATGCCTGATAGATCCTGTCAGTTTTAATTCTAGTTTACTATTTCAGGAAAACACAATTTTTTTCACAAAATCTTTAATTTTACAAGAAAAATATTTATCAAAAATTTGCTTTTTCATAATTTTTTTTATTTTTAGAGATTAATAAAACATATCAGTGTTATATTCTTTCCTCCTAAGCATTGGAAAAAGAAAGGATAGGGAAAGAAAAGCAAGAAGTGAATCACATTTGTTAAGTAGGAAATTTCAAATGGAAGGCAATTTGAATTAAAGGACTGTGTAGACGGTAAAGTACCCTGGTCAGTGGTCAACATCTGGCTTGGGACTTGGCACCTCCAACTGCAAACAATGGCAGTGGTTTTGCTTGCAGGTTCATAAATATTTTGCCAGAGTTAATTTTAACTTTAAGACCACTGACAGTCTACTCATGCCTTTGAGGTCATTTGAACTTACTGTGTTCTGAACACATTCATGATGCTATTCTGGTTGAGATTATTTTCTTATTTTGCATTTCTTATGACTTAAACTCAGTGTTGCACTTATAGTGTAAATCCATTTTCAGTTATATAGTTGGGGCATCAGAAAGGAATGCAAGTCTCATTTCTGCAGGGTTAGAATCCAGTTTTTTAAATCTGTCTCTTACCAGTTGCCCGAAAGATCACTTCAAGATATGTCATTTGGCTTAAAGCAAAAAACAAGAACTGGTCAAGAGTAATCTGAATCAGCCAGCTATACTTTGAATTGCATCTTTGGAGATTTTCAGAGACTGTTCTTTTCAACAAAGGGTCTCTGAGTGTGATGAAAGAACACAAATTGTTTTAAGTGAAAAGAATACCTGGTCATTTTTTTGTGACATTTTAACCCATTAATCAGCCTGATATATATTCGTAAAATCTTGGTTTATATTGGTCACTGTAGAAATTGTTTGCTACCTCTTACACAGTGTTTGAACACTTTAATTAAATGTTATAATATGCTTGCAATGCTGTTATGTTGGTATTGTTCAGTAGTATTTACAACTCACCTGCATGTCTCAAAATGGATGCTTTATTGTCCAAATCTTCCTTTGTGAAACGTTGCCTATGGAATGTCTTGTCACAGAACAAATCTAAACACAGTGAGGCTTACTATTTCCATAACATCTGTCTTTTCTACTATAGAACAGATTAACAATTATGTCTTTAAAAAAAATGTGAAACAAAAACATGCAGCTTAGACAGCAGTAACTAGCTGTGCTACATGTGTGTCAGAGGAAAAGGTCTCTCCCACAGTGCAGCTGGTAGGGTTCACACTTTCCCTTCTCATTGTACAACAGAATGCTATATTATTTCTGTTACAACATGATTGTCTGAGGGGGGAAAAAAAGATAGCAGACTCTCCCACCCTCCTCTTTCCATGCATGCAAGGCTTTTCAATTGTGTTAAGCAGTATAGCAGAAGGATTTTATAAATTAGTGTTTTGTTTTAGCAATGGTTGCTGATGTGTACATGTAATACAGTTTTAATCAAATCCCAAATGCTGAAGACCTTTCAGCAGTATCTTAGGCAGCACTGTGCAATGCTTATTCCACTTGAAGTGGCCACTAGGGAGGTACAATTAGCTGTTCCCATGGAGAAGTTTGTTATACTAATAAATAATAAGTAGTGTAGGTAGAGATGGAATCAATTAAAGATATTTTTGACCATCTAATGGTTTATGGGAATACTAAATAATTGACAACAAGTTTTGACTGTGTGTTCCATAAGCATGTTTTATTGTAACTAAAGTGTGACCACAGAACATGGAACGCCTCTGTGCTGACAGTCATGAAGGTTAACTTATACCACCTTCTTAAACATCATAGCTCATAATCTTCACTGTTAACCCTTTCTAAAGAGTTAAAATGTACACATAAATATACATGTACTCCATGCTGAAGCTGCTGCAGCACAGCTTATTTCCGTTATATTTTTAAAAATTTAAAAAGATACTTGAAATGTTAAGAAAGGAAGAAGTTATATGGCTGTATCTATTTTCATGTGTTTGCTTGAATAACTCAGAATTAATTTTGTTATTTAAGACTGATTTGACAAACTTACTCAAACCATGGCTTAATCACTTTTATTTGTCTGAAGTAAAAATATTGACATAGATTCAAACCCAAACCAGCTCTAGCCGTTCCTTTGGGGAAAAAAAGGATTTGTTCAGTAGTATTTGCTGAAGGCAAAATGCAGTAAATATAAAATCAGATTCACCAGCCCTTTAAGTCTGATTTGTTCCACTCCAAGAACAGCTAGTTTTTTGAGGTTTCCCTACCATTAGAGAATTCATGGGTGACCTGAACACTGTCATAGCTCTTATACCACCTTTTTTCTCTTCTTATGTGTAAAGAATTTAACGGAAAAGCAATCGTTGGCATAGATATTTGAAGTCAGAAACAGATGAAGTTTTAGGACTGAAGCTAAAATGAAAATATGCAGTATATGAGAAACATAGTTCCTATTACACTTCAGTACTCCTCAGGATCTGCTGAAGAGCCAAAATACTTTGGTCCTCATTTTTTAAAATAGGATAATAATAATAATAATAATGTCTTTGGATATGATGGTAGTAAAAGTGGAATGTCTGTTGTTATGATCTCTCAGGACATAAAGTCATTCAATGACTGATAGTGACTTGGATGAAAGAATGTTTTCAATATTAATAGAAGAAATTGTACCTGTGTTCATTTTGTGAACAAATGTATCCACTAATGAACATTATTTTTGCACTTAGAAAGGACTTTTAGAGTGTTGTCATTATTAGCAAAGTTTCAGTGAAATAACAAAATGATACAACTTTGAATCCTTTATTTATCCAATGTAAAGCAAGCACTATGCACATGCCGTTCCCCCAAGAAAGCTAGAACAGTTTAGGCTACCCAAAGTTATCATTAATTTCAAAGAAAAAAATACTGGTTTTTTTCAAAGAAAGATCTATAGAAGTAGGATAGAGAATACCTTATTCTTTATCTTCAATCCCCTGAGATATTTTTAAAACTTTGCAGAGACTGAAAGCCATACACTAAGATTCTATGTAAAGTAATGTTCTTTCTATGGTGCTTCCTGAATCTCTGGTGCTTTTAGGAGACATGGGTGCACAGAATCATTTGCCATCCAAAAAGACTATAGCTCTGTGTCAATGAAACACTACACTTGAACTTTGGAAAGCTGCATTATATGATCAGGTAGAAAAGAGAGAAGCAAACAGTGTTTTCAAGTCTACCACCCCATTAATTTTCCAGCCTTGTCTTTTATTCTTCCATTGGCTTCTTGTGGCTTCTAGTTATGGTTTGTTCAGTGACTCTCAGTATTCTTTCCTTAACTCCAGCTTCCATTTCTTTCTTATTTTTCCACTCCCACTAGCTTTCAACCCTGTTTTCTATGTTTTCTAGCAGTCTTTCCACAATCCATTTCTGCATCCCTGGTCCATATTGTTATTCATGCTGATTATACTGAGGGAAAGTCCTTGAGAAAAATGAACTGTGAAGTTCTGCTTAGTCTCTGCTGAACACATGTATGTAACTTTCAACTTGGCTAAAATAGAAATGATTTGGTAACAGCAGCAAAAAGTGTTTGCTCTCTGTTTTGCCTTAAATCATGGATGTGCTAGACCTCCTCAGTTGAGATGTTGCTAGAAGATCATACATCTGCACACCTATACAAATTTCTTTAGTCTCCCTATGAAAGTGCTACATTAATTAAGTTGAAAACTTTTTCTCTATATGTTCTTTTAGACTTTCAACAGTAACAATAATCCCTCTCTTGACAGTGTGGCAAGTAACCAGTAGCTACAACTACGTTAGTATTCTTGTTTAGATTAGGAAAGCACTGCTGAAATGAATCTCCTTGTTGTCCAATGTAACTTGCTTGTTTCACACTGCTAAGTGGCCCAGAGCTCATAAACAGGGTTCCTTTTGAGTAAAACTTCAGTGGAAGATGATCCCTAGGAGTACACCCGATACACTTCAACTGCTGAATTGGTGTTCAGCCTCTGGTACCAGACTAGAGCTATTCCAAAACCCCCTCTGGAATTAATATGGTGTGGATGCCAGGTCCTCAGCATCAACTGTACTTGGCTGAGCATCTTTGCTCCTGCTGTGGCATACCACTTAATATTGATACAGCAAGCAGATTTCTAAACTGCCACTAAGCTGTAGCAAATTGGGCATTAACCCATGAATTTAAAAAATATAACTGTCCAAAAGGTAAAATTTCCTTTCATAAGAAAACCTATGGCTTTTGAGAAATGGGAGGAGGGAGGAATTTTGTGCATGAGCCTGTGGCAAAGTAATTGAGATGTTCATCTGTGTTGTGTACTACTGTAGCTTCCTTTCAATGCCTCTATCAGAATAAGGGAGACATTTTTGTGAAGAAACAAAGATAACTGTGCTTTTAATGTTGCAGGATTTGTCATAGCTTCTAGACCTGCTGTGGACTCCAGAGCTCATGAGCCTATGGTGACAACATTTTCTGTTTCTAGGTGATGTGCTGCAGGAGAACTCCACAAGAGCCAACAACATTAAATTCCATGTGGCCTTGTATTTGATATTATACTGACTCATGAAAACATGATGGATAATATGTACTGCTTTAGGAAATCATCACCAAACAGATCCCACCTGCTATTTCTTGATGAGAGCTGATTTTGCCAGTTTTGGAAAAATGCTACTTTTTCTATTTGACTTTTGGTCCCTTTTCTATTGTGCCATGAAATAAATCAATGTTTTGTAGAAAAGAGAAAGTTAAAGTTCCTACCACATGCTCAGAAGCATGCTGATCTGTGTGCTTTTCCCCCTTATGCCTCTAATTTCAAGCTCTACTCTCTCAATACTTACTTCTATCAGAATGCTCTATTTAGTGATGGATGGTTTGAGTTCTGGTGCCCTAAAGCTGAATTGAGGCTTTGTGAATACAGAACTCTGGAATTTCTGTCCAGTCACCTTGAAAAGCTCTTCTTGTTATTGATCCTGCAGGTTTCTAGCTGTTTTCTGACTTCTGTCAAACCTCCTGGCAGCCATTTTGCTTCAACCATAAGAGGAACAGTCATGGTAGATTCATTGCATAACAGTAAACCGTGCTTTTATTTCTCTTCTCTTCTCTTCAGTCTTGGTTATTTACTCTGGCTTAGTGTCATGGTTGAGAAAACATTCTTGCTATTCTCTAGAATTTAGCATATAAATTAACTCAGAATTTCCATATGGCAACTCTAACAAAGTGATGTAATATTCTAGTCTTGTAAACACCCAAGTGTCTAGAAAACTGATGCACCACTGATAACTTATCTTTAGAATAAATATGCCAGTCTTTGGTTAGTGTTTGTTTAGTTTCTCTCTTTTTTGACTAGTCTGTGTGTTTCTCTGGAGCCAAGGGGACAGTCAGAGATCACGTTGATGCTATTTGACACAACTGATAAAACTCTATGTTGAGAATCTGGAGGCACAGGATTCAGAGCTTGTTGATGAATCATTTCAAGATTCTTCATGGTTGTACCCCATGGAAAATCTATTTTACCACTATTCATTTTAAAAAATTGTTTCAATTAATCAGTTTCTAAACTCATGTTTTCAGTGAACATTAAAACTGTTGAATTTATGGATGGGAATATTTGTGGAAAAACATTTTGAAGTTAAGGAGTATTGAGAGAAGTTGAATTTTGAACTGGAATATAGTTCCAAATATTCATTTGGGATATACAAATAAAGCTATCTGGTAGTGTTCAGCTGAACAAAAAACCTCAAGTATTTGAATTTATAAAACTTACATTCAAAAACATGAGCAAGTGAGACTCTAGGAAATGTGACTCCATTAGTATGGAACTCACATAGATGAACTGATTTACTAAAAATTCTGTCGTTTTTGAGAAATTCTTAATCATAGAAAGATGATAAAGTAGTTAAACATTTATCTAGTTCATTGTTATACAATCATATCTACAAATTTATGCTTAAAATCAAATCTGCCACTGTCCAAGTAATTAGAGTATTTAGAGCAGTAATAGCTACAATCCAGAAAAATGTATGGTTGAGAAAAACCCAGAAGATGGATATGGGTTTGAATTGAGCTAACCTGTTAAATTGATGAATTGCAAAGTTGCAGTCAGTAGAACTTTTAAGACTACCTGGACCTCGAGCTGCAACTTGTCTTCCAAGAAGAATACTGTGTCTCCATCTGCTGGTCAGCGGTATAACCCTCTGCCTTCCAGGAGCTGAGGCCTAGTAACCAAAGCCCAGAAGGCTTTTGTTCTCTCTTTTGTTGTCAGTGGGTAATTAATCTCAAAAATCTCATTCCCAATACCAAAAGGACTTTGAAAGTAACCAAAGGGACATAATCCATCGTTTACAGCATAAATAAACCCTTTTATTCCATTATTTTAAAATCTAGTTCTTTAGCATCCCCATTTTCCTTTCAGAATGGGTTAGATTTATACCATTGGGAAAAAACCAATGGAAGTCACTGATTCAGTTCAAATTTGGAGCAAACTGCAACATTTCATTTCAGTAAAATCATTAAGAAAGGAAAGCGTTCTAAAGTAAGAGCAATAATCAACAATTCAGCAAGATTAAGGAAACCCAATGTTTATTCAAAATGTGAAAATTTCAATAGAGTGATTTGTGCTGATTAAGGTGTTAGGTAGAGCTATTAATGAGAAAAGATATGTAAACTTATCTTGACCATAGCATAGGCTCATTCCGAGACAAACTGGGAGTCTTTCACCTGAAACAGAGTTGTGATTGTGTTTGGATTGGTTTGGGTCATCAAAAGCAAAAAGTATTATATTTAAGTATGTTTAAATAGATTTCCTATCAATGGCAGAATTTGTGGTATCAGAGAGAACACATTTAACTTAATTGAAATGGTTAAGATGCTTTTCAGAGAAGAAGATACAAATTGAAAATCCTGCTTCATGTCTCTGATTCTGAATGGGAATGTAGATCTAGGTCTTCGGTATCTTGGAGAATTTTCAGACCCACTTTACAACTGTTGTAGAGTTAATCTGGTTTAATCAATATTTCTTTCTGAAAACTAACAGAACAGCTTCTTAGAGGAGATTTTGTCCCTGCAGTTAGTTATCCAGGCTACTGGAGGATAAGGGAGACCAATGCACTAGTCTCTACTTGATATAAAACAGATCAAACTTCCATGTGGGTCCATTTAATCACAATTGTCAGTCATAACTAGGCTACTTTCTGGTCATTCTTGTTTGCATAAAAGAGTTTCAGAGGAATTCCCTTTTACCCCTTTTTGTTTGCTCTGGTACACAAAATCCAAACTGACAGAATTTTTCATGAAATGAAATTCTGGTTGTCACTGCTATGTACCAGTCAGAAGAGTTCAGTCATTCACGAGCTTTCTCTTGAATAACAGTTAAAAAAAAAGAAAAAAAAAAGAGAGAGAGAAAGGTTGGAATAGAATTACTATTTTTCAGATGTATGAAAAAATGTTAGCCAGAAGTTAATATTAAAGATTATAGGCATTATAATCCTTGTGGTGTAGTGAAAGGGAATGATTTAGTCATTTCACTGAGATTAAAACCAGCAGCAGATACCTTTATTCTGATTTTTCACTTAGGTTTATGATTTGCCCTTGTGCCAGGGCCTTGATGTCAGAATCTGCTTTTGGATCAAATCTTCAGCTGGCATGAGCAATGTAGCTACATATCATTTTACATTTATTGCAAGAAAACAACTTATGGCAATAAAAGAGTGTTGTAAGATATAGTAAAAATCAAAAGCTGTCATGAAAGTTTACTGAATAATTTTCAGTGCAAAGCTCAGCTGAAGCAGTAATGAACTAAAATGTCCTGCTTACAGCTGCTGCAGTTTTAAATAATGAAAGCTACTGTAGTTTTTCATAGCAATGAAATTATGATATGAAGCAGATGCATCTGTAGTGACACTGCTAACACCGATTTCAACTCTGTCATAGCTGTGTAGAAGTAGGAAAATTACAATTTTGCTTATTGAAAGAGCAGGATACCTAAAGTGAAGTTAACAGTAGTTTAACTAAATTGTACGTTACAACTTCATTTTTTTATATTAAATGCGTAATTGAGGTGCTTTATGTACAGTTTATCACTGCAATGAAAATGTAGTCAGAATGAACTTCTCTAGGCTGTTAAACTGCCTCTTATTAGCATTGAAACTATATTTGCAGCACATTATCTTAGGCTATTTTTTTTTTTTTTTTGTATAAGGAAATTGCCATCAAAGCATAGTTAATCTGAGCTGAATTAGATTATAATTGGAGTCCTTATGAATGGGGATTTAAAATTATTCTGTATTGTCATAGAGTAACAATACATTATTAGGATATTAAAAGTAGTTGGCAGCAGTATCATAAGAGTACATTTTCTATTAACACTTTGTGCAAAGTTAACTGTTCATTTTTTAGTTTGTACATCTTTCTTGTATCTTCTATTATAACAAACTGCAGAAATGTCAGTGTATTAAAGATTTTTCAGCTTTTAAAATGCATCACAGATTAAGATATAGCTTAAAAAAGGAGTCTATCCAAAGCCTTTTGAAGTCAATTGAAAGACTGTGACTTCAATGAGCTTTGGATGGGGCCCACAATGTGCTTGTTGCAAAGTAGCAGCTGTGCAGGCCTTTGTTTGCAGGAGAATCAGAAGTCTTACATTTGATGGTTGGGATACAGTGAAAAGCAAAAAAGAAGAAAGATGGAGGCAAAATAATACATAGCATTTAAAAATTGAAATGAATGCTGTTTGTCTTAATTATGAAATGCATCACAAGCCTTTGGCTTTCATTATTCAACTGAAAACATTTAAACAAAAAGCATCTGAAGAGGTCAGGATGTTTCTGTGAAGTTTTTGCAGAAGGGCGTATGAGCACTGTCTTGCAACCAAAAGGGAGTAACATTTTCACAGCTCTTTGATATACAAATGAAGAAGAATGGCAGATCTAGTTGATTTTTTTTTTTTCCAACATGTACATTTCGGGGAGTGTTTTTTACTTATAGTTTACAGCAGAAGGAGGTACCAATGACTCAGAACTCAGATTCTTGGGAGGTGAAATGCAAGTACTTTTTCATGTCATATATGATTACGTAGTTGGTAACCTTTAGAAATAGTTAACATGGCAAACATTGGCATAATGCAGTCAATTCTATGCTCAGTGAGTAGAAATAAATGTAGGAAATCAACATTGTGAGATAAAATCTATTTGAATAGAGTTACCAACTGATGCTTATTAAAATCTTGTGTGCATATATGTGTGTATATATATGTATAAATATATATATGCGCTTTCTAAAAGTATAGTATTACTACATAAAGGTCAACTAACTCCTGGCTCTCATTTGCTATAGTGTTTCCTTAGTTAAGCTTGTTACTAACAGAACAACACTACATTTATTTTAACTTTTGTGTTGTAATAACTGTCTCCATTATTTCTGTTTTGCTCTATACACAAGACACTGATGAGGAGGCAGTGGCAGCGGCAAACGCAGCTGTTCAGCTGTTATTTGGGCTGTTGGTGTACATTTCAGCTGAACAAAATTAAAAAGGAAAGGTAGAGGCAGAAAGGAAGAAAGGTTGAGGCACTGGGACCACTCCCCTGCTATCAGAGGGAACACATCATATAATGCCTTAATAAAAGGATCGAAATCTATCAAATATATTTTGTCATATATCAAGTTGTTGCTCTACTTGAAGGATGGTTCCAGATGCTCCTTGCTGCAACCCTGTGAAATGTCTTTTAATTACCAAAAGAATTTTAGTGCTGGCCAAAACATACCAGTTTATTCTTCTGACAACACCAAATTTAACATTCACACTTAGTGTTTACCACTGCTGTATTTAGTGATGGCAGCATATACCCTATCTCAGCCTTTGCAAAGCAAATAAACCCTTTTTAAATAAACCAATACACATACTTCTTGCTCATTACATAGCTGTTTTCTAAATCTTTTGTAGTTCAAGTTTCTTCTTCTTTATCTTAGTGGGCATAGTTGTATATGGTATTCCAGATAAAGTCTTACAAATATATAATCACTTCCCTGCCTCTTCAGGAAATACCTTGACTGTAACACCTCCACTTTACATTTACCTTTTCTTCGCTGCATCACAATGGCTGTATATAAACTCCAGGACACTTTCCACATGTGGAAAAGCACATGGTGGTCCTGGCCTCCTTGTAATTCTGACTGACTACACAGCTGGCATACAGTTTAGATGTAACTGGTGACACTAATGCTAATAGCACATCTGAGGACTGAGGACAACTGTTGCTACCCTGTTATCAACCTCTATAGAAACTGCATTTTGAGATAAATGTTTCTAGCCCTTATGGCTGTGAAAAAAATCTTCCAAATGGTAGATGACTCTAGACCCATGTAAGGCCAAGCATGCTGCAGACGTGAGCATAGAACTGTGGGTGTTCCTGTACTCTTTTAATTTTTATAACTGTGAAGGTAAAGATTAAATGTCTTGATGGGCTCATGTAAAATACATTGATAATTGCCTAGTCAAACTGTAAAAGAAATGAGACTAGGAAACACTTGGCATTTACAGAGTCCTAGAGGTTTTGTCCACTGACATTTTATAAAAACAAAAGAAAATTTTGCCACTACTCCTGGTTTCACTGATCAAATGTTAGTATTTTGCAGGGGGGGCTCATACATAATGGCTTCAAGCCTTTTTATGGGGATATTTAAACCTTTTGAAAAACTTAATTTTTTATGGGTTAAACCAAATTATGGAAATTTCTTGGATCTCTCTTCTTTTCTGTGTACTCCCAACATCTTGTTGAGTATTGCTATTTAATCAAACGTATAATCCCAAAAGAATATATTAGAAGATGTGTATACTTATCAGAAGCACAGATGTAGTTTGTCTGGATACATCAACAATACAAATTTAAGAAAAATTGTACTGTACAGAGCATGCAGTCATTAAAAACGCTTTGATAGTTTGAGGATTTTTGGCTAATGACTCTATTAAAGGACAGCACTATTTCTTCATTCATTACATGGGCTGGAGAGGGAATATTAACTTTCTTTACAATTGCTACGATGCTTCTTTAGGTTTAGGAAGCAAATCATATACTACAACATGCATTTCCCCACTTCTGAGCCGATTGGTCCTACTCCTTTGTGACTACAGCAGCAGAGGGGAAGGTATAATGCTAAGTCTCTCCTTCATGTGACATTTTAAAATATTATTTTTATGACAAGATTTTATTTTTTTCTTTTCCTCTCAGCTTTGGATGGCTAATGATGTCAAAGGCAGGAATACTTTAAGAGTTTTATTTGTTTCATATTACAAATATCTTACTATAAGTAGGTCCTGTAGTAATGGGCTTCTAAGCTGTTTAATGTATTGTCAATGCCAGCCTAACTCTCAGATAACTTCTCTGCAGCTAAGGCTTGAAATAACCAGCTTCTTAGAGCATTGAATCAGGGCAAAAAAGTATTTGAAATTCCATTGTGAATATAGTGCTTGCAAAACAGTCTTGGCTCCCTGTAATTTAGTAAGACTACCAGGCAGTTTCTTTGATCTTAATGTTTAAATGTCTCTAAAGAAAACTTTGTTTAGGTTTTTTTTTTGTTGTTGTTGTTTTTTTGGTGTTTTTTTTTTTGTTTTTTTTTTTTTCATTTACACCTGAAGTCATTGTCTTTGTTTTCCTGTTAAATGTTCAATAGAAAATGAATGTGTTTTGGATCAGGGACATGTGCATCTATTTGACCATGCATTATTTATTAATAGAATTTATTTATTTATTTTTAACTTTCTAAACAAGAAAAAATGCTTTTTCCTGTGGGATATATTCTCCAAGTGGATTAATATTGTTCAGTGTTTATGTTTAGTGGGGAAACAGATATATATGCAAGCATCCACTTAAGTTCAGTGGGATTTTAGGGTGTTCATAAATATTAAGGCCCAATCCACGAAGAAATTTAGAAAACTGAATAAAGTTGAGGCATCCAGGAGCAGAATTCAGTGTAATTTTTTACAGCAAATAGAGTGTTAGTTGACCCAGAAGTGGGATTACAATACCCTGCATACCAAAGTGCAGTCAGCTAAGCCAATATGGAATGAATGTTCAGGGAGCAAGTATGCCTGGAACAACATCATACTTGGAGAAACCTCTCCCTGCTCTGCTGTGGTGTGTAGCTATGTAAGTTCAGGGTTTGCAGCATTCTCTCATGGACTTAAATGCCAATGATGTGCTCTGTGATTTCACTATGGCTCTGTGTCTTTTCAAATAATGGCAATATTAGTTACTCACATTTTGTACAGTAGTCTCAGGACTAGAACAGTTGCCTGAGAGCCAGGAGACATAGGTTTTAGATGTAGTTGAAGAAACTACAGATTGCTTTTCTGGATTACTGCTAAAATAACAGTTAAGACACACAGCAAGTTCACTTGATTTCATGTGTGTCAGCTATCACTGGCTTCCAGCTGCCACCTCTTAAGCTCAGTTCAAAATCTTGCCCAGTATCGAGGTTTTTTTGGAACTTGGAAGAGGAGAGACATGCACAACACTTAAAGGCACAATGGGCATATATATTATACAAGTAAACAAGTATCCACACACTCTTGAACATGATTACGCTGATAATTTGTTTAGTAATTGAGACTCTCACACTTCTCTGTGGTTTACAACAAGGAATAGCCATTTTCTTAGAGATTTGAAATGTTTTTCTTTACATTTTCAGAAATGAAAACCTTTTGATTCCTGTTGCTTTCAGCACTGGACTGTAGATAGTTACTTGCCAATTCTGTGCAAATGTAGAGCTTTGAAAGGTGACCACTGCAATTCTACTATCAGAAGATGCTGCTGGCTTCTAGAGAATTCATAGAAATGCTACTTGCTGGGCTGATTTTCAGAGTTAATTGCATTTGTGCCTCAATTTTACAGTTCATAGTTGAGGAAGCCAAACAGAAATGTGTTTCAATAGAAATGTCAAACCAATGTTTGGCTTAGAAGTATCCCAATACAAAATACCTTATTAGACTAATGGGCTGCTTCCTAAAACAGTTTCTGCTTTGCCTTCCTGAATACTAGAAAACATACATGAATCCTGAAGGCACATCAGAAGGTTAGGTGATGTTACATCAAAATAACTGAGGCAAGTAAACTACAGACTTAAGCATATTGCCTTGGTAGATTTTACAGAAAACAAGGACACACAGAACATTTTTCTACATTGCCATTGAGTGGAAGGGGAATATAGAAAGAAATGTTACACATGTACCTGGCTTACAACAATACAGAGAAAATTTACAAGTGTTATTTTGAATTGTACACATTAATAGGTCTGATGATTTTTCTGATGATCCCTATATACAGAAACAGGCTGTGTTTTCATCACTGCTGAGATCAGACTGCTGGAACATTTGAATGACTATATACTAATTATCTCTCTAGCATCCTACCTGTTCCTGAGCTGGTGATGCCACTCTTTTTCTTCTTTCATTGCACCTCACTTTTCTGTCTTTGAGGATGTGTAGGTTGAAGTGAAAATAAAGGGACAAATTTCTTTTTCCTTTATTGCCTGCTATGTAAACAAGATTTTTTCAGGGCAATAATAATTTAATAAATATGTGTTATAAAATGCATAAACCCATTATTTTTACCAACAGCAAATAAAATCTGTTTTAATAAAATTATTAGTTTCATCATCAGAAAAGTTAGAGAGAGCAAAAGAGGGATGCCAGGGTGTACAGAAATTGTGTTAAATGTCTTGGAATTTAATAGAAGATTATGTTTTTTCCAAAGATTTCTGTGGGTTTTGTCAAATTGCAACACAGAAATATAGTGTGTGGACCCTATTTACTGTGTTCAGTGTCTAAAAGCTGTGCTATAAGATGTAGCACAGAAACAAAACAATGGCTTTTGATCAATCTGACTTAATTTACAGCAAGCAGTCCTGACAGCAAACAAGTTACAGCACAACTAAGATTCCTTATGTCATGTTGTATCTTCTTCTATCAAACTTTGACTCCATTTTCAATCTATGTGATTATACCTAGGTTCAGGATAAAACGGCATTGTATCTACACTAGATAAACAGCAGTAATAAAGATTCAGGATAGGATTACTTTTAGTATTTTCTGCTAAACTCCAGGACTAATTTCAGCTATACATTCGTGTTAGTTAATTGGTTCATCAATTTCCTTAAAGTTACAATCACTTCTTTGCAAGATTCTGTTCAGCTAAGCTTTGGAATTTTTTTGTGAGTAGATACATGGAGCCATGTCAAAAATGAGAGATAATTAACATTTAAAATTGCCAGCAAAAAAGTATTTTAAAAATAATTTTCCAAATTCATTGAGAAGTCATGTAATTTTGAGGTGATGAAAAGATTATTTAATGATGAAGATTTTGGTTCTAATAAGCTCAGGACTTTGATGGAAATACTCCACCAAGATTCTCAAATAAGCTCTTTCTTTCTAACCAAATAGCTGAATGTGCAGATACTAATAAAGAGGGAGATCCCAACTTTTTTCTGCACATATTAAATTCATGAATTAAAAAGATAACTCAAACTTTCATTTAAATGGTATGTTTCACTGAGTTTTGGTATTAATGCTGCTGTTCAGATAGCACCATTATATGCTTTTCTGTGAATACTGAAGTTTAGACTGCCTTTCTTTACAGAATGCAACCCACAATTTTAACGCATTTTTAAAATAGTTCAGTTTACCCCAAAACATAGCAATTACTTTTAAGCCTTTACATGATTTGAAATTTAAAGGTGAATAAAGGTCATGGGTTGAACAATACATAGTACCAAATGCAGGCTGATGGTGACCCCATAGATCACTGAAGACAGACTGAATAATGGTTCTTTTGCAGCAAACCTCAACTCAAACCAATACTGGACCACTCATTCTTCAACGAGAAAAAGTGCAAGACTTACAGGGCTACTACTATGCAATATTTGATTTTATGTTGACTGTCTTCAGCCATTTTGTAGGATTCAGTTCAGTCTTAGAATACCCGCTTTTTGTCCCAGAAAGGGCAGAAAATCTAAAAAGGGGATCTCAACCAGAGAATTTCTTAGGATTTCCCGTCTCATGTTGAAATAACACCCATCGTGAAATCTGCAATCTGTGATATGCAATCTTTACTGCTAGAAGGCATTCCTATGACTTTTAACTGCAATAGACCCTTGCTTTCTATAAGAGGTAGCTAAACATTTCTGCAAATTACTGACAGTCATATGTAAAGGAATTAGATATACTAACATGTTTTATACTGAGCACAAAATAAATAAAACCTTTTAAAATCTAAGATTTTGTTAGTTTTGATTCCAGTCTGATGTCAGTTTTTCACCATCCTAAATGTCTATCAAACCAGCAGGACAAATGTACATTATTGTAGTGGAATAATACAGGCTAGGTCAATTCCCCTCTTCCAAGAGGGGGAGAACACTTGTAGTAAGAAAAACATTCCTGCAAAGGCTAGTTTTCTCTCATCTATGTTTTTTTTTATTGCATTTATTCTTATGAACAGTGTGAGTAAGTTTTCTAACTGATGGGACAGAATGAAAGGAAGAACATTGTTGAATATGGAAGATGGTGTTAAGTAGGCAAACCTTTGGCACTTTCCTTGATTCTAGAAAGAATTTTAATTGTAAAGGGCAAAAAAATTGACTATTTTTTCCATACACTTAGTAGAACTCTTTTTTTCCTCTGTTATTTGTAGTACTTACTATTTGGATCAATGGATTGCTAATTAGAAACTGACTTTGGAAGGCTGCAGAACGCTTCTCAATGATTCATGTGTTTGCATTGATTTTTGCATAAAAGCAAAATCTAGCTGTACTATTTAGCACTTAGAAATTGGTCCTCAATGAACTATTTGGAGCTTAATAGGCTTGATAATACTTGGAAGCTCATTATTGTGTTTTAATCATTATTTCTTGGATTAAACTATATACATACACACATATGTATATATACACAACACTCACACTCACATACGGAGTTGTATTAAGCCAAAAGACAAGGTAAGCAGCAGCTTATAGCAGCAGACTGTATGCCTCATCTATGCCAAAGCTGGGGCCTGGCATTCTAGGCTGAACAGCAGGTCTTTGTTTCCTGCTTTATACAGCCGTCTTCCTCTCTCGCTGTTATTAACATGAGTGAACAACTAGGATGTGACCTAGGGATGTGCAGCTTCTTAAAGAAATGATAGTCACTTTTCTGCCTGTCTTTCCTTCAGGAAGGTGTAGGAGAAAAATCCTCTCTGATACCCATCCTTTTCAATGTTCTACTGCTGCTTATCCCAGTAGAAACACGCCTTGCCTCTGTGGGAGGACAGGATACTGCAGGCCTTCCTATCAGGGAAAGGGTAGTAGCTGAAGACAGGTCCATGGGTGACAAGCGAAGGGTGGCAGGTGGAAGTCCTGTGCTTCAGGAAAGTGAGAAAGAGGAAGATTACCCGTGAAAAGGGGCAAGCTCTCAGAAGAGCAGAAAGAGAGGAGAAGAGCTGTCACTACCCTGAACCACAGCCCCACTAAAGCCTTTTTAGCCTTCTCAATCACTTTGCATCCAGAATATCATGGACCTTTATTGACCTCTGAGTTGCTACCTCCAGTCTTACTCCACAAACCTCATTCTCGCCCCCCACAACCCATCTGTTCTGTCCGCTGAAGCCTCCACTGAATCTTTTTAGCCTCTTTATCCCATCTGCTGTGACCCATATTGCTGCTTCCATAAAACTGATTCTGCCTACACTGCTGAGAAGTCTTCAGCTGAGTTAGCATATACAATATGGATTGTTGGTGTCATATGGCCCATATATGTAAGTGCCTATAAATAGATTTATTGTCTGGATATGCAGCCAGCAGTTCAGCCAAGGTTCCTATGAACATTCTTAACTTTTTGTCCATGAATACTTAAAATATAAATTTGGACACCTGCTAAAGTATCTTGCAAAACTGGGGAACTAATATCCAGATGGTTAGTTACAGGATCTGTATCTAAGATTCAACTTCATTCTCAATCTGTGGGCATATTTAGGGCTATTGATGATAGATCTTTGCTTCTAAATCCATGGAATGAATGCTGAGAGCAAGTTTTTGCACTAAACTGCTAAGGTCACCCTGACTATTTTATCATATCTTTATTTATCACAGTCAAGAGATTACTGGAATTATTTTTTTTCACTCCATTTTTCAGTTCTGCTTTAAATTTTGCAGTACGTAAATCTATATTTCTTCATGAGAAGAGGTTTTCAATTTAAAACTTCCAACACATCTGAACTCTTTGAAAAGAACAGCAAATCAGATTGACTATTTAGCAAATCTTTGAAGCAAAATGCTGATATTGTAGTGAATCCAGATTTAGTTTTCAACATTAAAAATTATTTCTGCCTGTTCCTTGTGATGAGTACAGAACCTGCACTAATCCAGAACAGTATCAATTAAACACAGACACCCAACTGTAAGAGCTACTTTAGCAGACAGGTGGAATTGGACTAATTATCATACAAGGTTACACAGAAGGAAAAAAGACCTGCAGTCTCTCTAGGAGAATTACAAGCCTGTGATGGCCCCCTCCCTTTGCTGCAATTATCTCCAAATCACACCTGCCAAGCTGTAGGGAAGCATTCCCATGGTTTGTGGCTGAGAACACAGTCAGGTAAAATGTTGTTTTAGTTGGATTAAAAATCCTCCATACCTCCACTCATTTCAAAGAGTGCTGTACTGTAACTGTTTCTGCAGTAAAAGAGATACTATCAGTATAAAAATCACATTAGAAATTAGCCTTTCTTTTTTTTTTTTTTTTTTTTTTTTTTTTTGATTAGCAAGCTTTAGGTTGAGATACCATTGAAAGACTTCAGCCTCAGAAAAAATCTTACCATCATGACTAAACTTAGATGCCTTTCCACCCAGATTTGAGAATGTAGTTCCTCTGTTGGAGGAGGAGACCAGGATCTAGAGAGGGATCTGTAGAATCGTTTGTGCTGAATGAAGAACTTGCTCAGTTTGTAAGCAAGAAGTGTTAATAAAAGAATGAAATTTCAAGGCCTAAATCTTTGGAGAGCTAGCTGAGGTATACCTCAGAAGCAGAATGGCACCTCTTTTACTTGGGATTCTTAGCTGTGAATCTTAAGCCTTGACCATAAGTCATTTTTTTCCTGGAGGTCATGAGAGAGGAGTTCTTTTCTTCACCTCACAAGTGTGGCTTTCTAACCTGTACCTTGGAGAAGATGGGTTGTAGAATCTGGGAGATCTCCATCGTCCTTGTGAAGTACTCTTATGACTGTTTTGTAAATGTACTCTTGCTCACAATGGTTGTATTTCTTTAGGTGTTTTTTAGATGGGGCCAGAACCGTGGGATCAAGCATCTGAATTTTTGTTGGATCAAGCATCCAAATTTTTGTGAAAGGTGTTTTCTACTGTTAAGAATCCAGTTCTCTATGCTTGCAGTAAATTGCTGACAAGTCTTCCTGATGGTCTTTTAGAAGACGGAAAAATCAAATTTGACAAATTCTTTGAAAATAATAGTTTTAGGGAAAGTAGTTTGCAAGATCATTAACAGAAAATGTTTATTTTCTTGAAAAAAAGTTGTGTTATTTTCTATTGCTCTCATTCATTGTGTCTGTCTGCCTCGGTAAATCCAAAGACAGTGAGAGGGCAGTGCTGTATGCAAGTAGTCAAACTAAATACGTGGGATAAACAAAATGACAGCAGCTATTTTGTGTGATTGAATTTCACAGGATCGTACCATGTCCAAGGTTTGAAACAGCTGCAGAGTCCAGATGGTACCTTATGGAGAGCCAGTGCTTTGATCTTGAGCACTATCTTAGTGTTTCTAGAGATCTAGAGCTAAACCACTGGATTAAAGTTTTGAGATTTATGTTTGTGGTCACAAGACGGTCTAAGGCACATCTGGAATCTTGAGAGCTGACATGTAGACATAACTACTATTTAATTATTCTAAAGAAGAATTATCAGAGGTAGAGTGAAAGACAGGAAAGATTAAAGAATATTGGACTTTGAATTGCTCTTGAAAAAAACAGAGAGATTTAAGCTCAGTTCTTTTTAGTAAATTATCAAGGCCCATTTTCATTGTAACGTAATTGTCTTCAATACATTAATTTGTTTTACAGTGGTATTATACATACTGTACTGTCCATACAGTATTAACCTAAATATAAACATTTGTGTTAATGGAATCCATGGTGCTAGCAAATTTTAAAACCAATCTTACATTAGACATGATCTAATCTTCTCTGTTATATTGACTGATATCTAAAAATGAGTTTGATTCTACCATTAAGATATTTTAGTGATTCATATCAGAAATGCTCAATAGAAGCCAAGTGATGTTATTGGAAAAATTCCTTTCTTCAGTTTTTGTGTTGCCAAGTTAGTTCAAATAGAAAAGAACATCTAAGTCAGAGTGGGGGTTGGTCCTATAATTTTATGTCATGGTTTAACCCCAGCCAGCAGCTAAGCACCAAGCAGCCGCTCACTCACTCCCCCCCACGCAGTGGGATGGAGGAGAGAATCAGGAAAAAAAGTAAAACTTGTGGGTGGAGATAAGAACAGTTTAATAGGACAGAAAAGAAGACACTAATAATGATAATAATAACAATAATAAAATGACAGTAATAATAATAATAAAATAATTGGAATATACAAAACAAGTGGTGCACAATACAATATCTCACCACTCACCGATCAATGCCCAGTTAGTTCCCAAGCAGCGATCTGCCCCCCACCGGCCAGCTGCCCTCAGTTCATATACTGGGCATGACATCATATGGTGTGGAATATTTCTTTGGCCAGTTTGGGTCAGCTGCCCTGGCTGTGTCCCCTCCCAACTTCTTGCGCCCTGCCAGCCTTCTTGCTGGCTGGGCATGAGAAGCTGAAAAATCCTTGACTTAGTCTAAACAGTACTCAGCAACAACTGAGAACATCAGTGTGTTATCAACTTTCTTCTCATACTGAATCCAAGACATAACACTATACCAGCCACTAGAAAGAAAATTAAGTCTATCCTAGCCAAAACCATGACACTATAATTTTATCATTTATAATATCCTGCACTGTTATTAGGCCTTATATATGACTTCTGGGTGTTGGTTTGGGGTGGGGGGGGTTTTTGGTGGGGGTGGGATGGGTGGAACTGCTGAAAAAAGTGCACTTGGAAAAGTGGCTAATGATTTAAGGTAGAGAGAAGCATACCTGGTAGTGTCATCATACCCCTTTTGGAAGCTGTCCTGAGAACGAACTATGTCCAGGATGATATCTGGAGCTAGGTGAAGAAGTCTATTACAGCCAAAGGTGAGAGAGCAGTTAAGCAGTGTGAACAACCAGGATTCCAATTTTCAGTCACTCATCCTATTTTATTGGCAGTGTAGATGTACCTAGTGAGCCTATGTCTGCATTCACTTGTCTTTGGCATGGGAATTGAAGATGGGATATGTATGATAAAGGTAAAGATGGTCTATATGGGATCAGCCACTGACCCAGCTTTCCTGTCACGGTGTTTCTCCAAGGACATATGGAAATTCAGGGTTCAGAGAGTATACGTAATCATGCCCCTTAGATATAAGGTTTAGGGATATGTTTACAGTGCAAATTGCAGTGTAGTAGAAAGAGAACTGATTTTGCCTTGCATGGATTAGTTCGGATACTCACAGCCTTGCTGCAGCAGATGATAACCCTCTGCAAAACATCATACTGGAAAAGAAAACAACTGGCAATGGGTTCCTGCAAACTTTTATATTTACTAGATTGCTTTGAATTGTAAGGCAAGGTTTGGGCCAGTTCTTAATTTATCTTTTCCTACAGCATTCAACAAGTCATAGTCAGTCACAGACAGACTTTTACCAAGATATCTAGGGATTCTCTTTTTCCAGATAGCATCGTCATAGCTGCTTTTTCAGCCGAAGGGCTAAACTAACCCTGTCATAGTCTTTCTTTAAGGGAGAGAATGTAATGGTAGGACTGAAAAACTGGGGCAGGGACAAACCTGTTATTCAAATACACTTCCCTCTGTTGTCCCTCTGCATGCTTCCAAAAATCCATGTTTTCCTCTTGAATCTGTACTTCATGCCCTTGTCCTTCATCTTTTTCAAAATCTTCCTACCTGTTGCTCAAAACATAGTATTTACACTTATTCCTTCCAGTGTGTGAACTCTTCATGGTGAAGCATGTCAGAATAAGCCACAGCTGTATTGCTTCTTTGTGTGGATACAATCTACTTGATATATATCTTCTGAAATGTATGTCTGTAGACTTATGGGAAAATTAATAAAACCGAAATTAAAACTGACAGCTTTGAAATTATATGCTACCCTTAGCATATGGACTACCTCACATGAACACTTTACAGGATTTGTATCAGGATTATGGACAGTAACTCAATGGGGGATAACTTCTGAACTATATTCCTAAATCTCATTTGACAGGTTTTGGATGCTGTATAATTCTTACAGTATTATAATGTCACGCCAGTGATGCTACAGTCATCATTAAGATAGTCCTTTCATTCTTAGTGCTAATTTTGTCTTATAATTGCTTTTGCAGTGAAATTTCATGTGCTTTTTCTGAGCAGACAAATGAGCTTCCTTAAAAAAAATTAAATGCTTCATTCTCCACCAAGACATGTTTTGAAGATCCAGTTTCTTCAGAAATAGGCAGCTATATCTGGAGAGAAAAAACAACAACAATGCTTTATGCTCTGAGATTTTAAATATATACTAATGATTTGCAGTATCAGCTTTGGCACCATTATAAAAAATAAGTTAGGAAGTAAAAATGTGTAAGCAGTATTAATTTTATTAGTATTCTGTACTAATTTACTTGCAGTATTGGTATACATCAAGAATCTTATATCTTTAAAGGAGTGAGTGAAATATTAGGACAGGTTTAATTACAGATGCAATAATTTTACAGTTAGTAAATATAAATATAGCTAGGCAACATATAGCTGATTTCAATAAATGTGAATTTCCTTATGTTGGTGAAATTCCAGCCATTGTGCTGCATTAAAGTCCAAACTGATTACGAAGATCAAGCAGAAGGACTGGCTGAGCGTGAGGGAGAAGGGAAATCAACCTTCCTCAGGTCACATGCAGTGGCTGAAGAACCAGTTCATGGAAACCATATCCAAACTGTGCAAGTGTCTCTGCCAAGAAGACAATAGGAGGTTTCACACAGCAATGAATACTCTAGCTCTATGTGTATCCTCACTTTCTGTTCAGAGCCATAGGCATAAGGAGTTTCAGTGAATTTTGGCTGCCTACAATGTAGTCTACGCTAGTCCAGTAGGAATTCCCATTGATCGCACATGTATATAGTACAACTTCTCTTTTAGCCTTGTTTTGTTTTGTTGTGGAAGTATATTTGAACATATGTGAAAAAAGTGCATTTTCAAATATATGGCTCATCACAAAATAGTGGAAGTGGCATATAGGGGGTTAAGGGAATGATGAGGCAAAAACCTGCAGTGCCAGCAGAATTCCCCAAAGGGTAAACAAAACTCCTAACTGTTGCAAACAATAAATTGTCAATACCTTGTAGAAGCAGTGGATAATGAAAAGTTATAATGCCTATAGTTAGTACCCTCTTTAAAAGAATTTACACAGGATATGAAATTAAATTCTGTGCACAGTTCTCTTAATTTGCCCTTAATTAAACAATACTCCATAAATGGTGCATTCAGTGACCAAATGTTCAGAGACAGCAAAATGGTGGGTCCCAAGCCATTAGGAATGAAATAAAGTCAGTCCCCTGAGAGCCTGCTAGAATCTGGTCTATCTAAGTGACAACTGATGGTTTAGGAAAGATAATTAACTTTGCAATTACAAACCGCAGCTTTCACCAATGCTGTTTCTTTCAGTATTCTCTTCTAAATGTTCTACTATTTTTACAGTGAGATAAAATGCTTTTTAAAAATGCTGAGTTCATAGGGATTCATTTTTCCTACACAAATGTAATTTGAATATTTTATTTTAAAGATTTCAGATCAATAAGTATTTGTGCAGTTATTTTATAAATTACAAAAGATAAATGTTGTTTTTTTTATGACTGTCAAGATTTCTTTCTTTACTTTAAAGATAAAAGGGGCATACTGCATCAAACAAATTTGATTTTTCCCTTTGGTAGCAAATCCTGCACCTAGCAAACCTAAATTAGGTTTGTTCTTTAGCCATGTAGATTGAAATTCTCTTCAGTATAGGGAACATCAGTTCTAACCTACTAATGTGCCTCATATTGATAAAAAATACCTGCATCAAAGGGGGATTGCTAGTTGAATCCATATGTCTATACCCTTGATTATCTTTACCATAATGTCTCCTAGCATGTAAATTAGTGTATTTTCATGCTGGCATACGTGTCATGAAATCATCAAATACTGCAATATGCTCATACTTACATGTGCAAGTATCAGTGTTTTGATATGATATATTAGAGGATTATGAAAAAGCTTAGCTTAGAGGGTATAATATTATGTTCAGTTGGAGTGTTTTGTTGAGACTGTAGATGCCTGTGTACTGAACAGAGTTCCAGGTAAGCAAGAAGACAGAATCAGGACCTGAACTTCATGAAAAATCTGTTTGTGACTACTTGCTGTGATTTCACGTATTGTAACATACTGTATAGCGCTAGAACTGGCTTCAGGAAATCCCAGCTTTAAGAGAGCCGACCAAGCTAATTTGACATGCTACAAAGGACCAGTTCCACATATTGATTTAGTAGCTGAAAGTAAGATTTAGACCCTGCCTTAAGCGTACCAACCTCCTTATCATCAGCGGCAGACTGATGGTGATGTCTGATGTCAGGCTCTGCTCTAGGCAGCATAAGTTCTGGCACTGTGTTTGCTGGGATGTCCCATAGAAGTCTGCTGCTCTAATCAACTCCTCATTTTGCCTGTGCTTAGGGCAAGCTGATTTATCTGTCTATGCTACCATGAGAAGTGATAAGGACATTTTTCTCACACCCTTTGTGTTTGAATTGGAAATTCATTGGAAACTTTCTTGCTGCACACATGTACAACCAAGGATGCAACACTCTCAGTTCTCAGTCACAGACTTTGGGTGCTCTGTAAGAACACATTATTTTAAATAATGTACTTCTTTCTGGTAAAGGTGTATTTCTGTGAATCGTGCTGTATATCTCCAATTACAGTGGTCACGTCTGTACAACTTCACATTTGCCATTTATATGTAATTAACCTTAGAAAAATGGGGAAAATACTGTGGTAATAGTTTGACATTTAATTACAGTACTTGTAAGTGGCAATTTTAAAGCCTTTAATGACCAGCACTGTATACTAACATATAAATTTGTAAGTTGTCAGGGGGAGGCATGTTATTACTGGTAACTCACATATATTCTGTTTCCCTAACTAATCTTCCTTCTTGAATATGCTTTGGAATATTCATCTGTCTTGTATGTCATTCTGTCCAACTTTGCCACTTGTGAAGCGACACACACATATGCTTCATCACAGATAATATTGCATCATATCAGAGAGCCTAGGGTTTTAAGGTAGTGTGAAAACTTGTATGAAAAGTATTGTTGCCTTCAAAATGCCTGGTGTTGCCCTCACTGATGTTTATACAGGCCTCTGGATGTCGTGCTGATACTTGCGTTTAAGATCTCTTTCCACTGTAATGTGATGCAATTCTCTAGAATACCACCTTTAGTGAGGGATTTAAAATACTTCTTGATGAGCATCACACAAGCTGCAATGTTATTTCCTTCGGTGTTGATATGTCTGAAGACAATACATAGAATTAGAGAAGGACTATTGTAATACAGGAATCAGTTAAGACCCTGTATTTGAAAGTATGAGAATATTTGCATTTTTTTCTTTATTTATTCATATAAAAAGCATGTAACAATTGTCAAGCACTGTCTGTTATTTTATATATAGAAGCAACTTAAGAAATTACATGGTCTAAATTTATCCCATGTTAATAAAAAAGGGAAAATTTAATAGATCTATGGGAAAATACAGCTTATACATCTGGATTCCTATAAATACAAAGAATTCACTTCAGTTCTTGTCCATTCTTTTTGTGCAAAGACTTTTGAATGTGCTTTAGTAGTTTTAATTCTAGATCTCAGTTTGGACTGATGCTCCATATGGATTAAAAAACAGATAGTAAGAGATGGATTCAGGTTTTCAAAATCATCAAGTGATTTGAAAGAAAAGTGCTTCACAGTGTTAAGTTCCAACAATTTGATTTGGCTGTTATTGTGGAACCCTGGTATCCAACACTGAATTTCTTCAGAGAGGAAAACTTTATCTCCACCCTCTTTTATGATGTGTGATCCAAAATGCCAATCACTGAGAATGGAATACAATTATATTCACTAATATGTCTAAAATAGAAACTCTTGCTGTCAATATATACTCATTAGTACTGAGCTGCAAATGAATTCTGGAATTGTGCTCTTATTAATTAGGTGGCAGACTAGAAAACTTCCTTGCTTCTGTTTAGCCAGATGGAGGGACAGTGTGTGTAATGACCTATGTTGGGCCTTTCCCAGGGGATTTCTCTGGTGTTTCTTGGTGTCAGTATGGGTCTCTCTTCCATTTGCCATTTAAAATAAGCAGCCCCAAACTTATACAAATGCGAACTCAAATTACATTCAGAAAAAGACATGGTAATTTTGTTTAGTTTTAAATTTAGTTATGCATCACAGTCTTAGGACTCCAGAGGGACTTGGGCACACAGATGCAAGGTGGAATAGGTTGTTTAGGAAAAGGTAAGTCAGTCTGCTTTCTTTTCCTGGTACTACTATCCTACATAGTCTGCCACATAATCCATCGACATACAAGGGTTTGGTTTTAAAACTCACACTCTTTCTCGTCATTTACTATTTTTTTGCCCTATGAGCTGTTTAAAATTCTAAGAGTCTTCAATGATTCAAAATTGGACTTTGCGGGGAGGGGAGGAGCAGGGGAAGTTGGTGATCAGCCCACATGAAAAGTCCCTAATTCTCTAATTGACCTTGTATATTCTAAACAGCCATCAAGATACTTAAATGTGTATCTTCATTAAAGGGTATGAGTAATACCATACACTGAATGGAATTACTCATGGGCTTTAAGTTTTGCATGAATCAAGTATCACCCTGCGTAGTAGTCTACATAAGGAGATATCTGAAACAGTTAGAAGATACTGTGTCTTTTTTTTGTTTGTTAAGATTTTCGGTAGATACTTCAGCTTTGTCAGCGTAAAAGTGATTCTTTGAAAGCTGGTAATTCATTTCAAATTAATAAGAAACAGAAAAACCACCTTCAAAATATTAAATAACATCAAGTTGTGGGTTTTCACGGGTACGTTTCAGTATTTGAAAGGAAGTTTTAAAATCTATGGCACTTGAGTTAATGGGAAAAAGACATTTTCTACTGACCTTATGGTTGACTTAATTTTCCACAAATAACTTTATTCTACTTGAGCTCCCAACTGGTGTGGATTCTGCCAGGTGGAAGCTAATACCAAAAGAATCAGGTGAGCACCCTCATTTCCCACTGTGTTTCTCTTCACCTCCCACTGTGCTACTTACTGCATAGACAAATATTGACACGTGTTATTATTTATGTGGATCTGGCAAATTTCTGTCTAAATGCACAAGAATGTGCAATTTTTGCTCTCTCTAGAGGGAGAATACTTTGCAAATGAATCTGGATAATAATTTCAGATAAAAGAAAGGCTTAAGTTTTCTTTGAACAAACAAATTAAGAAATATATTTAATAGCTTAATCTTAGTAGATCATTCACTTGGCTTTACATTTATAGAACTTTATTACAGAAGATTGTGACTGTTTTGTATTTTGTGAGTGTAAACCCACACATATATAAATCATATGGTAGCTATATTGTGATACAAGACTTAAAAGCTTGCTATTGTGTAGTGATGTTTTCTCATTCTCATATCCAGTGTCCTCAACTTGCAAATAAGAAGATGTTTGATTTGTTTTTATTTTCTTGTGAGTACTTGTAATCTTCCCTCTGTCCTATCCCTTTCAGGAGACGCAAAGAGATTGGCCCAATGACTCAGTGATTTCCTTCCCCTCCTTTTGAAATAAGGGATGAAAGGCAATGTGATTAAAGTCCCTTTCAGGCCTGGGAACTGCATACTTGGAAGCAGGTGGGATCTGAGTATTTGAATTTGGAAGACAGACAGAACGTATGACTGAAACAATTATAAAGGTCATATCATATGCTACAGCATATCTGATCTCTGTGTTATGATGGCAATGGAATTAATTGCCCGCCTGTGACTGTCTGCCATAATACCACTGCTACTGTCCAAGATAATCCCATTTTTTACTTTGTGTACTAATGATAAAACCGTTAAGAAAAAAAAAATTATGTCAGAAGTATACAGTGTAGCTGTAAGTGCAAAAAGAGAGCAGATGAGGACTAAGCAAGAAGCTATTTTTACATAATTCCTTTTCAGAAGACAGTTGTACTTCAAGCAGTTTTACAGGCATGGCTTAATGAGTGCCTGCCTGGGGCCAGCCATATCAACTTTGAACTCCTCTGAAAGCTGAGGGGAGAGAGACTTGGTAGTAGTCGTTGGACACGTCCAGAATAATGTAAAAGGGCATGACTCCCATGAGATCCATTTTTCAGATCCCTACATAGTAGGTCACTTTTTGAGGCTGACCCTTCTATCAGACAGAAACAGTGAATGTACCAGAGCTGCCATCTATCATGTCTGCCCATCATGTTCAAAGCAGGATAAAATAAATTTCGTTCTCCCTTTTTCTTTTAAGCTTTTTATTTTCCTTCTATTCGTTTACTTCTTTTTTAAGAAATACACAAAAATATGGCCTGGTGAACTGTTAAGTACAAGACAATATTAGCCTTTCTCTTCTTTTTTTTTTTTGTCCTTTTTAATCAAAAAGTGCTAATGAACCAATGTCAATATATGCAAGTTCTTATTTAACATTTAATGATTTTTCATTATTTTTAAATACTGATCAGTACAAGACTTCTATGAGGGCTTTAAGTCCTTAGTGTCTGAAGGACCACTTTATCAGAATCTAAATAAATATATTAATACATTTGGCTGTGTGAAGTAGGTACAAAATAATATGTACACAGTAGATAATGGAAACATGTTGACATTCTTAAGGTTATAAACACATCTGAAGTTATCCTAATTGTAAAATTGAAGATTGTGAAGTACAATGTCCCTGAAAATCCTAGAACAGCATCTTTCTCATTTTACTAATTGCTGCAACACTTGAGATCTCAGTATGATGTTTTTTCCTCTGCACAAATGAGCAAGTGGAGGCCACAGAACCTCTTTAAAAAGGCAGATGTGTTAAATAATTAATTTATAAAGAAAATCAGTATGAGGACTAGAATCTGGATATTATGACTTATCCAGGTGAGGTTTTGGTGGGTTGAACCAGGGGTGCAACTTTTTTTTTTAATGCCAACAAGCACTTGTATAAAATCCTTATTTCTTCTTGGCACAGTGTATCCCAGTGCTGGGATCCATACACCTGTGTGCTAATGCTTGATGCTGTGGAATGGCTCTGGCTGTTAAATCTGTGTGTTTGTTTCGTGCTTCTCTGTTTTTATGCAAGAGCAAGCCTCAGTTCTCTTCAGAAATCCTAAGTGAACCTTTTTCAAGTTTTCTGATAAAGAATGTTTACCTTCTCTATTCTCATTCAAAATGTTCAATTTTCTTTGTATTTTCTATTCTTCTTCTCAAAGGAACATGAAAAAAATCTGCAACTTCTACAACAAAGCAAGGAACTGTACACATCACTGCCTGATAATCATAGAATATGAAGTGCTAATTTTGTCTTGTCCAGCAACAAATTAACAAATAGGAAGAGGCATAACATAAAAATTTGCTTGGGAGGGAGTCACACTGCAATTAGGAGCTCTGTATGCAACTCCTTTTTGTTAGAAAACAGAAGTGTAAGGTTGTTTAGATCAAACTATGTCTACTAAACACTCTGAACACATACATTTGGCCCCCATAGCAGTGATTGTGCTAAAACCGAATTCAAATTAAGTACTCAGAATATTTTTGGAGGAGACAGTCCAAGTGTCAGAGAGGGTAGCATCCAAATTGATCTCAGCCCTGACCACTCTGGTGTTTGTCAAGCCCTCTGCCTATTGACATCTGCTGCTTCAGGATGGACAATCGCATTTGCAGCCCCAGTGCTGGTTTCCCTGCTGCCTATTTTGAAACCTCCTACAGAAAAACTGGTAAGGGCATTCCACCTTGTGTACTCATAGCAGGTTATAAGGAGTAAGGATATATCTAAGATTGAAGACAAAATGGAGGAAGTGTCATTAGAAACTATTGCATCAAATAAAAATTCTCTGAATTGAGCAGAACAAGGTCTTTATTACTGATTCCCATGGGGACAGGTGAAAACCAAACACTCCATGTCACCTGAAGAGATACTTGGACAGTACCAAAACCTGCACCAGGACTGCTACAGGCTCCATGTAACTTCTCAGTGATCTCTTCAACCACTGATCCCTTTCATCTGTCAAACAATGATCACAAGGAAAGTGTCCTGGAATTCCCATTTAAACTTCAATCATACCTTGTAGGATTTAGACACTTAGGGATACCCAGATTCATAGACAGCTATGCAGTGAGGAGCCTGGAAGGATTATGAAGTCTTTGAGCTATCTCATTAATTTCAATCTGCAAAGCATGAAGTACTTTAATTTTTGTTGTTGCTTTTACTTAAATTTCAGAATTTCTGTTGCAGAATGAGTTGGTGCAAGGGCCTCAATAATTTGAGTACAAGAGGTTCTTCTGTCAACTCCTCAAAGACTCCCTTAATGATTAAAGTATCAAATACAGGCCAAGTACAAGAAAATGCAATTGCCTATGTGATGTCCTTGCCTACATGATGTTTACAATGACACGAGTATTTTAAAGAAACACATACCCTAAAACACAACAGAAATGGAAAGATTTAATTGTGCTCTGTTTTACAATTCATTGGATTAATGTTGGAAACATGGAGAACCTGATGAGAAGTGGTCTTCTCACATGCCTATTCTTATTTCCAAATAATTTAAATGAGGGTTGAAGTGGCTTTCTTAATATCATCTATTTAGAGAAATTATAGAAAAAAACCCTTTTCAGTGATGAAAGATAAGAGAAATTTTTAATGCAAAATCCCAAACAAGCTCGCTGTTTTCAATGTTACAGTAGAAATTTTTAAAATTGAGATGGAAAATCTGCATTTTTCTAGCAAACTCTTGTACTATCTATCATGTGCACAGTTAAAACTCCAGCTAGAGATGGTGATGATTCAGCCTATTGTGATAGAAATAGATAAGAGGCTGGAAAACTTTATTCACAGCTGCCAGAGGGCTACCGAAAAAAGTGATGATTTATGTTAATAAAGAATGGAGACATCTCTCTTTGAACAGAGATTGCTTAATATTGCATTTTAGTCATTGTATTTGACAGTCCAATAAGATCATTGAGGTAACTTTTTTCCAATAGTAGATGGGAGAAGAAAGTTCAGCTTTACATATACCTAGACAAGTTTGCAAGGTTTATTGTTTATAAGTAACATGGAAAGAATACATTGGAGGAGCTAAGCATTTTGAATATTTTAAAAAGATTGAGTATAATTAATTACAACAGTATTGCATGCATGAAGAAACAATTCTATGAGATGTTCTGTGAAATTTGAGAGTATTTCCAAGGTTTTTCTCTTTGAAAGGAGTTTTTTTATGGCATAGTAATCTGTGTGAAATATGGAGAAAAAGTATAAATTGCAGGAGAGAAAAACTTTGAGGAGGATCCCAACGGGAATGTTTTCTGTTGTGGCCTCTGTAAATAATTTTTCTACTACTGTATTAAAAAACTACTTGAATCTTTAAAGCCTCTATAAATGAGAATTGAACTTTTCTACTGATGAGATCCGTGAATGTGGACTCCAAAGTCTGGGATCTATCTCCAGTTTTTCTGTTGACCTGCATTCCTATCTTATGCAATGTGCTTGTAGCATTATCCATTTATCCACTCTTTGTTTACCCTATTTAGACTGTAAGTGCTTAAGATATCTGGACAAGCTCTTACTATGTCTTGTTAAAGTGCCACACTTAATGGAACTATGATTTTTCTTGGAGTCTCCAGGTTCTACTGTGCTGCAACTGAGTAACATTGTATTGGTATGTTAAAATAAGATCATTATTAACTTAATGGTTTATGTTTAAAGTCACTTTCACCTGAGGATCTTGAACTACTTTACATACATAAAATTAAGCCTCACAAAATCTCTCTATGACAGGTACAGATTAAACAGGACTCACTTTATTCATAACAGAAATGTTTTCATCTTTATGAAGGACAATGGCAGCAGATCAATACTGGAAAGGAAAACTAACAACAGCCTACAGCAGAATCGCAATGATACTACATATATCCAAACCACACACGTCAGTGAATTTGATAGACAGGCACAAAAGATGCAACAAAAAATCCTACGAAAATGCTTGGAAAACATTGACCAAGTATGAAAGCAGTAATCCCCAGAGTGATATTTTTACGTTAAAGACAGTAACTCCTGTGCTGTAACGCTCACTGTGCCATGCTGTGTTATTAGTTCACCACTTAGGTCAATTAAACTGAGATTCAGCTCTTAATTTAGGAATCTTGAACTGTAAAGTTTCAGTGATTTGTCTTGCATTTTCTCTCTCCGCCTTTACTTCTGCCACTTACTTGATATCTATACTACAGCTGGTGGCTACATCCAGATGCTTAAAAGTTCTAAGATATTCCTCTTGCACCACCACTATATCCATCCCTGAGATTTTAAACATCTAACATGGGCCTAGCTCTCATGTAGTGCAGATTCTGTTTTGCAGTTGTCTAAATCCTACCACAATTTTGCATTTTTAGCTTTGCCTGATTAACTCACTATGACAAGGCAGAGCTGAGTGTCCTGAAGTATCAGTGACATTCAATGATCGGTGTACAAGTGCAGCCCCAAATATGTGTGGGCTGACTTAGTGAACAACCTGAGTAAAGAAAGACAAGAGGTAACGACAGAAAGATTTTTCACAGGATCTTTGAAGTAGATTAGTATAAGGCAGTTAGCTGCATAGCTTAGAAAGGAACTGATGGTATATAGCAGGGGGACCTGGCGAGGAAAGGGACAAGGTTAGCAGTGTAGTTGTTTTCTAGTGGTGAGGGGGAAGGTGAGCCAATGAAGGAAGTATGAGGAGGCAGAAAGGGGTGTGCAAGCTAGAGACATAACCTGGAAATAAGCCAGTACATTTGTTCTCATGCATTCCCATCCCACTTGCAGTTTGGAGGAGATGAATGAGTACATCTGGGTGGAAATATTAACCTGTCTATCTTTACTTTATATTCTTATGCCTTACAGCTGGGGCCTGCATTGAACACTCCAGGCTGACCATCATAGCCATGCAGAGATCCTGTGACCTCTTCTAGGACATACCTGCTTCTCTGCATATTGTTAACATGCAGTTTCACTTGAAGAGTCGTTGCCACAGTCATACTTGTCACACTTTCTTTCAGCACATAGCCAGATTATTGCTTGGCATTAGCAGGTTGACAGACTCCAGGATCCTGGGAATGTTGCCCTTTGTGAATACATCAAAATCTTCATTAGTCTTCCAGCAAAATGCAAGGCACAGTGATGAGAATGTAATCCAAATTCTGAATGCCCTCTCTGTGACAGCAGTGTGCACATCTCAGCTCCTAGTCTGTGAGAGATGTGCCAGATTCCAGGGCTCAGTCTGGGATATGAATATCTGGTCCCAGTCTAAACAGAGAGTCCTGTGGTTCTCTGTAAGTAACTCCTGGTAGCTGGCTGCTCACTCAGTAAGCATGTTCAGTAAAGCTATCTTTTGCCAAACAAACTTATTTCCTACCTGCCACTTGGCACTAGGGACAAGAGTACTACTTCTGGCCTGCTCTCTCCTGTTCCTCTGTACTTATGAGTCTAAGAAAAAAAAAAAAAAAGCTCTTATTGATTTTCCCTCTTTCTTTTGCTTTTTCTTCACAGGAATCATGCCTCTTTCCCTGTGCTTTCTTCTATACCTCTGGTGAGCAACTCATGGTTAAAACCTGTGCTGTTCCTGCTTCATAACAGAGCAGACCTGTGGCATCTCAGAGCTGAAGTGTTGCGTTTTTTCACCATTTCTGCTTGTTTCTGCTGTTACCTGAAGTGTGATGAGATGAGGGCAGCTGTAACTGATGAAGAAAGGCTTGCAGGAGGGTTTTGAAGATGAGGTGCACCTCTGGATGTGAGATTGGGTCCACACCTATCGGACAACTTAGCAGTGGGAGGCTTGTTGACCAGAGCAAAGAAATCACAGGTTGTGAAGGAAGGAGGGATCACATGAGACAGAGAATGAGGGTGAAGTGACTTGAACATCAGGGAACTGATCCTGTGGAGTATAACTGTAGCAAGAAAAGCACTTTGTGGGAGGTTTGTAATGATAAAAACATAAAGCAGGCAGAAGAATTAAATTTACCTCCTTCCTACCTCTCAGGACTTACGAATGTCTCCAGTATCCAGGACCACTGCAGAGTGGGAAACAAAGTAATCAGGAGAGCTCTTGTTGGATCTTTAGTTATGACTCTAATGACAGCCTTGAGAATATGAAACTCACTATGTCTCGTAAGAATAATGAATTGAATGCCAAGGTGTGCTCAGTGTTCATCAGTCTCTGAAATTGTGGTAATAGTTGGAGAAGGATGTTGAGATGGGCTATATTACTTGGGTGTGGGCCTAGATATCTAGGGTGTATTTTACTGAATATCTGGGGGAGATAGTCATGTCTCTTGAGTAGTCACATTGTGACTATTTGTGGATACCTAGGAAATGTTTAGTGAAAATTTAATTAGGGTAACATTGCTGTCTTCTTGCCATACTTCTTTTTTTCCTATAGGCTCTGACTGCACAACAGTAACTTGAATACACCAGCAACTGTTCCCTGGTACTGAGAAGCGCTTCCATCATATTATTCAATGATGTTATCCTTCAAAACAGGGTGGCTGCATGAAAACTTCTATCTGGGAATGGTACCTGGCTTTTGCTGACTTTCCAAAAGCACCAGGGAATTCTAGTTGGATCAAAGGACATGGTATCTTTAGGGGGCAGTGCTCTCTGCTTCAGCCCAGTTGTGCAGGCCTGTGTCTCCCACATTCATAATACAAAATTTCTGTAAGATGGGAAACACCTAAAAATGTTCAGATGATGAAAACATTTATTTGAGATTTTAGGTACTTTTTTCAAACATATATAGATATATAAGATAAGCAACCTGAAAAGTAGCAGTATATTCAACAGTTTTCTTTTCTTTAAAATGGGATTAGGTTGCTGTAGTTTGACTAATCACCATACATTTGCTGATTTACAGGACATGTTCATATGTATGTTCTTTAAATATAGAAGTACATGATCTTTTATAAACAATGATATATTCAAATCTATTGCATGGTACAGTAGGCAAATATTATAGCATTTTAAACAAAACACTGTAAGAAGTTGCAGAAGGCTGTGTTGCAAGTCAGTGGCGTATCTAATTATTGGAATATTTTTCTAACTGTACTTTCTGCTTTTTCTGTTAGCTGGTACCCATACAAACTTCTCCCTTACCAAGGCGCATTCAAGCTTGTAGGCATAATATGCTCATTTTCTAACATAGTTGCCTGCTGTAACCAGTCTGCTAAATCTGATTTTGCTTCTCTTCCATCAAATACTCATTGCAGTTCTTGTTACTGAGTCTGACACTGGGGATATCTGGCAATCAGCTTACACATTCATTGGTTTGCATAAGGGGAGGAGACAGGACTGCAGAGTGGCAGCAAGTATGCAAACAACTCATTTCACTTTAGTTCCCCCAGGTAAGAGATTCTTTCAAAGGAGATCATTGAATTTACCTGTTTCATATTTCAGCCACCATTGTCTGATACCCAATTGCACATAAAGCATCTGGTGTAAGCAAAACTAATTTGGATCTTCTTTTGTAAAATGTTAGCTGGATTAAGGGATCAGGTAGCCTCTTTCCTTACAAGAATCACTAGAGGGAACCATACTGTGGAAAAGATAAAATAATTAGGACAGCAGAAAACAGGCAGCATGCATCTCAACTGCAACTGTTCCTGTGTAAACTCAGCCTATAAAATTATATTAGTTTGCTTATCAAGCAAGCTTCTTTTCAAATTTAATAGCTACCTATATTACACTGACTGTATCGACACCTGTGACTGTTATATTCTAGATGTTTTCCAGCTCTTATGAGCTTGAGTTCTTATCATATAGGCAAAAAGATTAATATTCCAAAGCCAGTTTAGTGTTTGAAGACTTTTTTTTTGGAAAAAGGTGACATAAAGTAGTACTAGACTTCATCAAATGCAGTGTTTAATGATCATGTTTGTAGAAGAATAAACACTACGAAAGTTACTAAATGTAAAGACACTGGTCAAAGTCTGAAACATATTGCAAGGATTCCTAAGACCTACTATAATCCAGATAATTAATAGTAAGCCACAGGATCATACAGAAGTATTAGGTATTTTTAAATACATGTATATATGAGTAATCTTCAGGAAACTTCATGTCATTCTCAGCAAACAATATCTCCTTGCTTGGGTCAAAAAATTAAATAAAATGTTAGAAACTATTCTAAAAGAAAACAAAAAAACCCCACCATTTTTTATGATGCAAATGCATATTATGTATGCACCTTGAACAGTCCAAACAATGCAACAAAAGCCCAAACTCAAAAGTGAGCTAAAGAGGTACAGAGGTGCAACAGAATGGCTACAGGTATGATGTAACATTTGTTTGATGAGATACTAGGTTGGGCCTCTTCAGCTTGGAAGAGTGACAGCTGTGGGGAGGTAATAATATGGATGGCATCAAAAAAGTTATATATTGAAAATACATTCATTACTTTTCGTAACACAAGAACTTTGCAGCACTTAATGAAATTATCATCTGGCAAGTTTAAAACAAGCCTTAGAAGTGCTTCTTCAGAAAATGTGTAATCAAACTGCAGAACCCATTGCTATAGGTTCTTCTAGATGCCAAAAATAAAACAGTTTCCAAAGGCTACTTTACAGCTTAAAGGTTGGTAGATAAATCTTAGGCTCTTAAACACAATGATGAACTGCAGAGTCCAGAACCTCTAACCTGCTGATTGCCAAAAGGCAGCAGATTATTTTAAAGAAAGGAGTTTCTTACTTGTCCAGTTTCTTAGACTTTTCTTCAAAGAATCTATGACTGGAGACTGGGCTAAATGCACATTTGCCCTGACCTCTCACGGCCAGATCAAGTGCCTAAAGCAGTTAGCAGATTTTTATCTGTGATCACCGGATTCTACAGAAATCTACTTTGAAGTTTTAAAAATTAAATTAATGTTTTTGTGTGTTGGTAGCTATTAACTGAAATGCTACATCACACACAGTTATTTGTGTTTACTATGTACACTCTCCAGGAGATTTTTTTTTTGACTGCACAGTCAGAAGCTACCTAGCATGGTTTCAGTCTCATCTCAGTATTAACACTGAGAAAATCAAACATATAAAGAAAATAAAAATTGTTGCCTTGGAAAAACTAATCCTTATTCCTGTATAACGAAGGTTCATTCTAAGAAAACTACAAAATGTTTTCATCACAATCGAACAACACAGCACATTATTACTAAATTAGTTTGGAGATCTCTAAAAAATTTTGGCTTATTATGTTTTGGTACCCTATAGCACTTTGCACACCTACAAAACATGGTCTAAATGTCAGTGATCTTCTGACACTGTCTATTCCTAACTTCCCTTATGTCTTAGTCCATTCCACAATTCATCAATTCTGGGAAAAGAATAAACAAACATTAAGGAGCCTTTCATCCATCTAATTCATATTCATCCCAGAAAAGCTCAGCCTTTTCTTACTATATGATCTGCTACATTATTTCCTTTACAGTTCTTCAGTATTATAGTTCAGCTTAGTCTTTCTGTTATAACCCTTTACATTCAAAAGCTTTGTGGTTGACTTAAAATTTACCCTAGACAGCAAGACAACAAAGTAACCATTTTAAATATACTTCCTATTCTTTATGAACATGAAGCAAAATTACTACTTACAGAAACAAATGCTAACACAGTATTACAATGGACAGTTAATCTTCCTGCCCAGCCTTCAGAGTTCCCTGTAGGTTCAGTTCCCACCACTGCTCTGAACTTGGAAACAGCAAAACCCTGACAGACTGCTCTCTTTGTTCACTTTCTCTTTCAGGGAAAAGTCATTCCCTGATTTTAAATGTTCTTTTAAACACTTGATTTCTGAGTAAACATGTGGCAGTCCTATGTGCCAGCTTAGAACGTTTCTTATTTAGAAGTATTCTATAGAGTTTAGAGTGAATAAATAAATAAAAACAGTGGAAAAGACACTTCTGCATTTTCACTTTGATTCTCAAAGAGAATAAGAAAAAAATCTAGCAAGGGAAGCTCATGGGATTATCCTGGTGATAATAAAATAAAGGTGAATTTCAGAACTGATACTATACTAGTCCCAGTATATTAAATGTTCAGACTCCCTCTGAGGAAGAACTGTGTTTTTTGCATGGGTAAGCTTACTAGACCTTTCAAGTGTTTTTAGCAATGCTACATTTGTGTATGTTGCTGGATGCAGAGGGTAGAGTGAAGAAGCAAGCTGTGGAAGCATATTAATCTATTTTTATATTTGAGATTTTTCTTTGATCATCTGAAGTATCAAGGACCCATTCTGAGGATAAGCAGCCTCAAAACATGGATGCTCTGAACAATTTAAAGAAAATGTACTCTTCAATACTGCAATAAATTCTATTTACCACAAGGTGGTACAAAACTGTAGCTGTCTGTTCAGTACCAGTAAATTCTACCAGTAAATGATCCATATTCCTAGGCTGGATGTCATTCTCATGGTGCTTTGCTGTATTGTATCTCCTTATTATCAGTGTGTCTGTTCAGCAAAACCAGGTAGCTCCTTCATAGCAGAGAAGCAATTGCATACTGTAAGGCATAGGTTTTCACACAGGCTTCAAGCAGTATAGCTGTACCCTGTAGCTCTGTGAAAAGACCCCTCTGGCAGACCACTCACAAAGAATAGTTATGAGATTTGGATCTGGATGAATCTACTTTGTGTAAGAAATGACAGCTGCTGAATAATGTCACTAGTCAGGGAGCTAAAATGTGAGACTTATAATTGTGTTGAACTTATTTCAGCAGAAGATTCAGAATGCTTTTTATGTAGCTAGGGTCCAGGCAAGAGAGACCTGAAAGTAAAGGTGGTATAAAGATAACACAGCCTCTCTAAATCACCAGAAAATTCTCCCCTGAATTGGTGTATCTTGAATTTTGACTTTTACTTTTTTTTCCCCTGTCAGAATCTGGTCCCACATCCTCTGCAGCTGCAGAAGAATTTAAACAGGCTTTTTTTATTTACACCTTCTGTCATACACAACAGCTGTAGATAGTTAGAGTAACACACCTGGTTTGGCCCAGATAAACCTACTGTGCTTTTGATTCATATCTGTCTGGACTGGTTTTGGTAAGTATTTGTGTGAGAAATGTTTTTGCAGTGGAGTTAAAAGAGTAAAAGCAGAGATCAGAAGTGTGAAGATTTTGATTACAGCACAGTGTTTTGTTGAAATGAGGTTGTATGTAGACTTCTGTATTTCTGCTGTTGGATCATCTTTGGTCACAGAAAGCAGAAAAAAATATCATTCTAAATGAAAATTGGAAGCTATATTTCCTAGGCTGAAAAGTAATCAATCGCATCAGAGATGCTCCTTGCTTCCATTATCATCTACTTGGTCATAGCTCTCCTGGGTTGTTTAGTCTTTTAATGTTAAATCATTTTGTACTGTGGCACACATGACTAGTAGCTCTTAGGTTGGGAATGGTTGTTTTGAAGAATGCTAGGGTGAAGTCCAACTTTGGGAACTATTCCTGGAGAGTGAGATTTCTTAATTTGAAATAAATAATAAACAGCCCTTGTATTGAAAATGCCTGTCAAAGTTACCCATAGCAAAGAAATAAGGATCTTTTAAAATAAAATACTAAGAAATACTAGCAAATAAATTCTTATATTTGCATACATGGATAAAAAAATAGTATTGATACAATAATGTCTTAATCTTCTGAAACAATTGTGTTAAACATGCACTGCAGACTTTAATATAGGCTTTGTTAATATTCTTATTCATATTTTAGCTTCCACTAAAATTTAAAATTGGTTTACAGATCTGTCTTTCTAAAGAGAAAAAGGATGACTATACCAATGTCACAGTTCAAAGGGGACAGCAGCAGAGCAATCTTTCACTACTGTTAAAGTCTTTATTTAAAAAAAATAAAATCCTATTTTCATTATGACTTTCTATGTATTGTTTTAATATTACTCTTTAGCCTGTAAATTCACCCACATTTCTGGGTACTGTAGGGTACAAAATGACTGGCTACAAAATGTTTTTTTTTGCAGAGAAAGCAATTTATGATCTCAGCAAAATGTGGGACTAACAGAAAATATGTCAGGAACTTCAGGGAATGTGAAACTATGACTGGCAAGCTGTCATTAAATAATGTCTTTAAGCAAACTGCAGGTACCAAGGTAAAGATATCAAGCAATAGCTGTCATTGAAGTTATCCCAGTTCTTAGAAGCCCAGGATTAAGAGAGGAAAGAAGAATTTTGTTTGATAACAAATGTATTGCCCCACAGTAGTTGATATATCTGGCTCACCACTAAGCAAATTATGTTCTTTATTGTCATTTCCCTTTCCTCAGTCATGTAGCAAGCCAGGACAGACCACAGCAAGTAGTTTCTCAGTAAACAAAGCTACAGACATAAGCACTCTGTCTTGTTTTGTCACCTTCCCTACCTGATGCTGCATCTGACTTTTTCCTTAAAATAAGGAAATAATTTTTTTTCCTTTCACTTCATCTCCTTACAAGTTACTTGTTTTCCTTGTCATAGATCATAGAAACATAGAATAGTTCGGGTTGGAAGCGACCTTGAAGATCACCTAGTTCCAACCCCCCTGCCATGGGCAGGGACACCTTCCACTAGCCCATGTTGCTCACAGCCCCATCCAACCTGGCCTTGAACACTTCCAAGGATGGGGCAGCCACAGCCTCTCTGGGCAACCTGTTCCAGTGCCTCACCACCCTCACGGTGAAGAACTTCTTCCTTCTATCTAATCTAACTCTAGCCTCTTTCAGTTTAAAGCCATTAACCCCTTGTCTTATCACTACCTGCCCTTGTAAAATTCCCTCTCCACCTTTCTTGTAGGCCTTGTTTAGGTACTGGAAGGCTGCTATAGGGTCTCCCTGGAGCCTTCTCTTCTCCAGGCTGAACAACCCCAACTCCCTCAGCCTGTCTTCACAGGAGAGGTGCTTCAGCTCTCTGATCATCTTCATGGCCTTTTCTTCCATGCATTCCTATTGATCTCTCTGACTGAACTCCTGACTGCCTGTCTTTCTCTTCCCAAAAGGAATAGACAAATCAGCTGAGACATGGAATGTGGAAATGGAGGCAGAAAAATGCAATCATTTGCATTCTCAGATCCTTGTCAAGGCTCAGAGACCCAATCCATTTCTTACACTGTCATAGTCTTGAATGACTGTGGGAGTCCCCCTAATTTGTCTGTACTGTGTGAGTAATTTTACATCTTTTATAGCTCAAGGATACTGTGAACATAAATGCACCGAAAATTGTGAAGCATCCTGATACTGTCTCCTGTAAGAGAAGCTGGATCAATTTCTGAGAAAGAGAGAGAAAAAAGTTGAATTGACTCATAAATTAGATTACTTTTAGAGATTGCTGTTGTGCAGTTCTATCTCAAATGGAAGTGGGATATACTGGAGATGTAACAAAAGGGTCTTCATAGGAACCTTGACTCAAATCTTCAGTATTAAGTTTACAAGTGAAAGCACATCAAAACATGTACAAAACTGGAATAGGTTCCCCAAAGAAATTGTGGAGCCTCTGTTCTTAGAGATACTCAAACCCAAGTTTTGAGCAGAAGCTTGTACTCAACTATCTTTAGATACATGTGCATGACTTGCAACCATGTTTCTGTGATTCTGTTTTCAAGTAATTAGTTACGATGCTTACCTGTGCTTACTTAGAAGAATTACACAAAGGGATTTAGAGTATGTCTAAGCTTTATATAAAACTTCTCTGTTTACATAGGTGTCTAACTTCAGCCAGGTAATGAATTTGTTTTTTTCAGCTGAAAGTACTTACAATATATTTACTAGGACTCATGCAAATAGTTGCTGCTAAATACATACATAACTCCATTGTTGCAAGCAGAGCATTTCAGTGTCTTTCTCACACTAAAGTGTGTCAACGGCCCAAGGCATTGGATGATGTTTGCACATGCCTAGAACACAAAGGCATTGCTAATCATGGGAAAAGTACAGCCTTCATTTTAAAAAACAAACAAACAAACAAAACTCAAATCAAAAGCCAAACCAAACAAACCAGAAATGATAATTGACAGTGGTTCCTACCACCTCTTAGATGATTTTCAGGTAAACAGATTCTCATTCCGGAAGTGCAGACACGTGCCTGAGTCATGGCTTCAGGAACAGAAAATTTGTAGGACTTCAACTGTCAAGATTCTTACAGACCGCCTTAGCTGTTTCCTCATTCACTGTGTTGGTTGCTGCAAATATCATTCTTAGGCACTTTTTGCTACTCAGCTGATGAATAAGGAATGTGAATGAATGGATTGGTTCATCAATGTCAAAGGCCTTTGCCTTGCCTGTAAGAAAAGGTTTGAACGGTGTGTTCAACCTCAGCTTTAGTATTTCCATAGTCCTGAAAACTTAGCTCATATAACCCAGTTTTTGCCAGTTTAAGGGTCCACACTCATGGAGAGCTAACACTCTTAGAAGTGTACAGTTCTTAGAGATTAAAATCTTCCTGAGCTTTTGGCTAAAATCACCTGAATACCCCATTAAAGATAACATACACCCTCTGGTCAAACTGTGTCAGTAAAAAACACTTGCCACAAATATACCAGACTTCTTTCTTTCTGTACCAATACTTGTATACGTTCACACCAGTACTTCTGAAGCCACGTTTTGACCACAGTATGCACCCTGTACTAGGAGTTTATATCTTGCCTTGCAAGATGACAGCTTTTCATTACTTTGCTTCTCAGTCATCCTTCATTCAATCATTCAAGAACACAAATTAGATCTGTGTCCCCGCTCTTGCTTTATGCTTTTAAGCAGGATGTCATTTCAAGGAAATGCCACTTCTTCAGGCTTGATATTTCTAGGAACAGTAGTTCGCCATGAATATGAAGATATACACACATGCAGGAGACAAGAAAAGAAAAAGATATGACGTAGAGCTGGGAGGAGACTTGAGACATTATAGAACACAAACGTTTGCACTGAGGCAACATCGAATTTCCAAGGCACTGCCAGAACAGAGCAGACTTTGCTCAGGAGTTGCTTCAAGCTAGGCGTACAAATAAATGTTTTCTTCAGTCTTTCAGTTCAAGGAAAGGTTCTTTACCTGAAATGTATAATGGATATTTGGTGATAATAATGTGTAGCCATGAACATATTTCTCAGTGTTGCTCTATTTCTTCATTTGTTAAATCTGTAACTAAGTTTAGAAAAGGTAAGAAGTACTGAATGTCTAACAAGGACATCCTTTGCCCTATTCACAACAAAAAGAAGTAGAAACATGAAAAAAATCTAAGCAACAATTGTAAGCTTTGGTAATACAGGACTGACTCTTCTTAACTGTTCCTCTTCTTGCCTTCTGCCTAATCTGTTTTTTAAAGTCCAGGTTACTATGGTTTTCACTATAGATCTTCAGGAGCTACTTCCTTTAACTTAATAACTCAAAACATTTTTTTTTTTTTTTAAATATTAACATAAGCATTATTCTGAGGTGGAAAAAAGCCATTCATTGTAAAGTGGACTATTAGGGGTATGTGATTTTTATTTGCTCTTTCTAATGGCCTCAGTTCTTCTCAGACAGAGTACATATGGAAGTAATGGGGAAACGTAAATACTCAAGTTTAATTTTATATTGCTTGTAGAATCATGTCTGCTGTAGCTGACCTATTTTGGGTTGTTTCTAGTCATTCTTTACTTATATGGTAACCCCAGAATATGTATCTGTTCCAGGAAGTGAGGTTGAAGAATTAGTAGCTGGCTATCTTTTGTAGTCAGTAATGCCACAATGTTCTATTACAAAATCTCTTTTGGCTAGAAATACTGATCTTTGTAGAAAAGCCTAAAATATGGAACTTCACTCAGATACCTATGTAAGCATAGAAAGTTTAGATAAAGGTTAGACACATTCTAAATCCCTTTGTAAATAAAATAGGGTGTAAATCTTCTAAATAAGTATAAGTAATCATCGTAACTAATTAACAGAAAACAGAATCACAGAGGTTATGAAGGTCACCTGGAGATCCTCTAGTACAAGCTTCTGCTCAAAGCAGGGTCAGCTACATCAGGCTGTTCAGGATCATGTCTGGTTGGGTTTGAATATCTCCAAGGGCAGAGGCACCACAACTTCTCTGAGCAACCTGTTCCAGTGTTTGATCACACTCACAGTAAAAAAGTTTTTTCTTATATTTAAATAGAATTTCCTATATTTCAGTTTATGCCTGTTGTTTCTCATCCTTTCATGGGGCACTATTGAGGAGGCTACTGATGTGCCTTTGTCATGGTTTAACCCCAGCCAGCAACTAAGCACCACGCAGTCACTCGCTCACTTCCCCCCCACGCAGTGGGATGGAGGAGAGAATCAGGAAAAAAAGTAAAACTTGTGGGTGGAGATAAGAACAGTTTAATAGGACAGAAAGGAAGACACCAATAATGATAATAATAATAAAATGACAGTAATAATAATAAAATAATTGGAATATACAAAACAAGTGGTGCACAATACAATTGCTCACCACTCACCGATCAATGCCCAGTTAGTTCCCAAGCAGCGATCTGCCCCCCACCGGCCAACTGCCCTCAGTTCATATACTGGACATGACATCATATGGTGTGGAATATTCCTTTGGCCAGTTTGGGTCAGCTGCCTTGGCTGTGTCCCCTCCCAGCTTCTCGTGCCCTGCCAGCCTTCTTGCTGGCTGGGCATGAGAAGCTGAAAAATCCTTGACTTAGTCTAAACAGTACTCAGCAACAACTGAGAACATCAGTGTGTTATCAACGTTCTTCTCATACTGAATCCAAAACATAACAGCTACTAGAAAGAAAATTAACTCTATCCCAGCCAAAACCAGGACAGCCTTCATCTTCTTTACTCCCTCCCATCAGGTATGTATATACATTGATAAGATCCCCCTGATCCTTCTCCAGGCTAAACAATTCCAGCTGTCTCAGCCTCTGCTTGCACACCATATCTCTAGGCCCTTCATCATCTTTGTGGCCTTTCATTGGACTCGCTCCAGTATGTCCATGTCTCTCTTGCAATGAGGACTCCAGGCTTGCATCCAGCATTGTAGATGTGACTTCACCAGTGCTGTGTAGAGGGGACGGAACACCTCCCTCAATCCGCTGGAAACATTCTTCCTCATGCAGCCCAAGATGCTGTTGGCCACATTTGCCACAGGGCACACTGCTTCCTTATGTTCAACTTGGTGTTCACTAGGACCCACCAGTCCTCCTTTGCAAAGCTGCTTTCCAGCTGACCCCCTGCATGTATTGCATGGGGTCATTCCTCCCTGGGTGCAAGACTTTTCATTTTCTTCTGCTGAAATTAATGAGATTCCTGTTTGCTCATTTCTCCAGCCTGTCACAGTCTCTCCGAATGGGAGCACAGCCACCTGGTCTATCAACCACTCTTTCCAATTTTTTATGATCTGCGAACTTGCTGAGGGTGCACTCTGCCCCATCATGCAGGTCATTAATGAAGATGTTAAACAGAGTTGGCCTGAGTATTGACCCCTTGGGTACACCACTACTGAGTGGCCTCCAGCTGGATTTGCGCCAGATGATCACAGCGTTCTGAGCTCAGCCAGTTGTCAGCTCACTTCACTGTCCTTTTATCTAGCTCATATTTCAGCAGTTTGTCTATGAAGATGCTATTATAGGAGACAGTGTTGAATTCTTTGCTACAGTAAACATCACTGTTTTTCCCTCCTCCAAGTGAGTCGTCTCATTGTAGAAGGCTATCAGGTTAGTCAGACATGATTTCCCCTTCATGAATCCATGCTGACTACTCCCAATCATCTTCTTGTTCTTAGTATTTTTGGGATTCCAGATTTTCTCCATCACATTCCCAAGGATCCAGTTGAGGCTGACTGGCCCATAGTTCCCTCAATCGCCCTTCTGGCACTTCTTGGTTATAGGAGTGACATCTGCTCTCTTCCAGACCTCAGGAATGTCCCCCATTTGCCTTGACCTTTCAAAGATAATCGAGAGTGCACTTGTAATAATATCTGCCAGTTCCCCCAGTGCTCATGGACACATTACATCATGTCCCATGAACTTGTATACATCCAATCCATTTGAATATTCTCTAATCTGATCTTCCTCTACCTTCCTCTAGATTTCTGTTCCCATTGGTCATGGGGGTCTGGGATTTCTGAAGACATATCTTACTGGTAAAGACCATGGTGAAGAATGCATAATCAGGCTTTTCCACACACTTGTCATGAGGTTCCCTGCCTCATTCAGCAGCTGGCCCATATTTTCCCCAGTTTTCCTTTTCCTGCTGATAAACCTGTAGAAGATTTTCTTGTTGCCCTACGTATCCTTCTCCAGATTCAACTCCAGCAGGGCTTTGGCTTTCCTAACTCTGTTGCTGCACACTTAGAGTCTCTGTATTCCCCTGGGTCACCTGACCCTGCTTCCACATTTTGCTGCTTTTTTTTTTTTTTTTTGGAGCTCCTTGTTCATCCGCGCATGTCTCCTGTCCCCTTTGCTTGACTTTCTATATAGAGATGGACCCTTCCTGAGCTTAGAGGAGAAGATGCTTGAAAATCAACTAGCTCTCCTGAATACCTCTTCTTTCCAGTGATCATATCTCCATGACCACAACTCATGGGATTTTTCCAAGCTGATCTGTAGGCTAAAATCTGCCCTCCTGACATCCAGGGTTGTGATGTTGTTTGCGTTGCTCCTTCCTCTCGGGATGCTGAAGTCCACCATCTCATTGTCAGTGCAGCCAAGGCTGTCCTAGACCTTCACATGCCTGACAAGTTCTCCTTGTTTATAAGAATCAGGTCCAGTGGAATAACCTCCTATAGTCAGCTCCTCAATCACCTCTGTTAGGAAGCTATCATCAATGCACTCCACAACACCCCTGGACTGCTTGTGCCCTGCTGTGTTGCCCCTGCAGCAGATATCAGGGCAGTTAAATTTCCACATAAGAATCAAGACCTGTGAAGATGAGGCTTTTCCAGTTGTCATAAGAAGGTCTCACCTACTTCTTCCTAACCAGGTGACCTGTAGCAGACACTGACCACAACATTGCCTGTATTGGTCTGCCCACTAAAGAGAGGAGGAGCGGCTGAGGACGCTGGGTTTGTCTAGTTTGGAGAGAAGGAGGCTGAGGGGCGACCGCATTGCTCTCTACAGCTTCCCGAGGAGGGGAGGTGGAGAGGGAGCTGCTGATCTCTTCTCCCTGGGAGATGGGAGGTTCACTCATGGGAATGGTTTAAAGCTGTGCCAGGGGAGGTTTAGACTGGAAATTAGGAAGCATTTCTTTACCGAGAGGGTGGTCAAACACTGGAACAGGCTTCCTGGAGAGGTGGCTGATGGCCCAAGGCTGTCAGTGCTTAAAAGGCATTCGGACAATGACCTTAATAATATGCTTTAACTCTTGGTCAGGCCTGAAGTGGTCAGGCAGTTGGACTACATGATTGCTGTAGGTCCCTTCCAACTGTACTATTTTGTTCTGTTCTGTTCTATTCACTAATCCTAACACAAAACCTGAGGTTGGCTCATCATCCATCCTAGGCAAAACTCCATGTGTTCCCACCACTCTCTCATGTAAAGGGTGTCTCCCCCTGGTCGCCTCCCCAAAAGCCTGTTCCATCCATTACAGTTTGATAGTCTTATGTAATACTACACAATACCCCAATATTAATAGCAATAATAATAAAAGTAGTAAAATAACTTGGATTTAATCTAGCTTTACTGCAATAGGTGGAACTTCATTACAGAGAGATGCATAGTCCAGTATTTTATTTTCGGGTATGATTTTCCAATGGTCATAACTCTTGGAAATCAAACCTGTTCCCTACAGAATACGCAGAGGCATTGCTTCTTTTTGACACTATCTTTAAATTGCAGTTTTATAATCTTACCTATTTTTATAATTAGCCTCTTCAAATTTGGGTACTAAGATGCTTTCTGAAGTGGGAAACATGGAGGGCTTAGATTCCTCTAAACAGCTGAACTACCGTTTTTCAAACTTTCTAAATCCACATATGCACAGATAGCATGCAAGAACTTGTGACCTAAAGGTGAATATTTCTCAATGTGTTAGTTGTCTGAGACAATGGTTGGACTTGATGATCTTAAAGGTCTTTTCCAACCTAAACAATTCTATAATCCTATGATCTGGCTATTCTAAGCCTGACTATTGTGAAACTCTTAATCATAACAAGAGCTATAGTGCTTACAGCCACTGCTGCTATTACTGGAATAATGGTTTCAAATTAGTTTATAGCGAGTCTGCTTCACCTTATAATAGAGATCGCATGACAACAGACATACTTGCATGTCTGCAGCTGCAATTCTTTTAGGACTGACATTTCTTCATAAGTAAGAAGAGTTTTTTGTCTGACAGATTATCATAAACATCTTTTGAGAATGTGGAAAGTTCATGGCAGTAAAAATGAGTGCTGCAGAAGTAACAAGGGTATTGTGCCGCATTCTTTCTGCCTTGTGCTTGTACCTGTTTCTGTAAGAGTTTTCTTTCTCACCAGTCTGTTGGTTGAATTTTAAGCTTATATGTTGCTTTTGGTTCTAAATTAAAATTTGGATTTCTTTTTGGTTTTGTAATTTCCTAAAACTGCAATCCATTTTCAGTACAGACTATTACATATTTTAATATTCTTCAGAATAGCACTCTGGGGTCTTTTTTTGTTTCACAGACACACAACAAGAGTACCACAAATGAGGCATCATTGACCAGGTTTTATGTTTTTCGTTGCCATTTTGCAAAAACACTAAATTACTCAATGTTGTCTTGGCCTTTTCCATAAATGCTGACAGCCCACAATTTCCTCTTCCACTTTTTAAGTATCAGATTTTTTTTACAGTAGTCTATAAACTACATCGTTAATCAGATAGTGTAAAATCCAATTAGAGACATTAGAATCCAGAAATACAAGTGTTAAGGAATTTATTTCTTGATTGACAAGAAAGCCAAATAGACTCATCTATTTAGAATCTTAGCAACAATTAGCTGCCTTAGTTTCATTTATTGTGACATAAAAAATCTGGTTTATTGAGAGCTCTATTGAATAAGATTTCTATGATATGCACCATGAGAAAATATCTTCAAACTAAAATGATTGTTTTGCTGTAATAAATTGAACCATATGTACACTATGTTATTCAATCCTTTTTCTTCAAGGCATAAATTGATATTAAAGAACATTTAAGTCATAACACATGGTTATCCAGGCATGAACGAGGCAATAACCCATATAAGTTGTCAAGGTGAAGCCAAAGCATTTATTAGAGGTTTGTGTTGTTTTTGAAAAGTGCACGGTTGGATAAACATGGATTAGTGCTATTATGCTGCTACGATGACTCAAGTGTGTTTTTACAGTGTCAGTAATTTTTATGTTTAAAAATCACTGGTGCAGTATATTAGCTATAATTTATGTTTATCATCTTGTGTACTCTAATAGGTTTCAACAAACCATTTAACACTTCAGCTTGTGCATATACATTACTTAATAGGTATTTATCTTAAAAAAGAGATACTTAAACGGGACTTTCAAAGCTTGCAACTGCATGCTAAGAGCAAATACTGCAGTCAGGCACATTAACTTTTTTTCCTCTGGTCTGCATTTAACTTTGAACAGTGTGACCACACAATTTCTTTGTGCACTTTGTTCCCAACTGAAGCAAGAAAGATATGTCATCTCTAAACCCCGTCAGGCTGAATGACATCGAAATCCCTGACATGAAGTGTCCGTCACACTTACTAAGTAGTGTAGATGTGATAAAGCCAACGCAGCTGAAAATGCCAATAACTTCCTGTCATCAGAGGCTGCCCTTTCAGGATAGCATAGGACTTTATATGCTTTCCTAGTTAAAGGATATTGTCAATAGTAGATTCCATTAATTGTATGTCTTTTGATATTCTTTTTGGGTATCTTGGCTTACCTATTTTAAAAAAAAAAACAGTTTCCTCTTCTCATAACACTCGACACTTTCTTTGGAGAGCAACCTTATCTATACGTAAAAGAGTTGGAGAAGGCAACATTAAAGAGAGGAGAACTGAAGTAGAAGCTCCAACCCAGAAAGGGCTTTTGGGTGGCAGTGGATGAGCATAATTTATGATACTATTGAGTCTTCAGACAACTTGTTGCTTATTATATGGGTTGTGCTGATGACGTAATTCTGTTCTAGACAGTCTAGGTTTGAATTACTAGTGTTTAATACTTTCATAAAGGACACTGATGGTAATTTAAAAATCATCACAGTTTGGTCTTTTGTTGAGGGGAGGGTTCTCCCGCAGTTTCCTTCAGCTAGCTATTAGTCAATAATTTGGAGAAAAAAAGCCAAACCAATATAAATGTAAGGTCTGTTTACCAGTCTCATAAAATGCCTGGTTCATTCACAACTGAGGTCATTTCAGAGGATGAAAAAGAGTTGATGCAGAACCCTGAGATTATGGACATGCTGATCTGGTCTGTAATAGATTTTTACAAAGAGGCTATCAATTCTGCTGACTCAATCAAGCATATCTGTTGGCTGAGTTGGCAAATAGGGAGGATTTATTATTCACATGGGAAAAATTGACCAAGATGGACTACTTGCTATTGCAGACTACTTTTTTGTAGTAACATCTTTCTTAAACATAACTAAAGAAATATTGATATAATTTAGAGAACATTCCTAAGTACCTACAAACAGATAACTTATTCATTCAAATTTAATTTTTATAGAAGTACATTTACAAGCTTTAGATTTTGATCGATACCTGTAATAATTACACATACACAGAAATGTCTTTTTTTAATATTTACCTATTTATATAATCAACTACCAACAAGCTGCACCTTACATTTTATTACACATAAACAAAATATGTTATTTTCAGTGCTTTAGAGTACACATTTCCAGCATTTTTTGGGAAGATATACTGCTTGATTCCATGTTACTTTCTACCAGGGCATTGTGAAAGTTTATTCTGTTGACATTTTTAGGAGTTTTGATGTTCTCTGCAGTATGTAAGGCAGCATAGTCTGTGTTTCCTGGAAGCATTACTTATTCATTTTGTTACAGTAATCCCTGCAGACCGCATGGGAGTGTGGTCCCATTTTACAAGGTACGATACAAAAGCATAATGAAAGAGTGTTTCTGCCCCAGGGAACTTACAGTCTTACATATTTAGAAAGAAATGAAAGCATGGTGTTTTCCCTGGTAAACAAGGACAAGGAAGTCTGAACTTCATTTTTGTGGAGGTCTTTGCTGTGTCTTTAGTTTTTAGTGGTTCCCAGTTTAAGAAAGAGTGATTTCACATATCACAACAGAAATAAGAAAGAGACTTTGGAGCAAAACTGACGTTACCATCCTCATGCCGACACGGCTTTTCACTTTCCACAGCAAAACTCTTACAACCTTGTCCTGGGGGAAAGATCACGGAACCCTGCTAGTACCACTGTCTCATCTGGAAGACTTGAATCCTGGGCAAAAATTCAGAGGCTTTCCTGTGAGCATGGAGAGCCAGGATGCTGCGAAGACCAGTTGCTGCCCATCAGATGGAATGCCATGAGCTGAGGGCTGAGCCGCCACAAGGCTGGCAGGGCAGAGGCATCACTGGCCCTGGTGGGGCAGAGCTTGCTGTGATGGCAGCCGGGGTCATTTGTCAACCCAGATTATCAGGCAAGCTGATAATCAAATGAATTTATCAAGTTCACTGCTATTACCAATCTTAAAATTATGTAAGGTATTGGAAAACCTCTTTGCTTCTCTGTTGATGGTAATGGCTGTTGCAGATGGCTGCATTGTCAGTGTGATTTTTTTCCCTCACTCTCTCGTGGGAGCTATTCTGTTTTTGCTGGCCATGTTGGTAGCCTTCTGTGGTCTTTCAGCAATCCTTCGGGCTCAGGTAAAATTAATAGGTTGCTTTAAAGTGTCTGCATTTCTTGCTGTCTGAAAGGTTATAAACAGTAGGAAGCTGTTGAATTACTTTATGGGAAGAAAACCTGAGCTGATTTCCTTGGGTATACATAAGAGAAATGGAGGACAAACACATCATGGCTTCTGCTATTGTGCTCCACAGACCTCTGATGATACCATCTACTGTAGCTCCTTACATGTCTACCTCAGAAAGTCTCTTTCTGTCCTAGTGACTGTTTAAAGTAGTCATCTGGAAGAGAAATAAAAGTTCAAAGTCTATAGAACAAAACAGATAAAGTTGAAAGTCAGGGAGAAATGTATGAAGGGATAAGCAGGCAATGTTACCTTTTTTTTTATTACTCACTGAAGTGCCTTTCACGTCAAGATACCCCAAATGGATTTAGGTTTCACACAAACAGTTAAATAAAAAACATCTAGAAGTTCTGATTTTGGTGAGGCTCTACCTGTCGAGTCATAGTTCCCCTGGTTCAGGAAGGATGTCGAGAAATTGGAGAGAGTCCAGCAAAGACCTCTTAATATGGTTAGGGTTCTCGTGTACGTGACCTACTGGGAGAGGCTGAGGGAGCTGATGTTATTTTTTCTGGTGGAGTTGTTGCTAAAGGGAGAGCCAGCTGAAGCCTACAGCTGCTAGAATAGAATTTAAAGATTATGGAGCCACTCTTGGTACTGACAAATGATGTAGCAAGGGGTAAGAGTCTGCATTTTGGAAGGTTCCAGCCAGACATTAGGAAAATCTCCAGGTAAGTGGCATGGAACTTGATTGGTTTCCCAAAGGCCATGGGATCTCCATCCTTGGAATTTTTCAAGACTCAGCTAGGCAAAGCCATGGCTCACCTGATCACGTGTTGGCAATAATCCCACTCTGAGGGGAACCTCGTACTAGATGACATCCAGATGCTTTCAGACAGCATCTCTGTGATCTGTGAAATACAATCCCCCAGTTTTCAGCTGGGTATCTTTTTGGTTGTGATTTTCCCCTAAAGATTCATTCTTATTTTCAGATGTTTACTGTGGCAAAGTGACAATACTCTGCCTAGGTTTCCTCTTGTCCAAGTTCCAATTAAATCCACACAAGTGTTCCTTACCTTCAAGACCTACAAAGTAGGTTAAACTCTATTTGCCTTACCAATGTTTTCTCTCTCTCATCTTTCCCATTCCTCATGGAAAAAGATTGTTTCCAATTGCTCATGAAAGCCCATTTTGAGCATTAAAGAGCTAGAAGCAAAATCTTCTGTTGAGGGCTCTCAGGTAGAAAGCTCACTGGAAGGATATTGGAGGATACTTTTATCTGATGTTTTTTAGTGCTGTGCCTGTAAAATTGGAGACCCGGTGTATCTCCACAGTAAAATCTGTAGGTTCAGCTATGTGTAAATTGATAGGAGAGTTAATTTGGAAGGGCTGGTAGAACTTTTTGTATAAAACCCTGAAAGGCCTAGCAAGCATGGTTCTTGAGAGTGCCTGGAACTTATTTTTTTCTCTATGCTATCTCTTTTTTTTTTTTGCAAGACCCTTACTGATTAAGAGAATTTCAGATTGGTTTAGCTTGGGTGTTTAAAATGATGATAATCTTCTAGTGCACAGAAAGCTTAATGCTATTAAAGCTAGAGGGACTGTACATGGAAGCAGGATATTCGAGAGCTTGATGTCAGCCCTATTCTTTGTCAATCAAGATTAGCTTTGATGGCTTCTCATAACACCGCTGACATTGTCATAAGTAGATCAGCTGTAAAATATGGGGAAGAATGTAAATATTATGTTCAAATGTTGAAATTATATTGTTTAATTAAAAAATCAAATCATAAAGCAGTTTCGTCAAGTGTATATATTTAGATTTTTTCCTGGTCAGATAGGCAGTTTACATTTTAAAAGGTTAATTACTGTTATATTTGTGAGAAAAGGAGTCTGCTGAACTTAATCAAAGGTTTTTGATTGTTTATTCTCCACTCTCAATGATGAAAATGTAATGATATTCTTACAGAAACAAAATTAAAAGAATGGATGCATATTTCTTCAGTAAGACCCTCTTTTTCGCTGTTGTGCAAGAAACGGAGACCATGCTGAATTTCTCTTTTTTTACTGCCCATAGCAAACCTGATATTTCATTACAGAAGAAGAGGCAGAACAGTTTTCTTAGGAGCAAACTGTTCAAAAGAAATATACCTCCATCTCTTTAAATATATACATATACAAATGATAAACACATGCATATATGTACATATGTATATATACAATGTGTATGCATTGTATATATTGTATATATACAATGTTTATATAAAGTAGGTGTAAATCTTCCAATCTCATTCTTTCATTTCTTATGTTGTTCATTTGCTGACTACTGAAAAGGAAATCTTTGGTTATGGACAGAGGTGTGGATCTAACTCTGATAGTGATGGAGAGTTTCTTCTACCACAGAAAGTGAAGGTTTTATTAATAGTGAAGGGAACAGAACACTCTGTACCTTACCCATCCCTTCTTCCCTGATAAAACTACATCTGCTATAGGACTATTTTTTACTGTAAATTGATTGTGGCTTTGGACCCATGGTTAATATCAATAGCTCAAAACTGGGAGCACTGCCTGTTTAAATGCACAATATGACATTACTTCTGTCCTGGTGAATTTTAACTTCTAATGTGAGAAAAAGGGAAATTTTGAGGGGTAAGAGTAGGAATAAAGGAGAAGTGTTAAGGACGATAAAAGTCATAGCAACTATATGAATAATTTCTTCCATTGTTTCTAAAGGATCTTAGCGGGTTTAGAAAATCTGTTATTCCTACACATGTGCCAGTATCTCAAACTACTGCAGCTGTGCTCCAATACTGCTTTATACTAATACAAAATCATTTAACTTTAAATAATATAATTTTGCTAAGACAATTCTTCTTTGGATAAAAACATTTGCACTTAACATATCTGGTTAGTCTGTTACTCAATAAAACAAAACTGCAGGTATTCACAATACTCACTGTCATATACTGGTTAAGCCTAAATCTGAGTTGCTTCTCTAAGGCGGTAGTCTAAAAGCTGCATTACATGAACTGGCACAAGACTCAATTCTCTGCTTCTTGATACTTGTGTAAGTGTACTCTGGTGTTCTTGAATATCACAAGTAATTCAACTCATAAAAGCAAATTGTGGAAAAAAAAAAAAAAGAACCAGTCTAAAGGGCTTTTCTTTTAATTGTATTTTTTTGTAAAAAAAAGTTTTTAGCCTTTCTGATTTGCAAAGCAGTTAATTGAATATCATGAACAAATCTCACACAGAACATTGAAAGCATACAGAGTTTGGCCACTATGCAGAAGAGGTATTACAAGATAACAGGCAAGACATTTTGTCTGAATTCCAAGGTAGTAAATTTTGTTCTTTGGTTCACTTGTGAAGATTTTGGCTTGTGTGTAGTCATTTTATGCTCAGAGTTTAGAATATTTTCTAAACAAATACTTAGAGTAAACTCTACAAAGTAAGGAACTATCAGCCTTAACAGAAGCAATTCTGACAAACAATTATTTTCATTTTAGCACTGACAATTATGTAAATGTGTCTGGAACAGCAATGGGCACCTTAATTATGACACCCAATTATACCAATTTATTTATACACCTTCTTGAACAACATTTTATTTATAACTCTCCCACTCATTCAAAGACAAGAAAAAGTGAAGCAGAATTTCATAGGTGGTTGCTTTGTCATTGAAATATAAACACAACATAGAATCATAGAATCATAGAATCATAGAAAGGTTTGGGTTGGAAGGGACCTTAAAGATCACCTAGTTCCAACCCCCCTGCCATGGGCAGGGACACCTTCCACTAGCCCAGGTTGCTCACAGCCCCATCCAACCTGGCCTTGAACACTTCCAGGGATGGGGCAGCCACAGCCTCTCTGGGCAACCTGTTCCAGTGCCTCACCACCCTCACGGTGAAGAACTTCTTCCTTACATCCCTCTTTCAGTTTAAAGCCATTAACCCTTGTTCTATCATGAACTATTTGAACTTGAACATTCACTTGTGTAGTATGTCCACATTGTGTTATGTTCTTTTTCTTTTTCAGCTTTCAAATGAAGACAACTTTTTACATCTCAGTATGTAGTGGAAACACTTCTATGAGAGGGTGTTTCATTCCTGGTAGAAATCTTTCAAATATGCACCATATTCAGAAAATGCACCCCAAAATTACCTACATCCCCTTAGTTTTTAAAATTTTCACCATCTTCTTGCTGAAAATTATTTCAACTGTATACATGAAACCAAGAGTTATAAAAATATTTTATGAAGTGTAAGATCCCAATTCTCTGCTTGAACAAATCTTGCAATCTTCCTTCCAGATTATCATCACATGTTCTATCCTGAATTTTGTCCTTTTCAAGAGAAAAGTGTTTTTCTATAGACAAGCAGCATAGTTCTATGTAAATGATCATGATCAAAGTCCTTTCTCAGAACTATGTCTGGGGTAATGCAGTTAATAAATAACAGAAATAATGAATCAATGATAGTGTCTCATTGTTTTTCCAATTAGGCTGTACAGTCTATTAAATATTACAGAGAGTAGCTGTATGTGTCTGAATCTTTCCATCTCTGAATTATCTGAATGGCCTTGGGATGGAGCACAGAGAGCTTCTTGAACATAGAATATGTTGGAGCAGCAGACTTACATGTGATTAACAAGGATATACTCTAATGTGTTTTGTCGGGTTTTTTTCCCCACTGAACTCAGAGAAACAGGATATTATAACTATGTTTTTCAGAAATAAGCAAGACTGCTCTAATGAATACACCCGACTTACCAGTTTCTCCTGCTAGAGGACAGAAATCTACACAACCCCGAGTACTGGCTAGCACTTGGCTAATGAGGCAGCATTATTATTGTCATTATAAACCAGCTCACAACATGTTCTGAAGATGCTGACGATCTTCTCTTTGCATTTTCATTTCTTTTCTTTGAAACATATCTTGTCTGAGCTCTGTAATTGCCATTGAATCCTTACATTAATTTCTTCACTGTTTTCTGTCCAATGAGACAGTGATAATTTTGTGGCTTGGGTTGTTTTTGTTGGTTTTTTTTGGGGGGGGCGGGGGGTGTAATTTTTTTTAAACTGGTTTAACATGCACTGTGACATTGGAAAATAGGAATTTTTTTAATTCACTCATTTGTTAAAACAAACTTCATTTCTGTGTCCCAGAAGAAAAATCTGAAATACAGATCTTACTTTTGCATGCATCTATTGTGCCTTAGTCTCACTTATTTATATTGCCTGACAATACTCTCACAGTATGTTCTTTTAACCCTGTTTCAAGTTATTCCGTAAGATGTCCCAACTATACTGTACTTTAAAAATTATAGTCTAGGGTGCTGCCATCATCCCCAAGATTCCTAGTATAGAATGAATCACATAGCCAAAGGTTTACATTTCAGTAATCGTGACTGGCACAGCTCTTACTAAAACTTCAGTTGTACATTTAGTATGACTAATAGCTTCTGATCCCCTGACTTGATATATTTCTTCCTTCAGTACAATTGAAGTTATATTTTCAGGCATGAGAGTTCAAAATTACCTCACCAACAAGTAAGAGAACTAAAGCTGAATAAAACAGAGATGATAATTTTTTTTACCAGGAAGAATCAGAGGAAGCTAGAAAGAGTAAGGAAGTAGAACAAGACTGAGAACAAATTTGGCAAATTCTAATTCTGACAGAAACCTCCCCCCCCCACCTTTCTGCTTCATTGTCTCTCTTTTTTTTTTTTTTTTTTTTTTCCAGTAAAACAGAACCTACTCTCTTCATAGGTGGTGTTTGAGAAGCTCTGGACAGAATTTCACCTCAGACTTGTACCTTTTAACATTTACGGGAGAGTAGGATCCAGAACAAAACACTGTGTCCAAACTTCAGATCTGAGTTCAGATCAGTGCCTGAAACTTAGAACCCAGCACAGTTTGAATGGGAACACCACACACAAGAGAACCTGAAGTTGGGGAAGTTCTTGATCTAAACCTTTAATATGAGGAATGCAGGACTGGACACTTGTAGATGAGTACTTTGGTTAGAAACTACAGGAAACAGTGCTATTCTAAGGTGGCTACTAGCCAGATCATGGTTCATTTTCATAAGAAATATATACAATATATTCATGACTGTCCTCAGTGGGGCTGATTCTAAGACAGAAGCACATGACTGATACCTTCCCTTTAGGCAGATTTGTTTTCAAATTGGTATCAGTAATTTGGTTCCATGGAAAGAATAATGTCTAGGTAAATAATGGAGCTGAGACTGAGAGTGCTGAGTTTGGAGCCCTAGAACAACAGAATATTTCTGATGGCTCTCAGCTGGATGGTGGTGTTTTCCCACATAAGTGCTGTAAAGATACATTAAAGAATTGCAGAGCCTTTCAAAGCTCTAAACAACTTGCTCTCTGCATGTCATTAAGAGCGCTGGGGATATCTACAATGCATCTGTTCACAGGTATGCAAAGGCATCCCTGAGAAAGCTTTAAATCATACACCTTGGGACTCTGTAGTTTTGAAGTCATAGCGGTGTGGGCTTCAGCTGCCAAGAACCTGTTAAGTGTTCTGGTGGGCTTGTGCAGTCTGCTGTAATACCTGAACTGTTTTGGTACATGAGCTAGTTGAAGGAGGTTTACACGAGCTGCAGTTCTGTGAACCTGGAAGGCAGTGAACATCCTTCACTTTGTAGCTACACTGCAGATCATAGTATAAAAACCCACATATGGGTACATGGAAACATTCATAAGTAGAACTATACCTATATCTGCCTACAAGTTTGCACTCAGTTTCTTTCCAGTGAACAGAATTACCGTTACATCTGCCTTGTGAAACTGCTTGTAGCTGCTCAGTCGCTGCTCAGTTCATATAGTCCATACAGCTGCTGATCCCAGCCCTTGCACATCTGGGATGTAGAAACAGGGAGCAATGCTGGTTACATGGCATTCCAGACTTCTTGACTCTTATTTGCTCAGAAGAACTATGCTTTTGATATAGTCTTCAAGAACAGCAGTTTTTGAATTCGTTAGCGCAGTGGGTTCATCTTTGTTTCTATTTTTACACCATCAAGAAGTTGTTATGTTAAACACTGCTTATAGTTTAGATATGGCCTACTTGTAGGGAGACACATAAAAGAGACAAATAACTTCAATAATATTATTATGAGAACTAGAATATTTTAAATGTCCAGTTCACTCAGAATCCCCAAATGATGTCTTTAACTACAGCATACATTAAAAACATGGAGAGCACATCTCATAATTTTTGCTACAGTACTCAGATTATCAAAGTTGCCATTAGGTGGGAATATACTGGATGCAGTACCAAGAGAAACTGAGTGTCCACAGTCAAGCCTTATATCTTCTGAGTCACTGACATATGTATTACTCACTTCACTGATCTGAAGAGGAAAAGACAAATAAAAACAAAACCACCACCTCCAGTTAAGGAATTCCTTCAACAACAAGGAATCTTTAAATGTGCACTCATTTGGCAGCAGCATTATTGTAAGATGATTATACAGTGTATGAATGTTTATTGCCTGACTTTAAGATGCACAACGTAAGATTAACAATTGTAGTGTTTTTTTCTATAAATGCTGTATTTCTGCTATTGTGTTTGCAGAATACAGTGAGATAATAATTGATTCTGTGACAGGGATTGGCTAATTTGCCAACAGTATAGTATAAAACACATTTATACAGTCAATTACACCCAAGTGCATGGCCTATTTGCTTTATAATTTCATAAACTTGCCAGCAATTTAAATAAAAAAGTTCCATTAAATTATCATATCATGTGATAGAATGATATTGCCAAGTATATTAAACCATGTGTGTTCAGCCAGAATTAATTAAATATTATTACTTTTTTCTTATTAACACATTGAACCTATCCTTCCTACTCAGTACTGGAAATAGAAGCCTATTAGTGAACAAAGTAAACTTAAGGGCAAAGTTTAAATATTTTCCTGAGGGTGCTTCATTAAGATTCCTAGTTCTTTTGTTTAAACATTTGCTCACGGTAAATGTACTTGTATTGTGAAAATATTTTATGTCCTTAGATATGATTAGTGGGAAAGTTTAAAGGTAATCTTTAATAATAATATTCAGACATTTGAGGCAGATCTGATCTTACATTTCTCATCCAATTTAGGAGTCTCAGAAATAACTCAGAATGTATTTAGTTTCTATGTTTGTTCTAAACTTTATTCCTTACTTATTTTTTGTCATGTTTTGGTAGCCTTACAAGGCAAAAAGAAATATTAATGGTTCAGCATGACCATTATCTGAAGTCTCCCCATCTCCCACTGTCAAACCACAAAATGAAATAGGAAATACCCATTTTGTATGAAATATATTAACAAGATGGCTCAGGGGAACTTGTTATCTGAAGAAGATGGCAATGAACAATGACAATTACCATTTTCATATAACTTTAATACAAATTGACCTGCTGAGTTATAAAACAAAAACTTCTCAACAGCCTGTACTGTGTCCACACAAAAATGCCTTCTCTCTTTCTCTCTCATCAGGTATTGGAGTTTCAGGCACTGTCTGAGCTATCCTGGCTTTGAAACACGGGGGATCCTTTTAGGGAAAGCTTTATCTTCTCATTTTTAAAAGACTTTTAGAAAACCCCAAATTTAAAAAGTGCAGCTTTGTAATTACTGGCATGCATTTAGTTTAATAAGATAGTGTGTTTGAAAGTGGATAAGCATATCTTTAACAGCAGTCTACCAGGAATCAGCAGAAATAATTACCATCAAGATTTAATTATGTCAGGCAAGAGTATCTGTCCTGAATAACAGTGTCGACAGTAGAAGCTGGCTTTGCACTATGTTCAAGCCAGCTCTCTGTATACTTCTGTTAAGCATAGTGTTAGCTGTTCTGCTGTGACTGACTTTAAATTAATATAATCGTACACATTAAAGCAATGAAAAGAATTATCTATGATACAAAAAGAGAGGAATATGAACAAAAAGAATCTTTTGGAAGAATTTGGCTTGGCCTTCTCTCACATGCAAGACATTGATCAGAAACATCTCTGCAGGTTAATGTAGGAACAGTATTGTAGGACAGTGTAGAGGAGATCAGAACAGGTCTTGCTGTGTTTACGTGTAGCACTCGCTTCTTTACCTGTTACTGCCTCTTAAGATGAACTTCAGAAATGTTGTAAAGCTATTTTGACTGTGATGACATTGACTTTCTGATTTTTATGGAAGGCTTTCATTAGAAAGTCTCCAAACTATGCAAAATACTATAGTTTGTGTTGGTGCCAACCAAAATATGAAGTTTTTGATTTTTCAAGTGACTGGTGTTATTGAGCAAAGCAAATCTATAATCTGAGTAAATAGTAGACAGTATTATTAAAAAAGCTTGTAAAAAAGAAAGAAAAAAGAATTGTACTAGACTTAATTAAGGCTTCAAGTAAAGCTTGCTTTTATTGGCAATTTTTTTGTTGCAACAAGAAAACTAAAAATTAAGAGGATGGTTGGCAGCAATATTGATATGCTAATGGATAAACATGCTAATTTAGAAAAAAACTAATCAGCAAAGACATTACTAATGGAAATGTACTGGAAAATGGCTAATGCTGTATGCAGACCTGGTATCTACAAAATTAAGAAGAACTCATTTTGTGTTTATAATTGTAACTTGAAAGCTAAGCCTTGATCTTCTCTCTGCTTTGCATTGGTTAGTATTTAAAGATATTTCAGATGACCTGGCCTGGTACCATGACACCTGTTTAGCTTCTCTATAATTATGCTGCTAAAATTACATGTTCTGTTTACTGAAAGGAGAGCTAAAAATCTTACTTTTTTTCTATCTAATTTACCAGTGTTTTTAGACAAAAAGACCCTTCAAATTAAAGACTATGCATGAGTCAGGTCTTCTGATTGAGGTGTGGTAGAACATCTCTGTTTATCAGTACTACGTGTTCACTATCTCAAGATTTGAAAGAGTAATGACACATTTAGGCACTACGGTAAGACTTTGAAAATACTTAGTGTTGGCTCTGCTTTGTTTACTTCATAATCAATGGCTTTAGTTGCAGCTGAGTTAAACCAGTTCTCAGGATTTTCTGACATCCCACTACCACTGGTGTGCCTTTTTCTTCTTTTCCCCAGAGATGGCTGTTCTGAACATATTTCTAGTGGGTACACACTCTACTTCCAATTTTAGCCTGCATTTGGAGTGTACTGCTGTAAAACAGCTTATTAGCTTATGGTATCAAGGGTTTCTGAGGTGTTTTTAAGCCTCATAATCTTTTCTGAGTTGGAAACAATGTCATTCAAAGATATGAATTAAATAATTAAATAATAGATATTCTGCAACAGTTTTCAGAATTTTTCAGTGTGTTGGGGAGGTGTGGAGGACAAAACATAAGTGCTTAGAGTTGTACAGTCTGTAAGGTTGAAAGTGTCTGAAAGTTGGAAAGGGTTCAGTTTAGTGGGGAGGTAGAGTTTGAAGGTCTGGGTTACATGAACTCAAGATCCAAGGGAACATTTTAACTACTAATCCTACATATATACTTCTCAAACCACTTTGGACAGTATTCGTGTAGTCTTATTTCCTATTAGTTTGAAAGAAACACTGGGATATGCTGGGATTAAGATTGCCTTTAAACACACATATACTTAACAACAATGGAAGGAAATCTTTTCTCCTTATCACTGCCAACAGGTCTCCAAATTTTTCCTTCTCCCAAGAGATGAATTGTTTCAAATGGACCTGCTTCGAGCAGGGTGTTGGACTAGGGGACCTCAAAAGAACCCTTCAAATTTTAATTATTCTGTAGTTCTGTGATTTTTGGTAAGTAAGTGGGGGACAGTCAGGACACCTGCTTCAAAAGTCTGTTCCTGGTTTGAAGTAAAATATTAACATAGCTGCCTCCTGACTTATGTAATATTTTCCTAGTGAATGATCTTTGATTTACTGTAACATTATAGTGTTGTAATACTATAATTAATTCCCTAAGTACTTTGTAGATAAATCTGGTCAAGAAAACATAAAAAATTACTTTAGGTAAGATTATAGTTAGTAATTTATTGTTTATTACTAACTGTAGTTCAGTATTTCTAAAACACTTTTTCACTCATTAAGTAAATAGAAACACAAGTTTTGCTGTAGGTGATGTAGGAGAATTTTTTTTCTTTGAAAGATATTCTGGTTAATTACTGGTTGGTTTGGTTAGTGGCACTGCATGTCAAGTGATTCAGTACTATGTGTTCTGTAATATGCTTTGCATTTAGCAATACTGGATATATATGAATATGAAAGTTACTAGATGTAATCTTACTTAATTCTACAAAACTCTTTTTGCAGGATAGTACTTATGTGTTATCCACATCTGCTAGGCAATGGTCACTTGTCTCTTTAAATATTCAAGATGTATATATAAATTGTGTACCCATTCAAAGTACAAATCTCATCAACAATATAATTGCAGAATTATTACTAAAGTCCTCCTATAACAAGTTTCAGTGGTAGTATAAAAGAAAGGATTAAAGCATGAATGGCAGCTAAATGATTGCCAAAGGATTGTTTAACCTAATCAGAGATAATGAGCCTTAGTGGATGTAAAAGCGCTTACAAACAACCAAGTATTAGTCACAAAAACTCATACTCGGCTCTTTGTCGTATTCTGAAGACAGAGATGAATTTTGGTCCCATTGTACACATAAGGTTTTTATTTTCATTGTTGGCGTCAAGGCATTTCATCTTTGGCTTTAGATAAGTTGTCAAAATGTACAGTCCTTTGCAGCGGCTCTTCCTGTAGAAATACGAGGATCATCCCTTTGCAACTGGTTGACGGACCACATGATCTATTGTGGATCCTTTCAGACTTATTTTTTATTCTTTCTATTGAAATACCATCTTGTCTTTACCTCATTCTTTCCTGGAAATAGACTATTATTGCACTGGATAATGCGTTACATACCACCATTTAAACTGTTATTAAGTATAGGGGTCTCTCCCCATAACTGTAATTCTATAGGTACTTTAACAAAAGAAATACTGTACACCTTTTTGAGGGGTGATTTTTCAGGAACATGACACATACATTACTCAAACATAAGAAATACAAATAGCTGTAAGATATTTATGCATTTTACAGGCATTCTAACCTTTTTAGAAAATGGCTATAATTTGAAGATATAATGTGAAGGGAGTGTTCTTAATGCTACATTAATTACAAGGGCTCGCTTTCATTCCCTCTTTGGAGACATTTTTGTATTTTTCTAAGAAAAGATGCATATAATATTGTGGCAATAATGAGCTTAATGTAACTGGAAGCTATCAGATAAGATTGTATCAAAATTTCAAATACAAATAGCAGCAGAAAAATCATCTGTATGCTTGAATGTCTTTTTGTATCCCACATACTGAAAACTTTTTTCCTTGCCACTAAGTGGCACTGTATTATTTGTAGTTGGCTGTTCAGGTCATATTAAAAACCCTTTGGGCCAAATTTATTCCTGATACAGCCTCATTAAGTCAATGGAGTTACATGTGAAATGAATTTGGCCCAGAGTTTTAAAGGCACCTAATTCTAAAGCATTGCCATAAATTTCCATTGTGGAGGCCCAGGAGAAAAATAAAAATCAGTTAGCGTTTAATCTTGCAAGCAGCTGACCCTTTCATTTGGTGTTTAACTGTTTCATTATCATTTTTTCCTACCAAATTAGCCCTAGTTAAAAAGGATCATCTTATCTATTTCAGTAGGACTGTCAGTAAATTTTGATTTAAAAATGGATGAGCTCTGTGCTCTTTGTGTTCACCCTTAATTTTCACTAATATTATATATTTTCAAATGTAGGTGAATATGATAAAGTCTGCTATTTAAAAACCTTGTTATACTGTAGCAAAATATGTCAGAGTAATAAAGAACTGAAGATGACCAAGTTTGTCCAATGTCACCCTTCATTCTTTTTCTTGTTCCCTTACAGTGATCGAATAGTAAATAGGCACATGAGAATTTTCAAAACAGTGCTTAAAGTCTCTTTTATGTTTGACTTATCACTGCAGAAAACAGAAATATGTTACTAAGTCTTGAGATACCATAAACATTTAAGCAAAACTGCTTACACCTTTGACATAAGACGATCCTTTCCTTCTTAATATACATATAAATTGTCACTTGCTTAGTAGCAAAATAAAATGACAGCTATTTTCCTGAATCTTTAGCAAACAGGTAGTTTATTTAGTCTGTTATACATGAACTGAGAGCTTTATTTGAGAGCAAAGGACTGCGTTCACATCCAAGAGCACCTGTCTCGTTGGCTTCACACAGACCAAGGAACATGTGCATGAGAATGGAACATGGCCTGAGATGTCTGGTAGAGGAAAGGATGTCTGTATGTCAAAGCGTTACCTTTGGAGGTGGGACTCCATGAGTTCTCTACCTGGATCTCACAAATATTTCCTTTTCTGTTTTCTATCAGGCACCTACATTGTCTAATCTTCCCATAATAGCAGTACAAATATTTCTTTAGTAGTAGGTCCTAGCACTGCATTGTCAATACCTGCCAGGATATTTTGAGTCAATTTTGTGTGTTTTCTTCTGATAAGAGCTAATTGATCATTTGTAAAATGGTAGGGACATTCCTCCCTAACTCTCTGTGACGTTGGACTCCTTGCGGATTATTTCACTTGTTTCTGAAATACCTTGGGGATTTTGGACTGCAGATAACCATAGAAGCAAATGATTTATTATAGTTGGGATTCCTCACTTTCTTCACAGTGTTGATTTTGTTAAAAACAGGAATATTTTTTTCTATATCTAATACTAATCCTTGTTTAAGGCTGATTTTCTGAGAAGCCCAAAATGACAGAAACTTTATGAGAGTGGCAAGGACAATTCGGAGAGGTCTAACCTTTTATTAGGCCATTTGATATAGTCAGCTAGAAGAGAGGAGCTTTTGGACACACAAGTATCATCTCAATTGTACATAGTCTTTTTGGATATTAGAAGCAGAAGCAACGGTGATTACATCTGTTCTTGCAATGTACATGGAACACTTGGAAATCTGTTTTATGTTATGTGACCAAACCAGGAACTAGTGGGAAACTTTCAAATGTTGCTTCTTTATTGTATCTTTAATTTGGCCTTGAAAGCACAAACTCATGGAATAAACTCAAATACTAGAATAATTCTTTCTCTGATATTAGAATTTAGAGTGCCGACAAATAGATTTTTGTGTGTTTCTGTTTGGGACGTTACTTATTTGTTTTTATTATGAATAAATATATGAACAATATATACTTGACAGGATGACAGTAGAATTTCTTCTAAGTACCTTCCTTTTAGCAGTGTCTGTCCATATCTCTTTTCTGATTTAGCTGCCAGTATTAGCCAGAATAAAATAATACTCAGACACCTCAGGAAAAATGTCCTGACTTGGAGAACTACTCCACTTTCACATTCCTCCTGGCTTTTAATCAACACTTGAAAATGTGAATATAAAATCAATGTAAAATATTGTAAAAATTAAGAAAATTTTCCAAAAAGGATATTTACATGCAACAGTTTTTAAAACAGCTTAAGTTTGGAGCAGCTGACTTGGCTCTTACAGTTCAAAGCTATCCCCAGCAGAACATTTGTTTGCAAAGTGTGTGTTGGGCTAGCATGTGCCCACTGTATGTGGTGCCAGTCTTTAGCTGGATCCACATGAACTAACTAACTTTGGAACTGGAATTGTGCATGCACTATGAGAGTCAACACTGAGAATGGTGTAGTCTTAGCATCGTCGACAACATACTGCAGATACACATGACCTGGTTTATCCAGCAAGTTTGACCATCTCTGTACCAATGTCCATTTTAATACCATTCTTGGCTATGCTTCCTGTGTGGGTAGCCTCCTGTTACATGATGCAGTAACCTGAAGCTACATCATTACTTATCCAGGCTGAACCTGAAAGAGTAATAAATCCCATTGTGATTCCTAAGTTTACTTACCGGAATGCTCCATGCATGAAGTATCATTGTGCTTTTTCACTTGCTCAGTACTTTTTCATATTAGTCTAAGCTACTGCAATCTTATTTCTGCAGAGCATTTTTATATTAGGTATCACTACATTGGAGTGCTGGCTATGAAATCACTGCAGTTTAAGGCCATTAATAAGGTCAGTCTAGCAACATTTAAGAACTGATCTGTTAGTTCTTTGCTGACATCTGTGTTCATGAACCAATTGCCATTTAAAGATCCCATCTGACATTTTCAGCTGATAACCATTATGCCATTATGATGAGTCCTGTGAGAAAGTTCTGTAGCCACTGTATTTATTATAATTTTGTCCTTCCCACTTGTTAAAAAAAAGCCTTCAGGTTCATTATTTCATTGTTGTAAGGGCTGAGGAGAAAAAAAAAAAAAAAGGACCATGAATCTACAATTTTTTAGTGCTTCTCTTTCCCTTCAGGAAAAAAAAAAAAAGACCCCTAATCTGTAGCTTGTTATAAGATACTGTATTTGTTTTGAATCTGTTGACCAGCATACAGAGTGTTTCTAAATAAGGAATAGGAGATAAGGACTTCTGGACTTAGTATAGTCAACATTTTCATACAGGTTACACAGAGATGATTTAAATGAAGCAAAATCAAATCCAATGTAATCAAAGACTGTCCTTTTATAAATCACACATAAAAATACAAATAAAGTAATTTGTAATACATATCTGCATAAAACAGTATTATGTCACCAAACTGTCTTTAGTAAAAAGCTATCTACTCTCAACTGCAAGTAGAAGTATTAACCCTTTTCCTCTATCATCTTCCAGGAGCAAGAACTAAAAAGTAAATAAAGTCTGCTGTATATGACTCATAGTATGTAACAGTGGTAAAAAAATGTTTATTAAATAAGCAAAATCTATGTTAACCAGTTTATCCAAGAATGAATCCTTAAGCTCTTTGCCCTCTGATGAGTATCTGGTTCCAGCTGAACTATCTGGGAACTAAGAGCACAATTCTGCAGGCAGATGATAAGTTCTGAATACGAGAATATCACGACTGGGCAAAAAGAAATCTACCACAAGGTCAGCTGGTGAAAGCGAGTACAAATTCACGAACTCTGATTAATGCAAGATAGACCATGTCTCTGTGAGAAGAAGATGCCTATGTTTAATATGTAGTATGATATGTTTCTAAAAAAAGAGCCTTCCCCAAGCATTTGCTTCTTGTCGTAGATAGAAAGGATAATACAAAGTGTTACTTGAGTTTGTTTAGTGGTAAAGGGGAAGATGGCACACCACCTTGTCTTGAACGTTACACTGAATTAACGCATCTCCACCCCACCACTCATCCCACATTGCTTTCTATATATATTGTCTCTATTGACTGCACGCTATGGGTATTATCTCACATCTGCGGTAGAACATGCATTTATCCTACTGTTCATATGTGGTGACAAGAGTTTTGTAGAGAATTCAGTACTTGCTTTCTGAGATTATATATCTCAGAGTGCTGAATGCTGGTTCACACCAAGTCTGTGAGGAGGCTTGGAGTCATACCCGTGATTTACGAAGACTGCAGCCTACGCACACCTACAACTTACCCATACTTAGAGAGATCATAGAAACCTAAGTAGATGGCACGGTAACCTAAATATGTAGCACCTGGGGTTTTGCACGTTTTCTCAGGCCCTTTTAACTCTGCTCCTATACATTTTTTTTGCCATTCTATGGGTTGGCTGACCAATGTATGCATAAAACTGTGAGACATGTTTATCATTTGTATCGGGGCCAATATCTCCCACACACACCTACATAACCAGCAATGACCTACATAAATCCTCACATAAGTTGCTTTAAATTATATGTGTCAAGCTGCAGGTGTTCCTGCACTAGTCAATAAAGCTTGTTTTTTCAACAAAGCTTGCTGTTTTCCTGATTCTTTCACTTTACAAAACTTGATGAAAAAAGTCTCTATGATTTTGCAGAAATAAAGGTTTTGTGATCCACTGTTTTCTATGGAAGTTGAGAATATGCTGGTTCCTGATGGTATAATGGCATGACTTAATTATTTTTAAGCAATACTGAGGAAAGGTTGTTGCTGCCAAAACTGATTGGCTAATACTGCTTCTCTTAACAATTTAAAGTACAGAGCTGAGAAGCTGGGGGTTTTGTGACAATAATTCTAGATCAGAGCTCAAGGTGGGTTTTGAATCTTGGTTTTTTTTAAAGGAATTTCTTTTATATAGTTAATTGTTAAAATGATAGGCATTTCATTGGTTGTTTTAGACTTTCAAAAACCTCTCTGTGTTCAGAAGTGTTCTTCAGAGCCTGTGCAAGTGATGACACTAGGTTTGCCTTTTACTTGCAGTCTGATTGGGATACAGAAGAACTCAGAAAGAGGAATTAGCCTTTGGCACTAGGCAATACAGTGTGAAAGTACTCAGGAAATATAAAAACCACCTTCCTAATAGCATGCAAAATTTTTTTTAAACCTGTCTCACCACACTTGCTCTCAGGCAATCTGTGTGTTCTGTCATTTGAACTTGTCTCAGATGCTATATGCAAAACAATAAAAAATAATTGTTCAACAGAAACTTCATTTAAAGTTGCACAGAGCCTTATACATAGGAAAAATGGTAGGAATTACCAAAATAACCCACCACCCATTGACAGAGTTGAAAATATTTCAGCTAGCGTTCTTTCAGGTGCACTAGTTAAAAGTAAAAATCCAGCATACTTCAGTGCTGTTCCCCGAGGCTGATCTTGAATACCAATGAATTCATGTGCTGTACTCAGCTTCATATTATAAAACTGATTTTTATCATGGGCTTTAGTGGAGTTGGGAGCAAGAGTACAGTTGCCTTGAGTCAGATAATAACCAAAGAGCTTAAAAAGTGAAAGCGTATGTTATTTCAAAAGAACATTGCCAGGCATGAATTTTCAGCTTCCTGCTCAACAAACAGAAGAATAACAGCTTGGGCCTAATCCCCCTCCCTTTAACGTCAATGGGAGTTTGGGCCCTAGAGTCTATTGTAGCAGTTTATATTATTTGAAATGAAATGTGACAGACAGTAAAATTATCCTCCCTGACTAAACACTTGTAAAACAAAATTCTTTCAAGGGAAGGGAGAGATGATATGAGAACAGGAATTTCGGTGCTTGTTGTGCACTGAAGTATTTTCGTATTTAAAACCCTTGCTCCGTTTTGAGGTTAAAAATGTCACTCCATCATTGCTTTGTATAGCAAGTGGGATACCCTCAGACATCTGTCTTCTGACGGACCATAAGCACAGCAGGATACATAGAAAGGTATCACTCAGTTGTAAATTTGAGTGTTGTCCATGAAAAATTTCACTTGCCCTTGTACTTCATCTCCTCTTTCTACCAAAATATTGCATTTTCCCTTCCAATAAACATGTTTTATAATGGCAATAAGGGGCTGTAACTCTAGAAAGTGGTATTGCTCATCTTTTCTTTGTGTCATGTAACTCCCACTGTATTATGATAGCATATGTTACCTCTCTGTCATGAGTTATTGCCTAGGTGCAGCACATTTTTATCTATATTTAGAAAACATCCTTCTTCTCTCACAAAGAACCATGAGCAATGCTACGCTGACCATCTTGCATAATGGTTTATATTATGTAAAATAATTCAATTTTGTAATTCCTACTCATTTTTTCTTCCTAAATCCTTAATTCACAAATATAATCCTTAAATTCTTTAGGTGTTTGAAGCATTTTGAAGCATACTGTGTTGAAATAACTATTCAGGCTGTCTTTGTATATATGAGATTTATAAGAAGAAAATTTCTTTTCAGTCCACCAGGAAAATAGCTGAGGTCAAATAATGCCAATTCCAGAAAAAATAGAAACACTTTCAGTCGCCTACTCCTCTACTCTTCCACAAATACTGAAAATGGAATTATCAAAATGGCCTATCCTCAGTATTTTTAGAGCAATTTTTGTAATCCCAGTATAAAGAAGTTAAGGAAAATGGGGTAAGACACAGTACTGATTTGCCGCAGTGTAAGTACTACAGATTCTGAATCTGTGTTCAGTGTTATATATAGTACTGAAACTGGCAATTTTTATCTAGGGTGTTCTGTATTTTCTAAACATAAGGACTCCGTACAGAAAACAGGTGTGTGTTTATGTATTACCAGACTTCCGTCTGAGAAGGCTATAGTCTCTTGTAGTCTTTCTTTTTCTTTTTTTCTTAATTTAAAATTAACCTGGAGTGGAATATTTAAAAATTATTTATGGATAAACTTGAAAAAAACAAACAAACCCTGTAGTCTCAACATTACAGGACATGGAAGCAGAAAAGATAAGATGTTTGAATATACACATTGACCTCCTTTAATGCCAGGGTTCTTACTCAAGTTTTTCTCCCACTTGGTCACTGCACCCTGACTATGTTTTAGAAAGTTCTTTTACACAGTATTTTCTTTTTTTTTTTTTTTTTTTTTTGCCTTCTACAAAGTTATAAGTATCACTGGTAAGTAATTTGAGGCATCAAACTCCTAAGACTCTTACAACTGCAAGTGTCTTGTCCTATAACAAATGCTCCTATTCTCCTGGACTACTGCTGAGGTGACTGAATCTGAACATGGATCTAAACACACTGACTGTGAGTTAAACTGTGTTGATGCAAGCCTGCACTCAGGCAGAAGCTTTAGATAAGCTTCAAAGCATGAAAACAGGGACAAATCTTCATCCTGTTCCATCCTGAATGAGGATTCTCACTCATATCTATACCTGGAACATAAATTTACCAGCTTCATTATGCTTAGTGTGACCACAGCCACACTTTTTGTTTACTCTTCTCATGTATCTGTGCTTACAAGTTGTGTCAGAACTGAAACTTTGTGAGGTTTGCTGTTCATTGAGTAGGGATTTTTGTTTGAATCATTTTGAAGCTGAAGAATTTCGTAAGTCATAGCAATTAAAACCAAGAAATACAAAAGATCTTGGAAAATAATTATTAATTTCAGAGATCTACAAACAGAGCAAAGATTTTTACAATTGGCAAGAAAGAAAAAGAGGTTCCTTTCTCATGAGTGGAAATTAACTGTAAATATTCTGGATACAAAGGAAAGTCAGAAGTCTATTCAGAGAGAAGGTGCACAATATGTAGCTGAATAGACGGGAGTTTTTATTACAAAATAGATATATGGATAAATATAGAACAAGCAAAGGAAAACCTACTGGCTAGCAAAATTAAGAAATTGTGAGAAATTAATGGAGTTAACAGATTTTGCACAGTACTGCAAGGTAAGTTTCTGATTAAGCACATTTGGATTTGACTTAATGTTTGGAAACAAGACAGAAGCAGAAAAACATTAAGCTGGTTCTCATAAACTAAGACTGAATGAAATATAATACCTGTATCATATACCTGTAATTTCCAGTGACAAAAATGTAGTAGGAATGCACGCTCTCATTCTTCCAGGTGATAAGTAAACCAGACTATTCTTGCTTTGTGAGTAGAAGCATTATGAAGAGCAAAACAGTAACATTTTTGAAACATCAGTCTGTAAAGCTTGGCAGGTCAGAGGTGATACAAAAAAGAAATTAGGGTAAATTTTCAGGCTGGACATGATACAACGTGTACTGAAATATCTGAAGCCTTAGATGTAGCTGACGCTTCCTATAATGGTGTGATAATCAATGAGTTCATGGAGACATCAGCTTTTAATTCAAGTCCTGATAAAATGTTTACTGTTAAAAGATAAATAACCACAAAAATTACGTGAACTGGCTCAAATTTAGTACTACATTTAGTTATTAAATAGCTTTGTCTTGTTATTGGTATATAACATTTACCAACATTATTCTTTGTGTTTTAGTAAAACTAAGTATCCATAGTAGTGTTCCCAGTAGTATTATATATGGTTATGGATTAATAGGTCCCCACATTTGGGATACATACCATTGACTTCAGTAGTTTTCTTGGTGAAAAAAATATCAGATATTTGGAAGGTAATAACCACAAATAACCTTTCAGCATCTACTGCAGCGGCCTCAAAAGTCTGACTATTTAAAGAATTGAACCGACGTGGCCCCTGCCAATTCACCAGGGGTCATCTGTAAATATATACTCTAGTATAAAAGGCATTAATGAAAAAAAAATCGCAATTCTAAACTGCAATTTTTCCACAACTATAAAGCATGATGAATGAGTATTTTTAGCTATTTAAGAAGAGTAAAATACCACTTAAAGTGCTGTCATCTTTATATGTTCATTTCCTCCCTTTTAATTGGCAGCAGTTGTATCATACAAGAAGTCTAATCCAAACCTAGCAGAAATGGGTTACAGCCACCATTGTATTCTTGTATTTCTAGGTAGGTTTCCAAGACACATGGTAACTTTAAACCCTGATGCAGAAACAAATATATTCTATTTGGTTTGAAGTGATAAAGCTCATAAATTTATGTAAAGTGTAATAAAAAGGAAAAGTTGTTGCCATTATCATTAAAAGTAGATTTACCAGATTGAGCTGAACCGATTGCTTTTGACAGCCCAGAGGATATTTATATTTTCAGTGAACTTTTTATATCAATTTTTCATCACTAAACTATTTACTCTTGCTGGTTGAGCTAGATTTTGGCTCCCTTGATTGTTCAGATGGGAAGTAGATGATGACGTTATATTTAATTTTCATTACTCCTGTGAGTGTATACAGTTTGAGATGCTTGGTGTGATGTATTCTATTCATATCATATTACCTTAATTCCCTCTTATCCCTAAGTTTGTACTTATATATTTTTATTAAAAGGAAGAAACCTTCCCAACAAGACAAAAAGTAAAGCATTAGGAAGAAAAAAATTGACACAGTTATGAAGAAGGGGAATTTAGTTATTAGTAGATGCCTTTTCTGTTCTACTGAGTGATATTAAGCCTTGATCCAACATGCAATCAGTACTCAAAGTTCCTAATAACTGTTACGAAGTTCCTTTGCAAACTCAGCAGACACCCAGAATAAGGAACTTAAAAGTGGATGCATATGCCAAAGAGAATCTGAGCATACTGCAATATATTTTAAGCAGAGGTATTGTAGACCTTTTTAACAATTTTTTTTTGGCTATACTCCATTGACTATTCCATTTATTTTCCCCAAAGCTGTTTCTCACACAGAAGTGTCAGGGAAAGATTGTATTGTAGAAAATCTAGCCATTAACAAAACTGAATTTTAAATTTCAAGATACAAATACATAGACCAAAAATACTTACATAGTCATTCAATCAAAATCTATAATAGTACCAGTGATTTTAAATGACCAGTGAAGCTGATTGGATGATAAACTTCAAAGGCAATACAACCAGAAGAGCTATATGACAACAGGCAAAATAATTCTGCCAGTCCTATTGCGGGAGAGTATGAGAATATTTTTTTATACCGATTCCATGGGAACTCCTCATTATACTTAACATCAGCTTTGCCTTCAAAAGTGCTCACTAATGACCAATAACTTGTAATAAAAAAAATGAGATGGAAGAAAAGCCAGAGTCCCATAGAGAAAGATGTCCTCATCTGAGTCTAGATATGACTTCTAACATTCAAACAAAATTTGAGTTCATTGGTTCAGACCCAGGGAAACAACATAATAATCTGAAGAATAAGCAGTCTTTTCTGAAGGAATTTAGCCAAAGTTGCCTGAGGAATACTGTTGGAGGATGTTTCAGCTAGTGTTTAGAGAGTGGTTTCATACCATCCTAGCTAGAGGAAGGTTGACTCCTTGCTGATATCCCAGATAATAGTACAAGAGGTGGATAGTAAGTGGTCTCTAGCTGGAACGGAACATATTTCTCAAGAGCAAACTCTTACAGTCATTCTGTTTGCTACCAAACAGCCTATCTGTACCACACATGCTATGAGCAATTGCCAGTTTCTATGGAACACATAACCCACTTATGTTTAAAGAGAAGATGTTCTATATATATGTCATGCAGAAAGTCATCAGTAAAGACAGCTGAGATGCACATATAGCAAGAATAACCTTTTAAATACGTCTGTTATGATTAAGTGAGACACTGAGACATCTGTAGGAAATATGGATATATTAATACCATCTTTTGGTGTGATGCTTGTGAGATTCAGATTCTGAGGGAGAATGAGGGAGGCCAAAGTATCTCTCAAAGTCCCTCTCCAGGTACTGGAAAGAAGTCTGGGGAAGACAGATGAAGGACTGGGCATAACACCTGAATGCAACAGCGGTGCTCGCTGCAAAAGGACTGCCAACATGCAGGAGAAAATCCAGATAAAACAGTATTTATAGCCGGTTGGAGCAGAGGAGAGTGAGAATTTTGTCAAGAGATAAATGTTTCACGCTTTAGGCAATGATTCCCAGTGCGAGGGATAGGAGAAGGATTATTTAGCCAGGGACAGATGTAAGGTTCAGTACAGGAAGTAAAGAAAAATAACTCCCAATCTTTTATTCTTTACATCATGCTTATGATGTTCTCATTCCTGATTTTCAACATATGCAGTTGGCAATACAGCCTTTCTTAAAAATGTCAGTCTCATATTTCTTGAGGGGACTGAAACCTTTCTTCTGCTGTACCAATAAGGAGGAACTTATGAGAAAATGATATTGCCTGCTAACAAAATTAATCCAATCCCTTCAGGGCTGAGTAGGACTGAAGTAACCCTTTTACAATAATCCAAGGTCTTTGCAATGCTTCTGGACAATGTGAGGTCCAATAAAAAGAGGAAATAAGCTTGGTTAGTTCAGATCTACAGACTAGGCATGTGGACTGCTAGACCAATCCACACTGTTTTTAAGAACAGATCTGTTTCTTTACTGGGCTCAATCATCTAGCAATAACAAACTGTGAATGCACGGAAAGGAGGCCTGATGGGCTAAGTGTCCTCTACCTCTTTACAAAAGGAAAAAAAAAATGGTGACAGAAGAAAGCAAAATCCTCTTTACTTAATGTGGACCTCTGTCTCTGGTGTGTAAGTCCTCCGTGTCCAAAGATAATTAGCACTTTATAATGCTAATTATTATAATTATGTCTGAGAAAAAAATCATTAGGGGGTAGGTCTGTTCAATGATTTTCAATTGCCCCCTCTATTAAAAAATAAGGTCATTGTTTGATTAGCTAGTTTTAGAAGCTCAAAGCTGGAAACTGTGTTACAGAAAATCCTTTGATTGTTTATTTTCTCATTTAAGGTATTTTGTAAAGAATTCAATAAGAAAAAAAATAAAATAATGTCATAAAACATGGCTGTCATAAAATTACCTCAAAACTTTCTAGCTTCATGCTACCAATATGAAAAAAAAAAGTATATATTTTTGTCATTTTTTGGCATGACTATGTGAATCCTGTACTGAAAGAAGCTAAGAAAAGTCACCTTACAGTTTCTTCTGTCACATATTTCTTTGAAATACCAGAGGTAGTAGCTGGAAATTGAAAGACCTACATTGTAGAACATTAATAGGAAATATAAATATGGACCAAAAGGAAAAAATTCAAACTAGGACGTTATACTGGGCATGAAAACAACCAGCTAAATAGAAATACCTTGGGTTTTTTCCCTCTCAGTCAGTATAACATTTGTACAAAGATAGTTCAGTTGTCAAAAACTAAGATTTTCAAACTGCATTCTCAGATGTACTTTGAAAACACTGTAGAATTAATATTCTTACCAGTACTTAAACTCTCAATGATATTATGTGTTATGTTTGTTCCTGAATATAGTGAATTCATTTTACGGGGGAGCCAGAAAGTTTGCTCTGAATGAATTTGGCTTAGTTTGATTGTAGAGTAGGGAACCAAGCTGAGGGTTATTTTTCAGGTATATACAGAGATATGACAGAAGGAAGATGGTGAGGCTCAATAGGCTGTACTGCAAATGGAGTGAAAGAGGTGCTAATTTTAAAATTTTGGTGAATAGATGACTTCTAGAAGGCAACATAACTTAGTTGTCAATCCAATAAGCGAAATCACTTGTTAAAATACTTTTGTAACACAGTCTAATCAGCTAGACATAGGGGCTAAAAGAACGTATGTTTTGTTATTTATACAAGCTCAGATTAGAGAATTACACTAAAATGCAGCTTCTGTTTCTGATGAACCACAATTTTTTTTTCTGGTTTGGGCTGATATATCATGTTGTCTTAAGTATTTGAGAGTAGAGAAGAAATACGACATGACTTCTGCCATATGGCTTAACTAATGTTTTGTGACAAAAGTGGCTTAACCATATATACCATATACCATAAAAAAACTGGCTGATAATTTTCCCACATAAAAATGTGTTGTGAAAACTCAGAAACACCCTGAGGGAATTCTCAAATATTCAGAGAACATGAACAAGCCACTTTTGCAGATTTGCTTTAAAGTGGAGCCTAAGATGAGCACAAATGCTTTTACAGCCTGGATCAGACAGTTCCTTACAGCTCTAGAGGCTGGCCATGATTTAAAAAAAAAAAAAAAAAAAAAAAAAAAAGTTATTCAAGAGGAAAACATTTCCCTCCCAAGGTTGTGAAGTAGAAAGATCCTCACTGATAAGGTCTCCAGATGGAAATTAGCCCTTCACATGTAATTTGACATCTTAAAAGGAAAAGCTTCCCAGGAGAAAGCAAGATATTTGTTGCATAGATTGAACACTTTGAAAAGGAAAGGCTCAAATGAATTTTGAGAAGATGGCCACTTCACATTTTCAGAAGATTGGCACTGTCAAAAAAACCTCACTAATTAAAAAAAATAATAAATCTGTTAAGTCCTTCCATCCAAACACATGTACAAATTTTGTTTTGATGTAGTAACAAAATGTGCTCTGCTGCAGATGTACTATATTTATTTTCTAAAAAAGAAAACAAAAGAACACTGGCTTAACAATTATTTCAGAGAACAGGTTAAGCAAAGTAAATATCAAGTTAAAGTATGATAAAGCTGATAAATCGTCTATCCTCCCCCCCCCCCCCCCCTCAGAATTTCCATTATGGCTTTGGGGAACCATCAGAAATTCTACGTTGAAATCCATTTTAGTAAACCACTCAAGCATGTTCTTAATTTTGAACAGCATTGAAATCAATAGAATTATTTGTGTGCTTAAAGTTAAGTGCACTCACAAGTACTTGCTCTATCCAGAGCAGCATCCCTTCATCCCTGATGAAGTCAAAAGAGTATCTTATGCTTGAAAACAAGATGCTCTCCCTTGTATTAGTATTCTGTGGAAACTGAGGTCAAAACCTGACGTAAATGGATCAGGCAGTCAGGCATTCCAAATTGCCTAGAGCTACCCCTGATTCTAGGGTGCCTCACTTTTAAACTGCAATAGAAAGTAAAAGTAAGGATGCTTTTTTCCTTAGCTCTTTTCTTATTGTCCTTGGCACTTCTGATTTGTCTTTGCTAGCAACATTTTTTCACAATGCACAACTCTAGAGAGAGAGAATAAGACCTCAGCAGAAGCACTCCAGTCATATGTGATGTCGGTTGCCATCACAAAGATATTTGACAGGTATCAGCTTTAAGTCACAAAGCTTTATCATTTAAATGACCTTGGTTCACCTAGTTTATCAGCCTGGAGTACCTAAATGATTATGACTTCCATTCTTTGCATCAGAGAAACAAGATGGACAAGACTGGTTTCTTTCAGTTAAATTATAGCCATGACAGGGACTATTCTCAGAGCTAAAGAGTGATTCATAGACCACTGGTATGGATGAGACCATGGCAGGTGAGTCTGCACCAGTCCACAGATTTAGTGTGAGCCTTTAACATTTATAGTTCAGCTGACAAATTGATGATAATGTTACTTGTTTGCCTGTGAAGAACTGACAGGGATCTCTTGATCCAAAGAGGGAGACTAAGGAAGCCAACTTTTTCCACTACAGATAGATTTTAGCATGCAATCGCAGAATCACAGAATGGTTGAGGTTGGCAGGCACCTCTGGAGGTCATCTGCTCCAACCCCTCCCCTGCTTAAGCAGGGTCACCTACAGCCAGTTGCCCAGGACCATGCCTAGATATTTTTTTATTATCTCCAAAGATGGAGACTCCAGAACCTCTCTGGACAACCTGTTCTATAGTTCATCACCCTCACAGCAAAAAAGTGTTTCCTTATGTTTAAATGGATCCTTCTGTGCCCAGTGCCTCTTGTCCTGTCATTGAAAAGAGCCTGGCTTTGTCCTGTTTGCACTTTCCCTTCAGGTACTTATATACATTAATAAGATCTCCCCTGAGCCTAAACAGTCCCATTTCTCTCAGCCTTTCCTCATATGTGAGGTGCTGCAGTCCCTTAATCATCTTTGTGGCCCTTCACTGAACTTCACAAAATGTTGAATAAAGATAAATTTTCTGTTGACAGAAACATTGGCACCTTTACATGTCACAAAGGAAAAGAAAAAGTAGATTTTCAAAAGAAATGTCTATATGCTTTGCTGTAAAGTAGTCAACTCCAAGAAATTACTGGAAAGAACAATTTCATACCTGCATCGAGTTCTGGAAAACATACAGTTCAGTCATAATCAACCATCTTTTATTGGAAATATGATGTAGAGGACATAGCCAACCTTTTTTAGGACCTTGCATTTGTGGACACATCCTGACCATTATTCTGATCACTGTTGCCCAGTAAGCAAGGAAGGACTACATAAAGAGGTAAGAACTTCTAATACAGGCAGATGGTAGCTAGTCTGAAGAAAATATTGTTTATTCAGTTTTTTTTTCTTTGCTTCGTACAGTGATTCTGCTATTGCAGGCTAGGTGCCAATAATTCAGGGTGGTGACACATGGGACTAATACAAAATGTGTTCAGTTTATAGTTAGGTTAAAATAGAAGCAAAGTTGAAAACAAGCAAAGTTGAAGTCAGGCATTTTCAACTTTATAAACTTCCCTGCACTAGTTTAGAAAGATTACTTGTGATGAAGCAAATCTGTTGGTTCTGGTGGGTGTAGAGCCCCCAGTGCAAGCTGTGAGATCTCTAGCCCAAAGAATCAATAAAGCTTCTAATTGTGTCATGCCACGTCTGTGATTTAGACTGGAATATATTCTGTGATTTGTTTAATAAACTTGCAAGCTTAAATACCATGCATTTGTGGGATGCTCCCCTGGGATTCATCCTTAAGGTTGCCCAAATGTATCTCCTCTTCCAGTGACCTACGTAGGAAGTGACATGAGACATGTGGTGGTTTAATTAGCAAAATGTTGGCATCAGATTAATAAAGAGAATATCCTTTTCTACAGTTTCTGTTTCATATAAATATCTCTCTCAGAGCTCTCGTTCCATATGGCAATTAGAAGTACTTGTTAACATAGTTGTTTAGGTATATGAATAATGAAGGTGGGTTTTCTCCAAGCCTGTAAGAACTAGGGATGGACAGACTTGTTCAGGTAAAATTCACACTCATCCATCTACACATTAATATTAATCATTTTTTTTTAAACCCAAACTTAAATTGGAAGCTTCTAATATTCTCATTTCTGGTTGTCTTTTTTTTTTTTAATTTTATTTTTAATTAGTTTTTATTTATTTCTGCATTGCTAAGGCATGCTTGGAAATGAAAGTCATGATTCCATGAAAAAATCACCATTGCAAAGAAATACTCAAATAGTAATGGCAGATTTGATTACCTGCATAAACTGAGTATAGTTTTTAAATATAGTGAAACACTGGGTACTGGGTTTTAAATAACACAGAACAAATAACTGTAGGGTATTCATTCAGTTAAATTATCTTCTGCCTCTGGAACAACCATCAGAACATAAAAAAATTCTTGAATTTACATATTTTAATTATCTTTCAAAGACAGTTTTTCAGCATTCTTACTGTTCGATAGGTAAATTGCAAAAGCCTGCATTTCATATGTAGTATTTAATGCTTTATTGATGGCAACAGAAATCATAGAAATAACATGACTGGGCACATTTGGGTGGACCAGAACTGCAAGAGGAAAATTCTTTAGGGAAACTTCAGTGTAGAGAAACTATGAATTAAGACTGTTTATGTATAATTTTTAACATTTCTTCCTGATTTGGCAAAACCCAAATTCTTAAGCTTTTGGGGGTCTAGGAAAGCGTAGTCATGTTTTATATAGTTGACACTAAGGCTGCTAAGATAAAGGACAATGGAGGGGAAACTGATGAAATTTTTTCACTTTCTCATTAGTCTGAAAGTAGAGTTTGGGAGTATTACAATCCTGACTCCATTAAGCTTTAAATTATCTTTTGCTCTTCCTTTTGTCATTGCAACTGTCCTGGGTTCAGCTGGGATAGAGTTAATTTTTACAGGAACCTGGGAGGTGGGGGCATAGCTGGGGCAGCTGACCTGAACTAGCCAAGGAGCTATTCCATACCATGTGCCATCATGCTCAGTATAGAAATGGGGAGCGGGCCGGGGGGTGGTCTCTGTTTTCGGTGGGGGAAGTGGCGGAGCGTCGGGTCCCGGGTGGTGAGCAGTTGCACTGTGCATCACTCTTTTTGTATACTTTTTCATTAGTGCCGTTGTTGTTGTTGTAATCTCTTTGTGTTTGTCCCAGTAAACTGCCTTTATCTCAACCCTCGAGGTTCCAGTTTCTTTTTTTCTTTTTTCTCTCCTCCGTCTCCTCCCCATCCCACTGGAGGGGGGCGGAGGAGTGAGCGAGCGGCTGCGTGGTCCTTTGGTACCAGCCGTGTTGAAACCACGACAGTCCTTTTTGGCGCCCAACGTGGGGCAGAAGGGTTGAGATAACGACAGATCTGGCCAGAGCGTGTTGAAACAAATTTGCCAAACGCATTTCTTGGATAAATAGATGTTAGTCACAATGTTGTTTCATTTGTTTACATGGTGGCGTTTTGTAAGCTCTTATATGCTCTATGTATTGCCTGTAGTTGCGTATCTCATCTCTGGGAGAGCGATTGGGATTATCATTTTGCTGTACTGGGCAATGTCGACTTATGAAATGATTACATCACTGGTCATGAGGTTAAGCTGGTATCTGTATGAGGCAGTGATAACATTTCCATACTTTGGGGACCTTCTGTCGGATTTTATTGGTAATTACACCCAATCCATGGGGAAATTAGGGGGGGATACCTCCCCCCGTCCGTTCACCTCCCTTTTCTCCTTCCGACTAATTACAACAGCTTTTGAGAATTTTGAATATCCTTGGGATGCGCAAGCCAGTGTGCTGTTAGTGCTATGCCTCCTGAATACGTTTCAGGTCTTCTTTAGGGCTACAAAAAGGCTCTTTAAGAGTACCACTCAGAGATCTCCCCCAAAGCTGGATACTCATGGGTGGCACGGCATGTGGGAGGATGTGGGCAGGTATCTAGAGAACGTCTCACCGCCAGTGACTTGGAAGTTCACTCGCGTACAACTACAGAACCCTCATGAAGTGATAGAATATTTGAAAGAAAAATGCTGTGGCTATCCCAGAGACACACAACTCACTACATTGTGCTGGGTCCTGGCCAGTATCTACCAAACACTGCTTGATACTAGGCAGCACCCTCAGGGAGAAAAGATGGAAAACAGAACAACAGGCACCGTGGCTACCCCAACCCCGACAACAAGCACCGTGGCTGCCCCTACCCCGACAACAAGCACCGTGCCTGTCCCTACCCCGACAACAAGCACCATGGCTGCCCCTACCCTGACAACAGGTACCGTGACTACCCCTACCCCGGTGACAGACACTTCAGCTAAACCAGAGAACCAACCTGTGCCAGTATCAGTCGCCCCTGTACAGAAAAAGAAACACACAAAGAAATCAGTTCACTTAGTGAGAGATGAAGATGAACCAGGGCCATCGCGAGAACAGGAGGCAGAGGCAGAACCTGAAATAATTACCCCATCTCTATCCATGGGTGAGTTGCGTGACATGCGAAAAGATTTTAGCCGCCACCCAGGTGAGCACATTGTTACCTGGCTGCTCCGATGCTGGGATAGCGGGGCTAGTAGTGTGGAATTAGAGGGTAAGGAAGCTAAGCAGTTGGGATCTCTGTCTAGGGAAGGGGGCATCAACAAGGCGATTGGGAGAAAAACACAAGTCCTCAGCCTCTGGAGGCGACTTCTGTTAGGTGTAAAGGAAAGATACCCCTTCAGAGATGAAGTTACATGTCACCAAGGCAAGTGGACCACCATGGAGAGAGGTATCCAGTACCTGAGAGAATTAGCCGTGCTGGAGGTGATTTATAATGATCCAGAAAATACGCAGTCACCCACAGATCCAGATGAAGTCCAATGCACACAACCCATGTGGCGGAAGTTTCTACAAAGTGCACCACCAACCTATGCCAACTCATTGGCAGTAATGTCCTGGAGAGAAGGCTATGGAAAAACGGTGGATGAATTGGCTGTCCAACTCTGGCAATACGAAGGGAGTCTCTCTTCCTCCCTACGGGCCTTTGTCTCAGCTGTAGAGGAGTTGTCCCGAGAGTTCCAGCAATTCAAAGTGGATCTGTCCTCCTCCTCACCTGTACAGGCCCGCATCGCAGTTATTGAGAGTAAGAGTTCCTCTGCCCAAGAGAGACGAGAGAGAAAGTACACTTGACGGGCTAATCTGTGGTTTTACCTGCATGACCATGGAGAGGACATGAGGAAGTGGGATGGAAAACCTACCTCAGTCTTGGATGCACAGGTACAGGAGTTGCGAGAAAAAGCAACCAGAAAAGAGAATTCTTCTTGGAAAACCGCTGCTCCAGTTTCCCATGAGCAGTCCCCCAGACGCAGTAGATGGGCTGATCTCGTTTCTGATCCCCTTGAAGGGACTTCTGATTCACGTGTGCAGAAAGTGAGTAACGGATATTCTAACCAGGATTAGAGGGGCCTGCCTCCAGCCAGGTGGAGGAGAGGGACAACCGAGTCTACTGGACAGTGTGGATTCGATGGCCTGGCACATCAGACCCACAGGAATATAAGGCTCTAGTGGACACTGGTGCACAATGTACCCTAATGCCATCAAGTTATAAAGGGGCAGAACCCATCTGTATCTCTGGTGTGACAGGTGGATCCCAAGAGCTAACCGTATTGGAAGCTGAAATGAGTCTAACCGGGAATGAGTGGCATAAACACCCCATTGCGACTGGCCCAGAGGCCCCGTGCATCCTTGGTACAGATTATCTCAGGAGCGGGTATTTCAAGGACCCAAAAGGGTACCGGTGGGCCTTTGGTATAGCTGCATTGGAGACGGAGGAGATTGAACAGCTGTCTACCCTGCCGGGTCTCTCCCAAGACCCTTCGGTTGTGGGGTTGCTGAAGGTTGAAGAACAACAGGTGCCAATTGCTACCACGACGGTGCACCGGCGACAATATCGCACCAACCGAGACTCCCTGATCCCCATCCATAAGCTGATTTGCCAACTGGAGAGCCAAGGAGTGATCAGCAAGACTCACTCACCCTTTAATAGTCCCACATGGCCCGTGCAGAAATCCAATGGGGAATGGCGACTAACAGTTGATTATCGTGGGCTGAATGAAGTCACGCCACCGCTGAGCGCTGCTGTGCCAGATATGTTAGAGCTTCAGTATGAACTGGAATCAAAGGCAGCTAAGTGGTATGCCACAATTGACATTGCTAATGCATTTTTCTCCATTCCTTTGGCAGCGGAGTGCAGGCCTCAGTTTGCTTTCACTTGGAGGGGCGTCCAGTACACCTGGAATCGACTGCCCCAGGGGTGGAAACAGAGCCCCACCATTTGTCATGGACTGATCCAGGCTGCACTAGAAAAAGGTGAAGCTCCAGAGCACCTGCAATATATTGATGACATCATCAAATGGGGCAACACGGCAGAAGAAGTTTTTGAGAAAGGGAAGAAAATAATCCAAATCCTTTTGAAGGGTGGTTTTGCCATAAAAGAAAGTAAGGTCAAGGGACCTGCGCAGGAGATCCAGTTCTTAGGAGTAAAATGGCAAGATGGGCGTCGTCAGATCCCTGTGGACGTCATCAACAAAATAGCAGCTATGTCCTCACCGACTAATAAAAAGGAAACACAGGCTTTCTTAGGTGTTGTGGGTTTTTGGAGAACGCATATTCCAAATTACAGTCAAATTGTAAGCCCTCTCTACCAAGTTACTTGGAAGAAGAACGATTTTATATGGGGGCCTGAGCAACCACAAGCCTTTGAACAGATTAAGCAGGAGATTGTTCACGCAGTAGCTCTTGGGCCAGTCTGGACAGGACAAGATATTAAAAATATGCTCTACACTGCAGCTGGGGAGAATGGCCCTACCTGGAGCCTTTGGCAGAAAGCACCTGGGGAGACCCGTGGCCGACCTCTGGGGTTTTGGAGTCGGGGATATCGAGGATCCGAGGTTCGCTATACTCCAACTGAAAAAGAGATCTTGGCAGCATATGAAGGAGTTCGAGCCGCCTCAGAAGTGGTTGGTACTGAAACACAGCTCATCTTAGCACCCCGACTGCCAGTGCTGGGCTGGATGTTCAAAGGGAAAGCTTCCTCTACGCATCATGCGACTGACGCCACGTGGAGTAAGTGGATCGCACTGATCACACAGCGAGCTCGCATAGGAAACCCCAGTCGCCCAGGAATGTTAGAAGTGATCACGGACTGGCCAGAAGGCAAAGATTTTGGAATGTTGCCAGAGGAAGAGGTGACATGGGCTGAAGAAGCCCCGCTGTATAATAAACTGCCAGAAAATGAGAGGCAATATGCCCTGTTCACTGGTGGGTCCTGTCGCATTGTGGGAAAACACTGAAGGTGGAAGGCTGCTGTATGGAGTCCTACACGACTAGTCGCAGAAACTGCTGAAGGAGAAGGTGAATTGAGTCAGTTTGCAGCGGTGAAAGCCATCCAGCTAGCGTTAGACACTGCTGAAAGAGAAAAGTGGCCAGTGCTCTATCTCTATACTGACTCATGGATGGTGGCAAATGCCCTATGGGGGTGGCTACAGCAATGGAAGAAGGGCAATTGGCAGCGCAGAGGTAAACCCATCTGGGCTGCCGCACTGTGGCAAGATATCGCTGTTCGGATAGAGAAGCTAGTGGTAAAAGTACGTCACGTAGATGCTCATGTACCCAAGAGTCGAGCCACTGAAGAACATCAAAACAACCAGCAGGCGGATCAGGCCGCCAAGATTGAAGTGTCTCAGGTGGACCTGGACTGGCAACGTAGGGGTGAGCTATTTATGGCTCAGTGGACCCACGATACCTCAGGCCATCAGGGAAGAGATGCAACATATAGATGGGCTCGAGATCGAGGGGTGGACTTGACCATGGACACTATCGCACAGGTCATCCATGAATGTGAAACGTGTGCTGCAATTAAGCAAGCCAAGCAGCAAAAACCCCTGTCGCATGGAGGGCGATGGCTGAAATATAAACAGTGGGAGGCCTGGCAGATTGACTCTATCACACTCCCACGAACACGCCAAGGCAAGTGCCATGTGCTTACAATGGTGGAAGCAACCACTGGATGGCTGGAAACATACCCTGTGTCCCATGCCACTGCCCAGAACACTATCCTGGGCCTTGAAGAGAAAATTTTATGGCAACACGGCACCCCAGAAAGAATCGACTCGGACAATGGGACTCATTTCCGAAACAACCTCGTAGACACCTGGGCCAAAGAACATGGCATTGAGTGGGTGTATCACATCCCTTATCACGCACCAGCCTCCGGAAAAATTGAACGATACAATGGACTGCTGAAAACTACATTGAGAGCGATGGGGGGTGGAACTTTCAAGCATTGGGATACACATTTAACAAAAGCCACCTGGTTAGTTAATACTAGAGGATCCGCCAATCGGGCTGGCCCCGCCCAACCAAGAGTTCCACATACTGTAGAAGGGGATAAAGTCCCTGTAGTGCGCATGAGGAGTATGTTAGGAAAGACAGTCTGGGTTAGTCCTCCCTCAAGCAGAGGCAAACCCATTCAAGGGGTTGTTTTTGCTCAAGGACCTGGGTACACCTGGTGGGTGATGCAGAAGGATGGGGAGGTTCGATGTGTACCTCAGGGAGACTTGATTTTGGGAGAGAATAGCCAGTGAATTGGGCTGTATGATATTTAACTGCTAAATAACCTGCCAATGCATGTCATTGTATCTATAGTATCTATATGCCATCTCAAGGGTATTATTGTGAGAATTATCCAAATGACTACAGGATGGACTTTTGAAACTGAGCCAAGTACAACAGCGATAGAACTTGAACTGGCACCCACCAATTTCCTCAAGATCAACATCTTCGACCTGCAGACCAAGGGCATGAGTTGCACCAAATGTACTAGCCACAAGTTCCAGAGGCAGCGTACAACAACCCAACATCTCACACCATCTCTCTCTTATTCTGAAGAACTGTTACAACAGATAGAGCCCCAAAATCGATGGACGCATTAGAGGGATAGCCCATAGGCTAAAGGAACACCATGTGTGTGTGTGTGCGAGGTCGGGGGGTGGAGTCCATATACTTATATATAAGACAAGGAAAGTAGTAGTGGTTGATTGGGAAAAAATGTAAGATCTGGGCATGATGTAGATGGTATAGAATAAGGGGTGGATAATGTCCTGGGTTCAGCTGGGATAGAGTTAATTTTTACAGGAACCTGGGAGGTGGGGGCATAGCTGGGGCAGCTGACCTGAACTAGCCAAGGAGCTATTCCATACCATGTGCCATCATGCTCAGTATAGAAATGGGGAGCGGGCCGGGAGGTGGTCTCTGTTTTCGGTGGGGGAAGTGGCGGAGCGTCGGGTCCCGGGTGGTGAGCAGTTGCACTGTGCATCACTCTTTTTGTATACTTTTTCATTAGTGCCGTTGTTGTTGTTGTAATCTCTTTGTGTTTGTCCCAGTAAACTGCCTTTATCTCAACCCTCGAGGTTCCAGTTTCTTTTTTCCTTTTCTCTCCTCCGTCTCCTCCCCATCCCACCGGAGGGGGGCGGAGGAGTGAGCGAGTGGCTGTGTGGTCCTTTGTTACCAGCCAGGCTGAAACCACGACAGCAACTTATTCTTAAAAGACAGGAATACGTCTGGTGTTTGTATGTCTTCCAAAGAGCACCTTCTGGTAACAGAAAAAGAGGACCTAAACAAATCGGAGACAGATCTTGACAAATTTGTGAGACTAAATAGCCAGGCAAAGGACTGAAGTCCATGACTGGAACTTTACTTTTCTCTATCCCTATAAAAGGACTGCCTCATTTCATTGGAGAAGTTCTGTAATCCTCGTGAAGTCATAGGCTAAAAGATTTTGGTATCTCTGACTGAATTCATTTTTTACTCTAACATGATTATAAAGTAAATAAATTCTACTTGGTAGTGTTTTGTGTTACTTCAAGCCTTCATTCAGGATTATATTCTTTGTTGACATTCATCTTTTGATTATAAAATTTCTTCTTATCAGAATAGGATAGGATAGGATAGGATAGGACAGGATAGGATAGAATAGTTCAGTTGGAAGGGACCTACAACAATCATCTAGTCCAACTGCCTGACCACTTCAGGGCTGACCAAAAGTTAAAGCATATTATTAAGGGCATTGTCCAAATGCCTTTTAAACACTGACAGGCTTGGGCCATCAGCCACCTCTCCAGGAAGCCTGTTCCAGTGTTTGACCACCCTCTCGGTAAAGAAATGCTTCCTAATTTCCAGTCTAAACCTCCCCTGGCACAGCTTTAAACCATTCCCATGAGTGAACCTCCCATCTCCCAGGGAGAAGAGATCAGCAGCTCCCTCTCCACCTCCCCTCCTCAGGAAGCCGTAGAGAGCAATGCGGTCGCCCCTCAGCCTCCCTCTCTCCAAACTAGACAAACCCAGCGTCCTCAGCCGCTCCTCACGGGACCGGTGTCCTTCCAGCCCCTTCACCAGCTTTGTTGCCCTCCTCTGGACGCATTCAGGGACCTCCACATCCTTCTTAAACTGTGGGGCCCAGAACTGCACACAGTATTCGAGGTGAGGCCAGCCGCACCAGCGCTGTGTACAGCGGGATCTCCCCTCTTTTGACCGGCTGGTTACGCTGTGTTTGATGCCCCCCAGGACGCGGTTTGCCCTCTGGGCTGCCAGGGCGCACTGCTGACTCCCACTGAGCCCGCTGTCGACCAGCACCCCCAGATCCCTTTCTGCAGGGCGCCTCCCCAGACACTCCTCTCCCAATTTATACTTGTGCACAGCAATTTATACTTGTGCCAGACGTCAGACTTACTTGTGGTTGAAAGCTCCTCCATTTTATTTGTTTGCTTGTTTATTATCAGACTGGTTGAATTGCTTTTGCAGAATTTCAAACTGCTTGAGCAATGTGTCAAACGCTTTTTGCATGTGATGAAATTGTTTTATTCTGCAAAGACTCTGACCCCCAAAACGGGAGGAAGCCCACTTTCTCTGTTCTTAAATATATGTAGGTTAACAAAAGTGTTCTTCAAAGGATTTGACTGAGACCGGTGGGACATGTGCAACTAAATCATGATACTTGCAGAATCTTTCAAAGACTGTGCAACAGGATATGGTCTATATTGTAATCTATGTAAAACCATAAACTCAAAGAGCAACAGATCTGCAAGAATGGTTTTCTCAGAAAACATGCCACTTACACAAGTTAGAAATGTGAAGCTTAAACATTGATTTAAAATACCTGGGGCTAGATTTAATGAAAAGAAAAATAAAGAGTGCTAATGTTGGTTAGTACAAACAAGCATAACATAGGCTTCCACAATTTTTACGTCTATTCACCTTGTCCTGCTATGTCACACCATTGCTATTCCAAGTTTGAACTTTGTGAACAGAGGCTTTTCTGTGTTCTGAACTCTAACCGTTAATATAACAGTGATTCTGTTACAAAGGTAAAAGGAGAATAAAATAATCAAATTTCCTTTTTTCCTTTGTAACCTCAGTCCATGTTTGAAGCCAAATTCCAGAAACAGAAAGGTTAGCATCTTCTTCTTCCAAAGAGATCTTCATGGACTGACTCCCTTTGAAATCAATGGGACTTTTTGAGAATCATAAATGGCATTTGCAGGGAGTAATTGGAGGGTCAAGGAACAGTTTGTCAGAGCACTTACTTCTGAGATATTTCTCTGTGCCTATCTGTTAGCAGCAACAAAAAGTATTTCTTTCATTTTCTTCCAGCAACTGGGCCTTTTTAAATAGATGAAGAAAAATAAAACATGAATTCATTCTTACTCAGATTTGAATTGAATGAATAGAACTAATGTATAATCTTCTTTCTGCAAAGTGATAAATATTTACAGTGTGTAATGAGATTTCATGTCAAAAATTGATGGTATTTATTGTGTTTTAATAAAAGCAGATTTGAAAATGTTAGTTTTATTAAAGAAAAGAAGTGTTGAAAATATTGCCATTTTCACATTTGCTTTTTCTATGGAGACCTTATATGCAAAGACAGGTTTTGAGCTAACGGTATTACTATGGAAATCAGTTGCAACAGAATAGAAATAGTATGAAATAATGAAAACATTAATACTTCTTTACACCTTGTTTCACTTATTTATCAGTTACACTCTCTATTTTTTTTCTTTGCTATTAAGGCTCACACATTTCAATATTAAAAAGGTTTTCCTTCTTTTCTCACAATTTGTTTCTTGATTCAAATTTCCTGAAATTATAACAAGAAACAGGCATTTCATACATGGCAGAAGTCTGGAAGTTAAAGGCCCTGCCGTGTGCAGTGTGGAAGTTAAGTGCTACACAGATATTTGTGTCTCAGTGAAGAAATTATTTTCAAGGATGTATTGTTGCTAGAAAGAGGCTGTATCCTCTCTCCTCAATGATGAGTCCAGTCATCAGTTACTTCCAAACTGACTTATGGCAGTACCTTAACATATACTGCCATTAAGTAATCTGCTAAGTCTATAGAGCTCAGCTTTCTTTGGGATTTAAGACACATTAGTCAAAATATCAGTACACAGGTGCTGAGTGCTTGAAAATTTCTATGTGGTTCCTTCCATTTGTATCAAACTTTTAATCATTTAATGTTTCACAAATAGATGAAGCAGGTGATCAGGCTTGCTTTTGACAGGCTAAAAACTCTAAGCAAACTCTAAACTAGTTCAATAATATTTCGTTTCCAGGTCATGTAGCTGTAAAACCCCTGTTGGCTGGTAAGGCAAATTAGTAAACCACTTTCAAAAGGATAAATACTTGAGAAAAGGAGTTATTAATGTAAGATTAAAAAATAAAGGAGGGAAAGTGAGGGCAACAGATAGGAAGAGATGGAAAATCTAGCCTATTTTTCACAGTAATAATCTTTTTTAGATTGCATGCATGTACATGCATGTGTGTATGTGCATGTGTAACTCTTTAGAAAGGCATTTTTGCTTCAGGCAAACAGAAGGAAACCTCTTATAGCATCCCTTCAACTGGCATGAAGCCAGCCTTGCTCATTTTCTGCAGCTGGCATGAAAATAAACTCATTTTTCCAGAAGTGACCCCCATTATTTCATTTTTCCTAGCTCCCAACAAGTTGATGAGCTATAATACAAAGCAAAGCAATTAATTGTTACATGGCATCTTTGTTAAAGTAGTAGTGGTGATCAGCATTTGGGAGGAGGAAATAGTCTTGAGCATGTGGTAAAATAAAGATTTTCAGCCAGATAAGGGAGTAAAATGGCATCAGGTAGAAGCTACATACTATTTAGTTTAGTTATGGGAGGATAGGGGAAGAAAGGTCTCACATAAAGCAGACTAGAAATTTCTCAGTGAATTGAGAAAGCTTTTGGGAGCTTTATTTTGGTTTGGCTTTTATGTTTGTTTGCTTTTTGCTTTCTAAATCCCCCTTCTTCACTTGAAATGTAAGTTTCAGTTTTGGTAAGGATGGTTGTCTCTTCTGAGAAGAGATGTTACTCTACAGTCCTTTTCTGCAACTGAAAATAACAAAACAGAGCAGGCAGTCACCCAATCAATCAAAGTTAAATCTCCTATGGGCTGACATCAGACATAGCTTGAACTTCTGTCTTCAGGGGAGCTCCACCAAGACAGTTGATCTATAGGGCAGATTTCTGTTGTATTTCCTGTTGAAACTTGTTCCATTCTATATCAGTAATTAAATATTGATTTGAGTTGTACTTGAATTTCAGTCTCTTATTCTGTTTCAGCATTGCAAACATGGGTCGCTGATTGTTCTGTTGGTAGCTGACATCTCTCTTTGTCTCTCTTTTTATCATATTTCCCATACTAAAAATGCACAGAATCTTCCAGGAAGTTTTAACTTAAGATCTTGCAGCACTAGAGTCCTACATAACTCTAGTCCTGAACTGTGGACAGTTCGTGGGAGGCCAAAACAGGAAGATCAAGTTAAAAGATAAGGCATTATAAAGCAAGTCAGTGAGGCCATAACACAAAACTGCATAGTCTTTGGAAGTAGAGATTACAACTCAATTGCAGACTATTGCAGAAGCTGGGAAAGATAAAGGGAGGGATTTTATAGCAGTGAATGACTAACAAGACAGAGAGTGCTTCCGAGTCAGAAAATAAGAGTAGGAGACCATTAAAGTAAAAATGGAATATTGCAGATAACACATTTTGACACCTGACATTTGTTAATGTAAATGGAAAGAGAAGAGCAGCAAGACATAGTGCTATTGAGGAAGGAGGAAAGAGGCAGTCGTGATCTGGATCATGTTCTGAATTCCATGAAAATGGCTATGAATTAAGTCTACTCTCTAGCTTTCTTTAGAGGACACAGTAGAAAGGGGTGAACCCTAGGGAAGCAGGAAGACATCGCTGCTAAAAAGCGATGACTAACACAGTCAGGTTAAACCAAATTGGTTTTAACAGGTTATTTTTAGTCCTTGTCAGTTCACCACATTCCCTTGCTACTGGGTGCACAGCTGAAGGGTAGAAGTGGTGTGGGAACATTAAGCCAGGGACCAGAAGGATGAAAGGGAAGAGTCAGGCTGTTTAAAATGGTGCTGCTACTGAGACCATTGCTTATCAGACTATGACTTTTCCAAGCGCCATGATGCAGTCCACATTTCTTTCCATGATCAAACAGCTAAAACCAGTTCCTTCCCTGCACCTACAAAGAGAAACAGAGGATCAATTTGGAGTGGATAAGTCACTTGATGAGAACTCAGGGTCCAAAACATCTCTCCAGTTAAGAACATTTATTTTCCCGATTACCTGTAGGTCTTTGGAAGCTCATCAAAAGCCCTTAATACAAATTATATGTTAAAGTTTCTCTTGATACTTGTGGAAGGAGTTATCCTAACCAGCAGCGATTTTCTTTACCTGAAGCCCTTTCTTAATCTACAGAATGAGAAAAGCTTCTGTATAACTGTATCTTGAACCTAGGCTGGGGAGACCTTACTACAAGCACAGAGGAGGTAGTCTGTGTCTACCCGCATTTGAAGTTCTAATTATCTGAGATAGCTGAACCGCAGCAGATGTGGTGGTACATACCATGTTTGGAACACCTGCCTTCTACAAGGTCGTCTAAGAATGAGGGTTTTTCCCTTTTCTTACCGTATCTTTTGATATACCTGGCAAACACAACTCTGAACCATTAACAGCTTGAATGGTATGTGTACTTGTTTCCCATAAGTGACATTGTTTTCTGTCTTGCTGACAACTGTTTGAACTAACCCACCTCACTGCAGAAACATGCAAGTTTTTAAGAAATGTGTAAACTGTTTGGTATCAGTGCATGAATGTAAGAATGACAGTTACTATGGGCAAGTGCATCAGTGAAGAAGTACCACAGCAGCAACAAACAAACAATCTCTATTTGGTCCTTTATCTTGTGGTAGAAACCATCTTCCTAAGGAAATACAATAAATATCTTGAGTGACAGGAGCAAATGGAAAGACTGATCTTTTGGTTAGTCTCTGATGGAAAACACTTGTTCCCTCCTATGACAGAGAACAGCAGGAGTCTTGAAAGAGAAAGGAGGGGAGGGGAGACAAAGTTGTACATAAACAAAATACTGATGAAGGGGCAGTGATGCAGCTTCTTCCCTGTAACATCGCACACAAGAGGGAGGAAAGACCCACAGTACTTCTCTATCAGTAAATCCACTTATGAGAGAAGCACTAGGATGGAAAGCAACAATCATTCAGCTGAAAACCTGTAACAAGAACTCAGTTAAAGGTTACCCAATGGGATGGCACCAGAAATACTGACTGTGACCTTCTGCTTTAAGGGACAAAGGAAGAAAGCCTGCTCTAATTGGAACAGTAATGTCTACTAAAATATTATCAAAATTTTGTTAGCATTGCTATTCTATTTAATAACATAGCATGCTAGATGGCAGGACAGACTACCTATCTTAAGGGTATACTGTTGCAAACAGTTACTGAGGAGACTATATGTGACTAGTCCCCATACAGTCAATTCACAGTCGTGAAGACAATGACAAGAGTATGTTACCAATATGTATAGGATATGTAGGTCAGACAAAACACAGCAGAAGGACGCAACATTGTAATGGTTAAGTGTAGAAGAAGGAGCACACATAAAGAATATGGTATTTGTGAAAATATTGGATGGAGTGTGAGGGTTACATTATATGTAAGACAATAAAAAGGGAAGTCTTAAGTAATTTCTATGGTTTTAAAATATCTACTGATGCTGAAATGGTTTTCCATGCTATTGAAGAAGATTTCTAGAACTAGACAAGACTCCACAACTGTCAAACTTGTTCTTATGACAGTCTATTTGTAAACAGACAAACAGGAAACAATCTGAATAAATTATTTTAAGCCATGCATAACAGTTCTTGTTTTATGTTTTCTGCAAATACAGTTTATGTTAACCATAGACTGGGTAGCAGTGGGAACTGTTTCAAGATATCGTGCACGTGGCTTTGCTCTCGTAAGTGATAAATCCATCCTAACTTCAAGTGACAAAATTACAAGTATGGAAACATTGCAAAGAAAAGGTTGTGAAAACTTTAGCGCACCAATGAGGCAGCTGACCTACATACATCATATTCCACCAAGTTTCCTCTCCTTTGTTATCAGCCTGAGATTTGCCACTGGATCAGAGCATTGATCCATCAAGTCTATAATCTTTTGCCTGTGGGAGCAGCTAATACCCTATAAACAGTTAAAACTAGCCAAACAAAAGGCAATTAATTTAGTTAGTAGTGCTCCCTGTAGTGTTTCTGTTTGACCTTTCTTCTGATCATCTTATCTTATCACATGTAGGTTACATATTTTGTTCTGATCTCTGGTATAAATCAAGCCTAAGCCCATTTCAGCAAAGAATGATACAAAAGAGATCAGTGCTATGTGCTGAGACAGAGAGGCTGACTGTCTCAGCTGGCATAAACTGGTGTAGTTGCAGGAGGGCTAAGTTATTTTACCCCAGATGAGAATCTCTTCATTGTGTCTCTCAGAATAAGCCTTTATTGAACCAAGCCCAAGGGGAGGAAGTGAGAAAAGAATGATGGAAAGAAGGAGACCAAAAGGTATGCAGACCAGAAGTACAGAAAACCCTCTTCCCCTATCACTGATTACAAATTATTATACAAGCTGAGCCCCATATTGTATACTTCATTTACAGTAATTGTACAACAGCTGTATAATAGGTGTAGTTTAAGGTATGAGTGTTGCTCAGAGTGTAGCTTAAATGTCCACAGTGAGATGTGAATATGAATATGAATGGTCCTGACTGCATAGTAATTGGTGGTATTATGGGAGTGAATGGAAAAGCTACATATGGATGAATGGGTGGGGCTAGGGAAGGGTGCAGCACAAGAGACTAATGGTAGATTTTATTTTCTCACATAGATGCCTTTTCCTTTAAATAATTAGCCGGCGGCAGTAGAAGCAAATGAAAAGAAAGAGAAGGAGACCAGTTTGGCACACTGAAGCTCTATACTCATTATATTAAATCATTCCAATTTCCCTCTCTTCACCCCACCTACCTACCTATTGATCCATCCGCATTAAACTTACAAGATGAACAACAGAAAAGTTCCAACCCGAGAGGGGGTGGGGAAAGATTTTGAGAATACGATAGCATTAAAACAAAAACATGGTTGTACAAAATGTCTTAGTTCTCAGAAAAAAAAAAAAAAAAAAAAGAATGGAATAATTCTTTTTCTTTTGCACACATGTTCCTGGCTTATGTGTGTTGCTGTTAGTGTATTACAAAATAAGAGGTGTACGCTGCTGTGAAGGAACGATGAGTTAGAAGTCAGAGCTAAGAACAAATTCATGTTGTATTTGTTCAGTTTTCTTCTTTTGTTACCATAAAATTTGGAAAGCACTTTTCTGGATTGCTTCCTCCCCGCCCCGCCATCCTTATTTCTTTATAATTTCTGTGAATTCAAGTGCATGGTAATCTGTCCCTTTGATACAGCTGGATACGTAGTTATCAGGCAAACGATGAAGTTTGGATTACTTGGGTGATTTGAACAGTTTATTGCTATATCTGAAATTCTCTAAGTGCAAAGCAAGAATTAAACTTCAGGACAGGAAAATTACTTAAGCATCGTGCATTATTTTGCACTATCACAGATAGCCAATTATATTGACAGTTCATATGAACTCAGAGGCTGATCCTGCAGATGTTAACACTTCAGAAAACTTGAGCTCGGTGTGATTTGCTCACCCAGTACATGTACTCATGTCCACAACTGTTTGTAGGCTCTACCTCCATACAAATCGTATGAATCTGACTTTGCATTATAAGTTGTAGTGCAAAGCTGTATAGTAACAAGTAGCAAATTATAAAACAATTGAAACTCATTGCATATCACATTAAGACAGGAAATATATTTCGTGTTAAAAACTTGACAAATTGGTCTTATGTGTATCACTGATCCTCCAAATCTTTGTCATTTTGATAATAATTTTTTGTTTTACTAAAGACAATTTCCTAAAGAAGACATTAAAACCAGAAAGCCTAGTGTTGCATCATGCTACCTATTTATAAATTCTAAGGAATAAACACAGCAAAAATTAATTACAATTATTCATGTGCTTGAAAGTGACAGTACATGACAAGAAAGAGGGGTCACTATTGCTCACTTCTTTTTTAAGACAATCTTTGTTTACCTAGTTCCCAAGTGTTAAGAGCCTGTATGGTACATTTGCATAGGATAACTAACATATACCACACCATTTTCACGTCTGCAAGTACACGTGAGTAACCGTAATTACACGTGACACCAATTACTCTATTACTTTGTATTAAATTATAATGGAAAATTCCACTAGAGAATTGAAGCCTAATTGCATCTTAATTTGCATATTTTTGCATATTAATTACATCTCAGATGAATAATAAATTTCAGCAGATTTTTAATTTATGCATAGACACAAAAACAAGTGGAGAAATAATTTACAAAAAAATACCAGCAACTATTACTTAGGGCATTCAACTAATTTTGCTTAGTTTAGCAAAACAAAACTTGGTTTGTTTAATATAGCATCTTTAGGCTGATTGCTGTTTATTGCACAATATGTCAGTTTTGAAGCACAGAGAGAAGCTGAGTCTTTTTAATACAAAAAATAAATGTTAATTCATAGCATTTTAAGTTGAGGGATTTTACATTTTTTAACAAAATGTTTGGAGGACATTGCTATTTAATTAATTTGAGAATGGGCTTAATTGTGATCTTTTTTTACTTATAAGACATCTTATTTCATTGCATTTTTTTAATGAAGGAATAAAAAATAGAATATTGAAAGAAAAAATCTTGATGAGGAGGTTTCTCTGTTAATCAATGCGGAATGTTTTCTTGTTTAAAGACAGCGGTTAAGCAACTGCAATTTTGATGACTATTAGTTTCAGACAAAGGGCAAAATTAAGGCCAGGAAATGTGTGGAATTTTAAATCAACTTATATTTAAATAATTCTGGAGGTATTGTGTTTATTTCAGAGTCATTTTACATACCAGAAAAATAGCTGCATAATCAAAATCCACAAAAACTGTAACTTGAACCTGCAAAGCTTTTCTTAACTTGAGAAGTAAGATAATACGAGGTACCCCCATGATATTCAGTTGGACTACTCACATATACAAAGTTAGGCAGGCAGGAAAGAGCAAAGTCTATAACCTTCTTACCCCTTTCTTGCCTACCAATTTTCCTACCGATGTTAGTAAAAAAAAAAATTATATTTATATTTTATATGTCTCTGTATAGCTTATTTAAGGAAAAAATTTAACAGTATGAATTTCACAAAAAGACTTTGGTTCCAGGAATTTCAGCCATGTTATCAACCTACTTACGGCTTTTCAATCTCGTCTGTAAAATTGAAGTCCCTTTACACTGGCAATTCATCCCAAACCCTAATCTGGTATTATGTCTTTTGTACCTGCTGCCACGGTCAATCTGAGACTGCCTCCACGAAGGATAATTCTACTGATCATTTGCCAAATTGTACAAAAGGAATAGACGTCAATGCTCTAATAAATCAGGAGACTGTCAAGATGAATGAACATATTCATCATCTCCTTTGCTCCAAAAATAAAAAAATAACTCCTGAAGAAGCATATATTTTTCCAACTACTTTTGTAGTTCAGCCACTGCAGGGGCTGCACAGAATCCAGCAGGAGACTGCATAATCTCCAAGAGTCCGCTCTATGTGTCTTCTGCTGCAGTAGTCTGGATTTTGCCAGTTGCAATGGCCTGGGAGAGTGTAAAAAAAAAGAATACTTTACAGCATATGTTTACATTGTACCAGCTACAGATCGTTATTTTTACTTGTCAAGTAGGAATATGACCTGATGAATACCGAGCTATTCTTTTTATTTCTTTATTTATTTTACAGTGACATATTTTGAAATTAATATATCCCTGGAAAAGCTTTCTTTTTCCTTAGAAAGGACTGAATGCAGCAAATGTGTTTCTTGTTATGATGTCTATTGCTATTATGTCTCTGGTTTGGTGTCAGGCACCTGTCACTTGGTTCCATCTGCACAGCACACCAAATCCCATTAGTAGCACCATCTTTAATACCCTTCTTGTTAAAAGTTAAAACAGTTTAGCTTTCAAAAATAGCATTCTAATGAGGATCAAGATTGTCCTTTTACTTTCTGAACATCCCATTTGGCAGGGTTCAGATAAGCAGAGGGAAATTGCACTGAACGAACTGAAGTGGGACTATGAATCTTCAACTGTTAAACAATAGTTCCCTCTCATGGACATTGTGGGCTACTGCAGGTTGTGAAATGCGTCTGGAGAGTCAAAGCATTTTTTAAAAAATACATTAGACTTCTATGTATCAACCACGAGATACTCGCTTACAGAGGGGAGAAGCAACGGTCCCTACAAAATTCACTGTTATCAAAATCTGATGCAAATGCAGCTGGGAATGCAAGGTCTTTTCTACAACACTTGCAAGCAGACACACTGTTTCCTGTTTCTCTTTAAGGTATTTAAACTGTGAGAACAGATATTTTTCAGGAAGTTTATAATAATATTATGTATATTTGAAATATTTTGTTCAGCCCTGAAAAACGTAGCATTTCGTTTTAGTAAAGTACACGTTAACATAAGTAACTTGGTCAAATGAGATTATGGTGGACCATGTATTTTGTAGTTATACTCAACATCAGCCTTTGACATCTTGAGATTGTGCTTGATCCTACAAGACAGAAAAGCCTGGCTCCCCTTTGGGGATTTGGAAGCGGAGAGTAATTCCTGTACTCTGCACTGGGTGTGGGAATTCTATTCCCATAGCACCTTCCTTCTCCCTTGAATGCCCACTGCTGTATTTCAGGAAAAGCTTATCTACTTTTATCTTCCTTGAAGTGGTGTTATTTAGTTCTCATGCTGACTACGTCTGTAAAATCATGCTGCTTTCTCCCTCTCCAGTCAGTACAGTACCACATAGGGCACTATACATAAAGCAGAAGGGAACCTATCAGTATATTTTCTGTAGCTACTTGTCCTAACTAAATTCCTTTTAATCTTCTGCAAATCTATTTGGGCTCTGAATGATAACATTGTCCTGCTTTGTTTGGAAACCAAGCCTAGGTTGGAACTGCACTCTTGCAGAGTTGCGTTTCAAAAGCATTAGCTCTCTTTTGGAAAGCATAGTTCAATCAACCAGTTAGCAAATGCATCTACAAAAGACCCAGGACAGATGACAAGTGGCATTTTTCCTGAATGTGATTTCCAGTATTTGACCTATATCAAGACAACTAGGATATGCTATACCTTACATTCCAAATTTATCATGGTACAAGACATTCTGATACACATCAACAAAATCAGTCTTGAGTTCAGAATTGCAAAAGGACATGAAGAAATTTCTATAATTAGGTTTGAAACTGAAAATATTTATCTCATGATTTTAGTATATTCTAGCATCATAAAATGTTTTGTGAAGATTCTGCAGATGGAAGACTATGGAAATGCTAATGAAATGTTTAAGCTACTACATAAAAAAAAAAGAAAATCTACGTAAGGGTTAAGAAATAGAAAACACAGATCTTCAGACACAGATTCCTGGAAGTTGAAGGAGCATCCTGTGAAGTACTGTTCCATGCTTGTCCCATCCTTACACTCTTCCTGGGCTCCTGTTACTGACTACTGTTAGAGACAATATCCTGTGCTAAATGTTCTTTCAGTCTGGAGCACAATGATCAGACTTTTGAGAAAAATTAGTAAAATTCAAGAAGAGAAACCTTCCACATTTTTCAAAAAAGATTTTAACTACTGAAGTTCCAATGCAGCTATTAAAATGAACCTAACATTGTTTGCAAGGGGGGATTCCATTGTGGCATATTGTGGAATATTTTGTTAATTTTCCAAATGGTAAGAAATTTGCACCAAAAAAAAAGTGTGATATTTTAATGTAAATTTCAAAATTGAAGTAATGGATATAATTTTAAAATTAGTCTAATGCTTTTGACATTTTTAATATAACATAATTACTGAACTCAAGTAATATTTGTAAATATACATTGCAGGTACAAATTAAAAAAAAAATAGTGCCAAAGCCATGATTCTACAAGTCACGCCATGGAGCTGTGTGCAGGTACTAGACACTGATTCAAAGGCTTGAAGAATAATTTCTACAGTTTGTCTATAAAGCATGAAAGAAGGTGTGTCAATGCTTCTCTAAACTGCTTTATGCTTGTTCTGATTAACTCAAAATTAGAAGTTAATTCCTCGCTTCTTTTTGGAAGGTGAACTATAAGTATCAGTTCCCACGTTTATGTGGTGTGGATGTCTAGCTTCAGGGAAATGAGTTAGAATAACGACTCATTTCACACAGAAGTATCATAGATATAACTGAATCCTAATTTCCCTCCTTTTTAACTCTAATTGTCCCATTTCACTGTACTATGCACCTGTAATATTAGAGATAAATAGGCTTCTCTGAGGCTGTAGTGGTAATTTTTGTCATTCCTGCCCATCTCCAAGAGCATCATGTCTGTTTCCACTAGCAACAGAAGATGAAAAAGATGAATCGCAAACTTGGGGCAGCCATGTCTTATGTAGGCATGGTCTCGCCCAACTGACCAAGCTGGAGTGACCCCAATGAGTTTTAAAATTCAGAACTTGTCTGATACATTTCAAATTTAGGGTGTTGCTGGTTTCCTCAACTTTTGTACGTTAGATGCCAGAAATTAGGGTGTTTTGTGAGATTTCTCATGTGCATTACAATGTTGTTGAAGGGTAAGCCGTATTTACAACACAAAACATAAATCCACGACCTCTGCAGTCACAAAACTAGAAGAGCAAATTGTGTTCTATACAGTCAGGGACTGGCTACTGAGCCTCGAAGCAAAGTAGGCATAGGTCACAGACCCCCAACAGCAGCAGGAGCACCCTAGAAAACTGAGCTGCCTTTGTGCTGCTACTTTGAATTAGATTAGGACCTGTGAGGTGGTGTCTGTAGGGTGGACTTTTCTACAGCAATCACCTCTACCCTAGCAACAGTCAACCTGCAGCTTTGACTACACAGGGTTCTCCCCATTCTCTTTGGACCACCTCTGCCTTACCAATATGTTTATTTTTCTGTAGCAGGGCATCCTGGCTTTGAGTTAATCTTGATCTGTCACCTTTGGGGTTGAAAAAGTATTAACTCAGTATTAACTCACTGCTGAGATGCCTAGTGGTGGGTCTGGTGTGAATAATATGGCAATTACAGTTACATGCTTATCCAAGTGCTGGGAAACACAGGAAATTTCTGGTTAGACATCTGAATATGAGGTAGAAAATGCTATAGAGATTTGGGGTAATCCTTTGTTTTAATTTATTGGTTGGGGGGGGTCAGATGTATTTAAAACAGCTTTGCTCTTTGTTATATCGGTCTTGAAAGCTTGGAAATAAAAACAGGAGGAAGAGGTGCTGAATTAAAACCATTTCTCTAGTTTACAAGCAGATATAGAGAACCAAATCCAGGAGCTGAGCCTATTACTGTAGTTGTCATATGATTTTCTTTTGCACTTTTTCACTTGTTTACCTGCAAAGGAGAGTATAGCAAGAAATAACACTTCTGTCCCATTTAGTTGGAGGGTTGGAAAGAATGTTCAACATGCAAAGTACGAAGATATAAGTATGTCTCAGATGGATGTTACTTCTAGTCTTCAGAGACCTTTGGTCTACTCTTCTCCTTAAATTAGACTCTCATTCCTTATTCATAAGATTGCTATTTTCCATCCCTGCTTCTGCTTTCAAATCTCTCCTTTGGAAAAGTGAGATTCGCTGAGTCAGTCACTTTAACTGGAGTGTCTGAGTATTTTACCCTTTCCTGTAGTTTGTTTTTAATATATAGCACCCATGAATGTTAATCAGGGAGGGAAAGTATTGGGGAAATCCTAGCCGTTCTTTAAATCAGCAAAGTATTAGCTGCAGAAGACTGAAAAAAATTCACAGTCTGATTAATAGCTGCCAAAACATTTTTGGGTTACTAAGCTGCTTACCACGTTCTTTGTCTCCTATCCAGTATATAAAAAGACTGTTTAAAAACTGTGTGAAAATTTTCAAAAACACCTTTAAAAGATTCCATTACTTAAAGTGGTTTAGATAATTGTGTTCAATGGTAGCCATTATTTAAAAATATAATTAGTTGCTGAACTCAGAGAAGGAGGGAAATTTCTGCAGGTGTTTCTCATTATTTGCTATGCATACAAAATATCTGCATAAATTACCATTATTATTTCAATATATACTAAGAGACAATAAAGCATTAGGAAGCAAAGAAAAATGTTGTTGACCCACAATCTGTGTTAGCAGCACAGAGTTTTGGTCTTCAGTATTTTTGAGGCACATGTGCAACAGCATTCAAGATTGAAATTACAGCTTTGCACCTGTAACAACATTAAGTATGTAACAAAAGTGCATCAGAAGGATATTGAAAATGCAAAGACATTAGGAGAAAGACAGTAGCACATGTCTATGACTGTGCACGACACAAAACTGGTCTTGATAGGCAGAGCTTTTCATTCTGTATTAAGGCTTCAGGCAAAGGAATCCACCCTTCTCATCCTTTCCATAAGGATCTGAACTTCCAAGAACCTCTCTTGTAATTTATTTATGTTGCTACAGAAAGATTCACACGTGAAGTACTGAGACCGGCTAGGACCTCCTGACTCTTAGCTCTGGTTCTGAGCAAGAAATGGTCTGCAACTTTGGGAAAGCTTCTATTTTTTATACTGTGAAATGGAACAATAGTAATGTAACAGTAATAGTAATAAGAGATGAACAAAAAGAAGAAAAAATCAAATTATCTGTTAGATCATTTTAAATATATGTACTTTTTATCAATACAAGTGACCAAAAAAATCAGACAACCTTGAATTTCATAGAAATTCATTCAGTTTGAGAAAATTGAGATTGAGTTATTCACTGCATTTTATGTTAGTTTTTCAACAAGACTTCTAAAAATACATTTTGATTAGTTTACTGGAATGTTAATGGAAAAATCAGCTTTTACTTATTGTGATGAAAGTTTTATCTTTCCTATCTGAATGTCTTTTATTTTCATCCTTTTGTTTCTAGAATTTTTTCCCACAAAGAGGAAATGATAATAATATGAAATCAATACATACTCATGAATAGTAAATAAATTCTTAATCCCTTATTGATTATGAATGCTTTGCATCTTGTCACAGTGATATTCCAAGTTCCCTACCAGGTAGAAAGAACTGCCTTGGAGGAAGGAATAAGATTTCTCATGGTACACATTCAGGGTGGAATGTGCTCCATGCCAAGACTATTTTTACACTTTAAAGTTCATAAACTGAGGATGATGAAGTTATTCCCTGAAGTATTTATGCTGTGAGCAGATTTTGTGTTCTATAATGCAATCCTGTGATGTTTCATTACATTAGGGGAGATGCAGTCTAGCTGAGACACAGGTCCACAAATGGTCTGGAAGAGTGAAGGATCAAAACTAGAGCTCCTAACAGAAAATATTAATGTCTTTTCCAAATAAACATTTGTCAGTTTTTACACAAGACTAGAAACTTTTGGATTAGTTTTACAAAAAACTTTTTTTTTATTCTTTTCCAAAGGATAATTGAGTGGTAATTGTCATGCATTTCTTCTTAAAATAATGTGGTATATGTTAATGCAAGATAACATAACATGAACGAAAGCCTTTAGGAAGATTGAAATCATGCAGTGGCTATCTGCACAGGAATAAATTTCAGTTTGTTCCTTTCCTTATTCCTGGGACAACAACATGGGACGTTGAGCAAGGGTGCATAGGAAATTACTTTAAGCTTTTCAAAGAATTCTTTATTTGCAAGACTCCAATGTTCTCACTTGGATTAGAGGATGGAAATTCATATGGCACTTCTTAAAGTCACTGGGGAGATTCTTGATGATCAGGTTCAGAACCAATAGCAGAAAATCTAATGGTTGAGTGTTCTCTTATGGGACACAAGACATTTCATCATTGAAAATCAGTTGCACTGACAAGTAGCCATGTTAGAAACTTGTCAATCATTCACTAGTAATTTTAGAACAGATTACTCCATATACTCACTAGGTTTTAATGACCATAGTCCCCTATTGAGCTGCTGGGGGAGCGGGGGTAGGAATGTATTGGGTTTGTGTGGCAAGGTTTTGGTAGCAGGGGGATTACAGAGGTGACTTCTGTAAGAAGCTGCTAGAAGCTTCCCCTGTGTCCAACAGAGCCCATGCCAGCCAGCTCCAAGATGGACCTGCCACCGGTCAAGGCCGAGCCCATCAGCGATAGTGGTACTGCCTCTGGGACAACAGATTTAAGAAGGGAAAAAAAGTTGCAGGGCACACAGAAATGGCAGCTGGAGAAACAACCCTGCAGGCACCAAGGCCAGTGAAGAAGGAGGGGGAGGAGATGCTCCAGGCGCCAGAGCAGAGATTCCCCTGCAGCCCGTGGAGAAGACCATGGTGAGGCAGGTTGTCCCCCTGCAGCTCTTGGAGGTCCACGGTGGAGCAGATCTCCACCTGCAGCCCGTGGAGGACCCCACGCTGGAGCAGGTGGGTTCCCGAAGGAGGCTGTGACCCTGTGGGGAGCCCACGCTGAAGCAGGCTCCTGGCAGAACCTGTGGATCTGTGGAGAGAGAAGCCCATGGAGCAGGTTTTCTGGCAGGACTTGTGACCCCGTGGGGGACCCACGCTGGAGCAGTGTGCTCCTGAAGGACTGCACACCGTGGAAGGGACCCAACGCTGGAGCAGCTCATGAAGAACTGCAGCCTGTGGAAGGGACTCGTGCTGGAGCAGTTCACGGAGGACTGTCTCCCATGGGAGGGACCCCACGCTGGAGCAGGGGAAGAGTGTGATGAGTCCTCCCCCTGAAGAGGATGAAGCAGCAGAGACGATGTGTGATGAACTGACTGTAACCCCCATTTCCCATCCCCCTGCACCGCTTGGGGGGGTAGGTAGAGAATCCAGGAGTGAAGTTTTGCCAGGGAAGAAGGGAGGGGTGGAGAGAAGGTGTTTTAAGATTTGGTTTTATTTCTCATTACCCTATTCTGGTTGATTGGTAATAAATTGACTTAATTTTGCCCAAGCTGAGTCCGGTTTGCCCGTGACAGTAATTGGTGAGTGATCTCTCCCTGTCCTTACCTCGACCCATGAGCCCTTTGTTATATTTTCTCTCTCCTGTCCAGCTGAGGAGGGTGGTGATAGAACGGCTTTGGTGGGCACATGGTGTTCAGCCAGGGTTAACCCACCACACCCTTCTATCCTTACTATTTTAATTTCCTTTTTTTTTCTGTAAAACATTTTTTCTCAAGACTTTTGAGTAGGTGTTTGTTTTAATTTGTAAATCCTTTGTAGTTTGGAAGGCCTGGTTTTTTTTTACAGAAAATGGATAAGAAATTATTTACAATTACTTAAAATATGATTATCGAAAAATATAACATTTGCAAAGTTTAAGTGAAGGAAAAGCAAGATTTCCAGAGCACATGGCAAATGTAAGCCATTCTGACAGTGTAACTAGGGTAAGGATAGACTATATAAAGGTGTCTGGCCAGGGTGGCTATCCCATGTGACAAAGACTGTTTAGAAAGAACCACGCCTTTCATTTGCCTAGAAAACAGCTCCATTTAAAGTAATGCATTTACAAAACTATTCCTCCTTTTTAAAAAATCCTGTAGCTTAAAATTCCATGTGGTATACTAATACTTTTAACAGTTCAGGAGAATAGCTCGATACTAGCCTTGAAATCTATAAAGGACTGTGATCTCCATAATTTTGGTGGTGTACCACAGTAACATGAAGGAACAGATTTATTCATTCTTTCTTCTGAGATTAAATGTAATTGGTTTAAAGAGATAATCATTCTTTTGTTTGAGTTTTATGCATTTCTTATGAAGAGCTAACACATTTTTCTGCAGTCTGACAAAGTGTACAGTCTTTTATCCTCATTTCCCAGTGGATAAATACTTTGTTAATTAATAAAGTGTTATACTAGCACTTAGTGTCTGCATTTAACTGTGGAAGGATTTTATTCAGATTATGTTAATAGATTGTCCGCTTTATTTTTGCATTAATTACAACCTTTTCCTGTGTTGTTGTCATAAGAGAATTGTCACTATGAATACAGGGGGCTTTTTTGGATTATTTTTGTTTGTCTGTTCTGAAATAATGCCTGTTACATATTGTTACTTATGCTGTTAAACTGGATGTTTAATTATTTACTGACAATGATATCAACTGCAAATTCAACTTTTCTTCTGCTTCCTAATTGTTTACAACTATGTCCTGCTATACGTATGTATCGGTATGTAAGTATTTACTAAATAGCATGTACAGATAGCAAACAAATTTGAGAGCGTTTTAGATTTTCTTCATGCATTTTTTTCTGATTATTTGACTTTTTTAATATCCGCTAAATCACATTCTATAGTGGTACTGTTGCTGAAGAGAATGGCTGTGATCTCTCTTAAAGCGAGATTGAGGAATGAGGAATAATAAAAATCACAATGAAAATAAAATTGCACAACATATATTTACCTTTGGAACAATATTGCAATTCTACAGCATTGCTGAATTGTGGCTGTCCAGAGAAACGTGTAAGTCCAGTGACAGATCTTTGCACCTAGTCTATAAGACAATATATGTATGAGGGAAACAGAGAGGCTTCACATAACAGTACTGTGGGACATTCTTACTTAGCCTTCGCCCATGTCTATCAAGTGAGAAGAGGAAACAGTTTCATTTTTCAAAGCTTTTGGCCAAATTTCCTTCAAACAGGAAATTATTATCTTTGCCATGATGGGAAAGCAAATTGTATTTCTTATTTGTTTTCATATTTCACAGCTAAAGCCAGATATAGAGAAAGAACATTTGCAGACACTGATCTAGCCCGCCTTGCTGGACACTTAAAACTTGTGGGACCTCACTGTATTCTATGAGAGTCTGGTCATACCAGCCTGTACATAGAAAACATGGGACATTTTTAGATATACTCAAAACAAATCTTGGAGAGACCTGGTGAGTCAATTCAAAATGAGCCGTGTTTTAAAATATATTGCAATTAATTAATTTTTTTTTCCTCCCCACTTCCCAAAGATTCTGCTGAACTGTTGATATATTGGTACTGAAGGAAAAGTCAAGTTTTTGATTTAACCTCTTAGTACACTGAGCTTGATGTTCTTATTTTCAAATAAAAGGCTGTCAAAAGACATAGTTTATTTAAAAAAAACCTCTCAGCAAGCATAGGAAAGATAATTATTGTGTGTGCTTCATTAAAAGTGTCTGAGGTACTAAAGATATGTTAGGGGAGTTTCCAAATTAAAGCTTAGCCCAGGTGCAATATTTCATGACTCAGAAGGCAAATAACTATCAGTGGTCTATCCTTCTGTTACCCATGGCTTTTTTATAATTGCATCTATTTCCTGCATGCCTAAATAAAAAATAGTAATTAAAAAAAAAGACTAATTTGCATGTGTTAAAAATTATGATCCATATATCACTATCTGCTACCAGGACATGGTTCCTAGCACTCCTCATTGTATCCACACCATGATAACACAGTAGATTAGATGGTAGCCTCTGCTCAGAGATGTCCAATCCTAGAAGAACTGAAGTTCTGCAAACAGGGATCAAGGTGCATTGGCAAAGCTACCTGCAAAAGTGCACACAACACCTGCCCACAGTATACCAGGACCTATCTAGACCTCTCTGTAGCTGCTTCTTAGATTGCATTCAACAACTTCACCTGGGAAAATAGGTGAAAAATAAAATGGCAAAAGATATGGATGCGCCTGCAACTATTTTACAGCATAGAGCACACCCCTACTGACTAAATATTGGCATGTTTATTTGTTTTACTGACCACATTCAAACAAAATTCTGAACTGAGTGTTGGATAGGACCAAGTAAGTTCAGGCTTGGGAAGCCCTCTCTGGCAATGTGCCTTATGACAACTTTCAGCTGGTGAATCTGAAAGATAGAATATGTTTGTTTCATTTTTTGAGACATCAGTTTGGCTCTTGAGTGCTTATAGAGTTTGGGAGGCTAAAGTATGAAGAGGCTTTCAAAGGGTACAAATACATTAGCATTTTTGTTCAGATCAGGAGCATGCTTTTGCAGTGAATCACTCAATAATCCCCATTTACCATGCTTTTGTTTGCATTTTGGAGTGGTTCATCCTTTCAGATGGAACTAAAGTGGAAGCTGTGCTCCCTAATGCACATCTCATACGCTCTCAGATGGTATTCAGGCGCAAGACACACATGTAGTGTTGATGTCAGATATTTACCATCAACTGTTTTGTTCCACAGTTCTGTTCCTAATGAACAACACTATTTGCTAATATAGACTCGGCCAACAGTTTATCTCAGAGGATGTGCTAACAACTACATACACACATTGCACCCTCACAAAACCTTGCCACTCACTCCAAATGCGAAATCTATATTACAGAAAGGCTCTTAATCTTGTCCTGTTGTTCAAGGCAATTAGCGTTCCTTGAGAAGACGACATGTATGATATCTCCCATGTTTGAACACTTCCCAGTTTCCTGGAGTACAGCTTGTGATGCCGGAGCCTTTCCCCAGTCTGAAAGCTGCCTGCCTCTGACAGCTTCGTCCTACCAGCTGCTCCTTCTTCACCTTCTCGAAAACACTGCTAAAGCTGTGAGGCAAAGCAGAAGACACAGGTAAGACTGACAACTACCAAGAGGGAGATGTTCAACTAACTAAAACACCCCGCCTGCCTTTTTTCATCAATGAAAGAAACGGGTGCATAAGGGCAGCTTTACTCTTCCACATCAGTGGTATTGACTGAAATGCTTGCTTGAAAGAAAACTAAACAAACTCAAAACTTAACAGTACAAAGGTGATCTTCTGTTAGTACAAAACCTAATATTTCTCTGTTACAGAACTGAGAAAACCAGAATGTGTTTGTTCTTTGGAATAAAGTCATTTTTTTAATTACTGTGAAATGTTTAGTGTAACTAGCAGACCGGTATTAGCAACTTTTCTAGATAAGCAGAAATCTTTGTCATTAAGCATGTTAAAATCTGATGCTAACACATTGCTACCTTTAAAGTGGAGCATTTTTCTTTATAAACTACTAAATATTGTGATAGCTATCAGCTGCCATTCATTTAAGGACAGTGATGTAACATGGCTGGAATTTCAGAAGCAAATCTGCAGAACCTATTATATTTTTATAATATATTTGGAGACTTTCCAATTCACACTGTCAGTATAAGACTAAGATGGGCAGTTCCATTTGACTATTTTTTGATGATGTAGTTTAACAGTTTGTTTGGAAGGCCCTGGGCAATTTGATTAGTGCTGTTTGATGGAGCAGTGTCATCAGCATGAAGTGGAACAGTTCTGCTTGTAAGTGTCTGGCAGGAGATCCGAGTTTCTGAGCATCACACAGGCATAAGCAATAAACAACATGTTATTGTACATTCTATTTTATATTTTTATAGCTGAAGAAAATTAATAATGCATGAGCATCCAATAGGTTTCCATAAGACTCTGCCTTCAAAATAAAAATACAAACTACAGCTTGTGGTAGTATAAATGTCTGTACTTCATATCTGTGAGCACACTTTCAAGCCTCTTGAGGCAACAAGAACCTGGGCTGAATTCTGGCCTTGTTGAAGTCAGAGCTCCACCAGACTCAGATGTGCCAGCATCTCACCCTGGTTTGTAGTGGTGAATTGTGGCAATGTTGCTGCTCTGGAGACTACATCAGGTGCTGCTGCTAGGCAGTGCAGATGGAGAAGCAATCTCTCTTCGTAATGCCTCAACTAGCCTTTTGTTCTCCCATCTTGGAGCTGCAAAACAGATATTGCGTAAACTTTCCTGCATCAGAGGATATATATGAATTCAGACTTCGCTATGCCTGGACTCTGAAAATTTGCCCCTTTCTGGAGATTTCTTTTCTGCCAAGAAAAGTCTTCCAGATTCTTAATCATCTGAAGTTGCACTAGAAGGACAGGGGTGTAATGGGGCTGTTACCAGGTAGACAGTTGCTAGTGGCTGCCATTAACCATGCGTTTTGGTCCTGAACTGTCACAAATGCATAACAGCTACGCTGCTGGGTGTGCTAGTTTCCATACCAGGACCACTGCATGAAACTTTGGGGCAGAATTTATTGGTTGATGTATAAACAGAAAAAGAAACACCTTGAAATTTAGCATTATAACTCAAGAACTAGTTAGTATTATTATCAAAGTAATATTCAAAGTATTTTCAACTTGCATCTTGCAGATGAACCTCTCTTTGTTTCATGAGGTGGAGCTTGGATGGACTGAAATGACACGAGCCATTTTCTGTGCCTTATGATACAGCAGCAGACAGAGCTGAAATCCTGGGTGTTTATCTGCAAAATCTTGGATAATCTGCCATTGAATTAGATGATATATCATTTTTCACTTTGCTTTACCCAGTTTCTACATGTGTGTCCTGGTTTCAGCTGGGATAGAGTTTTCTTTCTAGTAACTGGTATAGCGTTATGTTTTGGATTTAGCATGAGAAGAATCTTGATAACACACTAATGTTTTCAGTTGCTGCTAAGTCAAGGATTTTTCAGCTTCTCATGCCCAGCCAGCAAGAAGGCTGGAGGGGCACAAGAAGCTGGGAGGGAACACAGCCAGGACAGCTGACCCAAAGTGGCCAAAGGGGTATTCCATAGCATGTGATGGCATGCCCAGTATATAAACTGGGGGGGACTTGACCTGGAGGGGGATTGCTGCTCAGGAACTAACTGGGTGTCGGTTGGCGAGCAGTTGCATTGTACATCAGTTGTTTTGTATATTCCAATCCTTTTATTATTATTGTCATTTTATTATTGTTATCATTATTAGTGTCTTCCTTTCTGTCCTATTAAATTGTTCTTATCTCAACCCATGAGTTTAACCTTTTTTTTTTTCTGATTCTCTCCCCCATCCCACTGGATGGGGGAAGTGAGTGAGCGGCTGCGTGGTGCTTAGTAGCTGGCTGGGGTTAAACCATGACAACGTGCTTTACAGCTGTAGTTGCATGGTTATAGGTTTGAGTCTGGGAAGTGTGGGATTACTTCACAGTATTAGCGTTAAATTGCCTAGAGTACATAAATCGATGTTAATATTGGTTGTGAGGGAACAGATAAAATCACATTTATCATAACACTGGAGCACTGTAGATTGGTGATACCTAGCCTAGTGATGAAGACTGCCTGACAGACTTAATTCCACATTTTTTTGAACAAGCATGAATAATCAGAAAAAGCATATTCTAGTTTAGGACTTTATGTTGTGGCTGTGGCGTTTCTACTCTACTTTGAAGTGCTCTGAAACCTGATTTACTATATCACATAAGCTAAAATAAAATAAATAAGCTAAAGGCAAAGCCATAATCTAGAAAGTCAGCCTCTCTTCCCTGCCTCTGGCAATGAACAAGTCTTGGCTGTGCAACCCACCATTGCCAGAAGCCAGGCTGAATTCAAGCATTCTTGGTGTTATATAAAAACCTTCATTTTCATTTCACAAGAGCTGGGCTCAGGGAAACTCCTTAAAATATTTTTTTAAAAAACAACAGTTTTAAGATGAAAGCTGGGACATAGTTTTAATTTTCATTTCTTGTGTTTGATTACAAAGAGTGACACCTGATGGCTGCATAGAAGATTGTCTTGGTAACGCACATTTTGATAGATTAACAGATTTGCTAAACAGAGGGTTTCTTCTATAAATGTGAGACACCTGCACATTAGCACAGAACTTACCATTTCATCAGGTGATTCTTAGACAACACATCCTTAGTGAGACAGTGCCACTGATTGCCTGGCAAGACCATGGAGTCTTCAACAGGTTAAATTGTTTCTGTAAAACAATGTAAACTGAATTAACGTGGCCTTATGTCTAGGTGATTAATGGTCTAGGTAACTGTTCTGCTCCCTGCTTTTCCACAATTTTGGTGGGGTTTGTTTGTTGTAGTTACATTTTAGAGGTAATGTTGGATTAAAGATCTCAAGGGGTAGAAAGTCTGCAACTTCCACAGGTAAGTTGTTCTGGTATTTATATACCTTTGTGGTTAACAAATATATGTATCTCATCTGTTTATTTTCTCCTTCCACAAATTTTCTAATCTTGGCTATTAATTCTGGAACATAGACGTGATCATGTGAGGTTTTTAGATAATATTTCTTCCTCAAAAGGACCTTGATGGCAGTGGGGAGGAAGAAGACCAATTTGCTAGGCATTTTCAGTGAAGACTAGAATTCTTCCTGCTCACAGTAGGAGCAAAGATTTTGCAATTAAATGCAACTTTGGCTTTTTTCCCTGTTCACGTTCAATCTCTGTGGCTGTACACCCAAAGAACATCCTTATGTGTCTCTTCCATGTGATAAATAGATATTCTTCGGAGACAGAGTAACAATTTGCAGTCAACTTTGAGTCTTTAGTTTAATATACTAATTTCATTTCAGGTTAGGGAGTTAGCTTAATCAGAAGAAGAACGTGAAGCTCAAAACCAAGGCAGTAAGTTGCAAAATCTGGTTAACTGAGTATTGATGTGGTTAAAAGTCTGACAGCTTATGTGTTTAGTAAGACCAAGCTTTTATGATTTTAAATATTGTTACTTACAATAACTTTTGTATTTTATTATTGAAATAGTATTTTCTAATGTCTTTAGTGAATTTAAATAAAGAATGGACAGAAGAGTATTCAAAAATTAGGTGACTTTAAAAGTAAACAGTTGAATTCACTGGAAAATACTTGGTCAACACTTGTTAGCTGGGTTTCACTGTAAAAATTAAGAAAAGACAGTAAGGAACCCTTTATACATAAAGTATATTTTCAGAAGTAGGGTCATGCTTTTCACATCAATAGTTTCACGTTTCTTAATTTGTAAAGATTTTATAAGTAGCTGCACAAAAGCTTTTATGGTAATATATAGATCTGTCATGATGTTAAGGATTTAGATTACTTCAGAGAAAAGCAAACAAGATCAAAAATATTAGGGACAATGCAAAGCAGAGCCTTATAAAAGGCTGCCTTTACAGCTCATCAGTGCAAATTTCTTGTCAAAATGCTTCTTGAGCTAAGAAAGGGTTACTTATTCATATGAACACCTGACTTATAAAATCAATCAAGCACTGATATCAAAGATGTCTGGCTTTTGCATCTATTCAGGTTGATGCTTCCATTAACTTAACTTCATGCTCTAAAAGCGTATTTCATTTCTAAATATGCTGTGTATAACTCATTAACATCAGAGCCCCCAACAGTAATTGCCTGAAAGTGAGTAAAGAAAATCGGAAGAGATGAAGAGCTGAATTGCCACTTAATGAAAGAAAAAAAAAAAAAATACAGACAGACATTTAAATTGACTGTCATGTAGTAGCAAGCCTCTTCTCTATGGAAAACATTCAGTTGTGGAGGGTTTTTTTAAGATTTTTATCTGCATTTACAGTTTGTGTTGATGTTTAAAAATGTGTTAAGTAATATTAAATACTACTTAAAAACTCAATGTACTCCTAGATGGAATTTTACTCAGGAAAATGAGTAAGTAACCTTTTTTATATGTTTTTTATAATTTATGCTTCTTCACTCCACACATCGCCGTTATGTCAGTCTTTAGAAGGGTCTTAAGAATGAAGTAAAACTCAGTTTTGAGAAGGTATGAAGTACCAGAAATCCATTTTTCAGAAGACTTCATTTCAGACAAAGCAAAAACATCACTTTTATTATCTGATTGGCCTTCAGTAACTGATGTCTTTTGAGTTAAAGATAGGACTGAGAGTGTGCTTGCACATGTTTCTTGCTTGTGGTCACAGTGGGATGGCAGAGATGGTTTCTCAGCAGAGTTTGTCACTGTGGCTCCACTGGCTGTAATGGTTCTCACCTGGTGCAGATCAATAAGGCTCCATTTGCTTCAGTGCAGCTGGATTGATTTCCACCAGCTGTGGATCTGGCTGGGTGTGTACAGAGAGAGCATTATGGAGGCAGACAGGCAGCAGCTTTAAATATTTTAATATCATGCAGGCAAATAAAGGTGAGGATAACTTTTTTTGTCAGTTTAGCAGGCTACTGTGATAAATGGTTGATTTGATTGTTACAGCAAAGCAAAAGGATGTTTGGGGGTTTTTTTGTGCTTCTAGAAGCTGGGTTGAAACATTTTGCAGGAACTATTGGATTTGGATTCTAAACTAATTGTTGTTGGTGTAGTTCATATTAATTCCCCTGGTGCTCTTATTTCTGCTTTGTGCAAATGTTGTCAAAGCAGTTCTTCCAAATTCTTTCAGGTAGATATTGGGGAGAAGCAGGTGATATAGCAAACTGGCATGGCTTAACTAATTCATTCACCACTTTCACAGGGACTCTTATTACAGGATGAATATTTGGTATTCTTGTCCTGGAAACTAACAGTTCAGTCTAATAATGGTGTAAGTTGTTTGGGGGTTTGGGGGCTTGTTTGTTTGTTTGTTTAACAAAAACACTGATGTAGACATGATCATAGTAGGAACCAAATATTTAGGTATGTGTATGCCATGTGTTAAAGAGTTCATTGGAATGAAAACAATCACTGAAAAAAACACTCTGCCATTGAGGTACAGAAGGATTAGTATTTAGGAAGATATGTATTTTATTGAAATAAAGAGATTAATTTCTCCCTGTAGCTTTGCAGAGTGCCATTCAAAGAGATATTTCAGGTACCATGTTCTTTTTATGTTTTGGATTTCTCTCATGTGAATCAAACCGAGCTTGGCAGAGACAGGAAGGGGGGGGGGGGGGGGGGGAAACAAACCACTTTTCATAGCTGTTGAAGATTTTTTTTTAAAAAAAAACCCTCCAATATTTTCAACATAACAGTGAAATTTACCTTTTTATCTTAGCTGTGAAATGAGGAAACAAGATATTTATTTTCATACTGCACCTGTTTCTGAGTGCCTTCCAGTCATGAACAATATGATTCCTATCAGGTCGCACGTCACTAATGGTGGGGGTTTTTTTGCTCCCTGGAATGAAAATTACACACAGACTTCTTCCACATATACGTATGTATCTTGAAGTGTGCCAAAACTGTCCTGTGTCTTTAGCAGCAAAGGGAAGGTTGAAGGCTGTAAGCCTTTAATGGGAAGAAACAACAGCAGAGCTTTTCATTGTCCTTTAGACCAGCGAAGCCTCAATTTACAGTTTTTAATGTGCTCCAGCACAAGTGTGGGTTTCTACTTGCTCCTACCCCCACTAATTCCTATTTTGCCTAATTGCCACTAGTGTCAGTGTAAGTACTGGTACTCTATATATTTCATAAACTTTTCTTGGATTTAAATATATTTCAGTACTTACTTCCCTCATACTTTTGTCTTGTACACCTTCCAGAAATCCTTCTCTGGTAGTTTCTCCACAAAATCTTTTCCGGCAGGTGTTGAGCAACTCTATTTTAGTAAATCTGTATGCCCGTTTGCTAAGGCACAGGCACAAGACTGGGGGAAGTATGGCTTGCTCTGGGACCTGCACCCACAGGTGCCCAGATCTTGGTGGCATATGTATTGTGGAGTGCCATTTTGGAAGGACCTTATGGCACATGCTTCTAGTGAGAAGACAATGCAAGCTTGTTTCTACTACCTCAATCATGCGCTGTTTCTGGGCTTGGTTCCACTACCTCAATCGTGCATGAGGCATTTTTGGAGATGGCATGGGAGACACAGACTGAGAAAGTACTACTGTTCCTGTGCCACTGCTATTCACTGTAGACAAATGCATGCTTGGACCTGTGCTAAAGGGTACCATGGAAACAGGATTTGTTCCTCACCGCAGTCTGGGCTTATGTCCAAATAAGTTGTATGAGATGAGTGTGAGCTCAAGCATAAGGTTGGACTCATGCTTAAAATCAATCCTAAAGTAGCCATAGTAACCACCCAACTAGCAGGGCTGAGTTTGCAAAAGCTACTTTGTGCCCCTAAAATGGAAGCACCGTTTATAGTACCTTTTCTTAGTTGGTAAGACTTGTTTGTACACATCCTGAGGTAGCTTCTCCTGAGAATATAGTCTTTACATTGAAAGACTAATAATTTTACAGGAGGCAAAAGTCCACAACGAGTGAAATAATAATAATCAGCACTTAAAAAAAAACCCAAACTTAAATCTGCCAGTCTGCCATGCCACCCCACCCCCCAGTTATGAAGCTTACATAATTCCTTACAGCATTCATTAATCTTAAATTGAAAATACAGGCCACAAATCTTAGTTCACCTCAAGTCAGGAACCTGTTAACTCTTGTTTTCATTATCATCTGCTGTTTGTTTTATACGCACACATAAAGATTCTAATCTGAATGTCCAAGTGTTTCCTAAGCACTTAGATGAATGCCCTGGTTTCAGCTGGGATAGTTACAGATAAGGATATAGCTGGGAGTGAGTGAGCGGCTGCGTGGTGCTTAGTTGCTGGCTGGGGTTAAACCATGACAATAATTAAGACTCTTGCTCCAAGGAAAACATAGTCTAATGTGGAGCAAAGCACAAGTAATTAAGAGGAACAAAAAAGAGAATGGAAAGGAGACTGTAGATAACAGAAATGGGATCCTCCTGCTATCTGTGGTCCTATACTTTTGCTTCATTCTGAAGTTGTCAGGTACTAACTGATAAATAAAATCTGTTATTTCTGACTGCTACACAAGCATGCCAGGTGTAGTTGGCTGGGCTTTACTTCTGGGCTTACCTTTGTCATGATGCTTAAAAGGGCTCAGTTTCCAAGGGAGATCATCTAGTCCAACCTATCTGTTCAAGCAAGGTCAATGAAAGCAGATTGCCCTAGGATAGTGTGAAGTTGGATTTTTTAGTTTCTCCAAGGATGGAGGCTCCACAGTCTCTCTGGGAAACCAGTTCCAGTGTTTGGCCACCCTTAAAATAATAAAAAAGTGTTTTTTCTTCTATTCAGATGGAATCCCATTTGTTTTAACTTGTGCTCATTGCTTCTTGACCTGTCATTGTGTACCGAGAAAAGTCTGTGTCCCTCCTCTCCGTTCCCTCCCATCAGGTGTTTGTACACACAGACAAGATTTCCTCTCCCCACCCCTCCATTCCCCCACCTCCCAAGCCTTCTTTTATCCAGGATGAACAGTATCATCTCTTTTGGCTTCTGCTTGCATGTCATATGCTCCCTGCTTGATCGTGTTAGTAGTCCTTTGCTGGACTTGCTCCAGTAAGTTCATCTTGTATTCGGGAGTCCAGACCCAGCCCCAGCAGTGCAGGTGTGTCCTCACCAGTGCTGAGCAAAAGGAAAGAATTGCCTCCCTCAGCCTGCTGGCAACACTCTTCCTCATGCAGCCCAGCATACGAAGGCACATTCCTGGCTCATGGTCAGCTTCTCGTCCACCAGCACCCTAAGGTTGTTCTCCGCAGAGCTGCTTTCCAGCTGATTGGTGCTGGTGCGCACCCCCCACCTCACGACCCAGCATGTAATTGTGCAGGGGGTTATTCCTTCCCACACGCAGGACTTGGCATTTCCCCTTGTTGAACTTCATGATGTTCCTGTCAGCCCTCTTCTCCAGCATGTTGAGGTCCGTCTGAACTGTAGCACAACTAGCTGGTGTATCAGCTGTTCCTCCCAGTTTTGTACCATTTGTAAACTTTCTGATGGTGCACTCTATCCCATTATCCTTATTACTGAAGAGGTTAAGCAGTATTCGCCACAGTACAGCGGGGTATGTACACTACTAGTGACTGGTCTCTGACTGGACTTTGCTGCTGATTGCAGGTAGGCTTGTTCCTGAGAGTTCAAAACGAGTTTCTGATCCATAGATGTATACACAATTATCTGTCACACGTCAGCATTCGGTGTAAGCTTTATTTTTCCCCTATAAGTGTCTAAGCCACCTCTAAAAAGGAAATATCTTTGCTTGTCTGATTATTTCAGTGTCTTTTCTCGCTCTCATCTTTCTGAAACATGAACCACCAATTTTACATGGTATCCTGCAGAGATCAAAAGCAAGTCCTGCTCAATAATGCTTCATGCCAACACTCGGGCTGCAGTTGCATTGCATGGGTAGATTATAGCCTTGCTGTTTTGAATTATCAGACTTCACTAATTTAATAATTTGTATGGTTCTCCCTCTGTCATGTCTGACTGGTGACCTATGTAACAGCAAAGCACAGAGTGAGTTTTTGTCGACATTCTCTTGTCACTCTTCCCATTACTCTTACCCTGAAATCAATCTTTTTCCTTTTGTACAACTGTTACTGAAAAAGTCAGTCAAAGAAGCTCTCGAAGACTCGATTTTGGAGTATTAGAAAGCAGGCATTCTTTATTGCGGTGCTGGATGCACGGGGGATCACCCTGCCTATCGTGCGTACCGTTACCTACAGCAAACAGAGCTTATATTGTTCTAATCATATACATATTAACCTTATCATTTACATAGTGCCCGCCCTTTGGGCACGCACAGCGTGGGTCATCTCTTTTTCCTAGTTAGCTGGCCTTGGCAGGTTTCGATTACAAAAACTCAGCAGGACCCAAGGCTTAACACCAGGGCCGAAGGCTTCTTGTCTGTTGGCGCGTACCAGGGCCCAAGGCCTCTCGTCTGTTGGCGCCTTGGCGCATACCACTGACGAAGCTCAAAGGTTTTCTTACCTTGGTCGTAACACACCAAAGTTTCCAAGCCGTTCAAGCGAGCAAAAGTTCATCACCACAGTGACGCAGTGAAGTTTTCCTTCTCATGCCTTTATTCAAGGCATCACAACTCCCTCTTCCTTCTCTTCTTCGTAAAGAGAAGGATAAAGATAACCCGAGGCCTACGCTTCAGGCGCTGGATAAGCTCGCTAGAAATGACGTTTCAAAGGCCGACCGGGGACTGAATTTTCAACGGCCTCTCCTGCGTTGCCACAAAGCGGCCGCACCCCGTACGTGGGTGCCTACAGCGTATCTACGCGCCGCCGCGGAGCCGGAGCTGAGAGGCCCGGCCCGGCCCGGCCCGGCCCGGCCCGACGGAGGCCGCCGAAGGCGCTCGGCCGCCGGGCCGCGTCCCGCTGGTGGCGGCGCTGCCGGCGGCTGCAGTGCCGGCCCGCGGCCGCCGGGTGGCGATCGTGCCCCGTCCGCCGGCGGGGCGGGAGCCGCGCCCCCTCCGCCCCCCGGCTTCTCCCCGCGGGGTCCCGCTCCGGTCGGTGTGCGGCCTGCGTCGCGGCGGAGGGACGAGCAGCGGGAAAAAGGTGCCGAAGGGCTCCGTTCTGGCTGGAAGAACACCCGCGGCAGCGCTCCGAGAGAAATCCGTAGTGGGCGGTTGTTTTATTCCTGAACCGCGTTAGTCCTGCTTAAACCATAAGTATGGCAACGGTTTAGCCAAGAAAAGGTTGTGGGCATGTGCGATAGAAAGCGAATAGTCTGGAGTAGCAATATATAACCCAAGTTGTCCAAGCGGGACGCTCGAACGTGTGTTAGACCTGCTGATTCCCTATTACAAACAGCTTGTTTCTGTTACTGCCTTGCTTCCGCTCTTGCGGTGCAAAGTAAGCCTTATTAATTCTTGTTTAGTAAGTAAGGCTTGCATTTCATCAGATGACTCGTACAAAGAACACGATACGACAAAACCAGTTAAATGTCTGCCCCTTTGATCTAAAACCGAACGCTGCCGTACCTTCGGGGAGGGTTAACTCAGTGCTGCCTTATGCCTGGAGTGGGTCAAAGTATGTTTTAGAGTGTTTGGATGCTGTTTCGTTAAGTTTAGTCCAGATACGGATTTCTCTCTGGGGGTCATCCTTTCTGTCTGCAGGACACATGGAAGGCCATTCTAAATAAAGGGTAAGGTGGATATGAGAGAGAATAAAGCAGTGAGGGAATTAATAAATAGCTATCTGAAAAAAAACCACTCCTCTGAGCTCTCCCTCAAAAGAGGTTACAAATGAAGTCTTCAAACTATAAATGCCAGTGAAGTATTCCGTCTCTGAAAAGCAATAATGTTGAAAATCTCCTTTTAAGCCTTCAACAAGTTTTTAATGGAATATTTTCCATGTTCAAAATTCCTAATTTTGACAAGGGAAACTGTCCAGCACTAGATAGAGCTGAACTTCTCACTTCTGAAATGGAATTGGTTTTAGGGGGCAAACAAAACTACTTTTGAGGTAATGAGGCAAAACATCAAAAGTTTGGGGTTTTGCCCCAGAAAATCAGATTCCAGACCAGAGAAAAAAAAAAGCTTTGCTGGAAATGTTTTTGTAATTCATGCCCATTGGAAGTAAATACATCAGTTCATTGTCATAATCTCTATTAATTTCAGTGATTAGGATTGGGTGATTAAGGTTCTTACTAGGTTTCTTGCTCGGTTTTCAATCTGACAGTCAGTATTCGGAATTCTTCTGCTAGTAATCTCCTAAAGCTCACTCCTTGGGTTAACATAACTGCCCATAAAATTGGGCGAAGTACAGGATGTACAGGAGGCCTACCCTGAGTTCTTTAACTCCCATTTTTACAGAACTGTGTCTTTTCAGCCAACTCTTGCTGTCACACAGCTGAGCAGTAAGACTGTTTCACTGAATGGTTTCACACAGTGCCTCCCTGTATATTGCTTCTGGTCCCTTTATGCCTGTGCTTATAACGGTATTCTCTCGATAATATCATCAGAAGTCACATTTTTAGGTAGACTCTGAGGAAACACATATGGACAACCCCATCCAACACAACAGTGAGCAGGCTGGTCCTGAGTAAGTAGTGCAGTTATGCAAGTGTTCCCACTTTATCCCTGAAGGAAACCACTGCAGGCTAACGCCACGCTATAAAGGACCAGAAATATGAAGTTTAATTATTGCAATTATGCAACTGAAACAAAAAGGTCTCTAAGTGACCTGGGGAATTGAGGATTCAGTGTGGTAGGTGATTAGATGCTAGACTAATGATGACAATATCTCGGTTCATTAGAGCGCTAATAATTTCAAAGTGAAAGATGTGGTGTTCATTGTTGGAGAATTTACAAGCTGTGGTATGTTTAGATAATGCAGTACAGCTTGACACTCACACATTTGGTTGCACGCTTTTGGAACTTATGTGCACGTTTGGTAATTAAAGCATATGATAGATGGAAGGTCATCATGATATGCTTAATAAACTAATTATATGTTATGTAGGAAGAAAAGCCATTGCTTGCATTCTCTGGACCAAGGTGTTGGATGCCTAGGATGTACTTGACATTACATCAGGGCTGTAACTTAATGCTTTGCTTCCCCCAAAAAAGGTTTTGCATCCTTTTCCTAAAGTCTTGATTAATAACCCAAAACAAGCTGGCCATGTTTTTGCATTGTGAAGTTTAATAGAATTTCAGCCTGTTGCATCTCTTAATAAGTCAGTTCACACAGTGAGTGACAGAACTTTTAGGTGGATTAACGCCATTCTTTCAGTATGCATTATTTTTTAGGTTTTTTATTTTTTGATTCGAATAAGAGAATTTATCTGACTCTGTTACAGACATAGCATGAACATGGTTCAAAACTAGTTGAAGCCAGTGGCAAAGTACTTCCCTGCACACACACCTTAAGGCCAGCAACAAGAAAGCTTCAAAATGGTCTAAACGTTCTAGGAAAGTCCTTAATTTAATTCTCCACCCTCTAAATCAGTAATTACTTTTCTTTATAAACTGTCATCTCTAGCAAATATGCGAATGCTGCACTGAGGAATTGCACTCAGAATCACAAACTGAAGCAGGGGGTCTGCATTCTTCGTGTGCTCTGCTCAACACTTCCATCTCGTGTAAAAGATAAAACATTTGTCCAATTACTGTGGCTCTTTCTTGAGTAGAAGAGGTTGCATGTAATTAAAATGTGATAGAAACATCTGGTTTATTTCAATTTGTAAGCAGAGGTGAACTTTGAGAAATTACACTGTGCGCTGCCTCTGGCAGCAAAGGTGGCTTCAGAAATCCCCGCACCACCAGATCTTGTGCTAGGGATCCTTGCCCCACCGCATTGTGCTGGTACAGATGCTGGCAAGATTACAATATAACCTGGATCAGAGGAACTATACAGGTGGGAATAAACCCCTGGGTTTGGAAGACTGCTCTGAATCTAGATGAGTTTACTGATCTGATTTACCAAGTAGCTACTCAACAAATTCTACTGAGAAAACTGAGGAGGCTGAAACTTTTCCAGGGAGGTTGGAAGGAGTGGCAAGTCAGGAACTTCTTAAGCTGGTTTTACTTGCTTTAGGCTAGTTTTTTCTTTGATTGTTGGCAGTAATAATAATGGAATTTTTTTTTTTTTCTTAGGTTATATGCGTGAAGGCAAAGTAAAGACTTACAGAATACTGTGCAGTTAGGAACACTGCAAATGTTTATGTACATCTCTAGATATATTGCTAGCTGGCTTTTGAAGCTTAAAGTAAACTCCCTAGGCTGAATTGATAGACTACATCTATCTTTTTCTTTTTTCTTTTCTTTTTCTTTTTTCTTTTTTTTTTTTTTTTAACTGCATCAAACTTTTGGATATCAAAGCAAGCGTCATCAAGTTGCCCACTGTTTGTAGGGATTTGATCCAAAGCCCGTGACTGCCTCTGCTAACTTCAGTGAACGGGCAAACTTGTAATTAAAAACCTAATTTTATGTCACAAAGTAATGCTACTTTCTATAAGGAAGAACTTACCTTTTGTGTGCATGTGTTCTTTCAATTAACTATGAAGAATACCACTCCTCCAGCAGTAGAAGCCATACAGTACCAATTTTTACCTTACAAGCTAGATGTGAAGCTCTTTACTGAGAACTGGACTAGTGCAACAGCATTACAAAACATTACACATGAATGCTCTTAGTCAGATTGGTTTATGTCGTTAGGAAATTGGTTTCTCTTATTTTTATTTCAGGGTATTAAGCAGTAGGTGGCATCCTGCTTTAACATTATAGTGAACTGTAGGCTTGCTAGCATGTGTTATCACTTGGTCTAGAAAGTTCTTAGAATTTCTTTTCTACTTGTACTCATGCATTATTATCAAGGAAGGACTTTTTTTCCTTAAAGTAAACAGGAATGTGTGAGTTCTGATGTAAGTACTATATACAGAAAGCCCTTCTAGAAATTTGAGTTTGGAATTTGTCTTGCAAGACTAGAACTGGACCCTTACAAACCAGGAGAGATGAGCAAAATCAAATTAAAGACTTTTCTTGGAAGCTGGATTGATTTCAGATCTCTCAGATACTCATTGTGTTCTGTCCACAGTGCCAGTGAGAAGCAAAAATAATTAATGCTGAAAATTAGATTGAAAAGCTGTTCAAGTTATAATTCAAAGCAGTAAAAGGAAGGAAATTCACTGTTAATATTGATACACTATCCTTGAGTCATCTCATTCAGTATCACAAAGTGTCAGGTTACGTGCTCAGGTAGAAACAAGTCAAAGAAATTCAGACATGTTTAATGGGAATAATGTAAAATAAACTTTTGAAAGGAGAAGAGTTACTGATGGACCTAAGTGATAAGACAGAAGGAAACTATGAACAGTACAAGTCTTGGGGAGTGGATCACAGAGAAATCAGATCAGTTGCTGAAACTGGTGTTGTAAGATCTTAATATACTTCACCAGTATCCCTCTGACTTTGATTAGAGGTTCTTATTTCAGACTCAGCAAAGGTCCTCGGGGGTCCTTTAGCAGCCTCCAAAAAAGTTGCTAAACTTCCTTTTTTCCTTTTTTTTTTTTTTTTTTTTTTTTTTTAATTGGGAGGTGTGTTTGTGTAGAAATATACTCTCAGTAGAACTTAAGTATAGATTGCTCGGGGATCCCTAGGAGTATTATCTGAAATACGAGTGCTCACTCAGGTTTGAATGGGGACTGCTAAGAGTAGGTGACATTTGAAACTCAGTGACATGAACTGGGTGAGGTACCTCTTTTATTTATTTATTTATTTTAGTATCTATCTATTTGTATGGATTTGTGCCAGGACAGATTTACCTAACAGCTGCTCATTCTCTTTCTAATATGATAATTGTATCATGCTGAAAAGGAAGAATACTCAGTGCTTAAATGCTTTTGTGTATCTGGCCCTTGTGATGCAAATAAGCAGCTTTAGTACTATTCAAAATCACATGGGTGCTCAACATAAAAATATTTCATTTATTGTCAAATCTTTTCTCTTTAAGCTGATTGCTTAGATTTTGCATATGAGAGCAGCTGTTTTAATAGGTGGTTAAAGATTCAAGCCTTGTTAAATGTTACATGAAAACATACAAAGGCATAAAGGATGTTTAAACACTAGTTTGATATAAATTGCGTGTTTAACTTCATTACAATAACTCAGTTGCTTAACGTGATTCACGTACTTATGTAACCACCTGAATATGGGCAGTGGAGAGACAGCTTTATGAAGGAATTTATACAGCGCATAGTTTTATCGCGGTATTTATATTTCTGTAAGGAAAGTGCTACTGCAAGATGATAGGTCTTGGGCCCATGCATCTTGGGTGTTGTTGTCTCTCCAGTCTGCTTCATTACTGATGCCTTTGTGAAATACATCAATTGCACATTCAATAATAACAACAATGAGTTATATACTGTTCTGTATTGCAGATGAAGCCTTGCTGATGTTATAAACAATGTTTGGTGAATCGGAACAGCACTCCTTAAATAGAATAATACCTTCCTGTTTACGTTAGTCCTTACTAATTTACCATACATAATATAATTGGGAAATAAGAGAAAATATAGTTAGAAATGGGACATGGGAATTTCAATATGCCCAGGCTGTATAAAATGTGAGAATATTAATGAGGGAAATATGGAATGGATTGTCATGAGACAAATCACAAAGCATATAAGGGAGAAAAAAACCCCCAATGTTAGTATGAATTTTATGTTTAGACCAGAGTTGGAAGTATTACATTTATCTTTTGGCAAATTCAACTTCTCCATAACAGTTGCTGCAACAACTTCCTTAAGATTTTAAGGAAACAGAATGGATTGTTGGCTTAACAGCATATAAATAAAACTGCTAAGAAAAATGTATCCTTCTTCTCTAAAAAAAGTCATTCCATGTGCATCTAAAAATTATTAGTTCCCAAAGCCAAATAAACTACAGATAAGTTAGTGGATCATAATTTATTCTAGGTAGAAATTTAATATACAAAGCAAGTCTGGGCAGCTATTTTTTTTTATTTTATTTTGTTTTCTTTTCAGCATTGAAATCCCACCTAAACCCACATCGAAGTTCTTAAATGTTCATCTAATCTGAGTCTACAACACCTGCAGTGACAACAATAATATATAGATCCAGTGCGACCTTACAAAATGTGTGTGTTGTGCAGTGTTTAAAGCCATGGGCTGGAAGCTATGTTGTAACTCCAGTGCCATCAGTGCAATTACACCAGCAGAGAGCTGGACTTTTTGTCTATTCAGGAGCTTTCAAACACATAAGTAACCAGGTCATGCTATGGCTGGAGGCAAACATTGACCACAGTCCTGGAAAAATGTGTGGTGAGAGTTTAATACTTCACTATGCTTATCTTACAAAATACACTTGAGTAAGTGCTAAAAGCATTTCACTAAATCAGAGCTTAATGTTAAGCATATTACCAGTCCTATATTAGTATATGTTTTAAGCGTTTTGCTAGATCAGCTCTGGAGAACATAAGCTTGTGCTTATAGGACTAGAGCGTTGATTCCAAGTTCATTTTTTTAAAAGTTAAAAAAAAAAAAAAAAAAGCATGCACTTACCTTAGCATGAGCTGTACTTGGAATACTTGCAACAGCTATGTATATCATTGTATTGAAGTGTTTGGGGCAAAATAAGCATATACAAGCTGTTTTCCCGCAGTTCAAACTGTAGTCAGTGAAAATATTAATTTGAATAAATTTCTGCTAGTGATAAGATCCATAGTGCCATATTGCCCGATTAAGCTATGGAAATGGAGGCACAGCTAGCTGTAAAATTAATTTCCAACCTTATGTACCACACTTCCATAATCTAAAAGTATATGAAAGATGAAATTGATATCAATCAGCAGGTCATTAGCTTGTATTCTCACTTGAGGAAAGAGTTTGACCAAATTAATATTTCACAGAATCTTTTTTTTCCAGTTAACTCTTTCCAGAATTTTTCACACACTTCTTTTATTCTCATTGAAAATGCTTCATGTGCTATTTATGGTAAGGCTGCTTTTATAGTGACATTATTATATTGGAGAATAAGGGCCCAGATCACATATAAGTCAGCGGCCAGACTTCTGAAGTGTTTAGGGTCTGACTGCATCCTCCTTCAGCTATTGCTGAGGGATGGTTGAAGAGGTTACTGCCCCTAATTTCTCATTCCTGATGTCTGCTGAACTTCACATTCTTCAGACTTGCCCTGAAAGGCACTCCCAGGAGCAGCCCGCCTTGCTCATCTTTGTTAAAATGGGCTGGATAAGTAAAGATGAGGGAATGATTATGTGGGGGAATTGGGGACATATTAAGATCTAGAAGGAGAAAGAGTGTCCTGATGGCTGTAAATTATTTCCCTCAAGCAAAGAGGAGGAGGAATTGAGAACACCTTCTCATACATCCAGTGGGATTTACAGCAAAAAATGAGGTGACCCCCAGGAGGCAAAATTACACAAGGGAATTAAACATTTCTGAAAATCCTGTACCTTTCCTACCTTCTCTTTAAGCACCTAAAAACTTTGTAAATTTGGTCTTTAGCTGTTAGTACCTTGAACTCAACGTTTTACCTGAACTTAATTGAAATTTGAACAAGCTGAAGCTGATCCTCGCACTTTATTTTAGTCAATAAATGGTGATATAGGGAGAGGGAGGGATCAAAATCCATCTAATATTTCTCTCCTATTAGTCACAAAATGCTTTAATAAAGGTACAAATAGTCCAAAAGTTAGCAAAAAGAAATTGCAAAAAATTATTGCATATCTTCTTCATTGTAAGAATATAAGAAAGTAATACTTAATCTGATATGTCATGGTGGCCTCTGTTCTGGTTTAAAGGATGTTGAAGTCCAAGTGCAATCTTCTGTTTTGTGCTATTTTAGATAGGATAAAAGGCCCAGAAATCAGAAGTGTTAGAATAACCCCGTTACTATGTGAAGTTGGATGAGGTTGGACTTTCAAGATAAGGACATCAATATTTAGCAGCTATGACAAATGTATAATACTCATATCAGAGTCTGGAAATGTACACAAATATGCAAATATCTCAAACTTGGAAGATGCATTCAATGTTTTGAAATTAAATTTTTGTGTAGAACAACAGGATTAGTAAAAACTTATTAAAATAAATCTCTGAGAACCACTGTATCAAAGTCATTAACTTTGCCAAGTTGTCTTGCCAAAGAGGACAGAATTAATTCTGCAGACCATTAGGAAGGTGTGAATGACAGTCTAGACTTTGAGGAGAATATGGAGGCATAGAGAAGAAAAGGAAAAATGTAGCTGGAATGAGGGGAGGAGGAAACATGAGTTCTTGCTGAAGTTCTTCAGACAAGTAACTAGTTGGTCACAAGCAGGTACTCTCAGGTGATGTTGGCTCCAACAACTGGTGGTCTGCCCCTATCTTGGAGACCTTATTGGGTAAAGAAAGTGTCTTCCACTCTTAGGCCATTTCAGAGGCAGGTGAGCTCTTCTGTTTCATTCCAACACTGCAGAGAGCGTTTGGTCTTGGGTTCACACGAAAAGGCTGAGCAGGTGGAGATGTAAAGGGAATTGTGAAGACAAGAATTTGGAGAACAAGATCGCACACTGATGGAGCTGTGACTCTTGGGAATGTGTCAGTGATGGTTGTTCATGGAGTCTTGCATTCCCAGTGAGGAAATGAGCTTCAGCTGCCACAACGAGGCTTAAAAGAAAATGATAGAATAAGCCATTTAAAGTTTCGTTTTACTTATCTAATAACCTACTTTGGCCTGTTCATTTCCAAATGCTTGCTCCTCTTGTTTACCAGATGTTATATCAGTACAATCCTTGGACTTTATCAGCAGGCATTTCTGTAGACTAATCACCCATTGTTTGTTGTGATAATTCCCTTTTTCTTGTAACTGAAATAAACCTCCTAGACCCTAGTTTCTGCAACAGTTATGATCATGTGTCAGTTCTTTACAAATTGTGCAAGTGTTCGTCTTCCATAGACTTTATCACAACATATAAACTACAAGGTATATAGTTTGAATGTAAGAGAAAATAGCAAAGTGTTTCTTTCAACTGTTAAAAAAAGAAACAAATTAAAATTCTTTTTAATGTCAGAACAAGACTATTGTAATTATTCTCTGCTCAGAGCAGTAAGTTCTAGAATGTTCTGCTATTCTAGCTATAAAAATCTCTTTCAAATTGCTTATAGAGCATAGATAATATATGTTCGTTACCTTGTCTAGAAAGTATCTGACCAAAATTTCTAAAGAGAAAACAGCTGTTTGCATTATAGGAACCTAGGAGTTTATTTGGAAAATACATTTTAGTAATATTAAATTTACTTACAGAAATTGTAAGTTAATACCATTCAGATAAAATACACCCCATAAACTGCACCTACATCTTTACATGTATATTCAGCTTCATAACAAAGCAGATGATATAGAAATTCACAATACCTAGACTTTAATTGTGAAAGTTCCTCTTCTTCTGACAGATGATCAGATATTGGGGATATATATATAAATATCTGCTCATAACTTTAATTTATTTTTTAGTTCACTTGAGTAAAGTTGTGACCCTTACTTTCGTAAGGCTTTTCATTGCTGCTTTCCACAGATAACTTGGTAGACCAATTCCACTAGAAAAATGGTACTAAAAGGTGGGAAAATTAATTCTATTCAAATCTTGACTTTCAAACTGCGTATTTCATCTCACCCTGGATTTGATTCCACATTATTTGATCCCACTGTATTGCTAAAGATAGAATGTTTCTCACCTCTGCTGTTTGACACTACATCAAATAATAGGAAGGCGATCATAGTTTTCTGTCACTTAGTGTGACACAAATTAAGGTTTGGGCTGAAATAATCTGAACAGGTTTTCAGTCCAAGCAGAAGAATAACCTGTTAGTTCTTGGAAAATAAATGTGTTTCAGAAGAATATGAAAAATGTCTTCCATGGCTAGAAAACCTCCCAAAAATGCTTATAAAATGCCCATGGGTTTTAGTGTCCTTGTTTATTATGAGACTGGAAGAAGCTGTGAGTCTTCTTGGGACAATGTCTGCATTATCTGTGTTTTAATACTTTAATTTCAGCTCTTCCTGGGACAAAAAGTGCTGACACAAATTCCGTATCAAGTCTTGAACTGCACTGTAACAGCAAATGCCATCCTAGATAAAAAATTCTTCTTGAAAAATTGTACTAAGAATATGCCAACTAGTATATGCAAAAAGGATCAGGATATTAATTTAACCTGACTAGGGAGTAGATTATACTATAAATAGGACTCTGAGACTGCATCTACTGCAAGGCTGGTCATTTCCTACAAAATCCTTTGCACATATATTTGCCCTAATCCTGTAATGTGATCCCCAGTCTAATCCTTACACCTAGCTATTATACTATACTAATTTTGCTATGCAGAGAGTTGTGCATACATAAAGATTTACTTACTCAGATCCATTGCAGTATCAGAGCAGAGGCACTGTTCACAGATCGAACGTATAGAAGTATATAAAGGATTTTACACAGAAGGTAAGTTAATGGATGATTTACACACTTGACATTCCAAATTCTTGGAAATATTGAAAATAATTGAGAAAGGTCAAAATCTGAATGAAAACAAGGATTCTCCAAACTCAAAGTGTCATGTGTACTAGCACAACCTATTTTGGAGCGGCCTGGATTTCAAGATTGTTTCAGCCAAAGTCCAAAAATAACCTTTTGTTTCACCCCTGTTGGGGGTTACTTGGGAGAAGGCCACACAGAAACAAAATGGACATGATTACAGCATAAAAGTCACCTTAATCCTAAATTCCATATCCTTGCAATTGTTTCAGTTACAGACAAAAAGACTGTACTTTTTTTTTCTTTTCTTTTTTTTTTCTGGGCCTCTGCACAACTAAGCCCTTCCTGAATCTCCTGCTGTTCCCTCTCTTAGACCTGGTGTGCTGCTCACTCTTTTCTCCTGAGATGTCATCTCCTCCTACTTAAACCACTTTTGCCTGATGTCACATATATTGCACCACAGACTTAGTCTAAAACCTATTCCTGTACCAAACATGGTAACTTTCACCTATTAGATGTTTCCTTGTAATTTTCCTTTTCTGTCCTCCCGCTTAGGATTTCTCTGCCAATAATGGCTGTATTTTTTTTTTTCTCTCCAAGCCAACAATGGTACTTTTTTCCTTGCAATGTTCCTTTTCTCTATCTCTTTGCAGTGTCTCTCTTCACAAATATCTAACTCAAAGTGTACATTCAGTGAAGACACATATTTAAGAAAGTCTTTTCAAAATAAGTGTAAGGCGTATGTTTTTCTAATAAGAATGAAAACAGAGGGAGTTATTTTATTTAAAGATCTAGAGTATCTTCTAGGTAGAAAAACATGACGTGACTACTGAAGTATCTTTACTAGTTCTCATGTTTAAATGGCCTCATGAGAAGAAGAACTAACGAAACCCTTATTAAGGCAGGAAAGAAGTTGATGAGTTGGAGAAGATTAAAAAGCAGATCAATCAGTATTAAGGCTGATCTGTTATACCCTTGGTGGACCAGGTTACCCTCTTGTTCCTTAATTACAGTTTATCTGTTGTCTTCTGAAGAACTTCTAATGTAGAAATAGGATTTACTGCACATCAAATTTTTTTTGGGGGGGGGGGTGTTAAACTATCATGTAATTGACTTAAGTGTGAAGAAAAATATGGTGATCATTGGTATAATAGAAAAGTCATGTGACCTGAACAGTAGTTAACAAAAGTTTTATCTAATAGCTGTGGAAAATGGTTCCTATTGCTTTTCCTATCTTTCAGAAAGGACATATACATTGCAGTATCTTTACTAATTTTACATCCTCTAGTTGATGCAAGGATTCTTGAAATAAGTCTAACCCACTTCAATTATTTTAAAATTAGTACTTTTCTTTTCCTCATTCTCTCCTCTTCACTATTTTCCTTCCATAGGAAACAAGCTGTTTTTACACTCAGTGTGCTGACAAATGTACTATTGCCTCAATTAGTTAAGTGAAATACCTGAAAGATTATCATGGGATACCTTCCCCACTTTGTCTTCAAACTTTTCAGCTTGACTAGTTAACCAATAATAAGGTCTTTGCACCATTCTGTTACAAGTTGGTTTATACACCACCAACTCCCCCCCCCCCCCATATATTCATAAACTATATATATATTCATAAGGTTTTTTTAATACTATACATATACCTGTGGTGTGTGGGGAGTTGTATGTATGTAAATACTTGTGTTTTGGAAGAAAGAAAGGAGCTGAGATGTAAAACAAAAATGCATAGCATTGCTTGTAAGTTTGAAAGTCTAAAGAACATTTTTGTATATATGGGACATAGTTGGCTCTGGTTGGTATGGCTTTAACACGCTGTGGTTAATCCTTCGTGCTATGTCTTGAAATACTTGTATTACTCAATTTTAGGTAACTAGCTACTAAGATAGATCACTAGGTTTTTTGTAGATTTCTCTTTTTGGTAACCATACCACTGTACCCATACTCAGGCTCCTGAACGAAAAATGACAACAGTAATGTCTGATAAAAAGATGGAAAATAAACTCCAGACCGTTTGAAAACTGAAAACGGGGGAAGGGGGAACAAACAACCCCTCTCTGTTTTCAGTAGAGTTGGTATATAACTCGCAACTAACTCTTGGCAAAACATTTGGTCTTAGTGAGGCTGTATTTTTACTAATAAATTGTCGTCTTTTTTTTTTTTTTTTTTAATGTTTTTACAAATTATGGACAGGTATTTTGGAACTATGATAATATATTTTAAAGAGATAAACACATCTTTCTTTAACACTTTATGGAAGTTTTTTAAGTCACTACTTCTGACATTTTAATGATACATCAAACACACTTTTTGATCTCTGTGATCATTGTATTTACAGTCTACTATGGCAAAGAGTAAAGACCTCAGGGTACCTTTAAAGTATATGTCCATTAAGGTCACATACAACAAGTATCGAGGTAGAAGTTACATTTGACTACCATGTGTGTTAAGTCTGAATTCTTACTGTGTAAAACAATGGTAAAAGAACTGAAGTTCACAAACATAGTCCAGTTATTGTTTAGCCATTATGAAAGATACTACAAAAATACACTGATTATAACTATATAATGGGAGAAAACCTCAATTTTCCCTGTTGGGAGCTTCCTAAACTAAAACTTATTATCTGGCTTCAAATATTGCTGTTGACTTCTGCGAACCTTGCTAACCACAGCTTGAAGAAAATGTCTTTTTACTGTTCATTTCACACCCAAAGCAAGCCATATTATTAAGTGGTACCCATATTTACCATTAAAAAACCCCTAAATTTCTAAGAACTTGAACCTATGTGTCTCTAGTGGGATGTTTTTGTAGGAAAACTATATGTGAGGTGTAGCTTATGTATTAATTTTAAATGTCTATTAAAAATACATTAATCATCATAGCACTAATTTCTGTGTCTTTATGATATGAAGTGATAGAAATACTTGTGCATAATGTGTATGGAAGTCCTGAATGCTATCTAACATGTTTTAGCTATTAAGCTTAAATTTTAATATGAGATTTTTCACATTTTAAAATGCAGTAAAATCCAGGAGAGAAGAAGGAATAAAAACTAGTAATGCCATGCAGGCTTTTTATTAATGAATCCTCTGTCAAAGCAAGTGCACTGAAAACAAAATTGAAGATGACATCTAGTAAAATATTAGTCTCTGTTTCCTTTTGAGTTTTTTTGTGTCTTGGTAGTCTTTTGTGACTTGCAGCAATTTATAAAAAACAATGTTGCTGTCATTTACTGCTCTTGTCCCTTCATGAATGGCCACCAAAATCTTATTTTGAATTAACAACACAACACTGCTAGGGACCAGCATAAGTGTCCTGTTTATTACTTTCAGCATTACCTGTGTTTTGCAAGTCAGAAATACTATTAAAATAAAAACAGCTGGTGGGTCTCATCCTGCTCTTTCTTGCCTTGGTGTAAGTCATGTAGAATACACTGAATCATGTGACTTATTTTAGTGATAAGGAGGAAGCTTAAGTCCTATATAAATTGTGTTCCAAAAATATCAAGTAGGGAACAGAAGAAATTATTTTCCACTTACCCAGTTTAATAATTTAAAAATAGGTGTAATTGTGAAGGAATTTGTGCTAGCTTCTGAGTTGTATTTTAATAATAGTGTTTGGAAAGTGATCATGCTAAACTGAAATTCCACTGACAGGTAATTTAGATGCTTGTTTCCCAGTGTTCAGGGGATATCTGTGTGGAAGCATAATTTCCAATTAACTTCTGTGGATCTGTGGGAGGAACCACTTTTTTACATCTGCATGTAGGAATATCATTCTTAAGGCTTAAGAGCAAATCCCATAGCTAGAGCTATGCTTGTGAGTATTGCCTTTATGCAAAGCATCCTACTATAGCTCCCCTACAAACAGTATCACTTCTTATACTTTTAGGCTGAATTCTCTTTTGCTTTCACTGAGCGTGATCTTACCTTGCAAATAATTCTGGTTTTGTACTGTTTGAATTCAAGCAGCTAAAAGGTAATGGATTATTTTTTATAATGAAACAGTTTTAAACCCCAGATCATAAAAAAGTGAAGTTGTAATATTACTATGAGCAGTATTCTCAACAGCTACATTTGTATTCACTAAGTATTCAAAAGAAAGAATTATAACAAAAATAACACTCGTCATTAACAGGTGAACTGAACCAGCAACATTGTTTTGAGCTGTAATGTACAAGGTACTTTAACATCAACATTGTCTTCGGTGCCACAGTGAGGTAAACAGGCAATGCGATGTTTTTCATTTCTGGGAAGTACACAAATAAGCCATTACAGAGTGCCGGTCTCTTCTAAATCCAACTTTCTCTCTATTTTCTTGCATAGCTTTTGAGAAGAAAACTTCTGTTCCCATTTAGTTAATTGTAAGCTTCAGCTTCATCTCCAAAGTGTAGTGGGGGGGGTGGGGTGGTTTTTTGTTTTGTTTTGTTCTAATTTTTATTTTATTTTAGGGTTTGGGCTTAGTTTGGTGTGGTTTTTGGTTCTGTGTTCTGATGGAAATCAAACTTGATTCAAACTAGATATTGCTTATTCAGCTTTGGATCTGATTCTGTGCATAGATGTACATTTCCACTTCAAGCAATATATTTCTTATAAACAACAATGATTATTTTTTCCCACATGATGGTGCTCAGTTAATGATAGAACGATTCTGTGTCTTGTTAATTCTGCATTGTTTGAAATGTGGTTCCATAACTTTCTGAATACTATCTAAACATCTCTTGGATGGCAACTGCTAATTTGTTTCTAGCTTTATAGGATGTTTTTGTAAAACTTCATTGTTACACAAACAAGTATCCACACAATCTTTGGAGATGAGTACTGTGATCCTGCTTTTTGGGGTAGGAAAGTAGGGACAGAAAAAGAATTTTATAACCTTATTAAGGTTATATCAGATTTGAGATCTGATATAGTTTATTCACCATTGACTCATTTTTGGTTTGACAGTAAGATTATCTTCAGGTCTTAATTCACCTTCTACTTTCCAGAAGACGAGGCAGCATCTCCTCTTATACAAATTTGACGCACGCTTGAAACCTGGGTCTGTGAATGTATGATGAGCTTTCTAACTATACAAAGGCCAAATCAATATTGTATAGACAGTTATCATTCTATGTAGTTGAACAATATGAATAATGAAATTAAACCTGAAGTGTATGACTTCCTATATATTTTAAAAGGAAATACAAAAACGTAAATTGCAGCCTAATATGCCGGTGATATCAGTACAACTAGAAGCTTTTGAATCTACCTACCACATTGACTTTTCTGTACATTAGTAAATGGAGTGTCTGTGAACATCGGTAAGCTTGCACCCTTTATTTGCACCAGCACAAAAAAGAAATGAGGCTTTTGCCAAAATGTTTCACAGGTGTTTGCCAGCAGCAGAGGAAAAGTGAGGTTTGAATCTTTAACTTCACTCGAGATACTGTCATGTATGGATTTTTCGGCTCTCTCCCCCTGTACTTTGCTTGTTCGACCCTTTCCTCCCCAAACTGTCCTTGATGCAATCCTGTATTTTCCCCATGTCATTCTGTCTAGCTAGCCAGCTTCGGTTTCCTTTCTCAATTTTCACCTTGTTCCCGGTGGTTTGCCCCATTGTTTCAGAGCTGCTCTGCTTCACCTCCTGCTGCTCATCTTCTATCTCATTCCCTTTGAGTCTAATACAACCGGGGTATATTTCCCAATGACCTTTTTGGTTTTTGCTTCTCCTGACGACTTCTTTCTGTCTAAAGCCTCGAGGGTTTCCAGGTTCCCCGCAGAGCTCCAGCTATTCCTTACTCCAACATCTACTTCCTGTTTGCCCTCATCTCTTTCATCCTAATTACTAATCATGTCCCAGGCCCATTTCCTAGTACAGCTCTTCCTTTACATTATGTTCCAGTGAGTTTCTCCTTTATTTGCTGAGATTTCTTAACCTGTACTTTTCCTCCTCGCTTGAATCCTGAAAATGGCTGGGTTTTTTTTTTTGGTTTTTTTTTGTTTGTTTGTTTTTTTTAACTGAAATGAAACGTTCCAGAGATATATTCTGTCTGAAGCAGATTGCCATGTCTGGCAGAATTTCATACAATAGAAACCATGGTCATATAGTAGGAATTGCTGGCAGATATGTAATCACACGTAGGTCTCTAAAACTCACGTAAGATATGAGCAGCCTTTACTGGGTCAGACAAAGGGTCTGTCTAACTCAATATCATCTCTCCACTGTGACTAACAGCAGATAGGGGGGGAAAAGAGCATGCTAACGAGACGAGTATTGTAACCCTTTTTCTTGCAAGCTTTCCCAGTCTCTAGCAACCTAGTCACCTCCTGAGGCAGAGGTGCTATCTTTGTGTTTAAACTTTGACCCAGGCTGTCCCTTGCTTTGGCAGAGCTTCAATTACGCAGCTTTGTTCTTGAAAAGTTCTGCTGTTGGTTTATGCACAACAAAAGAAAGGGGCCAACATTTCTTTAGGCAGAATGATCGTTGATTAGGGTAATACTCTGAACACACACTACTTCAGACTAAATTAGCCTGTTCATGGCAGATGAACAGCAGGTTGTCATTCTTTGTCCTTTCCTAGTATTTTCAAACTCTCAAAATTCCCCTTTTTCCATTGGATGCCCAGGCTAACAAACAAATAAGTGGATGGCAATTTCAAACACAAAAGTAAGCTGCAGGCAATCCTTTCTGACTGTTAATTTGATTTTTCACTGACTGTTTTTTTGCATAATTGTAGAAGGTAAGTCGAGGTCAAGTGCTTATGCCAGGGAAGGAATAAGCAGCTCCTAACCTCTTATATTATGAGGTAATTAGTGGTACTGTGGAATATTAATAAAGAAACTTGAAAAATATGCTTTTGGTTAAATTATAAGTGAAGAAAAGAAGGTGTGCAATCGTGACCAAAAATGCTACAACATGCTGCTGCTTGCATATATTGTGTGCAAAACTCTCTCCCCATGCCCTCATTTTCTGGGTAACTAGCAATATCTAAAAAGATTATACAGTGCATCAAAATGCAATATGCTATGCTGAATGCCCAAGCAACTGTGGATAAGTGGGAGGAAATGTATGGCTGAGATTATATTTTGCATACTGTTGGGTAATGTGAAACAACAAACCTTATTTTCTTAGATAGTGCTTTGTTATAAATTGTAAGCCCCTGACTAAATCTCATTTGCAATGTAGATGCTAATGGCAACCTGCAGTGTAGCCGAAGTGCTATTAGTCCTTAGTTTCTCCGCTCTGGTACTGACTTTCTATAAATTTTTTATATTTTGAATTCTGCAAAATGCTCCACAGTAAACAAAGACAGGAATACAGGGAGTGGGCTATTTACCTGAAGTGGATATAAATTACCTAAAGTGGATATATAATACAAAAATCAAAATTAGATTTCAACTCTTGCTTACCTGTCCTTGCCAGCAAAAATATGTAATATTTTAAAGACAGTGTCTAGGTATCCTAGATATTCAAATTTGAAATTAATATAGTAGAACTGAAAGCTGGTTTCCTGAAACAAGGTAAAAATCACCTGGGTTTGTATTCTACCTTTTCTTAAACATTAAAAAAAGAAATAAACAGGAAAAAAGAAAACAAGAGAAAATGAAAACCAAAAACCTGTCAGTGACTATTCAGACTCCCTAGTTTGTGTTTTGCTAAAAGCTTAAGAAATAATTTTTCAGGACTTGACTACAAACTTTCGGCTGCTCCTTCACCTCCCTTTTAAATGCTCTCAGCTGTTCTGACTCTGCTTTACTGAACTTCTTGTCCTCTGCTCACTGAAATTTCAACCTGCTAAATTTGTCTGCTTTGAACTACTCCAGACTTAATGCTTCTGCATTTTCCAACTAACCCTCTGAAGTTAAGTACCAGTCTGTATTAAGAAAGATTACTCTTATGAGTAAAATGTTGTAGAATATGCTAAATTCAAGTGCAAAATAGGATGCTACACTTCAGTTTCTCTTCCTATGTAGTTTGAAGCTTTTTGTTGTGTGCATCATTTTTGTAAAAAGTTTCTTTAGTTCTACTTCAGAAAAGTTAGGGGGTCATTTTGTGTTACGTAGAACAGAAATGTATTTTTTTAAAAGCTTAATTGTTACCAGTTGGTCATAGTACATAGCTATTGTCATAACCAGTTTATAACAGTATGCCATGATTGCAAGTATTTGTAAAGCACAGCAGACTTCCTTCCCCTTTCCTGAAGTTCTCACAGTTGAAGAGGCCTTCAGCGTGTTCGCTTATAAAGAATTCGATACTGTCCCTCCATCTTGTGCATCACCAGGTTTTCGTTGTTGGTAGAGCTCTCGCTGTCATTGCTATTGCCTCCTCCTGGCTAGCGGTGAATACATTTCAATAACTGTAATTTGTGTTCACCACTGTCAACGTGAAACATGCCACATAAACCCTCTGGCAGCTATCCATCCTTTCTGGGGTGTGTATCTGCATAATTTTTTGGTGGTGTTTATTTTGTTGTTGTTGTTGTTGTTGTTTTGTCCTAAGGCTTTCTTTAAACATTTTCTGTCTGATGGTTTTTAAGAAATTTCCATGGACTCTCAATGAAGATCTAAGCTTACTGAAGCTACTATGTCATAGAGCCCTCAAAACAGCATGGTGTTTACAGCTCAGGCTTTGTGTTGTGTGTGAGGAAGTATAATATTAGCCACTTCAGGACTGGTGGAGTCATTAAATGGCAACCTGACCCCCCTGGAAAACTGTATCTTTTTCCCCCCCTTTTCTGGTGATTTTTGGTGACTCAAGATTGAGAAATAAATTTCTGTCTTTAAATGTATACACAGGTTATTGTCTTCTGACTGCCTGTAGTAGAATTGAGAACATGTTCCTCTCTCCTTCACTGTATGCGTACTTAGATGGTGTTTGAGGCAGATCATTGTCGTGGTTTAAGCCTAGACAGACCCTAGGCACCATGCAGCCACTCACTTGCTTGGTCCCCCCATCTCAGTGGGATGGGGAGGAGAATTGGAAAAAAAATAAAACTTGTGGGTTGAAATAAGAATGATTTAATAATTAAAGTCAAATAAAATGTAATATTAACAATAATAATAAAATAATAATAATAATAATAATAGTAATGAAAATGAATATAATAAAATCTTTTAAAAAATCCCAAACAAACAAAACCACCAAAAAAAAACAAAACAAGAGAAGTGATGCACAATGCAGTTGGTCACTACCTGCTGACCGATGCCCAAGCAGCGATCTGCCCCTCCCAGCCAACTGTCCCCAGTTGATATACTGAGCCTGACATTCTATGGTATGGAATATCCCTTTGGCTAGCTCAGGTCAGCTGTCCTGGCCATGCTCCCTCCCAGCTTCTTGTATACCTGCTTGCTGGCAGTTTCATGGGAAACTGAAAAATCCTTAACCTAGGATAAGCGCTACTTAGCAACAACTAAAACGTTAGTGTGTTATCAATATTATTCTCACACTAAATCCAAAATGCACTGTACCATACAAAGCCAGGATAGTCATGGAAAAGAAAGCAAGCTGAAACATGGCAACAGCACACAGGCTACAACCTATGCGAGACCTGTCGCAGATTTCAAAGCTTCAGATTTACCTTAACAACCTCTGTTGCTGAGCGCTTTGACAGAAGTGAAAATCTGATTGTGCTCTTCTGGATTTTGCAAGTGTTGCAACAGGATTTTCTGTGTTCCACCAGTAGGGACATGCTGTAGCACCAAACCTAGCTACAAGTGTGATACCTGCCAGTGAGACTAAATGGAAAGCTATCAAGAGAAATCAATTTTGGGGTTCTGCTTATATTGAACTGGAAGATGTGAGAATAATTTTGAAAAAAAAAAAAATTAATAATTGCTGTCATTCAGTATTAAAAATAGTCCATTTTAAGGACAAGGCTAAGGTGATTCCCAATGAAGGTAGAAGCCTGCCATGAATTTGAAGTTTATGAGCTAACTAAGAAACTGATAGTACTGTGAGATCTTGGAGACTTCCAAAGTAATAGTGACCGTAAGGCAGTCTCCCTTTTCAGATGCCACTTCTGAAAACTGAGCTGGCAGCTCTATATCAACTACTTTGTACAGGCTTCCAGTACAAGGAGAATTAGATTCATCATCTCAGTAAAATACTGCTTTGTTCTTCAGAGCCAAGGTGGGGTTATCGTGGGTAGACTTGATATTGTGCTATAAAACCTAAGCATCAGCATTTTCTGAGGTTTGGGGTTTGTTTATTTTCCTTTTAATTATCTGTTGCAAAGAAAGACCCTTTTTGTCCCTCCTGGAGCCTTTCTCCATGGGAGAGGGGTTCAAAGCCCTCTATCCGTTTGGAGAAAGGGAGAACCCCAAATAAATGGGAAATAGCAAGAAATAAATATAGCAGTACTGTAAAATAGCAAGAGACTGACAGGCTTCCCCTCCATAATGTGCAGTGGCTTTGTAGATCAGGGATTGTACTCACGCTTCTTTTATTCGGTGTCTTTTAGTCCTGAAAGAGCATGGAGAAGGTTTGCTATTGCTGCTACAGAAAGTGAAATGACTGTACCATGGGGCTTCATCTGGCAGCATTTAAAGAGACATGGTACCAGCCTGAGCAAGTTACTCATCTCAATGTGGGAGCAGGTTGTATGCCTGCTTTTTTTTTTTTTAATTTACACATTAGATCTCCTGGACTAGGATCTAAGTCTCGATTCTCTCTTTCACTGGCAAAAAAAAAAAAAAAAAAAAAAAAAAAAAAAAAAAAAAGTTTGTTTTTTCCAGGAATTTTTCAGGGAGGGATTTCTAAGAAATGATCTAGGAAAAGCTCGCAAGGAAGCTGAAGATGCCTACCCCTTAAACAAATAAAGAAAATAGCCTCGACATGCAAATAACGCGTGAGACCACACACCTGATGGAGCATTCTCCATGTTCTAGTCTCTCTCTCCGGTGAACGTCTGCAGGGCCGCTTGCTATGCGCGTCGGCAGTGTTTCCCCTCTCAGCAAAGTCAGATCCCGCGCTTTACCCGGCAGAACGGTTACTGCCAAAACAGGGTGCGTGTGCGCTAATACGCCTCGAGCCTAGGAAACTTCTTATGTGCCGGAGCTGAGAGCTGGACGGGTCGGGTCGGGTCGGGTCGGGTCAGGCCAGGCTGGGGGGCGGAGGAGGGCCCGGCAGCCCCGGGGGCGGCCGCTGGTTCCTGTGCCGCTCCCGCCCCGCTCCAGCCGCAGGTAGATAAAGGTTCCCCTTCCCAACTCCCTGCCCTCCCCGCAGCCCGTCCCTCTCCGCCGGCCCCGGCCCCGGCCCCCGTTTCCGTGGCGGGGGGCGCGGGCGCTGCCGGCCGGGGCCCGCGGCGTCCACCGGGCGGTGGGGTCCGCACCTGGGCGCGGCGCGGCCGCCGACGGGCGGCGGCGGCGGCGGGGGCGGGAGCGCTCTGCGGTGCCGGGGCTGACGAGCGGGGGGCTCCCGGCGCCGGAGGCGGCGCGGCGGCATCCCCGTCCCCATCTCCATCCTCCTCCTCCTCCTCCTCCTCCTCCCCCCACAGCCTTCCCTCCCTCCCTCCGCCTCCTCCCTCCCTTCCCCCGGGCGCCCTCTGCACTTTCTTCTCGAACCACCCTCCCAGGCAAACTTTGATGGAGAACCTCGCATCGCGCTGGAAAAATGCCGGTGATGAAGGGATTACTGGCACCCCAGAACACCTTCCTCGACACCATCGCCACCCGGTTTGACGGCACACGTGAGTCCGGGCTGGGGCAGCGGGCGTCGGCTCCGAGCGCCCGAAGCAGGGGATGCGCGGGGGGTACCGTGCATGCGGTGGGAGCCTCCTCTTCCCTCCCCTCCGCCCTCCGGGGGTTTCCTTGGTACCGGGAGTCGGCAATGAGGAGCGGGAGGCGAGGGAGCTCCCAGCCTCTCCCGCTCTCCTGTCCGGCTTCTCCACAGCTGTGCGGGTGAGGAGGGTGCCGTGTCCCCTCTCCTCCCGACCCGACCCCCCGCGCGGGGGCTCCGGGAGGGCCGGGGCCGGGGCCAGCCGGGCTGCCGCTAGAGCCACGACATCTGCAAGAAAGTTGTGCGCTGGGCTGGGCTGGGGCTGAGGCTTTCCCCCCCCCCCCCCCCGCCCCGCGCCCCTGCCAGCCGAGAGACTGCGAGGGAAAGGCAGGCTTCGGAGCCTGGCCAGGGCTTCGGCAGGAGGTTTGGGGATTTTTTTTTTTTTTTTTTTTTTTTTTTTTCTGCATTACCCCCAGCCCCGCTATTAAATTTCCCTAAAAGCTGAATTCCTCTAGGTCGGGCTCAGCAGTGGCAGCGGCAGTTGCAGGCTGTCAGTGGAGGGAGGAAGGAAGGAAGGAAGGAAGGAAGGAAGGAAGGACGGACGGAAGAGCCCTTCAGCGGCAGCGCCCCGCTGGCAGCGGCGTCCGGCTGCAGCACCATGGACGGGGCCCGGCCCCGCGCGGGTCCCGGCGGGGCGGGGCGGTGGGGGGCTCCGCTCCCCGCTCCCCGCTCCCCGCTCCCCGCGCCGCTGCCCGCCGCGCACGGCTCCTCCCGCGGCGCCCGCCTCGGCCCCCGTCGGCGGCTGCCCGGGCGAGGCGCTGCCGTAACGCGCGGAGCCGGCTCCCGTGCGGGAAGTTGGCTTGCTCCCCTGCGGCTGTGGCTTAGGAGTTGTCCGTGCCTTTGAGTTTTGCTTCTTCTCTAATGGGGCTCCCACATAGGAAAGAAAAGAAAAGGAGCGGGGAGAGAGCAGATTTGGGCCAAAATGAACCCCCTTCCCTTTAATTCCCTCGAAAAAAAATCCAGACATCCAATGCTGAGGAAAAACAAACTCAGATTTGAGTTGCTGTCAGCCGTTTCTTGAAGGATAATGTTGTAATCTAGTGGGTTTGGAACCTTCTTGGTCCTGTATCTATTGGCATTTTCTCAATGGTTCAGTTACTGTGTGATGAAGACAACTGAACCCTGATTACCAAACTAGTAAGTAGTAAAATGTCAAGAAAATCATACAGTCATTGGGATCAATTGCAGAGAAGCACAGAACTGCGTTGTAACTGCTCTGCTACTCTGCGAATATGTAGCTAATTGTGATTCAGGGCTGTATGTAACTGATACTTCCTTATAAAGCAATCCCTTTTAAGACTACTTAGATGTACCTTTAAATTCCTTCAACTGCAGAACTCAAAGTCCTTTTCCCCCACCATCCACCCTTTTGTTTCTGTAAAGCGTATGGGTATTATTTACTGCATATTGAACCGTGCAGCTCTAATAAGAGTTTTGTTGCTGATACTGTCATCTGCCAGAAAAGCAGTTCTTCCCTGCTTTGTGCTCAGGACCCTCCCCCTTTACCATGGCTTCCTTTTAAAGGATGGAGCACACAGCCTGCGAGCTCTACACACGACCATTTCAAAAATTCTATATCATTCTTCAAAGATGCAGTTTAGCAAGCAACATTGGTGATGATGTGCAGGTCTTTCATTAAACAAACACTAGAAAAATGTTGAATCCCTGTGTTCTCAGTGATACCAACAGACAAGTGTGGTAGAAAGTTTATGCTTAGCTGAATTCTGTAGCCAAATGTAGCTACGTTTTTGAACCAATAATTCCACTAACCTTCATGAAGTCAATTGGGCAAATCTTAAACAAGAAGAAACAGACCCCAGTGTCTTACTTTGAAATCTCTAATGCTAACAACTTATCTACTTTTTCCTGGGATGTAATTGAAAAAGAATATAATTAGGTATTTAAGTATCTCCAGAAAATACAGCACATTACATTTTATTACAGGCAGTGAAATTTTTATTTTTAATTAGTGTTTCAGAATTTGGCTTAAATATTAAACAGGCCTATTCTAGAAGCCATCATTGTATGATTATCAGGAAGTGAAACATTCCCAGAAGTTCACAAGGGAAGACTTTTTAAGAACTATGTAGTCTTACATCTAATGAAACTTTGGAGGATGGTACAATTCCATGGAAAACTGGTAGCATGTCTCTTAATTTACAGAATAGCATAAATTCTCTTTGAGAGTGTTAGAGTAAAATGATGAATCAACTTAATGTCGTCTGAAACAAAGCTATGTATACGAATCCACATCATAGCTCAGTTTAAAATCTTCAGAAATAGCCCATCTCCTTTGTTGCCTTGATACAACATATTTTTCCTTTAAAAATGCTAAATTCAAATATAAAATTATTGCTTCTTTAACTGACCCCCCAAAAAATTTCAGATAAAGAAGTACAATTTTGTAATCTGAGCATCAAGTAGAAACATTAAAGCAAATTTTGTTTTAATTTAAATTGTCTAGGCGGTATTCCTGAGGTTGTTCAGGTGGCTAAAGCTAGAAGTAATACTGATGGCTAACCCTAGCAGGAATCAGTCCCATGCCTTACTAGTTTTATAGGTGATACAGTCTGTGAAAGGACTAGAACTGATACATGGTACTGAACCTGAAGCTATGTTTCACAAACTACTTTGACCTCACACATGATGATATTTAAATGTTAAAACACGGTTTTGTGTCAAAGGGCTGCTTTTTTGGTTGTTGTTTTAACATAGTCTGTAGTCAACAGACCTCCTTTCATTTTAAGCCTCTGGGAAGGATATATTATGTTGTCATCAGTGATAGACTAATCCACCAATGCATCTTTAATCCAGAAGAGGGATAATTCTAATTCTGGGCAAGAGTGCAAGAAGGGATTCCAGATAATATTAGAAAATATGCTTTGCTTTGCACAGAACTTTTAAAAAATTCATTCACATAAGTATTTTAATTTTACTATTGCAATGATTTATGTCTAATTAGCAATTATAAATCACATCATGAAAAAACTTCATGTCTCAAAAAAGCATAGATAACAACTGCTTGACTGTTACTTCAGCTGCTCAGAATTCTCACAGTGGATATTTTGTATTGTTGTATATATGTTACACATACATATTATTCACATATGAAACCAGGGAATATATGCCCAACAAAAAGAATGAGATTAATGTTTGGGTGACTCCTAGCTGTGCGGGAGATCCCAGAGATCTCCTGCAAACTTCCCATTACCTGTGTTGCATATGTGGAAGAACAGCATTAAGGGTTTGCCTATCTGGATTTCCATGACAGAGCTCTTGGATCTCCCTATGTGCTATTATACCTTCACCTTCTTACAACTCTGACCTGTCTTTTGTGTTCCTGACATCGTAGTTTAAGTCAATGCTTTCTCAAAGGGCTTTTTATCCCCCTGATAACTAAGCACCAGGTCATCCAAGACTTTTGCCCCCTCTGTTTGCAGTGTGTTTATGTGGTTATTGCTCGTTCAGAAAACAAAAATACGCATTTTCAAATGAGTAGGTTGTGGTCTGGGGATTTTGTTTTTATGGCTTTGGGGTGGTGGTGGTGGTGTCAGATTTTCAAGACAAAATGTTATTTTCAAGTGTGAAAATATTTCAAATATAAGCCTATAATTACCCCCCAAATATTATGAAACTAAATGTCTGAAGTGGGTTATTTCACGTCAAGCTTTTTTTCTTTTCTTCTCATCCCTATTTAGGTTAGGTGAAGTATTCAGAAATGGTTGCGTGGTAGGAAATTATGTTATATTGCTTTCATATATATAATGTAAAAATAAATAAATAAATATTCTGTATTTACTGTTTATTTATTTAAATAGGTTAAATCCACACCAGAGGTGGTTGTTTCTGAGAATTTGTGGTAATTTCTTAGAGAGCAAAGCTAACAGAGATTCACCAAATGGCCTCATTAATTTGTATGAAAAAAGTGCAACAATTTTGCATATAGTAATACTATAAAATGACAACTGAAGTTCTATAATTATCTCTTGTGTCTACCAAATGTGATCGGTTTCCAAATTAAGTGTGTACTTCCACATCCTTATTAACAATCTTGTATGATCAGTTTAATCTGAAGATCAAGCTGAGTTAATTCCTTCTTGCTCACTGTCAATAGTGGCAATTCTCTATTTGTAGAACAACTTCTACATTCAGATATGTTTTTCCAATTAAAAACTTGCTCAAGTATTAACAAACAGAATTTTTTACCTAAGCAACAATTTTCATAACTTTGTTGTTGTTGTTGTTGGTCCTTACCAATCAGATGGATTCAGTTTTCCAGTTGCTTTAGTTACCCTTAAAGGGTGATTGAAATGTATCTGATGAGAACATATAGATATATGTGGACATCGCATTTGAAATGCTTACTTCCACTGGCATCATGGGTAGAACAAGGTTGTCTCTTCTGCATAATCAGCAGTTGGTATAGAACTGAAAGCCTTTGTATACAGTGATCTTCCCAGATTTCAGGGACAGATTCCTCCCCCGCTGCCCCCCCCAGCCGCCCCCATCACTCCCTTTTCTGTCTCATAGACAAACCGGTGAGGTCTGCTAGGTTGAGCCAATGCATTAACACTTTCTGCAACTTTGCTGTCAAATTCTGTGTCTCATTCCGGTTGAATCTTGTCCTCTCTCGACTAGTTAATGTGCTGCTTAATCATAACATGGTTATCACAAAAACTTCAAAAGCAGCAGAGTACTTCTTGGCTACTGATGCTACTCAGTGGTTCTCCCCTCCAATGGGCTCAAGGAATTGCAGCAGTGTCAGGTGTAGGGAAACAACAGCTGAGCTTCCCATGGGGAGGATGTTATTGATCATACTCCAGGATCAGAATGGCCCACCTCCTAAAGACAAAATTCTGTGACCACAGAAGGGTGAAAGACTCAAGCTATGATGAGCGCTGATCAACATCAAAGGGACTTCCAAGCAGTGACAGCGTTGGAAAGCTGGTGGTCTGTCACACCCTCCCTCTGAAGGGGTGGAGCTGCAGTGAAGGTGGTCTAGTGCTTTGTCATAGAGATGAAGTCAGTTGGCCAGAGGGAAAGTTCCAAAGACAGGTATATAGTTGGTCTTCTGTTTTGCAGGCTTGTTTTGCCCTTTTGCTTATATCCTTGGATAAGTAAATAATGTGTTGTTTTGAATGAATCATGTATTTTTCACTGCAAAAAGTATACCATCAACACAGGAAAAAATCTTGCTTGTTCTCAGCTCAGAGCACAAAGAAAGCAAACGTTTTCATTTCTGTACTTGTCTGTGTAAGACATGGCATGTGTTGCAGCTCGCTGTAGCTCTGTTACTAAAAAAAAGGCAAATGTGATTTTGAATATAAACCAGGGGTCAGATGTTGGAATCTGTGTTGTGCTGCTGCTCTTCGCTGGAAGTAACTGAGAGGCTAAATTAAGCAGCTACTTGAAAAATCTTTTCCTCTTCTTTCAGCACAATTGTTGGGGGTATAGAACTTCATAATTTAAGATTGTCTTATTTGGGTGATCTTTGCTTTCAGCAGGTATAGTAACTTCCGATTCTAACTTGAGCTGAAGTTGGAACTGAAAGACACAGAATTGGAGGGGGTCAGAGGCATCTTAAGACTACATTTCTTAGTTCTTGAGTTCTGGTCCTAAGGATCCGATTCAAGAAAAAAAAAAAAAAAAAAAAAAAAAAAAAGCATGCAGGTGCCATTTTTAATATCCAATCATCAGATTATTCCTTAAAATCATGAAAAATCGTCATTACTGTATGTTTTGTTCAAAGAGTGTTATTGCTAGAGAAAATCCTGATGTGTTCGAATTGTCTGGTGGTGTTCTTTCTTTCTGCTAGACAGAAAGAAGTTAGAATGATAATACTGCAGTGCATCCATTCAGAAGGCTATTTAATTCATTAACCACACCACTTTTAAGTCTTAGGTTCCAGGTTAATGCTCGTAATGTGATGTTAGACTAGTAACACACGTTATTTCAGAACTAAACTCTGTATTTGAATTCAAGATGAGCATTTGAAATTTAAGAGTGGAAAAGAGTAATTAAATAAGGGTTAGGGTTTTTATTTTCTGAATAATACGAGAATATTATCCTCAATATTGTTTCTGGGTAGAAGTTTATATGTGAGCCTTAGAAACCTGATACTCAGTGCAGTGATCAAAACAAATCTGTGTATTTGAAGTGACATGTATTTGAATGAATGTATACTTTGTCAATGGATTACAGAAAAAACTCTTTAGGCGATTTCTAAATCTTAGATGATTATCAGGAATCCCACTAGAGATTTTTTTCTTCTCCAAATGTATGATACTATTTTCTTCTCTGATAACATTTCAGTGAGTAAATAGGTTTACTCTGAAAACAGATTTATCTTATTGTTATCATTGCATTTATACATTCAACTTCTATTTTCTCCTATTTTTATTTTGTTTATGCAGGTAGTAATTTTATACACATTCCCAGTCTTTTTGGATGCAAAGAAAATGTGCTCAGAGTATTTTTCAGAGCAGCACAATAGAAATACAACAAAACCACTGCCTCGAGCACATGTAGAAGTGTATGTAGAAGTGTAAGCAAATAGATATGCATGAATATATTACAATAAGACAAGAAAGGTATGGGTTTATAGAGCATTCACTACTGTTAGTACTATTCTGACGTGATGTATTTTTGAAGGAGAAGTAAGTTGCATGTATTACATCAGCTGTAGCGTGGAAAAGGTAAACACGGGCAATTGCTACACCAGTTCTGCATTTTTGCAAGCTAGCTCACCTTACCTTGTGTTAAAGTGACTAGAAGTAAAGTGCATGTAAGGAACAACTTGCTCCAAAAGTAATGTTGTTTCCTCCCTAGTCAATCTAAAAATAAGTAAATAAGAAAGAAGGAAAAAAGGGGGGGGGGGGGGGGGACGACACGGACGGGGGACGGGACACGGGCGGACACGACGACACACGGATAAAGAAACAAACAAAGCATTCTCAAACTGCAGACAGGAGAGAGACTTCCTCAACAGTAAGAAAAGTCTTCTTTTGGAGTTTCTCTTGCCAAGTCTTTCTGGCTCCTTCTGTTTTCCGGGATTTATAATAGCATTCAAAGCTTTGGAACAGGTGTTGTTCTTAAAATACTCACATATTCAACATTGAACTTGACATTAAATATCTTCTGAGCATCCCTAAAGCTTAATGCTGGGCTGTCAATCATTTCAAGGACAGCTGAAGACAATCGCGTTACAGAGAAACACCTCATCTTCCCTGTTGATCTTAGATGCAGGACTTGTTTTAAGAAATGTGGTCTGCTATCTTACGATGTTGCAATGATTTGCCCCTTTTCAAGGAAGGGTGGATTGTTTGTTGTTGGATTTCTTTGTTGTTTTTTTGGGTTTGTTTTATTTTTTCCCCCTCTTGTCGTGGTTTAACCCCAGCTGGTAACTAAGCACCACGCAGCCGCTCACTCATACCACCCCCTCCCCCCCCCCCCCCCCCCCCCCCCCCTAGTGGGATGGAAGAGAGAATCAGAAGGAAAAAGGTAAAACTCGTGGGATGAGATAAGAACAGTTTAATAGAACAGAAAGGAAGACACTAATAAATAATAATAACAATAATAAAATGACAATAATAATAATAATAAAAGGATTGGAATATAGAGAACAAGTGATGCACAACGCAATTGCTCACCACCTGGTGACTAATGGTCAGCTAGTTCCTGAGCAGCAATCCCACCCCAGGCCAAGTCTCCCCAGTTTATATACTGGGCATGATGTCCCATGGTATGGAATACCCCGTTGGCCAGTTTGGGTCAGCTGCCCTGGCTGTGTCCCCTCCCAACTTCTTGGGCCCCTCCAGCTTTCTCACTGGCTGGGCATAAGAAGCTGAAAAATCCTTGACTTGGACTAAACACTACTGAGCAACAACTGAAAACATCCGTGTGTTATCAACATTCTTCTCATACTGAATCCAAAACAGAGCACTGTACCAGCTACTAGAAAGAAAATTAACTCTATCCCAGCTGAAATGAGAACACCTCCTCATGAGTCATCTATTGTATTTTCAGTGGCTGCTTAAGACTAGGTCTAGAGCTTTCTGATCCCCTCAGAGAAACCAAGGTTCAGTCAGTTGTCCCTGGGTCTTCAAGAGACACTTTTCAGCAGAACGTATTTTTGAGAGTTCATGGACAGTTTAACCATTTTCCATTAAAGTTTTTAATCAGCTTATATAAAAAGCATTCTGAATTCTGCTGTATTTTAACCTTAAAGAAGCACTGATTCTTTATGAAGATCAGTGAAGTCTGTTAGGAACACACTTATTCTGTGTAAGGAAGAAAGCAAATAAGCAGTACTGAGGATAGCCAAGGGAACTGTCCTGAAAGACTTCCAAAAATGTTCCCTCTCAAGTGGAATGAAGGAGGTAACTGGTTCTGTAGCTGAGTTTGTCCATCTTTGAGGAATTAGGAAAAGTATTAAGAATACAAGTAAAGAAACTGCCATTACCATCCAGATTTTTGATAACATTTTGTAATGGCAAACTGGCAACATGCAAAGTCACATTTTTTAGTAAAAATGAAAGAAAATAAAGCCCAATTGTAAAAATTTTGGGTCTAACTCTACTTTCAGTGAAGCCAATGTGAAATTTATTCCTGTTATAATCAAAGTTTTTACTTCAGCAAAACCAGAAGTGTTCAGCTACAACCTTTACTGTGTTGTTATAGAAATTTGCAAATCCCTGCAACAGCTTTTAACATTTTTGCAACTAAAGTCTGTCTCTTTCTTAGAGTGACTGTAAGTGTATCCCACTGAGCTCATTGAAATTGTACCAGTATCTTATTGAGGTAAATAAATGAGGAGTCTGGCCCAAGGCCTTAAATGATCTCCAAATAGTACCTTAGCTCTTCCTATTTTTTTTTTTTAGTAAAGGCATTCCAAAAATATTCATGCACTAAGTACAAAAGCTTTTCCTTAGTACCAAGCACAAAACAGAAAAGCAAGAAACTTATGTCTGTCTTTCAGGAAATATGAATTTATATGCCTGTAAGAAGAAAACATGAAATATCATGAAATTATCTTCTTTAGAATTCACAGTATTTGACAAATATTTAAAAGAAGTTAACACAACTTTTAAGGGAGAAAGTTATTCATAGATCCAACAAATAGAAAAAAAAAAAAAAAAGAAGAAGATTTGTTGTCACAAAATAATTTTTTGGGTTTTTTTAATAGATCACTAATAAAAATGTAAATACATCCATGCATTGAGTCTGGGTTAGACCTTTCTTGTGTTAAAAGAAGAAATGAAAGACAAAAACCTGTGACATAACCTAAATTGAATTTTCTTTACTAAAGACATTTAAACTATCATTACTTTTGAATCCTACCACAAGGAAAAAATAATGCAAGAGATCTTGTTTACAGTAAAGGAATTAAATGTCAGTATTTAGATGTATTACCTTTGGGGGGATGTAGGCAGTTTTGAGGTATTATTATGCAAAGCTGTAATTGTTCCCTTTTGAAGAGAAAACAGCTTCTAGTGTGCCAGCACTGAATTTACTTTTTCTCTAGGCATTACTTATGACTGCTAGGAGTCCAGGTTCCAGCTCTTAGGACTTTTAAGGGTTGAAAGTTGCCAGGGTTATTTTGCTTTTCCTTCAGTTTGAACCTATAGAAATACAGAAAGATTCATCTGGACAGCATGGACTTGAAACGCATTGCTACAGCTTTTTTTTGGTGCCCTTTTCTTTTTGCCTTCCATCTCCCTCAACAGCTTGTTATGATACGTGACTAGACATCTTATTCCAAATGTATGAAAGAGAACTCTAAGCTGGTCATTTTGACATCTATTTGATTTTTAGAATGAGAAAATTGTCCCAAGACAAATAGCTTGATTTTTTTTTTTTTCTTAAATGTCAGGTATCTCCTCTTATGAGAAGAGTATGTTTTTTGCATAAATTGTGCCTTTTATCACATTTTGGAATTAATGATGATAAGAAACATAACGGGAATACTGTATTGTTTTAGAAAAAAATATTTTTGTAGGAAAATCAAACTTCTTTGTGGAAGATCAAACAGCTTCTTTGGTGGGTAAAAGAACTTCAATAAATCAATAATAATCACAGTGTAATAATCAGTAAGTTGATCTTTTTATGATCTACATGAAAATACATAATATTTTAATCTATGTCTTTTTTTTGAATATAAGGATTCAGTTTGTGAGATGATAAGGCATTCATTACATTTACTAAACTGGACTGTTTCTGGTTGAGTTGAAAGATCTTGAGGCTAGGAGTTTAGACTTGACATTTTCTCTTTTCCACTTCCAGAACAGCAGGAAGAAGCATGCACCTCATGAAACCTGTAGTTATAGAACCATGTGTTAGGCATTTAAATAATTAAAAGTTCAGTGTAGAAAAGTATTGTTAATAAATATTAATGGGAGAGGTTGAGCTACATATTTGCTAAGAATAAGGAAAGTTAACAGGATCACTGATTTTCAGAGGAAAAGATATAGCTACAGGTTGTGTCTGTTTCAGTGCTGTAGTGATTGGGCGACAGCATGGGAGGAAAAAGGTGAGACTAGTGCAGTTAGACACTATATTTGGGGGGCTATTCAAAGTCTTACTGTGAATTAGTGTTTGTGATTTTAAAACATATTGTGGCTTTGATGTCCCTATTTGAAGCAGAGCTGTGCTACAATACAGTATGACCAAGTTATCTTCTTAATCGTGCTCAAGAGCTGCTTCTGCATTGGAAATAGAAAGCAGGATGCATTAGACATCCTGAATCTCTTTCTTACCTTTTTGTATTTTTACAGGAAGATTAACTTTTTTTTTTTTTTTTTTTTAAGTAGACATAGATGAGATTTTTAGAATTCATCAGGAGAGTGACTCTGCTGATACTGCCTTGCAGAGTATGCATCTCGGAGTGGTTAAAGCACAGCATGCTCCATGGATCTGTTACCAACAAATTCTTGGAACTAGGCAGACGACGGCTCTTACATCATACTACACTGAGTCCTTCTCTAAGGAAAAGGGTGGTAGGCTTGGCTACCTCACATCAGTTATGTGAACTCACTGCAGTGCAGTATGAGACCAAACATGGAGGATTCATCCTTTCCACACTTGCAGGTGTGTTAAAGGTTGTGCTGGTTAAAGCCTACTTCCAGGTTTTCTTCTGGTAGTGTGCAGGTTTGCACCCAACTATTTCCAATAGCTTTGCCATCCCTGTAAGAGCTTGTCATTTTTCCCTTTGAATCTGTAATTTTTGTCTTCAAATTCATTACCAATTACAGATAATTATTTGTTAACTTCTTTTCATATCTGCAGCCAGTAGGCATAAGTGACGTGAATTTTGAAAAAGCAGGCTATTATTCTCTAAGATGTATTAAAAACCTTAAGAAAAATGACCTTAAATACAAAATTGTGGGGGTTTTGTTGTTGTTGGTTGTTTTTTTTAAGATTTACTTACAGTATGAACTGGAGTGTCGACTGATTTTCAGAGGTAGTTGGAAAGGGGTAGTGTTATGTGGTAAAGTGTACGACTCAACTTTGACCAAGAAAGAGAAAAAGAGGGAGCAGCTGCGAAGAAGCAGTGATTGACTGATGGGATTGCTGAGTGAGCAGCAGGTAGTGCTTTGGAATGAACTAAATGGCAGTAGCACTGTGGGAAGCTTCACTTCGGTGCAGAATATGACCAGGGAAATGTTACCATGAATGAGTATAGTCATGAGAGGATTAAAAGCACTGTCTTCTCTCTTCTCAGTAAGCAAATTACTGTGGTCCTACCTAGCACTTGGTGGAAAGCCATCTGGCAGTTTTGGGTGTCATAGGCCAATGTGTCTTTGTTATCTTCTTGGTGAATGTTTAGCCACTAAAACCAATCGACTAAAGTCTTTGTTTCATCATATTGTAACTTCTAGCTGGTTGACATGGGGGAAGGAAGCAACTAAAAGTAGGTTAGGTAGCTGACTTGATGAAAAAAAACACAGTAAGAATTAACTATGGCAACTTGTTTGTTTTGGGGTTTTTTTTTAGTTTACTTTTTTTATAAAGGACTACCTTTATAAATGATTACTTTTAAAAAGGGAATGAGGAACTAGGGTTTTTTTTGTTTGTTTTGTTTTAACTAATTTTAAGGTTTTTATGTATGGATGACCGGAGAGCACATGATCTTATTTTTCATAAACTCGCTTACAGTACGTCTGAAAGTCTGCTGCGGTTCTCATGTTTGCCATCTGTGCTGCCCCTCACCCAGAACTTCCCACTCCTACTGTCAGGGTGGATCAGATCTGACCAAACAGCTGCTGAGAAGTTACAGATTCCATCCTGGCAGTGAAGAGTCCCAGCTTACCTCCACGTGTGGGGCTGTGAATTACAGCAATTCAGTGCTGCTTCCCCAGACAGCTGATTGACTGCTGCAGCAGAAGCAGTGATCAGCAAGAGTCAGGATGGACAGGTGGAAATTACTGCAGGCATTTAAAATCATTAGTCATAATTCTTATACAAATAAAACAGGCAGCTGTTGAGCTGTTTTCATACTGCTATGAGCAGGATCCAGATGGGGACCTGGGGTTTTGATTCCAATTGTGACTCAGTGCTAATAATTAAAGAAGATAGTGGAAGCAGTAACTCTTGGAGAAATGCACAGAGACTTTGTTGCCTGCACCCAGTTGGAGTTATCTGAATTGCTTTTTTCCCCCCACTTTTGTCCTAGCTAAACAAAATAATTATGTGTTAGAGATGTGCTTCCTTTTGACCCCAACAGTACCTTCAGAAAAGGAATTACCTATCTGGACCTTTCAACACTTTGTATTTCAGGTATGTTTATAAATACAGAAACATATATGCAGGTGATAACCTGCTTTAATTACAGAATAAAGCATGCTTCATTTAGGAGAAATAGTTCATGTAGTCATCTTTCTGCTGAAGAGAGTCTTCTAGGAATGGCTGCTTGAACTGTCAGGGCAGTTGCAGGCTGCCTGTTTGTGTCTTTTGTGGTGAATAATTTTAACATTACTAATTTCTTCTCATTTGTGTACTTGTTTTTTAAACATAAATAATCATAACCCGATGTGGTATCGATCTCACCTGAAATATAACAAATTACTGAAGCAAGAATTTTATATAAATAGGTATGATCACTCACAGAAATCATGAGAAAAGCAAAGATTTCTTCCAATGCAGACAACAATCAGAGGGGAGAAAGAAAAACACCCACTATATGCATCCTTAAGTAAGGTGCAAAGTACAGGTAAATAGTCCAACTGACAGTCTCACAAGTGACAAGTGAGTAGCACAAGGAGTGTCTCTTCCAGGAAAGCAGGAGATCAAGTTCAAGGAATTATTAGCCACCCAAATAAATAAATAATCAGTAACTATAGTCATTCATTCAACTTTTACCCTTATTCTGCTTTTTGAAACACATTTGCCTTTTATGAATTCTTTGTAGGCAGGGCCTTCCCACTCAAAGGAAGAAAGACAAAGGCCAGAAAGCCCAACAATAGAAACACTGTATGACCCACACTGTGATGGATAGATCTTACTAAGCTGAGTTTTGGGAGGTGAGTGAAATAATTACAGGTAAAGCTAAGAGGTTAGAGTTAATTGGGAGAAGTACAGTAGGTTTCTTCCCCAGCCTGATGTGGTTGGTATGTCATTTTATATGAACTGTCGTTGAAAAAAATGCTTCCAAGGGTACAATTAAAGGTTATGAGACACTTTCTGCCACCTTTACACATTCTGTTCTACATCGGGATGACATCCTAAGATGAGCAAGAATGAAGGGAGAGAAACAGGTTTTTACATTTATAGCATGAAGGTATTGTCTCCTAACATTTTTGATGCTCAGAAGTACATCAGGATGCCTATTAAAGCGTACATAGTAATTATTCTACTGCAAATATTTTTCTAAAGTGAAGTTAATGAGAAAGAATCTTTGTAATGGTGTTTCTTAGTTTGATAGTTGCTGTTTTTCTAGCTATTAAACTTTAACATATTGCCGTGCAGAGCACAGTGATTTTATTTCATCTGTTTTAATGCTCAGACTATTGTAGCAGTTTGCATTGCACTTGAATGTTTTGCTGTTCATTTATCATAGTTAATTCGTGGCTTCCAGGGAGAGTTTGTGAAAGGCACAATAAACTAAATATAATAACAGAATAGTTTGCTCTTGAAAGCAGGTGCTTCCTGATAGCTTTTCAGGTTTGGCAAGCAAAGTTTGTGTCAGTGAAACACTGCAGTGAGCTTTCTGATACCTAGGCTGTCAAAAAAACCCTGAATGTTTGTTTTCTGACAGACCTCACCAGTATCTTACTTGGTACATAAGACAATGCCATTCTGGGCCATGTGACATGGAATATGTCTCAGGCTGAGGATGCAAAGTGGGAAATGCTCTCCAGCCAGACTCAGTGCAACCACATGGCATGCTGTTCTGCTGCAGGGAAGCACCGACGCCTCTCTTGTTCCAGGAACCTATGTGCCAGATTAGTACGTGATTAGCAGATCAAATATCAGGGCTGGCAGCTGCATATACAATGTGGGCACCTGACAGAAAAGGGTCTGAAGTACAGAGCTGTGTGGTATTCAGGCCTGTGTGCTGGCATTATGAAGTAAGAGCCAAGAGCTGTTCCCTGTATCATCAAGAAGGTAGAATAATCCTCAGAAATAAAACTAATTTTATCCATAGAAATTCTATTTCTTTCTGCCAGCACTGCTACTCCACACTAAGCGATACGCTTGTTATTGTTGTTAAATTCCCAATGCTTCCTGAATGAATTTGCACTTACACTTACAATCAAGCATATGGTGTTATTACAGAAAACAACCCCCCCACACACAAACTCCTGTGGTTCTGAACTGAAACATTTATCTTCAGTTTTTAATTATCTGAAATTTTGGATCAATTCCACAATTTTATCAGGCTTTAAGCTTAAATTGTGATTTTCAGAAGCCTTTTGTATTTGTTACTCAAGAAAGGTCTGATGATCAAAATAGTTTCAGGATCACTAGTAGCACCCAAGTAGTTCAGTTGCTCAAATATAGTGGTAGAAGACTTGATAATTGCAACTGAAGAGAAATAGAGAAGTTAGAAGAATGAGGGATGTATCCTATTTCCACAAGTGCAAACTACTACCAGAGTTACAGTTATGAGACTTCCACAACCAAAAGCCACCCTTGCACCGTATCTATCACATTCTACCGTGAGAGGGATGTATTTCACACCCTTAATTCTTTCTGTAGGATAGTAACTTTATATGAATGGGTTATTGTACAGGAGAAGTGTGTTTCTGTCCTTACCCTGTATTATCCAAAATTACTCTCATAAAAAGATACCCTAACAAGACCAGGCTAGCAGAAAATGTTAAACTTAGCTTAAATTATACTGGTGACAAACCTGAAAGAACTAGATAGTCTAGGTCACAGAAACTCATCCTGCATGAGAAGCAGCAAATATCTCTCTTTTTCTAATCTTGGAATGTTCTCAATCACAGATGTTGAAGAAATGAAGAGGATTTTTCACGAAAAGGGATTTGTTACAACCTATGCTCTGATGAAACAGTGTGTCTATAAAGAGGAATTCTATTTTTACTTGCAACATGTATCTTTCACAACATTAATGCTCAGTCAGCAAGACAAAAACTTTTCATGTAAATGTTGTTTTAAATGTCCAGGAGAAAAAAATATTCCTATAAAAATGTACTTTCTACTTTCCAAAAAGTTCTTCTAATTCTGCAGCTTTCAGACCAAAAGTAAAAAGAAAATTACATAAATGTTTAAAAAGAAAAGAAACCCCAAAACTAAAAGAAGAGAACCCAAACAAGCTCAACATCAATAAAAATCTGGCAATAATTAATTTCTATATTTTATCACATTGACATGTTTGTTATTTCATAACTTCGGGATTGCTATGTTGTGTTCTAGCACACTTGGTGAAGCATCAGGAGCACATGAGGAGTCAACAGTGGTTTTTACTGGTATTGACTCCATTTTTTGAGGCACAGCTGAATTTCTTTTCAGTCTAATGAAAACAAAAAAATATAACTACTGTGAATACTCTAAGGTGTCATGATGTTTCTTCTTGTTTTCTAAATTGTCAAGACCAGAACCTCCTATGCACTCATTTAATTTGTTTCTTCAAGGTAGTATCCTTTGCAGTTCCTTCCGCTCAGACTAGGCACCAGTGGCCCAACCTGCCTTTCACCCAAGACAGTTCTTGACTCAGCTCAGATCAGTTGGAAAATTCCTTTTGCTAAGTATGAGAGAGCTGTCCTTGAAGTGTGGGGATGTTCAGTTGCTTACTTGTTCACCAGGCTAACTGTTTAAGTACTGAGAGTTTTTCTTTCCATAAATAATACACAGTTTTCATAGGTGTCTCATGGGAACTACAGTGCTAGCCCGAGTTCATTTCCGTAACTGGAATATAAACTCAGTGATGAGAAATGTGAACCTTTAGACCCTAGCCCTGAACTGGTCACTTTTAACAAGCAGTGATCATGGTATTAAATCAAAGGGGCATCTAGAAAGCTTATTTGTATAATCCTTTTTTTTTTTTAATTATTTTTTTTTGTTGCTTAATTTCACAAAGTGCTGAAATTCTAACATTTAAGATAAAATGTTAAGTATCAGATACAAAAATCTCTCTTCAGCTCTTGCAAATATGTAAAGGGGGGGAAAAGTGATTTTGTGTGCCAAAGAACCAATGAAGCCTTGTTTCCTCTTGCAGTTGAGCTCCTGTATTAATTTTCTGAAATCCAATAAAGTCAAACTGACACTGAAACTTTGTGAAAAAGGGACATGAATAATTTCTCTCCTCACTGTTTTATGAAGCTTACAGCATCTCAGCACCCTTCAGTCCTCTTCTTCCCTATTAAATATTGCTGAAAACAGGCAAGGGATTTAGTGTTGAGAAGGAAAAAGATGGGGGGAGGGGGGAATCGGACATGCATGGGGAACGCATTCACTTATGTTCTGTTTGCTTTATTACAAAAAGCAGCACCAGATTAAAACTTTCTTGAGAGATTCAGCAAGCATGGGAAAACCACAGCAGTTTAAGTACTACCCTTTATAACACTCTGAAATAGACATTTAACTGACTCTGCATTGATGCTTTCCAAGTTCAGATGTATTTGGCTTCACCATGCTAAAAGAAATGCTTGATATAGTAATTCTGAATCTATTGCTGTGAGGGAAGAAATGAATAAGTTGAAAAGCTGAGTAGATGTATAATAGTCATATATGCTAGTTGCACTTCTTCTTATCTTAGATACAAGCCTTTTCTTAGAACTGCCTTCCTCCCTTTTAGCTAACAAATTTCTCGGTCAGTGCCCCTCTCACAAGTGTGAGTAGAAGGCTGGAAGATGGACTTTGTGTCAATGGGATATTTGGGAGTAGACTTTGAGGGATAGACTTGATTCACTTTCCTGATGAAAGAAGCTCTGAAAGGTATGGTGAATTTGACACTACTTTTTTTTTTTTTTTTTTTTCCCCTTAACTGGTTTAAGTTACTTACAGAATGGAATACAGGAAGGCGCTTTTCTCTCTTCTGACTGCAGAGGGAATCTTGCATTCCTAATCTTTAGTGCTTCTTGGATGCACTTTAATTAGAGGTCTAAAATAAACTGCATAGCTACCCTTCATAACTGCATAAAACTTAGGATAAGAGTCTCTTAATAGCTCCTTTCAAATCTCTCACATCTGGAAGTAGTGGAACTAATTATGTTTGAGAGTTACCTTTTTTCTGCTTTTATGGAGTGATCTCATATAACATCATCAGAATTATGCCTCTTTCTCTTAAGAGGACTGATGCAGAGAGCAAAAGAGAGTGGTCAAAAGCAAGGTCACTTTGGTTTTTGTCTTGCATTTTTTTCCATGCATCTGCCTGAAGCAGATGGAACTTGAGCAAATTTCATCAATAGAAATTACTGCTTAAGTTAACTGGAATAATTTATTTGCTTCAAACAGTTTAGAAATAAATGACACTTTAAGGATTTATGTAACAACATTCATTTTTACACAGTTTGAGCTAGATGATATATTAGAACACAAAATGAAGCAGCTGGGGATAGCTGTGACACTTGAGAAAGAACCCAAATTTGTATTCATAAATTTAACCCATCTGGGTATGAGGAGGGCTTTTTTAGGTACATGTGATATAGGTGGTGGTCTTAATATGCACATAATGCATTTTCTGATAATTAAACCATGATTGGACTATATAGTCAGTTATTTAATGCCTTTAGTATTGCTGGATGGTGTTTTCTTTTTGCCTAATAATATACTTGAGGAGTATGAACTTAAGTGGTTTAGTGATGGGGATCATAGTCTGGCTCCTGCTTGTATTTTTTTAAAATAATAAAATAATTATTAATCTAATGACTAAAGAATTGCACATTGCAAGATACTTCTAATCAGTCATGCAGTCTTTGGTGATTTATCCCCATGAAAAACATTTCTTCCTAAAATAATGATATTATCTGGGTGTTAAACCATCATGTACTTACTACAGTCTCTGTTCTATGCAATGTTAAAAATGCTATCAAAGTAGTTTCTGCATACACTGAACCACCTTGTATACCATTAAGTATTTTAAAATAGTTTTATCCACTGTTAGGAAAAAGCTCTGTAGTTATACCAAGCATTTCTAACATAAAAATCAGCATCACAAAAATACTTGTTGATATTATAAGGATGTGGTTTCCAATTTTTCCTTCAAAATCAATAATTGTAGAACACCAGAGATTTATTAATGGGGAGTAAAGATAGAAGAGTTTGGTTAGCTTGGCCTGTATTTATACTTCCATGTGTGGAAATTGGGTAATAAGGAACAAACCCTCCTGATAGTTCTCAAAACACAGATACAAAATTAGTTTATAGATAATCATCCATCTCTGATAAGTCAGCATGCAATTTATAACTTGTAAGTGCATTATTTTTTAAAAGTGACTTCATTCTTTTGAATATTCACCTGTAATTTTCAGATAAGTCTAAGGAGTAAAGTCAATTTTAAATTAAAATTTGAAACTTCTGGAGGAACAAATGTTTCAGTGTCTTTATTATGAATGCACTTCCTAAATAGACTGCCAGACATGAGAAAGGGACAGGCAGCTCTACATGGTGTTTTCACCTTCTGAAAAGTGTCCTTCTCTCCAATGATTACAGCAGGGAAGTAAGGAATAAATGCCTGATGGGACAAAAGGGGGCATAATTGGTCTTTTCTCCCTGTGACTAGATGGCCATCCAGGAGGGTAGTTGTGAATTTAAGTCATTGAAGAATATTGATCTATTTTTATAAAAAAAATCCCCCCCCCCCCCCCCCCCCCTAAATTTTACAGCAAGTTCTAACTGCTGCAGTGGTACAATTTGAAGCAGTTTAAAAGTAACATGCTGTTTCAGACAAACCGAGTTAGTATTGATATTTGAACTTAAATCTACTATATTTATATATATTATAAATAAAAAATATTAAATCTATTATATTTATCACCACCAGAAGTTTGCATCTGCAGAGCAACGTATTGAAAGCTGTTGGACGAATTAAAAATGGGGACAGTATTGCACAGGGTTGCACTGATTTTAGAGTAGGTCTGAACTTGATTCAGTTCTTAATGAGGCTAAATTGAAAATTAAAACCCAAGAATTAGCCTTGTTTTTCAATGTAGAGATAGTTAAATAGAATAGATGTAGGGACAGATGTACACAGGAAGCTGTACACCATAGGTTACAAGGAAATGTAAGTGGGTCAAGAGTGATTTGGTTGTTGTTTACCATTTACCTCATGTTAGTTCATAATCCTACAGGCTGTTGGGAGATTACAGTGGAACAGAGCAGTCCTGTAACAATGCTTTGCATAGTATTAATCGGGAAAGAAACCTCTTCTCCCAGAAAAAGAGAAGGAGCAGTAAGAACCCACAAAAGCGTATGCCTTTTCAGAGTGAGCCCTGTCAATTTTGAAATACCACCTGCTTGTCACTGCACGCTCTCCGTCACTGTTCCTCAGGAACTTGCAAGCCCAGCCTTCGAAAAGGTAAGAGAGCTGAAAATGTAACTCCACAGATAAGATCTTTCCCAGCTAGAATATTTTCTATGGGAATGTCATCCTCATCTCTCTTGATATTGTTTGCATCTGCACAGGTGTTTCATTTTATATTGTGAAAATACATGGCCAGTACATTCACAGGAAGTATTTGATGTCTGTGTTTTGTAATGTTATTATTACTTTAATTTGCACTAACTTACATCATGTCTCTTGTTAATGAGTTTGCCTTAAAGACTGAGGTGTGCTCTGAATAGGTCTCCTATGCATCCTTTAATTTAGACAAAACCTGTATGTGTGAGCACTGTATGGTATCAGTAGTGTGTTTCACATGCCCTGGATGTGTCGCACTAATCAGTGACCTGCCATATCCATATGATCAGCAAGGGAGACAGAGTGGGCATGGAGACCTGGTATGGCAGGTGGTCACCAGGCCCTGAATGGCAGGAAGCAGCGGCAAGACTGTGCGTGATGTCCTGTCGCAACATATCAAGTTAAGTCCAATGAGACCAGAGTAATATGCACAGGAGACATCATGTTTTTGAAAGTAGTAATCCACATGTTACATGGATGGTCTGTCCATCAGTAAAGGCTTTGTCCATGATTTCTGGATGTCCCATGGTCCTGCTAGTCGTCTGGACTTGTGTAAAACACTTGACACTGTACTGCACGACATCCTTGTCTCCAAATTGGAGAGACATGGATTTGATGGATGGACCACTCGGTGGATAAGGAGTTGGCTGGATGGTCGCACTCCAAGAGTTGTGGTCAAAGGCTCGATGTCCAAGGGGAGAGCAGTGATGAGTGGCATTCCTCAGGGGTCGGTATTGGGACCGACACTGTTTAACATCTTTGTCGGCAACATGGACAGTGGGATTGAGTGCACCCTCAGCAAGTTTGCCGACGACACCAAGATGTGTGGTGAGGTCAACATGCTGGAGGGAAGCTATGCCGCCTGGGGGCACCTTGGCAGGCTTGAGAGATGGGCCCGTGCAAACCTCTTGAAGTTCAACAAGGTCGTGCCCATGGGTGCAATCCCAAGCACAAATACAGGCTTGGGAGGCAAATGGATTGAGAGCAGCCCTGAGGAGAAGGACATGGGCATCTTGGTTGGCAAGAAGGTCAACATGACCCGGCAATGTGTGTTTGCAGCCCAGAAAGCCAACCATATCCTGGGCTGCATCAAAGAAGCATGACCAGCAGGTTGCGGGAGGTGATTCTGCCCCTCTGCTCCACTCTCGTGAGACCCCACCTGGAGTACCGTGTTTGGTTCTGGGGCCCCAACGTAAGAAGGACGTGGACATGTTGGAGCGAGTTCAGAGAAGGGCCATGAAGATGATCAGGGGGCTGGAACACCTCTCCCATAAAGACAGGCTGAGAGAGTTGGGGTTGTTCAGCCTGGAGAAGAGAAGGCTCCGGGGAGATCTTGTCACAGCCTTCCAGTACCTAAAGGGGGGGCCTACAAGAAAGCTGGAGAGGGACTATTTACAAGGGCAGGTAGCGATAGGACAAGGGGTAGTGGCTTTAAACTGAAAGAGGGTAGAGTTAGATGAGATGTAAGGAAGAAGTTCTTCGCTGTGAGGGTGGTGAGGCACTGGAACAGGTTGCCCAGAGAGGCTGTGGCTGCCCCATCCCTGGAAGTGTTCAAGGCCAGGCTGGATGGGGCTTTGAGCAACCTGGGCTAGTGGAAGGCATCCCTGCCCATGGCAGGGGGATTCGAACTAGATGATCTTCAAGGTCCCTTCCAACCCAAACCATTCTACGATTCTACCATCTGCTCCTTCAGAAGTAAGTCCATGGGATATGTATTGCAGACAAATGTGGAAAATGCTGAAATTCTTACCAAGTAAGAAGACTGGGTGGGATAAGACGACAAATCTGAGGGGAAATTCAGATATCTGGTAGTTCTAGGTTTTAGTAAAAGTCTAGCAGGTTGGACGATCTAATTTATACCTTCATTCTGGCTCTTGGGGCACTTATTGATATAAGGCTAAGTAATTAATTTTCTTCCATCCTTGAAATGAGATATCATGTACACCTAACTTGCAAGGGGTGTCTGAAGAATATTTAGTGCTTTTAAAACATTTTGAATATGTACAATGCCCTGCAAATATTAGCTACTATTCCCTATTACTAAGAAATTATTTCTTTCCCAAATCCATTGCTATTATTTAAATAGAACACAAGTAAGACAATTTTTCTATCTTTTGGTTACTGCTGTGAATGAATTTTCTTTCGGGTATTTCAATTAAACTGCCAAAACTGAAAAAAAAAAAAAAAAAAAAGATCCTTTTTACCCTGCTTAAACCTATGCTTTCCAAGCTGTCTCAGAGTGAGTGGCCGATGTCACCAACATAATATTAGAAAATTGTCAATAGGCCTCAAGTCCAATCGCTGTTTAGCTGAGCAGTAAGGTTGTGCTAAGTTCCAGTGACTTCTGAAATAGTACTGCCTCTTTGTGAAGCTGTGCAATTACAGCTGTTGCTATATATTGTCCACAGAGAAATAATGAAGATATAATATTGTTTATGCAACTTCAGCTAAACAGAAATTTTGGGTTTCTCAGTTCTGATGCAAGTTGTGCTTTGAGAAACTTTATGGTTTCGACTGTAGCTACATGTTCTCCAGTTATCATTACCAAATCAGTTGAAACAGAACCAGGTTGTAGAAGAGGGTTTATTTCCATGTTCTTTTCAAATTTTATCCATGGTGTTACTGCTACTTCTTACCATTTTGTGCCTCAAATATTCTTTTATTGTCTGCTTGTACATTTTTCCCAAATGGATTTATCCATTCTTTCTGAATGCAAAGTAATTTTTTAAAACATCACAAAAAGAAACAAACTATTCTGTCACCATGACCATTCTTTCTTTTTTTATTTTTTCTTTTTTTTTTGTTTTTTTTTTTTTCTTCTAGCTACTTCATTGAACTTATAAAGTTGCAGGACTTATGTTTTCTTTCTTTCTACCTCATACAGCCAGCTACAATCTTTCTTTGTGTCAATGCTCCACACTCCCTTTGTAGGAGTCAGAGTGATGGATAGATGGGATAGATCTGTGAAATAAATAAATGGAAGACCAGAGCCTTTTATTTGCTGAAGACTGTCAAGGCTTAAGCTGAAAATGCATAAATATTACTCTGTCAGAAACTCAATGTAGAGAAACCCTACTATGATGGACCTATTAAAAGGCCTGTCCCTGGAATACTAATTTTCCTTTTTCTTCCTTTCCTTGACTTCTGAAAGTATTTTCTTTTTTTACATCTATTTCATACTATTCAGTGTATCCTTCCGTATTTATGATGCCTTTTTCACTTTTGCATAGAGAATGGGTGTACATGGGCAGTGAAGAGCAGGATTACAAATGCCTTCTCTGTGACCAACATGGTTTCCACCTGCACAGCTGGCTGCCAGTCCAGCTGTTGTTCAGTTACCACATCCACCATTCTTGCTTAGGAAGAACTTAATTGGTTACTTGCTGATAAAGAAGCATACTCAACCCTGCTGACTCCCAGCTTATCACAGGCTGGGGCTTAGGTTCTTCCCTTCTTTTGAGCTATATAAGTTTGTCCAAGCCCACTCTTTAAGTATTTGTGTATAAATCATATGGATGGTGGCATTGGAAGACTTTGTCTTAATAGGTTCTTTAAGATTTCACCAAAAAGGTCTTTAAAACACATAAAAATAAGGTTTTACGTAATCTTACAAAGAAAAATATCTTTTGAATGCTAAAGGAAGTAGTTATTTCATGGGGATAAATTTCAGAAGTTCACATTTATTTAAATCTTATCCTTTAAAACCTCTGAAGAAACAGAAGTATCCACAGGACACTGCAGCTCAGCAATAGCTTATTGTTCAGACAGAAATATGTCAAAAACTCCTATGCCCATGTGCAGTCAGAAAAAGACGTATTAAACCCTGAATGGTGAACCTTAAAGTCAGATTTCTATTTGCAAGGCTGCAGGAGAAAATACCTATTTATTTTTTTTAAACAGTTAATACTATAAGCCTTGTTTGCCATCCGTTTTTAATAATAGGCTTTCATGTTAAGTGTTGCTATTTCTGCTGTTTCTTGGACAATTTCATACAGACTTTCAGATCAGGATGTGCCATAATTATCAGAGTATAAATAATCTGTCATTATACAGACTTTTCATAAGTAATGCATGGCTGTGACATGAACGAGCATGCATAACTTGCAAGGTAACCTTTTGAAACATTGATAAACATATGCAACAAAAATTTGTAAAAATTATTCCCACCTTTGCAACACCTACACACTGATGCAGTAAGGAGACAAAATGGAAGTTTGATACATAGAAACAAAAGAGTATTCTCAGACATTGTTAGTTGTAAATGCAGACCATAATCATAATTGTTCTTTCAATCTATTGGGGTACTAGGTGAGAATATAACTACACTATTAGTAAACCAACTTAAGAAAAAACCTGATATTTATCCCACTTCTGAAGCAGTGCTTTGTGCAGTATTCTATGCAAAGTTTTTTGGGTGTGTTATTGCCAGATGATGCATATCAAAATGCAAAAATTAGCATTTAAAAAATAATTCTGCTCAAATGTTGATTAAAAATGCCATTTAATTATTTCTTACTGTTATTGATTTATCATAGAAGATAATTTTCATTTTGTTTTGTGAATATGAATCCTGAGTACTTCTCTGTCACTATTTAGACTTTTTAAGTATATTTTAAATGGAGAAATTATTAATGAAAAAAATCCTTTTGCCTGTTATCTCTTCCAGTGATATTATGTTCCTTTCACTCCTGAAATTCTGTAGACTGTAACATGTTCTCCCTGAAAACATGTTGATAGTTTCAATAATTTATCTTCATGCATGCATTTTTGTTATACGTAATTTAAAACAATGCAGGCAGAGACAAAAATGTGCATGACAAATTATAACAACACAGGCAGGGGAAAATAATGCAAGGTGTCTAGAATAGATACTGTAGAATTAAGGCAAAAAAGATAATGGATAGAAGAAAAGGCAGAGGTAATGAAGTATGTGAACTGCTGTGACCACATGCCTATTTTTAGTAAGTATTGCTATTTCTGTCTAATGTTCACTATGATTAAATCTACGTGTACTGTCACGTATTTATAAAGCCATTTTCCCCTTGTTGGCTGGCCACTTCATGCCTTAATGTTATTTCTTAATTTTTAACTCAGAATAATGGAGTTGGAAAGGTGTATTATACTACAGTCAAAAAAAGATCCCAGAAAATATAGCTGAAAGTCTCTCACAAAGCTGTGAGCCAAGTTTTCCTAAATATCACATATGATTGTGTCTCAAAGTCTTTCAGCCCTGTTAAATGACGTGGAGAAAATTGATTTTAGTAGAGAACAAAAAACGTTTAAATATCTTGCAGCATGCATGTCATTAAGGAGGCATGTATTATGCTTTTATTCAATCAACTGCAGTTACCACCAAATGATGCCATGTCTAATTTATGGTATACTACTGCTGAAAACCAGGATCGTGGCATACCTTTCACTTTAATGACATGCAGGGCTCCAAATGCTCCAATTGTTTATCACTATGTGATCATTCCTGTTTATTGTCATGTGTGTCTTTATATGTGGTAGGCAAGACATGCTTTTGGAAATTAAAGCAACACTGTGCACCTTCTACTTTCTTGTACAGTCAGATTACCCGTTTAGATTAATTATAGTGTAGAAAAATCATTACAAAGATATTCTATTTATTAGAGGTTTTTCAGTGCTGAAAAAAGTAACAGGAACCAGCAATAAAGTGAAATTACCCTTCTAAGTGTTTCCAAAAATTGTAGTTAAAAAATACCCAAATGTACACGTGGTTCTTGAATATAGCAATATTTCTCTACCAGACAGTGCTATGAATGATAAATGGGGGAAAAATATCATCTGGGATTGGTTGCTTTCAAAAGCATAGTAAAATTCTACATTTTTAGAAAACAAAGTAGGGCTCCGATTATTTTGTCAGAGCACACATCCTTTGCTTATACTCTATCTCCCAGTTGCTGGTTTTCAGATTCTGTACAGCAATTTGGTTCCTTTGATAAGTGGCCTTATTATCAGCACTGAATTCTCTCACAAAGCTGTTGTTCTTTTCATTCTGCTTTATCATCACACCAAGCATCTTCCCACTTGTCAGTCTGCAGGGAGATTTAGGAATGTTTCTGTATGTATTTCAGATCCCAGGGGAAAGAGGACATCTTAGAGATGATAAATCACATTTCTTGAGCTTAAATTGCTTACCAAAGCCCTGATTTAGGAAAGAACTTAAGCACAAACTTGACAGAAAGTGTATGTCAAAATCTTGTGTCTTTTTTGGTTTTGTTTTTGGATTTTTTTTTCCTCCCCCTTTAATTTCTACTTCAGTGGAAGAGGAAGGACATTGAAGGGATGAAAATTTTTTTCTCTCCTGATTGTGGTCCAAGCTTTTGGTTTACTAGATTATGTCTACTCAACTTATTTACCTTTTTTTTTTTGAAATGTGGACCTTTGTAATATAGATATTGCTTCCCATTATTTCAATGAGAAAATGTTAGATGTTACTTTTGTGGTGGTGAAGTCTATATTTTTTTACCCCACAAAAAAGATGGTCCTCCTAATATAGCTGCCTGATTATTTTTTTTACTTTTCCATATTATTTAACTCAATAATATTTGTTGTTTGCAACTTACTCAAGGTTTGTATTGCTTTGACCAAGATCAAAATTTGATGATTGGATCTTTATTGTGTATGTATGTATAAATACATATGTACATTTCATAACTTCATTTTGTATAAAGGAAGTCAAATGAAACATTTGAAATGAGGCCATGTAAATAATGGATTCTTTAGTTTGGGGAGCCTAACAGAATTTAAAAAAACCAAAATCAAACAGCAAATGTTTTTGGCTATTTAAAACGCGTTGTTTAGGGCTTTTATGAAATAATTTTTAAAAACTGTGTCTACTTTTACATCCTTTCACCTCCAAAAAGAAAACTCTATTTTGAAGAATATTTCCCAGTCACAGTCTCTGGGATGAAACCAAACACAAAATTCAACCAGTATATGGAATTAGTTCAAGTTTACTCAAAGTGGTTCAGGGGGCACTTGTTACTTACTGTTCTTCTTGTGTGTAGTTTAGTTTTTGCTAGGCTTAGCTTCAGTTACAGAATATGTCAAAAAACAGTTTCTTGGCATAGACTGCATCCTAGGGTTATCTTCTGCACTTTGATATGGCTCAGTAATGATGGAATAACTCCCCATGGCAATTACACTAAGTAGCGCTGCTGATGTATTTAATACTCTCTTATCTATTTTAATACAGTATAGCAGGTGGAACTTGGAGACAACCTGCCGTCAACAGAGCAGCCCTCTGTGGTGTGTTAGCATTTCTATAAGAGCTATATCAATGGTAGATCATAATAAATGCAAGTAATTATATGAAGTTTAAGAATGTGTCAAAGTGAAGACAAACAGATAACAAAATGGTCATTTTCTGCTTCAGATTAATCTAATAGATTTAGAACTAGAGTCCTAAATGACATAGAGTCCTGAAGAAAATGAGTCCCTGTTGCATAGGGTTTTTTGTTTCATTTAGATGTGGATACAAAGATTTGTTTAGAAAGTGAATATTTGTACTTCTGAATATATAACTTGGATTAGATTGTATTTTTATGGTTATACTTTTAAAAACAAATTTACTAGAAAAAAATTTATCACAGAAGTATTCTGCTTTGATATGTAACCTTAGAAGAAGAAGGGAAAAACTCTGTGAAAACAGACTTTAAGGAATATAATTATTAATAGAGGTCATAAATCCACAGATTTGGGTAGATTCTAAATGCTAATGGAGATTAACATGATTTTCTTTTCTAATCTGTCTATATGTTGCTGTGATTCTCTATATTTCTGAATATTCAAAATGCAGTGAAATTCTCTCTCCCCCAAAAAAGCAAGATGCTTTTTTTAAAAAAAAAAAAAAAAAATACTGTTAGTTTATGGGAGTTTGCTTTCAATTATTTTGGTTTGGGGTTTTTTTTTGTTTCCTTTGCAGAGGTTTTGAGTCACACACTAGCTGCTGCAATAGTTAATTACCTCAGCATTCAAGATAGCTCTTAAAAGCTTCTTCGTGGAACTTTCCCAGCCACTATGCATCGACATAGCAGGAGCTGTCTCAGGACACTGCTGGTTGCCAGTTCAGCTTCAGTTTAGTGAACAGACATTTTATTTCTCTGGATTGCTGTGAGAACATAGCCAACTGTCTAGATGAACAATTCACAGTGAAACCAGTGTTCAGCAAATACAACTTTTTCTTTTTTTTTTTTTAATTGCATGTGAAATGCCTGTGATCAGATCACACTGTGCACATATTCATTATTTGAGAAGTTCCACACTTGGGCCTATTATTTTGTTTATCTTCCTGAGCTTGATTGCGACTTCGGGAAGGCTCCTTACAGGCATAGCGATTAGCAAGATTGGGCCTAACTTATCTGCAATTTTGATCTGTGTCCCAGTGCAGAGCCCAAGTATGTTCTCATCAGTGTGATTGAGGAATTCACAGCCTCTCAGTCATTACGTTTGCGGTTCCAGCTGCGTATGGTGAGATAAGTTACGTTTCCTCAAAGCATGCATGACATTTCTGTAGAAGGGGACAAAAATCCTTTTTTCAGGTCAAGAAAGTCTGTATTTCATGTATAATTCCAGCAATCTAACTCTGCTGGAGAATGATTTTAAATGCATTTCAGCTTCACCAATAACAATAACAGGGCCAGAGTCTGCAATGATTATTGCACAAACAGCCATGTTGATTTACAGTGTTTGTACTCTCTCGGGGGTGATTAGTATCTTCACAGTGCAGCCAGCATGATGGATCTTATTAGAGTTCTTGATATGTTTCTGTGCAAAATCAGCCAACATAATCTACCTTCTGCAAACTTGGTAGTGAAGTGGTGAGGAGTGCTCAGATACTCTTTCTGATGATTGAAACACGAGGTCACAGTCTCACCGGGTGAAGACAGATTCAGGGAGGAAGGCAACAACTTCGTACTGATCATGTTATAAAGACTCTGTTTACTACCTTACGCCATTAATAATTCCCTTCATTTCAGTGGAGCCATTTTCAGAGCAGACATACGCTAAGCCAGAAATTATGAGGATGGACGATGGTAGTAAGTGATTGATGTGGAGCTCTGTTTCTACACATCGTGGTGTCTTGCATTACTCCCAGTAGAATCCCGGAGGAAGAAAAGCAGCTGCTTCTGTGGTGCTGCTTGTCTGCTGTAGAGGCAGGCAGGTAGTTGGAGAAAAATAGTAAGGAGCAACTGAAGCCTCCATTCTCTATCATATATCATCGACTGTGACTGAGGAAGAAAAGGAAAGGGGCTGGCATGTCTTTCTTTCCTATCCTCTATTTCCTTCCTTAAATCCCAAAGACAAGAGATGATGGAAAGCAGGTTTTGTATCTTGGAGGCAATGCATATTAAGTGCTCTGAACTGCCTGGTGTAGTTGTTGCTGCCCGCTACCCAAGGGGAACTGAGAATTGCAAGGTGCAAATCCAATTCAGTGCGAAGGAGGAATGCAGAATATGGCCCATTTATTTTTAAGTTTGAGGAAATAATTAAAGCAAATTTGTTGTGGTTTTCACCCTGCTCTAATTACAACACAGAACACTTCAAATGTAGTTATTGCCAGATCTATTTGCATATTCAGTGTAAATTAAAATAATCATCCTGATTATCTCTCAAGATATACGTAAAGTGATCGTAAAAAAGATGGAATACAGTATTCATTTTCTCACTATAATATGTTGCCTAAAACTGAAGTGTTATGGTCCCAGGAATGATATATAGATAAATATTAATCTATGAACTTGATATTACTTTTTCACATCATGCCTGTAAGTCACAGGAAGGTACATAAAATGTTTCATTCTGGCTTCATCAGTTTTGAGCAGAAAGGCTATAAATCTGTGACCTGTCACTATGATCACTAATAACTGAAGAGTGTAGTTAAGAAATTGATTTTCTGAGGAAATTCTAGTCCCAGCATACTGAGCTAAACTTGCAAGTTTCTTTTAAAGGAAGTTGAAAATGTAAAATGAAAGACATAGTAAGGAACACATTCATTTTAAAATTATAAGTAAGGGAATAACTAATTTGCCCTTCAGCCATTTAGATGTATGTTCACAGTGAAGAATCTGGCTGTAGAAAGTCATAAACAAACAATATATCCATCTGAAGTCTTATTATTTAGATTCTACATGGTATTTAAAAATCTTAGCCCTTTTTTTTAGACTTAAAGATATGTTCGGAATTAAAATAATATTGCTGAAAATTATTTTGGTGGACAAAACAAAGCTAGTTATGTCACTTTTAGCTGAATAAACCTCTGTTTTAAAAGAAAAAAAGTATTTTGCCTCTGTTCTAAACATAGTCATTTTGATGCAGAAAACAACTATGATTTTTTCCATTGCCTTCATTACCTTCTTTCATTGCTTCTCCATTTCATCCCAAATGGATTTTTTTCAGAGATGTACATAATGTAAATTTAAGGCACAGATTCTTCCAGACCTGCTTGTTCTCAAATTACTGGTTTAAAAAAGGTGGGAATAAGGACACTGGCATATCTATTATGCTGAATAGCAAAATGTCAGCAGTGATGTAGATGCAAAAGATGAAGTAGGAACAATGGAAAAATACATTAGAAATTACTGGCTTTTGATTAATCTTTCGTGCCAGTCTTCTCTTGGTACAACTTAATTCTTTTTCAGTCGAACTTGTTTACACAGGATTAGAATAAAAGTTATTTTAAAATTCTCTGTACTGAGTAAAAAGCTTAAATCTGCAAACTGTTATCTAAGATAGTCATGCATACTGATGTAAACAAGATTTTGTGTCTCGTGAGTTCCCAGTAAACATCTCTACACATATTCTTAGATTTACAGCATATGCAGTTTTGATTACAAATACAATGAATGCAAGTACTAAACAAAGCACAGGTATTCACTGTTTCATTGAGGAAAATGGGAAATATGTCTGCCGTTAGTAGAAGGATTTAGCTTGTTCAGATTTCATTTAATTTCTTGTTGGCAGTGGAATCAGTCTCTGCTTCTCTTCAAACGTTAAGCTCTGTGCTCCTGCATCCTGGTGTAAGTAGAGGAAATGAGCAGCAACTGGAATGGTCTTACACCGGCTGGCATGGAGAGGAAACAGCTCCTGGAAACTGCCTTGGTAAAAGAGAGAGCAGGACTGCACCATGCAGAGCCTAATGTAATACTTGAGGTTTTAAGATTAGAGTGTAATCACTGGACTCATTGACTTCCTAAAAGATGTTTAAAAGGTCTTGTATTTTGAGGTTTGTAAAAATTGCTAGGTTTACATTTTAGCTAGACTTTAGGGGGTTTTATAGATAATTGCATTGGTATTTAGGGGGGTTTGTTAGATTTTATTTAGTAGAAATTGCTAAATTCATATATTTTTGTCATCTTCTTGAGGCATGCAAGATTAAATTAGGAAGATGAATATAAATCCGTAAACCTCATCCTTTAATCAACAATGTCATTGGCCAATTCTTGTGGAGATTCTTGTGAGGAACAAAAATATTGCTTATACAGTTTGATATGAAAGATGGGTTTTACTGGTACAAGGAACACTGAATAGATGGACTTGAGTTTCTACATCTTCTTCTACCACACTATTAGAACCAGGTAGATAGAAAGAGAAAAAAAGAAAAAAAAAAAAGTAAGAGAGATTAATATTTCCTATGAGCAGTCAGGAATTTAGGAAATGCTGAACTCCAGGGTAGAAGAGAAACTCTTCCATCCTAGCAGCTGAGATATGAGACAGTGAATAGACACGCTAAACATTATTTTTGGTGAAACTTGCATTGTAGAATCAGATAATATGTATTTGTGATGATGTCACTAGATCCTGGGTTCCAAACAGAGCAACAAGCAAGGCTGTGCTGGGGTTTTTTTATCCAAGTCCTTTCAGAAGTCCAGTAGTCTCAAGCATTGCCTTTCCAGCTCTGCAAGTGTTCATAATCACTCCTTTACAGCTCTTATGCAATGCCTTTTTGGTATGAAGCTTTGATTTTTTGGCACTGACTAGTTAATATAACAAATGCATATGAACAGGAGACAAAGAGATAACTATATAGCCTTAACTTTTACAAAGAATATAAACAGAGACTTGCAGAGGTAAAGTTTGCTACCAGTCTTTAACAGATGTATTTGTGAGATGCTATCTTTAATGTTCCATCTTCATATATCTGGGTTTTTTTAAATATCTTTATAGTTGAAGGATAGTTAACTCTTTGAGAAACTCTACCACATTTCTTATTAAATGATTTCTTGAAAGATTTACTATATTGAAAAGGAGGAAAACTCCCTTCAAAAATTTTCGGATTATATAAACATTTCCTGGTTTTGATTTTGAGAGTATGTTTTTCTTAGGAAAAAATCAGAAGTGGCTTTAAGGGATTATGTCATGCAGGAGAAATAAATAATTTTATGTGGATTAAAGATGATAGAAGATTTGCCTCATTGTAAGGAGAAGAAATGTTTAGATAACAATAGTATCTGCCTCTTACCTACCTGTAAAACATCTGATGCCACATTTAGTGAAGTAGCTCTGTAATGAAAAATTTAGGTGGAGGCTTTGGTCCAAAGATATTCTTTAAGAAATTTTAAATAATGACAGGCTGATCAATTTTAGCTCTTGATCAGAAAAGGATATATTTAACAGGTAGGCATGGGAACTGGATGAAGCATTATGGATGACTGTGGTTAAACAACTGCAAGTGATCTTTGAGAAGTTGGAGTTGAAAGACTCAAAGCCCTACAGTAATTGATCTAGATCAGGTTGTAAGTGTCCAGCCTTTCCCTAATGTCTTTCTGTTAGGATAACAAACCTTGTTGGAAAAGAGATGCTGACTTTCTAAAAGAAAAGGGATGAGCCTGATTTGTCCAAGACCAGACCGTTTCTATAACTCCTGTGGCTGGTGAAACAGAATGATTCAGCCTATGGCAAATACTCCTTCATCACTGCCTGGGTTAGGCTGTGAACCAAAGGCAGTCCTCCACCAGCCCAGCCAACTGAATATGCAGCTTGCTATGAGGATTTTACTTTTATTCCTCTGGGTCTTTGAGGAAATGTGTGGGAGATAAATGTGTGAGCACAGTCGTGATATATTTGTTTAACAAACACGGAGAACAGGTTTGGATCAGGCTAACTGAATGTTGCAATCCTGTCCCAATCAGAAAAAAACCATTCCAAATCAGGAGGGAAGAACACCGCAGGAAATTGCTGCATAATTAGATCTTTAATTAATTTCTTAATTCAAGGCAAATTCCTTCACTGTGTTTCACCTACTAGTAATGGATTTTTTGTTGTGGTTTAACCCCAGCCAGCAACTAAGCACCACACAGCTGCTCACTCACTCCCCCCCCACCCAGAGGGATGGGGGAGAAAATTGGGAAAAGAAGTAAAACTCATGGGTTGAGATAAGAACGGTTTAATAGAACAGAAAAGAAGAAACTAATAATGATAATGATAACACTAATAAAATGACAACAGTAGTGATAGAAGGATTGGAATGTACAAATGATGCGCAGGGCAATTGCTCACCACCCACCGATCGACACCCAGATAGTCCCCGAGCAGCGATTCCCCACCCCCGCTCCCCCCAGTTTATATACTAGATGTGACATCACATGGTATGGAATACACCGTTGGCCAGTTTGGGTCAGGTGCCCTGGCTGTGTCCTGTGCCAACTTCTTGTGCCCCTCCAGCTTTCTCGCTGGCTGGGCATGAGAAGCTGAAAAATCCTTGACTTTAGTCTGAACACTACTTAGCACCAACTGAAAACATCAGCGTTATTAACATTCTTCACATACTGAACTCAAAACATAGCACTGTACCAGCTACTAGGAAGACAACTCTATCCCAGTTGAAGCCAGGGCATTTTTCCATGCCATATACAACAGAATTTGATCTGGGTTTAGGCATAAACTTTGCAGCAGAGGTTTCAAGTCTTGTCTTTGAGGTTCTTTCCTGTAAAGGTATAAAAAGAGGTTTCTTCTGAATCCACATCTATGTCATATATAAAATTCAATAAAATGTGACCCTTTTTAATGAAAGCATGCAGTTTAATCTACTGGAGATTAATCTGGTGTCTATCAAACTCCTACATCTATTCCTCTGTATGCGTTCCTAGCAGCTTCTTTGTAGAAGTGTACAAGATTAAATAGCCTAAGTTTAAGGCATCTTTTGTGATTATTTTAAGGAAAATAACTTGCAAATGAAATAAACACACCAATAAACTACACCACAGAAGAGGGTTTGGGGTTTTTTTTCCTCTTCTGATTGTTTTTCCTTGCTTCATTTCATACCACAAACCTCTCTAAGCCAGGCTTCTCGTATCACCTTATCACTTTGGCTCTTGATGGCAATGATCAGGTAACAAAGTGAAAGGTAGGGGACTCCTGTGTAACTGCTAAATATTTACTTATGATGGTGCATGTACTTGGGAATACAAGCCTCTGTGTCATGTTGCATAATAGCAATTTTGGAGCCAAAGGGAGAGAGAAACACTCCGTTTTGTAAGGAAGAGGAATGAGTAGGTTTTTTGCAAGCACAGTATATGAAGGTGTCTGTCCGTAAGTCAAGAGAGTGAAAATGAAACTGTGAACTTGAAGGTCAATGTCAGATCTCAAGAATATGAATATTAGAAGTAAACTTTTATGTTTAAAGTAGATCACAAAATCACTTCTGTTTATAGATATGTTATTAATGTGTCCTACTATAAGCCAAAGAGTAGTTTTGAAAAAGTATTGAGTTGGCATCCCTAAATGACAATACTGCCTGGCACCCTTGCTGTCTGTCAGTTGTGATTTACACATTTATTAAATTACTTTCTCTACTGTTTCTAAATAGTTAAAATGTGTCCATTTCTTTTAAAAAATATTTGAGTTTATTTCATCAGAAAACGTAGAATTGGAGTCTGGAATTTTCTTCTTTCATCCCTAATTCAAACATCTCTTCAAACGGTTTAATTTTTCCAAGTATCATAAGTGCAATGAATTTTCATGCTCGTATATCCTTAGTAGCAAGTTAGCATACGTCGTAGGTGAAGAACATTGCATAGAATTGAGATATGTTAATATAAGTGGCAGCTATGCAGTCACAGCAAGTCATTCATGAACAATACATAAATATGAAATTACATTTCAATGAATGATTTAATTTATTTGAGGTTTTAAATAACTATGCTTATTAGTAGATAATTTGTGACTAGAGAGGCATTTCCAAAGGGATAATTGTTGTGAGTGTTTTTCCCAATTCTCAAGGGAAATAGGACTACATTGGTATTCTGAAATAGGAGGCTTAGGAAGCTATGACATTGCTATATCTTCATATGAGTCTCCAGGACAGAAATACCAGCAATATATTGCAGTAATGCCACACCATACAAATGGGAAAGATGACCCACTGTGGTAAATAAAATCCAAGTATGTCTTAAGGGACTGGCAGAGCCCTGAGAAATTTGTAGTTTAAGCAATTGGAAGGAAAAGAAACAATATTACAAAAAGATGAAATTATGTACATGTGTTGACACAAAAAATAATTGGTCATAATGATTGGAATGGGACAGTGGGTATCCTTCTTGTCTTGCTTTGCCAGTTCGGCTGCGTTCATCATCACTGTCTTTAAAAACAAGTTTTTCTTCTGAAGCAGTATAAACAACCTTTTAAAAATAGAAATCCTCTTCAGTGTTCTTATGTGTTCAGTATTCTGTGTTAGTGTTATAACATTTGCTGTTAAGACTCCTGCATTTTATTTATATGAAATAAACACCCTCCCCCTTCATACCTCATTTGCTGTAGAATGTGAAATTCTGCAGGATGCTGCCGAGTTCCCCAGACCTGCCAAGTTCCACGTTCAGTTTTCAGCATCTGATTCTAATGAAGCTGCTCTTGTTTTCAGACGATTTTTTGCTAAGGAAAGGGAATGCAGGTCTGTAGGTGTTTGCTTATGGGATCTTGTTTACATCTACTTTTACATGAATTATACCATGATTCCACCAAGCTGAAGGAAATAGGATTATTTTTTTTTCCTCCTGTGTGCATTTACTACTTTTCTGGTTACCACACTGTATGTTGTAGGAAAAGATAATATTGAATAAAACCTTTCACCTTATAAAATTTAAAACTTATTGAAATTTAAGGATAAGAAGTCATGTCTGAACATATCCATTTGAATGCATTAGTGTTTTTTCTAAGTTGCTCTTTCATTATCCTTTTTTGACATTTTTCTCTTTCAGATCAAGTTGCCATGCCATTATGGATTGCTTTGTCGTGCCACATAGGTGCTGTCACTTTTATGAACTGTTTCTTTAGGTCTTGTGACTGCTACCCGAGTTCTAAATAACCAGTTTAGCAGGACCAGGAAAAACTGTTTAAGGAAAGCTACATGCAGAATTTTCTCCTAATCAAGCTCATTATACATGTCCTAATTTAAAAGGGTAGCGCACGATATTGTTCCCATTGAAGCTCATGGCCCGACTCCTACTAGATACCTTTCAATATACCATCATATGAAATATACTTAGAGTTTATGCACCAGGCAAAGAACTGACAAGAATTCAAGTATTACTAAAACATTCACCTTAAACTTTCCTGTATTTTGCAGGTGATGTTTATTTTCTAAATGTGAAATGCTTGTTCTCCACATGCATGTCACAATTGCCATAGCCTAGAAAATTTTACAGGATGCTACTGAATTTCCAAGATCATTTACGCTTCTACAATTAATTTTCAGTGTATTATTTATAGTGGTTTATGTTATTTTCAAACAGTATGTACTAAGGAAATGATACAAGTCTGTATACGCAGAGCTATCACAGACCGTCAGAACAAAACCCTGCCCACATTTTAGTCAAACTGCAAGCTTTATTGATCATTAGAATCTTAGGATGTAACTTATTTCACCCAAATATCTAAAACATATGACGTTCAGTCATTAGTGAAAAGTGAGAGGTATTTTCAGAGGATGGTAGGTACTGTCCTGAGTTAGGTGTTTCCAGAGAGTGATTCATCCAAGCTCTCCCTCCTCTTTGGCCTGTAGGTGTAGACAGTTTGTGCTAGAGAAGATGGGTCTCACACTTACTACTTGGGGTTTTTTTTAATTGTGTAGGGCTTCTGAGCATGACTGCTGGTTTTTGGGGGTCTTTTTGGTGGCGGGGAGGAGTTACTAAGCATTTTGAGGGCAATGAAGAATTAAAGGAGCCAAAAGGCAAAATTCACTTAGTAGAGAGTATTTGTGAATAGATGTAAAAATAATACATGTGTTATTATTATACCAAATATGCACATACATTTTTAATTTCTGCCTTAATTGTATAGTTACAAGGTTGAAAGATTTCTAGATACCCAACTGCTGTTCAGATGCAATAAAGGACTGGAAAAATAAAAGGTACATTTCTCTTACTCATGACTTTTGGGATAATGTTTTTTCCACTTATATAGATCCAAATAGTTTTAAAGCTATTCTGGTTTGTATCAACAGCTAATAAATTGTACACATGTTCCTATGAAGCTGAGTTAGGCCTGACAGAAGGGAGTTGTCAGTGGTTTTTGTTTTTTTTCTGAACTGCTCCCTGCACTAACTGCAAGAGAAAGAGTTTATTTTCTCTTTTACCTCTAAGTCATCTTTTAGAGACCTGGGAATGCCTCTAATGGCTGCCTAAGCATATTAGCTACATTTCTACAAAGCTGTAGTGATATAAAGTTGCTTCAGTGCATGACATAATTATGGCCATAAATTCTGTTACTGTAAATGAGAAAATAGGCAGCTGAGAAGCAACTGAAAAATATTGTTGTGACTATCAATGAGAATTGCAAATACATATCAAAGTGGTCATGTCTTAGTCTCCAGGGACTATTAGTATGTTGGAGACTGCAATGTGAGATACAGGGTTAAATAGTAGAACTTGGAATGTAAAGGTTGTAATTTAGAAGCCACCTATAAAATCTTCAAACTGCATGGTATTTTGATTCTTTCATAAGAAATATTTAAAACATACACTTAGTAGTAAAAACAAAAAAAAAGTTGGACCTCCTACGTACTCGTTTTAAATTATTTAACCAGTATTTTTAGTGTCCTCATTAGTGAGTGAATTTTAGAAATTCAGGCTGCTGGTGTATCTCACGGATAGCCTTAGGTGTTAAAAGTATTTGAGGACAGAAAAGGAAATGTGTTGCCAATGTGTTTTCAATAGCCAATCTACTTTCTAGGCTGTTGGGAAAGCTGTTGTTAGGCTGTTGTTAGTGCAGCACAACCTGGAGTTTACTGCATCCTGTAGGAGACAGTGGAAAGCCAAGGCAGAAACCTGATCTTGTGTTACTAGCAGAACGTGTGATGCTAATCAAAGAAAAGATTTTTTTTTTTTTCTTCTCCTGTCTTCTCTTTCCCATGTCCAGTGTGTCTATCAATCTAACTTCTTGTACTCATCCTTCTTATATGTATGTTGTTTTTTACATACAGGAAAAGTCCCTTTATTTATATATTAAAAGCCCTGGTGTCATTCAAGCCAATCTTTTAAATTTACTTCTTTTCAGAAAACTTTGTCAAGATAAATCACAATACATAGCAAACAGGGCCATATATAGCTAGAGCTGAGTCCTTTACCTTGTCAGGTCTGATACTGTTTGTAAGAAAACATTTTATTCAGGGCCTGTTCTGCAAATAGTTTTACGTAAGGGCACATTCAGAATTTCTGCTCCTATTTATAAACAACATGAATCATGCAGGATGACTCATGAGAATAACTGTACCTAGAAGTGTGCGACTGTACTGGGTAAGATTAGATCATGGGTTCTTGCTCAAGAATAAGCCTTAATTTTTAGATTACTTGAGTGCTTCCTTGCCAATGTAATGCTTCGTGCTATGCCTGTGCGGAGTCCCCTGAAGGAGAGGAACTGGGTGTCCAGGGCAGACAGGCGTCCTCCTTCCAGTTAACCACATGGGGCAATTACTATCAACCAGCAAGCACGACCATGCACATTAGCTGGTGCCCCTCAATCAAGTCTGCTTCCTGACTGTGTTGAATGTTTGTTCCAGGACAAAGTCACGAGTGACCTTAAGTCAAGGGGTGTTCGAACCACCTTTTGAGTTTATAGTGGAATAGAGGAATACTGAGGTGTTTGTGGAGGTATGCTCTGTAAGCAAACATTTGTTACCAGCAGGCACAAAATGGGGCTTAACTTTTCAAAGGCTTGAATTTAAACTGGTTTTCAGTGACAAAAAAATTTAAACCATTTCTGGATAATGGATTTATAGGCCTGGGTATTGGCATTGGTACAATGTTTTAATATTTGGCTTTAAAAATATGATGTGATAGCATTTTACTGACATAATTGTGAGATCCTACGGGAAAGAAATAGCTTAGTGGAAAGAAAAAAAAAAAACCCTCAAACAAAAACCCTCTACCATATCAACCCTACTTTAATTCATTATCCAGATTTTCATAAACCTTGGTTTAGTTTCTCGAACAGTGGAGTGAATTAATAAATGGCAGCTGACCTCTGGTTTTCCATGACTTTTTGGAGTATATGAAATATGCTGTTTCTCTCACCTAACTACCCACTTGCAGCTGAGCCATCTTCCCTCTTTGTAGTTGGTGGATAGAAATAGACAACTTCAGGGCCTGATTCATCTGACCTATTTTTGACGTCTACATTAAAAGAGATGAATCATGACCAGGAAACACCCATTGCCCTTCCAACTATAAAGGGACACCAGATGTCTAGTTCAGATATGAAGTACATTTAGTCAGATGAGACTTAACCAAGGTTTGAGGAATGGACATTTTTAAAAGTACAGTGAATATATATAGTCTGCCTTTTCTTTCAGGTATATGGCTTAGTATCTGCTGTCTCAGGCATACTTTGGGGAAAAAAAAATAGCTTAAAAGATGCTGCTATACAAATATGTTAGAATATGCTGTAATGTGGGTGGCAAGAACATGGAATCCTGAAGTCTTTGTTTATAATATTTATTTCATAAGACAGGAATTGGAAATAATTCATATCAAAACTAATAAACTTTTAAATGATTGCTGTTACTGTCTTGGTTTTTGCAAAAGATTTCATGATGCTTCCTGCCTTTGCTTTTAAGTGTACAATTGGTACATTTGTCAAGGGGTACTTAAAAAGGAGAAAGAACCTCCTATGTTAATAAGCAGAGACATTCCTATCAAAAATTTTATAGAAATTGAAGCCTCCATCTTTCAGTGTGCTCATTTTACCTTTGAAGGCTCAAGTAAAGCTCCACAAGTATTTTTGCAGACTACCCTGTACTTTCCTGTTCTCCATAACTAAATATGTTAGGCTGCTGAATTCTTGCTTCCCTAATCTCTAGTGATTCCTTAAAAGACACTGTGGTAGGACTTTTTTTCATTTCTTTTGTGGTTTCAAACCAGTCCTAATGGTTTGAACATACCTAAGCTACTAGCAAATTCTCAAAATTATTTACTTCTTTCTTCCTGGAGGAGTCAGAAATTTATTTTACACACAAGTGTACTTTGCAATTTATCTGTCATTCTTGTATAATAATTTACAAAGCTTAAAGATAATCTATCACATTAAAAAATTCAGCTTTTGAAGACTAGGTTGGCAAAATTATTTGCATCTAGAAGAAGGGAAATGATAACTATTATTGGTTTTCTTAGCATGTGACTAAAGTAGCACAGAACTATTTCACTCCTATAGATCATCTCCAAATGCCTTTGTCAATGAAAATGTACACTTGATGCAACTTTACACATATGGGAATTTAGCAATTAATGAAAATGGAAGAGTGGACATGATGGAAATTAAATATTCTTGGTCTTAAGAGCTAAGGCTGTTGATAACTCAGCAGCGAAGCAGACAAAAATTGTTATTGTATGTATTTTTACAGACTATATATCCAAAGCTTCTAATACATGATGTAGTCCTTTTTCATTCTTTTCCTAAAATTAGTGATGTTAGATCAGATGCTAAGGGAACAGACGTTAGCAGATACAAATGTAAAACGCTACTAAGAAAAATTTTTGAAGTTTGACTGTTTTGATAGCAACTGGAGACAAGAAAGGTCTTTCTCTGCTGTTATAAGAAATCTGAAATGCCCATGTGTTTAAAATATGAAAGGCTAAATTGATACTGGGAACAATTCATTGAAAATGTTCTAACAAAGAAATTACCGTGAATAACAGGTACCTCAGCCCAAAAACTTTATTAAATCATAGAATCATGGAATGGTTTGGGTTGGAAGGGACCTTGAAGATCATCTAGTTCGAATCCCCCTGCCATGGGCAGGGACGCCTTCCACTAGCCCAGGTTGCTCACAGCCCCATCCAGCCTGGCCTTGAACACTTCCAGGGATGGGGCAGCCACAGCCTCTCTGGGCAACCTGTTCCAGTGCCTCACCACCCTCACGGCGAAGAACTTCTTCCTTACATCTCATCTAACTCTACCCTCTTTCAGTTTAAAGCCACTACCCCTTGTCCTATCGCTACCTGCCCTTGTAAATAGTCCCTCTCCAGCTTTCTTGTAGGCCCCCCCTTTAGGTACTGGAAGGCTGTGACAAGATCTCCCCGGAGCCTTCTCTTCTCCAGGCTGAACAACCCCAACTCTCTCAGCCTGTCTTTATGGGAGAGGTGTTCCAGCCCCCTGATCATCTTCATGGCCCTTCTCTGAACTCGCTCCAACATGTCCACGTCCTTCTTACGTTGGGGCCCCAGAACCAAACACGGTACTCCAGGTGGGGTCTCACGAGAGTGGAGCAGAGGGGCAGAATCACCTCCCGCAACCTGCTGGTCATGCTTCTTTGATGCAGCCCAGGATATGGTTGGCTTTCTGGGCTGCAAACACACATTGCCGGGTCATGTTGACCTTCTTGCCAACCAAGATGCCCATGTCCTTCTCCTCAGGGCTGCTCTCAATCCATTTGCCTCCCAAGCCTGTATTTGTGCTTGGGATTGCACCCATGGGCACGACCTTGTTGAACTTCAAGAGGTTTGCACGGGCCCATCTCTCAAGCCTGCCAAGGTGCCCCCAGGCGGCATAGCTTCCCTCCAGCATGTTGACCTCACCACACATCTTGGTGTCGTCGGCAAACTTGCTGAGGGTGCACTCAATCCCACTGTCCATGTTGCCGACAAAGATGTTAAACAGTGTCGGTCCCAATACCGACCCCTGAGGAATGCCACTCATCACTGCTCTCCCCTTGGACATCGAGCCTTTGACCACAACTCTTGGAGTGCGACCATCCAGCCAACTCCTTATCCACCGAGTGGTCCATCCGTCAAATCCATGTCTCTCCAATTTGGAGACAAGGATGTCGTGCAGTACAGTGTCAAGTGTTTTACCGAAGTCCAGGCAGATGGTGTCAGTTGCTCTTCCCTTATCCAGCAACTCTGTAACCCCATCATGTTTTCACATGTAGTGCCAAAGAAAGAGACGTGAGAAAGGCTTGTTCTCAATAAGCAGTAAGAATGAGGCTATCCAGACCTTTGTTGCCTAGGTTTTTAATTTGTTTGTTTGTTTGGTTCATTCGTGGATTTCCTCTTTTTTGGGGGGTGGAAGCTAAATGATTATGTGGTAGCTATATGAATAAACAATGTCCTGTGCCATTGACCTCAGGGCTGGAGAATGGTCCCTGATTTGTAATTTTTTTTAAAATACAGATACAAACTTTGAGATCTGCTTCATTGTTAAACCAAGCGAGAAAGCTTAGTCTATGATTAACTGTTGCCTTTATTTTTTTCTAAAATCCTGTGTTTATTAAGTCTGAGGAGATGCTCATCTGTGATTCTGTCTAGAAGAATAGGTCTAGATGTACTATACAATCTGATTTTAGTAACTTTTTCTATTCTCCACACTACAAAAAGCTTGAGCTTTGTAGAAATAATTATGCTGCATGCCAGGCATCAGGGAATTAACATCAGATCTTAACAAAGATGGGTTTTATTCATAATTACTTATAACATCAATGTGTATACTGCTTTTCTCTTTCAAAATACGGTATAAATACAAGCTAATTGTTTCTGGAATCTACTAATAAATATTCCATTGTGCTCCAGAAGTCTAGAGAGTCAGACTTGTGCAGGAGAAAAATGAGCCTCCAGTGGTAGTCATGCCACAGAAGGACATAATTTAAAAGGCAGATGGCCAAAATTGTCCTTTGTTCCAATTATTAGAACATTTGAAACGATGGTGGTGTCATTAAAAATAATATTATTATATACACGAGGCAGTTTCTTCTTGTGTAGTCTTTGGGGGGGGGGGGGGGGGGGGAAGAAAGTAAGAATAAGTAATACCTGTTTCATTCCAATTAAAATATTCAGCCAAAAACAATGAGGAAAAGGTGAGTAATTTTAGGTTACAGATGTAAGAGATTTGGGGGTTTTATTTCTCTTTTAAATGTAGCTAGCATTTTATAGCAAGTCTGAATATCAGGAAGAGGCTGAAGTTGGAGGGAATAATTTCTGTTTTGAGACCACAGCAAAGAAAAAATGCCCATGACTATCATCCTGAATTACTGTGTTGCTACTGGGACAATACTCACAATAAAATCCAGTTGAAAGAGGGAGGTTTATATGGAACGACTTAAAGAATACTGCGCTTTGAAAACTCCCAGAGACAATTTAGTCAGTCCATTAGCCTCTACATAAAATTTCTGGAGAAATCAGAAGAGTTAGGGGTGACTCACACCCAAAATGCACAACAGCCTGGGATATGGATGACTGTGATTGGCTCAGTTGCTCTCTGACTCAGTGAATATTATCTTTCACGTGGAACAGACAAGACTGAGAGACAGAAATTGAATACATACTCTGATAATTTGGGTACTTATGGATACAACCAGTTTGGGATCAAATCCTGCATGCCAGATGAGTGTCCCGTCTTCTCAGCTTCTGATTATTGGGAAAAAGGAAGAAGTCAGTCAGGGCAAAGACATATGCAAGTGTCCCTTTCTACTTTGGGGATGGGGAGTGGGGGCTTCTCATGTGGAACAAATTTTCTATTTCCAGACTCCAGCATTTCTTACAAAATTGGCTCTCTGTTCTCAGGGTGCTCCATCCCATGGGGTTACAGGGCTTTGTCCATCAGTTTCCAGTCTAAATCTTGTCTCAAGCTTGCTGTTGGAGTTAAAACTGAGAATCACTGCTGGATTCTTTTACATATGCCTCTTGTTGCCACTCATGTTTCTGTTTCTATGGTGTAATAAACTTCAATTATACACTGTGTCTAGAGAACACTTTCAAAACACACTTGAAAAATGCAGCCCCTCCATAAGCATTGCTTTTAAATCGGAACTGACAAGGTAGAATATGTAATAAATGCATATGTAATTGACTGAACAACTCTAATTTCATTCATTCATAGAACTAAATCCAGAATAAATAGATGTCAGTTTTAGAGTAGGGATGTCCTGCCTGTCTGCTACATCTCTTCATTCATAACAGACAGCCTGATCATTCAGAAATGGGCTGCTGTGTCAGACTTAGCCAGTTGAGATCTCTGCTTATATCACTCATTTTAATACAGATAGTTGTTACATTCCTACAAGATTTTATTAGCTGACTTGGCAAGTATTTTTAAATAATTGCTAAGTAGCTGTTGCAAGTGACATAATTACTGCTTAATTAGCACTTATTTCTGTCTATGTGCTTGAAGAAATGTAAGAACACATTTTCTCTTTGACCCAACTTCAGTTAGGGGTATTCTACTTATTCTTTTTAATCTTGAGGTTGAGCACAAGGTCTCATTTCCTGTAGCTTAAAGCAAGCTCTTAACTTCATTCAGCTTTCCCCAGTCTTGATGAATCTCTTCAAGATGACAATCTACTTGCAAGAGAGAGGAGTGGGTAAATATTGACAAGGAAAGCTGCCTCGCATCCTGTACGCATACCACAGAACTGTTGTTTTATCAGTGGATAAAACAGTTGGCTCTCAGGAAGGTTATCTACCCTTTGCTCTCTGAAACTGTTGTAATTCACAATATAACTAGCTGCAGGAATATGTCACAAACAATTAATTTCCAAGCTTAAATATAGTCCACAAACACTAACTTCAGTCTTTATCTTCTGGTTTTCAGCTCAGTTGCAGGCAGTGCCTTTGCATCCTTGTTCAGTAATCTTCTGACTGGGAATGTGGGAATGGAAAATGGCTTGAGTTAGCAGTATGGAGCTGGAGAAAATAATAAAATTTAAAAAAAGAGAGAAAAATTAGGGAGAAAGTAAGGAATGAAGGGGAGATATTAGAAATCAGAAAAGTAAAATAAACATGAGAGAGAAAGAAGTATCAGTCTATCCTATGTGAAATCCCAACCCCCAAAGCAAAATAAAATCCAAATGACACCCCCAATATAATAATCCAGAGGAATCTAGTGATTTATTTGGGAAGACTGAAACCCATTTTGATGTAATTCAGGCTGAGCACTGATTCTCAAGCACAAATCTACTGTAATTGTTTCTGTGTTTTGATTAGTTTTGAATTTTCTGTTTACTTCAGTTCTATCTTACTTCTGGTGAAAGAACAGCTGCTAAAATTGCAAAATAATCTTTAATAATCAGGCCTGTGGACTGAGTATTAAACAACCAGTCTCATCCAGCAGCATGCTGGAGCACTGTCAGGTCAGACAGCACAGGTTTTATCCAGACATGGGTCACTTAAAAAACCTCATCAAAAGTCCTGCTACCTCTTTTCTTGTAACAATGCTGCATTAGTAGTAATGAAGCATATGGCCTTGCTCTCCAAAGTCTCTTTATTTTTTCTGCTGATAGTGATTTGCAGATAGATGCAATATTGCAGAGTTTTGACACATGTAAGAGTGAAGAAGTTGAATTAACTTCTGGTCTGGTGTTAGTGAAAATGTTGATTTAGTTACAGTTGTTGGAGAGCAAAAAAAAAAGGAATTTTTAAGAAATTGAACCAAGAGAGTTATTATTCAGCATGCAATGGCAGGGGAGACCTCAAAAGGCACAAACACTCAAATCTAAACATTATGCAATGCTCAACTTCTTAGTGATTGGAAAAATCATATAAATAAAGTTGCAAAAGTCTTTTAGCTGTTTGAAATGTGTTTTCAGTGAAAAATCTTTTTAACGGTCTATTAAGGCACTTTTAGAGATGCCAGTGGTGTTGATTACCTTTTAGAGTTTATAAATGTTCAAAGTATTAATCTACCAAGCAGTTTGTCCATTTGATACTTTTGTGCTTTCTCCCCTAAACAGATAATGATGACAAATCTATCAACACATGTTTTAAGCTTGTCATATATTTTCAGATTGACAGCTGAATGTCATTTGGCACCATTGTTTTGTAAGGAGAAGGAATTTAAAAAATAAAACAACAACAAACCAAAGATAGTAAGAGAATAAATAGTATATCATCTGTTCTAAAATGGAATAAAACGGTTTATAAAAGAGAGAATGTGGAAGTTTAGAAACAAATTCTATGTATGGACACGAAAATTAACAGCAACCTAAAATGATTATTGCCTGAGTTACTGTTTCACTGTTTTTCTTTGATAACAATATTATAATTTAATAAAATTGGTTAATTGCTAGATTGTGATCCTAAAATTATTGTCTCTCCTTGAGTCTGCACAGAAAATATTTTCTGTGAGATGCAAATGAATATTATTGAAATCAGAACCTAATTTGCCAGCTGCTGGGGAAAAAAGTGCTGGATTCAACTGAAATACTTTTCAAAAGTACTGAAGCTTAATCTAAGTTTGCCGATTTCCATCTCTTCTAGAGTAAGATAAATTTATTACTGTCAAATGAGTTGCCCTGGAGATGTACCAGAGTAACTGAGAGCATGGAAAATGAGATTTGAAATACAAATATCTAAGGATGAAGATGATAAACCCATTTTTGAAAGTGGAAAAAACATATATTGATTAAAATGACATACATTCCTTCTCATTATGAACTTGTTTCTTTAAGAATCAAGGAGAGGAAATGATGATGCATATCAAGAAAGGTTTTTGGTTTGGTTCACCCCTCCCACCTTGATTCTTACCTTTACATTAAGTAGTAAAGTACATTTGAGTAGTAATAGCAGAGCTTTACTCTCTTTTCTATATCATGAATTTGGTGTGCATGCTTACAGCTCCAAAGACACATCATGAAAGGCCAAACAGGTTGAACTTGAACAAGATTTTATTAGGATCCTTTCTGCTGAAGATTTTCAAACAGACTCAGCATCTGTTAGGTGGAAAATAATTGTGGGAAATGAAAGTGTAGAGTTTAATCCTAGGTTATCATACAAGAATAACCTTTTTTAATGTGTATTGTGACAGGCAATATAAGATGATAGTTCTAGAGACAACTTTTGCAGCAGTTTGAAATCAAAGTAAAAAACAAGGGCGGGGGGGGGGGGGGGGGAAGGAAATAGTAATAATGGGAACAAAGGGGTACTTCAGCATCAGTGCTGTCACTGCTCCTGCATGAATCCTATGAAGGCGTGTAACCGGGATTTACATCTCCAGTCAACAGCAAGCTTGGGAGTTTCTATTTTAGCTATTACTTTCCAGTTATGGATATGCTATCTTTGAACCATTAACAGTGGCATTTAATTTTGAGCAGATTAGCATCCCAAAGGAAGAATTAGGTTCACAAATAATTTCTTTTAACTTTAAAAAAAATCACCCTAAAAAGCCCAGTGACTGAAAAAGTTTACATGTACAATATGAAAAATAAGTACCTGCTTGTGGACAAATACTTTGAGGATAGTTACATCTGATCTGGGCTTTTCTGGCCAGTAAAATTATAAAAGTATATACACTGGATGCTTACACTGTGCAAAAATACTGTGCAGTGGTGAACTAAACTAAAAACCTTCAGACTGGCAAAAACTGAGCATATTTTAACAATTTCAGCAAAAACATGCATGCATACTCTGGATGAGAATGTTATTTTTTACTGATTCCATATTGATCTAAATCTATATCAAGAAAAATAAGTTTGTTTAGAGATTTTCACTTTCATTGTTTTCATTATGTAATACCATTGCATCATCCTAAAATTCTGAGAGGAGTATTAAAACTAATATAATGATGGCAAGCACTTCATTTTTTCCTGCTTCCAAGAAAACAAGATGTGTGCTGTATTATACTCTGTCAGTTCCCCTCCCCTAGAAAATAAACTTGGGAACTTGCTGGATGATATAAGAAATAGTAAGTTTGTGCAATAGGCCTGCAGATGAAACAACCAGAAGCCATATAAAATATTTCAAGCCATTTGTTTGGCTCTCAGCACCTGAGAAGATGTTCCACTTGGCTTACCCGTGTCTCTTGGGTGGAAGGTGCCCAGCTCCTGTCGCCCCAGCAAACCAACTCGCATGCATACCTCACAGGCCAGGAAAATGTGCTCTGCCTCTTTGTGTGAGAACTGAAAGCAAACTGAAATAGAGAGGGACCTGCAGAACAAAGGTAGGAACTGGGGGAATTGTGAGGGGTGGATGTAAGGAGTAAGGATTACTGCAGTAGAGAAGGAAGAGGATTTAAGTGCCATGGCATAAGGAAAGGAGTTATGAAGATGCTCTTGTCATAGTGGACTGCAGTTAAGAAGTTAGTGGCTAGGAGCTGCAAATCCCATTAAACCCCCTCAAATTTTAGTTCTCTCACAGCTAATAGTTAAGGAGTTTCTATAGTAGACTAGCTATACCTCCTTTGTGAAAGGCTTGCTTCAGATTTTTTTTCCTTGCAAATATTCCTAGCTTGAAATCAAATATAGAAGGTGCAAATCCAAAGCAGCAAGCATTCATGCACCTCATCTTGCTTTCAAAACAAAGCTGGCCTGGACATTGTTTGGGTGAAAGCACCAGGTGGTACATCACTAACGGTGTCAGTTAACCATCAGTAATTCTGCGTTCTGAGACATGGGGTGTTGAACGCAGCGGGACATCAATGGGACACATCTGTCTCATGGCTGAGAAACAGGCTTCTTGTGAATTATAATATTCTTGAAATGTTTTATAGATTGCATATTAATCTTGTTATGAATGTGTTCTCTGTTTACTTGTCATTTTGAAGAGAGAAAATTCTTTAGGAAATGAAACATCTCAGTTACAGAAATATCTTGTCATGGTCAATACAAATCTCATGCACATGCCCATGTAACAACATGTGTTTGGCTAGATATTGATTTTTATTTTTTTTTAAAGATTTTTTTAGAAACAAATCACACTGGGTTTGGAAATGGAAAAAAAAAAGGGGGGGCGGGGGGAGGTCATTTGCCTCTTCTAATTTTGTTTCAGTTACAGAAAGTGAAGTAAGACTTAGTCATTAGTTTTACCAGCTGAATAGGACCAGCTGAATTAGCATCAGCTCCCACTTCTTCAAGTGTGAAACAACAGCGCCTGAAACAACTAAAAGCAGTGCCTGAAAATGTTTGGCACGTTAGTAAGAAATGGAGCAACAACTAATTAACAGAAGTTAAGCATTCAAATTATTGCATACAAAATATACTGGAAATCATGAAGGTTAATGGATTTTAATCAAAAACATGGTGACATGGTACAGGAATATATTTGTAAAGTGAAATCCTTATGCTTGCCTCTCTTTACAAGAGAAGATATTAAACGTATGCTGTATAGTTTCCTTCACTTCTTGTGGAAGCTGAAATGTGTACAGATGATTGCTAGGTTATTCAGTTTTCCATGGTGGGCATATAGGTGATAGCAGATTAGGTTTTTGTCATATCTCTTGAAGACTGGGATAAGATTGAGGAGCCCAAACTCTGAACAGCGCTACTCATTCTTTCCTAGGAACACCTAAATGGAAGAGAAAATTGTTCAGGAAGAAGATTAGTTGTTAGATGGTACAAAGGCAGAGGTCAATGTGACTAACCTTTGTGTGTTATAATCTTTTAGTACAGTAGATTGAAGATCAATAATATGTGAACCTCAGATCCTTGCTTAATTCAAGTTTGAGGCAAATGGTATTTCTATTCCACTCTAATTAGTTCCTATTTCCTAAATCCAGTCAGCAAAAGCTACCATAAAAATCAACATAAAGTCCCTTTCCTGGTGATTCAGACTGCCCAAAGAAATTGTGGTACTTCTGGGGACTGCAATGGCAGTGGAGGCCACAACAGGTGGTTAAATGGATGAGAAATAAGCTTCTTGGTTGTTTAAAGCAAAGGACCTGGATGACTTCTATAACTGAAAGAAATTGCTGAGAGGCTATCTGAAGGAGGAAATGTGGAGCCTATGGCATGGATTTGGGTCCTTTCAATGCCATTCATACTTAACCTATCTACTCATTTATGAAAAGTGTGGGGAAAACCAGCCAAACTGAAAATCCTTTCTTGAAATATCACCAGGGTGTTACTTTCCAGAGGTCCAACCATATTTACCTTTCTTGCATGCTGCAAAAATGTTGGTTAATCCATTATTGAGGCTATATCGTGAGAAGAACAAAAGCTTTGGGAAATGGTTTTCTTTATTTCTTTTCTTAATTGATTTTTTTCCCTGTGTGCTGTTTTACATTTTCATTACTATGTCATATGAAATGGTAAAAATTATTATTACTTTTGGTTTCTTTTTTCATAAAGCCACAAAAATACTTAATGAAAATCCTTTTATCTGAAACTTTGATATATCAGTTTAAATTACTGCATTTCATGCATGTTTTATTATTTGACTAATTTTTTTGGAGATATGCCCTTCTGAAGCAAAGGTTATATGAACAAGGTGCAAATTTAAATGTTAATTAAAAGCTAGTAATAATATATTTCCTGCTTCTGAAGATCTCTGAAATATAGTGGATTAGTTGATGGGTTAGAAAGATGGGGAATTGCTGCTCTTGGACAAGTTTGCAAAACCCAAAACCTAGTCCTATGACAGTATTCCAATTAATTTTGAAGGATTATAATCAACTGCACATTTCTATATATTGAAAAATAAACTTCAAGATATTATTGAAAAAAAAAACCTCTTATGATGGTATTGATACAAAAAGTATTTTAATAATATCTGCAAAACACTGTTTATGTAATTTTCCCTTTGGAATTTCTTTAATGAAGTAGAGTGAGGAAGCAAAGCAAAGAGGTTAATGATCTGACCTGTGCAGACAGCTGTATCCCACAGCATCCTCTAGAAATGGCAAGCTAATTATGTTGATAGCAACTGTCTTTCCTGAATTTCTCTTTTTTTTCCCCCTCTCTCCAACTCTTTATTGTCTCTTAAGTTACATTTTGTTTCATGGTTTAGGCAGTTTAGAGCTTTTTTTTTTTTTTTTTAATATATATATATGCTTGTAAAATGTCCTAGAATGTAAGAGTCTAACAAAGTGCAGGTAGTTAATAATACTGAGAGAAGTATGCCAGCACCACCAACTAGTGAGGAATGAAATAAACAGCAATTAAAAAGGGGAATGGAACCAAGTGTCAGAGTTCTGCCTCCCTATTTCTTCTGTCTCCTGGAGTGAAAAGAAGTAAGACCTGCTTACTTTAATATTCAAGGCTTTGTTAAGAGAATGGGAAATTAAGGCAATGGACTATCTGTCTTTGCTGAGACAGATAAGGCTGATCAACTTTTCCTGAAGCAAGAGAAGTTCTTGGGCAGCCCTCTGAAGGGTTTTTCCATCTAAGCTGGGGCTGAAAACTATTTGAAAGTCTTATGAAAGAGAAAAATAAAAAAAGTAAACCTGGAAGTGTTCTAAAAGGGTTGGGAGACTTTTATCCCTCTTCTGAATGAATCCAAATTTATTACTGCGTCAGATGCTGGCTTGTTATTTAGTGCTTGGATGATTGCCTTGATGAGAGACTTCATTTTTCCCTGAAACATATTTTCTTTTTGGCTCCTGCTGTGGCTGTTCAGTTTTCCACTGACGTGACTCCCACACAGGAGTCCACATTAATATAGAAAACAGTGCAGTAGCACTCAGGTTTTGACATGTTTGTTAAAAGAAGCCCTTTTTCTGGAATATTGTGTCCTTGAGCAGCTCCCTGGACTGCTCCCTACCGCAGGCCACTTTGACTCAAAGCAGGTTACATTTGTTACCATACAAAGAATTAGCCAAACTGACCTACCACCTGCTCACCTCTGAAGGGAGAGATCCCATACCTCCTCATCCTCCTCCTCCCCCCTCATGCTGCTCTCCCCCATCCCTTGCACTAAAGTTCTGCTCTCATCTGACTGCAGGGTTCAGCCTGCTAATCCAGCAGGACTTTAACCCGAGAGAGAGTGCACTTCTTTACTGGGTTAGTTGATGAGGTCACCCAAGTGACACATAAAGCACGAGGGACTGGGAAAGCCTGCATAAGCAAGAGCAGAGGATGAGAGTAAGGAATGAGTAGGAAGTTTGTATTGTACAAAAGATACCGAGACAGGCTTACGTACACAGAGGTTTTGTAGTGGAGCCCACAGCTGACAGCATACATTAACCCTGAAAAGCTAATTTAGGAGAAAGATAAAACAACAAAGGAGAGAGAGAGAGTGCAACAGGAAAAGGAAAACACTCCCAAGTGGCTTCTGGGACAAGCAGTGACAGGATCCCTAGAAGAGCTCTAGACATTTCTCCAGGGCAGCAAGTAGCAGTGAGGAAGATGATTTTTCACCTTGTTTTCCCTTAGTGCTAAACATTTTTATGAGGACCTTCTCTAACTTCCCCTACCCTGCCCCACCCCCCAGTTGTTCCCATTAAATGATGGCATTAGTGCTGATTGGGGTACACGAATCAGCTGGCAGTGATGCGTATTTGTCACTTGTTAAGCTTGTGTGTACACCTATTGCAGGTTAATATTTACTGAGTACTTAAATTACTATTATTTACTTGGTTGTGCACATTGTTTTGGTTCTAATAAACTAAAATCTATGAAGTTTGAGACTACAAAAAATGTTTTTACAAATATGTTAACAATAAAAAGAGAGCCAAGGAGAATATCTATCCTTTGATGGATATAGAAGGGAACATTACCACCAGAGATGAGGAAAAGGCTGAGGTACTTAATGCCTTCTTTGCCTCAGTCTTTAATAGGGAGACCAGTTATCCTCAGGGTACTCTGGCCCCTGAGCTGGAAGGCAAGGATGAAGAGCAGAATATACCCGCCTTAATCGAAGAGAAAATAGTTAGTGACCTACTACGCCATCTGGACACTCACAAATCTATGGGACCAGATGGGATTCATCCAAGAGTACTGAGGGAACTGGCGGAGGTGCTTGCCAAGCCACTCTCCATCATCTGTCAGCGATCCTTGTCAATGGGGGCAGTCCCAGGCGACTGGAGGCTTACCAATGTGATGTTCATTTACAAGAAGGGTCAGAGGGAGGATCCAGGGAACTACAGGCCTGTCAGCTTGACCTCGGTACCAGGGAAGATTATGGAACAGTTCATCTTGAGAGTGCTCACATGGCATGTCCAGGACAAACAGGGTATCAGGCCCAGTCAGCATGGTTTTATGAAAGGCAGGTCCTGGTTGACCAACCTGATCTCCTTCTATGACCAGTTGACCCGCCTGGTGGATGAGGGAAAGGCTGTGGATGTTATCTACCTCGACTTCAGCAAGGCCTTTGACACTGTCTCTCATGGCATACTCCTTGAGAAGCTGGCGTCTCGAGGCTTAGACAAGTGTACTCTTCCCTGGGTGAAAAACTAGATGGATGGATAAGCCCAGAGAGTTGTGGTGAATGGAGCTAAATCCAGTTGGTGGCAGGTCACAAGCGGTGTTCCCCAGGGTTCAGTACTGGGACCAGTTCTGGTTAATATCTTTATCAATGATCTGGATGAGGGGATTGAGTGCACCCTCAGCAAGTTCACGGACAACACCAAGTTGGGAGGCAGGGTTGATCTGCTCAAGGGTAGGAAGACTCTACAGAGGGATCTGGACAGGCTGGGTCAATGGGCCAAGGCCAATTGTATGAGGTTCAAGAAGGGCAAGTGCCAGGTCCTGCACTTCGGTCACAACAACCCCATGCAATGCTACAGACTTGGGGAAGATGGCTGGAAAGCTGCCTGGCAGAAAAAGACCTGGGGGTGCTGGTTGACAGCTGGCTGAATATCAGCCAGCAGTATGCCCAAGTAGCCAAGAAGGCCAACAGCATCCTGGCTTGTATCAGAAATAGTGTGGCCAGCAGGAGCAGGGAGGTGATTGTTCCCCTGTACTCAGCACTGGTGAGGCTGCACCTCGAGTACTGTGTTCAGTTTTGGGCCCCTCACTACAGGAAAGATATTGAGGTGCTGGAGTGTGTCCAGAGACAGGCAACCAAGTTGGTGAGGGGCCTGGAGCATAAGACTTATGAGGAGCAGCTGAGGGAACTGGGGCTGTTTAGCCTGGAGAAAAGGAGGCTGAGGGGAGACTTTATCGCTCTCTACAGCTACATGAAGGGGGTTGTAGTGAGGTGGGTGCTGGTCTCTTGTCAGGTGGCTGGAGAACTCCAGAACACGGTTTAGTGGGCATGGTTGATGGTTGGACTCAATGATCTTAAAGATCTTTTCCAACCTAAAAGTTTCTATGATTCTAAGTGAGATAAGAGACAAGGGGAATGAAGATGCCATTCTTAGACCAAGGATAGGTGCTTTCTGTGAGAGCCCACTACTATTCAGGCTTGCAGGTACAAGGCTGTGAGAACAACAATGTAAGAACAAGAATATGAGAAGAATAAAGGAAAAGTAATACTACAGATGCTCTGAAAACACTGCCTCAACAGTGCAGGTAAAGTGGCTGCAAGTAGCAGTCCCATAGCATTACTAAGCCTAAGGCACTATGGTACCTAAGGCAATGCATGTTTGTTACTATTTCCGATGTAAATCCACTATACTATATGTTTTCTCTGCTTGTGTGAGAGTATATGTTTTAATGGGCCAGGTTTCACACTTTTTGTTTGTTATTTTTAACTAGCAATTGTAGATTTTGTGAGGTTTTCACCCAAGTCTTTCAGAGTTATCATTACTGCTATTGTAACTTAATTTATGCTGTTGTGCACAGTAGGTGTAATGAACCTATTTACTCATATTTACACATATGGGGAGGTCTGAAATGGAGTGATTTTCCTACACCACAATATAATCCATGAGGTCAGAGTCCTACTTCATGCACCTTATTTTGTCAGAATAAAAAGAAAACCAACAAAAACAGCAACAAAAAGCTGTACCTTTTTTCTCTTTCCTTAGATTAATTTCCAGTTAAGGAATTAGTTCTACAGTATCTCACCTACAGAACTTCTTTCCCCTTCATTTTCAAGAAGGAAAGACATGAGCAAGGTCAGGTGCATTTACTCAACATTCAGAGCCTACCTGTGTATACATAGTATAGAAGGGTTCTTCTGAATTCTTTCATGGTTTGTTTACTGATATTGCCCAGTTCCTGTGTTTTAAGGAAGTGTTCAGTCTAGCTTAGACATGAAGGAGTTTAGTCCCCATGCAATCCCCATAGGATAAATATAGGTCCTTATTCTGGGTAACCCCTTGGAAGAAGTCACTTCCCACCATTCCTGTGGAGATGACCCTCCTGACCGTGATACTGAGGTTCAGTAGGCTAAAGAAGAGGTTCACACTGCTTTGGTATTGTGGCCACCTGAATTGCAAAAGGTTTTGAAATGGACAAAGGCATTTCTGCTGGTATATACGATGCTGCTGGTTAAATTCTCCAACTGAGAATTGGAATTACTTTTTACATTCAAAACAGTATCTAAAACAGCAATGAATTTCCAAAACTATAGCATCAGGTTGCATAAAAAAATATGGCAGTATAATCATGTTGTAATTTATAGCTTTCTTCTACTTTTGGTGTTTTCAGTGAGTGTAATTTACAGAACCTTGAGCAATTTGTGCTAAAAACTTCTTTTGTTTGTGTATTTTTAGTATTTTTCTCTATGTTTGCTCAGTGCCACTTATAATTGATGAGATAGAGGAACAATCCATGTAAATACCTGACTCTCAAGAAATTATTTCAAAGCTCTCTGAATGAATAAGATTATTCTCTCTTGCATGAAAGCTGCAAGAAGCTACAAGCATCTGCTGCCATTTGGTCAAGATATTCTTCACCACTTTCTTTAGATTGGGCTTTGGAGAAACAAGGCAAGACTTCAAACTACCTCCCATAACACTGGAATTTGATTAGCAGCATCTTTGTACTTCATTCTTGTGGAACAAAAGTAGTGTTGACTTCGTCTTTCAAGTTGTGGTAGGTCGACCCTGGCTGAATGCCAGGTGCCCACCAAAACCGTTCTATCACTCCCCCCTCCTCAGCTGGACAGGGGAAAGAAAATATAACAAAGGGCTCGTGGGTTGAGATAAGGACAGGAGAGATCATTCACCAATTACCATCACGGGCAAAACAGACTCAGCTTGGGAAAAATTAGCTCAATTTATTACCAATCAACCAGAGTAGGGTAATGAGAAATAAAACCAAATCTCAGAACACCTTCCCTCCAACCCTCCTTCCTGGGCACAACTTCACTCCCAGATTCTCCACCTACCCCCAGCAGTGCAGGGGGAGAGGGAATGGGGTTTATGGTCAGTTCATCACATGTTATTTCTGCTGCTCCTTCCTCCTCAGGGGCAGGACTCCTCACACTCTTCCCCTGCTCCAGCGTGGGGTCCCACCCACGGGAGACAGTCCTCCACGAACTTCTCCAACGTGGGTCCTTCCCACAGGCTGCAGTTCTTCATGAGCTGCTCCAGCGTGGGTCCTTTACACGGTGTGCAGTCCTTCAGGAGCACACTGCTCCAGTGTGGGTCCCCCACGGGGTCACAAGTCCTGCCAGAAAACCTGCTGCGTGGGCTCCTCTCTCCACAGATCCGCAGGTCCTGCCAGGAACCTGCTCCAGCACGGGGTTCCCATGGGGTCACAGCCTCCTTCGGGAACCCACCTGCTCCGGCGTGGGGTCCTCCACGGGCTACAGGTGGATATCTGCTCCACCGTGGACCTCCCTGGACTGCAGGGGGACAGGCTGCCTCACCAGGGTCTTCACCAGGGGCTGCAGGGGAATCTTCGCTCCGGCGCCTGGAGCATCTCCTCCCCCTCCTTCTTCACTGACCTTGGTGTCTGCAGGGTTGTTTCTCTTACACGTTCTCACTCCTCTCTCTGGCTGCCATTTTCTGTCTGTCCCAGCAAGTTTTTTTCCTTCTTAAATATGTTATCCCAGAGGTGCTACCACTATCACTGACTGGCTTGACCTTGGCCGGCAGCGGGTCTGTCTCAGAGCCGGCTGGTGTTGGCTCTGTCAGACACAGGGGGAGCTTCCAGCAGCTTCTTACAGAAGCCACCCCTGTAACCCCTCCTCCCCCCCAATCTTTCCACACAAAGCCAATACACAAGTATAGTGGCAACCTTTTTTAGTGTGAAAATATTTTGGACCAATAAGAAGAATTTAGTCAAAACCCAAAATGTAATTTGTATGTTTTTACCAAAAAATATGTCAGAAAAGTTACTTGGTTCCCTAACGACAATGATTCACTGCAGAATAGTTAATAGATAACATTTTCCTGGGATGTTGGAGGTTTGGGTCTTGCATGAAGTACTGAACACTGGCCTATTGTTTTGATATGAGTCTCTTTCTGATCTAAGTTTTGTTTTATTCAGGCAACTTTTGGGGGTCAATGTGGGTGGGAAGGGGAATTAGTTTTCTTCCACAGCAGAATGAAAATACTATTTGCTATAGAAATGCCAAAGGTTATTCTGTACTGCTTAGCCTCTTTATTTCCTTTAAAAAAGAACTAGATATAAAACAAAACAAACAGACATAAAAAGGTCTAGGTTTTGAGTAACTAGGTATTTTCAGTCCCTTCATGATTTTGGTGTGTTTCTTCTCTTATCTGCACTGTTTATGTTCTTTGATGTTCAATTTAGGGATTTTTTTTTTTTGATAGCAATCTTTTCGTATTCCTGATTTTTTTTCACTGAGATAATACTTAGTCCAAATTATTATTTTCTTCTTCTAAGGTAATCAAAACCCTGACAATTTTACTATGCATTTATACCTGTACTCCCTACTGCAAGGAAGTTCCAGATGCTTTGAATTTCCCAGACTATATCCACTTCTTCAGCCAAAATCTAGATTTTTCTCCAGAAGACCATCTTATGGCAGTGTTCACCTCAAGTCTTTCAGGGTCCCCAAGCAGCTTCTTCCTTGATTATTTAGATATCTTACATAAATCAGTATTGCTAAGCTCAGGTGCTCCTGCTCTAAGCTATAGCAATCATTCAGGAGGTCCACAGTAGCTTCAATGTAAGAAATAACAGCCTATGTCTACTTCACACATCTATTTTACTTTTCCATTAAGGTTATTCTGCTTGTTTGTTCAACAACACTGGCCCTTCCACAGTTTTCAGCATTTTTCCGCAGGATTTTTCACGAGATCATTCTCAGTTGGCAAACCCACTACAAGATGGTTCATTTTTTTTTTAATACCATAAATTACATTCTCACCTGTAACCTCTCTCTCATCCTCTTCCACTCCCAAAATATGTGGGGTTTTTATGGATCTTGCTCAAGAAGGGTCATCAAACCCTATACTGAGATTCTTAGAATTATTTTGATTCGGAAAGGGTGAGTTTGGGATACACAGTGCAATTCTTTGTTATGGTAAATAGTGCAGTATAGAACTCTACCTTTTCTGGAAATGACGTTTACTGGACACTGTTCATCATTTTCTGAAGCATTTTTTATATAATTTCTGTCAATTTGTCAGAAGAACATTCTTTGAACAGACTTTCTTTTCCACAGCATTATTTTAGATTAGTGTTGCTTCTCTGAGAAAACTGCATGCAGAAATTCTTGTCATTTACAGAGAACTCATTTCACTGGAATAGGCACATGGGAGTCTGCTGCTTCTCCCCATTAAAATTAGCTCCAGATTACCATTTAATTTCAGGGGATGAGAGCAGAGCATATAAACTGCAAAGGCTCAAAATGGTTCCTTTCAACCACAGAGTCCTGTCACCTTAAAATTGAAATATAATTATTATGGAGAGAAATCAATACAGCAGAAGTCACCACAAGCTGAAATTGTCACGGGGGTCATAGAGGTTGTTAAAGTGACAGTGAACAGCCCAGAAATTATGTGTATGAGCTAGCATACGTGAAAAGCAGCTTTGAGCTGCTTTGAGTAACAGCTTCAGGGTAGTATAGCACTTGTATAAAATGATTAATGTTTCTTATTCAGAGAATATAATAACAACATGTAATATTTGAACAGTCAGTGGTTTTGACATGAGAAAGGTATGGATATTGTTATTTGGGTATCTCACATATGGAAATGAAAATCGTATGCAAAAGGTGTGGGGTGTTACTACGTGCAGGACCAGATGCATCTGTGATAGTGATGGGTGAAAAGCTGAGGATGCTGCATCACCCTCTGTGGAGTGCAAGTCTGCACTAGGCAGATGGTGCTGAAGAAGGATGATTACTGTCACTTTTGCCTTCACACTAAAACCAGACCTGGATCTGGGGCTGTTTTGAGGATAGAAATTTTGTTCAGGTGAGGAACAGTGGCATGTGATGCCCCAGTGACGACAGAGGAGAATTAGTACGTTTATGACTCCTGCCTCACTGGAGTCTCTAGCATGCAGAGGGGTTGGCCTGTTCTCAGTTTCTTCCATTGGCCACTTCTAGGGCTGAAAGTGTAATTTGTTCTTCTTTCTTTTTGTGAATAGTGGCTGAAAGTTCCCTGTCCTCGGCACATGGACAGTAAATAGCTTCAAGTGGCCTTGCATGGTAGAAGCAAGGGGAAGGACCACAGAGCTTTTCCACTTTCTTTGTGCTCAGATCCTTTTATATCTCTGTGTTGAAAATATTTTCTTTGTGCACTTACTGATAACTTTCTTTTGTATATAGCATCTGCTGTACCACAGTGGTTTTTTCCATGGTCACTTCCAAAGGGGAAACAAATTTCCACAGAATCTACTCATTTCAAGTGATAAGATGAAACTTTCTCAACAGTAGGTAAATAGTTCTTCAGCCCCAAATCATCACATTGTAAAGAAATCCAATTCCTTTTTTCCAGTTTAGTCGGAATCAGGATATTTTCCAAGCCTCTGAGCTACCACTCCATAATCAACATAGTCTCATAAGAAGAAAGGAGCATTAGTTTTCAGAGGCAGGAACGTGATCTTTTAAAGGCATTTCACACTGGGCTCAAAATGTCTAGCTTAAGTTCTTCCCCTCAGGTGTGCAGGAATAACAGCTCGCTAACCTATTTCCTGTATTCTTCCATTAGCTCTGTTAACAGCATCTCTAACATCTGGCTGCTCAGATATATTGCAGCATCAGTAACAGTACATACATTGAGGACAAATATCCAAAGGGCTATCCACTGCAGTACTGTTATAAACAGGTTCATCAGGCATGATACTTAGTAAAGGCATGTGTAGGACACTAAAACCACAGAATTTTATGCAATGGCAAAAGTCTGGTATGTCTGTAAACTGAGCACCTATTGTGAGTAGGTGACATAGTGCTTAAACCAGCTGTAAACAAACCAGCCTTCAAGTCCTTATTTCATTCCTATTTCAGACAAGTGATAAAGGAAGGTATGAACAGGATCGCATTGATAAATGTTGGACAAGGATGTGGCTCTTCTCTTTGAAAACGTTTCTATTCAGGAAAACCGTTCAGCTGCAAACCTTTCTTTCAGTTGAACTCTTGAAACCGTCATGATCCCAGGCTCTTAAATCATTAGACTATATGATTTGAGCATATGAGAAAATGTGTTAGTTTCACTTACAGCAATTCCATTCCTACCAGTACAGGTGAATTTTAAATCAACAGAACAGTCTGAAAAAACCAGCAAATTAAATATAGCTGGGTTACACAAATGGCCCTCCTGCCTGGTGGATGAACTTAAAATTTCCACGTATTTTATTGGAGAAATTGTAAAATATGCTTCCTTTGGGGGTGGGAACTCTGCTCTCCAGTGGGCACCCACAGAAAACATCAAACAGTGGCTGAACTCCCTTGTTAGGGATAGAGGGTTCAGTTCTGCCAGGTAAACAAGTGCCTTCAGGTTCCCATTGAGAAACTCCTGGATGACACTGCACACTGTTACAATGTGCTGGTGACTCACAAATTGCAATGTCCCTTCACTGCTAATGTGGTTTTTCTCCTCTCTTTTCTATCTGCAAGTGCTGTTTCACTTGCAGCATTTCAATGCATATAAAACTGCACACTAGCATGTAAATATTTGACAAAATATTGTAACATATTGACAACATATTGCAATATAGCTTTTTTAGCTATGTCAGCAGTGTGCTGGCAGTCACTGCACAATCAATAACACAAATAAAGCTGGTCAAATAGAGTGTAATAGTTTTTTGCTGAAAAATTATTTTTTTCAAAATCAACACAGCTTAAGGGTGGGAAAAGACATGTTTCATTGCAACCTCGATTCAGCTTCATCTATTGATTTAAATTATTGTTGCACATAATATATGTGTAATGTGATTTTTTAATTCGAAGTAAATATCAAGAAAAATGTAAAAAGACATATCTTAGACTAGTTAATATTTCCTTCCAAGGAAAGCACGTCAACGTCTGCTTCTGCTAGTGGAGTTTAATTTTGAAGAACTTCGAAGCTATCTCTGCTAAAAGTTCCTCTCCTTTACTATAGTTCACCCACTACAATTGCACTGATTTTTTATTTGAAAGGTGCTCTGTGATGATAAATGAGCAGTAACAGCATTGCTACTAGTTGAACAAAGTCCTTCTCAGTCCTCATACTTTAGAGTTCAGGTAGATGCAAATGAGATTTGGATTAGAAAAGCAACAGGAACACATGCAGAGATTTCTAATGGAGGAGCAAATTATTTTCTTTTTTTTTCTTCCCCCCCCCCCCCCCCCCCATAGGATCCCAGGAGCCCATTTCACCATGAGGGTTATTTTGGGTTTTGTTTTTTTATTTTGTATCCCTCTGATACTGTCTGGCTTTTTGGTCTGCTTTGTTCTAGGAATAGGTACTTTGATTGGTCATGAAGAAAGCTGCAGTCATTATTCTAGTATTGACCTGATGCACTAATGGCAATGAAGGCTGGGTTTGAGATCGTTAAACACTGAGTCTCTTAAATGGCTTATGATCTGTGTTTACCAATAAGACTAGGGGATGATTTAGCATCCAGATGCCCAAGTTTTGCTTAGGTGTCTCTATGCTGAACTGCATCAGAGATTAACTTCTTTTTGTAGCTATAAATATTGCATACAGAAAAGCATTTTCACTGTCAGACTAAATATTATTGTAAACGCAAAGTGAAAGGTTGATTTCTTAGCTGCTGAATTTGGAGCTTTTCTACATAATGGGAATTCTTTTTGGCAATGCAGGTTAAGTGGGAGCTATGGCAGCTCACCCTTGAGCTGAGTCCATAGAGCTAGGTACTTCAAGTATTGTTTTGTACTCTGAATTTGTAGCTGTTACCCAATTTTATGAATACATTTCCTTGTAAAGTCAGCCTTTATTTGAAATGTCCTGGCCAATTAAATCAATTATATAGCTTACAATGATGGGTCCTTTGTTCATCAGTCCATACTTGCAGTTTATTATGCAATAGTTCTACCTTTTACTGTACTACTGTAAATTCACTGGAATATATGGTATTTTTTTTGGTGAAGAGTGGGAAGAGGTACCAGTATAACCAACTTTCTTTCTTCCTGACTCACCTACATCTGGATAAATCTTAACTTCACATTAGTGACCCGGTTAACTGTACTGAGATTTTCAAGAAGAACTTTAATATTTGGAATTGTAGGCATTATAAAATCATTTTGGTCTCAATCAGATTCAAAGGACAGTAGTTGGTAAATGAGCTTGAACTCTAATTAAACTCACTTGCATCTAAATATGTTGACATAAAACTAAGGGTTTTCATATGCTATTTTTATCATTCAATTAGGTAATCTTAACTGATAATGTGGTCATGTTCTCCGTAACAGTAATTTGCATGAACCTGGAATGAGACTCGTTTTGTTAAGTAGCACATGTAGGAACTGTGGAATCAAACCTAAATGTAGTAAATACTTTCATCCAGAAGAATTACAGACTGTTCTCCATTTGATAGAGTAGCTATGTGAGTCACTTGTTTAATTAATGCAGCTTCTTTGATTGCTAGGGATTATTTTTTTTCTTTTGTACATTTTTTTCATCCTTTTTAATTCATAAATAATTTAATATTTAAAATCAGAATGGTGGTTGGCTGTGCTCAGTTGCACAAGAAGTCAGATAGATGTTCTCTTCACCAATAAAGATGAAGACTTGCAGAAACCATCTGGACTTTGAAAAGAACTGTTACAAGAGCTGGGGAAGCACAATGATGAGATTTATAGCAGACGTAGCTACAGTGTTAAAGCAAAACCCCTTTTGTAATTTTTTGTTAAATAAGATGACAGTAAGATTTTTCAAGGGAGTGCTGAGTTTAATTGTAACACGGTCTCATTACAAACAGTCAGATAAATTGTGTGCATTAATTATGAAGCAGAGAATTGCATAATAGCCTTTTCCTTTAATTATCTCAATTCTAAAGCTCTGCCATGGGATGTTTAACAAACCTGCATCTCTGTATCAGATGGCATGTGATATAAATTTGTTCTGTTTCTTAGGTTATAATTTTGGGGTATCAGGTCATTGAAACAGGGCAACAGGGTGTAAGCCTGTGATTGAAGTTGTAGGTAGCATAGGTCTGGTTCAGCTTGTTTATTTGTCTCTGAGTTTATGCTATGTGCCTTGCAGAGGTTTCTGGAAACCATGCAAGTCTTCTGTTGATCAATGTCTTATCCACTCCAATATGTCCTGCTTCCAAAGCAGACATAGGCATGCAAGCTCCCAATATTCTTCCTTCAACCTTTCATGTGAAAAAGTCATTTGATCATCATAGAAAATGAGCATAAAGGAAAAGAAGCATAATTGAAACAAATCTGCTTTTAAATTGTGCTGAATAGTTTTGGAATACCTCTGTCATATTCATCCGTGTCTGCTGACTTGCTGCTAAAGGAAAACTTCATGAATGTTCTTGGACTTTCTTGTGTCTAGGCTTCTTGTCCCATCTTTAACAGAAGCACTTTCAAATCGTCCTTTACACCTCACGCAGGCTTGAACATAAGCTAGTTATTTTTACCCGAAGCTAATATACAAGTACACAACTTGAATATTTTTATTTACTTTGCACAGACTTAGAGCACTTAATTTCTGAGCTGAAGAGTGCCAGTCATGGTTTTGTCAAAATCTGTTCTTTCAGGTTGTACACAGATTTGCAGCAGTTCTACTCTGTTGTTGCAAATGCCCTGTGCTCCTAATCAGTCCCAAAGTCTCAAGGTTACATCTTTCTCAACAGAACATGAATTTAGCTTGGATGTGTTTTCTTGTCTAAAAATAAAAAAAAAAAATCCTACCAGTAATCTAGTACTGTGTCCTGATCAACCAATCTGAATAAAATAACTTAATATTCAGGCTGATGAGCTGAAAGAATAACATGGAATTCAACATCTTCTTTATTATTACGGAAGTGTTGCAATCTACATATAAACATATACCAAACATATACAGACTGATAGGTTTGTATCACTCATTGCAACTTTCCTACTGTAAATTCAAAACCAAGCAAAATTGCTGTCTTCCAGTCCATAAATTTCTAATAAATTATTCTAAATAAAATAAATTATTCTAAATCCTACTCTGGATTTTAAGATCTAGCAAGCTATCACTGAAGATCATAGAATTAAATGCTGGGGGTTTTATTTGTGTCACACTGAAGCCTGAATGATAAAAATTTCACCCTCAGTTCTTGTTTCTTGAAACATTGTATGGTTCTTTATGTGCACTAGGAATAGCAAGTGATATTAAAGATTCCAAGTTATGAAAGTAAATTACAGAAGTAAATAAACTTTTAATCAGAAAATTTTAAGATGTGTTTTAAAAAAAAGTTTTCGTTGTGTAACAGGTAAATGTTAATTATCACCTACTAAATATTACTGAAGAATTTGATGAAACAGGTGATTATTGGACAAAATTATGTTGCTTGATCCTTAAATGCTACAAGGAATTTTTTCAATAAATTATTTAAATATGTTCCTTAGTCTAGTAGTTTGGGATTACAGGCGCATCTTTCATAATTTGATTTGTACTTCAAGTTCAAGAAAACCAGAAAATATAATACTGATTTTCCTAAAGCTGATGGTTTACTGTTCTACTCAAAAAGTTCAGCAAAATTAGACTTGCAAGCCTTATCAGACATCTGCTGATGTTAATGGAAAGATTGCTTCTTACTCTAGCTGGCACTGGATTGGCTTTTAGAAGTAAATTGTTTTCTTCTATGAATGTTAAAGTAACCCAAAGTGTTCTGGGTTTATTTTGATGTGAATGACAGCAGAATCTGGCCATCTTAAATTTTTCATAAAAATCATTATATGCTTGGTAAGCTCCAGTGTATTCCTGTTCATAACGATATTCAAACACTCCTGCACTCTGAGAGCATCCTCCTTACCCTTTCTGTCTTTTTGGTGTTCCATATTCTGCTTCATGCAATTCACAACAATTAGAATTTAAAAAAAAAACAGTCTTTGCACCACATAATTATATCTTAAACAATAAGAAACCCAGGAGTAAATTAATTTGATAGCTACAGATGCATTTGGAATGTATGATCTGCAGGTCATACACCATAACACCATCATTAAACTGCATTGCAAGCATATGATTTTAATTCTTTTGGCAGTGTGGGGATTTAGTTTTGTGTTGACAAGGGGAGCAGCATGTCAGTGCATGAATGGTAATGATACTTATTCCCTAGTTAGGCAAATAAAAATGACAGGCTAAGTCAAGCACTGCACTGAACCTGAATACATTTTTAAATCACATTATTTGGTAAATGAGAAAAATCTGTTTTAATACAACAATCATTTATTGAAAGACTTTAATTAGATTTAAGCAAAAGGTGAGTAACTGAAGCAAAGTTTTAAGAGTAAATTGATCATTTAATAAACCTCAGCATTGTCTTTAAAATACTGAAATCGTAGTGGTATCAGCCATAGCATTTTATCCCTTGGGTAAATAAAGAGTAACGTAGCTGAAGTTGTTGGAATTTTGTGGATGTAGAACTCTTGTGACAGTTAAGGCTGAAACAGACCTATTTTTCCTCTATTTTAGCTTATGAATTCTGTCCCTCCCTTCCCCATTCATGAATAATATATCCCTGTATGGGGATTAGGCATATCAACCTGAGTTTTCCATTAAAATAGTTCATTATTTCTCTTTAAATTTATGAATATTTATCAAGGGATTCTGGGTTAGTTAATAGTATTTGCCTTAATACATACACATGAATCCACATGCCCATAATTCTGAAAAATGAGAGGTATCTGTCTTGGGACTAGACTGCTCCTAAGCTCCCGCTAGCAAGCTGTAAGGTAAACATTCCTTAATAAGCAATAGGCAAAAAATAGTCGTTCCTCCCTCAATGTGAAATGTAGACAGATTCTTCCCATAAAACTTTTTTTTTTTTTTTTTCAATTCAAGATGGGGAAACACAGGCCAAAAAACTGTATGAGAACTTCATATATTTTATGGAAAGGGTCTCCATGCTAATTTAAAAAAGCTGTAAAGTGCTAGAGCTGTTGACATAAGTTGAAGATGAGCGTCTAAGGCACAAAACCTTCAAAGACACTTCAGCAAGGGATGAAAATGAGCTACTAGGCTGCAAGATTTGCCAAAGATCTGAGTTCAAATTAGAACATCACTTTTGTTGATTGATGTCCATGTCAATATACTATTCTTGAATTTATCATACATAATATTTGCGTCTTACACACACTGAAAAATTATAAAGTGCATTAAGGTGTAACGGGTTGGTGAATTTTTGATATGCCTGTTTCATAGGGGAGAAGTATGGTGGGGCCCTGGAAGACAGCTGGCAGTGTTTTTGGATTAAATCTTTTTCCCTCACAAAAAAAAAGGAGAAAACAAAAGACAAAGAATTCCATGTAGCTCCAGAATGTGCCTCAACTCTAATTGTAAGGATTTCCTTGCAAAATTATATAAAAGAAATTAGTTTGAGTGTTGATAAAGGTCAACTTTAGCTTATTGAGAGCATAGAGTGATTAACTTTTTTTACGATACAACTGTGTCTGTTCTGACTGCAGTGTGGTTGGAGTGGCAGCATAATAGAGCACCTTTGAAATTTCTCCAAAGCTTCCATGTTTGTCACCAGTCTTTGGTCAAGTGGTTGTTTTAATGTGCTAACATTAAATCATCTCAGAGGCAGTTATAAATTATTGCTGGAGGATGCAATGAGGCAAGCTGTATGTAGCCATGAGGAACCATCCTATGAACATGCTTTGTCGACTGTTAGACTTGATTTTATTTCTGACTACTGGTCTAAAAGCAGAAGTTGCATTCTTGTTTGCAGGCAGTTGGGACTTTGCTTCTAACTGTATATCCAGTTGTGCCTTCCTATGAAGCTAGAGGAAGTATTATGTGAAATGATGTAGGATTCAGACTGTAATTTGTGTTTTACTTTTGTGTTCTTCTACAGATAGTAACTTCATCCTTGCAAATGCTCAGGTGGCTAAAGGATTCCCTATTGTTTACTGCTCAGATGGCTTCTGTGAGCTTGCTGGATTTGCACGAACTGAAGTCATGCAGAAGAGCTGCAGCTGTAAATTTTTACTTGGTGCTGAAACAAATGAGCAGATGATTCTTCAAATTGAGAAATCATTGGAGGAAAAGGTAGAATTCAAAGGAGAAATCATGTTCTATAAGAAGAATGGTAAGTTTTTCTTTCTTGTTTTGTTAGTCCCAAAGAATGAAACTTAGCATTAATACATAAAATATGTAGTATGCATTTCTATGCAATGATTTTGGATATCTATAATCAGACTAACAGGAACAGATTTTAATAAAGACAGTTGGGTACACATTGAGACTACGTTTATATTAGTGTTACTGATTTTATGTAAGTATATGACAAGTTACAAAGCTGCATAGAAGAAATTCAGGGTCCTAAACTGTGTGTGAGATACTGTGTTATCTGCACTCAGTATGACACTGCATTTTCTACTTTTTCTGATATTGAAGTTCTTTCCCCTTATTGCTGAATCTGTAATTTAAAAATTAATACTCACTATAAGGTAGACAGTGGCTGTGTAAAATTTTCAGCCCCATCAACAAAATGCTCAGAACTTTGAATGATCCAAGTGACTTATTCTCCACAGCCACTATATATAAACGCAGTAATAATGATTTTCAAAAAATGGGGTAAGTACCCTAAGCAAAATTTAAATTTAAGTATGTATTGTCACATAAAACAAATTCTGGGCATTAAGCAACTCCATACATTTCAGTAAATTCCAAGTTGCACTGCCAAAGCTTTCACTTCTATGGTAGGGCATTTATAAAGACAATTCCATAGTCAAGATGATGGAGCCACGGGAGAAAGCGCCCCATGATGCACACATACCAGCTTCTTTCATTTGTATCAGGCTCCTTCAGTGTACCTATTCTGTAAGTATTTACACTGCCATCACTCATGTGATCTTCAAACAGATGACAGTAATGTGAGATACTGACAGGATTGCAGCCACTCCAGTGCTACCGGAGCCTTCACATGTGCTTAATGATCCATGGGTGCCTCTTGAGTAATGCCTTCCATTTTATTATATGGCTAGAATTTCTGGGCATATATTTAAGCCACAGGTTTTTCCTCATAGATCCTATTTATGTCTTTACTAATGAAAAAATATTATTACTATTATATTAAATACTTTAAAAAGTGGTTTTCTTAATAACTATATATTGACAAGAAGATAATCAGTGATTTAGAGTATTAGGAGAAGGCAGCTTCACTTTCCCTGACTTATACATAAAAGAGAAATGTTGCTTAGTTGGCTTGTGTTCATGACTGCTATTTTTCACAGCATGAAATTTTGAAGTTATTTTGAAGATGCTGCTAAATGCTTCCTCCTCTTGTCATTTTGGGGAGGCTTGGGGGGCTGTTTGTTGTTGTTGGTTTTTAGCATTTAGATATGACTCCCATAGTTCCTTGAACTCATGTTTCAGGAAGGTTACTCAAAGACAGTAGTTTTAAATTTGTAAATCATGTATGAGTGTAGGGAAAAAATTATCTTAATCGAGCAGCATAAGAGCTGCTTTTCTCCAGCATTGTATAGTGATGAGTGGGCATGGTGCAAAGAGATTTCAATGTATGTATATGAAAGAAGTAAACCTAACATATTCATTTCACTGTCTTGGTCCTGAATGATAAATTGTGATTCCTTTACACAATGAAGGGGTGCTTCAAACCTATAATAGATATGATTAATGTAGGCAAAAAGATATTGCAGGTCAATTTGCTTATCAGTGAAGTAGCTGAACCACAGATAAATAGATAGAGAAATTATTTAGAATAAAAGAATTCCCACAATCCATCCTACTTGCATCCATGTGTATAGTTTGACTGCAAGTAATTCCAAGACATTTTCTGAATATGAATAAATTTCCCAGACTGCTTATTATATTTTTCATTTTCATGTATTTCTGTACCACTGGGAAACAGACAGAAATGAATTGATATTAAAATAACATGGGACTGTTCTTGAATAAAAGCAAAATTTATCTTAAAAAAAATCTTTTTTTTTCAACAGAGCTGCAAAGTGCAGACACAAAATTTGGTAAATCATCTGTTTTAGCTAAATGTTTTGGTTTGGGTGGGGTTTTTTTTTTCAGAAGAAAAATTGAACTTCTGAAGCTGTTAGGCTTATTCAACATTGGCAGGAAAAAAAAAAAAAGAAAAAGAAAAAAAAAAGATGTCTTTGTTGCAGAAAAATGTTTTAAAAATATTTTAAGACATAAGAACTTTGGGAATAATGGCCCCCAAATGACTGTATGGATACATTCAGGCTTACCCGATTTTGAAAATAATTGTCAGATGGGCTAGTGCCCAGTGTAATGCCAGATACATAGGTCAGTGGGATACAAGTAACTAGCAATGTCTAGTTGTCATAGGGTTACATTTCAGTGTCCCATTAGGATTTTAGGGCGTCAGAGTAAAACTAGGTATCTAGCTTTAGTCCACTATTCAGAGGTACAGTCTTGCTCTGTATGCCTAGCTAAGAGACCAAATGAACACTTTCAAGGATAACTTCAGGGATAGAAGTTCAGCTTCAGGGATAATTCTGAGCTCACCGCATAGACTGACATCCCTCAGTATACTTCTTAAAAGCTTCATAATGAGTACAACATTATGATAAGAAATGACTATCAGGGAAATGAATGTATGAACACAATAACTTATTCTTGGTTTCTTCTTCTGGATTTGATGTAAGATGTTGAAGCTTGAAATTTGTAATTGATCATGGGGTTTTTCCATGTGTGTCTCACCTTTTGGGTTGATTTCTTAATTGCCACATCTTTTGATATTTTGAATTTGATTTAAACTCAGTTTAAAATTGATTTAGTTTTTATCATTAAATTAGATTGTTCATTCTAAAGAAGTAGTGATTCAATCTTGGGACTTAAAGCTTTTACTAGTTTTGATCTGAATTTAATAAGGTTAAATATCGGGCCTTTCACAGTTACTTAACCATCATTTACGAATTCACATAGTGCTTCTGCTCAGTAATTGTTAGTTAAAGGAATGACTGTTATCACTAAAGCAACCCCAGCAACCAAGATGCGATTTCATGGAAGTTCCAGACTGCTCTGAGCTGACACTGCAGCAGGTAAGAGTGACGTGCAAGGAGTTGGGTAGAAAGCTAAGTAAAACGGATTACCTGTCTGTGGGATGAAATGCAGGATTTCATTGTCTTTGTCATTTGCGTTTGGATCTTAATGAAAGGATGATCTTCAGCAGTTGTACTCTGACCAAACTGGAAAACAATCCACCTAGAATGACTAGAAGTGGATAGGAACTTTTGTCTGTTCCTTTTGGCATTTTAACAAATCCTTAGAATAGGATCAACTGGGTGTACCTTCTCATCCAGGATATTTTCTGCCATGTTAGCACAGACCGGTGTTAGAACTATGGCAGCAGCAACAGCTGCTTCAGAGAGAGATGTCTTTTGAAAATCCCACTCAAAATACACATTTCATCATAGTTTCAGTATTTATTTTGGTGCCTCAGTCAGTTTCTAACTTTTTTTTTTTTTTTTTTCTCAGAGCTATATTGGGTTTTGAAGACAAACAGAAAAGGAAACTCTTAAAGGAAAAGGAATTTTGTGATTGTTTCCTTCTTCAGAAAGTTTTAAAATTACATAGCTTAGGAATTGATTTTTTAAATGACTATTTTTTTCTCTTACTATTTCTACACTTTCTTCAAAACATCTGCAACAAATTAAGTTGTCAGTTATGATAATGGCAATACAAAGTAACCTTTTTGAATTCAAGTGAGTTGTGAGAAAAGAACTCACTCCCTGGATGTCTTTTTTAGAGTAATCTGAAAGCAGATGGACACTAGGCTGAGGAACTACATTTAGACGAACCCTTCTTTTTCTCCCTGCTAGACCACTGCAGAAATTTGTCAATAGCAAGTAAATGTAGTTAAATGAGGTCTTCACAATCCCCCAAACTGAAGTACAAATAAGCAGCAGCGTGGATTTTTAATTTTCCTGTTACAGCCTAAGATGACGCTACAGTAAGCCCTATAATAGTTGGCTTACTCCAGTCTAAGTTCTCCATCTTCAGCTGCTGAGAAAGTCGTACATTGGTTTCCTTATTACCCCATCAGACTAATTTCCTATGTCTCAAAAATCAGTCTGTTCTTACACGCACCCTCTTAAGTCCTGCAGTAGTCCTACAACCTTCCTTCACTGAAAGGAAATTGGCCTCTTTCTGTGTATGTGTAACTTGCATGAAACACTGTGTAGTCACAATGGCCACTTCTGACTTATGGACATTTGAGAGGCTTCACTGTGGTGTCTGTTGTATCTGTGCAGCCCAGCAACAGGGCTGTTTGTGCAGGCTTTTGTGGACAATTAAAAATCCCTGCTGTAAGAGGACTGGAGCAAGTGGGTGTTGCTGGGACCAGCATTACAAGTTGCCTTAGGCCTTGGCTGCAAGCAGTTTGCTTCATCTGCGATAGACCACAGGGACTCGAGAGACATTGTCATCTTCTAGGTGTAAACTGATTTAAACACTTCGGCATGTGGCTTGTCGTTCTTGGCCCCTAAAGATTTGGTAACTTGCAAGGTCAGGAAGGCATGATATAGTTATTTTCTTAATTTTTTAATTTTAAGAGTCAATATGATTAAATCGAGGTATTTTGCCTCTTCTTATCAGTGTAGGAGAATATGTGTTTTAATAACTCTGTAGCCTGATCTGGAAGGTCAGGACCAAGGTATTTTTTCAGATTAGCAGAATATGAATGGAGAAAGGGTGAAAGTCAGAGCATCTTACTGAGTTACTGGATACCATCAGGAAAATGGCAATTTGAAGTCTAGGCGCAACAGTGTTCTCACAAGAGCAGCAATGACAGCCACAGGCAAATGAAATAAGCCTCAAGCCATGAGACATCGTCTATAGCCTCTGCCATGGTTGCAGTTGAATAATGTGGCTACAGGATAACAAAGGCTCCATTACTTTATTTGAAATTAAGGCATGACTTGCGTTAAGCAAACAGAGAAACTTGGGTTTAGATGATGAGTTTAATCTTATTTAAAATTATAGAAGACTTGATTAATTATAAAGAAATTTAAGACATTAATTTCCCTTAAAATGAAAGAAAATTAGGTTTTCTTAAAGCTTTCTTCTCTACTAAAAGTATTTTGCTTGTTGCAGAAATAGTATCCCTTTTTTCCAACAAGAAGTTTAAAAACCTACCTTTAATGGTTGTCTGAAAATATCCTGTAGTATTTTGAAACATGGGAATTGCATGGTACCTTTTTAATATGAACTGACTCCCCAATTTAACAATCTCCTGAAGTCCACCATGTCTTTGGGAAATGTTAAGCCCAACAGTTAGAGAAGAGGCATTTATTAGAATTTTCTAATTGAAAAAAAACCAACAAACCTTCCGTACAGAGACATCAATTTGCTAGTGATGTCTAGTTACTAATGTAGAGGAAGTCCCTTGACAAGTAGTTTGGCAGGATACTTCATTGCAATGTGACCTTACTGTTGCTCTGCCTTAAAAATGTGGTCTAAAATTTAGAAAGCTAAAAGGCTTTTGTGGCTGGTTTGCTCACATTATCTAAATTGTAGTACAAAATACAGGACAAGGGGAAAAAAAAGAGCAGGCAACACTGAAAAATTAATCTGATGGCAATATCTAATTGCAACTACATGAGCCATAAACGATAATTTGTATCTTTATAAAAGCATACTCTTTTTTCTTTTTTCTTTTTCTTTCTTTTTTTCTTTTCTCTTTTGTCCTTTGTTTTTCTTTCTTCCCCCCTTCCGTGTAGCTCAGTAGGCATTATGAAGTTTCACCGATCTTGGGGAAATCTTTATCTTGAAAAGCGATGTAGTTGTGGATGTAGGCGGAAGACATGTCCTTATTTTCCTCTGTTTCACTGAAGAGGCAATTTTTTGGCTCCTTTTCTCTCCAAACACTTCATTTGATTGACCCACAGCTTCTGATGAAAGGTAGTGTGTAGCCTTGAAGTGTGTGTAGATGTTTTAGAGACAGTCCCAGCTTCTGCAGCAGACTTCTGCTCCTCTGGAGAGCCCTGGCTTAAAGTCTGCAGAGCCTTTAGTGAAGCGGTCGGTGAAAGCCTGCAAGGAGATGCAAGGGGATGAACTCCAGTTAGAAGAAAAAACAAGCAAACAAACAAACAAACAAGCAGTAAAATCCCCTGTGTGCAATGTGATCTAAAACGTCTGAACTCTTTTGCTGTAATTTAATGAGACTTCAACAAGCCTGCTGCTTACTAACTGGCAGTGCTGATACTTTGTTTTGATGGCACTCGTGGTGACATTGGCTAATAGCTTCTTTCAATAGCAACATGATTTATTAAAGCATAATTCACTAAGAAAAAAACTTGTTCTCCTAGAAGCACATTGATAAGTAAATAAATCTGTATGAGAGTTTCCTGCTGCTTACTCCATTGTTACAAAGGGATGGGTCCTTCACTGCTTACAGATGATTACAGATTAGTGTTTCCACACAGGCACCCTGGGCTTCCAGCTGCACTTATGAATGGCTGTTAGTAATGCTGTATGCAGTTTTTTATTTTTTTAAGATATATTTCATCATGCTACTTTTCACACAACCATTTTTAGGAAGAGATGGAGTTATTTATTTCGCAGCGGGATGTTTGTACTACATCAGACTGGTCACTCTTCCCTTCAAATTTTCTCACAATTTTATGGCTACATTGAGGCTGCTGATAGGCTACCTTTTATTTTTATGAGTTTTAAATCAAGCTTTAGCTAAAAGCTGACTTGTGTCCCTGTGCTTCACCATGGCTTAGGCTGTTCTTTAGTTAAAGAAAGATCAAAGTACCATTTCTCCTGATGACTACCTGCCTCCTTTCTGCTGGCATTTCCTTATTTTGTTCGTGATGCCCAAATCCACATACCTGGATCATGGTGCAGACTAATTGCCTCCTCCTGTGCTGACAATTGCAATGAGTTCTTGCATTAGCTCCATAGTTTTTTGGAAGAGCGGCAAGAGGCTCATGTCAGCACTGTCTATTGAACCCTCTCACTGATTTGGCTACGGAATTGCAAAAGCAGTCTGATTTTATAAAGCAGTTAAGTAATTAAAAGGTTAAAACCTACTCCTTTCCTACTGGCAGGGTTACTATAATTCTTTTCAGTGGGCAGGCTCAGAGTCTGCTTACAGCATGTGCTCACGTGGATTCAAGCGGTGAACTGGGAAGATTAATCCTCTCTACAGAGTTATGTAATTCCTCAGTGTGTGTTTCAAAACCCTTCTGTACAAAAACCATAAACCCGACAGGATGGAAGTATCAATCCAGATCCACAATTTGACCCCTTCTCAGGTCCCAGCTTTAGCTGTTTCCTTACAGGAAGGTGCCGATGGGCAGCATGTCAAGTGCAGGTTAAAGTCCTTGAATCACAGCCTCAACAGAAAATCCTCAAAGTTGCTGAAAACTGCTGATTAATATTAACAGATAAAACTAAAATAATAGACAGGAACTATAGAAGCACTGATATTCTCATTAAGCAAAAAACTTCTCTGACCTAATCTCGTGGGAAAAGCAGTGGAAAATAAATGATCAGTTTCTAAAATGGAGCTTTGCAGTCTAAGTGGACAACTAACCAGCAGAATCCCCTCTTTCTCCATGTAATGCCTGTTGAAAGATATATGAATAAGTGTGAGGCTGTGACCAGCACCTCTCCCAGCTGGAGAACTCTCATTCTGCAGACTCCAGACCTTCTGTTTCTAGGGGTTGCCACTGCCAGAGACACAAGAATCAGGGTCACAAAAATATCTTGCACAAAGATATTTTAATTTATATTGTTATCACTTGTTATTTGAAACAGAAAAAAGTGGAAATTTTTCTTTATAAGTGTAGTGGTCTGTTTTGGTATTGTTGTGTTTTTGCTTACAGGAAATTTCGCGTCATCTTTGAAGCTTTTTAAAATAATAAAATAATGAGCTTAAAAGCACAATAATGTCATTTGAAAACATAGGCGTGTTTAGATGGATGTGGGCTACAACTCCTCCTGATGTTAAAACATCATACACAATTTTTAAAAGGTTAGGTAGCTTATAGGGAGAAACTGAGAGAAATGAAAAAAATGTGTGCATAAGTACATGCTTTTTGATATGTGTATGTGCATATATATGTAAATATATATGCACATATACATACATACCTGTATATGAGAGCTCATCCTTGCTTAAGAAAATTTCTTGCTTTTTTTTCCAAGGGACAAAAGTACATCCCTCATTAGACTGGGAAATCATATTTACTGCTGTGATTACATCTACATGTTCGATTAGAAACTCTGAAAATCCAAAAGGAATAAGGACCATAGATTGTAAACACAGTTTTAACAATAGATTTCAAAAATACAGTAATCAAGGAAAAGCAAACTTTGCTCATTTGGGGATTGCTTAACTCAAAGCAATGAAAAAAGCAGAATTCAACTCAAGAAAGTAAAGACTAGAGTGCTCAGGAAGGATTGAGCCTGACTATTTCTGAAACAGTCAATACAAAGATATTGAAGAAACAATATTCTGGTTTGGGTTTTGCTGGTTTTGTTTTCTTGTTTGTTTGGGGTTTTTTTTCCTACTTTAACTATAGATATTGGAAATTTATTTATATAAATAGACTGTGTCAGTCAGTACTTTCCTAGGAGTTAGCTGACAAATGCTGAATGCCTTGAACTATTATGACCATGACAGAGTAAGGATCACTGAAGGTGGAGGAAAAGTTGCAGACTGATAATATTTATGAATCTGCCCTGAAGTTTTTTTGCATTTAAACAGAATGCATTTCATTCACTTAACTGCATTTTTGGATAATCCTGTGTATTTTGCTAATTGTTTTAAATGTAACCTCATAAATGTATTATTACATCAGGGAAGTATTTACCTCCTTTATGCAGTTTTCTTTTCTAATCTGGATTAAGATAGAAAAATTAAATTAGAGCAGACAAAAAGAAAGTAGTACACATAAGGATAGTGTTATATCACATAGCTTTAATAGGCATTGCTTAGCTTCTCTGCTTTTGCTCAATGAAAACTCAAATGTAACTAGAGGATTTTGAAATGCAGTTTCATTAAGTAGGAAAGATAGTGGAGCTATAAAAGGAGAGGCAGGAAAGCTGAGTAAACAAAGCTGAAATGTAGATGTGCTGGAGCTCATAAATTAGTTTGCATAAAATGTGCGCTGCAGACTGTACTGTATTGCATACAAAAAATGCAAAGAACACCAAGGTTGGAAAAGTCATGCTCTTGAACCAGGAGCTGCCTTAACAGAGGCAGTCTGTGTCCACATCGTAATAAATGGAGATTCTGAGGTGGTGAGTTAAGCCACTCTCTGCTTAACGTTGCCAGTTTGCAGGGGAGGCAAGAATAGGAGTTTGCTGTCCTGAAGTGTCTCCTCTTAGAACATCCTTTCCCTCTCTCCCTCTCTCCATCATGGCAGTGATGGCAGAAAATGTTAGACATGTTGGGCACCATGACAGAATGATTCACTGAGTTCCCTGGCAGTAGAGGGAACAGAACATAGTTTGAAGACGGGCACAGAAAAAGAGGGTGAAAACACATGCAGTGGGGATTTGCACATTCTCTCATGAGATGTGATAGATTTGAATAATTTCATGTGGTACTCCATAACCTATACAGAGGGATGCAGAGCTATTTTTAATGGAAGTTTCGAAATCATCTCCACAGGTTTAACACTTAGCTACTTATTCATACTGAAATGCAATTTTTACTTTGTTAAGGTATCTTACATATCACCTTTCCTCTTCCAAGTTCTTGGGATACCACTGTATTCTGGTTTAAGATATTTTGGAATGGATTTATATTGGCTGTTAAAACCTGTAGGGAGAGTTGCTTGTAGGATACAAGCATGATCTCTTGACCATACAGAACTTGGGGAAACAAGTTCTTGAGCATTCTTTACTACTCCTATGAAAGTGTTAGCACAACCATCAGTGACCATATAACTATTACCTGACAGCCCACATGTGGTGGTGTTAGTTTTCCCGCGATATTGTCAGACCAAAGATTGTCACTAGGATATAGAACACAGGCTGTCATCTACAGTAGCAGAATTCAAGGAAAAAAGTGATAGATGTTGTTAATACATACATGTGATTTCTGCAGAGATGATGAAGAAGAATGAGGTGGTTATTTGCTTAAAGCAGCAAAATCTTGCGTTAGCTGTATTAATTGATCATTGTCGAAGTTGTGATATTTACAAGAGAGAAAGTACTCTAATTATAGCTATACTTTTTTCAGTTCCATTCCCTTTCTGTTTAGTTCAGTTGCCTTTTTTTTTTTTTTTTTTAAGCATTGTTTTCTTCTTTGCACTTTGCTCTCCTCAACAAAATGTTGACATCTTGTCAAAACCACAGAACATTCAAAACAAAATGGTATCAGTGATGCTGGGAATCTTTGGATAAGCTAATGAAAGAGAGGCAAAGTTTTTGGTGTCATGGTCTGTCAGTCTTGGAGTCTGTGGTGGAAAAGTGGAAATGATCAGGCTAAAATTTCTCTGGCAATATCAGGTATCCAGCAGCAGGTTTATTTTTCTAATTAGTGACTCTGTCAATAAGACTGTTGTACTGCTGAAGATTTTAGCATCAAACTTGTTGACGAGTTATTACAGCTATCTGTATGAAAATATTTTTATCTTTGCCTTTTACATAATAAATTGCTGGAAATAAGGTAGTGTGTTTTAATTTTTTTTTTTAAGGCTTGATTTGCATCTACATAAAAGAACATTCAGTTTACTAAGTCAAGTACCAAAACATAAAGAAATGGGTCAGATTTATGGTGTCTTGTGCAGCCTAGTTCTGCCCTCTTATGCATATATATCATGATAATTATTCTTTGAAGAGTGCTTGTTTCATGCCACAAGACTTGTATATCTAATATGCAAAACATTTTAACTTCCTTTTTTACTTCAGGTACTTGGTTTCTTAGACTATGAAACATTACATTTGGTTAGTCTGGTATGTTATGTGCAGATGCAGAGCTTCATGAAAGAGCTCTGCATCTTAAGCACTCTGCCTCTCACCACAGAGAGGTGGAGATAAATCACAGGAATTTGTTCATTTGTTATTTCCTGCCCTTGAGTGATAGAAGGGGCATTGCAAGCTGGCTCAGTGTCTGGAGAGTGGTGTGGTAAGCAAAGTCCTGAGGCAGTGATGGTCTGGAAGTGGATATAACCACATGGCAAAAAATGGAAGACTTAAGGTTCTCTGCCTGGACAAAACTACTCCCAGGCTGTCAAAAGCAAAATGAGAACATAGCTTTGCATCAGTATCACTGGTTCTAAGTAATTCAAAAGAATATGTGTGGCTAAGAAGATACTTACTGCAGAAAAGCTCAACTAAAATTTTGACCAGACGGGTGCAGAATTTAATTATTTTGTTAAAGAGTTAAAGAAGTTGGTTGTCAATAAACCCATTCCATTTCTATATTATGATACCTCTGCAATACCCAAATATTCACCAAAGATTTCCTTTCTCAGTATTTCATTGGGTTTTGTCTAGGTTGGGCAAGACTAAAGATTGAGCAAGTATTATTGTATGGTGAGTACACATAGCTCATCAATAGGGCTAATGGTCTGAGTCTGTTCCTTAGTTTAAGCATGCCTTATTTTCTAGTGAAAGGAATGCTTGGCTCTGAAGGCTATTGGCATTCTGATGGCATGGTTTTGTATAAAATCTCCCTTTTAAATTCCTTGGTCTGTTGACCTTTATTTTGATTTCAGTCTAAGGACAGACTTCTAGTGGTCAGAGTGAGGAAAGGTAGAAAGGGTGGTTGAGAGACTGACCATAAAGCACTCTCTTTTTTATGTATATATAAAAGGTGGACTATAGCCAAATTGCTTTGTGATAAGATTATGCTTCATTTGGTCTCTTTTTTCCTTCCCTGTGATGTGCTTATATAAGCCTTGAGGATATTAAAATGTATTTTGAATCTTCAGTTCATAATGCAAGAGAAAGATTACTCTTTCTCCAAAAGTGGTGGCTTGGAGCAATAAAGAGAGTCTGTATATAAATAAACCTCCAAAAGAAATTTCTTTGATAGGCTCTTGACAATACAGAAGACCTTTGTATGCACCATCTGAAGCAGGGAAGGAATTTCTGTCTCACAGACGAGTGCACTCAAAAGAACTGTAACAAAATAGGACACTACTTTTCTTGATGCATAGAAAGTTCTTCTTTTGGCTTATAGAATTATATGATGCTGGCTTTCAGTAAAAACTATGTAACAGATTGCACTGGATCAGTATATTTTTCCAAGAAGTCTCCTCAATAGTGAAAGATAGCACACTTCTGTTCTTGGCAGAGTGCAAGCACATATTGACCGAGTCCTGACCAAAACTGGATCATCTCCTCTAGTCCTGAAGAGTACTTCATATTCATTTGCTCCTTTCAGAGTAAAGGCAAAAAAACAAACCAACAAGCTCAGCTTAGGACTACTGAAGATTGAGTGTATAAGTAATGCCAAGACTGGTAGCTCCACCATGAAGGACAGTAGCCTGGAATTCTTCAGGAGAGAAGTAGCCTGTGCATGTATTGGATATGTGTTTTCCTTAGTGGTGCATACCATTTTTCATGCATATTTTCTTTGCTTAGTCACAATATTTGCAGGCATAGTTACAGAGGAAGAGGAGGAGGAGAATGACGACAGATGATGAGAGAAAATATGATTGAAGAGAAACAGCAAATGACATTAAATGGTGACAGGAGATGGAACATTTTCAGTGACCAGTGTTCACCTGCAAAGAATTCAAATATGCTTTGATTATACAAAAGAGCAAATGCATTAAACCATGAAACATTAAACGGATTGGTCTCTATTTTTAATGATGAACCATGTTACAATAACTTCCTTAAACCATCAAATCTATCTTTTCAGATCGTATTACCAGATGTGCTTCTTAGCATAACTGAGTTAGGGTTGTTTGGACATGTTTGAACAAGCCTTAATGACTAATTTCTGTGTGTGTGTAGAAAAGACATGAAACAATCAAAAAGAGTAAGATATGTTTCTACTTCTGGAGTCAAGTAAAAGAGCTGTTTAAAAGACCATCGTGGCTATTGGTGTTGTTTAGACGAAGGAGTTGAGAGTGGCTTCTTGTCCAATTGAAACTACTGCTAGAATGCAGCCAGGCAGAGTGTAATTTTACAAGTAAGAATTTGGCTGGTCTAAGAGTTATAATAATATTCTTTAGAGATCTGTGATTCTATTTTTAAGCAGGAAAGTAAAATTACTTAATGCTGCTTCTCTTTGAATGCATCACTTCAGATTGATAGGGTGGTGGCTCTCTATAACATTTCTGACAGTAACACCACTGAGCAGTTTTCCCCAGAAGTTTTGATAAAAGACTCAAATCTGTACAAAAAATGAATTAAGAATGGATAACTAAAATAGAAGAAGGAACAGGAGAAATACCTTGCTTCTGACATCAGTTCTGCCTTCTTTTAAAGGGGCTTCTTTACTTTCTCTGTCTTCAACCTCAAAATGAGAATACTAAACCCAATATAAAGCCAGTCTGCTTCTTCCCATGACTTTTCTTTCCTTCTCCAGTCTTCTTTCCTCCTGTCATGGTTTAACCCCAGCCAGCAACTAAGCACCATGCAGCTGCTCACTCACTCTGCCCCCCTCCCCCCCCTCAGTGGGATGGGGGAGAAAATCAGGAAAAGAAGTAAAACTTGTGAGTTGAGATAAGAACAGGTTAATAGAACAGAAAAGAAGAAACTAATAACAATAACAACACTAATAAAATGACAATAGTAACAATAGAAGGATTAGAAGATACAAGTGATGCACAATGCAATTGCTCACCACTCGCTGACCGATGCCCAGTTAGTCCCCGAGCAGCAATCCCCCTTGCCCCCACTCCCTCAGTTTACATACTGGGCATGACGTCCCATGGTATGGAATACGCCTTTGGCCAGTTTGGGTCAGCTTCCCTGGCTGCATCCTGTGCCAACTTCTTGTGCCCCTCCAGCTTTCTCACTGCCTGGGCATGAGAAGCTGAAGAATCCTTGACTTAGTCTAACCACTACTTAGCTCCAACTGAAAATATCAGAGTTATCAACTTTCTTCTCATACTGAACTCAAAACATAGCACTGTACCAGCTACTAGGAAGACAATTAACTCTATCTCAGCTGAAACCAGGACACCTCCTGTTCCCAATTCTCCTTGTCCCTTCTTTAAATACCTTAAGTGGAAGCATTACCTGATGACTGAACTAGTAATGTTACTCTCAAAGCTGCCTGTCTGCCTCTTGGAAAGTTTGCCCAGGATGGAGACAACGAGATGATTTCCTTCGAAGCATACTTTTGTACCTTCAGCTGTGGTGGTCCTTCAAAAGGGAAGCTGCTGTTTCACTTCCCATGCTTGCTTACAGCCTGCAACAGGCAGTCAAGGGAACTTTCAGTTAAAAATTTAAATTAGAAAGCTGAATTGTGATCTTGGTGTCTCCAGTTCATTTTCAAAACTGCAGAGTTCAGAAGACAGCAAATAGAGTGGGAAGTGACTAATATGCTTGCTCTTCCTAAGGACCCCTCCAAAGCTAGCTGATCATTTGGCATTAGTCAGTTGTGGCAGCAGTGGTCCAGGGAAATACTCCTGTTTCTTTTTATGAATGAAAGTAGACTTGTGCTTGTAAATGAATGCCAAAAATTGTATGTTGGGAAGGAACATGACTGTGGAAGTGTAAAGACATGTCAAAAAAAGAAATTTAAAACTAAAAAAGTAATTCTGTAGCAGTACTTATATATCTTATAAATAATATTAGTAAGCTGATGGTGGGTGGAGATAGTTAGCGCTGATACCCCAAAATTGAAAAAGACAGAAGCCTGGCACTGGGCTGAATTATCTCAGAATGGATGGGACTGGGATCTAGGATGTTTGGCAGGATCTCTGCTATACTTCCAGTGCATTATCAGCATCTAGGCATTCACTATCTTCTGTTCTGAGTGGTCTGCATTAACATCAAAATTATGAATGATATCGTTGGAAATTAACAATGTACCTTGCAAACGGGACATGTGACACAATCAGTGACAACAGTAACAATTTATTTTAAGCGGTATAATTATGTAACAGGTGTAGGCAGAGAAAGGTTTTCAGACTCAGCGTTGTCTAACTTAAGTCTTAGCAAGGTGAACATTATAGACAGTAAGGAAGATAGCTGATATTAATTTTACAGATGATTTGTGTTATTATAAATCTCACCATCTGTAAGATGCAAGGAGTTAATTCTATTTCTATTTTAAGTCTGATGTCTGATTAGTTTAAATATCTTTGAATTAGTGGAATAATGCTCTATCAGGTCTTCTGTCAAGAGGTTTTAATGAGTATCAAGTCAGATGATTAAGGCAGAATGATTCTACAGTAAACGTGGAAGCTTCAGATGTCAAGTTAACAAAGTGAAAGCAATTCCAGTAAAATAAGCAACATCAGTTGAGAGTTCAAAGGAAAGCATGGTTTCAGAGGAGTAGGCAGCTTCATTAAACTCTATTAATGATCCCTGTAGATAAATTTTGCATTTAAATTAATGCCTTGCTTCTAGAGAAAGCAGTATTACTGAGCTTCAGCCAATGATGCAGAGATTTATACAAGCTGAACATCTGTGATTCCCTGACTACTAACCTCCTAAATAAGGTGGTTTTTTTTTAGAATTACATTAGTTGTAGATTTAGTAGTTCACTTATTTATTTTTTTTTTTTTTCCTTCTCTCTGCTAAAAGACAGCTGTTTGAATTAAATTCATTCTTTATCCTTGCAGGGTCTTCATTCTGGTGCCTACTGGATATTGTTCCTATAAAGAATGAAAAAGGAGATGTAGTACTCTTTCTGGCCTCTTTTAAAGATATAACAGACACAAAAGTGAAGATTGCTGCAGAAGACAAAAAGGAAGGTTTGTGTGAATTGCGACAACTTTGATAAGAACCAACATTGATAAGTTTTTGAGTCGCACCCACATGTGCTCTCTCTCTCATGTACACTTCAATATAGAGACCTAATAGCTTTCCAAAGAAGAAATTAATACATGACATGGAAGGATAAATAATCTGTTGAAGTTGTTATTTGCAATTCTTTTATTTACATATTCCTCCATATTCTTTAAACATGGAATCCAGGGGACAGAGTACTTTGTCCTCAAAATTAAATTTGTCTTAATGTACCATGATTTAATTTATTTACTTTCTGGATTTTCAGAGGTACATTTTGGAAAAGCTAGACCTTTTCAAACATTCCTTTTGTGAACCTGATTTCAGCCTGGCTGAGACATAAATGAATGCATTTTTTCATGGTTTTTCATAAGTAGAACATACAACTTTAGAAATTATTTTGCCTATTGAAAAGCATGACTATTCTTGTGTCATCAAATTTTCATTACATTAGATGAAATTATAAAATTTATTATGTCTTTAGGAATATCCAATAGTATAAAAAATACATTCTCACATTTATTTGTTTCTGAAAGGAAACAATGCAAGGATTCTCTCATGAATTTGGAAAAAGTTGTGTTATGCTAACAATTCACAGCTGCCTTAAAATAATTTTGACTGTATAGTGTAGTCAAGTTTTGCTAAATTCTGCTAACACAAAGCAAAGACAGTGTGGGGGGATGGAGGTTATGCAGTCAGCATTGACCTGTGTTGTGTATCAAAGGCAGTAAACTTATTCCAGGTTTACATTTTGTAAGGGTATAGTGAACCAAGGCTAGGGTTGCAATTTTTTGGTCTCAGAGGAACTGTCTAGAAAAAGCTTATCTGTAGACAGAAAGAATAATGTTCAGAATTCTGTAAAATTTCATACTGTTGAATTTTCCAATCTGGTACTACTCTGAGTTTTATTTAAATTTTTTACTCTGTGATAGCCATTTGATCTCTGCATATCTCAGAAACAGTATAGATATGGCCTTAGAACTCCTTTTTCTCCCTGTCAGTTTCTGAAGCAGGGGAACAAATAATATTAATTTTTCTCTGATTTTAAATATTAGCTTTTCAATAACATTTTTATATTTCAGTTACAGAGAAGTGTAATTCAGCATTCTTTTACAACATTTTAGTAGTTTAAATCAGAAAATATTATCCTTCCCTCTGCTGCTGAATATTTGTAAATTAACATTTATGCTAACAATGCCTGCCTTTTCTGTATACTTGGACAAATAATTTCACCTTTGTCTTACTTTTCAAGCCCTGAATAATGGAGGGTGTTTTTTGCATCCTTCACTTTTGCACCAAACATATTTGAGCTGGAACACTGAAGAAAGGCGTTGAAGTAGTATACGAGTACATTTTGCAGCTTTTCCTTACATCTAATTTCAACCAATTACTTCACCTTGAAGTCAAATAGTTAAAATATAAACCATATTTTATCTAGTTTCTCCTTAAGCCTCAGAAAATGTTAGTCTTACAAAAGTTTTAGGCAAGTAATTTATTAAAACATGATATGTGGGGCCAAGTAGAATAGATTATCAGAAATCTGTGCTCTAAAGGCTAATGATTTACTTTATGAGAGATGCAAATTTTCAGGATACACTCAGTGAGAAATCACATTTAGTATGCCAGTGAAGACTTCAAATAGGTATGTCACTGATTACTTGTAAAACAACAGCTATTGTTTATCTGATAAATACTTTATAGCTGTATGCTTATTTTAGTATGGATTAAAATGATCTTCAGCTTTTGATGTGGTTTCATGTCAAATTGTAAATCTAAGCAGATTTTAACACCTTTGCAGTTGCACATTTAAAAATTAATACTCCTCCTACTGTGTACTGACAGAGGAATGCACTTACGCAGAGCTACATTACACTGGCAAATGCCCATTCAATTCCTATAAGCTTATGAGTATTGACATTTGGCTGTCTTTTGAGATGTACTCGTTAGAGTGCAATCCTAAAACTTGGTTGTTCCTTCCCTTTATACTCATTTTAAAACCAAGGCAATCATTTTATGCTATGGTGATACTTGTTTGTATCATGGCAACAGAAAGTAGTACTTAGTGGGGGCTTTGCCAAATACACTGTTTTATATAATATAGCGAGATAAGAAACAGGATTTAACCATTTATTCAAAACATTTACAAACAATTCCAACATTTTAATTTTATTTAAATCTACCTGGCCATATAAAAATAAATTTAATAGTATGTTAGCTCTTTGAGTAACATTCAAATTCCTCCTATACAGAGTGATTCACTAGTGCACCAGTGGTGAACATCATCTCACCATTGTCAAAAAAGAATTCCCAGTACAATCTAAGCAACTGATTCAGTATCTGAAATTTCAGAATGTATAACTTCTAGAAATAATTGGTTCTTCTTTACTTAGACCAAAACTACTATCAGGCATGCAGGATGCACCTCATATTAACAGAAAATTGACTTTGCGCTTTGTCTAAAGGTATTAAAGATGTTTTTTACTGTTCAGTGATAAACATCCGTTACAAAGTGATTGATACATATTGCCAGATATTCTTTTCATAGTTAATATTGCTAAAACCAAAATTTTACTTTTTCAAGTATTACTGAATTTGTCCTTTCAAAAATCAGGTAACTTGTAAAGTTGGAGTTGAAAGCCAGGTCTTGCTATAAGGTAATTGCCACTATGCACAGTTTTCTACTGCCTTTTTGGCATATGTCTTGTGGTTAGATTGTGTATGGGAAGGAGAACTTGGATACAAACATGCTCAATGTGAAACTCTTCTGCTCATGCAAGACTGTTGTATTAACGTTTTTCTTTCAGTCTATCTCTTCTCTGTTCTGCACAGGACAAATTTTATAATTTGTATGGAACATTAATAGTCACATTCCATCTCCCTTTAATTTCTAAACCCCTTAAAAAGCTTATCTAACAAAATTCCCTCATGTTCCTTTTCTCCTAAGTCTGACCTGGACCCCTTGGCATTCCACTAACACTCTATGGTAATACCCCCTCACTGGTTACACTTCCAAAAGCCTTCTCCAGACTCATTCTTTCTCACCTCTTTCCTACCTTTGATATCATCTGCTTCCTCTGTAAAATCTTGTTCTCCTTGAACTTTCACAGTGACACCTCCCTGAGCTTTACCTCCTGATTTTATGGCCTGTCTTTTCTTGTGGATTGTCTTTTTACTTTTGCAGACCTCAGGAGTTGATTTCTCTCTGATTTTCTGCTAACGTTTTCTTATCTATTTTATCTCATCTCTTCACACAACTTCAGTTGCTCCTTTGTGCCAATGTGCCTTGCAAAAGTCCACCTTTTTGCCTGATTTCCCTTTACCCAGCCCAAATGGCAGATGTTATCTCTGACCTTTTCTTTTGAATGTCTCATTGTAAATATAAATTTAACAAACCTTTTTTCTGCTCTTCTTCTGTATAAAAGTTTCCAGTGAAATCAGCCCTATCAACCAATAGTAAGAGTGGACTTTGTCCTAAGACTTTCATATAAGAAAAAGATAAAAACACATGCCTGAGAAGTGCCTGAGAAGTTTGGTTTTCTTTAAGAAGTGCTGTGACAGTCAGCAACTCTCATGTGGCTTCTTTGATTTGGGTTGGTTTGGGTTTTTTTAAGTTAATTTACCATCCTCTTCCCCCACTTCTGCATCCCTTTTAATTGCAATGTTCTTAGAGGCCTCAACTTTTCAATATTGGTAATTTGCTTTCAGCAATACATGTTTCCCCTACCTGTAAGCTTATTTTAGAAATATACTCTATTTTCCATCTGCTTAATAATACCTATAATCATTTACCATTATGAAAAGCAACTCATCAGCTTTTCTTCCTAAATTTGGGCTCTTTAATCATATTAATGGTCTTTCCAATAAACAGAGAAAGGGCTTTCTTTATAAATGCAGTGATTCCTTCAGAAACTGTTTCTTAAACAGTTTTATGGGAGATTTATTTTAGCATCCCAACTGCCAATGGTAGTTTTTTGGTAAACTGGTTAAGAGTTCCATTGTCCTTTTGTGGGAAAACTGATTAAACTGAAAATACCAGGCTTCAGATCTGGGCTCCAGTATGGTATGGCTGTGTCAGTGTTTTTTCATTTCTGCATATGAACTTTCCATAATACACTTGGACATGTGCTGAACGTTAGTGAGATTACACAAATCCAGGGAGGGAAATAAGAAATTAAATTAGTCTGTGACTATTTTTAGATCTCTAATCTGCATGCAAATATGTAGTAATTTGGGTTATATAGATGTAGAGTTCTACTGTTATAATCACTGCTAAAATTCCCCTGTTGAATTTGACTCATTCCAAAAAGTTTCCTTTAGCCTTCTTTGTTATTCTATTTGTTGTTTTTTTCTTTGAGAAGATTTTTAGCTCTTCGTTTGAAAATAATTATCTTAGGACAGATTTTCTCAACTTTATTGTAGCATTATTATAAAAATGTGTGCAATATATAGCAAACACAGAATCACACGATAGTTGAAGTGGGAAGGCATCTCTGGAGGTTGTCTACTCCAGTGCCCCCTACTCAAAGCAGGGTCAGCTAAAACAGGTTGCCCAGGACCGTCTAAAAATCTGTGCTGAATATCATGAAGGATGGGGACTCCACAGCTTCTCTGGGCAGCCTGTTCCAGTGTTTGACTGCACCTTCCTTTGTTGAACTCAGTGAAGTTCCTGTTGGCTCATTTCTCCAGCCTGTCAAGTCCCTCTGAACCTTCTTGCAGCACAAACATCTGATGTAACAACTCCTCACTCCCAAACTGTATGATCTACAAACTCGCTGAGAGTGCACTCTTTCCCATTTTCTAGGTCATTAATGAAGAATTAAACACTATTTGCCATAGTATCAATGCCCCAGTCATAGTGCTATGTCCATAATCTAGTCCATCCAGCTTGACTTCATGCTGCGGCTCACAACCCTCTGAGCCCAGCAGTTCAGCCAGTTGTCAGTCCACCCCACCACTTCCTCGCTTGTTTGTTGGTCATCATCTTCTCGCCATATTGTTCCTAGTTTGAAGGCTGCCTTGCCAGGTTGGCCTGCCTGTTGGCAAAGACACTTCTACCCTAGTAATCATGTGAATTAAAAGCTGCACTACACCCTTTCCCACCACAGATTAAACTAAGCTGCAGTGTTATGGTTTAAGTGGCTAGCTTTTTCTGGCTTATTAATCCTTAGGTCTATATGAATTTCTAAGAAAACAGATTTATTTTGATTATGCATCATTTGTTGGAAGAAGGGTTGTTCTTTCCAGTGTGCCAGAAGTGAAATACCATGTGCCAAACATTTTGCATTCCAGATTTTTATGTAAAAAATGTCTGCTGGGGGCAGGGATGGGCTCTTCTTCTAAGAAATTCTGCAGTGTGCACTTTGATTTATTCTGCTTAATTACTGTCTCAGCTACTTCATGATTGCTCAAGCTACAGCAACAAATATTCAGGGCACAACTTTTCATTTTAAAGCTCCTTATACCTGTCAGGAGGCAGGATATTGAGAGGGGGATGTACGGTCTCCTACATATGCAATACTCAAAAAAGATAAAATTGTTTCAGGATGTGTGGGGCGCCATGCAGTTCTGTTGATGGAGGAAGCAGGATAGAAGCACAGTTTTACCCCAACTTTCCCACTTCCCAAAGGAAGAAAGTATTGGGGAAGCCTTTGTTCTGCAATGACTCAGTTACGTCTTCTCCAGGATGACTTTGCTCCTGGCTGACCGTCAAAGTAGGAAGGGTCTGCATCTCTCCTGCCCTCAGTAAAGAGAAACTGCTTTCCTCCTTGCCGGTGCATGAGAGTGTAAACACTTAGGGGACAAAAATAGAGCTGTCTTTCTACTCCCTGTTTCTGCAGATACATCTGAGCACATAGATGCTCTCCCTCTACCCTTTCCACCTTCTTGTGTGAGCAAATGAGTTGTATTTGAGCCTTGAACCTTTGTGGTCATCTTTATGGCCATTGCTTTAGCTTTTAACCAAGTGTTAAATGTGAGTGGTGTTCCATTCCAGCAACTCTCTGAGAGGCACAGGGTATGCTCTGGAGGTGAGGGGAAAATGTTCTTTGTGGTATATGTGGAGTGAAAATGAGAAAAAGAAAAGCAAACTGATTCTGGAGCAAATGTGGAGGAGCAGACTGTATGCTGGGATATCCTGGAAGGGTGAGAGAATATATGTATTAGCAACCCAATAGTTCATTGTCTCACCAGTTTCTAGATAAAGTCATCCAATCGCCTTTAGATTTTCCTTAGAAACCAAGTTATCAAATTGGGGGGAGAGGGGGAAGGAAGGAATTTTTTTTGTTTGGAGCTTTTTGTTTTGTTTTGTTTTGTTTTTCATTTTGGTGCTTTTCTATTTGTTGGAGTAGGTTGATGTCAGACTTAGTGGAAAATATCTTCAGATTTTCCTTTTAGAGTTTGCTAGCTCAACCATGTAAGACTGACAACAGAAGGTATGGAAAAAACCAGGAAATATGTTCAGAAGGTGTGTTGCCAATTAGAAGAGCTCTTCAGAGTTGTGTGTGTGTGTGACAGGTGGTTTTTTGAGTGTTTATTTGAGGGGTAGAAGTGGGGTTTTTTGAGGTGGTAGAGGGTTTGCAAACCTTTGTACATAAATGTCTTGTTTCTATGGAAAAAAATCTGAAAAGGAAGAAATGTCTTTAAAGACTTTCATAGGCCTAGACACAGCCTGGTGTCTTACATTTTATTAATTAAGAGACCATGAGGACTAGAATGCATATTGCATATGTACTTTGTGTTCAGAAACACAAGTAAGGGCACTTGGACCATTTGCAGTATTCACCTGTAATAGCAGTTATGCTGAATGTAGCTCATGCTGTAGCACCTCAGAGCAACTCTGAGGTCCTATAATAAGACCTATTATAGGTGAGTTTTGCCTACCTGTAGCAAAGACAGTTTTACAACAGTCAACCATCCATCCTACCTTATATAATTAAAATTGTAAACCAGTTTTGGTTTATGACCAGTCACCTTCATGGTCTGAAAATCTCATTCCTTGAGAGATAATCAGTTACTTTCAGGGTGTTTCAATGACCACATGAAACATATACACAGACATTATAGGTTTTTGGACTTATATATGTCTTAGCTCCTTAAACTAAATTTTTTTAAAAAGCTATTTCCCCATCCGGTTTTAACTCTGGACAAGGGGCACTGACCACAAAACATTTTTATAGGTGACTGATCTGGTTCTGAATCATAGACAAATGTATTAAGAAAACAAGTCTTCATCTTTGAAAGACTTGCTTTCATTATAGGATGGAAATTATTCAGGCATATATATTCCTATTTTCCTATATATATTAAGTGAGCAAGGTTATACTTTACCATCAACTTCTGTGCAATTCTTTTTTTTTTTTTAATTAATTTGTGCAAAGATCAATGATAGCAAAATTATGATCACCTCAGATTGCAAATAATCTTCCTCAAATACTCTGGAGGACAAAATATCAGTAAGTAAAGCATGTGATTAAATTAATAGAATTGAAGGAAAAAAGAAAACCTTTAGGTTCAGTGAGATAATGTCCTTAAATGCTACATCCTTGGACAGAAAGACGGACATTAACATTTGCTGAAGTCAACGAAAAGTTTCTCAGTGACTTAAATAATTGGTAATGTTTAAACTATAGGGTTTAAAAAAAAAATGTTTCAAAAATTCTCTGGATTATTACAGCTATGTTTTTGTCCATAATGATAAATGAGCATATAATTTTGCCATGAGCTAGCATTCACTGTGAGAAATACAACCTGTTGCAGGAAATAAAAGTCATATCAAAAAACAGCTGAAAGAATAAGTGATGACCCAGCTTTAAATTCAACACTACATTTTGTTCTGTAAGAACTACATATGACCACTCACTTCAGTTAAATCAATAAACATGTTTCAAATCTGGTAGCATAATAAAAATGACAATTTTCCCATTTGTGAGGTGACTTTAATTTTATAGTAATAAGCTGGTAAATAAACTATTTTTACGCAATTATGAAATAGTTATTTTTTTAGCTGGAATATTTTACTTCATTATAAGAGATTCTGTAATTTTTTAGGTAAAACCTGGGAGAAGGCAGTAGTATTAATAAATGGGGAAATACCATAAAGTCAGTTCACTTTCAGAGTTTTGCTGCTGAATCTCAGTCTATTAGAAGTAGTTGAAGAAAGGTGTGTCTATTTGGATTTATTTTTTTTTAATTCTGAATTTTATGAGATAAGCCCAAGTACTGGCATCTAAAAAAGATTTAATTATTTATTTAGGAGTGTACACCCCTCAACTACCAAAATGGAGGTGCAAAAAGGTTCCTTCTTGTGGTCTTTGCGTATCTTTTCCCCTCTACCTTTTTTTTCTTAATGATGGAAGAATCAGCAACCCAAAATGTGGTTAAGGATTTCTTATCTCATATGTATACCACTGTTAAAAAGTCTTTCTGATCCATGGAACAGTAGTAATAAATTTTCTGTCTGTTTGAAGCCAAATTTTCGCTGAAGGCACAATATTAAAATGATGAAAATCATACAGTTGATTCTTTTTAAAAAATATTTTGTAATAACGTTTACAACTTTTCATCTGGTATGTGCATTAAGTACATCTTCTTACTGAATCAGTTAATCAGTTAACAGAATAAAAAAGTGGCTAGAGGCTAGCCTGGATCCACCATACAGCTAATAGTTCTGTGAATATTTGGTTGTTGTTAACAGAAAGAATGTGTCATGCAACCAACAGACCTCCTGCAGCCTATTGCCCATGGTAGTGCTTTTATTCTGTCATTAATACCAAAGCAGGCTTTCACCAGTTCTCTCTTTATTGACAACTGCTGGTGTGCTGTCCCCTAGAGAATAATATCTGAAAGATAGCTAAAGGTTTTAAAAAGCCTAGAAAAATTCATACCAGCCTTTGATACACTTTGGTTTTGAAGGGGGTTTTGTGTTTATTCAGAATCCATTCGTGTTGCTTTAAGCCAATTGCCTCCTTCAGAATTTCCTTGGCTTTTTTTTTTTTTTTTTTTTTTTTTTGGAGGAGTGCCTATGAAATGTAATTGTGTTAGTGATACTGGATATGATTAAGTAGCATTGTGTTTCCTGTAGACATCATTGTATTTATTTTATGGCATGTGGGTTATTCATAAGCGTCTATGCAAAGAGCACACTTCGGCTGTGCTTTTCCTTACCTTATGATGCAAGTGATGAGGGTTTCTTAAGACTTGTATTAAAAGAACAGAAAATCTTGATTGCAATTCTTACAGGAAGCCTTTCATAGATAAAGTTGTAAGATTAATAAATGATGGAGAAATTCTTTAACAAATGGTTTGTTGAACCCAATATAAAAAAGGAAGAGTTTAGTACTTATAAGATATCCCAGGTAACAACATCTCACTGTGTGATTGGGCCAAGTGGCTGAGTTATAACACCCTAGAGAAATACACAGGAAAGGTAATGGGGGAGGTTTATTTCACTGCCTGATTTCAGAATATAGCAGTAGGACAGATCATGCAGGTATGTGATTATGTCAATCTCTCTTTTTTTTTTTGAGGAGGGAAGGGTCTGACCAGAAGTAGTTTGAAGTCACAGTGTTAACCTGACTGCACCTTTTCACAGTGCTCCAGCATGTACATGGAGCAACATCATGGATCTCTTTAAGTCTGTCCATATCTGCATACTTCTTAGCAATGAGGAAAGTCCATTCATCCTGTTCTACCTTTTTGTTCTACCTTTTTGTTGTTGTTCAAAAGGAAATCTAATTCATATGTTCAGAAGGATATTATTTCTATGATAAATTTTCTTAGGTGGGAGCTGGCATTACCTGCTGTTTCATCTCATGATTGACTTCAGCTTTGTAAACAATGAAATAAATAAAAATATCTTACTCTGCTAACTTGTCCAGTCCTCTGAGTAAAATGTTAGTTAGTAGAATAAAAATTTTATCTATTTACTGCTCATACTTGCTCCTGGACCTCAAAAGAGCAAAGAAGAAGTAATGTCATTTTTTTATGCAAAGCTATTTATAAAAGTATACACTACACTATTAAATAAACCTAAAAAATATAATTTTTCCAGATAGCAGGCACTGTAGGGTTGACTGTCCATGTAAGTCTGGAGCCATCTGATTGTAGGTCACTGCTTTTCTTCAGAACTCTTCCTTGCAAAGTGTTTAAAGACAGCCATATCTATACTATCTTTCCTGTTTTTGCTCACATGGACAGTCAGGTTTGCTGCATGTCATGACTTAAGAGGGTCATATTTATACTGTTTGAAGAGGATAGTCAATGTATCTGAATCAATCTTACCCTAAGCCTAACAGCCCCATGTGGCAAGCAAACAGGGCAGCAGTGGCAATTAAGTAGTTGGGGCTGGAATATAACCTTGAGCATGGAGCTAATGTGGTTGTGAAGAAGTAAAAAATCAGTGAACGGTTATGGTCTTGTGCCTAGTGGTGAACTCTTATCTTTTCAATGGCTACTGTACTCAATGAGTGAAAAAAATTGCAGAAATGCTGCTAAGATGTTCAAGTCTGCAGCCTCACAGCCTTTAGGATAACTCTGTCACATTGGTTTTTGGTAGAACTACCTTCTGTGAATAAAGTTACTCAGGTATGCATGTGTTTCCAGGACTAAACCCTCAGACTACTTTACCTCACCCCTCTACATCATTCACATATTGTCAGTATATTGTGTTCTGGGTTAAATTTGAGAGGTGCTGGTTGCTTTTATTAAATCTCTAATTTTATGATTGCTTAGGTAAAAACAGATAAATCTCTTGAGTTTTCCTGTGTAATATGAATGAAATGCTAGATATCAGATTTCTCTTTTGCATTCATGCACACTTGTAAAGAAAACTTTCTGTTCTAATGATCCATGATCAGACTGAGACATGATTCTATACAAGAGCATGTTGGGCATTTAATCACACCAGAGGGAAATCTAGTTAGTGGTTTTAATTAATGCATATTCTGCTGTGATAATGAATAACCTGAGGAAAAAAGTGAAGGCAGTTCTTTCAAAGAGATACAAATGAATGCTGTGAAAAATATGGAAAAATACCAAGGCTGAGACTTTTTTTTGTCAATAATGTACAACCTTTCTGGCCAAAGCAGGTTAGCTTATTTTGGTATTTGGAAAGAGATGCATTTCATGGTCTCTCTCATGCTACAGCTCGTCTGCTATGGAGTGAGCATAATGCTTCTGGGTCATGTCAGACTTACTCAGTGTAGACAGCTTGAGTTGACTATACAAGAGATTATGGTGGTTCTACTTGTATGTGAAGGACGTACTTTCCCAGAAAGCTCCTATACCTGCACAATTACGGCCAAGCACGGGGCTGAAGACCTTGAACAAGAGCAGGGTGGTATCAAGACGCAGTCTGCTTGCACCGGTCAAAGAGCTCCTGGGCCATGAGTCAGTTCCTGTCACCCTCTCAGGTGTCCTGAGAAGGACGATCCCTGGGAGCTGGCAGGCTGCAATGGGCTCCCTTGACCATGTGTTGGGCACCCCTCCTCCATGTCCAGCTCTGCCTCAGGAAGGACTTGTGATATCTTTTATTTGTTACCACTTGAACTTCATGACTGAAAGAACAGTATGAGTCTTATCTTCCATTTGATGATTAAATACTTTATTTCGCATTTCAAGGATTTAAATGTATCATCTGGGGAATGAGAACATTATAAACCATAAAGTATTTTGGACTATATCCAGTGCTATGCTCTGGCTACTCTGATGTGTTTTGAAGGAAAGACACAGATTTGGTTTTAATTTGGTCAGTAAAGCTGAGTTTACAGTTCTTTTGCATTGCTAGGGCAGCATGTACTCAGTAGAGCTTATCAAAAGTTGTCGGGGTTTATTTTTCTGATTTATACCTAAGGAGTAGACTTTTCTTTCCCAAAGGGACAAGAAAAGAGTTATGTCTCCACTTTCTATTAACTTTAAGTGGAAGATTGATGCTTCATGTTTTTATAAAAACACAAACAGAAAAGTCAATCGTTAGAAAGGTGTTTGTGTCTGAGTGTGTTTTTTTTACTGCAACCTTCCCTCACAAAACTGTAAGAAGTCTTAAGCTGTTATGAGACCAATGTTAAGATTGGCAAAGAGGTGGTGGTGTTAGTTTCTTTTCTTAGAAAAGACTTCTGAAATTGTCATATGTGATGGTTGTAGTGCTATACCTAATCTCATTTGAAAGAAAAAACAACACAGGACAGCAAGAAGAGTTAAAAAATGTATTAGCATTTTTCTGATCAAAGGAAAGGGGAGTTAAGTCTAAATTTTTAAGGGCTATATTGGGGAAAGGATTATCACCACATGGGAAGGGGTGTGTAGAACTGCCAGGAAATAGACCCCAAAATCTGAGATTTTTTTAGAATAATGATTTCTCACAATATTTGGGGAGATGAGAAATCCTTTTGATTTTAAGCACAGGGTAAAACTAAAACAGTGACATTCTGCTTATGGCTGGATTTACTATTTATCTTTTTGCTAAGATCAGCCATGGACAGACAAAAGCAAGTCTGTTAGTTACCTGGTTTTTTAAATTATTTTTTTTTTTTAAGAACAAGAAAGAAAGAGCTGGGTGTTTATAAAAAATAAACTTTCTTCTTTAGAACAGTGATATCTGTAAACTGAGTATGACAGGAAAAGAGTGAAGATTACAGACAATAATCACACACATACAAATCCACACCTAGTAAACAACATATTTTACTAAGGTTCAGGATTACCTCTTTTCCTAAAGGCACTGGGAAGATCAGAAAGCAGGAGAATTCACAAATGTCATTCACTGATGTATGTTACAAGTTATTGATACGTGCTCCAGTTATGGCATTGTCTGATGGCATCTTATCTGCACAGGCAACTTGTATTTTTTTCATTGCTAATAACTACAATAAGAAATCTTTACCATTTCTGTTTAAAAAGAAAAGTATTATTACTTCATAATGAATGTCACACTTTTTTTATCCGTGCTTTACTGTCTGTAGGAGTTGAGTGACTTCCAATATTAACATAAAGGTAGCATTAATCCTCTGCAAATAGTGGAATCAGCATGTGATGGAAGTCATTTGCTATGCAAATATGCAACTAGTGTGATTCTAAGTGCTATATCAAGCCCCACAGCCTGAGCAGGTTAATGAGTACAGAATTCTTAGTGGCTGGAATGCTAAACCTATGTGGGAGAGATGGGATCCATCTAAAGCAAAACATCAGGCCGCTGGCACATAAAATTTAAAATCTTATAAGGAACTTGTCTTTATTTAAAGAGTGGACAGAAAATGAAAAATAAGTGTCAATAAATGTATAAGAAAAAACAACTTTAACTGAGTATGTGTACATTGACTGTCTCCATAGTAATTATTGCCATTCTGGAAAAAGATGGAGATATGGACAGCTTTCAACTCAGTGCTCAGCATGTAAGAAAAGGCTACTCTGAGGTTAGGAATTACTAAGAAAAAAACTGAAGGCATCATTACACTGTTGTATAGGGCAATTGTGTATCCATACCTTGAAAGTTGCATGTTATTCCGGAAAAGGAGCTACTAAAAAGATATCTTTAAAAAGACACAGGAGATTTAGAAGGAATAAAGAGAAGGCCTTCAAGGTTGACCAGAGGTAGAGAGCTCCACTTCATACAGGAAGAGACTTGTATTGCTGGGAATGTTGAAAATATTCAGAGAAACTCGACCCAAAGTCACCGTGCCTGCCTTCGAGAACACAGTTCAGTGTGGATCTCACAACACATCACATCACATCACATCACATCACCTAGGCTGTTATGTGTACCACCTACCAGCATGGACTATCTTGTGCTTTGAAGGCTAAGGACATGGAGAGTGGTATTGGATATGAGACATCATGAGTCTTTAGCCAGAGTCCTGAAAGCATTGCTGGTCAGAAACTTTGGAGAATGCATTTGCCCACTTTCTCAGCCTACCTCATAGCAGATCTGAAGCATATTTTATGGACTACTTTGGGAGGCATTAGAGTAAACTGAATGGCCTCATCCAACATGGCAGTTTAGGTTGAGAAAGGGAAGAAAGAGAGGCCTATAAATAGTTTTAAATACAATTTCAAAGTCATATGACAAAAACATACTATAGCTGTCCAATACTACTGTGTAGACCCGATTCAATAGACTAAAATTCATTTTTGCTCAGAGAAACAGATAAGCACCTTACTCTCAGAACTTAAGAACACTTTTAAAATTTAGTTTGAGTTTTAAATGGTTTGATGATTGAGAGATGAAAATTAAAAACCAAACCAAACCAAACCAAAACAAAAACTTTCATTTAGTTGAGTATTTTCTGAAATAATCCGCTTTGGTTTACCTTTCTTCATTGTAGGTGGCGCCTGTATGTATTGTAGCTCTTTAAGCCACCTACAGGCACCCAAGTTGGAGATGGGAAAGTATGGGGCTTCTCCACCTGCTTCCTCCAGCTTTCAAGTAGCTATTTGGTTTTGCAGTGCAATGTTTCTTCCTTCCTTTTTCTTTTTTTTCTTTTTTTTTTTTTTTCCCCCTTCTCCTCCTTACTGACATGTGAAGAATCCTCAACTGGGCAGGGGTCTTGCATGAATTACATGAAATATTCTTCACTGAGAAGCTTGGAAAGTTTTGCTTCCTACACTTTTTGTTATGTATGTTTTTGTGTTGTAAAGCCAAAAAACCACCAGTCTTCTATAATTCAAATCTTTCTCTTTCTTGCTTTTCTAGGCAGCTATTTTGCTTGTTGTTAATTTCTGGCTCTGCTAATTGGTTTTGGTGGGGTTTTTTCCCCCCATTAGTTTGTAGTCATTGAACTGACTTTAATTAAACCTGTTTGACAGACAGCTTCTTCCTTTATTCCCATAATTCCTTTTTTCTTAATCCTGACACATCACAAAATGTCTGCTTTCATTTACTCTGGCATCAATTCACTGTAATTCCATCAGAGTCACTGGAGTTAGTTTGAATTTACTGCTGTATAAGCAAGAACAAAATTTGATCCCACGATTGACAATTATAGACATCTGAATGGAGGGAAAAAAGACAAACCTTTCTAAAACTGTGTTCAGTCTTTACTCTTAACAGATTTCATGTCACCAAGGAATGTGTCAAGTGATTACACCAGTGACCATGTGGTGGGAAAAGAAATCTAAACACCTGAATATAAGAATTGCATATTACTAATTAACAAGGTTGCACATTAGCATATTCTGACATAATGGAAGCCTAGTACAAGTCAGAATCTTTGTTTTTAAACAGTACACAGCAAGAGATTATTTTTTTTCTTTCCCTGGAGTAAGAGGTTAGGAAGACCTTAAGGACATTTTAAGTGGTTACTCCTAGCCATGCTTGCCTTTGGTCTGTAAACACTATTTCATTTTCTGAAACAGTGAAGAGTACATTTTTCTTATTTATGAAATCGTATGTTGTAACTAATTGCTTCAGAACTGCGTGAAGGTATTTGACAATTAAAACTTCGCAGTGATTTTTATTTGCCCTTTGGGAGAGGGATTTTTTTTTTTCCCTAACTGCAAAAAATTAAGCAAAACTAAGAAAAGGTGTATATAATCTTTGCATCTAGCCCTTTTTCTACTAAAGTCTAAAATGTCAGTAGCTCAGCTCCCAAAGGTTCAAGTGCCATTTCCTGATTTTTAATGGAGTCTCACTTCTATTCTGCAGAAAAATGGAAAGGAAGAGGAAGACCGGGGTCACATTTTGAATCAGCACGAAGACGGAGTAGAGCTGTCCTTTATCATATATCTGGGCATCTACAAAGAAGAGAGAAGAACAAGTTAAAAATTAATAATGTAGGTGTAATTCTTCTCTTTTTCAAAAATGTACTCTTTGTACTGTCTTTTTTTTTCAAGTGCTGTAAAATGTCAGTGGGTACCTGAGAAATGTCCTAGTTATAATTTTACAGTAAGAAAAGGAGTAAAGTGCAGTTCACTTAAATGCAGTTCTGCTACTATGGTATTTGTCACTATTCATATAGCAAGACAGTCCATTTAGCCCTAATGTAACCAGATATTTATTTAACCCGGGAAAGCCACACTATAAAATTTCTCAGAACTTAATTTTAGGTTCCAATTTACCTTACTGTCCCAATTATTTCATTTCAATAATTACTATTTATCAAAAAAATAATGAAGAAACTCAAGGTATTACTCTAGTTGAAAACCTCTATGCTGTGTAAGCTCCAGAAGTTCACACTTCATTTAGGCAACATTTCAAGTAAATGTCTCCACCTTTGTGCAGGGTAAATTTATTTTTTCATTTCCTAATTGAAGTAGTAACATTTCTTTCTTTAAATTACTTCTGTGTTTCCTCTAGTTACTATAACTAGTAAGTAAATTCATAAACACCCTGTGAGTGTTGCAAAACCCAAATCAAACAGGAGACAAACCCAAAAATATAGCAGCAGAAAGACTTCTAAAGAAATATAGACAGGAGAAAGAATAATTCTCCTGCTCTATGGAACTATGTTTCAGGAGGAAAGTTAATCCAGAGGAAAATGAGAGATGCGTATGAAATCAGTATGTACATACAGAAATTTGCTAGAATAATATCTGAGAACCTGTTCCAACAGTGAGAGCCTATAGTTATTAGAAGCAGGGTTAGCAAAAAGAAACAGCTTTTCTTAAAATCTCATAACAGTATTTATTGTCTTGTTTATATATCATTAGCATTGAAAAGGTAAAATCTTTGACAGAGCTACAGGAAGGAAATGGTTTGGGGTTTTTTTTGTTGTTGGTGGTGGTTTTTTTATGGTTAGGGAGAGGATGGAAGACAGACAATGGAAAAAGTAACCAAAAGGTGTAGATCATGAACACCCTAAAAAGGTGATCTGCCACTGGGCATGTTCCTTTTATTGGTTACCAAATTTAAGCAGCAGTGCAGATGCATCCCACTAGACATTATTATGTTATATATTAAAAGCAGAAAAACCTTGTTATAGATTAAGGACATGAAAATACACAGCTGGTATATGCTTCAAAGGGCATACAGTCACTTTCATTTAATGTAAATGTTAAATGTTAAAAAATGTGAAATGTTTAAAAAAAAAAAAAACCAAACAAAAATGTTAAATTGTTAAATGTTAAAATGTTAAGTTTTTCAAACTACAGTTGAAAAAGTGTAAAAATAAAAAAAAAAAAATCTGCAACATATGTCGAGGTCTTCCAGTGATATTTTCATAGTATAGCAATATTCTTTAGCAACATGACTTTTAAATAGCTTTTGGTGACTTTCCTGTACTGTCAAAATCCTAGTGCAGATGATACTATACTGGTTTAAAACATTTGTTGTCAAACTAATTTGCTGCCTTTAGTGCCTAGATTTTTAGAGCTATGAACTGGAAGTCATAAGAGGAACATTTTCTTCTCTGCGATTAAAAATGGGCTGATGCTAACAGCAATGAGAGTTAGCCCCTAAGATTCATGAATGAGAACCAAGAATGGAGAAGGCAAGGACATCAGTATTTCAAAAGAATCACACAAAGAGAAAGGCTGTGACAGGCAAGGCAAATGTAATTAAGTCTGCAGTCAACCAGTTATTGTCATTTTATATTCATAGTGAATAACTTCAAGATCAGAAGTAATCTTAGCTTGCTGAATACACAATATTGTTTTCTGAGGCTCTTAATTACTGGAACAGTATTAAGCAGGAGCACAATGACAGCAAGCAAGAATTTTGTTAGTAAATAATACAAGACAGTTCATGTACCATATGCTGCTTTGCAGGAGGGTAGGTGTTTTTGTTAAATCTCTGAAAGATGAAAGCTAAGAATATATAAAACTGATGCTTAAGACTGAAGTCTTTGTTGCAAAGACCTTTGCAGGTTAGATGACAAAGACTTGAGACACATGACAAAGCTAGGTATAGTCTAATGGTGAAGGTAGTCGGTTCTGGAGCTGTATTACAATGGGTCTGCATTAGTATTTTGGTTTGGATCAGGAGTGCAATTTTAAACAGAATCAAAAAGTTATTCCCACTAATTGCGCTTTGGTTCATAGCAGTCTCAGGCACATGAACTGGATTCCCTCAGATAGAACTAAACCAGGAGAGGTGCTCCAAGTACTAACAACTGTTCAGTCCACAGGACCAGGCTAGAATTAGTCTGAAACAACCTCCTCACAGCAGTAAAATATGTATAGGAAGGATGCTTTGTCTTCAGCACCATTTATTCATTTCTATATATTTATTCCTATTTGTAGTGTTTTGTCCTCATATATACAAAGCTTTAACCTATCTGTCCAGCAGAAAAACATTGCTCTTCAGTCAGAATTCACCCAAGAGAGGAAGAAATAGTTTGCTAGATTCAGTCCCCTCCTCATTCTATTTAATCTGTTCCTTATTAATCCTCTCCCTGCCCCAATATTCAGAAAAGTTATTCCATCAACAGAGCTATCTGTCTAAATAAATGCGAGGACTACATTAGAAAGAAATCAGCATTAGTTCTTGCCTGCATATGAGTATGTCATATTTCATTACGCTTTTTTAAAAAAACTAACGGCTGCATTGGAAGAAATGCATCTGTATAATCAAATTATTGTTTTGTCTCATTTCATTTTTTTCTTTCTTTTTCAGAATGTTTTTGTAGATAAACCAGCATTTCCAGAATACAAAGTTTCAGATGCAAAAAAATCCAAATTCATACTGTTGCATTTTAGCACTTTTAAAGCTGGCTGGGACTGGCTTATTTTACTGGCAACGTTTTATGTTGCTGTGACTGTACCTTACAACGTTTGCTTTATTGGCCATGATGAGCTGTCTACAACTCGAAGCACAACTGTCAGTGACATTGCAGTGGAAATTCTTTTTATCATCGGTAAGATCTGTTTGGGGTTTGTTTGGGATCTCTTTTTTGACATTTAAGGTTTTCACAGAATGTATAATATAGAAAAGGAAATAATTGCTTTCATGATTTTAAAGAAAATCAATTTTAGCTGTATAGTTTGAGATTTTATCTGAACTTTAGATCACTTTTTTTTTCTTTTTTACATTAAATTGATTCAGGTAGTCCTGCTGTTACTCAAAAGGGACCTTTGACCTCAAGGAAGGTTGAAAGCCATCATTTCACCCTGTGGATGCCTAAAAACTTCCCAATGCAGGGATGCGCCCTGGAATTACTATAGTTTTGTTCATAATGTACTTTTTTTTTTCTATTACATTTCACAAACACTTAGAAGACCCATGGACCACAAGTTGAAAAATCACTAGATTTTAAAAATTAATTACATAAGATTAAAACTCATACTGCAGTAATGCAAATGTACAATATCAATATGCTATACTGATAACTGGGATAGAATCTAAGAGGTTGCAGTTTGTCATCTGGTCTGTTCTCTAAACATTTTATTTTAATAATCCATTTAATTATTATACCTTTAAAGAATTAAAAAGAAGACAAGGTCATCTCTAATGGTGGCCTTGTAGCAAAGCAATTTCTTTTTTGTATTATCTTGTTTCAACTTCTTTGTGAATATAGAAAAGAATCCCCGACTATAGTCACACAGATTTTTCCCCAAGTTTTTATTGTTAAAATACCACTTAGTGCTGTCACACTGACAAACCATACCTCAGATTTGTTGATAATATGCAGGTCAAGAAGCTATTATTTTTAGGAAATAAGCAAAGTTGAGTATGTCTTTCTTTAATATGAAAAGGCTTAGGACAAGTTCTAAGAGAGAAAGGAAATGAACAAAAGAATATAATCATCCCCATATTCGAAACTTCTTTTCTACCTTGCTTCTCTCTATTTATTCCTAAAAAATGTTGCTTAACTCATGTATTAAAAGCAACGTAATCATCTTCTCTAGAAGAACTGAAGAAAACTTCTTAAACACTAAGCAACAACTCAGAGAGTCTTTAGTTTAACGGAAGTTTTTCTTATGAAAATTTTGAAAACTTTATTCCATTTCTCTGACAGCTTTACTGTAGACAGTAAGGCTAGTAGTTGGTGTGGCTTATGGAATAATCAGATGTTATGATGGATAAATATTTGTGTTTCCTCCTTTGGACATGTTTTTTTCATTAGATTTAATGTCTGTTTTCCCCCTTTTACACTCAGTATTAGATCTCGGTGGACTCTTTCAAGTTCATGCAAGCAATTCACATTCAGTGACACTCAAGCACTGCAGTAAGAAACCCACATTCTTCAATGCAGATCATCAAGGATTATCTTTTGTCTTGTGTAGAGTGAGGTTATGACTCTAGTCAGTCATAAATGACTCCACATTCCATTTTAAGGAATACAAAATGGAATAATTTCACTTGATCTGCCTGGACATCTTTCTAAAAACAGTAAGCTCAAGGTTGTGATATTCTGATCGTGGTTGTATCCTTCACACCACACCGGTATAGATAACTGGTTTGTGTTATGAATGTATTTATTAGAATCTGAGCAGGAGAGGATAATTTGTATCTAACTGATTTATGTGCTGTAGTATTCATCTGAAGCAAAACAGATGTGTACTGCTCAGTGCTACTTTTCTGTTTATATCTTTTGCTGGAAATATGGACTTCTTATATCACTAAGTCAAAAGCAATGGTATCCCTACGATCAATAGAGTAGCTGGGTAAGAAAAATAAAAGGAAGAAGATTTTGTGTAAATTTGACTTCATCTTTTCTGGTTAGGCTTTTAGGTCTATCATCCAGGAAATCAAACTATATTTGTAACTAAATACATTAAAAGAAAAGTGTATAAAGTACTAGATAATACTTCTTTGCATAGTTATGTTACTGGTAACCACAAACACTGTACTGTAACATACCAATGTTCCTCCTCCACAGTTTCAATAATGGCTCGGTTTTCCCCAAAATAATTGTTTCTAAAGTTTTAAATTTGTGACTCAGGGGAAAGGTTTATGGAGTATTTTCAGGACATTCTCATACTGCCTTTTAATCTCTGCGGTGAATTTAAAGAAAAGATTGTGTTTATAGTCCCCTCTAAATGGTCTGTCGTCTGTTAAAATGTTGAATGAATATGTTTCAGACCACGTGTAACTATATTGAAAATATGAGGATTGACAGCATACATAAATTAAAGCATAAGTTTCAGGGCATTGTTGCACTGTGGCTCTGACAAGCACATCTTTGATGGATGATCTACGTGCTCTGAGAAAAGCCAATGAGAAACGTTGAGTAAAATTCTTTTTATGATGCTGCTGCCTCAGAAAGTCAGTGGGGAGATCTGTCTGAGATGGGGTCTTCAGCTGTATTATAGCTCTGTAATCAAATTGAGGTATCACACCCCTTTAATCATGGATTGGAGAAAAAGACTCTATCTGCTCTGATTTTATTTGGATTTATCAGAACATAGAATAATACTCCTTTTACACATGTAACTTGCATAAACTCTTATTTGGACTTAAGGTTTTAGTTTTTAGCTGTACTATCAAAGGGAGTGAAGATATGACAATAAAACAAAGAGATGTCTGCACATCAGTTCAAGGGATGTAATAGGGTAGAGGTTAAGGGTTTCCTTTAAGCAGAAGGGTTTGAATAAATCTAGTGGCTAAAAAAATCTTTTAGGCTTATCCAATTTTTGAGTCAGCATATGCTTAAGGATGATAAAAATACATATGGAAGTGTTCTTCTGACTTGGGGTGCTTATAAGTGTGTTGATCTGAATTAAATTATTTATACAAAAAGAGCACATCTAGCTAGAGGTTTAACTGCTTTAGCCTTTAAAGCGTAAACAGAAGATAAACAATAATAATAACAGCCCATTTTGTGGTGTCTTTGGGGAAGAGGTTGGAGAGGGAACATAATTAAGGCTTCTCAAATTAAGTTAAAATTATGTTTCACTTGATGTTACCTGTATATGCTAGTGCTTTGATAACTTGTGTGATGTGATGTTTGAGTGTACTTTAGATGTCTTTTCCTCTGTAGTGTGTGAAAACTTTTTCTAACATTCCCCTGTAAATAAATCTTTTGCTTCCTCTATCCAATGATAGAGTAAAACTAGCTTAGTTTTAGATTTTTTTTTTACTGTTTTATGTATTCTAAAAATATTAGGATGTGGAGAGAAAAACTTTTTAACATAAGTGTATTTAAACGAACACATAAAAAATTATCTTAGAAAGTGTTTCAGCTGGGGAGTGATATTACCTGCTTTATTGCACTATTTACTTCAAAGTTTATGCCCCTTGATGTGCATAGGCAGTAGCTAGGTCCTTCATTTGTAGGCAGGTGTGTCTGGGAGGCTAAAGTTTCAATATTTCTAAGAAGCATAATGGATCTTGGTTATTTTTCAATAACATATGTAAAGTTTTCTCTCTTTTGGAGAGAAAAGCTGGGAGAATCTCTCTCCACGTTCATTCCACTTTATTAGTAGTAACCTCTTTATTGCATAACTTTTACTTTTCCATAACTATCCAGTGTAGTGCTTTTCTTTCTGGAACTGTTTCATTCTAGTTTTCAAATATTGTCTGTCTTTGTCTTTTTTTTTTTTTTTTCATTTTAAAAACATTATTGAATACCTTAATTGAAGAAAGTAACACCGCAAAAATGATCAATACTTTATTGCTAAATGCTCAGACTCACTCACAGGACTATTTGAACAGGATGTCTTCAACAGGAGTTGAGGTCAATGTGATGGTTCAGAGAAAATATGTATAGGCTTTCAGGGCAATCGTAATACATTATTTGCTGGATAAGATCAAAGGTGTTGGAGTATTTTGTCTCCTAAGGTGGCCAGAAACAACTATAGAGAGTAGAGCTGTAAAAATAAGTGACCTTTAGCTTTTAATTTTAGTTTTCTATTTGTGGATCATCCAGTTTCTAGTGGAAGATGGAGATGGAGAACCCTAGACACTAATTATAGCTATAAAATTGTACTAATTATAGCTATAAACTTGTAAAAGTTGTACAGTATGTTTATAAACATACTGGCAACTGTAATTTTAAGTGATTTTTCTGCAATGTCCTCCTTTGCCTACCTGTGGGGAAAAAATCCCATACCCATCCTTTCTCCCACTCTCCCCACACCCACACTTGTCTGAAGACTTTATCTATGGCTTACACTTTCAAGAGAGAAAATTAATCATGGTTACTAAGATTGCTTCTCTTTGTATGTGTATCTCTCTCTCTTGTTAAATATTATTTAACAAAGTGTTTTATCAGCAATTTCAGTTTTTTAAAGCCCCATATTTAGAAGTTCTAAAGCTGTGATTTGTGTTGCATGATACTGTAGGTTAGAGACACTTGTTGGCCCATTAGTGTCTATCACAAATGTAAATGACTTGAAATCTTTCCAAAACAGTCTTAAATCATATGAAGCCCTTGAGACTCAGATGTTTAATATGTAGAAGTTTGAAAATATGGTGCAAACCCAGTAGAAATTCATAGCGTCATTCATGACTTACACAGTCATTCAAGTGTGCACATCGTATTGAAAATAATATATGTTAAACAAAATTTCTTGGAATCAGATGAGATAGCATTAAATGCTATAGGTTTTATTAGCTTGCTTTAAGTTAGAAGAATTGTTTTTTATCTCATGTTCTTTTTCATTATTAAAATGATCATCATTTCATATCTTTGCAAGTGCACAGAAGGTCACGTAAAACAATATCTCTGTGTAGGGGACCTCACATCTAAGAGGACTTTGCATTTTGAAAGGAAATGGCAGTGTTTTGAACCATATTTTAGAAAGTGTTCTTTCAGACCCTAATATGCTAAAATTCAAGTAGACACCAAAAGAGTGGTTGAAATTTATCTCTGGGAATTTACCTCTGAACATCAAATGGTCTCATCTGTGGATACTTCTGAACAAAACATGAAACTGGATAGCATGACATTGTTGACACACCTAATATTAGGGAGGGAAGGTCATAATAAATTGTTCATGGACTGTGGATTACCTAGTAATGTGAAAAAACAGTACAAAATGTTTATGTTGAAAAGTGGTAATAAATTTCCTAAAGATTCTCACTCAAAGCATCAAACTGAAATTGGGAAGACCACCTTATTATTAGAAATTTTTCAAATACCAACCTTACATACCCTTGTAAGGAGAACGGGTGCTCATCTGTACACAAGATGCTGTTTCCAAGCACAGAAACATCCACCAGGACATAGAGGAGACAAGCAGAAGCCACAGTAATTCAGGAGTGATCATTTGCATGGAAACATATCTGTATTTTCAGGTAGATGCAGATAAATATTATGATAATGGAGGCACCCTGAAAATTTGACTTGTATTGGCTTTGCTAACTCCTTCTCTTCATTTGCAAAGGTGTGATGTCGTTGTTACACATTGTTAGCCAGCTTCTCATAGAATGAAAAAATGTATGCTTGTAGATCCAACCAAAGTTTTAAGAAATCACTGCCCCAAAATGTTGCTTACTACACCTGAAGTTGGGAGATACCTTACAGTTAAAAAACCTGCTCAACTGAGCATTCTTGCTTTTCCTGAGGCCAAAATGAATATTAACTACTGGTGAACTGGTTACAAGAAGGGATCCTTATGTATTATGCCATGTACCATCAAAGTTAAAGGTAAAATCGAAGAAACAAGTACTTAAAGAACTACTGAACAAGCTCCATTCTGAAATCAGATTTTGTGAAGGAATGACTAAAACAAAGTAAGTGGATTATGCAGGATAAAGGCCTTTTTAAAAGCACATGTAAGATGATAGAAACCTCATGAGTATAAGCTGAAATACGCACCATTTACCATATGTAATTCCTTACTATTCTGGGGAGAGCTTATAGCTGGGCCAAGGTATTCTGCATCCATGCTTCTGGTAAATATAGTCACTGTTCCATTTCTCAGTTGTCATAAATGGTTCTCTTCAGACAGATTATTTTTCTTTCCTACTTCCTATTTCACAATGAGACTTGTAACACTGGAGTGACAGGCTTCTGAGCACTTAAGAGTGCTAAGAGCACTTAAGAACTGACTCTTCATCTTTTTGTCTAAGATGTGGTGCCATTGTAAAAAAAAAAAGCAGTGTGACAAATCAGTTGTTTCACCTATAGTCAATCCACACATTGCGAAAGGCTGTAGTAGTAATTTTGTACGTAATTTTCACTGTTATGTTTCCATTCAAAAGATACAGAAAGTTAAAACTACTCTGTTATACAGAGTGTGACTGACTTGCATTATAGCTACAATCAGACAAAGTTTGTATTTAGGTTTACTATCCTATAACATGATTGTAAAACAACACTATATTTTTCAATAAGATTTAACTCTTTTAATTAACCATCTAGGTAATTTCCAAGAAAATGCTTAGATGCTTGATAGTTTACCATATTTTTGTGAGCTTGCATGTGGTCTTTTTCATATTTTTTTTTTATGATTTGCGGATAATGCCCTATGTGGATTGTTGTCAAGCTGCATGAGGTAATTTCTGAGAAAAATATTTCAGGTTTCCCCCTTGGAATTGGTCAAAGAATTTTAAATGCACAAAGCAGTTGCGCCATTGCCCACTGAACGTTTTACTTGTTAGACCATTTCATTGCTGTCTCCAGCATTTGTGTAAAGTGAACTGTGTTCTTGGAATACCTAACAATGACATCTGCTTCACACACATTGAATTTAATGAAAAGATAAGTTTTATGACTGATGTTTCTTCACTCTTTGGAATTGCTTCTTTCTGCCATATTTCTGCAGCTTCTATTAAGAAAATTACCCATGTAATATTTTTAGTTCTTTGCTTTTATTTCAGGACTCCAAAGTCTCTATCTTCCTTTGTAGAAAAGTCAATATAATATATTTTAGTTACTCAGTATGTTAATGGATTCAGCCTGTTTTTAAAAGTTAGAGCATAGTTTATAAAAAAAGAAAATCTCCAGTGCTTAGTATGTTATTGTAAAGGTCACAATATGTAATGCTTTTCTGGTGTATCAGCTACTGTAGAACTAAGATTAGCTCTTCCCTGTTTAACACCCTCATAGTTAAGGAGAGCAACTTGAAGAAGAGAACCCAAAAGGCTGATAATCAAGGAAGCAGATAAAAGAATGTGACTTATTATTTTTTAAGTTTGTGGTCTTGTGTTCAATTTCATGACATCGGAATTTGAATTCATGGGCTCTCAGCATAGTAAAGAGTTGTGATTAAAACCTCTGGTTGAACTTTAGTGTGCTAGTCATTCTATGTGTCCCAGCATTCCCACAGTAATGGGTACAGCAGCCTAAGTATGGTATTTGGTAGAGCATACCATGCTACTGCATTAACACTGACCAGACTATGCTATACTGTACTGTACTGTACTGTACTATACTATACACTCCTGAAGGGAGTGACTTTTGTTACCATCGTAGCCATTCAAGCCACTAATGCCTTCAGATTTCAGTTTTTGTATTAATGGATAACTTACCCAAATAAAACAGTATTCCCACTTGGGTATGTCTTCAGTATCCCATTACCTTACACTGTAAGAACAAACAGTAAGGAAGAACAAATCAGTCTGTCAGTTACAGATGGATTTTGGGAATCAGTTCTGTTACTATCCATCACACTTGAGAATAGATCTTGCTCCATTAAAATCACTAAAAACATTGTCATTATGTCAAACTGTGATGGAGCAAGGCTGAGAACATACGTCATAGCTCTGCCTTAGAACAGGGACCGCGCCACTCCTCGTGTGCTGTACAGTCACAAGCATCTTGGTGTTCAATTGTAAATAAACTCTTTTCACTGGAGAAATTTGACTGGTAAAACAGCTTAGTGTATTCAATAGTGACTTTAACAGAACAAAGCCTATGAATTATATTCATTCCACATTAGCAGAAGCTCTTTTTCACAGGTCCATCATATTACATGAATGTGATATCCTTGCATTGAGGATTTTAAGAATTTGCTGCTCTAAACTACATTTCTATTGTTCATCTGAATGCTAGTCATCCAGCTAATGCCACAAGACCTCTAAAAAAGAGCCTCTTTGAATGGAGAAGTAACGTGTCTCTGAAATGAGGTTCCCAACCTCTATGACTGCCCACACAAAAGAAATGGGGTTGTTCCCACAATATTCTGAAGTGCTAATGGCCAGGAGAAAACATTACTGGGAAATGTTTTTACTATTTTAAATATACTGTCGCTTAAGGACTAATTCTAATCCTTTTACATAATTTTCTTTAATGATCATGCTCCTCAATAAGAGTTCTTTTTCTGTTTAAGCTGTGGAAGTGAACAAATTTTTCTACTTAACAAAGCTCCATCCTGCTGGTACAATGGTGGCTTTTGATATTCCTTTTTAGATTGCAAGTCCACTGGGACCTACACTTCGTATCTTGGGATACTTAATTTCTTTACTTTCTAGCAGTAAAAAATTTGGTCTGGTTTCTTCTCACTGTTACCTATGTCAACACAATACATCTGAGATTTCAGTTATATGTAGTTTCATATGTTCTGTTCATAGTTTCAGTTCATAAAGATTCTGATAAAAAAGAAAAATTTTGGCCATCTAGTTCAACCTTAAATGTAAGATATTATATTTAATCCAAATATTAATATTAATTCCAATAAACTGTGCTTGGCTAAAACATGTTTTCCTGAAGGGCATCAGCTCTTTTTCAGAGAAAGGAGAATCCACAACTCTACTCATCTATGGCTTGTAAATGACATATTTCTTTTTCCTATTTTTTCATCAACCTACAGAAGTGACGTCTTGTTAAATGTTTAGTACTACTGGTTTAAAAAGTTACTACATGATGATTCTTAGTTAGGATACACTGGATTGTAATTTAACATCTGATGCGATACAACCACGCTTTGCTGCTCCATTCCAAAATTAGATAAGTATTTATTTAATATATCTGGGTTTTCTACAAGATTACTAATAGCTTCTCTTATAATGGGGTGCCACTTGTCCAAAGGAACTAAAATTGCAGATTAGCATTTCTTTCCTAATACATCTAAAATTGTAATTTTCCTTCACCTTGGCTACCAGTGATTTCTTTCTCTTTCCCAACCAGGTCTAGATTTTCATGTCAAATTTTCTGTAGTTTTTATTGATTGTTACTCAGTATCTGTTCACCATTTGGTATATCTTTAAAAGAAAAAAAATGTTTTCCCTTCAGCAGCTGTGACAGGCTGTTATAAAGACTTATTATTTTATTATATATATGTTATTTATATAGTATATATTTTATTATATATTAAATACTTATTATATGAACCCCCTACTTTTAGGGGCTTTATTACTTAATCTCTGTTGGGGTTTTTTTCTTTTAAACTTTATTTGACTTCATAATAACCCAGATTCCTAAGCAACAGGTGTAAAATAAGCATTACTTTCTTTTCCTATATAAAATGAATATCATCTCCCTCACCTTATCATGTCAGCATCTAAAAGAAAATCATCAAACTAATTCTGCTAATAGACATTTTGAGGGGATATGCTGAGCTGAAAAATCATGCTTCCATTTGAATTAATTGTTTCTAGGAGATTTACTAGGAACATCTAGGTTTATAGCAGCAGTAGAATAGAAAAAATAAGAGTTTATACAGGGACAGATAAATTGTTCTTCAAGCAAATATAACACTAATTTTTCCTGGAATCTTTCCTAAAAGCTCTCTGGCCAGATTCTAATACCATTATCTATATATAATTAAATAACATCAGCTCAAATAATCAGATAGATCAAAGAGCTTGGACTTTGGAGAAAGCATTGCTAGTTAATGACAATCAATGTAAAATCACATAAAGGAAGATGAAAAAATAAAATAAATAAGAGAAGAGCCAGTCATGCGATCTAGGAGAGGGAGGTGGTGTAGGAAACTGTCTGGTCTGAAAATCAGTGCGGTTAATATATCTAAATCATCTAGGTCTCAAGCACAGGACTGAATTACTGTAGTCTAATAAAAAATCATGCATCACCCAATCCCTTGGTTACTGCTTATATATATACTGTTTGCCCTAAAGGTGCAGGATTTTTCAACTTTATTTAGTTCACAGTAAAAGAAAGGTAAACTGAGTTATATTACCTAGAATTTTCTGCAAACTAGAAATGTGCCATGGGCAGTTATTGAATCATCTGACTAATCCTAAATTGTTATGATGCTGTGTGTTGATCACATGTCTAATCTCAGCAGGATTTATTTTTAAAAAAATCAAGCCTGAAGGGAAAAAATGTTGGAAATCAACTGCTTCAGGTAAAATAATACTCTTTATGGGTAAAGAGGTTCAGCTGGCCACCAGATAAAGTTTCACCTCTGAATTATCTTTTTTTTTTTTTTTTTTCTTTAACAGGGATTACAAATTGAGATTATACAAAACACGTATTGTGCTTTTGAAATTGGAAGAGAGGTATTACTCTGGAAAACATCTTAAGGATAAATAGGATAATTTGGTGAATTTCACTTTATGGTTTTCAATCTTTTTATATCATTTAGGATTGTAACCTGCATTATGCACTAAGCAGAACCTCCATTTTTTTAATGTCATCTTTTTTTCCCTTTGTTCAGCACCAGTTTAAATTGGTGTTTTCATACCACTCACTGAGTGGATGTGTCTGTGTGTGAATGTGAGCATGACAGAAATCTAGAAAGGGATGGCTTGGTAAAGGATGTGACATGTCCTACAGAGGTTTAATTCAAGACAGGTCACCAAACAGTTCCAAAACCCTACGGACTTGCTCAGAGCTCCCAGCTCATTTATGCCCAACTATGAAATAAGTTGTCTTTTCATAGGAACTGAGCATTGCTAGGGCATGGATTTTCACACTGGAAGCTTGTGAAAAAGAAAATGGTCACAAATAGCTGAGTAAAAGACATTAGAACACTCAAATAAGGAAAGGAATAAGTTAGCACTTTTCAGTTAGATCATGGTATTGGCTTCAGAAATTTAGAATGAAAATATCACAAACACATGTAGCCATGGTAATTGCAAACTTGGAAGACATTAGGGTAATGTTGGTCCCAGACTTCTGATGTTTACTGCTGTGGATACTGTGTAGAAGCTTAATTGGAGCAAAATATATAAATATATTAGGAACTGCAACTGCATATAGATAATATTTTTTTAACGCAGATCCTTTCATGGCTGAAAAAACTTGGGTTTGTTTTTATACAAATCCATTTTCTTTCAGTGTAACTTGTATGAGTTTTAGAGATATAACATTTCTTACAAGAATTCTTTTTTTTTTTTTTTTTTTTTTTGGAAGGGATGTGTGCCCATATCTTATCAGTAGTGGCAATAATAGGCTGAGAGAATCCATGCAGCTTGAACTAGTTAGCCATGGGATCTATGGCTTAATCAAGGTTAAGTTTGAGGTTGATTGTACCAAATGGTTTTATGAGATTTGTCAGTCACTGTTTATTTTCTCTTCATGCATCTGAGGGACTTGGTGCCTAACAGGGCTTCTGGTTTGCCTTGTGTGGGGTTGTTAGGGGAAGGTGATCAGTCCGCAGGCTAGAGAGAAGGAGGAGCAGGACTGGAAAAGCAGAAAGCAATGGCATCCTATAGCCAGTGTTCAGACATAGCAGCAGAGCAGGGCTGGAGGATGTAGAGTGAAAGCTGTTGGCGTGTAAAAGAGAAGGTGAGGGGATAAGGAGGTAAGAGATGAGATTAGCCTAGGGAGACTAAGGAGAGCAGTCTTTCTGAGGGTGACTGGCCACTGATTTGCTGTTGAATTTTTCTTAATATGAAGTGATTCTGCCTGACCTGGGTGTGGAAATTAGAGCTGAAATAGCTGGGGAAAAAAGCTCTCTTTAACTCTTTGGAGGTGAGGTGGGGGATGCATGGGTGATAGGATTGCTTGTTCCAAGCCTGTTGAAATTGGAGGTCTTGGGTACTCCCTACTGAGAGCTGCCAGGTGAAGGTCACCTTTGCATTTGGAAGCGGCAAAATTACTTGCTGCTTTGCGGACTGACACACTTTGCTTCTGTTAAGCTCACAGGCTCATCTGCACAGCAGTAAGTGGGGAAGCAGCGAAAGTCTGCAACACAGGTCAGAGGTAGCTTAAAATGCATGGGTGTTTGTTAACAGAACAGGTGTATCTATGCTAAAACACAAGAAAAATCTATAGGAAAAAAAGTCACCGTGTAGTTTCTACATGACTTAAGAGCCTTTCTTAAAGTCAATAGTATAGTTTAGACTTTATCCTGAGTTTTAATTTCCTTGAACTCTGACTTTGTGCTGTCTAATTTTAACTGAAATTTAATTATCTGGCTTGAAATTAGAACCCAGCTTTTTCCTAACAAAGACAAGAATAGAAAGGCTTCACCCTTTCCTTCCTCTCTACATCAAGCATAAAGATGATATTTTAGATATGCATGTGCTGTGTTTCAGCACAGAATGTAGTGAGTCAACAAGTTTGATAATTTCTGCTGTTAGTCCTGCTTTAGTTTTAGGTAAGTATTTCATGACATTGCTCATGTCAGAGATGTTATTTACATCCCCTATTCTGCCTTCCTGAGCATGTGGCATGACATATGTAGCTTGCAAGATCATTTAAAATGATGGTTTTCCATCTTACATGGAAAAAAACTGCAGTGAGGTAACTTCAGAATTTTTTCTTCTCTAGTAATAGTGCTTATTATTAATGATTTGTTCATTGTTTGTGTTATGAGAGCTGCTGAAACAGAAAAGAGATTGTAGTTCTTGTCCCAATCCGAGACAAACACATCAAACACAGCTTTAAGTAGAATTCAGCACAGGCTGAATTTTCTTGGTAGAGCATACTTAAAGGTAATATATTCAAACATATCTCTTGTAGAAAACTTTGGATCCACTAATTGTCCAAAGATATTGAAGTCACTCCATGTAAGCTTTAGCAGTCAACTCAGAGATTAAATGTCCCTCTTGCCTGGTTTACAGCCATAATCTGTAAAATTGTTGCCCTTCATGCTGTAGGAAATGGTTAAAACTCACCTCCTCTCAGGGCATTTGGAAAACAAATTCAGCACTAAAGAAAACCATTAGTTTTGATGCTGTGGAGTTCTCTGGACTCTCCAAAGCTTTACAGTATTGATGCTTGTGTTGCATTTCAAATTGTTCTTTGATAAATTCGTGTCATCAGTAGGTAGAAGCTAGTACACAGATTATTGTAGTTTTTGATGTTTAACTACTCTTTGTTGCATCAATTTGATTACCCTTCTAGTTGATTGAAGTCTTAATGATATGAAAACATTTATTTAAAAAAAAAAATAAAAATTAATCTTCTACTTTTTAAACAGCAGTCCCCAAAAGACTGTGGAACATGTAATTCCTAAAAATAATAAAATTTCTCAGGAGAAATGGTCATTTCTAAATTTGTGTTAAAGATTTCGTTGTGCTTTAGAAGTTTCTTGCCTCAGGAGTTCTGTTTGGTTTGGGTTTTTTTGTTTGTTTCCTTTACAGCTTTCTCAGTAAGTACTTTAACACAGCAGTTAAGCTGTAAATAAGGTTGCCCAGATGAAGAAACTGTTTACACACAAGTGTAGCTCAGAAAGCTGTCAAGAAATAAAATATGGATCACACTCACCTACCTCTCTCTGGATTTTTATCTAATGAGTTGGATGCAGAAAGAAGCACTTACCATTTCCTATTCAATTTTATATATATATAAATGTTATCTGGAGCTGTTGTCCTAAATTGCTTTGATAAGAAGGCAGAAAGGGGTGCTGTGCAGAAAAACCTCTAATCTCTTCAATCTTGAACAGTAAATTCCATACGCACATTGATAAGCCCTTGGTGTGCTCGATGGCTTAGGGGAATTTAAAGCAAGCATTTATCTCCTTTTCTGTTAAAGCTTTAGTTGTTTCACAAATGCTAATGTGCAATAAGTAACAAAATCCATTTTCTAACTTTGATAACTACACACTGGAGGTTTCTGAGAAAAATGAGAATGGGAAGTTTCAAAATACTAGTGATGTAAATATCTTTATCTTTCTTTTTTACCTGTATCAAGCAAATTCGCATGAAGTACTTATGTGTGTGGCTGGTGCTGCCATACTGATCTGTAAATGTGAATAGTAACCAATGAACTCCACTAAGCACCTGTGAAGCTGAACTGACCCCCTTGCTCATTATGAAGCATATGAAATCATGCTAATTTCACATCTTAATTGTATTACTGAAAATTTCAGAACATTTTTGTAGCTTTAATAATGCAGGGCCAGCTGAGACTATTTGGTGATCTGATCTAAAATTTTTATATCTCTGATTCTACATGTTCTGTTCAGCCTGAGGATGTTGTTGAATGAAAACAGTAGTTCTTAAAGCATGAACCAATTATAAACTTTGCAAGACCTCAGTCCACGGAACCAGATAGCCTTGGATATGTGTCTAGACCACTTTGTGTTAAGGCTTTGCACTAAATCGTGAAAAATTTGAAGGAACAACACTGTGTCAAAACAACGAGAACTCCCTCAAAGATTTCATTAATTTAGGGGACTCTATGGGTTGACTCTAATGAGTAAAACAGAGGGAACAGAGGAGATCAAACTGTCAGAAACACCATAGATCCACTACTAGCAGTGGGTAGGTTAACTAGTAAACGTCAGATGACCATAGCAGACTGTCTAGCTTTGATCTGCAGAAGACAGCATAAAACATTTCTGCCAGTGAAACCCGGGAAGTAATTCTTTCCCAGACCCAGATCTGGCATTAGAACTGAGCATTTGATCTAAACACATCCTAAAGACATCCTTTCTGATACCTGAAAGGAATGGTCCAACATGATCCTCTCTCTGTGCTGAGTCTCTCTCTGCCTCTTCTCTTTGCCCTCACTAGTGTATCAGTGGGGGGAAAAAATTGCTTCCCAGCTTCTTGCATATAATGGCTAACAGGCTTGAAGACAAGATCCTACTTTGCCCAGTCTTAGTGTAGCCTACCTAAAGAACATGTAGGGAGAAATGCAGATCAATCTTTTTTCCCCCTAAAGCTATGAAATGAAGGAAAAACCAGAGTAACTTAATGCTGCAAAGCATGATCATGACAGGCAAACCTACCTTTCTTTTCCCTAGCACATCTACATATATATATATATACACACATATATATATATATTCACCTCGTGTACATAAGTTACCTGAGTCCACATATGTGTTTTGTGCTCGAACATAACTTAGGTATCTTTAATATGACATTGTGTTATACAGTATAAGACTGTTTAATGTGAATCCAAATGATGGGAGTTCATCACATCATTTGCTAAGCCACATTTGATTTCCAAAATGAATTTACCTAAAGTCAGTGTCTGCCCAGTGTAGCCTATTTTGCCTAAGTAGCCTATCAGTGGATGAAAACAAGTAAAAGTCAGTTCTCCTGCTAGTATTCTGGAGCTGAGTAAACCAAGAAAGATGAATTTACAACATCAAGTGAGGTGAAGTCCAGGTAGTTTTTTGTAATTCTTCTCTCAGTCTTTTCATTTGTCATGAGGTGTAGGTGCTAGAGTTGTATGGCTGTAGTTTTTTCACCAAAGGCACGAACTGTTTTCTATTCACAGGTGATATTCTTGGTGTTGCCACAGCCTTGTACTAAGCCCATACTGACACTTTTAGCTATTAGAAATCTCTTTTAGTGTCATTGTTTTCCAAGCCAGAATCTCCCCTTCTACAGATATCTTTTTCCTTCTTGGGTCTTAGATGTGTTTTGCGTGTCATATGGAGATATTTGACCCATTTTATGTTTGGATTTAGATTGGCCACAGTCATCAGTCGTCTTTGACAAAAACTACCATATCACTATGAATCAATCAGCCAAGATGAATCCTCTAGAAACAATTTTGTTTATAAACAAACCCATAGTAACAACATTTTGAAACTGAGCAGAAAGACAGGTTTGGCTTTTGGTTTATGTGTCTCATATTCTGGTTAATGCAAACCTTCAAATTAAAAAGATACAGGATGAAATAACTTGAGCATATCTAAGTATTCTGCAGCAATCAACTAGTTTGATAGCTATATCAAAAAGACATAATTTTGTCAGCAAAAGAGTGTGTGTTGTTTTCGCACTGCCCAGGAATTAAAGTATAGCTAAAGTATTAGCTATACTTTAACATTTATTGCTATTGCTACACGTTTAACATCTATGCCAGAACGATCTGCTTTTCTTGTGATTAGCAAATCTATTGTTTTCTGAAGCACCACTTTTAGTGGTTCACCACTCCCCAAATTATTAAAATTGTTGTGGCAAATTCCATTTCCTTGGCATTTCTCCAATTTTCTTAGATCTTATTAGAAGTTAATACTGGTAATTCAGAAAGTGGCTCTCAGCAAGTTCCACTTAGAATATTAGGTGGAACTTTGTCTTCAAAAATCTCCTTCAAATGCCTAATGCCTCCTTTGTTATATGATAAGCTTCTGTACCATCTGCAGTATCATTTAGAGTGATAAATCTTCTACTTCATTCCAAAACCAGAGTTTTAGTTTTCTTCTTTTGAGAAGATAAGAGGCAAGTGTACTATAATATTTTATACACTTCTTCAGTCTTGTTAGCCATTTAAACTCAATTATGTTCTCTTCTCACTTTCAAACTTGTAATTTTGATGGTTACTGATCTTTCCTGCATTTCAGTTTCTTTTTCTGGGTTATTTTGTATCTTACAATTTTGTGAAGTTTTTTGTTTATTTGTTTTGGATTTTTTTTAACTAGGAAGGCTTATTGTTTTTCCTTAAACTCCTGAATGTTAATTCATGCTTAAAATTAATATATGTTAATAAAGCACTTGGGGTCTTCAAAAAAGTTTTTTTTACACTTCCAAGTGCATATCTTAGATGATGTCATATTTTCACAGTGTCAATGTATGATAAGGTCATGTTTTCCAGATCCAAACTGTAAGTGATTTTTAGTTCAAAGATAACTTTTCTCTCCTCATTAAAATAGACTGCAACACTAATTTACTCCAAATTGCCACAGAACATCTAAGCCCATGTTAGGTAGTTATTATTTTTTAGAAACTGTTAGGATTTTTTATTGCTGAGCTTATAAGAACAACCAGTATATGTCTGAAACCGAAGGCACCTATGATGCTGTGTTTATCATCCTACATAATATGAATAGATGATATTTTTGGGTAACTGCCTCTCTTTTTGTGGGCATAAGTTGTCCTTGCAAAAAAGCATACATTTATCATTTGTTCCTGTTTCTCTGCCAAAGTAGAACAGCCATAAAAGTGAAAGACAGGATGAAATATAGCCAAAAAAATAATTTCTTCTATCCACATTGAAGAACCTGAAAATAGTACACGAAATACCAAAAATGTTTTAGCACTAGAGCAATTAACATTTATTTGTCATAAAATTGTAAAAATATGCAACAGAATTATCCTTTCTTTAAGGGTGAGGAATATGTATACGAAAAATATGCATATGGCAATGAAATAGATTAAATGTACATTTGTCTTACATGAATGAATATCTAATTAATATTTTATAGAAGCTGATCTATCATGGAAGTGCTTCTCTGATTATGTTACAAAAACTTTAAAAAAACTCTAGGGAGGTGAAACTTTGAAACCTGGTTGGGGTTTTTTTCAGTTTAAAGAAAAAAAATATAAGTGTATATAATGAAAGATGACTGATTTATAGCAGCTATCGATTTCCTCAGATCCTTTTGTGGTTCAGACCATCATCTAACATAATCTACAAAATGGGTATCTGAATGCAAATCTGAGTAGAATTAAACAAGATGATAAAATTGACACTTTTGTAAGTGTATTATACCAATCTTTGGCAGTGCTTTAGGCAAACATTCTCACACCTTGTGCCCTAGAAATGTAGAGATCTTTAGCTCCAATTCTTCATAGCTTCCATCATCACAATGTGTAAGCAGCGCATCACAGCAAACATGGAAGAAAGCATCTCTACAAGTACACTAAAGGAAAGAAAGTTTGATAATGCTGTTCTTAAAATGGAAATGCTGTCATGGATACTGAGCGACTGCAACAGACCTCCCGCTGAAACCTGGATAAAAGTCAATAATTGGTCTGAGTGTCAGCTACTCCATTTTATTTAAAATGAAGTGTAAGCAACTGGGTGAAGTTAGTAGGTGGATGGATTTAATTTTCAAACTCCTTTGCAAGAACAATAGTGTGAACTCTGTTGTAGGATTTCAACAGCAATTTCTGCATGGATTGTGTGGCTGCTCTATTTGAGTACTTATGTTCATAAGGCATGAAAAAAAGTTGGTATGAAATACTGGTCTGCCTGGTCCACACATAGATGTTAGCCCTAAGCATTTGAGTCCTGTAGGTATCACTCTCCAATGCTATCCTGGTATAGTGAAAGTCAAACAATTTCCATTTGTAATGTACTTTTAGTACCAAAAGATTCTAAAATAAAAATCTGGATATGAAAAATTCTTTTAATACAGACTAGTGGCAATCCATGCCTTCTCAATGAGGCAGCATTTTCCATTGAGCTTTTATAATACGTCAGATTGGTTTATATCAAGATGATTTACTCAGTTAAGATGAACCTAGTCAGATACTTTTTCTCTTGCTCTGCTTTACAGTGCTCTCCTTTATTGTAAGTCTATGTGTTGGCTGTCCTCATTATACTAACAACATTGCTGAAAACTGTAATTTCCAAAGCTGTCTTAATTCAGAAGTAACAACACATAAAAAACCCCACTACAATAAAAAAAAAAAAAAGATAAAACAAAGGAAAAGGTGAAAAACAATGCCCTTGATAAATTGGAAAATTCAGGAAAGGGGAAAAATGCCTAACTAGAACCTAATAAAATCTGACTCATTTAAAGAGAGCTGCATAAATGTTTATTTATTCCATTTTCAGTGTACATGTTCCATATAAGCACAAGGGTTTGGTTTTCAAATTTTTGATTTTCAAATAAATCATGGGGGAAAAACCACTAAATGCCCATTTTTGCATTTTGCTGTCAAGGTTGTACAAAATCTTGCAAATTGGACAAAGCTCACCTACTACTCTTTTTATGGCTGTAGTGGTAGCAATGTTTTATGTGTCATATTCTGGAAAACCTATCTTTGGATTTTACTTTCTGAGGGGAGTCTGTTCATACATGCTGGTCTTTGCAGACATTTCTCATACACTGAATGAAAAATGCAGAATAAAAGGTATAGCATAAATTAGGCATTCATTCTCATGTGTGCATAGCAGGAAGAAAAGTTCTCAGGCCCCAGAAACTGCCTACAAAACCAAGAGTAGATGAATCTACTACTCCCACTAGTAATCCTACTACTACCTTCTTTTTAGTTCTAACTTGATTTGCATTATAACCAAGTTACAGTACTGGTACTTTTAGTGTTCATTATGTTTTAATTATGAAGGGACAAAAGTTGGGGTACACTTAATTTTTAGGCCTTCATAGCTTTCTTTTTTTTTCCAGGAACATGCTGAATTGGAGCAGGTTTGCATAGCACACAAGAAACTAGCTGTGAGAAAAGGAAATACCTGCACCCAAAGCGAAAATAAATCCCTTTAACAGTTTGAAACTATGAAATACTTATATTCTATGTTTGCTTCCATTTGCAAGGCAGACATCATCGTCTTATAACTTCACACTGCTGGTGGGCAAGAGGCTGAATTTCACCTGTAGCTGCTTTCCTTTGGCATTTCTACCTCCCCTTCCCTAGAGGCTGTAAGAAATACCTGTTTGGGCAGCAAACACTTCCCAAACATCTGCATGCTCCATGCTGTGTATGGTGCGGAGCCAGCCCCCAGCAGCTGCTGCTGCCACCTCCCTACAAAAGGGGTGCGTAGAAGAGGCAGCTGAAGGTGTTTCTTCTTGTGCATCATCCAGCAGACAGAAAGGAAACAGTGCTATCATTGCTGCCATAGACAGAGGCAGAGGGCACAAGGAATGCAGTTCCCTCCTTGTAACGCTTAAGAATAGGCTACCTAGATTACAAATAACGCAGCTGACAAGTCTGTTACACACTGGACTAGTATCTAGAAAGCTGCCTCTCATAACTTGGATATTAAAGTCCGCTGACTTTCAGACTGCCAAGACCATCACCCTGCAGTTGTTATTTTTTAATGAGAAAAAAGTCAGTCATACTCTGAATGTCTTCCTAACACTTGGGATCACTTCTTTTCTCTTCTGTGAGATAGTCTTCAACATGAGGCACTACAATTTGCAAGGCAGCAACCTAATTATCTTACTGTAAAACGCCATCCTTGATGGTTGGCTGCACTCTTTTCTGACATTGTAAAAGTTATACAAGTAGTTATCACTAATGTTAGAAACTGGGTGCATAGCTCGAGGACAGATTATAGTCTTTGTCTTGTAGGACATGAAAATAATCGAGACTCTGTTGTCAAGACCTGAGCTTTTCTTTGAGTGTTAATGTGTTTTGGCAAGACATGTCAAAAGTATATCTCATATTGAAAGACACTCATCCTGGAATGTTAGATAGGAACATACAAAATGCACAAGCCACCAGGCAATTCATATCACTTTTGTGATCTCCACCATAGCCCAAAAGCCTTTTTTTTTCAAGTCAGCTCAGCACTTTTCTGTTGATAAACAAATGGTTATCCTTGAGGATGACATTTGTTCTCTGTGCTGGTGAGTTATCACTAAAATAAAGTTTCAATTACACCTTTTAAATAAAGTAATTAATAACTTTTTATCTCAAAAGAAATATGAGTAGGTTTTATGCACAGCAATCATACCCTCATTTTTTAAGAAAAATGCTATCATTTGGTACTGTTTAAAGAGCAATGTGGGTAGAGGTTTTTTTTTAATCTGAGCTCCCTTTGAAATCAGTGGGGTTTAAATGTTTTAAACGTTCTTTTTACTCCTTACAAAGAACAACTTCATGCATCAATTGATTTAACTCTATGTATGTGAATCTCTTACCAATATATTTTATTTGTTTCTCTATTAGATTCTTCATCTGTTTTTTGCCACACATAAGAAAAACAATCAGTCTTATGGTGGATTCCTGGTGCTGTCTCCAGGAATCAAGAAATCTCTGTCTCTCACTCTGTTCATTCTTTGTCAAGCAGATATTATTTTAAATTTCCGAACAACATACGTCAGCAAGTCTGGCCAAGTTATATTTGAAGCAAGATCTATTTGCATCCACTACGTGACTACCTGGTTTATCATTGATTTAATTGCTGCACTTCCTTTTGATCTTCTTTATGCTTTCAACGTCACTGTGGTAAGTACTAACCTGTCTTTTTTAACTGTTCTTTTTTTAAGAGGGGGTTTGTTGGCATTTTGTTTTGGTTTCATTTTTTTCCCAGATCTGGAGACTAAAACTGAATGAACTAAAATACCTTGTGTCTTTTTCAGCTTTGTAATGTATTTTCACATTGGATGCTGAAGGAAGGAATACAATCTAATTGTACATGTTGATTAAAAGTATTACAAGATTGAGTGTCATGAAAGACACATATGTACCATTTTTTTGATTCAATTATCCTTTGTAAACAGTTGCGTCTATGTTAGCTTCATTTATACTTACTGTACTCAAATACAATTCCCTATGGCTTTTGCTCTCTTATGCTGCATAAATTCAATCCTTAATTTTTCAGGACTCATAAATTGTTGCTGTGGTAAAGTAAATCATTGATATGGTCAGTATGGTCAGCATTCTTTACTCAGCCAGGATTCTTCTTTCTCTTTACCTCTGGGCATTCTAGTGCAAAAATTACAGCATGATCACATATTTTTGTGTGTTCTAACATCTATTACTTGCAATTGTCATTAATTTGACTTTGGTTTCAACTCATCTTTTTTTAGAAATATAATGACAAAATGCTTAAGCTGCTTTGAAAAATGTGGGTCTAATGTCAGGTGATGTCACAGTCATGGGTGATGGGTTACCTTTGTATTGGTTTACTTATACTAAGACAAAGGTTTTTCTTCTGATAGCCCTATTAGATTTAATAGAGTAAGAATCTACTAAGCAAAAATACAGCAAACAAACAAACGCCCCAAACCCTAAACACACCCTCCCCCTGTGAATCAGAAAGTTTAATTTTGGAAAAAAATGTTGGCAGAGGTTTCTCAATTTTGTGGAATTCTCACGTAAGAGACTTAGGGTTTTAAGCTGTCCACTTTCTAATTCTCAGAATTTTGATCTTTTGTAAACAGATGCATTCAATCTCATTTTCATTAAATGTGAGTTACAGACAAGTACGTAGATGATAGGATAGACACATATCAGAAAAAAAACCATAGAAAACGACTAGTCAGGAAGCCTCCCATGTAAGATATCATGTTTGATTTTATCATTTAGTTCCATTTCCTTTGATGATCTTCCTTTTCACTCTATTTGTCACATTAAGAACCAACAGTCTGATGTTAGTGCAGTAGCTTTCAAAACCAGATGGTTAATAGTTCCACATTCTTCAATCACTGGGGTTTTTTTGTAACTGATGGGTAATCTATTTAAATAGACTACTATCTCAGTTTATCCCTTACATTAAAACCAAACAGACAGCATGACTGTGTTGGTTTAATTTCCATTAAGAATTTTTCATTGAATGAACCAGGTCTGGTCATTTCTTTCAAGGAGAAAATTAAAATACCAAAGTTGATATTTTTTTCTTTTTTTTTTTTTTTTTTTTCCATTGGGAAGACTGATATGTTTTCCATACTGAATTCTGAAAAAGAAAGTATTATACAACAATTATTTTTACAGTTAAAATGTCACAATATTAAAAATGTTACTGTAATATGATTAATACACATCTCCTATCTGTTGTACTTTTGAACTTTTTTCTTTAATAACATCACTAACATGGTGACTAAGAATATCCAGGGACACTGAAATGTCCCTCTATTAGTAGAGGATCCTGAATGAGATAATTAATGATAGATTAATTTCTAACACTAAGCCCCAAGTAATAAACAATGTATAGCCATGTTGATCTCAAAATTAATATTGACTGGCAGGCATAGCTCCCTGAATGCTCCAGGAGTTGAATAACTTGTTAAAAGTTTTTGCAATGTCCAATCTGCTTCCTTCATTTGCTTTGGCCCAACTTTGGTAACTAACTGCTATATGGTAAAGATCACTACATAGCAGAGAGTCAACGGCCAACTCTCTCTTCCTTCTGGTTAACTGAGAATAAATCCAGAATTTGGGTGTCTGCACCCTGCATCCACCCCAGAAAACTCGGTCATTTTATTCTCCGTATGATTCCTTGATGGGAACCCAGTGCTTTACTGTATCACACTTCCTATCGTGGCAAGACTTGGCAACTGTTAACATAATCCTCAAGATAACAGTGACTATCAACTGTTTCAAGAGTGGGGGGAGGTGATAATCACATTCCACTGTTTTCAGACTTTATGATTTAATAAGCCATTTCCTCATGTCTGTTCTCAGATTTTCACTCCATCGACTCTCAGATGTTGCCTCAACAGAACGGTGAGAAGGGGCATCAGGGAGCATCTCACTTCTTTGCTGTTCAGGCCCCGGCACAAAGGCCAAACCTTTAGGGATGCTCTAAATTCTGCAAGCTATAGGTATAGTGCCATACATACCTATGTATGTATGGCACATAAATGTCATCCTCCAGTTGGAGATTTGTGGAGATAGAGTGTGTGAAAAAGCTGCGGAGTCTCTCACCTTCCTTGGAGATATTTCAAAAGAAAAAAAAGTGAATCTGTATGAGTTGGCTTTACTGCCTTTAGACCTTGCAGGGATTCTGCCCTACCGCTGAATGGGTGACTCTTTGGAGGTCTGAGACCTCAGGCATGTTCCTGCCTAACCTGCCATCTGCTTCCATCCTTGTATTCATCTAACATAAAGGATCCCTTAATCTGTTGAAATGTGGTATGAAATGCTGCCAATGTAAAAAACAGGCCATTAAGTGCTAGTTATAATGATTGAATATTCTTGTCTGAGTAACTATTGGTGGTTATACAGCAAGAGTATTATTTTTTAAGGAAAACCAACTAACCAAGCAGGCAAAAAGGATTAAAGATCCCTGTCACTAGTCATTTCTTAAAATGTATCATGTTTCCTTATTAATTCATTTTTGCCATAGGAGATGATTTTTCCAAGCAGAGAATTTCATCACTAGTTTGTAGCAACTTTATTTCTCGGTACTTCTCATCACTATGCTATGGTTGAGTTTGTGTTAGTTTTACATAAAATTCTGTCTCTGTCATTTTGACAGAAAAAGGTTAACCCAGCTAGTCTAAAATGATTAACCAAATGGAAAATTTAGAAGGTTTTATATCTGTGGGCAAAGCAAAATCTACACAGGCACAAGTATGAGTGCTGACTCCTCATTTTGTCTTTCTAAATTTGTGACATAGAAAACAAAGCTGCCTGATGGCATTTCAGGTCTTCCAATGACAGATTGGACACAATACAAGAAGAGTGTTTGGCATGACTAATGAGAAAATTCAGTGCAACTACATATGATTAATTACATCTGTGTTCAAATTTATGCAGAAATTATTTTGAAATGAGGAAGTCTTTAGGCCTTAAAATGAAACATGTCTCCACATTAAAAAGAATATTATGATATCTGATTGACTGTTTTTATATCTATCAGTGTTCTGAAACTTAATAAAAATGGTCAGAATTTAGTCACAAGTGATAACTGGCAGGGCACACTTATTACTGTAACTGCCCTTTTGAAATTTCTTATTTGTATAGTGGCATGGCATTCAATTAGAATAATTACATTTTAATAGTTATATGATTGTATTAAAACAAACATGATAATTCCTACAGCCTTCTGCCCCAGACTTGCAGATATTCTTGTGCTTAAGGCCACAGGCATAACTAATTTCACTGACTTATTGTAGGTGACATAAGATGGATAAAAGAAATGCAAGAGAAGACCTTGTAATTGTTTGTGGTGCTCTAATGTCAAGTCTTATTCCTGACAGCAGTGAACTTCAAAGTATTTTAAATAAGTGTCATGTTTTTGTTGATTTTCTTTTTTCCCCTGCTATGTACATGAGAAAAAAAGTAAAAGTTCTCGAGGAAAAAAAAAAGAAATAATGGGCAGCAAATATTGCATGAAGAAGCTCGTGGCAGAATTACTTATGCACTATGAAAACTGTAGTAACAAAAAACCCCAATGTTTGTAGATTTTTTTATTTTCTTTTTTACAGGTTTCTCACCTACTCAATTACTGAGACTGGAATAAAATCAATGAATTGTTAAGTCTTCATGAATAAATCTAAAATACCCCATGTTACAGCATTTATCAGTCAACCTGGACCTAGCTGTTAGTGAATGCACGCCTATAAAATTAAGATTTCAGATTATTAGTTTTGGTAACAGAAACAGAGAGGCTTAACGTCAGGTTATTCTGGATTAGCAAAAGCAAAAGGATGTTGATCGAGGTGTGCTTTTTAGACTTTCTTTTCAGAGAGCTCATTACTGTGCTCTGGGAAGACATATCAAGTTTGGTGTTATTTTTCCACCTGATGCATGTATCCTATACCAGCCAGGTACCTAGCAGGCATTAATCCTAATGTCTCATTAATGAAGGGGAAAAAAAAGTTTATCATTAATGAAAATTATGCCTATTTAATCAACAAAAAATTATATTAAAAATATTGAGGATCCTAATCTGCATATTGCTTGCTAACTCTACCCAACAGCTGAAACATGAGCTAAATATATTCCATGCAAAACTGGGAGCTGTACACACTCTGGTATGGATGTTGGTTGGAGGATGCTCTGGAGGGGCTGGGGTCATGCAGAGACTGCTCACTTTGTGCATTGTTGCATGTCCTCTGAGGCCAGAGGCCATATACTTCATAAACCGATGTACACTTAGGGTGCTGAGCAGATTAGGTGCTGCTTTTGCCACATAGACTTGAAAGGCATTTTAGGCAAGGAATTTAAGAAGTAGTATTAGAAGTTTTTTGGACTCCAACTTAGTACAGAGCAGTAAAATGTGCCCAGGCCCCTGAACACGGGTTTAAATCTGAAGAACAAATCTGAGTCTCCGCTCACTTCTCTGCTTCCTTGCTCTGCCAAATACCTGCTATATGTTATTGCCTCTTCCAGACTTAATTATTAAGCTGATTTCATCTCATACATAGTTGAGTTAGGCCTACTGTTTGGCTGTTAGCAGAAACTGAAAATTATCGTGTGCTTGAAGATGTTTATTTTGTTGTTTCATATTTGAATCCAATGAACATTGGTCGGTTTGACAATTATGTTTCTTTCTGGAACAGGGAAGGATCCATTTTTGCACAAACACAAGTTTTTAACTTAAATCTGGAAGAAGACTTTGCATGAAAAAAAGAAAAAACAAAAGATCTCCCAGTATTTCAAGTTTGTTTGGTTTAAATCAGAAATAGTAAATATGCATGTACACAGCAAAAGTAAACACTTTAGTTTTAACCATCTTCTTTGCTATTCTCTGCTGTCCTAAATTGAATCTAAGCATAATATGCAGCTATGTAACTGAATGAAGAGTGGGCAAAAATTCTTACAGCTTTACAAGAGAGTTTCCTCTCACTGAAACAAGAGAACTGTGTGATAGAAGTCAATTGCTGACAGGTGGTTTTCTCTCCGTGTTCTCCTAGGTTTCCCTTGTCCACCTTCTAAAGACAGTGCGGTTGCTACGGCTCTTGCGTCTCCTTCAGAAGCTGGATCGTTACTCCCAGCACAGTACAATTGTTCTCACGCTTCTCATGTCCATGTTTGCCTTGCTTGCTCACTGGATGGCCTGCATTTGGTATGTCATAGGGAAAAGGGAGATGGAACAGAATAACCCCCTTACCTGGGACATAGGTAAGTTCTTCTTTCCACCATGTACATGTACATATACATACACACATGTGTGTACTTTGGCATATATATGTATGTAAATACATAAAAACACTTGTATAAGTAACTCAGCGTTTCCTTTTTTGTTTAACCTTATACAATTATTTAGAGCTGTTTGTAGAGAAAAGGAAGAAATTGGTGCTCTGAATTTCAGGTCAATCCAAAAAAAAGAGGGTTAAAATGAAAAGAAAATGGGAAAAGTAGAAAACAACAAGATTTTTAAGAGTGATTCCATATTTGGGGAATTGAGGATCTGGTTAGGAAAGGGCTAGATTGTGTAGAGATTGTGTAGAAGAATGAATGAGAAAGTTCATCCTGTTTTTGCAAATTAGGCAAATTCTTCAACAGAGGCATTGCCTTGAGTGTGCTGATTATTCCTTACCACACATTGAAACCGATAGGCCCTGAAATGTCTTCAAGTTAGAAGTCCCTTTGGAAATATTGTCTAGCTAGTTTGCAGGATTTGCTCTTTCGCACAGCAGACGGGGTGTTTTTCAGTTGATAGGTGATTTTGGAATGCTCAGTTTTGATCCAATGTTTAGTTTCCACCCCAGCCTTCATTCTGATTTCATTGAGTGTTCCAGATTGACTCTTTAGATTTTAAGGTTATCTTTTTTAGTTTAAGGTTTATTATTATTTCTAAGGGCTGTACCCATATGCGATGGTACAATGGGGAAACAATAAACCTTGTATAGGAGCCTGGCATCACCAGGTACTTGTACACCATTGAAGGTGTGTTACCCACTAGCGCAACAGCAGATACTCCACATCTTCCCAGGTGGGTCATTCTGGCTTTAATGTAGAGTTGCTTTTTTTTGCTGTCTTTCTCAGATGCCATATCAATATCAAGAATCCTTTTTTCTCCCTTTCCTTTCTGGCTCCTTGTGTTCTATCTTTTTAATTCTAATTGTATTTACTTTTAGCCTGTATCAATTACTGAAGCAGGAGAGGAAACAAGGCCAGTCATAAAATTAACAGGAAGGGGGAAGCCCTGCAAGTTTTCTTTATGCTGTTAGATACTAAAGACATGATTAAAAAGCATATGAATCATTTAGAATACAGAAGTTATCTGTGAGAAGAAAAGAATGGGCATGTGTCTCTTTCGTAAACAAAGAGTATCTAATGGTGAGACAAAGTTTCCCAACAGAAAAAAATATTTGGTGAGGGGAATGACGCAAATACCTGTGACCAAAGACTCAATGATGTTCATTTAAACTGCAGTATGCCCTATTCTTATCTCCTTTGATTTCTTTCTTCTCTCTTAGCCCCATTATCATCTATGTAAATATCATCTACTAACAGTAAGTCTGAAGGAAAATTTATAAGTATGTTAAAAGTGCCTGACCTCAGATGAGGTGAGAATGCTGGGTCAGGAAAAGGAAAAGAAAAAAGAAAGTCCAATAAATACATCTCTCCAGTTTGTCCATAGGTTACTGAAAGCTTTGTGGAGCCTTTTTATTCTTCTAGTTGGTTGTTTATTTCTCCTTCCCTTTGTAAACCAGGTCTGTGACCTGCTTCTGAACTTCTCATAGAGTGCAAACCTCTCAAAGAAAAGAGTGCAGCTGTAGGGGAGAAGATACAAAGAAAGCCCACTGTGCCCAAATGGGTCAAATACTGCTAACAGAAAAACAAATCCAGGTAATAATAATAATAAAAAAAGGAGTCTCTCTGGCAGGAAGTAGCTGTGAAGACACATTGTCAGCTTATGTAGGCCACAAATGACATCTGATTTCAAAGCACTCATTGGAGTCCCAATAACGAGGATGGGCTGCGTCCTTGCTCCCCACGTGGGGCTGCTGGCCGCACTCCCCATGCTGCCTGTTCTTCTCTCTTTTCCCTGAGTCAAGGCCGCATTCAGGAAATTCTCCTCATATGCTCTGGGGCTCTTGGCATTTATTGCTGTGAAAACATTAACTTTCACCCCTCAGTTTTGTCCTGTCTTGGGCAACAGCGGTAATAGGCAAATGTCCCAACAACCTCATTAAAGCAAATGGCAGTTTGTCTGGAAGAGAGCCATTTCACAGAAGTCCCATTTGCAGCTCAGCGAAGAGTGTTGTATCTATCTGGGTTACCGTGCACTGATCATCTACTAACAGGCTTCCTAGGCAGGAACTGCTCCTTAACAACCTCTCACCACTGGCTCGTCTCAACGTGAGACTTAGTGACCTTTCCTGGACAACTGCAGGCAACACACCTCCCCGTTGGATGGGCCGAGGCACTTCTTAGTGGTGTGTACTCTTAGGCTTTAACCTCCTACCTGGCAAAAGGGCATTGTTGTTGATCTTACAGCCTGATTTTATTTTAATTTTTTTCCAAAAGTATGTTTTTTGCATTTTTGTCTGGAAAGCTGTTCTACCACCTTCATGGATAATCTCTAAAACATTTAGACGATATAAATGTGTAATAAAAATTATACTACAATGACTCCTGCAAAGCTCGTACAGATATTAGTTCTGTATCTGTCAGAATGGTTATTTCTAAAGTTCTCTCTAGCACCATGACAAGCACTAAGTTAAATGTTTTATGGGTTTGGGGATTTGTTTAGGGGTTTTTGTTTGTGGGGTTTTTTTTAAGGGAAACTGTTTAAGAATGTTAAAGTATTAGAAATTGGTTTTAGAAAAGAGAGCTCAGAAAACTCCAAATACCTGGCATGAAGCCATTATTTTGCAAAGACCACTTCAGCACTGATAAAATTTCTGTTTAAGCTTTTGTGTCACATATATGAGCAGAAAAAAAGAAGATTATGTAATTTCTTCAATCAGTGCAAATTCTATTGCTCTCCACATGCAAACTACTTGCTGGTGAAACACACTGAAGTTAAGTCTTGGCCCTCTGTATGCTATAATTTTTGCTACTCTGGTGATACACAGTTGGTTATATGTAGCTAGCCTTTCTTTTCACCTCTAAGAAAACTTCCAATGGCCAAACTGCTACACCTCACAGCATCCGTGTAGGCAATATATTGAGGGGAGAATGGTAGGTGTGATTTAGAGTATGAGTGATTAAGCAAAGTAAAATGAGTTCTGGACATAATAATAAATGACAAACAAATAATGCACACAGAAGAAATCTTGCCTGGGCTATAATAAAGGTGATATGAAGGCCTCAACTGGAAATTTTTGTGCAGTTTTGGAGAGCATGTAAAGGGATTTCTTACTGCAGGCAAAGCAGTAGAATACGATCCTTAGTCTTGTATTTACAGGTTGTAATTTTTAAACTTTTAGTTTTATTACATTAATACCAAAACTGGAGACTCAAGTTTCCATCAGTCAATCTTATACAAAGTTCTTTCCAGGCATTAGGAGGCTTTCTAATTGACAGCATTAAAAAAATACAATGTAAAAATAGAATTCCTATGCTTTTTTCATTAAAAGGAATGTGTTTCCACCTTGGAAAGTATGCTTTTTATTCTTCACTGGAGCATCCCAGGTGGTGTCTGCCTGAAAAACTGGTACCCTGGTTATGGATGCTGCAATGCATACAACAGCTGAAATACAGTGATGGGTTTGTTCTAAGAAAGGAAAACCATGCCTAGAATAAAAAGAAGATTTTTTTTTTTTTTTTGCTTTTTATGTTTGCTTCTATTTTGAGGGGGAGAGGCAGAGGGAGAAAAAAGCTTTTAGCAACCTCCTTTACTCCATTTAGTGCTTCCCCAGAAAGCCTGCGGCACAGATATCAAGACCAAGGTTCTGCGAACACTTAAAGCAAACATTTTAAAGCTGCAGTACTGTTAACATAATACTTTGGACCTTGCTGTGCTATCAGATATGCACCATAGCCCAGATCTCACAACATTGACTTTAGTGGGAGTAGCATTTGCTTCTGTGTATCTATTTCTCTGGCTAATTTAAACAAATGAGGTGCTTAATTTGCATTTGGACTGGGGCAATGGGAGTGATAAAGTTCTCCCCTTGAAAATACGCAGAACTGAAAAGTGTATTTGTTTTTGTTCTTACTGAGCCTAATTGTAAGCCTTTATTTCATTTTTTTATCCTTATTCAGGCAACATTCTCATTGCAAATAATTTAAAAACATTGTTACATTCACAAATCTAGCCACATGGTTGCACAGAGAAAGATGTACTATCTGGGAACATTATTCATGAACTGTCATGATGTGGTGGCATTGGGACATATACCAGTGTAGTACAATGTTAAAATCTGGATCTCTTGCTTAGCTCTAGTATTGCTATTTTAACTGACTACATGAGGTATTTGGAAAATACGCAGTATGGGCACTGTTTTCAGGTGATAGAAACCTTTGCCTCAGGAATTCCTCCCATCTCAGGAAACAGTTGTTCCATGTGCAGCAGCTTGACTCCAACATCTGATAAAAACATGATTCCTGGACTGGTCTTTCCCACCCACCTGACACAGTGGTACACTCCTTTTCCTGCTTTTTCCCTTCTACCTTTTTCAGATCCCTCGCTGTTACGTTCCAACTTGTTCCCATCATTTGTTCTCATTGGTGAAACGGATGTTTCCCTGAGACATGGCATGATTTTCAGCAACCTGTGAAAATAAGATTAACTTTCCTTAAGCTGAGTAGAGGCTAGACTGTGTTGAGGTTCCTGGCTGATCCTACTACTCTAATTCCATTGACTTCAATACATTGGCTCTCATTTCTGTAGGTTTAACTGGTATCAGATTTAGGCATAACTTCTTTATTTGCTTTCTGCTGTTTTGAATTAGTATATATCGAACTATTCCCCTTCAAGTTCTTATCAAATATGGGAAATGACTTTTTGATCTGTCTCTATGGGAAACATAATATTGAAAATGTTTCCTGTTGCTAAAGGCATTCATTCTGTGAGAACCATATGAGCTGTTGAAGCTCAGCTATCTTGAGTATAGTGAGGAGATTAGGAGAAGGCCAAGAGTCAGGATGCTGGTTCCCTTAGATAGTCAAAGCTGTCAGGTATAATTTGTGTAGTTGTCTTGAAAAAAAATTCCTTCCTGTCCACCAGAAATTCAGCTGCAGCTTTCTATTAGTCCCGCCGCAGTACCATTTACAACATTCTGACTATGGAGGAGTTGTTATCAAAGCAAAATTAAAAAGAAAAAAATAAAAAATAACCTGTGGTTTTATAGAAAATAAAGTATATGTGTTTACTTTGGGAGAAGCTTTAAAATCAGGTCTGCAAACGTTATTCTTCAGTTATTTAAATCTTTATTTCAATAAAATACCTATTCTCTCATCTCCGAATTTTACTCATTTTCTATTATTTTGTAATTTACAGCACTTCTGAAAACAAGAACTCCATCATGACTGAACCACTGTACTTTCACATACTCCACAATAGAAAACTTCCCACACGCACACTTCATTTATCACACACTTGCAGTCACAGATTTTAAAGGGACTTGGATGCCACACTCCCAGTGAAGGATTTGTACCTTGAATTAGCTCTCAGGGCAATGGATGGCAGATTTAGGTGCAGAATGAGGTGCATACACCTGAGTGGAACCTGTAGGAAATGCTGAAACCAGGGGTTTGCCTTCAGGCCCTTTCACTCGAGGTTTATATGCCTCACGTTGCGCTGCAGGGAAGTTATAAGCCCTTTTCACAAGTAGTGAAGGACCTGTATGTTTCATGTAATGGAATTTAACATAGAAAACCCTCAAATAGTGTTGATCCAAAATGGTAAATCTAGTAGTGTTGAGCTTTCTGAAAGTTTGCACACTGTTGCACCTGAGGTGGTAAGGTTTGCACCTTTCTGCAGTAGTTCATGAGCTCCTCTGAGTCCGCACAAGCAGCTTGCGGTTGTCTCCATCTACAGCACAGATGTGAAATAGGTTGTTCTGGTGAAAAAAAAAAATCCAAGAGGCCACTGATTTCTTTTGGCCACAGAAGGAGGGAGAGGCATTATTACCAAATTTCACTTTTCTTCAGCATAGGGTTCAGGCACTGGAACTTGTGTCTGAAGTCTGGAAGATACAGCTACAAGGCAAATCTCTTTAAGAGAGAATATCTGGATGTATGGGTTACTTCAGTCAGCATTCTTCCTGGGTAGCTCTCTTCCTTGAGTCCTGTTTTTTCTTTTCCTTCCCAAAGTGATGCAATTTCAACAGAGGAATGACCAATGCCTGAGTCTCTACCCAGAGTCTCCAGTGTCCAGGTGAAGCTAGAGATGAAGGTTTGAACCCTCCAAGGCTGAGAACAGAGATCTGAAGTCTTTCATGTTTCTTTTTACCAGTGAGGTATTAGGTGAAATGACAATCCATACTCAATTAAATTTGCTAGAGCTATACAGTGATGGATGAGAGAGGAAGAGCAAGAGTCCACAACTACCTTCTCCAGTGAGTCCTTCAGGGGATTTAGATGCAGGGGCAAGGTGGCTGAAGGATCCCCACTGGGTGCAGATAGGAGAGATGCTATGCGTATCTTAATCATGCAAAGATGGTGGCGTTTCTTGCCTGATGCAGAAGTTGGTTGATAGGGACTAGCCAAAACGTAGGTGTCTAATGTCTTAGATGCAAACTTTAGCTTAGACTCTTGAGCTTGCGTTCCTATACAAGTCCTTTGTGGCTTCCCAGTAGCTTCAGTCTTGCCAGAATTTCATAAGTCAACATCAAGCTGGAATATCCATTAAGTCATTGCCCTGTAACTCTCTTGAGTTTCAACAGCTTGGGAAGTTTTCCATGCTGGGAAGCTTTTTCCAAGCTTATGCTAAGAAGCCTGAGACAGTCTTTGTTAGTTTTATTAAGGTCCTGAGCAATTTTGCCAGGGATTCTGAAGTTGCAGACTTAAGCATATCCTGGACAATAGATACTTGTGACATTGGTACATTTATTCAGGTTAAAACTAAGGCTATGCTCTTTTCAGAAGAAAGGCTATTTTTAGGTATGTGTATCTGCTGGTTTTCCTCACTTAACGTATGCTAGTGAGCTAATTCAAGATTCTGTTGCTCTTGGACCCAGCATAACCATGGAGTAAGTAACAGTAGAAATCATACTGGAAAAATCAGTGTCTTGCCTCCCATTCTTGGTCAATATAATATATAATTTGTTAAAGCAATAATTAGTTAACTCTTGACTCAGTATTTTCATATTACATTAATCTTCATAATGTATTGTAGAAGCAGGTAAACATTCACGTATCGTGAAATTTTTTTGCAAGGCAGTTTAATGACTTAATTGGCTAGGTGTTGCAAAAGAGTTGGTATCAAAGTTGAGATAGCAACATGTTTTTTATTTTTCTTTTTTATATATTAATTGTCTTAACTATTAATGATCCCAGATCATTCCAGCTCTGTCTCTGTACAAAATTTCCTTCTGTTAGAGAATTAATACATTTGTTTTTGAATGTGACATAAGCAGTTTTTACCAAATCCAAGCATTCAAAAAAACAGAGCAAAAAGAAGTATAAAAAATAATGAGATTTTTAAAATGTATAATTCTCAATTTGCTTTTGAACCCTCCGAGGTTCCTATTTTCAACATATTCTTAGCAACACTGGCAACCAGGAACTTAATTTTTAAAAAGTTATGAAAGCTGAGATTTTGTGTGATCACAGATCTCCGGGTACTGGGGCTGTCAGGTAGATCAACTCACAAAAGACATGGGGTAAAATTACAGTGCTAAGGAATGATCAGATTTTGGACCCGGATTGCGTAAGTGGTCAGTGTGTGCAGGTATGTGTACCTCCTGGATTCCAGACCTACCTTCTGGAGTTTGAGTCTGGACCTATGACAGAACAGCTTCTAGTAATTTCAACAAGCGTTCAGCTTAATAAGAGCTAATAGGAATGAATGACAACTGGAGTCTTGGGGAAGACTGCAGCTGGCACCTGCTCTGGCGGTGCCAGGCAGGCGGCAAGGTTCAGCCCAGGTCCCCAGCAGTCCCTTGGTCTGTTTTGATCACGTCTGTTGAGGGTGGGAACAGCAGTTCAGTTTGTTTTGTTGCATTGATAGAACTAAGTGGATCCTCTTCACTGCCAGAAAGAGTACTTGTAAATTTCCAAGGCTCCTGGCCAAGAAAACTGTATTCTACTATAAAATGTTGGTCTAGTTCATTGCTCCAAACACACACATCCATCAGGTTAGAATTGGCATGTGTAGATTTATGAATCCTTGCTGGGGTGGAAAGAACTTCATGCTGACTAAATTGCACAAGGCATCATTCACTAGCTGTGATCAGTTGTTCATTTCAATCTGTTTTCTCTATACCTGAATGTTTGATTTTCATCTCTCTTTCAGTATGCTTCGTTATGTCTTTGATTATCAGTTTTCTTCAATTTTTTGTCATTAGTAATAAGAAAACCAGTTACTTTGGAACCATGACCCTTTCTGATTTTTAAGAGACAACTTTAAGAAAAAGAATTTAAAAAATACAATTATGTCATGCATGAGTGCCGACATTTTCAATCTAGTAAAATGAATTATAATGCTCTGCTGACCTGGGGTATCTGTTTTGAAGGTCTGTTGCTGTACTGAACATACACACCCACATACTCACCTGTCTATTTAGGATATCTTGGAGGGGGCAAGTGAATTAATCTGGCTGAAAAATCATTTCTAATTAATATATGGAGGAAATGCTTCATGGTTACCACTCTTGTGAAGCAGTTAAGTCCATCAGTATCTTAAAGACTCAGACAACTACTTTGGGTTATTTCTTGCAGCACTTACATGAAATAATTAACCCCTGGACTATCGTGCATGAGTAGTAAATAGGAATAAACTAAATGACCAAAATAAGACAATTACTTTGAAGCTATGAAACTTTTCAAAGCACCCATCTCACAACTAATTACAAAGTGCACTTGTTACTTTGTACATCTTTTGAAAAAGACAAGGAGGTACCACAACACTGAAGCATTTCACAGTGATGAAGTATTCTACGGCAGTTGAAACAGAAATTTTAAACCCCAGGCGAATGTCCTACACTAGAATGCTTTTCAATAGTTTTAATGTTTTTGAATCTTCTTGAATTTTACCTCTCAGTAAAAGTAACGCTTTTATTGTACGCACAATGTCTACATTTTCCATGAATTAATGTTTGAGGTACACAATTCCCAGCTTGTAAGAAGTAAAATAGATACATTCCTTGAAATCATTAAGAAATTGTTAGTGAATAAATGTACTTATTTGTTTCAAAACAACTACAAAATATTTCTTTAAAGTCTGCTGGATACCTTACCTGAATGGTTAAAACAAATCTGGTGTGGAATGCTATATATGAGGCCCAGTTTGGAAAAGCTTATAGTGTGAAATATTTATGAAAGAAAGTGTCATTTGTTGAACCGAACTGAAGCATTTCCCTTTTAACATGAATTTGTATTTCAGCTGCTTTGGGCCTTAGTAGGTTTTATTCTGTCATTCTTCCCTGCTGTTCTTTTCTACAGGCTCAGCTCCTTGATTAAACTATATTTTCCTTTATGCACTGTACTTTGCCTTCTGAGTGAACCATTTTAGCAGTTACAAAATACACCAGGACTGAGATACCCCATCGGATTTGCAGCCCAGAAAAAATAAGGGATGAAAGTACTTCATTAAAGAGAGTGTGAGGTTTTTTTATAGTTATTAATACATTTCCAAGATTTTGTACCTAGGACAAAAATTTTGGACAATTTTTAAGTGAAAAGTAAAAATCTGGTGTGTGGATGAAGGCCCTGAGATTTGACAAAGTCAAAAGTGTCCTGCTATGTCTAACCGCAGATTATCTACATATCATTCATTAATTTCACAAAGCAGTTTTTATCTGAGTGGAAAAGCTGTATCTGGACCAATTTCTGCAGCTGTAATAGAAATATTCAGGGCCACACGCAGGGGGGAAATCTGCTTACTATACACCCCATAAGAGGGAATAGTTCCAAGAGGTAAAATAACACCTTGGTCTTTCCACATGGATTCTGTAGTGTGAATACTATAGAGTATAACGGATCGAAAGCTGTAAATACTATGCGTAAAAGCCTTGCTCAGCCAATTAGAAATTACATCAGAGTCTGTAACCCTTCACTGCTGTACTTTGAACCATAGAAATGCTGGCCGGAGAGATCCTGTGGCATTTATTTAGTCCAGCCAGCTGGCTGAAGCAGCACTGTCACCAGCACTAAATTCAGTCAGACACAGCTTGCTCCACCCAGGTCCTGAAAACTAGCAAGGCTGGAGAGGCCTCCACACCTTGGGTAGCTTGTTCTAGGGTTACACTACTCTCCTTGGAGAGCTTTGTACCTCTTTGCTAAAACATTAGTGCCTATTACACACTTGTGTAATGGGATGTTTTGTTAGGATTTGTCAGAAATTTCTACTTCTGTTTTCAAAGCTCACGGCTTGGCTGCTCAAATTGCAATGTCTCAATCCAGTTTAAACCCATAAAGCCTCTCCTATGTAATTTGAAATCTTTTCAGCAGCTGCTTCAATATTTGATTGGACTGCCTCTTCCAGCCCCATCACATAGGTAGAAATCCAAGGGTGTTTGAATACCATATTGCATTTCATAGACATCCCATAACAAATAAAACTGCTTTTCTTTTCTTCTATAGCACAAGCATGCCTCACATTTTTAATCCAGAAATGTCCTTTGTGTATATTCCTATTTTCTATTTATTTATCCTTTTTCCTGCCCTTTAACAGAGCAGGTGCTTGAAAAAAGAAGGGTTTTCCCCTACCAGAATAAAAATCATTTCCATATAAAAAAAATGAAGAAATTATTCAAGACTCCCTTCTTTCCAGACTATCTTCCATTTTCACATACCTTGGAAAACATTCATGCTTCTTTTGTACTTTCAGGTGACAGTGCTTAAAGTTAACTAGTAACTACTTTCAGCAAAAGAAATCCATGTGGAGTTGTGCAAGTATGTCATGGCATTCTACAGTCTATAATAAAGTTTTACACAAGCCAGTTTCTGTAAAACTAATTATACCTATTATTCTAAATAATTTTTCATTGTCAGATCTAAGATAAAGCTACAGATAAAAATGTTATTGCTTAGGATTTCCTTATGTCACACACTTCAAAAAGACCTGTCAGCTCTGCAGACAGATGTTTTATTTCAGAACTGCCGTGACTTTAAATGCGTAGTGTGCTTTCTCACCAAGACACTATTCCTTTTTTTACATCAAGCCTTCATGCCATTGCAAATTCTTGTTTCGCTATTACGTTAAGATATAATCTGCAGTAAAATATCCCCTGTTGTCGATTTTCCCCTCACAAAAGCCAAATATGTTCGGCTCTCAAGTTCCTTGATTCAAAACAAGTCACACTGAAAAAATGTTACTTAGGTTGTAGATTCAAGGATTAGAAAATTAAGACAAGGTAAGAGCAAATAAAGTGTTAATACTGTTTGTTGTATGGCTGCCTGACTGGGGCAGTGTCCTGGTCCAGAAAGCAACACAGTGGCTCCTTAGGTAAGAATGCAGAGGAAAAGACTTAGACAGTATTGCAAAATCTATGGAGCAAGCAAGGAGAGGATTCCAGTGAGGGTTAGCATACTTAGCTGTTATCTAACTAGCATGGATGTTATTAGTATAGAAGACAAGGAGAAATGGATGTCATGTGGGCTGCAACAGTCTATACTGACCCAAACTGAACTCCGTACTGTCATATCATCCCCTTTGTGATTATACAGGGAAGTCAGATGAAAACTAGCATGGTTTTGTTGCAATTCTGCAATTACCCTTTCATTTTTAATTAGACCTACTAAAGGAAACAGCTTCTGTGCTGAGGCATCTGCCCCTGTTTTACCAAGTTGGGAGGCTGCATTTCAACAGGCAGAAGCTGCTGAAAATTGTCTTGATTGTTAGAGTGGGGGAGACAGCAGGAGAGGGGAAGGGATCAACTGTCAGTGACTACCTATAGCATTACTCAGCTTTGAGAAGCAGAGAGGACTTTTACAGAGCAGTGTAGAAGTAAACAGCCCCACTCTTGCAGAGTGCTGGTGGTTAACCAGGCAGCATGAAAATACGTGTACCGTATTTCACTGCCTTTATAAAAAATACAGTGCTCTTGATATCTTGCTGTTGTAAATAAATAGTACTTTCTTTTACAGACATTTTAAGGTATTGATTACCACTGTCATTCATTGCCCCCAGAAGAATCTATTTGCAGATTCTGAATTAGGACGGTTAATATACTCACTGTCAGGACTGAGAAGTTGCCATGTAAATAAAGTACTGAAAGCCTTTAGACCGAGTTTATCTGATGGTGAGACCTGAGCAGGTGAGAACATCAGGGCAGAGGTGAGATTCATTTACCAACTATGCCACATTGCATATGTACAGACCCAAAGTTCTGTTAGCAGCCTTAAAACTGACATTCTTCAAGGTTTTGTTTTGGAGGATTTTTTTCTTATTTTGATATTAAAGGTTTCATTTCAAGGTAATCTCTATTCCTTATGGAGGAGGGTACTTATTTCTTAAAAAAGACAGGAATGTATCACCTGTAGTAGCTCAAATCCTTTTTGGCATGGTTTGGACTCCAAACACATAAAACTGCAAAGCAGGTTTCTAACGCTTTAGCTGACAGCATTTAAAAAAGTCGTTACCATTAATTTTATTGCAACAGCACCTGGGATCCTAGTTATGGGTCAAGACCCTCATGTCTCCATTGCTGAATTAACACGGGATAAAAAGGCTGCTCTTGCCCAAAAGGGTATTACACTCTAACTATAAGATAAGAAAGCTCTAACAGATGGGTGCAGACTGATGTAGCACAGGGAAGCAAAGAGGGCATAGATAAATGTGCTTTTTGCACTGAACAGACTAGAAGCACTAACGTTTCTAATTCCAAGCTTAGCTGCAAGGCATCTGATAGCCTGGAAGAGGACAGTAACAGCCAGTTTGCCGAAGGAGCAGCAACATTAAATGCTGAGACTCTTTATGAAGTGACAGTGTGACCATCTCCTTAAAGAAAATTATTTGCAAATTATTTATATACTTCTAATGATACACTTGCAATTTTACTTCTTAAATTAGCTGTATGTTTAGACATCTATGTTTTACCTGTAATCTAAAAATTAAATTAACACTATACAATATTACAAAAAAAGAGTTAATTTACTTTTGTTACTAATTTCTTTTAGTTTAAGAACTCTAAAAAAAAATCTTGATTTTTTTTTCCACGGGGGACAAAGCAGGATGGTTAAACAAAAATTAGAAGGCATTTGTCTTCGCTACAAATATATTGATGGCATTAGAGCCATTGATAAACTATTCCTAGTAAAAAGAAAATGTTTAATTAAAATTATAAACTATATATAGTGCTTTGTATGTATTGACTGCCACAGTCATGGAAAGTTGATAGTGAATATATCCCCATCTTATCCTCTCAATGAAGTGAGGAAGAGGAAAAAAACCTGGTGACTTGCAAAAGCCAGAAAGATTTAAATCTCCCACCTATCCAAATATAGCCATCCGTCAAATTACCGTTGAAAAGAGCTGTACATGCTTACCACAGAGAAGAAGTTTCCAGTACATTTATTTTCTAAATTTATTTATGACCTAGTTCTGCAGGAATGCAGGCACACTTACCATGTACACTGGAGCTTCTATGCAACAGTTAAGTATAAATGTTCAGAGAATTGTCATAAAATATCAAAAGGAATGTGTTCCTTGCAGATCTGCCGAGTTAGCTCTTGAAATTCTTATGCATAGCCCTTATATGTACTATAGTCGGGTCTCTACCTTGGTATAAATGTATCTCTACTATAAGGGGAGTCTTTATTGTGTTACACTATGAGGTTGCTGTGAAGGTATATTGGAGTCTTCGTCATCAATATGAACAAAAGAGCTGTGCAGCTGTCTGAGTTGTTTAGACATCTACAGAATACCAGCTGTGTGTCCCAGAGATGCACTCTGCAGCCTTATGGGGCAGTAAGGTAGTAATGCAGTGTCAGGGTGAGAGGGACAAGCCACCCAAAATCTGTCCAGTCAGCCTGCAGGGCTGGCCCACCAAGTAGGACAAGCTCAGCCATCCAGTTCCCATTCCACATGGCAAATTGTGCTGGAGGAAAAGTCCTCCAGTAATAACCATTATGGTCATGCAGAGCATCAGCTAGCTTTTTGGAGACTGCCTTGGACCTTCGCTCAAAGGGACATGTCCTACCCATACCACTCCCTTCTTTCCTCTCTCACAAGAATATACTGTAGTGGTAGACATGAAGTAAATTCTCTGGAAAGAGAATATTCTGCCCCATGGTGTAGGAGAAATGAATTAGCTACCACCTTAAGAAATACTTTGGGGCTCTGACTGGAACTCTGGCTGGTCTGGTCCTTAGGCATTTTTCCCACTCAATAGAATCACAGAATCATAGAATCATTTAGGTTGGAAAAGACCTTTAAGATCATCGAGTCCAACCATCAACCTAACACCCCCATGCCCACTAAACCAAGTCCTGAAGTGAATGCCTACATGTGTTTTTGAATACCTCCAAGGATGGTGACACCACCGCTTCCCTGGGCAGCCTGTTACTTAAAGAAAAAAGAAAAGAGCAAAACCTTACTTCGCAGACAAATGAATGTAGGAATTCATCTAGAAATGTTAATGTTTAATGCATGAACATAGTTAGGTTCTGGCTAGAAACTGGGGCTTGAAATGTGTGAAGTTGTTGGTAATTCATGGACATTGTGTTTTGTGGAGTGTTTATGTAGCATTTTGCATTTAGGTGGAAGAGCTGCAGAACCCCACCCTGTTCTTACTTGTGACTAACCAAATATTTTTTAACAGATATCTTTCCAACATTGTTTTCTAATAAAATACTAGCATTGCAAGTATTTCATATCAGACCTATTGCTCTACCACTTACAAGCCATAAATGTGCCCAGGAGTGATCAACCAAAGAGACTTTGGAAATCGCATTATAATCCATGCACCTATAGTGCCTTCACTGAGGTGGATTACAAGCTTCCCGTAGGATAAAAAGTATCTCTCCTTGCACTTATGGCCTTCCAAAATGAAAATGTAAATTATTTAACAGACCACACCTTGCTGATGACAAGAAATTAAATGCTCCCCACAAAGGAATTTTGTTAAGTGTCTCCGAGGGAGCATCAATTTTACCATGAGAATACAGAAATTGTACTTTCTTATTCTAAGCAGTGATACTTGCAATTTAGAGTTGAGTTTTATCAGATAATTAAAGCTCAGTTGCCAGATTTTCAGCACTTCTGTGGGCTCAGCTGTGGTTTTGTTGTTATCAGCAACATTACAATTACATCTTAGATTTTTTTCTTTTTTTTTAATCCCTTGATTGAGCACCTCTTCTTCCTGAAACTACTTAGTTCATTGAATATTTATTGCACCATGAAAACTTCATTTTCAGTGAGCACAATGGGTCAATATCTTGTTATGACTTTGTCGAGTTACATAAGTGAAAGCTCTACAAAATGTAATTATTTTTTGATAGGTTCTAAGTATATATTCAATTAGAAATACAACAGCCAATTTATTTACAAAGGGTATTAGTCAGCCTTACAAAAGAATTACATAGGATGTCACCTTTCAAATTAAATTCTTTTTTTGGTAGACCTGGCAAAGGTCTTGTATCTAAAAATGCTTTTACCAAAGGAAGTATGCATTTAGTTTGGAAAACTCCAGAGGTTTTAAAAGTCTTTAAAACATCTGTCTCACTGTGTGTGTCTAGATAGCTAAAAACTTTCCCTAAGGATCTAGGGAAAGATACAGTTTCCTCTAGATCATTGTCCAAGAAGAACATCAGTCAATGTATCTGCAAAGGTTACTCCATCATTTAAGGCAGGCATTCAAAATGAACCAGATATGAAGGTAACCATTTCACCTATGTGCCTTTGACTACAGAGGTTGGTGTATCTTGAGTGTTCAAGCCTCATGGAGTAGTGGGGCATACATGGACCGACAATTTTTATCTTTGTTTTTATTTTCTGACTGCACTATGTCCAAGTTCAAACTTTCTCTGGCTCAAAAGTCAGTAGTAGAATTTCCGAAGTCTGGCAGAGGATTACAATTTCATCTGACATATGTTCAAATTCTGATTTTTTTTTATTTGAGCCATAATAAATAAATTAACTAGATGCAAACGTATGGCCCAGATCTCAGCATTATTAGAAGCATGTTTGTGCCTTGGATTTTGGCTCATGTCCATCTCTTATTTCATTTGTTAATTTGGGAAGAGCTGTAATAAAAATTCTATCCAGTTTCTCTGCAGTGGAAGTCAAATGGCATTTTTATCGACTCTATCTGTTCCTAGTGTCCACTTAACTTCTAGTATGACAACAATCCTAAAATTTGTTGCCCATGAGTCCTCATGTATAATTTTGGAGAAAAGATGTCTCATCAAGGTTTGTTTCTGAGAAGGGTTTGGTTTTGAAATTCTCAACTATTTTTCTTTTCATTTTAAAATGTTACATTTCTTGTCATTGCCATTGTTTGCAAGCTCCCAAAATATGCTGTTGATTTCACATGGAAGTTTAAATGATACATATAGCACTTACATGGGTGAAGGCTTTCTTTTAGTAGATGCATTAGGCTTTAAAGAGATGAACATCTCGGATCTGAAGCGTGAAATCTTACAAAATTTGTCCTCTCCCCTCTGAAGATTTTATCTACTTAATAGAAAGAGTCATAGAGTACGTGATAGAAAGGGGTCATTTTTTTTCCTCTTTGATTACATGTTAAAGGGATTTTTTCGGTGGTTTTTATTGTCTATATGTGGGCATTTATCAAGCTAAAGTGTATAAACTTGTGTGTATATATATATATATCTGTAGAAAGTCTTCTGTAGTTTCCATCATAGTACTATCCATGTGCCTCACTTCTGTTGGCACTTAAAAGTCCACTGAGCCTAGGGGTTAAGCATAATCTGCTTGTACAAGGTTGACATAGTTAACTCTTCTTTATCTGGATAAACGAATGCAATGAATGCACCAGAATGGTACCAATGATTATGACCCAGACAAAGCAAAATGGGCGTAAATATCAAACCAGACATAAATTAGATTTAAAAATGTAGCTGGGGTGTTGCAAAGGAAAGACCAAGGTGATGCTGTGACTGTGGAGGGTAGACACCTCTGCCATGCATTGATCTGAAGCACTGATCCCCATACTTGCTGCATGCATGGCACTTCCCGGGCAGCATGGCTGGTGCCTGGGCTCTGGTCCCAGGGTCACAGAGGGCAGCCTTGAGTAGCTTTGTGTGCCCCTACCACAGGGACTCCAGCCACAGGCATTTGAGATAAAACTATGTTTCGTATGGCGCAAGTTAAATCTATTTCTTTTCAAGGTCGTGTCAAGAATTTCACTCCACAAAATTTGACTATGGGGATTTGAATGCAGTAGACATTCCTCTAGATCTGTCACACTATCATTATCGTTCATACCTGTGTTATGTGTCTTTTTAGTTTAAGGAAAAAAATATAATTAAATCCATCATAATAAAGGATACACTCTGTGAAAAACTATATTTAACAATGCAAAAATAAGAAAACACATTTTTAGAATAAATTATTTTGGGAATGACTTTAATACTTTTAAGCAGATTTTCAGTGCTTGCGAAAAATGTTAATGTCTTTCCTTTGCCATATTTGTTTTCCTTCTCATTTTAGGTGTCTACTGTTTACAGGAAAGTGTGCTAGCAAAATAAAGGCCAAGGGGAGTGGATTAATGCTAACAGTTCCTCATTGTCATGCAGCCATTATGCTTATGTCTGTTGTACTTATACTGAAGTCTTTCTAGTCTAAATTTCATGCAATGCCACTTAACTATTACTTATTTTGAATGCCAGTTAATTCTCTTTTTTCAAATATAGCCTCTAGGCCAGAGCCGTTCTTTTGTAGCCTGTACTCGTTGACGCATTATATAGATGCACCTCAGTTTTCCTCTTACACATATAACATTTATTTATTCTCTTCATTTTGAAAAGCATAAACTCATGTTCTGTATTTTACTATTGCGCAATAATGTCATTTGGGCACACATGATGGAGCTGCATTTTCACACTCAGCTGTATGACAACTTCAGTATTGTGGGGTTTTCTATTTTTAGTACATATTTTTTCTAATCTGTGTGAAAGAAAAGCCTGGTTCACATTCTATTTGTGACCTGGTGCAGTAAGGTCTGCCACATTTACAGTTATCCAGAAGCAGTGGTTGAAATTATGATCGCTCCTGTCATCTCCAGGGGTCTTTAATCCTTAAACCATCTGCTCTGGTACCTGGGAGTGTCTCCAAACATAACAGGCAAAATTCCATCACAGATCAAACCTGTAAACAAATGTTCAGGTTTTGTGATAATGAAAGGGTAACAGCGATGTTCCACAGGATTAAGTAGTAGGAATGGTGCTCTTTAGTGTATTAATAATCGGGGAAAAAAATGCAAATTTTTTAGCAGGAAAAAATTGCAGATGTCAAAAATATTTTGCCTAGACAGGGATAAAAAAGGCTTTGACAATCTTGAGAAGAACTTGAATACCTTAAATGAGTAATCACCGTTAGAATAGAGGCAATGATTGTTCAATAACATGGAGTCATGCACACTGGAAGAAGGAAAATTATTTAGTCTTCTTATGTACCTCTAAATTTTGAATTCATTGTATCAGTCAGAAACAACTAGACAGTAGCTGTGCAAAATTCTTTGGAAGCAATTTTAAAAGCAAAGCTGATGTTTTAATGCCTAATGAACGTTAATTAGGTTTTGATAAGGTAGAATATATTTATTATACTGTTATAGAAGATGATGGTAACATCTTATCTCAAATACAATACAAGCTCTTGTCTCCCCTCCTCAAATGCTCTTTAACTGTGACACATTCTGAAGAAGCAGCATGGACAGTTGATGGAAGTGATTTGGACGTGTAAAATCTATCTCAGAAAGACTGTAAGCTTGAGTGGTTTTACATTAAAAGAAGGAAATTTGTCTACTTGTTCTATCTTAGCAACTGTTTTGCCATAAGGTTTATTCTTTTGAGGTTAATATTTCAAGGAAACAGAGTAGAGAGATACAAACTAAAATCTTGACTTCATTGAGATCAGTGGGATCTTTGTGACAGTTTTCTCCCATTTAAAATGGAAATATGAGATATCATTTGCAGATCGGAATGTGCAGCTATGTAATGAAAGTGTGGTGTGATTTCCCATTAAAACCTCCAGCTCTTCACTGCCTGACTCTAGATCTGAAATGAGGAGCTATCAGCGGTGACCAGGGACTGCTGCAGTGGGAGCCAACATAGCTCTCAGGCACATGGTGATTTTTGTTTCAAAATGCATTCCAGTGAAGAAGGATCTAATTTGTCTTGTATAGTTTTTATCTTTTCCTTAATGACCCTAAACTGTTCCCTGCAACATATATTAGTATATACAGACTTCTGTGTTAAAAGTTACAATCTATTTATGTCAGAAGGCTGTATGTGCTCCAGTTCAGCGCATTTTTTTGTTATTATCTTTCAGTATTTGGAGACTTATTTATAGTTTTTGTCTTTTGTTCGCCAGTATTTCTAGGTTTTGGTTGGTTTTAGATGGTTTTGTATTGCCTGCATTTTCATAAGGTACAGTTGTAGGTTTTGGAGAAGTACAAAGAAGATGAGGTATCTAATAAAGCCATTGCCAGTTTTTGTGCTTTCATTCAGAGCTCCAGAGTTTTTCCGTTAAGCAGGAAAAACATAACTCAGCCTGAAACCTAGCCCTTAGGGATAACCCACGCTTGACAGTGTCCTTTAGTTTACCCCATCATTACTTATTACATATTCTCTTTCCCTACTATCAGCTGTTTCCCTACATTGATTACTCTCTTTCCTCACTAGCATGAAAAAGCCAAGTATGGTTTGGCCCTAAATGAGGTTCAAATACTGTTTAAACACAAAAAGGTGATGATGTGGGAGTAAAGAGTCTTTTCTAACTTTACATTTCCCCTAGGAATACTTAAAAGTCCCTGAATTTGATATGGAGCCACAGCTGAGAGCAGGTGGCCCTTTGTCCCACCCTTTCTCTTCTAACATCACCACTGGTCTATTGGGGAACCGTTCCCACTTTCAGACATTCAGGGATGCTCTAAGAGATATTCCTCATCCATACGTCTTTGCACTTCCTCACACTGGTGCAGAATAAACCAGAGAGTTTTGGTCTACTTTTTAACTGGAAAAAATGTTTGTCTATTTTATACAATAAATGCCGTAGGTAATTAATGCATTAGAAAATGCAACTATTTTCTAAGTTGTTGAAGTACCAGACAGGATTTTTGTATGTTAAGTGTCAGGCATATAAGGAAAATCTAAGTGAGCATTATAGAATGAATCTGTAAATTATAGGGAGTGATGTACCTGTTCAATGCAGTTCAAGCACCAAACTGAGGGAAGACTGAGTTTCTGGATGTCCAGTAAATGAGATAATATGTTTTACATCCGGTTATAAAGTATGTCATCTAAGGATGCTTCAATGCTTGTTTATGTTTCTGCTGGTACTTGAGCACTTCCCAGATACAGGTAAATGAAACTCAATACAGATTCTTCTAGCAATTTTCAAAGTAGCCTAATGAAGCTAGATATCCAATTCCTACCAGCTTTTCCAATGGGACTTGATTACTTAAGTGCTCCTTTTCCCTTTGAAAAATCTTCCTCTTAATTATGCTAATTGGTCCTTAAAAATGTTTTCAAAGTCACAGAGCTATATCTAGATAATGCTAATTCGGAACCAGACAAGATTCATAATGCTGAATTCTAGGAAGCTCCCTCTGACTACAAGGTATATTTATTTTTCTCTTCTTCCCTGAGGGCAGAAATTAATTACTCAAGTTTGCCAGAGAATTTGCTGAGAGCTGTTACCTACAGGAACCAAAAAAGTAAAAGGCGGTAGTCAATCATGCTACCTTATGACTATTTCCATTGGCTAATGAAAGTATTTACAGCAACAGTACCTTGTCTCTACCCCCAAATGCAAAATAAATGTAGCCCTACCAACAAAAAATCTGAGAAGTATAGTTGATCTGGAAGATCTTGCACCATTTGGTATATTTTGGCTGAAACGTCATCCTATATAATTTCTCCAAAAGGTCCTGATTAGGATCATCTCTAACGGCCAAAAGAGAAATGAGAAGCTGTAAACATCTCCTTAGCTACAAATCAGAGGAATATATTTATTGGGTTTTCACTTTTAGATATATGTTTTCTGTTCCAAGTCTCATGGTCAATCTCTAAAGAAAGTTACCTAATAGCTTTTCTTTATAGTGGGCATTTTTTTAGCAGTTGTTGACAATTGCTAACCACTACTGTTGTAGCTCAGTGATAAGCCGTTCATCTTATTAAGATCATTTGCCTGACCCTGTTATGCCACAGAACTGGGCACCGAGTGCTGAACTCATCTCAGATATTGGCGTCCTGGCCAGAACTGCTTGTTAGCAACTGTAAAATGCTACTTTTGTATTTGGTACCTTGGTAGTAGAATTATAGTAGAAATATTATTGGGACTTCTACTGTTTGATACAATGTAGGCATTTATTTTTGTACCTTACCTCTAGTAGCAGTAATGCATTCCTTTAGGAACAATGATGTTTCAGTAGGGTTGGGTGTTTTGCTTGATGACCTTGAACATAAAGTGTGTTGTTTACATATATCTGTCAATTAAAGAATGGAGTCATCCACCTTTTCTGGATAGCATTGAAAATGCATTAGTCTGAAAGTGGGGCCCATAATGTTTCATATAAAGTTACATTGAGGTAAACTCAATTTTTTTTTTGTTTGATAGCTGAAACTGAGGTGGAGAAACTTGCAGTCAGATGCAATATAACCACCAGGAACAATGAATGTGAAATTCACTCAGATAGCAAAAGGCAGAAAAATGGGAAGACAGAGGCCAAGAATCAGTGGCTTTTTGAACACTCCCAGGAAAGAGATTCTTCTCCTAAGAGGCATTATTTCAGTATTCACATGTCAGTTACAGTTATTTAAAATAACTTACTTAATTTGTTTCAGTTTTGCAGTTCTTTATATGACTAGAGTACTTTCAAAACCTGATGTTGAACTTTGTGATTATATTTCTTTACATTAGGTTTAGATAGACTTTTCTTTAACTCTATCTACTCTCTGCCAGTGATTTTCTTAGGGTTTTATTCTTTATTCTTTAATGTGTGGGATTACAGTCCCTAACATGAGCACAGGAATGAAATTCGCTGTACAAAGGGCCATATTATTGTTGGGGAAATGCAGTGTAATCTCAGAGAAACAGTAGTGTGCACAGAGGGGACTGGTATAGGTTCAGTTAGGCTTTTTTTTTTTTTTTTTTTTTTTTTGGTTTTGCTTTTCTTTCATTTTAAATAATTGGGAGCACAAATATAAAATAGCCTTATAGGATTAAGACTTTCCATCAAGGCAAAATCAAGCCAATTTTCATAAGCTTTCTTGTCTGTTGGCAAGGTAAACCAGCCCACTCAGTACTGCTGTCTTATGACAATGCAGAGCGCTTTCATTTATGCTTTTGATTAAATTCACTGGCCTTCATAGAGTGGGTCAGCAGGGTCATGGCTAGACCTTACGCTGTCATTACCCAGCCCTTCTGGCTTAGCTTTCTCTGTAGGAGAGCATGCGAGAGAGTATGGAGCTGAGGATGGTCGCAGCCGTGGCTCAACAACTCTGCTGTGGGTGGTAAATTCTTACATACTTTTTTCCCAATTTATTTGGAAGTGCTGGGACAGATACTTTAAATCTGTACCCCTACTTTTGCAGATATTTTGTACAAGGGGATTTCCTCCAGTTCATATTTGGATTCATCCAAAATGAAGAAATGGATGCTGACTGAAGCAGAGAGAGAATAAGCTTCAGGAGGTGATTCAGTCTGTCAGGTCTCAGCTTACAACACAGGGACCCCCAACCAATTTTTCTAAAATAAAACTCTGCCTGCCAGGAATGTATTGTTTTGGCAGTTCTCCTTGAATATCCAGGAAAGATTCCCAGTCTCCCAAGCAAACTGCTTAGCAGGCAAAACTGGGCACGCAAATTGAATTTTAACCTTTTTTTCCTATCTTGTTTTTTTTGTGAAGCATTGTGTTTATGCAATTCATTCAGGTTGTTTGTTTTCCTTTTTCAAAAGAGGGAGGGACTGCATACCTTTTCCTGGTTTGTTGCTTTGGGGTTTTTTTATTGGTTTGTCGTTGTTTTTCAAATATCTATGAGGCAGTAGCTAATTCTACTTTCTCTAGCACACATGGACTCATTTAGCAAAATGAAAGGAAAGATTAAATGAACAATTTAGAAAATACTTATTGAAGCATCTTTTGAAAATTAATTCTGGTTTGTAAGTTATGTTTAGTTGTTTGAATCTTTTCTACTGTAAAAAGAAACAAGTAAAAAGCTCTAAATATATAATTATTATTATAACAATTTAGTCTTAGAATCTCAAAAAGCTTTCCAAGCATTAATTAATGGAAAGAATCAAATCGATTTTGCATTCTTGCTGCAGTGTTATTAGGTGATGATTTTTTTCTTTTCAGAGCCTTAATGGATTTTGTGAATTATCTAATTAGACCTATAATATGCAGCTTAAAAACACTTTAATTCCATACAGAAATACAGTTCTTTTCATAAATAATCACGCATAAAAATAAATACTTCAGAGACACAGTACTTAATGTGCTGTATATATTTCTACAGTTTAATGTTCTTTTTATTCTTGGAATTGTGTGAAGAATGCAGTGTCTTCTAAATAATATTTTTTTAATTATTTTGTTTTACAGAATGTGTAGTTTTCATTGTGTCAGTAATCCTTAATAGTTCTTTTTATGCTTTGTTTTTCAGGTTGGCTTCATGAGCTAGGAAAACGTATTGAGTCTCCTTACTATGAGAATAATACACTAGGAGGCCCATCAATCAGAAGTGCCTATATAGCTGCCCTGTATTTCACCCTCAGCAGCCTCACCAGTGTTGGATTTGGAAATGTTTCAGCCAACACCGATGCTGAAAAGATCTTCTCCATTTGCACAATGCTGATTGGGGGTAGGTACAAATGTTAAGCATCATGTAAAACGTTTTGGGGGGGTAGGGACAAGTAAAATGAGAGCTGAAATTTTGCTAAGGTTCTTTAAAAAAACCCAAACAACACAACAGAAGATTTAATTCAAAATTGCAAAAGAAGGAAATAACTTTGTTGGTTTTGCATTAGATAAAACCTCTTAGGCAGACATATTTCTAACCTTTTGATCGCTTATGGCAACAAAAGGCAGTTGTCACACAGTAAAATGGAACCTCGCATTATTGTCAGTGAGTGTGGCCCAGCCGTGGGCCAGGGGATTTCGGTTACATGCCAGGCCCTTTTCCAGTCAGCCAGGTAATAGGTGCACGTTCAGCTTCAACTCAGTCCTCACAGCAGCCCTGGGAATGACAGTGAGGGGAGGTGGGCAGCCCACCAGTGAATCTGGCTGTGAGCTGGTGCATATCCTCATCTGAAGGACCAGCCCAGAGAGAAGGCAGCAGAGACAGGACAGAGCCAGGAGGACTGTTTGGTGAGCCGTAGGTGACTCTGTCATGAATAAAAAGCAGTTGAATTATCACTAAGTAAATTTTACCATATCACTGCTTCAGATTAGAATCAAAATGCATTGGTTTTGTCGTATTTGGAGCTCTTAGTAGCATTTTTGTTTCTGTTACTTACCTAGTCGTACTGTTGGGGAAAGCCATGTGCTCATTTAGGGTCACCTTCTTTCTGCTGAGGCACTTGGGCACAACCAGCGAGCTGGTGGCACCTGTAGAGCTTGGTAAGCCAAGACCACTAGAGAAAGTACCTGCAGCTCTCTCTTCACCTTCATCTTCCTCCCCCAAAAATTCAGCTGTGCTATTTCATAGTGTGTACATCGTACGTCTCAAAGATGTCACAGTGGGCGTGAAGGGTAAAAGCAAATCACCGCTGGAGTACTGCCCCCCTCATATTATTTTTTTCTGCTTGCTTAATTGTTCTGGAAATACCAGTAGGTATTTCTCCAGGGCTCGTCAGTAAGGCACTGGTTGTCAGCTTTGCAGAATAAATTTTCCTGGGCATAAATAAATCGGCAACTTGACACTTGAAAGCCAGGGAACATGACGAATGACCGGTAAACTATATATTTGCAGCGTCAAGTGGTATAATGGCTCAATGAATTATTGTCATTTTTCCCAGTCCTGAAAATGGGTGGCAATAATATAATGAATCATCCAAGTATGATATCATTTTGATTTGGATGATGTCACAAAAACACAAGCAGCTCATTACTTGCTTTTGCTATTAACATAAAATTATAGTTTTAAAATACAAAGTGGTCTTTATGCTTTGGGGCTTTCACTACATAAAATCTGTTGGAATGAAGGAAGGAGTTTTCATTTCTATCAAGAGATATCCTGTGTAAGGGAATGCTGAGTATTTAATTCACTTTGACATGGCAGAGCTTTCACAAAATTAATAGAATAGAATATAAAAGTATCCTATACTTTTATTTATTCCCTATACTTTTATTTATTCCAGTTGTAACAACTTCTTTTACATTTCTTATATTATTGAGTGGTAGAACTAATATGCTTGTGCACTGAATAAATTGTCAGGAACTAGTCTACTGAAGGTAGTAAGAAGGAACTGAAAACTGAAAGGCAAATTTACTCATAGGCGAGCAGGTAGAAGAATGACTTTACAGCTGGGAGGGTCCAGTGAACAAGGTATATCCAGGTAAGAAAGCAGAGCAGACTGGTTTGCAGGTATTTTCCTGAGGAATTGTATTTTAGATGCTATTTAGGAAAATCAGCAGAGCAAGGAAACTTGAAGGAGTTAGCATCATATAGCACAGACTGGTGAGCATGCCTCAGAAAACTATTAGGAATAAAGTACTAGTCTGTATACTTTAGGGCATAATATTGTTTCATTTCTGAAAACACATTTTGATGTACCATTTTGGCTGATACTTAATTTTAAAATACCCTAGTGGAAAGTGAAGTCTTGAGAAAAATTGATGTAAGTTTTTTACAGTTTTTAGAACAAGCCATTAGTTTATGAAATTTCAGGTGTAACAGATAGCATGATTTAGTTTATCAGTAGTTCGTCTGTATCTCTTTAATGTGTGTCACTGCAAACTGAAAGAACAAAGTGAATTTATTGCGACCTTAAAGAAAGTTGAAGCCAGATTTTCACCTGCCTCTTGGTATTAATTTTTCTTTTGCATGAACTTGAAATTACAACTTAAGACAAGTAATATTGTGAAGATAAAACGTCTTATTCTATACAGTATTTCTTCCTAAATTTGGAAAGAAAAGTTACATATTAAAATTCAGCCAGAATTCCTAGGATACCTAGCATCTGTGAAATATTAATCAGACCTGTCCTGCTGCAGATAACCACACCATGTGCTGTCTTGTATTCTCCATATTCTTTGAGTAAAGGATGCACAGTATTGTATTTATAGGACTGGAGACCCATTCTAGTAGCTCCAGTGCTTTCTGGGATCAAAGGTGTTCCTCTGTTTCTTGAGCAAAAAAAAATGTAATTTAGAATATCCATTAAAATCAAGGCCATTTTATGAAATACAGTTCCTAAAAGTTTTTAACTTGTCCTACTTGTTTTTAGAGAATGGATTAATAGATTTCTTACAGGAAGTAGGGTGGGTCTGTGATTATTTGGTAAAGAAATCTAATGCCTATCACAGCCAGGAATAGCTTGTCATCACCAGTAGCAGCTGTCTTCCAATGTACATATGCAAAGACAGATTCTCCCATAATAATAATATTCTTGATGGTATTTGTGCCTATAATAACACCATGGAGATCTGTACGCGGTCCAGCTCCTAACCTTGGACCCTGTTGGGAGACTTATGTCACACATGATTTTTACATATGCATTCATATACCACCTATTGCTGTATCCCTCTCCCTTTTTTAAACTGATTATCACATCCTTAAAGAGGCTACACTATTTAGGTATGTCTGGCTGAATTGTTTCAGCCCTAGCTGCCATATTTCTATTATAATATCCTGTATCTAGCATTACACCAGTTCCTCACATTTTGTTGCCCAAGCTTCTGACATTATTGACTTGGCAATTCACTGCACCATCAGACACAACACCTAGTTGATCCAGCTGATTATTCTTAGAAATAAATTTTCAGTTATGCTTACTTTTCTTTCTAATATTCATATCTGATTCTTTTCTTTTTGCCCTGCTTTTCATTTATCTTCTTCTACTAATGGACTCGTATTGACTTAATCATATCATTAGATCACCTCTACAAGAACGCATACTGCATTGGGGAACTACACCATATTGCAATGCTTTATCTGTTTTCCTGCATTCCCTTCATGATAAAGATATAGCTATCGTTACTAGCTCCTTTTTGTTTTACTCAGCCTGTAAAAACTTTCAACACTCCAAACTAAAGAATGTTCTGCCTGTTTCTACCATGTAAAAGCATTATTAGCCACCAAAATGCATCCTTTCCTCCTCCAGTTCCCCCTTGTCTTTCCTTTCATGCTGGACTTCTGTAAATTGCCATACAAGGTCAACATCTTGTTTGTCATGTTTATAAGCCGATTACTTGCCACTCTGAGGAGTCTGCCTGCTTTCTTTCAAGCACTATAAAGATAGATGTCCCGTAAGAGTAATAATCAAGCTCTTTAATAGTTTTTTCAATAAACAATTTGTAAATGTGTATATTATATACCTCAGATCAATACCACATGACAGACAATCTAGCAGTGATTTTTTCCACTGATTATCAGCAAGCACATTTCTGCACAGATAAACCCAGATGACCTGTACCTGTGAGCATTTCTTCAATTTTGCTGTTGGTCTGTATTCCCAAGCCAGTCTCTAATTGCAGACAAACTCCACGATGCCAGAACTTTCTGATAAACAATTTCACACCATATTTGACATTCCCAAGCAACATAAGAAATCAGATTGTCAGTTTGAACATATCTTTTATTTTTAACCTGAATTTCTGCTTTACAATGTTTTTTTCTGTCTTTTTTTTTTTTTTTTTACATCTTATTCCCCAGAATATGATACATCTTTAAATATTGTTTGTAATCTCATTCCACTACACATGGTCCCCATTAGTAATTATTTTATTTGTATGAGTTCTCTGAAATCTGTTACATTCTGTGTAGTTGCTAACTGACTGTTTGAGTCTAGTTTTCATACTGATTAATAGTTTCTCATTATTTCCCGAGCATGCCTGCCTACAAGTGTTCGTCTGTTTTCCTTTTTTCTTAGACTATGAACTTAATTTGGCTTGGGCATTGTTTTGCTTGGTACCCTGACTAAACAGCATCAGATGTGGTTCTACCCTGTTCCATGACTGTGACTGCTACTGACAAAAAAAATGAAATTAATAATCATATGAATACTACTGTATATTATTCATGGAGTCTTATATTCAAAAGCTTCATTATATCTCTCAATCAGGAAACTGGTTTTCTGTGAAGATCCTGTTTATTTTCTGTGTTACATTTTAATGGTCAACAACTCACTCCACATTGCGCATAATTTCTGTCCTCCCTAGCTCTGATGCATGCCTTGGTGTTTGGCAATGTCACTGCCATAATTCAGAGGATGTACTCCAGGTGGTCCCTTTATCACACAAGAACCAAGGATCTGAAGGACTTTATACGGGTCCATCACCTGCCACAGCAGCTAAAGCAAAGGATGCTTGAATATTTCCAAACCACGTGGTCTGTCAATAATGGAATTGATTCCAATGAGGTAACCAAACAAGGGAGGTTGTGTGTTTGATGGTTTTGACTATGGACTCCCTATGGAGTCAGGTGGGGGTGGGTGATTTTCCATTTGTGACACTCTGTTTTTTGTGAAGTTACATATAAAAAAGAACATGTCTAAAAATAAAGCTGGGTTATCCCAGGAAGAATGTATGCTATTGAAAAATCTGGTTTAGAACATCCTACCATATATTAAAAATAGAAAATCCTCCATAATTCTCAAATGCTGAAGAGGCATTAATCAGAAACCTTTTGGATGATGCCAGCAGAAACACCCCAGTGAGCAGTTTTGCCTTTCAGCAAACAAAAAAATCTACTGGGTTTTTTAGGTGTCTTTTTAAGGGAGGGACTTTACTACCCTTTGCTCCCTCTTTCATTTTCTTTTATTCTTTGTAATACTGTAAACAGTATTACATTCAGGTTTGGCCTGAATTTTTATGATGTTATTTATTTCCCTATATTCTAAAATATTGCAGAGAGTGAAATCAAAAGACAGATTTCCGGCTGTGTCGTTGCTTGCTTGTTTTAAATTACTTACCCAGGTTATGTATTATTACTATACTCCAGGAGAAATAATGGCTTGTCTCTGCTAGAGTGTTATTTGAATGAACCATTCTCTTCAGAGTTCCTGTTATAGATGTCGTTATAAAACTCGGTGACCTCTAAAGATAATGTGGAAATAAGCAGAAATATTTGGGGTTGAGAACATTCTATTCCTGATAAATTCTTTTTGTGGTGTGCACTTCACAAAGAATGGGATTTTCAGCAGCATCCTAGCAACAGAAAGAGCCTGCTAAGATTTACGAAGGTACAAAAACCACTTAGACATCAAAGCTTTCCTAGATTTTGTTAAGGATCACCTTCTGCAGCTTCTGTACCTTCTGTACCTTTAGTTGCACTGAGAGTGCTGTACTACAACAGCAGCCTCTGGATACACCATTAGTATTTTATGATTTTCCTCCCACCCACAAACGGCTTTGTCTAAGCCCACTGGGTCAAGTGTTGGCTGATTGCATTGCTCAGATCCCAGATCCCCTCAAACTACAGAGAAAACTGTGCTCGTGGACTTGCAGCTTGCACAGTCCAGAGCTCTGCCCATAAGCAGGCAGTGTACTTTGCGTCAATGGGACTGACACCTAAAACCACTTAAACACTTTTTTTAAAATCTCCACTTGAAATTTTTGTGGTGCCTTGACAAAAGGAAAGATGATTTGAGCAGCTATATGTCATTGTCACAGACTGTCTCTGAGCAGAAGGGTGCTTCTCTCAATGTTGTCATCCTGCAGCAGTTCTTCTGTAAAACATATGTAGATATCATTAAGTGTTGGCCAGGCTACATTAGGAGTTTGCTTAAAATTAAGACCAAGGAAAAATAGGAAGACCTTATGGTCTTCTAGTTTCCATAGGTTCTTCTGCTGAGCATATACCTTATCTCCTTTATTCCTCTTCCAGTGGTTTTACCAGAGAAGAAGCAATATAGCCTATTGATAAATTTTATACAAGCATTTTAAAGAAAACCTAAACTAAGCTCATTTTTATTCTGTTTCACTGTATACGCCACTGTATACAGTGGTATATACCTGAACAGCCTACTGTGTTCTAACAGCTGAGAAGAAATTGGACAAGGTTAAATTGTGCATTAGGAGGAATGCCTACACATAGTGTTGTTGACTTTTTTTCTTGGTTTTGTATAAAGGCATATTTTTATTCATGTTTTTTTCTTGGAATTTATCAGTCTTTATCAGTGTAAAGATTTATTAAGACACAGCCCATGTCTTATCGAGGGGATAAGAAAAAATCAAAGAGAACTCTTTGCAGCAGTATGACCTGTACAGCACTACGAAATCAGATCACTTCTGCAAAAGAGCAAACAAATTATTTCACACTTTTTCTCTTGTTCTTCCCTTTTTCTCTTTTTTGGACAGCTTTTAAAAGACTTCCCGGACGAGCTGCGTTCAGACATCACCATGCACTTGAACAAGGAGATTTTGCAGCTCTCCCTTTTCGAGTGTGCCAGCCGTGGTTGCCTCAGGTCTCTGTCCCTGCATATCAAAACCTCCTTCTGTGCTCCTGGGGAATACCTCCTCCGGCAGGGAGATGCCCTGCAAGCAATCTACTTTGTGTGCTCAGGTTCCATGGAAGTCCTGAAGGACAGCACGGTGCTGGCAATTCTTGGTATGCTTATAATCATAGCTTCGAAGGGAAAGAATGGTCCTCCAGTGTAGGAGAACCTTCACTACTAACTGATGGCTCGGCGTGTCCTAGTAGTCTGATGAGAAAGAATTTGTTCCGATTTTAATCTGCTATTCTTATTCTATGGACATACCTATTTTTTTTTAGTTTAAACTTCCTTATTGTTTGCCCTAAGGAGCTTTCAATTGCTAGAGTGTTAGCTGTGTAATATTTCAGTTGTATCCTGATTTTCCTATACTTATGCCCCTTCCTCTGCATGTAAGGCAGTACTTGCTAGCTTTTGATACAAATTGCTCCTTTCAACTAAATTTGATGACGTTATTGACAACTCAGAGGACATTGGTTATTAGTTCCTCAATCTTTCATAAAAATTAGTGGTCAGGCAGTGCTTCCACTAATGTTCCCAAATGAAAGAAAGCAATGTGAGCCTACTCTCATTTTTTGATGTGTACATATGAACACCCCTTGCAGGACATTCAGGTGATGAAAAACAAGCACTGTTGTCTCTGCTCCCCAAAGAGAAGGGCCATGAAGTTGGCCAGAGGGCTGAAGCACCTCCCCTATGAAGACAGGCTGAGAGAGTTGGGGTTGTTCAGCCTGGAGAAGAGAAGGCTCCGGGGAGATCTTGTCACAGCCTTCCAGTACCTAAAGGGGGGGCCTACAAGAAAGCTGGAGAGGGACTATTTACAAGGGCAGGTAGCGATAGGACAAGGGGTAGTGGCTTTAAACTGAAAGAGGGTAGAGTTAGATGAGATGTAAGGAAGAAGTTCTTCGCCGTGAGGGTGGTGAGGCACTGGAACAGGTTGCCCAGAGAGGCTGTGGCTGCCCCATCCCTGGAAGTGTTCAAGGCCAGGCTGGATGGGGCTGTGAGCAACCTGGGCTAGTGGAAGGTGTCCCTGCCCATGGCAGGGGGGTTGGAACTAGGTGGTCTTTAATGTCCTTTCCAACCCAAACCATTCTATGATACTATGATCTATGATTCTATGATTCAAGCTAATTGATGGTACCAGCAGTCATCTGAGTATATTAGAACAGAGAAAGGCCAGAAGTTCTGTTCTAATAAATTTGGCTTAGTTGTTGTTTGCTAGATGACTGCTTTGACTTTTCTAGGGTTAAGCATCTCTATCTGTAAATTTCAGTGATTGGCCTCAGTCTAATGCCTACTGAAGAGATTCCCTTTATCTTCAGCTGAAGGATGATTAGACTTATCTGAGTTAATGTTTATAAAGTATTTTGATAAAATATAAAATTTTACTCTAAATGTAAAGAATTATTTTATTATTATTTTAATAACTCTTTAGATTGAAACAGATTCTTTTTTGTAATAACTTTTAATATTCTCATAAAGCAGAGTTAAAAAGAACATTTCCCTTTTTTGCTTTCCTTCCTGTTTTGTGGGATTGCACTAGACTGTTGATAATGCAAGCTTCTGGTCTGCCGTAATTGAATTTCCTTTATTTCACTAGCATGTATTTGATTGGGCTTTTTTTAGAATATGAATGTGATACACATTCTATTTGTTTCATAACTCTTTAATTCCATTACATTGACAGTCCACATCACTTTCATTCATTTGTAATTAGGAAGTTTTTTAATGCCTCAGTGTTATTGGATCAGATAGATCAAAGCTATAAAATATGGCTTAGAAAAAACATAAGCTTAAATATAACAAAAGGTCAAGAGCTGCCCCCATTGGCACTATGATTTCATTAATGATTACATTTTCAGGCACTTCTGAAAATATTAATGAAAGTATCATTGTGTAATGGTGACAATGAAAACAATAAGAAAGAGATTAATGGATTTCTGAGAGAAGTTAATGAAATCATAATGCAAAATCATAAACATAATACAATGAAATAATATTTTGTTACAGTGAATGGGAGCTTCATCTTTTAAACCTAATTAACACCAGCAAAAGTTGAATGCATGAGAACTGTAGGTCCCTATGAGAAACTGTCTTACTGACATGATGTAAATCCAAGAGAGCATTTTTTTCCCTGACAATGCTGGTTTACAGTTCCCAGACCACTATTTTATAATTCTGTCATGATTTTAATTCTGGTGGATTAGTTTTTGTTTATTGAACCATTCTCACTAACAAGCAATACAGCAACAATACAATGAAATGCTCTGATTAAATGTAGCTGTTTGGTTCCTCTTGAGACTACCACTTGATATCTAATAATGACAGTTAGGATATCTTCTACAGGAAAATATGTTTTAATAAAACAGTTATGTACTGTTTGAGCATACATCTTAGATTTATTTAAAAATATTAACTGTAAGTGATTTAAAAGATATCTATATAAAGAGAAAAAAATTATAACTGACTACATGTCCCAGATACATTAACAGATGTGTCTGCATAAACATTGATAAATGTTTATTCTCCAATGAAAAAGAAAGAGCTACTAAGAATAACTTACATGATTCTGTTTATGTAATAAATGTTGGTATTCAAGGTACAATCATTTCACCGCTTCAGTAGTTCTACATGAAATTTTAGCTTACTATCTATAGCCTTTGCAACATGATTTTCATTTGAAAAGAAACATACATTAGCATTACCAGATCAATTGTAGTGTTTTTCAGGCTGACATAATTTCTTCAAACACTGTAACTACAATCAACTACAACTCCAACATTTTTTCCAAATTATTTATGCTTTATTGATACTAATACTGTTTATATGACTAAAAAAAAATCTAATTAAGATGCTTAAAGATCAGGTTTGGTATATTTGAAATATTTTTTCTCTTGTCTGTATTTACATAGCCAGCAATAGATTACCAGTCCTCTGCTCAATATAATCAAAGAAATCTAAAGACTTGTTGATACTTACAGTAAAAAGTAAAAGTAAATTATACCAACTGCAATCTTTAAGAAACCCCAAAGTAGCATGGATGTATGCATATTCCTAGCATAAAAAAAAAATCCCTCCCTATGCTAGGTTTATGATAAGCTCTTTTGAAAAAGTTGTTCAAGCTCTGTTTAAATAGAAAAAATTACAAATAGTATTCTAATCTGTAAAATTATCTTATTTAAGCAGCTTCAGGGATGGTTGGCCGCTTAGTTTAACTTACCCTTCAAGTTCACCATTTCCTGTGTAATATCCAGTTGGAATCACGTGCTGGGTGGATTCTCAGATTTTACAGTCTTCACTTATTATTTATTAATCACTGAATATTGTAAGATTGTAAGGGACCTCTGGAAGCCACCCAGCCTAAACCTGCTTAAAGCAGGGCCAATTTAGCTCAGCTTCCTCAGGGCCATGTCCAGGCAAATTTTGAACATCTCCAAGGATGGCAATTCTACAGCCTTTCTGGGCAGCCTGTCCCGCTGTTTGATCAGCCTCATGATGACTTTCATTTCCTGATTTCTAATCACAATTTCTTTTGTTGCAACTTGCCCCCAGTACATCTTGTCGCACCGTACACCCTGAAGAGGAGTTTAGCTCTGTTTTCTCTGCATTTTTCTGTTAGGCTATTGAAGACAGCAATATCCTTCCCTTGCCTTCTCTTCTTAAGGTGGAAAAATACCTACTTTTTCAGCCTTTCCTTGTAAATTATGTTCTCCAGTGCCTGATCATCTTGGTGGCCTCTTTTGGACTCACTCTAGTATGTCAATATTCGGTCTTGTACTGGGAACCCAAAACTGGACACAGTACTCCAGATGTGATATGATAAGTGGTATATAGAGGGAAAGACTACACTTCCTGCGTCTTGCTGGCTGCACTTTTGCTAATGCTGTGCAGGAGGTACTTGGACTTCTTTGCTGCAAGGACACATTGTTCGTTCATGTTCAATTTGTTGCCCACAAGGACCCCCATGTCCTTTCCCAGAAAGCTGCTTTCCAACTGGGCGGTCCCCAGACCATACAGCTGCAGGGAGGTTTTCCATCCGAGGTGCAGGATGTGGCATTTGTTTTCATTGAACTTCATGAGGTTCCTGTCTGTCCCCTTCCCATTCAGAATAGCAGCTCTGCCTTTCAGCATATCGACCACTCCCCCCAATTTAGTATTGCCCGTAAACTTGCCAAGAACCCATTCCACCACACTATCCAGGTCTTTAACAAAGACCATCTGCATTAACTTTTGGGGAAGACCTCTGGTTCAGCGACTGCTCTTTGGAATTTATACCTCAGATCAGATGTTTATGGAAGCTTTTTGTTCTAAAATCTTTGTGCTCCAGTTGTGGTTTTTAATACATCCAGCTTTCTAAGGCAGTCTTGCCCATAAATGAAAAATATAATGACTTAAGAATTCATTCTTTTTTTCTTGACAGCAGTGCCAACGAGCTACACATCTATTAATAGCCTGTACAACTAAGTTACATCATGAAGTGTAGCTGTGCAGCCATAGTTATCACAGATTGCGAATGTTTTTCAATCCAAATTCTAAGTAAAAAGGTCATTTGAATGGACAATCTACACTTAATTGTGTCATTGTTAAAATGCTATCTTAACACCTGTCTGAAAAACAAACAAACAAACAAACAAAAACAACAACAACAACAACAACAAAAAACAAACAAAAAAAACAAGCTAGAAACTTAATGTTCTCTTTTTTGAAAAACAGAATTGCACCTGCTATTAATTACTAGCATAAATCTTAATTTTATATGTATTTACTTGATTGTTCCCTTAAATCAGGTAGTTACCTGCCTGGAAATTAGTCTTTGTACCTCCAATTTATTGCATACAAAATTGCACCTGCAAAAAAAAGACAGCTTTTAGTCAAAGATCCTTTAGAATGTTATTAATTAAACAATGCAGTGGTAACAATGGGATTTAAGATTTAGCAATTACGTTAAACAGATTTATGATTCAAAAAAGAAGTAAAGAATTCATGCTTTGAAGATGATTATTTTGTATTTTCTTTTAGGTAAAGGAGATTTAATTGGAGCAAACCTATCCATTAGGGATCAAGTTATTAAAACAAATGCAGATGTTAAAGCTCTAACGTACTGTGACCTCCAATGCATTATCCTCAAAGGTCTCTTTGAAGTGCTTGACCTTTACCCAGAGTATGCTCACAAGTTTGTTGAAGACATACAGCATGATCTCACATACAATCTAAGAGAAGGCCATGAAAGTGATGTAAGTATCTTTAAAGGTCTCTTCAGTTATTGTTACCTTTAAGAAATTTATCATACTTTAGCCAGTTCTCATAATTTTGCCACAGTAAAGAAATAATACCCAGATTACATTAAAAGGACCGCTCATTAATTTGTTTGATAATTCAGTCATTACCCACATGAATTGTTTATCAATTGATCAGATCATAAACTGTGAACATGTTCTCTGCTTCTCGTTTTTCCATAGAAAACATCATCTATGAGAGAACATTCTTCTTTAATATTTTGTTATTTTTTGCTTATGTTTAAAAATAATTGTTATGTAAAGCATGTGTCCAAAAAGGTATTTAACTATACCTTTTCTAGAATCTCATGTGCTAGCCTAATGAACATTCATATGATCACTGACTATCACTTCGTAGTTAAGAACATCATCACACATCCAAAATGAGAAACAATTGTTTCTCATCGCACTGCAACTGAAATGTGTTTTTCCATTTAAATGAGCAATTAATGTGAAAAATAAAAGAAATTACAGATAAAGCACTGCTGAAAGACTTCAGTATAGACTTAACTAAAATACTTTCACTGATATTATGCAGCAAATATATATATTCAGATTTTAATAGTAAAAAGCTTTTATGACAGCTCTCTTTTTCTGACTTAACCATATGGGTGTACACATGCTGTGTGGCTGTTATCCTCCACATAGCATACATAGGCAGGCCCTCGCTGTTATGAGAGGTGGCCTGTTGCTTGGCTGTTTGTGAAGAAAAGTGTCAGTGGATGCCCTGTGTGCATGTCACTCCAGCACTGTCTTCCCTGCTCATGCCCACTCACTCGTGTTCCTGTTCAGAAAGTCGTGGTGAGTTCTGTCCTGCAGTAGTCACCCATAAAAAGTGGTGCTGGCCTGCGGGACATCTAGGCTGACAGAACTGCTCTACAGCATTTGTGAATACACACCATATTTTCATGGTATAATCCATTATCTTAAAATTAAAGGAAAAAAACCCACACCAGCCTGACACTGAGTAGCTTCCTGTGTCATAGACAAATATAGAGAACTCAAGACAGATTATTGTAGTGTCACTTTGTCCTACATCCTCGGGTTAACTATGCCCTCCACTAGTATTTCTCTTGCAGCAGAACTAACCTTGGACATGTGCATCTCATTTCTTACCCAACAATTTTACATATCAATAAGGATAAAGAGCAGGAATAAGGTGGCCAGAAATTGTACCACCACAAAAAGAGGGCTCAACAAATGAGGGAAGATATCTATGTCAGCAGCAAATGTGCCTGGTCAACCGCTCGCTCTGCTTCACCTAGAAAATATCATGTCTTTATGCATATAATTTGCAAGCAGAAGTAATCTGAGCATTATCTGATGGTTTACTCTCACAGAATAGTAAGAAGAAGGTTTTCAGAAGTGCAATTTGTGGGTATGAAAATGTGATACTTTTTTTTTTTTTTTAATATAGCCTTATTTCTTGGGAATGATGCTATGGGAGAGTTTGGCAGTTGTGACACAGTATCTTCATCTCTCTCTCTCTAAGACAGGGAGATTTTACTTTTGTGAGTGTCTGACTTCTGCAGCTTTATGGAAATTTTGGGTTTGGAGAGCTTTTCCATAGTTAAACAGTGGATTGATTATTTTTAATAAGTCAGTTTCTCACTCTCTTTTTCCTTGGGTGTTTTAAATGACTGCAAATCTGCAACTGAATGTGAATTTAATGCTTCTGAAAATGGATCAGTAGCAGTAATTAGGGTCAGATGAACTGCAGGGTAAAATAGCATTAATTTCCCCACTCTGACTTGCCAAGCACCTTTCAGTTTAGGGTAAGGTAAACCACAGATAGAGATAGAATGAATTTCCCCACTATTACATGCCAAGTGCCTTTCAGTCCTGACCTAAAATACAATTGCATTTTCAGTCACAATCCACCAATACTGCCTTAAGTGGTAGGTTTCCTAACACTTTAAGCCAGCATTAAAAAGGTGAGGCTGCAGACAGATGCAGTCCTGGTGATCCGTTATCCCCTTCCTTGTGCTGTTTGAACTGTTAATTGCATACAAAATTGAATACGAGATTTGAACTGAATTAAAAGTAAATGGACCAGCAACAGCCAGTGTTTGTCAGGGGTTTCCTGATCCTGGAGTGTCAAAGTTGGATACTTAGCACTAGATTGTATAACTACCTTCCCCACACAGAAATCTCTAAGAAAACTTTTTGAATTTGTTTTCTTGGTTCATTTCCAAGTCTAAGAGTGTATATAATTATGTGCTCCATCTGCATTAAAATCCAAGGTATAATGGTGGAAAAGGGTCCAGGACTTCCACAGCCATGTCACTTTTCAGTAAAACAAGAAGGAGTTGTAACTAGATTTCTCAGTAACAAGCTGAAACTGTAGCTGTCTGGTTATAGAAAGATTGAAAGTGGGTTTTAAGCAATCTTGGAAGAAAAGCTCAGGAGATTTTAAGTACAGGAGCTGGCAATCATGTAACTAATTCAGCCTCCAATGAGTAACAGATAGAGAAATTGAAAGGCACAAAACCAGGGGGATAAAGTTTCAACGGTTCCTCATGATAGCTCTAAAACCAGCAATCGTTATGTGATTTATGATTATAACCATTAATGTGTGTGCAGTCACACAGGCAGTGCTATTACGCAATCTTTTTTACATACTCCCATCACAGCAAGATGTGAATTAGGAAAAAAAAGTCTTTATGTTGATTATATATATTCTGTCCTTTGGTTTCTTTGCTGCATTTTGCTCAAGAAATTCATAACTGTCTTTGTAAATGTACTCAATTATTTGAGGACAGTTAGAAAAAGCTAGTTTGTTTGGTAGCTGGAGTTGTGATATTAAAGCAATTCATCCATTCGGGTTTTTCAACCAATTTTTCTAGGTCTGTGTCCTGGTTTCAGCTGGGATAGATTTAGTTTTCTTTCTGGTAGCTGGTATGGTGCTATGCTTTGGTTTTAGTATGAGAAGAATGTTGAGAACACACTGATGTTTTCAGTTGTTGCTGAGTAGTGTTTAGACTAAGTCCAGGATTTTTCAGCTTCTGATGCCCAGCCAGCGAGCAGGCTGGAGGGGCACAAGAAGTTGGGAGGGAACACAGCCAGGGCAGCTGACCCAAACTGGCCAAAGGGGTATTCCATACCGTGTAACGTCATGTCTAGTATATAAACTGGGGGCAGTGGGGCTGGGAGGGATCGCTGCTTGGGAACTGACTGGGCATCAGTTGGCGAGTGGTGAGCCATTGCATTGTGCATCACTTGTTTTGTATATTCCAATCCTTTTATTGTTATTATTGTCATTTTATTATTGAATTATTATCATTATTAATTTCTTCCTTTCTGTTCTTTTAAACTGTTCTTATCTCATCCCGCTGAGTTTTACTTTTTTTTCCTTCCCATTCTCTCCCCCATCCAACTGGGGGGCAGGGGAAGTGAGCGAGCAGCTGCGTGATGCTTAGTTGCTGGCTGGGGTTAAACCATGACAGTCTGTGACTATGATGTCATAGCCATGAAAAAGTTTGCTAAGAGACACAGATTTTGACACCCGCCTCACGCACCTATATAATTTTGCGCTATATGTTACAGGTTGCATGTATAGCAGGCAGTGAGAGAGTCACATATTGATTTGATAAAGCTAAGCACTCATAAGAAGGTCCTTACAAAATAGTATACAATTATCTGAAAGAAACTGGAAATTATTTTGCTATCCATCGGCCATGGAAAATGTGCTATTTTATATATTTAGAGAACAGTAGCAGATGTTCATAACTCTGAATTATCCTATGAGAAACTCAGAATAGGTAAATATTTGCACAATATCTTTGTGGGCTTGGTAACAGTTTATTGTTTCTGATTATTTCATGTGTCCACACAGAAGTGTCTACAGTGTAGACATCGTTATTCATCAAAAAAACCCCAAAGGCTGGTTACAGCCAGACTGATACAAAGAACAAGAGGCCTCCTTGACACCTATGCCATCCCTCAAGCTGTAATGAAGTCCCAAAGGAAGATAAGGCCCATGCAGGCACAATCTTTGACTCACTAGAGCTCCATCAATATGTGTCATTTTGAAAAAGAAAAGATTATATTCCTGAAGATTCAAAAATCTGTGTTTGTAGACAGGACTCATAATTAATAAGAATCTACTTTTCCTTTTGTAGCCTTAAAAGTAGTTTCTGCCTCTTACCAGAGCTTCCCTTCCCCCTCCCCCCAAAGGAGGAGAAGCTACTCTCTTTAAAATGAAAATATTGAATCTCTGAAGCAGGAGGAAGGACTGATTCCTTCAGTGCATCCGCAGTGTAAATGAAACATAATGACAAAGATTGCACAAGAAAAGTGGTAGGTCCTTCCTCCAGTTGAGAACATTGAGTCTTACTGCAGCTTAGCCAGGCTCCTTGGTAATAAAATAAATAAATAGACAAATAAATTTTAAAAGACAACCAAGAAGCAATAAAAGCAAAGAATTTTTTTTCCCCAGAAAGGCATTGTCTGACAAAATGGGGCTTAATTCTTGTCCTTTAGAGAGGCTGGTGGTTAGAATTTATTAAATTTTAATGATTGAGTTGGGGAGGGGGTTAATATAATAAAGCTTAGGTTGCTATTAGCAATACCAAACAAATTACAAGGGATGGTCGTCATTTTCTACTGGGAAACCTGACAACTGGCCAAACCAATTGTTCTTAAAGGTGAAAACAGTTTTAAGCTCTGGAGCATAAATCAGAGGGCCCAGCTTGGGAAGAAATATGTCCACAAATTCTAATCTAAAATATACTGAGTATTCTGGTTCGTTCCAGCTAAGCATTAAACAAGTATTATAAGAGCATAAGTGTAATTCCACCTTTTTTTTTAATTGGTTTATTTTTAGACTTTTATCTTTCTTTGTGCCAACTGGTGGTATTGCTCCTGTAAGCAGAAAAAAGGATAGCAAAAAATATTTTGAAGGCAAGCACAAAAGTCAGCTGAAAGTCTGCCTAGCCGCTGTCTCTTTTTCAGCTAGTAGTTTATGTATTTGACATACATGCATTCTTGCCTCTTTAGTCATGCTTTTTCAAGATATTGTGCTATAGGTCTGTTGAATTTATGCATACTGCTTTCCGACATAGTAATAACTCAGAAGGAATTCTATCTGTCGCATATTTCATTATCTATTATGAATCAGCAATGGAAATAGCATGACATTTCTGGGTTTTTTTAAATGCATCTTTATTGTCTGCATAATAAATAGTATTTTGCTTTAAAGAAACAAATCAAAGTTATCCTATCTGCAATTCTATAGGTAGTAAGGAAAAAATAAGCTTGGGATTTTTTTAGAAATAGTTTATTTTAATTTTTGCAAGTATTGTAAGATAAGAAAACCTGATAGAAACTTCAGTCACATAATTACTTATTGATGTGTTTAACTTTCAGAGCCAAAAAAATCCTATTTCTTGGGCATTACCTATATGTTTATAATAAAACCTGTGCTTTGAAAAAATTAATTTCTTATTACACTGCTACACCTAGTCATAATTCCTCCACCCCAGCCTAGATCATAGCTCATCCTGGACAATGCGGTACAGTCACAGGTTGCAAAATATTTTTCATAATAAATAATTTCCATAGATTTCCCGAATACTTCCAACTACCTTTCTAATCGAGAAGAGGGTTTTGCCACGTTACCCAGGAGCTGTATGGAAAGAAGTGGCTTAATTTAGAAAGTTTTGTGGTTTAACCCCAGCAGCAATTAAGCACCACGCATCCACTCACTCAATCCCCCTGCCCAGTGGGATGGGAGAGAGAATCGGGGGGTGGAGGGGGGGAACCCTTAAGGGTTGAGATAAAGACACTTTAATAGGATAGAAAAGGAAGTGATAATCATAACAATAATTATAATAATAACAATAATAATAGAATACACAAAATAAGTGATGCTCAATACAATTGCTCACCACCAACGCCCAGCCAACCCCCAAGCCGCAGTGCCCCCTTGGCCAACTCCCTCCAGTTTATACACTGGGCATGACGTCCCATGGTATGGAATACCCCTTTGGCCAGTTTGGGTCAGCTGCCCTGGCTGTGTCCCCTCCCAACCTCTTGCGCCCCTCCAGCCTTCTTGCTGGCTGGGCATGAGAAGCTGAAAAATCCTGGACTTAGTATAAACAGTGCTTAGCCACAACTAAAACATCAGTGTGTTATCAAAATTATCCCCATCCTAAATCCAAAACACAGATACTAAGAAGAAAATTAAATTTATTCCAGCCAAAACCAGGACAAAAGTTTAAAAAGCCCTACTTTGACTTTAGAGTGGGGTTGGGGAACTTTGAGGAAAACTTGTCATTTTTAAACAAACTTACATGCAGTTAAGCAGGCACCTTTGTCAATAGGTCGTCTGGCAGGAGATCATATCTTATTAATGAAGGTGTAACTCACTGGTCTTCATTGTCTGTGGCACAGTAGGTATAAATTCTGCAAAACAACAGACCAGTCAATGACAATTTTCATGTTTCTATACAAGAATTACTACAACAGGTGGAATATAGAAATGAATAAATCACCTAAAGCAACAGAAGGCCAATACTTTATCTGCACGATTATTCTAAAAAAAACCCCCAAAACAAACAAACAAACAAACAAAAAAACCCTACACACACACAAATTATTCCTGTTATTTCCATTTCTAATTTATACCTCTTTTGATCCAAGATGGAGTCCGCAAACTTCTCATCTTCTCAGCAATTACAGTATAGGAATGAAGGTACTCCTCATACTATCAAAAACTAAAATACTTTAAAAACTGTGAACATATCATTAACTTTGAGGAATGACTCCTGATGCATTCACAGGTCTCTTCCCTGCCTCTGTTCATGGACTACTCTGTAATCAGTGCTGCTGTGAAACATTGCTCTTAGTGCTCTTTCACATTTTACAAGCTACTCAGATTTTTCATTCTTGCTTCTGGAATCATCTGGAATTTTTTTTCCTTCTTCTCTCTCTTTGTCCCTCTCCACCTTCCCAAAATAAATTACCCTGTTGCTGAACAAGGCAGCACTCATACACGTCACTTACACAGCTCAGCTTCCGTGTTTCTGTGGAACAAATGACAGGATTGTGCAGCTGTAGAAGGGCATGACCATTGGCAAAAAACCAGCAGGTCCTTCACCTGTTTACACTTAATTTCTGATTTTAAATGTCTGAGAAGCAGTTTGGGAACAAGCTTTGTCATCTAGCTCTCTGCAAGAAATTTCACAGGTCTCCTCCCTCAATTCGTTACAGTAAGCATGTATTGGTGGATGTCTAGCTATTTAAGGTGGTTGCTAGTTTCAGACAATTAACTCTGCTGCAATATCCTCCTCCCTGTGCAGTGTTACAGTCAGTCCTTCCTCCGCTCCCTCAACCTGGCAATTACCTGCTTCACTCAGCATGGGAGCAGGGCCGACCTGGAGCTATAGCGAGAGCCACGTTTCACTCCTTTTTGTTGTCTGCTAACTCATAAAGCTTGTTTACCTGCAGACATTGGTGAGCCTCCATGATGTGTGGTGCCTCCGAGCCATCAGCTCACCCAGTACCCCTCAAGATAATCATCTCACTATCATGTTTCTAATATATCGTACACTGCTGAGAAATAATGCAATAAGGAAACATGTAATTCAAAAAGGACAGAGTGGTATGCCTTTTCTCTTGCAGGCTTGGTGGCCTTTTCATTTTCTTTCCTAGTATCTTTACCTGAAGAATTTTCTTTTTTTTGCCGGTATGCTCCTATTTCGTTTCTGTAGCCTTCAGTCATTCTAATATTTTTGAAAATAACAACACGCAGCCACCTATACTGTCTGGTTTTGTCTCTCTAATAGTTTATTCTTCTGATTTGTGGTTATTTTCCAGCTAGAAGATTCATCCCACCACAACTTATTGATGCAATTATGTAAACTTTTCCCTTTTTTTTCATTAATTCTTGTGCTTTTACAAGTCTTTTCCATTTTACACCTGAAACAAATAGACGATTGGCTGTAAGGATGAATCCCACAAGGTGTGGAAGAGGCCAAAGGGGAGGAGATGAAAATAACCCATTTAGTTCGTCTGGGAATATGATACATATATGTGACCTATCCCAAAATTCCTACCCCTGTGGTCACTCTTTTACTTTTGTGAATGGGTTAAGAGACAGGAATTATGATTGTTTGTTATACATTATTTATAACAAAACTATTCAATGCACGTATGTAATTAGGATTTTCACAATTAACCTTAGCACTTTCCTGATAATTACAAACTACTTTCATTGTAACTAGAATAAAAATGCTTAAAGAAGTGACAAAATTTTGCTTCTAATTTTAGCTTTTTGAACAGTCTTCATTCTCATTCATTTCACTTCCTGGAATTATTGCATTCTGCATCAGATTATAAAGCTTAACCAGAGGGTTACATGTTAAAAAAAAAAAAAAATCCGGGCTGGCAAAGCAGCTTATTGATGTCTTTAGACTGTGGTATGAGGACGGTATAAAACACTGTGTCAAACAGAATTTTAGCCAGGAAAAGCTCTTGGCTTTCAGAGAGTATTGCTTTGGAATCTAACCATATTTCTATTTTAATTACACAGGGATGCTAAATAATAACTTTTTCCAATATACTTCACTGTGCCTTAGAAAACATGATAATGTAACTTTTACAGTATTAATATAAAATATTTGTCTCTATCGGAAAAAATGGAAAATAAAATTAATCCTGATATATCTTAACCTTAAAATGGTATGAATTTAGAGGTTGGATTTTTTTTTTTCATAATTGCTTTTATTTTGCATTGATATAGCAATGACCAGATAGTGGCCTTAACTTTAGAAGCATTCTTACAGTAACTTATCTTTTTATTATTCTGTGTAAAGTAAGACTAATTTATGAAGGATATTATAATACTTACCACAATTTCTTCTATAAGAACACTAGTTCTGAAGGCAGGCTACTTTGAGGTGTAATGAGCATGTCAGACTGGCTTATATGGTAAAGTTCCTATACCACTTGCACAGTCATTATAACCTCAGGATACATGCTGAAATGTATGAAACTAAATACAATGTAGTTTTTGAGCAAACTGTCTATAATGAGCACAACTTGTGTATCAAGTAGGCATTCTACATGGATCCAAATATGTATTCTCGATTTTATTGAGCTGGTAACATTTTTTTAGTGCAACTTTTTTAATCTCTGTAGAATAGTAGAATGGCTGAGGTTGGAAGGGACCTCTGAAGATCATCTAGACCCACCCCTCTGCCCAGAGATATGAAAGCATATAAAAATGAAAAACAAAAATTATTTATGTATAAATGCAGTCGAAGTTTCTACTGATATAAAAACAAATATACCAGCATGTTTTTCTTTTTAATCATCTATATCTTCACTCAGTAAAACCAGAGCTACAGAACCTGCCTACATAAGTGTAACCTGAGTTCTGCTGAAAATGTAGTTCCTACCTAAGACATATAGATCACTTTTTCAATGCTGTAATAAATAAAAACATGATTGTAGTAACAAATATATAGATACAGTATAAACATATATATTGTATATACAGTACAGTACTGTATATATAATAAGTGTTCAGGGACAGGCTGCATCGATAATCAAACTATGTTCATTCCTTCAGCAAAATTTATATTGCATCTCTCTGACACTGGGTTTTGCTTTATATCATGGTACTTTGAAAATTGAAGCAATTTTATTCACTTATTGAGTGTCCATGTTGTCTTAGTTTCTAACCTATGCAGAACTTCTTCAGTGACAAAGCTGCCAAAAGCTCCAAAAAGCTATGTGCCTAGCTTCTCTGTGTTATGCGTATATAGAAAACACAAATTGCATCTCAGGGGAAGGAAATTATGATGGCTTTCTTACTTAATAAGGTTATATGCTTAGACTTCTGCTGATATCTTCACATGCCAGGACATGGCTTCTTGCCCTGAGGTGAAATCATGCGAATTGCTTTCACAGTTACTCTACATCTGCTGTCTTCCCCAAAGTTTTAAATCTGAATATATCTAGGGGCCAGCTGTGTGCTCAATTTTCATTTTTTTCTTTCTGGGATAGTTGGCTAGAGGTTAATCTACTGATCAAGTTGCCACCCAAAAAGCAAAATATTCATTATTTAGAGGAAATGTTTCTGGGGAAAAAAAAAAACCAAAAAAAAAAAAAACAAAAAAAAAACCAAAAAAAACAACAAAAAACCAACAACAACAGCAACAAAAAAACAACAACAAAAAAAACCAAACCAACACCCAGATTTTAAAATAAGGAAACAGATTATCCCTCTCCCTGCCTTCTTCTTTGTAAGGTTTACCCTGAAAGCCAGACAAAGCTGGACTTTCTTAAAAATTCTACACAGATATGTCACTGTCCTCAGTGAGTCACTTCTTATTAACACTCATCCCACTGATTTGGCCTCTGAGTGCTAGCAAAACAGCTGTGTAACATTGGGGATGCTTGGAAATAACCAATCAGCAGATAATAAAATTCATTGGGAGAATATTTTTAAGATCCACTTAATTGTCTTCCTCTTTTCAAGAGCCTCTCTGAAGTTAGAGACACATATTTACATAAAAAAGTAGTATGAAGTTTCATTTAAAGATAAAGCTGACAATACAAACTTAAAAGCAACTCTTCCACAGTATCTACAGCTTCATGTTGAGGAGTCTAATTGGATATCAATCCATGGGGCCAGTCTTGCAAATATTTATGAGTCTGTGTGAAATCTTAAGAGTTGCATGAAGTTAAGCATGTAAGTTTTATTGCTTTGAAAGCTGTTAGCATTCATTGTAATTTCTATTAATATTATGTAAATCTTTATGAGACTGTAATAAAACTGTAGGAATATTAAAAAATTTTCTCCACTATAACTTTGGTCTGCACTAACCTGCAAGCTTTTCCAAAATTCCAACCTGCCAAAGCAATTTACAGTCAGTGACAGGTCTATTGTCTATTCTAACAATTTCTCATTTCTGTCTTCTTTTGACCTTATTGACAGTTTCTTCCTTAATATTTTCTAATCCTTATTGGCACAAGTTTGCTATGAAAAATGTATGTTCAGAGCAGTGTGGCATCCTATTTTCTTCTCCTTTTTTGGGGTGGGGGAGAGGGAGGTAAGAATATAGAAGTAAAAATGACAAATTATACAATCCATGTTTACCATTTATTCAATTCTTGATTCGGAGCAAGTAACAGAGAGGTTAGGTTTTCTTTCTGTGACATCTTTTTAACACAAAATGCAATAGATCCTATATTGTTAATGAAACAATCAAAGTATAATTACAAATTTTGGTTAATGAATGCAGTGAAATTAACAACCAGGTTTTAAAGAAATATATGAAAATTAAACTTTTAATACTAACTATGAAAGCTCCTGTGAGAAATTTGAATGCAAGAAAGTATTCATTTGCAAAAAACTTATCCAAAGCGAACCAATACCAGCCAGTCATTGAACACTTGTCCTAACTGCACAGGATACAATAATTTATTCAAAAGATAGGAATGATGTAGGATAAAGACTTAACAGAAGATTGCAGAGCTCATGGCAATTCACAGTTATTGGTCACCTAGGATAAAATACCGGTGACAGATCTGCCATTCAACTTTTGCTGCTAATTCAATATATTCTAGTGTAAGTAGGATCAGAGAATGCTGAAAGCATCTGCTTCCACAAAATACATTTTCTTTATCTGTGCATTAAGCAAGGAAAAAGATAAGAATGAACCTGAGAAAATATAGCAACAAGCCAATAAACTATAGAAAGTCTTAAAAATGAAACAAGAAAAAAAAGAAAAAGAAGGGCTAAATTTCTCAGTAAATGTAGTTATAAAACTACTGTATCTAGCCTGAGAAATTCTTTGTGAGTGATTGAGTCCTTTGTGATTTAAAGGATTTGTGATATTTCATTGAAAAATTTCCTGATTACGGAAAACGGGGGCCTGAACACATGTGAGGCATTAAGCTTTTCAGCAGTACATTAATCCCTTGTTATGTACTTGTGTCTTTTCCATTACCATACAGTAAATTTGCAAAGAATGGAACATATGGCATGCATTCTTGGGTTTTTTTTCTGCACACTGCCAATGATTCTAAGTAGTTTTTTTCTGTTTCCAAATGCTGACTAAGAACATTAATATTCTAGTTTGATTTCAAATCCTTTCCTGAAAGCGTATTTTAGCCTTTTGACTCCTCAGATACAAAGAATTATTCATATATTTTAGGACCCCAGACTTACAAGCAAATCAGCGAAATTATGTTTCTATTTTTGTTCATAATTCCCATGAAGGCAACAGGGATCAGGCCAGTAAAAGCTGATAACATTCTTTTAAGCCCCAAAATGCAAATTTACTTACCTGAACATTTAACGTATTAACCCCAAATTTAGCTGCATCTCTATATTTCTCTTTTTACAGTTTTATCATTGGAATTCATTTTGAATTATTGTACAGCTAATTACCTGGTTTGGCCACAATTCCTGGATGAGATTCTTCTATTAAAGACTACTGTCTGTTGACCCTGGAAAAATCTTCAGACCACTGGCTTTTGACAGCAAACCACCAGTGTTTTCAGACGGGGAATTGTTCTTTTTGTGCTTGTAATAAGTAATATAAAGATTACTGAATTTTTAAGCTCTATATATTAACATATTAACTACAAGATTATAGATTTGAGATTACCTACATGAAAGAATTCGATATGAGTCTGCTTTTGGTACATGAACTGTCATTGTTTTGTCTTGTGAAATTAAATTTAATAGCTGGTTTCACAAGACATAAAGAGACACAAGGGATGAAATTAAAAATTGAGTTAGACTCTGACAGTATTTCACATAACTCATGCTAACATCAGTCTTTTGGGGTTTTTTCCTAATGCATAGCAGGGGAAATACCTGTGGTTTTTCTTTCATCAGCCCTTATCCTTTATGAGTTGTGCTTCTTTTAAAAAGACTAGCATGTGAGCTATTTTGCATCCTCTTTTTTTTGCATAAGAAAAAAAAAAACATTTTATAGAAGGCTAAACCAGTGTGTTTCCCTAAATAAAAGGTTTTAGCAGATCAGAAACTAGGACAGCACCTCATCATTATTTACTCTGATACTACATTTTTACAGAGATAAAGCTATGTTCATGGTGAGGTCTTTAAATTTACTGCCCTTTGACTGACTTTATCAATGTTCATATTCATCTTTCCTTTTCTCTTTGAGAATGGTATTTCTGCAGGGAGAGAGAGGGGGATGTTGCTGGAGGAGGTTTAAAAGCAAAACTCTTGAGAATTCTCCCTGGTCACAGATTAATTATAGTTTCTTTTACCAACTTTCAACTACCAAGCCATAAAGTCCAGACCCCTGTTTTATATGTGCAAGATATGGCATTCAAAGTTACAGGCAATAAATATGGCTGCAGTGTATTTATTAATAAAGAAGCAATTGCCACCCTCTTTTACTGTGGGTTCTGTGCAATGGAAAAGATAGTTTGTAGGTGCAGAGTTTATCCAAAAAAATCAATTTATCCAGACTGAAAGTGTCCCTAGCGGGCTAAAAGGGCCAGTTTGAGAAACAGAGTAAGTCTGATGAGTAGTTGCTCCCTTTTCATACCTATCCTTCTTTTCTGCTACCCTTCCTCCCAAGGACACTCCTTCCCCTCCCTGCAGAAAGCAACCTGCCTTCAAAAATCCCTGTACCTTTCTCTTGGTAAGGTCATAAGGCAAGAAAGTGCTGCCACTAACCCCGCTCCCTCTGCAGCCAGTTTCTCCCTGCTGCAGCGACCAGCAAGGGTAACCCTGAGAAGCAGAGGAGGATGGATGGGCGCTGTGGGTGCTGGGTTGATGGGCAGTGGAGAGGTCCTGCAGCCAGGCAACAGTGCTACCACCAGGTCACAGAGCTGAAAGCCCAGCCCCGCTGAAAGACCCTAGTAGGGCTGTGGGAAATGCCACCAGGACATCTAGGAGACATCCATATAACAATTTCTTCCTCTGTTTTCGAGAGGTACAATTGACACATGGGCTCAGGAGGAAAAAAAAAGTGAGAAGCAATCTTCACCTGCATTACAAGCTACAAAGGACAAGTCACTTCTAAAGCCTTCAGCAGGCAAATCCATACTTATTAAGATCTTTTTTGTGAAGCTGCTAATGTTTGGGATTGGCTTGGAGTTTTAATTAAGGCTGTTATTTAATATTCATACCACACCTGTGCCTAAAAGCCAAGCAGGCTGATGCCCCAAAATTCTGGGCACTCTTCTAAATTAATCTTGTTAAACATATGTGCAAAGTTGGCCATTACTACTTCTGAATTCCGACTTTAACATTTCAGTACATTTCCAGTTTCCTGTTCTCCTGAATCTTGATGGAAATAGTGTTTCTTCAATTGGCATAGCTTACAGCACAAGCTGGGAGATTTCAGCATCTGAGATCTCGTCCTCTGCCAATATCGTCTAGCACTTTATCTAACTCAGGAGGAACACAGCAGTTATTTTATTTACACAGCCTAATTATTGCAGTCGATCTGTTTGGCAGTTATTAGAGTGTTATTGCTAAATTTATTGATACACCTGCTACTGGCTTGGCTGTTGTGGTACATGATTTCTGTTTACACAAACTTAAATATTGTATCTTTGTATATTATACCACTACCAACCCTCACTTTTATGAGCAACTACAAAACAATTTTCATGTTAACTTGAAAGACTTGTGGAGAATTAAAAAAAAAGGAAAAAAAAAACCCCACAACTATTTTTTACAAATCTGTACCTAAAATTCGTGTATTTAGCAGTTCTGAAGACTTTTATCACAAACCAGGAAGTCCCAATGACTTCCAGAAAGCCTTAACTTCTTCTGCCTGAGTTTGGAAAAAATAAACTGATGCTATGAATTTAAAATCAATGTGTGTTAAGCACTTTTTATTTTGACATGTGTCTTTAGGAAAGCTGAAAATCACTTCTGAAAATTCTACCTGGCAAACTAAAATTTGCCTATAAATACAACATGTAGGCTGTCAGAGACTTGCCCATGGTCAATGCATTGACATTCAAATAAGGAACAGAATGTTCATAACAAATATTATTCAGCAGTTCCAGTGGATTTTATTAGAAGTAGTTACACATTAAACTTTTTTCTTCTTCCTTTTCTTTTGTTTTGTTTTCTGTTTAACCGAAAAAGGGAAAATATCATGGCCTTGGATAGCTGTTAGGCACGTATCTCCCTCAGGATTATATTGGTTCTACTTGCTTCAGTCCCATCACTGCCTTTGAAAATTCCCCAAAGATACTACAGCTAGATCATCTACATGTAAGGATTAGGCTGGCACAGGAGCTAAAGCTACAAAGAGGTAGGGCCAAAGCAGAGCACTGTTCCTGCATGGGATTCCATCAAACCAGCACTGAAACCCACTAGGCATACATTCACCTATCTACATTTATTCACAGATCTGAAGCCTTGACCCAACTTTTATTAAAGTAAAATGTTATTTTTGCAGCAACTATCTTTTTAATAAAAATAAAACAATTTTTTCTTTCTCACAGCATCTGTTTCCAAGAAGTGTCCTTAGTTCAGTGCTATGTCAACATTTAATTTAATACAGTTGTTATATCATGAGATTCTTTTTTTTGTATCCACATAAATGTTTTGGTTTAGATGTTTGTATGCTCTTGGAAGCCAATACTGTGCAGATGCACATATTTGCTACTTTTTTTGTTTTGTTTTTTTTCAGGTAATATCAAAATTATCAAACAAGTCTACGCTATCTCAGGTATGTTAGTCACATTTTAAATATGCCAAGGTTGACTTTGAAACACGCACACAATTATGACCAGAGCGAAGCTGGAAAAACTCCTACTGACTTCCAAGGTTTCAGAATGAGACTTTAAATACATCCTGCAGATAGTTCTGCCATTGTCCATTTTATGAGTAACAGCTTATGATCTTTTCTTCCAGGTGCTGGATGTGGATATCTTACTATAGCACCTGCATTTTAAATACGTGTTTACCCTAGCCAAAGTTTTGAGTACGGGTAACGCTCATTCTCTATAGTGTGTAGGCTGCATCACTGCCAGCTCCTGTACAATTTGATCATCCTGACAGCCTTCAGATGACTATTATGGTTGACAATAAGGCTGTTATATTTTATGTAGACAGGTCTTTTGCCACTGTTTTAAATTCTTACCTTTTCATACATCTCAGATGGAAAGAACCTAGTTCACTAAATCTGTCAATGTATACTAAGAGAAAAGCATTCATTTAATGGAAATATGCTGTAGAATGCAGCAAAATTAAACCCATGCTTCAAAACATTTAGACCAGATACTAATAGGGGCTTAGAACATTTGGACAAATTCCCCAGATCTGCATTTCCACCCAGCCAATCTTACTTGGCCTGAATGATGGGAAATTTGACTATACAAGCTCATCTGAGGTTTTCTATCTAAAGTTAATAGTGCCTTAATCAAGCTTGATTAAGAGGAGTAGCCTGAAAAAAAAAATGAAATAGTATCAACTTTTTCTGAAACCATGAAGTTGCATTTGGCTGTACTCTTCAGTGTGACATGTGGAGTTTGTTAATTTGACCTGGAACCTGACTCTGCCTTAGTCCATCCACCTACTATCAATAAATACAGTAAGTTGCACCATGGGAATAAATGGAAATATTTTTGAGTTATGGCCTGATCCTGACATGAGCTCCATATTGGTGTGTCTCAGCACTCATGACCAGTATATTTTGTTACCATGAAACAATACATTGCTTTCTTACACTGTGCTTTAATTAGTACCTAAAGTACAGAACCCAGGTTGTTGAGTCTAAATTGCCTTGGTTCCAACATCAAACATTCAAATTGCATTTTTTTTAAAAAAGCAGGTGTAGCTCTGCTTTTCAATGACCCAGTTCTGAAGTTGACACTGTCACACCACTGGTGCATTAACAGGACTTTGTATAAACTGAAAAATTTGTCTACTATCCCAGCAGTGGTTTCAGTTACAACAACTAAGAAGGATACAGAGGACGTTCAGGCTTGAGCTGAACTGGTGTAAATGCTACTTATACATTATAAATGGTTCCATATGAAAATGCAGAATTATATGAATTACAAGCCTCAGTTCTTTCCCTTGGTCCACCAGGAGTCTGAGTGTAAAATTCAAAAGAAATAATGCCTCAGCAAAGCAAGATTAATCTACTCAACCGCACATATGGCTTATGGCTTGTAAGAACCAGTCATGTAATCTTTCTTGGTAACAAAACATATCGCAGTGAGTTCACTGGCTATGTCACTAGTGAGCTTTTTTAATTTGTTTATATTTTTCTCACGTATGCACATATAGCCATAGTTGAGGAGGAAAGCTATGGAAGAGGTCCAAAAGAGCTATCTCTAAAGAGAAAATGAAAGCTGTGCTACATCTGGGTTTGTTCCAGGATGAACACCAGAAGAAATTGTATTTCTGCAACATCAGGCTCTGAATTTTACCCTAGTATGTATTATCTGCTATTTTAGACAGAGCTCAAGGGAAACGGAAATATAAAGAAGACACTCCCTTCAATTGTAGAAGATGAAGATGAGGATGAGGAGGGAGAAGAAGAGAGCAGCACCCTTTCACCAGTCCATACAAGAAGCACAAATTGCTCTCAGCAGAAGAAGGCTGGAAGCAACAAAAGCCACCTAGGGAGAAACTTGAAGCAGTTGGCCTCTGGAACGGTGCCCTTTCATTCACCCACCCATGCTTGCAGTTCAAACCCCTCAAGAACCAAACATGAAACGGAGCTCCGTTACTACTCCAGAAGGAAGGAGAAAAACCTTAAGTTACACCTTTCAGCACTGACCACCAGTGGTCCACCTGACCTGAGCCCAAGGTAATAGGAACAGTTCTTTTCTCCTCAATCATGTAACTCCTATTAAAAATATCATGATTGTTACACTATAAAATATTTCTTTTTCTTTAATAGTTGATACTTTTGTTCATGCCACAGAGAAGGATAAGTCCTCTTATTGTAGGAACTATTATACACTATCCAGAATGTTATGACTTTAGGACTTTATTGCAAAATAAATTATTTCTACCATTAAAAAGGGAAAGTATTGCGCAATTATGAAAATTACTATTTGAATACTCTGGCTTTCTGGTATCATTTTGTCCTTCGATATTAATATGCATTCCCACAATAGCACTGTGAAATATTCTGACTCCATCAGAGAGACAGCAATTTAGAAAGCAAGTAGATGATAATATAGCATAGCTGTTCAAATACAAAAATTACTGGAGTAGAGGACTGTAATGGAAAACTATTGTCTAGTAATTTTAGGAAATATTTACTTCTTTTTTACATTAGAGAAAGGAAACCTGATAATGCAAGTTATGTAGAGAGTAAATATGGAGTTGAGAAACTGTTTTTCTGAGACATTTTATATAAACAAGAGTCATATAATAGTTTATTGTGGTACAATTAGTGTATAATTTTAAATATTTCCATTTTTTACCTTTATGTTACTTGTAAGGTGATTTATGTATCTTACTTCTAAATTGCTGCAATGTAATAATTAGCTATTAACCAAGAGGTTTGGGATCAGTTTTTCACAGAAATGACAGTCACTTTTTTCACATACAAGGAGCTGCGACAGTTAATCTTCCAGTTCAGGTTTTGGGTTCTATAATTTGAAGTATTTTACATGTTCAAGAACTTCCTTTATTCACTAGAGGAGGAGTGGTAGTTTCAGCAACGTGCCATTGCAAACTTGAAATAGCCAGAGCTTGACCAATATTTGTTTAGCTCTGTCAAGGCACCTGTCCCTAAGGATGCAATCATAAAAAGGACATGGAAAATTATATAGAAATATTTCTCCCTCATCATATATTTGATCAATGCAGTTACATTTCAAATAGGAGCAGGACAGAAACCGATTTTAGTTTTGTCAATACAGGGGAAGATAATGTGTTGAAAACCAGCTTCTACACTAGCAAAATGGAAATGCATAGTGGATATTTTCTCATTTCTTTCATAGATCTCACATGAATTTGGCTCAGGTCAGCTATGAGTAAAGGTCATTACATAACAAGTGGTAATTCAGGGAAAAGCTACCTTTCATATTTTCTGCTGCTATGTAATCTTATTGTAATCTCATTATTGTTCTGAACATACGCAGCTAGACATCAGGACCCAAGGCTGCAAGAGCAAATGTGAAACAAGTACTGTTGCATATATTATTATTTCCTATTTCCATTCATAATTTTATAACTGCACAATGATCCTGTTAATAGGCTGGAAAATTGGCCCAAGATGTATGTGTTTCTCAGACTTTGTTTTCCAGCCAAAACACTTTAATATTATTTCCCAGAATGAATTTATAGTATTAGAACATTTAAACTGACAAGTTAAAACCACTTTAAAAGAGCCTTAAATGTTTCTTAGTAAGTATTAAAGAGAAAATAAGACCTTAATTAAGATCCTCCATTTTGTTTGCTGTTGGACAGCAGTGGAAGGGGAAGACAAGACTCTGGTTGAAATGTCCAGTCACTGCAGTTGTGAGGTGTTTAACCACACTTTGTCAAGAGAATATACTTTGTCTGCTTAAGGAATTTGTTCTACCATGGATGTTCCCCAGAGTAAGCCAACCAGAACTCTTCACTGGTGCTTCAGGCTCTTTCTTTGTACACCACAGTACAGAGGGCAATAAAGCACAGAGAATGGGTAAAATATTTACATAGTTCTGGGCACAAGGAAGAGAAGCCAGCATCCTAACTTCTAGGATACAGTTGTAGTCTTCCCAATCACTTTTCGGATACTGCCTATGAAGTAGGAGAGCATCAAGAGGAAGAAAGTGTAAGTGATAATAAAGGCAGTCCTGGGAGAAGGCATTTATGTGTTTGAATCTCCTCAGGCCCACATGGATAAGTGCACTCTAGCCCTGATTGACTGGATAGAACTGGTCACATGTTAATCTTTTCTGACTTTTTGGCTTCTAGGAATGGAGGTGTCTGTCTTCAGGAGAAAAATCAGGGCTGTACAATAGCTAATTCACAAAGGGGTGAGACTTCCCAATTACTTTTTTTTCCCTCATGTTTTCAACTCACTAGATTTTGTCGCTCCGCAGCTAGTTCCTTGTATATGAATAAGCATCTTGCCCATTTGCTATTTCCGACATAGAAGCCTGTCTTTTTACTCTCCAGAACTAGCTATTTTGGCTACTATGGTTTCTTTTTAGTCTGATCTTCAAACACTTTAAAGAATATAGCACCTGTAAATTCCAAGACACGTCTGAGTAGGTTTTCCCTCGTGTGCTTTAAAGGCAGTTAAAATGTTATCACTTTATATAATTAGAAATCTCTACAAAAGGGATATTGGTGTTTAAAATTTGCTTTTTGAAGCAGTGAGGCCAGATGACATTAAATAGGTTTTATAGCAAATTTCAAACAAAGCAGGTTTTCAGCTGCAGATAACAGTACAGGCCAGAGCAGCTTAAGCACCACATTTGATTCTCACCTCCTCCCAGAGGCTGGTTAAGACTAGAGTGAAGTCTAGTAACATCCAGCTGATGTCATGAACACTCAGACATGACACAGAGCCCCTAAACCCACATGAAAAGCCAGGAAGGACAACATATGGTATGCATGCAGAGCTCTAAGTTACATGGGTCTTTCCGGTCAAGAGGTTTGTTTGAGAATATCCTTATGTAGATGGAAAGTTTAATTTCCATCATCACAGAGTTATCACGATTGAGAGGCCAAGAACTGCCTGTATTCACCCTTCCAGATTAGTATTTAAGTCATCATCTGCCTACTGTAAGTCAAGTTCTGAATCTTGTGCCTGGACAAAACAAGAAATTGATGCTCCACATCTGTCAACTTGCAGCTTTTTGAGTCACTTTCATTGACTTTAAGATAGTTCTCTTTATAGTACAATTTATTATAAATGAGAACAAAAAATATTCATAATTATATGTTTTTAATAATGTATATTGATTCCTCCATCTGATACCAGTTTTCTATTCTTTATATGCAGCACTTTATTATTATTATTAGGAAATGTTTTTGGGGTTTTTTTTCTTTTTGGATTTCTTGACACTGCAAATTGGAGGTCAACTGCAATGCATGAATAGAGATAACTGACAAAAATGCCTTTTCTGGTAGTTAGATCCAATACCAACAATAATGTAACTGGGACATTGCAGGTTGGTCTACACATCTTCCTATACGCAATTTGCAAACAAGATTGTTCTGCCTGATTAAAGCTAGTTAGCTTTAATCAAATTTGAGAATAGCTATTTTCATGGCAACAATTTTGACTGTGGTTTACAGACATGCTTTCATAAATTTATTATGTTCGGGCTTAGGGCCTGCCTAAGTAAGCCTAATACAAGAGCCTGACTGTTATGTGCAGGGAGATTTAAACTCAACAAGAGCATAGTCAAGCATCTTTATTTTGTGTAGAAGAAAAAATAGCAACAGATTACTTTAGATATGAAAAGCAAACTATATTCAATACAGGTTTTGTTAGGAGTCAGTATATACTGCAGAAGTCATGAAAATTTTGAAACTTCAATTAATTATGTTTGGCTTCACATTCTTTCCTCTAACAGTAAGTTTAATCTTTAGTGACTCACAAGAAGTTATACCAATATAATATTTTTTACTTTTCTCCAAACTTAATGTGGTGCGAAATTTACCATTGCTTACAATGTGCCCTTTAGGAGTAATTTTGGCAACATAATTATGAATGTGATGTTTATGAAACTGCTTATGAAACTGCTCCATCACTCCAATTTTTCTCAACAGAATTGTTGATGGGGTTGAAGATGGAAACCATAATGAGGAAAGCCAAACCTTTGACTTCAGCTCTGATCAGCTCAGGCAGGAATCCAGGTTATCTCCTACAATTGGAGGTGAGTTTTGCCTGGGAAAAAAATCACTCTTTAAAGAAAACAATTTTCATAACTGCTTTTTGTTCCCCTTTGTTTCTTTGATTCTCAGAGTGGCATAAACGGATTTAACATATATCCATATTTTCAGTACTATTTCAGTGCCAGAACTAGTCCTGTAGAAAAATACAACAGGGTCCCAAACGCCATTTCTTGTTTTCCTGCTAACAGACAGTCATGATAAAACAGCTTGCAAAGAGTACTGTATTTTCACGTATTATATTTTACCAGCTGTATTGTAGGATCAGCCGGGAGCCTCATGCTCCCAAACCTTTGGGCATGGAAGGTACTAAACACAAGGACAAAATGCAACATAAAAACATTCTAATTAAAAAAAAACAAATAATAAAAAAAAAATCATAAAGAGCCATATGCAAACTTGGGTCTCAATTTTTATTAAAGATTTTTACAGAAGTGGAGGAGTATGGAAGTACCTAGATTTTTAGAAGTAAAAGAGTGAAAACCTTGAATAGCAAGAGGTTTTAGGAAGACTTACATGACCTACACTCTGAAAAGGCTGATAAAATAGCACCACAGAGGAATAGGGCATGTCAACATGGAAAAGAAAAAGAGAAAGAGACAGAGAGGGATACCAGTGGACGAATGCTGAAGTGACACGACTAGTGCCTTTTCAATACTTTTCAAAATCTCCTCTTTTATGAATAAACAGTCCTCACATGGTTATGTACCTTTTGCATGGAAGCTGTAAGGACACATTTTGTTCCTGTTAAAGCCAAACAGAAAAATAATAACAGAAGCTTAATTGTATCTATGATTTTTAAAAACATTGTGTGACATGTCACAAGGTTGGCACCAGGGTTGTCATTTTCAGTCCTTTCAATGTTCAGACTGAAGCAAGCAGTATGAACTTTTTTTGTCACACTTTTCTTGCATGTTATACACTGAACATTAAACACAAGATTTTATTTTCATTCAATTCAAGTACAAACTATGTTTAAATTTAAAGCATTGGATAAGTGCAAGAATAGCATTACTGTTTCCAAGTTATTATACTTCTCTCATTTACATGCATTTGAATTATTTTCAGAGGCCGAAATTGGTGCTGCTGTGCTTGTTATCAAAGCAGAAGAGACCAAACAGCAGATCAGCAGGCTTAATGACGAGGTAATGAGCTTTTGTGGGGGTTGGAGAATATTAACAATGATTCAAGGAATGTTGAAAAACTCAGAAAACTTGGAAATATGATAAATGTGTGATGAAGAAGTCTGCAAAACTGGATAGGGTTCCTACATTTAGGACAGTTTGGGGCTTTTAACTCTTTCCTAGATTAATTTTTTACATGAAAGCTATATAAAAGTTTGTGTCACAGGCTAGAGCTAAAAACAAAGTGAGGTTAGAATAGTTAGTGTACCTAACTTTCTTGGGATTTATCCTCTTCTGGATGTATTTCTATTTCTCTCTTTCCTCTCATTCTTTCTCCAAGCCCCTTCTTCCAACTTTTCTTGTCTTGGTGAATGCTATGCTTTTGGAGAATTTCCTCAAAAGAAATGCAAATCCAGTCATGTTCAAATTCATATCAAACATTTCAAATCACCTGTGCCTATTTAGAATAAAACAGAATTCCATTCCTTCCTGCTTAAGCAATATGACCTAAGGAATGCAGGGCCAATATTGTTCAGTGGTGCTTTCTATTCTTCCCTTCTAATAACTTCAAACCTGTAATCAACTATCAATCCTGTCATGGTTTAACCCCAGCCAGCAACTAAGCACCACGCAGCCACTCACTCACTCCACCGCCATCCAGTGGGATAGGGGAGAAAATCGGGAAAAGAAGTAAAACTCCTGGGTTGAGATAAGAACGGCTTAATAGAACAGAAAAGAAGAAACTAATAATGATAATGATAACACTAATAAAATGACAACAGTAGTAATAAAAGGATTGGAATGTACAAATGATGCGCAGGGCAATTGCTCACCACCCGCCAACCGGCACCCAGCCAGGCCCCGAGCGGCGATTCCCTGCCCCCACTTCCCAGTTCCTATACTAGATGGGGCATCCCATGGTATGGAATACACCGTTGGCCAGTTTGGGTCAGCTGCCCTGGCTGCATCCTGTGCCAACCTCTTGTGCCCCTCCAGCTTTCTCGCTGGCTGGGCACGAGAAGCTGAAAAATCCTTGACTTTAGACTAAACACTACTTAGCAACAACTGAAAACATCAGTGTTATCAACATTCTTCACATACTGAACTCAAAACATAGCACTGTACCAGCTACTAGGAAGACAGTTAACTCTATCCCAGCTGAAAGCAGGACAAATCCGACACTAAATAGATGTTCTCTGACTAAACTCTTTCATATATCCAGCTACTGCAGTACTTTGGCTAACAAGATGAAAGCATCAGACTTTAACTTCACAGTTATACCGCAAGACTAAAATCTGTTCCTAGCATACTCTGACTTTCACTATGAAGAGGTTAAATACAATTTCTTATTATTCCACATGAGGAAAGATTTAAATAAGTCCAACCACACAGATTCAATTCTTTTTTCCTGATCTCTTTGGTTACCAGAAATGTCAAGTTTTATTTTATTTTTCCTTCTATATTGTGTACACTTAATCTAGTTATTCTTTATTTCCATATATGAAGTATTGGGCTTGTAAACTTCTTTCATCCTGGGTCAGGTTAACTTGGTTATATATCATATAGCTTAAATATCCTAAGCTAAGAATGCATGCATGGTTAGTTAGTCACTATGAATGCATCACCTGATTTGTACATCAAACTGTAGAGTTCAGACAAAAGTCATGCCCCATTGACTACAGTTTTTTATAAGGCTTAGTCAAAGAACTCAAAACTATCTCCAAGGTGTTCATTGACAATACTATTATGATAGAAAATTATATTCCCTATGTAATACTTTTGAAACAGACAATTCGTATTGATTCATTCGTTTTGACTTTGAAGAGGACAGGTATTTTTTAAATATGAAGATGTATTATGTGGTTATCCGCAAGAGCCAACTGGAAAATACATCATGATGGCAGATGTGCTAAGGCAGGCATCTTGTGGATTAACCAAACATTTCAACTGCAACAGTTCTGGGCTTGCCATTGCTTTTCTAGTGAAAAGCAATAAATAAACCTTGGAGCAGGGCACTATGTTAAACAAAAGAAGAAAAAAAACCACCAACAAACATGATGAAGGTCATTTCCCTCCATGCACAATCCTCATTTTTCCCTGCTAACACTATCTGAACAAAATGTTATGCAACTTGCTCACTCACACTAAAATAAAGAAGGAAATATGACCACATGCAGTAAACCACTAAAGTGTCCACACCGGGAAACAGAATCCAAAATCCAGAGACAAACTTTTCGCTGTTCGGAATATGGTTCACTCTTTTATTTTAAAATTGAGGAGAGGGGACCAGTCCATTTTTTCAACATAATATGCTACCTATGAGACTTCACTTGAAATAAGAGATGCTTACCTCCCAAGACTGCTGCAATCTCTCATTGGATAGAGACAGATTTGAATCACTAATTCTTGATTAAACAAGTCAACCAGCAGGTTGTTACGCAAAAAGAAGTCATCACCAGCAGGTCCTTCTTTTCTTTCCACAGGAAGTGTGACAAAAGTAGGTTCATCTATAGTCTCTGTCTGTTGAGCAGGTATTACGAGTCCTGTAAGTAAAAAGAGGAGGATCGCTGGAGATTTAAAGAGAGTACCACCAACTTCTGGAGTGTTGCTGGCTTGGTGTATAGGACAGAATTTGTTTTCACACTGCATAACTGACTGGGGCCTGCACCAACACAGAGTGCTAAGTACTAAAAGTGGAAGCCAAAGAAGGTTTTGGTAGGTTTAGACATCTTTTGGCAACACCTGAACTGATTGACATCTGGCCTGGCTAGTGATAAAACGGCATTAATAGTAATGCAACCAGATGATACAAATAACACAATAATGTTGAAAAAATTCTGAAAATAGTTGTACTTACTGTTTAGTCACAACAAATAAAGATACCTTTCTCTGATTACAGAACCTCACAGAACTTACAGAAGATTATAGAGCTACATGAGGCTACATGAATGATTATGGAAAACCGTACAATCTGGAAAACACACCAGATGGTCTAGGAACCTAAGGGAACATTTATATTCAACTTTGCAGTATTGCTAAGATTAATTTACTGCATGCTGTATAGAGTACACTACATAGAGTACATCTACACTAGTGTAGACATGTTTAAGATTAAGATTGTTGTTAGTGCCTTGCAGTGCTTGGAAGGAGTATTCTCTACTTTCCAAACCTATATTTTGTTTTCTGTCCTTGGTAGGAAGTCCCCTAGCAAAGGCAACAGCATTCTGCATTCTGACCAAGCAAGGGTCTTAAACATAGAAACATATATATCTACATGAGAATTCTCAATTCAATGTGACAATGCATGGGCATACAATATAGACAAATATTGGACTGGGACATAAAAAAAAAGACATGAGAAGTAATTCTGAACTGGTGTAGATTTAGATTTCATAGGTAACATTCTGGGCTCAAATACCAGAGACAGATGGGTATCCTCCAAGTCATCCCATGGATCAAAATTTACACTGAAAAAACTTCATGACTATAAGGCTGCTTAATTGCATATTCTACATGTATTCAAACATGCCCCATCTGGAGTTCCTGAACTGACAGTACTGACTTGGTACTTAGCCAAATAAGCCTATGAGTAGTTTTGCTGGAATACACTAGCTGTTCCTTGGGATTTTTGTTGTTACATTAAGTATTGAACAACACTTGTAGACCCAGTGCTTTTATCATTCCATCACTCAATGATGACCATTAATGGAAGATTATGACTGATGCTACAGGAGACTGCTAGCAGTAGTTAAAATACTGGCAGAGTTAAAAACAAATGTCTCTATTAAGACATGCAGACTCCTCCTGAAAAAGAAAATAAGAGAAAACAGGTCACAAGTAGCCAACAGCAGCAAACATTATCATTAATACATTTTCCAGTGGATATTAGAAGTCAATCAACAAATGCAGAAATAACTGCTTTCATGAAGGGCAATTGTATTACAACAGTTCACTAGTTAGATTAAAAACATTTCAGCTGTTCATTGGGGGAACAAAGGCATGCATCTTCCCATTCAGATATTCAATATGGTCTGGTTTTAGCAAAGCAAAGCAAAGCAAAGCAAAGCAAAGCAAAGCAAAAAAACAGTTACCCCAGAGATAAATCTATAAAACAAGCTATACCCAGCTTAGATATACAGTGGAGCTCTTAGAAGTATTTTAGGCATATGACAGTCACTACATAATCCAAAGGATTACTACCTAAGAAGGGGACTAACAGAAGACGGAGCCTTGATTTCACTTCTCAGATTTTGTTACCTATTAACTTTAGGACTAATGGATGCACAGACTTCCTCTAAGGAGGGTAGGCTCCAAAGTCAGCACTGACACTTTATTAGGCAATGTGAGATAAACTTGAACACACCCCAGATTCCTATTGTATACCTCCATGGTTTGTTTGGCTGCTTAGATAGCTACCCAGCTTCTTCATTCCCTCACCTAACCTCACTTTGCATTTTGAGCCTGAATGAGATCCAACCTGATAAAAGGGAATTTCCCTTCGGTTCAGTATTGCAAGGTGGAGTGGAATAGGACTACTTAATCTCCTACCCTATTTGCCCATTGCACTTAGTCTAAATAATCACTGAATAAAAAAGGCTTGACTTTCATTATAGTTCAGTATGTTCAGTACACGGCAGGCGAGAGAGTTAAGGTTCAGGTTCTTGCTCCTGTAAAAATCCAATTATCTAAGCAATAGTTTCAAGACTAAGTGAACAAAGACAATCCAAATGAAAATGCCACCAATGGAGAGTTTTAGAAAATGTGACGGGCAAAGAAAGATGGAAGGAATTTGGTTTGTTGAGATCTGCTGGAACAGTATGTTTCCAGTGCCCAACAGCATGACACATGTTCTGACCTCGGAAAAGCTTGATTCAAAGACCTGCTACAAATTAGGCAGAGAAAGAATTTAAGAATAGGTCTTCTGCCTTACAAGTACACATCCTTCCTTTGCAGACGTCTGTACTCACAACCTGGTCTTTCCAATGCATTTGTCTGCAAAAACTGATCAGATGGGTGCATCTAAACATTCAGCACTTTTTCAGAGGCACCATTTAGCTGGTGCAATCATACGTAACTACTAAGGAACCCAGAAGTAAAAATAGGAAATCACTAAGCAGATTTTCTGAGAAATACAGATGGCCATAAGTCTAGATCAAAGCACCTGCCTATCACTGTCCCATTGTCTGTAGCTCTGTATCATTTGAATGTAACTGTATGAAAAGAGTGTGGAAATACTTAGACTTTGATTCAATGTGCAAAACTCAAATCTGAATTGTTTAAAACGTAGACCAGTTAAAAATAAGAAAATATCCAAATTTTAGTCATAAGTTTTCTCCCATAATTTGCAGAGCGCACATGTTCATGTTCTGCATTCAAATACACAGGTACACAGTTTCATGCTCAGATATACAGGACATCCTGCACAGTGCATGCAGACAAACTCAGATTTCTTTGTCATGTCCCCTGGTTTTCTTATATATAACCCAGCTCCAGGGCAGCCTCCTTCAGCTTCAGAATCTGGGGGCTGATTTCATACTTTACCACATCAGTAGACCCCACGATTACAGTACTAAAACAGGATAATGAACAGAGTACTCATATTTCTCCCATTCAACTGAAAAACAAACAAACATGGGGAAATATGAATAGGGTCAGGTTTTGTACTAGAAAATTGCCTTGTATTTAACTGCATGTTGGAGCACTTAGTGGAAATTCAGCTATTTTTGATTTTAGGTTTTTTAGATGCAAGTGCTTTAAATACTCTAAGCATTTGGCACTTATTCAGAACAAAGAAAATGCATTCACAGGGATATTTCACTTTCATCTAATGAAAGGAACAATCCTAAATAAATAGATTTATTTTCTAAATTACCTAAAGAAATGTTATAAATAGATTATTTTAAAACATATTTCACAACCAGCTGCCCAAAAGCAATCTCATTCTCCTCTCAGGACAAGAAAAAAAGCATTCTTTTTTTTAAGCAAAACATATTCCTTAATACTAAAAATGTATGCACGCGATGGAAACAGTCATTTTATAATCAGTGCCAACAAAGAAAATTTGGTGAAGTTATTCAGGCCTTCAGTTTTACATAGGGCATGTACTGTTGAAGTTCAATTTGCAGCTTAAGAAGTCATATAAAGAACTCCCCTGACTTACAGTAATAAAAACCATGTTCTTTGTAACAAGTTCATAACTATATTATCACATAAGAGAAATTATTTTGCAGCAAGGCTATCCCAATAATTTTCTTTGGAAAATATCCTTCAATCAAGAAAAAATGTGGCAAAAAGTGAACTAATGGCATTTATTGATGATGAAAACTAATTACAACTAATCTATCCATTTTGGGTTTTAGCTATGTAAATTTAGCATAAAAGTCAAGACATAAAACCTAGTATTATTTGTGTTAAGAAATAAAAGCTTTCTAAACAATAAACACCAAGTAAACACATTTTTTGTCTCCTGAGATTTGTAAAAATGTATTTTCCTTTTAAGATTGACATTCATATATCCAAAGAACTCCTACCCTGTTTTTTTGGCGCTTTCTCTGCTCTTGTATTATGATGATTGTAGAGTAGTCTTTCCAGCTAATTTTTTCTTTCTTTTAATGTTAGCTTAATAGCTATTGGCAGATGAAGGTAACAAAAATGGCTGATGGTTTAAAGTTCAGGTTAATTTCTTTTTTTAGCAGGACATACATCATACACATGGCATAGGTCCTATATGCTGTGGTGTCTCTCTCACACTTTTCCTTGGTGGAAAGGCACCTAAGACAAAGAAATTAATCAAGAGAGGAAGCCATGAAGCGTAAAAATCAACTGGACACCAAGAGCTGACTTCAGTTTTGAATAAAAAATATTACTACCATGACAGATGACAACAATTATCCTGTTAACTCTCTAACGGGCATTTCAAAACCTTCCTGTACTGAAAAGATCTATTTTCCCAACACTTAGATGTAAATCTCTGTTGGTATGCCATTCACTGCTTTTTCTCTTATGCCTAGAAGATATAAGGCTGATTGCCATTCTCCTTCTAAAACCAATTTACACTGGAATCATACTGTTCCAGCAGATCTCAACGAACCAAATTCCTTCCGTCTTTCTTAGCCTGTCACATTTTCTAAAACTCTTCATTGGTAGCATTTTGGATTGTCTTTGTTCAAATCTTTTAAGTCACTGACAAAGTACATGATCTCAAGCTGCAACAGTCATTCCTAGTGAAGAGAACCCCCTTCCTGTACCCAATAAAAAACAAATGCTGTTGATATATCCTGGGAGCATGATTAATGCCTGCAAATTGTGATTGAACAAAACTCCACAGACATTTTCCTATAATATTCTGCATAGGCAGAATATTATACTTATATTCATGCCTCTGACATTTTCTTTTCAGATACGATGTTTAACATTTATCTTTGTTGATTTTCATATTACTGATATTTAAAAGTGAACATGAATTCCATTTAGCCATTAAAAATAAACATTAAATAAAAACAGATCAGGATAGGCTGCTAAAAAGGATGGCTTGAAACATCCATGGATAATAGCATACCATTGATCATAAACCATTCCGATCATGTATGAATCCAACTCATGGTAATTACATTTCAGTCATATTTTCTCAGTTGGTTTAGAAGAATGTCAAGCAGATAGTAACATCTGAGAAGTCTTCTGACGATATATATTATACCTACAGTTTCTTCTTATCTATTAAACCAGCTTTTCAGTTAAAGAAGAGAATTAAATTGTTTTGCCATGGTTTATTCTTGAGAAATGTATGTTGCCTGTTCTCTTTCAACTATTCCTTTAAGTGCTTATAGAAATTGTTTACTTAATGTTTTTGCCTGATATCATATATACAACCTCAGGCTTTCTTTCAACAGTTTACATTAACAACTTTTCTTCTCCCAGCCACCTGGGATTTCCATGATTCTCCATTTGCTCTCAGTCAGCAGCTGGTCAGTCAGAGTTTGACCCCAATACTTTCTGAAGTCCTTGAAGCAGTAATTTCCAAACCTGGTTTTCTTATTGTCAACATCATGCTGACACCATCCTGATTCTATGCCAAACTGAAGGCAGCATCCACATCCAAAAATGAAGAGCCACAAATTATTATTAGAACTACAGTTTGGGAATGCTTTTTCTAGACCAAATTAATGGGAGCCCTATTGACTTGAATACACTTAAATTATCTATTCCTTTATAATTTTATGTTCTGTCCTTACTTGTTTAATAGCAATAGCAATAATCCTAGTGTCCTAATTTACCCAGACAGACTGGTTGCCCTGGAACTACCCAAGAGCTGGCTATTGAGTCAGCAGAGAAAGCAGCAATTTTTCTTCTACTCCTACATGATAAAGCCAATTTCACAACCTTCCAGATTTCTGGACTTATTTTGCTGAAACTGAGCCATCATATCATTGCACAAATCTTACATATTTAATCTGAACTCAGATTAGCTGCACTGGTTTTTTTTTTTTTTTCTTTCCCCTGCAACTAGCTTTATTCCTAAAATGCCATTAAATCAGAAATGTCTGCCAATCCTGTCGTGGTTTAACCCCAGCCAGCAACCAAGCACCACGCAACTGCTTACCCGCTCCTCCCCCCATCCAGTAGGATGGGGGAGAAAATTGGGAAAAGAAGTAAAATTCCTGGGTTGAGATAAGAACGGTTTAATAGAACAGAAAAGAAGAAACTAATAATGATAATGATAACACTAATAAAATGACAACAGTAGTAATAAAAGCATTGGAATGTACAAATGATGCGCAGGGCAATTGCTCACCACCCGCCAACCAACACCCAGCTAGTCCCTGAGTGGTGATTCCCTGCCCCCACTTCCCAGTTCCTATACTGGATGGGACGTCCCATGGTATGGAATACACCGTCGGCCAGTTTGGGTCAGCTGCCCTGGCTGTGTCCTGTGCCAGCTTCTTGTGCCCCTCCAGCTTTCTCACTGGCTGGGCATGGGAAGCTGAAAAAATCCTTGACTTTAGTCTAAACACTACTTAGCAACAACTGAAAACGTCAGAGTTATCAACATTCTTCTCATACTGAACCCACAACATAGCACCGTACCAGCCACTAGGAAGACCGTTAACTCTCTCCCAGCTGAAACCAGGACACCCATAATACCAATGGCCACAGAGATGCTGACGGAAGATCAGTGATAAGTCTGTCTCAGTTCAGTTCTCATTTCATTCATTCAACAATGCATTTACTAGGAAAAAGAGTATCTGCAGCTTGGCAATCTGAGCCTTGAAAGATACCGCCTGAAAGTATCCTTGACTTTATGAAGCACCAGAATAGAGGCAGCAATGAAACACCAAGCAAGGTAATAGAGAAGCTGCCATATGCAGTGAAAGCCAGGCAGCTTCCCTGTGTTGCCAAAATGCAACTTTCATTTCTCAAGGACCAAATTTTCTTCTTCACTTTTTTGGGTGTTCAGAAAGAGTCAAGATAGGAAGACATCTGGGCAAAGTTTGAATTGTAAAAGGGAATAAACCACGGAAAGAAAAAAAATACCAATGTATTAGGCTTCTAATCAGAAAAAAAAAAAAAGGCTTATTTCAGTTTTATCCAGGAATAGTGATAAGAGATAGGCATTCTAGTAAAAAATTTAGCATTAAAAAAAATTTAAATGCTAGAATATGTAATGGAAAAACAAAGAAACCTGTTTAGCCAATACCATTTAAACAAAGCAATAATCACCATCATCATCTTACATTAAATAGAGCTTTTCATCATTTTTATGGAAAGGTTTAAATACTATCAACTCCGTTGCTACTTAACTACATGGAACAAAGTATTCAAACTGCACAAAAGTTTAATATCGCTAGTTAAGAAAAATACTCTTTATACTGAAACTGTCAAAATAATTTGAAAATGCGAATTACAACTACTAAAACTCATATTGGTCAGGGTATCAGAAAGTGTTATTATTAAAGTCCATATGTTAAAACAACTAAAAAAATCTGGTTTTTTAACCTCTGTTTTGAGAGGTATTCTTTCTTTATAACAGAGTCTGCTAAAAAAGTACCAGCGCATTGCTTTTGACCAGCCGGAGAAGCACCTCTTGCTAATTCAAGCTAAATCTGTATAAATCCCAGTTTCTATATCAGGAAACATTGCAGTATCTTCCTCAAGTCCTAGAAACTGTTAAGGCAGCATTTCAAGTATATTTGGGATCTCACAGATCATTTTAAAGCTGTCTGCCTAGCACAGCAGGAACCATTTGTACAACTAGCTGTATTGCCTAGCAATAATCACTGAAGTCCTGAAAAGAGAATAGCCTTACCAGCATGCAAGGAATTAGTCCTTTCGCTCAGGAGGAAACTGTCCTGCTTTCAATTTCTATTTCACAGACTTAAAATTTCATTTGCTTTTATTCTCTGGTTTTTTGCACTTTCTGGACCACTGTGAAGTTGTTAACATTACTGATAAAATTGTTCCCTGTTACACCTGCTTATTTGCATCTGCTTCGGAATCTCTGCCGGGTGTAAAAAGGATAGCATAAAGAGTATAGTATTGATAGTAACAGTAACTATGTCATTATATAAGGATAATAATGTAGAGATAGATGGTAATTAATAGTAGTACAGATATTGGAGGTTTAATCTGGTAAGATTAACAGTTTGAAAAATCCAGAAAAGGTTTTAAATGATCCAGAAAATTACATATTTGCTTTGCCTGTGTGTTGAGCAGTATTGGTCCGGATAGATCTCATTAACTGGTGGTCAATTTCTGATGAGGTCTGGATCATACTACTATCATACTACTGGGAACTATTAAAGCATACATCAAAGGCTGGTTTATCAGGTCAGTTGCTATGGCTGTGCAAGAGCAAGCTTATGAGGAGACAGAACTTTAAGAGCTAGCTGATATATCAAAAATGGTATCTGGGTAATAGAGCAAGTTGTAATTAACAGAAACTCAGGACTGCCACATGCACTGATGCTGGGGCTGATTTTTGCTGTATTGTCTTAATGAATTGGCAAAAGAAATGTGTTAAAGAATAATTACACTTTTAAGGAAACCTTTAAGAAATCAGAAATGGAAGAGAAAAGCATAGACCAAACCAAACAAGATATTTTAAAGTTGCAGGTATTTTCGCACAGCATTCATAGTTTGGGTAAGGTGCATAATCATAAGGTAGTATCAATCTTCCCACCTGCATAACTGCAGAAAGCCCTGTAAAATGGATGCAAATTGGGAAATTAGGCACAGAAAATAAAGTTGCCTTATCTGCTAGAAGTAGGGGCCAGTGCTGATCCTAAAAAGAACGGTGACCACTGAATCTAGGTAGCCATGGGTTTAGTTGTCCTTCTCCCCACTTTCTTCCCAAAGAAGCTTTTGGAGGTTTTGCAATGCCATCTGCCAGTTCCCAATGGAGCACAGAAGTTCTTGCATCGTTGGTTTGACCAGAAATCTCAGTGTGTTTCCTTACAGTCTGACAGTACCAAGAACCTTCTCTGGCTGCTCTGACCCCACAGGAAGCCTGTTCACAAATCACTCTCCTAACATATTTTAATCCCTGACATTAACTGAAGTTCAAATGAGCTACCAGGCAAAAGCTTAATCTCAGCTGGCAGAAGGAGATCTCATGGTTATTTTCTATCTAGCATGACTTAATTAGGTAACAAGGCAGAAAGAAAGAGAGGTGGAGAGAGAGAGACAGAGACAGACCCTATAGTGTGTCACTCAGGTGCCTTCTCCCTTTAAGCATTTTCCTTCAAGGAGTAGTGTGATCATTACAATACTATTAAACGATATGATGGGTTTGGACTTTTAGCTTGGAAAGAAACAAATAGATGTATAGGAGCTGTATTGGAGCTTCCTACTGTCCTTTTAACTTGGAATTTCTTTATAATTATTGTGCCTGTAGTAATGCAGTCAAACTCAGCCTGAAATGTCTTTTCAGCAGATTTCTTTGGAACTATCTTGTCAGAAAAGTGAAAATTCTATTTCTATTTCTGAGTACATGAAAATTAATCTGTGCAGGACACCTAATTGGTGGTGTCTTTACTTCGGGTCAAAGAAAGGCCTCCTGGATTAGCTTTTCTTCTTTCTGACAGGTGGTTTATCCTTCTGAAGATAAACATGCAGTCAGGTCTTTGTTTCAACAGAGTATTTTCACTAGCGTCAGTATGAGAAACTCTATTTTTAACAGTAATGACAGTGGTTTGATCTAAAATGAATTGATTAGCTCCATGGAGGCATAGTTCATTTCTACCTCTTGATAGGTTCATTTCTCTTTATTAAAAATAATTGACTAATTTTAACTTCCTACAAACTTTTCCTTAAGAAGGAAAAAGAAAAAACAAACACATTTGAAATGGTGAGTGGTTCACTTTTGTGTTTGAGTTAAGCTTTTAATTTCCAAAAATTAGTCCTTATAATGTCCTAACGCATGTCCCCATTAATGTTCATATATCAATTTACTTTAAAACACAAATTCAGAACTTGTCAATCTGATCCCCACCCAAATCAGCAGTTTTGGGGAGATTAAGGACTTCATGTAAGTCGTGTAATTAATTGGATGCTATCAGTGGTTTCAGCATTACAAAAAAAAAAGGTCTAATAGCAAATATGATTCTTCCTTTTGCACACACACCAGAGTAATCTATGCCATGGATTACTATCTCTCTCAGTGTTATACACAATACCTTTCAAGCAAAAACATAACTACATGGAAGCAAACTGTTTCACAGGCTTTCATATTGTTTAAATGTTTAGAGGTAGCTAGTGGGTTTTAGAGTTTCCAGTTTCTTTTCTTCTTTTTTTTTTTTGTTTTTAGTAGTAGTCCACCAGATTTTCATATAATTACTTGCAACCGACAACTTCAGGTATGAGTTTCTTTTATTTTACTATGAAGACAGCAGTATATTTCATATGTGTATTTCTGAACAAGATTTCACAAGACCTTATTTTTATACCATTCATCAGTATAAAATTGGTTAATAAAAAAGGCTTACACATTAAAATATTTAATGAACAATCAAGAAGCTATTGATGTCATATTGCCACTGGAAATCATCTCAGTTCTGACCCTAAGGCCATTCTTTATATACAGAATATCATTTAAAATCAGCTGAATTAAGCCTACCGTGTTTCCATCATGCGTTTTTGTTGGGTTGCTTTAATTGTTTTGGTACACCACAGGAAGTGTAACACATAGCTGTGGTAAGGCAGATGGATGGACTATTTCCCACACATATATCAGTAGACTATATTTCTTTAAAGTAAAGACACTATGCCACAGATCAAAGCTGATATTGTTAGAAGGAAAAAAGGTTTGTATGTGTGTATTTCAGGCATGACCGCATAAATAAATACCGTGATATTTTGCCCTGTCATAATAGGTGACAACTTTAACTCAAGAAGTCTCACAATTAAGTAAGGATATGAAGAACGTCATGCACCTTCTGGAGAACCTGCTCACATCCCAGAAGCCTCCTGGGTTCTGTGCTGTGCACGGCATATCTCGAAGTCCTACCCTGGAAAGTCTGCAGTCTCGAATGGCTTGCACTACCCATCAACCTTGCACGCACATGCAAGCTGGGAACTTTATTTGCACCAAAGCACAACTTTGCCGCAGCAACACGTTACGTGACATTTGGAACACAGATCTGTCCTCCATAGGCAGCAGTCCCCAAAGAACTGAACCCAATCTGCAAAATTCTGTGGAGGGTGAATTTTATTACACACCGGGCCTTCACAATTCCCCCTCCCAGTATCAGGTAATTCAGAAAGACAATTTACAATTTTTAAGATGCACCTCTCCCCATTCAGACACTACCTTGACTCCTCTTCAGTCTATTTCAGCAACTCTTTCTTCTTCAGTATGCTCTTCATCAGAGACATCGTTACATCTCGTGCTCCCCAGCAGATCTGAGGAAGGTAGCTTTAGCCAAGGAGCAATCAGCTCACTAAGCCTTGAGAACCTGCCGGGATCGTGGGACCTGGAAGGAACAGCTGGAGTAGTTTCTGCACAGACCCCAGATTTCCCAATCGACATTGTGACAAGCACAAGGGATGTTAAAGATAAAGATTACCAAGCCATAGACGTATAATGAGAAACAGTGTAGTGGTACTCGAAGCATGTTCCACAGCTGCCAGTTTTAAATTTAGAGAGTACTGCATGACTGCTTTATTTGACCTTTTCTCTGGCGATCATGGAGACTTACAAACACGAAAATTCAGATTCATAGAAAGTAAGAAAAGGTATTGCCAGTTCATACTATAGGAAAAAAAAAATAAATTCTAGATTCTAGAAGCATGTTGAAAAGCATTTTGTATACAGTTATAACTTACTGGTCTGTTTGGCAGACTTTTGTGATAGTCCAAAGACCCTGAGGGTCAGAGCAGCTGGAAGTCTAGGACAAAAGAATTGTCATGGGTGGCTTTTGTTCATCGAAGCAAAGGTTTTCCCTGAGTGTCTGACTGTTGTTCCCAAACAATATCTCTGGCACTGTTTGCTTCAGGTGATCGTGGGTCCTGCTGGTCTGTTTGTCAGTGCTGTGAAGGCAAAGGGACAATTATCGCTGCATGTCATCTAGACAATCAACCAAATAGAGCTGGTAGAGAGTGGTTAGTTGTTGCACGCTATTTGTCATGTAAATGAAACCTCTTAATTTATCTAAAAATACTATTTTTATATACTTGGTATGAAATGTACTTAAAAATTATTTAAATCTTTATAAGGACAATAAGAGTTTGTTTTCATTTTGGTAAAAGCTTGCAGTTTTAACAAGAAATGCACTACCATCGTGTATTAGATCAAATACTATTTATTGTTAAGATATTATGTAGTTTACAAATGGATTCCTTTTTATGTGCATGCACTTTGCAATGAATGTATTCATGCTGGTGGAATACAAATAAATTAAGGTATTATTTTATCTAAAAAAAATAAAAAATAAAACAGCTGGAATGTTGTATCCTATCCTAAGCCAGCTATTACTCCTTAAAAAGTGAAATGTTATACTGATAACATTAAGTACCCTTAGTTTGTGTCTTAGTATCGCACGACTATTGATAAGACCAAGTCAACATTATACTACACATCCCTACCTTGGGATTTTATATCTGGACAAAAAAATTAAGAGGGATGAAAACCATTGAGCAATCTGAGGAATATTAAAGGAGACAATTACAATGATTTAGTCAGAGTCAAAGAAATAAGTTTACAATAGTTATTTATTTGATGATCTTTTACTTACATAAATTTTTTACAGAGCACAGATTTATGTTTAACTTCCTTAACAGGTTTTTTTTTCTGAAAACTTCAAAAACTAAGTTCATTGTTAACATTTGGATGTGCGTGAGAGCACAAATCCCAGCACTCTGCCCAACTTACATCCTTTCACATCCTTTTTCCCACTGGTACAAATTAAGGACAAAGTGTCATCTCTCATTTTGAGCTGCCTGAATTTTGTCAGTATGTCTACACTTCAACACGAGTGTTTATATATAGGGTTTCTTAACTCACCTCTATTCCAGTTTTTACTTAGTTTAAGGTTAAATGCAGAAGTCCTGATTAAATAAGACATAACCCAGAAATTAAAAAAAAAAATAAATGAACAACAAGTACTAGCAAATACAGGTCTATGGTATTTCTGCCAACAATCCTTTCTCATCTTTAGCAATCCACCACCATCCAACCCGCCACAGGACAGGGCAGGACGACGGGGATGGGGGAGGCTGTCTGCCCCCCACACCCAGGGCAGGCACACGCTAGCAGAGCCCCACTTGCCAGCAGTCAGGAGCTGTGTTATGGGGGGCAGCAGGGATGAGGTCCTGGCAGAGCAGCCAGAAGCTCGGTGGTGGTACGGTACTGCCTCGCCTCAGCAGCCGGCCAGCAGGCTGTACAGCCATCATGCATGGGCACATGTAGCACAGCTGTCCGCAAATCCTGATTCTCCACTGCCGCCTTCATGCCACACAGGGTAACCTGCCCTCAAGCTATTGCATTAATGAAATACACAGGCTAACCTAAGCTCGTGTATCCCAGCCATTGACTGGGGCTGCACAAACACACTCTTTGTCTAGCATGCTTAGTTCCCAATATCATTTAATAATTTCCATTAGATATATAAATTGGGAGCAATGTTTGCATTCTCATTTTATAAGCAATACATAAATATGAGGGTGGTGAGACACTGGAACAGGTTGCCCAGAGAAGCTGTGGATGCCCCATCCCTGGAAGTGTTCAAGGCCAGGCTGGATGGGGCTGTGAGCAACCTGGGCTAGTGGAAGGTGTCCCTGCCCATGGCAGGGAGGGTGGAACTAGGTGATCTGTAAGGTCCCTTCCAACCCAAGCCATTTTATGATTCTGTGACTCTAACCATTACGTGTACACCTTAAAGTTTTGTTTGTTTTTTTTTTTCTTTTCCAGTATAAATGCCGGTCGGTGTCTTGAGATTAAAACTGGATGTTTTGTTCTGGAGCTTCTGTGTTAGTTTTATATAAAAGTGTAAAAAGGTCAGTGGAAACAAAAATCCACTTTGCATAAATAACCATAGCTTTACTGTTGTACATTTAATTCTTGAATAAGAAATGCATGTGCAGTAATTGAGAAGAGGCAGCACCAGGATATCTGTCCTAAGCAGTTCTGTGTTTCTGCAAGTGTCAAATATATCCTAAACAAAGTTGGCAAACACTATGCCATTTGTATTGGCTATAGTTTCAGAGAATATACATAGCCATTACATGGACTGCAGACAATCTGTAAGATGGGCATCACACACGTGAGCGTACTGCCTCCCAGGGTAAAGCTCAAAGAAGTTAGGACAGGACAAGAGTTCATTCCAGGCCAAAAAGAGGAATGTCAGCAAAACAGAAATCTGAATTTGAAAGGTGGTTGTATTTTAAACTCCCTGACACCATTATATTATGAGACCCTCAGGAAAAGAATCCCCCAAGCAGCTTTTGTTGGAAAGTATCTAGCAACCAATACAACAAATTTCAGTTTTGAAGGTAAAATGACAATTCATAGGGATAAATGGGAAGGCACATACATTTGAAATGGAACAGTAATTTCCAAACGGGATTACCATGAGCAGAATAGTTCTACACACAGTGTGGCCATGGAGGATTTCTGGGTTTAAAGCAACCACCACTGTAATATTCAAGTGTTAACGTCAAAAGGTGCTCATTATGAACATCAACACAAGCATCCCACACCCTAACATTCAGCAGCCCAGCTCAGTCAATTTACTGCATTCCTTTTTGCACTAAGCTTTACAAAAATAAAAAGTAGAAATCATTTTTGTCTCAGGATTGTTCTTCCCATCTAATCCTGCATCTGTTTACTTCCTAAGTTTGCTACATTTTCTTCCTTTCTTGCATTTTCCATCACCATTAGTTCTTCTGCACAGTAACTGTAATCTCTATTTATTTATTTTCCCTCTCTTTTTTTTTTTCTCACCCATTTTTTTTTATAGCCTCTTTATAACACCATCCAACTCAACCATTTCTTTCCTTATTTCCTGGTCATTTCCCTATAAAGAAAAATCCTAGGCCTGCCACTAATGAACTAAGTGGTTACTGAACTAAGTCATGCAGTGGGACAGCAGAATTGGTCTGTGTCAAGATTCAGGCAGTAAACCACCAGGCTCTAACCAAAATCTCATGCACTATTACCTTCTCACAATGCTGCAGTTGCCTCCATTGACAATGGGAAAAAAGGGGCAGGGGCACTGAAAAAAAGAAAAAAAAAAAAACAACCAAAGTAGGATACCCCACTCATTTTCTCCTGTATTCTGCTTTTACACCTTCAGATATATAAAGACATATATTTGTGTTGCGCTCATGATAACTACTAGATTCAATTTAAGAAACACAGCTTAACCCAAATTCTGTAAATACTATCTTTTTTCACAAGGCATACTGAGCTCTTGTGATAACTTTGCTTTGACCCGTCAGTTGGTTACCTACCACAAATAATTTACTCTCTAATGAGTCCATTCAAAACATTTTATTTTATGAAGCAATTTTGTAACACACTGTCTCAATAGACTTATCTGGTAGCTGTGTTTCTCAAAAATGAAGTTTTGGCATAAAGCAAACTGTTCTCAACCTTTTTTGCATCTTCTTTCCTTAACCTAAAAGCACTTGGTTCCCACACCCTTCTTGGTGGGACACATTGCAGATATATCATGCTGTCGGGCCTACCACTGAAAGTGCACAGTCATATTCCTATTTTCTAAAAACCACTTCTAACAACTTACCTCAGCATTAAAAGAATGAGGTTATAGCTGGGAATTTTAGGCAATAAGCAAGTGAGCAATAAGAAAAAGGAAAAGGCTGATGCTTGATCTCCTGGCTCCATCCCCTGACTCAGTAAGGGGAATTGGTACAGCAGTCATCAATTCCAGCAGCCTACACGGTATTGAGTCTTCATTTCACTCAGAAAATCAGACAACCTATCACAAGAAACCTTAAATAGTTAAATCCTATTTAAAAAAATGCATAGCTGCAAGGTAGATGATGCCACACACAAAATCAGTCTTATCCCTTCCAAGATGTGCATAAAAGTCGCATCATCGTTCCCAGACCAACGACTGACCTCTGTACTTCATAAACTTCTCTTCCCAGAGTCCCTGTATTTCTCCTGCCATGCACTGTCAGTGGCAACAACAACGACAAGAAACGGCAATTTCCTGCTTTGAAAACACAAAGAAATGCCACAGATCTGATCCTTTTGTTTAGAGAAACTGGCTGATGAAAAGAGAGTTTTATTTCAAAGGTACCTTGATACCAGAAGTCTCCCAGACTTTGGAAATCTCTCAAAGAAACAAGTTAATGAAGGTTAAGAGTTGAAAGACTTGTTTCAGTCAGAACAACAGAAGTTGTGCAACAGAGAAGCGGTACCTTCTTCTTTCAAGTTGTTTTAATGTTTAAGATTTAGTATGTGATCTTACATTTATATCTTGATGGTATGTTTTAAGTCTTGGCATTTATGTACAAGGGATTAACACTTGAATTTATGCTCTCTCCACGGCTGTTCAGGAACCTGTTAATTTTTTGCCATGGTAAATCCAAAGGTCTTATACATGGCCAAGAAACAGCCCAGTACAACAGAGGCAAGATAGAAAAAAAGAATAGTAAAGATCTTTTATCTTCAAAGACACTGAACTGTACAAAAGATTTAATACAATGGTAAATGGCTAGCATTTCTCTAACCATAAGATAAAATGTCAACAAAATTGATCTCACATGAAATAAATGCTTCCACTGACTGGCTTATGAGGACCATTGAAAAGAAACATGTTTCCTCAGTTTTCTAATTTTTCTTATCCTAGATGTTATGTTATCAACCACTCATATTCAAAATACTCTGATAGGGTCCCTAAAAGTTACAGCTTCAGAGTACTATTTAAATTCGTTCTTGTTTTACTTGCCTTTGTCCTCTTACAGTTGATTTCCCCCAAAACGTAAGGGCCAGAGTAGTGCAAAAGAGTTACTTAACACTGTCGTAAATCACAACTGTAGGAACTACTGCACTAAGGACACTCAGGCATCACAAGTATCACAAAGAAAATGCTCAGAATCAGGCAAAACTACAGTTTGCGCTGATGAATCCTAGGGTCTTAGAAAACAACAGTGGAAGTAATAAGTAAATGAAAAAGCAGCAGACGCTTTCTTAGGGAAACATGCAAAGATAAAGAAGGGGATTTTTAAATTAAAAGCACACAAGTCTCCACATTTAACAGTCCACACATCCTAAGGATTTAGGACAGTCAGCGTAAATTTCCAAATGTGTAAGTCCATGTTATCTGCACTTTACTTTCACATTTTCTATGTAGTGGGTGATGTTATACGTATGTATTCACCCTGTCCTGGCCTATATGGTAACTATTCTGATTCCTTATTTTAGTATATTCTACCTTTGATCTCTTTGTGCAATTAAATGGATGACTTCTTCCTTTGCTTGCCCTAATAAAACACAAGCTAACTGTGCAGTCACTTAGAATCCACATATCTGGAGAATTTTTTATTCATGAGGCACTTTAAAGATTTTGCTTCTTGTTCTAAAAATCAGTTCCCTTCAAAAAGAATTAAAAAAAAAAAAAAACACCAGTGTTAAGCACCCTATATACAAACAATCAAAGCCCCCCCACTTTTTGACGCTGTAGTGAGACACAGGACAAAATCAGCAGCACCATGAGACAAACTGGAACCACAAGTCTCAATAGGCAGTAACTTTAGAGTCTACTTATGCCTTCTTAAAGGCCAATATTGCCAATCATTTACTTCCTGAGTTTCCTTCCACGATATCTTTACTTAACACATGTATCTAGTGCTGCTGGATTTTTTTCCACCTCTACACAGCACTGATCAACAGAAATACAGCTCACATACTTACTAGGAAATTTTCAACATTATTTCATTACCCACGCAAATGGCTGTTAAAACAGAATTTTAAAGCCTGTAGTATGTGAAATATGTATGGGTTTCTTGTATTAGACTTACTTATAGGAAAGGAAAATTATAACCACACAAGTGAAAATAATTTTCTTCTCATTCACAACAGTCTGAAATTGTTTTCCAAAAGCAAATGGCAAAGTCCTCTTCTGTGCCTTTGCCTGCAATGAAATCCAATAGATGGGGGGGGGGGGGGGGGGGCGGGGGGGAACCCGACACACACATTCTCTGAATGCTACACTGTCTCATAGTAGTATTTTAAAATTCTACTAGGTCATGCTTGTCAAGCAGCTATTGCAGGTTTAAAAAAAATGTGATCACTCACTTATTTTTCGCTATAAAAAAATCACCAGTTTGCACTACAGATTGTGCCACAAACTCTCTGATGAATGTATATATACAGTGTAATAATAGCTACCGGCACTTCTACCATATCAGGGATAAGGCAAATCTTTCTTATTCACCATGTGTCTAACAACAGGCAAAGCTTTTTTAAAAAAGAAAATTGCTTGTTAGTTTTTTGTAAAACATTATACTTTTTTTTAGTATCCTTAATAATCTCTTTTAGGACTAAATTATCTTAGTAAACAGCAGCAATATGACAAGTATAGAGCATCCAAGGAGAGAAGCTTCCCATTTCTGATGCAAACCGGTATGTAAACATAAGTATTCTTTCAACCGTTGGTAAGAACAGAGCCTTTCAGCAACCGGCTGTTATGAAAAGCTTGTGTCTATATAGCTACTTAGTACGAAAAAAATAAAACAGGAGAACTGTAAAAACTCTCAGGAACATTTGACAATATCCTCACTAAAGCCATAGCACACAGTGTTTTCAAACATTGGTCACCCTTCACTTCAGTAAGAAAACTGTGTTTGGAAATAAATGGCATCATATGGAGCTTAGTTTAGCAATTATTCACATCGCGGTAGAAACCGGAGTGCCTAAGAGAGTTCAGGGGTCTGTTGTATTCATCACAGTATATGGGAATAATGCGGAGTTCGGAGAGCTTTCACCCTAACGAAACAAGAAGTAGCATAAAAAGGAGAAAAAGGAGCATGAAAAATGTATCTGGAGTCGCACAATGGCTTGTGGGGAGGCAGGAGCGCGGTGCCAGGCAGGAGCAGCCTCCCCGCCTGCCCCGCTCCCCTGCGGCCGAGGAGCAGCATGCCGCTGCAGCAGGGAACAGAGCCCTAGGAAAGCAGAAAGCGTTTCCAAGCACTAACAGCAAAGGATTCCCAGCACTACGCTTTGTACAAAAATAGGTTATCTACAAGCAAGACACATGGGAGGGTTATCTGTGGTCTGAGCTATATAGCAGCTCAGGTTCTGTAACTGTGCTTGTTAAGTTTCTGAGAGCAGGTGCTTGAATTATGCCAGCTGGTTTGATAATTAATTAGCCTTTTTGTTTGTGTGAGGTGGAAAAAAATGCAGCCTCTGAAGGACTTGCATAAGGTTCGTATTGCACCTGCAATCCCAGGTTAGCAAAAGCAGCAGAGCAGCTCTTTTCCTTCACTTTCTAGCAGACATAAAAATCACATCTGGACAACACTTGTGCGTTTTAGTGCCTGTGAGGATAAACTTTGCCTCAGTCAGGTATTTTCAGAGGCAAGAAGGCAGGCAATGTGTCCTAGCAATACACAATACATCTGCTGAATCTACACATACAGCTGTCCAAGCCTCACTGCTGCTACCGTCGGCCTTCCAAGCAAAGGCAGTCAAGTCCTTGAGACATTTTACATCCTGCACTTTCACTTCTTCTACACCTTTTCCCCCAATCATCATGAAAGCAGTAGTAGAAAGACCCCAGGTCCTATACAAAATCAGAAAGAAACTATAGCTTGGGAAACACTGTAATCAAAATTAAACAAACAGGGGAAAAAGGAAAGAGCGTGTCCAATGTTGCCTCTCAGCATAACCTTCATATGAGTTAATACACACTGAGGCACTCACCTGGGTAAGGAAAAATCTGGCAGCTTTGGGAATGGGAACAGGCTCCCACCAGATCAGCAGCAATGAGGTCCTTTACAGTTATTTACAGCTAACCTTCATGTTTACAATCTGAATAAACTCAATATTGTTAACAACAGAGTTTGATAACACGCTGTTTATCTCTTTTGCCAGATGATGCTGAATAGGCTAACATAGTCACAATTTCTTGCGTAAATGAATGACGTTAATACTGGAGCCTGTCTCTAAAAACATTGTCCTTTTTCTGGGAATACGGAGTCTAAATATTTTGGTTTATCTTTGATTTGAAGAAAAGCAAAGCCTCCTCAGTATTCATACCTTTGAGCAACTTAGGTTCAGGTAACTTCAGACTATCATATGCGTATCCTTTCAGACTTCTATTTTCCATTTAATTTAAACTCTCTATATGTGGTCAGTTGGTCAAAGGTAGCCTTCTGCAATGCCCTGGTTAAAAGTCTAAAATAGACCTGATACAGGACCTTCCTCTTGTTATTTCAGAGACCATTTGGCTATTAAATCTGCCAGCTGTCATCTCTCCGGCATGTTTTTTGCCTACCACTGTTAGTGGCATTTGTTCTCCAAACTATATTTGAGAATTGAAAGTTTCCCACAATGAAACAGTTCCCAGTTCTCTCTCTTTCTCACTAACAAAAGCACTGAACTTTCCAGCCACATCCAAGTCTAGCCTAGAGAGTTTATGACAAGTTCCCAATATTTCTAGGGTCCCTTGCCAGCTCTAAGCTTAGTTCTGCAGAGTAGAACAACATTTAATTTTTCTTGCAGTCATAAATGTCAGTGGCAGAAACCAATCTTTTTCTCCTTAGCTACAGTTTTATTGCAGTTCTAGGACTTTCATCCAGCCTGAACTTTCCTGAGTGAACTCTTAATATTGATGTGAATCCATTTTCACTTTCTATTTTCCTGCTATTGTTTGGTTTACACCAGAATGTGGTGACTTAGAAATAACCTTTTTCCTCTTCACAGGGACAGCCTTCCTGATCCTGAGCTTGTTTTGTTTTACCTTGTGTAAATTCTGTCAAGTGAGTAACATCAGCGTAAAATAAATGGCTTAAGTGCGCGATAAAAGAATTTCATTGTCCTATTCAGAACTTCAGCCAAAATATTAAAGTTGTGGATCCACACAGAGTGTAAATATATTATTTTTAAATTGGTGCCAAGCAAACACTAGTTTTATTATTCACTGTATGTATATTAAGTGTCTGTTACAGACTTAATTTATGACACAGGTGCAAGGTAGGCTGGAACGACGTGCATTGCAAATAATGACTATGAAAAGGCCATGCATTTCTGCTTGTTATTGTTCTTATTAATAAATAAACAAGCCCTCAGAACAGTGGAAAGCAGACAAAGTAGCACACGATGATTCATTGCCGGCTGGGAAACATTTAACGGGAAAAACCTGTAAAACAACCAAAGGCAGAGACTAACTGCGCGGGAGGGGAAAGAATCACCACCACCCAGGAAGAGGATTGCAAGAGCTTACTATCTACAAGGCACAACAGCAGTCTGCAGGTATTATGCTGAAGCTGGGATGGATACAAGACCTCTCTGGGATACCAGATGAACCTCAGGACTAAAGTTTTTAGGCCTGAATTCTTTTCCGGTTAGCATGAGTAACAAATATCAGACAAAAAATCCAACACCCTTGTTTTCAGCTAATGACCCACAGGAAGGCAATGATGGAAACCCAGGACCTGCCTTAAGTTGTCTAGTGGTTTAGGGTACATCAGGCTGCAACTCCTCTGAAAGGCTTCTCTCACACACACACCGCAGTTTTCTTGATCTTGGGCCCTCGTTTTGTTTTTCTGCACAAGTTCTGCCATATAAATATCACCACCACAGTGTAAATGACCTAAATGTGAGACAGAATGCTTTTATGGGCATCCATAATAATTACTCTTCTATTTTCACTTGAATTATGCTACTGCCTAGTAGTGGTTACCATAAGGAAAAATTACTTCTGGTGTTCAGCTTCCATTTCTTTTCAGGAAAATCCTATTTATAATCTATTTTTAGGTTTTTTTCTTTCTTTCTTATTTGTGTTTAGTAGTTAGAAATATCTGTAAGGCATATATTCCCCTTGAACAGGCACCAAGTTCATGTATTAAATCTATACTAAAGTGCTTTTTAGAAATCTTCATAGGAACCATTTTCTCCTGTGAAAAGCCCAACTTGCCTTTCAAGAATGACTGCCACAAAACAGCGCAAGAATGAAAGAGACCTGCAGGCAACTTGGAGCTCCTCAGGGGGAATCCATGCCTATTATAGACTACTGTCAAGCTTAATTCACATTCTAGTTTGTTAGCTTACATTCTCCTAAAAGCACTTTTGTGGGTTTTCTACCTTTTCTACCAAACCCTGGGTTATTCTGTTCCATACCTTCAGTGCATTTTTCTCCTTCATGTTAGTTGTTGCCCATAAGAAAAAAAGTTGCTTAACTGTACATTCTCCAGCTCACCAAAGAGAAGGAACATCATTATCCATCAGCAGGCTTTACAGTTTCGATATTAAAGCTAACATAACCTCTGCATCAGATTATGAGAAAATTGATATATTCCTTCTGTTTTCTACTTGTAATTCTTTAAGGTGCAAGGCTGAACTACTGTTGATATTGATGTGCCTCAAAAGCAGACATACGCAACTTTCAAAACCACCAGAATGAGTTTTCTACTCAAACTGGTGGGCTAAAAGTTGTACACTAATAACTGTAAGACAGACACAGCAATTTATTTTATGCACCCATAAAACATGAAGCTCTGACAAATTCACGTGCTACAGAAGTACGCTGAGTATGGCTCACTGGGAATTTTCAAGTGAAACAGATTTAATTGGAAAATTTGGAATCCCTGAACCTGAAATACCATCTAAAAAAATCTAAGTTGCCACTGATGTTTAACAAAATATAGACAATTCCCAGACAATTAACCTAATAGTCTTTGGGCTTTCTAAGACTGCTTTTCCAGGGCAGACCCTGCTGTACAGAATACCACAGGTTTTCACCTTTGTGATACCAAACTGGGGGGGGGGGGGGGGGGGGCCACTGGAAATTTGGACCATGTATGCTAAGGAACCCTAACCCTTAATTCCTTATCTCAAGGAATTTGAGAACCCAGTTTTAAAGTTTCAGAAACTATGTCATATGCACATTAGTAAATACTTTCATTTCAAATAACTAAACAAGAAAAGGTTTCAAAAAGCTTTCAAAAAATCTGCTGTTTGCTTCAGATAAAGCTCAAACACCAACTCCCCACATTTCCCATACAACAGAAATTCCAGGTTTGGAGCACTCTTGCTCAGGTATCTTGATAATGTGTACTTTACTGATACTACCTCAATAAATGCCTGGGTCCTTCTTTGTTATGCTTTTTCTATCCAACCATTTTTAAAAATTATTTTGAGCTGTTATTTTTCCATTAGTAACCACTATAGAATGACTGAAAAATAGTCACCATCCTTGCTTCATTTATTGTGAAGAGACCATTTTCTTTCTGCAAGTGCTTTCAATTAGCTGGGTGTTTGAAGGTCAAGGAAGAATGCGTTCACTCTGCAAGCAAAGCCAGTTTGCCCACCACAGATACCATTTTCCTATTATCTTCTGGTCTGAGCGGGAGCATGCATTTTTCATCTTTTACAGGAGTCATAACCAGCTTACTCTATAAACAGAAACTTTTTTAGGAAACCTGAAAACTTATATTAACCCATTGTCTATGGAGGGACATTTTTTATAGCCCTTAGTTCCAGATAGAATACCTCATTCAGATGGCTGCCAATTAAGGCCTTATAAAATGTAATTAATCTGTCTTTCCTCTACACATACAGTCAGCATGCTGCCAGAATACACTTCTTCATGATTCTCAAAAACTATTTTCAGATAAATTGCTAAAACTTTGGGTGTTATTAACAATCTCATATTTTCTTTCCTTCGATAAGTCCTTGCCTTTCACTTCTGAAGCAATGTGCTGTAGGGATGGGAACACACATTTCCAACCTGCAGGTAGTTTTCTGCTTGTCTATTCATACAATACTTTTGTCATCAGGTGCAGTTCCCTGAGAAGCCTGAACTGTCACAGCAGAGTATTTGATTAGCTAAGGAAAGAATCAGATTTCACCCTGGGCAGACCCATAACAACAACAATAAAAAACTTCACCCCTCTCACCTTTGTCCCTGAACTCTCTAAGGAAGCATTAAGCATCAAATGGAGAGAGCAGTCACTTGAGTAGCTAATAAATGTCATTATAACTGGAAACCAAAATTTCCTGAGGTACTCTCCACTTCAACTAAAATCACTGAGTTACAGTTTCCAGCTAGAGAGACAGGACTTCTAAGACTCCAGTGCTGTATCAAACATATAGCTATGCTGTTAAGACAAGTTTCTTGCTGTTTCAACAGTTCCTTTCCATTCATTTTAAAATCAAGTGTTAAAAGCCTGAAAGCAAAACACTGCACATCTACCCAAAAGGTAATTATTTTCAAACTTCCAGTTCAGCAAAAATTTCAAAAATAATTCATTCTTGCTCAAAATGAGATAGTACCCACCCCCACCCCAGCATTTACTTTATCAGTGAACTTAAACCAGATTTGTTTATTTTTGCCTTCTATGTACTTCTGCAGTGGATGATAACTAAAATATATTTAAATTACAAATAATTAAAGATTAGACTAATATCTGCTTCTGGAAAGCTGAGCCAACCTAAGAAAAAAAAAAAAAGAGAAAATTCAAAGCTAAATCAAAACAGGCTGCCCAGCTGGAGCTGAAAGCCTTTCCTACTTTCTTCTTAGTCTCCTACCTATTTTCTGTCTACTCCATTTCACACCACACTCCATTTCACAAGTGAAGGAAACAACTAGCCCCCAAATTAAGTTTCCTTAAGGAAGCCCATTAACAACTGGATCAACTTCCATCAAATTATCTCAACTCAGACTCAATGGCTCCTTTCCCCACACAGCAGGTTTTGTCATTGGGATCTGAATACGCTTGTGTCCAGGACATAAAGGACTTTATACCCTGGGTGGTCTTTAGCTACCATTTTAATTTGCTTCCTAGCCAAAAGGTTTCTAGTCAATTGTGATAATCCTTCAAAAGAAGAGCCACAGGAGTAGGTAGCAAGCACCAGCAATAAGCCTCTGGGGAGGCAGCAAGGAAAATCAGGTGAGAAGGAATAAGCAAAAATTCATGAGGGAGCTTTGTGTGTGTTAAAAAATAAGGACAGCAGAGCTGGTAATTGCTGGGAATGGCAAGAAGCAGGCAGAAGTCCTGAAACAGAAATGGCCACAGCAAAATATTCTGCAGGGGAATTACAAAAGGTTTTGACAGTTAAAAATTCTCCATGATTTTTGACAGCTAACAGCAGTGCAGGACCTGACAGCAAGGCATAAATGAACTGTGTGCCTGCATAGTCTGTGACAATCCATGCCTCCAGAAGCTTTCTTTTTAATAGAGAGAGTACATAAATTGCCAAAGCAGCAGCAGCACAGGCAGGAAAAGCGACTTGCCAGTGATAGATACCCAGCAGACTGATGATGAAACCAGAAACAGGCATGAGGTCTCCCAAGTCATAGGCCAGCACCCCTCCAACAGCCTATACAAACTTAGCCTATGTCAAACTTTGCTAAGCACTTAGCACTCCAGCTTGCTCTCACCCCACTTTGGTACCAGTGTACATCCTGCATTTTGTTGAGCAGCTGGCTGGCCACCAACACCCATAGCCCAGTCCCCTGCTAGTTTGCACAAGCCATTCAACTGCTCAAGAATTACAGGATCCGTCTGAAAAGTGCACCAGTCCCCAGCGTTGAGTTCTAGGTGACACTTGAGGTGGAGGCTGTGACCTTGTTATCTTACTCAATTACAGTAAGAAATGAATGCAACATCATTCTACTGCTGGCCAGGCAATTTGCACATTTCCTGAATGCAATTTTGAATGCTAGTAACACCCAATCCCTGCCACAGAGCAAGCAGCAAAGCAAAAGAAAATAAAAGGCAAAAGCAGGCAAACAACATAAGTATGTGCCTAGAAAGACAATAATGTTATGAGTATCAATATATGGGTAAGAGGGAAAAAAGGTTGGAGATCTACATGGTGATAAGAAAACTTGAAATAAAACAAGAGTATTTAACAAGTATTTAATATATGTAGACATCGGGATTGTTTTTTTAATAACACGTAATTTGTAAGATGACAGCATTCTCTTGCATTGGGCATATGGTTTTGATGAAGTGGCATAGGAAAAGCAAATGCAGAAACTTACATGAGTACTAGCTATAGTGCAAAAACTGGTGACATCACAGTTACAGTGTAACCTTGAACTTTTTTTATTTGTAAATGTAGAGTGAGTTAATTAAAGTTATAAAGCTATCACTGAAGACTTTTTCAGCCTGGCATAAACACCTTGGCCCAGTGTTGCACTAAGGTAGCACTTTATGGTCTGTCTTTGACACTACAGAAGAAAACTTGCACACAGTCCATAGTCCAGAGGAGCTACACTTCCCAACACAAGTGTTGAGCCTCTGCTCCTCTCCTGACTGCTGTTAGCATCTTGCCCTCTCCACAGCCCCTGGTCTTGCAATCCTTAGAGGCCATCATGCACTGCATTACAAGAAGCGTGCATAGTCTAAACTATACCCACAATGTGATCTTTATTTATACAAATGAACACTCATTTTCACAAGAAACCCTTGCTTCTTTTGTAGTAGAGGGATGATGCTGAGGTTCAAGGAAGTTGTTCATTTCTGTCGCATCCCTTAAGAGGCTTATAAACTTCAACAAAATAACAAAACTAATGTCTTCTCCATGACCCTTCTTCTTTTAGTACTCTCCCTGTTGCCACTCTCTTACTACAGTTTTATTATATTGTTATATTTCCCTATTTCGTTATAAATTTTTCACATTCAAATGCTGTCCAATACTTTTTTTTGGATAATAGACACTACCAAGAGGAATAATCCAGGTCCAAAACCACTTCTAGCTCACTCATGCATCTCTAGCAAGTGACTTGTAATAGTGGTTTGTAATAACACTGTGTAGTAAAGCATTTCTGAGTGATTTTTAAAAGGAACTTGTCCATTTTACCCCCCTTTTTCAACTCTTGCTTTCACAGGAAAACCTGGATAAGAAGATTCTGAAGTGACTGCCACTTCTCTTAAGCTCTCTGAAGAACCAAGCAATTACTGCATACACTCCTGACAATTTTACTTACCTTAATTCTGCTCCTGAAGACCTACTTCCAGTTACCAAAAGAACCACAACATAAAATCACTACCTGAACCATAAATGCACACTAGTTGGAACATCATGGCATAATGAGGAGCACCCAGGAAACATATCCAAGCTATTTTGTGTCTGAAACAGAGTTGTGATGTCCTCTTCCCTTTTTACTGCCTTGAGTAATTATTCAGAGAAACTCAGATACTGAGAAACAGTCCCAGGTAAGAAACCTGGACCCACATACATAAAGAGATTTGTCTATGGTGACACCTGAGAAATAGAAATCAGGTAGTTGAATCCAGTACCTATGTACAATATACAATGAACAGGAAAATTTGGAAGCATTAGTCTTCTTGCAATAGGCTAAGGATGCAGTGGAAACAACGTCTGCATAGACATAACACCTTTAGCGGATAGGGAACATGGTTTGAAACAATGTGATCTATATTTCACATTTGGAGCCTCTCCAGCTCTCTGAGGCTGAAGCTTGCCTCCTACTGACTAACCAAAATGTAGTCACGCTTCCGGAGAAGCAGGGGAAGGCTTGGATGCAGGCCACTAAGCAGTACGCATAGTTTGGTACCCTTTGAAAGGCCTGAGACTTTCATTTGTTCTGAAAGGTAAATATTCTGCCTTCATAAGAAGCTGAGCCCTGCTACAGTGGGGCTGACTGCAGCAGGCTTGCGTGGAGAATGATATTAAGAAAGCAGCAATCCACACTGCTGAGCCACTTCAAATAGCCAGACTCACAGGAAGGACATCTGGAGGTCTGAAAAGCTGCCCAAAAGGCTTGTTCCCTATTCTGAGACAAGTCACTATGACCACACTCTTTTATAAATGTGTCATGTGCAATGCTGCATTCAAAATAAAACTTAAGATACTAAGCATGAAAGTGGATCAAAGCAGCTGTTGCTTTTTGAAATCTTTCTCCAACTTGCTACTGCTCTCCCCCTCAGCTGGCCCATCCTTAATATGGGGTAACGATACAAAAAAGTTTTGAAGATCATTTCCTTAAAATTTCAGGGTCACTTTTCCTTCCGTGTGAAATACAGTCTTTTTATCAGGTCTGTTCTCTTTTATAACCTTCTACATTTCTCTCCAGTCTGCCTTTCTTTTCCCCTTCACATCTGTCTCCTAGAAATCTATCCATCCACATGCACTTCTACTCTATATGCCAAATTATTCCTGTCATCACGTTACAAAAATGAACGTTACAAGAGCGATAAAAACCAAGATGACATCTGTATCCTCTTAGTGTCCTTATCGTCTCTGTCATACTCTATACTCTTACTGCAAGAGCAGGATTTAATATGCGTCCCCTGCCCCAAGACACCAGTGTGCAATGTCATGTACTACCACACACATGCAGTTGTAGGTGATCCCTGTCCTGAAAAAAATGAGAAGCAGACAAAAAGAGGACAAGACAGAAAAGGTGAAACACCCTGCCTAACCAAGTGGTGCAGTCCCAGCCCACACCACCTCGCTTCTGTTTCCACTCAACTATTTCTTCTTGTGCCAAGTCAAGTCTTGGATCATTAAACTCTTTTAACAATTTTGTGCAGCATCTAGGCATTATTATCTAATTGTTAAAGGACTGCTTGTTGATGAGTTGTTTTTATACCTGCATGCCATCCCAAGCATTCGAAAGAAGTGTGTTTCAGCTGAGGCAAAGACAATTAACACTGAAAGTAGTACTGTGGCTTTGGGATGATAACCTACTTTACTGGACATAATTGTGGTTTGCAAACACCTCTTTCTTCCTAACACACAACTACCTTTTTCTTAATGACCTTTGTAGTACAAATATTTCTTTTTGAGCTATGTTAGCTTAATCAGCTGAGTTACAGTACTTCAGCACATTATACTTGATTAAAGCTTCTAATGATGGACTGTCAGAGTAGTTAGATAAGATTTTTCTGTGAACTTGCAGACTACATATGGCAGATATTCAGATCTGAATAATTCAAAGGCAACAAAAGCAAAATTACTTGCATTAACATTTTACACATTGCATTTAAGTCTAACCTAACAAAGTTATCTTGAAAGGGATTAAATACTCTGAGTGGAATACCTTGTCTCTTGCTATGCTTGAAAGCATTTACAGTAAAGGGATTACTGGCTGTGTTAAGAGATGTGTTTGTTTATTTACTTTCTGTATTTGGTATTTGAGTATTTAGAGCGATTTGCTGTAGAATACGTTGCAAAAAGCATAGGTTGTCTCCTTTCAAAGAAAGTAGTCAGATGAAATGCAATGGGAAACCTGCAAGTAGGATAGATTCAAAAGCACACATTCTTGAAATCCACAGTAGTCTTCTGGTGTTCAGGTGTTATTTTTAATTACAGCAGTATTGTCAAGCGGTGCCATATGGCAGTTGTATGTAATACATCGCCCCACTACGTTGTGACCTTCTGATAGGAGACAAAAAAATCTGCCAATTTTGGCACTCCCCATAGAGATGGCCCATCTTCTTCATCTGTGATTAGCACCAGTGCTGTCAAAGAGGCTGCACCAGGGTTCTTTGCTCTCATGTCCCTTCAAGCAACTCTTCTTTTCCAACAGGTGAGCAATAAAGCTAAAAATACACACACACACACATGCACACCCCTTATTAAACCACGGACTTAGTTATTTGCTTGCTGACTGGCACTTGCTAATCAATCCCAAGGCTGGGTGGGGTGTTTTGCTTTGGTGAAAGAAGCTAAAGCCTTCAGTCAAAGTTCTGGCGAGACAAAAGACTGATCTTCTCCTGACACTCTTCAGTTGCTACTACAGACAGGTAAAAAGTCAGTCTCATCCCACACTATTTCTGCTTTCTGTGCACCCCGCTAAGTCAGAAGCAAATGAGCAGGATTTGTTCTGGCCTGGCCTCATGGCACTGGCCTCATCATTCAGACTAGCAGTAAACCCTACCTGTGGAGAATGCATTAAGCTCAGAATCCAGCCTACGAAAGAGAAAACCAACCTGAAAAGGCTGGTTGGGGCTGCTACCAACTGGTGGGCAGCTAATTACCAATCATTACAGGTTACCTGTAGTTCACTCACAGGAGTCTCCCTAAACTCCCGGAAACGGAGTCAGTGTGAGAATCTAAGTGATATGAACAGCTTGTTCAACTCTGGCTACTTTCAGTTAACATTTTAATAACCATGATAACAAGAAAGCTTGTATTTTAGAATTTTTTTAAAAGTTTATAAAAAAGAGGTCTCAGTAGCCAAATTTTTCGGGCTATTTCCCCACTACTTTCTCAAAAAAAGCCCAAACAAAAAAAAAACCTACCCCACACATATAAGGGATATTTGAAGACCAAATATGGAGAAGAATTGAAAACAATTGCACAATGTCAATCCCACACAATTAGCTGTGGAATCAGTCTACTACCCAAAACTTTACATCATTATTCCAATATATACATCATGATCCAAGACTTTTAATTTGCAGGCAGATCTTTATACAAAGAACATAAATCATGCCTGTAGTTAATTTTTATTATATACTGTTAGAAATTATTTTACTCAAAACTGAATTTGATAAATTTTCAGTTACCTAGATTTTATCAGCATAAGCCATACTTCCCTATACCAGTGTGGCCAAAGGTATTTCATAACTGTAAACAGTAATACAAAAATACCTTTTTTTTAAAAAAAGAAAAACAACAAACACACTGAGAGCAAACACTGTCTTTAAGAAATCTAAGAGGAAATGTAGTATCTTATGTTGGCTTGAGGCAAACCAGCTAAAAGGTATAACTAAATTATATGACTGCTCTTTCACTCACCCACAGAAAAATGTTAAATTGCAAATGTAGATTTTTTTCTAAATTGACGAAGACATGGTGTTATAAGAAAGGACACTGCATGAGTCTAAAACAGTTCCCAACAGACAAAAACCCACTGAAATAAGTGAGGATTTGAATGCTACCTTGCCACTTAGTTCTACCATGCCAAGAAACAAGACACACAAAACAGAAAATAGATAGCGCCCTTCCTGCACGGTTTCTTTTTATTGTTCTAAGATCTAGTAATACTCATTGATTAGGCAGATTAAGATCTTTGAAGGCTTGAATGGTGCCTTTGTCAGCTTTGCATAGGTATTGGACTTCCATGCACGGCCCCTCTTTGCCTCCTTGACACTTCTTTATACTGCTGATTTTACCATCAGCTGCTTCCTCTCTTCCTCCTTTCCTCCAGTGCTTCCGTCAGGCTGACCAGCAACAGCCTTTCCTTGGCATCCATAACCCTTCATTGTTAAGCAGAACAGCCGTTTGGTTTTTAGGAGTCACAAGCTGGGTTTCTTTTCCACGAGCGATTTGCTTTCACATTTGAAAAGTTTGAGCCAATTTAATAGGGATGAGTGATAGTCTGACAAACTTTTTCCCACTGAACAGAGCACACATGGCATGCCAAAATAGAGCAATGTTTCTTCAGCTTCATACCAATGTGCTTTACTCCACAGATGATAAAAGCAGCTCTGACCACTAATTGTTGGGCCTTGAAGAAAACCCACAAGAATGTGAATGTGGTCCATGTAGTATTCAAGGTGCTCTGAGATAGACTTCCAGTGAACAGACCTTGCTCTCATTTAACACAAACCACAAGATAATGAACAGTTAGCAATCATTCAGCAGGTGATCTATAAGTATAAAACCTTCAAGTGGTAAAAATTTTCTATAGAAAGTTACCCTCCTACCAGCCATTCCTTTTTTTAGCATGTTTTTTTTAATGAGGTGGAGGGTAAGTTCCTTACAAATACTACATTCCTTTTTAAAATCCTATCATAAGTACTTTCTACAGACTATACCATATATACATATCAGCAGCTTCCTTCTTGCACTGAGAAGTGATGTATGACTGTGCAAGAGGAGCTGTGACAGCATGTGCTTGGCTCTACAGTTTTGATTTATTACATTAAGTGGAGAGAAAACAAAGGTTACCTCAAAGTACTTTAGCACATATGTTCATAAAGTTATTTTTAGACTTGCATAGATTTCATCTAAGAAAACAGGTTGGCATATGCTGTGCTGTGTATGCACCATAGACTGCAGACCTGAATGTACCTGAAGAGTCTATAAATTGTGTGATTTCATTTAAAAAGTGAATTAAATAGAAATGATACAACAGGGAAAGATTCATAATTACTGCTGTATTGCCAGACATCTGCCAACAACTGTTCAATATTCTGATGAGCACCAAGATGTCATTGATGCTGTTACTGTTAATTAAACTTAAATTGATGTGTGCCATGTTTAGGAAAGATGATTTCTACTTTTAGTATCAACTGTCTGTGCTTTTGAAGTCACAATATTTCAGTTTAATTTTATTTTTTCTTTCATTATAGACTGGCAATAGCTAGTAAACATTCATTTTTGTTCCACTAAAGAATTTGGTCGTCGAAGGGAATGACAGATTAAATAGCATTTCTATTAACAAATACACTCAAGTGGTGAAAAAGTGGGAATATCATTGCAAATAGGTTCAGTCCAAAGCATTTGGTAAAAGGCTCCAACACCTTACTGTTTTCAGACAATGAACTATTAAAAATTTGGATGAGTGATGCCAAAATTTTCAAACCCTTGTTTTTGTTTCAAGCCAAAATTTATTTATTTGCTTAGGATAATCTCATGAGAGAGGCTTTGTAGTTTCCCAGAACAAGGTTGGGAAACCATGTTTCTATGGCTTTCTCAGATTGGAAGGCTTTGTATCATAATTCACTAAAACTTTTATTCTTTAAAACAGAGGCAACGCACGTAACAGCAGAACAGATTCAAACAGATACAATTAAAAGCATCCTGAAAAAACCCACCAAACCAAACACTGTAATTTACACATGATCAACAGAGGCCTGCCCAGCACTTGTGTTCTCAGTAAGTTCCATTTATGCAGGATTTGTTCTAGCACAGACTTTTACAGCATTTCCCCTGCAATTGTTCCAACAAAGAAACTAAAACCAGAAGAATTCTGTTTGCTCCTTGCTCAACAATTCAAGCTCAAAACCACAGAAGAATATACTGGGAGTAATAAAGACGGAGAGTTCTTACGGAGAGCAAAGATTGTGTCACGACATGTGTTCATGAGAGCTCAGACAATCTAAATTCTGGCCTTTTCCAATTTTAATTGCTTGATTTTTTTAATTGAAATTGCATATCATTATAATATGCTGAAGTGAAGATTAGTTCTAAAACACCATCATAAAATCGCTCCTTTTACCTATGACTGTACTTTTCAGGAGAGTTTCCAACTGTCCTGTTAAACCTGCACTTTTGCTTGGAAACACTGGCTGTTACAGCTCTAGCTAACGTAAAAGGCATAACCAAGTTTAAAGCCCTAGTTTTGTAAATTCAGTTGCCTGAAAACACAGCTGTGTGGCTTGCCTTACCCCAGTACTAACAAAACCCCCAGTGCCCCTATGTTACCAAAGATAGGAGCCTGGTATTTAGCCAGTTAGCCTTGGAAAAGACAAAGCACCTTTGCTGTGGGCTCCACAGGAGGTGTACATGCTCTGGGCACTGTGCTTCTTGCAGGGGAATGCAACCTGCCTCCAAGAGAAGTGGATCGTCATTCATGAAACATTGCAAAATACTACTAATGACTCTAGCTCCGATCCTCAGATCTATCACCTTATTCCAGGCTAAGCAACAAATCGTCTGGGGCAGAGGAAGTGTCTATACTGTTCTGTTTCTACCTGTTTTAACATCAGCTTGGAGATACCTATTTAGCATCTTGTAGAACAGCACAGACATGCCCATAAAGATTTTGACATTGCAAAACTTCTTGAGTATAACATCTAGTTAGATAAAAGGTTTAATGTCTGATTTAATGACTGATGTATCTCAAATGTAAACAAATTAAAAATTTCTTGAATAAAACACTTCAACATTTAAGATGACAACTGTTGTAATTTCAAAATGTCACTTTTCTGCCATTTAATGAACTCTATTTTTCTGAATGTGCTTCTCGCTCATGGTACTTCTAAACAGTGTTTTCAGAAGTCTAACTCCATTCTCATTATGACTACGCAATTGCTTTCATTTGTGAGAAGGAATATTTTAAAGTATCCTCTAATAATTATTAGAAGCTTAGAAGTGTCATAGACAAAGTGGGATTCGCTTGCTAAGAAAACAGCCAGCTTCCCATTCTCTCTCCAAGGAAAATATTTGACTAGTGAAACTGGTTAGAAACCCATCACAAAGACTCCTCCAGAATACGTTTTACTGCAATAAGTGTGCTTCCTTTCAGCCCGTTACTATCCTCCCTGGGTTTGAGGCCAAAAACAAACTTGAAAGGAATTCAAAGTCTGAATCTCATTTAGAACTTTGTTGGATCTCCAAAAGACTAGCAGATGTGCCTGTCTCAGCTTCTCTCATCCTGCTACCTCTGGTGAAGAATTTTATCAGGTTAGTAATTGCAATGAAATATCAATCATTACATAAATATGAAAGGATTTTACAAGGCTTTAAAAATCTGTACATTCTGTGCCCCTCTGCCAAACAGTAACAGATGTTGAGCCAGCTTTCAAACAGATCAGTGACACGGATATCGATGTTTGTTTATATGTATCAGTTCCTGAACACAAATGATGTCAGATTGATCTGGTCGCGATTTTTTTGACAACATATTTTTGGTCTGGGTTCTTTTTATTTTGGGCGCAGATGGGGGAGAAACGTTAGAAAAAATTAATTCACCAAAACCATTGCTAGAAAGTATCAATTTTAATGCACTGGGAAATATTTTTGACAGTCAACACAAAACTTCCAGAAGAAATAAGAAGTTTCTTCATTCTCAAAACAATTTCATACTCAGAAACACCTTTTTTATGTCTTGGTGCACTATGTTGACTCCACTAGTGATACGTTCTCTCTCAGCACTGTCAAATTACTTCATTTTTTTTCTCACAATCAAATACTATTCCAACAACATTTGAGTAATTGAATGGAAGTTCACCTCAACAAGGGTAATAAAAGGAACTTTAGAAAGCCAAAGTTCAAAGGTATTTCTTACACTAAAAAGCTAAACATATTGATCATAAATGAGTTAAGGAAAGACATTACAAACTACTAATAGCAACTCCCTATAGTAATTTAAAACTCTTGCTTAAAATTGTTTTAGGTTACACATGTAAGTCAAATATTTGAACTAAACTGATAGGGCTTAGACACTACAATAGAAATTAGCTGCAGCATATCAGCTGCACCAAACCAGTTATCCATGTGCCTGTTCTTCCCCACTCATATCCTATCCTTCAAAGCAAAGAAAAAAGGGGTCAGTAGCTTCAGATAACGTTGCATTTACCAAAAGATAGTTGTCCCATATTTAAATTGTTTTATGTTGAACCACCAATACATATTTTGTTCAGGTATCACAGTGCCTAGATTTCACTTGAGTTTTACTTACACTTAGACGCTGTGTCAGATCATTTAATTTCCCTGTTTGTCAGCCACAAAAACTGGCCATCATATGTCAAAAGGGTTGCGAGTTGCATGCTGCAGGGGTACTTCCATGCCCCATGAGCTGCTTCATCCTGATCGAATGGTTTTCTACTTCCTTTCTTCAGCCTTGCAACTAAATACCATCTATCCCCTAATTTTCAACCTGGTTGTCTCTCAAACCACAGTGCAGTGAAAATCCTGACAATGACTTATTTTCAAATTATATGTAACATACCATAAATGGTTTTTTAATATTGGAAAGTTTTCAGCTGCAATATGACAACATTTTTTTCCACGTGTTCTCTTGGTTACCCAAAGACACGGTCAGCCTGCTCCTTTTTGAGAGAGTAACACCTAGCGACAATGTCTAAGTACTTCACAGCACATCTAGTACACTCAATGGGAGAGCATGGAAGAATTTGCTGTACCTTAGAGCCCTCCTCAGTGCTCTGGCATTCTGCCACTAAGCCAACCAATTTGCATCTGCAGCTGGGCCAATGCTGTTGATTGCACTCTGAGCATAACTTGTGTCAGGGCCTAAACAGGGAGCTTGCTTATTACTGCATAGGACAAAAATGGTTCCCTCAAACCCAGGAATTTGTTCAGGGTACCTGTGACATTCAGTTGACCTCCTTCATTGGGTCTTTCTATCTTCATTACTGCTCAGCACTCCAAAGCGCTCTTCCCTCTGTGATACCCAACATGAACTAGCTCATACTTGCAGTACAGCTAGGCAGGCGTTCTTTGGTATTAGTGGACCACATACCTGTGGTCAGTCACATGGAGGTGGCCTTCAAGCCTGCTGGTTTGGCCCAGCATGACTGCCCTTCCCAGCAGTTCTGCCAGTGGAACAACTTCATGTCCAAATCAATTGCTGAGGATGGCAATGCATCAGTGCTGGAAGCTGTCTGTTGTAATGGCAAGAACTTAGCTGCAGCTAGCTGTCGATTGGAAAAAAAAAGGACATACCATGGTCAACGTATCTGTTAGGTCTCTACCATAGTACCTGGTGGAGGAATGTGGAATACTGAATGGAATACCAATATATTCTTATTGTGATAACTTGTTGTGAACCCAAGTTTTATGCTCCATGAAAAAAACAAAGCATGGTAGAGTTGATCACTGTAGAAAAAAAAAGAGGTTATTTTTAACTTGTACTAGTTTAGGAAAGCTTTCACAAGCTAACTACAAGAAGGCACACTACAAAACAGAGAGATTCACCCTATGCTGGGCTCTGTTAATTGCAAGTTGTTCATTTCTTGTTAGTTGTCTGAGACTGAGCTAGATGTTACAGGACATCCTTGAAATAATCAGTCCCTTCAGATCTACTATGGAGGTATAGAGGGTTGCTGAAAGGCAAGATTTCTGCTCCAGAGACTTACTGCACAGATTTTCTTTCTAGCTTCCTGTCAGAAACTGTGATGTAAGCATTCCACAATTTTCATTCTTATGGATAAAGAATCTTTTGCACTACACAGTAATTTTAAATTATTCCTACTTGCACCATTCTTAAAATAATTTCCTCCACAGTAATTTTAAGTTACATGATGATCTTATATTCCTCTTTATGTTCATTATACAGCTTCTGAGATTTGCATTACAAATTAAAAGAACTTCTCTCCTAGAGTAGCCAAACTTGTATTGCATGTTTATGCCACTCTCCAACTCAAATTTTTATTGTAGGTGTACGGATCTCAGGCAGTTTAGCTTTGGAATTTTATTTTGACTGGCTACAGAAACACAGTTTTCAGAGGCTGTCATAAACATGAGTCTCCCTATGCTATTAAGTCTTTTCTTTTTCACATTTTTTCTTTCTGTACTACTATGCCAATGATGATTCTGCTCATCTGGACAAGGAATCATAAAATTGCAGCTAGGTTCAATGCAAATTTTTAGAAGTTGCTCACACCAAATTTTGTTCTTATGTTAGTCCTTTTCTTGGGTGTTGCAATGACCAGGCCTTCCTCCTCCTTCCTTAGATAACCGAGACCTGGATCTCCTCCTCCATGCTCCTTCGGACTGTGCAAGAAATGCTTTGCAAGTCTGTGCATGATTTTGCACCCCTGTAGACATATTTAGAGGCAATTTTAAGAAACGTAATAGTCAACAGTGATAAAAATTAATATCATGCAATGAAGAAACTTTGAACATCCCTCTCGGAGATTCTGAAATCACATTGCCAGGTACTATCAATTTCCATTCTTTTTTAATTCCTTTCCTAAAGAAAGACAGCCTAACTATAGGTATGTTCAGGTTTCAAGCCTGGGGTGGGGGAAGTAGCTCCTTCATTTGCACTGACAAATGACAGCAAAGCTGAGTAAGGCAAGTGTCACTCAGTGACATTTTTATCTTTCTCTCCAGCATGATAATTTTGAAGAACATATTCAATCAATTCTCTGGTTTCAGAAAGCATCCTAACATCAGATGGAAAGAATCCTTATGATTTTTTTGACAATGCAGAAATCAGGAAAAAACTAAGTGCTAGTGGCCAACCTTCAGCAATGAAGGATTATCTTTCACCGAAGAGACTACGCTAAGGAAAGTGATTAACAGCACAGGTACAGTCATTGGGCCGTGGTTTGAGGTATGAACTGCTAGAGGCAGGGACTGACAATTAAACATGTCGCCACAGATGTCATGTCAAATTGTTCACTCTTGCCTGAAACATCAAGTAGGAAAGGTATTGTGAGAAAGGTCTTTTCATTTGATGTTAACACAGATAAAGAGAAGGAAGATAAAGAGAACTAGACAGACTGTTTAAAAATGCCAAGGTCTAGTAGAAGAGATAAAGTTTGCCCCTTGTAAACATTATACCCCCTGCCAGCCATCATATCCTCCATTTGCAAGAGCCCTGGATTGTACAGCCCTTTCATTGCATGACCTTGCACTGATGCCTCTTGTTTTATTTCGTTCAACTGTATTCAATTAAAGTGGCCCAACCTTAGAGTTGCTGTGTAGAAAATCATTACTGAAAAGTAATGCGTGATAAAGGGAATTATATATCTGGATGTGGCAAAGCAAAAATAAGAATTGCCATATCAGAAACTCCCAGAGTAACAGAGCTGTTCTGAAGAGCTCTGGAAATCAGAAATACAGTCATCCAAGTAGATGCTGTCACCCATACCAACACTATCATCCTCGCCAGGAAATCTATACTTAAACAATTCTTTAATGTATCCCAGGGATGAGACATGATATAGCTACAGTTAGAGCCTGAACTGTGAACTTATTTTACCCCTGGAAGACCTCATTGCTTGTAGAATGACACTAAAGGATTACAGCAACCCTTGCCGCTGCAGATTTCTCTGCTTTACGCACTTCCATTGACAGTCTTAGTAGAATAACCTCTGGCAAGAAAGATAGAGTCAAAGAAGAGAGATTGTGTTCAACCAGCATCTTTTGAAAGAATAAAGACTAAAAATGAAGTCATATGGTAAATGCAGGCAAAAAAATAAGTCATACAGAATACTTAAGTGTGAGCATGATTTATTTATATGATAGCAGGAAATTGTCCAACAGCGGCTTGTGAAGCCTGAAAAGGAGAAAGCAAAAAGGGTTTCAAAAGCAGCTCTCAGGGACATGCAAAAAAAAAAAAAAACAAACCAGAAATAAAAGTCTCTCAAGTAAACAAGCCTTCATGGAAAAAAAGATTACATCCTACATTCTTTACCACAGTAAACAAACTAATTTTTTTAAATAGGTATATATGATCGAACTTGATGAATCTTCCACTGCAATTGTACACAAGTTCCATATATACTGGCAACTGAGAAAGACATATGTTAGTGAAACTTCTTAAAAACGTGCCTTCTGTTAGAGTAATACACATTGCAAACAAAACAAATGTGAACTAATATAGCTTTGTTTTGCATGGATATGTGTCATAAGTGTGAGCTCCAGTTGAAAGTGTCTCTCCTCAGAGCCCTTCAAAAGCGTTCTCTGTAGCATGGCTACTCTAGTGTCCAATGGCACATACCCGAAAACACCTACAGAGGTGCTCTTTTTCAGTGCTGCTTGTTTTTCACAGAAAGGGTGGAAACTTAATTCTCCCGGATAACTTTACCTCTCTAAGGTGTGGCTGAAATTGGTTACATTTGAAAAACCCATTAGGGAAGAAGTGAAAAGAAGGCCACATAAACCGGATGTATATGCATCGTAAAGCGTGAGGAGTCAAATAAATGACAGAGCAAATCAAATGTGGCAGGTGCATAGGACAGGGATGAAGAGCCTAGTAATGATTAGAATGGTAAGAGGCAAAAATAACAATGCAGGAGGGAGAAAGAAACTGCTGCTGTGTGCGAGGTCAGCACAGGTATCCCATCAGGCAGCAGCAACCATGTTGGGGTTTACTGATAAAATAAAAAGCATGAAGCCCCTCACAAAAATTAGTAACATTGGGAACACAATCTACTTTGCAGCAGCAGGAAGACAGAATTTGGGGAATTAAAGGAAAGAAATTGGAAGACTGGCAGGGCAGGAAAACCTTTAGCAGTTGTAGTCACTCACTCACAGGGAGACTATAACAAAGAAGGACTTAGAATAAACAGCAAGACTCACAAATTAAAAGTCTGGAGCAGACTGGGACAACAGCTTGTACCAGCAGGAGCAGGGATGCTGACAACAGTAAGTGGAATGAGACAGGCCAGAGAACGCAAAGTTGGATGATATAACCACAGATAGAGGAATAATTTCCTTCATAAAACCTTCTTCATCACCAAGAGCAAAGGAAAAATTTAACAAGTATTATAAATGCCAAGTAAATCCCGAGAGGCAGGTACCATTGTAAAAAAAGACAAGACTGAGCATATATTTGGTCCACGTAACACTGCGACACCTTTAAAGGTAACACAGCATACAGTTTAACAAAAGAGGCTCCCAAGTGCTATAAGCTGGTTTACACATACAGACACACACTCCATCAAAGGCTCTAATTGGGGGGGATGGCGGGGGAGGACGGGGATGGGGTATTAAATAATTTGTCACACCAGAAAAAAAAGGAAGCGTACGAAGTTGTGCCCAAATCCCATAATGACTTGGATTCGTACCATGAAGTTTCTACAATCAAAATATTTTGCCTATTACAGAACAAAGTGGTTTAGCTATTACCTATTTACTTTCAGTATTACACTTACTTTGCTAAGGAAGAGTGAGACATTGGGGCAAGGGACAGTTTTTTTGATGCAAATACATCTGACACCTTGAAAAATCCAGCTTCTGATTAGGACTTCAAGCCCTGACAGCATGTAAATGAAATTATAGCAGGTTAGAACTAGCAAAATCATCCTCCCAATGTATATTCAGGTAGCGTGAAAACACGAAAAGGTGTCTGTACGGCTCCAGCGGTTGCTGCTGGCTCAAAAGAAAGCAAGATTTTAACTCGCATGGCACTGCTATCTTAAGATCACCTGTAGCTGGCACCTGAACAGCTGGGTGCAGTTCATCAGACCTTTGTGAGGTGAGGAGACAGGTTATGCTCCTCTGTGTGACTGGCAGCTCAGAGCATCCTGATGGGCATTCATGTAGCTACACCACGCAAGATCAGCATGAGCGAGGGTGCAGACAGGAGTGCCCAAGCTCTCCTCTTCAGGCGGTGTGATGGGAACCCAAAGACAGACTGGCCTTGCTTTCCACCATCTCCACTCTCAGAAGCATCAAAAGCTGCTGAGAGAACTCACATAACCTGTATTGCCAAGCAGCTTTAATCTACATCAAGTGCAGGAACTTGTATGGCACGGCCTGGAGTTAATGTCTAAGCCCAAGCTTGGGCATTGAATCTCATGTGGAGAACGCTGAGGACACCTTTCTTATTCCCATGTTTCATTTCTTCCAGTCCCTTACTTTCTCTCACAGCTAGACTTTTCTTTTCTTTATTCTGTTTTACCAGCATTTCCTTCTCTGCCACAGCTGATTCCAAGTCACCTATGCAAACTGAAAGGGAGGGTTTGTGTGTTGGCCAGTCCTGAGAAATACGAGGAGCACAGGTGTAGAGCTGGAAAGGGAGACACTGCGGAGAAAAGGGCTAGAGCTGGAGAAAGTGGATAGGGAGCTGGCTAGAGCAGTCGGGTCTGTATTTCAGAGTGCAGGCAGCCTCTCCTTGGCATACATGCACATATATACCTTTAGACAGTAAGAAGGAAAATAATGAAAATTTTAATTATATTCTTTCCTTGAGAGGTGTAACTGTCACCTAAGACAGTTCGCCCTACTTACTCACAACTGAAAATGTCTGGTATCTAACATAAGGGCAGCTGTTCTGAACAGGTGTTAAGACACCTCTACATTTTCTACCTAAAATTGAACATCTCCTGAAGAGAAAATTCAGTATTTTAAACAAGTGTAAAAATACAAAATACCTTCTGAGCTGTGAAAAAAAAGCTGAAATGTCTTTTTATGCTTGTGAATTAACATCACCCCCCAAAAAAAATTCAGCTGAAGAAAAATTTGTACTTTTTTTTTTCCCTGTACCAAGAAACTGTCTTCCAGAATGCAATCCTTTCTTCATTATGCAGCATTTTTTAATTACTTCTTTTCCACCAAATAGTTAGCATACATCATGTCCCTGCAGAGTTTGGCAGGTTTTTTCCCCTCCCTATTATAGGGATCCAAGCATGAAAAGAGGTGGAAAATTTTTGAAAGGATGGTGGGATTCACCTTATCCTGAAGAATAAGAAATATCCTGTTAGAAGTGATTCTTCTTGATACTGCCACAAACACATAAAAGCAAGCCTCCAGCAAAACTAGTTTTCTCAGCTGCATTCATTTTGAAACCATCAACTTTTATTTCACAACAAAAGCATCTGTAGCACACTCACTAGAAGTTGAGAAGGATGCTGTAAACCTGAACAACTTCCTGCCTCATAACATATTCTGTTCTTACCACCACTCCACCCTCTTCTATAGCTTTTCCAAAAGGGTGGCTTGCACTGTCAACAGTTCTGTTTACCTTGGGTGCACAGGAAGTCTTCTAATTCAAACTTGAAACATTTCTAATAGGGCTACTTGAATCTGCCGTAATACAGGGATTACGTGCCACTAGAATATACCTGTTCTGGCGGCTGTAATTGTGTCTCTGTGTGTTATTTCCTTCCCCTTCTGGAACTGGCTGTCTAATGGGTTTTATGTTATATTATTAGTTAAATGTATCTACAGAACACACCATCCAGGAGAGCCTTTCTGCTGGTATTTTTGGGAGTTGCTTTATGTAGGAAAACTGATGCTGCTGAGGAGTAACAAACTGGTGTTGCTCTGCTAAGTTCAATACCCATTTACATGGTAACTGTGGTTTTCTTTTAAAAGAGATTACTTTTGTAATTACAGTAATGAGAAGACCCTAAGTGCATTTGTCCAGCTGGGACAACAGTACACAGGCATATTGACTTTCCAAAGCTGCACTTTTCCCCAATCAATATATTAGAAACAAATATGCTTATTATCACTTGATGATTTTCACCCACTCCTGAGTCCTGTTTCATTGTAAGTGGACACAGCAGGATGGTCTAATTGTCTGTCATATGTGTCCGCGCTGACTTTTTACAAAGCTGTTGTAAATGTATGGATGATGTGATGACATATTTGATTGAAATGGAACATAAGTTTATGTAAAGGAGGTCAATGTCCTCAGTGTCCTCAATGGATCGGTAGACATGTACTTCTGTTCATCTGACATTCTCATGACAGCTGTATTTTCAAAGATCATCACAGAACAATTAAAATAGAGAGTGCAGGATGAGGAACAGAGTACAGGTTTTCAGCCCTAAATTAAATTTTAGATGACCAGCTCATTCTAGAGCCTCCTCTACATTGCAACTTGCTAGCGTCATGTGGGAACAGCAACCTAATTTTCTGTTATTATTCGGAAACTTATCCCATAATATACACTAGCACACCACGTTCATTAAGCTCTAAATATGCCCTGGTAAGTGGAAAGCTTGTAAAGCTCTACTTATCTGTGGCATTTAAATGTTTTCTGATGTACAGGAGGCTGTGGGTTTGCTTAGGTTTTTAATCTTTTTTTTGTCTAATATGAATTTGCACACTGTAACATTTTTTTTAAAAAAGATAAGAGAGTCACACGGAGAATTAGAAGAATATACAATGTAAAAGTCCATTTAGAAAAGTATTTCAGCTTTCATTATCAAAGATGACTAAAAATGTCAAAATATTTCTCTGAAGTTCAATTCTTTCCTTCTGAGAAGTTATTTGCACAAGCAGCCAGTTAAATAGCTCCACTTTCAAGCTCACTTTCTAGAAGCTTCAGAAGATGAGATGCATTCTTTGACTTGCTGTACAGAAGCTGATATTCTGCCAAAGAGCCCAAGGCAGCAAATTCACAAACAGAATTCTTCATGCAACTTTATATCACCTGAGAAATACCATAAACAGTTGTTATGCACACAAATTACAATACCAAGCACTTTCTTCTCTATATTTTCATTACCTTCTTTCTAACAGACAACAGTAAAAAAAAAAAAAAAAAAAAAACAACTAACCAAATAAACAAAAAAACACCACAACACCCTCCACTCACTAATCCTTGATTAAATAAAAAGGCTGTGAAGCATTTATGAAATGAGAGTTAGTTATTTTTGTACTTTTCTGTATAGGACAGAGAGTTCTTTTGTGAGAAAGTTATTTTTGGTCCACTCCAAAGCAAATACTCAACATTTTTAATGTGTCATAAATTCCCAAAGGAACAAAGTTACAGGTTAACCGCACAGTTAACTGAAAATGAAGTTGTTTTGTTTGTTTTAAATGAAAGAGAAGATAAAGATATTCCAAGATGATGCCAAAGATGTTTCCAATGCTTTTGTTTTATTAAAGCCACTCCACAGCAGGGAATGAGAGTTCAACTTTGATTCATATTCACCATATCTATGACAGGCGTTAACTTTACTGGCCTTTACCACTCTGCTGATGCTGTTTGCCATAGCAGGTAACCTCTCCTCCACCTGCTGATGAGAGGTTACCACTAATATTACAGTCAGCAAAGAACCATCTACTCTGATACCTCAGCTCTGCAGGATGGTATGGGGGCTGCCAAATCAGACAGGCAGGGAGGAACAAACTAGAAAGCAGAGGAACCACACCTCTGTGGATCAAAACAAACAAACATACCAAACAAACAAACAAACAAAAAAAACCCACAACACCCTGGCAACCACAAACCAGGGAGTCCATGGCCCATTAAGCCCTCAGGAGCTGCATTAATAAGCCATATATATATATATATGTATATATACACACACACAGTAATACAGGCACAAGGGGATTCTGAAGCTGACAGACATGTGGTGTGTATCCCAGTCAGATTTCTCAGTCACACATGTGCAACCAGGCAAAGTTATGGCAGGACAAAAGGCTTATTTATTCTGAATTCAGCCTGGAAAAGAACAGCTCTCCTCCTATAGAATGAGTTGATCTTTTATGTGTTCATTCAATTGTAAGAAAACATTTATAAATTATGCTGCTGTTTGAGCTATTAGTATTATCTTCAAGCAATGTAAAAAAGTGAGGCTTCCAAATGATTTTCCACTTAGTTAAAGAAAAATGTGAACTCAAGAACAGGAGAGATTATAAATAAAGATTTTTCCAAAATATCTTCTACAGGTTGTATAGTTATTTAAGCATCCTCTAAGTTACTTTGACTATTAAAATACAACTGTCATCTGAGATGACAGGTACATAAATTAACCCCTGAAAGGCCTAACCCAGGGAGCCCAAAAGAAATGCTTGGCTTCTGGATCTCTCTCTCTCTCTGCTAGGATATGTGAAGAAAAGCTGCTCTTGAAACTATGCTAAGCTGGATCCTGCAGTCAGAAGGACTAGGGTATCATGGTCCTTGCCTGACAAGTAAACACACAGGGTCAAGGTAAGTCAGCATTTATAACTAAAGCTTTTTCATAGTCATAGGCATGCTGTTGTTTTCCAACATAGTTTGTGTGCTTGTTAAAATAGCTTCATTATATTACAGCTGTAATTAAAGATTCTGTAAGCCCTGCTTTATTTAAGCTGAAATACTCATTCACCTTTCAGCACAATGAACCTTTTTAAACATCCTCACAGCTTTGGGGTGCTTATACCTGACCTCAGATGCCTCTAGTTTGTGCTTCTATTGCTTCTTCAAACTATTCCAAATTAATACTAACAACAGATAGTCCGTACATGAACTATGCTGATATTTCATATGATTGCTTTTAAAACAAAGAAGGAAAAGTGAAAAAGTAAACCAGTGGGGTGGTAAAATTAGATATTTTCTTTTTTCTTTTTTTTTTTTTGATCAATAAATGAATTTAACCTGACATAGCTTAAATGAAATTCTTAGTCAAGGAAATAGTTGACATAAGGAATTGGCATCACATTTTATAAATTAATTCAACTAGGTTTTTTGTTTTGTTTTCATTTTTGTTTTTACATGAACAGGTCACTACATACAGAAATCAGAAAATAGCTGAAGATGAAAGAAAATTGTCAGCCATTTAAAAGCAAATTTGGAAGCGAGATTAAACAAAGAAAGGGGCATTTATTATCTGAACAGAAACCCAGATGGCACAGTGTCATCTATGAAAAGACATGCGCTTTAAGCATGTTGATGAGTTGAAATAATATTTAAAAAAGACAACCATTCAAAATAGATCAAACAGATTGCTGCAGAAGTGTGGGAGATATGTTGAGGCATAATAATATTTGCAATTAAACTGAAGATGAAAACAGAATTAAGAAAGAATTTGAGTTAGAGGGGCAATGCAGATCCAGTGAAAAGAACACACAACTATTATGAGACTTTTCTCACACTGTTGGGGAATTGCAGCTTTTATAAACCTTTTTTAGCTCAGTTAGGGTGAAGATTATTTCAAACCAACCAAGTTATTAATGATCTGCATGAGAGGATTGAGTGCACCCTCAGCAAGTTTGCAGATGACGCTAAGTTGGGAGGCAGGGTCAATCTGCTTGAGGGTAGGGAGGCTCTACAAAGAGATTTGGCCAGACTGGATCGATGGGCTGAGGCCAACTGTATGAGGTTCAACAAGGCCAAATGCTGGGTCCTGCACTTGGGTCACAACAACCCCATGCAGCGCTACAGGCTTGGGGAAGAGTGGCTGGAAAGCTGCCCGGCAGAGAAAGACCTGGGGGTGCTGGTTGACAGCCGGCTGAATGTGAGCCGGCAGTGTGTCCAGGTGGGCAAGAAGGCCAACGTCATCCAGGCCTGTATCAGAAATAGTGTGACCAGCAGGAGCAGGGAGGTGATTGTTCCCCGTACTCAGCACTGGTGAGGCCGCACCTCGAGTCCTGTGTTCAGTTTTGGGCCCCTCACTGCAGGAAAGACATTGAGGTGCTAGAGCATGTCCAGAGGAGGGCAACCAAGTTGGTGAGGGGCCTGGAGCACAAATCTTATGAGGAGCGGGGGCTGTTTAATCTAGAGAAGAGGATGCTGAGGGGAGACCTTATAGCTCTCTACAACTACCTGAAGAGGGGTTGTAGTGAGGTGGGTGCTGGTGTCTTCTGCCACGTGGCTGGAGACAGGACAAGAGGAAATGGCCTCAAGTTGAGGCAAGGGAGATTTAGGTTAGATATTAGCTTGTCAGACATTGGAATAGGCTTCCCAGAGAAGTGGTTGAGTCACCATCCCTGGAGATATTCAAAAAGCAAGTAGACGGGGTAATTCAGGACATGGTTTAGTGGGCATGGTTGATGGTTGGACTCGATGATCTTGAAGGCCTTTTCCAACCTAAATGATTCTATGATTCTAAGTGATCCAGAGCAGCTTTGAACAAGTAAATAAAGAAATGCTATGTGTTCTCAAAAAAAAACCTAAGGCAAAGTCTCAGTAGGCCCTGGTGTTCAGGCAGTTAGCTAAATCACTTGGTTAGCTGCTTTTTTGGTGGGACAAATACTGCCACAGGTGGATAACAAAAGGTTCACAAGTCTAAAGCTGAAGCCCTGCCGTCAGACTGTGCACAGTTGTTCAGAGGCATCCCGGTACAGCAGCAAGTCCAACAACTGAGGGAAGTTTTCAGTTTATTACCTTTGGACCTTGGTGTCCTGCTGCATCTGCAGACCTGACTTACAGTGATATGAGGAAATTGCTTTACATCCAGTTTTCTGTCCAGGATATCAAGTCACATCCCACTTGCTAAGATGGTAGTTCCAACCATAAAATAAGCCTAGTTGACAGAAGGTCCTTCCCACATAGAGAAACTTCTATTTGTTTAAAAGCAAGATGTTCCATGAAAACATTATTTTTGATGTATCTTCAAGAGAAAGCTAAAGAAGGTTTCCCTTGCTTTTCTGACTGCTCCTCCAACTTTGCAACCCATCTGGTAAAGAACTACACGGGGAAGGCCTGATGCACTCCCATGTTTCCCAAAAGCCTCCATATTGAATAGGACAGGTCACTTTTTTTGGACAGCTGAACCTCAGAACATTTCAGAGACACACAGGAAATAACCAAAAAACCACAGAATAACAATGACAAAAAATTTTCACACTTTCATTCAGCTAGGGATTTGACATTCCCAAAACATTTGACTTCACTTCCAACAAGGTTTAAGGGCTTGTGTTTGCATTCAGAGTGGTGAGAAAAGATATTTCAAACCAAAAAAAATTCATGTTGTTATTACTCTCTGTAAAGTGCGGTTTGACAATCAGTGGAGCCAGCCTAACAGCTTGCTGCCTTGAAGAACAGCATACCCTTGAGATATTTAAAGTGTGGCAAGTGATCAGCATTACCATCCGCCTGACAAAGTCGTAAGTGTTAAACAGAATGATAGAAGCAACAACAGTTGGGAACAATAGCTTCAGTAAAGACACTTGCTTACAACCTCTCTAAAGAGCAGATTGGTTCTGATCAAGTAACACCAAGAGTTTTCCATGTCATCGTCCTGTTATGGCCATTACAAACTTTAATAAATGTTTCTCCCATTCCTCATTTAATGAGTTGACCATAACTGATGTTCACACACATGCATGTTCCACCCCCCCGCAAAAAGCAGGTATCTGGTTCTTCTGTGATCCTATACCTTCCTGACAGATATTTGTCAGGCTTATTCTTCAGAAATTCCTATGTTGATAATTCATTACTTTCCAGACAATTCATTGAGACTTTTGGATACTTGAAGTTAGAAGACTTTCCTGATGCTTAATGCTCTTTGCTGTGGCCTAAGCTCATTAGTTTGTGTCTTTTAAACATGAAGATAAATTGTTCTCTCTCTTTATAGGCATTCTTAACAATTTTCAAGATTTACATCTCTTCCTAGGTCTCATTTTCAGTATATTAAAGCAATTTCATGTTTGTCTTTCCTTACTGGTCATCTTTTCTATGTTGTGGTAATTATTTCCTGCCTTCCTATGACTTCTGGTCTTCTTGGCCCAGTTGGTTCTTTTGTTAACCAAAACTTGTCACCACATTCCAACAATGTTTTTTACCAAGGTTTAGAATTATTTCACATTTTTCAAACTCTAATTTCATTTACCTCTGCCGCCCTTATAACTGTGTTACACTGTTAGCTCCTGTTCAGCTTTTGATTCACACTACCTCCCAGATTTTTTTACTGAACTGCTACGTGCACAGTTGTTCCTGTGGTTACACAGGACTCTCAAACTTAGGGGCTATCCTCAATTTTATCATCTTAGTAATTGATGAAAACATTGAATTTTATTTCAGCCAGGAAAGATCCCTGAAGCATCCTACTTTGTTTACTCATACATTCTGTCCTTACGTTACTGAAATTCATCTTTTTTTTTTTTTTACTAATTATATTTAAGTGTATTAATCTAGTTTGCTCATGGGAATATTGTGCAAATAATAACAAAGCCTTACTAAAGATATACAACACCTGTTCCTTTTTCCTATCCAAAAGGCCTGTTACATTGTCACTGAAAGAAGTTAGATTGGTTTGACATGACTGTTCTCAACAAGTACACATTGGCTGTTACAAATCAGAAGTTTCCCAGACATGTCATGCTGGTTAATAAGATGACTGTGAAAAAACATCATCAAGACAATACCTGTAGCTTTTACCCAAAAGGCAATTAAAGACATCTTCTTAGCATTATAGAGATAGCACCCTACTACACATTGCATTTTAAATAGATTTTTTAAATGGTGCCAAACTTCCCCTTAAAAAAAAAAAATAATGTCTGTAGGAAAACAGAGATTAGTAGAACTAAACTCTTCCTTCTTCAAGTATTTTTACAGAGTTTTAAATAGTAGCCATGAACAACAGTGATCTCACCAAAAAAAAAGTGCAGATTTTAGGGAATGCAGCTCTGTCTGAGGCAGGGGAAAATATATATTCTTCTCAAACAGCAAAAAGCTATTTAAAATGTGAGCACTACCACTCATCATAGTGGACATTAGCTTATACTTTCTGATAAGCATCACCTCTGGTACTCCAAAGTCATTAAACTTATTAAGATTTTAAATCAACAATGGGTTCCATTGATATTAGCGGTCTGATGGGATTACCAGGTATGGGGATAATTTTGGATTTGTTACTTGGTTTTATAATGGGTTCGATTGTCCTTTGGATTACTTAGCATTGATTTTTATATCAACTATTTCAGAAAGTTTCACTGAGGCCATTGCTGATTCATATCAATATGAAAGAGAGAGAGAATACAATTATAGTTTTTTCTAAGATAATCAGTTCTTTGCCTGCTTTTCACAAAGATCAAGAGTAACATTAGAGGGTTTTAAGGTAAACAGTGTGTGCTTTCCTTAAGCACACGTATATCAATCAATAAAGCAATTCAGGATATTTTTTCTTTAATGTTACTCAAATATTTAAATTTTCAAGAAAACCTACAGGGCCTGGATCTCCATATCTAGAATCAGATAGACTTTTTTCCATCATACCAGAAAAAATCCAGCTAACAGGTCACTCTTGATTCAAACGTCAGTAGATGGATCTTTTCTTTTTCCGTTCGTAGAGAGGTTAAAAGAGGGGAAGTGGGGGATTCAAGCACTTTCTTGAGTGCAAAACATTCCTGATGAGCCCTCTGGAAGCACATCCCGAGCATTGAAGAGGAGCCTGCTATCGGAGACAGTGAGCAGAAGCTGGGCTGGATGTGCATAAGCACCTTTAGCTCCAGATGCAACGGTGAAGGTAAATGCAAACACTTTTCTGTGCGAGAACACTAAGCTGGCTGACAGTACATGTGACAATTAAAAAAGAGAACAGCCTTGATTGCAAGGCTCATGCTGTTGAGATAAGAAAATTGGCTCTTACCCCATCTTTCAGCTTATACACCAGTAGTGGAATGGCTTTCAAGGCTATTTCATTCAGGTCCCTACTATTCCCTCCATAAGTTTTGCCACTTCCAACACACACAGCATTTTGTCTGCTCTCTGCAACAGCTTTTCCCTTTATTTTTAAATCACCACATACTTTCTCAAATATTTTTTTCCAGGTCTGGAAATTACTTCGCTTGAATAAAACATTCATCAGCATGGGTGGTAGGGGACAAGGGGAAACATTCAGGTCTTTGCAAATAAATGTAAGGGAAGGTTGCCCTCCCTTCCACCTCTCTTCCTTCTGTCAATAGAGGAAGATAAGCATCCCCAGAGAACAACTGGGAGCACCTCCCTCTCTGCAGGGATTATGTAGGTGTGTAAATTAAGAGCCAAGGCTCATTAGATGCATCAAATCTCACAGTACAAACAACACGCTTTCCTCTTCAGAAACAAAAGAGTGGTTAGAGCTGTGTGAACCATAAGGAGATTTACAGCCATTTTAGGAGAAGACTCAGTCTGTTTCACCTATGCTGTGCTCCTGAATACATCTGTCTCTGCCTTACTGGCACTTAAAAGCAGAATTACGTAAAAGCCCTGTAATCTATTTAGACAGGCCTATAGTAAACTAGACTATGTATTCCTCTGCAATTTCATGTTATAAATCCAGCTGCTCAAGAATCAAGAGCAATTCACCTAAATTCACTAGACTCGTTTAGGGAACACACTCACAGGATGTTTTAGGGTTGAGCAACTTGCTTTCAAACTGTAATACATAAAGTACATCCAGACCATCTTTTCAAGCTTCTGTCTATGAGCATGAGATATTCCCACCCCACCCCCCCCCATCATAATCATTGCTGTTTCTAGCCCGAATTCTCTTCCAGGGAAGGCACCATCATGTACAGAGACTTTTGGCAAAATTCCAAGAATTCCAGCAGGCAGACAGCAGTCCTGACCAGTGGATCATACTGCCCACCCACAAAGTGGGGACCAAATGTGAAAAATATACTTGGAAGGAGTATAAGTGAAGGAGAATCTACACTGGATGCCGGTATATTGCAGAATGCCATAGTTACAGCTACCTTGCCTTTTCAAGGGTTTTGAAGGCAATTACCAGTGATATAAAATTTCAGTTTACACAGGGGGGCAAAGTAGTTTTTCCACTTTCTTCTTTCTCTTTCTGTCTTCCTTCTATGTCAGGGAAAGGATAAATCCTTCCTTTCTTCCATGACTGTGCATTGAACACATAAGGTTTTGCTACCAGATAATATCACAGTAGATAAAAAAAAGGAAAAAAAAAAGACACAAAACCAAAACAGTATTCTCAATCTGCTAATAGTGTATAGCAATTCATTGGCAATTCATTTTGAACTACAGATCCAGTAAGGCAAGCCTGGAGGCTGGCAATAAATTTATGTAAACACAGAAACTTAGATTGCTGTTTTATTAAAGGAGAATGCCAAGGGAAACCCCTTCCTGAGACAGACTAGTGAAAACAGGAATGAGTGAGAATGAGCAGAGAGAAAGAATGAGTGAGAAAGGGAGACAGCGAGAAAGGATGGAGCCAAATGCTTTAGACTCCACTCTCACTGAAATCAGGTGTGAACTCCCTGTCTGTACTCCCATTCACAAGTAACAGCCTTGGTTTTGATAAGTTGTGTTTCCTTTTCTATAAAAAATAGCTCAATTAATGAAGTTTTCCTATCCTTTCCCACCTCCCCACTTCCCTGTAAGAGGTGCCATTCTCTTGGTCAAGGTTTCTTTGCCTTCATCAAAACAATCATTATGATCTTAACCTACAGTTTTTACACTGCTTACATAGAAAGGCAACTACAATAAAAGTTTCTCAAAGTGTTCAACTGTGTAAAAACCTTCCTCTTCTTCCACAGACAGCAACAAACCAACTACCAAGTGCAGAATTCAATTGACATATCCATATATCAAATGTAACTTTGTAATTTCCATTCATCCTAAGTGTTACTGTACTGTTTTAGTAGTTTTAATAGAAAAACGTCTGTGAAAATGACCATGATGGTGCCAGAGGATTAGCTTTATTATCTTGGCACTGTTGCATGAATTAAAGTATGACAAACAACAAAGTTGAAGCCGTTGTCGTCTTTCATGTTTGGAGACATGTATTCTCAGAAACCTTCCAATTTTGAAATGTCACCTGCAAGGCTCTGAACTTAACTGCACACTGCAAAGAGCCTTGTGCGCTGCAGGTATTACATACACCTGGGGTTTTCACAGTATTTTTTTTTAAAAAGCACCAGTTTCGTTTTGAAGTCTTGCCAGCCCACCAAGCCAAAATGCCATCACAGGCCTCATATCAAAATATCACAGTACTTGCAAAACCAAACCTTGAAGTATCAACTATTAAATTTCAATCTTTGCTATAGAACAGTTGCAGGATCTAAGTTTTCAGACTGCTGTACTTGAAAATACATATGCATAGCCACAACATAAAGGAACCAAGAAGCAACAAGACAATGCAAGCCAATGAATATATTTTTTCAAAGTATTTTTTTCAAACAGGTGAACACAAAACAGTAAGCTTAAAGGAAGATACTTGCAGTCAGCATAAAAGGGTGAAGGTAGTGATACACTGCTAATTAGCAATTCCAGGATAAACAGCAAAGATTCCTTGCACAAATAAAGAACACATTTAAGCTATGGTTCCATGAATGTTTTCTTTTGAAAGCTAACTTAGGGAGGTGTCAGCCTTGTATTGCTGCTCACTGTCCACTCCCCAAATAGCACAGAAACAGTCTAGTCATTGGAATCATATATCCCCTTTCCTTCCATTCACAGCATGAAAATAATACTTTTAAATACTTTCTAAATTTGAGTCAGTTCAGTTTACCGTATGGCCCCACCACCAGTTATTATTGTATAACTTCAGTGCAAGGATGGGAAAGAATAACTGAGGTCAGAAACCTCTTAGGCCTCTACTACTGCCAAAACCAGCATTCGCAGAACCTCATCTGTAAGCAGAAGCAAATTGAAAGGCATTAAGACTAAAAACCCTTTAGAAGCATTACTAATTTTTCAGTATTTCCCATACACACCTCACTTGCAGACTGTATCGGAAACGTACACCTATACTCAAGTGCACAAATACACCAGACATACCTTTCTCGTAATAAAAGAAACCCAAACCGTGAGGATAGGGCTAAACCAAGGGGTTCAAGGCCATGCAGCCTGGAAGATTTGGCACACTGAACATACCTGCCAAGCGGGAAGGTCGATTGCTTCCCTCCCTATTTAGCAGGCACGTTGCAGACATGTCCCTTTCCCCTACTCAGTATCTGCCTTCCCCTTGCATTACCAGCTCCTCTGTGGCAGCCATGGTAGCTATTACTCTGCAGTGTGCTTAAAGCAGCAACATTTTATCCCTGAGCTAGCCCGCAGAGGCCAATGTAAGTCACAAATACAACGTGAGAAATATACGTGAAGTACAACTTAATAAGCAATATCCACCTGAGCCCCGCAGACATTAATTGCTCCATTCTTCTCAAAGCTTTAGGAACAGAAGTTCCCACAGGATAGCAAGTTGGCACAAGGTGTTTTCTCCACAGTAATCGCTCTTGGTTGTTTCTGTTTTGTACTTAGTACGGTACAGCTAATGGGTAGTAGTTTGCTCCTAGGTCATAGCTCCGAGATATTAAAATGACTATCGATAGCCATTTATGGTGCAACTACATCTTTATCTTCCTTTCTCACTTGATTTCATAAAAGAAAAACACACAAGCGTTCCAGGGGAACGCTCTCTAACAGATAAGTGGGGGGTAGTAAGACTGCTCTCTGTTTCCAGCTGACAAGTTATTCTGGCAAAGGCAGCTGTTGGAACCGAGCTGGAAAACCAAAGCAAAGGCAGTCAGGACAGTGCTCATGATCATGTAATACTGAGTAAATTCTAGAAGCTCACACAGGACAAGAGGCTAATGCCTCTCACAGCAGGTCAACAGCAAGTGATAGATATCAACATACATTCGCATTGTCATCAAGCTAAGCATAAGTTGAAGGGAGTTTGAATAGATACATATCCCCCTCTCCAATGGTGACACTCACACAAAGGACAAGGTTTTGTGGGTTGGTTTTGGTACGGTGTTTTTCCATTTCTTATCTCATCCATATGCCATCCAGCTCAAAAGGGAAAAAAAAAAGTCCTCATTCAGGTTGGGATCAGAATTTGAACTGGGGAGACTGGAGTGCTGAGGAACAAAATTTGAGAGATCTTGTCAGAATGTTCTGATGCTACAAGTGTTAATAATTGGAGTATTATTTAAGCCATCCCACTGTTCACTTAGTATACTCTTTCCATTATGCCTCAGAGGAATGATAATTCTGGGGTGCCAAATTCTGGAAATTCTAGAAAGGGACAAGTGTCATACCAAGTCACTCGCCTCTCACTTCTGCAAGTTTTGTCTCTGCATCTCACAGGACTCTCTCTACAGCAAAGCCAGCTGTATTGGATTGTACCATTCCCTCAACAGAAGTTTTCACCAACTTATTGACAGGATCTCAAACAATGGCCAGAAAATCCCTTTAGATTCCAACGCAATTTCCATTTAATAGCAATGAGCTCCAGCAAATAAAACCTTCTTCAGTCTCATTGCCTAACCTACCTAAAGTTTATGCAGAATACCTCAAGATTAGGCAACAGGAAGCAGGGCAGTTACCAGAATTTGTAATTACTTCTCAGTCAATAATCCAAACCAAGACAGGTAATAGGTATATCCAGTACCACGCATATGGATCTTACTAATCATTATGGGGCATCCTACATGGGTTTGACTTATTCATGCACATGGTGTGAGGAAATAAAAGCGTACTTTTGCAATCTTGGGTAGATGGCACCCAGAAGACTAGCTCATATGTAGTGTACTTAGCCTTTTTGCATGGTCATCCACAGCATATTCTGTTGACAGGTAAATTGAAGACCATTTTATGTTATATTTTGGGAAAGGGGATTTTCTCAGCCTGTTAACAGCTTGGGTTGTAAGTCTTGACAAGCAAATATGTCTCCCCAGACTATAATGAAGGCAATGTCAACTTCTGTAAGATACACTTGATCATACACTGGAACCCTGACATCCCAAAGGTATAGTAGCAGATTTATTCACAAAGAGATGGTAGGAGTAGAGTTAACTACCTCCTTACATTGCTGACTAAATCAGCCAATATAACTATAATGGTTTCATTTTTAAGAAGATCCATAAGGGAACAACCCATTTTGTCATGGAGGAATGTATACAATTGAATAATAAGAACACCAACAGGAACCCCTTCTCTTTTCCACACACATTAGAATCTCATCAGGATCTGGAAAAATTACATTTCAAAGTTTGGGGAGGAAATAGATTCCTGATTTATCATGATGAATAAAGTAGTCCTGAAAAGACAATGAAGCTTCTATTCTTTCAGTTAGGAAAAAAAAAAAAAAAATCACATATAACACCTCTTTTGAATTTCATACTTCCTTCTGAACCATTTGCATATTTTTCTATTGAATTTCAAAAGACTTAAAAGCAAAATTAATGTGCTTCACTGTGAATGCCAGGAACACAATTACAGCCCATCAAAAGCTGTGCAAAAGAAGGACAGAACTGATATGCACAGTAATGCAAGACTGACTTTTTTTTTTTTTAAGACTTTCTTGTAGAAATAAATCCAGCTAAGCACAAAGCTAGGGGTTATGTCTTTTTTCCTTCATGCTCCAGCCAGTTGTCCTGTATATTCTTACACCGTGTTTGCTAGCCTTTCAAAGAGATCTTACATTATATAAAGTGGCCCAAAAGGGACACAGAGAAGAGCAGCAATCTCTTCTTTAGACTTTCCAACCTGAAGCAAATATTTCTTGACATTTCTTTAAAAATAATTATAGTCTAAATATCTTGTCTTTTGTGGATTTTTAGGATTTTTTGAGTAGCTTTGTATAAACTTGTTCAAGATGCCATGGAACTGTAATGGTTCAGGAAAGAGAGTTACAGAGATTTGACAGTATATTCTGAGTATAAATGTTTCTCACTCTTTTAATGAGGAAGGAACATGTTATAAGCTCAGTATAGACAGTCATTCTGTCCACTTTTAGTCTCCCTAGCATCGTCATGTGTGTGTGTGGTATATAACAGATATGTATCTAATATGTACACAGGTACGTGTATAAGTGTTTATTCTCATGTGTAACAGTTACTAATCCACCCCAGAGACAAATAAAGGATTCCCCCCCCCCCCCCCCCCCATTTCTTTTTAACAGAGACACCCAATCCAGTGCACTCTATGGCAAGGGAGCTGTACACTCTGAGAACTTAGAAGCATGGGAGAAAGAAAAACACGAGCTTTCTTGTTCCTGTAGACAAAGATTTAGGATGTAGTTATTACTTCTATTACTGAAAAACTCATACAGACAACATTAATGGACAGATTCCTACTATCTCAATGCTTTCTTTTATATCCGACTTGTAAATCACTGTCTGTTGTTGACTTATATATAACATTAGTTTTGATTTGGTGAATATTTCCCTAACTGTTTGAACCCTCTATTGAATCCACAAAGTATCTCCCATATGACTCATTTGGGGAAAAGGTGATACTCTGAAAAAAATCTTTTACGCAAAACTGAAGGAGTTCATCATCAGCCAACCTTCCCTTTACTTAAAACATTGATCTTTTAAATATTGAATCAAGTTTCCACTCTGATCCAGGGAAACTCATCTATTCAGCATATGAAAATTCTGTAATCCTTACAGCTCTTGCTCCAACAGGATCCAGTTATCTTTACTGGAATGTTGCTCTGACTGACCAGCATCCCACAATCACTTGACAGTTGACAACTTTCATACAGAGGAAGGTCTTCCTAACATTCCTTCGATTTTTTCCATATGGGTGGATCACAGTAGGGATAATATTTGTCTTCCATTTACCAAGCACCTGACCTCATTACTATAGTTAGTGTTAATAAAGATAAAAAGCAAGTCAAAGAACTTGCCAAAAATCACACCTCAGTTACTGGTCTGAATTTCTCCACTGTTTTTCCTTGTCCTTATGTTAGAAAGGAACTACATACATGTAGGTCACGTTATGGTCTTTACCTTTATAAAGTGTAGCAAAGATTAATCTGAATTCTCTTCTGTCATTGAAGAGCACACTTAGACATTTTTCCTGTAACATGCTAGCGCCAAGCGCCATATAATTTGCAATTTTTTTTCAGAAGCTTCATAAGCGAGTTTCACTGCTGGAAGATCTCTTGGATTGATCTTCAACCCAGTAGCATGAACTTGGACTCTCTGTCTATAAGCACTGTATTCCTCCATTCTATTCCAGCTCCAAAAAGATTTAGGGGGTTTGGTTGGTTATTTCTGCTAACCTAAATGAAAAGCAAATCTAACACCACTTTTACTTACATCATTTTTAAATGAATCAATTAAAAAAGCTGAAGGAAATTTGGAAACAAAAATCCATTAAATGCAGTCTCACTTTCTATTACTTCCTAATAGTTAAAACTCTCAATTGGGCCCCCAAAGTCCGTGTTTTATTTAGAATAAGCATTTGAAAATTAATTTTCTGCTCTCAGAAGAAATTCGTGTCCTGATTTGGCTTTAAGATATTCTGTGGTGAATCTCTTTCAATATCATGTTTTAAATTTGTTCTCTTCTATGCAATTATTAAATACTTACAGACCTGTATTCAGTATGTACCGCACGGCCACAGGCATCCTATTTCCATGGCCATTCACAGAGCCATAGAAAGCTTGAGCTTCAGACAAAAGTCTATGATTTCAGTGCAGATGTTCTGTACTATGCTTGCTGAAGTAAAAAAAGATTTGTGATACTGTTTGATATTTCTAAATTACAAATGAGGAAGACGTTACATAAATCAGAGAAGGCCAAAAATCACTTTAACCAAATTTTCCTTCACAAAATTCCAGGATCAGACTGCAACCTGTAATTCAAATAGCTAACCAGTTTGATGAAGACATTCAATATGTAGTTATTGAAAGAAAAAGGGAATATGCTTCCCTGACATAAAAAGATTTGATGATCTTCATGACCATTCTAGGTTTTACCTCATCAATTACAAAAGATTTCAGCCATCACAGCAAGACAAGGTATTCATCAGTACAGCAACAGGTAAATTCTTGTGGCACATCACTTCAAAAAATAATAGAGGATAATGGAAACTGTTCAAAATGGAGAAAAATACATCTTTTTTTGTTCTTAATAGGTGTTTAGCTATGTTAGACTGACAGCTAAGGACCACTGCTACTCACTACAATAGCCATTGTTTCTATTTTCCAAGATGCTAAAAAAAAAAAAAAAAAAAAAAAAATCATTATCCTGTTCTGATTGTTGCAGCATTAAATATCTGATTAAAGAAAAGCCTTTCCAAAGTGCTAGCAATAGCTTTGTTAAAGTGCTGGATAGCTTCACAATCCTTGCAATGAAAACTTCTATTCTTAGTTTCCTATCCTCCAAAGCATTTAAATAAATAAATAAAACCTAGAGATTGAAGGGGTTTAGGGTTGGGGGTTTTTTTCCTTTGTATTTTGCTTTGAGTGTATGAGAATAATATGTACTGCTTATTAAGGAAAAAAATGCAAAGAAAACGTTTTAAATCAAGGCTGAAATATTAATAATAAGGATACAACACCTACCCTAAGAAGAGCTTCAAAATACAAATTCTGTCAAGCCATTTCACTAGTTTTATGAAAACCTTTTACCATTAAAACTGCAAAGCAGTAAAGGATGTTGCATTCTTTCACAAAAGCCAGACACATTAGCTCCTTCCCAAAAACATATAGAACTGCTTTTTTAATGGCCAAATCCTCATATGGTATAGTTCAGAACAGATTATTTAGAGTGTGTTGAAGTCTAACACACATTGAAGTACATGATTTACCCCAAAAAGCATCTAATCCATTCAGCATAACAATTCACAAAATAAGAGGCTAAAAGTTTATGCTCTTTAGAAGCCATAAGATTATTTTTCTGAATGTAAAATCTGCCAGCAGGTTTTTATTTTAGGAAAGAAAAAAAATAAAGAAATATAAATACATACACACAGAGAGAGTTGGTAAGATTCCTGTGAATACATTCTTTTAATGGGATGATTTTCACCAGTCCTATGTTCAGTATGTCGTTTCCTAGTTACTGAAAACATATTCCTGTCTGTCATGCCATAAGTAAAAATGAAGCATTCAATAAAGTTTTCCAAGAGCAATTTAACACTTTTCACAGGAAAATATAAGCTGAAAAAATAAAGTTGTGTGTTTCAGATGAATGAGCCCATAAAATAAAAATCAAAGTGTTTATCCAGTTCATTCTTTCCCACTCCCATCCAGCTCATACAGAGTTGAACAAAACACACAGAATATTGTGGTATCCCAAAACCGCATACACTTAGGAAATTGCATCCCAGGGCTCTGGAAGAGTAACTGACGCTTAAATACTGAAGTACATAGACATGTGGCTCTAAAAACAGTTATGGTTAAACCATTGCTTTAATGCTATTTAATCCATTTCTATCTGTCACATCCCAAAGTTGGAGCGACTCAAGTTCGTGGATTTCCTTTGTCAGAATTAAGGTGAAACAACACCAGGTGAGTTCAAACAACAATCAACATTTATTCAACCTAGCTAACCTTGCCCAAGTACACGTGAACTTATCAATATGAACCTTGCAACATGTCGTTAAGCTGCTGTTTGAAAAGAGAAGGGAGGTGTAGAAAAAGAAATGGAAAAAGGAACATGAAATGTATCAGAAGCAGAGCCTTCCCGCTGAGTCACGAGGTGCAGAGCAGACCCCCTCGCTTTCTGGACTCCTTCTCAAAAAGGAGCCCAGGGGTGGCTAGATCCACTCCTAGTCTCAGACTTGGTCAATGGTTTATGTTTAAAAGGATGAGGTGTAGGGACAGTGGAAAAGAGAGAAGGAAAAGAGGGGGGGGGAGAGAGAGAGAGGGAAAGAGAGAAAGAGAGCAGAGAAGGGTTTCACCGGTCCTGGGTCCAGCGTTGGTCCAGCCAGCGTAGAGATCCAGTTCCGGAGGGCGCGCACTGAGAACTCGTTCTCCCTTCTTTTATAGTGTGTTAGTCGATGGTCTCGACATGCACAGTTCTCATTCCCAGGGTTCTCTAGAATCGGTCGGTGAACTTTGCGGGGGCGGGTGTGTTCATTGCGGAGTTGCCTCTCTTTTCCTGCTGGCATGACGGCTTAAGATAGAAGCACAGTCCCATCTTCCATGAGGACTTCTCCTCCAGGCACATATGCTGTGCTCCTTCTCCTGGTCACTTAAGGTAAGAAATTGCGGCTTTGGAGAATTGCAGTCCCACCCTCTGTGGGGCCCTCTCCTCTGGCCACATTGTCCTGTTCACAAAACTCCAGCATTTTTACAGAGGCTGTTTTCTCCACCAAAGTTCTTTAATGAGTGTTTGAGACATTGACTATAACTTGTCAGACCGTCACGCTATCAAAGTAAGATCAGAAGCATTTGAGCCATAATCAAATCTAGTCATCCAGGGCTCTAATAAGAATGAATAATAAAGCAGCCTCATTCTGGGGACCAAAGATCTGGTTTGTTAGCAACAGACCCAGGTGTGCTGTGTGATATTATTGGAGACAGACTTTATCCCTGTGCCAATCCCACCCATCTTATTTTTCCCACTCACTGTAAAGTCACAAGTAGTGACATGGAAAGAAAGAGCTGGTACTGACTGGTGACCTAGTGTCACAGCCACAAGGTACCATCAGCATCTCCACATTTCTCTCTGGAGGAAGCTTTGCAATTTTTTGCTGGGATCCAGCTCCTACTGTAGGAACATCCCATCTCTGTCCAGGTAGTAACTAGTCCCTCAAATACATGTGTGGCTCATCATGGGGAAAGTCATGATCTCGCCACTACCCAGAATTCAGTACTTTTAGCTGGTCACTTAAAAAAAAAAGAGGGGGTGGTAGAGGGGGCAACCCACACACACCTCATTTGTCTTTTGTCGTTGTCCACATCAAAATGAGTTTAAAGCCCACAGTGATAACATAAGGTGAAGTTTCTGAGGTTCCAGGAAAGAGGCTGATGCAGACTTTTCTTCTCCCAAGTAACCAAAATCACCCCCCAAACAAAGAAACCATTATAAGACATACCTTCATATCACTACATGTTATTTAATATGATCCAAACAGGAAAGTTACTAAAATTCACAACATAAGAAAAGATCCCATTTGACTTTGCTAGTCAAAGTGACCATGTTTCCTGTCTCACTTTTGGTATGATAAGAAGTCATTGTAAAATCAAAGAAAAACATGAAACACGTTAACCTGATCAGTAAATTCATGCTGGTTTTATTGTATGCACCTTACTTTGACAGTTGTTTAGGAGCTTAATTTGACTCCTCTACATTTATATATCCAAATTTCCTTGTGAACTGGCCAACAGAATGAACTCACTGGTGAGAATCAATGCTGGGCACCCAAGATTTCATCATCCAACACCTAAAGTAGGTATCTTGTAAGGAAACTAACAATGTACTGGAAGCAAAATAAAAGCTGTTTAAGAGCAAATGAGCAGACAGCTCCTCATGCCTCATACCATATCCTACACTTCAGAAATCCCAGGGAGTTTATCATTCATTACATGGGGCAGATGAATATTTTAGTGTAATCCATGTGTCTTATCCAGACAAAGATGGAGGTCTGAGGTTGACATGCAATTGCCTGTGCTTTTCTAATGCCAACATTGAAAGTTGACAAAAAACCATTACATTCCCTTCAGGGGGCGGGGGAGCTACCAGAAATTATGGATTTCACAAAATATTAAGGAAGAGAAAATAAAAAGATGGCAATTAAATGACTTTTCTATTTTGTGATGAAACACTCTGTAATTGTATTCTGATTTTTTTTGACCTATGAATTGACCTGCTTAGATTTTATGTATAAATTCCAGTCCTTCTAAGAGAACAAGTGGACAGTATCAGGCCTGGAAGCCTGAACTAATTTTGATCTTCATCTCTATGGCAGTTTCAAAGTCATATTTGCTACAAAAACAATAAGAGATAAACAATCCAGCACCCATAGGAACTAGAAAAGGCAAGGAATTTCATAGAAAGAAAATACACTAGGTAAATCAAAAAGTATTTTCCAGTCATTAGAACCTTCAATTTTTCACAGGAGATTAGATTCAGTGTTCATGAATAGTCAATATAAATGGTAGACAAGTAACTTTCTCAAGAAAAGTCATTAGTTCAGCAAGTACAGAAGGAAGCAACTTCAACATAAACTCTTTAACATTAACCTCTTTATTTTTAATGCAGCTTACAGAGTTGCGTATTTCTTCCCCTCACTTCTGCTTCACTGGCCTGAAAAAGAGAATGGATAATATGACATGCAACGGCCACAAGACACATAGCAGAACACATTTGTTCCCAGCTAGGCACGAGGCTTCTATTACCTACCACTGCCCCCCTTACCCCCTTCTCCTGCCAATCCAGCATTTACTTCAAATTCAACAGTCAGAAAGAAGTGAGTTTATGAGACAGATGTATTGTTCATGCAGATGGTACAGAAGGAAACCTAATTTGAGCAAGGGATGATTTATTCCAGGAGTCTCTGTTCATTAAAGGAATTCCTCAAGAACAACATTTAAATGTTCTGCCATATGGGTACCAAAATAAAACTCTTGTAATAGTGTTTAACTTTCAGGATAACTGAGGGTTGGAAAAAGGTGTAAATGTAAGCTTCTCTCTTCATGACCTCTAATCCCCTGCTTCACATCTGACCTGATATTGTGGGTGGAAGGAAAGGACAAGAGAGGAGAAAGAGAATGGAATTTGTCCTGTGAGAGTCTTCATTCCCAGAGGCACACTGCTACCTGAGACACCTGGATCTCACCCTTCCCATGAAACAAATAGCTCCCTTCTTCCTCCTCTCACCGTGACTCTGCACATCCCATGAGCAGAGCATTTCTCTGCTCTGTCACTTTGCTGGGGTGGCAGGGAGAGGGCTACTGGCTGGACAGGAAAAAGGAGGAAGAGGAAGAGAGAGAAGAGAGTGAACACAGCTCATCTCCAGCTCTTTTCCCTCTACTTCTCCCTATGACTAGACCATAAGGTCTGTGTATTGTAAAAATGTGTTGCCCTGGGTACATATGGCTCTACTGAACGTGAGACTGAATAGGGCAGGACACTACATAAATATTACAGTAGTACTGATGCTTAGTAATTTTTTACAGTGTGTGATTCCACAGACATTAAAATTCCAATATCACAATGTACCCAAACATCATTTAGTATTGCTATAAGCTGTACCATATTATGTCTTTGTGAAGGAGTTTGCAGTGATATTTTCTCTGTACAGTTTTGCTCAATGGTCAAAAAGTCCTTGACAATTAAGTGGACTTATTTTCCCCTTCGTACCTATTTCTGTGCTGCTTTTGTGTCCCCTTTGATCATGTCAGACAAGCTTTGTTCCTGTTTACTTAGTAGTGATCACTTTACCTGCACTCTTTACTATTTAATAGACCTGACCTAAAGTTGCTCCTCCTACTTTTCTTTCCTTTGCCTTATCTTTCTCAGCTTCTCAAATACACTTTTACATGCTCTTTTATCTTCTTTTTCCAAGCAGTTTGGGTTTTATTCTTTTCCTTAGGAAATTACCTCTTTTCCTGTTCAGGCTCCATTTATCAGGCTTGAATACCTGGCTGACTTGAATGATGAAGAGCTACCAATTCCCTTCATAATGTGTGTTTCCACGACACCTGCACAATTCGCTCAGCCACCCCTGAGCTTCATAGCATTCAATTTCAGTCCCAGGACAGACTTAAGGTTCCATTTCTAGCTTATGTTATACATAGTATATCTACAATGCTCTACATTTCTAGAATATACATCAATACGTTATCCAACATTCAGGTACCTATCTCTCCAGTCCTCTCAAATTCTAGGTATTACTGGTTTATAGAATAGGAACCAAGGAGATCAACTTTTTTCTCCCATTTATAGAAAATCAGTTTAAGCATCTTGTTCTAGGTTCCACTGCCAGCACCCCAAGATACATAACTTCTTACAGTCCTGAGTCCTTGGCTTAAAACAAGCATGGTGGTACACGACCGCACTAGAGAGTCACTGACCTGATGCACTGGCTACTTCTCCAGCATCTTCTGCTATCACAGAGAGAAGGGACCAAGTAACATGTAATATAGGTTTGCCTAGAATATTGTTTCCTGTAATCATAATCTTATTTTCTTGTGATTAAAACCATTTACCAACTTTACACAAGGTTGACAAGTAACTTCTGGTTTTGCTGGCTCTGCTAAACACTTTCCCAGACTTGCAACAAGCAAGAAGGCTATATAAAAAATTCTGCTTCATTAGTTCACCCTCTAAATAGACATTTTCAGCCTAATAAATCAAGGAGTCTTGTGGGAAAATTAACTGGAAATTTCATTGCTGTGAACTTTAGTATTTCCTAACTTCTGAGACACTACTACATACTCTTTTTTCTTCCTAACAAGAATAATGCTGTTGCTACAAACACACAAAATACAATGTATTTCTATACATGTCGTGCAATTTATCAATTAACCATTAATATTGACCTGGAAAAAATTAATAAGAGCCCTGAAAAAGCACAGCAAACACAGTTGCTTTGTCTCCCTTTCAAACAGTATCTCGAAGGACTTGCATACCAATAAGCTTGAAATTGTGCTTTGCTCAGCTACTCTTAACTTTTCCTCTGGCTTTAGAGGCTGTTCTTTGTTCAACTATCTTAATGTTATCTTTGCTAATCTTTCATGGTTGTCTGGGAATGCTTGTGCAGGAACAATTTTCCTCCATGGAAATGTAAACATTCCAGTGACCTTGCCACTAAGAAGCAGCCATTTGATTTCCTCTACTGTTGATGAATATTAGTGTCGTGCTTTCCCGTCACGACAATCTAGGAGAAACGACGCATTGCCAGGGACTCGCCCTGGGGAGAAACAGACCAACACAGATACTGTGGATCAAGCGATTTCTCTGTTTAATTGCTACGTAACACTTGGTTATATACCATAGCCATGCGCAAGCCATCTACTGATTGGTTAACATGTGCTGTTCACGCGCCTAAAGCAATAGTTTGATTGGATAAGGCCTTCTGATCACGCGAATGGTTCCTCCTGTCTGTGTCTTGCCTCGTGTCCTGCTTTCAGTCACGTAGGCCCATCTTGTTCAGCTTCTTGTGCTTATTTCATCGAATTTTGTAGCAACAGTTAGCCTTCGCTGCGTCCTTGAGGCCTGCTGCTTGCAGGTGCCTCTGGCTCAGATTGAACAGCCCCATTGTGTCTCTTGTTCGCTATGTGCCTATTTTTCGAATTATCCCACATATTAGTAACTTAAAATTTAAGAATATATTGGGTTAGTACTACACTTAGACTAATTAAGAGACAAAGATCCTCTACTTTGCTACATTCGTAGGGTCAAGACCAGTTTCCTTACACTGTCCTACCACACTGCTTCACCACCCAGAGTATTGTTCTTTAGAACAAGAAAAAAAAAAGATCCTTTCTTTTTTTTTTTTGAGTCTTGTCCTATTCTCAGTATGCCTACTTGTCTCAACTTGGCTTTAAGAAGCAATCCTCTTGCTCATTGTAAGGTGCACCTGAACCACAGCAATTCCATAACACCAATGAAGATGTCTAACAGATACCTCATAATAACGTGGAACAGGAATACCACCTAAAAAAAAAAAAAATAAAAAAAATCTGTGACAGCTAATAATAGCAGATTATTACTTATGAGATCCCTGTCAAGTCTAAACCTCTATCAGGAAACATAACTGCCAAATTTCCAACCTCCAGCAATTTCCTTTTTTCACTCTAGTTTTGTGTTTTCCACCAAACACCCTATGTAATGGCAGACCATCAGTTAAAATAGTCCTCTAAACCATCAAAAATTAACAGATCTAGTTCTCCCCCCTCCTTTTTTTTTATTTTTTTGGCTGAATCTATGGTGAGGAAAACCAAATTGTGACCAGTATTTCAATAATTTGATGTTGTGATTTAGCGAAAACCAAATTGTGACCAGTATTTCAATAATTTGATGTTGTGATTTAGCCCCAGCCAGCAACTAAGCACCATGAAGCCGCTCTATCACTTCCCCTCCACAACTGGACAGGGGAGAGAAAGTATAACAAAGGGCTCGTGGGTCGAGATAAGGACAGGGCGATCACTCACCAATTACCGTCATAGGCAAAACAGACTCAACTTGGGGAAAATTAACTTAATTTATTGCCAAAGTAGAGTAGGGTAATGAGAAATAAAATGAAATCTCAAAACACCTTCCCCCACCACTCCCTTCTTCATAGGCTCAACTTTACTCCTGAATTTCTCTACCTCCTCCCCAACAGTGGTGCAGGGGGATGGGGAATGGGGGTTACAGTCAGTTCATCACACGTTATCTCTGCCACTCCTTCCTCCTCAGAGGAGGACTCCTCACGCTCTTCCCCGGCTCCAGCATGGGGTCCCTCCCACGGGAGACAGTCCTCCACGAACTTCTCCAACATGGGTCCTTCCCATGGGCTACAGCTCTTCAGGAGCACACTGCTCCAGCGTGGGTCTCCCGCAGGGTCACAAGTCCTGCCAGAAAACCTGCTCCAGCGTGGGCTCCTGTCTCCACAGATCCGCAGGCCCTGCCAGGAGCCTGCTCCAGCGTGGGCTTCCCACGGGGTCACAGCCTCCTTCGGAGGCATCCACCTGCTCCGGCGTAGGGTCCTCCACGGGCTGCAGGTGGACATCTGCTCCACCGTGGACCTCCCTGGGCTGCAGGAGGACAGCCTGCCTCACCAGGGTCTTCACCACGGGCTGCAGGGGAATCTCTGCTCTGGCACCTGGAGCATCTCCTCCCCCTCCTTCTTCACTGACCTCGGTGTCTGCAGGGTTGTTTCTCTTACATGTTCTCACTCCTCTCTCCAGCTGCAATTTCTGTGCCGCAGCAACTTTTTTTCCCCTTCTTCAATCTGTTCTCCCAGAGGCAGTACCCCCATCGCTGATGGGCTTGGCCTTGGCCAGCAGCAGGTACATCTTGGAGCTGGCTGGCATTGACTCTGTCGTACATGAGGGAATCTTCTAGCAGTTTCTCACAGAAGCCACCCCTGCAACTCCCCTGCTACCAAAACCTTGCCATGCAAACCCAATACATTTGACCATATGCAGCTGTTTGGATCAAGAACTTTTCACCCAGTGTGTCAGCTCATGCACTAGAGGTACTGAAACTTCAACTTTGAAGTTAAGGATGTGTAAAGTGGAAAAGGGACATCTGGATCCAGGTGTTATCAGGTGCTTTCACAGGTAATTTTAATTTTTCACTGGCATTACAGTTGTAAAATAGCTCCTCCACCATCCTCTAGATCACTGATGAATTACTGATGCAGCAACCCAATCACTGCAAAACTGACTGCAGCACAGAACAGTGATGTGCTATGTTTTATACTAATTTATCACAATAGGCATAATAAAAGATATCATGTTGTTAAGAATAATTCATGCCACTATAGTAAAGTAAACACAGCATAAAGACAAACATGAGCATTAACCTGGCAGAACAGAAAGAGAAAAATATAGATTATATTTTGTAACCAAACCAATATGCAAAGATGTAGGCCATGTAAGAGGAGAGAATTATGGAAGAAAAATGCTGAATGTTTTCCTTTAAATCCAAAAGTAATGGTTTTTTCACTGAAGCCAAACTGAACCATTTTCATAGTACTATGTTTCAGAAATAATCCAGTCCCTGGCAGATGACAGAGCCATCAGGTGAGAAATTGAACCGGTATGGCAGACTTGCAGAAATTTTCAGATCATACACTTCCCCAAGCCCTCAGTTTGATCTTTTCTATTTATTTTTTCAAGGACTGAAATATTTTGAGACATGGTCTTTTGCAGCAGCGTTTCAGGGTGGGATACCTTCAAGTTATTTTAAGGACTGCACGTAGTGACTTTGCCCCTCTGCCTTTTTCCTTTGTTAGGGTCTTTGAAGGAAGAGGAGAGTAGCTTAGTGTTAGATTTAACTTCCTTTAAACCTTCCAAGACCTCCAAAAGCAAGATGACACCTAGCAAACAAAAGACACTACAAATCCTCTCAAACTTTTTTATTAGTTTATATGCTTGCTTCAGAGCACTGTCATCATTACAGGCTTCCAACTGAAAGCTCTCTTCCATCACCACTATGAATGCTGCAAGATGTGCCTCCTCCAAAGCCATGGGGACTAGCAGAGGAAATGGGAGGGCTTTAGGACAGAGCCATTCTCCCTGGACACCCTGAAATGCTGGAATTGTAAAATGAGTGTGTAAAACTCACAAGATTTCATCTGTCATATGGTACCCTTAAAAAAGGATTCAGGAGTACTGACAGAGCAAGCTTGATCATAATATTGATTCATAATTCCCCCTATTTGCAGGTAGCCAAAGGGTTCTTATTTCCAATGCCCTTAATATATCAACTTTCACAAGAAATAAATTCACTTATTAAAAAAAAAAAGCCACAAACATTCTATAGAGTACAGAAGCTATATATATATATATACACAGCTGTCACTGTGCACATTATCAGCACAAGAATTTCTTCTTCCATTCAATGCATAATGCTCCTGACATATACTTTCTATAGACTCCACTGCGATAGTCTCTCTTTACAGTTATCTTGTCATCACCACTGAACTTGCATTTCCTGGAGTCTTGACTTGGTATTTACTACTTTTTTCTTTTTTTTTTTTTTTTTTTTTTAAGCAATAGGTTTTTTTGGTGGTGTTTTGCTTTTTAGTCTTATGTGTCAAGTAGCTTTGCCATGCATAACAAGAGGCAAGAAGAGCTTTAAAGCATACAATTTTCAGCCATGATTAAAGCAGGAGAGACAACAGAATATGCAAACAGTAGGTAACACTAAACTTGCTTAGGTGCTTTGAAAGATGAAAGCCTCTAACTACTTAAAGAGATGTTGGCTTATGCTCATTGTACTGCCATGCAATTCTGAAACAGTATTACAAGCTAATGTTAATTTTTAGGTAGTAAGGCATTCTTTTTTCTCCAGAGGCATATTTTTTGGAAGTAATATACAACAAGGAAGTGTCAATACCTAAATCTGTGTGATTCTACAGTAGGATTATGTTTCAGAGAATCCTAAACCTTATTAAAATGTAATAGTTTTCTGGAATAGAAAATTAATGTCATAAAAGGGATCTAATTCTGGTTGCAAAACATTTCTATGACAATTTAAAAAATACCAAGAGAAGTCGACTAGTTTAAAAAAGACAACAGAATGAAATTCACAAAGCCTAAAAAATTTGTATCATCACCATCTTGATCAATTGCAATTTCATACTGACATCAGTGTGAAAAATCATGCATAATTTTTCTGTCACAGTTGAGGAATCCCTAGCACTTAACATGGAACTGTTTAGATTGTAAATTAAGATGCTTAAGGATAGACAACCATTTTAGAAAACAGTTTATCCATCAAAAAAACACAGACTGCTGATTCAGAGTTATTTGCAAGAATAATTATTGAGTCCAGTTCAGGAATAATTTTGGTTGAATGGAAATGCAGTCCTGTGGAGATGCCTTCTCACATCCTTTCATTCAGTATTTACAAAATTCACTGAATTAAACTGGGAAATTGATTCACATCTCTCTTCCCAGGCACATATTCTTGTGCTGAATTGTGTTGAACTTTCTCTAGTTCATTTCATATCAAATATTTAGCAAACCCAGGAAGAAAGAAGGGCTTTAATCCCTATTTAAATGAGTAAACCATCATTTCGATCTCTGTTCTGACTCAGACAACAAAAAGATGTGAACCAAGTTGATCTGCTCCTGATCTTGAGTGTCCTTCAAGGACTCTCCTGCAAGGGAGAGTACACCACCACTGCCACCATCACAATATGAATCTACTCCTTGCATTTTATTTAAAACCTCACAGAACTAATTTTGTTTCATGAGAAAATTGAACCATCTGACTTTCAAGTTATCCTATTTTCAGCTGGGATAGAGTTAATTTTCTTCTTAGTAGCTGGTACAGTGTGTTTTGGATTTAGTGTGAGAATAAGACAGTTGTTGCTAAGTAGCTCTTATCCCAAGGATTTTTCAGTTTCCCATGCTGTGCCAGCAAGCAGGTGTACAAGAAGCTGGGAGGGAGCATGGCCAGGACAACTGACCTGAGCTAGCCAAAGGGATATTCCATACCATAGAACATCATGCTCAGTATGTAAACTGGGGGGAGTTGGCTGGGAGGGACCAATCCCTGCTTGGGCATCGGTCAGCACGTGGTGAGCAATTGCGTTATGCATCACTTTTCTTGGCTTTTATGTTTTTTCTTTTGTTATATTCCTTTTCAATACAATTATTATTATATTTTATTTTACTTTAATTATTAAATAGTTCTTATCTCAACCCATGAGTTTCACAGGGTTTTTTTTCAATTCTCCACCTCATCCCACTGGGAGAGGGGAGGATTGAGCAAGCAGCTACGTGATGCTTAGTTGCTGGCTGGGTTAAACCATGACACAAGCTTCGACAAGCAGGAGGTTTTCCTGAACCTGTTACATATACAAACAGCTGCTGAGTGTGGTGCAATGCTGAGGACAACCACGACTCAGAGACTTTATTCTATTAAGGGGTAGCTGAGTAATTTGGCTGAAAACAAATTGAATTTTGCAGGAGTTTCTCCTTATGAGTTGTTACTTCTTAAAGGAAATAAGGCAAGTTCTGAGAGTCAACCTCCTTCTACTCTTCTTCCAGATGCAACCCAGGCACATGTAAACCCATGACCTCCATCAAGCATTCTCCTCCTTCAGCAGCTCACACTGAAGCTTATTTGATCCAATGATCACAAAATCCCTAGAATATGAAGATAAGCACAAACACTACCACAAAACCTGCATAAACTGTTAAAAAAACCCTGCAATATCAGGCTTTCTTCTTCTGCTCCATTCCCTTTGCCCTGAAAATTCACTGTGCACAGTTCAGAGTGAGCAGGAGCCAAAGATAACCCAAATATCTGTGCGGGTGCTTTTAAGGATGGTATTCAAGTCAGAACACCCTAACAAATGGTACCAGAAACTGCTGTCCTACTTATTCTGACAATGTCTGGCTTGGAAAAGCCATTTAATGAGAGAAAACTGTCAAAAACGTGGCCACTTTATATAAAGATCAGAGGTGAACATGTAAATATCTCATCATTAAAGAAGGATTATGATGGCTTTGATCATTTCTGACAGAGAGGGTCTGGATTTGTGTCAGGTATCCTGATTTAGGTGTAAAGAGACACAGACACAAAGACAAGAACCAGGACAGGGGCTAAGGGAGGTCATTATTTCTCCTTAGATGGTGCATCCTATGGCTCAGATGCTCCCAAATGAGCAGGTTGTTGGACAGATGCTAATGAACTGGAGGTGGCAGAACTGTGTGATATAACAGGCAAGGAAGGATGAGCAGTACCAAAGGAGATAAGACAGCAGGAGGAGGGAAAAAATTCAAATGGCAAGCAGAGAAGTCAGAGAGGACAAGTTCTGAACTTTGACCATGACCACAAATGAGGGAAAAATGCAAGCAGCAATAGAAAAAGAAACTACGTGAAGACTGGCTTTGCCTAAGCATAAGGGAAGGTAGAATCCAGAAATTAAAAAGTAGAAAAGGAGGAATTCGAGGAGTGTCTGCGTACCTTTGGGGAGGAAGGAAGTGCAGAGGGTAAGCAAAAGGAGAAAAATTTGGATCATGAAAAAAAACCACTGTGGTTTTCCCTGGCCTGGGGCTGAAAAGGAAAGCTATCAGGAGTAGCCAAACTTCCACAGGCAAAGTAGGACATCATGAGCAAATTAAAAACTCCTTCAGCTGGAGAACGCAGGCTGGAAACCCCTGGCAAAGAGACAAGGTACCTGAAGTTAAATGTTGTCTACAAAATATTTACGTAAGCACACTAGAATTGCCAGAATAAAAGTCTCCTTCAAAGGATTCCTAAAAGGGAAAAAAGTCTGTGCAGTATTTTTTTTGCAGCAGTGGAGCAAGCGAGACTTAAATAGAAAAAGACCTTGTCTCCAAAATCCTGTTTGTTAATTACTTGCAACCTGCTTGACCAGGAATAGGGAAAATGAAAATAAGAAGAGGAAGAGGTTCCTTCGTTCCAATTAAAAGATTGTAATTTAAGGACAAAGGGATATTTTGTTCTTAAGAAGATCTCAGTCATACTGATAGTTTTTAAACAATACAAAACTGTTCCTATCCTCTTAAAATTTAAAATTCATACAGAACAAAAAAAGAAGTCCAAATCTTAACTTCAGAGGTAAAACACAATCTAAGCCTGCCTGCAAGCAGAATAGATATAGAAAGAAGTTATAGCTCGAGTCATTTCAACTTTGATCTTTAATTTAAACCAATAGACTAAAGACAAAACTAGAAAGTTGTGAATGAGAAAAAACAAAAATCCTTAAGTACATGCTTCTCTTCAAAGATTTTAAAGTGTTCTTCAGCAAGTTAGGAAAAATCATTTGAGTCTTCTCCATTAGAAACTCCAGTACTGAAAATGTGGATTAATTAATTTTATTTTTTTCTGTGGTTGACAGGACTACAAATTCTTCATTGGCCCATGTAACACCTAGCACAAAAATAAGTTGGCAATAATCATACAATAGATATTTCTGGGATTCTGATGCTGCAGTTCATCAGCAATGTCATAAATGACTTTGCTTGCTTGAGTGTGGAATTTCAATTCCCCCTCCCTCAAAAAGGTACAAGTTTGCCTCTGCAGAAACCTAGGTTTCTAGAGTTACTAGAAGCTTGAACTTTTGTTTATAAAGACTTAAGTAGCCCTTCTTTATTGTGCAGTGCAAGACTCCCATCAACTTAACTTCTGCTCAGGAAGGCTCTAGATAATGAGGTAGGGCAAGAGAGTCATGAGACAGAGCAGCAGTGAGCTTGGCTCGAAAAGGGGAACAAAAGCTGCCCCCAGGGCCTCCTCTAATATGGGGAGCAACAGGCAATATTGAAAGGACTAGCCCTACAAAGGCTTTCACAGGTTAGGGGTCTTTGCAGAACTTCAGGATGCACAATGCTCTGGAGTGGAAGGTTAACCCCTTACTGGGAATTGAGCTTTAGAAGATACCAGAAAGTGTATCTGTGGGAAGCAGAATCCCAGGTCTGTTACAGAGAGGAAAAAATGAAAGAGAAGAGGCTGTCTAAAAGCATTCAAAGAAACTGCTAGACAAATCTCATAGCCTGTAAGCTCCAGATCAGAGTGTTTTGCTCAAACATGCACAATATTTATTCTTAAGCATAAGAATGTTTGATTCTTCTAAGCCAAGGAATTTAGCAGGATACAGAACATATCTGTCTGCGTCCAAAGCAACAGGCTGCAATGCATAGGGTCCCTTGCTCCATGAGGGCTTGCAAGTGGGTATTCTGCAGATTATATCCGGTCTTATCTAGACTTTAACATGTGAAGCTCATGATGATGTAAGACAGATAATTATAATTTTTCAGAAAGATAGATGAAACACACAGGAAGAGATTTTCCCAACATCATAGAGTTGCTACATGGCAAGAAACCAAAATATTCTGCATCGCAGCCAAGTGCCCTGCTTTGAAACCATACTGCTTGGCAAGAATAGGATCTCCTTTGTTGTTTAGACAGTCCCAGCCTTTCATTAAGTCACTTATACCCATCACAAGGCTCCCATGGCTTTCCGGATTAGAAGTTGTGAATGTAAATAGAAATTTTGCCAAGAGTACTGTTGCTACAAATGAACCATAATTTGTTTCAAAGGTTAAGCATGAAGGAGCTCTGCTATGGATTCACAGCCTTAGGAGACCACTTTCTCCACAGTGCACTTCTCAGTACAGAATGACTATTACAGGGGTATGTGCAGTCCCTTCACTTCTGCTCTAAGGCTTCCCCCTGCCTATCAAAGGCTCACAGAAAAGAACATACTTATTTACATAGATATTTAGAAAAGAAACCTAAAATGGAACCTACAGAATTCTTTAAAGCATCACAAGTACCACAGATGTACTTTTTTCTCCAATCTGCTGCTTAAACTCATGCCTTTAACCCTTTAGTATCCTCCCCCCAAACAGCCTCAAGAAAACATGTGGAAAGCATGCCAAATCCACCCTTGGCATAGCTCCACAGTCCATTGGAAGTGGACCAGGGATAATTCTAACCCTTGCCTTTAGTGCAACATAGTGCTTAACCTCATTCATCTTGGTAAACTTCCAATTAAATTATAATGAATCTGTCAGAAAGCGTGTGTTTGGTTGGGGGAGTTGTTTCTTTTGTTCTTTTTTTAATAAAAGCACTCTAAATATCCATTACCACCCACACCACTGCTCTATTCTCATTGAAAGAAGAATAAAGAAATCGCTTGGATATTTTCTATAGGCAACTATCCACATTGTTGAACTGTCATTTAACCTAAAGCAATGCTAATACATTTGTACAGCTAACGATGCTGTTTCAAACAAGACATCCTATGGAAAATAACAAGCACAGACCGGCAGACCTGGTAAGCAGTTAAATCCAATTAACTTATTGATGTCTAGTATCAATTAAATTATTGATGCTTATTCTGGGAGTTACAGAGTTGGTGAAACTTACCCCATGAGAGACAACACTACTTCTTTGCTTTGTCATAGCAGTTTCCTATCTCTCTATTAGAAATATCAACAAATCGCTACAGTTTATTAGGAGCTGTAAAAGTAGCAGGTAAAATGAGGATTGGAAGGCTGGAAGTGACTCATCCACTTTTTTTATTTTCCAATCTGAGAAAAGACTTGTGGAAAAAAAATTAACAGGAATCAAACAAATCAACATTAACTGTCTCTCTGTGAAGCACACAGGAAAGCAATACCTTTAATCCTAAGGAACTGTCATTCACAAAGAGAGGGGGGAGGGAAATCCTACCACACATTTGCAGAGATCGGCTGCCTTTGTTGCAGAAAAGCCTTTGCTCCCCAGGATCCTGATCTTAGGACACACCGTCCTTTCAGGGCTTGACTCTTCACTGAAAGAGCTGAGGCTTATGTTGCAGTGCCAGAAAAGATTGAAATGCAGTGTGTACTGAGATGTGGAGCAGGATTCAGATAACGACTAACAGGAGGCAGGAACAGTCCGTCACAGTTTGTGCCTCCCACTATATTCATTTTGACTCATTGTTCCTGCAAAGAAACACCAGTTTCGCTGGCTGTCTTGGGCAAATTTCTGAACGGGGTGGGGGGGGGGGGAATCTTTCAAATGGCAACTAGGACACTCTTCTCACTGTGCTCAGATGGGCTGGGACAGCCAAATGCTATTTAAAACAGTTCTCTGGATACACTGAAAAAAAAACCCCAAACCAACCCAAAAAAACCCTCCACAACCCCAAAACCACACAGAAAAACAAAATGTGCACATTAACTCAGCCTATCAAACAGATGGCAGTGAGGCTAACCCAGCCTGCCTGACGTTCACTGGCTGAGGGGTGCAGGATGTCAGCAAAGAGAGGGAGGTTTCTTTCCATCTTCCTCTGAATAACTTCAACCTGGCCTAATTCAGGCAGTTCCTTTTGTTCATTGACCAAATATGGGAACATGCAGGCAATGACCCAGTCCTCTTTGGATAGAAACCTGCTAGAAGATCACAAGGAAACGATGTCTGCTTCCAGCCAGGTGCTAAGCTGTTATTCCCATACCTGCTGCTCACTTTTTGCATAAGAGCCTAGAGGGTTGACTACTCACCTAGGAAAGTCCCAGCTCCAGTCCTCAAGTGCCAGTGAGCCCGACGGGATGGAGGCCCTGCCTCCCACAGGCATCCTCCCCACTTCTTCTGCAAACCTGCAAGACGTAACTGGAGCTTTCATGGCTAGCAACCCTCAGATTGGTACAAGAGATGAGAAGAATTCTTGCCCTATTGATAAGATTTTTTTCTTGTTGTTTTTAAAGCCAGGCACGGTCAATGTAAAAGCTTCCAGGAATGGGTAAGTATATCTTTGAAATCCCAGTCATGCTCCCTCCCAGCCCAGAATCTTAGATGCCATGCACCCTGAAATGTTAGCAGGAGAAGGGCAGACAGCTTCATCCTAATAGCAGGATCCTCACTAGCAGACCTCCATCCTACTCAGCCACAGCACAGAGGAGGATGGGGCAGCTGGTGCTGTCTGTGCTCATACTGAGCACCCTGAATGCCTGTCCATGATCTTCATGGCCAGCCATGTATACATGTCTTTGTGCTGGCTGGGAATACATCTTCAGCCTTGCTACTGGTTGGACCTGGGCATGACATATTTTCCTTTAACACTTTCCAGGCTTTACAAGGTCAGCCTACAAGGACAAATGGCCAGGCACTCCACAAATCGCAGCTGGAGATGTGTGCCACATGTTACATCCATCCCTGTTCTTTCCTGTTATCCACTGCTCTGGCCCCCCCAACCAACAAGTCTCAGCACTTTCAGCCCAGACCTCAGCAACCTGCTTACCCATCCTACAGGGCCTGCTGTGCTACCCTCTTCATCCCCTCCCCCCCAAGTGTTGTTTTGGGGTTTTTTTTGAGGAAGTTCAATTGTGAGTCTTGGAATTTTGTTAGGAAGTATAGTTTTATGTAATTTGGGTTTAACACTAATATTTTAATAGCTTTTACAATACATCCCAAGAGCAAGGTTTACAGAAAGCCGAGAGATTCTAATCACAGTCTCTACGGAGCACGCAATGTTACACCGGTCTTTAGTCAGCACAAGGAGACTAAACTATGATTAGTTACATCACAGAAAAACAAATTGTAATTTAACTGTTCAGTCATTACATCACACTTATAATTAGTCACTGTATTTTGGCATAAATTCCAGGCATGAAGAAACTTCACAGTACTTAAGGCACTAGAAGCAAGCTTTTAAAATACTTTTTCTTCCTTTTGGACGGTATAATGACTCTGTCAAATTCTACGAAAACAGAACTGTAATATTTACTGGTTAATAGCAAAGTACAATTAAAAAGTAGGAGAGAAGAAATTTTAAATGGAAATTACGTTATCCACAAATGCTTCTGGACTACTTTTTATTCATTGCTCAGGTCTTTTCTCTCCAGTGACCTCATCTATCGGAACATCTCATTGGGCTTCATCTATTCCCATAGGGAAGGGAACTGAAAAGAGCCACGAGGCATTTCCAATCACTCACATAACATAACTGTACCAATCAACTATTTAGGGAAAAAAAAACATTTGAACAGGCATTCAGTCTTCTAGAGACCAGAGGTACTGTATCAAGAGGGTCTTTCCTTGATTTATAATTTAGATTCTACCACTTCTTAGGGAAAGTTGCACCCTTTTGTTAGCTTGAAAGGAAAACAATCTCCCTGGACAGAACAGACTTCCAGGATCCTGATCCCTTAAAGGAACACCACCCTCCTCAAAACCATCCAACCAACCAAAAAAACACATCCTCCCCCAAAGAAACCCAAACCACCCACAAATCCAAAACTGCCCCAAACACCCACACAAAACAAAACCAACAAAAAAACCCGAGCAACTAAAACCCATTCACTGTCCCCACATTTCCTGGGTATAACAACCTCAGCTGGAAGACCAGGAAACAACAGCTGACCTGTTCTTTTTAAAGCTACAAGAATGAAGCACTGATGGCAGACACTATTTTTCAGGAGTAAGCCTGAGGGCTTGGAGTTACCCTTTTATTCTGGCCATTCCTTCTATGGCCCATTTTCCCAAGACATCTTTCAGGAGGACTTTTGTAGGAGGCATGTGGAAAAATAACATCCTGGTAATATTCCCTCAGACCTTAGTTGTATTAATGCACGTCTCCAGAGCTGAACATCCTAGCACAGTTCGCAGATCCAGCCAGTGCAGGAAGACCACTCTCAGGTCCCTCCAAACCCTTTAGCATATTACCGTGGAGTCTACTCATTTTCCGGCAGGCCTGGATCTCAGCAGAGGCTCAGTGACCTGAGACACAACAAAACGTGAGAGAAGCAGCATTCTTTAGTAGGAGAATTTGTTAGCTCTAGTAGGAATTTCTGAACGTCTATAATACTTCATGACAACAGGGAGCAGTAGCCTGAGACCTTTAACGTCCCCCCTGCCACCAACTTTAAAGTGCAGAGAGCAAAAGGCAGATAAAAATCACCCTAGTTATAAATACCATAAGAGTAATTATGTAATCAGTCACAATCCTTTCAATGCCCGACTCCAATTTTTTTCAGATTTAAACACAGGAAGAATTATGTCAGGTGAGATATGAAGCCACATCTGAAATGGTAGAGAATAGCCACGTTCCCGATTGGAAGAAAAACATTTGGAAAACAAGTCTATTGTAGTGCTAGTTTCACAGCTACTTATCCATATCCCACTTCAATGTGTTATTAAAATTAGCCAGACCATTCTCAGCCACTGGAAAAATCATGGTTTAAGCTAGGAACATGCAAAATTGCAATGCAGAAGACATTTTTATGACCCTGTATTTAGTCTGAGCTCGTGGAATTTCAACAATCCTTCTTTCCTTTAGAAGTTCCAGAGCCTTCACCACCATGAGGACATTACTGAGTTAATCTTGGGCAAAAGTGATAGATTTAAAGGTTACCTGTCACACACACAAAAAAAGCAAGCAGCAAATCTGTTTTTTCCTCTCTTTTTATAAATACAGGAAACACACACATAACGTCACCCAAAATCCTGAGCAAATGGATGTTTAAAACCATTCTAATGAAAGAAAATAAAAATAAATGTCAGCCAACAGAAAATATCTATTTTGCCTTTTAGGCACACTTGATGCTTTGCTTCATCTTCTGCACAAATTTTGAACAAGCTGTCAAAAGGCAAGGATTATTTTCTTTAATGACCAGTTCTTTCCTGTTGGCAGCATTTCCAATCTACAAGATTTCAGAGAGTTTCTTTTATGCAGGCATGGAGTTACTGAAGAAGATAGATCCACCCCCTTCCCTCACCCCTACTCATCAGTCCTGCTCAGTGCTGTGCACAGATGCTTCTGTGCCACAGTCAAACCACAACCATCCTCACCCACCTCCTTTCACAAAAGCAGCTGTACACCTTTCACACAACGACTAACACACCCCACTGGAGGGTAACAGAGCGTTACCTCTGTATCCTTAACAGTTAAATCCACCCTGGACATCAGAAGCGATAGCTTAACTGATTGCCTTGGAGCTCTCACATTTATCCTTACAACAGGTTTGGCCTCTGGTATTTGTTTAAGACTTGAGCCGCAAGAACTTCTGTATGTATTAAATCTACCTAAATGCCATTTAGGTATGAATCACCTCCTCAATATCTCCCACTCTTTATGCCCTTTAAAAAAAAAAAAACAACAACAACCAACAAATAAACCACAAAAAAAAAAAAAACAGAAAAAAAAACAGAAAAAAAAATAAAAGAAACAAAAACTTCATACTTAATGTTGGTGGGTGTTTTTTAGAGAGTGGTTTTGGAAAGGCAGCTGATGTTCTGAGGATTTTTTCTCAATTAAGCATCTAATATTTAGTTGCATGCATGCAGGCAGGCTTATATGGTCCTGTTAATCAGTTTCTATGAACATTTCTAGTTCAGATTTGTACCACATTTCTGATATTCACATGTAGTAAAACATCATTTAGGTTTGCAGTTCACTTTATTTCAGGAAAAAGGAGAACAGAGGCCTGATGAAATTGGGCACTTTTTACAATAAACAGAAGGAGAAAATATTATCACTCATTACAGCAGTTGAAAAAGGCAGATATTTGCCTTTAAGTCAGGAGTTTTTTGGTTTGGGCTTTGGTTTGTTGGGGGTTTTTTTCCTGGAAGAGTGACATAGGTCCATTTTCTAGGAAGCTGCACATTAAGGTAGCCCCGTCATCTGCTGCATCCTGCCTGCCGACTGTCCCTCCCGCCTCACGGAACATCTGCTCACAAGTAGCAGCTCCCATTTGGTCCATTGGTCGTGACTGTCACCCACCACAAACTGTCACCTGTCATTTTGTCATAGCAGTAGCTGGCGCGAGCGCCCGGCACCGGTACGTGCTGTATTCCCTCTTACTGCGGGCGCAGGTCCGAAGGGCGGTGGGGGGAAGAGGCAGCCACTGACGTTGCGGCTGCTCTTGCGACCATCTGATGGCCACAGAAGCTTTGCAGCTGAGAGACCCAGCTAACGAAGCACAGCCTTCCTCGTGACAGTGAAAGGCCTTGGGGTCACCCTCTTTAGCCAGGTCTTCGCCAGGCAGCAGAACCCTTTGCAAGCGTTCAGGCGGTTTCGTGCTGCTCTGACGACTGGCATCAGCAATTTATTTCCACGTAATACGGTTTATAACAACACTTCTGGAGATACTAATTATAACAGTAGTCATAAATAGTTAAGCAAAGATACATCAAATCAACTACAAGCAATACCAGCATTTTCCACATCAGCTGTGCTGGGAAAAGATTACAGAAGCAGCTTGAATTTGTTTTCTGTAAAACCAACTTTTTAGTCTTTGCAGTTTGCCACCTGCACTTTAAATTACAGTAAAGCAAGTATTTTCAAGGTAGGTTAAATCGTGCCTTGTGACGTTTGCATTTTTTGCAAGCTGTCTATATTTTAAGCTGACTCTTGCGGCTCAGTTGTATAACCTGGTTCCATATTTCAGAAATAGATAATTAAAATTCACTGATCTCTGTGAAAGCTTCAAACATCAATGCTCAGTTGAAGATGCTTATGGACATTATATACTGAATAAATCTGGATATGTAATGTATTTATTATGCGAAAGTAACTCTTACTTCTCTGAAGTACAAGTTAAAACAACCTTGTTCACCCTCTCTCCTGCAATTTTTGGAAAAGCTCAGCTGTATCTGATCTATTCTAGAGCTGCACAAAAGTTTATTTGTATTGCTTTCAGAAAATAATTCCTACCTCCCTCCAGAGGAAGATGTTTATGTACAGTCATTTCCTTCATCCAATTCATTAAAAAAAAAAAAAAAAAAAAAAAAAAAAAAAAAACAACTACCAGAGCCCAAATTCCTCCACGTTCAGGGAAAAAGAGGCATGCTACAACTTATTTTTCCTTAGTTCCAAGGCTCTTTCCAGACAGCACTTACCCCAAAGGCATTCTCAAAATTTTTTCAGAAGACCATTTTTACAGCTTGTTTGACTGCACACTTCATTTTCTGCAGCTTCTCTGTGTCACTTGTCATCAAAACAAAACCCACACAGCTCTGTTTCTGGCCAAGATTTCAGCCCCCTATGTTCAACAACATATTTAGAACAAAGTAACTGAAACCACTAAAACAGGGTTTAACAGCTTCTGAAAAGTCACGACACCTACCACCTTCGGCAAGGCTTTCACATAGTCCACAAAGAACTGACAAAGCTGCTCCTATATGCATCAGTCGCCATAGATTTTGAAGCGATTTCTTTCAGGCAGTCCATTTAGGATACTACCAGCCTGTTTCACATGGCTTTTGACGGATTATCATTACTTGGCAGTCTGCAAGTAATAACCACTCAAAAAACAATTTTGAGATGAGACTGAGAATCTGGAACAAAATTTTTAAAAAAACAAACAAACAAACAACAGAGTGGAAGGACTGACAGGTAACTTATAACTGAGACATTTTCCCTCAAACCATGAGTCAATATTCTCATTAAGAATACAGCGCTTTTCTTTCTCCACAGTTATTTTTTGCTTCTTCTCTGAAAAGAAAAATGTTATATGTACTACAGCTTCAATATTTCTGAAAGCTTTTGTACCTCTTAGCATAAATAAAACTATATAAATTAGATCTCCAAATTGCCAGCAGCCTACATGAATTTTTGTTGTTGTTTGACAAAAGTCACAAGAAGATACTGAGGTTTGCTCAAAAACATCAGTTAATGGCACTGAAGCTTTTTTTTTTTTGGGGGGGGAGGGGGAATGCTTGTTTTCAAGCCTTTCTAAACACGATAAAAGTTGTTTAGAAAGGTGGTGTTGAATTTTGAGAGGCAGATGAAACACATGGTGCAGCTGAACATTTTGGAAAGCAAATAACATGTGCTTCCTTTCCCGTTGCTTGTGCAGGAAGGTAGAGTGTGACAGTTTCCCAAAGTGGTAATAAAGTTCAGAGACTGATGGTCCCATCAAATCTGCAAGGAGTGACAAACTCAGGCCACGAGGTCCTGCTCAACCCTTACGAGGCCACTAGCACTGTGACGGGTTGACCCTGGCTGGACGCCAGGTGCCCACCAAAGCCGTTCTATCACTCCCCCATCCTCAGCTGGACAGGGGAGAGAAAAATAAAACAAGAAGCTTGCGGGTCGAGATAAGGACAGGAGAGGTCATTCACTAATTACCGTCACAGGCAAAACAGACTCAGCTTGGGGAAAATTAGCTCAATTTATTACAAATCAGCCAGAGTAAGGTAATGAGAAATAAACCCAAATCTCAGACCACCTTCCCTCCACCCCTCACTTCTTCCCGGGAACAACTTCACTCCCAGATTTCTTCACCAAGCCCCCCCAGTGGCACAAGGAGGAAGGGGATGGGGTTTACAGTCATCACACGTTATTTTCTGCCACTAATCCTCCTCGGGGGAGGGCTCATCACACTCTTCCTCTGCTCCAGCTTGGGGTCCCACCCACAGGAGACAGTCCTCCACCAACTTTGCCAATTTGGGCCCCCCCCCCGGGCTGCAGTTCTTCACAAACTGTTCCAGCATGGGTCCTTTCCACGGTGTGCAGTCCTTCAGGAGCACACTGCTCCAGCGTGGGTCCCCCACGGGGTCACAAGTCCTGCCAGAAAACCTGCTCCAGCATGGGCTCCTGTCTCCACAGATCCACAGGTCCTGCCAGGAGCCTGCTCCAGCGTGGGCTTCCCACGGGGTCACAGCCTCCTTTGGGCACCCACCTGCTCCGGCGTGGGGTCCTCCACGGGCTGCAGGTGGAGATCTGCTCCACCGTGGACCTCCCTGGGCTGCAGGGGGACAGCCTGCCTCGCCAGGGTCTTCACCACGGGCTGCAGGGGAATCTCTGCTCCGGCGCCTGGAGCATCTCCTCCCCCTCCTTCTTCACTGACCTGGGTGTCCGCAGGCTTGTTTCTCTTACATGTTCTCACTTCTCTCTCCGGCGGCTGTTTCTCCCTGTCCCAACCTTTTTCCCCTTCTTAAAAATGTTATCCCAGAGGCGCTACCACTACCACTGATGGGCTCGGCCTTGGCCGGCAGCAGGTCCGTCTTAGAGCCGGCTGGTATGGGCTCTCGCAAACACAGGGGAAACTTCCAGCAGCTTCTTACAGAAGCCACCCCTGTAACCGCCCCCCGCTACCAAAACCTTGCCACACAAAACCAACACAAGCACATACTACCATCAGCAAGGGGCTGTGCAAAGTGGACCACGCAGAGACGAAGCCACAGGGACACCCACACGCCTGCTGGAACCAAGGACTCTCCAAGCAGCTGCTTGGCAAAGGGCATAAACACATCCCTCCACGGCTGAGCATCCAGCTGGGGTTGGCCCATCAGCTGCGGCTCCACCAAGGCTACTATGAGTGAACACGTGAGTTACATGGGCAAATAAGTGCACGCTTTGTTTGAACAGTTACCTACTAATTGCCATCTAATGAACAAAGGCATTCTTAATAACGCTGGTGATCTGCGTCTTGCACGAGCTAGGGAAAAGGCAATTCACCATGCATAAAATAATAAAACATCGATGTCTTTATAAGAAGAAAATTTGATCAGATATTTGCCACTGATGCTTTTATAAACACACTTACAGACATATTTACCTGGAGACCCCTCTGTCAGTGTAGCACATGTATTCAGTCTCCAAAAATACTTTCTTAAGCAATGATTATTGCTAATACACAACATCCTAAAACCTCACAGCTTTCAAGTACTCCGCACTCTCCAATTCAGAAGCATACAGCACCAGCTTTTGTCATTTTTTCCACCCCCACTTTAAGGCAGCAATGACTGTTTCCACAACACAATACCCATTCCAAAAAAAAAAAAAAGAAAAAAAAAAAGAAAAAAAAAAAGAAAAGAAAAGAAAAAACAACAAAAAAAAAGGACCAAGTTCAAATTCAGAGAATTCCATTAGAAAATATCTGCATAACTGGATACTTCCACATATACAGTTACTTTTATATGCATTGCCATCATTCTGATTTGTTTCATATCTGCTGTCTCCATGTACATAGCTTTAAGGGAATTTACATTGCATCCAATCTCTGTCACACATAAACCTAAGTGAAGACCATCTCTTTTAGCACTTCCAATCTAATTCAAAAGAAAATACAACCAGCAACCTGCTTTCCACAGCACCGTGCTGATTGGCATTAGCTTTGCTAACACTACTGATTGCATCCTGTATCAGTCTCAATCATCTTGCCTGGTGTTAGTGTCCAGGCAACCAGCCCAGTTACCTAGGTTATTTTGTCTATTTTGTTTAAGTGCTGAAGAGACCTTAGCTTCTCTTCCCATTTCCTGGAACTTCCCCAGACTTATGAGATTTTTTTATTTAAAAGAAAAATCACAAGGAATATTAATTTTTGTAGCAGTTCTTAGTAGAATTGCTCTGTGAACATTCAGAAAAGATTTAATAATAGTGGTTGGAAAGTTTCCACAACCCTGCGAAGATATCTGTTTGATAGACATTAACATACAACTACCCTTCCCACTGAATACTAGAAATATGAATATTACGGATGCAACAAACTGGTAAACGTGTTTGTGGTAGTTTATTGTGTTATTATCTGCAGCTGTTTATCCCATACTTCACTCCTCACAGTTGCTGTCCTCATATCAGGAGTGAATAAAAAGAATAAACACTCAGGCCCCAGCTGTCCCAGTTCACAGAGTATTGTGTTAGCCAGAGACCCACAGTGGACATCAATTTACACCGAAGTGCAACAGTTGAGTCACAAGTACACAAGTTCCTCCTCTTTCACTGGCGAGGGAACTGGCGAGCATGTTTCCATGGCTGAAGGAACACACTTTACAGTAGCTGCTTACTTTACCAGACATTTGTAAGAGGTCTCAGTAGAGAAATGGTGTCTTTGAAACTACTAGCTGCTAAATATGGCCAGAGAATTTTTTGCCCCCTTTTGCTCCCTGGAAGTTGTCATCTGTTCAGAGTTGGATGTTTTGTTCTTTTAGGTTTTTTTGTTTGGGTTTGGGGTTTTTTTTGGTTGGTTGGTTTGGAGGGTCAGGGGGGTGGTTTGGGTTTTTTTGGGGGGAGGGTGTTTTGTTTGTTTGGGGTTTTTGTTTTGGTCTTTTTGTTGTTTTTACAGAAAGTGTTGTCAGTGAAACACTTTTGCTATTATGAAACTTAAAGTCTGCATTTTGACTTTAATGAGATATACTGCAAACTATTATGAAAAATTCTGCGATTTTTTTTTGGTCTTATATTGGCTTAAGGAATTAACATGAGAAAGTAAAAATGCAGAAATCTCTTATAAAAAAATCTAGATAACTTCATAACACTTAACAAGTTACTTGTACAAATCTAAGTTAGGGTGGAGAAGAGTATACTGAGCTCTCTTTATATCAGCATCCTTATTTAAAAAAAAGCAACTACGAACAAAAGTGCATCCATTTAATTTAGAAGGGGACTGTTCAGGTAACCAAAGCCTATCACACGAAGAAAAAAAAACCCCACCATTAGCAGCATACTAAAGCAAACAAAGGCAATTGGAATTCTTCAACACCTTAATTGAGGGCTTATTAGTGATACACTTAAAGAGAAAAGGTACTTAGAAGGACAGCACTTTCATTTCCTATTCTCACTCAAATTATTTAGTACAAGTAAAGGATTGTGTAGTTCTACCAGAAATCTTGTTTTCCACGAAGAACTCCATATTCAACCTTGCCTTGCACAGGTGAACTATATATTAAAAAAAAAAAAAGGTAGCAGCACTAAGCAAGTGCTACTGCTTGCACACACTTTAGTTTGAACTGCTTTTTTTTTTTTTTTTTTGTACAAAGTTTGTGTCAGACTGCTGAAAGCCCTGGCAAAGATTACATTTTTTCCACTTGTAAAAGTTATTTTTCAGTGACAGATAACATTACATGAAAGAAAGAGAAAAAGGGATATAAACTGGAGATAGACCGTCACAGTCTCACTCTAGTATTTTGTGATTTCTAGCACCTGTATTTTCCTGGATGAGCGGGGACTTGGCAGTGTTAGGTCCACAGTTGAATTCAATGATCTTAAAGGTCTTTTCCAACATAAATGGTCTTTTCCAACCTGACTGATTCTATGATTCTATGCCTACTTCTCTCTCCTCAGGCTGCTGAGCAAGCCACAGGAGTTCTCAGAAATAATTTCTGGATGATATACCTGCTGACCTCCACCCTTACAACACACCCACAATCCTCAAAGAGGACACAGGTACCAGTCCATATTGCTGACGAGAAGGCACAGCCACCAGAGCATGGCCACCACTTGCTTCCTTCAATACACTGCAAGCTCCCTTTTCCAATAGCCCTCTTTAAAATTCCTAAAGCACTTTGAAGGCCACACAGGAAAAACAAAAGAAAACAAAAAAACCCAACCAAACAAGAAAAACACAAAACAAAAAAAACCCAAACTTTGGAGCAGACGATCTCTCTAATGTTCACTTAAATCATTTACATTTGTCTTGAGAAATCATTTTAAGTATCTAAGGCAAAGAAGATAGCAGAAGAAATGCAAAATACTACTCTAAATCTCTTTAGCATTGCAGCAAATTATTTTTTCCACTCCTTTCCCCAAGAGCAAAGATTTAAACAGGTTTTGGCTAACATATTCTGGTACTTTAAATCATATACCACGGTGCATGAATCATAAGGATAATTTAGTGGCTTAAGTGTTGATCAAAGTAATATTCTACTGATTTCTGAATTCGTCAGGGAAGACAAGCTAAGATTATTCAGTTTCCTCATTTCCCCAGTAGCAGTAGATTTTTGCACTGCAGTTGCTCTTTTCTTTGTTAGCAGCTTCAAAACACAAAACCAACTTGTAACTTGCACCAGATCAGTTCATTCTTTTACTGCACCATCTTTAGATGAACGAAGGAAGATGGAGAAGAACAACAATTTCAGTTCCTTGAAGTACTGTTGATCAACCACCTGACTAATCTGAAAACCCCACACAGAGCTGATAATTTCATTCAAAGTACATGATTTTCAGATAACAACATGATGCAGTATAGAACGTGGATGTTTCTCAGTATTTTTTCAGTAGCATTTTAATTACTGTTGCAAAGGTTCTGCTAAAATTTCCACAATTGTTTCTACCTTTGAAACATTAGGCAGATTTTCTTTCCTGAGTACAAATGTAAAAACACTGACCTTTATTTTTAGGACTGTTTCAATACTTATCTTGTCAGTATTCCTCTTTTACTGCAAAAAGAAGAATAGCTCAGCAACTCGGACTCCAAGCTGTAGTTCAGAAGATCCCAGAATGAACTCCCCAGATTATCACCCACTATTCGATGTGACCTTACACAAATCACTGGGGGAATGAAGGTCTAGGAAGTTTTAGGAGACATATCAGCACCTTTGACTCCAGGCTATGAGGACAGGATAAGTACCTCAAGGAATGTCAGAAGTTCAGTTAGTATTTTAATAGTGACCATTGAAATATCCAAGATATACCTAACAAAAAAAAGCACACCTCACAATCCTGTTTAAGCAGTGCATTAGTCAACAACACTGCTACCCATCTGTACAACCTCCTCCATTTTAGAGGAGCAATCTCTTTTGCTACCTTTTTATTTAGTAAGCTTTGGTTAGCTTTATCAGAGCTAATTTTCTAAGAGACGTAAGTACACATAAATGGCAGGGAAAAATAAAGTGGTCATAGTGTTCTCTTCGCGGTGTCATTCACGCAGGAAATATTTTTGAAATGTAAGGGTCAGGCCCTAGGGATTGAATTGGGTACAAAGACACAGTCCAGAGGTTTAGGATCCATTGCACATAATTAACATCTGTAGAACCTGAACGGAGGATACAGGGATTATTCCTTGATAGGCAAGGTACGGCAGCCCTGCCCTTCTAGCAGATTCCTTTGCATGAAGCAACGGCTGCCTGTCTTTCCCCGTGCACCTATGTGCAATGAAAGGGGAATAAGCCATTTCATCCTATTCTCTTCTGCCTCATGGAACACAAAGAAAGAACTGTCAAATCACAAGTTTTATTGCAGCAGCATGATATCATTTTTCCTCTGAAGCATCAAATAAAAACTAGCAATAGCCAAAAATCGAGACTAGGATTCAACAAAACAAAAAGTTACAAGAAAGGATTTATCATCTTTTTCTTCTGAGCAAAAAAAAAAAAAAAAAGAAAGAAAAAAAGGAAAAAAAATCAGAATACAAAGTATATAGTTACAGTTGTTCATTTTAGGAAGCTAGTTATAAGAACAGGTACAACACTTCAGACTAAGTATTTGGGAACCAGTTTCATTCTTTCCTGCCCCTCTCCACCCCTTTTGGAGGAGGAGGCACAAAAAGAACTAAAAATAGCCCCTTTATAGTTTTCTTATCTATAGTAATATTAATTTTTTTTCCTTTAGACTGAAAGAGGGGGAAAATATTCAGTACATGTGGATTTAAAACCTAAGACAGTTAGTGACATTAGCCAAAACATTCCTTCTTGGTGAAAAATGTCTGGTGTTAGAAGGACAAAATGAAAATATTTAAGGAACAGCTGAATTTCTGCAACCTCATCTAGAGAATGCTCTGCAATCACCTTTTATTCATGTGTTTACTGTCTCCTCATCATTACTGGCTAAAAAAAGGTCTGAGCACCTTCTGTTCTATATACATTTATTCATAACAGGTTCACCATTTTCATGATATGAATGTTTTCAATGGTTTGTGAAAAGCCAGCATGGCTATTCAGTTCAAGAATTAAAGTCCATTTTCTTTAGCTGAATAACCAGTACTCAAATCTCCTAAACATATGGGGGCCGGACACTAAGCTCACAGGCACTAAATAATGAGTTGTCATGCATCCTCCATCTCTAAAAATAGCACTGAAAATCATAAACTGTCATCATTCTGTACAGCTGAATTCCTCCCCATCCAGGATACCACTGAGGACAGCAGCGCTGTCCGATTCTGTACCAGTCAAGCCATAATCAACATTTGTACCACGCTTTTCATGCTTTTGTTTTTAGCTAGATTTAAAGATTAGCCCTACTCTCATCTTTTTGACAACTTTCTTAAATCATTTAGCTTATGATAGTTTACAGCCTGTTTATCACCAGCATCACTGCAAGCAGAACCAAATTCTTAACCTGGACAGCACTTAAGCGCAGAGGATTAGTAACCCAGCAGTTATCACACACCTAAGGTAGATCTCTAATAGATTATTACCAGCATTGCTTTTGCACATCAGAAAGGACAGGGCCAAAACCTTCTAATTTGTTATTCTGCTCCGTCTTCCACCCAGCTATACAAGTCTTTCCTAGAGAGGAAATCCAGCGCTGGGAGATGTCAAAGCTACACTGCGACACCTGTACTGTGCTTCACTGACGAGTTACTCCTACCACCCGACACCAGCTGGAAAGTTAGCTTGCTTCACTTTCCTTGCAACAGAAAGCAGCCACCTTTCAGGTACACACACCAGGAATATCTATGTAGGTAATTAAAGCATACTGAAAATTCACATAACCTTACTGATCCATACATAGTAACTGTGTTGGATAAAGACAATCCTTCTCTGTATGGTTCTGAACATCATATAGTAATTCACATCCATGAAAATATAAAGCAGGTAGAAAACCCTATGAAATCCAGATGCTAGCCTTTTGTACTGCCACTGAGGGTATGAGGTCGCAGAGAATGCATTGCACTAAGAGGAGAATTTCAGAAGCATTGACAGTAAACAAACAAAACTTCCAAGGAGAACAAACAGAAATAAGTTTTGATAAAGTCTGTTTTGATGTTTGTTAAAGAAGCTTCTGGGGTCCCAGTGGGAAAGGAGAAACGAAGAAATACACATACTTGAACCCAAAGTTCCAGGCCTTTACCTCACTTTTATATCCCAGTTTCAAGGGTTATGTCCCCAATTTGAAAAACTTCATGGCATATTTTATAAAAACATCACCAATTAGTGCTAGGAGTTAGGAAAAATAGCTCCATCCTCTATCTCCACAGTAGATTCTAGTAACCCTTTCAAATATTTCTTTAAAGCCATAAGAATTAAAGAAGCTTTTATTTAAAGAAAAAAAATGTCAGAAGTAAAATTTTCATTTATCTCTAGGACTGCAGCTTGAATAAAAGCAAACAAACCACATCAATAACACAAGAATTAACAACACCATGAATACCATCACATACCTCTTCTCATTCCATCTCAACATGAAATCACTGCAGCATTAGCTGGGATCCCACCACAAAATGGCAAAATCAGCAGACCAAGGAAAAGCAGAAGCCTAGTTCTGCCCTACTACACAGATTAAGGAGTTCTCTACCCTTTCCCCCACAGAAACACGATAGCAGGTGGTATTAGCAACACCTGAATACAATCCCAACCTAATTGTGCAGTGGAGAAACAACGGGGTGTGGGGAGAGAAAAGCTTTTTTTTTCTTGTACTCATCTTCTCATCTGAGTTTTATTTTCAGTGAATATGAGCAGCTGTGACTCTTCCCGGGTGAAAGACATTACTGTATTCCCTTTCAGGCTGAAGGCAGGCGATTCAAACCCTGACAGAGCGTCCCCCAGTGCAGTTAAAGTACACACACCTGGGCAGAAAGAACAAAAGAGACTTGGACGGGAATATGGGCGTTTAGAGAAGAGAAAGTATGATTGGCCTAAACCAGCAGAAATATGCAATAATTTCTATTAATCAGGCTGGTTGCTTTACAAAAAGATGAAGTCATGTTTTGAAAGTGACCATTAACTGTAAAAAACACACTAAATAAGCACTTTTACTTTCCATTTAGAATTCTCATCCACCAAAGCTGGCCCAACACTGCCTGTTCATGGTCTCTGTTTCCCTGAACAGGTATGAGGAAGACTGATACAGCAAAAATATTTTGTGCTCCTTTCACTGCTAGCTACAGTAAAATATAATTTGTGTGTGAAAGGGAGGACTGAATCCGCTTCTCCACTCCTGTATCGATGCTTTCCTTCTTTCCCATTTCACTAACACATTTCACATACAAGATAATCTCTCTTTGTATTCTATTACAGTCACAAGTAACACCTGAACACAATTTTCACTGCAGAAAACACTGTTTCATGGGAAGAAAGATGGTGCTCTACCAAATTGTCCTTTAAGTCTAGACAAATTTTATGAGGTTATGTATTTATGAATGTAAAGATATGTTTATCTTGATATAATAAAGACCTAAAAATAAAAATCAGAATCTTACTACACAAGATTATGCTGAAAATTACTGATTTCTCTATGCTGTTAATTTTTGTTCTAAATTTCCTATATTTATGAAATTTGAGTAACTAGAATGTAAACCCAGTATATGTTAGTATATTTGAAGTACTAAAACTTTTCCATTTACTTTAAAGGTTTTTTTCACCTCTTGACCATGCATTAACCCCAGACATATAGACCAATAAACATATTTTTGTTAAGGCTTTAAAAAATGGGGTAAGTACAGTAAATATAGCTTTGTTTACCATTTAAAATTGTGAAGACTTAGCAATAAAATCTGTCTTTAAGAACAGAAAAAAGCATACTTACAGAGAATATATTTTCTGACAATTTCACCTTATCTAGCAATTAGTAAATGAGTAATTCAAGTACAAAAACGTGTTGTATTTGAATTAAAGCATGCAGCTTTGAAGAACAGTGCAAATAATAAGAAGAGTATAGTAAAAATGGAGGTGGCTAGAGACAGCATAAAGTATTGCTGCCAGTCTGTAAGTTTATTTAACTATAGATTTCTAAAGGAAACTTAGAACTTGATTGGAAAGCTGCAAGTAAAGAAGCATCACTGCAGTTACATGTAAAACAAAATGGGCATTAAAGAAATTCAAATAGATAATAGCTTCCTAAGGTTGTCTCAGGAAGAGCATTTACACCTGTGGATTAATACTAATCTTAGTCCTTTGCATCTGTTGATGCTGCTTGCTGTATTTGGGTAGTTAAAACCTAAAGGAAATGCCATGCAGAGATCTCAACAGCAGAAGTTGCTTGAAAGTATTTTAATGGAGATGAAACGCAAAAATATCTAGTACCTTTCACTGGAGTTCTGGGGGGGGGGGTATTTTTTTCTCTGGGGGAAATTAGCCACAAATCATTTTGAAAAATAGCCATTTTCTCCCTCTTTTTCTTGGGCACAGATGTCTGGCTTACTCCATTTTTGTTGTCTGTCAAATCACATACAAAATATACATCAGATTTTTTAGACATTGTATTAGACAAAGCAGATAACACTCTTCACAAGGCAAGATCAATGAGGGCCTCGCATGTCCCATAGTTTAACCACCCTCAAGACAGAGAAGCATCGGTCACTCCGGCAGTCACTACAAAAGCATGAGCTCAATTACTTAATTACTTCATTATTTTGGTATCCAGATTAAGCACCCAAATCCAATATATTTTATTCAACTTCATCATTGTGTTTAGTCCAAAAGCCACAGTAAGCAGGGAGAAATGCCAGCTTCAGCACCATGTGCACTTAAGTTCCACTTGACTCACATCTAATAACATATACACTTTAAATTATATTTTCTTCGATTTCAGCCCAATACCAGTTGCACTCGGTTACACAGATACTTATTTCAGTCTGTACATAGGGTCTGTTTCTCCTTGCATTAGTTATTCACTTTTGTATCCATGTGGAGTTTTTCCTGCTTTATACCTATGGAAGTGATGTTAGAGTCAGAGGTCGATGCTCAACGGCGGAACTGTCATAGCGCATAGATTCAACTACTAAAAATGATCCTAACAAACCAGCAAAGCCTGGAAGCCCAGGCAATGAAAGAATCATTTCTGCACTATCCCGCTTCAATTTCAAAGGCTGAAGCAGCTGGAAGCAGCAGGTAACAGAAATAATAATAACTCATAGGAAAGAGTTTAAATCTTCTTTGCCAACCTGCAAACACATGCACGCACACACAACCCCCCCCTGTCCCAAGTAGAGAAGAGAAAATGTTCTGAAACTGAAAATTTCAGATCAATACCCTTCTATTATTGTAACTTAAAACTGGTATTTGTCTTCACTAAATCATATAAAACATCACTCTATTTTGTTCCTTTGCACTAAAAGTATATAATAGTAGTAATGTCAACACTGGCAATGAGATAAGTATTTCTCAGTTTTTTCCTTTGCAGAAGGACATACGCATATAGCTACTAATTTTTGAAGACATACCTTTCATGAGTGTTCTGTGCTTTAACATTTGTCTAAAGCAAACAGTGCCAGAATTGGCAAATTTTTCAGGGTCATTAAGTCTAATTTAACTTTACTCTTCCAACTTCAACATTAATCACAGAGGTAGATAGTAAGAGCTGGAAAATACTGCTTCTCGAAGAAGTGGTTGGCAGCATCTCTTACTCGTATATTCCCCTGAATTTGGGCATTTCTGGTTATTGGCATCTGGGATTTGCTGCCCCATGTAGCTTACTAGCTGACTGGAAGTCTCTTAGTATTTTTGAAGTCGGCCTCTTGACTCACGCCGATTTGGGGATTTAACTGAAAGCATCAGTGTAAACATCTGTGAGAGGCAGCAACTTCTAGCTCTGACCAGCTCTAATGTATGCAATTCAAAAATCTACCTCTCCTCATCGTCTTTGAACCCTGTACTACCTGTAGTTTTATGCCAAGACAATGTAGTTCAGATCCCAACCTTTTTCGGAACTGACTTTGTCACTTGACTTTCACCACCATCCATGCCTATCCACAGAGAGAGAAAGGTCCAGTTCCCTCCTCAAGGACCTCTCAGCATACATGACATGCACATCGGGTCAGATGCAGCCCATGGACTGGAGGTCTATTTAATAAAGTACTTCAGGTATCTTTAAAATGTTTCACTGCTGGAAAACAACAGGTGTATCTGCATTTTAAGGAAGGAAGGATCAAAGTATAGAGAAGGATCAAAGTGTAGGGAAGGAATCTATTTGGTACACAGTACAATAGATTTTGTGTCAAGAATATGATGGGGAAAAGCATTGTCCTGGTTTCAGCTGGGATGGAGCTAATTGTCTTCCTAGTAGCTAGTATAGTGCTATGTTTTTGAGTTAGGTATGAGAAGAATGTTGATAACACACTGATGTTTTCAGTTGTTGCTAAGTAGTGTTTAGTCTAAAGTCAAGGATTTTTCAGCTTCTCATGCCCAGCCAGCGAGAAGGCTGGAGAGGCACAAGAAGTTGGGAGGGGACACAGCCAGGACAGCTGACCCAAACTGGCCAAAGGGGTATTCCATACCATGCGATGTCATGACCAGTATATAAGCTGGGGGGACTTGGGCGAGGAAGGATTGGTGCTCAGGAACTGACTGGGCATCGGTCGGCGGGTGGTGAGCAATTGCATTGTGCATCACTTGTTTTGTATATTCCAACTCTTTTATTATTATTGTCATTTTAATATTGTTATTACTATCATTATTTTCTTCCTTTCTGTTCTATTAAACTGTTCTTATCTCAACCCATGAGTTTTACTTTTTTTCCCCAATTGTCTCCCCCATACCACTGGGTTGGGGGAAGTGAGCGAGCAGCTGCGTGATGCTTAGTTGCTGGCTGGGGTTAAACTACGACACGCGTAAAAATAGTAGTGGGAGTAGTCACAGCATTAGACAACAGGCTAACACAAGTAAAGGAAGGAGTAAAGGAAAGCAAGCATCAGAGAGAGGTAAAAGGGGCAAACTACCAGACCGGGTTAGCCTCATTGACAAAAAGATACGCTCAAACTTAATGGAAAAGATCAAAGGATCTAGAGATAGACATGAAAAAGAACAATGGGACATTGTTCAGTGTACAATCATTGTCCAGTGATTCTATTTGCATCATTTTAAATGGAACAAAGAGGTGAGGAGATGATACAGTAGAAGATTATGTTAAAGCGATTAGGGAAGAGAGGCTTCAGAATACTTTCAGAGGACAAGATAAAGGAATCTGATGCAAGATGGACTCAAGGAAAGAAGAAGAAAAGTCTTTAGTAAAACAGTAAGACTGTGGTTCCAGGAGAGAAAGCAAAGTGAAATTACAAGAGTATTTTGGGAGGGAAGACTTGTAAAGAGAAGCCTTCATTGTGAGACCACAGTAGGAACTTTGGGATAGATGTCAGGAATGAGAGTTTGCAGAAAAAGGGAAGAACTAAAATTCAGCATCAGTTTGGAGTTCTAAGATTATAGTCAGAGATGAAAGCCCAGGCAGTGAATGAACTCAACAGCACAAATTAGTGAAAGACATACTTTTGCTAGTTCCAAGAAAATAATTGCCATTTAACCTAATCAGTTCTACTTAGGAAAGCACTTGAAAAAATTTTCAGCTACCATAAGAAAACAGTGGGTAGGTGAATAGCCCTTAATTAAATAATTTCATTTCCACATACAAGCCCACACAATGAACAAAGTACGGAACACGGCACAACGGTCTGACCATGAACCCTTTGTCCACAGATTAATATGCGGTGTCAGCCTGTCAGCAACTTCTGTGTCACTGTGATCACTTTCTGCAGCACTGCCAGTGGCAAGAGCTCTTGCTCATATGGGGACTTCTTTGCAAGGGCTGCAATGTTTTGCTGTTGGATGGCACTGGAGAGGAAATGCTTTTGCAAGCAAAGCGTGATTCCCATTCAACCCTAAGGGTAAATTCAAACGGAGTCAAAATATTCTTACAGTTGTAGTTGCTCTTCCAGCTGAAATTTTAGAATTTTCACCAACCTTTAAGAAAACATTAAGAAAAAAAGAAAACATCAGGCAACCTGACAACATCAGGACTAGGACTTAATTTCCCCCTATATCAATCAGAAAAAGTAATACACAAGAGGAGAATTGAGACGTTGGCTCAATTTCTTTGTCATTAGACAAGAGTGTCATAACCAATTTTGGACTTGCTTCTTTTAAAGCAGAAGTTAAATTCAGGAAGCCCGTAACAAAGTTAGAGTATGAATCACTGGAAGATTACGGGTAAAGTAATATGAGGGCGTATTACTTTGCTTGTAATATCTCCTGCCTGTGAGTGCCTACATTTCTACTTACTCTGTGAGGAACTTTAATGGCCTTAACTTTTAGAAAATGCTGATAGCCTATCCTTTGAAATACCAGACCTCTTGAAAGTAATTCAAGTGGTCCCAGAAAAAAATTGAAAGCAGGTTAAATCTCCAGTACTTAAAAAGCAAAAAAAAAAAAAAAAAAAAAAAAAAAAAAAAAAAAAAAATAGTCCTTTTGAACACAGGAGAGTTTTTCTATTTCCTTCCCCCATCTCTGTGACCTTACAGAAAGATATCTTTTGGCTTAGAGTCTGGGTTTTTATCTGGAAAAGAAATTTGTCAGGTGAGGATTTAAGAGGAAAAAATTATATACTCTCACGTTTTGCTTAATACAGGAACAATTTCATTGATTTTCAGCTCAATTTGTTTTGGTTTCATTTTGCTTTCTACAGAGAAAGACTGATAGCTTTTAATACAGCTCAAACTGAGGAGCTGGAAATGTTGGAGCTCCAACAGTTCCTGGGGGCAGATATTTAGAGCAAATCTGTTACTAGGTGAATTGGGGTATATTTTACCATGAAGCAAGTTAAGCATTGAGAGGATATGAGAATCAAACAGAAAATGCATTACCAGTATGTGTTTGAGCAACAGAGTAATTGGTCCACTACCGCAAACCCTGTACTTAAGCATTACACGGCCAAATGCTTAATTCAAAACACGTTTGTTACCAGGGGTATCAGTAGTAAAATATGAATAGCCATATAAAATTTCTAAAAGTAATTTTTCCATCCTTTTAGTCCAAGAGCATTTTATATTATTGATGCTTTAAAAAAATCAATCAAACAAACAAACAAACAAAAAAAGAAAAAAGAAAAACTTTTTGGCCTTTTGGTTGATGAAAACCTGTACATTAACACCCAGGACGTGAATATTTCTCTAATACATGCACTCAGTAATGAACCTTTTCCCATAATTGTTAGGTTATTGTAAACTGATATTGCAATACCGCCATGGCTTTTGGAGATCCTTTAAGGATTTTTTCCTTTTTCCCATTTTAATTGCCATTTACCGTAGCTGCTACATACTAACCATTCACCATGGCCGCTGCTACATGTGTCAAAGCACAAACTTGCCATTAAAGGGACAAGGGTTTTTTATATAACTTGCATTATTGTTTGCATCAATGATAAAATGTGCTGTTTCCTGAAGATTTCTGAGCTACAAACACTATAGATACAAACGTGGTAACCCTCACACAGAAAAATATTCCCAGGTTCGCCTGCACAAGCCTTTGCACGTTGGTTCAATGCTTGCTGAACTTGACTGAAAATCTGTTACCTGCTTAAATCGGTGCGTTGCAATCAAGTCATACAAACACGACAAAAATCATGATTAATAACACAGGTGTACAGCAGGGGAGAAGGTGCGCTAAGGTATTTATTTAGACATTACAATAGCCGGGAATTCTCGACTTTCGTTTCTCTCGGAGAACGAGGTTATACGGACCAGAACGGACGCGGGGTATCAGAGCCTCCCCGCCCCCAACTCAGTCTTCCCCCTTAAAATTCAGCAGAGAGAAAGGGGCATCCTGCACTCTGTGCTTCCGCCGACGCCAACTCTGCCCCCGGCCCGGCCCCGGCCCCAGCGCCCCGCCACCCCGGCCCGGCCCCGGCCCCGGCCCCGGCCCCAGCGCCCCGCCACCCCGGCCCGGCCCCGGCCCGGCCCCGGCCCCGGCGCCCCGCCACCCCAGCCCGGCCCCGGCCGCTGCGCAGCTGCCGCCCCCGCCCCGCTCGCCCCGCGGCAATGCTAGAGCGCCCCCTGCCGCCGGCAGCGCCGCTCCGCCCAGCCGGGAAACCGCGGCCTAACAGCGGCCGCTCAGACGGGAAAAATAAATAACCCAACCCGCCTCACCTCCCCCCGCCGTATTCAATTTACAAAGCTACAGCAGCGGGTAACTGAATGTAAACTTTCAAATTTTGTCTCACAGACAAGGATTTCTTTCCAGTCTTTTCACCGCCACCTCGTCAAAATAAATAGCTTTAAATCCCATGAATGATGAAGAGCAAAGCGGTGAGGCGACGCCGTGCTACAAAACGAGGCCTTCGGTTTAAAAAAAAAAAAGCAGTACGTCAAACTCTTCTGCATGGTAATCTAACGTACACATACGTGGACGGCACAAATGAAGGCGAGGGACCAAAGAAGGTAAATTAAGAGGTTCTAAACCTTCCCTTGGTCTCTGAATAGCGAGAAAAACATTTGCAAAACTGAACTGCCACAAAAGTGCACATCTTTTCTTCCATTTAATATAAGGGAACCTTTAGGCAAGCTGGTGCTTCAATCAATTGCCTACAGTTACGCAGAGAGACACAGAGATTTTGTGCTTAATACCACCAACTACCCTATCTCATAAATATGTATCTCAGTCACCATATTTATAATTAAAATGAAATATATTCTTGAAAGCTGGATGAAAACATTTTGGACGGCTCGCAATTCTAGAATAACATCACTAACTTGGAATCCTGGAATGAAGGATGCGAATGACATCTAGAAATTCACACAAATGGGTTGCTTGTCAGAAACGCAAGGAACAGTTGCAGCTCCGAGTTCTGCCAGGAAAATGGAATTGACGCAATACAACATATACCTCCCACTTGTACGAAACACTACAAAATATTTAGTGAAAGTATACTTTCTACATCATCCCACCAGCAGCCACTCAATAAAGTGATAATTATTGATATTCCTACAGTTTCCGGGGAAATTAAAGAGAATAGTAAAATACTGTATTTCTACTGCATGGCTAACAACTTAGGGAAGAACAACGATTTATGGTCATATTTCCATAGTCGTTCACAATAAAGGATCATCAGAATAAATTACTCTAGTTTGTAATGAGTGATATATATATATATATAAGAAGTATTGTGGGTCTTGTTAGAGTTTCTTCAACATATCAAGAAAAAGCGTAAGAACGGAATAAGGAGACAGTCATAATTTTGTTAGCTTTACTTGCCTTTTTCTAACTAATTAGGTGACTAACAGAAAGAAATCCCCTCTCTGGAAAATTCTTAGGTGATTTAATAAGGGAGGAAAAGACAAACACATTCTGTAGAAATTTCTTTGCCCCTGCTCATTTTGCTCCTTCCCTCATTTCCTCCACCTTTATCCACAAAATAATAATTTGCCTAACAGGGAATGTTTCCTCTCACACCTCTTGAGATAGTAAAACACTGACTGAATATCTCATGTACCCTCTGTGTTAGAAATGAGCGCTTTCTATTTGAAAAGGACTATGCGGGAAATCAGGACTTGCTTTTCAGTTTAAGACCTTCTGGGTAACTAATTTGTTAAAATTATTTCAGTATCATATATGAAATAACTGATCTATAACCTCTAGATACTTCTAAACTCTGATGTTTATTTTCTGTTTCACTACAGGAATTTATAATTGGACTTATGGTCCTAAAAAGTGTAGGTAGACATGAAACAAATGGGATATATAGTATAACCGTCCACTATAGAAGTCTTTCCATAAAAGTGCTGCATATTGCACACACTAGGGAGCCAGGCACACATTGTACTGGCACACTGCTGTCACACAATCCAATACACAACATTTCCCTCAATGTTTCAAATCATCTTTTAATATTGAAGAATGACTACTATTCTACAGACAGGTACAATACATCTTTTCTCACAAATCCTCTGCTGTATTTCAAGAAAGGGTCAATGTACTTTCAGGCATTTCCCTTTACAGAATCACAGCTCTCTTCCATGTAGGCTCTTTGGCAGAAATGGATGGAGCTGACTGAAAAGTCCCTTCAGACTTTTGTTCTTATCGAAATAAAAACAAACAAAGTCATTTTGATGCAAGTTTTTCTTCTCTTTGAAAAGGAAAATTGTGTCTTTTCACACGTTAGTCATTTCTAATTTCCCCACTTTCTCCTATTTTCTTCTTACTGTGTTTGTTCTACTTTCTTCAGTGGAATAAAGAAGAGGAGGACAGACTGTGTTTCCCTACCTCCTTTTTTTTGCATTTAATGCGGCAATAATCCACAGAAACTGTGTAACAGCATACAAAACATTCGTTTCTTTTCCTTTCATTCCAACCTGGGTCTTTTTTCCCCACCAGTTCTGTTAACTGGTTAACAAGAGGGAGAATCTGACATGACATTTGACATCTTTCAAGCCCCAGGGCCCAAACCTCATCAATTCATACAAAGCTCTTTTCAGGATAGCACTCTGCTTGCCTAATTCTCCAAAGAAGCAGCAGTAGAAAGGGAAACAATCATGACTCATATGAACCATGCCTAATTTTATGAACAAATGTTTGTCGTGCAACATTTTCTTCAGTAATCTCTCAGTTTTTCTTGTTCTCAAATAGTAAGACCAATAATCATGACACTGGAGCATTGTTAGCACATCTCTGACCACCTGCAAACACTGTTAGGCTGTGTGTTCCTACCATCCTCAATACTATCCCAAAGAAAATCATCTGAACTGAAAAGCTGACAAACACAATAAATGGTGGGAAATGGCTTGAAGCAAAAAATGAGTCAGTAATGAAGTACTAGCACTTTCTGTGACAACATACTCGGGCTACTGCTATTGTTTCCAGCAATACACACACACACACACCCGCCCCCAACTTTTAAGAGACAATAGCTATTATTCAAGTGACAAATACGTGTTATGATATCTAAGCTTTTGGTCCCAATCTTAACCCTCTGTTTCTGGTATTAGGTTTTATGTCACAACAACTTTAGAGGTGAACTGTGTACTATCTTAAGCAAGCATTTACGAGGGTTTAACAATGGTTAACTGATGGTTTAATAAGGGTTAACTGGTTTACTTAACCACCTGTGTGATCGAATTAGAAAAGAAACCCAGGTTTCTGACAGACAATTATATGCTTGCATGCATGCAGGGACAGTTGCCTACTGTCTTCAGTAGATGGCTGCATCGCTACAAGTGCATTTAACACTTGTCCTAAAAAATGGCAGTATGATTCTTTGTTTCCCTGCCTGTACAATAAGGACAAAAGCAGACTTAAAAAAAAAAAAAAAAAAAAAAAAAAGCCCTATGCATCATGTTACTATTTTAACTGTAATTTAAGTCCAGTTCAAATGAGGTAGTTAATCATTAGCTTGTTTTTTCCTCAGAAATTCTTTGTACTGCTTTCCACTCTAAAGAAGGTACAAATAAGGATTTTGAAAAAGATAGCTATTGAGAGATCAGAAGTCTGGAATCCATTCACATTTGGCTTTCAGTGGTACTGTACTTTGAGTGAATCACTGTACGAGTGCTATTTTGTTACCCACATAAATCCACCGGAATAAGAAGGCCAGTAAGTACAGAGATAGCATTATTCTACACTCCCACTGCAACCGAACAACAAAAAGAACACTGGCAGATAGCATTAGCTTTGGCCCTAGATCAAGAGACCTGGCATTTAAGAAAGCTAACAGACTGAATCTGATCTTTATTTTCACAGGGTTAGAGCAAGCTTGTGCACTAATCTAGGCCTGTTATAGATGTAAGAGGTAGCCAGATCCCTTTGCTGAATTTATGCAGGGGAAGAATTTCAAGTCAGTATAATAAACATCTCTCACCACCAGCTTAATAATTTACCTTGCTATATGTACCATGGTGGTACTGAAACAGAGTATTTATTAAAGCAAAACCAGTTTAATCTTAGGCTTTATCTTCCATCCAACACCTCCGAAGCATTTTATAAAAGAAAACACATAGACTGTCCAGGTGTATAAACTGAATCAAATTCTGTTCCCACAACAACATGCGAACTGGACTCAAATTCACTGGACTCGGTGTATTTGTAAGAGCAAAGCAGGTCATGGGGGACTATGTTTGCATTAAGCATAGGACTACATATCACAAGGTTGCTGCATTCCACAGTGTCTTACTGGCTCAGTCTGTGCCAGCTGCCTTATAATTGTACAAAACATCTTTCAAACTACCCCTACCTCCATATTTAAAACATAGTAATCATGCCTAATACAGTTATTAGGGGAAATAAACTGACAGCACTGAGAAAGCTCCCATCTGCCACTTTTAAATCCATGTTCACTGTTAGCTAAGAAAAACTTCAGAGGAAAGTAACATGCCAAAAGAACATTTTGGAATAATTTCTATACAAGCAATAGCTAGGCAAACAGTTCCTGGCCAGGACTTACGAGGGATGTGACAAAGGTCTATAAATATCTGTATCACTGACAGTGTCTAGAAATTGATTTGTTTGCTGTTTCTTCCAATAGACTAATTATCTCACATCATATTAAGCCACCAGAAGGAAGGTTTATAACAAGCAAGAAGCTAGTTTTTCTGTTCAGGGGATTGCTAAAGCTATGGAACTCCTTGCCAAAAGTTGGAGAGGCTAGACTATCACAAAGTTTCAAGGGCAGACTGGGTAAGTTCATGAAGAGAAATGTGCTTAAGATCAGTGAACATAAGGAAAATACATGCTTTTCAGAAAGGTCCTTCCTTCCTTACAGCCACTTGAAATTCAGGTGGTTGAAGCACAGGGACACTGCTAGGAAGAAACATCATAATGTTTGCCTGATCTTCTACTCCTCTCTAATCATGCTTTTGACTACTGTCGAATGGGACACTGGACTAGACAGAAACTTTTGGCTGCCCTGTACAGATACTCTTTACATTCTTATGTTATGTTCATTGCCCACTAGCAAAAAATAGCCTTGAATTTTGTTATGCATTCAGCCTTGTCGCTTACTGGGGGGACACGCTTTTAGTAAAGTATTCATATAGGATTGCCTATGTGTCTCTTTGTAATCTGTTGGAAACTGTTGGGAAAACAAAATCACCTTGTGATTAACTGGTACCATTTGAAAACCCTTCTGCCCTTCAGTCCTTTGTTCCACTTCAGATTCAAAGAAATACTTGACATTTTCTAGAATCTGCAGAAAATTTCAAGGCTTACAGAAAAGCTATTTCTAGAAGTATGTGTTCTTAAACTACTCTGCTTTTGATCTGCTTCCTATCTAGGAAGTATATACCACACACAAGATTTTATTTATTTATTTATTTATTTTAAGATGCAGAACGTATGAACTTTATTACTACAGGAAGAGGTACTTCATAAAAGCCACATGAAAAAAATCTGTCAGCCCCTTCTTTTCAGATTAGGTCTTGGTTTTGCCATTTTCATTTACATCTAGGCACTGGAATGAGAAGTGAGCTTTGAAAACATGCAGAATACACCAAAGATTTACTGTTTAGGTATTGCAGAAATTACAACCTAATCTCCTAGAGTATAATTTCAGAACACAGCTGCACATACTTGTGTCCCAAGGAATATTAATTCTCCATGGTTATGGTATTTGGAAGTCAGGAACGTGGACCTGGGATGCACAACTTCTCTGACTATTCCAATCTGCTCAGAGAGGCCACATGCTTTTGGCAGAAATCAACAAGCACCTATCTTAGCAAATAAGACCACAGTGAAATCTGTTTTAGCTACATTTGCCTTGGCAGATTAATCATGATCAAACATGCCAAAATCTTTCCTACAGGTTTGCATACTCTATGTTGGCATTTTCAAAATTAATACAGCTTTTAAGAGTAACAAAGAAATATAGAGCCTATCCCAACTACTCAACCATGTAGCATTTAGCGGCTCTTTGGCATGCCTAAACTCATACCCATCTGCTAGAAAAGCATTCTGGCCATTCAGCAAGGTGAAACCACGCAGGCAGATGGTGGTCAATGATAGGCTGTCAAATGCAAATAACTAGTTTCCAAAGAAATACCTCCTAATGGCAAACATCAACTAATTAGGCTGTATAAGCCATTCCAAAACCATCCTACCTATTCCTATCTGTTGGCAAGATAAAGACTTAAATCATATTTCTGGGCACTTTGCCCCAATATCTCCTTTTCTGCTTAGACATCCATTTGAAGCATTCTTCTTAGCATTAAGTTTATTAGCATTTTATTTAGCACCCAAATAATTGCATACAGTTGTTTAAAAACTGTCCTAGTTTCAGCTGGGATAGAGTTAACTGTCTTCCTAGTGGCTGGTACGGTGCTGTTTTGAGTTCAGTATGAGAAGAATGTTGACAACACTGATGTTTTCAGTTGTTGCTAAGTAGAGTTTAGACTATAGTCAAGGATTTTTCAGTTTCTCATGCCCAGCCAGCGAGAAAGCTGGAGGGGCACAAGAGGTTGGGAGGGGACACAGCCAGGACAGCTGACCCAAACTGGCCAAAGGGGTATTCCATATCATGGGATGCCCCATCTAGTATAGGAACTGGGGGCAGGGAATCACCGCTCAGGGACTAGCTGGGTGTTGGTTGGCGGGTGGTGAGCAATTGCCCTGCGCATCATTTGTACATTCCAATCCTTTTATTACTACTGTTGTCATTTTATTAGTGTTGTCATTATCATTATTAGTTTCTTCTTTTCTGTTCTATTAAACTGTTCTTATCTCAACCCACGAGTTTTACTTGTTCTTCCCGATTTTCTCCCCCATCCCACTGCGGGGGGGGGGGGAGTGGGTCAGTGGCTGCGTGGTGCTTAGTTGCTGGCTGGGGTTAAACCATGACAAAACCAAAACAACCAAACAAACAAAACTGGACGTTCACTTTTAAGAATGAGTTCCAGCACCAGGAAATTTACTTGAGTCAGGTATATCACTGAAAACCAGCAATTCTTAATTTACTGGGGAAAAAAAAATACTTACTCATTTTAAGACATATATTAAAGTTATATAGTAATAATATCAAGGCAGGGTCTACATTTATTTGTACATACATTTCTATGGAAGACAGTGGGCCGGATCTTCCAGCATCTCAAACACAAGTCATTACACAGATGATTTCTTCCATTTGACAACAGTAAAAAGAATAATCAAGTCCAACATCTGCCTGACATAGCACAAGTCACTGCCAAATAAGTCATATTAGCTGTATGCTTATCTGTGCTAATATTCATATTCTAAAGATTAAGAGCCAGAAATACAGAATGAATAACAAATAATTCTGCACATTCAAATCTTCAGCTTTGTCTTTTACAGGCAAGTGTTTTCAGGTATTGAAAGTCAGTATCTCTGACATAGCTTTTAGAGAGAAGAAAATACTGGCTTCTACCTTTGTGGAAAGGAAGGTCTCCTTGCTCCATCCCTGGAAACCAACACATCTGCTCTAAGATGAACTTAAGAGCTTGAGTTAAATTCATTTGACAGAATCAATTAAAAATGCATAATTATTAAATATGCTATTCTTTGGAATAATCATTATAGTGAAACAGAGATTAATGGAGAAATAGTGCACAAATATCTGAACATGCTCTGTCTTTTATCCAGTGTCTATTTTTATGACATTCTAAAAATTTTATGAAAATTCTATGAAGAAAATTTGGCCCCAAATGTCTAAACTTGCTGATTTTTACCAAAATACTTACCTTTGTCAGGATTTGCTGGATTTGTTTACTAGTTTTGTCCACAAAGTTTCAGTCAACATATTTACAATCTCTGTGATTTTGTAATATAACTGTTAACAGAACAAATTCACTCAAGCGCTAAATTTGTACATTTGCCCTTAGAACACATGGCTTTTGAATCATAGTGAAGGTTGTTTTGCTAAGCCTTTCTGGAAAACTTTGCCTTGGATACTAGTCCACAGGTTAAGTGAAAGGTAGTGTGCTGTCCTGGTTAAATCAACTCTGTAGCAAGAAAAAGGCAATCACACTACAATATAGAAGAAAGAAAAAATTATTTTCTGTCAATTGGAATACATTAAGGGAACCATAAAAATCATAGAACACAACTTGCAGCTCTAAAGCCTATAAATATGCCACTGAATTCACACGTTGCAAAGTCAAACAGAAATGAAATGCATAAGTCTGCACCAAAACTCTGTGTGCATAAAGCATTTAACAAAAGGAAACAAAAGGCTTGGGAAACTCCACAGAAGTAAATGTCTGTGGCACAGAAATGAAATCTTTCAGGGGTCTTCTATGCATATTGTGCTGAAAAACAAGTACCTACAAGTAGAATTTACAGCTGTGTTCAGTGATTAATCCTTTAAAGCTTCAGAAGAGGCAAGTTTAGGTGAACACCACTTCCAGTTCATTTCAAACCCAACCTCAAAAGGAAACCTTTGGTCTGCTGTTAGAAACATAGTGGGGAAAAACCAAACCATGATTTATCAGTCGTCTTTATTCTGGACTTCCTTAGCACACTGCCCAAGAACAACGTTAATTCCATTTCACTGACAAAGGAAAACATTCTACTGAAAGCAGAGGAATGAAAGTGGGTATCTTTACAATAGATTCAAAAAATAGGGTACACAGAATTTCCAGCTGCTGAACACAATGGATCTCACATAGATACACACACAGATCTGGTAATTTTTAATTTTTTTTTTTCCCCTGAAGTGAGCTTAAATCTTTCATCTAAAATTTTCTATTGAAGGAGAAAAAGAATACTTTTTTTTAAAGTCATTCTCTCTGATCCTTTTGGAAGTGCACTGCAGCTACAGTAAAGGATTCTTCCCTCCCACCTTATATGAGCAGAAGAGGAGCTTTAGAGAATTTCACCAGAGGTAGTGAAATCCTGGCATAATAAAATCAATTGAAATTAGCAGTACATTCATCTTTCTGTCATGAGCTCACTTGGGACAGTCACAATCTGCTTCCTGCATGCTTCCCAGTGCACACAGAGTTCCAGAATGATGGGAAGGCAAGGCACCAACAGCCCAAAACAACTTCCATTCACAGAAGGAAAGAAGCTGCCTTCATCAAGCAGCATTTCCACCACCTGCTCCCTGGAGACACCAGAAAACAAATTCTTTCTACTTAAGACAGCTACTATTAACACTACATTAATAACATACAAAAGGGTCTGGCTTGTGGATCTCATGTAACAAGCTAGTAAACTACAGGCTCCTAGAACACTGGCAAAAGAGGAATCTTAACAAGCACATGAGTAAAGTGTTACAATGAAATTTTAAGCTGGCATTATACATGCATTCTAGTATTTAAGATATATAGAACCTTTACTTGCATTGTAGAACTCAGTAGAACTTTTGGCTGGCAACATCCTCCAAATGTCACTAAGGTATTTAGAGCACCAATAGATGACAAAATACATCCTTCCTGAAATCCTGGATCTTAAGATTACATTGGGCAAGGATTTTTCTTTTCAATTAATTTGAAAAAGTCTAAAAGTAATCATCCTCACTGTCAATACTGAACAATTTCCATTTGTTTTATACCAAGCTCAGTACTGTAGGCGAAGTGTGAACATTCCAATTCACAATTGCAGATTTCAGTATTACTTGGTTTCCATTGTTTATTCTTATTGGACTTCATATATATTCACTGAGATTTCCATAATGATCCTCAAGTGCTTTTCATTTATGAAGATCCCTCTTCCCAAGAAATTGCATTGGTCACAAGCTAACAGTTAGCTCTCAGTTAGCTGGGAACAGAGCCCTCCAAAACTTTTCTGACTACCTAGCCTGTGTTTTTCTGTAATGTGCACATACACTTAGAAATATCCATTCTTTTTCTTGTTTGTGAAAGATGAATACTACTACGTAATAGTCATAAGCTTGCATAAAGAATATGAGCCCTCTGCCACACAACTGGGCATTTATTCTTGCACTTCTTAATCCACTGGTTCTCATGGAGTCTATTTCATGGCAACACTTTAGATCCCACACCCATGACTATGCAGTTTCCTTACTATCTTGCTGTAAAGCACTTTCTCACATGAATTTTTAAACATGTTAAGTAACTTACCACAACCAGATCTCTGTTAGCTACCATTTTGTTGACAAGAAAATATGGAACATCAGAAGCAAGACAAGATGCCACTCTATGATAATAACCTTTAAGAGGTCTTGAATATAGGAAATATCTACCTTAAGTACTTTCAAAAGTGTCCTTCCATTTATAAGAGAAAAAAATAAATTAAAAAAGCAAAATGTGTCCATGCTCAAAGTAGTATTATGTCTATGCTCAAAGTATTATTTAGACTTAGAAACACTGTAAAAAAGATAATAAAAAATATAAGATAAATATTTGCATTCCACTTACAAAGATGCTGTATCCTCTTTTATTCCTACGGATATCAGTTCCTACTAACTGTAACAGAAGCAGTAAGATTCATATATATATGTGACGAGCCCACTATTCAGAAAAACAGTACAGTGGATTCCAGTTCTATAAACACATTATTGAAAATGTTTATTGTATTCAGCATCAGAATTGTGACTGATGTCAATTTAAATAAAGGCAATGCCCAAAGACTAGAATTAGCAACTGGGTTTTGTGGGTGATCCATGTATCTCATCCAGTACATTCCTGATGCTTTCTACACAAACCTCTTCCTTCTGATGTTTCATACAGGCTTGCTTCCATATCTCTTCAAACCTTTCATCTGAAATGTCCACACCAATGTTGTGGAGGATTTGTGCAATCTACAAAATAAAGTAATTCATGTAATTCTGGTCAGCATTTTTGTTAAACTATATAGTCTGGCTTTTACATATACTAGCAATCTGTTTCCCAAAGAATATTTTCCTGCTCTTAAACAAAAACTACAGACCACATCCTGCATCCTTAACCAAAGAAGTTCCTATTTAAGTAAATCTGAATCTTATTGGGATGAAAGCTGTGGTGTACAAAATTGTCTTTAGTTAATAAAGTAATGTTGATGCAACATCAACATTGGAAAAATCAAACAGAGGAGATTCAGGGAAAAGTAAATGTTTTTTTAAAAGCCCTAAGTCAAGTCCTGTTTATCCATTATATTTGTATTGTTTGCAGTTATCAACATAAATCAGATTATATTATTGTCTGCATTTCACAGCAAGAATACTACATGCAAGATCTTCAATTGGTATAGGTAAGTGAGTGAAGTGACTAAAATGAAATGGTTCACATCAACTTTGGGTCTTGCTATAGTTTTACACCAAAGTAATTAAGCAGAATTTTTTTTTTTTTTCTGTATTTTATCTCTTGGATGCTTCCTGCTGTATGCTCATTACACTGACCTGTATTAGAGGAAGGTGGCTTCAGAAGAATATTAACATGATTTGTGTTTTTGTTAGTATTAGCAAACGTTTGGCTTTTTCAATTGTATTGTGTGTGTGTATATGTGCATTATATTTATGCTCTGGAGATTTTATGCATGCTTTGATAAAGTAAGAACTTTAACACAGTCAGATCAACCTTCCTTGTTATCTTTCTCTAAAACTGTCTTCTGTATAAATATAGGCCTGATCCACAGTACAGCAAATCTGCAGCTTCATCTTAGCCAATAAATCTATCACAGTTCATGCCAGCTGAAATTACAGGAGGAAAAAATGGACTAAATTTTGTTTCTTTAAGCACAGGTGTTGTTTCAGTTAAATCAATAATATTACTCATGAGGAAAACAAACCAGATTTGATCTAATGTCTTCAACAAGCTAGTGAAATTTAAAAGTTAAACTAAAAGCAATATTCCATTACAGGATACCGTTGCAGGGACAATAAAGGACTACATGCTCTTATAATTTGACTTCACCATATTAAAATACAACTCTGTCCTGGCTCATCAACAGCCATAAAATAATTGCTGACTAAACCACAGACTATCAAATGTGCAGACGGTGTTAAACTGACCCTTACCTTTTATCAACATGATCATGTTGAATATAAATTACACACTATTACTCAGTTACCTAACTTCTCTTCAGTAGACTAGGAGGAATTCCAGTGGAGAAAACACCAGATCCTAGAACTATTTTTTTTCTTTTGCAACATGAAGAGTCACCTTGGGAAACTGCTTTATAGTCAGAATTTGCATTCATTTCTACAGGCCTATACTAAAACTGGTAGTATTAAATGACTCTTGGCTTTCATATAATAATTTCATTAGCTATTGCATGTTTGAAAATATTAATGCTCCATATCAAAATAAATCAAAGACCTTCACTAAAATACTGAAACAGCCTATTTCATGAGTATAGGGTGATTTAACACTCAGAGGTGGTGCCATACTGAACTCTGTACAGCCTGTATAGTCTACAATGGAGTATGACATCTCAGGCCACATTACAACTTCAGAGAAGAGTTCTATCTAGTGCTTGACAGGTATAATGGGCTTCTCAATGAAGCATGAATTGTATTTACTGTTAGCTATATTCGGCATGCACAAATTTCCTGCTTCAGAGCTAGATTATAAAATGGGAAATGCTCATGTACACAACATTCTGACAAGCTGTTTCATGTATACGTATATAACATGTCACCACACCTTTTACATCCCCAGTCACTAACTAGCAACATTTTTTTCTGTAAAATATATACTCAAGTTCCAGATCCACTTTCAAAGTGACTGAATATAATGACTAGTAGAGACGGAGAGGTTGTCAAGGCTTCTTTTTTCATTTTAGATTGGAATTTCACATTTTGTTATGAACATCTTATAAATTGTATTTCAGGTAATGAAGTTATCTCTTGATATTTTTTTACTAGAAAATGCATACAAATGTTGAAGCAAAAGAGTACACAATACTGAAGAAGCAGCAAAGTTGGTTTAGTATTTATGTGGGAGGAAGTCTGGGCTGTGAGATAACAGTGGTAGCGGTCCCCAGAGATATCAGATAGAAAAATCACAGTGTCCTCAAGTAAGTCCCTACAGTATCACTTCCTATCTTTCTCTTCAGAAATATGAGATGGCACAGCATTCATGTGTGACTCCCTATATCCTCTTTCACTATACAAGTCCTTTGTAGATCTAAGCCTACGACCGTGATGCAGCAGAGCACTTAAAAAGTATATTCAAGCAGTTTACTGAATCTGCCATTAGCAAACCCTGCAAGTTGGTTTGAGGAGGGACACCTTGGGTAAAATTTTCCACTGAACATCCAACCCTGAGTGATAGAAACTAGTTTTATACAGCTGTAAAAATCTTCTTGTGGGTCTTTTTAAGACACCTACTCACAGAATAACTTAGGTTAGAAGAGATCTCTGGAGATTATCCATCCAACCACATAATCAAAGCAGGGCTAACTTTACCACTAAAAAACGTTGCTTGGGACCTTGGTCAGAAATTTGAGTATGTGCAAGGATGGAAATTTCACAACTGTTTTTGCTCTTCTCACATTGCAAAAATGAGTCATAGACTCTTAAGCCCTAGATTAATTACCAACCCTCGTTTGACACAGCATTTAAGCATGTGAGTACCTGATGTACTTCCTTATATTACTTATTGAAGTTGGATCTCAATAAAATTAGTATCTGCCACCTTTATGAATAATTTTGAATGAAGAGTACATATTTTTCAGATAATTGGATAGAAAGATGGTAATGTTGCAACAACAAATTTTACAACCTGTTTATTTGATAATATGACTTTCCACTCCCACATGACTAGGGGTCCGTTTATCTTGGAAGAATATTCTGAAGAAATGTACTATACCTCTGCCTTTGGTCTTGTTTTAGAAAAGTCTCTTTCATACACTCCCTTTTGACTGTAGACAGAAGGGAATAATAATGCATAAGCATTGGCCTCATCACCATAATTAGTTCTGTCACTTAGGCGGCGAATTTGAGGAGCAGGAATATCTGAACGAATAGTTGGAACACCGCACACTGGATAACCTGTGGAAATCAATCAACAGGCAGCATGGAAAAGCCTGTACGTAAAGATAGTGCCAGGGAGGATAACACATTTTGTATGAAATAAGAACAAATTTGATACCTCATCTCACACAGGTTCAATAACAAGTTACATAATGCTCTTCCTCATCTCTTTTTTCATATTTTTAGAATTCCTAGCTTCAGCTACATCGTGAAACGTGACAACAGGAAATCTTCCAGTAATATTCTAGTATGTATCCAGTAATTCTAGCTGAAAACATCTCTAGGTGATTCCAAGAAAACATTGTTCTCCTAAAATTACTAGCATAATTTCTCAAAGACATCTAGATTAACTTCCACATTTTGAACGGATTAACCATGCCAAACATCCAAGCCATGCCAATTTCCAAGCAAAATTCCTAAACAAACTTAGTTTAGATAAATTACTTCACTATTGTACATTAGTAGAACCTGCAGCAATACTTTTTAAACTTGTTCCTGATTTTGTCTTGTTTCACTTTCTCAGAAGTCAGAAAGTACAGTCCACTGTACTTACAGGCTGTTGGGAGACCACCTACTACAGCATTATACTGAGAAGAAGTTGTTTGATAATTTGCAAATACATGCTCTGCTGATCTTGTAAGTGTCTTTGGTGCCTTTTCTGAGCTTCCCAGTTCTTTTAACACAAGATCTTCCTGCTTCAGCAGTGGCTTATTATTTATCTTTCTGTCTTCCGTCAGAACAGGAGCATCTAGTTTTTTCCCTATAAACAAAAGTTATGGTACAGCCAGGATTTATTATCTGCACATTACAGACGAAGAGGTAAAAACCATTGTTTGAATCCTAAAATCCTAACTGAAAAACTATGAAGTAGGTGACATAATTAATCTGCATTTCTGATGATTCTAAGAGATTTTTTACTTCCTCCTGATTTATGGGACATTCTCAACATGCGACACGGAACTCCAGGATTCCGAAATACATTTGTATCTGAGGCTCTGCTGGTGGTAGGCAAGGACTAAATGCACTTCCCAAATCCCACCCTTCTAAAGGAGCACCCAGTCTACAACAGCAATCTCCTTTCAATAGCTGTTGTAAGAACAAGATCATCTCCACAATTTCCCAGTATTAAGTCATCTACCTTTTGAAATTATTTTTTCTTCAAACTCTTTAATAGCCATTTTGTTTTTCCAGTTCAGAAAGTTTGCAAACTCCAGATAATTAATCAGACCATCTTTATCCAAATCACAATAGTCAAATAAGGAATCCAGAAGTTCTTCATCTAGATGCACATTAAGCTGAAAACAGGACTTTCGTAGGTCAACCTTGTCTATCATTCCATCACCATTCTATTATAAATAAAATAAAACAGTTGTTATAACAGCCATTATAAAAAGGCTCCACCAAAAGGAACACATACACATACATGGTTTTATCTCTCTCTCTCTCTCTCTCTCTCTCCCTCACCAGGCACACCATTTCAGAAGAGTAACATTACCGAGTACAAAAAGAAACCCTGAGTAATTTAAAAATTAAAAATCTGCATATTAAAGTGTCAATAAATAATTTTCAACTTAAATAATACAGTGATTTGAGAGTGAAAGAGTGCAACAGGGTATTGTGACAAGATAACAATCTAATCATAAATGTTGAGGCAAAGCCAAGACTTCTTTTGAAAGTCAGGCATCAATCATTCTGTACACATTACAATTAATGTTATATATGAAATATCAATTTTTATTTTTTTTTCCAGAGAGAAAAAAAGGAAAGATCTGAAATTCTGATGCTTGGTGACCCAGTCAAAAAGTACAGCTTGGAAGAAAATATGAACATAAACCCTTCAACCATTTTTCTTTTAAGGAGAAATACCAAATTTGGAAGAGCAAAAAATGGTAGGATTACTCCTGCTCACATATCCCTTGCTCGCTGTTAACTTGGATATGCCAAATACTGTTGTGAAAGGCTCCAAATAGTGTTGTGTTTAATGCCATAGCATATCACAGTAGATCAAACATCCAATAACTATGAAGTTACCTTCTCTTTACAATCTTCACCTATATTTGCTTTGCTATGCTTATGTTTCTTCATGTCTGTATCTCCATAGCACAGGAGTGCTAATGTCACACATTCCTTTACATTTATACTTTTTCAAAGCACTAACCTTATCATAATGCCTGAATGTTTCTACTAACACGTCAAAATTCTCATAGTTAGCTTTCTTCAAACTTTGCCGAACTGCAGTCAAGACAGCTCTCTCTCTGTCTTTGCCACGGAGGAATTCACATGGAACCCGACAGCGAAGAAGATCACCAACTCATATAAAAATAAACACTTCTCAATTAGTTGCACATATACAAAAAACAGACTCTTTTTTTTTTTTTTAAATGGCTTACAGTCTTAAGGAAAAGGAGAATTTCAGTTTCAAGATGCTGATTTTCAGCACTGCTGAACATCTGATACAGCCAATGCATTAAAAGATCAAATGGTCCCTATGATGATTTCTCTACTCACATGCAGTTAATATCAATAATTTTGAAACTTCTTAATATGGCTTCACAAATCCACCCACTGCTTCCAAAAGCTTCTGATAGCAGTAAGAGTTACTCGATGTCCAGATAGTTGAGAACAAAAGAACATATATTATTAATCTATCACTTCCAGTCTGTCATATTTCAGGATACTTACAAGACCCAATGGGAAAGTCAGTGTAATATTTCAGATAATTATATACCATTGATTTCTAGGATGACAGTGTACTATTTTTGTGTTACTCTTCCCATTTTCTAGGTATCCTAACTTTATTAATATTTTTGAACAGTTTGGCACACTGAGCTACAGTCTTCCAAGTCCCCAAGACTCCAAGGTCACTATTTCTAAAGTGCAATAACTTCATTCAGACTCCAATAACAAATAGAAGTAGCTCACCTAATCCCCTTCTAACAGCAACGTACATGCATTACTTTCTACTTATTAATAATGAATTTTTTTGTTCAATTCCTTCTGCTGTTCCTTATAGGACAAGCATACCTCCACATTTGAAATATTTAACTTCATTACACTACATAGTAAAGCATGTATAAAAGCTTATGCAGAATTTGAACAAGCCTTCTCTGGTCTTGACTAATTAAATAACTTTGAGCCACTTACATTTTTTGCTGCCTAACTATTCACTGTATTCCCTAGTTATTAAACATAATGTTAAAACACCATCAATCCCAACATTGACTGTTTGAGTTGATTAAATTTCAAAATTTTGTCATAAAGAAAATTAATAATTTTTTATTTTCATTGTTTTCTGTCTTCCTGCTACCTTCAAAAACTTATTCTTATTTATTGCTTGTTAATTTTACTCTTTTTGTAGAAGTGCTGGAAAAATCACTGAAAGACACATAATTGATTTAAATAGCCATTTTAACTTTGTCACTTAGATGTCAGTATGAGTTTTCTGCCATTTCCCATCTTGTTTACATTTAGATACAGAGGCTTTAAAAATCAACAAAAACCAAAACAATATGATAAACAAAAAACTAAAGTTTCTTGATTTCTGGCATTCATTTTTTTTCCCACTAGCAACTTCAATTCTTCTCAAATATCCCCTCCAAAAATTTACTGTCACCATCAAATTTTTGTACCTTGCCTCTAAGATTTTAGGAGAATTATACGCTATACAACCAACAGTAACTACTTCAGCATAGTTTTATCAACAAGGTAAGATTTTATTCTGCCCCTGAACTTACCATATTCATCTGGACGGAGTAACTTTCCAAATGTATGGCCTGGGGGAACATTCATTGTTTCTGCTATACTGTCAATAAGCATATTTCTTTGTTAATTGTCAAATAGTTTATTAATACCCAAAATAAACTCCATGCCATTACTAAAAAAGTGCTCATCTGTTATATAATGAGGGATGATACACATAGTTCACCTGAAATTTGTTTATCAGTACTTTGCTTCAAGTTGCCATTCCAGAAAAGCATCCCTTTATATACGTGTTTAGAACATTTGCTGTTTGTAATATAACACAACCAAATGTAAACATTAACTTTTTGAACATTTATACTCATTAAAAGGAAAAATATTCTATGCTAAAGTTGGGGTTTTTTCTAAGACAATGACAGAAATGAGTGAGAAAAGCCCTTATAACATACTAGTCAAATAATAGGAAAGTTTAGGACAAACCAGATCTCCAACTGAAATGACGTCTCCAAATAAACTATTTTTGGCTAAAGTGGAAAAATTGAATCACACCTCTGCTTTTTCACATGCAATTTTGTGTCTACCAAAACCAGCAACCAATCTGGAAAACTGGGCCCAGTTTTATTTCCCAGAAAATTAAGATGTTGTTGGTAATACTAAAGAACTGGCTTTTTACTTTTTAATTTGAAAAAGATGTAATGTTCATTTTATCTCTATGTTACGTTATTAAACTGTTACATGAATCAGAAATATCCATCAAAATTGAAAACAGAACGAGTGCTTTGTTCTAACATACAAAGCAAACAAACAAAAAAATCCCACACAGAGATGGAAGCACTATAATCTAAAAATTACTATGAGTATTTTTCTTTTATTATTTTCATATTACACATAGGATGTGGATGGTGTAAAATTCACTAAATAAAATTAGGTTAGCTTGCACTTGTCCTGTAATATTAGTGCTGGGTTTGAGTTTGCACTGCAACCCATGCTCCCTGACCATACTGCCTCATGTTGTTTATGCTCCAGGTCTACTTCACAGTAAGCTAGGGCACAGTGAAGGGGAGAGGAGAAACTGGTTTACGTTTGTGTTCACTCCTTACAGGTACCATGGGCATAATTCTCCATAGTCACTTAAGCCTGTGATCCTGAACTTAAAATTAAATTTTGCTACCAAAGTCAGTAATGTTTGTGAGTCTTCAGACACAATTTTGAAGAAATCTAGAGCATCTGCAAAGACAGTCTTTGTATACGTTCAGGAACCCCAGATTTTAGCACTGCTGTATCCTGACAACACTGTACCTTAGGGCTACTGTAGCCCTTCATAAGAACTGTTTTGTAAAATTAAAAAGCTGTTCCAGATCACCTGAGGTTTATGAAGCAATGAAATTATTTGACTGAGATTGATACATGCTGCTAGGTAATAACACAATTTAGTTCCATGTCCTTTTCCAAAGAAGTAATAAAGTAAGAATACAGGTGATGAAACAAAGATGACCAAAAATAGTGTCAGAGTAAGAAAAACGGTGACATCCCCAAATAATAGGCGAGACATTTCAGTTCTTTCAAACCTTCCTAACCACAAAAGACCAGGGGGGAACATGACACGGACACGCAGAATGTTACAATGTGCTTGTAATTTCCTTGATGCAAATTGATTAACTCAGATATAGATCATTTAAAGAGTAAGACTTAACTTTACCACATAGACACAGTACAGTCCTCATTAGTAACTTGTGTACTTATCAGCCTAATTAGGGCAAGTAGAAAGTCCCTTTTTGTGAGTGCTGCAGTGAAAGCATTGAGTGCACAGTTATAATATTTACCTGAGACAGAAAAGATATTGGAGACTTGGTAAATGTGAGTGCATCTTGTTCTTGGAAGGTATCTTTGCTTACTTACGGATCAAGAACTTTTCCAAGCTGAGGTTGAAATTTTTCCTTGAAATCCTCACTTTGTTTTGATACAATTTTTGCCGCTCTCTTCCTACAAATTATGAAAATAACTCTGTATTGGGTCTGGCTGAGATGGAGTTAATACTCCCCATAGCAGCCCTCACAGCACTGTGTTCTGCATCAGTAGCTAGAAAGGTGTTGATAGCACACCAGTGTTTTGGCTACTGCTGAGCAGTGCTGGCACAGCAACAAGGCTGTCTCTCCAACATTTTTGCCCTCCCCTCAATGGCAGGCTGGGGCAGGGCAAGATCTTGGGAGGGGACATAACCAGGACAGCTGATCTAAACTAACCAAACAGATATTCCATACCATATGACGTCAGCTCAGATATAAAAGCTAAGTGAAGGGAGATGGAAGGGGGGGGGCATTTTGTCTTCCAGAGTAACCACTACGCGTATTGAAGCCCTGCTTCCCGAGAAGCGGCTAGACATCGCCTGCTGATGGGAAGTAGCGAATAACATCATTTGTTTTTTCTTTGCTTTCGTGTGTGACCTTTGCTATCACTTTATTAAACTGTCCTTATCTTGACCCACGAGCCTTTTGTTATATTTTCTCTCCCCCGTCCAGCTGAGGAGGGGGAGTGATAGAGCAGCTTTGGTGGGCACCTGGCATCCAAGCAGGGTCAACCCACCACAAACTCACACATATTTGTTTAACAATATTCAACAAATTTTCAATATTATTAAAAAATATTATATGTTAGAAGGAAAGAGCAACTCCTCTGCAAGACAAACACAAATTTGGTAATTGAAAAATCTTGCTATTTAAAATCAAAAGTGTCTTTACGTAATGCTTAAAGACACGCCAAGTGCTGTTATACTATGGTAGAACTGTTTTGGGTAAGCTATTCTGAAAATTACTCTCTGCATTTTCTATTCACTTAAATATAGCTAAGGATGGGATTGCAAGATGTAAAATTGTCTTCAAATATGAAGACTTACTCTTCTTGAGAACTCACACCATTAATTAACTAGTTAAGTCACTGCAACTTACAATTGCAGATCATAGAGCCAATTTAAGGATTTGGATACACTTCGCCCATCTTTAAAGTGAGGGGTTTCTATTCCATAAACAAAAGACTTGCTGAAGTTTGGCGAGTCATACTTCCTATTTATTGCTTCCCCTGTGGAAAAAGTAAGGATTTCAACCTGTTTAAAACACCTCAGGAAGAAAAATGTACTCAGTATCTTCATTCTTAAGACAAAACAATGAAGAAACAAAAGCAAATAACTTGTTAACAATTCTGTTAAATTAAAGATAACTGATTTGCATTCCCCATGTTTATTAAGTAGTTAGGAATAATCTCATTGTCAAAAGTGAAGATAAAAGGCAAAATGAAAACCAAAAACTGCTTCAGTAGTAAAATAGTTGGATGTCCTTTTGTCTGACTAAAGACTAGTCCAACAGAATTAATGAAAAAATACCAGATCACCTAAGTAGTGAGGGTCATGCAAACAAATCACTTTACAATGTTTGTACCTGAGCAGTGTTGTGTACCATTTAATTTACTATTTGTTAAAAAAAAAAAAAAAAAATGCTAAAAGGAAAAAAATGTTTTTGAGGTGCTGTACTTTCAGATATATTCTTGCCATGTTGACTTCAGTGGAAATTTTGCCACTGACTTCACTGTAAACAAGATATTACCCTACTTTTTCAAGAATCTATTAATCCAGTCTTGCCTATAAAATGAGGTTTCGCATACAAGAATATCTCATAAGTACTCTATGTAAGTGAGCTGCAAGCTCACTTTTCTTGTCACAGAAAAAAAAAGTCATTCCTTTTCTTCAAGCTCTTTTCAATCATCTTTTGAAAATAATGGCAATTAGAACTTTCAAAAAATATTATTCACTGCATGCTTTCCAATAAGGGCTTCCTCTGGCTGTATGGCAACATGGAATTTTTATGTTATTGTTCAAAACTGGGGCACATAGTTTACTTTTTTTTTGCTATCTGTCTGGTTTTGGATTGGCCTTTCCATGATCCTGTGGACAGAAGTTACAAAGGAGACAGAAACAGATAATGAATAATTCCATTAAAACACCTAAGAAAGGTGAGGAAATAAAATTACAAGTTTGGCCAATTTGTACTAGTAGTACTTGTAATAGAATTTCTCAGTGAGAGAACACAGTGCTGTAATTTCACTTCTACGTAACTATCTCCATATAAAATTTACATTATTACAACTGAAATATCTGTACTGCAGTTTCTTATATGTTTGGCGTGCACCTACAAAACTGTCAGTTCTAGCCCAATAAGCAATTTTATTATAATACTAATCTTATAGAGCAGCAATATAAGTCTCTCAGCCTAAGTCAAAATGATGGAACTGGGAAAAATACAAGTGGCTGCAAAAGTAATACATGTATTGCATTTCAGAGTGCTATTTGCATATCAGTCACTCTGTTCCTGTGCAGACCTATGAGATAAAGGGTAACCATCCCCAAGCAGACCACTTCACACAAGTACAGTCCCCAGAGGCTAAAGCAGTGGAGGCACAGTCCACTGGAAGGGCAGAGACAGAGGCTGTGGGACAGACTCACAGGCAGGATGCTGTAGGCTGAGGAACCTGCATTCCAGAGAGCCACTCAGCAGCCTGAAATTCTTTATAACCAGAACTTGATGCTGAGCTCCCCCATCAGAAGGTCTAGCTGCCCTGAAATTCTGTTTGGATTCTGATAAAAAAGAGGAACCAGAGGTGAAACTAATGGAATGGGCTGGGTTCACAGTCTGTGGCTCTAAGCCTGAGATTGTTCTCAGTAGCACAGACAATGTCAAACGCAATAAGCAACCAGAGCATCTATCAGTTTCTAGTTTCCTGGAAATACTTTGCTTTTCAAATAGCACCCAAAAGAAATCAGGCTTCCAACTCCTTCATTAAGTTCTTACACTAATACACGCACCATGAAATGATCTACTGTTCTAGAAACAGGTCATGGCCTCTCAGTTGCATATAAGTATTTTCTTTCACATCATTACTTTTAAAAAGAATTTGTATTAATATAGTATTAAAAAGTAATAGTTTATATCTCAAAAATAGTATACAATATGTGTTGAAGACACGAAGAGGAACAATTACCTTTATTTATATTAGAACTTTTTATGCAGATTAGTATCAGTCTTTGAACTTACCCACGTAATAATCACTGTGTGACACAATGTACAGATCATGTCCTTCTCTGGCTTCTTTATCCACTTCCTCAAAAGTTTTTGGTGGATTTATAAGCTCTCCAGCTGATATATCTAGAAAGTAAGGAATAAATATATCGTTGGGGGAGGTAGTGGCAATGGGTGTTTTGTTTGGTTTAATTTTTCTTAATTTTAAACAATATCTTCTTAGAAAAGATGCTAATACTGTGGAAGAATGATGCTTCTTACCACATTTCTAGTCAATCTATAGGATCTTACGGCAAAATGACACGGGACTAGGGGAGAAAAAAAAAAAAAAAAAAATCACAGAAACTGAGATGAAGATAGATAACTGTTGCAAAAGAGTTATATGGTCAACACATGCATGATTTGCTCCAATCTATGGAGGAAAGATTCACAGGTCAAGGTAGTATCTTGTATTAGACCTATTAGAATAGTTGGGAAAAAGAAGGTAAGTTGTCAGCTACCTAAACAGTTCTCTGGGGAAATCTGCAAAGACAGATCTGGAACAGAGCCAAAAGCCCTACTAGTTACCAAATGTCCTCAGTTCTTGTTTCTTCATCATAACTGAAAAATACTAGTACATTTTTATGCCTTTCAATAACTGCTATAACTTTTCTATTAAGCTGGAATTGTTGGAAGCACAGAGTATGTGCTAGACACTAAATTGCAGATTACCTTGTACTTAGAAGAAATATGATTTAATGCTAAATTTTCCTACCTTGGATGACTTTTGTTCCAAATGTAGTATTAATTATATCCAAGCCCTTAGGCAACATAGAAGACTGATCATGTGATCTGCCCAAGGATGCTTGACGATTACTAAAGTAGATTGCTTCTTTTTTGTCTTGTATTTTTTGTTGAAAACTAGTTTTAGGAAGTGGATTTATCAATGAAGCTGCCTAAAGACATCACAAACAACACAAGAGGCAGGAAAACCACCAAAATTTATTAATTCACATCACTATGGCTACCCCCTCACACACAGACACAAAAACAAAAGTTTGATCATAAGTGTTCTAATGAGATCTTATATGATGTATTTTGAGACCACTAATAATCAATGCTATGCTAAACCTCCAGCTAAATAAAATACATATTGTGAAATAAAATACATACTGTGAGACAGAACTTTGTATTTTTATGCGAGTTTTTCCACTTGTTAATTTACAAAATTTCAGACTGCAGCCTTTCTGTTCTTACTGTATATTAGAAACTGTAGTCAAATTATAATATGACCAAAAAACTTGAGTGTGAAAATTATTATAGTTATAACATCTTTGGAACGAAGTCTCCTGGTGCTTATGATTAAAAACATCTACTGACTAGCAGTTAAGACTATCTGTTCTCCAAACAGCTACTCCCAATTCTGCTGATGCAGAATTTAAAGATAATGTTTCAAGATATACACTAATATTGCACCCTAAACTGACATACCAACAGAAATTACTTCAGCAGGTTTTTCAAAGCTTAGCACTAGGTTGGACAAAATTTTTTTCTCACTGTACACACTGTGCTTGGGTCAATAGAAGTTACTTGTAAAATTAGGTCAACTTCAAGGGAAAAAAAAATCTCAAAAAGAAAGTTTCAAAAATGTCAAAACAGGGTATTTTGATATTCACAAATAATTTGATTTTTCAGGCTACCCATGAAAGTAATGGGGACTCTAGAGAGGGTTTATTATTAGACTCTTGTGAAATGTTATATTAAAAAAATACTGAAAAACGTAGTAGCAAATACAATTGATCCAAACCCATGCTTAGCGAACTCATTAAGATTCCAACTCTTCCTCAAGTTAATATTTAATTAATAAAGCAAAGTGAAACAGTCTTCAACAGACAGTACAGGCTAAACAAATCAATCCATTCAATGTAAAACTTTGGAGGAGGGACACCAAAAACCTGATTTCTTTTTCATGTTGGATAAGCCTATGCCCTGGTTTCAGCTGGGATAGAATTAACTGTCTTCCTAGTAGCTGGTATGGTGCTATGTTTTGGGTTCAGTATGCAAAGAATTTTGATAACACTGATGTTTTCAGTTGTTGCTAAGTAGTGTTTAGACTAAAGTCAAGGATTTTTTCAGCTTCTCATGCCCAGCCAGCGAGAAAGCTGGAGGGGCACAAGAAGTTGGCACAGGACACAGCCAGGGCACCCGCCCCAAACTGGCCAAAGGGGTATTCCATACCATGGGACGTCCCATCTAGTATAGGAACTGGGAAGTGGGGGCAGGGAATCACCACTCAGGGACTAGCTGGGTGTTGGTTGGCTGGTGGTGAGCAATTGCCCTGCGCATCATTTGTACATTCCAATCCTTTTATTACTACTGTTGTCATTTTATTAGTGTTGTCATTATCATTATTAGTTTCTTCTTTTCTGTTCTATTAAACCGTTCTTATCTCAACCCACGAGTTTTACTTCTTTTCCCGATTTTCTCCCCCATCCCACTGCGGGGGGGTGGTGGAGTGGGTCAGTGGCTGCGTGGTGCTTAGTTGCTGGCTGGGGTTAAACCATGACAGCCTAACAGATGTCCTACTCAACATCCTCTAATATCAGGACTTATATGTTCCAACCTTAAGACTTATTTTTGAGACCTGAACTCCTCTTTGCCTCAACTTCTTCATTTGTAAAACTGAAAATGATTAATTTACAAGCCCAGCTGATGAAATGCATCATAAAAGCATATTTTACTAACTGTTATTTTTAGAGAATGTAACAATAATTATGTGATAAAATCACCAATGATTAGTTGTTTAATTACAGATTACAAAAATAATTTCTGAAGAATACAGACAAAATAGTCTGTCATATCCAAACCATCACTTTTTAGCTAACAAAACCTGTTTCAACCCAGAGATAAGAAAGAATACATAATAATTACATTGAACTAAGCACGTTCTCAGATAGCAGTTCTCTTGCTAAGAGCTCAGCAGGTTTAACCTCTGTAATCAGTAAAGAAAGCAGCAAAATTTGTGGGTAGGAGACTGTTCATTAACTTAAATGTTGACATGAAATGAGTAATTCAGCAGTCATTGCAAAAGTTAAGTCACTGATAAGATAAAAGTCACTGGATTTCAAATGTTTTCCTATTTCAACCATGATAATTAAATCCTATGAATTGATCTCAGAATCCAGATAATCCGTGGTAAAATGCTGCAGTGTAAATAACCCAGCTATGTACCTTTATCTCTGACTATGAAGAAATCAGTTGCTCTTATTAAGGACATTCTTAAGCAGTCCATTCTTAAACAAAAGTAAACAAGTCACATTCTTACACTGAGTGAAGAACGTGACTCTATGCCATGTGTCAAGTGAGCTGCAATATCAGGATCATCTGCTCTGCCGTAGAATATTCTTTCAACACCAGGAGCTGGATTTGTTGTATTTCGAAACTTTCGCACACTAGTTGGAGTAATGGGCTATATATAAAGCAAAGCAAAAACAATTTTACACCAGATATTTGCAAAATATTAAGGGAAAGAAAATGCACTGCAGCCATTTCAGTGTGATTCCACAGAGATAAGAACAAAATATGAGGATGTTTTAGGCCTGTAACCCATACGTATGCTCCTGCAGATGCTGATATTCTGAACATAAGGTCAACACAGCCCAGCCTAATTTTGCTAAACCAGCAGGAGAAGTAATGAGAGAGTTGCTAAGTTTCAACTGTCTGGTTCCATCTTGAAGATGGATAACAGCTTCTTCACATACAGTTCATGAAATGTAGATGTTATATTTATCAACTTCAAAAACTTTTAACCTGATTCACAACAATTCCACCACCAATGAAGCAATTTCAGAAATTATTTTAACCACAGTTTTGGTTATTTTTAATTACCCATTTAAAGGGAGAGTTGCTATTTAAGGGATCCGTTTGTGTCTCAGTATCCTCTGACTCTTCAGGGGCATGGGGAAGGGCCAGTGGGAAGCACAATTCTGAGGGGCATCCTTGATAAAGAAAAAGGATCTCCATCAGAAGTAATAGTAATTCCTAATAATAATCACTATAGTTGTATTACCAGAGAAAAACTGTCTAAAACAATTCTACTTAGTCCCATCTAAGCAAACATGGTGAATTTTGTAAAACATGCATGGTGAAAAAGAACTGCCAGAGGCATTTTACAATCCTACCAGCAATTCTCTCTGATCCCAAGTAACAGAAACGAACATTGGGAAAAAACCAGCAGTTTCTAAAGAGAAGGGATGTAGAATACGAGACCAAGATTTCACTGACTTTTTTTTTTTTTTTTTTTTTTTTAGGGCTTGTCTCAAAGCACAAGCGCTAATGGGAAAGCATTACAAAAGTTTCACAAAGAGCATGTGAAAAACCAACTCACCCTGGGTAAAACCTCAGTGAGGCAACTCGCAGCCGTATCGCCAGTGGGATGCAACTTTCCAGCCTACACAATACAACCAAAAAGTAAGGCATAACCAAACCCACTGTACTCATAAGCACAATAAGCCAAACTGGGATCTACCACCCTGCACGAGATGTTGTCTTATTGTCTTCGTTCTGATAAAAGGGGGGAAAAAAGCAGCCACACACATTTTGGGGGGAGAGAGGGGGGACCGAAGCGAAATGTGCCTGCCTGCCCCACACGTTGCCCCTCCTCCAGCCTCTTCCCCCAGCCCACGGCCAGACCCCGGCCCCAGAAACGCGCAGAAAGCGGGCGGGCGGCTCCGCGGCCACGGTGGAACCCCTTCGGCGAAGGCACTCACGGCCGACAGCTCAGGAAACTTGTCGGTGAACCTCCCCTCATAGACGGGCCGCAGCATCCCCGCCATGGCGGCATGGGGCCGCGGCGGCCGTTTACCCCACTGGCCTGGTAACGGCGGCGGGCGGCGCCACCGCGCCCCCTGGAGGCAGCGACGGCAGCGCTCGTGCGGGGCGGGCGGCGCGGCCGCCCTCACACCCCGCCCGCCATCGCCCTCACACCCCGCCCGCCGTCGCCCTCACACCCCGCCCGCCGTCGCCCTCACACCCCCTGGAGAAAGCCAGGAAACAAAATGCGCTCAGGCTATTTCATGTCCATCATGATCTGAGAAAATAATTAAGGTCCAACTGCAGAGGTAGTATGTTTCCTAGACCAATCACTAAAGTTCTTCAAAATCCACCAGCTTTCAGACAGGTGGGTTGAGTTTTCTTTGGGTTGAAAGTCTTACATGGTCAAAAGTCTGATCAAACTTTAAATCTTTAATTATTCTAATAAAAAATACAGGCCCTTTCACAACTGTTGTCACATGTATAAACATATTAATAAAATATTTTGTACTGAGACTGTTCCTCTAGAGAAAACTGCAACTCCCATCTACAAAACGGCACAGAGGTGGCTGAGAGAAGCCTGTCAGCACTACCCATAGATCAGGACGCGTGAACGCTCTTACTGTTTGTCTTAAATGAATCAACACATCGTATATCTCAACCACTGTATTTGCCTTTTAGAAACAGAGGCAGATTATTTCAGGAAAGCAGTGTGGGTAAGACTGAACAAGTTTGACCGCTGTTTAAAAGCCCCTCAGCTCTTACAAAGACTTTTACTCTCAGGTGACATTTAGTAAACTCTCCCCATCTTCCCAGCAAAACACCTGATTTAATCACACCCTGCTCCATTCTCTATAGACCTATGACGGCAAAACCAATTTTAGATAAACATACAGACCTCAACTGTAATTAATTAACAAACATTACCAGCTGTTGCCATTTTATTCTCAGCTCTAACATTTGTTTGATAAGGATTTAAAATGAAGGAAGCTAAATTAGAATTTAATTCTCAGGACCCTTTCCCACAAATGCAAGATGAGAGGCTTGGGCAGTGATTGCTCTCTGGTAACTGGGCTACCAGGCAGTAGGGGTGCGTAACTACCTGCTCTGGCTGTCCGACACATCGACAGTACGTGTCAGTACTCTGATCAGCTAGCTTCTAGCACATGTGAAAATAGCCTAATCTTCTTCAGGTAACATATAATATCGTCAGCTATTATCTAGCTGTGGCAGTGCTCGTGCCCCTTTTCAAACACAGGTGTGTTTTTCTGCTGTAGACATGGCTGTACCACACCACTAATATAGAACATCCACGACCACTTGGGAATTAAAGAAGCTCTTGTAAATTCTTAATGTGTTCAGTTCATTTCATATTTCAATCATATTTGTTGTTACTGAAAGTTTAGAGTGCTCCTGCCAAATAAAGCAATAATTGTTGGTAGTTCAATACATAAAATAAAATGATTGGTTACGTCTTGCCTTGTGATCCATTCATCTGTCAGGTGCAATTTCTACCTAGTAAAGGCTAAACTATGATTTGAACAAAACAGCAGGTGTTAGAAATCAGAGATGAATTTGATCTGATTGAGAGGAGTAACTGGGTAAGGATAAAGCTGTCAGAACAAGAAGGAACTATTTATACAGAGGAAGGGTAAAGTATAGTATCACAAAAATTATATGGTAATAGTAGGGCACAGGAAACTGGGACTTGAATTTTTATTCTTGTGTTTGTTGTATTTCTAGCTGGCTACCTGTGCTCAAGGTATTACCATTTATGTACATTGTTAATTTATTTTTACATTGTTTTTTTCCCCCAGTAGGTGGCCACACTTGCTAATTTAAAGAATCCACTCAGCCCCGATGGAGTGGGTTGTGTCAAAGGTAGAAAAATAGGACCTGGCCATGTAAAAAAGAATGCCTATTGCAGAAACAAGTAGAGCAGAAGTCCTCAGCCTTCTCTGTTTTGCGCCTCTGTTTTCTTCAGCAGAAATGCGGGTCCTTATAAATCAATTTGAAACCTACTAACGATAGACATGCTTCTCTCAGCTTTTTTGCACACATCTCTTGGAAGCAGATCCTAAACCCCCTCAGACCAAAAACCTGCTCTTAGAAATGCTCTCATTTGCTAGCCTCTTTGTGGAAGAGGGAGATGCCTCCTTGGCTGCTTTCCAGAAGAGATGCATTCAGGTGCCAGAGAAAGCAGGAAAACATTTTTATCTGCAGGAGCTGCTTCTATTATAAATTACTGTGGATACTGTAGAAAACTAGCTAGTAACAAGGTAGAGAAAAATACATCTTTTTCACCTCCTATACAGAAAAAACTCTGCTATTAAGCTGTAAAAAATGCATCCATATTTTCACCTCCTATCAGAAAAAAACCCACATTCTTAAAAATGTGAATCTTGAAGTCACAGAAATGAAACTCAAATAGTAGTGGATGTATTTGGAAGGATTTTTGCTTCATATACATTGCATTAAAAGTAGATAGGATTCAGTCTGGTAAAAGCCAGGCTAAGTGCATTCTCAGCATATTATGGCTGGATATACAATATAAGAAAGGGTAGTTATCCTGGTTTCAGCTGGGATAGAGTTAATTTTCTTTCTGGTAGCTAGTATAGTGTTATCTCTTGGGTTCAGTATGAGAAGAATGTTGATAATGCACTGATGTTTTCAGTTGTTGCTAAGTACTGTTTAGATTAAGTCCAGGATTTTTCAGCTTCTCATGCCCACCCAGCAAGAAGGCTGGAGAGGCACAAGAAGTTGGGAGGGGACACAGCCAGGACAGCTGACCCAAACTGGCCAAAGGGGTATTCCATACCATGTGATGTCATGACCAGTATATAAACTGGGGGGACTTGGGCGAGGAAGGATTGGTGCTCAGGAACTGACTGGGCATCGGTTGGCGGGTGGTGAGCAATTGCATTGTGCATCACCTGTTTTGTATATTCTAATTCTTTTATTATTATTGTCATTTTAATATTGTTATTACTATCATTATTTTCTTCCTTTCTGTTCTATTAAACCGTTCTTATCTCAACCCACAAGTTTTACTTTTTTTTCACTCGATTCTCTCCCCCATCCCACTGGGTTGGGGGAGTGAGTGAGCAGCTGCGTGGTGCTTAGTTACCGGCTGGGGTTAAACCACGACAGTAGTAAAAAGCTAGAGTTTCTTACCTCTATTTTCTAGGTGTTTTCCTAAGTTCATGGTGGAGATAAAAAATATGAACTCAAAGTTCCATGTAGTTGTCTCCAACAAAAGAGCTGCCCCTTCTCCCTATAACTCTGCTCATTCTAGGAATCAGTGTCATTTTCATTCTCAGATTGAAAGTTAGTTGGTGTGCAGGAAGAATATTTCTAGGGTAGGAAGGATCTGTAAATTTTAAAGATAAGCTGATGAATTAACAAAAAAAAATTGAACTCTATTTTAGAAAAAAGATCAAAGCTTTCTTGAATTCAGTATGAATTTGTCATCTCCTATGTTAAAAATCAGATGTCTAGAGAAATCTGTTTGAGAAAAAGTTGAACAAAACATTCCATTCTACAGCAGTACTTTTTTACTTAATAGTACTTGTCATTTGAAAGTTACCACTATTTGCTGACATCCAATTCCCACAATATACTGCCTTTTTCTGTCTTGCTCAGGCTAAAACAGAGGAATGGAAACTGACTAAAACCCTGCATTTTACTTTCTTTATGAAGCACAAAGACCCCATGTTCTGCAACACAGTTCTCATTCTGACTACGGTGCTGGCATAGATGGCAGTCAAAGCACTAAGTTTGTATATTCGTTAAGGTCTCTGAAGGCCAGAGAACCTGATGTAAAATGCTGCAAATTTTGTGAAACTGTTGAAGGACGTTAGCTATGCTGATACACTTTGCTGTTGTTACTGCCTGGCTACTTTCATGGTTTTATTCAACTCATTCACGGATGGAAAATGACTGCTTTCTATGTGCTGCACATATTCTATATGCTATGATATGACCCAACCAATGGATGTACAGAGAAAATGTACACAAGCAGAGATAGAAGAAAGACAGAAAAAAGGATATTAAAGCAGATGGACACACAAAAACAGATCTGGGAAGTTCAAACAGAATAAAGAGATTCTGCACATCCTCTAAAGAAAACTTTCATTTATTATTACACATCTAGAGTCAGAGTTAAACAGAAAAAGACTGAAGAGGCCATATTATTAAACTCTGCAGAGAAATGCTAGAATACATAGAAATCCATCTGGTGAAATCATGATCCACTAACATAAATTTATTTTGTTAATGTCATCCAACACAATTTCACTTTTGGTATTTGATGTACGACCCAAGATGACATAAAATATGAAAACGTGATCACTGACAGGGCTATCCGGGTAATTTCAGAGCTTTTCTTAAAACAGCTATTTGTCCAGACTACAACAGAAGAAACTCATCTTCACCGCTAACATTCAGAGAGACCTGCCAAGCCCAAAATACAATAACTGGAACTCAGTCATTTGATTACTGCTGCACACTCTCCTGCCTCTATTTTGCACATTCACAGTGGATCTTTGCTGCCTGCTAACCTTGTATGTCAGCATCAACCAGCTATGAACAATTTGGGATTTTTGCAAAGCAAGAGAGACATACTATAGCTCTGTGTTGCAGCCAGGGGGTTATTTAGCCAGTAGGAACCTCATGGCCGTAACACACACTTTCTAGTCACACACCAGCATTGTAGTTCTGCTGTTGTAGTATCCGAGTCTCAGCGTGCATCCATCACACAATTCAAAACATGGATTGCCTATATCCTTGTCAGACAAAAAGCATGTGAGATTTGCATTCTAGCAAAACTGCATTGCTAGCAGTTTCAGCAAAATGGCCTACTGCAACATATCTTAAGTCTGTTCAAAGGATTTTGGAGAAAAATTCTCTAATCTCTCATGTGAAAGTAATACATTCTTTATCACTTTTGCCCCCTTTTTATTAGTGCAACTATATCACATGAATATAATTCCTGCATCAAAAAACCCATTCAGCCTTGAATTTCAGATACATTTGCTAATCTGAAAGATTACTCTGATTTTAGAAAGTATTTATTTATTTATTTATTTATTTTAGAAGTATAGAATATCTGTTCCCTACATATGGAATGTTACGGTTCTTTTTTTCTGAACGTTGCTGCATTGTGTTTTGTATTTTCTCTCCTTCTTGTGTAAATTGAGCGTGTGGTTTCACATTACACCTAACCAAATTTCACTGCCAAACAGGTCGGTCGTTCTTGGGTCTTTCTCTTCTCTAAACTCACTGGTTTACTTTCATCACTTTCATCTGCAACAGATCTAGTCAGTCTGCAGCCACAGATGAGCTGGCTCAGTCAGCTGAGCCACTGCAAACCCATGTCTTTTAGTGAATAACTTTTGCATGACATCAGCGGTTGATCCAACTCACCCTGCAGCTGTAGGGTATCACAACCTACTCAAGAGGTGTAAGCTTGCAGTTGGAAACAGAAATGGACTAGGATCATACCTTCCATCAGTGGCTCTTTATTTGAGTAGATCAAGTGAAACATGAAATGCCAGGTATGACATGAGCATTTAATCTCTAAACTGAATTTAAGTTCAAGTCATTCTAAAGCTTCACAGTGTAGTATTTTCATTTTTTTTAAATTGAAAACTGTCCATGTATGTACTGGGTCTGGCTAGGATGGAGTTAATTTTCTTCATAGCAGCCTGTATGGTGATGGTGTTTGGATTTGTGACTAAGACAGTGTTGATAATGCAGCAATACTTCAGCTATTGCTGAACAGTGCTTGCACAGGGTCAAGGCTTTCTCATTTTCCTCACTTTGTCATTGTGCCCACCCAGAGGGTATGCTGGGAGTGGGCAAGAAACTTGGGAGGGGAACACAGCCAGGACAGCTGAGACAAATTGATAAAAGGGATATCCCATATCACATAGCATCATACTCAGCAATAAAAATTGGAGGTAGAGGAAGAAGGAGCTGGCTTCCAAGACAGCTGCTGCTTGGAGACTGGTTGGACATTGGTCTGTTTGTGGGAGGTAGTGAGTGATTTCCTTCATATTGCCTTTCCCCCCTCCTCTTTTCTTCATCTATTAAACTATCTTTATCTTGACCCACAAGTTTTCTTGCTTTTTTTCTTCCTGTTCTATTCTCTGCCCCATGGCAGGGAGGTGAGTGAGTGAGAGAGCGAGCAAGTGAGCAGCTGCCAGGCTGGTTGGATGCTGGCTGGTGCTTGGATGTATGGTCATCATGTATATAGCAAAAAACACCTGTTTATCAGGATTCTGATGTTTTGCTCAGCAAATCCTGCAGCCCAGCTGAACATACTGAAAACAGTCAGAGGGTTATGGCAAATAAGCAGTGCATTAGGGCAGGATTACCTGATTTAAGGGGCAACTCCTACAAATATTCTCAAAATAAATTTTTACTGTAAGCTTCAGCAAACTCACAGCTTGGAAAACTTGCATACTTTCAAACACATTTCTCTGGAGCTAATCTGGCATTCTACATCACTGGTGAACTCAAAGTCTTTTTCACTTTTTTAAAGTTATATATTGGCCTTACAAAAAGCATTTATGTATGTGATTAACTTTTATTTAGTAAAGCAGAATGGTGAGACCAATCTGCTAACAAGGGAAAAGTACATGGAAAAGAAGAACTGAAGAAGATGAAAAGAAAAAGAACAGTTGGGTTTTATTCCATTCACTTCAGTAATTTTTAAAGTATTGATATGTCCATACTAGGGAAGGGGAAAAAAGACCCAAAAAAAGGAAAAGACGAAAGGAGACAAATATGAAATTTGTTAATTTCCCTCTCATTCTACAAGGCCATCGGCTATAGTATTTTACAAGTAGTGAGATATTTCTAAAGCAGCACTAAAGAGTGGAGACTATAAAAAAAAAGGGGGGGGCTGTGACATGATTGATTATACCTTTCTTTCTGTTCTTGGCATATTCCTAAAGTTGCAGCAACAGGCAAAGATAAACTTGCATTGGGAAGAGGACTGACTGGACAACTAACATTAAAGTCATATATTTTATGAATGAATGCCATAACGGAGCCTCCGCTCTGGTATAACACCGGCCATTGGCTTTCCCTACCTTAGTTTTTGTTTCAGTTAAATACATGTGGTTGAACTAAAGCATGTTTTGAGAAGGCAGCAACACTGAATCTTGATTCAGTATTTCCAGTGATGGAATATCTAAACAATCTCCATTAAATTGTACCAATGATTAAACACCATTATTGATAAACTTATTAAATGTCTTACCAGTTCTGTTATTTCCTTCAAATGCCAACTATTAGACCTTGTTAAATCTGCTAGATTGAAGACAGACAAAACATCACTGTTTTGTTTCCTATACAGCCCTCTTACACTCTGTGACCAAGTGATCCTTACCCTACTCTTACAAGGTCAGCAGATGATCGCACCTTCCAGCATGAGGCAAGTTTTCTAGTCTTTTTGCTATTCTTGAAGGCCATCCTTGAATTATCCTCAAATTTTTCAGCATTCTTCCTCAGTTATTGACATAAAACCAGACACACAGGATCACAAAGACTTCATAAAATACACCCATAATACAGAGAATGCATGATGTTTGTCCAACAACCTCTAGAGCAAGGTGTTACTTAGTATTTGCATGTATTAAGCCAGATTGTTTGTATCCACCCACTAAGCCTTCAAGACTTGTTCTGTGTTAGCAACCTGTTCTCTTAAGATTTAGCACTCTCCCAATAATGAGCCCATCTCTAAGGCTTTTTCAGTGGTTGTTCAATTTCAAAAAAAGGCTAGGCAAATTCCCAACTGTAATTCAGCTTTTCCTGCGTAATTCCTTCTTTCAACTCATTTGACTAATGGCTTTGGAATCTGGTTCTTTTAAAGGATTAAACCAGGCCTTTTCTGTGCGGCACCCAGCTCCCATCCCTGGCACCTCCGTGGCCTCCTCAGGCTGCGCTGCACCCGCAGTCCCTAGAGGACAGGGACAGGAGATGCTTGGTGGCTCCCAGAGACCCTTCTCCTCGGCATCGAGGAGAAACGGGAGGTACGGGACACCCTGCGGGTCAAACGGACGAAGCTCCCACCCCGCTGACCGGCCACCTCTGCAGAGACTACTCTCTCCTCGGGATTTGCCCGGCTACAAAACACAGTCAGCGAACCTGAGAGGGGGAGGGGGCGGGGGAACGCACCCCTCTCTCCCTCCCGGTGCCGCGGTCCGGCCGGGACGCCCAGCCCGCCTCGCGCCTCTCCCAGAGGCCTCCGCGCGGGCTGGCACGTGGCGATTGTTGCGGGGAGGGGGGGGGAGGGGGAAGGTATGGAAGGGTTTCTAGGCCCCCCCCGTGTTGCCTTGGTAACGGCCGCGCTTCCCGCCCGGGGTGGGGGGGGACGGGAAGAGGAAACTAAAGGAGGAGGAGGTGGGGAAAGAAAGGGAGTCACGTGACGCGCGGGCGAACCGGAAGCGCATGCCGCGTGCGGACCGTGACGTGGCGGCGGCGGAAGTACGTGCGTCCGTGTGTGTATGTGTGTGTGTGTGTGTTTTGGTCGGGGCACAGGCGGCGGCAGCGGCGGCGGAAGTCGGCGGCGGGCTGGGTGAGGCACGGCTGCGCCCCCGCCCCTCGCCCCCACCCCTCTCCCGCGCCCCGCTGAGGAGCCGCCTCCCCTCTTCCCCCTCCTCCGCCCACCCTGCCCCGGCTCACCCGCCAGCCCCGACGGACGGACGGACGGACGGACGTCGCTGCACCGCCGCCGCCCGGCTCCCGCGGCTCCCCCTACTCCCCCTCCCCCGCGCGCGGCCGCCGCGGCCCGGCCAGGTGAGGAGGCGGAGGCGGGGCGGGGGGGCCCGGCGGAGAGGTGGGGGGGGCGAAGGGAGGGGGGCGTCTCTTCGGAATCCTGCCGGCGGCCGCCGCGGCCTGCGGAAACACTGGGCCGTGGTGCGGGTTGCCGAGGTGGGCAGCCCGGCGTGCGGGGCGGGGAGGCGAGGCTGGTCTCTCCCTTCCCGTCTCAAAATGGCGCCCCCGATTTTCCCACTTCCCCTTATTCCTGTGCCTGGAAGGGAGCCGCGGGGGAGGGGAGGTGGTGGTGACGGCGGCGGCGGCGGCCGGGGTTGGAGGGGCTGGGCCCGGGACTGCGGCGAGAAGGAGAGAGCGGGGATCCTTCCCTGCCTGCGGGCTCTCCTGCAGTGAGTTACGGCTCTCTGGGTCCAGCTACAAGGGCAGGGTTTCTCCCTTCGAGTTGCTTGTGAGGTGTGGAGGGGGAGGTTGGGTGATGGGTCCCTCGCTTTCCCTTTCACTTGCGGCTGGAGGAGGGACGCTGAATAAGGTGGGAAGTAAAATACTCTGACAACACGTCGCCATTCGGGGGGATCACCACGGCCCTAGTACACTGGGTATGCTCTACGTAAGACTTAACTGGAACTAGACATAAAGCTAGAGTGTGGTGCAGGAATAAACCTATGCCCTCTTCTGTTTCAGAGGAGAGCTGAATTGTTTAAAAAGTATCAAAATGTTCCAAACAATGGGCCATGAAAGGCTACTCTCTCAGCATTTTCGGTTTTTTAATTTTTTTTCTACTTTATGCCTCTTTCAGAGCCTGGGGATGGAAAAGAGAGGCTGAACAGCTAATTAAGCAGCTGAAACTAATCAGCTTCTTCCATGTAAACTTCATTCTGAGTAAAAAGCGTGGCATTTTTGTTTTTTCCAATGTGGTAGTGACTTTTCAGAGTTGCAGGCAGGCTAGATTGCATGTGTGTATTGTTACTCTGTAATAAGAAATATCAGGAAAAAGGTAGATGTTGGCTGAAGTGAGGTGGCTAGAGACAATGACAGTACAGTCATCGTTACTTATGTTTCCTGTATGATAAATCAGTTTATCTGAAAGCAATTGGTACTATACATCATTCATGTGAGCTTATGAGGTTATTATCTTTAATTGGAAGGATATGACTTTTTTGCAGTGACTGTGTTGATTCACTTGTTTAACTTACTGTCTCATCATGTTTCAATATAAACTGGCTTATATGTGACAAGCGTTTTGACAGTCGTACATATAACTGTCTTGAAAACTGCAGTAAGATGCCACACTAACTCTGCCAAGCCTGGAAGGGGGAAAAAAAACCAAAAATGGTTATCAGGAGCGTCTAATAAATAAGGCTTTTTAAAACATTCAAGATAGTCCAGTATAAACAAATTTGAAGTAGATAATGGTTGCAACCTCAGCGTTGTATAATCTGTCTCTGTTCATGGAGTGTGAAAAAGTTTATTAGAAATTACTACAGTAGTAAGTGTGTTCATGGTAGGAAACGCTGTCATTTGCCCTGAAATGTAAAAGTGGTGGAATGTTCGAGTTTTAAATATATCCTGAATTTTTGTTGTGGTCTTTGTTTTTGGTAATGCACTCTAATCACATTCACTGTAGGAACAGTGTTAGCTGTCTTAATCTGTTCAGTAGGCTGGCTTTTGTCACTAGTGTTATTTTGATACTTCTGTATTAGCTTTCTTGTAGTTTAAAATAGGCACTGATCTGAATGCTTACATGACTGTGAACTATGCTGTTAAACTGTGATTTTGTAGGTATTGGCTAGGACTGTTGGTATTCTGTACGCAGACTCAAATGTAGTAAAATTTGTGTGGTGACCTATTAAAATACTTATGACTCTTTCATAAATAAAACTCATTAACAAAGACTATTTAGCAGCATATGAATTTCTCTTCTAGAGTGATGAGAATACCCAACATCTGGTAAATTACTTGGTAGGATTAACTGGAGTACTTTCCTAATCATGTGCTCCAAACTTTGTTGTTCTGGCTTCTCAGCATGGAGCTGCTGTGCCTTTGGGGGTCTTCACGAGAACAGTAAAGTTCCTACTTACTAGAAGGACCTATGTATCTGCAGTGCCCAAGACTGTAAAATGGGCCTTGCTTTTTAATACATGATGGAGTTCTCACATTAAACTCTATAAAAGTAAGAAAATCTCCCTCATTATTATCCATGTGAAGCCATCTGTCTAAGAAACTTCCATAGTATTTTCCTCAGAAGATTTTTATATAAGTAATTTCATTACATAACTTCTATATGTATCAGTTTAAGAGCTTGGTTCAAGTCCAACAGTTGTGTACTTGCTTTTGTGCAGATGAATGAAAATGTCTTACCAAAGTTTTCTTTCTTCACACGTTACAAACACATTGAATACAAAGTCTGCTTAGCATACAAAAATGGAGGGGGGGGATGTTAGCAGGTCTTTTCCTAGAAATTTTCACCAAAGCTAAGGGTAAAAAATAGGTATGGCTGCTAAGCACTTGAAATAAGTGTTTGGAGTTGTCTGGAAAGTGATTTGCCAGAAATGACTTGAATTTGCGGTGTGTGTGTAGGGTACTGAATGTAGTATTCCACTCTTGTGTGGTGCGGGTTTTTTTAGTTCTCAATGCTAGTATTTTACAGGTGACTTAAGGAACTGGCGAATGAATGTGACCTGACACTTGGAGAATGCATGGAGTCTGTAGCATTGAAATCTACTTTTAAATCCTTGTGAGGCCCTATGTTCATCACACAAATGTGAAAAGAACAGGCTGAAAACATTCTGTAATGGCTATGCCAAACTGTAGTACTGCTTCTCTTCAGATTACGAAAATCTGTTCCTTGTTTTTCATGTTTCCATGCTGCCATGTTATAAACTTACTGAACAGTTTCAATGTCATCTGAAACTTCAAAAGGTGGTGATTTCAATATACACTTACAGGTGTTAGTGACTTTTTTAATACATCAAAATGCTCTTATCAGTTTTTTCAGTCTTGCATGTTTTTTTCATCCTGAGCTGTTAAAAAGTGGGCGGTATGACTGTAGTAGGTTTTATTAAGTTATTAGATATATTGATGTGACTATTGAATGAATGATGTTTGAAGTATGTTTCTGGGACTTGTTGGCCTTCCTCTGAGGTAGTGTGATCTCTGTCATCTTGACAGCTAGTTACTTTTGTACGTGGTATCTGAGTGTCTAGAATGATTTGAGGAGGGGGGGATATTGTTGTAAGTGTGTGTTTACACTACAGCTGTAGTTTTACAGCTTCTGTAGCTTGGACATCTACAAAAATTGAATTAGGTAGCTATTTTTCTTGACAACCTGTTTCAGCTTTGGGTTCTAAAGGAGTTTTTCAAGGGATAGTAATTACTGTTTTGTAGGTGATATAAATCTGAATAACTAAAAGCTGTAAATGGCCGGTTGAAACAAATAAGGTATTATGTGAGATAAATCAGTCTTGCCTGTTTTTCTATCATGCCTCCTTTTGCTCTCAATATGCGAAACAGCAAGCGAAAAAGTAGTCATAGCTAGTAACCAGTGTCGTGGGTTGATTTCCTTACTGTGTGTCATCTAGAAGTCACTTGCTCCAAAGAGTACTAACTCACGTGGTCATTAGGTATAGTCCTTGAGCCTTTGTTGATGCTGCAGAGTGTAGAAAAACATGGAAGGAATTAAGATTAAAAGGTTTTAAATTATATCATGGTTATCCAAACACACTAGAATGCTATAGCAAACAGGCGTATTTCATTTTAAAACAGAAATAACTTAATTGTCTTCATTACTTTTGCAAAGGAAAATATAAACAAATGGCTAACCGTATTTTGAGCTACCTATATTTTGGCTATGCCTTGCTGCTTTCTCTCTTACAGTATAATTAGGGAGAGATTAACTGTTGTCACTGATTCATTTTTATCCAAATTGCTCCACAACTTCTGAAGCATATTTCAGCAGCACATGTGGGGGGGAAGAGTCTTGCCTGAGAATCGATACACCAGCTGTGCATGAATTGTTTTATGTTGTAAGGATGAAAGGTCTGGTACTTTTAAAATAACTGGATCCATTACTGTATTCTAAAATATTCAACCAAAATTAATGAGAAAGAATTTTAGTACATAGTGATCATGGTACTTAATAATGGTGGTTGGATATGCAGGGGCTTTTTTGCTTCAGAGAAACATTCTTTCACTGTAGTACACTTTCACATGTTTGTAAGAACATATGTCTAAAATTTGATATTGATTAGATCATGTGCAATTAAAAAAAAAATCTGTTGATTTAAGAATATCATAACAGTCAAACAGGACACAAACTCAGGACAGACAGGGATGAATACAAGCTTGGAATATCCTGCCTGGAAGAAGCTAAATTATTTTGAGAGGTATGGGAAAATGAGCAACATGAGCGGATAGGAGTGCCTTTAAGACGTTGAAAATGTTTTTTTTTCTAAGACCTATATTCAAGTTCTGTTTACACTGAGAAATAATATACCAGTTTTTCAACTGTTATGTTAGTGAATAAATGATGCTAAGATTTCTTTCTCACTTATTGCATAGAAATTAGTTTGTAAGGGACTATCTTAGTGGAGGATGGGATTCTGCTAGAGTGCTAGAAGCACTTTCCAGAAAAGAAGATTCTTTGGGACTTGCGTTGAGTTTACAAAAGGGAGAGTTGGGAAGGAGAGTGAAGGATTAGTGTCTGAGCTAGGTGTGTAGCAAACTGGAATGCTCAAGTGCCTGATGTGCTAAGTGGTTTGAAATGGGAAGATGGCTAAAGACTACTGCTTGGTTTAAAATGTTGTTGTTTTACCATAAGGAAGAAGGAGCAAGAAATAATTTGAAAGTAGTAAGTTTTCTTACCTTTTTTGCAACATATGTATTAAAGCCATTTTCTGCAGTAGGAGAACATGCTCTAAACTAACTTGCTTGCATTCTAGATGCTAGGAAAGCTGTATCCCCACAAAGGGTGCACAATTCAAGTAATCAACTGGAGTAGGACAAATTTATAGACTGGTTTTTGGTTTGGGGTTTTTTGGTAGCAGAAATACAGAAGCAGGTGTTTCTCTCGCTGAGAGCTGAGTGACCATTACTTAGGCATATTTCCAATGGGCTCACTTGGAATTTTGTTTTGGGAACTGGGAGGAAAGAGAATACAGAAAATTATTATGCCAGTCTTTCATACAGCAATGCCTACCTGCAAAAAGATTTAATCTCTACCGTTAAGTGTGTAAAAACATAAATCTTGGGCTCAGGAGTGATACCAGCAGAGTCTAAAGGCTTCCCTGTCCATATGAATAAATATTGTGATTATTTTTTTAAGGAATTTGAAAGAAGAGTAGGTAGACTAAGGAATACACTGTTCATACTTGTTAACAAAGATCTTTGTTGTGAATATTGATCTGCTAGCACATGTGTTAGTATTGGAAGTAGCAATTTATCATCATATGATAGTTCTCTGGTGTCTTGCCCAAAGGGATCTGGAATTCTTACTGGTCAAGACAATCCATTTTTCTACATATGGAAGGCTTTGTGGGTTTCCTTCTTAAAGTACAATTGTTAACTGGAGAATGTATTAATGATTTGTATGTCAAGATCTTCTGTACTTTTATTTAAGGAAACTGCATTTGATATACATGATAGAAGTGAATTGATGAAGTATACTTGCAAAGAACTTGATGCGGTGATTGAGTTTTCCCAATTTGCTCAATTTTTTAGCATCCTTTAGTGGTGCTGACTTTGGAATATTGCTTAGCAATAGCAAAATTATGGAAAAATATTATTTCTTGTAATTTGATATTTTACCAATAATGTGAAAGTCTGAATCCATTGTGTTACACTTCAGTCTTGATTTGTTAAGAAATAAGAGACTGAAGTCTTGCAAGAAGAAACATAATTGGGTTTTGATGTGCAAATTTGAAGCTTTAATAAGAAGAGTAGGTACTGAAGAAGATAACTGGTTCATTTGTCATAGATTTTTGTCTGTAGTTGACATCTTAACAGTGATGGTAGCTGTACTCTGGACTATCGATTTTAGTAAATATTAGGACAAGTTATATGTAGTCCATGTTGCATTAGTGAATAAGATTTTTCTTGTTTTGTAAATCTAATACCACCCACTGTCTTTCACATCAGGTTGTTACTGGCAGAAGCACCATTGAGATCTGAATCCTGGAACTTGCTTTCAAGAGCTTGAAAAAAAGGACTTCTTTCTAATTTGGGCATGGCTAATCGAGGAGCAACAAGACCCAATGGGCCAAATGCTGGAAATAAAATTTGCCAGTTCAAACTAGTACTTCTAGGAGAGTCTGCAGTTGGCAAATCAAGTTTGGTGCTTCGTTTTGTAAAAGGACAGTTTCATGAGTTTCAAGAAAGTACGATTGGAGGTGAGAAAATTATCCTGTTAATTTGTTTCACGTTGAGTTTATGTTGTCCTTGCCCTTGACAACCTTGAATGTAATGGCACTTCTAGAATGGGTTATTGACAGCAAGGATCAAATCTGAGCCCTATGTCTCTAATTGAAAACTATAACTTTCTAAGCTAGAAGCTGTAGTTGGCACAAGGCTGTAGCAAACATCCATGTCAAGTGGAGAAAGCAAACGTGTGCTTGAACTGCTTAGTTTTGAAAACTGGGCTTGATGTTACATTTTGTTTGTGGGTGGATGTGTGGCTATTTTAATTGTGCTGTGTGCTTAATGCATGAAATAACTGCCTAATAAGACTTAAGAACTTAGTTTCTGTGAAAACAAAGTGCTGCATTATCAAAAAAGGTTGTGTTGTCATTTATGCATCCTGGCTTTGCTTTTGATTTGGGAGAACTTGCTACATTTCTGGATATACCTTTCTTTGTTAGTAATCACAAAACTTAGTGTGCTGGTTTTATATTTTGTGACTTCAAACAGAACAGGTGCTGGCTACTAGAATTAAAAAAAATAAATCTGTTTAACTGTGAACAGATTTTTATCCCACCCCCAACCCCCTGACAGATTTCTTCTATTATATTGTATGTTGAAGTTGCTTGTTCTTTGAGCTGTATTCGTCCTTGGATAAATTTAGACTTATCCTAAAACTACCCAACGGCATACAAACTTAAACAAATATATGGATTGATAAATATTCTCCAATAGTCCCTGTTGCTGCTTGCATGAATCAGTCTGTTTCATTGCAGTATTTATGTGAAGCTCTTTCTGTGGTCTCTGTGTGTCTTTACACATGAACAGTTGTTGAAATGTAAACAATCTACAAAGCTTACAAAAATCAATACAAGCTGAATTTCATTGCATCTTTTTTTTACCCTATTTCTAGATGTTACATGTATTTATTTTGTGTATCTGTCAGCATAAATGGAGAACCACTTTTTTCCTCCTTTAGCAGTCTTACTAATGCTTGCTTTTGGCTTTGTGTGTTTTATAATGGCTTTAGGATAAGTGTTAGTGTGAAAGGTTTCTGTATTATCTCATACAGCTATGTGGTAATATGATCTATAGTGAATTAACTTCCTAATGTCAACGTGGGTTTTAGTTAAAAAAACACTGTTAAAATGAAGTGAAATTCATTGTTCAATTTCAGTGATCTCCAATTCATTTAACATCCTTTTTGTTTTTTCTTGGTTTAGTGTCTGGGTAGAACTAGGGATAACCCACACCCCGTTACACTGTTTAAAATCTATACAATGGTTAAACAAGAGCTTAAGTTCAAGTTCTGATATATAGAGTTTAATGTAATCTCTATATTAACTTGCATCTCTTTTCTATAAAATAGAAACAAGGAAATGCCATATAATACAACTGAGAGATATGAAACATAGCAATGCTGGGATTCAGAAAAAGTTTTCTATAGAGAAAGCTGTCTAACTCTGTAGCTTGTAGTTGTCTAAAGTGTAATTTTCTTTGTATACAGAAGGGCCTTTTAACAAAGAGGGGCTTATGTGCATTGTGAATCTGAATAAAAACATCTGAAAGACAGTCCAGTTAAAGGCAGACATGTTGGATGGTGGTGGTGTGTTTGATAATTAGACTTTGCCACTTCAGACTAGGTGTAGCAATGCCTGTTATTTGCTTAAGACAAAAGTATGGCTGTTAAGGATGATAGGCTTTCAGATAATTAAGACAGCTGATTAATTGTCAATTACTATGGCCTTGCAAGATAGAAGAAAGTTACCTTGTTTGCAGAAGCAAAATGCCACAGGCATTTTGTGGTGGTTGAAATGTTCCTTTCAACAAAAACAAGAGGATGTCATAGAATAAAACCCTTGTTTTAATTCTCTTCCTGAGTACATCCCTTCATTTATGGAGTGTAGGTACATTCTTCTGTTGAAGAGAATGTCTGTAAGAACTTCAAATTCCACTTGTTTAACATCTTGTCTCTGCCTTGGAGAAATAGAATGTTGAGCTGGTTCTGAGGAGGAAGCCCTTAGTCTGATGCAGGATGTATGTTTTTGGTTTCTTTTATTTTGGTTCTGGGCTGCTTGAAGGAGCTACCAAGAGGAGCCAGTTTTACGAGTGCTTGGATATTTAGCATTTAGAGAGCTTTATGGTGCTTTAACATTGGAACATCAAAGCCTTTACCTTCTCCAACCTGCCTGCTCATCTGTGATGGATGCTAATACCCCTGAAACAGGAACACTTGACCACTTAACTAGTCAGCTTCTGTATGGTAGTTATGGTGTCCTTTATAAAGCAAGATTGACTTGCTTTTGGTTTACTGTAATAAGTTGAGTTGAAAGTTGCAGCAGTTCGGGAATGATTCATAAGCTATGATGTCTTGGGAGTATGTGGGACAGGGTAACATACCAGCTATGCAAGCATTATGGGTCAGTGCCTCTTCAGACATTTGATTTAAATCGGCCACAGTCTGGCAGTATGCTTAGTGATGAGAGACCCCAGTTCAGCCAACTAGGGGGCTTCCCTTAGTGTTTCATCAAGCAGAAGGTCTTAAAATATTTTTTTGTTGTTTGTTTGTGGAAGGAGCAAGGGCAAGCCAGTCCACAGTATTTCACTGTATGGCTGGAAAAACAACTCCAAGCATTTATGCTGGATTGCTCAAACTTTCAACTAAATTCTTGGAATTATTGCGTTTTCTGTTGTGTATGTACTATAACTGGGCAAACAAAGCAGGTAATCAAGACAGCCTGTCAGACCTCTGTAACAGCTGTGTGCTTATTTTTAAACTTCTAAAGCTAAGGTAGAAAAGATGGCTGAGTTAAAACTCAAAGGGTTAAGGGAACCCAGTACAAGGAAATATTGCTTTTCAGTGTTTATTTTCCCCAAGAAATTCTTGAGATTCTAGCTTAGTTTTGTAATATGGGTTTCTATATTGTGTGGGTACTTGCCTCCCTATTTCTAATATGTACCTTAATCTGAATGGAAAATCTTTACTAGGAGTAACTGTTTGAAGTCTTGGAGTAAGTGACTTACTGTTTTCTGTAATTAGAAGACCATGGTTTATGGTAATGCATTCAGCTGTAGTGGCAATGGATGCAAGTTTCCCTGAAACTGCAGGCTGTCAAAATTATGCTGAAATCAATTCTTGAGATCACTTGCAAAGTCAAAATATGGCTGCTTTAAGAACAAGAACTTTTGAGAAGTGATTCTTTCTTCCGTACCCATTAGTTAAAGTGGAGTTGTCAGGAGCTGAAAATCAAGGCTTTAAAATACTATTCAAGTAATGTAAATGTATAGAACTGTAAATGTCTCAACTGTGGGAATATAACATGATGGGATGCTATTACTGGTACTCTGTATAGTCTGTTGAAGCAGGAAGAAGTGTTTCTAGAAGACTTAAGAGAAGGCTTGTGGTTACTCAGATTCACTACTAAAAAAGAAGGTGGGGGGGGGTTCTTTCCAATTATTGCTTTGTTACGTCCTTAACTTGACAAAAGACTGGTTGTTTAAATAACTGTTCTGTGTTGATCAGAGTTATGGTCTATCAGCTAATGCTTGCTTCAAACCTGCTATATTTTAATAATAGGCTTGAATTGTTTATGGAAATACTTGCATCTCTGAACATAATTTTATAAGAATATAGAGATACAAGCAGATTTCTGGTTTCAGCACCTCTGTCTTTTTTGTAGCTGCTTTTCTAACCCAGACTGTATGTCTTGACGATACAACGGTAAAATTTGAAATCTGGGATACTGCTGGGCAAGAGCGGTACCACAGTTTAGCACCCATGTACTACAGAGGAGCACAAGCAGCTATAGTGGTATACGACATCACAAATGAGGTAAGTACTATATTAGGGAGGCACAAGGGGGATTTGGAAGTAGCAGTCTTGCATCGATCTTTCCTTAATTTTTCTCACTGATTTGTGTGAATCAATTCATTGTTGCATAGAATCAGAGAATGGTTTGCGTTGGAAGGGGCCTTTAAAGGTCATCTAGTCCAAACCCCCTGCCATGGGCAGTGACATCTTTTACTGGATCAGGTTGCTTATTTCATGTTGGACTATGTAATGTTAAATTGTGTCTGTAAACTTTTCTTGCCAAAAGACTATTTCTAGGGGTTGTTTTATTGTATTAAAGAGAGAAAGAAAGCAAATTCTGTTGTGGAAGTGTTTCAAACCCACCTTTAAATCAGTTCATCAGAATTAAGGTGTTACTCTCACCACATTCATGGTGGCACTTTATTTCTGATTGTGAAAGACATTATTTTTAATATTGTATTAATGCAAGATACACTTGGAAAGGCAGCACAAGCCATTGAGACCAAACCCTAAGGTTATGTGATTTCTTTTTATTTGAACTTGGATCGCATAAGCGTCACTTGGTTTTGGTAAAATGAGACTTAAAAACCAAAACCCTCAAAAAAACCCAGAAGCCCTGTACCATAATGAACAATGCTCAGTAATTAGAAAGTGTTTCGAGACCCTTTCAATATAGCTGTTCATAAACTTGATTCTTCTAGAAGAGAAATTTAAATTCCTGTTTTCTCTCTCAATCACTTCTCTTTCCTTACTCTGTCAACACAAAGATCTTCCTATCTTCACTTACTTTTTCAGCATTATCCCAACTAAGCACATTTGAGAACTAAGGTAGGAATGTTTCATTTTAAAAAGCTCACTTGGTAAGTTGGAGTGTGCCTTTGGACAAAGGTAGCAGTCTTGCATTGGTCTTTTGCTTGAAGTATAGATAACAGAGATTGGGATAATAGGTGAGTACAAAAGGATGACAAAACTCAGTTGCATCATTTTGCAATCATTAACAGGAATCCTTTGCCAGAGCGAAAAATTGGGTCAAAGAACTTCAGCGACAAGCAAGTCCTAACATTGTAATAGCTTTAGCAGGAAACAAAGCTGATCTAGCTAACAAAAGAGCTGTGGATTTCCAGGTATGTACATAATTTCTGTATATTTCTTGAAATAGAAAGTAAATAAACGTAGGAGTAGCTTATATGCATAGCCTAGCTAGTTGTTATAGAGGTCATGCTGTTAAATATAAACATCAGCTGAGACTAATTAAATTATGCATGGTACTGAAAAAATCTATTTCTGTACAAGTGATATGTAGCAATAGACTTTTTTGAAGAATTAAGTTTGACTTTGAGGAATAACTAATTTATTTGCATATTTTTAAGGCTAATTGCAGTTCTGTTCTTTGGTGTGGCCTCTTGTCTTCTACCCAAAATTACCAGTAACTAGAGTTTCAATGGGTGAGCTAGTAGCTCTCAGTGCAAACCATTCTCTCTGACTTGTCAGCAGGAGAATTTTGATTATCATATGATACAAAGCTGATTGATGTGCTTAACTTGCTTAGGCCATACTGTTGAAGCAGTGTGTAAGTTTTAATTGTGGTTTTCATGGCATTCTTTTTAGTTTAGTGGATATATCTGTGCTTTCACTGATATATTTTTATCTTCTAGAAAGTTTAACTGAGTCATCAGAAAATAGCTGCCAAAGCATGTAAAACTTACTGCAGGTGGTTCTGGTCCATTCATGATTGATTAAATTTGAATTAAGATAGTCTTTATTAGTCATTAATTCTCTTAATGGTTTTAATTGGTATTTGGTGTCACTGTGTGAGATACTGCTGTGTATAGTAATGAATCCTTTTATAACCGTAGGAGTCGGACTATGAAGGTTAGCAGTGTGTTTTAGGTATTTTTCTGCCAGAATTCAACAATGTGGTTTTCTAATTTTGTACTTACGTGCCAATGGTAACATAAAGCTGTGTAACAGAAGACCTTTGTGCTTTGTAAAAAATTGTGGTAATTCACAAAAATTTCATATGTCTGCAATCAAAAACTTAATCAAATTTAATTACCAAAGTAGAACTACCGTTACTATTTTTTGTACAATTACAATCTTAATGTCTTTCAAATGTTCGTTCTTTTGTTAATGTGGATTTATGGGCTCCTCACAGGCTTGACAATCCTTTCTCATGACAAAGCATGTTTTAGATGTCTAGGTATTTGTTCATGTGTTATTTCAGATATAGTTACATAGATACTAGCAGATGTCACTTAAATGAATATAGAATGCTGTAGATTATTTTTTTCATCATAGGTATTCTGTAGTTTGGCTTTTTGCAGATTTCCTATTGAATGCAATGGCAGTTACACAAGCATAAGCTGGGGATTGTCAGCTGAATTGGCTAACAGGAAGTGGCAAAAATAGGAAACTTCTTGCAAACAGTGTATTCAGATCAAAATTCAGCCTGAAAAGGAGATAATGTGGCAAGATACTTGCTACTGTATTTGTTTTATAATTTTGAATTTCTGTCAGGATAATGAAACTGTTCTGATGCATCTGCCTCAATGAAAGATTCAAGATAGTTCACAAACTGCCTTCTTTCCAGGGTAATAATAGACTTTCTGATATTTGATGGCACTTACCTGGAGCTTATTCGTTCTTGCTATCACAGCTAGTGTTCTGGATCAGGGTTGACTTTTTAATAAATGTTTTTATTTATTATTTAGTTTTGTCTGAGATTTTTCCATCTGGATATTTTTAAGATAAGTAGGGATTTTTAAGATTGCAGTTCTAAATGTTTAACTGCACGATGGAATTGTGACTTCTTCATAGCTGATGAATAACACATTGTCACATGGCTGTCTAAACAAACTTTCTTTCAAAATGGTATAGAAGTTGTTCCTCAGTAGCAATAAAAGTACAATGTGTAATGATTATGTAATTTTTATTTTTTTTATCAAGTAATGCATTCTTATGTTAACTTTCAGGAAGCACAGGCTTATGCAGATGACAACAGCTTATTGTTCATGGAGACGTCTGCCAAAACATCTATGAATGTAAATGAAATATTCATGGCAATTGGTGAGTTTATGAACAAACTGAGAATTTAAGGGAAATGTTTTCATGAGATACATACCATCACAATCTTCCGAACCCAAGATCTTTTGGTTTTCACCTGAATTATTTCTGGCAGTGAAGTTTCCTTAGGCCCTTTCAGATCCTTTTTGATTTTCAGAAGTCAGATAAACTTACTTGAAGCACAGTTGCACAGGCCTTCTGTCAAGCACCAAAACGCTTGGGTTAAGTTGGAATAGCTAAGCTAGGTCACTTCTGAAGTCTGTCAGCAAGCTCCGTTTACCTGTTTTGATTCCATAATGAAAACTTGAACTACTTTAAGTTCAAGCAAAATTAAACTTTAGTTGTTATATACAAAAAACCCCCACCTTTCCCATCGTATAGGTAACTATGAAAAGCTTTACAGAGCTTTTCTTAATTGTAAGATGTACTTGACATTTTTTAATCAAATTAGTGTAAGAATGTAAGTGAAAGTGTATACATGCGTGCCTTTTGATGGTATGTTTTTTGCAGCAGATTCCACACTGCCTTGGATAGGTGCAGAACCTGGAATAACGTACCCCTTATGAGACAGCTGTAATTGAAGCTGGAAACATTTCAAAATGGCAAAATGATAATAGGCTTGCTTAAAAAAAAAGTCAAGTATTCATTTTAGTCTAAGCAAAATATTTGCTAAATATACTTTAGTGTTAAAATTTTGCTTGAATTCCAAATGCAGCTATCTGAAATCCGAAAGTTGTGCCAAAGATGACAATGTGCGCTTAAATGCAATGTCCAAGTATAAATAAAGGACACTTCATGTGAAAAATAAATTTACTAATACATTTTTAGGCCTAACAATCTTAGGGATTTCTGTAGAGATGCTAACATGTAACAGTAGGTATAAATTACTAAGAAATTTTGTGAAGTCCATTGATAGACACAAAATTATATTTCGTTGTTAATAAAACTTTGAAAGTGAAGGAAAAAGAAAGCATGTGTTTTTAGGCTGGTCACCAACCTATTTAGTAATAACCTTAATCACTGCTACTGGGGTATAGTAATGTATACTGTCAAATAACCTTATTAAATCTGTTTCATGTTTTGCACTACAGTGACCTCTCCATCCCACTTTTTGTGAAAAATAGCATTGCTATCAAAATTAAATGTTTCTAAAGAGCTCTTATCTTCTGCTTTCCAGATCAGTAAAGCAGAAAGTAATTTGTGGGGTGGTTCAAACTTTGAGCAGATGCAAGTTAAATTATCACTATAGCAACACTTTATAACAAGTACTTGCTTCATAGTAACTATAAATACTTGGGGAGGGGGGGGTACAACACATAACTGTATGAGTAGAAAGTAAATTTTTCTCATAAATGCTCTGGATAGGCCTGCATTTAATGGTACAGAAATGCTCAATTACACTGTTCTGGTGAAATTTTAAAATTAATTTGTTTAAAGATGCAGTTTGCATGTTTAAAAAAAAAAAGAGAATCCCCAAAATCTGATAATTTTTTTGGTAATTTGTTTTATCAACAATAGTTCTTACCTCTCCATATTTTAATGAAGTATACAAAGCAAACTCGAGAAAACAATGCCCAGTCAGTACCTAGGTATTTTGTCTGCGAGATTGGTTGTCCATGTGAGTATTCTTTCACATTGAGTGAAATTCAGCTTTGTCAGTGCATCAGAACAAGATCTGTGCAGCAGTGGACCCTGAAAGGAAATCTGGACGAGGCTAAAAGTATTGCATGGAACTTGGAATGGCCTTTTGCACAACACAGATTCAGTTCTTAGGACCATGTGTAAATATGGTCTTCAAAAATGGGAGAAAAAGAAAAATGAGAACATGGACAGAATTGAGGGATGCAAACTACAGCTGCTTGTAAATTGACTGCTTCAGAGCTCATTCAGAGCTTCCAGTTACAAAAAATCATATTAATTTACAGGTCTAGAATGTATCTAGAATCCAAAACAACAGTGATCTGACAGCATTTTTCAACTGGTGCTTTGTCCCTTTGTACTGTCTCAGCAGCTTAATACCATGTCAACTCTTGGGTTCTATCACAGAATCATAGAACAGCCCAAGTTGGAAAGGACCTCCATAGATGGTCTGGTCTAACCTTTTGTGGGAAAGGGAGCCTAGATGAGATTACCTAGCACCCTGAGATTATCTAGCATCATAACACATCTTGTTGATTTGTACTCTGCTGGGTTTCTGGCTGTTATACTTGCATTTCATTCCTTTTAGGAAAAAAAGCTGGTCAAAGTAATTGCTTTGGTGTTGAAGCATGCAGCCAAACTGTAGAACAGGGATGGTTGTTGGGTCCTGGTAACATGGGCAAGACGGCCCTATGGAAGTCCTTTTACATAGAATTTAGCATTCTCTCCATCAGAATATTGCTAAGATGAGCTACTGCTCAGAAGGGTAACATCTGTTACCCTTATCTTTCACCTCAGGACTGAGGAGCTACCCTGGAGCTACAAGGACAACAAAGAAATTATCACTGTCAATTGACTTGTAAGAGCTGGAGAGAAGAGAGAGCTTGCAAAAAAGAGGAGACTTGATCTAGTGCCGAGTGCTACTTTATATGTTGTATGCAAAAAGTTACTCTGGCTAGATAGCTGAGCAGTAGTTTGACCCATTTCTTTCTGTGTTTTGTGCCTTTTCAGTCTTTCTGTATCTTTTAGCACTAACATCCTGATCTTAAAGCCTGTTCTGTAGGTGGATTCCCACAAGAGCCATCATTTACTGGCATAGCATACCAGCGCAGATAAATTTTACTGCTCAAGTTGCTAATGCATTTCACTCTTGAAAATCATAGATAAGGTAGTTAATCATTAAGAAGTTAAGTGTCTTAACTTCTTTTATTACCAACACACTGAATCAAATCAGATTTTATAGTGATTATATTGATATGCTTATAGAGTAATAAAGTGTTGACTGTTTGTGTGCTCAGGTGATTTAATCTTAGTACAATCTCAGTTTTAACTCTTACTTCTTGTTGATTTTATAGCAAAAAAATTGCCCAAGAATGAACCACAGAATGCAGGAGCAAACTCTGCCAGAGGAAGAGGAGTAGACCTTACTGAACCCACGCAACCACCCAAGAGTCAATGTTGTAGTAACTAAAACATCAATTGCTTTAAACTGTTCTGAATATTCTTCTGCTTCCTAACTGTTAATAACCATGGAATTGGAGTGCTTAACCTGGCCCAGTACAGCTTCCAAACAGCGAAGAGACTTACAATAGTCAAGTTCATGATACAGATTTTTCTTTTGACCTAAAATTTTAACATGCATGTATCCACCACTGGCTATAATGTTTCAGCAGTAGAGGAGAGATGGAATCGGAATAAACTTCCTTCAGTTGAAAGGTTTTAAAAATCACTTACCATTAGGGCTGTAGAAGAACTGCTTTCTGTGGACCTAATTGGCCAGTTCCTGTAGCCTCAATACTGATTACTGTTATAATAAATAGAGTTGGGACTTTTCATAATTCTCAATTGTGCTTTAAAACCTTTTTAGAAACAGGGTCTAAAAATTACTCAAACTTATTCACAGTATTGATGCAACCAGTTGTTTCTGCAGGTATCTACTGTTTAGTTATACATTCCATAGTTAATAATTTAATTACAAATAATACTTGCATTAACAATTTTGACCCCTGTGCTTGCAGGAAAGTGGAGTTTTTGTTGGTACACTGTATGTAAATTATATCAACCCAGTCAGTTATCTAAAGGAATTAGTGATAAATCAAGTTTAACTTCATTTCTAATCTGTTCAGAGGGTACAGACCAGTAAATTCAACTTTACAACTTAGGATCTCTCTTTTTTTTTTCCCCTCTACAAACTGTAAGAGCTCTTCAAGTAAAACCACAACAAAATTGGTGTCTGTGACTTCTTTCTTGTTTTTGATCATTGCTGGCCATTACAGTTTATGTTTTTCCCCTAAGGAAAAAAATAGTGCACTAACGATTATGTACATCCAACTTGATTTTAAATTTGGATATTAATGTACTGTAAATAGGTACTCTGCATTGTAGTCTACATTTGTTTAATACTTTCTGTAATATTTAAGAGTTGCTTAAAGGTATACAGAATGTACAGTTACTTAAAGATAACTTTTTTCCTGTCTAATCAAAGGGGGTTCTAAGTTCTTCCTTTATGGCTAGAACAGTAATAAATGATGCTCCTGTATCTGTAACATAAGTACTGCTGTCTGTCAGTAATGAACTTTGCAACTTTGTTTTCCAAAGTACATTTTCTTTTGATCTGTCCAGTATATTGCACTAATTCTTTTAGTTATTTTCATTATATGAAATCTACCAAGTGTGTCAGAAGAGATGAATTAGTCTATTTAAATGTTGAACTTATAGCAGAAACTTACTCATGCAGATTTTAAATTTGCAGTAATCTGGGTTTAGCAAGGAAAATGACAGTTCACCAGTGTTTAGTTTTATATTGAGGTGCTCAGGTTTGAATAAAGTGGTTTAAAAAAAAGAAAAGAAGATTTTTGATTACTCTTTCTTATTGGAAGTTTCAGAAGGTTTTATTGCATTTGCACAGTTCCAGACAAGAAGTCTGATTTACTGTATGGGTCAGCATTTAAGACTATTACAAGTAAATACATGACATGGCTAAACATAAGCTTGTACTATATGTACTGTGGCACTTCAGTTATCCTATGATAAATTTTTAAATGTTGAGGTAATTGGGTATCTCATCGCATCCATTTAGAAGTACAAACAAAATAGTAATATTATCTCTCGAACCTGCAGCTAATGCAGTCTTTACCAGTTGTTCGCTAATGTAGCTTGCTGCATTATCATAGAGTGTCTCAGAGGTGACTCCACCTCTTCCTGCAGTTTGTGATTTGCAATTGGACAGGTATGTTTTTGTGTCCTCTTCAAACTGTGGTGCTGGTTTAGAACCTGCTGGTGATAGAGTCTTTAGCAGTTCTTGACCAGTGTAACTTGCAGGTTTGTCACAAAATATCTTAGAGTCCATTTTTTGTGCCAGTTGTGGACCTGAATCATAATTAGATAGGCATGCTTTTCTATCTTTTGGGGGCTGTTTCATGTCTTTAAACCCTATTGCCAGTACATTTTCTTGCAGCTGTTTATGGGTGCGACTTGGACCTGTTGCACAGAAAATGTCAGTGTCTGTTTCTTCTTGCTCTGCAGTCTGTGGCTGTGGCTGAAAGATGTTACGTACATAAACTTTTCTTTCCTCAAACTGTTTCAGTTTTTCAGAGCCATCTTGTGTGGTAGAATCAAGCTGGTTTCTCTCTCTGTTCTGTGAATTTACTTCATTATTACTGAAAAGAGACAGTTCTGGATCAGCTTGATTTTTGTGGTCATCGGTTTCCTTAAGAACACCATCTTCACTTGGCAAATAGTTCCTTCTAGAACATTTTGGCTTATTTTGTTGCAGGTTACCTTTTGAGTCAGTGAGGAGAATATCTTTATTGGAATACAGTACCTCTATTCCATGTTGCAGATCTTTAACAGCCTTTGAGTCATTTAAGTTGTCTTCAGTGAGGGGCATCAAATACTGACACTTACACAGAGAAGGTGCATTTTGTTGAACACATTCATGCATTCTCAAATAATGAGTGAATGTTGTTAGAGTTAATGCAAGTACTTCATTGTAATCCAAAACCTCCCAAAGCCCATTAGAAGCTAAAATAAGAAACTGGCAATTATCATCAATAGGGACAGATATGGTATGAGGTACAGGTATAACAGATCTTTTCAGTACTGGATTGCCGTGATGTCCAAGACCCCTTGTAGTTCTCAGGTACCCCTCTACTAATCCATCTGGTTCATTAGTGCTGATGTTTCCACCATTCTGAAATATGCGTTTTCTCTCACTTACATTAGAAGTGCTGTGCTCTTTTGAGAGGCAGTGACTCTTTCCATTCTTACATAAGACTGCATGTGCATTACCTAAAAATGAAATAAGGTAATATTTTGTATTATAGCATACTGATTATTTTTTTTTAAGATACCGCTGTTACATCAGCAGTTAGCCTTTTGGGGGACTGGGAAAAAAACTCAGGTCATAGTTCAATTATCTACTGCCACAGGCAACAATATGTCCATCAGTGAATCTGGTTCTATTTTACAGCAGTTTCCTGTGTTTTTTTCCCCTCCCATTATTCAGAAGACTATTCCAGAACCTTATTCTTCTGACTGCAGCTAAACTCTTATGAGGAGTCTTAAGTGACATTTCATTCTGCTTAAAGTGCAGTCTGATAGAAATGTTGCACCTTGACTGTTTTTTAAGCAAGAGTGCATATTTTTCTCAAATACTCTTTTTTTGGTTTTTTTTTTTTCCTGGTAGAGTGTATGCTTTCAAGTTATTATGGCTGAATGAACTCATCAAGAAGTTTCAGGTTCAGACTATTTTTAGCAGTATAAAATTTCTAGTACCTGAAAATAATTTGGACATCGTGTAGAATTTACAGTTTACTAACATGATGCCTTAAATCTTGTCCTCAGTTAAGGGACCCAACGGAGCAAGAGTTCTCACAGTCATCACAAGGAATCAATGACTAACTTCTTTCCTTTAGGTACTTTACCTTTCCCTCAACACTCTTGAAATCTGCAGGCTGAGAATGATAAGTGTTAGAAATTGCAGCACTCTGGGTGTCTAGTCTTGTCAGACTTGAATGTAGAGTGTAAAGGCAAGCAGCTCTGAAACAAAGTGATGCATTGTTTGAGATCCTTTATGGCTACAGAGGGAGAAGACCATTTTTTGTGTTGGGGGGATGACAGGTCTGCTCCCATGTGTTGGTACAAGGGCAAAAGTGGTGTCTTACAGAAGGAACTTGAATTGGATGGTAGCTTTCCAGGTGCTAATCTGGCTGCAGTATGTTCATTTATATTGTAATTTTAGTACCATCTGGCTAGACTAGGGCACGGATGTCTGGAAAGTGTTTATAAGTAGGCACTGCTTATACAGTAGTTGTATTTCTTGGAAAGTATTGGCATTGTCTAGTGTAGGAGGCAGCTAAGTGTAGTCTGTGTGAAGGCAGGTTTCTCTAGAATGTGATTCAGAATATCAAACTGAAGGATACACCTGTTCTATTGATTATAGAATGTAGATGCCTTAAGTTATGTTGTGTGAATGTTTCCTTGTGCTTGCTCCCTCCTTCGTCTGATTTCCATGGACAGCTAGAAGATTGTCTAAAATTTCCTTTGAACTCTCTGAGTAAGACCACCAGCTGTAAGCTAACAAAGGGCATAATATAACCCATGTGGAACAATTTGACTGCAAGAAAGAACAAAATCTAGTCGCTTTTGGATGCAAGTTGCTTGTCTGCAAACCAGAGACAGGGCAAAAGAATCGACAAAAACTAGCTGACTTATCAATGTGGGACTAATGAAGAAGACAAAGCTGGCCAATGCCACCATCTCCTGCTCCTCGTATCTGACCATCCTCTTCAGTTGCTTACCTGGTGCTGAAGGAAGATGTCTATACTTCTGTAAGAACACATTCCTGGAGGGGAAATGAAGCTTGTTGTGCAAATCTTTTTCTTTGATGTGATACAATTGGTGGAAAATTAAGTGTATTAGATTAAATAAATGTGTATTTAGAAGTGGTTCAAAAATGTGGACTTTAATCATAAAAGGCTTGAAGTATCTCTGATGAACTTCAAGCCTTAAGTCATTAGCAGAGCTTGAGTTTACAGTATCTTTAATTGCAGCCAGCAGAAAATCTCATCTGGGAGGGAAGGATGGAGGCAGGTAACTAGAACCAGAAAACTTAGGTTGGGTGAATTCTCTACCAAATTTTCTTACCTTCATCCTACCTCTCAAGCTCATCGTAATAAAAGTCGGTTTCTTACCCAATAAGGTGAAAACAAATGCATTTGTTAGTTCTGAAAACATTACAACCTTTATGTGAGTACTCCTGTATTCAGTTAAAGGTGTGACTGCGTATCCTGCAGGAATATCTGTGCTAGTGCTAAACTACCAATTTTGATACCAGTAACAGTAAAGTTCTGGTTGCAGCAGAAATGCTTGTTGGAGGTAGAGGAAGTATGGATATAGCAACAAGCACTGGGAAGACGGAGGAAAGGGAGGGGATAGACCACAATTACTTATTTCAGTGTCAGTGCATATTCAAGTTTGTTTATAGTGTTCCTCAGACTGGCAGAGAATTGTTAAGCAAAAATACTTTTTTAGTTTTTCCAAGTGTGGAATATGTTTTTAGGGGTTGGGGGTTTTTGCCTCCTGAAAAAAATGAAGCCTTTCAATTGGTTTTCCCTTTACTGAACTTTGACCCTCTTGATTAATTTCAGTCAAATTTTATGTGAAGAAATATGAAGAAGTCTTAAAAGTTTTGTGAATACACTCATCTGAGGAGGAATGAGTGCCCCTGGTGATGGACAGCTGCACTGTTAGCATGCTCCTTACTCGTGCTAGGGAGAGTGATAGAAAAGTGTTACAATGCTGGGCATGTGGTTCAAGCAGAGACTGGAAGACACCAGAGAACATAACTGTAGACACAAATCCATTTGAGACTGTTCACCCAATGGCTTTTTTTATGTAATTCTGCCTGTGTACTCCTTCATGGGAAAGCAAGTATCTTGCTTGTAATCTTACACCTGTCTTCTGTACACAAGAGAACTTAATTGGTAACAAAAATCACCAAGTGGGAAGATACGATGACTGGAGTTCCTAAGAACTGCAAGAGCTTTGTCTAGTGTTTCCTGCAGCAGGGCTGGGTGGAGAAGCATTATGTATGTATCAGTATTTCTGACTGTAATTAGTAACTGATTTTCTACACTATAGAAAGGCAAAGCACGTCTCTACTTCATGAGGAAACAGGTCTGAATAGATCTTCTGTAACAACAGTAAATAACAACCAATGCCTAGTTCAGAAATGAATAATTCAGATGATCTCCACCAGATCATGTTTTCAGTTTGCTGGTAGCAAAATGTGGTGTCGCTTAGTCTCAGTGAAACAAATGAATAAAAGGAATATCCTGAGCATGTGTCATTGACACAAAGAATTTATCAGATGTAAAATCAGAAGAGTTATGATTGTCTGCTCTAAAATGATGACACCTTAAACTTCATCTTGATTTAAAAAAAAAAAATTGTCCTTACACAAGTGACCTCTGTAAGAGTAGTATTACAGAATGTTTATTAACTGTGTCTTTTGCATTATTAAATTGACTTCACTGCTTTAACTCAAATATATTGAAAGTACTTAAGCTTAATACTTATTGCCTGATACAAGGATCAGTTGCAAGGGAATTTATCATGTCTCTTTCACATTGTCAAGTTAAAGCAATTGCAGCTTTTTATCTCCAAATATCTACTGCCAACAAATCTCTATATTAGCTTATTTTTTTCACTCTTTATTAGGCAAAAAAAAATCCTGGTGTGGAATGTACATACCTGTATTGGCAACGTGCAGTAACCCAGCAGCACCTTTGGCTTGTCTGGTTAATGGACTATGTGTATTGTTTTCAGAATGTTTTCTTCCTTCTTCCTCATTTCCATCTGTCTCTTTGCTGGGGATTCTTTCCACCAAACAGGTAACCACTGAACAGCCACTCCAGCGAACTTTGGAAACCTCATTCCTTCCCAGTCGTAAAAGTCTATCCATTCTCCAAAAGGACTTGGCGTATGCTTTGTGAATCCATTCATAAATATTGGTCTTGTTGGTCTCGCCATTGCCTGGTTTATCAGAGAAAATCTTCTCTTTTTCCCTGTAATCTGCCTTGATTACTGTGGCAAAAGAATCTAGAATTTGCTGTTCATCCTTACTCTTTTTGTAGGAGGAATCCCTTTGAGCAAGCTGGTCAAGAAATAAAAGTGGAAGCTCTGCTGCAACTGTTTCTGCAGCTGTTACACCATGAGACCCATCAACTAACCCTAGAAAACATGTATCTGACCTATTTCCATAGTTGTTCAGCACAATAAATCTGTCTTCCATGTCTCCCTGCCATGTGGAATTTTTATCTTGGCAAATTGATAATGCTTTTATTAAAGAATTATTTACTTTCTTGAAAGTACTAGGATTGTTAATATTGGCAGGATCACGATATGATGTCGGAGTGTGGTTATCCATAAGGAATTCAAATGAATAATCAATCTTCTGCCTATGTGTCTCAGAATATTTAGGAATCTTGGTCAATTTTGAAATTAATTGCTGTCTCTGAGCCAAAAGTGTTTTGTTGTCAGTTTTTGTTTGTGGGCTATCAAAGCCCAGCAAAGTTAGGGCTTTGTGGGTTTTTTTATGATAAAGAAGGTGGTCTGGATATATTGTTTGTTGACATGCAGAGCAAAAAATTGAAATGCGCTTGGAATCATTGTTCTCAGGTGCAATTGTGACCTTCTCCAGGTGATCTTGCTGATCTCTGGAAAGTTCAAAATCAGGTGGGTTTGATTTGTCCTGAGATTTGTCCTCCCATGTCATTCTATAAAGGAGTTGAATATGTTAAGAGTTTTCGTATTTCAACGTTTTAATATTAGGTAATACTACATGTACCTAAGCTTTGTTCTCACTCTCTTATAAACTGAATTACATCATTGCATACTAATGCATACATGGTCAAGAAACTGGGAAACCCATGTGAGATTGTATAAAAATTGTAACTAGTAACTATGTTAAAAATCATTAATACAGCAAATTCAAGAAGTGAAACGTTTGGAAACACAGAGTTCATGACACAATTTAGATTATTCCTGTACCTAGTGAGGTTTCAGTCAGTTGTTTCCTGCTTGTGATTCAATGCATAGCCCTGTGCCTTCACACTGTCGGAACTGTAAATATGATGTAGTTCCTCATCCGCTTTTCTGTATCTATGCATTACTTTCCAGACATGGTAGTGGAGTGTAATTCCTACTTGGGGGGAAAAAAAAAAAAAGGGCATATTCAAGATTAAGATAAAAACCTACCAATTTTGCGTGCAAAATATGAAACGGCCAGAAGCATTGATGCATCTCTCTAATCAAATCTCTCTCGTTGCCATCAGTTTTAGTTGTGAGGACTTTAGACATCAACTGGAAAAAAATTACTTTACACCATTGTATTTAGGTACACAGAAGGTAAATTACATCTACGTGGACAACGTTCTATTGCTTTTCCTTGCTTACAAGAGCTAGATTTTGCAATGTTCATGTTCCTTTAACATAGAATGGATTTTGAATGTGTCAGTTTCTAAATCAATCAAGCATAACGAAGAACAAAAGTATCAAATGGGCAAGCAGTGTTTGAGCTTTTAGGTCTGCGGGAAACACCCCTGCTCCTTGAGCCGCAAGAACCTGCGAGCAGCAGCGCATGCCCTCTGTATTCTCCAGCCATCAGGATGGAAGGAGAGACGTGCTTTGCAACAGAGCTTGCAGAAGAGCAGCGAGGCTAAAAACGTGGAATTGAGGCCAGGTACTGCAGGACACCGTAAGGTCTAGCCCGCGCAAGCCTCTCTGCCCAGTCTCCAGCCAAAGCTAATTATCTTCCTCCTGTCCCCATGCACCTCCTTTCTCCCACTCCAGCTCCTTGCTCCAGTCTCCCCTTCCTTGCCAGCTCGGCCTCTCTCTCTCCTCAGTCTCCTTCCTTGATGCTGTCTTACTATTCTTAGGTCTGGTGCCACAAACCCAAGAGTCAGAGCTGTAAGAGTGAGTCCTAGGGAGGCAGTCCCTAATAAGAGGCCAGCCGGTGCAGAGGGGACCTGCACATGGGCATGTCGCTACTCGGCACCGGCAAACCAATGCGTCTTTTATTGCAACTTGCTCTGATTTGGGTAAATTTACAAGACAGACAAAAGGTGTGCCACTGATGCCACGTCAGCCAAATTTCCAAGCCCTAGTTTAAAACCTGACAGTCTTGGAGCTTCTCTATAAAATAGTTATTAGAATTTTGGTTTAATAAAAGCAAACCCACATATTTTTCAAATCACATTCTCGGAAAGAGCTAAACCATATTACCTGGAACTTTTTCAAATGATTCTGCTTCAGGCTTGGAAAATCTAAGTATGAACTGTTAATATCTGGCAGAGTTTTAAGTTACTGGAAACATGAAGCGACCCTATTGGTAGCAGCACTAAGCATTCTGCCTATAATTTGAAATGGGTAAGAAAATATGGATATAACATACGGAGGAAATATCAATATTGCTTAAGCAGCAGATGAAGTTAAAATTGTTCGAATGGCTGCTGTGACCTATAAGATGATGTGCAGCTAAGCCTTACAGCTGCTTGGATAACATCCTCTCCCCGTAGATCAGCACATAACGTACGTGTACAGACACCATAATAACACAAAATCCTGACACGGAGAAGCTCAGCTTGCCAGGCGATACAGCATCTGACTACTAAGCATGAAAGCATAGTGTGTTTATTTTGTCAATTAAGTTTGGTGTATTTATTTAGCATTTAGTATTTATGTGTGTATGGATGAGGAATATCAGACAAAAATGCACATATTACAGGGTTTTAATGTATTCTCTGTTCTGAGCTTTCTGACTTTCACTGACCATTGTTAGCTGCCGTTAATCCACCACCAGGGCAAACAACAGTGGTTTAGCAGCGGTAATATCCCACAGCATCATTGCAAGTGTAATTTCATCCTGCTTCAACCTCATCCGTTTTCTGGGGCTTTCGCCACACCTTAAAGTAACTATTTTGGAACTGTTAATCTCTTCCAGGATTTCAGCTGGCGAGTACAGTTTTTTCTCTCTCGTTATTTCTGTTCATCCACCTCTGGGTTATAAGCATTTTCGTTATTTGTTTTTCAAGGCATGCACTTTTTTCCTGTGGTAATGGTTGTTTGACGAAATTCCTTCAACTGTTTGAGAATTACTGGAGCTTTAAAAATGAAGCCCCAACCTCCTCCAACTTCAGTTAATGTCAATACATCTTAAAGAATCAAATGCCTCTGATTAGCTGAGATATATTTTCTTCTTATAATTTTATAATTGGGCTCTTTAGTAGAGGGTGGTGCCACTTAAAAACCCCTTAATGACACTGTAGTATACCTTGTCCTTGCAGAGGCGAGCTTGCAGGGGGCTACAGCTCTCAATCTGCTGTAGGACCAGTTTATGGGAAAGCCCATCTCTCCGCAAGAGGTGAGCATCAGCCTCTTCTAGAAATGCTGCACCACTTTAATAGGGCCAGATAAGGAGGCACATGATTAAAATAGCAGGGAAAGATATGCTTGTGCAGATCCCTTTTCCTTTATTCTGTGTAGTTTGAATTTGAGACTGGGAGATCGCACAAGCCTTTTCACTGCTGTCATCGTGATGATGCATTCAGGCGTGAGACAAAATTAGGACTAATATATACAGAAAATCTGGTAAGCTGCTTTTTTCAGCCTTTTAAATATGAACCCATTTTACATTTAGTGTACATAAAAGCCCCTTGGATTAGAGACAGGAAATTGAAAAGTTTCAACAAAATGCTAGTTTGACCTCAGTAAACTTAATTCATAGCAAACATACTTTGTAGATGTTTTGATCTCTGTAAATGGGTGTAAGTGTTAGCAAATCACAATTTCAGAGCACCAAAACAGTCCCGCTTTATTACAGTGTGCAGATAACCAGGATAATGTAGGTAATAATTCATGTAGAACAACAAGATATGCTACAACTCTTCAGTCGCAATCATTTTGCTCATAATTATTAAAAGGACAGCCCTGATGTTAATTTTTTATAGTATGCATACACTGCTTATGTTAATAGCTGAAAACCTTGTAAAAATGAAATAAAAAAGGGAATCATTTCCTTTGTTGATCTCTTATGAAGTAAAAAGATTAGTCTGTGTTTCCTTCTCTTCTTCCTTGCATTTCCTTCATCAGGAACAGATACAGACTTGCAAGTTTTTTGCTGTCAGGTTAAAGGATAACAGTGAGATGGTGACAACACCATACATGAAGCTAAAGCGCTGTCAGCCTCAGAGAGCAAAAGAAAAAATTCAGCTTTCTAGCTCACTGCAGTGCCTATTTAGGGAGCCAAAACCCAGCACTGTTTAATGTTCTGAGCTAAAAATAGAAGCAGTAAAAAAAAAACAAAAACAAAAAACAAACAACCAAACATTTAAAAAAAAATTAGAAGATGTAGAACTGCTTCACCTCTCTGCCATGTACTGCCCTGTCTGTAAGAGGGGCAGAACTGAGGCAGAGCACAAGGCTGCAGGCCAGGGACGTGTATGGCAGAGGGTACCATCTTCCCAGTAAACCTCGCATTTCTGGCAACCCTCTCTAGCTGTGGCACTTGGAGTTGCTTGCTGTTCATATAGCAAGGTTTATTTTCCGTTTCTGCAGTTTGGCACTACAATCTCATTTTTTAATTAGTGAAGATGTTGCTAATTGAGGACCCAGGACCTGATTTGTATCCAAGCGGAAGAGTCCCAGATGCAGTCATCTCCCTCTGACGCGTCCTTCCTCTCTCCACCCAGAGCGCGCTTCTTCCTCGCTTACCTTTGTCACAGTCAGCACTTCGTTTACACAATCTCTAAGTCCTGAACTCCTTCCTCTGTGATGCTTGTTTTCATTATTGTTGTTATTTGCTACATACTCGTGGCCTTAGAAAACAGTGATGGTTATTGATGCTGAAACCAGCACTGGGAAGATGCCTGCCTGCCTGCCTGCAGGTCACAGGAGGAGGCAGAGGAGGGCTGTGTGATGTAAAATGGAGGTCACGCTATTATCAGTTAATACGTATAAACAGGCCTCACTGCTATTATCAGTCAATATGTATAAACAGGCCTCACTGCTGCAAATTCTTGCTGAATCAGCACCAGCTTCCTTGCCTGTCTCTTCCTTCTTCCCTGCTTTACTTCTTGCCCTGCCCTTCCTCTGCTCGCGCCTCAGCCGGCGCTTCCCTCCCGGTTCCCCCTTTCCCACGTGCCCGTGATGCCACGGTATGGCTCCCGTTGCGTCCCTGCCTTCAGCCCTGCTCCTCTCCTCCTGACAGATTTCCCTTCCCTCTGCCCGTCGCACAGTTCGGTAGCGGCATCTCCCCTGGAAAACCGTTGGCGAATGCATCATACCCGCTTACAGAAGGCAGGGTGGGGACTCCCGGCATCATCGGGACTGGCCCCTGCCAAGGAGCCACTGCGGGGGGCCGGCGGGGCTGCAGCATTTGCAGGTTGACAGTGCTGTGCAGTGCATGTCCTGTGGCACAGCCCGAGCCTTGGGTACAGGCAAGCACTGTCACCTGTGCAGGGGCTGCCTTAGCAGGTCCCAGTTCTACATGGTCACCTTTGGCCAAAGCAGCAAAGATCTTGTATCTTATTTGAAAAACCTTAAGTAGCCTTTATTAAATGCGTACAAGACCTCTGGAAAAACTCTCTGCCTGAAAAGAAAAACTCCTTTGATAACCCAGCAGGCATGCCCTACGCCTCCCACCCCTGTTAGCAGGGCTGGCCCTCTCAGTCTCCAAAACCATCCGCAAAGGGAATGCTGCAGAAGGAAAGGGACATCTTCTCCCGAGTGAGTCAACTCAGGTGTGTGTAGAACCCTGCTTACTGTATCCCCAGAAGCAACGATGCAGCTTCAAGGAAGTCTTGTTATGAAAGGTGTGGGAAGAGATAAAGATGAGCCTGGTGAGTCACAGGATCGTGCCAGGAGCAGAGCCTGCCTTGGGGACTTGGGAACACTCCCACCCCTAGACCTGATAATAGGCAAGAAAGAAGGAAGTGATTAATAATTAAAATAATTATGGGATAAATTAAGATAGTCTCCTTATTTATCTTCTTAAGTGTTGTCCAAAACTGGAATCCTGGGATTCCAGGCCAACTGGTTTTATGTCATCCTATAAAGTGGAAAGGGTCCCCGTCATTAGGTCTTCCTGGGTGGGAATTATAATTTGTGACACTGTCTGCTTGGGCAGAGGTGCAACTCCTCAGCTGGGAGGAAGCATCGAACTGGGAAATGGGAGTAGCAAAACAATGGCAAAACCAGCTCTTTCTGCACTCTGGATATTTTGCACCTGTTCTCAGTAGCTAGGTCTGTCTTGGCAGGGCAGCGCAGCAGTTCGTAACCCACCGAGTGCCTGCGTGGGGCAGAGAGGCTGCAAGCCTGCTGAGCTCGGCATGGCAGGGGAGGCACGTGAGGTTTTGGGGATCCACAAGGAGAAAGCGGTGGCGGAAGCAGCAGATGGATGAAGATAATGTCACTGTGCCTCCTGCACTCTCCCGCCAGTGAAACCCGGTCTCCCTCCCCCCACAAACCCAAGTCTGGGGTTACTGCTGTACTCCCGGGGTTCCTCTGCTCTTCCCAGCTGTACACACCATGATTATGGTTGGTCTAAACGGAGATTTTTAACCTGTTTAATATCTGTGGTTTAACTGAGGTGCTTGCAGTTTTGCCCATAGTTCTTAGGATTTCCAAGTGCTCTGCCACACAGATAGGGGGAAGAAAGACTCAGGAGGGGGCTTGCAGAGTCAGATGTGCTTAGGCCAGTGTAACTTTATCTTACAGAAATAAAAGGGTGCAGGTAGCGGAAAAGAGGCTGCTTCCTTCCCACCCCCTGCCAGCTGAGCCTGTGCCAGCCGCCCAGGGGTCTGTAAGGCTGCCAGCACTGACTGACCTGCCCTATACAGGCTATGGGATGGTTAGTCAGGAAAACTGTCAAAGCACAAAGTACGTTGACCAGGGTCCCAGAGAATGGTGGTGATCTCTGCCACATATTAAGTGGCAGGAAGAAGAGAAAAGGATGTTAGAGAAAGGAATAAACGAAACAAAAAACCCAACTTGTGTGGAGGCAGAAGAACAAAAAGGTAAGGGGGGAAATAGACAGTACGTCCCAGGTTTGCATGAAGCAATCCAGAGCTCTCGCTACCACGAAAGAACAGTGTAAGCCTATGCAGTGACTGCAGATGGCTAAGTCTCTGAAATTCACACACACGCTTCACATTGTACTGGCAAAGGCAGTAAATGTCCTGTGCTCCCTAAGCCCAGCCTTTAGTTTTCTCACTTGGCTTGCGTTAAATCAAAACTGACTGCAGTCAAGAAGGGCATCCTCTGGGTAAGAAATGAATAAAAACTGCTAAGTAAGTGCTCCAGCACTAACAAGAAATTTGTGTTACTAAAACAGTCATGAGTGTGGCAATGACATTTTCTCCATTTTTTTCCCCACATTTTTTTCCTTTAAAAACTGGGTAATTGGGGTGTGAGGTTCCCTATAACAGACAAAGGCCTAGTGGGAATGTCTGCCATCTGCATTATTAAAGTCACATGTAAGCACCATGGGAAGCCGACAAGATAATAGAGACAGCACAATGAACAAAACTTTTGTACTGTTAATACTTCCAGTGATTCATAAGATATTGATAGCCGTCCTGAATGTGTGGTGGCCAAGAGGGAGGCCACTTCACCCACAAGGAATGCGCTAATGAAAGGATACAATAGGATTTTATACTCGAAGAAATTCCCTGGAGGGGCAAGAGCTCCGCTTCTCACATTTGCATTCAATGGCAAGAATAAAAACAGGTGGGAGAGCAGGAAGAAAGTTCCATCTTGAACAAAAGGAGGGAGAGAGGGCTGGGTTGGGCACGCTCACTCCTCTCAGCTGGGAGACAAGGATGAGGGGTACGGGTGGGCTCCCAGGGCAGGGCTGCAGGCTGCGAGGTCCCTCTCCGAGAGGTAGCATTCATCATTAGGCTCTCAGTTGAGTCATTCTTTAACTTACATGACCGAGATAGGCCCCAAAGGCCAAAATGACAGCTAGGTAATAACCAGGCGTCAGGCACACCCTAAACTGCATTTTAATTTCCTCTTTTGTGACTTGGCATCAAGAATGCAACCGCCTCCTTTGCTGGAACAACCGGCATGCTCTTGCATTTAAGCCTGTCAGGTGCTCACAGTGAATTTGGGCAAGAGAAACAAGTGCGAGATGCACATCTGCTGGGAGCGCAGGCTCTGAGCAGGCACCTCCTTGGGGTTATCAGCAGCCTGAGAGAGACCTGAGAATCACAGGAGCTGGCACCGGGTCTCATCCAGCTCCTGGCTTGCTTAATTTGATGCAGATGAGTAGTCTTCCTGAGGTCACCGGCTACTCAGCTGAGTTTGTGAGCTGAGCAGCACAGGCAGGCAGCAGGTAGCTCTGCTCCCCCACCAGTGCTTCCTTGCTAAACGCGGGTTTCGTAGTCAGTTCGACCTATGCAAACCCATTGACATGCCCCAAAGGACAGAAACGGAAAAATGTGGCGAGGGTTTTTCAGACAATGCTTTGAGTTTGAATCTAATTTAATGTCTTCATAGTGCATGTTTAATGATGAAAAATAAACACCAGAGTGGCTCTGTTGTGCTCAGAGTTATGGATGCATTACAATTAGAAAATTAATACGGACTTGCTTGTAAATTCAGTCTACGGAAAAAGCCAGCTTGGGTATATGAAACCAAGAATGATGTGTATACGCTCATATGTCAAAGGACAAATCTTTTGTTTTTTTTCCTAATGTACTGTAACCTGTCTTGGCCAAATTACATTCACTGAAGCCACCACAAGTCAATGCAGCCCAAGTTATAGTCCCATGTCTCCAGCCAGCAAACGATCTTTTAATTCCTTATTCTTGCCAAAATTGTGAATGTAATATTTTACTTGTCACTGTAGAAGTTTAAGAGAAAGAAAAGCTTTTTTCTTTTTTTTTTTTTTTTTAAACAATATATTTGCACAAAGTTAGAATGAGAGCAATGACTTAAATCAGGCTTAAAGTTAAAAAAAAAAAAAACAAAACCAAACAGGCTTACCTATTTGCAGTTAAAGAGTGATTTCTTTCTAAGCTGCTCCTCTGCAGTAGCAGGCAGTACTTCTGCATGTGTAGTGACATTAGTGTTTATAAATGTTACTATAGTAACTGTATCCGTAGCCACAGGCTGGTAGACTTACTGTTCTGGTTATCTAGTGAGAAGCAAGGTAAAAAGGAAAAAAAGAGACATAGTGTTGTAAGACAGCCGTGCACTTGCGTATTCAAGAAGGAACGGCTGTAAAAGTGTTTTTTGCCTTGATACTAACCAGTGCCTTGCTGCATGCAATACAGCCGTGTTTTTCCCATTAGAACCTCATAAACACACCGTGAAATGTAAACAAATATTCAGGCTTTTAACCAAAGTCAGTATCTGCTTCCTAACAACTTTCATCTTTGATTTTACTTTAATGGAAGTAAAAACTTGTCAGGCTTTTAAGGACCTTTAAGAATAAGGTGAAAGAATAAGGTCATTTGCCTAGGCTGTGACCCTGTGAACACTCACCGGTGCAGCTTCAGACATAAATGCACGCTGAGTGGCCTTAATAATTATCAGTGGAGTTACTCACCTGTGTGAAAATAGTAAACATATTTTCAGAATTGAAACTTGTAATTAATTTATATGTGGGTGTGCAAACCTAATGCTGGGTTAAATATCATTAGCTTACCGCTTAAAGGAGAAGCTGGTGATTTGGAGAGGGAAAAAAAAAACAAAAACCAAAAAACAAAAACATATTGGGGGATGTAAAGGCTACAGCAGCTCCCAGAAAAACTGTGAGTTGATGTTCAGGCATGGACATTAAGCGGTTCATAGGAGCCAATATGTTGTTCCAGACGGGCTCTTTGCTCGTAACATTTGCTACCGAAGAAGTGGGAAAGCTGAAAGTGAAACTAAGCAGTAACAGTTTCATTTTCAAGACCGAGAGGAGAGTAGAAACCTAAGCGGCATAAAAAAATGCAAAGAGGTTCTTAGGTGACTGTTCCCACACAGCACCTATTTGTTATCTTAAAACATGATTCAGACGCTTAACAAAAAAAGTTTAAAAAAATCATTCTCTCTTAAATTTAAGCGAAACCGGATTTTTTTTTTTTTTTTTTTTATTTTTTTTTTCCCCTTTTAATTCGCTGCGAAGCTTGGGGCAGCCGCCGCCGAGCGCAGCGGCTCCTCCACCTTAAGAGTCCGTCTTAAAGCCGGGGGATGGCAGCAGCCATCTTACGGGTCGCTGTCACTGCTGCTGGGAAGCCCTAAGCCAGCCCCGGCCTCCGCCGCGGGGTCCCCGGGGACGGGGACCCCGCGGCGGAGGCCGGGAGGGCAGATCCCGCCCCCCCCCCCCGCCATCAATTTTAAAACCTCAGCCAAAAAAAATAAAAAAAAGCAAACAAACCCAGACTCCCTTTTTCATGAAAATACTACAGCGTTTTCCTGTATTCCTTTCTTTTTTTCCCCCCATCATTTGATGAATATGCTAACTCGCCGTATAACCTTACGCTTGAAAACATCCCCAGGAGCTGAGAAGGTGAGGGATGGGGGGAGACCACAGGGAAAAGTGTTTTCTCCCCCCCCCCCCCCCCCCCCCCAATACTACTCCTAACTTTGCAGAAGTCTGGAGTCATCTTTGCTTGCCCCGTGCAAGGTGGCAAGGCCCTGCGCCTGTGAGAGCTCTTTATATGCTGGGATTCCCTTCCAAACTAATATCGCTGCTTCAGGTTTACACATCAAAGAGCCGTAGATCCCACGCAAACGCCCAGCCTCAGCTTTTTACACCGTGGTGCTGTCGTACAGAATTGCCATTTGTGGTTTCTCACGGCTCAACCGCGTTTTTTACATACATGCAACGGAGCGTAACCGCCTCCAACCCGAAGCACTTGCTTCTGTGCAGAGGGCTCAGTTTCTGTGGCGGGATCATTTACTTAATTTTAGCTTTCAATTAAAAGGTAATCCCTTTAAGACATAAGTTGCTGCTGTCAACGCTTGTTCCTGGACAAAAAAAAAAAAAGAAAAAAAAAAAAAAAAAAAAAGAAGCAAGCCCCAAAAACACTACGCGAGGAACTGAGCAGGGAGTTTCTGAATTCTCCTGCACGTCAAAGCGACCAGCATTTATCTACTGAAAAATTAGAAATCAGCCGGGGGAAAAAGGAATCCTTCAGGAGCGGCCGCAAGCGCGCAGTGGGGAAACACAACAGTTAAGCAAAGTAGCGGCGCGACGCGGGCGAACGGAGGCTGCGGCGGCACCGCGGGCTCGGCGGGCTTCGGGAGCGCGGCCGCCCCGCTCCGCCGCCGCCGGCCCGGGCTCCGCGCGGTGCGCGCAGCCAGCGATGTCGCCTCTTTCACGGGCGGCTCTCCCCGCAGCCTCCCGGGGGGCGGGCTGGCTCCGTGGCAGCTTCCCGCACGCAGCGGGTGCCGCCGCCGCCACCCGCCCCCGCGGTGCGCAGCGGCGGGAGGCGGGTGCCGGCCATTCCACCCACCCCCCGCCCGGCGGGGCAGGAGCCGCCCGCGGAGCGGCGGGTCCCTCCTCCCGCTCCCTCCCCCCCCCGGGGAGCCGCCGGCGGCGGCGCGGTGAAGGGGAGGGTCTAGGGCCGGGCGCACCGCACCGCGCCGGCCGGCCGGACGGGCGGCTGCCGCCGCGCCGCGGGCATGGCGGAGCCTGGCGGCGGCGGGGCCGGGGCGGCGGGCGGCGGCGGGCCGCAGCAGGGCTCCCCGGCCGCCGGTGGGGTGGCCGCCGGGGGGCCGGCCCGCAGCGCCGCCGAGAGCGCCGGGGGGCCCGGCTCGGCGCGCACCGCGGGGAAGAAGGCGCAGCTGCGCGCCGCGCCGCGGGCCAAGAAGCTGGAGAAGCTGGGCGTCTACTCCGCTTGCAAGGTACCCGGCCGCCCGGCCGCGGGCGCCCACCCGCCCACGGAGGGTGGGGATTGACGGGAGGGAGGGAGGGAGGGAGGGAGGGAGGCAGGCGGTGGGGAAGGGCCGTGCCGGGCGGGGGAGGCGGCCCGGCTGCCGCCCGGCGCTCCCCGCGGAAGTGGCCGCTCTGGCGGTGCCGGCGGATCCTGCTTCCCCCGGAGCTTTCCGGCCGGCGGTCGCAAAAATAAACCTGGAACAGCCTCGAAGAGGGGACCGCGGGGGCAGCGCCGCCTTCCTCCTGCTCGAGCCGGGCGGCCGCGGGGGTGCCCGTCCCCGCCGTCGTCCGTCCTTCCGCGGGAGGCGGCGGGCGGGGCGGCTCCTGGTGCCGCCGGTAAGCGCTGGGTTAGCAGCGCTGCCGCAGTAAACATCCCGGCGGGGAGCGGGGACACCCGCCTGCCCGGGGGCGGTGGGGGGGAGGCCCCGGTCCCGGCGAGCGCACCCCCGGCCCCGGGCGGGGGCTGCCTCTGGGCTGGGGCGCGGCGGCGGCGGCCTCGCAGCGCAGAGCCGTTGATACCGCGAAAGCCCCTGCCCCGAGCGGGCACCGTCGCCCGCCCCTGTGGGCAGAGAAGTGGAGGGGCGCGGCCTGCGGGTTTGGGAAAGTTGTGTCCCCGCCGGTCACGGAGCGCCGGCCCGGTGGCCGGGCGGGAGGCGGGCACCGGCGCCCACCTGCACCTTGCCACAGCCGGGATCTCTTCTCCGGCGCCTGCCCGGCGGTCGCTTCTCCTGTGCAGGAGAGCTGCCCTGGTTTCCCCTCCGCCAGCACTTTCCCTCCGCCTGCGGTTCTCTTGGTGGCGGGAGAAGCAGGGCTCGCCTGTTTGCTGGGGACGGAGGGAGCTCGGTCAGAGCTGTCGCTCCCGCCGTCGGAGGCCTGTGGCGACCGGCACTGCCGTCCGTCCTCTGCACAGGCGGAGCAGGGCCGGTGTGCTCGGGGCACGGGCCGCTGGCTCCGCTGCTGCTGTCGGGGCCGTCGCCGGGTGCACAGCAGGTCTGACGTGTTCGCATTGGCGGTGCCGATGTCAAATCCTCTAGTAATGCTGTCAGCGTTGGAAATAGGTCTTTGTGAGAAGTGCGCGTCTTATTTTCTCCGTTCCCTTTGGAGCCTCAAAAGGGCAAATGGTAAGTGAAAGGGCAAACTAAATGCTAACGGACGTGTGAGGAAGCATCGCAGGATGGCTCTGTAGTCCTCCTGTCTGGTGGTGCGAGGAGCTGTAACCGTGTGCTGAAGGCATGGCGCAATGTTGTCCTGTGAGGGCAAATTAAGGAAGCCACGCGCATTTCAATTCCGTAGCTGCTTCCAAATGCACGCGCGCTTCCGCTTCAGCTTTGGTGCGTGCGTGGGACATTGCGAGATTACGCTGGTGTCAGTAAGTTAAAAGACCGGCTAGCGTACTTGACGCTTGCCGCCCTTGCTGCAGGCTGGGTGGCGTGGTTTGAAGCTTTCCCAGTGCCGAGTCCCCTTTGCACCCCCATATTTTAACGTTACCAAGACTTGCTGTTAAATGAAGCTGGTTGTAGGGTGGGTGAGATTTTTACCGGCTGTTAGGAGTGCGTGCGTGTGCGTGTGTGAATTGCTTTCTTCTTCCCTGGTCAGTTCTTTTTTCTTCCCCTGGCATACCTCCAGATGATCTCTGTGAAGGCAAAAGCCTTCTCCTGAGGTGCTTTGCCCCACGGATGTAGCGGTGCTGTGAGAACGTGCAGGCAGCCTTGTCTCCTCCCAAACCTTTTGTTTTTTTCGGGGACTCGGCAGCCCCACACGGGCACTGCCGCCGGAGCTTTGTTGGAAGGCAGACGAGTGCCATTTGAGAGGGGAGGAGAGCAGGCCGCGGCCTGGGGCCTGCCCTTCTTTCCCCTCTCACAGGGCTCCAGTGGTGGGGTACAGTGCGGTGACAGCTTGTACGGGTGGTGCTCTGCTGGGGTGTTCCTCCTGGCCCTCTTCCGTGAGAAGTCCTGGGTTGGCACACCGGTGATGGATGGAGAGGGACCCACGGCCAGGGGCACCCCAGGGCCTCTTCCTCCCGCCAGGACCTAGGCATGGCCACAGCGCTCAACGCTGCTCCGTGTTCAGATTAAAATGCGTAGCCTACTTTTGCTATTTCACTTCAGTAATTCGGTGGCAGGCAGCTTTCAGGTCTCAAAACAGAAGCAGGTAGGCAGACAGGAAGGTCTGCGTAAACTAATCAAGTGGCTTCTCCTGTGGGATAAAGGGGGAAGGATGGCGCAGGGTGGAAGAATGCGTTATTTTTCTTCCTGAACACCTGGCAGGTCCTCCAAAACGACACTGCTTGGCTTGCAACATTAGTCGTTTGCAAGAGACTGCGTGCAGAGTGTGTAATTCTGAACTTTTTCCTACTTTGGGTTGCAACTTCTCTTCCATTTATTTTGCGTTTCTGTGTGTGAGTGCAAAAGAGTGAGAGAAGGCAAACACTCATGCCATCTCCGAGGGGGACATCTGTGTTCGTTCGAGTGGCGGCCATACCTGAATCTTGTGTAAATCTACGTAGAGCTGTACAAGTTGGAGTGCAGAAAATACATAACGGCATCCTTAGCATCGATTGCCTTCTCCCACGTACAATTCATTGCAAAATTCCGCACACAGAATTTATTAGGAACTTAACCTCAGAGATGCTGGGAGCAGCAGAGGCAGGGAGCATGTGTTCGCTGGGGATGAAGAGCAGCAACACAAGAAGATGGAGAGGTTGGTGGCTGTGCAGAGGGTGAGTCTCGCTGGCGACAGCAGAAATGCCAAGCAGAAAAGGGTGGAAAGGCACTGCTCCGTCCCCAAGAGGGACCTCCTGGTCTTTCTTCAGCGATCCCTTTTCTTCACGGGAAACACGGACAAAGGCTGCTGGCAAAGACATCTTCAGCGTGCGCATATTCTGAGCAGAACGCGAGTGAAGTTTAGAGAGCTGCTGCCCAGGCTAGAGGAATGTGGGGTTTGTTTCTTTTTCCTGATAAAGAATTGGGACAGGAGAGTTGTAGCTGTTGAGCCGCTCTGCTTGACTTTTTCCCCTGTGAGAAAAGGTCGGGGTGGAAGGGAGAGAACAGGCTCTTCTGTGTAAAAAAACCCCCTTCTTAAATGCCCACGTTTGGGGGGGGGGGGAAAGAAAGTGCATTCTGAACAATAAGATGTATATAAAGAATTGGCACGGTTTTCACAACTTTTGGAAGTGCACAGAAGTGCTGTATGCTGTGTGGGGTTTTGTATTTAGCACTTGCTATCTCTGTGCATGTATGAATGGCTGCATACATCATTTTGGTTTTGCCCAGTGTGAAATTGAGCATGAGGCATGCGAGCTTGCAGCACTTTTATATAAAAGCAGCACTGTGTGACTTACACACATAAATATATTTAATGAAGATGTAGGAGGGAGTCTCGGCATTTTTTTCCCTATTGGTCTACAGTATGTGAAAATACAACTCTCTCTCCAGTCCCACTGGGAGTTTTTCTTGTAAACAAGTTGAAATATGTACTATTTTGGTACACTGTTTTCTGTAAAATTGTTTATTTCTCATTATATATATATATATATATCTTACAGTAATGCCTGGATGCTTGTAATTAGAGCCCAATAGCATGAGACATTTGCACAAGTAGCAGGGAATAGTGCCTCCTTGAAGAAAGACTTTGTGCTTGAGATAAACAAAATGGACAGAGAGTGAGAAGGGTTATGATGAGATGACTTGGCCAAGGCCCTGCAGCAGGTGAGTGAGTGGCAGAGGTTGAAGTAAAATCTGGGTCCCAGGCTCCAGACAAGCTGCTGACCCTTGGTAGAGGCACCACTTACCACTTTTCATCCTAGAGCGACCTCTATGCAGTTTTCCTGCTCCTACACATAAAAAAAGAGTTCATAGGGTAAATATGTACCACCATTTCCGTAATGAAATTTTTTTTTCCCTGACTTTTGTAAGGCAGATAAAGATGAGGCAGACTTGGCTGTATTACTGCTGGATTCTGTATAGTGTGAGTACAGGTCCCTGAAGCTCAACTGGAAATGTGTTAAAGTTGTTTTCTGCAGAAGTGGATAGGAGACATACAAGACATCTAAAGCTTTCTTATGATCATTTTCATAGTGGGGTGAGTCTGTTTTACAATGTCTTACAGGCCCAATTAAAGCATCTTCCTTTAAATAGGAAATCCACCATTAACTTTACAAGGTGGGAATTGGGCCCCTATAGTTAATAAAAGCTTTATATGGTAGCCTACTTCTATTCTGTAAGTGAAACTGGAAAATACAGGGAATAAAATACTTGGATGGATTAATAAATGAAGAACATGTCCTTAGAGCTGAACATAGAATTGCTTATTTTGTATCGTTAAAGGTAAATGGGTCAGCTAATTTCCTGATACGTACGAGTGGCTCTCCAAGCAGTGTCCAACTGTCTGGTTGCAGGGTACTAGACATCTGAGTAGAAAAAAATATGTATTTTAAATTAATCAATGTATTTCTTATGGTTTGTGTGATGGTCTCTGTTAAAAGCATCAATTTGAGATTATTGCTTGCAGGAAAAAACTTATAGGGTATTTTACACGGCTTTTGTGTTGGGAGGAAGAATATTTTTTCTAGAGTAATTATACTTGCTGGAAATAGAAACATCTGTAATGTTGTGTATATACAATCTGTTGAGTCTGCTTTGCATCTCAGTTACCAGACAGGGCAACCTGTATGATTTTGAGTTGGAAATAGAGCCCAGCACAACAGCTGTTTTGAAACTCAGTTTTAAGACTGTTGGGGTCTTTTACTTTGTAATTAAGTTCGCTTGAAGTTTGCAGGTTCCTACGCTCATTTCACTATCTGAAAAGGGGAGGAATGTTTTAGTCCATAAGTCGCTGTAAAATTCTTCGTTTTTTCATTATTAGACACACACCTGAAACCCACTTAAACGGGGCCGAGATGTGCAATGTTGTAACTTTCAGGTGTTTCCTTTTTAATTAAAAATGCTACCACCCTGTATTAAAACGTGCTGTATGTTTTTCACTGTCCATTTTTGACCAGCTATCGGTATATTCAGTATTTTAAAGGAAACAGTAACTTGAGTTTGCCCAGAGTTGCAGTTTTCACTGCCCAGAGCTACCAGACAGTTTGATTTCCCACCTTGTAACGCTCCACCTAACATGGAAGGGGTCAAAAAAATGATTGAAATTATATTTTACAATGCAAAATGGACATTATTTCTGCACTGGGTTTTTTGGGGGGTAGGGGGGTAGGCAACAGTGTGTAATTGTTGGGTTTTATTATATTGCATGCATCCAGTTTTATTAAAAACTGCAATGAAGATGCAGTGTTTGTGGTCCCTGGGCCTGCAAAGATGATAGTCGTTACTTTGCAGGCTTTCAGTACGTCCCCAACTTTCTCCAGTGGCTTTATCAAAGCTCTGCAGATGTCCCAGAAAACAGGACTTCAAGGGCTGGATGTACTAGTACAAATGCTTCTTTTCCTTCCTCCCCTGAAAACTGTTTTGATCTTAAATTAAGTTTTTGCAGAGGTGAAGTCATACTTTATTTTCTAATGAAAAGCAGATGAGTGACATTAAAAAAAAAGGAAGAAAGAAAGGATTGAATGAACAAAACGCTGTGGAAGACTTAAAACAACTCAGCAATTTAAGCCACTGAGGAATGCACATTGCGTATTCACTGCAAAATACATGCACTGTCAACATCTACAATGAAAGCTTAGTTTTAAAGAGGACCTTTTCGGGTTGGGCTTCCCCTTGGTTAACAGAACATTTATGGCGATTCTGGTGTTCTGTAGAGAGATTAACAAAAAACCCCACCCTACTAGTTGTTTGAGAAAGGTCTCTGGAATAATTTGAACACTACAAATTAACAGCTGCTTCAGAAAGATCGAACAAGGAAATACTACTGAGGGCAGAAGAAAATCTGCCGTTTAGCATGCTGTTTTTATTCTTCTGTGGGTGGGTTGATACTTACTTTTGGCAGTTTAACCGAGTTGTTATCACGATCCGTACATCTGTTTGTTTGCATCTTTGCTGTTAATTATTGTGTGACACTAAAGTTTGTGTAGTTACTCACTGTTTATAGTTCTTAGGCTTGATAGTAAACACTATGTGGTGAGCTTCTGTGAAATACTGCTTCCACTCTGAGAAAAAAATTCTCAAAAAGCTTGTGCCTAGTTTGAGGGGGCTTTTTTGGACATGTGTCGTTGTGGTATGATTTAAGGCAATTAATAATAAGCATGATATTATGTCAGTAATTTACAGTGTTGAACATTTGTCTGGACAGCTGCATGGGAAGGATCAAATCTTACTTCCCTAAAATAACATTCAATCAATTTTTGTTTGAGAACTTTTTTACAATTGTCTCTTGAATTTTCTTTGGCAATAATCTCGTTTTCTGACAGTTTTTTCCGTGACAGTTTCCCTATCCTTGTCTTAACTGCAAAAACTTTCATGGCAACGTTGCCTCTCCCACAAAGCAAGTGTGGATAGCTTATTTGGCATTGGTTTCGTCTAGCTCAGAACGCTAATTGACAGTGGGGTTTCACATCATCTCACAGATGTTCAAAGTCCCCGCACCAGAGCAATCCTTCGTTCGTGGGTGTCACTCAATCACTGATCTCTCTTTCTAGTCATTAAACTTTAAGAGGTCCTGTAGGTCTGGATAACAAACAAAAGTAAAACTGGCTCAACGCCTGTGAAACTGTGAGAGACGGTTTCTGCTGTAAAATAACATTAGGCCTTCTTCACTTCCCTGCCAATCATATTACTCATAGAAGACATGATAGAGAAATAACATAAAATTCACCATAAGCCCATCCAGACTGCATTTTATGAGACTTGAAAAAAATTTAAAATGTTTTAATCTTCCCCCCATTTCATGCTGAAGCCTCCCCGATGCCACATGATAAATAGAAGGGGCGGCAGGCAGCCTGCGCCCACGCAGCCAGCTTGGACAGCCAGGGGGTTCGGGCGGCACGGGTTGTCCCCTTGCCAAGAGAAGCCTGTGGAAGTGCTTTCGCTGGGCACTTGCAGGTGGGTTTCTGAGTCATCTTGGTGGTGGCTCCAGCTGCTGAAAATGCAACTCGTACCCGTTGGTGCCTGCCAGACCGCCCTGGGCGCAGGCAGAGGCCGTGGCACCTGGGGCCAGCAGCCCAGCCGGATAAATACTTAAGTGTTAGAGACGGTAAAAACATCATCATGTGGTGCTCAGTAAACTGCAGGCAGCGGTTTTCTTGGTGCTCAGGTTGCTGAATATTGAAATTAGTTTGGAAGAACAATTTACCATCAATCTACAAAGCTGTCAGTCTTAGGAGCTGTCAAGCTGTGATCCTTTCTGCTTCTCCTGGGTGCTTCTTCCCTAGGTAAGATGGGATTTTGAAATATAAAAGGAAAATGAAATAGGTTCCTGAAATAGATTGCATTAAATATATTCAGAATTGGTTTTGAAAAATGACACATTAGTGCTGGATATATTAACATCACAATTTTTCCTACTAAGGTTGTTTCAGTCATAAATATTATGCAGCAGTTGGCAGCGTTTCCTCACTGAGGTCTTGGCACTGCAAATTCATGAATATCTTGTTACGGCTCAGTGCACAGATATCTCTGAACAGTAGAAAAGCACGCTTTCCTTCCGATTAGATCTTCAAATAGGAGTATGAATGGTGTTGGAAGTACTTTACCATCAAAACGACTAAGATCTTTTTGCATATGCAGAAGAAAACCCCCTTCTGTAAAGCTGCTCTTTGAATAACTAGAATCGGGACCTTGAACATCTGGGCAATTTGAGACATGATTACCAAAGTCACAACCTCTCCCTTCATGGTCACCCATTTTAGCTGCAGTCTATTGGTGGTGTTTCACACTCTGCGAGCGTAAATAAACCTTCCAGGGTAAGCAGCGGGTTGCATTGCTAATGTCACTGTGTCACTGTCTTTGGCATCCGTTGCTTTTGTGGCCGAGCTTTGCTTTGGACAGCTTTCCCCAATAGTGCAGTTAGTGTTCGCTTCTTTTAGTATTTAGTTAACGCTGCTTGGGTTGTCACAGGCTTGATTTTAGTTGCGTGATTCCTTGTTGCCGGTATAGCTGCTAAGGCAGTGATAAGTGTGTTGTTGCCTGTTAGATAACCTGTTTAAATCATTAAAACGGTGTCGGTGGCAGGATCTGTACATGTTGGTATACCAGTAAATGTTTGAATACTTGTTTCTCTAGAGTGAGGGCTTTCTGTAAAGGAACTAGCCGGAGTTCGTGTATGTATTTTTCTGAGCACAGTTTGCTTACCAGAACTGCGTTCATCTCTCTGTTTGGGGTAGTGCTCTATTTCTGATTCTTTCTAGAAAATAAAGTCTAGCTGTGTGGTAGATAAAAAAGCAAAACCAAACAAAGCAACAGCGACAAAACACCCCAAAAATGCCCCCCCACAACATCGAAACAAACCGAACCCCCAACTTACAATTAATAACGTTACTTCTTGCTGCTTTTGAAGTAGCGCGGCTTCAGAAAGTTCCTGTGTTTCCCAGCGTTGATCGATATCCCTTTGCTTTGGTTTCAGGCCGAGGAATCGTGTAAATGCAATGGCTGGAAGAACCCCAACCCGCCTCCCACGCCGCCCCGGGCAGAGCTGCAGCAGGCGGCCGTCAGCCTCGCTGAGCCCTGCCGCAGCTGCAGCCACGCGCTGGGTAAGATTTTGCCTTTCTCCTGCAGTCCGCGTGCCCGTGCCCAGAAATCTCTGCTCTCGCCCGACGGAAGTCAAGGTGCCACGCCGAGACCTAGAAATGGGGGTTACGATTGGACGTAGATGTCAGTAGCTTAGGTTAAAATGTGTCGAAATATCCTGAAATGAGTTTTGAAGAAATCGAACTAAGGTACAACTTCTAACAGTCCAGACGTTCTAAGTTGTTAAAATGCAAAAGTGCCGTTAAGCTACCCATAACAATTTTAATACTTTGTGTAACATATGCATTAACCTCACATGGGTTTATCTGTAGGCTGCCTTAGTTACAACGTGAAGGACTCTCTCCTGTAGGCTGTGTTATGTTTTCTTACTGTAGAATAAAATATAAAATATTCTTGAACATTGCTAAAGCAGGTACTCTGGCCTACCAAAAGAACCTGGCCTTTTCTGTGTCACAGAAAATAATACTGGGGTTGTAAATCTTAGTATTATCTAAGTTATTGTGCAGACAGCTTGCATATCTTGGAAGCAACAGCCCAAAATTCACTTTAAATACTGTTGTGGGGTTTGTTTTGTTGTTTTTTTTTTGTCCTTCAGACTAATAATAAATAATGATTTGTTACCCACTGTTGTGATTTAACCCCAGCCAGCAACTAAGCACCACGCAGCCACTCACTCCCTCCCCTCCCACTCAGTGCAGTGGGGGAGAGAATCGGGGAAAAAAAGTAAACTCGTGGGATGAGATAAGAACAGTTTAATAGAACAGAAAGGAAGAAACTAATAATGATAATGATAATAATAACAATAATAATAAAATGACAATAATAATGATAATAAAAGATTGGAATATACAAAACAAGTGATGCACAGTGCAATGGCTCACCACCTGCCGACCGATGCCCAGTCAGTTCCCGAGCAGCGATCTGCGCCGCAGGCCACCTCCTCCCAGTTTATATACTGGGCATGACGTCCCATGGTATGGAATACCCCTTTGGCCAGTTTGGGTCAGCTGCCCTGGCTGTGTCCCCTCCAACTTCTTGTGCCCCTCCAGCCTTCTTGCTGGCTGGGCATCAGAGGCTAAAAAATCCTTGACTTAGTCTAAACACTACTTAGCAACAACTGAAAACATCAGTGTGTTCTCAACATTCTTCTGGTTACTGAATCCAAAACATAACACTATACCAGCTACCAGAAAGAAAATTAACTCTATCCCAGCTGAAACCAGAACACCCACATAGCCTGAAAGAGTGGTGAATCACTGTATTATTTTTTAAAAAATTTATGCTTATCCAAAATAAAAGCCGATGACTTTTTCTGTATAAGTTAGCAAATATTGAATAAAAATTGAGCTAAAATGAAATTCAGAACTAGTTGAAAAGAAGCAGTTGATATTTTTTGTTGATGTCCAAAACTTAGGACAGTGAAATACGAGAAAGGAAATCTAAAACCTTCACAACAGATCATTTTTTTTTTTTTTTTTTACTTTTGAAAATAAGACTGTCCTTTGTGTGGAATACTTCTTTTTTAAATTGGGATTTATTTCTATTTCTGCTCTCTTTTCTTTTTATGCTGTCATTACATTTGATCTATTTTTGGGCTTTTCAGTAGATTTCTTTCCTTTCCTGATAGCCCAAATCTCTGGGTTTGCTTGCAGAAGGTTAACAAGTACATAGTATCACAGAAAGTTTGGTCGCTTTAGCCAGGGTAGTTTCAACCTTTCATCACGCAGCTTCTCTGTGCTGCTTTTGGTTATGCAGTTAGGGTAGCTTGTATTACCCATCCCTTTCATTCCTGGCCTTTGAAGAAAGAGTTTTTTTGGGGGAGGCAGTTTGGTTGGTTTTTTTCTTCTCTTTTTTGATCTTATGAGATGTGTCTGTCAGTTCCCTGTTCTTCAGCAGAATTTGTACGTGGCTATGTATTTTGTAGAAAAACTCTGCTCTTCTAAAGGCTGAGACTGTTTTTGGTCTTTTAAAAATCTTAAATCGCTTGTAAGCGAGGGAACCAAGAAAAACCAGTACCGTAAAACCAGTACCAGTGAAATTGTACCTTATGGGGCAAACTGTATTTTTATTTATTGCTGTTTTTAGAAAAGGTAAAGTTTCTTATTCTGATGGCTGCAGCTAATGACTGAAATGAGTTGCTGTCTGCTTCCTCATACTACTGGCAAAAAAAAGTCTTTCAGCACTGTTTTCCAAGATAATTTTCCTATTCATCTCCTCTAAATTAGTATGTTCGTGCTGAATGCCTTTAAAACCAGACTGACCACAAGTTGTGCAGGCTTCAGGTCATCACCTGCACTGCATTTTCTCTTCCTCAGAGAGCTGCTGAAATAGCTATGTAGAAATTCCTGTACTGGTTAAAGCCAGACCTGATGTAAAATGGAGGATATTAGGGTTTTTTGCCTTTTTTCATTTATTATTTTTTTCCATAGGTAATCCTAGACATTAGTCTTGCTTGAGATGTCTCTTTTTGGGGGTGTGGTTCAATCTTCCAGCCAGTGCATTTTTGGTGCATAAATCTGTCTGGTGGTGCATATTAGCTTATCGAGCTTATTTCTGTCTACTTACCTACAACTCCTGTTCTTCTATTTGTGGCTCAGCCCCACAGCGAGGCTCAGTACGGGGTTTTTAATGAATATTTCTTTTATTTGGGTGGTGTATTGGGTCACTATCATAAAAGTGTGAAGTGGTGACCGAATTGGGTGCTGGGAGAACTCATTATCCACCAGCCTCAAGACCAGGTGTTATGTAGTCAGAGGCTCTTTTCTATTTTATATTGGATTGGTTTCACAGGGTGCATTTTCCTGTTGGTAAACATTTTCAGTTTTGAGTCACTTTTAAAACTAGATAATTAATTAACGTGTTAGTACACTATATACACACTCAGTCTCTCTTTTTTTTCCCAGCACTGTCTTCAGTTCCTGCTATGTACCTTCATGTAGTGGATTTGGGTATTTCTTGGTTTGCCTGTCCTACATGCATTACTAGTGTTTTTATGTACAGACTGACTTTGAGATAGACTGTGGACATGTTCCTCATTAATCTGTTTTCTCACTGCTCCTAATTCATACATGAAAGTACTTGCTTATTGAAGTTGCACAACTAAAATAATTGACTTGCTATTTTTCAGGTCTTCATGTCATTGAATTGGCCTTGCTCTTTCTGTTTGCTTTCTTCTGCATGCTGTAGCAACCTATACTTGTGATTTTTTTTAATTTTCTTTTTTAAATTACTTTTGCAAGTGTAACAGCAGCTGAGGAAGGGTGTACCAGTTGGGCAATGTGGACGAATGGGACTGTGTAACTCTAGTCAAGAGTAACGTAGTATCTGATGTCAGTGTACTAAAGCTTTGATTTTAATAAAAGGCTTACTAATGACCATAAGAATTTGGGAACGGGCTGTGAATATCTGAAGAAAGATAGTTTGTTGGGCTGGTGTACAAACATTGGTGACTCTACAGTAAATGGTAACTGGTAGTAAATACATGCTGGTAATACACTTATGCTACTTTTAGATTCATTGTATGGGTAATAATTCTCTAGTTTAATATAATGTTTAAATATGGTCACTAAGTAGTCAAGGTAACTTTCAGTATTGTTATGGACACTGCGTGGAGATGGCTTCTTATGCTGATATTTTAGTCATTTGTTAGCTGAGTGCAAGGTTTCTTTAGTATTTTATCAATTTTTAATGAAATGCTCATCTAGGAGGATATTTATTACTTTTACAGGGTCAGAACAGACAGCTGGGAATATTAAACCTTCATATCTGGCTTAAGGACAGAAATGAAACGGTTTTATTCTGCCCAGAAAGCTGAATATTTATTCTTAAAGAAAGCTCATGATGGCATTCCCCTTTCAGAACTTAAGACGCTATATTATAAATGTTCATTTAAGTGGAAACAATTGCTGGCATCTTTTTAATGTTCTGAGCTACGGTGTCCTTTTTACTTGAAGCTGCACAAATTTATTGAATTTAAATGTTTTGGCAGGTGTCATACCAAACTTCCCAAAACAAACCATATTTGCTGGGTGGCCGATAAATATGATTGTTTTCAAGTCAAGTGTTATTTCTCCCCACGTCCTCCCCCACTAAGGAATCAGATTTATGTGGAAAATTTCTCACCAGTCCTAATCACATTGGCATATCTAAGATAACGTAATACTTATCTAAGAAGTAAATATTGATAAATGTTATTAAAATACAGAAAAATTAATATGCCTAACCTTTTAAATACTTTTCCTTTTCTTTTAATGGGTATTTTCTGTCCTTTCAGTGGAAAAGATATGCTTACCATGTACATTGGGCTGGAGTCAGCGAAGATCATTGCTTTTTGTAATGCAAATACCTTCTTTCTGGGAATCGACTGTTTTAAATTGCCTTCTCTCTTCCCGGGGCCAGTTCTTCAAACCAGCTTGAAATGAATGTCCCGCTTCATGCATACAAACCTCAAGCTTTTGAAAATTACAGATGTGGAACTGTATTTACCTTTGGAGATGATAAAAGGGAGTTTTTCACTTGGAAATTGGGATACATTGAAAGATGCTTTTTTGTAAAATTCTGAACAAATAAGCATGTACGATCTGCCAAAGATTTGTTAATATAGTGTGCACAAAGCACAGTTTGACCTTAGATAATGTGAAAGTAAGAGACTTAGCCAATAATGCCCAGTTTATAACAAAAAGCCTATTTATGGTGCTGGGGGTTTTTTTGTTTTTTTGTTTTTTTTTTTTTAACCTTCACAGAATAAGGCGGTACTTCCATCAACACCTGGATTACCTAATTTATGGGAATTATGGATTTATTTTCTTTAGTCAAGAAACCTTGTCTCAAAAGCATAGGTCTTCGATAAAAATGTACATAGTTAGTTATATATTGCAACGTATTAACACAGACAGGACTTGTGTGGTCTGTTATAATGTTAACAGACGCTGTGATTCCAACCAGCCGTTGTTTGTCTGCTGTGGGAATTACTACCCCTGGACTACCTTTACAAATTGCTCTGATGTGACACATATTTCAGTTACCTCTGATAAGATATTCTGTTTAAATAGGTTATTACAGGATCAGTGCCTTTACTATTACGGCTTATTTTGAGATATCCTGGGGAATACTAGTGCTATTGGCTCTCTCAGTAGGCTTTTTACAGGTTTGGGTTTTTATTTCGTTTAGCTGCTCATGTTTCTCACCTGGAGAATGTGTCTGAAGAAGAAATGAATAGGCTCCTGGGGATTGTGTTGGATGTGGAGTATCTGTTCACCTGTGTCCACAAAGAAGAAGATGCAGACACCAAGCAAGTTTATTTCTACCTATTCAAAGTAAGCTGAACTTGTGTGTTCTCAGGTTTTTCACTCTCTCACACATAAGCCAATTCCACTGCCCCTCATGCATGTATTGGCTTTATCTGGTGAGATTTTTTTCCTCTAGTGTGATGCTCTAGTGGCTAAGTATGGACTAGACGTTCTGGTAATTGCAATGTACCGTGTCTTACTCCAAAAGTCATCCAGCTGACTGAGGAGTTGTCCCCGAGTCCCATCTAAAAACTGCACAACTTGCAAGCCTTAACCTCTTCACTTACACATTGGGAAGCGTCAGTTGACATAAATGCTAATTTAGCTTCCTGCATTTGCTCAGAGAAGCCTCTTACATGCATTTCAAAGAGGGTGAATTCACAGTGAAGTTTAGTAGCTATAAATTTAGATGACTAAACAAACTGATATATAGCCAGGAGATTTTTCAACACTGCAGTGTGTTGTGCACCTGTGACTTCCATTGACCCTATGTATGCAAATATGCTAATTTTAAAAAATTTGTGTATTTTTAACAGCTTTTGAGGAAGTGCATTTTACAGATGGGAAAACCTGTAGTAGAAGGATCTTTGGAAAGTCCCCCGTTTGAGACACCTAGCATTGAACAGGTAAACAGTCAACACATGGGTTTGGTTGGTGTGTTTGTTTTCTTTTATTTGGTAGGGTTTTGGGGGTTTGGTTTGTTTGGTTTGGGTTTTGGATTTTTTTCTTTTTCTTTTCTTTTTTTTTTTTTTTTTTTTTTTTTTTTTTTTTGTATTTTGTAAATATAGGCACTGGTTTTGAAAACATGGCATTTTAGGCAGTTTGCAGATGTTCCTCTGTATTACTTAGGACAAAGTAGGGGACTGTAGGAGACTTTTGCTGCTGTTTCTCCTTTAGTGTTGGTACAATAGTTACATTATTTGACTTCTCTCATCATTCATCTTAGGCTTTAATGAAACTGACTTTTATTGTGGTTTTAGAGAATTAACTTAAAATACTACTTTTATGTGTGGCAGTTCTAATCTTTCTTTCTTTGAAGTGATGAAGAATGCTGTTGAAGTTTTGAAATCCAATATTAAAATGACACTTGTCTTCTGTAAATCAGTGAAAATGTTACAATCCAGTGAGATCATAGCCTTTTCTTTCAAAGGGTACACAACAAAAACCAAAGCCAAAACCAAAGAATAACTGAGGCTTTTGTAACTCAGTGGATAAAGAACATATGACAAATTCAGATTTTGGTTAAGCAAGCTCCTGAGAATGCACTTTTGGCACACAAGTGGGCCCATTAGCTCCAGTGAGACTATGCAGAGGCTCACATACCTCCCTGAAACAGGAGCTCAATGTTTTCCCATCAGTGGATGAATGGATGCTCTACTGTTAAACAGGATATTTTAAATATGAAGACTGTTATGTGTAGTAATTATTTCCTTGCTACTCTGACTTACAATTTAGGAAAATCAGAACCCTTTCTTGCTGAATTTCTGGGAAGTCTTCACCTTAAGTTCTCCTTTAGTTTGAGTATAAACAAAGATATGTAACCTCCATACTAAAAAGGTTTTGTACAATGTAATTTTTTGTCATATTCTTCATACTGTTCAATTTGCTGAAGAAAGTAAATCATAGAGATGAAACAGTAATTCTTCTTACAGTTTGTTTTAAAATAATTTTCCCTTAAAATGGACCGATATTTTCAATTCTGTTTTTAGCAGTTCAGTAACTCACACAAAATTGTTATTGTAAAAATAAAGAAGTATTATAATTGATTTAAAATAGATATGTATTCCAGCACTTTTAGTCACACACTTTAACTATCTTCAGTAGGTTTTTTTAAAGTGGACAGTATACAAAGTGCAACGAGGGGATGGATGTACTTGTGAAATATTGGCACTTCTTGAAGAAACAATGTGATGTGTAGACGCAAACTTAACTGGAAGTGCACAAGCCCTAGTCTGCTATTGTCATGGTTTAGCCTCAGCCAGCAACTGAGCACCACGCAGCCACTCACTCACTTCCCTCCCACTCAGTGCAGTGGGGGAGAGAATCGGGGAAGAAAATAAGTAAAACTCATGGGATGAGATAAGAACAGTTTAATAGAACAGAAAGGAAGACACTAATAATGATAATGATAACAATAACAATAATAATAAAATGACAATAATAACAATAAAAGGATTGGAATATACAAAACAAGTGATGCACAGTGCAATGGATCACCACCCACTGACCGATGCCCAGTCAGTTCCCGAGCAGCGATCCGCACCACAGGCCACCTCCTCCCAGTTTATATACTGGGCATGACGTCCCATGGTATGGAATACCCCTTTGGCTGGTTTGGGTCAGCTGCCCTGGCTGTGTCCCCTCCCAACTTCTTGTGCCCCTCCAGCCTTCTTGCTGGCTGGGCATCAGAAGCTAAAAAATCCTTGACTTAGTCTAAACAGTGCTTAGCAACAACTGAAAACATCAGTGTGTTCTCGACATTCTTCTGGTACTGAATCCAAAACATAACACTATACCAGCTACCAGAAAGAAAATTAACTCCATCCCAGCCGAAACCAGGACAACTATTGAAAAGCAGCTGGAGAGCTGATACTTGATGTACAGAGGAAATAAATCATGCAGCATGGTTGTCAGCAAAATTGTGCGTATGTGAGCGTAGAGAAGAAAGCCTACTGGATCTTTCTTTGTTCCCTGCCAAAGTTTTTCACTTTGAGAAGCAAGGGAAAATAAAGAATTTTCCATCTGTCTCTTTAAGTCAGCTGTTGGAGGTGGACAGAATAAAAACATCTGGATGTACCTGCTCCTGTGTACAGGGGAGCCAGCTTATGGCAGCTACATGAGTAACTGAGCAAGGAGTTAATGGTCTCTGGTTTTTCTTTTCTTTCCCATGTAATGCAAGTTCAGGGTTAATAAACATAAAATGAGGAATGTTCGAGGACACTCCGACAAAAATTATGGCAAAATAATTAAACATAATTTTCTTCTGTTTTAAGGGTGTGAATAATTTTGTGCAGTACAAATTTAGCCACTTACCCTCAAAGGAAAGGCAAACAATAGTGGAACTGGCTAAAATGTTTCTGAACCGCATTAACTACTGGCACCTGGAGACACCTTCTCAGCGCAGACTAAGATCACCCAATGACGATATTGCGGGTTATAAAGTGAATTATACCAGGTAATGCTGCTTTTGCTTGTTACAAGTCTTGCTTACAAATGTGGCCGGTACATGCTTCAGGAATACACCAATACCTGTACGCTGTAGGTGCACCTCGTGGATTTTTGCAGTCATAGAGTTTATATGAAAACCTGAGGATTTTAGTGAGATTATGTCAAGAGTTTCGCATGCATCCCTGCGTTTTGAGAGGTGTGCTTTATCAGCCAAGAACAAGGAGTAGAGGTTGTGAACATCTGTCTCTACCAATGCTTGTGCACGTCCTGTGTTTGCAAAGTTGCTCTCAGTCTTCTTAAGATACGAGCCTCATGTAAGATCCTTATTTCATCTACTAAAAATTTAGGCAATTTGTTATTCAACTTAGAAAGAAGATAACATTAACCATTGTAAAGCGTCACAGTTTGAAAAAAATCGGAAGATTTGAAAAATTAAAATAATTTTGTAAGTGTTTGAATGCTAAATGGTGAATAGATATTATTAGGTTCCTTAAAATAATAGTTGTCGTTATGACCTTTTAAGACATTGTCAGAATTCGAAGGAATAGCGTAGTCACTGGGGGAAGAAGAGCTGGGATAAAAAGCCGTGTCCCTTTTAACTTTGCTTTTCTAACAGCAGTGCAACGCCTTTGTCGGTTAGCAGGGTTGAGGTTCCTGCTGGTGCGGGCAGCAGTTAACGTGCCGCCGGTGAGCGCAGGCAGTGGTTAGCCCGTCTCTCTCTGTCAGCACCCCTGTTCCTGGGAGCTGCCAGGGACGCTCCTCCTGGCTGAGGGGGATCCCCGCCTTCTGCCCGCTTTCCTGGGGAGCTTTCCTCTGGCAAACCTCGGCTCTGTGAAGGGAGAGCAGCAAACCTTGGCGTGAGTTGAGACCGTGGCTGGTGACACAGCAGACTGTGCTGCGTCTGTGTCCGACCAGGATGCTCTCGGATGATCTGCCACCTCAAAGAACCACCTGGCGTGAAGGACAGTTACTGATAATCCATGGGGCTCCTAACACCATGTTTGGTGGCTCTTTGACCTCCAGTTGTTTGTGATACTGATGTCAGATAGCCAGGGTTGACTGGAGTCGATTTTTGTTAGGAATCAATAGCTAGCATTGGCTCTGGTCGGTGCCTTTTGCCGTTAATCATTTTGTCGCTTGTGGCTTCTCAAACCTCCCTAAGGTTCCCTCAAACCTCCCTGCCGGCAGTCCCTAAGGTTCCCTCCGACCCAAAGTGCCGCCTCTCCATCTGATCTAACCTGTCGTGAGCTTCTCCCCTCCTCAGCGTTGGAGGCGCTGCTCGGGGTGCTGAGGAAGCCGCTGTGCGCCATGGGTGCACCTCCTGAATTCTTGCAGTCGCCGACTTCGTTTGAAAACCTGGTGATCTGAGTGAAACCGTATCAGTTCCACACGCATCCTTGTGTTTTGAGAGGTGTGCTTTGTCAGCGAAGAACAGGGAGTGGAGGCCTGCGAACAACTGTATCTCACAATGCTTTTGCAACTCTTGTGTTTGCAAGGATTAAGACGCAAGGGTTTGGGGGAGGATTTTGAGACAGGCTGTACTTTGGGTCTGGATGAGAAAACCCGTGCAGGATCCAGCACAATCTGTTTGCGTCCAATTCTTAACATTGTTGAAGCTTTCATAATGGTTGTGGTCTGATTCTGCTAAAGCTACAGATACCATTGACTCTTCACGTAGAAGCAGATACTGAAATCTTGTTTATAAAATTAACAGATATCATGACCTACATAGTCAGTGTACTCCTGATTTACCTCTTCAGTACCATGATCCCTTTTCCAAGATGAGTAACACGACATGCTATATTTTCATATGTATTTCTTAATGCAAAACTCATTTCTGAGGGAGTTACTGGTAAATGAAAGAGTATCAAGACGGGGTGTAATGGGAAGAAGCCAGCTGATGGGAAACCGGGGTGGGAGTCCAGTTGGATTGGGGTGGAGCTAGTTGAAGCCGTCACCCTTTTTGCGTCTATGTGGGGAAATGTAGAAGTTTAAACAGGGGAAAATGGTCCAGGCTAAGGGTCTTTGGAGTCGCAGGCAGGAGATGTGGATGGCTGAACGAATGAGCTGTAGAGAGAATCCCTGACATCGACATGAATTTTATGTGATCTATGATTATTGTCTGGAACAGGAGCACTTTGTTGAAGCTAGACTGCAGAGAAAAAGAATATATGGAGACTTAAAAGTACTTGGCTGTCATTTCTTTAAAAAACTGGGCAATATAAACGCTGTTTAACTCTGTCCAGAGTTGATGTGGGACGATTTATATGTTCCTATAGCTCTCAGCTGTGTTATAAATGATGTGGGTAGTGGTTTTATTGCATTAATTCATATGTTAGATGGTGATAATTATCTGGCTTTTTTCCCCTTTACAGGTGGCTTTGTTATTGCAACGTCCCTCAGTTCTGTGACAGTCTACCTCGGTATGAAACCACCCAGGTTTTCGGTAGGACACTGCTTCGCTCCGTTTTTACTGTAATGAGACGGCAACTGCTGGAGCAGGCCAGGCAAGAAAAAGACAAGCTTCCTCAAGAGAAACGAACACTGATCCTCACCCATTTTCCAAAGTAAGGGGTCGCAATGTGCCTGCATTCAAGGTTAACCAGTAGTGTGCAACTTTGGCATAGAAATGGAAAAATTACCTGCAGCTTAAAATAATTTCTCCTTTTACTCAGTAACAAGTAGATACTGCAGCTTTCTTTTCTGCCATAGCTTGAACTAGTGTATTTTATGTACACAACAGCTTGTTTTGCTTTGTCCTAGGGCTTTACTTTATAGAAAGGATTATTCATTTTGCTGGGGGGATTGTGTTTATTGCCTATTAGCGGGTATTGTTGGTCACTTACTTTTTCTGCAGTCCGTGGAAGCAGCATACGTCCAGATCTCCAAAAACGTATGCTCTCTTCTGCTTTTGTGGTGGAGCAGTAAAAAAGGGAGTGTTGTACTGGAGTTTATATATACCTAAGAATTTCAGTTTAATTCAACATTGTAACAGGGAACAAAGTAGTCACCCCACCCCCAGAAGAGATGTGTTCACTTGACAAAAAAGAGAATAGTCAGTATAAAGCTGCATCGGTGAATCCTAAACTCATTAATTTCATATTGAGTACCTGTTCCAGTACTGGAATATTGATGATGATCTCTCACAATTAAACAACAATAATTACATGTTGGGGTATGTGGGAGAATGACTTGTCTCAAAACATGCTCAACTTTGACAGTCTTTAATATTAAACATTTTACTGGTGGTTAAGGGTGGTGGTGGTGGTGACAAGATCATTCATTGTATGCTTCCTGTTGAAATAGTGTGTCACTTCAAAAATATCCTTATTTTGTGAGGGTGGCTTGGCTGTCTAGCCCCTATCTTAAAAGTCTGTCCCTCCTAACAACAAAGGAACTGAACCTACAGGAGGCCTGGTGGCACAGCTGCTAGGCAAGCTACTGTCTGGGGCTAGAGTTGGGTTAGTGCTCAGGGGAACGATAAATACGTGAACTCTCCAAAGCTGGATAGAACCAGGATTTGTTGCTCCTACTATTATGAATAGTGCCTTTCACCACTTTGAAGAATGTAAACTGTTTCTGGGGTAGACTGTCATGGATACAGGAACGTTTGTGTGTATCTGGGAGTAGGATCATGATCTGGCCCTGAAATAGGTATAAAAAAGGGTTTAACACCACATGGACACAAGGAGCAAATTTGCAGAGGAAGAAGGCGTGCACACACCCCTATGTTTCTACTGCCTTTTACAGCCCAGATAAGTAATTTGAAAAGCATTATTATTCACTGCAGTTCCTTTTCATATTCTGCTGGGGAAAAAAAGAAAGGCAAGCACTGTTTGCTGATGATCTGTGGGAAATATGAATAACGTTTTAAATCTTTTATGGGCTGTACTTGTCTGAAGCATTTGTCTCTCTGCTGGCGTTACGCAAACAAACCCTGCAGAGGAGCTGTGGCTCAGAGCACGGTGCCGGTGCCTGGCTTCAGTGCGGGGCTCCCGGCTGCCCCGGCTGCGCCTTCCCGGGCAAAGGGAGCACCCACAGGTTATGTCTGTATGTACCTAGGAAACAGTCACCAAGGGGTCTGACCGCAGAGCCTCTGCGCTGCCTGTAAATGCAGCCTTGGCTGAAGTTTAATTTGTGCTTCTGCTCCATCACGGATGGTCAAGTAGCTGTTACAAACTTTTTAGCCATTATCAGCTGTGTAGATAGCAGGGGACATCGCACGTTGCTGTGCTTGGGTATAAACGTCCTATATGTGAAATACAAGAGTAGGACTTGATCCTGAAAATCCTTATCCTGTTCAAGAAAGTCTTACTCAACAGTCCTGTTGGTTTCAGCTAGACAGTTTCTATGCATGTAGATGACTCTAGAGAGTAAAAATGTGCCATGTCAACTTCTGGTCTGAAAACCCCTTTTGTGCAACATAGGATAAGCAGCTATCTTGCTTCTGAGAGGGAATTGATGTATTAGCCCTGTGAAGGCAAGCGTGCTGCATAGTCTGATCTGTGGAGTTTCTCTCACATATAATAATACTAAGGGAGGTTTAAAATCATGCTGTTTCTGTAAGTCTACCAAAGTAAGATTAAAAATACTGTTATGCAAGCACAAACATGCAATTAAATGTTACAATACACTTAAAGGAATGAAAATATCTTCCTAAGAGCATTTTTGATAACTAACACTGGGATTTTATAAATCTGTAAGAGGCAGAAAGCAAGTGCATTTGCAAAACACTGGTTTATCAAAATAGACATATTTTGTCATCATTGTATAACATTGAGTTCCTTGGCATCTGTCAACTCATAGCTTTCTTATTAGTGCACATTTTTGTTCCGTAAAAGTAGTTTGTAACTTGTTTCTTTCTGCATTTGCAAATTAGATAAATACTGCTTAGAATCAAAGATAAATTTTCATAGGTGAAAGCACTCTCCTGAATTAAGATACTTTATGTCTGCTCTGGCTTGTGATTTTGTGTCTGGGGTTTTGGGGGGTTTTTTTTCTTTTTTAAAAAGGAATTGGCCAACAGCATTTTCTTGCTGAACCAGTAAATATTTTTAAATTTTATAAAGTTGCAAATTCTTATTCTGAAAAAGAACCTGTTTTGAATGATCCTATTAAGTTAATATTTCACCTGGTTTTGTGCCTAGGTTTCTGTCGATGCTGGAAGAAGAAGTGTACAGCCAGAATTCTCCCATTTGGGATCAGGATTTCATGGTGTCTAGTTCCCGAACTGGCCAGCTGGGAATCCAGACAGGTAATTTGCATTTAGTGATGGGTTAGGGAGCACCTGAATATAAAGATAAACCTGTACAAGTGATGAATTCTAAGGAATGAGACTTAGAGATGCAGCTTTATAAATAGGAGCCTATACGGAAATCAGGCTGCCTTGAGTAAGCACAGATGTCTGACTTTCTGGTGCTTCCTCATATAAAGATGCCATTTTGATGATGAAATTCAGCTAATGGAAGGTGCCGATGGAGCAGGCTGAGTGCTGAGGCAAATTGTCCGAGTATTCAAGCAGCACAAGTGCACTCAATGTGGGCAAGTGAGAAAGGTCAGGTCCTTGCGTGAGGACCCATGCCAGTCCTCCGACTCCCGAGCAGTAGGGAGGTAGGGGCCTTCCACATCAGATGTCCCATTGCCTTTGCATACATGCCTTTGATTTTCTTGAGGTTTTTTATAGCTTTTTGTTGCTTTGTTTCTTATTCATATGCCTCATCAGCTATTCTGCAGCTTTATTTACTTTTCCTCAGTTAGTGTACCGGTGTGTAAGTCATCCTTAAAATTGCAAGGAGACACTGATAATTGTTTTCTTTTACTTTCCCCTTCTCCTTTTCCTTCCTGCTCAAAAGTATTTAAAATCCATTTATGCAGCTCAGGGGTTGACTTCAATTTTCAGGTATTTAATTAAATATTTTGTAACAATTCAGTATTTTGAAACAGTTGTTGATTATCAGTTGACAAAACCATCTTGTTAGTACTTTATCTGATATTGAATTTCCTAGAGTAGTAGGGAAATTCCGCTGTGACAGATACAGGCTTTTTTTTTTTTTTTTTTTTGTGAGAAATTCCTGGTCTGCACCATGAACTGGTGAATTATGTCTTGGGCACAAGTTCATTGCAACTCTAAAATCATGTTGCTCTCAGAGTTCATTCTATCATGTACATTTCTGCAGTGCTTCATTTTAATGTGCACCTCTTAAGCACTGGATTCTTGGTATGAATGTGGCACAAAAGAGCCGTTGCTGGTGATGATACCGGGATAAATGTATGCAAAGAGAAAGACTGCAGGTGTCCAGACTACTGAGCTGTCACCTCAACCGCCCACCTGCTTGCCAGAAGTCCTGACACAAATGAAAACTGGACGATTTGGGATGAGTGGGGTTTTTGGGGTTGGTGGTTTTTTTTTGTTTTTAGTATAAGAAAGAGAGAGATGATGGTCTGTGGCCTTTTGAAATAATAGTTTCATCCTCTTAACTGGTGTAACAACTTCTCCCTTTATTGAGTTTGATTTGTCCAACCAGTCTTTGAACACTGTTAAAGTGGACAGCTGAAGCTGAATGATGAGATTTTTCTTTTCAGTAGACCCCTACAAAAAGCCTTTTCATGAAGCTAAACACCAGCAGGCTTGGCAGGTATGTGAAGGAAGTTTGTTTTCTTAGCTTGTGCTCAGCACTGCAGAAAAATAAGGCCTGATATTTGCAATGAAGTAAAGCAAACTCTGTCATCCAGCAGTAATACAGTCCCTCGTTAGGTAAAAGTTTAGAAGAATATGTTGAGATAAAGCTGTAATGTCTCTGCTTGTGAACTGGTGGCATCGCTCTGTTGCACAACATTAGCTGTTACATGGCAGGTGGTGGGTGTGAAGTTGGGTCCCTGGTTGTGGCAGTCCTTCACTTAGCACCCTAATGGGTTCCATGTCCTGATATTTTTTGTGTTTGTCTTTTATGCCATTGCAGTTATCAGTCCTCCTCCTGTGGCAAGAACCGTTTCATACAGTGCAAGTCCTTCGTCTCTGGAGCAACCCAACAGTGGGAATATGAGTCCTGCTTGCAAAGTTTCTTCTGCCCTTGACCCAAACCTAGGTAGCAAAGAGGGAGACTTGCTTTTGGGCTTCTGTCGATGTTATCAGTAGTTGCAGTATATGGTGACCATTGCCTTCACTCTGCAATAGCGACCTTGAGGTGTTTTTGCTAAAAGACATGCACGCACATATTTTTTTCTCCGCTATGGTAATGTTTAACTAGCAGAAATGGCTACTGTATTTGGAAAAAAAAGAAAAAAAAAAAAGGTTTGTTTAAATTCAATTAAAATGGAGAAAGGTCTGCTCGTGTCAGAGGTTGTTGAAAAACACTTGGAGTACATGTATTATGAGCCATGAAAAAGGTTTTGTTTAAATAAAGACAGAGTAGAAGGGGCCATTGCATTTTTTTTTTAATTTTTTTTTTAATCTTTCAAGGTACTGGAATTGCATACATTTAAGCAATAAAGAAAAGCACAAACACACTAACCAGGTTAAATTTAAAAGCTGAATGAGGTCAGGTTAAAAAAAAAAAATTGCAGGGGAAAAAAGTTGTTGAATGCATAAATTCTCCTAATAAAAACACCTCAGGTTTAATGAGCCTGTCAAGAGAGTTTGTAGGTCAGAGAGATGATCACAAGCTCATGTAAAGTCCTCTAGGAAGTAGAAAAAGCTAAATGAATTCTTAGCGTCGGTGTTTGTTACAGAGGAACTTAAGGCGGCTCCTAAACAGCAACTTTCTGTGAGGGACAAGTTGGGAAATGGTCTTAAAAGTGGGAATGAGTAGAAGACTTTTTTTGTTACAGATCAGCAAAATTAGTAGTAAGTAGTCACTAGAAAAATTATATTTTTTTGAGAGTTTGAAACTAATTATTAAGTTGTGCATCTGAGCTGTCATTGGAATTGCTCTTGGAACTACAGAGTTGAAACACCACAGATGCAAAACTAGTTTTTAAAGGGGTTTGAAGAGAATTCAGGAAACTGTCAATTTTAAGTCTCCTGTTTCAGACAATTAGAAGAAAAAATAATAAACTGATTAAAAATGGAATGACAAAATATGTGAGTAATGTGATGTGTGGAAATTTAGTGTGCCTTTTGCGGAACTCATGACTTGTACATATCTGTGAAGGAACTGCTGAGCATTTGTGAAGGGTTTTGTGTACCTGGATTTCCAGAAAGCTTTTGACAAATTGCTTCAAAAAATTCTGGTTTAAAACAAGAAAATAATCCCTTGGTAAAGAAGAAGGAAGGTCCATTCACATATGAATAACTGTTTAAAAAGTAAGAAATAAAGAATAGGAATAAAGGTTTCCACAGTGAAGGGAGGTTAACAATAAAATTATGTTTTTAAGAAAACAATTGTACTGCTTGAAAGGCTGAAAAGGGGAATGAACAGTTTGATCCTTATATATTTAGAGCGCTATAGCTGTGAGAAAACAGTCTGTGCCACATGTGTAAAATAGTGGGCATAGTGGGGCCTAAACTACCTGTTTGTTTCAGAAAAAAAGATCTTAAAGCTATTGTGGATTTTCCTTAGGGGGAAAAGCTCAAAAACCAACTCAAACAAAACCAAACTAACTTATGTCACTGCTAAGTGCTGATCACAAAGGCACAATTCTGCATCCTGTCTCTGACCTTTAGCAGATCTTTAGGGGAAAAAAATACAGAAACAATTTGACCCTGGAGTGATATTCCTGTTTGTATGCTTTCCTAGTATTTAGCAATTTGCTGCTTGGATAAATCCTGACCTAGAAGCTGACTCTATCAGTATTATTGTACCTCTACTAGTCCTTGGTGGACTTTCTTTCATGAATTTAAATAATTTGTTTTGCTATATTACATGTTGGTCCACAGTGAGTAGGGCAGTTAATAATTAACATGGTATATTTTGATTTGGAAACTTTATGTGGCTTTTCTAAGTCAAATATGTATGATGTGTCAGACTGTATGTGCCACTTGGTTTACAAAAAAGGGTAAAAGAAATCTGTAATGGATACTTAATTCCAGTGAATCCCAAAAGGGTATTTCATGTTATCCAAAAGTATGCACTATAATTTGTGTATTGAGCACTGACCTTCCAAGACAGCAGCGCAGAGGTTCACTGCAGAGGATGCTGAAGGAAAAAGAAAAGCAAATAGTTTCACTGTGAATTTACAGAGGTATAGGAGGAGAGGTATATTTTTCCTCCCAGCACAAAGACAAAATTGCAGCAGTAATAAGTATTGTTCGGATTGCACTTCTTTCTCTTTCTCCCTTTCTATAGGGATTACAAAAAAAAAAAAAAATAATCCCCAAACTTGGCATACAAATTAAAGAATATAACAGAAGTGCTAGACTTCACAGTGTTAGTCTCTGACAGTTTAGTTGTTCTAATTTGTTCTGGTTTTGTTTTATAGGGGAGAAGAGAAAAAATAATGAACCCTATTCTCTGGAAGATTCAAAAAGACCAAGGGTTGTAGGAGATATTCCTATTGAATTAATCAATGAAGTAATGTCAACAATTACAGATCCTGCAGCAATGCTTGGGCCAGAGGTGAGAAATATATGCAGACCTGGTCTGCTTGCAAATGGTCTGTTTTCAATAAATGTTCCACATGGATAGAGTATGATAAGCCACGAGTCCACAAAACTTACCATGCTGTCAGTAAAAAAAATAGAGACTTTCAAAGAATATGATTAGGTGAGCAAAAAATATTGATGAAATGCATCATTAACACGAAAAATAGTTCTAATTTTTTTTTTTTTAACACATTGCGTACTGTTTGCAAAGAGACTTGGAAACTAATGATAGTAAAAATGTAGATCCCAGATTATTTTGCAAGGTACTTCTGTTACAGAACAGTTCCAGAGTATGCTTTTTATTGTTAATCATAGATGTAGCTCATAAGACAAGGTAAATGGGGTTCAAATATTGCAGCAGAATGAAAGATCCAAAATTAAAACCTCTGTGTAGTGCAGAAGGGCTGATCTAAACAGTTATTTGCTCTGTCTTCCACAGTTGCTCTTTTTTTCTGCTGGAAGAGAAAAACAAACAGAATTGCAGAATTGTGCCATGTACAGAATTGCACACTTTTTTTTTTTTTTTTTTTTTTTTTTGGCTGGCTTTTCCTCCTTCTGTTCCCTTCGCCAGGCTATGTTTTGCCAGCAGCTCTTGTTTGCCAAGGTTTAGCTAAAGACTGCTGAAGATTTGGAACCACCTACATTTCTTACTCAAACTATATACTGTGAGTGATGTCTCTGCATATTACAAATGCTGTGCCTGTCTGGCTGTTGGGGCTGGCAGTGACTAGAAACCCAACAGCCAAACTTTGCTCTAAAAAGTAAACAGTACATGCATGCGGAGGTGTTTTGGCATTGTGAAATGATCTTGAAAAAAAGTGAAATAAATTGTCTGTATTGATTTCATCTCCATTCAAATATATGGATGCCAGTGCTAGCTGTGTAACAGCAAAATCAGTAGGAATTAAAATGTTCTTTTTAGGCTGTTATGATAGCGGCGTAGCTGGTGGAAAGCACTACTAAAATGAAAAAAATATGACTTTGCTTGCACTGCCATTAAAATATGTGATTTGCAGTATGCGTAGGTGAATCCAGTACTTTTGTCCAAGCTGGCTAGACTAAGGAAAATATGAAGTTTTAGTGGCATAGGCTTCAGCTGGATGAGTGCTGCCCCCCCCCGAGAGATGTTGGAACTTGTTGAGTCATAACCACCACTGTTGTTACCTAATCTTTAGCAAAAGAAGTTTGAATAAGCCTTTGTACACTGCAGTGTAGACTTATATCCAGCTTATTTGACAGTGTCACTTCTGCTAAAAAAAAAAAGTAATCATTGCTGGCTCTATTTTTGAAAAAGAGAGGGTTTCACTTGTTTGTTACTTAAGGCTGTTCCATCAGAGGATGTGAAATCTCCAAAATGTGATTTTGTTCCTTTTTTGTGCGGCACAGACCAACTTCCTCTCGGCGCACTCGGCCCGGGACGAGGCAGCGCGGCTGGAGGAGCGCAGGGGGGTGATCGAATTCCACGTGGTCGGCAACTCCCTGAACCAGAAGCCCAACAAGAAGATCATGATGTGGCTGGTCGGTTTGCAGAACGTGTTCTCCCACCAGCTTCCTCGAATGCCGAAGGAGTACATCACGCGCTTGGTCTTTGACCCGTGAGTGCCGCTGGAGAGGGCTTTGGCGGGTGCGACCGGGCGAGCCTGGTGCTGGTTGCCAGCGGTTTTGTAGGACGAGGCCAGCCCAGGTGGCCTGGAGGGCAGCTCTGCCTGTGCTACCCTTTTCTCGTCTTTTCGTGCCCCCCCCCCCCCCAGCCATAAATCCTGCCAGTCTAAGTGGATTGTACCTAAATACCATCTCAGTGGCTGTGTTAATGACCAGTGGCTTCTTGTTGTGGGACCTGGGCCTGCAGGGAAGGCTCCTGCCTATCTTGTACTTTCGAATGTTGGAACTGAAAGTCAGAAAGTAATTGTGGTGCTTATTAGTGGTTTCCAGGCCCATACCAACCTGCAGGCTGCTCCGTCCTCTGTCTGTGGAGATCATGAACCAAATAGCAGCAGAGACTGAAGTTTTTCAATGAGAACTTGTGGGATTTATGAAGAAAGCAGCATTTAAGTCAGTGTGGGAGAAATCACTACCCACCCAAGCACATTGCTTTTCTCTATCAGTGCAAGTTTCCTTGTTTTGTCAGTGCAAGTCTTGCTTTGGGTGCAAAGCAGCCATCACAGGCACTTGAAAAGAGCGTAGCAGCGTGCACAGGCTGCACATGGTCCTCCACCTAACCTAGTGTCCTGGCTGAATTGAGCCTCAGCCGCTCAAGCACAAAGGGAGGTTCTCCTCAGAAGTGTCGGCTTTTTCCACCATTGTGTTCCTGGCAGAGCCTGCTTCCTCTCGACTAGTATGTTCTCCCAAAGTTTGTGCCTCTGAATGATCCATGCCCAAGAACAGCCTAGGGGTCCCCTGTACTAACTGCAGCACTTCACAGTGGAGGATGCCTATGGGCTCATTGCTGTTCGTCAGCAGAGACCTCAAGGAGCTTTGACTGAGCTGACTGCAGCCAACTGCCCAGCGTGGTTCGTGGAAGAGCCTTCCTCCACCACTGGTGATATTAGCCTCTGTCTTTGTGCCCAGTATTGTAGCTGCAGCAGTTATGAAAACAATTCTGGAACCCTTTCCTCTGCTTTTAGGCTCGCTAGCATTCCCCTCAGCAATACTCTCGGTGCCAGCAACCACAGCTGCTGATGGGTCTGTGCGGTTCCTGAAGCACAAACAGCCCTCTGCTGGGGACTGTTGGACAGGACTTGGGTGTCCAGGCACAGGAGACTGATGTTGGGGCCTTCTCCTGCGTTCTTCAGAGGTGAACAGCACTGTTGTCTTGAGGGCCAGCACCAGTCCAGACTCTTTCACCTCTCCTATGTTGGTGTAAGCGCTGCTTGGTTGGGAGAGAGAAGCAGCACCGGGATCTTGCCTGAATTTAGCAGCACTGTGATCTCAAGCAGGGGCTACTGGTTAAGAAGCCAGGTTCCCTCCTAACCAAACATCAAAGCAAAATTTTGAAGTAGTGGTGTTTTGCCATGGCCTTCTCCCATATTTCTCAAGGTCCTCCCTTATTGGGAAAGACTCTTCTAGTAGGCTGAGAGGAACTGCTGGTAGATTAAGTGCTCTTCAGTATAGTTACCTGTCTGGAGAGTGGTCTGCGCTTGAGAAAGAGGTATGGATATTGCTACAGCAAGAAAATGCTCTCCTTTATGTGCCTGTGGCAAACAGTTGATCCAAAGGAAGTGGAACACGTCACCTGGACAGCTCAGAGAACCCCAGCATCTGCCATGAATCTCCGGGACACACAGTGGGGACCTCGGCTGAGTAGTGGGTACACACAAACCTACATCAAGTAGGAGATGCTGGAGTCCAGTTCTCTTCCCAAATTTCTTGCAGCTATTCCCTTACTTATTATCATCTTTGGTGTTCTTATTTCTGAAATGGCCATCATTAGTGAATCTTGTTGCTTAAAGAACTCGAACATGAAGAAACAAGATTAAAAGCTCAAGCTACTACATTGCTGCTGTCATTCCACAAATAAAAAGCACCAAAATAAGTAAAAGAAAAATAAGAATATATAAAATGTATAAAATCTCCTTCAATAGTAGCACATAAAATATAACTACTCTGCAGACTACCTTTTTTTGGAAGGGGCTCACTTTCACCCCCCCCCCCCCCAAAAAAAAAAAAAAAAAAAGATATAATCTGTAAATTTACTGTATTATTTATACAATTCATGTGATACTATGTATTGAATAATCTAGAGAACAGGTGCAGCGTAAATCTTTACAGACCTTGAGGATGACACTAAAATTCTTAATCCTTAACACAAGAGTTCAGGTTGCACCTTTGTACTATCTTTCCTGGCAGTCAATGTAAATGCAACAGAAATGGATATTTATTCTGGTCTTCATTCCACTAAATATGAAATATCATTTCTTGCTTCATCAGCTGTGTCTGATACTGATACCTAGAGTGCATGCAAGGAAACAGGAATCCCTTAGAAAGGACTTACTGTCCTGTAACTCCATTAATTTCTAATTTAGTCAGGGTAAAATCATCCTGAGAACTGTTCAACGGCATAACTGTCAGCAGTAGAATCAATGAAAGCAATACAGCTTTTTATTTATTTGGCATTACCATAGTATCTAGGAGTACTTGGCAAGGCCAGGACCTTGCTGCATGAATGATGAGTTTTATGGTAAATTCAAAGCATGATGTTAAAATAGCAACTCTTCTGTAGATACAAGCAACTAACTTAACAGAGGCATATACAATTGCATTAGCATCATGGAAAGAAGTGAATCAAGTTTCTGAAAAAGGGTATTGGCACATTATATACTATGTACATGAATTAAAATGACTGTTATTTTTGTCTACTCAGGAAACACAAGACCCTTGCATTAATAAAAGATGGTCGTGTTATTGGTGGTATCTGCTTCCGGATGTTCCCCTCTCAGGGATTTACGGAGATTGTTTTCTGTGCTGTGACTTCCAATGAGCAAGTCAAGGTAAAAATAAGTCTCTACTAGTGTTCATTAAATGTATTTGAGTCCCCACCACTGCATATGCTCCTAATCTTATTAGTCACATTGAATATGTTGCAGAGTTGCTGAACAGAGTTTGAAAGACAGTGATTCAGAATATACTACACAAAAGCTCATGTGCAGATTTAGAATCTTCAGCATACTAGTAGGATTAATAACAACAACAATAATAATAATACTAAATCTTCCTCAACACAAAAATAGGGGTCAGCTGTCTCCCATTCTTGGACTATTCACTCCTCTGAAATAAGTATTGCTTGTGTATGACAGTAATTTGTGTTCAGTCACACTGTGACGTTACATGATTTGAATGAAAATGAGGTATATCCAAAATTTAGGTTTAGTTTTGCATCTCAAAGTAAGCACACGTGCTGTTCTATAAGATCTTTTTTGTTCTATAAGGTCTTTCATTTCACAAAATGCTCTCAGAGTGTTGAGAATTAGCTGCTATGTTGAGAGAGCGTGGAGCCCTATGAACACAGGAAATTCCTCCTGCTTTCCGAGGACTACAGGTAGATCTATGACTGCTTGATTCAGGATTTTGCCGTTAGATGGTGCTATAGCTTTATGTTTTTCAGTTGAAACTGTTAATAGCAGAGCTGTGGACTAATTTAGAGTTTGTAGCAGTTAAGCATGCAGAAATTGTGTTCCCTGCTTTGAAGAGAAGAGCTCTTGAGTGTGGAAGGGTAACACAGTGGGATTGAAAGCCTGTGACAGTTTTTAGTACTTGGGTTATATTTGATTTTATTCAACTCTGGTATTAGAGAGCTTGTCATACAGAGAGGCCTATAAAGAGGCCTGTCATAAAAGTATCCAAGTGTTTTAGCAAATTCAGACAATAACAACATGCTTTAGGTACGTCTATCCTAAGTTTGGATAATTTGTAAAAGGTGTTTTCATTCTACTAAAACAACCAACTGCACTACACAAGTTAAGCTGCCAAAGGTGTGTTGCGATCCTCTAGGAATAACCTTTCAGAATATAATAGAACTAATAAATCTCACCCCTCAGAAAGCTTGCCTAGGTTGCATATGCACACATAATGCACAATATCTTCTGTTACCCTCTGGGCACCTCGCTGTATGTGAAGATCCATTGACTGTTTCTGAAAACTGGCCTTCTCCCATTCCTGTATGAGTAAGGTGACTCCTACCAGCAGGTAACTGAGAAAAACTGAATGTTCACACATGGGTGAACTGCCTACTCTTGGGAAAAATAAATTCCTATTTTAATTCAATTTGAGGCTGGAGTAAGAAATATGGGTACTGTTTTCCTTTATATGTGATATTTAACAGTTGGATTGGTTTTGAGATAGTTTGATCCCATGTTATAAAATTAGTTTAAATTTTACTGCACATGGCTTAGTTTCTTTTTAGGATTGCTAGACTTTGGCAAGTTTTTGTGAGAACGAATAAATCCTGTGAAGATTATAAAAATAATAAGTCAGCAGAAAATGTTTGAAGTAATTGTCATCATAATTGCTGGAATTTCTTTGAGACACAAAGTTGACATTTTTTGTCAGAGATTAGATGCTTTAGAATTACTGGAATGAATTTCAAAGTTTCAGGTATAAATAAAATGTTGGCCTCTCATACGCTGTTCCTTTCACCCTGCTGGTGAGAAGGGAAGTGAGGACCTTGGCTAGCTCATGTACTGCTATCTTGCTTTTAAGGAAAATATTTTTCATTAAAAATTTTCATTCAGAGTTTTTGTCCTCTCCAAAGAATTTGAGAACTCAAATTTGCAATTAGAAAGTCTCTTCATTATCTTGAGCACTTCTGAGTTCTAAGAAATGCTGTACCACTTAACATGTTGTCAGTTGTCGAACCACTTCTTTGTATTTGATGCCATGCATGATGTGTGCCACTTTGACGAGAGAGCATATGGCTTTAACAGCTTCCTCAAATTCAGTGGTGCTTACTTCAATGCATATGAGGTCTTAATTTTGTATATGAGGTCTGAATACCAGATGCTCCAAACACTAGCTGGAAAGGAAGGACTAATGCACAAATTTTGTACTTAGATTTGTAGGATTTTAAAGAAAATATGTCACTATTAAATTTTTTGTATTGAGCTTCAGCACTTATTTAACTTGCTTTTAACTGGGTATTTCCATGTTTGGGGCTATTAAATGGTGAATTAAACCAGAAGTATATATTTTCTAATTTATTTTTCTGGCTTATGTACATAAGTGAAAATTTCCCCAGTTTTCAACAACAGAGTACCCAAGACAATTCCATGTATATTTTTGTAAGTGTCCATTTAGTCTCTATGATGTTAAAATTGGAACGTATGCAGGAACAACACATTATTATGCGCTTTCCTGTCTATTTTACATTTCTTCATCTCACAGTGGAAGGGGAAGGCTATAGCTTACTTGGAAACGTGAATAAGTGGAACCTTTTGTTTACTTTGGGGTTGAATGAAAATGGAAATTATTCCTGTGTGCAGTCAGAAGGCATAGCCATTTATCTGATTGTGGACTCAAAAATTCTCTGCTGCTTATAATGGTAAAAACTGTTTCACTGTTCCCTTTTATGCCCTATGATAAGTTCAGATTATAAATCCTTTGAGGCAGAGGCTTTTTCGGCTACAGGGGCACAGAACACAGTAAAACAGAGATCTCGTCTCAGAATGGGCTCTTCTAGAAGGAGTCATTTCGGTATTCCTACTGCTTTGTAGTTTTGAAGTGATATGGCTAAGAAAGGTTGCTCTATTATTACAATATATGTAGTTTTGTTATGGGTGAAATATGTGACTAATAATAGTTGGTATCTAACTTAAAAGGAAAAAAAATGAGGTGTGCACCTTGAATTACAGCTTCCAGGACAATGTACCTCTTTAGAGCTACCCCTAGAGAGAGTCTAGGTTTTGGTCTCTTTTAGATTAAAAGTGAATCAGACACTAGAAGCTGTGATATTTTGTGTTCCCTGTTGGGTCACAAAGATAACCTTAAAAGGCTGAAAACAGTTTGATCTTGAGTACGCCTCACCATGTTAGTTATGGGAAACTCTTTAAAACAGGATCTAGAGGAAAGACTGCATTTTGAAAAAGTCTCTAAGAACCTTCGGTCCACAGTTTCTCATATGTGCAGTCCCCAAAGGCTTTGTAATGGCTTTTTCCTCGTATGTTTCACACAGGGTTATGGGACTCACCTGATGAACCATCTGAAGGAGTACCACATCAAACACAACATTCTCAACTTTCTCACGTATGCAGATGAATATGCTATCGGCTACTTCAAAAAACAAGTAAGTCAACGTAAGAAATTACTTGGTTCAGGAAGTTGACATCTAGCAGTGTTGTACTAAACAACTAGACGTGACAAAGTAGTCAGAGAAAATGCATAGTGCAATTTTATGTGTATATTTTTTATTTACAAAATGTGCTCTGTGTTCATCTTCTGTAATGGTATTGGCTTATAACGCCTTTTACTTTGATGGAATCATCTGAATATAGGTGTACAGTATAGCCTATAATTTGCCAAGTCTAAAACCCAGTCAAATATGGGTTGGCTGCTTCTGTATTCATTCAGTTCCTTCACTGATTCTATAAGAAGTGTAAGGAAGAACCTGTGGCAGACTAGAATTTACCTGACCAGCTCCTCCTGATTTGAAGCAGGAGGTTCAAGTTCAGGAAAGATTGCAATGTCTAATCTGTCAAAAAGATTTGATAGATTAAACAGGTGTCAACTGTCTGGTCAGACGACAGAGCGATGATGGAATCAGACTGTTCTTGGAGATGTACAGCACTAGGATTAGAGGCAATGGACACAAGTTGGATCATGGGAAATTGCAACTAGATAGAAGGAATTTTTTTTTTTTCCCTTCCAGTCCTAAGGGTGGTGAAATACTGGAAAATGTTGCCTAGAGAGGTTGTGGAATCTCTGTCCCTGGCAGTCTTCAAGACTGGATGTGGCCTTGAGCAACCGGATCTGATGAGACCTGCTCTGAGCAGGGATGGGGCTAGATGCTCCCTAAGTCCCTTCCAACCTCAGCTGTTCTGTGGTTCAGTATATAAAACTGATACAATTTGCTCTCACACATTCACAATTAATAAAAGCTGGGCTTGTGATACAGCTATCAGATCTGTGCAGACCAACTGTTTTCACCTCTAAAATGTCCCTTCCCCAGTTTGAAGATGCTCAGTCTCCATGTGAGTCTGAAGCCTTTGATGGTAAATTGTGAGGCAGAAATCCTGGTTGGGTTCCTGATTTTTACTGAGGTTTCATAGATACCACTGTAACAGAAGAATAAAATACAGCCAAACTGAGAGTCCTACACTGCTTTTTATTGTCTTGGTTAATTCTTTTGTGGGTTTGTTTTTCAATTAACTTTTGAACTGTATGAAGACTGTAGTATAACTTCGGAACTTTTAATAGCATTTGTTATCTTATTTTTTCACTTCAAATACAAAAGTAAAAGACAAAAAAATCATCAGTTTTTCTGGCTATAAAATTACTGTCATCTCATCAATTTCAGCAGCAACTTCCCTTGACTAACTACTGGCATCCTTTAAATATTAAATAGCAAATTTTTGGAAAAATGCAGGAAACTTATGCACAGTAAAAATCTTTTCCTCCATCTCTTTATCTCCCCTATCTGCCTTCGTTTCCTATACATATAAACAATTAACTATTCTTGTATCAAGTGACTCCCATGAGGTGTTTGCAACACTGTGAACCATTGTCTGTAACTCTTTCTGCTGTATTGTCTGTATTTTAACATTATGATGAATTTGGTTCTAAACCATCATAGCATTTCAGTTAAAACAAATGTAAAAGGAAAATGGCATCATGACAACTTGAGTTTTTTTCTTCTTCAGGGTTTCTCCAAAGATATTAAAGTACCAAAAGCAAAATACGTTGGCTACATCAAGGATTATGAGGGTGCCACATTAATGGGATGTGAATTAAATCCAAGGATCCCCTACACAGAATTTTCTGTCATCATTAAAAAGCAAAAAGAGGTAAAGGCTGAAATGAAACACTGAACATTATAATCTATTCAGATGTCTAGAAACAATTCAGTCACTGCCAGGTTAGCTCTCTTCATTGCTTTGGTGCTTAAAACATCAGAATATATACTTTTATTAGTTAGAATTTTCATTCAAGTTCCAGTGGCGTAATTTTTCAGCTGAAGCATTAAATTCTACCTTACTAAATTTATGATAACAGAAGTGTTGAAAAGTACTGATTTTTTGGGAAGTATTTCATAGCTAAATTTTGTCTTAGATGGTAACTAAGCAAAATATTGTTAGAGTGATTTGTTCTGCACCTTTGCTAGTTTTTTTCTTTTCTTTTTACCCCCAATGACAGTAGCATTCATTAGAGTGACTTTTGAATGGAGTGTTTGTACTGCATGTCCTGTATTTTATTTGAAAGAAAGAGGATTATTTTTTCTGCCACTGTTTTAATATACAAATCAAGGGTAGGCTGTCTTAAATTCCAGACTATCCCTCTTTGGAGTTTGTAGGATGTTCTTTATTTAGTCTGTAATAATATTCCATACAATAAGGCAGTTTATTAGCAAATAATTAAGATGTTTCTAGTTGTGTTTAAATACCTTCCTTGGTTTTTAAAGAAATACAAATTACAAGGATAATTGTTCTTACAAGTTTGGTCAAATCTCATGACTTTTTATTTTGTTAAAATGCTTCTTCATGGAACAATTATCTTCCTTCCAATAGAACTATTTGGCCCATGCTTGTAGAAAGAAAGACAATATCTGAGTGCATTTAGTTTACAAGGTTTCTTAACTTCACTCATTGGGAAAGTTCTCATATGTCCATACAACATAGATAATTTTTTCCCCTTCCATTTCTGCTTGGTTGGGTTACTTTTCAGATCCTAGTCTACTGCTGGACACGTCACCTTCCCCTTAGGGATGGGTTGTCGTCAGGGTGGGCAGATAGTGGACGTGTCTCTTGTAGCCTGTTACATCTCAGGCCTGTTTAACTGCAGTAATACAGTTCTAGGCCCGAACCATCAACATGTCACTTCCAAAAACTTAAGTTGGTTTTCAAGATTTTGGCTCTGGGACTGCTTTATTAGCATATGTTATTTTGCATTCTTCACTCTCTCATTTGGTGGGATGTCCATATTGTTCCAGAGCACTTGGAGACACTCCACTTGGAGGTGAAGTGCCTTGGTCCTCTAGACATCTCATGTCTACCATTATTAGAAATAAAGCTGTTACTATACACTGATCTATGCTGTTGTATCTTCTCAGAGAATAAATACATACACCTTTGGAAGTGCATCTTAGGATTGCCTGTTTGACACTCAAAACACAGACCAGGCTTTTTATTCTCCCTGTTGCAAGGAAATTTAGAAATAGCCCTCACAGTCTGCAGCTTTATGAAGAATGTTCGCTTGTCTGCTCAAATCAAAAGCAATGAAGAGGACACCTCAACATAAGTAGAGTTTTGAATGTTGACAGAATGGATTACATGCTGATTTGGTTTGCTGCTGGTATTGGCCATTACTAGACAACAGAGTTTTCTAGTCCTGTCCTTTTAGAAAAGAAGCTTTTCATGGGATCTAAGCTTTTATTCAAAGAATTAGAGTATATGCCTATGGCTGCTAAGACCACGTCACCCGACACTGGGTACCAGTCACAGACCACCATTTGTGAGTTTGCACTGCCTGATTTGTAGCTCATTTATAGTCATTCTGAAAAATATGAAAAATCCCTTTGTGCAAAGCTTTGTGACCTGCTGACTTGTGAGTAATCAGTGTTACTGATTGAATAGCTTGTTTTAATCAGGAGGAACCACTAGTTCCTAAATTGCAAGAAGGGTTTAAGGTGGATTTAACAATTAGTTTGAAAGTATTTTGACGTTATGCTGGAATCTGGCCATGGTGCTCTTGTATCCTGTATTTTTCTTAACATTTGTAATCTCTATTGAAAGTCTGATTTTTTTCTTTTGCTCTTCTTTGAGAGAAAATACTATGTGTGGGAGAGTGAAGGTCCTTAGACATATGTCCATCTTTATTATTTCCAAAGAAAAGAGTCTCTCGAACTGTGGTTGTCTGAATGGTTGTGCATTTGTTTACTCCCAGTTATGAAGTAAGCCATTTTGAAAGTGACATATTCAGGACACAAAAAGCTTAGGTAAGAGTCTTAAGTGTGTATCAAAAGCAAGAAAGCAAATTACTTAGAATTGAGGTAATGAGATTGCAAAGCAGAACAGAGTGTACCCCAGAACTGGAAAAGCCTTTCCTGGCATTTACAAGCAGAGTAGAATTTCAGTTCCAAAGAGTGGCATCATTCTCACTTCCTTGAGAAAAAAATCTTCAGTAAGAGTATATCTGACTGATATCTAAGCAACTCCTACAGTTATATGGAGACTTTGAAGTGAACAGCTATTTCTAAAATTCTGGAATATGAACGTATAAGTGCATTGAAATATGTGCATACAGTATGTGCCTTGAAATTTCTGACCAGCTGTGCTGAAGCAGTTCAGAAGCAGCAGCTATTAGAATTAGAGCCAGTTCCCAAACCTGCTTCCAGGAAATTTCCTTCCCTACCTCTGCTGCCACCTTCCCAGGAGCTGTGCAGCTTGTGATCAATACAGCAAGCAATGACTCCTTTTCTTCCAGATTTGCGCCGAAATGGGCAGCTGAGAGACTTGGTAGCCTCATCTGCAGAATCAATGTTTGGCCAGGTAGCTCACCCCTCTTGGCAACTTCAGGGGATCTATAAGGACCGTATGAGTAGGAAGCGAGAGTGTTTCTGTTCATCACAGTTCTGCATTAATCCTCTGGGTCACTTTGAGCAAATTTTTTTTTTCTCTCCTGCTTTATTACAGATCATTAAAAAGCTCATAGAAAGGAAGCAAGCTCAGATACGAAAAGTTTATCCTGGCCTTTCTTGCTTCAAAGATGGAGTACGGCAGATTCCTATAGAAAGCATTCCTGGCATTAGTATGTATCAACCTCTTTTAATGTAGAACAGAAGCAGAACAGCCCAAGAAAGGTCTAAGACTAGAAATACTAATGTAGTTACGCATTTCTTTTTTATTAAAATGTAATTGTTTTGGTCTGCTGATTTGATTTCTGTGAAGATTGTTGTGTTTCCATTACAACTGCTGTCTTTGAGACTTCCCCAAGGCATCCCAGGCTGATCCTCTTTTATGTACGTGTATAATTTTATTTATACATGATCCCTCTTTGATTTGTATCGCAGTGTAGTCAGCAATTTCCCTCTGGCACCACTCTTATGCACTGCATTCCTGTACAAGGATGAGTTCTGTGCTAAACATGGACTTACAGGGCAAAACAGAATTAGAATATTTTAAGTATCACCGTTTGGGGGATTTTTTTCAACTGTGCTTTTCTGCAATTTATTCTCTGTCCCTAGGGAATCAAATTGGATAACACTGACATCATTATTCCTTACAGAGGTTGTGGTAAAATATGGATTGAATTATTGAAAAATTGTGTGTTTCATGTAGGAATATTTTAGAATCTTTTCAGCAGTCTGGAGGAAGAGGCATGTCAGAAATTGAATGGGTCTGTAGGCTAGATGGTTGTGTTAGTAGGAGTAGCTTTTATAAAAACAAACCTGTTTTACTGCAGCAGTGCTGAAATGGCTTACCTTTTTAGAGTTGCAATAACTCAGTTAATGTTTTGACCTACTGTAGTTCCCATGTAATCTCTCATGTTGTTGGTGTACAGGAGAGACTGGCTGGAAACCAAGTGGAAAAGAAAGAGGGTAAGTAAGTGCTGCACAAAGTAAAATGATGAAGCAGTTTGGAGATTCCTTTGAGAAAAGTCTCTAAATAATGTAATTTGCTATTTCCTTCTATCCCCTGGAAAATAGATAAATAATCTGCAAGGGATGAGTTCTTAAGTGGGTTTGAGGTTTTGGGGGGGGGAGTAGGGTTGGGGGGGTTGTTTGGTTTTGTTTTAATTATATTTCTTTCATAAAATGCTTGAAACTTTGGAGTTGCATTTAGGTAAGAGGCATGTCATAGGAATGAAGATAAGGGATTCAAGCTAATCTTTTGGTATTCATATTTTCTTTCAAGTAAGGAGCCCAAGGATCCGGATCAACTTTACAGCACATTAAAAACCATCCTGCAGCAGGTGAAGGTGAGTGCTAGTTCTAGTTTACCTTCTGTAAAGATTTTTAAATGATTTCCAATATAGAGTTTCCATATTAGATACCTTACTTTTTTCTTTACCAAAGAGCCATCAAAGCGCTTGGCCCTTCATGGAACCTGTGAAGAGAACAGAAGCTCCTGGATATTATGAAGTTATAAGGTTTCCCATGGGTAATGCCATTAACATTTTTTAAGTATAGAGTTTAAAAATCTTGATAGCTGAAGACATAGCAGATAAATTGTAATCTGGTTGTTTTGTGTTAAAAGATATATATTACTTGCAGCTGAATAGCTTGCAGCTCTGAAGTGCCAAGAGTATGATGCTGTTATTTGAAATCTATTACTGCTTTATGACCTTTGTGAAGCATCTATAGTGTATACTAGCGAAATCTTAGTATGCCCCAGAGAGCCCTAGCAAGCTCTTTAACGGTGCAGTCAGCTAGAAACTTTTGGACTGAGCAGGTTTGTGTGAGTTCTACAAATATGTTCTTATGTGTGGTCACTGGTCATTGCAGATCGTACTGGTAAGTTAAAAAAATCTCAAGGCAAACTTTCAGGAACACCTGAGCATTTGAATTGCTTTGAAAAACAGATTTAAGCTTTCCAAATCACATAGAGAAAACCTTTTCAAAAGTACCTGGGTTCTCCTAGTAAGTCATAGCAGTTTGCTACAATTTAAGTTTAGGAAAATGCTTCATGCCACTGATTGTAAGATAACTATCTTTATATTTTATCTGCCAAAGTTGTCCGAGGTGGTTTATTTATTTATTTATTTTTATTTTTAAATCATGCAGGTATTGTTTATGCAGGATTACTTGCCAAGGGAAGTACACAACTGCTAGTAACATTTTTCTGTGCTTTTGACTGCTGCATTGTATAATTTCAATGATGATTCAGTGCTGTTCTAAGTAGGTGTTTATTTTGATTTGTATTGCAGCAGATTTAAAACGGAATCCTGCTCCTCCTTCATTGTTTATGCAGTACTCACCTTCATCTTTCTGATTACAGTTTCTGTACCTTTTATGTTACTAGAGAATGAAATACAAGTTCATTGCAAGCTACTATCAATCAGTTTCTCAGGGAATGAAAGTGTTTGTTCATGCTGTTTTGCATAGGCTCCTAGCCTGTGTATACCAGTTTGGCTTAATGATTTTTTTATATTCAACTTATCATTTCCAAATAGCAAATACATGTGTACTTTATAAAACAGCAGCCGGCGTCCTGTTTCCCTGACACAAATGTATTTTCTAGCAATGAAGAAAAGAATGTTGACACCCTCCCATGGCAGAGGTTTCCCTGTATGCTTTTCTGAGCAGAGGCTAGATCTAGATGGCTGTTTGATCTGAAGAGTGGTTACAAAGAACTTACTGCCTGGGTTGGCAAGCCCAAAGTAGGAATGTTGTCTGTACTTCCCTTATTCAGATGTATTACACTGGAGGTAGGGGCAGCAGCTCTCATTTTAAGATTAAACTGAGGTCTTTGGTTTAGTGTTGCTTTGTTTTTTCAGCTAAGGAACCCAGCACAACTAAACCATGTTTTGATTCACGATCAACTTTTGCTTTCTTTCTGCTCTCGCTGTCAGCGTGATGATACTGTACAAAAATCACTCAGACGTAATTTCAATTAGAAAGAAACAAACAGCATTGTCTTTTCTTATGCTATCACATACAAGATACATTTGTCGTTACGTTTGCATACAGACTAAATTGTACAATATTTGAGAGGTGTGGCTGTAGATTTTTTTGACTACCTCCTGACATCAGTTCTCATGTCTAAACACTTTCTTCCCCTGTTTTAAGTGCTCTTTCCCCTGCTTATTTTCAAGAAATACTGTTTATTTCCTTTTCATCTGCAACACAAAAGCTCTATGGCTGAGTGACAGATGGAGCCAAACTCTCACTGTAGTTAGAGGAGAACAGGGTTTTTCTCTATTTTACTAAAGTCAAATTTCCCTTAAAAAAACCCAAACCAACTAAACAAAAAAAAAACACCCCAAACCAAAACAAAAATACCCACAACCGTATTTTTAAATCTCAAGTTTTAGGGTTTAATTGCTTTGCATTGGAGGTGTTTGGTCTCTGCTTTCCTTGCAGTACTTGGCAGTAAGTCTTCCCTGTTTCAGCTGTTTTGTTTCTGTTACGGTTTCACAAAGGTGCTGCTGAAGCCTGGTTCAAGCATTGCTAAAAAAATAGTTAAGAGCATCTGAGGTGAGAAAAGCCAAGGCATCCAGCACACCTCCCACTACTTCTATTCCTGTACTCGCTCCTAGAACACTTGTAATGTAGACAAAGTTTTCAAATGCCTGGTAAGAATTACTGGGACAGTGACTGTGTGGAGAACACGGATGACTTACATTATTTAATGGATGACTGATTTTAGTATAAAGGAAAACATTTCTTAAAGAACGTTTTACAAGTAAAGGTTTTGTATGATGCATTGAAAGCAGGAGAGATCTGTTCTCACATGACTCTTAAAATGGGATACATAACTATGAACTTTGAAAATATTAAAATATAAGTAGAGCGTGGTACAAAATATTTTTTCAAAGCTGCATGTACTGCATGTGGTATAGACCGATGTCTCGTCTCTGCTGTGTTCAGAAAGAAGTGAGGATTTTAGGTTAATGTACATGTTTTTTGATGTTTGCACTCCTTGCTTATATACTCCTAAGGCCTCCTCCAGCAGAGCTGACAGCAGCTTTGCCTCACAGAACAGTTAGATGAGAGTTAGGGACACCTAATACCCACTAAAAACTCAGAGAAGGATGACAAAACAAAACAATGGTGCTTTAATCTTTTAAAGAAGAAAAAATAAACTCTACACAAAGTTATTCTTACAGTGAAATATTGCTTAGTTCCAGGGGCCCAATTGCTGTTGAAGCTAAAAAAGGGACTGCACCTTACGTGAAGGCAATTAGGAATTCCAAATCCTAGCTTTGCCAGTTCATGTTAAATGGCAAATCAGTCTAAATGGATATTGCATACAAAATGTATTTGAATCAAATGCTGTTAATCTATTTTTCTTCTGTACAGATCTCAAAACAATGAGTGAGCGACTCAAGAATAGGTACTACGTGTCTAAGAAATTATTCATGGCAGACTTGCAGCGAGTCTTTACAAATTGCAGAGAGTACAACCCCCCTGAGAGTGAATACTACAAATGTGCCAATATACTGGAGAAATTCTTCTACACAAAAATTAAAGAAGCTGGATTAATTGACAAGTGACACTGTCCTTTTTACAACCAAATAGTGTGCCTACTTCATGGGCAGGGGAAGCCGTTATGTATCAACTGAGTTGTGGGACTTCAAGGTTTCAAGAAACTTCTGTTTAATACTTAGCACTTTTAAAAACCCTTTTAGTTTTGCAAACATGTATTATACTGAAGTTACAAAAATTATTTTATTAAAATGCTTTATAATGTATTTAATTATGGAAAATTTCTTTTGTGTGCCCATTACCATATGTTCATAATGAGTTTATCAGCTACAGCCTCAGAAACCCCACAAAACATGTGGGAAATTGCACACGTTTGGGAATATGAAGAAAATTCCTAGACAACAGATGTTATAGCTTACCTAATGCAGTACCTATTTGATAAAGTTTTATTATTTTTTTTCCAGTAAAAAAGAAAATAGTAAGGGAAAACAACAGTTGGGGGGGGTGTGTGTCTGAAACACTTGTTTCTTTGTAGAATCTTTTTATAAGATGTTATTTTTTAAAAGAAACACTCAGCTGGTTGAGAAGCTGTGAGAGAACAGCCAGTTCTGAAAAACAACTGCCTGTAATATTTGATAGATGCAAGTTTTTCTATTCATTTGGGGTTTTGATAAATATTTTACCTGCAAATTGTAATCTCATAACCACTATTAAAAAAAAAAATCTGGCTAGATGTGTAATATCATAGTGACTTGGCTTATGCAGGACATAAGTACCCAAAATAACTTCAGAGAATCTCATTCACATATACTAGACAATTTCAATTGGCTTAGTAGAGTTAAGGTTTTGATGCACTTCATGATCCACTCTATTTACTACTCTTCACTGAGAAATTATTTAGATTATTTAGCAGAGATAAGACTATCATACACAAAAGAATTCAACATATGACAGCTTCTAGCTTGTACACTTGGTTCTGTGGTAAACTGGATTTTCTACCAAGCTTTATTGTAAATGCTTATTAACTGTGATTATTTAGACCCAGGAACATATTAACATTTTAAAATTTGTGTTAGTATATCTTCAAATTGAGCACATATATATAAAATATATATATTTTGCTGCTTACACTACATTTAAGAGGTACACCTAACTTCCTAATGGAGATCAGTGCAGGCCAAAAAGTTATCACTTGACATTTTCCAATTAGAGTTTGTACCTGTAAATTATAATTGCTTTTGTGAAAAACAGATTTAACTTTCATTCTTGGTGTTTTATATTTACAGATGTTACACTGGTAAAATTCAGTAGTTATAAGACTGAAAAACCCCCAATCCTGTGCTGTGTCAAAGAATATATTCCTGCAAAATGCCTGTGCAATGTTAAATCACAAGTTGATTCAGCAAGTAGATGTCAGGAGCTACCTGGAAGTAGTAAATGTGGTACACAAAGTATTCAAAATGTTAACACTAGACTTGGCATAGTGTTTTGTATGAGATTAGTCTGACCTACGTTTGGATCTATAATAAAGGTACAGTGAGTATTTTTTTTTTTAAATAGCCAGTACTGGATGCTATAATCCTGTTTTGTAGATTGGGACTACAGATGCACCTGTTAAGCTTGGTATCCTGTGAAATTTTGTTATTTTCAGAGTAGATTTTCTTATTGTCTTTCAATCAGATTGTCTCTTCTATATTGAAACATTTGTTTTCTAATTTAAGAATTAATATTTTCATAGATACTGTGCAATAAAGTTACAGTAGGATATGTGGTTTTGCAAATGCTTTAACAGCTGATGAACTTTACATTTGTAAAATTAATATATTGTACTGGTACAGATTAGTTTTAAATTATATATGTACAAAACCCTACTTATTTTGGTCTCTTTTTTGATTAATTAGTTCTTGCACTACAAATATACACTGAAGCACAGTAAACTTACAAGAGTGCAGTAAAGTGCATCTTCCAGGTACACTATAGAAAATATGCAGAAAAGCCTCCCAGGTTCACTGGGAGCACAGTGTACTAAGCTGAGCCAAGAATTCAGTATAGAAAGCTGACCATTCCAAGTAGCATTCCCAGCTCCATACCAACTACTGAGCTACAGTGCTGTTACTCCTGTCTCCTCAACATCTCAAACAATTCTTTGACTGAGCTGTTCAAAAGTTTTGATTTTTCACCTTAAAGCATGCTTATGCTGTTTTCTCATTTGTGTCTACTGAAGTCCTTTATTCATAACACACAATATATATATGGGAGCAAACTACAGTCCATGTTGAGCTTGTACTTACCTACTATCACCATGATGTTATTCAGATGATACACTTACTTTGTGTACCATAAACCTTGCACCTGTCCAATACCTGACAGATAATTGGAGAGTATGAAGAGATTCTCCCCCTGCTCCATCCACTAAGATTTAGTCCTGTGCCACATCACGTAAAAGCATACTGTTTGGAGAGTAGCAAGTAGTAGTCAAAAGAGGCTGAGCTGTTTTCCTGGACACTTCTATGAATATCAGTTGAGATTAGGTGAGCTAGACTACAATTCTTCCTGCAGTAATTCTTCAAATTTCTTATTCAGAAAAACCCCAGACCCACCACACCTGCACCTTGGGCTGCTCTACTATCACATTGTTCTTTTTCTGTCCCTGATAAACAGCTGTTTGATTTAACTTCAGGTGTTCTCTTCTTTCAGCAAACAAATCTTTCTGCTTAAGTTCCTATAGTACCAAAGAGTTTCAGAATGAAGATGGTAAGGCCCAGAGCTAGAATTTTAGGATACAAATGGAAGGTTAAGTTTCAATTCCAACATCCAAAGGCTGTTGTGAACAAATATTTTCAAACACTCAATAGCTGCAGCTATTATTACTGTTGAGAGACTTGTGTAAGTTACCGGTAAAACCGTTTATACATTTTTATTATAGAAAGGGAGAGATCTTACACCTGTTGAAGTGGGACTGGTGAGACAGGCAATCTTGCAAGACAAATGAAGAACCTGTATTTTTGTACTTTCCCATTATTTATTTTGAATGTAGCTTTCCTCTTTGTATTCATGTATCTATTAATACTTCTTCAGCAAAGAAAGTGTAGTTTGAGAATTCTGCAACCTCAAAATCTTGCTGGACAGTTTATAACAGCCTTGTTCTAGCATACTGCCTATTGTGGTACCAAATGGTACCAGTTCAGATGTGGCAGATCTTCCTCTGATAAAGGAACTTGGCAAACCAGGACCAAAATTATCAAAGTCCTATAATAGCAGTTTACCCTCCACCAAAGCACAGCACTCTTCACCAACCTTCACAGATAAATTTGCTTTGTTCCCATCTGGTTGATTATAACTTGCATTCATAGCAGTACCAACCAACCCTAAATTGCTACTTTTGAGGGCTCCAGCTACATAAGTTACAACTGGCAATCTTGCTTCTAAACAATGCTTATGCCAGTACAGTATGCCTAGCGCTGACATTGCTACCCTTGAAGCAAATACGGAAACTGCACAAAAAGAACACCCACCAGCTCTGAGCTGTTTCCGAACATAAAAGATATTTATTATGAGCTTCAGTATGAAACTACAACTATTACATAAACAAGATCAGCTATTAAAAATATATACAGCTATTAAAAAAAACAAACACAAAAACATTTGATCTTACATGCCTGAAGTTTACCTTTGCTAACCACTCTGAGATCAAGCAGGGTATAAGTCATGAAATTACATTTACTGTCTTTTCCATCAGATATTTCTGATATACTCACAGATGCATGATGTAGGGATACTTCCTCTCAAAAGCATTTGAATGGAATCACTGTAGTTATAAAAGTAGTCTTGTATCTTCTTTATCAATGAGTCACTAGATTTAAACCAAGCCACCTCAATTTTATATCCTCAATATTAAGACACAAATAATTGTATATTTGTGTAAGATATTGTGCAACAATACTTTCCTGGACAAAAGATTTCCTTTCTTCATGGAAAAAGCATAGTTTTGCTATCCTGACTGGAAATATCAACGACAACCAACAAATTTCTCATTGTATTTTGACAGAGATTCTTTCTTAAGAGAACACCGTTTAGCATCTTTTTTCTGCTTGAAAATTGGAGAATGCAGAAAATTTATGTCTGTAAATGGATCTCCTCGCCTGAGTTTCCTGATAAACAAAAAAAATAGGCAAAATTGAGTTTTGTTCCCCATATCACTTAAAACATTAACTTACAGCTAGTAAGTTCAACTTCATGTGAACTATTTCATATTATTAACATCAGACCTCTCTCTGAATGTTTTGGTAAGAACTTAATTCCAATATTTAAATAATCCCCTCTAGTCCTCCGTTTGATGGAACATCATGAACTTTATATCAAACTGGAAAGTAAGACACTTACCCTGCAATACTTGGTTCTTTATAGCTCACAGTAAGAGTACAGCTTCGCTTGCGTTTTGGAGATCGTGGTCCTTCACCTCCTGGGGCAATAGCTGCATTGTCAGTGCTGGGGAGCAATGGAGTGGTATTGGTAACATCACAAAGATGACCACGAGATGGCTCAGAAGGCCGCCCTGGGAAGAAATTAGGCACACTTAAGACCATTCAGACAAGCTAGCTTAAAAGAGAATGTCAATGAACATCCTAGACATGAAGTAACTCTCAGCTATAACTATTATCTTCATCTTTCCACTTAAGAATACATAAGAGGATCAACAAATATTCAGGATTTTAATTCTGAAAAATAAATTAAGTATTGCCAGGCAAAGTGTGATTTGTTATTCCACTTCTGTCTCAATTTATACTCTTTTTTTCCTCAGCTTTAATACATCATTAAACACATCTAAAATAAAGTATTAATTCACTGTTGACCAATTTCTTAAACAAAGCATATCTTGAATTCCAATTTCTGCTGAGGGATACCAAAAAAAAAGGGCAGACAGAACGAATCTAATGATTTTTATAACATTCTGTTTGTATTTGTTAAAAAACCTAAAATAAAAGCCTAAATCCCTTAAACAATGTTATCTCTCAAGGAAACAAAACCAATTACAGAACACTTTCTACACTTACTAATAGACTTGTCCCTTGACTTATTGCTTTCAGTCTCTTTTTCATTATGGAGTCTCTGCTCACGCTGTGCCAAACATCTTTTAGACCTTGGCCTTGCATGGACTGACAATGTATCTTTCTTCTCCACTGAACTTCTCCTTTTTTTTGATTTACTCTTGTAAGGCTCATAGAGGCTATCATCTGAACTTTCTTCAATATCACTCGACTCGATGGTATTCGTTTTGGATAAGTCTTCTTTGCCATCCACACCGGTATCTGTGTCATTCACCTTATTTTGTCGAAAAGGTGTAACATGGACACACTCTTCAAAGTGAAAGTCATAAGCATCACTGGAGCCACCCAAGAAATCAGACTTTTCTTTGGAAGGCACTTCACTCTGTCTTTTCTTTGGTCTTTGTCTGGAAGTAATTTTAGGCCATTCTGGTTTTCTCTTCTGATGCTTCTCTTTCCTTACTTGAGAGTCTTCTCTGCTTTTACACACACGTTGTTTAAGACCAGAATTATTGTTTAAGTTGAACTGCGCAGTTTCAGACTCTATCTGCCTCAACACCAGCTCTGAGCCTGCCTTGTTTTCGTTCAACTGAGAAATAGCTGAATTTATGTTTTCTACAGTATACTTTTCTAGACTTTCTTCAAGTCTAATTTCATCCTGTTTAGAAAGCTCTTTTGTTGAATCAGGTGCTTCTGAACGGTCCAAGACACCAGTGCAAAGGTCTTTGTGATTTCTCATCTTTGAATAGCGACGCCTGGTGGACACACTTTTTGGTAACACATCACCAAATCCATCCTTTCCACTTGAAGATTCAACATTTTCTAGCTCTGACCTTATGTTGTCCAGATGAAAATCAGATGTTTGCCCTTGTAATTGAAGAAAAAAAAGTCATATTAAAGCTAAATAGTAACGACCTGTTAAGGTTTTGTGCAAATTCTGAACCTGTCAAAAATTAAGACTGTTCTTAGAATTGTCTTCACAGATTTGTATAAACCAGTATTTGGCAATCAAGATAAGCTCTGTTTAATACACCTTCCAGACAGAAAGCAGTTAAGTCTACTACATTAGGATTTTCTTCTAAACTGTTCTGTTTGGAAAGGTTATCTACAGGTCATTTATTTTTCTGAGTATTTTGCTTTGTTAACAATTGTTGATTTAATACATGAATGCATGACTAAAGATGACTTTACTCTGTTGAACTGCTTGGTAGATAATGAAACTAGATTGCAGGTACATAGAAGACAAAGCATTTTCACATTGCTCCCCCTTTTGCTAGGCATCTTCATTCAAAAGTTTACCAGTTGCCAATATTAGTATCTCATCTTTCTGACAGTAAGTGGAAAATTACTTGACAGTTACTTCAAAAGCAGTAATTACATTCAAAACTTACACTCACACGTTTGTTTCCCCAATTCAGAATAGGGCAATGACTGATACTTAGATTTATTTACCTTTGGTTGGAACTATTTTGATTAAGGAAATGGCATTCTCTGATTTCTCACAGGTCTCTGACACAAAATGAGCCAGCCCATTTCTATCACTATCAGCCTCCATCCCACTTGGAAGTACTCGATCATCTTCATCAGCACACTGCAGAGGCCCTCTAGAAAAAATACTAAAGGTAGTATTTACTCAACAGCAATCTATTTTATGACAATGAGCTACTTCATTACATTTGGATTTCTTCCCTTTTTCCAGGCAGAAAATTCAGCTTACTGCAACAAATTTTCAAATATAAGTAGGTATTAATAAAAGATACTTACACTGAATGTATTTGTCCTACGGCACTAGAACTATTGTCAGGAACTGAAGAAAGCACTCTCTGATTCTGTCAACAAAATAAATCTTACGGTAACTAAACAGCTGAAACAAGCTTGCACCATATACAAATTTTAGACAACAGCCAAGTTACCCACAGAAGGGCCAAAGAGGCCCTTGACTTTCTCTTTCTGTCTGGCTAACACAAAGTGCTGTGGGATCTCACATACTCAGCTCCTGCAAGTCAGCACATTCATCACCAGCCCAATTATACAGATAGTAGAGAGGGGAAGGAATTGTGAGCATGGTACAGGGAACAAGACACAAAACCATAGAAAATCAGGGTGCTCCTACCACCTCATAGCAGATCCTCAGTCCCACTGACAACCTGCTACACACATGCGGGCCCCATGCCATACTAGGAACTGTGGGACAATTCATACCTCCAAACTAAGGCTCAAATCTCAAAAGCTATGTGCATCTATGCTGGAAGGAGTAAGGGCAAAGAATTAACAGGAATCCTGCCCCTCAAGAGAAAAAGGTACTTACTACACTCACCGAACACAAATTCTCTGCTGGGCCAAGGAGATCAATTGAGTTTAGTAAATTCTGAGAAACTCTTGAAATTATCTCATTCAAGGCTGACAATCGATTCTAATGGACAAAAGAAGGAATGTAACACTGTTACTGCCATACTCAAATATCAACTACCAATGTAATAACTTATCAGTATTACGAGATGACTAAATCCTGAATGTACCTGTGTCAGTTACCTTCAACTGTGCTTAAAAAAAATATCAAATCACAGAAGACAGATTTTAATTAAAGAAGAAAGAGTAGCCAGAAAAAAATAATTAGTTAATTGCCAGATCAGGTGAAAACATGAAAAACGTTGCTCTATATATTGAGTTAATTTTTTATGAAACATTTAAGATCATAAATACATCAGTGGATTGGTGCAGATGCTGGTGTTCAGCTTCACTAAATCATAAAGTTATTACTAAAAGTACCTCAACAAGTCCTTGTGCTTGCTTGAACCTTTGCAAGTCAAACATCTGAACCTTCAGATTGTGATACTCTTTCCTCAAATGAAGGATAGTAGCCTGGGCATCCCTCAGTTTGAGCTTTTCTTCTTGCAAAGCCTGAACTAGGTCTCTGTTGTTTGCTTGGAGGCTCTTCATTTGCTTGGAGCTGTTGGCTGCAACAGAACAGTGAGTACTTCAACTCAGTTTAAAAGAAAAATGAATAATTCTGAAAACTATTAAGATATTTAAGCAACTTACTTGCTATTTTGCACCTTACAGCGGATATATGGCTATTTTTACCCATCTTGGTCCATTTCTGATTTCTTTTCTCTTTCATTCGTTCTTTTATGCTGTCCAGACTGTCTTTGAAGGATTTTTTCAAGTACTCGGCCATTTTCTACCGTTAGAAATACAAAGGGTGAAGAACTCATTAAGCTGGTGTCGCACAACGCTCCCCAATGCCGAAAGAAAAGGAACAGAGAAACGAGAGCAAAGCTCATGGTATTTTTAACTTGCATATACACACGTAGGAGAGACCCACAAATATGAAAAGCCACACAGCTGTGGCCATTTCCAAAACAATTTTTGCAGCACTGCTACTGTCGCTGTTGCCGATTATCGGAACTGCAAAGCCCACGGCGTCCGCGGCGAAGACCAGGCCGAGGCCTCTAAACACTCGCATCACGCCGGTACGGCGGGTAGTGGCGGCGGGGGTGTGTGTGTGTGTGGGTCCCCGAGGCGTCGGAAGCGGCCCCCCCACCAGCTACCCTAACGCTGAAGGAAGGCCCTCAGGACACCCACCCACCGACCGGCCGGCCGTACCTCCTCAGAAGGGCGTATACGCCGCCGGGCACCTCCCACGTACGGCCGCGGCTGCCCAAGCCTCAGCCTCCGTTAGCCCGCCACCAGCCGCCGCAGCCGGGCTCCCGCCTGGCGCCCGCCGCAGAGCCCCGGCTACGCCTGACGACGGCGGCGGCGGCGGCGGCGGCAACCGCTGCCCGCGCGCTGCGCCTTCGCGGGGGGCGGCAGGACGTCCCCGCGCGCGACCGGGCCGTTAGCGCCGCTCCCCGGCGTTCAAAAACCACCGCCGCGCCCTCGCATTGGTGGGTCCGGCCCCGGGCGTCACAGCACGGGCGCCGCGCTCATCCGGGGCCTCGCGGCTGGCCCCGCCCCTCCGAGCCGCACCGGAGGCTCCGCCCTCCCGGCGCTCCAGCCCGGCCCAAGCTGGCCTCGCTCCCGCCCCGCCCCGCCCCGCCCCCTGGGGCGGGGGCGGCACCCTCCAAGGCGGGGCCGGTCTCGCGCCCTGGAGGCGGTTGTGGCCGCTCGCGGTCCCCTCCTCCCCCCCGCCACCCCAGCCGCGGGTCTCTGGCTGAGGCCGGGTGGGCCCCGCCGCCCTTGTGTTGGCCTGCATCCCCTCAGCTGCCGGCGTGGAGGCAGAAGCGCTGAGCTGTTTATGGAACAGCAAAGCCAAGCGATAAAAGTCGTTACTCGTAGGCATTTCGCTTGGCAGCAGTTGCTCGTTGCAGCCGTAGCAAGGTGAGCCGTTCCCGCTCCTCCTGGACCATGCTTCTTGCGGAACGCTCCTAACTCCTGCCCTTGTAGCGTGAAAAGAAAACACTAGAAAAGCTGCGGAGTTAAGGCTGTTCTCGAACGCTTATTTTATGAGAGAAGCTGTTTCAAAATCCCATCGATAGGATGACGGCAACTGCTGCCCGGTGAGGTTTGTGTGTGGCCAGGCCGTGAAGCGTAGGAGACGTGCGGCTGAGGTTAGGCTCGCTGCCTGGCTGTGAGGACTTCGGCCCACTGTCCGCCTCCCTACCACCCCACAAGCGTTTTCTTTGATTATGTCATTCTTATAACAACTGTTACTGATTAGTATATGCTAATATCTATGCATTTGAACACGGAGTGCTCAGCTTTGATTAAACACCGCTTTATGATGGGAGAAGGAAAAAAAACCCCAGCTAGGCGATATCTTATTAACAGTAGAATAAATGGTATTCTTGTATCTGAGAAATTAGCATTTTGTAGCTACTACATTTTTTTCTTTCCTAACGGCTACTCCTGCCTACTTGATTTTATTCATTACAGCTTGGATGTGGTGTGGCAAGCTGATTTCAAACTTGAAAAATTCTCATAGATCATGAGAGAAACTGTGGTCCGTGGTATGTACGCATTTATCCTTTCCCACTCCTTGGATGAGAATGTATTTTTTTGTTTCTCCAGCTCAGAATAGCTGGCCTCATCTATGTAATTTTTACAGTAGTGGAAATAAATATCATTTAACTCATCCTCTTACTTCATCAGTACATCCTGATAAAGTGGGGGTTGCATTTCCTGTAAGCAAATAAGTTGCCCTGCAAACACAGTTCCTTATGCAGTGTGATGAGACGAGACGTGAGATTATGTCAAAAAGAATCACAATTTCTTTAGGATTCAGAATGAAAAGTTATGAGCAAATGGAACACATTAGACCCTCTTACTCGGTTAGTGTCACACAAACCCAGAGCAACACAATTTTGTTCTCTCTTTACATCTTTTTGCTTCTTTCTGTCTGCTTGCTGAGCCTACTAAACACCTACCAACCCATCGTACCAGGCCCCAAACAACCCTCCCAAACCCAAACAAAAAATCCCACAGGCCTGGGGAAAAAAAAGAAGGAAAAAAAAAAAAGAAAAGAAAAAGAAAGAAGTACTTGATACTAAAAATCACATACCCAGTACAAATACCAGTTATGTGATATTGTAAAATTAACCTCACATCCACTTCCTACAGGCCTCTCACTGTTTTATAGGCACTAATTGGGCACACTCCTCCACTCAACAGCAGCTAACAGCCTCATCTGCATCCTTGCAAACAGTTCTCTCTAAACATTGGATGAAATTATTTCATAGAACTCAACTTCTGGGGGCTTGGGGGGTTGTTGGTTTTGTTTTGGTTTGGTTTTTTTTTCAGCTAAGCACCAGCTATCCTAACCAAAAGTAATACCTTTCTCTACAAACTCACTTGAAGCTAGCAGGTGTTTTGCATTTGGCCAAGTAACAATTGGTAGTTTCCAGCAATGCTGGTAAGGTCTTTTAGCCATTAGTCATTCATTTGCTTGACGTGAATACACTGATTGTGGTTAAATGAACCATGCTTTGATTGAAAAAGAATGCTTTCCTCATTGCTGTCTTAAGTGCTACGCTTAATTACTACCCCCCCCCCCCCCCCGCTGAGTATACCTATATCAAGATTAAAAAACCCTCTCTTCCCCTTTTTTCTTTCTATTGTATTTAATATTGCCCATCAATTTAGTTCCACCTCTTTCAGAAACACTTTGAGATCTTTCTGCAGATTATCTTTTGTTTTTTAATGTTGAATTTCTATATCCTGATAATCACAATTTCATTGTTATCAAGGTGTGCTCATTTCTGCATTCTTCTCATTTCAAGACAGTTGTATTTCTATTAGGTTATTTGCAGGTTACACCCTCTGTATTATTTTGTTTATTTATAGTGTGGGATTCTTAGTAGTGAATTTTTCTAGCTCAACTGACTCTTTGCTGTAAACAGTTTTGCATTTTCCTCTGTGAAGATTGAGGCTGTGATTGATGCCAGAGGTTCTCTAGATTATTAGTTTATTTCTGGCAGGTGTACTTGTGGCAGAACAGCTGCTACTGTGACTGGAGCTGGAGTATTAAAAGATTTGCTCACATCTTAGATTTACTGATTTGTATTATGAGGAGAGGGTTGCTTCATGTAATTACAGCAAATTATAGGACTTAGAGCTGTGATTCTGGGGGCATTTTAGATACTTCTCATCAGAGTTCAAGTCTGAGTGTGGTGTTACATGCTGATGTCCAATGCATTCTGTTAGTGGCCTATGTGATGGGCTCAAAGTTAGAAAGTTGTTGTTTTTCCAGCTAGAGCAAGCAATCAGATATGAAATATCCTATGGAATGGTAATTAGCTACTTCTATTGCTACCAACATCAAAGTTTTCAAATAAATGGAATTTTAAGTTTTTTAGTGGATGCTTATGAGAGGTATTGATAATTTAGTCTTTGCTGGAAGATGTTTTTAAAAATCCTATTGGTTTCAATAACAGGATAAATTTGTATGGCTCTGTAAGGATAGATGATTAGACTCGCTATATCTACTTTTTCACTCATTTTTGGTGATCACCAGTAGTGGACAGAAGAACAGCCATGATATGGTGATCAGTGGCAAGCTTTTGTCGATGAAGGCAGCTGGATAACCTGCAGATACCCAACTTAAATACCCCACCCATATTTTTAGTTGCCCCATGTCCAGCCCTACATCAGACAACCACAGTGATGTTTATACCATCTGGTTTTAACCATCAGAGTAGCTCAGTTAGGTTGGGGTAGTAGATATGACTCATATTTCACTATCTCTATCAAAACAAGATACAGAGGGTGGAAACTACAATGCATGCAATGCTGTGCATACTGTGAGGGCAAAAGAAAAAGTATATACAATATACTATTATGTGTAATACCAAATTAATTACTACTGCAAAGTGTTCCCTGTTACAGGACATCCTAAGAAGTGGCTCTTATGCACTACCAGTGTTTCCTTCCTTCAGCTGGGGAGTGAGACTGGTTAGTGGTACGTAGGACTGTCAGGCTTTCTGTTACCTTTGCAGTTGGGGAAGATCATTTACGCTCCTATGGCTTGCTGAGTCAGCTTTGTTCTCGTTTCTTGTGATTTGCATGCTCGTGCTGCCTTGCTGTGCTTTCCCCCTTGACCATCATCAGATGGCTCGTTTGTGAGCTGCCTTCAAACTGTTCAGTTCTAATCAGTTTTGAGTAGGACGTGTGTAGCTGTCATCAGCTTGGAAGTGTCATATCAGGAGTCTAAGAATATTTGGTACGCGAGAGCTGTGGGGACTGTAAGATGCTGATGCACCCATTGCCTCCCTGAAAACAGAAAAGCAGCAAACATTTGTTTAAGAAGCTGGCACAGACTTATCTGAGCAAAAAGGTCTTGTATTAGCTTGACCAAGTTTGGCTGAAAATCTTGTAGAAATAATGAGCTGAAAAGATTTTGACAACAAGACAATTGATATATGTCCTTCAGCAAGGTTAAAAAGAATTGTGAGTGTCCTCTAGGTGTCATTATTTTTTATGTATGTCCATATGTGCCGTTTCTTTCACATTTCAGAAAGATTTATCAAATTAGACCCGTAAGTTCAGACCACTTGTATTTTGGAATATGTTATTAGTAGTGTATTCTCTATTCTAAGTTATCCATAACCGCTTTCTAATTACAATTTTTATATTTATCTTTCTCAAAAGTATTTTGTTCTACTTACAACTGAAACCACATACATAGTTTAAAGCAAATTTTTTTTAAAGCTTTAAAGTTTAACTGTTGAATGAACATTTACAGACAAAACTGGTTTTTTTTTCTTATAGTGTTTGTATAAATATGTGGCTTTCCACTAAGTATAACCTATTTTTTTCCTGATGAATAAATAGCTCAGAGACACACTAGTAGAATAGTGGCATAAAGAGACAAAGGCAAAAATGTGCTCTCTTATCTGCATAGTGGATCTTGATGATGATGATGATGATACTATCTGATGTAATGGAAAGAAACTCATTCATGGATAAAAGATCGTATCTTAATGTAGCTTTTTTTAATGCTAATACATCTGTCACAATCTGAGAGGTGAATATTAACCATATAACGATATGTGCAGAAACCTCGGATCCCAATGGAGCAGAGTGCCACTAGCTTCCTGCTCTTACATACCTTCTCTCTATAGGCACTTTGACATCAATGGAGAGGGTCTTGGTTTGTATGGGCAAACCTGGGATTGGAACTGATCTCTTTTCTTTTACCTTTCTCTTTAAATGCAAGTACTCTGTATGTACACATTAAATACATTTATTTGAGGCCTTATAGCAGTAGGTTCTGTACAACCCTTACTGGCTCCTAAAGCCTCTGGTAAAACATGATGAAGGACAGAAGAAATTAATAGCAGTATTCTGCGTGCACATTGGCTAAAGCACACTGGCATTGGGCAGGAAAAAAATGTCTAGACAACTAGCTCTGCATCTAGATCAGAATATTTTTTTAAGGGGGATTTTTATGAAGTGTGGAAAAGCAATTTTCTTTCCTGCTGGGGTTGTATTGCTGCAGTCAGCTCTCAGAGGTTTGGGTCATGGGTGAATGACTTTCAAAGAGCTAATCATTGTTCATAGGTAGAAGACATAGATGTAGATTGACACTTTGTTCTCTCACAACAGGTCCTGTGCAAGCACTTTTTAATGACTTCAGTCCACCACAGAGAAGGATGGAGAGAAGGTAGGGTGTAATTTATAACCAAGGCTATACAAAGAAGCCAACATTGTTACCCAGTAGTAGTCCATTTGGTTCTGCTCTAGGTACACTGCCCATATTAAAATAAGCAGGGTCATTTTATTACATAAACACTTGTGGGAAATGCTGTGGGTGATATCTGACAGAAAACAGAGGCGCAAAAAAGAGTAGTCAGTGCTATAACAAAGCAATACACCCCAACTGTCATTTGGTGCCTCTGTTGATAATGTATCTCAGCTCACGCTAAGGCTGCTGTTTTTCTGTAAGAAGTGAGGGACTTGAAAGACTAGCACTCATGAGGATCAAAGTATGGCCAAAATGACATTATAACGTGTGATATTAAGATGGCTTGTAAGGGTTGGGGTTGCTTTGTTTCTATAGCTTAGCCTGTCACTTACATTCTGATGTTTAATTGAACAGTTGAAGCAAATCTGTCACCAGTGAAAGCTATAAGTCGTGTGGCAGTGGTAAAGAGATATGGAAAGGCAACCGAACTGCTGCTGATGTGAACTTCAAACATGACAAGATTTTTTGACTGACAGAAAAGCGTAACAGTGGCAGAATTCTCCGAGCTCTGTTATCTTTACACTTTTCTCTACTTCTGCTTCTCTGTATCTTGCTACCTTTTATCATTCTATTATCTTAGTTTGTAACTGTATTATAGTGGCCAGTGTTACAGCTTTTCATTCCCACAATTTCATCTGTTTTTTCTCTCCTTTCAGAATATTTCCCCTCAATTTTATTGGAGAAATCAGAATAAAAAGATACCAATATTGGTATTTTATATTTGTATGCAGATACAATAGGTATGGTAAGAATTAGAGATTGTATTAAGAGGGAGGAAGTGCAGAAGCAGTATGTTGAAAAAGACTGATTTAATGGATGTTCCATGGTTCTTTTAGTTTATTTTGTGTAATTTGAGTATTTTAAAATTTAAGAACATTTGAAAAATAAGATACTGTGACCAAATTTCCTTCAATCTTAACAATATTTAAATCAATAGAAATAGAGCATAGCATTTGTCATGATAAAATCATTGTGAAATGCTTGCATATTACTAAAAAAAGTAATTAAGCTATTATGTCACAAATTTTAATATAATCAATATGTTCCCAGAAAGTTTTTCACTGTAGTTAAGCCAACAATTTCTGATATAAACAGGTTGGGAGAAGACCTAATGGACAGCTTTCAAAATCAGTGTTTCAGTACAAAGCAATTTTGTAGAAATTTCATGAGATAAATTAGATGGAAGTAATTATTTGCCAAGAAATTAGCACAAATCTAAACAAAGTTGCTCAAATGACAGTTTTCTGTCCCTGTGATGTAGAGAAAATGAAATTGCAGACACTGAGCCCACTCAACATTCAGTCACCTTCCTACACATCTCTCCTTCCCGTTTTGTTTTGGAAGGAGTAGATGCAGACTGTCACAGGAGAGTCTGTCTAGGTTCCTGTTATGTACGTTTAGATAAAACAACTTATTTCTGGCTTTCCTAGTTTCATTCCTACAGATACTGTCTCACCTCCATCAGGTATGCTGGCTGCTGCCCCAACCAGAAAAAGAAACAGACACACACACACTCTTGGTCAACTTAGGCCAGCTAAGAAATGATAGCTAACCTGAGCCTTTTTTTGGTAAAATGCATGTATAAACACAAAAGTCCTAGAAATAGAGGAAAGGTACATAAAATAGAATCTCAATGTGCCCATCATATCTGATTGCCTGTAGGCTGAACAACCACATCTTATCCAGTTGCCAACCCATTTTAATTCTGGTATTTATCAGACTGTACATTATTTGGTGGTAAAAAGGCTCATGTCTTAGTCTGTGGTCTTCTATAATCAACCAGAAAGTACTTACTAGTGAGGAAGTAATGGGGAAGTCTGCATTTGCCATAATCCTTTTGCTAAAGATGATGTTTTGATGTGTCTGCCTTGGTACTGGCTTATTGTAGCTTCTCTGTTGCCTCATGAAAACTCACTTTGGCTTCTTTTTGTCCTGAAATCTTGCACCAAAGTACAACTTGAATGCAAAATTACCAGCTTACTGCCCAGACATTTAAACTGAGTATTTCTTTCCTGAAGTGCAGCCTTCAGCACAGATTTTTACCATGATCTACACTTTCTTCTTTTTATTTGTGTTGTATTCTACCTACCTATTCCCTTCCTTTCTGCTCCCTGATTAAGCTGCTATTTGCTGGACAGTCAGCTTACAGCTTGGGGTAAATATGATCTTAACCCTAGAATGGGGGTCTTCTTATGGGCCAGTGGAATTTGGTGTTGCTAGTGTTTGTTAGAGACAATAACACTAACGCTAATTGTTCAAGATTCCAAGGATTGCTTTCCTCACTAATTGATATTTAAGTCCATAAATCATACAGAGTTTATAACTCCAAAGGAATAAAGTCCCAGAATACTAAGGACAGAATCCTGGTCTAAATCCAGGAAAACAAGATCTTCCCCCCTGCCCCTGATAGTCAGCAAGGAGAGTAAGACGCATCCTTTTTTTTTTACTTTATGTACAGTGACAGATTAACACAAGATAACAGAGAATCTAAGCAAAAATCTGGCTTTAAGAAGCACCTCAATATGTTCTTCAAAAGGAATCAGTTCAGATCCAAAGGTGATTTTCCCTGTTATATTATTCACAACCCCCCACTCTTCCTCGGAATAACACAGGGATCTAGGACACTAGCAGCATCTATTGGTCTGCAAGGTTGTTTGTTCCCTCCTGTGACAAGATGCAGAGTAGAGTACAGCTTTGAAGTGGAAATGCCTCAGACTTTCATCTTATAATGAGATCCCCCAAAAGACCAAAAAAATTATAAACTAAAAAGACGCCACACTTAATTTAAATAAAAAGTTGCATTTCTACTTTTTTTTTTAATGTGAAGAAAACTTAAGGCAACTTGAGGCTACAGAACAGAAGTTAAGATTTATGCACTGTAGTCTTCTTGCCCACCATCACCTTGCAGACAGATCCTGGATTTCAGCTGCTGAGTGCCCACAGTTTCTGTGTAGTCCTGTTCAGGAAGTTCTTTCCAGTCTTTGTAGAGACAGGCTGTTCTTTGTTGTGAATCTCCTGTCTATTTCTTCTTGTGGTCCCTCTGACTTTCTCTCCCTTGAGCGTACTGATTTATCTCCCATTGTCTTGAGCAGGCTTCCTCCTCATCAGTCTTTTCAAAGGAACAGAACATGTAACTGAGAACACACAAGTAAAAAAAGTACTGTCTGTGTTATTGTATAGCTCATATACTCCTCTATAGCTAGGGACAATGGCAGAGAGAACTATAATGCTAAAGACATTAACCATTTCTGATAGTCTGTACGCCTCGTGTGTGTGTGCGCACATGCATATCTGTGTGCATGGGTTTCTGATACTTTCCAATAGCTGCTGGCCCATTGCATTGGTTTCTCTGCTAATAAGTAGTTGAAGTAGAACTCTGAGCTAACAAAAGACAGTTTGCTCAGCCTTTTCATAGTCTTCCTCACCAAAAATAACAAAACTGCAAGTAATAATGATGTTAAAATAAATCCTACAGTTTATGGTAAAATTTACAGCTGTCTAACAATGATATTTAAAACATACCAACTGCCTCATGGTAGTTTCAAGTTTCAGCAGACATACCTTTTCGTGTCCCTGCGAGCTTGCAAAAGCTAAGCCCAGGATCTTTGAGTGGGTTCGCAAAACTGATGCAGGCAATGCAAAGCAATCTCAGTTTCACTGTCTGGCTTTGCATGGTATCTCCCTGGCCTTCAGCCTTCTCACTCTGGAGCACTTTAAAAACCTTTCCTTTCAGAATATGCTGTCATTCAAAAATAATATTGCAGAAAACCAGAATAGCCTTCCTCACGCCTATGATTTTCATCCACTTCTTTTTTGAGCCTTCCGAAGCATGTTCTTTCAGACCCTATATTAAAGACTGCATACTAAGTTCATTCACACACATTCCTTGTGTTTCAGCAGACTTTCTCTAGTTATCTACCTGCACAGCATCTGGAAGCTGTGGAATGAATTTAAGTGAAATAATTTGCTCTCCTGCCTCCCTTCTACCCTACTACAATTATTCTTATAGATATTATTGTTGGAGTTACTAACAGTATGGGTACTTTTGTAAGACAAAATTTCAGCATCATCCAGGAGAAGTGGGACAAATAAGTTCCTTACAATGCTTCAGTGTTTTCACTTACCATCTACACTACAACAAAATAACCTATTTAAAATGTATGAATTACTGAAGTTCAAAGATCTCCAACAAAATGCCAATGTTACCAAATTAGTTTAATATTTAGTACTTCTTTTGGTTATCTTAGGTCCAGGTGTAGACTAACAATCACAGCAATCGTCACTTGGTGGAGCCAGATTACTCTGCAAATTGAACGTGCTTTACAAATAGCTTGCATAAAAGGTCTCAAAGGGAGGATTTATAAATAGTACATTGGAGAAAGATAATAAAAAAATTGTCGGATTTCAATAAATCCTTGGAGGAATTATAAGTTTTATAGCTTTGCTTTTAATTACTCTAGCACAGGAGAAGTAAAGGACTTGCTGGCTGAAACAAAGGCTATATTTGGTAATGTACATGCAAACCTGTGAGGATGAAGCGATAGCTGTCACTCTTGGTACAATTTAAAGAAATTCAAGTTGTTAATGCTAAGCTTATTAAAAGTTTACATGTGTATTTTTTTTAATTTTACTGCTAATATTTTAGATTTATGCCATTTTTGTATCTCTCTTTTAAATATACCTCATAAAATCCAGAAGGGCACCTGATTTATTTCTGGTGTAGAGAATAGAGCAGTCTTAGAGAAAAAAAAAGAGAGGATACCAAACTGTAAACACCTTCTCTATACTCAGCAGAGTATAGAGAAGTCTCAGCAACTTTTCCTCACAATTTGTTTCTTCTCTATCCATATGCAAGGGACACTAAAGCACTGTCAACAGTAAAAGTACCTACTCATTCCACATTGTATTTACTGTGTACGCTGTAACAAAACTCATGGAATTTAGGGCGCTCTGCCACCATGATACTCAGTGATCAGAGGTTACGACTGGGAGCATGTGTATTTTCTGGCATTTTTGTGGTTTGTTTTTTTGTTTGTTTTTTCTTCTCATTATTTAGTGTTTGTTTGCATTGAATTCCCTCAAGACAGATGGATAAGGATAGCTACTTTTTGAGGAGTTGTTCTGACTAGTGTATGAATAAAGTCTTACATTTTCAATATATTCATTAGACTTGTCAGATCTCATTTACTGGGAACAGACTCTATCATTTGAGCTCCAGCCTCGTATTTTATTTTGTAATATATTGAGCACATGGCTCTTTCCTGGTTGGTGACCCCGTGTGCCAGGAGAAGCCGGTTGTCCCAATCAGCCAGCTGTTGACAGATATATCTGGCAACCAGGGTTATAGAATAGGAGACAAGCCACAACACTGGGGGAGTGGAGCTTAAGATTAGCCAGGTAGAGGGGTCTGTGCTTTAAAAAACAAGTTAGAAGACAAAATTCCCAGCAACATAATGGCATCCCCATCCCACACATTGCATGTCTTCACTCACAGCTCTCTCATGTATATTTAGAAGTGCATTTCCTTCCATGACCCACTGAGTCAGATGACAGTTGAGATTTTCAAGCCCTTGAGATACTGGCAAACCTGGCACAGAGTCGTCTTGTAACTGTTCCTATCGTAGTATGAAAAAGTGAGAAAGAACAGGAAATTCTGGTATTATATCTTCCTAGATTTTACATACAAAATCATATTAGGGACATTATTCAGAACTACTAACATTTTCTAAATAATTACATTTCCTCAATTATTTCTGTATAGAAACCATTCTTTCCCAGTGAAGGAAAACAAACCATATTTCTAGAACATCTTAATTTATAACTGTGGGCAGCAGCAAGACTTGTGTCTTATGTAGAATTAAAAACTACAGTATTATTCCCCTGCAAGAGAAAAAAAAAAAAAAGAGTATATTAAACCTCCATGTAAAGAACAGATTACAGTTTATAGAAAGACAGCAAGGAAATTACTGGTGAAAAAGAACAAAGGTCAAACAGAAGACAATACCTGAAATACAGAAGTGACTGTCCTACCTACAGAAGGGCAGGAAGGGTTCTGTAATGCTGGAAGATGGAATAGGGGCAGGATGAACATGGAGCATTGGTTTTGCAAACCCAGACTAGCTGGAAAGAGCCCTTGCAGTGGCCTCTTTCTCGATGATCGTCCAGAACTTCTATTCCACCACAATGATAAAAAGGGTTAAGTTTTGCTGTGTTTTTCCAGATAATGAAGGCTATGGAGGCTTGGGGGATTTTTTTGGTTTGTGGGGTTTTTGGTTGGGTTTTGTTTTGTTTTGAACTGCATAGCTTTATTGCTTTTTAAATATTTTTGTTGGCACCCTGGCAATCCGCATTTGGTTTCACCCTTTTCTTTTAGGCTAAGCAGTACTTACATCAGGTCACACAGGATGTTTGACCTGCCTGAGCAGGGAAGACAATTTTTTAGTTTCTTTCCTTTTACTATTTTCTGCTTTCCCTCTGTGATACCATTTGAACAGCTGTGTCTAACTCTGGCAACAAGGGAGAGAAGTTCTCAGCTGAAGGGTTTTGAAAGTTCATTAATTTAATTTATTCTGCCTCTCCAAAGGAGATTTGCATTGTCATTGGAGTAGTAGCTCTTACTTGTTGTTCCCCCCCCCCCTGTTGAACTGGACATTTACAAATAAAGTCCCTGATGTAATGCGTTTTCTAACTGGTATGCCTGGTTTCCTTCCTTTTGTATAAGCTACTTGATTTTATGTGCTCTTCTTTCTATTCAGTTTATTGCTCTTCTCTTTTTTACTATTCTCCCTGTGGTTTTGTATCATCAGGAAATTTCTTACTGAACGCATCTTCATCCAGGTTAAAAGGGAGAGACAGTCAATCAGTCAGTAAATCCCTACTCTCTGAAAACACAGTCAGCACCAGCTGTAGCTCAATTAAACTCAACACTTGAATAGTTCACAAGAGAACCCACACTTGTATACACACATTAATCAAATAAATCCATTTTCATCTGTAGTTGTATTCCAAATTTTCAGTTAATAGCTTGGACAGTGAAGTGTGGGCTGGAGATATGTGATGGAAATAGCAGATAATTAAATTTTCTCAGAATAACGTTTAAACTTAGGGTGTCCTGACATGCACACTAAACAAGGTACGCTGAAGGAACCTAAAATATACTGGGTTTGTGTGCTTAAATGTTGATGAGCACTTCTGCTTAGTTATACAAGCAACTCAGCTGCTCAGAATTGCTTGATGTATTCCTAGTTTGAAAATATAGAAAAAAATATTTTAGCTTTTGCTTTTTTTCCTAGAATGGCGAATGGAACAACATGTAGAAAGAAGGCTATTTCTGTATATATTCTTAGGTCAGCTTTAAAAACATTGCAAATAAAGTTGTATTTATGCTATTGAGACTAAAGTCCCACAGAATGTCTGCTTGCATTTCTTAATTCTGCGCGTGTTACGGATAATTCCCAAAGAACAATGATTTCTTGATTCATACTTGGGACAACTTGTATGTAACAATATGTGCCTAAGTCCCACTCATTTCATGTTAATGACACAATTAAGTGCTGCCCTGATCATGGGACTGTACTACGTAGGCATCAGACCCCTACTAAAGAGCTCTTTAGCTAAAAAAATGGTCTGTGGAGAATACAGGCCATATCAGGCTGTATTCTAGCTTTCTAGTCATGTTAATTAAATCTGTTCCAAGCAGATTTCAGACAAGGTCAGGCTGGCTGTGCTGATTGCTATTTAGAACCTGTTCCAAAAGAAGCATTACTGCCACTGGTTGGGAATATTTTACTGAAATTACTTTTGTCATAAAATGACTAGTTGTCAAACTGAAGTATATTTAGCTTAGTTTGGGACAGCTATCTTGACCCCATGCTGAAGAAAGATAAAGATAGACAATAGTCCCAAACCACAACAATCCAGTTCATAAACTCTACTGGGATCAAGTCCTGGCTGCAGTAAAATGTTTGAGTGTTTACAGATAGCTTATAGATGTAACAGCTCCAACGGTAGATAATAAAGTCCACCCCAAGACAACCTGGTGCTCATGATATGTTAGAAAAATGCTTAGTCTTACATCCCTTGTTTAGACCAGGTTGTACAACACGTTGAACTTGATCTGGGAATGCCAGGGAAAGCATGCTTTCTCTTTGTGAAAACCTTCAAGAAGTTTGGGGTTCACACCAACATGGAAATGAAAAATGCTTGAAATCTGGAATCACATTGGATGAGTAAATAATTCTTTCATAGCTGTAGTCGAAATACCTTGCTCTTTGTAGTGATGGGGAACGTTTTTGGTGACAGGCTAGTATAGACACAGCTGGGAAAATGTATCACTTGTCACAGGCCATCAGCAATGATCCTTCCTGGGGCTGACAGCAATGATACACACAGATCTCTTCCCACACCCTCTGCAGTAATTGCATTGGATTGCTTGAAATGAAGTCATGTGCTCTTTCACTGGCTGTTTCACCTTGCACCCAAACGTTCTCAGTTCCAAGTAGGAAAGGTCTGAACCCAGGAAGCTATTAGAGACATTCTTTGGTACTGATGGCACCCTTCCTTCTTCTGTGCCATGGCCTGAGTGTACTGGCTCTAAGAGAGACACAGAAGTTTGCTCCAGAGCTTACTTAAATCTGTGGGATGCTTTACACTGGCTTTAATGTCTATGGATCAACTCCTATCAGAACTATGAAAAGAAAACATTAGTGCTTTATGAAATGTTACGTATTTAGCGATGAAAAGATTGGCTATATAATTGGTAAATAAAAGGAAAATTTCCAGCACTATCTTAAAATCTTTACCTCACTGATACTTTGCTGTGTGCTCTTCCTAGCTTCAAAATAATTTGTATAGAGCATTACAGTAGTCCTCCAGGTTTCGAAATCACCAGTGTATTCTTTCAGACACTCCTAGATATCTGCTTGCATTTGAAAGGCAGAGAGTTCTGAACACTGATTAAGGTATAATTTATGATATGAAAATCTTGAACATCCTTCGGTATAAGGGAAAACTTTAAAAATCTGGCTTCACAAGCTGTAGCTGAAGTGGAGTTCTGAAACTTTGATAGATATATTACTCATTTTTATTTAATTTAACTCTAGGTAGAAGCACTGAAAACAGTGCCATAGGCTACAGGGGGGCACTACTTTGGGGTGGCAGTGAAATAACTTGTGGATATTTAGAAGTGCTCAATAAAGCATAAATTACCACAAGGATGGGAAGACAGGGAAAACTCAGATGCCTACAAATAACTGAATGTTTCCCTAGGGCATAAACATTAATGACTTTAATTAGATTATAATTGCTCATGGAAGCATAGTCTTGCACAAGATAAAAATACCTGACATTGCATTTGCAACTAGGCAACTGGATTAGAAGCAGAAGGAGGTTTAATGTTAAACACAAGTTATTTACTAAATATAAGGTATCTGGGTACACAGTATATGCTCTGTTCTCAGGACATACACATGTATTTGTGAGATGGCAGCACTGCTTCATAGATTTGGCACTGAGTTGCAGCTGTTGGAGTTAAGAGTTGAATTAACTGAAAGGATAACAGATGGAAACGTTGTATGTTTAATTGAGGGTCTTCAGGGCCTTGTGTTTGTCTTCTATTTTCATCTTTACACTTGTGAAAAGACACCTCAGTGAGGATATTTAGAATACCCTATCCTTGTGTTGACTGAGGATCTAAATATTCCTCCAATATTTATAGCTCCACCAATTAAAATCCCAATTTAGATTAACAAATTGCATTTCAGCTAACAGCCCTGTCACATTCTAGGAGGTTTGATAAACCAGGTTATCAGGCATGGGTGCTACGTGGCTGTATGATGAACATGTCCTTACTCCAGTGTTGTGATCCGTACACTGCTGGATGGTGCACCAGTGCAGCAGAGTGCGGCCAGCTTTTGCCCATTCTGGAAGCTTGCTTGTTGCCAGCTTGTAAAAGTCACAGTGGGGAAGTAAAGGCAATTTTAAAAAAGTTACTTTATTCTCAGTGTGGGAACTGGCAATCTGGCTAATTGACTGGGCAAACTAAGCGAGAAGCTTTAACCCTTAGCAACAGAGTCTTGCTAAAACATTGCCTCTCAAGGAATCTTTGTTCTCTTGGCTGCGCAGTGGCACAACCACACTAAGCAGTATGCAGAGCATCTCCTTCCCCCTTAACTTATAGCCAAGTGATTAAGTTTCCCTCTGCTCTCTTTCACACTATTTGAGCATACTAGCCACCAAGCAATTACTGAGAGAAGAATAGGGCCATAACAAAAACACTTAAATTGAAAAGAGGCAGCTGCTGCGTGTTGGTGCAAAATCCTGTGCAAATCAGAGAATCCCTGCTAAACCACATCACATGGGGAAGATATGTGTCAGGTGTCCTGCCCCTCGTTTCTCACACAGCAGATGGATCTTCAGTAATGTCTGGTCTGCAAGAGATAGAAGGATTCACCATTATTGGCATCTGTTCACAGTATTAACAAGATGAAAAATTATTTTGGTATTGATTTTCACAGGAAGTAGTTATTTGATATGATGACTTCAAAATTATGCCAAAATATCAAAAAGTTTAAAAATATGAATCCCTCATTTATATTGGTGCTAAGAACTTTCAGGAAAAGAGTAGAGATATAATATCATAAAACCCTAATACTCGATCTGACTTTAAATTGTCTGAAACATAGCCTGAGGCAGCAAGCATTTTCTCGTTGAGAAACATTTCATGATTGACTAACAACAAGGTATTAGCTCTGTAGCATACAGACTCAAATAACAACCAAGATCAACTATTACGTGAATTGTTGCACAAGCATTTGGACACTGTTTGGGGGAGAAAGCCTGTGCTGGGGTCAGATTCAATAGACCTGTGAACAGACCTGTATGGAAAAGTCACTGAGCATTGCATGTAATGTAAACATGGAGCTGTGAAACATTTGGATGTTTAGTGCAGTTGAACACATGCAACTCCAATAAACAAAGGAAATGTAAAGGAATAAATGTAGGTGATAATGCACCATTGGAGGTACCGATCCCATGATGCTGATTCTACAGTGATTTAATAGTTGTTTGAATGATATTATGCTAAAATACTATTATAGGGTATTGTAGGGTGGTGTTTTTTGTTGTTTGTTTGGTTGGTTTTTAAGTCTTCATCTTTGAAAGCAACAAGATTATTTCTCTGACAAGATCATTGCCTTTCAAATCATTGCTTCCCAGATTAGGTTAGTGACATTGACCGTCAGGTCTCAGGAGTAGCTGCAGGTGTTTTCAACTAGGACAAACACTGCTACAATTAATTTACTTCTGCAAGTCTTTGACCTTGCTGCTATGGCAAATAAAGTGTTCCAAACAATTGCAAGAACATTAGTTACTCTTAAGGAAAACACTATTGAGTACTGCTACACAGATGCTTTACCTTTCTAACATAAAGCTGTAACTTTCTAGTGGTTATGTGAAAAATAGATCAGGTCAAAATACTTGAGGCCAAATCATGAGAACTTTATTTCATTTTTAGGCAATTTTTGCTCATTTTGATTCTAGATGGATCAAGCTTTCAGCAGAGATCAGCTAGGAAATTGGGAGAGAAAATTGATCTTTAGCTCAATACTCTACACTGATTTGCATTTTAGGTAGTGGTATTTCCTTAAAGGATTGTAGCTCTCAGTCTTCTCATATGCTCTGCACCATAGCTCTTTTCATTTCTTTCATCTAAATATTTTTACCCTACTTTCTTTTTTATATGTCTTTCACTGTTTTAACCCTATACCTGCCATAACTCCTGACTTTACCTCCTCAGCCTTCAGATAAAATATATCCAAGAAGATAGGCACTGTCACACATTTAATGATCCAGTTACATGATATCCCTTTCCCCTTTCCCTTGCCCTCAATTATCTTCAAAGATGAAAGCTCTTAAAGCAGGATTTGTCTCCTTCCATTGATTCTATGGAGTCCCAAGGAATTTTTGGCTCCTGCGTTGTATGAGCAAATGCCAATTTACTGGGGAGGGATCCAAAGGCTCAAAGCTTCCTCCCATTTTCTCCATAATCAGTTATTCACAAGCTTGGTGTACCCTGACTTGTAGGTAATACAGTCCTGTGGATTACACAGCCCTTCTTCCTCCCTCCCCATTAAGACCGGGGCTATCCCTACCCCTGGTACCTGATCAGTAACATCATTTTGTTTTGGCCATTGTATTCTTTCTGTATATTGTATGCAAGATAACACTTTAAGTAACAGAGAAAACAGTACATTGAGATTCACACAGTGCAGGAAAGTGAGTGTAAGTACTTGTCGTGGTTTAAGCCCAGTCGCTACCAAAAACCCTACCACACAAACCCAAAACAGTACTGAATGTGTTGAATAAGGTAGAGTTGATACTGGGGGACGAACGTATTTCTGGGGATATCTTAGAATCATAGATCTTGATTCATTAATGTGTCAGTGTTATTTATTGTACTTTTTTAAAGAAAAAGTACTTAAAATATGTGAAACAGCCATACTTTAATTGTATGCTAAAACAGACTTCACCAAGGAGCATTACTGGTAATTGATTAGCTCTAAACTCAAGCAGCATTAACTCATCCCTTTTTTCAGGGAAAATTTAAACAAATGTGTGACTTTAAATGCTCATAAGTTTACAATTACTGAACCATTTTTCATTAGCCATGAATAATTTTTCCTTCCTCTGCGAGGATTTATAAAACAACCTGGACTGACGTGTGGAGAATTAGCCATTTTTAAGATTTCCATGCTTGAAAATTTCAGTCAGGACATATGGCGAAAGCGCAGTTTATTTTTCATGCTGGCTTAACTCAAGTGACTGAATTGATTTTACTCATGCTTTCCAAAATAATTCAGCACTGAGCTGAGAACAGTCGCAGACATTTTTGGCTTGATAGGTTTTGCATGAGAAAGTTAGGAACCACTGGCGAAGGGGAGAGCTGAGCAGCAGTTGGAATTCCTCTTTAATGACAGCGGTCACTACCAGCTGGATCCTGAAGAAGCTTGGGCTGCACACTCAAGTGAGCAATAATGGAGGATTCCAGTGGAAAATTAATAGACTGACAAATACTTTTTGTGCTTGATGAACTGTAATTGCACAGCAAGGCAAAATGCTAATGGTAAAACATAGCCTAACAAAAAAGATTTATGCCATGGTTATGGGGATCATTATTTGACTATCTTCTCAAAGCAGCAGTTATAATTAGGGAAAAAAACCCTCCGACAATCCCTACCAAAATAAGTAGTGATGAAAAACTAACCACTGCTCGTCCTCTTTTGCCTTTTGTCCCAACATGTAGTAAGCTACAAACAGAAAATTACAACCAGTAGAAGTAAAGCAAGTAAGACCTTAGGAGGTTCATTTCTGGACAGAATTCAGCTATGCAACTCTACCTTGAAACAGTACAAAGTCCAATACATCAGTATCTCAACTTTTTAAAAGTATCTTGGCTTATCTGGGTTTAATGCCTGCTCTTGTTCTGTTCTTTATACAGTTTCACAGAGATGTGATGGTTTTCCTGCTGGATCAGTTAGCCAAATCAGACCTTTGGCATACTCTATGGAAAGGATGTCATACAAAAGGCAACTGGGGACATGTTGGCAGATGCCAGAAACAGCCAGAGCAAAATGGTCCATTGCAGCAGTGTTCAGAGTGGTCCTGATCCCAAAGGCAGTGTCAGTGCTAGCTCAAGGCTTCTCATCATCGTAAACTGAATTTATTTTGTCACTGGAAGGCTGAGCATAAAGCTAACTTGCTTTTGCTACAGAAATGCCAACTAAAGGAGGGCTAGAGGAACAGCCATACTAATTTAACTTGCTGGCCCAACCAATAGTCTACATACCCCAACCTTTCCCTCAGAAAAAGTAGTCAGCTTGGTTTTCCAGATGCCTGGCATAAACAAAGTAGGTAGAGGATCATGCCTGTTTTTCAGCTCTCAGTAACTGCCTACTTTGCCAATGATCAGAGCCTGTCTCAGGCAGCATAGGTGTGTTAACTGAATTCCTGGGCTAATGAGCAATGTTTCTCAGCAGGACTAATTGCCTCAGCTGTAATACCACCATGATGCAGTTATATTGTTTGTGGTCAGCTGCTGCCAAGATAATGACTTCTGCATCTTAGATGATCTGGTGTTACAGTTTAGTAAAACAGACAAGAGGTGGAGACAAAGCTTCTGAGTCCAGATACACCACAGAGAAAAAAAACAAGAAGTAAAAGGAACGGTTAAGTGCTAACCTCGATATAAAGGCAAATGAGTAAAATCTTGACCACAAGGAAAAGTAGGCTTAGACTTTAGGAAGGCTTCTAACTATTGTTACAAGCAAGTTTTAGAACAGAGTGCTTATGACAGTGAAGTAAACAAAACTCTGCAGGTGCCTTGAAGTGGAGCTCCTTAGGTCAGAAAAAAAGAAATTGTGTGGTGTTACCTGTGAGTCTAAGCATGTAGGTTTTAAGGATCCAGTCCAGAAAACCTCCCTAACTTTTTGTAGTATTTCTCTAGGTGTAGGTAAGTCAACCAGTTATAACTCAGACAATTTTTATTGCTTACTATTCCCTACTAGTTCCTCCTTTTCTAGCTGATAAATACTCAGAGCCTTGCTTAGTTTTTTCCTTTCTTCTTTAAAAGCAGTTAATTCAGTTTCATACCTTCTACTTGTTTGAACAGGAAATAAAGCAAACCTCTTGTTGGTTTGCATTGCAAAAAATCTCCCTAAATGTCAATTAATGAACAGATTCATTGAAAACTGTTCAGTGTTTACTGAAACATAATTATCACTGGAATAGTTAGGGCCAGCTACGAGAGTTTACCTTGCCCCTGAATGGAGTGGAAGCTGTCTCTTCTGAGGCCTTCTGGATTCAGCCCTTAGCTATATCATTGTTACAAGACAGAAAAATTAGAGGAGACTGAGAAATGAGCAATATAGGTAAAGTATATTGTTCTTTTGGGGTTATAGATCATTCTTCTATATCCTGTCTTTTTCTTTCCTAATCCACCATAAATGTGCCAAAGTATATGAAATGGTGTGTTTTTTCCTTTTCTGAGAACAGTGAAGCCTGCTTGAATTAATGAATGAATCAAAGGTAAATGAACTCAGAAAGTGAATAATGAGAAAAATTTCTATATAACAAACCTTTTTATATGCCCATCAAGAAGACCTGCAACTTTTAAATGAATTGCCTTTAAATGAATACAATGTATCAAATAATTTTTAATACCTGCATTATTCCTTAAAATGTTTTAGTGCCTCATTAATACACTTCAGATTAGCCAGGTTGTTAAGTGTCCATCACCAAATAAGGGTAGAGTGCAAGTAATTGCGTTCTGTACCAGTAAAGTGTCACCTGAATCCGGTTAGAAACTCACGTGTTGTTAATGTTATATTGGCAAGATAGAAATTGCCAAAGAAATTGTGCTTTTATTAAATGCTGTTAATTTTTATTCTTTCTGAGCCCTAGAAGTTGTTAATATGACTCAGATTAGATGTCCAAAACAGTGCTTAAGTATTTCCCTCTCTGTTCTGAAAGAAAACCTGGCATTTTTAGGAACATTCTTAAAACTTGATTTGTTCATGTTTTCCGTACAGATATCAAACATGTAAGTTGTAGTTGGCTTCCAAGCACTGTAATGAGTGTTTTGATCCTGTCTATGCAAACAGGACTGAAGTATGTTATACTGCCACATGGACTGCCATGTCAACAAGAGTTTCTTCTGAGCTGATGAAATAGTCTGTTTGGTTAGGCTTGCAAACTTTGTCTGAACTACCCAATGAATGGTTTGTGCCAACTCAAAGCAAGAGTGCAATTGAATCAGTGCATAAGCATGTTTTATTCTCAAGATTGCTGGCCAGGAGATTTTTTGGCATCATATTAGAAACTGGAGCTTAAGTTTGAAATTCCAGCTGAATCACATGGTTCAAGAAATAGGCAGATCTTAGTGTTTGTAGAATTCATCACTTCATAGAAAGAATGTGGTTTATGATGACTTGTAACTTGCAATAATTTCTGTGCTGTGTAAATGGTGTTCCAACTGATGTGAAGCAAGATATTTCAGTGTAGAATTGAATGCTGGTAATTTCCCTGGGGTTGAACTGTACTCTGGTGATTCTTAAACACCGTTCTGTTCTGGCTGGTCACTTCTTTCCTAAGTGTATTTATTCAGTATGGTATTAGGGCACTTCAGTCAAGGAATGGCTGTTTCAGTTCCACTGGCAACAGCTTGACAATTCAAAATCTGCTTGTAGTTTTCATTATGAGATTTGTTAATAATTCTGCACTTCGGTATGCCTCTACTTTATACAGTCCTTCAATTTCAAGTGTCTTATGCTTTTTTAATTATGATAAATATATATTTTAGATGGCTGATTGACCAGCTGGGTAGTTTATTTTTTAATTTGATCAATTTTTACTTATATTAGTAGTCCATTGCTCCACAAAAGTGATTCTGGGATCACTCTCCTCACTGCTGTAAGAAACAGGGCATAAATTAGAGGCATTGTGATAATGCCCACGGTTGATTCTTGAGGAACTGTGGGCAGAGCACAGCCTGAGAGTGTGACAAATAGGTGATTTCATATTGGTATTGGTAGGTGATACCCATCTTGCTGTAAGGTTGAATATGAGTTGGAACATGTGTAGGGGGACTGGGAAAGAGGAAAGGCTTAGCTAGTCTGTTGTCTCCAGTGATTGGTTACTCTGCTTCCAGAGCCAGGTTCTGAAAACTATTTTACAAGTCTTTTCTGTTAAATGACTTTTGATCTTGTTTTCCTTGAAGACTTGCACTGATACCCATTTTAATAGACTTGGTCGAATATTTAATATTGGTCGTATCGAGCTGGGAGGCTTATGATACTTCTGCTGTGTTCCCACTCTGTTTACTATTATGAGGACTGTGGCTCCACTAGGGCAAAAGAACCCCTACAGTAGCATTTTATAGTAACAGCCTGCAGACTCAGATCTTTGATGAAGAGGACCAAAGTGTCTTTAATGTTTCCATTAGTTTGTGTCTTCTGCTCCCCTGCCGCAGCGTGGAGAACAAAAGTGACTTTCAGAGGGCACTTGCTTCTCCTAGTTGCCTCCATGCTCTGCAGACAAAGAGCTATCAGACAATCTGGCCTGAGCTGAAGATATTCCTTTACATGACAGAGGGAACTGGTTTTTTCTTTCCCAATTATGCCAGGACTCTATTCATGTTTATAGATGATTGCTACATCAATCCATATAATAGAAAAGAGACTAAAATGGGACTGGGACAAAGACATGTAAATTAACCATACAGTGGCTTTCTGGAGACTGCAGATTTACCAGTTTAATTAATGTAATTATACTTTATGAAAAGCCTGCTGAAACTGAACTTTTCTCCTCAGACAGATATTGTACAAGTATTGTCGGTATAGTGGTTACTGATGATCATGCATGAAGCTGAGTTTGTGGTCTGTTTTACTAATAGCATCAAAATGGATCTTTCTTGGATCTTCTCACTGTTTTCAAATTCCAGGGTAGGGATCTAGGGATTACTAATTGGCCTATTACACAGAAATCTCTTAGGAAGACTGATAGCACTTGATGTGCTCAGGACTTATATAATTATATATCTTAATTAGAAAGTGGCATACTTGCTCTCATAAAAAGAGAGCAGCTTCCATTCCTCAATGTTTACCTACTTTTAAAGCAAAGTTTGTACTTCTAGAGGATCTGTGGAGGTTATGTTCCTAAGGACTAGCTACCTTAGCCCAGCAAGGTGCTGATCACTCATATGTCTTAATGTTATGGCAATTTGAGGACTGATTAAAGCTGGAGCCAGTGTGGGAGGTTAAATGGCACTTCCCCAGGGGCCGGGTCCAAGCAGGGAGAGTGCAATACAGCAGGCAGTTTGGTAGCAATATAAGCCACCATCTTGGTCAGGTACCATCAGTGCTGAGCTTGCTCTTTACTTTGCGCTGATGGAGTGTGAGCTCTTTCTTACTAGGTGCTGTTTAGATGAATGAGGGTAGAAATATGTCCAAGCTGATAAGTCCTTCCTCTCAGGAAGAGCTTCTTCACTGCTTTTTTCCCTGCTTGGACCTGTTGGTATAACCTCATTGGGGTACCCACACGGCCCTCCCTCTAAACCAAGAAACTTTTGAAATAAATGAATAAGCCAACTTGAAGTATAAAAGAAGCATGTAAATTTGTGACAGCAGGGGAGAGAGAAGTTGGAACAGAGCAGCAGTCAAAACTGATTTTGATACTGCCACAAGTCACCCACTGGCATGATGACCTCTGCCCAGACCTAACAGAGCATCCTCCCCATTGGAGCGGTCCAGCCACCACACTCACAGGACAGGGTACAAAAAGTAAGGACCTGTAGATGTGAACTCATGGGGTGTTTTCTCAGCCGCATGGGGATTGTAGAGGGCAACATGGGTACACACAAAGCAAGAGAACCCACCTCTCCAGCAAGATGTGGGGGTGAGTAGGAGAATCTGCACTCCCAGAAGAGAGTGGTGACGGCTTGTTACCCTTGAGTCCTGTGAGAGGGTGGTGTGTACGTGTATCTGGGAATGTGGGGGGTCTGTAACTCTTGGGATTCGTTATAGTGTGCTTAGAAATTTATAGGTATTTATTAACATTTTGGGAGCAGTTCTAATATTGTGGTTTATGTGTTGTATCCCTGATACTGATCCTGAATGTATAGTTTACTGATTGCCAGTTAATTACATCATTATTAAATCATTGGATTGCTTTGTTCGTGGTTTGGTTTAAACCATGCAAATTGAGCAGTTTTACTTTGTATCGCACCCCAAGAATACATCCCTCGTACAGCAGCAAGATGATTGCTCCTCAGTCACTGCCTTCAGCAGGCTGTAGCCAGCTTTGAGCAGGGAGTGGGGTGTCTTAAAATGTTCAAATTCTGAGGAAAAAGGCAAGCCTCTTGCTGTCTCCCTGTGGTAGTTCTTTATTTATGTGTGAATGGCGCATCCTTAAGTGAATACAAGATACGCCATGCAAATAGTTGTTTGGGCTCTTTATGAAATTGTCTGTTTTGGATTTTAGTCTTCCAGACATCTTCTCCTTCAAGCAGACTAGACTAGGAAAGAAAGCAGTTTTTGAAAGTGACAATCTTAGTTAGGTAGATTTAAAAAACCAAATCAACCACCCAAAACAAACCGCACCACACTTCCCTATGTAAAATAGCTTCCCCTAAACTATGTGGACCAGAAAGGTCCAATAAATTAATCTTCCATGATATGAAGTATTATTTTATTTCCAACTTTGTTATTGCTTTTAGACTTCTTTGAAGGTAATAAAAATTATGTGTTTTTTAAAATTAATTTTTATCCTCCTACAAAATCCCTTTCCACAATAAACAAGTGCAAGAAGTTAGTATTGCAGGTGGAGTGTGCTACAGGTTTAAATGCAGATGAAGAAAGCCCCTGCGTAGGTACAAAATGGGAAGCAAGGAAGAATGTCAGTAATTATCCCTAGTTGGTTTTGTGGTTTTCCCCTTGGTATGCTCTCCAGGCTGATGCCTGGGTTTCAGGATGGTCTGTGCCAGAGCAATCAAATACATGGATCATAACTGTAATAGCAGGTGGAGGACATCTAATTAAAATAAGCCAGGCAAGCCATGTGATACTGCCTCTATTTTCAGGCCTAATATTAACATGAGATGAATAGTCTAATTACATACTCCCTACTGTTCTCCCAAAATACTGTTTCATCCTACACAACAGTGCAGTTGCAGATACCTCCTTTTTAAAAGAGGTAAATACAAATAATCTTCAGAAAAATTATCTTTGGAGGAGTCATTTCTTTGCCACAAGAGCTTAGTTGTCAGCTGCTGAATTTATCCAAATCCGTGTGCCTAACATGGGTAAGAGGTCTCACAGATGGGAAGGAAATGTATGAATGAAACTCTGATTTCTGATGGTAGCAGTGCCACATGTGATGAGTAGGTAAAGCTTGAAAATATTTACAAGGGAAAACCTGCACCATGGTGCGTTTTTTTGTTCTACTGAGTTTCAGCCAACCTAGTGATTAATCAACACATACTTAATGTTTACACTCCATTAAGTGTAGCAGTAGTCAGTGCTTTTGTTTCATGTAGACCCTGACATATCATTTGGTGGAAGTCTAATGGAACTCACTTCATGGCTCTTTTCTTTTCTTTTTAAATTTCCAATGGAATTTCTAGTGAATAAATTAGTAAATTTATCATTTTCTCTATAATAGTGTCACATGGACAGTTTGATGAAATAGCTCATTACAGTCAATGAAGTGAAATATGAGTTCCATCAGCACATTTTCATCAAACAGAGTTATAGAAATTAGTTTGCTGTTATCAAGGACTGTGGAATACAAAAATAAAATTAAGCAAGCTATTAAAGGATAGATTTAGGGGAGGTCCCAATTGAGTTGGAACACAACTGCCACTGTGAAAAACAGAGGACTGTTGTATGCTTAAATGAATTGTGAAGCATCAGTATTAATTGTTAATTATGCGCATTAGGGACAAAATTAAATTTGGAGCCACCTGAGTGTACATGAATACTGCACACTGCTCAACCAGTCAACCAGGAAAGAACTAAAAGCAAGTGCTTGCCATTCTGCAATCACTATCAAAGTTTAAAACTGAGCTAACCTGTCTTCAGCATCATTGCTTCTATGACCCCATATGAGAACCCAAATTGATGGAAATCCTCTACCATTAAAGTTATCGTTTACCCCTAGTACTTTCCAAAGTCAGAACTGAGAGAGTCCAACTCTATTGCACTCAGCCCGTGAGAAGTAAGTATTCCAACCATGTCCTTGCATAGTGGGGTGCAGCTATCTCCTGCCAAAATGAGAAGCTGCTGACAGGCAACTATTTGATTCTTCAAGAGCTATTTTTCATTTCAGCATAATCTGTGATCAAGAACGATATACTCAGGGCTTCTCATTCTTGAAATAGCACTCCCAATATTTAACTTTAGCCTTGGATCTTCAACTGACATTTAACATTTTGTTTTAATAAATTATTATTAGACTTTATTTGCTGTGTGTAGAGGGAATTACTTCAGCTGTTTCCACTTATTCATGTTATTTTTGTATGTGGTCCCTTTCTAATTTTATTCCTTAACTAGATTGGGAATGAATTCTTAGTGTCTTGATGATGATGTTAGACAGACTAAACACTCCAGGCAGCCAAATACCAATTTCATGTGACATTTTTTTGCAGGTATCGTATGTGGTAAAGTTCTTATATATGAAAGTAGAGGAGGCAGCTTAAATCCTGCCAGGCAGGAACTTGAAGGGATTACCGCAGTTAAGAAAGCTTGGAGGCTGCCTGACTTCTTGTTGAAATGACAGCTGGCTCACTGTCATACTTATTTTCACTTCAAGGTTATTGTCCTAAGTAAATTCAGTTTCACAATCATGACTCAGTCTCTAATGAATTCTAATAGACTAAACTGCCCGCCCCATTTAGAAGTGTGCATGTGTAACATTCTCTTCTCTACTGAGTCATAGGACTTGCCTAATTTTGGAGACTAAAATTAAGTTTAATTTTGGGATGGCATTTCCCAAAAGGGACACGATGCTATAAATAATGGAAAGCTGTAACCAGTAAAAAATGTTTGCATTTGATTGCTCTGTCATTTCTATTATGTAATAGTTGCAAAGTGCAGAAACTCAGGCAGCTTTCTGGTTGGGGAATATTGCATGGTCTGCCAAATTTACCAAAAGACCAAATTTACCCACACATGTAGTGTCACTTGCTTACAAATGTAGGATGTTATTTTGTCATTTTCAAGGTCTGCTTTAGCTGGCCACAGAAAGCCTAGCCACAGCCATTTCTCAAATCTCTCTTTCCGTCCTAATGATGGACTAGAAAAGCAAGAGAGGATAGAGGAGATGTGGTATCAGTTGTGTTCTTCCCCTGCCACCCTCCTCCCACATCGAAGGAAATGTTACTATCCCTTTCAAAGAGGTCTGATTTCATCCTGGAAGGAAAGCATGGAAGGAGTCAAGATAGAGGGGGATTAAGATGCGCAGTCATTTGGCTAAGGTGTAAGACAGTGAGAGATCCAAATATTTCTACCTGGAAACTTTTTTTCCATCCAACTTAGTGCCAAATTTTTAGAAACAGCTTAAGCAAGGTGAGAGTTAGAACTTGACAACAAGATTTTAAAAGTCTCTTGCAAGCATACAGGCCTGGAAAAGAGAGCTCCCTTTCTTCCCTTACATACATATCGTTAGTATAGGATTGAGCAGAAAGTGAAGGTACGCTCAGGCAGAGGAGAAATCTGTCCTACAGTAGCAAAGTGTGACCGATACTTGGTAGGTATAGGTGAGTAACTAAGTCATTTAGTTGTCATGGTCATTGCCTCTTCGGAAGCCTGTACCTGGAGATGGCACAGAGGAGTCTTCCACCCCAGCTGTTGCCCTCATGTGCAAAACCACTTATGGATGTATTTATATTTGTCACTTTCTCCAGCTTACATGTAACATGAGATAAAGCTAATGACTTTCTGTGTAAGGAGACATAAAGAGCGTATACTTAATGTCTGTAAGCAAAATGCAATTTAGCGTTGAAAAATTCTGAGAATATCTGTCAAATTCACATTTTTGTCCCTATTAAAACTGCTGGTGTCATAGAGCTGCATTATAGTTCCCTGAAGGTTACTGTAATGAACAAATCTAGATTCAATTATTCAAAAGTGCTGGAATTCTGCCTGTACAATTTTCATTTCACTAATGGGCTGGACAGATTCTGATTTTTCTCAAACAGTTCACAAATGAAGCTTAACATGTTGTTAACTGCTTTTATTACATTTCCCACACGTGAAGGAAAACATAGTCTTCTAAATGCAGGAAAATGAGAAAACAGAAAAAATGCTAGTCTCAGGTTTTGTTCAAAATATTCTGGTGTCATAATTGACTTTTTTTTAATTTCAGTTTAAGTCAATTTAACAGGTTTGTCTGTCATGACTGTCTAGATGACTGACAAAGGTTAGGAGAATGCAGGGTAGGAGTTAACCTGATTGACTTCCATTACCTTCAGTTAGTTGAGCTCTGGTAAGTGAATGTTATGTGATCATGCAGAAGTTCTGGTTCTCAACTGATTTGTATCTTGCATTGCTACCTATATCAAAGCATAGTATGCACAAAAACATGATATCATATCCATTTTATTTTACACTTCCATTTCATGGGTATTAATGGCTTTGCAGACTTTAACACAGTTGGGCCCAAGAGGCGTGCTCTGTGTGGTGTTGCAGCCTTGTACAGTCTGCTCCATCACCATTTTATTCCAGCCCAGATTCTCCACCAGGTCAGAGGAAACTTTAAAAAAGGATACCTGAACTTAAACATTTCTCTTCAGTTTGCATAGCCTCAATTTACAATTTCATTCTCCTGTCTTTCAGACCAACTGTTCCACTCTTGTCCTCTGTGACAGAGGATCTTTGACAACCTGTCAGTACACTGAAATTGTAGCAGACCTTCAACCTTGATCCTGCAAACACTGCAGCCTGTGATTTGAGCTCAGTAAGACCTCTTTTGGATAAATTCACTTGCCCGCTGCAGTAATGTGTCAGGACCTGGGGCAAGGTTTAGAAGCATGTGCTTCCTGATGTATCAAGCATGTAAGGCATTAGTAAAACTGAAAAGTAACCTTTTAAAGAGCTGCAGTAAATTGTTTAAATCTCACTAGCTTAATCCATCAAGTATTAAGCAAACAGTTATGAATTGGGACTTGAGGAGGAATCTGAACAAGCTGAGGGTTAAGGTAAATGGTCATAAAATTAGAGTAGTAAAATTAGAATAATAAAACAAATCCAAACTGTTAAGTGGGCTGATTAAACAGTAAGAGCTCATTTTTTCCCTCTGCTATTCTAACAAAGTATCTAATGCTATGCTCATTTTAATGACATTCTTATATCTTTTGGGGCTGTAAAAAATTCTTCCTGTCAGTGATAAGAAGCTAAGGGCATGCAGCAGAGCCCTAAATGACTGAATGATAAATTGAAGCAAGTCTAGATCTGCTAGACTGGTAAGGTACAGTTCAGGGCTGGGTTGGGAAGCCAGTGCCACTGGAAGATGACAGCCAGGACAGGTACCTCGCTGCTCTTCCTCTGCACCCTCTGCATCTGTGAAAAAGGGTGACCACAGGATTGTCCCAAAGGGTAATTCACATTGTGAGTTCATTTTGGATGTTGTGGATTTCTCCTTTTGTATGAGCTTCTCTGTCCCCATTGACTTGTAGAAAACATGCGATATCCATTGATTAAATGTGGTGCCTAGGACTGAGTGATGCAAATGCTTTTGTTGAGTGACATATGACCGTAATTCCAGTGGGATCTTTAAATGTTTGGAAAGCCTAGTCACTCTTCTGGTTTACCATATCTGAGTAAAATTTAAAGGTCATTACACTTACTGACCGCATACAGTAATCTCTGTAGAAGGACCCGTTGGGTGTTTGTATTGCACACACTTAAAGCAAGCCATGGTATTTTTGTGATGAGGAATTTGTGATGTGGCCACAGGAGTCTGGTTTACAACTATCATGGGTTTCCTGATCTATCATTTCAAGGCAATCATTTTGGAAATGTATAGAAAATATGACTAATGTCTGGACTGGAGCTAATCTTGTACAGTTTGGGATCTGTCCATATCAAAATAGATGTTACAGGCTGGTTTGCAGGCTCAGGACTATCTTTGGGTTTCCATGTCAGTACAGCTGATCTCTGGCCAGAACAGACTAAGACCTTTTTACCATCATTCTACAAAATCTCTGCTTGACCTTATTCTAATTTTGATGTCTAGCTTGACCTTGAGCCTTCTTTCTTATCCTAAATTTATGTGTCTCTAGACATAACTGTTTGCAGTTCTACCCATGTATCCCAATGCCAAAAGTGTTAAGGTCTTCTGTGCAAGACTATTGAAGATGTTTACTGTGATATTCTTAAATCTCATCTGTTCTTTAATTTATGAACGTATGTGGCTGTTCATCTTGTAAAAAGAATAATGTGACCCTGATACTCAAATAGCTCAGTTTTTCCTCCTGTAATTTCAGGAACTAATTGCAATTTCCTTTCCTTTAAATCCTCCTTGAACACTTGAATTGCTCTATTTATACACATATGTAACAATATGTTTAATAAATTAAACATGTTAATTAATTCAACAGCATGGTTATTCAACCTGTTAATTTGGTAGTGCAATTGTCCAAAGAAAGAGCTATGGCCAGGGAAATAGCCAAGGACTAATCCAGCATCATGAATGGGATTCTTAGTTATTTCCTGAGAGTTATGGCTGAAAAAAACAACCCCACAACTCCCCCTCAAGCCCCCCCAACCTTAACTGGTGCAGTAATGTTTGCTTACAGAAATCTTGCGATTGTTTCAGGCTTTCTGAGAACTGTCCTTAGAATATTAACATGACCACAAAAATAATTGACAAAAAAAAGAGAGAAAATCATTGAATAATGAGGATCTATTGAGTAGAGATGGTTAAGAGTGAGGGGGAGGAACCTAAAAGAATACTAAGGAAATGAAAGATAGATACTTCCTACCTGAAAAGCTATAACATGCACAAAGGGCATATTCTTGTTTCCTGAGTTAGCAAAACAACTGTTTGGGAAGCCAGATGTAGTAAAATGTCCCAGAGGACCTAGGGAAAACCTGCTAGATTTCATTAGCAGGCTTGGATCATAAATTCTTCAATATCCTTAAAACAAAATATCTCAAAAGAAATTGCTTGAAAGTAAGTTGTTGAAACAGAAGTCAGCTGATTTATGCCTTATCCTCCAAGAAAACTCTTCCTTTATACCTAAGATTATTCTGTCTTTCCTGTGAGTTTAGGGGAGACACACATGCCATTCTGGCAAGGAATCCCTTTGGCTTTATTGAACTTTGCTTTCTGTTTTAGCAAACCTGAAGGGTTTTGTTTTCCTAAAACCTGAAAACAAATAAACATTGTTGTCTGATTTGGCGTTTCCTTAAGAAAGGGCCTTGAACTGCTAAACAGACAGGTGGGACTTTGGCCCAGAGCAAACACAATTAGGTATTTATGTATGGTCATCTTGTGGTCTTTCTTACAGGTCAGGAGGTAGAAAATACCAGGTTTCCACCAGAAACAAAGTTAAAATCACAGAAGATAATTTGACATAAATTTGGTCAATACAAAATATGCAGATCTTGAACTGCTCTATTTAGGAATAAAATTATCTTATGCCCACTCTCTGAATCTTCTGCTCTGTTCTGCTTTGTGTTTACATGGTCTTACTTTTGAAATACATGCAAAAATAAATCAAAGATTCACAAAACAGAGAAAGAACTTGTTATGTTTTACACTTGGGATTGAGTCTTGAATTTCTTTGGGAACTGAATATTTGCTGTATCAGGGAGGATAGGGATGATGGGCAGCATATTCTTTCAATGGAGAGAGAAGTATTGCTGTCCTGTTTGCATACATTAAGTAATATTAAGTGTAACACCTACAACAGGAGAGAATGGATATCCTGGGGTAGACTGTTCTCATGGTTTGGTAATTAAGCTGCTCCACTGGTAGGTATGGGTGTCTTGAATAGGATACCTGCTATGATTTGGGCAGCTGGAAAAAAGAATTTAGTTTCATCTCTGAGGAAATAACTATTCTGAAAACTGAGTTACAGGATCTCCCAGAAAATAGAAGGACAAGGGGAAGGGGATGGAAATATGTGTTTTCTATGTAAATATGTTTTTTAACTGAACTGGAATTATTTGCCGGTTGCTATGCATGTCAATGAATAATGCCAGGTCAACTGAATAAGGACTTTTGGGAAATAAATTAGTTACTAAAAAAACCCAGCTGCTCTGGTATCCAAAACAGACCAAGTTTGCTGGCAGCATTGTTAGTAGACTGGTCCCGTTCTATATATAAAGTTGCCTTTCCAGAAAATCTTAAGTAGTTTTATATCCACAGTCTCAACTGATGTCCCATGATGTGGCTCTACAACTAAATGCGAAATGTTAGGGCTTTTAGTTAAGTGTCAGTAAGCAGATCAGAAAGCATCAGGAAAGGTTGGATTAATTAAACAGAAGCTTTGGTCTCTTGCTGTTTTCTCTGCTATGTTTTTAAGTAGTCCTTTGGGATATGGTTCATTACTGCTTTTTGTTTGTAGATAATGATAAGGACTTGTGTGCAAGATATTTGTGCAAAAATGGTTGTGCTCTTGCCAAGTGCATTAAATGATTTGGAGGATTTACAAAATGTTTAGTTACAGTGCCCATAGCTATGCACAGTTGGACAGCATTGTGGAAGGTGCCATACAGACCATTACTGAGTGATAGTTTTTGCCCTAGCTCACAACAAAAGTGTGACTTTTAAGCTTCAGCTTTATTTTTAAAGGTGTCTGAAACATGCTAGTACACATTGCCATGCTATGCTTGAAAAAGAATCAGGTGAAGGTAGTAGCATACAGTGATTTTTTTTTTAACATATTTTTTTTCATAACTAAATATTTAGAATCTTGGACTGATGGAAAAGCTTAGGTTGGAAAGGGCCTCTGAAGGTCATCTGGTACAAGCTCCAGTTGAAAGCAGGGTTTGTGGTTTAAGCCCAGCTGGTAACAAAGCACCACAAAGCCGCTCGCTCACTCCTCCCTCCCTGGCCCTGGTGAGATGAGGAGGAGAAAAGCTCATGGCTCAAGACAAGGACAGGGAGGGATCACTCACCTCTTATGGTCACAGGCAAAAAACAGACTCAACTTAGGGAAGAAGCAAAATCAATTTAATTTGCTACCAATCAAATCAAAACAAGGATAATGAAAAGTAAACCCAAACATTAGAACACCTTCTTTCTACCCCTCCCTCCTTCCCAGCTCAAATCCTCTCCCAATTTCTCTACCTACCGCCCCATCCCCTCAGTGGCACAGGGGGACGGGGAATGGGGGTTGGGGTCAGCTCATCACACGTTGTCTCTGCCGCTCCTTCCTCCTCAGGGGCAGGACTCCTCACACTCTTCCCCTGCTCCAGCATGAGGTCCCTCCTACAGGGTTGCAGTCCTTCATGAACTGTTCCAGCATGGGGCTTTTCCATGGGCTGCAGTCCTTCAGGCACAGACTGCTCCAGCACAGGCTTTCCCACAGAGTCACGGCCATCCCCCCTGCTCCAGCGTGGGCTTCTCTCTCCCCAGGCTGCAGGTGGGCATCTGCTCCCCCGCTCCCCTCCACAGGCTGGGGGGGGACAGCCTGCCGCCTCACCACAGGCGGCAGGGGCATCCCCTCCTCCCCCTCCTTCTTCACTGGCCTTGCTGTCTGCACAGGGGTTTCTCTCACATTCCTATATCCCCCTACTCACTGCCAGTTCCCCTCCTTAAACCTGTTCTTCTCCTAGAGGCGCTACCACCGTCGCTGATGGGCTCGGCCTGGGCCAGAGGTGGGTCCGACTGGGAGCCGGGGAAGCTTCCAGCAGCTTCTCACAGGAGCCGCCCCTGCGGCCCCTCCCCTGCTACCAAAACCCCACCACACAAACCCAAAACACAAGGCGTTGGACCAGATTAACCAGGGCCCTGTCAAGCCAAGTCTTGAATGTTTCCAGCAAGGGAGATGCCACCACTTCTCAGGACAACCTCTTCCAATGTTTAACTGTTCTCACAGTAAAGAACTTCTATGGAATTTCCCAGGTTCTGTGTGTTGCTTCTTGCCCTATCACTGTGCTTCCTTCTGGAGGGAGTACCTCCATCTTCTCTATAAGTACCTCTTAGGTACTGGAAAGCTAATTTATACTGGTACTGCTCTGGTCCCATTTCAGCTGCTGGCTTTTTAACATTTTGTTTTAACATCCAGCATATTTTAGTATAATCTTAATAGAGCAGATTATTAATGATTGTGATGCTTACTAAAACCAAAACTATTAAATGAACGGGAGAATCAGTATCCCTTTTACTATTTGTGGGAATAATTCATTTCCTATGGCAGGGAGTAAAACCTCAGGTTTTACAGAAAGATGTGCTCCACTGTCGCATCTGCTTTCCAGAAAGAAAAGTTCATTGTAAGGCACCCTTACCTCCATCTCTGAACTTAAGCAATTTCTAGTTCATATAAATTCTTCTTGCAGACACAACAGCGTGACAAGTGACTCTGCCTTAGTGCTGCCCACGTCACTTTGCATTAGGAAATACAGAGTGACTGACATGAGTGATATAAAATGTCAAGTAAGACACTTGTCAAAAACTGTACCTTTTCTGTTTAAATGTAGTGAAAGAAACTGTGGCTTAAAACTAAATGTGGTGGCCTGGGTTTTGTTTGGTTTTTCTTTTTTTTTCTTTTTTTTTTTTTTTTCTTTTTTTTTTCCCTGAAGGTGACCTGGGAATATTTACTTCTAAATAGTTACAAAGATTTTTATGAATTTATACTGACAAGCTCTTTTAGTGGTGATCAGGAGCAGTCTTTCTGGGGACACAATTAGTAAGGGGACCTTCACTCAAGTTTCTTGCTCTGTGTAGACCTGAAATCCCACTTTCCTGCTCTGAAGGTACCAATTCCAAATGCAGCACTGCAGATGTCTGCAGCTTTCCAATACCTCATTCCAATGTAGAAAGACACAAGAAAGCAATGGGACTGTGTGGCTGCCTTTGTTTCCCACTTTTTTCTCTCATCCCCACTCTTCCCATCAGCAGGAATGCTTCCAGCACTTGGATATGATGCATAACAGAGCTTCTGTGCCTTACCCTGGGATTCTCTGTACAAACTCTTGGACCAGTTCCAGCTGTGTAAGGAGATAAGGATGCTCAGCAAGTGACAGCACAGGGTCTTACATGGTGTTGCAGTCATAGTTTACAGTGTCAGATCCCAGTCCTGTCAGGTGCACTTTTATCCCTCTAGGAGAAGAATAGTGTCCCAGACTTTAGGGTATATAACAAATAGATGACATATAAATAAGTTAAAATTATTGTTACAAAATACAAATAGAAGAAAAGATTTGAAGTGATTTACAAGTAATTTTTTTTATTATCTGGAAAATATGTATTGGCTAAACAACAACTCTTATGGATTTTTACTGTTGACTTTGGGGAAGCTAGACTATGGCACAGATGTGTGTCTGTAGAGAGCTTTCTGTTTAGATATTCTGGAAGAGAGCTCTACATGGCTGCTCCTGCTCTGCAGTGCAGATTCATTCTTTAGTGCAACCTGTAGTTCTGTCCTAGTTTGCTCTAAGATCAAGCCCAGACACACAACTTCTTTCATAAACCCTCGTTTTGATGGGTTCATGAACACACTTGTTGAGTTCCAAAGCAGCAGCAGAAATGCTTACTGTGTATTAGACCACATGCACTTACACTCCTCTTCATGTGAAAACATTTTTTACCATTTTAATTCGTGAATAATTTTTATACTACATAAAATGAAGACTATACCCTGAATTTTGAAAAATATCTTTTGTTTGTTAGCTGAGTGCAAAAAAAATACTGATTTAAAACAAAGCCACCTGCTCCTCCATGGTGCTTATAAACACAAATGCAATTAAATTAATTGAATTGCAATTTGTAATTCCACAGTCTCTCTCTCTCTCTCTCTCTCTTGTGACAAGCCATGAGAAACACACCCAAATGACAGAACAAAAAGAATCTCTTTTTAATTAAAATTCATTTCTGGAATGCTTTCTAGATAGTAAGATCTTTGTGCTGTGATATGGCTACATAGAACTGGAACAAAATGGGATGGAAGGTGATCTCTGACAGTAGGGCTGTAATGTGGCAGTTGAACTATTTTGGGTAATCCTGCAGCAGATACCAATTGACTACAGGGAATACAGAGATCTTGACTCTCCCTCTAATATTTCTTCCGCCTGCTAAGGACTCATTTTAAAATAAGAATGGGAAGCCAGATTTCTCAAAATTGGTAAAATAAGACATTGTATTAACCATGCTGCCATCCCAAAGGTTATTACTAGCATGGCATAGGCTGCCTCGTCATGCTCAAAGGCAAAATGGACAAATATAAATTAAGCGAAGATGCGGCCAACGGTGGTCTAAGTTAGGAGGCAGAACTGTTTCAGCTGTGAAATCCAAACTGCATTGTAAAAGGACTTTTTATTTCTGGCTCAAAATAAAATAGATCTTGGGGGAGGGGGAAGATTTTGGAAATACAAACACCACTACCTCCTTCATTTGGACTGGCAGCTGTTGACTGACATTGATATCCTTATCCATTTCATATACTAGACTTTGAAGCTTGACTCTTCTCTTTGCAGCTCCTTTCTTTTTTGTGCCTCTTACCTCCTGGATATTATAATTTTCAGCAAGCATTTACTTGTCTTTTGCTCTTCCCCACTTCCTCTGTGCAGGGATTTTTTTTTAGGTCAAAAAACATAATGTATTGTGGTGCTTCAGCAAACCCAGCTGTGGCTCCATGTGTTACATAGCCTAAATAAAACATGTAAGGCAAGTCCTCAGGTCATGCAGTTGAATATCTGCAATCAATCTTTACCAAGCTGGGTGTATCAGTCACATATAGCGTTACAGACCACGGTAATAGCCAGCATCTTTCAGCTAGGATTACGCAGCATGAGTAATAAAATGAAGAAATACATAATTTTTACACTTCTTGCCACAAACACGTAAATCTTTTAAGGGCAATCACATAACATTTGCACAACCTGATGTATGGAGTAACTTCTAAACTATGATATTTAGGGAGGGGAAAAAAATTATTTTTCTCTTAGTATGTGAATGGATGCTGTTGCTAAGAACTTTACAGAAAGATGACAAATCTGCTCAGCACTGGAGCAAAAAGACCTAGTGTTCTGGGCTGCAAGATCTTCATTCTGCTTAAAGGCATTTTGTTAGAAGAGATTGTGGGATGGTGAAGGGGGTGGCAGTGAAAAGGTTATTTAAGGAAAGGGGAAGAAAATCTAAGTAACTTACATTCTGTCATAGAATAAGCTTGTCTCTAAATCCTACATTACAAACAGCTGTTTGTCAGCTAGAACAGTTCAAGAAATTAAATAGTGCTCATGCAGATTCATCAACTCGCAATAACTGTTCACTAATCATGAGTAAAAGAGAAAGATACTCAGTTGAAGAAAAATACCAATAAATTTCTCAGTCATTTCAGATGTTGAATAATTACATGTTTTTGCAGAATATGCTCCCGTGACCTTTGTAGCATGGATTGAAGAATATTTTCATAGGAAGTCAGAATGCTCCTCATAAAGGAAGAAATTACATATTTCCAACTGCCCCACCTTCTGAGTTGTGAAGCAGCATATCATTGTATGGCTAACAACACAAGCTGCAACCTATACATAACAGAAGTACAAACCCTATTTGTTACGAGTCTCTTCACTATGGAAAATAAGTCATCCTTAAGTATTAGGGTTAGAGTTCTGTAGACCTGGTTTTATCCTTGATTCTGCACCTGACTTAGTCCTTACCTTTCAGCAACTCATTTTTATGTCTCTGTGTTCAGAAGTCTACAGCCATGCTATAGAACCTTAATATAGTTCAAACCTGAGGCCATCTTCTGCCATTTGCAGAGGATTTAGCACAGTGTGCTCCTGATTTTGTTTAGGTCATATACATGCTATAGTAACCATTATCATACATTATTATTTCTGGATCTGTCTTTGCTAAAAGGACAGGCATTAGCTTAAGGCACACATGTCAAGCTTCTGTATATAAAAAGGGAGGGCTTTCTTTTGTAGATGTGAAAATAATTATGCAATTACATGTGAAGGATGAGGAAGATGATACAGGAAAATGAATAAAGAAGGCAGGAGCTTGAGGGCACAGACATATGAGTTATTCTTTGACTTAACCAGTACCCATGCACCAGCTGAGTTTCAGTAGCTAGTCACATGTATGCAGTTGGCTTTTGGCACTGCAGAGGTAAATCCGTCTTTTGGCTTTTAGGATTCTTTCTAACAATACAATGGAGTTGTTATATATGATCTTGAACCACCAAATCAATTAAAAAAAAGTAGAAATATTTAACTTAATAGAAGTTGAAACAATAAAGAAGTATAAAAAATCCTCCTTTCTTTAGGTTAGAATTCAGAACTGGACACTCTCAAATTGAAACTGTGTTTTAAATTAATAACCTGTCCATCAGGAAAGCTTTTGCTAAGCTCTAGCTGTGGTGCATGCTACAGTCAGCACATGGAAGCATTGGCTATGTGTTCATACATTGAATGAGAGTGTCTTCCATATTATGCCAGTAAAGAAAACAAGGAACACATATTCTATGAAGAGTAAAAGGGGCAATTTTGACCTAGACTAGACAAATACATTTTTTTCTAATATCAGCCTAAAGAAAAATAATGCTTTAGTGGTTTACTTCTGACAATAATTTCTGCATATCCCAGTTAAGGCAATATAAAATGTGCTTATGTCTTCAGAATCAGGCCAGCAGTAAGATGTGATTATTACACTTTTTATGTCACATGCAGGAAGGCAAGACTCTAATTCTTCACTTTGAAAACTAAGGACCTACAGATGGGCTGACCATCTGAAATGCAAGTCTCCTCACAATTCTCTGTTTTGCTCATCTTTTCCTCCAACTTTCCTGATTTATACCTTTTTTTTTCTTTTAATGACATGAGATTTTCATTTAATTTGTAATCGTATAAAATAGCATTGAGAAAGAGAAAAACAGGAAAAAAGAAAGATGATGTATCAGAAATGCTTATTTTTGAAAATTCCTAGAAAAAATTTTCTGGCTCAGCTGTGTACACTTTGTGGCTGTATGAACTATGTTCTCAACAGAACTGTGTGTATTCAACCTCTTAAAAAAAGAGTAAAACAACTTGCTGTTTTCTGGGGAGATATGCTGGTATGTACCTGTTGATGTAGTAAGACATTGTAAGAAACTAACAGAGTTAGTTTCATATTGTCATTGATTCTGTTGAAGTGCATCACCTTGCTATATACTGAGATTTGACTGACATCGTTCAGGGGACAATGTTTGGGGAAAAAAATCACGAGAGTAAATTGTGTATACTTTCTCAGGCAATGTTAGTAGAGTATCTTAGATGCTCTCCAGTAAGTGTAGGGCATGCCTTCAGGTAGAATCCTGATTTTTTTTTTTTTTTCCCCATGATGGACAAAGGCAAGAAACTGATTTGGTGATAAGGCTATTTTTTCTTCTCAAAGTGTCCTAAAAGTTTATTGTAGTCTTTTGCCTGTATCAATGGGTAATATACATAAATCTGTAATGCACTGGAAAATTTCTTGATCACCTGAGAGTTATTCAGAAGCTAAACAAGCAGCAGATTTATTTTTGAGTATGTTTCACTTTGGAGTAGAGTTGATTTTTGGTGGTTTTTTTCTTTTTTCTACATGCTTGTTAATTTGGAAATTGTGTTAATTTCAAATGTCACTGGACTTGCTTTGAAATTAGATAAAGGCTTGTAAAAACAGTGTGAAATTGTGTTGTTGGTTCACTTCTGTAAATGAGAGTTCTAACCATTATCCAGTTGAATATTAAAGCTAATTTAATCTTTTAATCCTAGTCTGAACTCTACCAGAACTACTTTCTATAGTTACTTTCTTTTTTAAGTCAGGTGGATCTGGTTTTCCAGATAGCATATGGGGCCCAACTGCTTCTTTCCTACTTTTTCTTTAGCAAAAATGTGACCTCACCGGAAGACTGACGGAGTAGGTGGATATCTGTAGGGTTGGAGTCCAGAAGAAGTATCTTTTCTGTGTTACTTTCCAAAAAGATGTGGTTTCTGATTAATGTTCTGTGCATGTTCTCACAGTATTTTTCTTGATGCCTCTGAGTTTCCAATGAAAATCATTTTACCAGACAGTGTTTCATGCTAGAAGTAGGCTTGCAGATAGTTCTTACAGTAAGTCAGAGAGTAATCACCACTGTATGTGAGGTAGCACTTATGGACTGCCCAAAGAGGTAAGTGACTGTTTTTCTGGGTAAAAAAAAAAAATAATTAAAAAAACCCAAACTCAGCCTAATTTTAAACTGGTTGCATCACAAGATCACAATACGTTTGGTCTTCTCAGTGTCTGACTTGCAATTTTTGTGTGAGTCTGGGACACTGAGACACTTTGTGACAATACCAAAAAGCAGATCTGTGAAAGAGAGGGATTTATGCCCAATATGGAGTGACTAGTTTCTACAGTCTTTCCAAGATTAATTTCACACTTCATAATTTCTGGTGGAGGAGTTGTCCAGAAAAGGTTGAATCAATGCAGTGGGAATAGGCTGTTAGGTTGAATAGGAACTCTGTTCTTACTCTGGACCAAAATGAACCAACAGCTGCTTTGCTGTAGTCCTGCTGACTTCCACAACAGTGTGTGTAACTCCCCATGAAATTAGATTGGGATGAAGCTGGCCCTTACAGGCTTTCTGTTTAGAAGGTTTGCATCTTCCCATATTTTAAAAAATGGGCAGAAGTCCATCTTCTTAACTCCTGGCATTAACTGCTCACTCATCACCTTATTTCAAATAAAATGTCTACTAAAAAACCTAGTAATACCTTGTGCATTAATACAGGAAAAAAGTTCTTTCACTAGTAAAACTGCATAAAAGACATTTACATTCCTTTTATTACCAGTTATTTTGCCCTGGTTTTTACAGCTATCACACCTGGTTAAAGCTGTGATTTCTGTTAGAAGACTGATCATGGTGAGAGACCAGGCAATAGTTGGCAAACAGGTATGACACAATTACTCTGGTGTCTTGATGACCATATTCAACTTCCTCCAGTGGCAGTCAGATCCACAGGCTATTCCATATTTGCCTGGGTAATAGAGTAGAAGAGCAATAAGCATCCAGTGGAGAGGACATGTTAAAGGCTGTGAACTTTTAGGACTGACTGAAGAGAAGACCCTTCCAAGATCATAAGTGAAGGCAGATATTGAGCTTCTTCCTTAGTTAGAATCATAGAATCATTTAGGTTGGAAAAGACCTTTAAGATGAAGTTCCACCCTTAACCTAGCACTGTCAAGTCTGCCACTAAACCTAAGCACCACATCTCCGTGTCTTTTAAGTACCTACAGGGATGGTGACTCAACCACTTCCCTGGGCAGCCTGTTCCAATGCTTGACAACCTTTTGGCGAAGAAATTTTTCCTAATAGCCAACCTAAACCTCCCCTGGCACAACTTGAGGCCATTTCCTCTTGTCCTATTGCTTGTTACTTGGGAGAAGAGACCAGCACCCACTTCACTACAACCTCCTTTCAGGTAGTTCTAGAGAGTGATAAGGTCTCCCCTGACCTTCCTTTTCTCCAGTCTTAACAACCCCAGTTCCCTCAGCTGCTTCTCACAGGACTTGTTCTCTAGACCCTTCACCAGCTTCGTTGCCCTTCTTTGGACCTGCCCCAGCACCTCAGTGTCTTTCTTGCAGTGAGGGGCCCAAAACTGAACACGGTATTTGAGGTGTGGCCTCACCAGTGCCTAGCACAGGGAGACAATCACTTCTGATACTATTTCAGCTTCTTTGTTCTGTATCATTTTTTTTCTTAGTGAGTACTGAGGATAACTCTTCAAAGCCCAGTGCAGTCATGCCATGATTCCCAGGCTGGTTCTGCACAATCTAGCTTACACCTGAGGCAATACAGCTATATTAATGCAGTGCTCTGCCCCAGCTAATTAACTCTGAGCTACCTCACGTTTCTCAAAATAGCACTGTAAAACATCTGAATATTTACTTGGGAGGAAGAAGCTGGTAGACTGAAAGGCCATGGCTCCACTTTCCACTTTTCTTCTCCCACTAGCACCATCCAATTTACATGTGTTTGCCTGGGCACCTGACTGGGTTGCAACAACTTAGCCAGCTTTGTTCACTTGGAAACTGGGAGGATGAGGTTTGGGTAAGCACTATACAAACAGTGAGCTAGAGACAATTTGCAGTGTGATAGACACATACCATATGGATAGACAAAACAGATGGTGGGTGAGCAAGGAGAAGAGTTAGGAACAGAAGCACAGAATGGTGAACAGATTTCCTCCAGTTGTCCTACAGTCTAGTACAGGGTCAAAATAAGAGCCCAAATTCCTTGGCCTGGAGGCTGGTGTCTTATCACTGCTGCCTTAAGCCAGGGAGTATTTTTTTTTTTCTTTTTAATTCCCTTAACTCATCTGCACGCTTCGAGTACAGCTACACCTTCCAGAGAATTTGAACTGGAGTTTGTCTTTTTGTCCAAACAGTTTAGAGATTTTTCTATTCACAGTGGTTCTCATCAGGAAAGGTCAGGAGGAATGACATTTTTCATAGTCAGTCTAGTTTAAAACCTGGCTATGGTTCATGCATAACAACAGCAACAATTTACATTTATATAGCACCTTTCATCCCTTAGGATCTCACAGTGCTTTATAAACCATATGTGGGAATAACTTCACTGAAATAACAGTGAAAAATCCCCCTTGAAGCCCCACAGCCTGGAGGATAGCTGAGGGGCAGCATACAATTCAGCACTGCTGCAGAGCCCATAGAGAAATGCACTGGGAAGGTGTTGTTTCTTACCAGGCAAAGCTGGTAGATGAAGGGAAAACAGAGTTAAATTGCGTAGGAGAAAGTGTGTCTTGAATGGACTTTGAGAGGGCACTATCCCTACAAAAAGAGTTGTAATAAAATTTCAGGATCACTAGTAATCAGGGTTTTGTTTTTCTGCTGCTTTTGCAGGATGACACCTCTGACAGTAAAACACATTATTGTACTGGCTCAGGGTGAACAGATCCATATTAATTGTTCACACTATCCAGAATCAGTATATATATTTGGGTTAGATACTTGGTAGTAAATATATCTGGTAATATTCCTGTCCAAATATCAGGTGAACCTGTCCCTGCTTCAATCTGACGATATTAGTATTCAGTTTTTTGGTTACAGAGTGCCTTCTCCAAAAAAACTCAACAACCGAACTTGTATAGTTTTACACATTCTGCTTGCTTAGAGAGCAATGATGAAGGTACTTTATTAGCACAGAATGAGATGAAGTGATATCTACCAGAAGATTTAGAATAAATGGAGAAAATTCAGTTAAGTGGAACTGACTTAATTGGATAAAAATATATGTGTTGTTCTCATGACTAAATTAATCACTTCAGTTACTGAAAAGTAAGTTCTATACATCCCCAGACTGTCCTTTGGAAGTGCCTAGCAGTGAGAACGCAAAGAATACAGTGACAAAGAGGCTTTCAGCGATCTCAACTTGTCCCAGTGCTTTCCAAGGTGAGCGTGGGGTTACGCTTTTTCTTTTTTTCACTGAGTCATAGGAATAATTTAATTTGGAGGTGAATGTGGCCTACCAAATACGCCATTAGGTTTGTTTTTCCCAAGCACTGGACATATAATTCTTATTAGGGAGTAGGTGGAATGTTAATATATGGCTTGAGTCAGAAAAAGGCCTGTACCCTACAGCACCTGGTGAAACTAGCGGTAGTACAGCTCTTTTTGAAGATCCTGATCATCTCTGAGAGGTTCTTCTCCCACTGTCCTCAAGGACATCTGTGACAGTGTCTGACTGGCCCCAGCAGGAGTTGGTGGTGCTAACCCTCACCTACACGTAATGCTGTACAGGCCACACAAGCAGTGATTATTCATCACTGCCATCTTTGTCATGGCACTCATAAAGGTGAGGACCAACATTTCCACAGGGAGCTACATGCTGAAGAATTCTGCAGACGGTAGAGCTAGCTTTAAGGGCTGATCCTGAAGAAAATGGAATTATTAATGCCCATAGTGATGATATAAAAATAATATTTCCCTGAGGACATAATTTGTCTTGTGTGAGAGGAGGGCTGACAAAATGCCCTGATAAAGCCTGTTGTTACTGGGAAAGTGCTACACGTTGTAATAACAGGCTGAGAACATACTGACTGCTTAAATGGCAGGTTACCTCAAACCCTTCCCCAGTCATAAAGTGCCTTCTTTTTTTCCTAATATTTTATATTTTACTTCTAGGACCAGGGGAACTCTTTGTAATAAGATATTTAGTTCTTATGACTAATTTGCTCAAAGAAGAAACAAATGCCTGTAACCTATAGTTATTCAGCACTTCTTTACTTAAACCATATTTAACTTAAGAAACACCTGGAAATCGCACCCCCCCCGCCTCCCCCAGCCCTGCCTTCAATTAAATGTTTATTAGGAGAGGTGTATGTTTAGTTCCCTGAGTTGTGTGGGATTGTTTCGTAACTGATAATGAGGAAAGTGTAAAAGAGGAAGACTTCACTCTGGAAAAGTGATGGCTGATAAGGGAGAAGATACATATCTATAGAATTGTAAGTGGCACAGAGAAAAATAGAGAATAAAGTAGTGGAACTCCTTGCCACAGGTTGTTGCATAAACTGAAAATTCATATGGGTCCCTGAAGTAAATGAGCAAGCTCATGGGATTAAGACAACAAAAAAATACATCTCCCTATACAGAGATATGCTGCCTTTGGTTCATGAGGTTCCCAAGCTAGAAATAACTTGGGGGGGTGAGGGAGCGGCATGAAGGGCTGTCACTACAAACTTGCACTGTTCTTGTCCTCTTCCCTTGACTTTGCTGCTGGTCAGCTGGAGAGAGCTTACTGGGCCAGCTGGACCTTTGGTGTGGCCAAGTGTGTTGTTCTCCACTTACTGGACTTCAAGTTGCCCAGACAAATCATTCCAGCCCGTCAAATTTGCAGGTGCATGTTGTATGAAGAAGCTCAGGGCTTGAGCTTTCCAGAAATGTAAAGTAAAGGGGGGGAAAAATGATTTGTTTGTATGCTTCACAGAGGGAGATTGAAAGATGGGGGATTCTTGATATCCTGGTCTAACTGCATCATGCCCCCTTGTGCTGCCTTCAGTACAGGTGAGCTGAATCTGATGTGAATTATGGATGGCACAGAGTCTTCCCACAATGAACTGCCTTTCAGCACAAGCCGTGGTCAGAGTGGGAGGAGTGGGTGTCCCCAGGCTGGATCCTGACCTGGAAAGCACCTCTGCTGCTATTTCTGGCTGTGGAGTAGAGGCAGAGCCCCCAGGTAAACCCGTGTTTCAGAATATGATTAGGAAGAAACTTCCCTTCTGTTTCCTTGCCACCTACCCAAGGGATCTCAGTGCTTTGACTAGCTCAAGGGATACCTTGGGGCAAAGCATTGTTTCTGATTCTTGGACTTGGTGGGCCAGACCTCTAGATTTCTCTGTGTTTGGAGGTGTTTTGAGTTGCTGTATATAATGAAAATCTCCATATCCTCTTCCTTTCTCCCTTTTCTCCCCAGCCTCTCTCTGCTTAACAAACTAAGCCTATGGGGCCCCTGGAGCTCTCTGTGGCTGTTTTATTCATAGATTTAGCCCCTTTCTTAGTGCAGCAGCTTCATCAAATATTTTTCAAGGACAACTTTTTCTCCCTAAAGGTTTGTTCAGCAGCAATGACTGTCTCATCTAGGGAATCTATTCTGATTAATTTGACTTTAGCTTTCTTACTGCTCCAGTGGAGTCCAAATTTGTCAAGGACTTAAATATATATACACAGACACCAGGGAAGTTTTACAAAAAGCCAGAACACAATGAGCTGCCTCCTAATTTTATTAAGAGGCTCACTCTTTGGAAAGGGACTGCTGTTATCAGCCTGACCAGAGTGGAATGCAGCAAAAATTAAGATTTGAAGCTACAAACTAACTAGTTTTGACATAATGGCAAAATATTCAGGGTCATGAGATTATTTTTTTTTTTACTTTTTTTTTTTTTTTTTCCCAACCCGTACGTGTTGCTGCATTTCTCCTTAGTGCCGGGCGGGTGCCAGGGTGCAGTGTGGGCACGCAGCAGGTGGCTGTACCCCCATGGAGGCGGAGGGGTGGGTGGCCTTGGGGGCAGACCCCACTGGTGGCCTTGGAGGGGGGGTTGCAGCAGCCAGCTCCAGGTGCGCGGCCTGGTGCTTGCTCAGCTGGGCTGTCAGTCAGCCTTCTGCTTGCAGTGTCCTGACGGTGCAGCTTTGTCCTCTTGCAAAACATTTATTAACAGGGAAGAGCACTGGTGATTTTTCACTTCCAGCCTAAATCAGGATGTGCAGCCTCTTTGGACACCTTAATGCTATCCCAGGCTCTTCTCCCTCTCACTGTTTGCTTCAGTTTCTGCTAGAAACATGCCTATTTCTTGTAAGCCATTCTGTTAGAGGAACCTAGTTTTTAGATCCATATCTATTCTTACATAGGTCTTTTTTAGCTGTACTCCTTGCTCATAAAATACAGTTTCTTAAGCAACACTTGACCACTTTGCTGTCTTAGTTTAGCTTATTTAAAAGGGAATTGAGAATGAAATTCATAAAGAAAAGAGCTAAAAGCTTTTCTTCTATCATAAGCCAATAGAGGCATCACTTTCTTGCAGAACTAAAAGAAAAGCTGAGGGAAGATGAAAGGAGAGAGCAATCAGACATCTAGCTAAGAGCATCCCTTAAGATGCTGACAGGGTCTTGGATGATATTGGAAACCGAAGGTTAGCGTGACTGGAAAACACCTTTAATGATAGGTCATGATGAATTTCTAACCCCCAAAGAAAATAAATCAATCTGCCATTCAGCTGTGGCTTCCCTGCTTCTCTTCCCGTAGTGAATGCATGTTTCAGTAAGAGCCCATTTTAAAAAAGAAACTTAAAAGGGGAGGTGAAGGTAAACCTAGTCTTCTTCATCCCACATGTGGAATTAATATTGGAACAGCTGTGAGTTAACTGTAGCACTTACGTGCGAATTTGTGAAATTCTTGAGCTGACTGTGAAAAGAAATTTCCGCCCATCCCTTCATGGGAAGATGTCGTGGAGCCCTTTGTACATCATTCATAGAAGGTGGCTATAAATTAGCTTTTTTTTCCTATCCCCTCATATTATCTGTCCCTATAGATACATGTATGTCTGACCACACAGTGTGCTTCAGCTGGCCCTGTGATTCAAATCCAGTCTGTGGGATATTTTCACCTAACCAGCTGCATTTGCCACAAAGGCTGTTAATGCATTGTACAGTTGCTCTGCAAGCTAATACCTTCCCCTGATCCTGCCATGTTAAGTGCTTGCTGAGCTGCCATTCAATCCATGTGGGACCGAAAACATCCTTTACGCAACACCTGAGCGTGTCCAGGCTTAGAAACGTGAGTTGCAATGGGTGACTCTCAAGAAGCATTCCAAAGCTGGGATTAGAACACTTCACTGAAATTGGGCTGACTCCCCAGAGTTCCAGAGGGCTAAGCCTCTGTGGTATTTTTCCTCATGGTTAGCACAGAAAGGCAGATGAGTTTCCCAGCTCTCTGATCTACAGAGCTTTTCTAATTTACCCTTCAGGCTTCTTCCCTCCCTTTTGTTCTAGGGTTGCCTGTAGCTTTGGAGGGTCTCCTCTCCAGGACTGTCTCATTCCCAGGGGCATACTAGAGATGGTACTGCCGTGCCTTTTAGGTCACTTGGTGCTTTTGATATTAGCACTTTACTGCAAACAAGAAGATCATGAGAATTGATTCCACCTAGTATGGGACAAGCAGACAGGGGCTGCTCAGAGAAGCAGACTCCAGGTGCTTGCCTGTATGGTGCATGACCTTTTCTTAGTTGTTCAAGGGCAGCATGAAAGGTGGATGCCTTTGAAAGCATTAGCATTCCTCCACACCTTCTGAATAATTTTACTATTTTATAGGAGTTAATTTTGTTTGAATTTCTTCCTGTTGTTTTCTTTCCCAATCCCCACCACTTAGGAGGTCAGCAGAAAGCTACAGCTTGCCTCATATTTATTCAGTGAGTTTTTTAGATAAGCATCTGTCTCTTCAGACTTCTCACATTTAACCCCTTACTTTGGGTAGACCTTTGCTTCTAGGCTTGGAGATAATTCACTGTTAGTGTCCTCTGCAGTCTGCTTGTGACATTGAATTTGGAGGAAGATTTCTACCTCACGGGGTTGAAAATTATTCAGGGGAATGTTGTATAGTTGTTTTCTTTTCTGTTAGACATCTTGTAGTTCCCACAGTGGTATAACCTTAAAAACAATATGTTCTCTGTTAACATATCTAAAGAGAAATGCATTAAAAATATCTATACCAGAACATTGGTAGATTAAACCCAGGTTACTTCCAAAGGAATAAAATAATCAAATCAATACTTCTCTCCAGGCTAGCATTATTATTTTTAGGCAGCTTTTTGTTGTTTAAAAAATACGTATCTAGCAGCAATTACCAGCTAGAGCTGTGTCTTAGGTAATAAACAAATGGTCAACAGAACGTTGCCTAACAATTTTACCTCCCAATTTTTTTGTGGGGCAGAAAGTTTTGGTTTTACTTCCTATTTGAATATTGTCTTTTACTAAGACTCTCCTGTTGTTTGGCATGCCCTTTTGTCTCTACAGAGTGACTTGGGGGGGTGGGGGCAGACTTCAGGTGACCTTATTCCAAGGTGCACCTAGCTCTGAGTACCTGCTGCCTGTATTTAGGCTGTGACTAAAAACCATTCCCTGGTCTCCTTGGTTGCCTGTGGTGTTAAATGGAACGGAAAGTGGTAAGAGAGATGTAGCCAAGTGCTGGGTCTCAGGGGATCCTTGTGAGCTGTGGGGTTTGTGTGCTGTGTCACCACGGCTGGTGGCTTCAGGAGGAGAAGGCAGCAGCCAGTTGTCAGTGCAAGCGCGTGCCCTGAAAGGAGCCGTGCAATGGGGATTCTCTGGAACTTCCCCTTCGTCCCTGTTTGTCTGAGCAAACCTGATAAAGCCACTTTATGCACAGCACATAGGTTTTTACACTGCTGTTGTGTGCTCAGGAGTGAGGAAAAATATAGTAGAGCTAGAACTGCAGATGCAGGTGGTATTTTTCAGCCAAAATGTTTTTTCCCACTGAAGAACAGAACTGCATTTATCAAAGATTTCAGTGAAGGGGTTGCTGATTTATCTTCCAGAAAAAGGATGATGTAAATATTTAGTTTTAACTTTTTTTTCTATGAATTTTGGATTTTTTTTTGAAACAGTGCCTCAAGGCACAAGGAATTTGCTTAATTTTTTAAAAAAAGTAATATAAACATTGGAATTAAATTAAACACTTCTTGTTACCCCACTGAAAATCTTATTCTCTTCTTCCCAACAATTTAAGAAGGACTCATGAACAACAAACCAAAAACCTACATTTCTCTAATTTTAAGAATTGACCTACAGCAGGTCTTTCTATACACACCAAACTTGTAAATTAAGAGGAACTAGCTTTTATTCCTTCCAGTGCTTCTGTAGAGTGATTGTCCAAAATGCACGTTTAAGTCCTTTGTGGACATCTGAGAAGACTTTCCGTGAGAGCAAACTCAAATTTTATTTGTAAAATTATGAATTTGGAAATTTATTTACAAATCAGAATTTAATACTTCTTTGGAAATTTGTTTCAATTTAAAAAAAAAAAAAATTTAGACCTCCCTTATTTTATGAGAGAAAATGCAACAGCAAGCCATAAAGGGATCCTAAATTTTCATTAAAGAAAACTTATTTGTTTTAAGGCACAGGAAGAGTCTAGTGTGGAACAATATTTATTGGTACCACCATTTGGAATTAGGGCTAATATATGTGTGTCATCTAGGTAACTAGATGAGTGCTAGATAAAGAGTGCTAAAGAATTAAGGTCTTGATTTTCAGAGCAGTCTATTGAATTAACAACTTTGTTTATTGTGCTTGCAAATTCTGCCTTTCTTTGTTTAACAAGAGTAAATATTTCTACAGCTGTAAACAGACGTCCCATTGTGCGGTGATAGAATTCAAATGAATACCTGCCCTGGACTATATTAAAATATCTGTATTATTTTTAATGATAATTTCCTTCCAACCATCACACAGCTTGTAATGTATGCACTTGCAAACTGTGCTGCTTTGCCCAGGAAAACGGCAACTCCCTTTCACAGTTTCCATCCTCATTTGTAATGAGGCAAGTGCTTTGGTTTAGAAATCATTGCAACTAAACGATTGAAAAGCAACAGCTAATGACATCATCACCATGTCTGGTGTTGCCTGGATTAAAAAATGCTGTGCCATGCCATGCTCATCTTTATTACATCTGGCGGAGTCCCAGGGAAGCAATGCACAAGAGGGGGAGTGGGTACAGCCAATACCTCTGTGCAGAAGAAGTGCAGAGGAGATGCGCTGCAGATGTCTTCACACATTTCCAGTGGGAGCATGTGCTGCAGCAGGCAAAGCTAATGGGTGGGCCAAAACACTCATTGGTCTCTTAATAAAAGTATACCTAAAAGGGAGAAATCTGGGAGCATCTTTGGGTTGAGATGCTAATCTCAGAGGAACTGGCCCTGTTAAAGACAAACTATTATTGTTTTTGACCTTCTGCAAGTAGTATGTTATAACCATACATGCATACTGTTGAAGCAGAGTTTGCCATGACCTGGCAAGGCATGCTGCTCTCCCTAAACGCTGCTGTTAGATTTAGCTGTCAACAAAGCCAGTAGCTACAGTAACCTAAGAAATACTATTTTTGAAAAAGGGCCTAATCTGTCTTTTCTTCCTTCATTTTGATCCCCATGTTACTCACCCTGAAAGTTTTATACTGACATCAGCAAATATCTGTCTGATTTTTATCTTATACATGCCATGAGTATCAATCATTTCAGTTCTGAAAAATTAATTCCAAACTTGTTGCTATTGTTCTTTCATTTTCAAAGTGAAACACATTTTTATCACTGCTTGATGCAGCTAAGCTCCTCTCTGGACCTTTGTTGTTTTATTTCCCCCCCCAAGTATACCTTAAACCCTGACTAACTTAACCCCATTGGCTTTTGAAAAGAGAGTTTCCTACCGCTCAAAGACATACCAAGAAAAGAATTTGTTCCTGAGAACATAACATTTGACATGAGACAAGACCACATTCTTCTGAAGATGATACAATCTCAGGACTATGTGCTTGGTGCATGGCTGGACATTTTCTCCAAAAAGAATTGCTGTTTTACCTTCTAGAGAAAGAGTTACAGCAAAATTTTGGAGGATGGGAATGAAGACTAATATTAACAGCTTTTATGGTAACATGCAGCCTAAGAGGAGTATGACTGTTGGAAAATTAGTAGGTACAAGATGAATATATGACCTTACATCCTAAAGACAAATTCTTTCCCATTATCACCTGGTCATATGAACTATCTGGAGACAAGCAGTTGGAGCTCTGAGGTAGCTAAAAGACTCCCTGATGTCATTCTTGAGCTTGATGCTTTGCAAAGCACTTTCTCCCACTCTATGTCTTAAGCCCACCTTGCAGGATGCAGTGAGGCAAAAGTGTCCTCTTTTTCATTACACCCTTCCTCCACTACAGGAAGGGAAAACCCCCTTCATTCCCGTTGTCTGGGGAAACAGGGCAAGATTTACCCTGTAGAATGCAAGCTTTATGGAGTCTTTTTTTCTCTGCCTGCTTTTTTTTAATTGAATGCTAAGAGTGATTTCTCTAAGAATGCAGAGAGCAACCAGTCCAGAATACAAAAAAATGGCACCTTGTTAATTAACCAAGCAATCATCAACTTGATCGAATCTCTTTAAAGTTTTCCAGTGACTACGTGCACGTCGTATGCAAAGAGATTAGTAATGTGGGAACGCCAGTGTTGGCAGTAAGGTCAGCTTCTTGATCAATAATAACTCAGCCTGAGCAGACATTTAATTTAAAAGAAAGAGGTCATCTCCAATCAGGTCCTTTAAAGAGATCGACCAACAAAATCTAATCACTGATTACTGAATATTTAGTCAAGCAGTGACCTTGCTTACTATTGTTTAATCATAAATTATTAGCTAATGCCTCCGTTTAGCTTCAGCTTGTGAATTTGATTTTGTCCTAGTTAATATTATAACTGTTAAAGAAGACAGACATTACAGTTTATGTGACGCTGATTTCAAAGGCCAGGGCCAGCAACATCAAATCCCAAACTTTTCTGCAAGGCTGAAAGACAGATTTTTCTGTCTCCATATCATTCCTAACAAATGTTTCTTCAGCCTGTTCTTAAGGTCCTCTAATGATGAACACTCCACAGCTTCACAGCATAGCAGAACATTGTAACATATGTTTACCTCATGCGCTGGGGCAAAGTAAGGAAGGACTATCTCCTCTCATAGGTATGTTGAAGCAGACCATCTTGCTACCAAATCTGTCATCAGTGTTAATAATGAACAGATTGCAGTCTTGCTGGTCAGGTAAAATACTATAAATCATATGTTCATATAGTGTTTGTATTGTTGATACCTCATTTAATTTTTAAAAGCCCAGTGTAAGGGGACCAGTTCACATTGGGTAACAGTAAAACAGCCAGCAGGCTCAGTAACAATGAGGGAGAAACAGTCTTCAGCTCCAACGTCACCTTGCTGTTATAAGGTGACTTACCTCCCTCAGTCCTGACTGAGCAGGGGTGATTAGGTATAGGGAATACTGAATTTCCCAAACATTGTCTCCAGGAGAAACCATTGAGAACATGTATGCCCAGAGATAATGAAGTTGCAAGTCATTCAGGCGACATCTGTATTGTCACCAACAAACAAACAAATAAATAAACCACATCCAGACTTGGGATCACTATATTGACTCACAGAGGGAGAGCGCGTTTTAAGGCCAACATTACATCTAGGATTGTGAAAACAGGATTTTGCTGTGAATGTTTAATCCCTAGGTCTAGCATCCAGGACGTGTGTTAGGTGCTGACCTGCAATAAAACTACCTGTTTTTTTAATTTAGGCTAAAATTGTGCTTTGTAGTTCACTTTCTTGTACTCCATGGGTTCCAAAATGCATAAAAGCATGATACAGAAATACAGAAATCACAGCTTTGGTTCATCTTTAAGCCTATGAGCAGGTGGAAACCCAGGCTGCTCTACTTCTCCCTGAAAGTAGTAATTCTGCACGAATCATCCTGTGGGGTGTGTTTTGGCAACCCCAGCTGCCTCACCTGCACAAGGACAAGTGGCCTGTTCTCTGTCAAGCACCAAAAAGATACAGGGATGCTTTCACTCTGCTGAGTTTTGAAAGAAGTTGCCTCAGCAGACCCAAACAAATGGTTCCCATGGCTAAGCACGGACAATTGAGAGTAGACACCAAAACGTCACAGCATCTCAGCACGGTGAATCCCAGTGGCTCCTGACTGAGCTTGTCCTTTGAGATCCCCCTGGTGAACTGTACCTGCACCAGACCCCTTGGTGTGAAACATGCACATGACGGCTGTGTGCCAAGCATGTTCAGAGGCTTTTGTGCCAGGACCAGACTTGGTGCTGGTCTGCAGCGGGAGGCTTTGTATGCTTTTCATGTTCTTGCAGGGGAATCTTCTTTCCTGCCAGTTTCACCTGCAGTTGCTTGTTTCTTACAGACTATACTAACACTTGCTTATGGGACTCTGAGCCCCTAATTGTGTTTTTATTTTTTTTCTCAGCATATCAGCGGTTCTCACCAGATATGCTGCCTAACTCTATGCACTTTGCCTCTGTGTCCTTTGACCATCTCAGTTACATCAGTGCTTTACTGACATCAGTTTCTTCTTAAGGGCAGTACTGACCCATTTCATGTCTTAAAATTCAGCAGTGATCCATGAAATGCTGCAGCAGGCACTAAATCAGAATTTTCTTCTTTCTTTTAAAAGAAGACATGACAGAGAGATTAACTAGATCTTGTTCAGTTATAGGTGGCAACTGATAACTAATTTTTTTGTTTTAAAGTCTTAATATCAGACTGATTTTGTATTGCAGTAATTTCTTATGAGGGGAAATTTTAATGCTTTGTATTTATTGGTCTCAGACTTTTGGGTTTGGATTGATATTCTCACGCAAATTTAGAACTGCACTCTGCTGAGACATCTCTTAGCTCCGAGTCATACAGTCCGTGCTGGAGCTAAGGAAAGACAGAGATTTCAGGTTCTACTTGGTGGTCTTGAGAGACATCCTTCTACTGTTTTGTACCTCAGCCATCCAACCAAGAAAGCTATATATAAACCAAGATCACAAGCAAAACTAAATGACATTTCAGTGGGTATATTCAGTGCAAAAACTTATTTCCTGTATTACTTCTTTCCTTCAAACGGCTGTCCTAGTAGGCAGTCATACTGGGACTTCATTTAACATGAAAAGAAAAACTAGATTTTTCTCAAGGACCCATCATAATTTAGCCTTCCAAATCTGCAAATATTAAACCTAAAATCTACTGAAATCTGGAAAACACTGATCTTGCAGAAGCCAATGTTACAACCTCACACAAGTTGATGTGCTGTTTGCTGTGTCCTCTGGTCAGGAGCTAAAATTAGTCAAATGTTTGTTTTAATACATCTTTAAAATATTTTAACATGGTTATTGAACTCATTTTTATGATAGTTTGATAAACAAAGATTTTAGGAATACTTTAAATATTGATTATGTATCTGATAACGAATTTTGGGAAGGCTTTTCATTTTCAGGTGGGGTAGCTGCTAGAAGTAGAGACACTAAGTCAGATTTGGTTATATTTATCCCCTAAAGTTTTCAACCATTTGGCTAAAATGAAAACTAGAAGGATAGGGAGGAGTTAAACCAGGAGTTAATTTTGTTTTATTGTCAGGTAAATACCATAAACCTTATGTAGTGTCTGATGCCACAAAAAGATTTCTATGGCAGAGTTTTTCTTTTCTGTCACTCTATACCATATGTTTTCTTTTTGTTGGGTTAATGCATTCATTCCCTTATCATGAGCAGAACTAAATCGTCAGTTCTCAGTACAGTTAAGGGATGTTGTGGGTGCTCAGAAGGATAGGCGCTTTTGAGGTGCAGCGTTTATTGGCTTCTGGGTGCCATAACTCTCCTGATTCAGCACAGCTTGATGTCAAAAATAGCCCCCTGGGAAAAGGAAAAATAGCCTTTCTGCTTAGCTGGTGCTGTTCGAGTGTCTGATTTCCTTTTATATTTATTGTATATCACAACACCATAACATTTCAGACATAGATACGTAAGCAGGAATTTTGTGTGTGTTTGCATGTCCTTGTGTGTGTATTGAATAGGAATTTTTCCCAGAAATAAATTAATTTACATTAAATTCAAATATTGGGAGGGAGAAAACAGCAGAGGCTTTAACCCTCTAACATGCCGTGCTGCCATGATAGAGTAGCATGTCTACACGTGCAATCTCCCTCTGAAATGCTCTGGGCTAAGCAGAGCACATGATAGCAGGGGAAGCTAGAAGAGGTGGCGGAACTTTTTCCTGTGCAGAAACTTTAGATTTTATGTCCCAGATGGTAGTTTTATGGACCGTTATGATGCCTCAGACTGATTCAACAGGTGAAATGAAAGAACGAAAATGGTCCTATTGCCAAAAAAGAAAAAGAAAAAAAAAAAAAAAGAAGGCTGATTTGGGAGCTCAAGATCTGGCCCCCGCTAGGGCTGAGTAAGTCGCAGACCAACTGCTGTGATTTATGCGATGGTACGGTGTGATTAACTTTCCCCTGGATCATTAGAGAGTCTTTGTGGGTGGTGATGTGCCAGTTACTGTTCTCAGCTGGAAGGAGAGTCAGCAATAAACAGCCAGATGGGGGGAAAAGGGGAGAAGAAAATTCTTATTCAGAGCTGAATTTTTAGATTAAAACTGCACAGATTTTATATCAACTAAAAAAGTGCTTACGTTGTTAACCCCAGAGACTTCCGTTGTCTATAACAGCAGGATGTGGGAGATCTCTCACCTGGTTTTAAGCCCTTGCCTGCAGTTTGCAGAGGTCTTGAGTGAGCTCTAGCAATGCCAGGTACAGTTGTACATAGCCCATTTCCAGACCCAGCATGAGCACATTTGCAGCAGAGGGGTCGGGATGTGTGTGTCACGTTGTTTTGTGGGGTGGTAGAGCAAGTGCTCAGGATGTGTGGGTAGGGTGGCACCCCAATCCTTGGCCTTTTCAGCGAGGAAAGTATTTTAAAAGAATAGTCAGATGAATTTCACTGTGACAGGAATGTAATTTGTATTTGGCAGTAACGCACATCATCTGCTACTGTTTTACTGCTAAGCTGGGCTTACAAAGAAAAGTTTCCACATTCACTATGTACTAGGCCTGAACCATTTTTTGTTCAGCCACAATGTTTCACAAAGGTGTATGTGGTTTAAAAGAAAATGTGATGAGATGCAAAGGTTCAAATCTCTGTTCTTTCCAGTTTAGAGGCATTAATAGGAGAGTTGGCTGGAAACATGTGCTTCTAGATTTTGAGAAACAAGACAAGACACCTAAGTTTTTGCAAAGTAATTTTAGTCTAATGCAGAATAAAATCAGAGCTTTTCAATACATCTGACAGAGAGGGGGCACTTGTCCTTAAGAAACATTCTTCCAATTCACAGAATAACAGAATCCCAGAATGGCTGAGGTTGGCAGGGACCTCTGGAGGCCATCTGATCCAACCTCCCTTCTCAAGCAGGACCACCTAGAGCAGGCTGCCCAGGACCATGACCAGATGGCTTTTGAATATCTCCAGGGATGGAGACTCCACAACTTCCCTGTGCAACCTGTGCCAGTGCTTTGTCACCCTCACAGTCAAAGTGTTTCCCGATGTTCAGATTGTGTTTCAGTGCTTCAGTTTGTGCTGAAACACAATCTGTGTTTCTGTTTGTGCCCGTTGCTTCTTGTCTTGTCACTGGGCATGACTGAAAAGAACCTGGCACCATCTTTTTTACACCCTTCAGTTGCAAAGGGTGTCCTCTTGGCACCCTCCCTTCACCTATTTATACACATTGATGAGATCCCCCTGAGCCTTCTCTTCTCCAGGCTGAACAGTCCCAGGTCTCTCAGCCTTTCCTCACAGGAAAGATGCTACAGTCCCTTCATCATCTTAGTGGCCCTTTGCTGGACTCTCTCCAGTATGCCCATGCCTCTCTTTTACTGGGGAGCCCAGAACTGGACACAGTACTCCAGATGTGGCCTCACCAGTGCTGAGCAGAGGGGAAAGATCATTAGGCATTGCTTTGCCTAATGCAGCCCAGGATACCATTCACCGCCTTTGTGGTAAGGGCACATTCCAAGATAAGTTGTGCTTTTTAGTTACTTTTCTTTTGTTTTTGAAGTTGCCAGTCATGTAGTAGTAGTCTGTGCTCCAGAGGTCTGGGGTGTGCTGAGCTTCCTGAGAGCAGACCTTGTAGGTTTGAACACTTTTAATTGCTTCAACCTATTCCCCTACTCCCTGGTTTGCCTTGTCCTATTGTGTCTTTTGCAAAGCCTATCTGTATATTGTGTACCAATGACAAAAAGGCTGTGGCATGGTGTAGCAGATTTTTACATTCAGACAATCAGTATGAATTTAGGGAGGATCAATGCAGGGGCAGCAAACTGTGAAATCACTATTACAAAGGACTCATTCTGTAAAAGAATACAGCAAATCATGTTAAAACATCTCCCCTTGAGAGGGCTCAGCCATCTCAGTTTTCCGAGTGGGGTAACGTTTCAAATCACGTTGTAACATTTTACACCAGACTCTAAGGCTGTAAACTGTAAGGCTGTGTGCAGTAGTGAATGATAAACAGTGCTGAGCCCCGTTTCCTAAACACTTGTGGTTACTTTACAAAATATTTAAGATTCGAATGCTTCTCAGCAGAAAGATAATGTGCTTTTGAAAAATCACTGTTATAACAGTATATGGTATAATAGCCAGTCATACATGTCTTTGTGATACCTCTGCCATCCAATTAAGCTTATACTCTTTACTAATACATCTCTGTCAGAGATGGGTCTCTCTCAAATAGGCATCATTGCAATAAATCACGGTTAAAACACCAGACCACAAAAAAATGTTTCTCGTGCTTGTCCAAGTGTGGAATTTCAGTTTTACGTGGTTTCTTCTATAGCATCATTCGTAGTGATGTCTGTATGTCCAGTTTTCCCTCCCAAAGTCCCAGAACTGAAATTCTTACATCTGGATCAGTGACAGGTCTGAGACTTACTGTCTTGTGAACCACCAGAGCTAGACACTTCAGCTTGCTGTCATTCAAAAGTCATGACTCACTAATTCCCAACAAGATAAGGCTTTGGTTTCAGAGTCCCTGTATTCAGGCAATGTGAATCTTAGCTTACCTGAATTATTGCATGTGGAAAAAATGTGGAAAGCTCTAAAACTTATTAATTGTTGTGTCCCTCCATCTGAGGTTTTTATGATTATCTCTTACTATGGTAATAGTGCTTGACTTTACACATTGAGAATCTAAGGAGAAAAAAGACCCTAGTCTTTCTTTAAGGCACACAGCTATTCTGAATAGTATCGTGTACTTAGGTTGTGTTTCTCCCTCTGCCACAGATAATATTTACATATACATTTTTCCATTTCTGGATAATTTTATCTTTTCTCATAATATGTCACATCTTTAACTGGCTTCTTTTGAATTTGGTATGTTTCACATGTTGTTGTTAGATCAATAAAGCTTTAATAGTTAGGGTCTGAGGTAACTCAAAAGTCACAAGACCAAGTGTAGGAAATGGAAAAACCGCATGAAAGTTCTTGATAATTTATGGGGAAAAGCACATTCATTGTAGAGTTACTTTAATTAGGAGGGAGGCCAAGCTGGGGGTGAGTGGGACTGGGGACACCATGTAGCCATTACTACTCCAATCATTAATACATTATTTACACAAAGTAGAACTTTGTAAGAAGGGAGGATGAAGGCTCACTTCCCTTTCCTGCTGCTTCTTTCCCACCCTGTGCTATAGCCTAGTGGCTAACCCATATTTGCATCAGCAGGAGCTTTCGCTCAAGTCTCTTCAGGCAGGAGAAAATACTGAGCCAAATTCTCCTTCGCTGTGGGTGGAATGGAAAGGCATTTTCTTGCTCTTGCTTTGTAAACATTGCTGTGCACTTCCTTTGCCTTTTACACAGTTCATCCAAATCTGCACATTTATTTTTTTGGACCTCTTGAACCGGTCCATTTAATATACTGGGTTATTTTTCTGGGCTTTTAATTTCAGCAAGGGAAACAAAAATGCAAACAAAAGAAATCTGATTTGATGAAGACTAAAGCGTGTTTCTTGGTTGTCTCTCTTTTGCAGTTGGATAGTCCTCTGGAAAATCAGTTATTTGTACAGTCCTCACAGTGACAGACAAATCCTCTCTCCTGAACAGACCTTGCTGAAGAGTCCTGCATCACTCTGAACTGAAAGCTGTCTCAGTTGTCTGAGTGACACTATCACTCAAATTTCTTACCTAAGTCAAGCAGAGTCTTGCCTGAATGACTGATCTTCTCAGTGCTGTGTTTGCCTTATGCAGTGCAAAGAGGTGCATGGCATGAGCAAGAATTAAAATGATGTTTATATATCAGCATAAGCCTTTTAGACAACATATATTCAGGACCTGATCCTGAACTATCAGTGATTTTACAGAGGGAGTCTTACCTAGACAAGAAATACAGATGTTGAGTCTTAAATGGAGCTGCTTGATCCATTCCCCGCTTACAGCTGAGCTGTACAGAGTGCCATCGCTGGTTCTCATGAACCTGAACAACTTGCTGGGTATTACTTAGTTCTGCTTTTTAACAGACCTTGTAACACTATGTAGACAGTTTTCAGCCCCAAATCTCATCTTCTATCTTTTAAAAATCGTTGTTCTATCTTTACGGTGACATAGGTCTAGCAGGGAATAGGGACATTGTATCACTTTGCACAATAATGGGGGAAAGGAAAAGGAACTGTCTATAATTTGTTTCTCCATCCAGACAAGTCAAGCTAAGTTATGATGAGAGTGGTGCTGCAGTCATGATCACCTACCGTTTTATAGCTGATGTGATTGTTTTTATGAAGCCTATAACATTTTTAACAGCGCCGTTGTGCTGATCATCGTTCTTGTCTCAGCAGAACAATATTACTACAGTCAAGTCAATTCAGCTTGCAAGCAGGGCTTGATGCTGGCAAGGGTATGAGAAGAAATCACACAGAGGACTCTGTTACTCAGATGTGGTCAGCAGACAAGAGAGAGCAGGGACACTGGTCAGTTGGTCAAACTCGTCAATGAATTATTCATAGATTTTTTTCTTTTCCTTTTGGCAAGGTGATGAACAATTCGGCCACGTTTCAGATAGATAGCAACCTGCCATTTAGTGTGACTCTTCAGCTGTTGTTATTCATGCAGTGGTTGGGTGAAGGGCACAAGCATGGCTAAAAATAAAGACTGGAGGAAAGGGTTGGGTTTTTTTATTGATCAGTCTGAATTCTTCAAGGTGCTGCTTTGCAAAGGGTCGCACAAGAGTCAACATAGTGATGGCTACAGCACCCCCACAGCAGGAAGAAAAGGCAGGTGGTGGGTGGGTGAAGAGGGGGGCAGACAGTACATCCCCTGTTCTTCCAGCTCCTTAGCACTTGGTTCTTCTGCCTGCATACTAGTGGCCCTCATTCAACTGCTTACCTGAGTGCTCCTATGTCTTATCTGAATTGCAGCAGAACATGACTTGTAAACAAATGAGTAACATCTTCCTAGTATGTGGTATGGTCAGGTGCTGTGCTTGCTCCTCTGCTGGTGTTGGTGGCCTTGCTGAAAAATCTTTCTTATCTTCTACAACTCCCTAGACAGCCCAGCGGTCTTTACCACTCTTATCAGAGGAAAGATAAACTCAGCCTACTTCTCTGGTCCTCAGATATTCCTCATGTGATCTGACTGTCTCCCTGCTTATTCCCTCCCATTTACCTTGATGTTACCTTGGAACTTTTGGTTCAAAGTCTGATTTTACACCGGTTAAAAAAGTTTCTCATTTCCCTCATTCCTTTTTCTGCAGTGTGTCCTCCACCATTTTTGCTTTCCACCATCTGCCTGCTGCTGATCTGACATCAGGACTTCTATTAGACTACACTGTATTGTTTGACAGTTGTCCTGGTGTTTCGGCTGCAGGAGATGGATTTTTAAATCCATCTTTGTTTTTTTAGCAGAGTGTTAGTCTAATAAAGGATATTAATTCTGAAAAAAATGGGGAAAACCAGACAAGCCATATGAACCCTGTTGTAGATGAAATTGTATGTTCTGGAGGGAGGTGAAGAGGAAACTCTACTGTGCTTTTGTATTGCCCTCAGCTTCTGGAAATTATTCTGAAGAAAACTTGCCACTTTCTGAAATACATCTAGGTTTTGTGTTTGCTGTTCCTACTCCCTTTCCTATAACAGTTTTTTGGAAATGGATATTTAGACAGACTGAGAACTCTCACCTACAAATAAAAGCAGTAGATTTTGCACAACTAGAGGAAATTATTTAGCAAAACAGCCAGAGTCCAGAATTGGTTTTATGTACACAGGTATAACTCATGTGCAAGTTACTGGGAGATGCAAATACTTTCTTCAGAGACTGACCCAAAGTTTGGTGGTTTTTGATGTGAAAGGGATTGCCACTAAGCTGGACATGCAGAGAGTTGAAAGTCTCCTGGGGACAGATTCTTGTAATCTTGTTCCCTAAGTAAGCATTAATGCTGTTGGCAAGGACAGCGAATTCTCTGGTCTTGTAGTGGAAATTAAGGTGTGGAAGTGTTTGCACTGTTTTACTTTTTAAACATTTGTGTGCATAGAAGTATCTATGAGCACCTCTGCACACATGGTTTAACAGAATTTTTAAACCAGCGGTGAATAACTGGCAATATAAGATACCAGGCTGAACTCTTCTGCTTGCACCAGGTGAGATTTAAAGAGCTAATGGACACTGTGGAAAGAACGAGGAGGAAATTTCTGGTTTTGGCTAGTGCTTTCCTCCTTTTACCAAAATAAGTTCTGACATCCAGACCTGCGTTTGAACTAACTGCTGCATGTCTGCACTAGCAGTTTCCTAGTCATTTATTTTAAAGTGCTCCAGGATACTTGGAGTACAAAAGGTGTCATAGAAAAACAGGTTTAGTTTCATTCTGTTTGACACTTTGTTTTTGAGCTTACCATGTTATAATGCTACATGGAGATTTTAAAGTTTACTGAAGGCCTTCTGTATATGCATGTGTTTACGCCAAAAAACCTGTGATATAGTTAGGGAAGACTGAAAATAAATGAAATATGAATCTCAAAGCAACAGGTCCTTGCTACTCCTTTATAATACTCAAAATTTCCTAGTCATGATCCCTTTAGCTCCCATTAAAACATAATGATCCATTTAAACTTGAAGACTGTTCGTGCATTTATGTAATGTGTTCCCCTATAAGGTTACTGCCTAATGATTTAATAAACAGAGGCCGTATTGGAGGATGAAATTGCTGCATTTCATGATATGAGAGCTTTGCTTTCTTCTTCCATTCACATAGTTGTATTCTGGAATATACTTTAAATGTACTTACGTAAAATACATGTAGGTATGTGTTGCACATATATAAACCTAACTGTTGGACGCACAAGAAATATGCCTTGGACAAAACATATTAATGGTACTAGAGATCTCACCCTCACACTTTTGTTTTGCCAGGTCACGGAGAGCCTGAAGCTATAGATTTAGCATTCATGCACATGGTTCTAGGAAACTGTTCAGCACTCTCACCTCCGGTTGGTTTTGCTGGCAATCCGTATCAGCAACATCTGGCCCCCAATTGGCTTTGATGTGGGTTTTCCCAAGCTTTCAATATATGGCCTTGGAAAGACCATTGTTCTCTTTATTAAAATAACCTGATTGAAACAAAGACTCATGTCTGCCACAGATTCAGAATGAAGAGAAAATAAAAAGTTGTATCCAGCATGTGAGCCAGATGAGTAAGTGTTTTATCATGGAGGGTCTGGCACATTGAGGTTTGCAGAGCCCTGTGGAAGTCAGAGGTGAGCAGGGGTTCTGGCTTCTAGCCTGATGGAGCTATGGGTGCCTCTGTGACCACAGGCAGCTAGTTAAACCTTCCTGCCCCTTGCCTGGTCCCACAGGAAAACTGGATGAAAGACAAGACCTGGTTAGATATCAGATGCTGTCTCTGAATGGAATTTTCCTAGGAGAGGTAAATGCAAATAACCGTGCTTTCACCAAAGGCCTCATGCACTCCTTTCAGAACATTTGCAAGTGAAATGTGAGGCTGACAGCTATATCTCTTAATTGTTTAGTGAACTGCCATTGGAAATAGTTTTCTGATCTTGGAAATATGGTCCTAGATAGCTTTTTTCATAGTACTGTGTTTCTCATTTATGTGAAGGTTGCCCAGAGTTTGTTCAATATGGGGGGAAAGGCAGAATTTATTTGTGAGACACATAAAACAGATTTTGTGTCTTTTTCCTTGTTTCTGAAGTGGATGACATGGCTTGACATCTGTAGAGGAAGAGATGTAGGTGATGTAAATATTGCTTTGTCTAAGATTGTGTTTCTGATGACTGTGTGACACAAAGGGAGAGCAGGGGTGGGAAGATTCAGTGACATAATTAAGGTGGTAGAGCACAACTGCCCTCCCCAATGTGGGGGAAAGCTCCTGTGAGGAAGAAACACTTTTTATGTGGCAATGTTACACCACATCTGTGTCACCCAAGTACCTCAAATATGTGCAGCTAGAAACATGAACTGGTCGTGGGTCTGTACCCAGAAGCACATTCTCTTCACCATACACTCATGCATCTGGTAGGGGTGGCCTAATTGTTTTCAGCATGTCTAGTAATTTTTATTGTTTCCAGGATGTTTTTATGATATGTGGAAATCCATGTTAATGAGAATTAACAGGTGGATGGGAACTGCTGATTGGATAGAGGTTGGAAATGGAAAATACGACATGAAATATGCTCCAAGGGATGGGAAAGAAGGGTTGCCTTTGTGCAGATGAGGGTTCAGCAGGCGCGTGGGAGGTCTTTCACTGGTGGTGTGAATTTTATTTGGACCTCTTGCGGGCTTCCCTCCCTCCTTTTCCTTTAGAAGGAGTCCTGGAGTGATAAAGCTTGACATGGCATGAAGTGAATTGTGGCAAAGCCAAGGCAATAGAGAATGATCATTCCTAAAGGGAACAATATTAAAATAAGCTCTTTCCATGCTGAGGCTGAGATCCCTCAAGCATTTGTGTGGATGAGGAGGTGAGTTCACCACTCTGGAAATACAAGGGGAAATTCTGGCTTTTCGTAACAAATAGTTTAGAGCAGGCACCAGGAGTGCCCTCTTGAGGAAAAGCTTTCCTTTATTTCTGAAAGCGGATCAGGTTTCCTGATACAGCTCTTTCACAACACAGTTGAAACAGTGTTTTGTTTTGTTGGGGTTTTTTTCACTTTTCTCTCCCAATTTATCATGGTTCTGACATACAGGAGGGTTTTTTTGGGTAACATTAACTTTGGAGAAATGCAATTTCCAAACAGAAATTGTCAAAAGTTTTCCATCCTTCCTATCTTTCTTTATTCACCTCCCAGGACTTTGCTTTGGTCTCCCAGCTGGCTGTCTCTCCATGTTCTCTATTGGTTTATGGGAAGAACAAACATCAATACCTGAAGTGTGAGATATAGTCATTATAAGCATACTGTCTTTGATTAGGTAGTATAAATTATATATAATGGATCAGATGCTGTTTTATTTAAGCAACAGTGACAAGATATTCTGAGGGACTCTCCCACTTTAAAACAATCTAAAATTTTACTGAAACACGGCTGCTTTAACTTTCTATGTCATAGCACCTTTTGTTAGGTTGCTACCTGATGCTTCAGATATCACAGTCAAAACTCTCACTATGCTGCAAGCTAGCATTACAATTTCTTCTACAGCAACTATTAAATTCAGGGCTGCAGGTCTACCATTCTACCATCTGCAGCCCATCTGCTGGCCCTAACATCTAAGACACAGACTTCAACCATGAACAGCTAAATCCCACAAATTGTCAGTAATGAAGTGTCCATCATAATCACTTAATGTGTCAAACACCTGTGCTAACAAAACAGTGAAGGAATGACTTTCGCAGGAGAGGTGATATAGGATTAGATGGAGCATTACTTGGGGCCTGGATGGAAAGATTCATTGTGTTGAATGTTTAGAATAGAAACTGCAGTCATTGTAGCACTTTCTAATGAAAGGATGACACATCAGTATAACTACCTACATAATGCATGCAGTAACAAATGTACCTCCTATTTCTGGCACAGGAGTGGAATCTTGCATTACTAAAACTGCAAGCATGTCTATTTAAGACCCTGTAACATGCCATAGCATGTAGTCTGTATTTCCATGGAGTACTTCTAGCCAGCCATGAAGTGTACCCAGCACTTGTGGTAGTGTCCTGCAGTGGGGCCAGGTAAAATGCCACTACAGATACATTGCTGGAAGGTCCAATGAAAAATGCCTTGAGGATGGTAAAGAAAGAAAAAGAAAGTAATTGGCATGAAAAATGAAAATTACCAGGCAAAATGGTAAAGGAGAACTGTTTTTTGTGGAAGGAAGTTGAAACACAGAGAAAGTGGGAATGAGAATTTGGATGTTAGCAGACTATAGCTTGTGCCCTGGGGATAAGGATTGTGAATTTGATGCAGGTGGCGAGAAGTCATAGAAGGGTGATGACTAGAAGAATGACCTACACTGAACTTCTGACTTAGGAAAGGAGACAGAAATGGAGCTGCTTAAAGAAATGGAAGGTGGTATGACCCTGGGAAATGATCAAAATGTTTAGCAGTTGAAGCAGTAATATTACAGAGTTGATATCAAGAAAAGAAACAGTTTCCCTCCCCTTCCCCTGTTAGGGTAGTCCTTTTACTTGTTTGGGGTTTTGTTTGGTTTTTTGTATTTAAATTGAAAAAGATATATACATACACACAAACACATATCTCATATTTATAATATTAAAACATATGTACAATACATTATATATTATACACACACACACACACACACACTTACAAACATAAAATTTCCCACAGACTATAAGATCCCTGCATCTGCTGAGGAAAAATGATATTCTTGTCACTTTCAAAACTGAGAGTGGTAGTGAAGCTGAGTAGGATGTTAATGGTAGTGAGGAGATGCAGCAGCCATCTATGTCTCTAATTCTGAACAGATCTGATGGAAATATTGTCCTTGTACCAGGATGGCAGGAGCCATTGGTCCATACAGGAGTTCAGCAGGAGCCCAAGCACGCTTCCTTCAGAACCACACTGTGGATTCAGCAACACATTGCTGAAACTGAGGTATTCCAAATAAAAATAGAAACTTTTGGATGGATTTTTTTTTTTTTTTAGATTTCCAAACAGATTTGGTAACTCACAGCTGCAAGGATCTAAGAATTTAGGAAAACTGGAAATGTAAAGAATGCTTTCATTTTCCTTCTCTGTAATGAAGAAAAGTGAATACCCTTTGTCTTGTCTGCAGCTATATTGTTGAAAACAAGTTGATTTCAAGTGACTGGCAGGTTTGAAAAGAGTCACCAACTGGGCACCATTTCAGCAGCAGAAGTCTGTGGAGATGAGACACTGGTGTCAAGATTCATGGGACTCCAAAGGCTATATTAATATTATTCTAATACATTTATTGTCAGTCTCTTTTCACCTGCAGACCTTTAAGCATTTTCTGAAGCAGGTGTCAGCCCTTACACATAGAATTCAGTCCTAGTAACAACAGTTTTCCTTTTCTTGGTTGTCTTTTACTGACTCTGTAGAAGTGGACAGAGGTCCTCAGGGTCTGCGGAGTATACACTGTGAGTGACTGATCTAATGTAAAATGAATCAGATGTGTGTAGAGTGTCCCAAGAAATTCTTTTATCACCCTTTTCTAATGACCATAGACCAGCCTCCAGCCTTGTGATATGTAACGGTAGTCAAATTTCTAAAATTTTACATGAAACTGGTAAATTGAATGACCTTGAATTGCTGAGGTTTGCACTGCACATTTTTTTGGGTAGCCAAAGGTGATGAAAGGTGATAAAAGCCAAAGGTGATGAAAGTAGAATAAAAAAATGTTCTATTCTTAGATGTTAGCTTCAACTCAGGATATTTGTGTGTACTTAGCCAAAAAATTGATTTACCTAAAGGCATTAGGATGGATTAGTCAACGCAGTTATTATCCTATATCCAGTAGTACTGCAGTTATGAGCTTGTCACTGCTTTTGTTGTTAGCCTCCCTTCTAAAGGTTTTAAATGTGGATGAAAGATTTAGTTTGGATTGGAGATTGGTGGTCAAAGATGGATGCTCACTTTTTAAGAGCCTGAGCAGGTTTTTGGACCTCCCTGCTCGCTGTGACCTTGATTTTTTTTCCTTCAGATTGTCAGTCTGTGCTAGTTCTGAGTACATATGTTGTCATCTTGTTGCCTGTTGACAACAGAAAGTTGTCCAGCAATTCAAATTATCTGGTCTCTGGAAAATACAAAACTATGGCCTCTTTTATTGTTGAGCGCACATGAATGGCACCAACATTAGATGTAGGAAGATTTATTTTTCTCTCTAACTTGTGTTGTTCTGTTTTGACTATTTTTACCTCCAGAGGACCTCAAAATCAAAGCAAAATTGTCAAATTTCACATAGGATTGAGTGAAAGCAATATATCCTTCAGTTGTACTTAAGCAAGTTCATTATTAGTTTGTCTGGGAAGGTGCTGAACCTTGACTGAATTTCAGGTTCATTAAATAAGGTTCACAAATATCTACTGAAGGTATTCCACTGGTATTGGCTTTTAGTCTTTACCAACCTGACCTGAATTAAACCCCAAAATGCAGCAATTTGGAGAGGAAAGGTTCATGTGCCCCTTAAAAGCCATGAGCATGCATTCTCCTTAAACTTGTTTTTAAGGTAAATTTAAAAATAGAGCCCTTAGACATCAAAAAAATGAATCCATAGCTTCAGTAAGTCATTTATCACAATTTATTGTGATGATGTCTTTTTTTGTTGTTTTTTTTTGTTTGTGTGTGTGTGTGTGTGTGTGTGTGTGAGATTTTATTTTATCAGTGACTTTTGGTTCAGAGTGGAGTTTTTTACTCTTTTGGCTTTTGACATACTTTCTGGAGCTAATTGAAGAGTACCCCCTCCTTCCCTTTTTTGCTTTCAAATATTGTCTAAAGAAAATGTCATCCTGTAACATGACTGCAGTATGAATTTACAGTAGAGATTCATTATACCTCTGAAATAAGGTGTCAGATTATAGGGATAAAGTACTGAGTCTTTGCAGCTGGAATGGATGGATTTGCTTTTTTTGACTTTGGAAATGAGTAGAGGAAAGTAAGTACAGGTAAGTATAACAAGTAAAATCTTTGGAAATGATTGGGGTAGAAAAGAGAAATGAAGCATACTAGCCACCTTGGGCTCTTGGTTATGGCTGGAGCTCTGTGAGACTTCAAATCTCTCCCTAGATGTTCCCGTGATCATGGGCAAGATAATTCACAGTTCTGCTATGTTATCTATCATATTTTGATCAAGTCATCTTTTCTTTAAAGAAAAGTGCTATTCATGGAAATTTTCCAAGTGCAAAACATAATTTTGTGTAGAATAGGTGGATGGTCAAGCAGAGTTGTCTGGGTTACTCCTCTTTTCCTGAAGACACTGGTAGGATGCTATAGCGTAATTTCTAATGTTTTTGTTTTCTCCTCCTCCTCTCTTGCACTATGCCTGACATAAAATCTGTAACATTTTCTGGGATTGAACAATCCTGAGGCATTGAACAAGAGAAAATGGGACTTCCTAAACTACTCATCAAGATGAGCAGAAAACCCCAGCAGCTCCTGCAGTACTCTCAACACAGAAGAGAAGTCACGTTAGCAAAACCTTGGCATTCAGAGTTCCAGCCTGAAGAGTGGGAAGGAAATATAGCACTGTTATTCATAAAATGAGGTACCTCTACAGGATGTACCACTGCAGTTTTGCCAGTCCACCTTTTCTGTCAGTGAAGTAGTTAACAATGCTAATATTTAATCCGTCATTTCTGGTTATGCAAGTTAATGCCCCAGAGAAACAGACGAGGACTCATAGTTGCTGTTTTAGGCTTTCTGCTGCAAGCCTTATATTAGTCACAACTGATTTTGGAGATTTCAGTGGCAGCCCATGAAATGTAAAGTTTTCTTAGGAGAGAGCAGGTCTTGTCTAAATAAGAATGTGGCACTGACTTCACTAAATCAGCTCTCCTGGCTAGAACATAGCAGAAAATAGCAGATCAGGCTTCCTTCCTATCACCTGGTATTTGGACCCCGTCTCTGAATAGGCTCAGAGATGTACAAAGGAAAGATGATAATAAGTGTTTCATCTAGGATAGAAGTATATTGAATTTTCTACTTTTCCCAGCTTTATGTGTCTGAGTATGTATAGTATATGATCTCTGAGTCATTTTTATTACCTTCTAGCACTGCTGCCATAACATCTGGTATTTTGAATACAGTGATCCCTTCATGCCAATGGACCGTGTAGTAGGATATAAATACTAACCAGAACAGTAACATGTATTTTCCTCTCCTGTTCTCAGTAATGCAGTTGAATTAAAAAAGACAACCTTAAACGACATGTCCCAATAACTTACTGCTGTTCTACTTTGTATTCATAACTCTTCTACAATTGTACCTGCTCTGATGCAGTATTGTGTCATGAAAGTAATATTAACGAATTGCTTCTTCTCTCTGCATATTAAGTAGAGTTAAAAAAGCAATGTTATGGTAATGAGATAAGGAATTCCCTATTCTGGGAACTAACAATGTATTTATAAGGTGGCATACAGAAATAACTGTTTCTAAAAATACAGTACTTATATCTTATAATTTTTTAAAATCCACTCCATCGTTTCATTTATGCTACAGGATTTGTCAGATGTTAAACTCTGGAGCTTCAGTGGATTCAAATAAAACATGTCAGTTTTAGGTCAGTGACAGCACAGAAACATGCCAAATGGATGAGAATCTGCATTATTTTGAAGTCAATAATAAAAATCCCATCCCCTTCAGGAGTGTAGTGGCCTCCCCTTCAGGTAATTTGTAAATAAGAAAATTCAAGGCTTGGTGGAGTCTGTCATCAGGCCGGTTCATCTTTTTTATCCACTTTCACTAGCTACGCAAGGGCCTTTCCTCAGTTTTATCATGACTTTAGCTGTAAACTACATTACTTTGATTCAGTTGGAAGAAAGATGTCAAATCTGAGGAGATGCTAGACTTTCTGGTTTGTTTGAAGCACAGAGATGTCTTCAATTGCACTGTGGGATTCCTAAGCCTGGCAGTTTTACATGCTTCATATGCTATCCTGTTATACCTGGCATGGAGGGTGTATTGGTTTTGTGTGGCAAGGTTTTGGTAGCAGTGGGGGTTACAGGGGTGGCTTCTGTGAGAAGCTGCTGGAAGCTTCCCCTGTGTCTGACAGAGCCAACACCAGCCGGCTCTAAGATGGACCCACTGCCGGCCAAGGCCGAGCCAATCAGTGATAGTGGTAGCGCCTCTGGGATAACATTTTTAAGAAGGAAAAAAGGTTGGGACAGAGAGAAAATGGCAGTTGGAGAGAGGAGTGAGAGCATGTAAGAGAAACGAGCCTGCGGACACCAAGGTCAGTGAAGAAGGAAGGGGAAGAGATGTTCCAGGCGCCGGAGCAGAGATTCCCCTCCAGCCCCTGGTGGTGAAGACCCTGGTGAGGCAGGTTGTCCCCGTGCAGCCCATGGAGGTCCACGGTGGAGCAGATATCCACCTGCAGCCCGTGGAGGACCCCACGCCGGAGCAGGTGGGTGCCCAAAGGAGGCTGTGACCCTGTGGGAAGCCCACGCTGGAGCAGGCTCCTGGCAGGACCTGCGGATCTGTGGAGAGAGGAGCCCACACTGGAGCAGGTTTTCTGGCAGGACTTGTGACCCCATGGGGGACCCACGCTGGAGCAGTGTGCTCCTGAAGGACTGCAGCCCGTGGAAAGGACCCACGCTGGAGCAGTTCGTGAAGAACTGCAGCCCGGGGGAAGGACCCACGTTGGAGGAGTTCGTGGAGGACTGTCTCCCGTGGGTGGGACCCCACGCTGGAGCAGGGGAAGAGTGTGATGAGTCCTGCCCCTGAGGATGTTGAAGCAGCAGAAAATAACATATGATGAATTGATTGTAAACCCCATTTCCCCATCCCCCTGTGCTGCTGGGGGGAGTTGGTAGAGAATCTGGGAGTGAAGTTGTGCCCATGAAGAAGGGAGGGGTGGAGGGAGATTTGGTTTTATTTCTCATTACCCTATTCTGGTTGATTGGTAATAAATTGAGTTAATTTTCCCCAAGCTGAGTCTGTTTTGCCTGTGATGGTAATTGATCCCTCTCTGTCCTTATCTCAACCCATGAGCCCTTTGTTATGTTTTCTCTCCCCCGTCCAGCTGAGGAGGGGGAGTGATAGAATGGTTTGGTGGGCACCTGGCATCCAGCCAGGGTCAAACCACCACAGAGGGCAAATGAACAAGACCATAACTGGAAAGCCATGGTGGCCCTTCCCTTGGTATCTTCTGCCTTTTGGCCTTACTTCCCAAAAAGCAATAGATTGCCAGGAAGAAAAATATGCTTAGTTTCTCTGATGGGCCCCTCACATGTTCAAAATTGCATTTCTGAGGAAGGTCCTTCAGTCAGATTGCTTGTTTGAACGTATCTTGTGTCATGAACTAATTTTTGGCACATGTAGGATACTCAATTAAAGGACAGACCAGTCCATAACTTACAGCCAGTTATGGTTATTTCATAATGTTTCTTCAATGAGATAACACAGACAAGATGAAAACCTTTGGGGAAAGCAGCTCTTTCACAGCCTGGAAGAATCTGAAATAGCTTTCCTATTTATTTGAACCAGACTACTAAATCCAAACTTCCAAGACAGTGGCATTATCTAGTGTTTAAAAGAAACTTTTTCTTACCCTTTGAACTTTCTGACATTCAAAAGACAGGCAAGTCATGGACAGCAGAATCTCAGCTGCTGGGGTTTTTTTTCTTTTTTTTTTTCCGGAAACCACAAAGGATCTATCACATTGTTTCAACCTTTGGTTTTCTCTGTAATACTGTCAGACTGAGCCTGTTTCAGTAAGTCCATAACAATGGGAAAACTTCATTTCAGATAAACGGTTTCTATTTTCTAATGCAGAATCAGGTTTTTGATGTCTGATTTTAACACTGATTATATTTTTAGGCAAATAATCTCAAAAAAGTAAATGAGTTTCAGTTATAGGCTTTTAAATAAAGCACTAAATATGTTGGTTAGACTCTTGATACATGCTTCTGAATAATTAGCCCCTAAGCATTCTCTTTGTATTTGTAACCTTGCTTTATTTTTAAAACAATATAAATATTTCTACTTCACCTGAAATGGAAAATAGCTAAACTTCTTCTGATGCTATAAAATAAGTTGCAATCAATCTCATGAATTGTTTCATTCAAGCCCTTGAACTACCTGGCTATTATTTCTATACTTTATTGCATTATTATTTTGGTAGAATTAAAGTCAGCAGGGTCACTTTTAAAACTATAAGATGTAAACACAATTCCAGTGGTGGTTTTGAGCAACAAAGCACTTTTTTCTTTTTGGTGAGGACCAGTCAGAAACCTGGATTTTTTGAAAATAACTATTTTATACTTGTCTAGAAATACTCACCCAGAATGATCTTGAAGGAACTTTTGAGGTAATAATATACATAGATCAGAGAATAGGATTATAACATTCATCACTCACTTTTGGGAAGTAATTAGAGAACTTTAATGATTTCTGTAGCATTGCATATTGTCGTGGTTTAACCCCAGCCAGCAGCTAAGGACCACACAGCTGCTCACTCACTATGCCCCCTGCAGTGGGATAGGGGAGAAAATTGGGAAAAGAAGTAAAACTCGTGGGATGAGATAAGAAGGGTTTAATAGAACAGAAAAGAAGAAAATAATAACGATAATGATAACACTAATAAAATAACAACAGAAATAATAAAAGGATTGGAATATACAAATGATGTGCAGTGCAATTGCTCACCACCCACCAATTGACACCCAGTTAGTTCCCCGAGCAGCGGTCCCCCTGACTCCACTCCCCACATGTACTGGACATGACATCCCATGGTATGGAATACCGCTTTGGCCAGTTTGGGTCAGCTGCCCTGGCTGTGTCCTATGCCAGCTTCTTGTGCCCCTCCAGCTTTCTCGCTGGCTGGGCATGAGAAGCTGAAAAATCCTTGACTTTAGACTAAACACTACTGAGCAACAACTGAAAACATCAGTGTGTTATCAACATTCTTCTCATACTGAACTCAAAAACACAGCACTATACTAGCTACTAGGAAGACAATTAACTCTATCCCAGCTGAAACCAGGACACATATGATCAGATTTTGTGTATTAATGGAAAAAATGTCCTTCCAGCAGTGTTGTGAGACTTTTGATGAATCCGAGTAGCTGAGAACTTTTAGTATCACTATGTCCTTAACCTTGTGCCCTAATAACAGTTCAGCTCTGACCTGGTAATAAGTCCACACCAAAGCCCTCAGTCACAACACTCGCAAGCTCTTGGAAGTTCAGACCTCAGCTGAATGAATGACTTTGTTGCAGACCCACCTTTAATAGCAGCTCAAGGGAAGGACCCTGACTGCAGTGGCTTGGATCTCACATCTAACCAATGACCCAAGCTAACCTCAGTTAGTTTGTGAAATTTTGCAAGATCACAGTCCAAGATAAAAGAATAAGAAAACAGGAGAGGCAAGTTAAAAAGGTAGCTTGTTCTTTTGGGGTCAGACTCAGCGTAAAAGGTTAACTCTGCTGGTCTGCTTGTAGTATTGATAACCTTGAAAGGAATGTTGATGGAGTGAAACCCTTGTGTGAAGAGACCTTTTGTGTTACCCTGCACCTGGGCTGGAGTTAATACTAATTTCAGTCTGACAGAAGTTATTTTGAAGATTTCATATGGACTATACTGGCTGGCTGCCACCCACTGTGGTTATTAAGCTGAGGTCTGCAATTTGTTTCTTTATCTCAGGCTGTGTGTGCTCAAGCTTTCCCTGAGCTATTGTTGTCAGTTTGCGTACATTAATATATTGCGGCCTCAGGACCACTAATACACAATGCCGTGGTATAAGTTTTTGTCTTGTTGAATACTTCATAATTCACCAGCGCCTGTATCTAGGTAGTGAATTTCAAAGACAGTACATCATGTTGTGCCTTAGGAGACTGAATCCTTCCTTCGGGGTTATAAGCGAATAGTGCTCTGATGTCACACAGACACTGAAATATCTCTTGGGTTCAGGCCTCATTCATCTCCCTTTACGTTATCTCAGTGCAGCCCTGTGCAAAAAAAAAAAAGTAGCAGTGTAGTTGCACTTGATGCTTTACCGCTTGTGAAAGGGCATTCAGGCTTTAGACACAAAGGTCTTTGTGACGTGCAAAATATCAGCAGGCTCGGGCAGAGGCAGGCATCCTCGCCTCTGGGCAGAAAGGCTGCGGGGTTTCCTTCTGCTGGCACTCTTAGGATCCAGGTCTCCTCTCATTCATGGTCGGCTGCTAAGAGCTGAGCAGGTAAGAAGTCAGTGAGTGGTTTCTAAGATTTTGAACGAAAATCGTTTTCATTGACTATTTTGGTTTCCTAAGTTTATTTTCCTTTGGATTAACTTTTCAGAGGGTTCTTGTTTGTTCAGTAGAAGGAAAGGGAACTTGCTGACTCACATGGCTAAAGCTTCTCTCTTTCTCATAACCATCATGTGATGCTACCCTGTTATTTTTTGAAAGGCAAAGAATTGCTCTTCAGAAAAAGCTCTATCTTCAAAAAACTGTGACCTCAAAGACAAGTACTTGCTGACAGGGGTAACTTAGTAGTACCATGATCAGGACAAGTGACTCCCTCAGATGAAATACAAGCAACAGGAATGAAGCTTTCTGCTTGCTGTCAGAACAACGCCAACAGCACCAGCCTTTCCAGAGCATTGCTCTGTAAAAATAAGGAAGAATAAATCCAATCCCTGTCTTCAAATTCTGAAGTAGTTTTTAAAAGTACTTGGGAGGAAGCTAGCACTGAGCAGCTCCAGGGTTTCTTTTGGTCCAGGTGGCCTGACAGAGAGGTACATGGTTGGATGGATGGGTGCTAGTGAGCATTTCTGGTGGGCTTGGGAATTATGTGCTCTCACAACTGGAGATAAAGCTGATTTTTAACATTTTAGCCAGGCAAATTTATCTACTTCAAGGTAAGACATAACCCGTGTTAATTAAGCAATATCATGTCTCCTGATCTGCAGGCAGTTGTCTACAGCAATTCTGCTGAGCTTGCTGTTTGCGGGGAAGATAATACTTTATCCATTAACTGCTACCTAGGAATGACATTGAAACTCTAGAAAACACTTAAAATGCATTATGTTTTTGGATCTTGTTTCTTCCCTGCCACTAAATAAAAAAGCATTTTCTGACGCTAAAGTAAAAAGGATGGTACAGATACATCTGTGGCAGGTGTCCCAGACATCAACAATAGAATAAAAGATTAAAGGTGCTCCTTTGGTTTAGAGACATCCCACATCATGGGGGAAAAAAAGCTTGAGACCTAGTTTTGCCAGATGCTAAGTGCATTTTAGCTTTCAGCGAAGTCAAAAGGAGTCAGAGAAGCTCAGCCCCAACGGCTTTGATCTCTGGAAATTTTGGCCATTGGCCAAAAGATGATTAGAGGTTTCACCATCCCATTCCGTCACCTTTTCCTGTTCCCAAACTTTAATTTTGTAGCCTGATTCAGTCAGAAGGCGAGTCCTACCAGCAAGAGGAAATGCAGGTTTTGGTGGCTCTGGGAAGTGTCAGTTTCACCATCCCATTCCATCACCTTTTCCTGTTCCCAAACTTTAATTTTGTAGCCTGATTCAGTCAGAAGGCGAGTCCTACCAGCAAGAGGAAATGCAGGTTTTGGTGGCTCTGGGAAGTGTCACCAGCTGAGGGGAGTGTGTTAACCCCCATGAACGTGGTTTTAGGGTGAGTGAACAGGCACTTGTCATCTGACTACTTTGCCCTTGTGCAGAGGTCACCCATCTTGAGTGACTCAGAAGTGTGGTGTCCTTTTTAAAAAAATGGCTGTCTGGAAGGATGGTAATTGAATGTGAATTGAAAGGACAAATATTGCCTTAAGAATAAAATGACACCCCCCTCTCCCATGTTCCTGCCAGTACCTTACATAGTTTATGTACTACGCAAACAGGATGTTAAGGCAGAGATGCCTAAGTGGTACAAAGACATTTTAATAGCTTTCTGTGGAAATTTAATTTCATATTTCTTCATTTTCTTTCTTATAAAGTACAATTTCAGGAACAGAGAGAGGATGGTTTACATTTATGGAAGGTGCCAAAGGCGGAGAAGAAATATGGTGTTCAGTACAGTAGAGGAAAAGAAGAAAAAACAAGAAAAATGGACTCGATTGCTCCAGCTATAAGACACTATGTATTTCAATTCAAGCCTCTGTCGTTTCATGTGCTGAATCCTCCCTGATGAGTTGTTCTGTAATCCTCTCTAACAGCCATTTTTCTTATCAATACATCACTTCAGAATGAAGGCAGCAGAGATTTTAGCTAAAGTTGTGGTTGCATGATAACGTAAATCTGCTCTTGCAGATCCTAGCACTAGATGAAAAACGCTATGGTCCTGTGACACAGAGTCCAGATCTGCCTCCCTCTTCTAGCTCAAGTGCATTTAGAAAACATTGAAAGGTGAACCTGGAAGCTTTATGGCAGATGAGCCTTGCCTGTGCCACTCCTGTCTCCCACCAGACTGGCACCATCTGCTCTCTTCAGTCAGTTCAAATCCAGTATAAAGCTGACACAAGCTGTATGTTGCCTAAGTTGGCTTACTTGGCAGAATTTGGCAATTACTAGGCGAGTCATTTATGTGGCCATGTTTAACCAAGACTAAACTTGTGTACTACTTTGTTAGCACAAAGATGTGACATTGATGGGCATGTAGAAAGGAGAAAAAATGTGGGACTGGGTGCGTTCAGAATGATCTCTGCGTCTTGCACTGGCTTATCAAAGCCTTCTTACTTTGCACAGACCTGCTGACCATGTAAGATTATTTGCGTTTTAGTAAATGATTCTTTTGTGTTACACACTTTTGATGCCACATAGTAGAGACATAAGCTCAACTGTCAACTTCTGTGATGTAGTTGATTTAAAAGAAAACAAAACCGTGCTCATCAGTAAGGCCTTGCTGGCTGATATATAGATATGTTTAAATGATGTATAGTGGAGCATAAGTAACAGCTAAAGGGCTTTCATCTGAGATGAAAGATGTATAGGTTTTGGTTCAGGAACTTTTCCAAGTAGATAAACTTATAACAGACTTTTAAGCTGTTTTTCCATTTCTGTGCTTGAAACAAGCTATTAACAAATGTCACTATGTGCCGGGGACTTCTCATAACAGTGATGCAAACATCTGTCCTTTGCATATTAATTTGTGGGCATGTATTTGCTAATATAATGCATTTTTAGCCCAATATTAATTTAATCAGTGTGATATTTGTCCATAACACATACCTAAAATGTTAATACAAACAAATCAGTGTAATTACAGGAAAGCAGAGTCATAAAGGAGTCACTCACGGTTTCTCAATAAGAGTTATGATAGCAAGCCACACACAAGGTCTGAGGACCTTGGTTTGTAGTTGGAGGTGATATACTGCCTCATACGCATTTGTGAGGAGTAGTGCCTTAAACTGGACAGCAGGTTATTAAAATTAATAACCCTCTATGTGTTGGCTTTTGTGACTTGCCCATGGTTTATCAGCTCACTGGCAAAACAAGGAGCAAAGCTGACTCTCAGCTGCATATTTTCATTTCTTTCACTAACATATATCACCACACAGTTTGAGGTCAAATGTGGCAAATTTTAGGTCACTGCATGAAGTTACTAACAGCTACCCAGGTAGTCAGAGGTCTTTCCAGAGCACACATGAAAAATGCTCCTGGAGGTCATTTAATCTGTTAGTTAAGCTTTAATTTCCTGATCATATGTATGTCTGTGCCTGTTGCTTCACTGTGTGAAGCTGTTTTTAACATGAGAATTTTTCAGTGTCAGAAACATGCTAAAACACTTCTGTTCAAATTTGCAAGATGTAGAGGGCCAGCCTGGGCTTCTCACTTTTGATTTAATAGGGGCCAAGGGCTCATTTTATAGATCCAGATGGTAGCACCTTTTCTTTTGCTGAATAATTTATTTTCTGCAATGAGAATTTGGAGGTTTGTATTTTCCAGTTACATTTAGAGAAGAACATCATAGGAACCTGTTTCATAATTTAATGTTGCATTTTCAAATTTAATCTGACTTTACCACAAAAAGCTCTTATTTCATACCTTTGTGCTCTTCACTCCAGAAGTCGTTATATGAAAATGATCTTATCTTTAATTATAGCTGTTTTTCTAATATGCATTTAAAAAATCCCCAAACCAAAGCAAAACTAGTGAAAAAAATGACAACTATCAGATCAACCAATCAAGTGAAGCTTTCAACTGAAAAGCTGTTCATGCTATCATGATTTCAGCGTAAAACTCTAACTGTAAAAATGAATGTTTCAAGATAATTTTCAAAAAAGCTCAGATTCTGGATGGGCTTCAAAGAAATGACAAATGAACACCTTGGTTTGGTTTTATACATATTTCACAGAGCTTCTAGAGTTAAATAATTAATAATGGCAGACTACTATGCAGTGTAATCCTGACTAGCTCATTGTTTTGCATTTTTATTACATTTTAATATCCTATACAGCTTCTGTCTTGATACTCTGTGTGCTCTTCTCACACTGCCTAGTTAAGAAATTCGAATAGGATAGATGAAAGAGTATGGTTTTGCTAATTTGTGCCATAAATATTTTAAAATCTTCACAGTAAGTTTTGGTAACTTTTGCAGTTTTATCTGAAAATCAGACACTTCTTTTTAAACAATGCATTAGCACTTCTTCCTAGCACTTTGTGCTAGAAGAGCAATGTATTGATTGTTCTTCTTACTGACCTGTTGTAACATAATGGGGAGGCACATTATCTGTGCCTATGAATGTATGGTGTTAACAAGTGAATTCAAGTTTTGAAATGTTTCTTAGTTCCCGGTGAAGATGAGGGAACTTCACATCTTGTGTTCTTGCTTGTATAGCTCAACAGGAAACTTACATTTCCCTATGAAAACCATAGTGATATCATAATATCAGATATTTTGCACTGAATTTTGAACTCCACACATGTCCATTGAAACCTTGAATGACTCACCAAGCCAAAAGTGAATGTGAGTTTGCCAAGCAGATGAATGCAACTTTAAAGATTATTCTGACTAGTTCTAATACCCTACTGTCATTAAATAGACTCCAACAAAGAACAAATTCAATTTCCTCCTTTTCAGTTTTCATTGCATTTGGAAGTAAAATACAGAAGATGAGTTATGGATGTGAGATAAGCTGTAGAAAATCATAGTATGGTGTGGTGAGCGGGAAGCATCTATCAGAGCTCCACTGACATGCTGGTTCATGGGAAAAGAGAAATACTGGTTTTAAAATCAGTGATTCTAAACGGGATTTGTTGAAGAGAGTAGTCAGTCTCACATTTGTTATGCCTTCATCTAAGAGGACAGTATGGACTTCTAACACTGTGGAATGTCACTGCCCCAAGTTATGTGCAACAGGATCCCAGTTCAGGACTAGATGCAGGAAGATCTTCATCTCTGGCAGATGCTTGCTGCATACAGTTGGCTGTGTTCTGTCCTCATTTGTTTTCTATCTGTCTGCAGTGTTTGTATGTGAAAGCCAATGGAGGAAGTTCTGGTGAAGACTGAAGCATCAGGTTCCATTAGGTGTGCATGATCTTAACTCTCCTGCATCAAGGTAATACCCCAAAACTGAACAAATTTGATTACCTTTTGACACAGACAAATATGCAAAGATACTGAAAAAAGATAGCAGTTTCCTTTAACATAGTCTGTTAACTTACATATTTTATGATGTGCTTTAATTTGTTTCATTAATTTGCATTCAAACGTGGAGAAAACCAAGATTACCTGCATCGAAAGATGTATCCTCATCTTTGATGTAAACATTTACATTGCAGTAATCCAATGATTTATCCAAAAAGTAAAGTAACTGATGATAAACTCTATTTCTAGTATGACAAGGCAGTGGAATTTTCCATCTCAAAATTTTCAATTATTAAAAAACATTCAAAACTGGATATGATAATGAGCTGTTCAAATATGATCCTGAAATCTCTTTTCACTTTTCATCCCTGTAATTTACAAAATCGTGAATTGCAAAGCTACATAACTTATTTCCAGTCACAGGTTCTAAGAAGAAATATGACTGTTCTGTGCACAAGACATCAATGCTTTTGAAATCAATATTTTTTATGCATAACTCTTATATGTGCTGAAAGTCAGAAGAAGGTTTCTGGATACTCTCAGAAAAGGATGGGTATGTTTTTGGAAGGAATGTAGTTCTCTGGCTGCATCATGTTCATGCAAAGTTATCTGGAGTTTGTAAAACTGTGACCATGGATGGAGTTTTATGAACCCGTAAAACTTCAAACCTGATGCTCAGCTTCAGAGTGCTTGACATGCTTCAGACATTTCTGCTTAATTGGTTTGGAAGAACACATCAACATTTCTATTCCTTACCAACCAAAATTCCTGGAAGCTTTGAACAAAGTCTTTCTTCATGCATTGAAGATCTGCCAATATTGCCTTTTTTTTTTGTTTTTCACAAAATACAGTTTAGGAGACAAAGATGACATTAGGATGAACAGATTGGAAGGTAGCCTGCCGTCATTATACAACCTGTTCTCGGTCTGCAGATTCACTGGCACATTTATGAGCAGGCAGAGCATTGGCATTCACTTTGAACCGTTTATTAGGGGCAGAACCGAACCTCTCTATTCACCTCCCACAAACACAGATAGCTAGAGAAGGCAAAATGCTGAAGACTCTGCTCCTACTTTTAGCTCCTTAACTCCTTTGTCAGCCCATCTCCATTGGCATGAGGTTTACTATGCAGTAACTTTCCTGTGCACATAAGCCCTAAATTCCCTACCTTTGGAATGTGTGCAAAGTTAATTTTCACTGCTGTCCATTAAAAGTGTCAGGAATCCTACTGTCTGAAGTAATCTCAGACAACTACTATGTGTCATTGCTATGCTGCCTGTCTTACACTAGAAGTGGGTGCTTCTTTATTCATAATAAATTAGGAACCATGTAAAAGAAAGTGATGTGTTTGAAGACACATGTTGGCTGGTGTGCAGTTAAGAAGTTAACTAACAGATTACTGTTGTTTAAGTTACTATAAATGTTGCTCCTGGCTCAAGTAGGGCTTACTTATTTCTTCAAAGGAAAGCCCAGGTATATTATATCTTTTCCTTGTTGCTAGCAGCATCCAGCGCAAGTCTTGCCATTCTGTCTGACGGCTGCAAAATTCTCATGACTATGAGATACAAAGCATTGATTCAAGAGCCACATACATTTTGTAATCTCTGTGCAGTATCACTTTTAATAATTCCAACAATTAACTTCAAAGTAATCTTTGGCAAGAGTTCTTACCGTAGATTAGCATGAACATTTTTAGTTTTACATTAATTTGGAATCATGGGACTCCTACCAATGGGAAAAAAAGGAGGTTGAACCAACTTTTACTTCATTGAAGTTTAAAATTTGTCTCAGCAGAGAATCAAACCTAGATAAGTTCATATGTATAGGAAATTATTTATAACCTCTATTTTAGGCATCAAGCCTAGGTGTTCTGAATCACCTTCTCTTGAGATTGCTCACCTCTTTCCCTGATAAAGAAAAGTTAGATTTCTACTATGCCTGAGGAAAGAGTCTATCCTCTTTTGGATATTTGGTTCAGTGAAGGCAATACAATACCAAAAATTAGGCGTCTAGTGGAAAATTTCACAAGCTTTTAATTAAGGAGAGGTGTTATTGACATTACTGATAATATTTAAAACAAATCATAGACGGACTTGCAAAATTTTGTGGGGGTGTGACTATGTTTTTGATATTGCATAGCTACAAGAGAGATGGCTCTGATGCTGATGTTTTACTGTTTTGTTTGTTGTAATCAGTGTAAAGGGATTTAAGACTATATAAGTTGGGAAATCTGGATTTCATGATTTACCTGTAATTTACATATCAGTGTAATGCTAATTTTTTGCTCTCTTTTGAGTCTAGTTCACAGATATAGGGGTGACAAACACTAATAGTGTCATTATTGCCTGTTAACATAACTCATTAATGTCTTCTAGTAGTCATTAACTTTGCAAGGAAATATTGATTCCTATCGAAACAAAGGCTGCAAGTTAAAAATATATAAATGAAGAAATGTCTCCAGGAATGATCTGTGCACTGCATATGCATTTAGTTCTTATCATCATCATTGTACTTTCATGCTCTTTGCAAGACTGCTTGCTTACAATACAAAGTCTAATGGAGTAATCAAAATGCATTGTTTCAATTCTCATTTGATATTTGTTGCTTTTATAATTGTAATGCCATTATATGGGGAAACATTTTTCCCTGTGATCAGAATCTTCTTGTAGTAAGATGTGAAAGCAGCTTTTGTTTATCCATGGCATACCTGTAAGTCCTGGGTATAATTCTTCCAGTTTGTGAGGACTGTTTCATCGTTATTACACATTTCTAAGTGTTCTAAAGAGCTCAGAGGCATAGGCACTCATATCTGTTTTGGGATGTAAATAAAGTTAAATCATTTTGTTCTGTAACTACACTGAGTTAGTATACAAATCAAGTACATAGTGGCTATGCTTTTATTTCAGTATTCAGGCGAGAATGCCCAGTTGATTGTCAACGACATGGGTGTTTTCAGACTCTTCTTAGGGCTTTCATCAATTGTGAATACAAAAGAAGTTTCTGCAGACTTGGAGGCTGGCTTTTATTCCACCTCAACAGCACCGTGTGTCTGACTTGTCTCTTCTGGTTCCATCATGTTCACCAACGATATTGAATCCCTAAGATAGATGTGAATTGTGGTGTTTTTTTTTTCTTTTCCCTTAGATATTTGATCTTATTTCCTTACCATATTGTTATGATTTGGGGACATTTGAGACTGTAAAATTTGCTTTTTTAATTTCTACATTGCTTTTCTTTTCTGGAAATCCTCAAGTCAATGGTCTTCATGTATGTTTGCAGATTTTCCACGTTAAGTAGGCTGCTACTCAGAAGTGCCTTTCTGGGTGTCTGATGGCTTCAGATATAATTTCTCCTCATTGTCTTCAAGACATGATTTTATGAATTATACACTGTTAGAAATGCCCCTGAAAGCTTAATTTTCATTTGTATGCTGAGTTAAAACATATCTAATGGTTGGCCCAAAATATGGTTTAAAATGCAGCAACATTTTACTTGAGCTAATATGGCCTACCTGGAATGCTCCAAAAAGTTAGACTTTGCTCACACCATCCTGAATGTTTGTTATGATTTATGAAGTGATCTATGTTGTTCTGTCTCAACAACTTGCTATCTTCAGTATTTACCAGTCCCTTAATCTTTGGGTCAGTTTGATTCCTTCTCCACAATTGATTTAGAAAAAAATATTAAACAGCTAGGTGCCAGCAGCTCCGCTCTGTGGCAATGCCCTTGGAAATAACAGACACAGTGCGGTGATTTCCTGTGAGATCAACAAGACTTATCCTTGACAGTTTTTAATCCATTTAATGTATGCAATGCTGATTTTGTGTTCTAGTTTATTAATCAGGATATTGTGCGGTGTGCAGTTAGTTGTGCCTTACAGAGATCTAAGTGTATTGTATAACACTATTAACCTTTATCAATCAAAAATGTAATCTCATAAAAATATTGAATTAGATTGAGATCTATTATATATAAGAGCATTTAGATTAGTACTTCATTGTACTACTGTCTTTTAATTGAGTGCCCTATCAGCTATTCCATTATTTTCTTTGGGATCAACGCAGGATGACAAAGTCTGTAATTACTTCAGGTATTGCCCCACTTACCCTTTTCTAAGTCTTGGCAGAAGATTATTTTCTTAGCTTGGTCGTCTGGAAATTACCATTAAGTATTGGAAATGAGCCTTTGATCTCATTGAAAATCCATGTCAACAGTTCAGATGTCTCCTATACCAGTTCTTTTCTAGCCATTAGTTGAGAGTTATCTGGATTTGCTGAGTCAAAGATGTTTATGAATTAAATTAATTTAAAATAGCTTCTATTTTAACATCCTGTTTTGCTACTAACAGAATGGGTTCATCATAACCACTATGTATACACATCATTTACTTTTTACTAGCAAAACACATAGCAGAAATATTTACTGAAAATCTCTGTGTTATTAACACTTGCCCCTTGCTTATTGAGCAATGTCCCAATACAATTGTTAACATACTGATCATTTTTAGTGTAATAAAAAGAGTCTTCTTTTGGCAGTAACTGTGCTAGTCACAGATTCTTCTTATGACTTTCAACTTTCCTCATTAGTGGTTGTGCTTCCCACTGCCTAATTTGTATTCATTGCTATTACCATCCCATTTTCTAAATTACATTTTTCAAGAGTTTTATTTGTTTTCCTATGTTTCATCTAGTTTCTTAATTAATGTATCCTCTTGTCTTGACCATCGGTTAAGAAATTTCATGGCCTCTAGGGAAATGTGGTCCACTTCTTTTTTTATGTTTTAAATTATTTTTCACAGAAGATCCAGCTCATGGTTGTTTCCATTTTTCTTAAAATTGGTCTGAAAGCATCAAATATATGTTATTGATCTGGACTCCATTGCTTTTGCACACAATGGGTATAATGAAGCCATGAACTCCTGTACTCAAGCAACTGCTTTTTACTTCTGGAGTCAATTCCTGTTTCTGTCAAGATGATGTAAGCTTTAGGGTTTTTTTCAGCTTTAGTTTTTTTTTCAGGGAGGCAATGCTTTTTGAGCCAGGAAACTGTCATCTGTAGTTTGTGTAGTCTGTAAGACTGGCAGCATGAGACTTCCCTTCTGACTTGTGCCTCTCTGGTAATTTAACAGTTCTTCCAGTCAAGATAGATACTGAAGTTGCTGCAAATGATATTCTTAGATGAGTGATTTGAGTATCACCCAGTCATGGGTGATTCTGTTTGAACCTTTGAAGATACTGATATCCCCCAAAGTACCTATTTAACATTTTGGACAGAGGATGAGTGGGACTTCAGTGGGATGTGAAGAGGTTAGGGATCTGTCTCACTCTCTTAGGGCTTACAGATTTAATTTGGTTTAGTTCTTCCCTCTCTCCAAAGAATATTATGTGAAAGAGCTGTTGTTCACTCTAGATTTTAGACCTTGTGACCAGAATATCTATATTCTTGAATAGAATATTCTTGGAATAACCAGGGGTTATTTCTGCTAGAATATAAGCCACGCTTTTGCAATAGTTTCTCTCCTTGCTCCCTTCAGTCATGTCTCTAGTGAATTTTCAGAATCCTTGTTGCAGCCACGGAAAAAAGAACATATTTTTTATTAGGTGGGCATGAAAGCAAAATCAAGGTTTCAAAGTCCCATCAAGTTCTTTCTCCTTCTACCATATATCATTTTGCAGCCAGACAGGTTTCCTATGTGCTTAAACAAACTGTTCCCCTTTTCCTTGAGGTTCAGTACAATCCCATGCAGTTCAGACATCTCCACAGCAATGGTTGTTGCTGTAACCACTTCTTATGGGAAATATTCTTGTAAACTAAAACCTCGGATCAGATAAGTGACTTTTTATTGCACTAGATGTAGAAATATTCAATAAATAACTAATCAGTGCAAGGGGCTTTTCAACAGAAGTGCTCCAAAGCAGTGTGCTGAAAAGGAGAATAGTGTGGTTGAATTAGTAATGATCATACCAAAAGATATATTGACCCACTTCTACTAACAATCCACCAGTCACTACAGCAAGATGAATCTAGCAATATCAGTAATATTTCCAGCTGAAAACATTTAGTATCAAGCCATGCAGGCTATGTGTTATTGTTTTATGAATTGTTCTAATGTAGCTTTGCATTTCTCTTTGCCAGCAAGTGGCTGCTGTGCTACAAAAGTATGATTATTTATTTCAGTGGAAATGACTTCTAATAATGCCCAACCCCCAAATTCTCTTTCTTCCTCAGTGTGTTCTGTGTGAAGCATCTCTTTATTTCTGAGTTATTATAGGAAAGAAAAGCATTCATGAGTTCTTTATGATTGTCATCTTTTACTGTGGTTCTGGATTATTTTTTTTTACTTTGTCCTAGAGTCTGCATGGCTTTGTTCAAATCTAGATTAAGTAAAATAAATATAAATCTTGCAGATTTTGTTAATTGCTCCTTAGATACTGCACAGTTTCAGATCAGAAACAGGTTCTACCTGCTGACAGTCACTGTCCCCTCTCAGAGCAGGTTGGCAACGAGCCTGACATCTCCTTGCAAATGAGTGCTGGTTTTCAGAATCACTTGCAAATTAAAGACTGTATATACACTCTGATTTAGTAAGTATATTAAAGAGAGTGCTTTCCAGAATGCCGCCTTGGCTCTTTTAAACACTGGTTTTACAGCAAAAAAATACAAATGCAGTTCAAATATTTAAAAGTAAAACAGCAAAAGAAATTAAACAGAACAAGAAAGAATCTGAACAAGTCCCCCATTTAACCTCATTTGTTTCTCAGTGATGATGCACTTGCTGTAGTCGCAGGCTATCTGTCTCTCTCCACTTATCCCATGTATTTTAAAAGAACATAGGAAAGGAGTAACATGATACAGTTTCAGTTCTTTTCTGTAGGAGAAATATTGAAAGAACAGGTTTGTTCTTTGCAGGAAATTACATAAACTCTATTCAAATTACAAACTGGAGTCCTAGGGAAGTCAGCCTCTTCATGAAATGGGAGGTTATCACCATTCCTAGGGCCTTGTAAAAGCATAAAAGGAGTATCTGTTAACAACGATTCTGAAGAGCAGATATGTATGTTAATTCAAACGGTATCATAGTGCAAATCCAGATTAAAAAATTTGCCTGATTTCTCTTGACTTAAACAATTGGCCTTACCTTCTGGTTTTTAGACCTTACTGTGGGAAGTTTTCTTGCTTGCGAGTGGGAAGCTTAACAACCTAGATTGTAACGTTTTGTGATGGGTTAACCCTGGCTGAACACCAGGTGCCCACCAAAGCCGTTCTATCACTCCCCCATCCTCAGCTGGATAGGGGAGAGAAAATATAACAAAAGGCTCGCGGGTCGAGATAAGGACAGGAGAGATCATTCACTATTACCGTCACGGGCAAAACAGACTCAATTTGCAAAACATACTCAATTTATTACAAATCAACCAGAGCAAGGTAATGAGAAGTAAAATGAAATCTCAGAACACCTTCCCACCACCCCTCCCTTCTTCCCGGGCACAACTACCCTCCCGGATTTCACCACCAAGCCCCCCCAGCGGCACAGGGGGACAGGGATGGGGTTTATGGTCATCACACGTTATTTTCTGCCGCTTCACCTCCTCAGGACGAGGGCTGATCACACTCTTCCCCTGCTCCAGCGTGGGGTCCCACCCACGGGAGACAGTCCTCCACGAACTCCTCCAACGTGGGCCATTCCCACGGGCTGCAGTTCTTCACGAACTGCTCCAGCATGGGTCCATTCCACGGTGTGCAGTCCTTCAGGAGCACACTGCTCCAGCGTGGGTCCCCCACGGGGTCACAAGTCCTGCCAGAAAGCCTGCTCCGTGGGCTCCTCTTTCCACAGATCCGCAGGTCCTGCCAGGAGCCTGCTCCAGCGCGGGGTTCCCACGGGGTCACAGCCTCCTTTGGGCACCCACCTGCTCCGGCGTGGGGTCCTCCACGGGCTACAGGTGGATATCTGCTCCACCGTGGACCTCCAAGAGCTGCAGGGGGACAACCTGCCTCACCATGGTCTTCCCCACGGGCTGCAGGGGAATCTCTGCTCCGGCGCCTGGAGCATCTCCTCCCCCTCCTTCTTCACTGACCTTGGTGTCCGCAGGCTTGTTTCTCTTACATGTTCTCACTCCTCACTCCGGCGGCAGTTTCTCCCCGTCCCAACTTTTTTTTCCTTCTTAAAAATGTTATCACAGAGGCGTTACCACTATCACTGATTGGCTCGGCCTTGGCCAGCGGCGGGTCCGTCTTAGAGCCGGCTAGTATGGGCTCGCTCTCTCTCGAATACAGGGGAAGCTTCCAGCAGCTTCTTACAGAAGCCACCCCTGTAACCCCCCCCCCGCTACCAAAACCTTGCCAAACAAAACCAATACACATTTGCAGTCTGGTTACATGATGTGTGAGCCTGGCTCATTGGATCAATTCCAGACATGGATCAAACCTGGATCAAAAATCTGGCAAGTCTAAGATAGAGTTTCAAAATTTTCTTTCTACTTCTGACCACCTACTGCCCCATCCCCTTTATTTAAGGTTATCTGTCAAATACCATTTATTTTTTGAACAATTTTTGGGAAAGCATAATTTCTGTCCAGTAGAGAAGGCTAGTAAGAAAGTTTTCAGATGCATTGATCAAGGCCCATCATGTCAATGCAATACTGGTGCGTTCTTCACACAGAAGTGGCTGGATTTATTTTCCTCTGAAGGATGAGTAATATATGGTTTGACAGTCTCAGGCTCTGACCTGCAAATCCACATTTTAAAGGATCATTTTTTTTGCAGTGATTTGCTTCTTTACTCCTTTTCAGAAATATATTTCTCAAAGTGCATCCAAATCTGGAATTTCTATTCAATTTGGTTGTGTTTGAAAACATGTTTTAACTGCTTAATTTAACATCTACTAATATGCCTACCACTTTAATTATGCTTACACTAATCAAACACATGATAAAGACCTTAGTCCTCAGAAAAGTTATTGATTATTCCAGGGGAAAAAAAAAAGGGGGAAAAAGAAAATGGAGATAAAACTATCAGGAGGAACTGGGAGGGGGGAGTGGGTGGGAAGAAAATGAAAAGCAGCCAATTTGGCACCTCTGAGGATTTACATCTGGAACTGGTTGAGAATAAATTGTTTTAAAAAGCCCGTGGTATCACATAAAAGCTGGGAAACTCGTTCGGAGGCAATGATGGAAAGCTTTTAACTGGGAAAGAGAGGGAAGGGGGGGGGGAGAGACCTCCCTTCAGACCTGTAGTTTTCCATCAGACTTGTGAGATTACTGCAGATGCCTCAAATACAAGTTATTGGGAAAAAAAAAATAGAGAGAGATGTTCTTTGTCATTTTTTTGATTGATCAAGGATTTTTCTATGCTTATTGAAAGCCACACAGAGGACATATTACCAAGCCAATTATGTTGTTAGTAAGAATTGCACATCCAGCATGCCAGATGAATCTCCTCTGGAGACACTACTTTTTATTTTTTGATGCAGAAAGCTGTGATTTAAGTCCAGAATACCAAAGCTAAACCCCAGTGTCCAGGGCCTGTGTAAAAATTCCCATTATCTCAGGAAGAGCAATTATTCTCTCATGTAAATTACAGTACTGTCTTGGAATGGCAAAAAGGCTAAACTAAGATCAAAATGCTATTCTAAACTAATTCAGCTGAGAAAAGGCATTAACAAATAATTACCATAAACAGTGTTCAATTATTATATTTGAATAGTACTTTTTATTACAGCCTCATGCAAATACATTTGTTTATCCCAGTAGCATATCCCTGTGCTAGGAGTTTTCATATTATGCTTCACAAATTTGGAACCATTAGAAAGCAAACAAACTACTGGGGATCACATGCATATAACTACAAATCTGAATATTCATGACTGCAAGTGTGATATTTCACCCTGACTTCTGTTGACAACGGATTATGATATAGAGGAAGGGGTTGATGCTCACAAGTGGAGTTCTTTCTGGATTTTATGACTTTACTTCAAGGTCCAGAAAGCATATTTTGTACTTCAGTTTAACATCCATAATCTAGCAACATAGGTTTTGGCTGATCTGTTTTAATAACAGCATTTTGCTCCTGTTTGCTCAAACCTGTTTTAACAGACAGGCATAGCTCAAGGGAAGAAATATCCACCATTAACGCTGAATTCTGGTAGTGGCATATTGTTTTATCTGGACTGCTAAAGAGGATCAGTAGAACACGTGCTTTAATGAGAATGAGGTGAAGTGCATGTCTAAGGTAAGTCATCCTGAAGCAGTACCATTGCCTGACCAGGAAAGAGAGATTAGTCATTTGCATCCAGACTGCATCCTTTCATTTGAGATAGAAATATAATTTAGCATGGTTAATTAAAACTGGTAACTTTTTTCTTTCTTCCTTTAGTTAAAAATAAAATAACATATTACAAAATTTAATTGACATTTCAGGGAAGTTGTTGTTTTGGTTTGGTTTGGTTTGGTTTGTTTTAAATAATAATCTATTGATAGCTACAAGCTCTGAATGTACAACTGAACAACTTTACACTAAGTCCTAAAAGAGAGTCTATCTAACTTGGCTGCAATAGAGGTCAATATACATTTAGCTGTCAACCTAAAAATCTCAGATGATGTCTGGGGACTTAATTCTATTCTTTAGATGTGTTTGATAAAAATAAAGGTACATCTTCTTTATGGGAGTTAAGAGGCCTTCACAAGAAACATCTTTCTGCTGTCTGATGATCAGTTGACATTAGGGAATGTGGTCTGGCTGAGCATAAGATTGTTTGATGATAATTCAATGTAAGAGAACCTCTTGTCCAATCTCTTAATTTTCTTATTTGTATCCATTGTACTTTCAACTTAGAAAACTCTTATTTCTAGATTTAAATTTATAATCCCACATACAAATATTTCACATTAGTGAATAGAAATGCTTAAGTGAGAGTCCTTGTGCAATTGAAAGGATGAGACAGCAATACATTATACTTTATATGACTACATAGAAAGACTATATACAGCACTCCAGAAGGCAAACCAGATATTTCCTGTCTCTGATTTAGCTGATATTATGCATAGCAAGATGCTGGCATTAAGGAAAGAACTGTAGGGGAATAAGGTTTTGATTTACCAGTATTATAATGACACAGGCTATCTGATATTCTCTACCCTTCCTTCCTAGATTGAGCTCTCAAGGTATTTGAAATGCCTGTTGTCCATGCCATAGACTCAGGATAACACTCCTAAAGAATAGCAAGAGGGCACATAGGAAGCCTTCTATCTAGGTAAGGAGTGAGAGAGCTGGACTAGTCTTATTTTGACTTTAATTTGGTTGTATACACATCCAACATTTTATTTAAGATAAAATGTACTGCTGTTTGAACTATCCCTGTTATTTTGCAGAGTTCCAGTTATCCCTTTCTTTAGAAAAAATGCTATCCAACAGGTTTATGCAAGTGCTAAGACTTGACTCAGTCTCTCTTTATTATTTATAGAGAAACAAATAAAAAAGAACATAACCAGCTATATCTTTTTTTTTTAAAAAAAGCCTTATCAATAAATGATATTGTTGCTATGAAAAGCATACTCTGTAAATGCATTTTCTGCTAGCTATACATTAAAATCTTGCAAGGGCATGGGGAATTGAATCTGTCTTTCTAATGGATCATAAATCTTAGAAATTATTTGAATTCATGGATTAAATGTCAGCTTTGAAAGCACTTGGTGATTTATTTTGGATCTTAGAAAAAAGAACATTTCTACTGCAAATCAAATTATTGCATTTTCATATTCTGCATTAGTTATTTTCAGAAAAATATTCTTCAAAGGAATAACCTGGGGATGCTTTTTTTCCCCCCTCTTTGAAAGTTTCTAGCATTCCCTGTTGCATTTGTAATTAATACAATTGCCAAGGCCAAAAGCGGAAAAGGGCTAGGGAGAGTGCTTTATGTGAATAATGTGCACCATATGTTGAAAAGAAGATGAGACTAGCTGAATGTACTGATATGGTTTCTGGGGTGCCAGTACACAGAACTCAGACAGAGTTTAGCATGCTGTAGCTAGAGGAAAGGGTGCTAGTTCTTGCAATAGAAGAGAAGGGAAATATCAAAAGTATTTATTAATTTGACGTGATCATTTCAAAATTGGGTAGAGAGAAGGCTGCCCCACTCTCTGCATGCCCCCCCCCCCCCCCCCCCCCCCCGCCACAGGCAAAGGGAGAAGTATTGACAGACAGATGATCTACAGTCAGTAAAAGCAGTAGAAGGATCCTTTGGCCTTTTCACTGATTTAAATCAGATTTGGAAACACATTAAATACAATTAACTTCAGACATTTAATTGTAATGCCTGAGTTAAGAGCTGAGTTACTTTAAGCACCTCTGTAATTGAAGAAGATTGATAGACATGTCTGAAAGCAATTCAGCCTACTTAGTATCTGGACTATCCCTCTGGTATTATCCCATTGTCTCCTCTGTGATAGAGAGTTTCTAGACTGAGATTCTTCAGGTAAGTGGCTAAAATGAGACAGGATGAATTGAGTTTTAAGAAGCCAAAATAATTTTGTACCTATAAAGAGAAACAGGGACAAAATTATTTATGGAGCCAGCTTTACAGGGACTGAACATAGTGTAGCTCTGTTTATTTGTCTTAGTTTATGTGTAGTTTGATAGCATTTGTTGCTGTAGTGTCTAAGGAATTTTCTCCCACCTGATTTCTTCATAAAAAAGTAAAGGAGGCTGATTTATTCTTCAAGTGCCTGCAAAGTTATTCTAGAAGATGAGTTTATAGGTGAAGATGCAATCTCCCTATTCCAATAATCAGAAAAAGTATCAATATGGCAATGTGCAGTGATCTCTTTTATTTGTTGAATGCAAAAGTACTGGATCTCACATGTCCTTTAAATGTACCTCTGGGAAAGTGCTGAGGAGACTGTAAACTAAGCTTAAGATGTAATAAGTACGGAGTTAAGAGAGAGATCCTACAAGAGTTAAATTTAGGTTGTCAGAAAATGTAGATAAATGAATTGAAATCTTTCTCAATGTTACAATGAGAAGTTAGAACTTCAAGATCTTCATGCAACTGAGAAGACAGAGGACTTTTTTATGAATTTTAATGAATTAAGGACTATGAACAATTTCAGAGAAGGATTGCCGAAAAATCAAGGAAGGTTTTGTTTTAAGAGAAAGAGAGCTTTAGGTAAGCAGAATTGCAGATTTTGTGTTATGAACTAAGGGAAAGCCTTGAGGTTCTACTAACCTTTGCCTAAAGGCTCAGTAAAAGCCTCTTCAGTGTACACAGTACGAGGCAGAACAACAACAGACTGGATGTACTGTGAACAGGGTAGGAAAAAACCCTAAAATGCTCTAATGTAATTTTGAATACTGTGGTCAAGTCTGGTCATTCTTCCTAGAAGGAGTTATGGAAAGAGAGTTTATCTGAATACAGGAGATAAAAATGATTGAGACATAGGGAAATAGCTTTGTATAAAAATAGACAAAAAAATGCTGGGACTTTAATCAAGAAAAAGAACCAAAATGAAAGGACGTGACAGAAACTGGTGAATTAAGAAGATAATTTGGGTGTTCCCTTTTCATTATACAACATCAAAATGAATTCAGCTGAATTGAAAGTAGTGCGTATAAATCTGATCGGAGGGTGATTCAAGTTGCTATGCTTTCAGTTGCTTTCCACTACATTACCTGCTTGTGCTTTCCTTTGATACTGGTGCTGTTTCCTACTGGCAAAAGCCCTGTTCCGATGTAGTAGGGCATTTTGTTTTGAAAGTAGAGACCTGAATCTCGATTACAATAACAATATGTCAGTGTTACCTGATGGCTATGGCTTAGACTGTATGATGTGAGTTAATCCTTCCAACCATTATCCAGAGGACTGCACCACAGCTCTTACCTTCCTTTGTGGCTTCTGGGTGAATGCTAACAACTGCTGAAATTGCTGAGGGCAACAGTGCTAGTCTTTTTCTTTTACCTGGGGATGCCATTCCTTTGCTGTAGGATAGAAATCGTCTGGTAGATATTCGTTTCCAGAGTAGCCACCCAACTAAATTCATGCTGATTACATCCAATGTGGAGGGGAAAAAAAAAAAAAGGAAAAAAAAAAAAGAAAAGTTAAAAACCAAGAGAAAATACAGATCTGCTAGCCAGAATAGATGACTCCAATTTTTTTTGCTTCAGTGGAACTTAACCTCCATTTGGTGGTATTGAGCAGAACAGTCTTGTTAAGCATAGTGGAAACAGGCTAAAAGTATGTGGCAGATATGTGGCCCACTATATTAGTGCTGGTTTATTGCCTTTAAAGTGCTCAAAAACATATTCTGGGAAAGTGCAGAATGTCTGAGGAAGAAGTTTGCCATTAGAAAGGAGGAAACGGGGAACCATAAGGTGATTAAAATGACTTCCACTCTCTTTTAAAATGCATTGTAGGATGTTAAAAAGGCTGGATGCAAAGCATTCCTGCAAAGTAGGGGCTGTGGGCCGCCACTGTGTGGCAGATACAGAAAAACCTCTGTGACTGACTAGGAAATGGCTTTCTTAGATACACAGATGAACAAAAAATCCCAAGTTTGTGAACAGTAAAATGAAAAAGGTTCCATATGTGGTCAAAGTAAATAATATTCAGAGTCTGCATAAGTGTTTATACATGCTGGCTTGTGTTAATGAATAGTTATTGTGCCATACGTAGCACTGCTAGAGAACATAAATACCTGAAATTGAAACATTCTTCTGTGCCAATTTAGTTTCAGAGATACTTAGAAACAGCAATGGAACATGTTTAAAACAAGATTTTATATTGCAGTGGATTGACCCTGGCTGGATGCCAGGTGCCCACCAGAGCTACCCTATCACTCCCCCTCCTCAACTAGACAGGGGAGAGAAAACGTAACAAAAGGCTCATGGGTCAAGATAAGGACAGGGAGAGATCACGCAACCAATTACTGTGACTGGCAAAACAGACTCAAAGAAATTAGTTTAATTTATTACCAATCAAATCAGAGTAAGGTAATGAGAAATAAACCCAAATCTTAAAACACTTTCCCCCCACCCCTCCTTTCTTCTCGGACTTAAATTTACTCCCAATTTCTCTACCTCCTCTCTCCTTGCAGCGCAGGGGGACGGGGAATGGGGGTTGGGGTCAGTTCATCACACCTTGTCTCTGCCGCTCCTTCCTCCTCAGGGGGAGGGCTCCTCACTCTTCCCCTGCTCCAGCATGGGGTCCCTCCCACGGGACATAGTCTTCTCTGCTGGTTTTGGCTGGGATAGAGTTAGTTTTCTTCACAGTAGTTAGTATGGGGCTGTGTTTTGGATTTGTGCTGAAAACGGTGTTGATAACACAGGGATGTTTTCGTTGCTGCTGAGCAGGGCTCACACAGAGCCAAGGCCTTTTCTGCTCCTCACCCCACCCCACCAGCGAGGGGGCTGGGGGGGGCACAAGGAGTTGGGAGGGGACACAGCCGGGACAGCTGACCCCAACTGACCACAGGGGTATTCCGGACCATACGGCGTCATGCTCAGCATAGAAAGCTGGGGGGAAGAAGAAGGAAGGGGGGGATGTTCAGAGTGATGGCCTTTGTCTTCCCAAGTCACCGTTAGGCGTGATGGAGGAGCCCTGCTTTCCTGGAGATGGCTGAACACCTGCCTGCCCGTGGGAAGTGGTGAATGAATTCCTTGTTTTGCTTTGCTTCTGCGCTTGGCTTTTGCTTTACTTATTAAACTGTCTTTATCTCAACCCACGAGTGTTCTCACTTTTACCCTTCTGATTCTCTTCCCCATCCGACTGTGACAGAGGTAAGTGAGCAGTTGCCGGCTGGGGTTAAACCATGACATCCTCCATGAACTTCTCCAACATGGGTCCTTCCCATGGGCTGCAGTTCTTCATGAACTGCTCTAGCGTGGTGCCCTTCCACAGTGTGCAGTCCTTCAGGCACAGACTGCTCCAGCGTAGGTTCCCTGTGGGGTCACAAGTCCTGCCAGAAAACCTGCTCCAGCGTGGGCTTCTCTCTCCATGGGTCCACAGGTCCTGCCAGGAGCCTGCTCCAGCACAGGCTTCCCACGGGGTCACAGCCTCCTTCGGGCACCCACCTGGTCTGGCGTGGGTTCCTCCACGGGCTGCAGGTGGACATCTGCTCCACCGTGGACCTCCCTGGGCTGCAGGGGTACAGCCTGCCTCACCAGGGTCTTCCCCACCAGGGGCTGCAGGGGAATCTCTGCTCCGGCGCCTGGAGCATCTCCTCCCCCCCCACCTTCTGCACTGACCTCCGTGTCTGCAGGGCTGTTTCTCTTAAACATTCTCACTCCTCTCTCCAGCTGCAAAATGTGCAGGGGTTTTTCCCCCTTCTTAAATATGTCATCCCAGAGGTGCTACCGTCATTGCTGATGGGTTCAGCCTTGCCAGCAGCAGGTCCATCTTGGAGCCGGCTGGCATTGGCTCTGTCGGACACAGGGGAAGCTTCCAGCAGCTTCTCAAAGAAGCCACCCTTGTAACCCCACTGCTAACAAAACCTTGCCACACAAAAGCAATACATATATAACTTCCTATTTATGTAACTTCGTTGAAATACAGAGTCCTTCTCCCCTTGGGAAAAATGAAATTTAAAAACTTGTTTCAAGTTATTCTGGAGATTAACACAGAGATTAATATTCTGAAATGTTGCTGGATTAGGCTACACAGGTGAAAATGCATTAAAGATTACTGAGTTTTACTTTGGCCAGAAAGCAGGATGGAGGAAGTAGAAGGAAATAATTTGTTTCTGGGTGAAAAAGACAGGAATTTTGGTAATAGCTTTTTAAAAAGCTTTGATGGCTAAAAGACGTATTTTCAAGTACAAAAGAAATACCATTTAAGTGAGATGACTATTAGCTATAGCTATTTTAGGATGAACTATTGCAGTCTTGAGTTTTTGAAATGAGACAGGACTGCTGTTTTCATGTTACTTTTTAAAGAGGCGGGAACATGAAAGGAAGCTTCAGCATCTGCCTCAATGGGGAATGTTTAGGACCATGCTGTGTGTGAGCACTCTGCCTTCTCTATTGTTTGTCTGAAAGCCAAGTGTTTTCTGCATGTTTTAGTCTGAATGATATGACTGCAGGAGGTACAGAAATGTGTGGTTGCTGGTAAGTGAGCGATGTTCTTCCTGAGGTAAGGTGAAAGGTTAGTTGTACATGTTTTTCTCTGCCAGTCCTGGCCTACCAGAGACTCCTAACTGAACACAGCATCCACCTCCCACATAACCCTACTAGTCCACCTGATTTCGTCCAAACTGACCTCTCAGTAGTCTATGTGGGGTGTTCATGCTGGAGGTCCTGTAAAATCAAATTCTGAGGAGAAAATTAAGATTTGTAGCTTGATTCTTTACTCCATTACTTTTCCATTAGTTTGATTTTTAACTCTCTTGTTTTCATGTTCTTTTTTCTTAAACTCTGAGAAAAAGAATTCTATTGAACTAAAAAATTAGGATCAGAATATGGATGCGGGAAGTAATAGAGGTGTGCTATGGGAGTGGATGATCCAATTAAATACCAAACTTTCATGCATAGTCTGTCTCTTTTACTGTCTCCTGATCAGGGTGCCTGACATTTAAAGTGAAATACACAACAAAGCTGCTTCACCTACCCAGTATATGAGGTACCATGTCTCACCTTTTAAAAGTTAACACTGGCACTTTAGATGACTATTACCCTGTTCCATCTCTATGTAAAATGCGCACTTACACCACATTTAAGGCTAAGGATCTCTGGAGGAACAAATGCCTTATTGTGGGATTATCCCTGATTATTTGTGCAGACTGTTAGCCTAGGAAAGCAGTTCAGACTTGGCTGTAATGGGTGGGATGAGCAGCTTGATACCCTGTTTTCACAACTATGTTAATTATCTTAACCTGTTTGGTTCACAAATGGTCGCCCATTTGTGCTTATATTGACTTTTGAGATAATCAAATACATTATTTTACAAACTCTAGAAGCCTTTAAGACAGAATAACAAATGGATCATTGACTAAACTGCAGTCAATAGGCTATTATAATTTCCCTTAATGCAGCAATATCGAAGAGTTCTACTTCATTTGAAAGATTACAGTTACTGAGCAGTAACTGTAAAAATAAGAGAGAAAGCCACTTGGTGCATCTGACATTAAGGAGATGACATGAAAAATTATAGTTGTGAAAAGAGTAAGAAAGTAGTTTTCAAAGTCAGTTTAAGTTAAAAGGTAGTTGACTTTCTCATCCAAAAGTAACGCTGATTCTGCTGCAATTTATTTGGGATGGGTGAACTCTGCTGCCATTTATTTGGGATGGGCGAACTCCTCTTGCCTTATTTTGGATTGTGCATTCATAAGTTTACTTCTGAGATCAGCAGCACTGTGTTAACATTTCAGTCAACATCCCCTGTGACCAAATGTAGGAAGTAGGTGGGGATAGTGTGTCTAACGTGGGCACTAAAAATGTCATTAAAATTGAACTCTGAGAAACTGCTGTTCTGCAAAATTTCTTTCCAAATAACCCCCACTGAGCTGTCATTTGACGTTTTATGTGGACTTTTCAGTACATTTGAACAAGTACTGAGACTTGTGGCAGAAAAAAGGAAAAACAATTATGGTCCACTGGAATGATGCAAAAAAACCCCTGTTAGTCTAGCTATTGTAGAATAGATAAAATCAGATCTCATTTTGGAAAGACACTCCTTTTGGAAAAACTGAAGAGTCACAGAGAAATGATACATGAAATGGAGGAAGTTATTAAAGAGTTTCCACATACAGAGGAACTTGTTAAAAGAAGGTGGTTATTGATTTTGTGATTACTGGGGAGCATTCAGACTAAATGACTCCTGTGAGTGTAGTCAGATAGATGAATGTCTATATGCCATCAGTTGCACCTGCTATTAACTGAGTTTGCAATTAATGGAAGGCCACTTTTTGAAACCAGATCTGTAGAGAATTGCATGGGAACAAAAAAGCCAGGAAAGTTATCATAGTTTTAATCTGATAAAGTAAAAAGAAAGTATTTCCAAAGTTTGTAGTTGTGGCTGTGTAGGAATATTTGGGTGTTCTGCTTTATAGAATATTCCCCTTTTTTTTTATTTTTTTGGTGGTGAGTTTTCCAGGAAGCTAATGCAGTAGTAGTGAGATAGTGACAGAAGCAGGCGTAACTTCACATAAAAGATAAAGCTGATGAATAATGTGAGCAGGTGAGAAAAAAATGGAAGTGATCTAGAGCCAGGAACGTAGCTCACCCGCAGCAGGTGAACAGGGCAGCAAGCCCTGCTGTGCAGGGCGGCTGCTCCCCAAGCCAGCCTTGGGGTACCTTGGACAGCTGCTCCAGCCAGGGAGGACCCACGTCCGGTGGAGACGGCCAAGGGTGGACGGCGTGCTGTGGCACACTCAAGAAGATGAATGATGGGCTCACTGAGCTGGAAGCAGTGGGCCTTCCATTAGTGGATACATTGCTTCCGACTCGTGATGGATGGCTTCACGCTACGTATCAAAATGGTACAGCAAAAAAACCTCAGGAAGGATAATTTACAAGATGGTGTTAAGAAAAAGAACCGAGGGATATGTTAAATTAAGCCAGTATCGGTGAGGAAATGTATCAAAGCTCAGTAAGCTATTTGGCATCACTTTTCTCCCACCATGAGGTAAATGACAAGATAGTGGCAAAATATGAGATTTATTATAATGAAGCATTCTCTGAGACAACCTTAGTGCTGTAGAAAACAGAATGTAAGGAGGAAGGACCAAGTTCCTTAGCATTTTAGGCTAATGTTAAATGGATGTCCATGAGGTAGAATTTAACCAAGCTTCTAAAACATTAGATTTCAAATGATGGTAGGTAAGTTTTGTGTGGTATTTACGCGTTTTTAATGCAAATAATTATAAAGTGTGAACTCCTCAGGAAGCAGCTGAAAAACTTGTGTTTCAACATGACTATTGAATTTCCTCCTGAGGGTACTTTCGGGGTAAGAATGAATACAATCGATAATGACTTTGAAGAGATGACAATAACAGCCTTCAGAGGATAATGCATTCTTCAACCATCAAGATTTTACAACTGGTTATTTTAGAGGGACTACGGAGTTAGGTTTCCACTTGCTGTTGAATGGGACTCGAGCACTTCATTTCATTTAAGTGCTTTGCAACTTCTAGCACAGAAGTATAAGGAAACATACCTTCAGGGTTCGGTATGTCCCCAAAATAAATTCAAATGGATGCAGACATGTCTGGAATAGTTGCCTTTTTATGTGCAGACTTGTTTTACACTCTTTGGAAAATAAATGCCTCCAGATGGCCTACCTGATTTTATGTTAGTAAACTCAGTATTGCACCAAGAGTGAATATTTTTAATGCATGCATTTTGCTAAATCTCAGGGGTCCCTCAGGTTTTTGCTTTTTTTTTTTTTGCATTTCAGGAATGTTTATCTTTGGCTTATCAGGTCCAGAAACTGCTTTTTCCTTTGCCTGGCAATGCTGACTTCTTTCCTCCTTTCTCTCTTTGCTTTGTTTTTGTGTTTACATGAACTAAATATTCAATCTGAGAAACATTTCATACTAGCACTGAATCGTCAGGATTAAGGTGTATCATGTGGTATTCAACCATACGTGCAAAAAATGTGTAAACAAATATACCTGTCTTTATGTGTACTATTTGGATGTTGTACCTCAGGCACAATTTTGGCTACTTCGCCTTATTTACCCTAAGAGATGTCCATACTTTTACATGCATATAGTCCTATAGTTACATAGATAAAACCTACTTCAGATCTGGTCTAAGCAATAATAAAGCCTGTTTGGGCACAGTTGAGACTAGTTTACATTTAGCATCTCACTAGTTAATCTGCATGGCTTCTGCACTAGAATTGTTCTAGCTAGTTCAGGGTGTAGGAAATTATGGGTGTAATGATCTGTAACCATGTAAGCAGCTGCACTTTAAAAAGACAGAGTGAATCTACCGCTGTAAAGAATTTTTTTAGAGTCTTCCTGCAAAATAATCTTCTGAGTAACCTTTTGAACTCACAGTTGAGGTGATCCTGAAGGTTGCTTCCCATATAAGACAGAAAATAGCTCTGGCTAGACCTATGCCCCACAGTGTGCTTTTCTCGTAATCTAGGTGTGCATGCAAATCAGATTAGATTTCAAAACCAGAATAGTTTGCAGTCTGGTACTTTCATGCACTTTTTGTGTCACCAACACTGACTGTGTTGTTAATGTTGCTCAGGTGCATATCCACAGGACATGGAGCCTGCCTCATTCAGAGAAGTGTTGGCTTTGAAGAATGCTTTTGTTTCTGGCAGCGAGAGCTGAAGAAGGCTAAGAGAAAAATGTTCGCCCTATTAACTAATATAATAATAAATAGGGAGCCTGGCTAGAGCTTCAGAAACTAGTAATTGTTATTAATGAGATTCTTATAATCCATTGCTTGTAACCCGTTTCAATCAATGAGAGTAGTTTCTAATCCAGATCATGGGCTGCCTTGAAGGGAATTCTGGTGTAACAAGGAAATGAGGTACAAATTTAGAAAGTGTTTTTTTTCTTTTCTCCCCAAGTCAAACTACTCTTCTCAATGTGAACTACAGAACTTGAAAATTTAATATAAGTTTTTGAGCAGCGCAGTGTGTTTTTCATCCTTCTTCCTTCTTTTCATCTCTTGCTATTCACCCATTCTCTTTTCATTATCCTTTTTCTCTTCTCCCTTCTTCTCTTCAGCTCATGGGTAGTCTTTCATTTATCAGTACTGAGTTTAACTTTCACGTTAATATCCTACTTATGTGAAATAAATCTGTAACTCCATCACCTTCTTGAGTCTAGCAACCATGGTTCGTCCATAAACCAAAAGGACTGCCCAGTCACTTTGAGGCAGGCTTCACCTCTCATTGCAGTGAGCAAGACTGAAGCAACTTGATTGCATCATTTAAACATTTCAAATGGGAGAAAGTACTGCTGACTCCTTAATTCTTTCTGTATCTATTGGAGAAAGGATTCACAATAAGTACCTGGCTAGTATTTAAAGCCAGGCAAATTCACAGTGGAATTAAGTCACAATATTTTTACAGTGAAGATGATTAAGCACTGGAAAAAAACATCCAAGAGAATAGTGATTTCTTCATGTACTGTCTCCAATTCAACTTTGGCCATTTTTCTAGGAGATAAGTTAAGCACATATTTTCATCGTAGGGTGTGGGTTCTAAGCAAAATATAAAATCTTAGGACATAAGGGTGGTCACAGAGGGTGACAATCATCTCCTCTGGCCCCAAGCTCTGTATCAGATAATAAAGTCTATGAATTCTGATTTGATCACTAGTTTTTTGTGTGTCTGTATTAGCTTTTGCTGTACTTTAACATAAATCTTCCAATGAGCTATATTGCCTTTTTCTCCTTTTTTGGAATTCAGTTATGGTCAATGGCTCTGTTCACAGCATAAACTGTGGAGCTAAATTAACTTCTCTGATCACCTTGTATGAAAACCTACACTCTGTAAATAACCTACTGATGTGGCTTTTAACAGCAGAAAGTTTAAACAGTATAGGGGAGATTTGGTGGCAGCATGTTGAATTTCTTCTAAGACTGCTGTTGTCCTCTGGAGAATCTCTTTGAGGAAGCTCAGATGTAAGGTAGCTTTTCGGTTGTTTGATATTGTTGATGGCAAGAGATATCCAAGGTACTTTTATTGTTTCCTTGAGTGATTTTACAGCAATGAAATGAAGGAAAATTTGTGATTTTCTTCTTTAACGGTCAAAAAGAGTACTAGTCAAGAGCACTCCAACTGGTTGAGACTTGGAGAGAGGGAAGTTACAGTTGACAGCAAAAATATTCTTTTGCATGCAATTTTGTAAAGGCCCATGCATGCCACACTTCTGCATGCTATCAGTTTCAGATGCTGACTTATTAGGACTTCCTAGATCTGACACAAGGGCTCTTCCTCAAGAGCTGCTTCTGGAACACAGTCTGCAAAGAATTAACCAGCTCATTTGCCAGGAAAAAAACAGGCAGTGTTCAAACAGAAAGACCAGACAGAAAATTGCATACCTTTTCCCAACTGTTCATCTATTTTTCTGAATACTTTAAACTGTAGCGTATGAAAACCACAGGAAGAGCCATAGAATGATATAAATATCGTGCGTGACTAATAAAATAAACCCTCAGAAATCCCTGCGCAGACATTCATTCATTGGAAGAAGGAAGTTAAAAACACAGAGACGGTCAAAACAACCTAGTGTACATTCTTGCCTCAGAGAAGAATCAATAGAAAAGCAAGCTGCAAAAGGGCCAGGGGACGGATCCCACACTGTGAATTAGGATAGTCAAGCAGAGGTTAAATGTGGTAAAGGAAATAGTTGGGGAATGAGGTGTGGAATCTGACGACCTATGTGAATGGCCATAATGAGGTCTCTGCAGACAGGGTGTGCCCATGGTTTGGATACCTCTGAAAGTTTGTCAGGACTGTTGCTACAGATTTTCTAAGGGATCCTGGAATGTTCTGCAGAACCTCTTCCTTGCCTTTTGTGTTTAAATGATAATGTTGCAAGGAGACTGTGAACTGTTCCTATTAGCAAGTCCTATAGTATGCTTATTATAGTAATGGAAATTACTCTTGAAATGCAGTCAGCAGTGGAGTATAAATGACTGTGTGAGAATGAGTTAATCAGCTGTCTTTGTTAAATGTTTTTCCATGTGTGGGAGTTAATGCATTTTCCCCTGATTTGCAGCTACTGTCATCATTGCTATATGTGATTGATATGTCTGCCTTCACAGATTTGGAACCTGACACTGACACTAATAAACAGCTTAAAGTCACTGATAATAATTTCAGAAAGGACTCCAGAAATTGTAGGGGACTATTCCCGCCTCCCCCCCCCCCAAATTGCATCTTTGTATCCTGGGAAGGGTGACACAGCTTTGACAGTTTGCATTTTGTTTTGGCATACAAGTATTGTAGACAGGTCTGTTAACTGAAATCAGGAAAAACAAACTGCTCCCCCACCCCAACCCTAACAATTATTAAGTATAAAATAAAATGTCCTGCATTGGAGCATCCTCAATGCAACACTTAAGCTGGTTTCACAAGGCTTTTTACACATTTGCTGGTCATTATTGATTTAAAGACATGATGCAAAATATAGCCTTCTCATTTCATTGTTCTGAGGGGATACAGACTAGGTATGGAATCACTCCACCATTTATGTCTCTTTCCTCTCTTGCTATTTGGGGGGGGGGGGGGGGGGGTGGGCCTTCAGGACACAAGGAGACGGTTACTCTTGTCTTAACTGAGAAGAAGCAGAATGAATTGGCAGGTAGGCATGAGTTATACCCACTACGTCTGCTTCATTTTGCTGTGCTGTGCAGTGCTTCGGAATTAGAAGGAGGTAATTAGATTTGCTTTTTTAAAAAAGAACCAGTATAAATCAGCATAGAAAGTAAGGCAGTAGCAGGAGTGACATTTTACAGCCTTCCTTGTTCAGATAATTTCAGAGAAAAAGTGCAAGTGAGATGTGAGAGCACTTGTTAGTGAAGATAACTTGTATTGCTCAACTATTCAAAATGGTTGAGGTTGGCAGGGGCCTCTGGAGGTCATCTGGTCCAACCTCCCTGCTCAAGCAGGGTCACCTAGAGCAGGCTGCCCAGGACCATGACCAGACGGCTTCTGAATATCTCCAAGGATGGAGACTCCACAATGTCCCTGAGCAACCTGTGCCAGTGCTTGGTCACCTTTGCAGTAAAAAAGTGTTTTCTGATGTTCAGGTGGAGCCTCCTGTGTTTCAGTTTGTGCCCACTGCCTCTTGTCCTGTCACTGGACACCACTGAAAAGAGCCTGGCTCTATCTTCTTTACACATTTTAGGTATCTATACACATTGATGAGATCCATCTGAGCCTTCTCTGCTCCAGGCTGAACAGTCCTAGCTCTCTCAGCCTCTCCTCATATAGGAGATGGTGCAGTCCCTTCATCATCTTCACGGCCCTTCGCTGGACTCTCTCCAGTATGTCCATGTCTCTCTTGTAGTGTTTATACCAATATTTACAGATATGTTTGTGCTGTCAGTTCCCAAAGTGGATGACTGCCCTAATGTTGAATTAGTTTTACTGAGAAGTGGAAAGTTTTAAAAATGTCTGCTGTGGCTCTTTTTATTTGATCTATACAGGAATATCACCGTACACTGGTCAGCTGTATGTTCGGTCATCTAAGCTATAATGTAGAGTGTGTGTTTCCATACATTGACCAAACTAAGTAGTTTGGCAGAGGGTGAAGCGAGATACTATTGTAATGGTATTGGCATACATATATATGTCCCTGAAAACTATTTTAAAAATGACCTTTACTAGGCAGAAGGTGAAGTATATAATGTTCTTTTACTTCAAATTTAATTTTATCTATCCTATGTCTACTAATATAATTGAAGATGTCAGTATCTTATTTTAAGAGACAGCCAAAAGGTTTTCCCCACAGATGCTGAAACTTTAAGAGAACACAATCAATTGTTTTCTGCTTTGTAAGTAGTTAATATATGAAGGCTCCTTTTGTATACATGGGCAGAGTATCTGGAATCTAGAATTTAACAAGATATTCAGAATAACAATTTATCACAGCGGGCTATAACATAAAACAAATTGCCTCAAAAACCACAGCTGAGAATTAATGAAATCAGGGTGGAAATAAATGTCTAGAAAATCATAAAAGAACATCCTGAATTTCACAAAAACAGTTACCATCAACGCCTATTAAATCAGGTCAATACCTCTGTGCTTTCATAGGGAATGTAGGAGCCTCCTTTACCTTGGTTTTTTTTAAAGATTGGCCTATTGACACCATGTGAAGAAAGAACTTCTTTGACCTTGACAGCTGATATTTTATACAGTTTTTGGTCTAAGAGAAAGAATTTCATTATCTACTTTGCCTACTTTTTGTTCAGACTGAGCTAGATAAAACCATGATTTGTCAGGGATATGCCACAACTATTCAGCACATCTCTTCTCAGACATGACTACTGCGTCTTTTAATACCAAATGGAGTTCATAACTATCTCAGTGTCATAAAAGATTTCTTTATACACTGCAGCACCATTCTCAAGAGAAAAAATTGGTTTTAAAAGACACAGAAATTAAAATATTTTTTTAGCTCCCGCTACCTAAAAGACAAATGATTTCTAAATCAGAACTTTCCAAGGGCAATTGCCATATTCTAAGATGTATGTTTTGATGAGTGCATATGGGTTTAGACAGAGAGGAAGAATGGGTGATGGAACTAATAATCCATTGGATTATTGATTTATGTCTTTAAAATGTCTAAAAAATACGTCACTGCAAAGCACTGTATAGTACACTCTGTGTGTGACTAGTCCTTTTGACGCTTTTCTAATACTACACTGATAAATTAATTGCACTTGCTTATGTTGAGGCTACCATAATTTGTTATGCACTGAACATGGAGGATGTGCTCAGCACTCTATGGGCAAAAAGGTGGATTAAAAAGTACATGGATTATTTATTCAATTACTCATGAAAGTCTTTTTGAGGGAAAGGTCTATTTATGAGACATTGCCATTAAGAGGGAGATGAAGTGATGGTCTCTGCCTACTGTAATTTTAACAAGACATTCTCTTCGGTGTTTTGCACCCATTGACAATGCATTCACTAGAGATAACCACTCTTGCTTCCTCTTCTTCCCAAACTGACAATATTTCGTTCAACATAATCCACCACCTTTTCAACACCCATCTCTCTAGCCTGTGATATTTCCTTTTGTGGCATTTTAAGCAGCTTGTTGAGGCAGTTTCTTTGTCCAAAGCTTTTTTTATAGCTGTAGCTATGAGAAGAGTTTTGAGGGGGCTTATTCTTGTCAGACTTCATTAAGTTATACCCCTTCATCAAGTCTGATAACGTTGTCCAGTAGTGGTTATGTGGTATCTGTTAGCAGTGGATGCAATTGGCAACTGGACAATAACTTCCTTGACCTTGGCAGGATTTTACTGTCTTTGGCTTCCTTCTAGGCAATATAGTGATCTTTGGGGAAAATAGCTCCATTCTAATTGTGGTGAATTGTACCAGTGGATTTCCCATAGACAATAAGGAAGTAGAATAGGTGAAGACAAAGTGAATAAGGTTAGGCTTTCCTTTCCAGTGAAACACTTCACAGCTTGAGTAGGGCATTAAGTGCTATCAGAAAGGCAAATGGGCAGCAGAACTTACATGGTGTCTACTGTAATTATATGCATGAATGCCAGATACATATATCTACCTTCTTGTAATATCATTCTGTATGCATAGACATCTTTTTTTCAATGAAGATGAATTTGAATTATGAAATAAGTGCCTATTAACATAACGTGCTGTGTAGGTACTTAAAGGTATCTAAAAAGCTCTATTGTTCTGCTAAAATGTTAAAGGTTCAACAAATAGCAAAAAAAAAATCCTCTCCAACAGATAGGTAGGGTTTTTTTAGTGGAATTATCCATGCAATCAGCTTTGCAACCTATCCAGGAAATTTCCTCATACTAATATTGTTCCATAAGTGCTAGCTGAATCCTGTCAAAACTAAAGGCATATTGTGTCTCAAACACAATAGGCACAGATACGCCTTATTAGCAATTAAAACAGGAAAAGTGTCATACATCTAATTTTATTGTTATAATATCATTAAAATGTACCTATACTTTCTGACTGCAAACAACTTATGTCACTAAGGCAAATAAAACATGGCTTTTATTCTTCCATTCCAATGTGATTTTGCCAGGAAATACAGGAGAGACTTGAAAAATTGAGACATTTAGTTGAATAAAACCATCTACCTTCTCAAACATTCTATTATATGAACAATTGCTGAGGTTGTGGTGAAACTGTGAAGTCTTTTGGAAATGTGGGAATCTAGTGGTACAGTCTAACAAGCAAAGAAATGCATGTTGTTGCTTTATTTTTAAAGCAATACAGTTCTACATCAGAGGTGTCCTGTTTTCTTCATTGCATCCATGATGCAATTCACCCCCAAAAAGTTTGAATACATTTTTTTATGTGACACAATGGATACAGCAGAGGAAAAATAATGAGAATGTTGAGGAAAGTTTGCATTTATGAACCCAATTTTGATCTCAATTAGGTCAGTGCCGTTTTGAAGTCTAGCGGCAGATAAAAGAGGATAATGTCATTTAAGTCAGTGGAAAGGTTCGCTGGACTTTGCTCAGACACAAAGTGCTCTAAAAAGGTCACTTTTCTCGATGCAGAGTGAATTGGACCAGGTTCTCTCAAGTGTTTTACTTCATTTCAGTTAATTAAGAAACTTTTTATTCCTTGCAATGAATAGATCCTAGCTGTGAGTGGAAGGTGGCACTTCTTGCCTCATTGATGGACTGGACTTACAGGCTATCACTTCTTACTGGTTGAGAAGTACTATATTAACCAGTTGATTAGTCTTCCAAGGGAAATGCTAGAAGTAATAAAAACTAGTTATGAAACTTCCTATTTAAAGTACTTGCAAGTATTAAAAATGTCAATCTTTCTCTAACAGAAGATAAACAAAATCAATGATCCTCTGAATTTTCCATACTGTATCCTTTTGTCCCTGTCTGAATGACCTGAGATCCTACCGCCATTTCCTCTGCTTGTTTAGGATAGGGAATGGCAAACTAGTTGCTCTTCCATATTTCCAGGAAACTGCTGAGGCTAAAAAAGAGCTATAAGCTATGTTTCTCTTTAATTTCTGTTATTATAAATGAAGTGAATCACTAAGAATTTGTAGGAGTTGATACCCTTTACTCATAAAACTGAATTAAAATACTATATGGCTTTGGCAGGTCCTTTAAATAAGCCTCCATACTTCCCTTCCAATGCATTTCAGCCCCGACTCCTCACATCTTCAGTTTTCTTGTCTTGGGCTACTTGCAAACTGAGTCTGCCAATTAAACTATAACTTAATAAAATGATTATAATTTGAAACACACTTTCAATAAAAGTAGAAGGCTTCAATAACAGTCAGTGCAATAATGATGGCATAAGCCAAATGCTTTTAGTTACATCCATGTACAGATACTCAGCTCAGTGCAATAGGATGGAACTCAACAGGGTTACAGCAGAGGAGATGTCTTTTTCTGTAAGGTAAACTTTTGGGGGGCATATACTGTATGCAGTATTAAGTCAGCCATAAATTCTCCTTTGCTATGGTAAGTATGTAACAATTCATGCATGCTCTGCATTTTAGATGTTTCTTGAGACTGGTATTTACACTAATTTATCTGTTGTGCTTCATAATTCACAAATGTTTACATGATGGACTACCATGTAGTTAATAGGCAAAAAGAGATGCTGCAAGGACAGCATCCAAAAGAGTTTCTTTGTAAGACCAAAATCCTATAACTTCTCTTTCATACTTCAGGGAATCAACAACCAAACATTATTGCTTTCCCTCTTTGCTTAAACTCATAACAATGCAATCAATTCACGGTAACAAAAAGAAGATTGGGACCTTCCAGCCTCAGAAAAAAAGTGGATTTTTAGTTCCTTTTACAATTCAAGCTGGTGCTGTTTATATGATTTGGAATGCAGCTAAATTTTACATTTGAAAGGGCACCATAATTCAGGTATTATGTGGAAGTTCTGTCTGTCAAATCTTTGCAGAGACAGACCCTTGTTGTTTGGCCTTTATCAGGCATGTAATATAAACAGTATAGTATAATAAAGCATGTAATCTGGTTCCAGATGAGACTTCTCAGTTAACGCAATAACACAGGATCATTTATATACATATCTCAAGGTTTCATTGCCAAGGAGCCTGTAGATGTACTCCAGAATATAGAAAATATCTTCACAGTAATTATTCCTGTAGACTTATGCCAAGAAGATTGTAGACACCTTCTTTTGCGTGGTTCTTCACACTTCATACATGAGAGTGGATGTAACATGCTAGCGTATTTGTTTATGGTATTGGAAGAAGAGCAAAGAAAGCTTAATTAGGTCTCTTTTTAGGTGTCCCATCTTTGTTGGTTTTGGTTCTGGAATTGTGAAACCACAATAACATTGCTTATGCTCTGAAGACCATTATCTGTCTAAAGTGCAAAGGAAAGCTAACGTTATTCTAGCTGGAGTCCTTGCTATTGCCTGTTTAGCTCACTTCAGCAGGCCAGGTATTCAGCCCCCACAGTGAAGTTATGAAATCCTTACTGCAGTCACAGAGGACCTTTGGAATACCATCAGCGCAAGTCCTGCTGAGCCACTTCTGTTTCTTGCAACTTGCAATTTCAGCAACAGCTGTATTGCAACTAAATTGATTAGGAATGTGTTAGGACCAGTGAGAGGAGGGGCTTGTGCCTCATGACCAGGAGCTCAGTGATGAGGGGAGCAGCAGCAAGTATATTGCAACTCTGATCCTAGCGACAGCCTTTATCACAGTCCTAGACTGATAATAAACGAAAGCTTTTCTAACAGACATTTCTGCTTACCTTTAAAGATTTTGACTAGATGTTTTGGTAGCACGGGAAATAGGAACTACAGAAGGTCATTTGGTAATCGATAAGCCTTAAGCAGACCTCAGCACTGCAATTAACATGTTATTGTACAAATCAAATGAAAATGATCTGTTCAGCCACACAACCAGCTCTGGACAACCACCACAGAGACAATGCCTGAGATTTATACAATGTTTAAATGAGAATAAAGTGACTCAAAACACTGGGGTCTTTTCAACATGTTATTAGTCAATTCACTAGTCAGATCGTATTCAATCTAGGTGAAAGGAATCAATGATACATTTAATTAGAAGGTTATTGCTTTTGTGAGAGGACTTGCAGAAGGAATTACAATTCTCAAAAGGTGTGTTCAAAGTGTTCTTCACAGGGCACACCATGCCACTTTATATACCAAAGTCATACGAATGAAGGCATGTTTCCTTCAAACATGGGTAATTGCATATCTGTGCAGCTAAGTAAGTGACCTGATTTTCAGAGGTGCTGGGTGCTGACTTCTTTTGAAGTTTACAGGTCGTCACTGCCTGTGAAAAGTAGGTCACTTATATAAATGCCTAAATATAGATTTTGGTGCTTGACTTTAGTCTGCCAAGCTTGACAATTTTGGCTTTAATAAATAAAACAGACTTCCTAAGCTGCAAGTGTGTCAGTAAACTTGGCTCTAGCTACACAAACACTGACTGGATTACAGCAACAAAATGTGCATCTTTTGGGTCCATTCCACAAATGCTAAATGCCTTGAAAAAAATCCCAGCAGGAACAATGAATTCTGAAACTAAACTCTAGCCATAAACAAACACTGGCTTTTGTATGATTTCTTTCACCACATTGGCCATTATACAGAAAAATGTTTTGATGACCTATCAATGGAAATTTGTTCATATCATATTTATGTATATGTACCTCAGAGCATAATAATCAGAGACTAACACACAGTCAATTGTGTAGCTTTATAAACTATATCCTTGCCAATTATTACCACTCTTTATACCTGGTAGGTTACTCAAAGTTAAAAACTCAAACAAACAATTCAAGACTAGACCTACAGCTACTGTAAATCCATGTGCTTCATGCACCTCAAAGAAGGGAGTATGATGATATAATCCAGCTGAGCATTTGGCCTCTAGACATGAGTTTACGTTCAGTACAAAAAGTGAGATCTACAGGTGGTGTAAGTCAAAGCAGGTCAAATGCAAGTTAGGGGAGCAACACTGATTTGTGACAGCTGACTAGCAAGTAAATTATGATGACAAAGATGTTTCTCATTACCTTTCCTAAGCACCTTTTTTTTTTTTTTTTAACCAGGCAAACAAATCCGTATACTGAAGTAGAACAGTATGGATTCGCAGTTCCTGTTTTAATGATGACTTCTTTAAGATTACTCTGGCTGTGACTTTACAGTTGTAGGTAAGGGAGCTGGCTCTGCTGGAGAAATGTGGTCTTTCATAGAGCAGAGCATGGGAATGTTGCAAAATGGCTTGATCCTAGGGGAAGAGGAGTGGTGGGATTTCTTTCTGTAAGGCAGTGGCCAGCAGCATCCAGAGGGACATCCTTTGTTGGTTTCTTTTTCTTTGGTGTGGAGTCATGGCTTCAAAGCACTGAATCCCTGACTGATCTAAATTAGGGTAGATCTGTGGAAAATGAGAGTGCTTTGCTGATTCAAGTTGCCTGTAATGCTGATCTGAAATGTGCTTGATTTAGTGCTTTGTATAAGATTCATGTAAAGGTACAGTATATAGTCTTAAAAGGAGTAAGCTAACTAGAAGGACGTAGGAAGAAGTACCTAACAACTTTTGAATTAGACTTCCGTTATTTTCTTTTTTCATACTAGAGAAAGAATGGGATTTCATGCTTTAATACCTGCCTTTTGTATTAGGCTACATAAAAGTCCAGGATTTATAGCTCTGTATAGGGGGATCAGCTCTGAGGCTTATGAACAAGGTAAACCATGGGAAGCTTTGGAGCTTCCTGGGCAGCTGGGGGAAAATATCATATGGGAAGTGGAATGTGATTAAGTTTTGCTTAATTGCTATCTAGAATTGAACAGGAATTACCTTTGGTTTGTCTAAAGGTAGAGAACCTAGGGTTGGTACGTTCTTGTGTTTGAGCTGACTTCTATGTTTACAGCCTTTAGGAACTATGACCAGTTGCACTGTGAGGCATTCAGGGGTACAGCACGTTGGACTGGAGGACCAGTTCCCAAGTTGTAAAGCCAGGCTGTTGCACCCTGACTAGAAGACATTGGCTTGAGAAACCTTTTCAGGTTTTATTACAGGTTACGTGACAGGTGGGAGTGTGTGAAAAGGCTTCTTTTTACGATCCTGTGAGGCAACATATTTCAATAAGCATATTTCTTGGCTGAAAAAAATGTGGGATGTCTGCGGCTTGCTCATCTGCTTATTGCTCATAAGTGCATGAGGGGGATTCAGGGAGTTTCCATTGCTGTATCCTCTAGCTGTGCCAGCAAGGGCAGTATCTGCTGCCAGTGCAGAGCCCACAGTGGTGCTGATCATTGGAAGGCATTGTTAAAGCACAACCACTCCCTCACAAAGAGAAGAAACTTTGCCTTTCCTGATTATTGGCCTCACATTAACTTAAAAATTTTGAATATGAAGTTTGAGTCTGGCCTGAGTACAGAGCTTTTTGGTGTAGAGAGCAGGAAGCAGAGGGGAGATGTGCTTCTGCAGTACTTAGAACGCATTTATGTACAAAATTCCAGGTGCTGGGACACAGGTAGCTTCAAAAAGCTTTAATACTTTACACTTTAATGCAGACACTTGGTTGCGTGGCTACAAATTTTCTCATATCTGCTTTCTGTTTAAGCTGATGGCTGCCGTATATACAGCCAAAATAGATAATGGACTGCATGTTAATCCTGAATCCAAAGAAGCTCTGATTTCTCTTGGGAAGCTGTCACAGTACGGTTCTGATCTCTGAGGCTTCTAATACTCTGTTCCCAACCCCTTGGCGAGAAGAATCAATAATATTTTCAGTGGGATTTTGGATACCTATTTTGCAATGTGGTTGCAACCTTATGAATTTGAGGAAAACCAATCAAATAACAACAGGACTGCATTATGTTGATCTGACCTCTTTCTCCTTTAAGAGAGACATAGAGGGTGATTTCAAACAGGGTTTTGGTGCAAAAATTCAGCTAGGGTGATACTTACCCAGCAGCTAGGAATTTACATGCAGATGTGCTTTGGAAAATCCTGTGCTTTGAGATACTCCTGATGTCTACATAAAAATATTTGGTTTGGCAAGTGCACAAATTTTATTTTATTTTATTTTTTTTCAAATGCAGATGAAGCATTTCAGGAAAGGTTTGAGAGGCTCTGAAGATCTGGCTTTGGGGTAGGTTGTAAAAAGGTTTCGTTCTCTTCTAAGTATAAAACTTTATTTTTGCTACCTCTAAGAACAGCAAACGTGAGTATACATGTGTGATTTAGATGGCATGACTCTTCAAAATCCATTTGCTTCTCAGAATGGTACATACTGGGGGAGGAAGAAAAATCGGTGACTCCATCTACTTATGTCACTAACAATAGTATGTTGTGGAAATGATTCTAGAGTTACCATCAAGAAAGGGAGTTGTCATAAGTTTCCTGCAAAAGCAGTAATTGCATGATCTGCGTTCAGGGTTTTTGGTACGTGCCGACACAGCATAAAATTCTGCTAGGAGTAACCAAAGTTGCGTATTGGCTTAGAGCAGTGTGACAGCCCTCAGAGGGGGTTTAATAAAATACAACTGACCTTCCAAGGTTAATGACCCCTGTCTGTTAATGAAGCTTGTCAGTCTAAGGGGCAGTGCTTTGCTGCTGTGGTGAAACATATGCCATATTTTTCACATGTGTGGCTTGCAGCTTTTCTGTTTAAAAAAGAGAAGAGGAAAAAAAAAAAAGCATCACAGACAAAAATCTGTTAACTGAGTGCAGAGTAGCTAATGTATAGATGTTTTTTTCCTTTTCCATGCCTAGAGTCTCTTTCCTCTCTAGAGAAAATGAGATGCCAATGACTTACAGTGCGGACACCACAGCATAGTACTGCTATATCTGGAGCAGCTTACTCGCTATCAGTTTGATGCTTTGTGGACATTCCTACAGTGTTTCTCATTCATGCCTTCACATCACTGCCCAAGCACATAGCATTCATGGAAACTTACCTGTTCCTTCCAGAGCAAGAGACAGAGAATGAACAGTGAATTGTTCTACTAAAATCTGTGATTTTTAGAAAATGTCTTCCACAGTTAAGGTTACGCATCTGATTCAGTGTTGTTCTAAAGGATGGACCTAAGAATGTGATTAAATACTTTCTTGAATAGATTCTACAGAGGCCAATTCAATTAAGTTCAAAATCAAGTATGACATTGCTGAGGCAAATACAACATAAATAGCCTCTGCAAATTCACTAGCCATGAAAAAAGTGATAACCTGTGTTATTGCAGAAATAGGCCTGGAATTGAGATAGAGAAGAAAAATACTCCATTTTGCAGCATTGCATAGTAAAACCCATTACAAGAGTGAAGGCTGATCATGCCTCCTGCCAGCTGGGACAGTAAGAGCCACAACCACTCTGCTGTAAAATTTCTTCATTAGTACTAATTTTCAGTCTTAGGGAAGAACTTGACTTGTCCACGTGCTTGAGGGGAAAGGAAGCGAAGCAGCAGCTCTGCTCTGTTTTACAGTAGGTGGTAGTCCTTTCTCACACTTTTGGGGAACATCTTTGTATATTTGTCTCTCTACTGCCTCTCAGGTAGGGAGGCCTCACATATAACCTCTTCTGTTTGTTCTGGACTAGTTGCTGTTCTTAAATCTGACAGCCTGGAATGATGTCCTAGTACTGATACCTCCCACCTCGCCCAGTTTTCTTACACAGGTTTTTGTCTTTTTTTTTTTTCTCTGCATTAAATTATATTGATCCTTTCTAGAGAGAAGATATGTGCTATTGATTCAGTTATCTATTTCTGCTGTGTACAAGTGCTGAATTTGTCTAGTATAGCTATTTTTTGCTGTTCATGAAGTATTTGAGTGTGGATGAGAAGTTCTTTGAACTCTTAAATTAACCATATGTTGCAGGTCCTACCTATGATTGCTAACCAGTTTTTTCACAAAAATACATTTTCTCCATCTCTTTTGATCTAAAGGTGACTTGCTTTACAAGCAGTTTTACAGTAGAACTGCAGATGAGGGTAAGCTGGTTTTCCTTTTGTAAAGCAAGCCTCTTCTTTGTGACTGTCAATCTCAAGTAGCATCTGAAGTATTCTACTACTGTTGATGTCTAAAAGGCCCAGCAAGGAGAAATAAATGTGTTGGGGACAGTAATAGCAAGAGCTGCTTTCCTGAGTAAAGCTGTGAGAAGAAATCATAATGGCATCTGCCATCATTTTAGTTGAAAGAACACCAAAAGAAAGTCCATTCTTTACCACTTGGGGCTGAGTTCATATAACCCATTTCCTGTCTTTAGGACAAGAGTAGCTTCTCTGGTTTTAGGGGAGCTGATGGTGACTTACAGTGGAAAGAGCAGGTATCCTTGATTAAGTAGCATAATCAAATTATGAGGAACTGAGGATCTGCATATTAATTCTGCGTCACAGCCCTAGCTGTGCTTCTGTCTTAGTACATGACAGGTACAAAATAATTTTGGCTTGGTTCAGCCAAACTACATCACCTTGCATGAGCTGGAGGCCAAAGATACTAACAGGTAGTTATCATGGTTCAACTGATACAAAGTGATTTAAGCTGCAAGAACTTGATTCAATATGTACACAGCACGCTTCATGTTTTAATACAGAAAGGGAGGAAGGGGAAGGGATTTTCTCATAATTGTAGAAGAACACATTGTGTGGGGTGAGGTGAACTTTCTAGGCCATATTAATGAAACCAGAGTTGCAACAACTTCCCAGCATCTTCTCTCTCTCTCTTTTTTTTTTTTTTTTTTCTTCCCCCTCTTCGCTCTCTCCTCTGTTTCTTAAGTTCTTGGAGCATTTGGACACTTGGGATTTTCACTCACTTTGTCAGGCCTAGCTCATAAAAGCTTTTCCCCAGAAGTATAGCTAAAACAATTATCTCCTGTAATTTTTACATTAGTCATGGCACGCTAATTAGGAAAAGTCTTCCAGGGTCAGTTTTTTGTTCCATGCAAGTCAACAGCCTGAGACAGGGGGACAGACATGGTAGGAGCTTGTTGTAAGTAAATCAAGTGTGTATAAAAGTGCTTTCGTTACAGATGAGTTAATTGTATTTTCCTGGGGGAGTAGCTGAGAAATTGGCAACCTTTCACTAAAAAAATGTTTCCCATAAGTTGCCAACTTTCATGGTGTTCTCCTCTTCAGCAGACTTCAGAAGCAGCAGCAGCTCTTGTATTGAGGGCCAACTTCTGAGAAGTTGGAGCCTGCTTCTACTACAAACCTGACTTGACCCAACACTGGCAGCAGTGGCATGAAGAGGCCTGTTCCTCTGGAGAAGGAGGGTTTGTATCTTGGGAAGACAGAAGGGAGCAGGTCCTCTAGCCATAGAGGAATTGCCTTTCTTGAAAAAAGCTGGTGTGGCTGGCTGTAGGGCTTGGTTTGGTTGCAGAAACATCAAAAGCAGCCTGTAGTGCTTTGCCAGTAGTTGTCTGGTATGTGTCACATTCTGGATCCAGAGCTGGTTTTAATAGGGCTCCAAACAAAGGGGCATCAGGTTAAATTTTACAGTAAAACAAATTCCATGTCTGGGGTGAAGAAAAGAGGGACCTTAGTCCAAGAGCTGAAGGCTGTCTTCACAAAAGTAAATTTTAGAATTACCACTTCATTTTCATAATGTGCCTTGTTTCATCTTTGTGTAAACTCATGTAGATGCCACGGTATTAGTTAACACTCATGCTTTCAACCTAATGTCTGCAAGAAATGTACTTAATCCTGCTTTTGTGACCTTCTCCCGCTGTCACCAAATAAAAATCAAACGAAAATGAACTATTAAGGTAATGAAACACTTGAGTAATTTTACTGTACTGGTCTGATTTCAGGAGGAAAAAATCTATAGTTTATAACAATCTGATTACAGGAGTGACATATTTCAGCCTTTTCTGAGTTATACTGAGACAGCTGACACAGACCCTGTTGAACAGGTGATGCTCGGGTAGTCCCACAGGAGCCATAAAGCACTTCTGGGGATCCATGGGGTGAGGTGGGCTCGTGTGGCTCAGCAGCAAGGGCAGAGCTTGCCCAATGGGGCTGCAGTCCATGTGGACCTTAGGCTTAGCAGTCTGGAAGCTTGTTCTGAAAACCCTGTGTGAGGGCAGATTTGAGAGTAATTCAGTGGTGTTACTTATTCAGCTACTCCTATTAAAAAAAAAAAAAAAGAAAAAAAGAAAAAGCAAGTGAGATTAAAGTCCAATTGTTTAACCAATTTACAGTTGAATGAATTCATTGAGGGGTCAGTAAAGTGTTATTACACATGCTTTTCTTGTCACAAGTCCCATGTTAATTGCCTAGTCAAACTGTTTAAAAAGTCTCACTACCTGATCTGTTCATCATATCAATCTCTCAAACTGATTTTCACCTGCTTATGTCTTCCCAGAGTGCTCATTTATTGCTTCCCTGATTGCACACTTTGTTTTGCTGAGACTTAATTTCTACTGGATCTCTTAAAATAGAGTCACAGGGAAGATGCAGCACAATTTGTAGTGTAAAAATCTAAAATAGAAACCCAGAAAATCTTATTTCTTAGTCTAAGCTCAGCTTTATGCAGTGCATATTTATACTTTACAGGAAGTCATTTGGCTTTATTTTGGATCTAGAGCAATCTTTCTTCTTTTAAAGTAAAAATATAAATATTTGCCTCCGAGGTTGCCAGATGGGAAGGGAAGTTTTGGGTTTTTTTTAAGGTTTCACTCAGTAAGTAATATAATGATTTTATCTTTATGATTCTATAGTAGTGATTAATGAAGGCTGCTATAGTAGGATGAAGGGTGGCTTTGCTAAAATATCTTTGAATCCAAAACCATGGAGGTTTTGTAAAAGTAAAACCTAATTTTTTTTGAAACTATCGGCTGATGAGCTACCTCTGTTGTGGCTGAGCCATGCCAGATGAACATTCCTAGAATATCTGGGCCACCAATTTTTAAATGATGTCTTTCTCCTCCTGAAAATACTGCTATAAATTTGGAAAAGCAAAGTGAAATCAGTCAAGCTGGGTTAAAATGTGTAATGAGATTGGAACTGGGGCCAAACTGTAAAATCATCCAGTTATCCTCTGTGATGATTTTGATGCACTCTGTGTGTGCGTGTGTGTGTGTGGTTTGTTGTGGGTTTTTTCTTGTTTGTTTTGTTTTTCCTTTGTTAAAAACTGGAAGATTTAGAGCCGACTTTTTCACCTTGTGGTGGATATTCCTGTTAGTAAAAAATCTGTAGCAGAATGTTGGCTACAATGACCTGCAGTGGATCTGTCTTTTAAAAGCTTTAATTTGTATTCATTTCCTACAATTATCATGCTGTAAACTCTCCATGCAAGACACCATTTTTGATTACATTCACCTTACTGGTTCACTGAGCAAGATGATAGGATATTGTGCATCAGACTCGTTGTTCAAAGTACAACTGCCTGCCTGTCTCTTAATCAAGGTTCAGTCTCCTTGTAGCTTTATAATTTAAAAGCAGGCACTGAAAGTATTCGTCCCTGGTTTTAGTCATAAGACTGCTGAACCAGCAAATCCAACTGGCTGAGAAAGTCTGATCATATTCCTTAAAATGATGTGACATGCTATCTGGGTATCGGATGGATGTACATCATGTTGAATCAACCACTGTACCTTTCAGAGAGCATAGTGACCTCCAGTGAGAGACATTTTCCTTGCAGTTACCTTTATTAAGTGGCAAGCTTCTGCTTTAAATGGTGGATGCTGAAACAGAACTGATCTTTCTCTCATGCTGTGTATCACCCATCTATTAGACTCCCACAGCACGAAAAATTACTGCATCTTACATTTTTTAATAGAAAGGAATTATTTTGTAGTTGGTGCCCATTGTTGGAGGATCACAGCATCCTTTTCTGAAATGCTGATGGTGCTATTTGTGTGGCTCCTCAGCAATACAGTGTCAAGCTGCCCAGCCTCAGTAAGCTGTCAGTGGTCCATGGGATTTGGCAGGGTAGTGAGTGCTGCTGGCTAATGGGCTGGGAGGAGGAGGTGGCTTACAGCTTCCCTAGGTATCCCCTTGGTAGGTCTGCCTCCTTAGCTGTGGTATAAATGCAAAATAAAATGGCATTCCCCGCCCTGAGCAACTTACAGCTTCAGTAATAAATTATAGCAACATATGGTTTTTGTGGACTGCTGTTAGCCAAATTTACTGATAGGGGAAATGGATTCCTGGATAAATTTGTAACTTTTCTGTGGTTACTCATGAAACAAATGACAGAGTCAGGAGGAAAAAACCCAATCTTTCACAGGACTGCATAGATGATCTGGAAATGAAGGCCAATAACCCATACAATGTACAAAGGAATTAGAAGTGACTAATTTAATACCTCGGGTAAACACAGCACAACTTTTTTTCAATGTTGTCTGCTTCGCTTCAAGTTAAGGAATTAACATGCCTCTAGAAGCCTAATACCAGGCACATTTTGTAAAACACATGATAGCCATTGGGTCTGTATACCTGAACAAGTGCAAAATCTACTTATTTAAAAATACAGTTACTTGAAATATATCTTCAGTCACTCTAAATGTAGTGAGAAGGAGATGCAGAGAGCCTGTGAGAAGGAACCACCTGCAGATCAGAGTTAAAGGCCTTGCCTGTATACATATTTAACTCATTCTGATGCTTAATCGTAGATTTTATTTATTTAATTTTAAGCCATGAGTTATATGCCTGTGAATTACAGAGAAAGCAACACTACAAAATGTGTTCACAGAATGACAGTCCCAAATTAGGATCAAACCCACACTGTGCTGGGTGCTGTACAAACACATGAATGCTGTAGCCGGGCCACAGATCTTGCACTCTACATGATGGAGATCACAGTTGCTGGTAATAAACAGCAGGAGGGAGGGAGCGAAAGAAAAAAGAAATAAACTAGGAAATTGAGTTCCATTGTGTGTTTGATGGTGAGGATCATCAAGTGAAAACAAATTGTTTGTTTGCACAGCGTGAGTGCCATGCTTGTGAACTTTATAGAATGACTCTGAGACAGTGGAAGAGGGGTCAGGAGATGCATATGATGTCTGTGAAATATAGCCTGCCCCATACAGCCATCTTGAATTTTCATCACAGACTCCAGGAGCACCCTGCCTAAAGCTCAGGGTGCTCAGCAAGAGGACTTCCAGGGAGCTCAGTGAGGTTTGCATCAAGTTCTGGCACAGAGGAACATCAGGAGTAGACTGTCTATTGATATCTGTAGAGCGTATGGGAATAAAAACTTAAGTTAGAAGCATCAGTCCATGTGTTGCTTGTTATCAAAGCTATAATGAGTAGTACCACGCAAGGATGGCAAAATACATATATGTGTGCGCTTAACATATGACTTTGGCATCTGTCTCGCATTTCAGTGTCTGCTAGGGTATTTTATTTTAAAAAGGGTTCTCCGTGTCCTTATGTTATCCATGTTACCTCAGATGCCTGCTGGAAGGTTTTAATTTGTTTTTAAAGGTTTTCAAAGTATGAGACGGATTAAATATGACAGTGTAAGCTGTTATTGCTCTTGATTATTAGAAGGTCTGTAAAATCTTCTTAATGGATGTGAAAAGACAGGTGGTATTGCTAATAATGTACAACTGTAGCTGTATCATGATGAACAGTTGACCAGAAGGAAAAAAGCTCAGTACTTTTAGTGCCAAAGTAGGTGGAATAACTTGTGCTTTTCAGCATCCACACACGTGCAATCACTTGGGACTTGTCTAACTTCATGAATTTTCTCACATCTGTCAGATGAATCAGGAATCCAAATGCAAAAATGTGGCATTCATATACACCATGTGCATCTCTGAATGATTCATATTTCTCTTGTGGGGGTATGCTTGTGAAATGATTGTGTAGTTTCTGAAGTACAGAGATGAATTCTTTTTCTATGGTTGCCTTAGTAGGGAAACTAATCTAATATGGCATGCTTGTTCTTATTATATTAATAGTAGTAACAATGATATTTCTACCTATATTGTAACAGCTAGCCATTCCTAGTTGTGGAGCGTGATGCATCTGCTTACAGTCCATGTACAAAACAGGCATGGACATGGAGGATGAATGAAAACAAGACGGTATCAGTTAACACAAAAGGATCTTTGGGTCAGAACATTGAAAACCTAATCTTTTCAACTTGTTAGTAACTGTTGTGACAAAATACAATTTAAGGGAGGGATTTGCAGGACTATAATGAGGTACTGTTTACGTGTTTTTTGGAAGACAAATGTAGAGTGTAGGAGAAAGCACAAGGATGCTTGTTTGCATATTTAACAGATGGACTTTAACTGTCGTAATCATACTACTCATACCAATTACATGCTCATAATCCTTATGAATCCTCTACATAATCTTAACTTTTAAAAAATTGGGGCCCTACGGTGAGGGCCTATGCATTTCCCAAATTATATGGCAGGAGTACAGCTCTGAAGTGCTCATGTGAAGGTTTAAACCACTATTATTTCTTGTTGCACAGCCTGCCTTTTCTTTGTCAAAATGTCATCTAGGAAACAGGCTTTTACCATAGTGGTCATTGGTGTTCTCTTGTCACATAAATTTCTTCAACCAGTAGGATTAGTAAACCAGTATTTCTTACTTTCTTTACAATCCATTACTGGTTCTATACGACAGTGCTCTTAAAAGTATTATCTATGGTGGAGAAGGGATAATAACTCTAATATTTCAGATAGGCCATGGCCAGTGATGCTAGCCACTGGACAGTGTCTGTTTGCCAACACCATTTTCAGTATTGCCTTGCTGAATATTCCTTGGTTGCAATATAATCAACATGGACTGGTCTGTATTAAACAACTGATATGTCTAATGGTGGCTCAGCTGAATTTAGGGTAACTTAGTGAACTATGAGTGAACTTATATTAATAACTATGGGTAATTCTTCTTAAAAATTCCCTGGAGGAGATCAAGTTCAGCTGATCAGTCAGGCAGTTACACAGTGAAATTTGGTGAGTGTTTTCAAAAGAAGCCAAGATAAATGAGTTTTCACCATTTGTCTTTGACCTCAGAAGCCTATATTTTCTATGGTATGGTGTGAGTTGGAGTATCACAGTTGCGGGTGATGGAGGAGTGCAGACAGTTAGGAGAGTGGATGAGGATGTGGAAAGTGGAAGCTGTTTGCATGCATGGTTGCTCTTCCATCACCCAGACATGAACAAGAACACACCCTCTTCAATCTTCCTGGCAAACTAGGACTCAGTGATCAAACAGAAAATGATTTTTGAGAGCTGGATATCTCAAACAGCAATATACATCAGTGTCCTCTTTTGAACACACAGGCCACTGTCTGGTTTATATTTGATGATCTAATGTTTCCTTGGGTCCCTAATGCTGAGCAGCATAATTTAACATGTAGACCTTGTTTTCCCATTCCACCACCCCAATGATAATTCCAGCAGCTGGACTGCCTGTATTGTTTTTCCTTCATTAATATTTATGACTATTGATTTCAGTGTTTTCAGTGCTTTCATAAGAACAAAAATCTTAATATAGTTCTGAAGGAATTTTAGTAATGCCCAATGGAACTTGCTCTGGTGCATAAACTGCTACAAGGCTTCCCATTTTTTCTTTAGGTGCTTTCGGGAAGTAGCTCAGGAATGATGGAAGAGTGCTGCAATTCACTCAGTCGGCTAGAGGTCTGCAGCTGGGAACAGCTTCATTGCAAAAATAATCTAAAACTCGCAGTGTTTTAAATTAGTAGGAGCAAACTATCTAACATGTGGAGTTCATGGAATCTGGGTTTCCTGTGCATCAAATGCCTTTTTTTTTTTTTTCCCCTAAAAAAAAAAGTCTGCTCTGAAGATCAGTTAACTGTTTATAATTTCGCTGGTACATAGAGGAAGCAAAATGAAAAAAAAATCCTTCTAAGAGAGCTTTCTCAAGTGTGAACTATTGATCAGGTTTAGAAAGGTGGGGCACAAAGTTTCTTCTCTCTCTCTTTTTTTTAGTACAGCCTTGCAGTTCTACTGTCTAAATTCTGAATAACAGCACTGTCTACCTCAGTAGGGCATTAGGGAAGTATTGCCTGGCAGAAGCTGCCACCCCTTAGGGTGTGCTGTATGTGATGTGGAAGCCCTGATGAGCCAAACAGTGGCATAGCTTTTGGATTTAAATTGGGGTCCCATCTGGAAATGACTTCCTGCATTAAGTTAATCAGACACAACTGAGTGGAGCTAAGCTCTGGCATTATTTAGAGGTTGGGGTCCTGTCCGGCAGGAAACAGATGGGAGCTGTCTGCTTAGAAGACAGTCAACGTGCCCTGATGATATTGTTTTCTTTGGGTTTTACACAGTTTGCTATGGGAGTTTAGGATTTTAGCCTGCATTCATGACTATGCTCTGAAAAACAGGCGAGGGCTCCAGTTGGAGTGTGTACTGTTTAAGCTTAGAAAATGTGTACTTTCTGCTTGGTTGCACAGGCTTTGATTCTGCTGTGACCCTCTCAAAACCAAGAAGATATGCATGCCATCTTATCTAAAATGTCTTTTTATTAGTCCAGACATTAGCAGGTGGGGTTTTTTTTGTTTTTTTTTTTTTTTGTTTGGTTGGTTGGTTTTTTTAAGTGAAATTGCTCGATTCAAAGTAGGTGGTTAAGGTAATACCCTGAATTTCAATAGTATCAGACTGCCAAGTCAGTCCTCTGGCTTAATTTTAAAACTGTGAAGTAGTACAAGGATTTTGTTGTGAAACCAGAAACGTTCTGATGTCCACCTGAAATTGAGCAGAGGCTTCACAAATTTGTTGAAATTATTTGTAACTGGTATTAGCTTAGTGTTTTGAGATGCAGTGTTCTTGTGTGTGTTTCATTGCACACAGTTGTTGTTTTTGTTGGGTTTGGCTTTGTTGGGTTTTTTTTGGTTTGTTTGTTTTTTTTTTTTTCAGCAGGCAGCTCTGGCTTTTTTTCAGCTTTCTTTTTTTTTTTTTTTTTTTTTTTTTTTTTGTGGAAGTATGTTGCTTTCCAGGAGATAAGGTTACATTCTGAGGCTAAACCATTAGGCAGCCTTACTGCATGTATCGAACTTAGTCTTTATTCCATACCTGAGCTGCATTAGACTTTCATCAGTGTGTGTCATCTTGTCAGTGAGACAGTAGTTAAGCTTTTCAAAGTGGCTTGAATTGAAGTAATTTTTACTAGCACTGCACAAAATGGATATTAGATTCTTTATGAAACAGGGACAATTCAGACCAGAAGAAATTCCACCCAAACACTTGAATAACACCTGACAATCAGTTTGTACCTGAAAGAGGAAAAGATAAGTAAGCAATCTCTCCTATGGCTGCTGTTTAAGAAAAAGATTCCTCTTCCACCAGTCTTCAGACCTTATGGAGATTTCATCCAAGATCAAGAAAGGGAAACTCGCATCACACATACCAAGCAGTGAGAAACTCATTATCTTTCAGCCTCAGTCACTAATGGATTTCTCGGACATGTCCCTTTTGAATGCCAGCAGAAAGGTTGTTTCCTTAAAAATACAAAAATAAATACAGTATGGATTCAGTTTGACTCTTGCTGACTGTTACTGCCAACTGGGGAGCTGTTTTGGCAACATAACATCGTTGCATGGCAGAAAAGCAGAAGAGGTCCAGTTGTCATGCTGCAGTCTTGGCAAGTGCTTCCCTGACTCTAGCCAAGTTCTACTGACCTCTCTGCTTTATGTTGTTTCTCTCCATCAAATCCTGTTTTCTTCCCATCTTCCTTCTTAGGCAAGTTCAGTCCAGATATAAGGTTGGAAATTCTTCAACAATAAGCATATGATTTGGGAGGCTAATCATTGAGTCTAAGCTGACACCTCCACCAAGGACCATCCTGGTCCTTGTATCAGAACCACCTTGCACTAAGTGAAAATGTAGGTGCTGCGTGTCTGTTGCTTACTCTGTATATGTGTGTGTGTGTGTGTTAGAGCGACAGTGAGAATAAGCTTAAGCAGCTCCTCGCTGGAGGTAGTGCTGTCACCTGCTGTCTTCCAGCTGAGTCTGTCAGTTTGTTATGTGAGGTTTTTGTTCCGCTTCAGTCTAGCGGGCATCTAGACAGGGTGGTTCTAACCCCAGGCTGTATGGTTGCATCTCCTCTGCCTCTGACCAAGTCTGTGTTTTTCACTTATTCGTTGTAAATCTGGTTCACTTTTCAGAAACAGATTAGAGAGCAATCAGACAGCCACGCTGAAGGGTGACTTCTCTCAATGCAGCAGTGACACGCAAAGGGTTGGCTAGAGGCAGTAACATCTTTTTGTCTCAGAGCTGTTCTGAGCATGGCATAAACTGTCTTGTTTGAATGTACAAAGTGGAGAAAAAGCTTCACACTTGGTCTATGCTAAGTCAGACACAAGTAATAGGGCTTTCAGGACCAACATTTGGGTTTAGACTTAGATATCCAACTAGTAAGGTATCTAACAGTTGTCAGACTTGAATGGATTTCTTTGCAAAATAAATTAAGTTGCCATGAAGTTTGAATAATTTTTATTCCTCTGCTACTTTAGTTTACATCACTTATAAAAGAAAGTAATCTAAGTTTTAATGTTTTATTATATTTTCAGCACAATTTAAAAAAATAATTACAAGTATATGAAAAGTTGTTAATCCATTAGTCATGCTGCCGTATCACTGAATAAAATATGTAATACACCCCCAAAAACATGTTAAAATGTTCAAAGTTGTGTTAGTTATTAACTTTGCAAGGCAACCATTTAAGAGTTAGGAAATTTAGGAATTAAAATTGCCTCATCCATCTTCATTCACCCCCATGTTGTGCTTGCGTTAAAGTCTTCAATCACCGGGCCTTGTGCTTTCATTTCCCAAGGACCCATAACTCATTCGGCGCACAGTATTGACAGAACTTGCCCAATGACTTCAGTGAATTCGGTGACAAACAGAACTTAGTTGTCCAAAGCTTAGTTTTCTCTGCATTCGGTGTGTTTTTAGATATTTCGATGTATTCTGATAAACAGCAAATGCGAGCAAATATTACACCACACTAGAAGATGTGTGCCTGAAATGCAGAGAGAATAAGATCACTACTGATCGATAGTGGGAACGCAGATGGGTCTGACTTTTCCATATACAACTGCACGTACATCCTGTGTATGTGCAGCTCCATTGACTTTATTCAGAGTGTCTCCAAATGAGACCCCTGGTGTGGCATACTAAGAAACATATTTTGGGGAGAATGACATGATGTAGGATGGCTGCAGCACAGGCAAGAGCAGAATCCAGTGTTGGAGCTCATCTTCCTCAGCGGTGAGGCCCCTTGCTGTCTTCCCACAACCTGCTGCTTTGTCTGCCCCACACCTTTCAAATTCTTCACCAGACAGGTGTGGGGTCCTCCACACACTGTGAAATCTCTGTTCGCCCCTTGTGTCAGAACATATTGTTCCTAGTAGAGAACGCAGTAAAGATATCATGGGAGGATGTTGAGGTTGAGAATTAAAGATTTTCTTGTGATTAGTATATATTGGAAAAGTGGGATGGAGCAATTAAGATTGTTGTTGACTAGCTTGGCTTTGTGGGTCTAGCAAATGCTGGATACATAGGCTTTGAAGTAGGCAGGAATTACTCCCCTCTGCACACTTTTTGTAGAAATTCCTTTTTGTGGCACAGTCTAGTTTGGCATATAAATAAGCTATAATTAGAATAATTCTCAGTTATGTTCACTAACTGTTTCATGCACAGACTTCAGACTTGTGCACAGTATTCTTTCAGATTGGACAAAAAATTGCCTACAGATATGTAAATTAAGAAAAATATTTTAACCATTTTTGTTTAAAAGCATAATCCTTGCGAATTGAAAGACCTAAATCCTGAAACCAGGGAATGAGACTGGGTAGAACATTCATTTTAATCTTCCAGAGAGAGGAGGAGGACAATCCACCTATTAAAAACCATTTTCATTTTCTGAAGTATCTTATGCTAATTATTCTTGGACAGAATCTTAGTGCTAAGATGCAAATGAGCACAAAAAAATTTAAAGCTGTTCCTACTCCACAACTGAGTTTTGGTTGAAGCGGAATCCCCTGAAGATAAGAGATTTTTATTCTCATTATAGCTTCTATTTTTGTTTTATTTAGGGCCTATCTTTCAGGGCTGCTGCTTGTCTAATCTCTGCTTTTGCCAGGGTTGCGTTGTATAGACAGGGTGTAATAGTCCTACACTTTGTATTGTAAAATTAATGGATAAAAAAATCTTTATGATTTCTGAAGTATTTACTTACAAGATTCTGCACAAAAATTTGTCCATCTCCTCCCGCCCCCGATGCTTCTATCTGCTCTGTGACATGGTATTAAGAGGATGGTAATTATGCAGAATTCAGTGGGATCCACTGGACTGAAAGATGAGAAATGAGTGTTGGCAACTTTTTTCTTCTTCCTTTCCTTGAGAAGGAAAGCTCATCACTGGTTTTACAGCTGTTACCAGGTTTTAGTCCAACTATTAGAAATAATTTTTTCTTTAAGTATTGTTTGAGAGGGAATCCACACTTCTGGTATAATTTTGACCCATCTGATGTGATTTCAGCACTAGTAAGGAAATAGCTCTCACTGTCAAAGCCCTTGAGAAGGTAAATAAAGGGGAGTCTTTTTGTCAGCATGTCCCATCATGCTGTCTCTGGCATTGCTTGCATCTGGGTTCAGGTTATTCAAGGGGCGTGAATAAGGGTTCCTGCATGGCATCTACAGGGTTTGAGAGAGAATCATGATCTTACAGCTTTCTCACTCAGCAGTGCCTGTGCTGTACTGGCTTTTGTGAAGGAGGTATTAATACCAGTGAAGAGAGGAGAAAAACTAATCTTTATGTGGTGGTTTGGGCTTTGTTTGGCTTTTTTTATTTTAACCTCCCCGCAAAGCACTTTCCTTGTTCCCCTGGATATCCAGGCAAAGGATGGAAGGAGAGAATTGCACTAGGCCTTGGAGATTCTCTGTAAGTTTTCTGAGGGAGGTAGAGGGGAAGAAGTCTTTGAAAGATCAATCTTTCTGTGTTATTCATGGCTTTTAATAACTCATTATAGTCTCCAGAAAAAAACACAACCAAACAAAACCCAAAAAAACTATGGAGGATTGTCAGTGGGTTTTGCAGTGTCCCTTCAAGGACTTTTAAAATTAACAAAATATTCCTCATTAACTTGGTGCTAAGAACAATTCATCCACTAGGGTTCCCAGGCAGCACTGATGCACTGTCAGTGGAGTACTCCATGAAAAACCTGAACTAAATTGAATTTTTCTTTTTCAAGAAAGCACACAATCTGATCATTTTAGGAGCTGAAAAGTTAGAAGAACATATTGGCAACTGCATGCTGCAGTACTTAAGATGTGATGACCATCTATGAGGGTGGGTTTGTTCCTTAGTTGGCCCAGATTTTTCTTTCAGGAAACAGTTGTTGCTGAACCATGTGATTGTATGTAATTATTTACCTATCTTTCTCATTTTCACCAAAAGTTATGTGCAAAAAACTTCTGGGGATCTTGCTTTGTGACTATAAGTCAATTTGGATTTCTGCTGTAGGTCCCACAGCATTCTCCGGTCCAAATGGAAACTGTGTTTATAGGAGCTAGGACTTCATGTAGCTTCTTTTGCAACTGTTTTAAAAGCAAAAATGTGTAGAAAAGTCTTATCTTATTTAAATAAATGTAAATGCACCAATGTAATGTTCTGAGCTTTTTACAAACATTAGGTATTACTTTACTTAATAGATCCAAAAACTTAACTTATATTAAAATATATAATTTCTTCCATCCCCATTCTCCCACCAAACAGTTCTTCTAGCTCACTTACATGGCAGACATAACTTGTTACTCTGCTGTCTCTCCCCCTTCCAGTGACTAGGAGCATGGAAAACCTAGGATTCCATACAGCTCCAGTAGGCACAGACTGGAGGATAGTTTCAAACTTAAAGTCCTTTTTGTGGGAGTGAAAAGGCATAATAAAGCAGAGTAACTTTTCCTGAGTGTTTACTCTGATATAGTTCCTCTCTGAGGAACTATCATGGTAGGAGAGCAGAGAATCAGAGTACAGCTATTATTTTTCATCAGTTCTGGCCAGAGTTCTCATGCAAGATGATTATGTAAAAGAGTCATCATCAGAGACAGTAGTTGGAATCCTCTGCCTGTTAAGGTACAAAATACTGTTCTGGTGTGATGGTTAATGGCTAACCTGTGCTGGATATTTTTCTAGGATGTTTCCCTGAAGCCATAAGGAGATAAGCTAAAAACAGTAGGGGAAGAGCATAAATAGAAAAGAAAGCATGTATTCTCTCACCAGCTGCTTATTATACGTTTGTCCTCTTAGGGTGCTGCTGGAGCATTGGTTTTGTATTTCCTTGAAAGCCCCCCAAAGTCACATATTCTTATAGGAAACTCCTTGAATGATCACATGTCTTCTAGTATGCTATAGTGGTAGAGATGGACAGATTTTTCTCGGGCAGCTAGTTTGTACTTTCTACCAGTAAAAGAAGCCTCCATAGGTTTAACTGGACTCTGCATCTCAGCCTCCTCACGGGGCAACTCTTTGTTAATGTAGTAGTCTGCTTGGGATCATTAGTGGCCATCAATGCAATGTTTCTTCTTGAATTATATCATCTCCTCAGCCAGGTGCTAGGTTCCAGACCATGTTTTCCAAGGCAGTTGGACTTGAGCTGTCATAATGTCTCTGTATTTTCTGGCTGTTGAATAATAGTTTCATGCTTTCTGAGCAGAACAGTAATTATTGAGAATTTTATTATAAGTGTTAATGGAGTGAACTTTTCTTTGTACAAGTCTTTGAAGGCTGTTTCTGACCTATGAACAACACAAATACAGAGATAGTCTTCCAAGTGGCATGGAAAATGGTTCCTATAAAGCTTACTGTACAACATTTCAAGTACTGTCATACAAATATAGTCAAGAAGTCTGAATATTTGCACCTTTAAAACTCCATTCAGACACTTCACTGGGAATGTTTTCCATTATGATAACTTGAAGGATGGCCTTAAGTCCTTCCAGAGTTAGTTTTAATGGAAAATGCTGTGCAATTTGTGCACGCAGAACAAGATGGAAGAGGAAAGGGAGATAGTTATGTTTTTACTAGTGAAGCTAGCTAGTGATGTGTGCAATATTTTCATTTGATAAGGAAGTTCTAATCTGCAGTTTCAAACGTGCCATTATCATCTCCTGAATTTTGCTAACACCCTCTTCTCATCTTTTTTTGCATTCTTGTCTGTAGATGGAGTTTTAGGAAGAAAGCAGAAAGGATGTAGCATGGAAGGTAAAAGTCAAGATTAGACTGCGGGAAGAAATGAAGCAGGGCGCATATATTAGTACAAGCTATAGGAGGTGTAGAAAGACTGAACTGCAAAACAGAAGACAATGTAATTCTGTCTGTATATGTTTATGGTTTTAGTCTTAGTAATTTCCAAATAAAAATGATTTTTCTAAATGAGAAAACACAAGCAAAGACCTTTTCAGGAATTTGGACACAAATTCTGAAGCAGGGAAGATCTAAGCCAAACCTTTCACTAAACTTACATTGTGGAGATTTTGCCTAAACTTTAGGCCTGTCCTGCTTCATGTCCACTCAGAACTTCAGACGTAGCCCTAGAAGAGGTAAAAATATTAGATGGAATCTGAACAGTGTCTTGCCTTGGCATGGCTTGTGTTTAAATCAGATTGAAGACTCTCAGCTTCTCTCTGGAGATCCTTCTTATCTCTCTAGAATATCTTTCAGCTGTAAATCAAACTGAGCTCAAAACAGTGAGGCTTTAAGAGCTATTCATAAAAGGGTTTAATGCAGGTATTTTAACACATATATTGCCTTATTGCTGTCCTGTATGCATAATGCAAATTGACTGAAATGTGATTGTTGGTATTTTCTTCTCAGATGTATTATTTCTGTTATCATTATTTACATTATTTGTCTGTATTAAAATTCTGAGCTGCACATTTTACTAGCACAAGATTCTCAGAAAGCAAATCTTCACAATTGTTTACAAAAGATGATTTCATGACGGAGTTATAATCTTGGGCTATGAGAGTTGTGAATTTAAACCTTATTCCTTCCTCAGACATTTTTGTTTGATGTGATTCAAGGGCTTTGACCTTTCTCTTCACCTTTTTCTAAACAAAGAAACAAAAAAAACCCTCACAAGGTTTTGTGTTTTGTTTTGTGTTTTGTTTGTGAGGAGTCTGTGAGGACCTCAGATACTGTAGAAATGCCAGCAAAATATGTATGCATTCACCAACCAAACTTTAAAGTTGCAAATTCACAGCAGAAGTACTTCTGCACCTTTCTACCCAAGGAGGTTAACAGATATGTCAGAACATATCTGACCAGTCAGATGCATTTTGAATATTAATAAGCAGCAGAGAAAGTAAAGCATTTTACACTTTTTGTCTATTATTGTTGAAGAGTGGTAAGGTTAGAATTGTAAACAACAGTTTATGAGGTGTTCTGCCAACAGTAAACAAGGAAGAGAGGGCACAAGAGGGGTGAAAGGGGAGCTAAATTCAGTGAACAAATAATTTGTTGTGCACTAGTCGCCCTGTTCTACAAAATGGCATCATATCATAACCCTGTTGGGTTACCTCTTGGCAATTCATACTGCGGGCTGGGGGTGGGGGTGCTGTCTCACAGAGAATTGATGCATTTTATGCATCCCCAGCATGTGTATTACCACAGGAGTACCTCCATCATGACCTCGAAGTTCCTCCTTTCTGTTCCAGATCTGTATGTCTCCTCACTACTGCCTAATTAAGTGATTTTATGAAACACTGATGTCCATTAGGGACCAGACTGAAATTACCGGAGTTGCTTTATTTGCAACCTACTTTGAATCCAGGTCTCTAGAATTGGGAAGCCAGCAATTGTGTTAACCTATATTTTACTTAACCCTTGATAATTTATCTTTAAATTGGGCTTCTTTCCTTCTTTCCTTCTTTCCTTCTTTCCTTCCCCCCATCCAAGTTTGTATTTTCTGTAGAGACTTTGGAGAGAAGTAACAGCTCTTAGTTTGCTGGGGCCACTTTTGCATCACAGCAAAGCCTAATGAAAATTAATTGGTAGTGCTGCAAGGTTTCTCTTTCAGGCTATTGCAATTTGGATATTTTTGCAGACTGCAGCAGCCCATAGTTTATCCATTATTTAGCACTTTCTAGTACTTGAAACTACTATCAGGCATTTGCCCTCCAGGTGTCCCATCAGGTGTTCTTATGCAGGGCAACTAAGAAAGCCTAATTGGATTAACCAAACGGAATGCTGGTTTACACAGCATCACAGACTTCCCACTAATATCTCTGCCTGAGATGGAATTCAGCAGCTAACAAGAGTAGTTAAGCATCTACCATTAAGGGTGAAGAGAAATCCTTTCATAATTTTAATTAGCTTTGCATTTCTAAAATGCTTAGGGATCACTTAAAATCCACAGATGCTTTTGAAAGAGGCATGGTTCACTGCACAGACAGTCATAATATTGCCTGGTCTGAACACAGCTGAAGAGATACGCAGCTGACGTAGCTTTGGAAGGTCACAGTTGCTGTATTTACTGGAGCTTATTATTAGCTGGAAACTCTATTGTTGCTATCAAGTGCACTTGTCAAATCCAGGCTTGTTGTCAGAGGGCAGTGAAGAAATGATATTCCCTGAGAAGCTGTCCTTCTTATGACCGTTCAATAGTATCCCTAAATGAAGATTTAATGTATTTTGAATGGAAACCAGAATCTGTGTTCCATCCATTTTGAGTCAGGGAAAAACAAAAGCATAAGCGGCACTCAGCCTTCTCTCCATGGATACATTTCTGTAGAACAGCAGGACTTTGGCAGCAGAGCTCTCTTCATAAAGCAAACCATTTTCATAAACTACAGGAGGGTTGGTGGGGTTATTTTATTTTTTTTTTTCTTTCTCTTTTTGGAAGAAGAAATAACCCAAAGAGTGTATTCTGGGAGGTACTCACTTTAGCGATTCCTGAAATTCTCTCCTTTACTTTCCAGCTTTAATTTTATTATCGAAGTATAATTTTCTTTCCTTTCCATGTGTTGTGCATCTGCTCTACAGGCTCCAGCCAGGAGAATAACCATATGGGGACATGAAAATCTCCACTGCATTGATGCCAGAAGACAAGTTTATGTTCATTCCAAATGTCATCAAAGGCTGCTTGTCTATTTTCCCTTTACGTCCCTTCCAGTGACTTAAATCTGTGGTGTTGTCTAAAACACACAAGGAAAGAAAAGGCCTGTCTGATTACGAACTGAAAAATATTCCTCATAGTGCTGGAATTTGGATGATGAATGAATTTTACTTTAAAGCAGTTATACCATTGAGCATTTTCTGCTTCTTTCTTTGTAAGGTAGCAATTACTGCACAAGGATCAGCTCTCCTTCTGACTGATGTCAGTACTTTTCTTCATTTCTACTCATGACAGATTCCTTCCCCCAACCTGCATAGAGGCAATATTCTCTGTAGGAGTGAAAATCATTCAGCTAAAATTTCTGCAGTGCCTGGTGCTCTCATTAGGTAAATGCCTCACCTGCTGCACTGTCTTTATCGTTCCAGTGATGATTGGAAGTGGTATGAAAATACCATGTAGGCATTGCAAAAAAAGACAATCAACATCAACACAGCTTGATCCAAGCTGATGCTGAGTTGCTGACTTGACCTGGGAAGGTGTAGTTACCTCATGTTGGTTGTGCACGATTGCTTGTCATAAAATGAAAGGTTAAAGAAAATGATTGTGCCATCGTGGACAGAATGGCATTTAGAAAAAGTAATAATAATCAAAAGTCCTGGCTGTACTTGAGTAGAAGTAGCCAAGTGCTGATTGCTTTCTAAAGGACTCAGACTGGGTGATAAATACTTGTTTTTATAAATAGCTATTTGAAAGCACATGTGAACTTGTGGCAGACGTGGGTTGACATAAAAGTCTGGCCTGAAAGAAATTTGCTATGTGGAATTCATTTTCATGCAGTGAAATCTATTTTACTTGCAATTAATTGAAATAAGCATTGCAAGAGAGATGCAAGCAATACCCACCATGCTTGCTCTCTGACACAAAGCCAGGAACACTGCTTGGTCTAGCATGGCTGAAAACCTCATGGCCATAGTATCTCCACAACATAGCGCTGGTTCCTGTGCCAGCTTGGACTGTTGAGGCGTTGTGCTGATGTTGCTCTCTGAAAGATGAGATGGCTTTGAAAGACATCCGCAAATAGAATTTTTCCCCTAGAAATTTATTGGGATTGGGCTGGAACTGTCACTCAGACAGTGACCTCTGTCACTTATTAGCTCCCTAAGGCTGAGCTTCCTTGTAGTATTCTCCCAAAGCTTGATCTGTCCTGCTCACCAGGAGTGCGTAACTTCTCTGAATCTTACAGAGGAAGAGTCAATGTTCCTAAGTCAATTTAAGGAGTCGTTTGCTTCTCTGTTGCTTTGCAAGTTCCTGCATCTTGATCACACTATTTTTATCCTTCTGGAGTTACATCTCCAGCTCCTACTCACTTGCTTATGTGCCAGATGGGAGACACAGTCCTTACAGTCCAGTTACATTAAGTATCACCAAAATCTATGCAAATGAACACTTGTTCTGAAAGTAAATGCTCTTCTGCAGCCCAAGTGCATCTCAGAAAGTGCAGGAGGCAGCAAAAGGAACAAACTGCTACCCACAGCATCAGCCCTTTGCTGTGTGATGGTGTTACCCTCTGCAAGAGGCAGCAGCCAGCACACCTTCTCAAGGAGTTACAGGCAGGTCTCTGTGGCTGTGGTATACTACGAGTGCAGGGTATCAAGAGAGATATGAAATAATCTCTGTGCATGTAATATTAGGCAAGTGGCAATGCGTAAAGCACACAACTTATCCATCCTTAGAAATGCGTATAACCATAATCTCTTTCTATGGAAAAGCCTGTCATTTCAGCCTTTGTTCATCTATGATACAGCTCCATCGAGAACTGGGAATGTGTGGTGCTTGTGAGTCATAAATAAAACCAGGACTGGATGTACCCTCCTTGTAGATGTGACCTCTGCAGCAGGGAACTTGCTGTGTTGGTCAATGCCAGTGAGAGGATGGGTGTCCTCCTACTTTGTGTATTCCCTTTCCTTCTCCTCCTGTAAATCCCCTGCTGCACTGCAGCTGAGGCTGGGGAGTGAGCTGTTGAAGTATTAATTAAGGATGAGGTAGCCATTCTACATTAGACGTGCACAGCTCTCCATAAGCCTTAACATTTGTTGTGTTCTCTATTAGCTTTCACAATGACACTTGGCATTTCCTTAATTGTCAAAGATGTTTTAAATTGATGTTTCTAGACTGATTTTCTCTCTTGTCACATCCACCACTTCATGTCAGACTTCAAACATTCCTGTTCTGGCTCAGCCTCAGTATCCCTGCAGTATTTGATATGTTTTCCCTGGCAAACATCTGCCAGATTCCAGAATCATTTCCTGTTATTTCTAAATGCCAAGGTTAATACTGGATGTGGCTGGTTTTATCACTGGCCTCATTATTGTAGCCATCCCTTAGAGGCTCCATTTGCTTTTCCCCTAACCTTTGATTATTTACACTAGTGAAAATACATCTCATTCTTATGGTGTTGAATTAACAGTGCAAATATCATCTCTGATTCTTTTAGGCATTGTCTGTCTATTTTCCTGTTCACTAAGGACTGCTTCCCTAGCTCCTCCCTCCCTTTCATCTTGAATGTTGCTTTTCTCATGACCATTATCAGAACTTTATAAAGTACCACTTGCTATGACTGAATGGCAGAACCTGGCCTTAAAGGAATACTTTTTCTTTTCTCTTTTTATTTTTATTTTCTTTTTAATTTAATGTAACTCTACTTATGGTGGGCTTCAGACAGATTATATTTAAAGGAAATTCACATTGAGTTATAGTTTGATCAGTATTCCAAATTTCAGTTATTAGAGTTTAAGCAGAGTATACTTGGGGACTGCATTCATCAAATAGGCTGTGCATACCTGTGCTGGAGAGGACAGGAAGGGAACAATCAATAGTATTAATTTGTTATTCAAAGTTGACAAAAAATAATCTTTAATATTCTTCCTTTATGTACATGTCCTCCTGGTTATCTTGACTGGGGAAAAGAGTTTGTAGCACAGAAGAACTTCATAAGCGCATTTTCATCACTTTCAGGAGATTAGTGATAAGATGACACAAGCTGTGGAAAAAAAAAAAAAAGCTAATCATGTGAAATTAAACTTATATGTTGCTGAATATCACCTTGTTTTGAATTAAATAAGGTTTATGTTCCAACACAGAGCCTAGTTGAAAATCTGTGCTTAGACTATTTCAACTTCCAACGATTAAGGAAGTCAAGAAATAGAGAAAGGAAAGTGCCCATTGTTCTTTGTTGTACTGGGTAGTTTTAGTAGCCAGTGGTTGACACCTTAAGCACTTTTAGGTAGTAAAGAAGTACTGATTAAATCATAGGTTTGCATAAGCATATAAAATTTTCTGTGTATGTGAAACACTCTAAGCTATGCAAAATTGCATGCAAATAAGTATTCTTATTTCTAGTTTTTTCTTTTCTTTTTTTTTCCCCAAACAGCTTCACCTTTTTTTCACTTTTCAGTTGATCCTCAGATTAGTTAGCAGCTAAAATGACAGCTAGGCTGAAAATTCTGTTGTCTGCTGCACTGCTTCGACTCTGCAGGATGTAACCATTGAGGGAAGAATAACATGTCATATACTGATGTCAAATGAAATTCCTTTAAAATTGGTGAGAACTTAGCCTTTGTAAGGAGTGATTCAGACATTTTAAGGTAGTTGAAATGTAAGTGTATATGAGACTTAATACATAGTTGATTAAGAGGTACAAGCAATAATGACTTCATTACTTATGATTTCTACAGCTTTATAAAGAATATTTAAATCAAGCCACTGGTTGTGCTGGAAATCCAATTATATCGAAGTAACAGCTGCTGGTTTACATTAACCCTTGCTTCCAATCAACATATTGTAAAATTACTGTATGATGAACGTGTAAATATTGTGGGAGCATCCTAAAATCAATATCAAACAGACAAAAAAAATCCACTTTGAAGATTTTCTTTTTTGAAAAAAGAAACAAAGGGAAAGACATTTAAAATCTCTGTACTAATGTAAATTCTATGTATTTCTTTGCTCACAAATTATTTGCTAGTACTGTTTTCCCATGTGCACATGCCTGTTGTAAATAGTTTTAAAATACCATTTCTAATGGAATTTTTGTAACTTTTATTTGCATTAATTTTAAACGGAAGCTTCAATATAGGTGTTTGACAGATGTTTGTACTGGTTGTTCTGCTGGGCTTATGTTTGACCTAGATATTTGCCCCATCTTTCTTGGAGGTTCCTCCTTTTTTTCATTTTCATTTTTCTCAGAGAAACAAAACAAAAAGACTTGGCAGGGCAATTCAGCCTGCTGCTGTGAGCCATTGCGTGAGTCATTAGAAGAGACTGGAAGATATGCTCATTCTTGCCAGCAATTCAGCCTTTCTTACAGGGTTCTTGTTCAGAGCTAATAGACAACCTTTCCATTGCAATCCCTCCCTCATGCCTGACTTGAGCATTAGTGCCAGAACGATGGACTTTCCCACCATAAATACAGCAGCAAATGTCAATTATTTTGAATATTTCTAAGAAGATTTTCTTTAATCTGTTCTGCTGTCTGCTCAGTGATTTAGTAATTAATTAATTATTTTCATGGAAGAAAAACTGTGTGCTGTTTCATGGGGGGAACACAGTGAAGCAAACTATTTAAGGTAACCAACAGTGTGGTAAGTTTATTTGTGCTATTTCTTACTGAGTTCCCCATGGACAGGACAACTGAGAAACAGCGCATGAGCACCAATTGTGCAGGTATTTTCTGATACAGAATCCATTTCTTCTCAGCTCTGCCTTCCATTGCTGTAATGTGCTATATAAATCTCTCTGCAGTTAGCCCTGGTTTGTAGTTTGAAAGATGTAATAAGCAATTTGGGTTTATGATTTCTCCATCTGCTTGAAATAGACTTGAAACCATTGTGAGCTAGCCTCAAATTTAAGCTTTCCAAAAATTCAAGCCAGGTCTCTCTAATCTTCAGAAAATCCTCTTTCTTTTAAACAGAATCCCAAGTGTCTTTCTCCCACTCCTATGCCTTTAGCCGTTACAGTGAAACAAAAACGTATAGGGGATCTAAAACCAAACAAAAACTAACACAAAAACCTAAAGTCAAATTAATGTATCTTAGCATTGTGGAAAATAGATGAGTTGGTAAAAACAGTGTCATGGTCTTCAGAGTACCAGAGAGCAAGGAGTAGTATGACATTTTCTGTAAAATACATGAATGTTTTTCCTTTACTAAGGTTCTGTTTTCAAAGGATGTTGAGACTGAAACTTTTAGTTAGGTGATGCCTAGAGGGAAGATTTTTTGCTGCTAAATTTTAGACAAGTTAACAAAAGTGAATACACCTCTTCTGCCATCTACACTGTCAAGATAAGTAAATATCCTAGATATGGGTGTCTCAGATGTTGCCGGGGTCTATTCCTCCACTGAGGCGCAGGCTGTGGTCAGTTTTGTTACCCCTTACTGGTATTTGTGGAATTGCCTTTAATTCAGTCATGTTACTTGGAGTCTGACAAACCCAATGGTTATTTTTGTCTAGTTCTGGAAACATGGCTTCTGGAGCAGCTTTTTGCATGATATCACCTCTCAGGAGCATGATGACCCATGGACAGCCTGCAGTCTTTATGCAGGGAACCTGGGTTTGAGAGTCTAACAGACACATGTTCCCCAGAGGACACTTGAGCTGTCTCTGAGCCCATACTTGGAAGCTCATTGGCTGAATGATTCATCAGCCTGGTCTCAAAACCAACTATGTGCTGGTACCCAGCCATCTGGGTAGACATACCTAATGCAATTTATTTTGAATCACAACCCTGAGATTGTTCTGTGGATCGATTTCTCAAAATATTAGAGGCTGACATGAATCCAAATAGCTGGATATAAAGGTCTGTGGTATGGATATTATTGCTGCCAACCATTATAAACAGTCTGTTTTACTACTTTTTTGGGGGGGAACAAAGCCCACATTCACTCAAGAAGAGAGGGGTGTTGGCCAGTTCCAATAAATGTTAATAGATTTTTACCATTTGCAGTTTTACTAGAGCAAATTGACACAACTTTCCTGTCAATTCATTACTACTCCTTTAGTTGCGAAAAACAGATGAGCATATATAGCGTGCATGTGACAGAGTGAGAAACAGGTTCTACTCCAACATTTTTGCTGGAGTTTTATGCCTTATAACCTGCTCGCTAAGCTGCATGCTTGACTGGAAAGGCAATGGTCTGTTCAGTCAATGTCAGGCCAGTGTCAACATGATGTTCATGTTAGTGCAGATTTAGATGCAGGAATCAAACATTGATTTGGGGAAGCAGACATTATTGCTTAGAGGTACTGCCAACCATGGGAACCTACACAGATTGTCATTAGTTGAATGGCAGTAGATATCTACACCAGTGAACTGTAAGACAGTCAAGATCTGCTATATGTACTAATAAACTGTCTTTTTTTTCTGTAATTTAACTGAGAACCAAGAAAGAGAAAGAACGTAAAGTAGAATGAAATACCTCCTCCTTCACCTTCAGAAAGAAATGCTGTGCTAGGAAAGTCCAGCTATATTGTTTCCCTAGTGAGATAAACCACTTTCTTTTTCTACTGAAACTAGTGTAAAAAAAGATGGAAGTTTTGATAATAATATACTACTTGAGTTGCTTTCTTTCCCTTTACAATTAAGCTGCAGGAGAAGCAGCTGGTATTAAAGATGTGTGGTAGTGAGAACACACAAAGAGACTAGATCTGACTAAAGCTCTGTCTAACCACTATTCTTCCTTCAGTAGCTGCAAATGGTGAATGAAACCACTATTCTTCAGTAGTTGCAAGTGGTGAATGACCGGGAAAAGGTGTAATAAGTTAAACACATGGAAATATTTCTGCTCTACACCTTCTCAGTTTCTGCTGATCTGAGGCTCAAGGGCAGAGGTTGCAGCAACCCAGCAGTGGTTTCTCACCTTCTGAAGTCTGCTTTTACTTCTGATTCCAATAGCTCTTTCACTTTTTGCTAGGGGTTACTTCCTCAGAGTTTTCCTCCAATATCCAAGTAGCTGCTACCTCATGGAAGGTGCTTTTGTGGTTTTGTAATAGTTTTTTAAATCTGTTTGGCTCAAGGCCTTATTTTCCTCAGTCTACCATTCCTGTGTTGTTGGTTATTGCTGAAATACACCAGTATTATGTAGGACACTGGCAATTATGTTACTTCCTCCTGCTCAATCTCCTTTACCATGTTTTCCAGTTTGTTATACACTGACTTCCATCCATATGTATGTATGTATGTATCAAATCTTGTTTCTGTAAAAACTCAGTTAAAAACATTTCATTGAAAAACTTGATATTTCATTCCTCCTTGATGAAGTTTCTTTCTTGGGGGGGGGGGGGGAATTATTCACATTGAATAGGATTTACTCCTCAGATGGTATTCTTCAAATCAGTCCTTGCTGCACACTGGTAGATTTTTTTTATTTTTTTTTTTAAGGCCAGAAGAAATCACTGCTGACATTTAGTCTTAACTCTTGTGTGGTGTAAGCCATATAATTTCAGTGAGTAGCTCCTTCAGCAAGACCTCTGACACATCTCTCAGAAGGACACCTCATTTTAATTAGGTCCTAAGAATAAAGCTATCAAAATGATCAAAGAAAGTACCACCCTGGCCATTCATTTGGCAAGTTATTGCCTAAATCCATGTCATTAGTCCCAGTAATGATCTCGCAATGAAGTCAGTGACAAAATTCTAGATAAAGTAAATAGCCAATATTGAACCCATTGTTTCCAAGTCAAATTTAGAGGAAATAATAAGAGACTTACTTGTCAATTCGACGTGGCAATATGTAGCTTGGAATTATTATTATTCTCATTTTAAACTACAGCAATAGTTTTCTACCATTGTAGTTCAGAATCATACGATATTATGCTGTTCAAACATGCCGTGTAGGCATATGGGGCTTTTGCTGAGGTTTTCACCTTTTTGCAAATTTTTCTTCCAAAATTGCTTTAAAAAATCTGATTTAGAAATAAACACAAAATAGATGAAATTGAATTTTAAAAATGGTAACTTCAAGGATAGAATTCTTTAGAATACCTCAACAGACCTGTAAGACAATAATTGTGTGTTAGCAAGTAATGCAATACATTAAGAGAGGATTTGAGGAGTGAAATAGTTGTGGCTGAGGAACTGATGTTCAAACTGTGCTTATTTCTTCTGAATTTACCTCAGACTAGCGCCATTCCGTTCCCTGAACAGCCATTAGTGGCCAAACAGAGCACATATTCCAGTTTTGCTTCTCCTGAAAGAATTCTAGTTTTCATACTCTACCTTTCTGCAAATAGGGGAAATTGGTGAACTATTGAAAACCACATTCCAGAATCAAACTGAAAATAGATACAGTCAATTTCTGCATTCCTCTTACTGGACTTTTCCGTAAGAGGTAACATAGTTGCTGGGTTTGACTTGTTCTCTTATCAACCTCGTTATTGCAGTAGCTTGTTGCTTGCAGATGAGAATGACTTTGGAGTCTTGACTTAGGTTCTTCACATCGGCCTAAACAGTAACGGTGCCATTTGAATTTCCTGGATTGTTTCATCTGGGTATTTGAAAATCAGATCTAACCCTGCATGTATTTTCAGTAGTGCTCATCAGTAAAGCCTTTGAAATGAGAAACTGGTGGGCAGTTTTCCTGATGATTCATGAGACTGGTAATTCTATCCCTCTTCCTTCTTGACAGCAATAAAACAATGTGACTTAGCAGAAACATAAGTTAGCCTTTTCAGACAGCCTCCCCAGCAAAGGCTTCGGTTTGAAACAAGACATTAGCATTGCAAAGCGACAACTTCTCACCACAACCCCACTTGAGACTTCTTGCCCACTCACTGCAGATACAAAACAAGTAGTCACAGGCATAACATTATGATTTGCAGTTGGGGCTGGACAAAAATTTTCTCTAAATAATAAATCTTTAGTCCTTTTAAAGGTCTTCAATCATTTATGTTTAATATAGCAGCAGTATCAGCTGTGGAAAAGAAAATGTCATGGTGATATGTTCAGTAGATGAGGGACTAGAACCCCCACCTATGCAGCCTAGCAGGAATGTGGGTCTTAATTCTCCAGCTGCCAGGCTAGCAGGTGCACAGAGAAAGCTCTGAGAATTTTCTGTGGATTCTGTCTTATTTCTGTGAAGGAGAAGGAGCAAGGATGGGAACTGAAGTACATCTGGCTCCAAGAAGGTGCCCTAACAACAAGGTTAGAGTGTTGCTTTCTTGCTCTCTTGCACTATTTAAGTCTTTTAGAAAAGTAGAATGGCTCCTGCAGGGTAGGGTAGATGGGTACATTTTAGGATGTTCAGAGTCACCTCAAAATACTCTGTAAATATTCTTGAACACCCCTCAGAATATCCACCAACCTTGAACATCCAGCTGGAAGGGAAAGACAGTCCCTGTTCTTGTTGACAGGCTGTTGGTGTGATCCGAGCCTAGAGTGCATCTGCAGTTGAATTCCTTAACTAACAGCTGAGCTTCCTTCGACAAGAAATCTTGCAGGGAGTTTCCCTCAAACAAGAGTATCTGCTATAGGTTATTTTAAGGGACTGTTGCTAATGCTGGGGTTTTGTACCCTGGAGTGAAAACTGTTGCTAATTTCAAAGGACTATCCTATATTTCATTCATTTCCAGCACAAATAAATCTGACTCGGTTAATTAGAGCTCCACAGAATACTCTGTCAGTGTAGATCAATCCTGTTTTCAATGTAGCAACCATTTTAAACCTCGGAGTTTTAAGAAAAACTGATCACACAGAAAAATCCCTTTGTGGTTTAAGACGACAGTGTAAGGGCCCTGTCTGAAGTGTAATTCAGAGATGTGACTTCATGTTTCAGACTTTGACTATTAAAAATGAATATTCTGTCAGCATCTGTTCCTGCATTTGTAGCCCAATAATAAAATACTATGCAGAGAAAAAGTCTTCTGGACAATGTAATTAATGACTATGTAAAAAAGCTATGCTTCCAACATGTGCATAGTATTATGTTTTATTAGACAGATTTAGGTCATACTATACATACCAGATAGCCACTGCCCTCTGGAAGACCTCAATGTTTATGAGTGTAGACCTTCCTGGAGCAGTGTGGAAATGACCAACCAACCATAGCAGAAATTATAAGTGTTTACAGTGTTCTGTTATGCTGAGAAGATTGTAGAAGAGAGGGCTTTGGAGCCAAGTGGTGGTGATAGAGAAGGGGATGATATGTCTCTGTGCTTCTCCTAAATGTCTCTTTAGAGATAGAACATCTTTGTGTGTTTCAGAGGAGTATTCTCAGAAGTGAAGGTGAGAAGAGAAAGGACAGCATGAAAAATCCTCTGACTACAGTGAGACAGCTGCTTGGAGGATGAGGAAAGTCTTTAACTCTAGTCCAGAGTTAAAAAACTGTGGGAAACTGAGATACGTACTGTGAATACTCATTACCTTAAGATATATATTTGTGATGAGAGTTAGTTTATCTTTGTTGAAGAATGTTTCATTTCCCCACATGGTCTTGTTTGTTTGAGATGTTTTAACAAAATTAAAATGTGTTTTTAAAACATTATAGTCTAGAAGATCTACCTTGTAGGTAAAGTCTCAAGACTACCTTGAAGAAACATAGCTAGGACTAACTCATATATTGATCCTTTCGTATCTAACAGTAATTTTTGGTATGAGTACTTGCTATATGGTATACTGCGTCAAGGAATAAAGAAAAAGTCTTTGATTCCTAGCATTGTTTATGTTTTGTGGTTGATTTAACTATCTCCCATAAGGACTATGGCTGTGCAGTGACTTTGAGGGTAATGTTCCATCAACAAATCACAGAACGACAGAATAATTTGGGTTGGAAGGGACCTCTAGAGCACTGCTCTGCAGTAGTTTTGCCTTGGAGTTGTGGGGAGTTCCTTGGTCAGCCAAGGCAAATTTCTGTCACACCTGTATGACTTTCTGCATGTTGAAAAGGATTGTTCTTGGCTTTGAGAAGGCTGTCATAACCACACTCCAAAAATAGTTCTTTGCATTCTGAGTAGAGAAATGATTTTGCCTGGATCGGTGAACATAGCAATAATAGCCATAAAGCTTACTGGAGTTTTTGCAGAAGAGGTTTCTTAAATACCCAGAGTGGTCCATCAGATGCAACAAAGCATGCAAATGAACTGGGTTAGAAAATGAATTCTAACATATAATTTTATGAACACAGTCCTTGAAACTCTTCTGTCACTGCGAAGTGAAGATACAGAAAATTACAAGGCACAATTGTTTACTGCTACAGAATTAACACAAACACACTAACCCATCACCCAAAATCATTCACATAGATCACCTGATTGGAATAAGAAATTATGCTGTTTTGTTTTCCAAGAAATGAAATATTTTAATACAGCAAAAGTTTCATGTACTGCCAATAGTGTATTATTTCCTCTTACAACCACATAAGCAATTAAAAGCATAATGGAGAAAGGTCAAATTATTTAGTGTGGCCCTGGATGTCTCAAAAAAAAAATAAAATTTGTTGATACACACAGCTTAAATGAGACGATTGATTGTCATCATGCTTGTTTTTAAGAATAATTGAAACATAAAAAATCTGCCACAGTCAAGAGGTTTAAGCTTGGAAACATGTTTTTACTTATGAGTGGAGATGATAGTGTTAACTGTAGAGATACTACTCTATCAAGAAATGGTTTAAAATGAGAATGAATATACACTTCCAGCTAGTTGCCCATTTAATGAGGTGCATAATACAGCAGAGAACCCTATGGTTAATTATTATTTTTCCTTGAAAGTTGTGTTACAAAACTTCGCTGTCTTTTTTCCTCAATTGCTGAGAGAGTTACAGAAGATGTTTCATTCTCTCAAGTTTGAATGAATGAAAATCTTGAACCATATGCCCACAATGATGATTTCCACAGTCTTCAGCTGCATGAATCCTAAAATTATCTCCATTTTATTAGAAGTATATTGAAGAAAGATTTTTGCACATTAGGTAAGGTATATTTTTAAAGCTCTTTATAATTCTTAAAGATCTTAAGATGATATAAAGTCAGTGGCTGTTACTTACATTTCTTTCTTCATACTGTGTTGTACATTTTAAAATATATTTCTAAAATTAAAACCTATTTATATAGTATGTGCTGAGTTTTATGATTCAATGGATTTTCACTGAAGATTAAATTATGGTAAAGATATGATGATACTTTTTTATTATAAATGTAATTTAAAATAGTTTAAAATTTAAAATAGTTTAAAAACTATCATGGCAAAATAAATACATAAATAAATAAATGCACATTTTTCTAGGAGATTTCACAATGTCATTAAGATGAACAGTCACTGTGATCCAATTCAAACACATCCTTTAAAAAAAAAAAAAAGATGACATATCAGGAAATTGTAAGCATTGTTGAAAGATTGAAAGTTCACCGAAAGCTGTGCATGGTTGCTTTTTATGAAAGGTATTATCTATTGAGAGATTCATACATCTTTTCTTTGCACAAACTTCAGGCATTTTAAGAAATAGCCTGTTTTTCTATCATTCAATCTTAGTGCTCTAAATTTCTTAATATTTGTGGAAGGAAAAAATTAAATGCTTTTCTTCCTAGTGTAAACAGCCTTGGACAGGTGGCAAAATTTTTGAATGATAATTCTCTTTGTGCTAAAATCCAAAGTTAATGTTAAATGGGAATGAACTGATTTAAGAATAACAGCAAAACAACAACTAGGTTGTGTTTCTATGCTTGAAAGCTGATCGTATAAGTGCAGTTTTAAACACTGCATGGAAGTTTGTGACAAGTCTTTATTCTGAAGTCAGTAGAAATGGAAGAAAAGTGTATGACATACCAAGGGCTTCCCCCGCGCACACCCCTGGCAATGCATCTGTCATAATATTGCTCTTATTTTAAGTCATTTCACCTTTACCTCTTTCCAAGAAAGATGATTGCTCTATATCTCCACCATTCCCGGTAGAACTGCACTACGGTCATAAAGGCCCTTTCATTTGAAATTCAGGGTACTTTGTTTGCCTAATAAAAGCTTTACATAAAGCCTAATTTTTACATTTTCTGTCCTTAATCCTTCTGTGAACCTAAGCTCCCCTGGCAGCATGAAGACTGACTGAACTATGCCCAGGGGGAACATTGCAGGTATCTTGAACAATACATCTCAGTGGCCAGTGCATTCAGATTATTGCTTAACATAATCTGGTGGTTATAAGATTGGTTGTCTTCTGACCTTGCAGATTGCGGGAAGGTAGTATTGGATAAGCATATTAAACTGTGGATTTGATATTTTATATCTAATAGTCATAAGCTGTGAGATATTTTAGAGACCACACTCTCCAAATAGCATTTGTCACTGACAGTTTCAGCTGTCAAGCAGGATAGAAATAAAATTGAGTGGGACAAATCCTCTGTCATCAGAGAAATGGGGAAGGTAGAAAATATTTATCATTTTTTTCCACTGTCACCATGCTGTTTGGGGAAGGATGCCTTAGTAGTCCTTATGGATTCTCCAATTATTTGAAGAGCTCTAAACCTTCTCCAGATGGAGTTCCATGTGATGCTGAGTAAACAAAGTTGGCTATAGGGCTGCTGTGCTTTACAGTACTATGTAACTATGGGCCAGGTTCAATGATACGCAGGGTTGTCTGTCTTCTGCAACACTGAAGTCTATAAAGATTAGCTACTACCTCCAACAGAGGAGGGTGCTAGACCTCAATGCATGTATAGACATCCTACACAGAAATGCTGCCTGGTCTGTTCACTGGAGTCTATTGGTAATGCCTTACTAATAACCTTGTTAGAAAAATATGAATTAAAGGGGTTAATTTGCCTTAGTCACTACAAAATGTGAAACAGCATTCACTACTGCATACATACAGGCTTCAGCCTGCTTATGCTCACAGCAAACAAGATTAAGTGTTGTTAAATTTTTATGTAAAAAGTTGTAGGGCAGGGGAATCCACTCAGACTTGCAAAGCATTAAGAAAAAATTTCATGTTAACAGACAGTGTTATTCCCTTTCCTTTTAGCTTAGAGTGTTTCTGGAGAAACTGTTTTTCTTTTTGCTTTGCTTTTAGAAAAATCTTGTCTGACAGTCTTTTAGAGGGTACTGAGGATGATAACTATTGGCAGAAGACTGAAGAAGTCAGGTACTAGGGATTTGAGCTATTGTGGTTGCTTTTGTTGAAGACAAAGCAACACACACATAGAAGGAGAGAGGAGAAAAAAGAACAGTAAAGACTGAAAATGTAGTTTCTGTTTCTGGGTCATGCCGCAAATCTTACAGTTAAAGACAGGCACAGCACCTGGTCTCCTCAGCCACTGTGAAGTCTGTCAAACATCAACATGCTTAGGACTGTGCTTTTAGCTGCCTTTCTAACACGAGAAGACCTCACAGCAGTGTCACAAAAATAAATAAGAAAAGTAGCTGGAGTAGGCTAAATGGAAGGATGTGAGGGCCAAAAGAGAGACGGAAGGAGAAAAAAGTAAGTAAAAGGAAAGAAGGGGTGGTGGAGCCTCCCATTCTAGTTGATTCATAGGACTGACTTACTCGAAAGAGGCAGAAGTCTCAGTGATGCTATGTGGGTTCTTTGTTTTTAGTCTATAGTCAGCTCATCTCTCCTCAAGGAGGTGATAAAGAAGGATCCTGGTTCTGGGAGACAGTGGATATGGCAGTCTCAATAGTAAGGCTTTGCTCCCTCTGCCCACCACCCCAAAACTTTGGACTGAAAAAAGAGGTCTAGAATTAGGAGACTAGCTCTTCTTTTCATCAATTTATTTACCAGTGTGAGCTAATCTCTAGCATATCAATTTTAGTTAATTCATTCCCATTTCTATACTTTTCATTTTTCACCAGTGATGAACATAAGGTAGTTCCATATGATTTGAATGGGCTTTTTGAGTTGTACTAATTTTTTTCTCTACTATGATCTTTTGATGACATTTCTAAACAATTATATAACAAGTGAAGTTGGACTTTTGTTATTTGGACAATGCATTATGCAGCCTTTGTCTTAGGGAGCTTCATTCTATCACTTAACAATAGAGATAATTTGCATTAATATGGCACTTTCATTTGGGAGCTCTCAATACAGTTAAAAAACATTAATTAAACCATTAGCATCTCAATACCTTTCTGAGAGCAAGTTAGTGCTCCCTCTTTCTCTCTCTCTCATATGTGAAAAACCAACACTCAGGGAGATGATGTAACTTTCCCAAGATCATTCAAGATGTTGGTGGCAGAGCCCGGAGCTCTTCGCTCACCTCCTTACAATCCAAGCAATAAATTAATCTCCTTTAGGGCACTGTAACAAAGAGACAAACATTTGTAGGCAACGTGAGTAAGACTTAAGGATTTTTAAGAAAAAAAAACCAACTTCCATTTATTTTCTCCTCAGCTCAGAAGCGTAACTTTATCATCTTTCATGAGTAGGCCCTTGGTACCTCCCTTTAAAAGCCTATCTCCTTTTAAAATGACATAATCTTGTTTCATGGTTGCAATTTTAAGTAAACAAATCTAAAATATTCACAGGGAAACATAACCAGCTGCTCAGTATTTCTGTTGAAAGCTGCACTGCTGTTGTACTATATGCCATCTGAATCTATTAGCATTTTGCAAGCAAGTGTGATTCAATACCAAAAGAAAAATTTCTGTGCAGTGAGTGCTTGTATTTTTATAATTATAAAGACTTGCCACACCAACATTTTCCTTATTTCCCCCCCAACAGCTGACTAAGAGGTGGCTGGGGATCCGTGGTGGTGATCATGGGAATCCTGCTTTTAATTATGTGTCTTCCCGGAAGTTAAAACCTCTATGGATTAGACCTTTGTAAATACAGAGGTGGAGTTTGTTCCTTAATCATATGGGATGGAGTGGTTAAAACAGAAAAAAATAAGAGAGAAAAATCCTCTCAATAGTATTGAAATTGTTTGTTGTACAGCTACACTCTGAAGAGCAATAAATGACTTCACTAAAATTGATGGTAGGTATTTCAGTTAAAAAACCCAAACAAAAAAACCCAGAAAACCCTTACAATAGAAAGATCTCACAGACAACTAAATTAACCTGCCATCATTCAAGAGATGTCTCTTTCTGCACCCTGCCTCGAAATATAACATAAGAATAAGTGGGATGTATTGCTAGTTAACAAAACAGTTCTGCATTTGACAAAATTTATGCCTCTGCTCAAGAGTACCACATATTTTTCTGTAATGGCTAATGATGTCCTGCCTTCTAACCTCTAGCTGATTATTATCAGTTGGTGTCACAGGTGAATTTTGCTGAAAACGTGTTTGTTGCTCTGCTGCAGAGTCTCCGCTGCCTCTCTTGTATCTTGCATGTCTTGGAGAATGTCACCAGAGGTGCCGCAAACGCTGCTTGGTGCGACCTCCTGCCTGAGTCCGTGCGACTTCCCCGGTGAGTCAGGCTGATGAGCTGCCGGGCAGCACGGTGGATGGGGAGACATAAGACACTGATAAAGAACCGTGTTGTGAAAACAGCTGTGGGTTTTTTCCCCCTCTTTCTTCCCTGAGTGGAGTATGTGAAGAGTGCAGAAACATGTGCTGATTCACTGGGATTTGTTGTAACCGGATTGGGAGATAATGTCTACACCTGTATTAACAGTAGAGGAACATAATATGCTGTAGTACTTTCTAGAACTATTTGATGATGATATAATTTCATTGAATGGATTAAAAAAAAAAGGCACTTTCTTAGATGCTGACTTAGTGTGTAAGTCATTATGAGAGCAGCCATCTGACTGCAGCACTGCACTGAAGGCATCTTCTATACCAAGGTTCTTGCCCAGTAGCATTGAAATGATGTCAGAGGCACTCTGTTACTTTACACTGACGTCCTGGTAAGGAAGAAAGTTCTGGTGAATCTGACCCGATCTTGAGCATATCGAAAAATCTTGGGCCAAGGTGGAGGGAATTGCTGTATACCAAGGATTTGATTTATTTTATTTTATTTTATTTTATTTTATTTTATTTTATTTTATTTTTTAATGAAGAAATCATGTTTCTTTTGTGGATGATTACCTGTCACCATAATTTTTGTGTTTCACAGACTTCTGTAACTATTTATGGAATGCTGTTGTACCCATTTCAAAAACTGAGATGCTAAGAGGAGATAAAGGGCTTCATTCCCAAATGTAACTTAACTGTAAGTCCATCCTGTAGACTTTCCAGTTCAATACCCCCTCCCCATTCACCTGTTGTCACTGAAGGTGTTGTGAAAAACAGGCATCTCTATAAACTTCCCACAGTATTTAAATGCCTTTGCAGGTATTTCCAAAACTGCATAGATTTTGATTTTGGCATGTTCCTCTGCCAACTTTACTTGCAAACACTGCCAACCAGGATGTATCTCATGGATTAGTGATATAAATAAAAATGCTCTCCCTCTCTTCATAGTTCCATACATAGAAAACTAATCAAGGATTTGGGAGTAGTCTCTGTGCTGTATAAAAAGAATCAAAGATCATTCAGAGGCAAGGAGTCAGATCCACTGTGCCCTTCACCTACCTTGCAACCAGCCTGCACATGTCCCTGCAAACATGCCCCAGTTACAACCAGTTCATGCCAGAATTTGGAAATTATGCCATTTCCGCATCTCCATTTCCCATCTCAGTAGCAGCAGTCAGATTTAACATAGCAGAATTTCAAAGACTGCTGAGCAAGTCTCATTTTTGTATGGAACCTGGTGTCTCCCCCTCCCAAATGGTGGTCAAACAATAAGGATGACACTTCATTTGCCCCTGTGAGAGATGTGGGAGGTAACTGCATCCTTCCTACCTTTCCTCAGGAGCGACACAGCACCCTCCCACTTCCTCTTGTGCTCCCTCTCATGAGTAGCTTTGAAAAAAAATTAGGTGGCTTTGTATAGATGCTTGTGTAGTTTTGTATAGATGCTTTAGCTCAGAGCTGGATTCCTTGCCTTTTCAATGAGAGTATTCTCATGAGACTGAAGGTCTTGAGGCTGCCTGAATTTAGTAATGTGAAGTTTTGTGGGTACACTTTTCTTTTTAATTCTGTTTTTTCTGTACCTGCATGCATAGTGGATACATACAGGCATATATACTCAACAGTGTTAGCTGACTAATGTAACCCTGACTTCCACTTTTGGCTTTTCTTTCTATACTGACATTGCTGTTTCTGACACTACATGGGCACATCTATGTATATTTATATACAAAGAACATATGTGAAAATAAAAACTCAATATCTTGCTGAAGGGACACTATTGTAGGTAATGAACCACAGGTCGCAGAGAATCCTCTATTCTCTATGAAAATGGAATAATTGTTTGGGTAAAAAAAAAAACCAGGCAAAACTATGGTCAAATATTTGATAGAGTTTTTGGGGAAATTTTTCACAGACATGCAACACCAATGGAAACTTCTAGCTGGATCTGCCACCATTTAACCTTTTTTACTTTATTTTTCATCTGAACTGATTTTCTTCACCTTTTGTTCATTCTCTAGATGGTGCTGGAGTTTGAAACCAAACCAAGTCCCAGACTGTTGGCTTTAGTGTAACTTACTGTACGTGGAAGGTAAAGTAAACCAAATCTGTGCAAAAATCTATGCTATATTGCTATAACCAGAGCCTTTACTGGAGACTGTTATACAATAACACTTTTTACTAATGCTTGCAAAATGAATACTGCCACTTTTTATCAATATTGCTCCAGCAAAATGGATTCCGTGGACCCGTCTGTCCCAACCACTAGATTATCTATTAATTAAGTCTAATATATTTATGGAAGATGAGTAGTTTAAGACATAAGGGTGAAGTTAAGGTTAAACTTTCAACCATTACTGCTTTTCCTGTCTTGTGCAATTACTTCCTTTCAATACCGTATCTGTTCCTTCACACTCTGCTTCATACTCTGCCTTCCTGTAATGGCTTGACTGGTGATCAGAGCACAGCAGAAAGGATTTTCTCTCCTTGTCTTTGTAATCCAGGTGTAATTCTGTGGACTTGAAGTGTTACTTTATACAATCTGCTGGCTTTATGATCTAAAACCGCTGTTAGAGTTTTTTTCTCTCTTAGAAAATGGATTTAGAAATTAAGAAAATTCTTCCAATTACTCTAGAACTATTTGGTCCTCTCTGAATTCCTTCTACCTCCATGAAGTATACATTAATTTTAATTTATGTTTGCGGTCTGTATAAAAAGTATATCCTCACTATAGATGACCTAACGCTTGTATTTCTTTCTCAATGGCAATATTTTTGCCTTTATGTTAGATGGGGTGTCAATCCAGTTACCTAAGTTAAGATGACTCCTTCTAATTTCAATCTCAAAGCTGAAAAAGAAAGTTTAATGGAAAATATAATGGTGATACATAATATCCTTAGAATTCATTTATTTCATTTTAATCAGGTGCACATTATTGATAACACTGAACCGTAACTTTAGCTATTCTTCAAAGACAGGATTTTGTGTAGTAGTAGAAAGGGACTCAAAACTCTGGGTGTCTATGCTGCAACATTTTAAGAACTGTTTTATTTCACTTGTTTGCTTTCCTTTCTCACTAGCTGCCTCTCTCCATTCCTTCTGACAATTTCTGGTTCTTAAATACACTTTTGAAATAATATGAGTTGGGCAAAAAGTAATTGGTAATTCCATACATATTCTCTAGTTTAAATAAATGTCAACGCAAATGTAGAAAACTATACTGCACTGAAGCAGTTAAACAGAAGGAAGTTTGAGTGCTTTGTTTTCTTTATACCAACAATTCCACCTATATTACAGGAAGAGGAATGTCATTTGACAATTTAATATGAAGACCTATTTCATTTTGGATAATTTAAAAACAAAATTGCAGAATAACATTTGCTAACATAATCTACACAGTAAGTTTTATTTTGCATTGCAGTATGTTTTTAATAAAAATTTCAAAATTGAGATGGGAGTTGTATTGCATATCCCATTCTGCAGAATGGCATCTCAGAACATTTATTTTTAGTATGCGGTAGCTTCTGAGACTTCAGGGTTATTACTATGGTAGTATAGTTTATCAAAGAGAATATTAAAAGTAGAGGAAAGGAGAACAATCTCTGTGCTGTAGGAACACAGAATCATATGGTTTGGTTTAGAGAAACGTGTTAAATGCTGACATTCTAGCAGTAATGGAGTTTAACAGCCATCATAGTGAGTCAGTGCTCAGTAAATTGAAACGATGAGAAATACAGCTAAAAACCTATGACCTACATTTCTAGTGACTGGTGATTTGGAGCCCTGAGTCTTTGCATATTCAAGACGATGCACAGTGAAGGGGACTAGGTCTTTAAAAGCAAGATCTCTGGAACACCGCCAAAACTGAGATACTCAAAATCAAGACTCATTTTTGAAAAAGTGTATCACACTCTCATGTCTGATTAGGAAGTAGTGAGGAAATCATATCATTAGAATGCATACACTGCTACTTTTACTGAACTCTTTGACCTCATACAGTTAATTCATTTGTGTGGCAAAGTCTTACAATGTTGATGAAAGAAACATTAAAATAGCTTTTGATCAATATCCATTGAGCTATATGAATTTACATCAATTGGGAATTTGGCCATCAATCTCCATGAAACCTGGAACATTCACTGTAATGTATTACCTGCCTTTAACTTGTGTATGTATATCATATATTTATATATACATATGTATGTGTAAACTTTATAATCATCTTGTTAACAGGCTTGCAAAACAGTCACGCTGATGCAAAGGAGTATTTCATAGCAGGGGTTAAGTTCCAATCCATGCAATGAGTCAGCAGTAAGCCTAGTTTACCATCTGAGAAAGGCCATCCCTACCCATGAAGATATTTCTGCTAGAGGATAAGTAAAGCTTCAAACTCAGTTTTGTTCTAACGCACACAAAAATGTGTGTCCATGGACATAAAATGTAATGCTGTACAGGCACATCATGCATAAATTGAATGTAGTGAAAAATGAGGTAAACTTACGTATTAGAAAGGAAGGGTAACAGCAAACAGAAGAATACATTTTAAACCAGTTAGACCTTCAGGCTTGCTCACGTGACTGGACGGTTGTAGTAGTTCACTAGTATATTACTGTCTGTCCCCACGTTGCCCATATACACACCATCCAACTGGATGTTATCATCTTGGCAAAAACATAACATCTGACTGCATACACGTTTCTTGACCATTTTAAGGGGATCTTAAACAGTGGCATAGAGCTAGAGGGTGAAGAAGGTAGTTACCATGTGTTGGCTGAACAGACAGAAACTTGCTAAAATAACAATTACTCTTTGTGTGTGTGTGTGTGTGTGTGCGCGCGCATGCATTCCCATAACAAAGACTGAGTTGTATGAGTTTTAGACTGTCCATCACTAGTTTAAGGAAAGTTCTTTTCAAGGTTGTTGTGGTTGTCCCCAAACTGTATGTTACAGTCTTCATCATATTCATGTACCTATTGCATCTGAGCCTGGAGAAACCTGTTATGTTTAAGCTTCACTCTAAGCCCCCTGTATGATAAAGGGCAGATAGGACTTCTGTAACAACCTTAACTCATCCTTGTAATGGACACATAAAATAACCATGTCATTTTGAGTAGTAATTTCTGTGTTTGTGATCCTAATTTGGATACTTTTTTAAAAACACCAACCTGTTTCATTATTTCTCTCTCTCCTACAACATTCAGACACGTGTCTTCTCCTCACTTCTGAACTGTGGAATGTTTTCTAGTAAAGCACAGTGACCTCAAAATTCTGAGTGCTGGTGGGATGACTGCAGAGATCTTCCCTTTGCTTTGGATTTCTGTCTCTCCTCTCTCATGTGAATTGCATGGTCATTCATTTAAGGGTTTCTACTGTGTTGAGCTCTGTCCTTTTCCTTTTTTCTGTTGTGATCACTGATTCTATATTTGATGGCTCTGCTTTGTTTCCTCACATCTCTTGGGAGAGATCCTTCTTGTAGGAGGTCTTGATTAAGGCCCCCTAGCCATCTGGTTGTTTTGATTTCTGTTCCTTTTCCCAGTGTACATCAAAGTTCTTTGATGAAATGAGCCTTATGATTGCAGAACCTAAATATTTGGAAAAGATATGAAATATAAGGATATTTATTGCCATTAGTGAAATGAGCAGCTTAATTTCTAAATCATCCATGTATAGGAATGAGCAACTTGAATTTGTGCAATAGCCTTACGATTATGATCGGTGCATACTGATTGGGTCTTATTATTTGTGATTTTAAATTTGATTTAACTGCCTTTTTCCCATGTGGCTTGTACTCATGAAATCACAAAAAAATAGAAATAACATTGTTTTCTGTGCCTTTTTCCACCATGAGGTGTTTAAATTTTTTTAAAATTAAAGTTTGGCTTTATAACACGGGATAATTCTGTGTTTCCTGGAGGGTTGGGGTTTTTTAAATTTTGTTTTGTTTTGTTTTTTAAATTGTTGAAGTTTCTGGTTTTGAATTTGACTTAACTTTATTTTAACATATTTTTGTTTTTTTTTTTAGTATTTCTCTGTTCCTTAAAAACACCCAGATATCAATTTTCTCAGTAGCAGCCAATTAAAAGGTCAGGTGTGATAAAATGATATGGTGAAGTCAAGCAACATCAGAATATGTAAAATACGTATTTATCTCTTTACATCCTGACTTTAAATGACTAACAGCTTAACTTGTCTTCTTCCATAGGTTAATGAGTACCAATTAATGCTAACTGATGACCCTTAAAAAGATATTCTGTATCTTCTAAAAACAGCTTTAATGCCAACTAATCATTACATATTGGTTACTGTTTATTTCAATTATATAACTGAGCTAGAAAAGAAAGGCTGAGTATTCATACCTCTGGGCTATTCAGTACTTCATGCTTAAATCTTTGGTTTAAAAGAAAGTTGAACTGGACCAAGAAATAAATAAATAATAATAAAAAAAAAAAGGTAAGATGAAGTAAATTTATAATAATAGGTGGTAGCTGTTGTTGTAGAATCTATTTAGTGTTGCAGTGAATTCCTGAAAGCTATTAACCCAACCTTAGTGTAAATAAGTTTCCCTTTTCAACTTCTTTGCATATTAGTGATCTGAAATGCACCATACAGTGTCTATGTTATATTTTACGAGTCATCTTCAGGTGATTCTCCTTCAGTTGTTCAGGCCCTTGTCAAAACTAATTATCTGCTTTTTTTCTCAAGATGTCTAGTCTCTGTGGGAGTAAGGTATCCTCGAGCACAGTACCACATCCCAAGGCTGACTATGATCATGAATGATGGTGCTGAGTAATTTTCTTTCCTTTCTTGTTGGGTGGAGGTGAAAGAGCCTAATATAGGTTTCCAGTTACCCTAAAATTGCTAGTGCTGTATTCTTCCAGTGCAGGTGTGACTTTGCCTCCAGCTAAATTGAAATGTGAGTGCCTTGGAGAGAAGCGCTGTGGTAGAAAGGGAGAGCAAGAGTTAGAGTTTTTTGCTCAGTGCTGTCGTTTGTTCACCATATCACCTTGAGCAAGTCACTTAAGCTGCCCTCTGCTTCATGTGACTTATCTGATCAGTTGGTCAGATCCTCAGTAGGTATAAATCTTGCTTAGCTCACTGTGCTATCCCTGTGGTCACATACAAAAAAGCCCATGGGAGTCTTAATTTCTTTTCCTTAATTTCTTTTTTTCCAAGCAAAAGGCACAATAGATTGTCTTCTGGCTCACCTTGCCCATTGTATGCCAGAGCAAAGCTGAATGACAGAGGGAAATGAGTTGGAGCTCTTGCTTGTTTCTGACATGTAGAGCAAAGAGTTCCTTCCTACACAGGACTGATCAGAGACTCCCTGGAGATGAACAACCATTCTTCATGGCAATTCTCAGCTTTAGCCTGTTGTTAGTCCTTCTATTCGTTTACATGCTGTTAAACAAAACTGTTGTTGATAGAGCATTAGAGAACCCAGGAAACTGAAGTAGTCTTTCACTGCTAGGTTATCAGTGTAAATCTGGCTGATTAAATAATCCACCAGAAATTGACAATAGCTAACAGCAGTGCGGAAGGGAAGCTGCATCAAGAGTTTTCTACTACCTTTGACATGATTACCGTGACAGTTGCCCTTTAACAAGAAGCTGTTACAGGGACAAAAATCTCTTGGGTGCAGGATGTCCTCCAAGCCAGTCTTACTGCATATTTGAAGACCATGGTGCTGCAGCCAGGGAACAGATGATGCTGTTTCAATGGATGGAATTTCACTACCATCTCATTGACATGCAAGTAACATGGTGCTTACCTGCCAAAAGGCTATTGAATCTGGAATTAATTTAATGTCTCTCAACTGTGTACCATCTCTGCTTGTTAAGAAATTGAAACATTTTCTTTTTTAAATTTCTGAGAACAGAGTAAATATCATACTGCTTTCCATTATGAGCAGAATTAATCATAGATTTTAGTTGAATGCTCCATGATAGGACTTAGGCCATAAGACATGCTTTTCTGACAAACTGTGATGTCATGTTTGGATAGCAAAAGTGACAGAACAAAATAAATAAATAGATAAATAAATGCTTGTCAAACTTCTCCAAAGTAATTTCTTTTTGCGTAAAATAGGTGTAGCATACCCGATTTCACATACTTTCTTCCAGAATACATATGGAGGTCACCCAGGAATGCAAGAGTCTTCCATTCTTATTCTAGCAAATTAAAGTAAAATTCTTGCATTTGTCACTGGTCTTATTTAAGCATCAAAAGCATCTTCACTTTGAAGAATAGCATTATAAATCCCAGTGACAGTGATTTGTAGACACCTGAAAATTAGACTGAAGTTTGGAAATGGTCAAAAGATGAGCAATATGTGTAAGTCAGCTTATAGGAATAGAAATGACCTCCTTTTCCTCTTGAATCTAAACAGGCCCTTGGGAATTTTACGTTACATTGCTTCCCTTACTGGCAACAATATTGCTTCAACAGGAAGCAAATTCAGGAGGTGCCCCAGAAAATATAGGTGCCCAATTTGAAGTTATTAGGTATTTGAAGGAGTTGTGTGTTGGTTCTCTATTTAGATTATTTTTCTCCAGCCACAGTAACAGAGAAACCCAACACTAATGAAATCCATGAAAACTGCTAATTCTTAGCATCTCATGGAGCATAGCTGTAATTATTCAAGGGCATGCATTCAAAAATGGAGAAAGGTGAAATCAGCAAAGTCTGACTTTTTTGGCAGTGTTCATCTAGATCGTTCTATTCTCTGAACTGAAGCCTACAATCTTTAACAGTGCATCTCAGTAAAACACCTAATACCTATTCTTTAAATGTATTTATTGCCTCTACTGCATTATGATTGCCAGGACAATTTAAAAAGAAATCCTTATTCGATGGAATTACAGATTCTTCAATTACCTCCAGAGTTTTTATCTGATTGGCCTTCTTGAGGAATATAGCATGCCAGACAGATTGCATAGGAAGTTTTAAAAACACATTTATCCCTTAGCACCTTCATAGCATTATAAAAATAATAATAATAAAAAGTTTCACTTACTTGCATTGCATCCCCCTTAAGTATGCTTCACAAGCTTTCCTAAATTTGTTCTGGCTGCTATTACGTTGATTTCTGCATTGCCCTCTAACCCTTTCTAGCATCCAAGTGAGGTAGCTTGTTGCCTGTTGATTACGACAGTGACTTCCATTTCTCATTTCTTGTCTTGAACCAAAGGTTTCAAACTTCTTGTTGATGCTGTATGATGGCTTGTGTTGCACCCAGCTGTAGTCAGTGCTTTGACAATAATTACTGCCTATGGAAATCTCATTCCTTTTAATGTGATTAGAGCTATACCAGTTTTCAATATTTCCTAAAGTCTGCTAAGAGTGATATTGTTGGGGGGGGGAAATAGTTTAAGGTTGAGTTAGGATGCAAGAAGTAGAGAGAGTTGGAGAAATAATTCCATCAATTATTTTAATGACCTAAATCTTTAACTGAAATCTGTGGGAAAATGTGATTGTTATCTTCCAGTCTGGTGCAGTGTGACTGTTAAATTTCATGTCCACCCTTTATTTTAAGGAATGTCTTTGTTTCTCTGTTGCAGAAGTTAAAGAAACAATCAGATATATTCTTAGGGAAGAGTTTTTTTCCCAAAATATACCTTCGGTGTAATTGTTTGCTAGGTCAAAGTGACATCAATGAAGTTGTAACAGAGGGAATGACACTTCAAACAGAACCTGAAAATGTGAATTTACTTGCAGTTATGTGAGACAGCAGAGGAGTCTTTTTGACCTTAAACGTGATAATAAACAAAAAAAGCATCACAAATTAGCATCACAGATCACACACACTTGACATAGGAGAAAGACGATCTAATTGAAGATTAAATGGTTAATTTGGGTTTCTAGGATGGGAACTGAAACACAGGCAACAAATCAGTCCACTTTCATACTTGTCCACCATGCTACTCATGAGAAGGGCTGATTTGCATAAATGTTTAAGTCGTACCCTTCTCTAATTAGATGCTCATTTAACCTTGCTCACAGAATGTGAGTAGAAAGTAAAAATGGAATGCTATCCACTGAAAAATAAAATGTGGATGATGTTATAGATTGTAATTGTCTGGTTATGAGTTCCAATAATCTTCCTATCCATCCCTGCTTCTGGGGAATGTTATTCTACAAACGCTCCAGTCAGGTATAGCAATGATCAAGTTGCTTGCAGGTGGCTACTCTTCTCCCTCTGCTCAAAGTAGTTTCAAACCCAGAGAGTTCCCATTTTACCATCTTACTCCTAGACTCACTGTCCCCACACTAGAGTTAACCCCTGTTCTAAGGGCAGCATACCCATAACAATTCCTCTGTCTCATACTGAGGTTTGTTATAATTATTTAGTCAAATCTTACCCAAATCTAGATTCCACACGGACTATCCTCTTTTTCATAATACCTCTTTTTTCCCCGTAAGCCCTTTGGCAAGGTGTCATCAGGTTCCTTGTGCTTTTAAAGTCTGTGGCCTGATAGGATCCCATCTGGCTAAGCCCTCTAGCTCCTCCTGCAATAAAAAACCTCTGAGTGTGGTGATGCACAGCAAGATTGGATTTGCAGTTTCAGTCTAGAAGATTAGTGAGTAATATTTATACTACAGTTACCCTAGTCATTTTGCGAGCTGTTCCAACACCTTCTTTGGAGAGACTGCAGTTCTGCAAATACTGCCACTGTCCCATGGAAGATATTAGGGGGCTGGGGTCTGTGCTGGCATCGTGGAAGTGTGCTCATTTACCTTGGCTGAACAGTTAGCCCATGGGTGAAATTCTGGCAAACAAGCAGCGGATTTTCTTTATAAAAGCCTTCCCTGTCCACTTGGTAGGAAAATCCAGTATAGCCATACTCTGAATTAATTTGTTTCTGTGTAAATCTGGAGTCAATTCTGAAGATGTCAGTAAAGTTGCCGTGTATTAACGTCAGTGTTACACTGATGAGGATACAGCCTGCTGTCTGTCTTGGTGATATGTCTGGTCTGTCACCAGTCATGTGCATTTTTGGCTGATGGGATTGCCCTTTTCCCAACTGTTTCCTTGACAGGTGGATTCCATAGTTACTTTGAAGTACCCCAAATCCCAGTGGATAGAATAATCAGTCTGATCATTGCAACAAGCTTCCCATTGACTGCTGGACCAGCCTGTGTTTAAGCTGCCATCCATCTCCTAGGCCTTTCTTGCTGCCAGCATGTCAGCTGACATTATCCCTCCTACTCAACTGAACTAATCTGGACAACGCTGGCCTCCTGCCAGCTTGGCACTTCATCATTAACTCTCCTCCTAGAATCTCATTCTTTGTCGATATCCATTTTATTATGCCTCAGCCATTTTCATTTTAAACTCTTCAATCTTCTAAGCAATAACCTTTTTAATCTATGTGCTATAAGGTTTTCTTAAGAATTTATGATTTTTCCATTCCTCTCTCCCTTCCTAGTTGTGAATTGCCATATTAGCCTGCTTATAGGAATAGTTTGCAAATACTCTCTGGAAGGTCCTTATCTTGGACACCTTCCTCTTCTAGAGAAAAAAAAAAAACGACTCAACCTTTAATGAACTTGCTGCTAAAGTAGATTAGCCATTTTCTGTTGGCAAGATTGATGATGCTATCAACGTTATTAAGTCACTAGGTATGAATTCCTCATTGTGTAAACCCGAAGTAATAAGCACTATTAAAGCTCCAGGCCATCCATCTCAGTGTTGGCTTTCCAACACTTTTTTTAGTGTTCTTTCCTAAATGAAAAATAAATAATAATTTTTTTTTAAAAAAAGAGGAAGAGGAGAGGCTGCTAGTTTCAAACTGTGAGGCTGCTGACTTAATTTTTACCAGCTTTGGTTGTTTGGTTTGGTTTGGAGAATCTAGAATTGCAAACTGCCCTGGGTTGTAGCTGTGTTTCGGGATTTTTGAAACAGAATATTGTGTTATGGGTTATTGTGTTTTTCTGCATTCCTCCTTGGCTGAGTGTTGTTTGGCTGGCTACCAGTGAAAGAGGATTCTGGAAGCAGACTGCAAGGAAAAGATAGCCAAAATGAGTTGACTTTTGAGGAATAATTCATGGGAAGGGGTCAAAGAACTTGGGAGGATTGTTTCATCTTTTGTTGATACTAAGAGGAACATATTATAGGTACCAACAGCTCAGTCTCCGGTTCTCTGTGCCCCCAAACTGTGTCTGTCACACCAGCAACAGTGACCACTATTCTAAACTCGGACACCCAGTTCTTTTCTTATGAAATTAATGCAAAGGTCCATAATAACAGTGATTCTTTCAATAATATCAAGAACTTTTGAGGGTGATATTTTGAGTCCCTACCTGGATGGATGAGAAAAGATTTAACATCTTCAGGGCCCCAAGTGTCCTTGGCAAAAGCAGGAAGGTGGAAATAAAGATGAAGTGAGGAGGTTCATGGGCCACAAATATAAAGAAGTTGAAAGTATATTCATTTTTTGTCAGTTGGTTTATTTAATCTCTCACTTTTTGATGGATATGTTCAAGTGCTCTTTCGATTATTTGATAGAGACGAGATGCAGTTGAGTTTTCCAAGGCAGATAAGATGATTCATTGTTCCACTTCCTTGGAATTGAGTGGGTTTCTTTTCCTTTTACAAGAAGGTATTAAGTCAGGTTTCTAAAATGTCTTACTCCTTTAAGAGAATACTTCTTACTGAAATATTGAAAATCAAGAGGCACTTGCTCCCCTGTCACTCTGAGATATCTTTTGTATTAGAAAAAAAGATCGATACATGTGTGACCAAATAATGTCAGCCCTAATGCAGCTGCACTGAGATGCATGGAATGAAAAGATTCCCTTCCTGAACCCCCAGTGTTCCCAGGCTAGAAGGGTGTGTTACTGGGTCTGTCCATGCTTTGTGCTTCAGGGCTGTTGGCTGTATGCCTCAGAAGAGGGAGCCAGAGTTGACAAAAAGTCTGAACATTTCGGAAGGGCTGGAGAACATCCAAGAGTATCCATGACCCTTTGACTGAGCACTAAACAACTCTGTACAAGGAAGTGAAAGAATAGATGTTGCATTATTTTGGCAACCAGTGCAGAGCTGCTTGTGCCTATGAGCATTTATAGGGTCACCATGACTTCTCCTGGTCTAAACAGAACTTAGATCTTGATGAAACACTTTTCTTCATTCCTGCCTCATCTGGAGATTTTCAGGGATTTTTAATTTTGACTTCTGATATGCATTTCTAGTTCAGGAAGATGAACTTTTGGAGGCTTTCCTGAATTTTGAAGGTGCGATTGTGAACTTCAAATTAGCTTTCATGCCATTTAGCTGTGGGCATAAATGAGAGGATTTAGCCAAGTAATGACCTAATCAACAAGAAAGTGAGAGGCTAAATCTGATTTTCCACCTTTCCATATCTGTATCTAAAATACTAGATTGCCAACTGAGGTGACCTATTTACCAATTCAGCCACTATTTTTGGCATGCTTTTCTTCCTTTGCTATAGATAAAGAAAGAGTGTAAGAAAAAAGTTTCCTTATTAACATTCAGATCAGCTACAGTATTCTGCTCTTCACTAGTAAATGTCATAATTCTCCATATCAATGTTGTGGTTAGTTAGACCTGCTGATATGGCAGTTTCTTTGTGCTTTGCTGGTGTTTGATGTTCAGAGCATGCTATAACCAGAGCCATGCAAAGTCTGAAGCAGAATTTAAATATGTGCAGTAGTCTGGCACAACCCTTGATGTGTTTTAAAGTCTATCGCCTGTGAGAATGAACTAAATGGTGACGCATTTGCTGGCAGTTGGGACAACAGATTCTGTATATGACAAAACAGAAGAGGTTTCTGTGAAAGTTCTTACTCAAATTAATTCAGTGTGGTCTATACCAGTTAGCAAAAGCAAAAAACTACTTTTATGTAAAACCCCAAAGAGTTTTTTTATCTTAACTAGAAGACTAGCGCTGTGTTTTAAAGCCCTACGTAGAAACAATGAAAGCTGTGATAACCGCAGCACTCCTTTGTCAACACCACTGTTGGAAGAAGGTTTATCCTTCTTCCCTTCATACCATTCAGAACATTACAGAAAACAAGCTCTGGGGGCATTAAAGGTTTTCCTGGGATGGCATTTTGCACGCTATCTAGGCATTTCTAGAAAAGTGGAGGATGTACCATGTGGAAATGAAGGTAAGCAAACATAAACTAATATAGGGTTTTTTTGCAGAACATCCCATAGCAATACTTCCCTTAACTAATCATTTTTCAGATTACTCCTGAAGAACAGGGACAGACACCCCTGTGAGGAAACCAGCTTCCCTAACCTTCTTTTCCCCTTTCAACTCAAATCTCAAAATATTCTGCAAAATGTGAAGTAAGCTCTGGGTTAACCTCAGGAATGCACAACATTTCTTCTTCAGATCACAGCAAACTTGTTATCAACAAGAAGCAGGCTAACACAAATCTTCTGTTAGCCTGTAAGCCTAATTCACAGGAACAGAACCATACTTCTGTAAGGACTTAATGACAAGCCATGTAGCCAAAAGCAAAGTCTCAATTAGTAAAAAACTATGTGAAATATAGACGTTAGAGCATCACCTGTTCCTCAGAAAACAGCATTAAAATTGTTACCGAGTTCTGCCAACTTCTATCTGACAGTTTAGGCAGGGTAAAATATTGTGGTCTTAGGAAATCTTGACACAAGCTGGAAATCAGACCTTTGGCACTAGCAGGCAGTCCTGAAAATCTGTGTGGGAGGAATGCTGCTAATGCAAAGGAAGAATTGAGGGAATGCATAGTAATAGATGAAAGGGACTCAACCAAGAAAACCATCACAACAAATAGGCTGCACATGGAGAAAATATTAGGAAGCTGTTATAACCAAAGCACAATTTTAAATCCCAAATATCAGAATGAAATGTCCAGGGAAATTGAATTCTCTACCATTACTTTAGTCATGGTGTAAGGCAGTGGTGCACAGCTGTTCTATGTTCAAACCTCTCTGCACCTCTCTGAGTCCTGCTGAGGCAGCGTTAGGGCCACAGAGGCCTATCTCATTCCTTGCTTCACCATTAAAATAACATTGACAGTTTCAGAATTAGGACCTAATGTTTTAATAATTGCTTGGTTTTTCTCTTTATTCTGATAATAAAATCACTGTCTTGCTGGCTAGTGATTCTATGAAGATTTTTGTTAATACATTGGGAAAAAAACCCTAACAAACAAATATATTACTCCTTCAAAGAATGGTCTAGTCAAGCTTTTCTTTTTCCTACACTTTCCACCACATTTCTCCCATACTAGCTTTTGTACAGCTAACCTCATCTTGAGAGCTGCGTTATGAAAGTGTTCCTATCAAGACTCAAAGTAGGTATTGTCTCTGTTATATATATAATTACATACAGAAGGAACTGCTAACTCACCTTTTGAAAGCTGTGAAATACTGAAATTAACTATTAATTAACTGTGTAGCATTAGTACTGTGTGATCACGATATTAAAGACTGCATTGTAATAGCGATACTACTTTAGTTTCATGATCACATACATTTTTTGTTTTAAGCAGTCTCCACCCATCACAGCATAAGTGATCTCTAAACAAATAGGGATTCATCACTCCATCTCTCCCTCACTGCTTAACGTTTGGCCCATGGCCTCTGTATGACATGTCATTCAGACTGTCCTCTAGAGAAAAAGAAATTCATTTGTGTATGGATTGAGGGCTTCTCAACTATTAACGGACTGACTTTCATTACACACTACAAAAAGTGATTGTGACATTCCAAAAGCATGCGCAGTTCGAGATTTAAATGTTCCACTTTGGGGGGTTTCCTAATGTTAAATTCACAAGATTCAGTTGGTGGTTTGCTTTATTTCCAGAGTACTTACTGTTATGTAGCTTTTTATGTTTCACCATCCATTGACTGCTACAGCATTTTTGTGGAGCAGGTTGACAACTCAAAGGCTTACGTGGTGATGGATGGACAAACTGTCATCATTGGTGCAGCTGCGATCAAAGACATTTACCTGACATTGCTTTGGTACCAAGTGAGATAAAGCAGTGTAGAGTCCAGTTCTCCAATGTGGTGTTCAGGCGCTCTTTCTGCAGTCCTCCCTCCTTCATCATTCGCCCGCAAACTGTAGAAAACGTTAAGGGTCCTGTGTTCAAACATCTAATTTACTGCAGAGTTCTGCCTATGCCCAAGAGGCTTGTTAGGGAGTATATTCATGTCAGCAAAGCTTGCTTCCGACTAAGTAAAGAACTGGATTAGATATGAAGGTGTTTTTTATCTCATGTGTCTTCTAGAGAAGTTAATTTCATTTCCCCTCTGCAGCAGTAGGAAACTAAGGGCTTTTGAAGCAGCTTGCCTTCCAAACCAGAGGGAAAATGGATATGGCGTTCAACCCGTGACATCCAAGAGCTTGATGTTCACTTTGCTTTTTTCTCTCTACACTTTGATTTATTCAAGAAATCTAAGGACACTTTAGCTTTAGCCTCCACTACTGCCCTGCATGGATCCGGGTCACATAGTGTGGAAACAGCTGTATAAATGAAGGGTATCAGCCTGCACATGACTGCTGCTGCCCCACAGCTCACTCTCTGATTGTGACCAGTCTAAATTTGGAGAACTATTTGTGTGGAGACCGAGAAGCTCCCTAGCAAGCCTTAATTTTTAGTCAGATCAGAGAATCCAGAGCAGCTTTAACAAAGAAAATTGTTGCTTGTGATGCACACTGGCTGGTTTGCTACTGAAACAATGTCCCTTTTCTACAGCTTTGGTTTAGATGTTCCTAATTAAAATTATTAGTATGACTTTGTTTTGGGCAATCCTAGATCTATGCCTAACAAACACGACAGTTATGTTGATAAAGTCCCAATGGTGGCATTGAATAAATACATTAATTTTGCTGCCAGGAAAGTGTTAATGTAATTTTTAGTGAAACAAAGAGGGGGTTAATTAGGAACAAAGGAGATATTTATAGTTTTGTTTCCAGGCTATGATGTGTTAAACAGGCAGGAAAATAATAGTGAAAGGAAGGACCTCTGTCATGACAGATGCAACTGTAAACGAGATTCAGTGCCTTTTGCAGCAATTAGGAAATCATGTTTCAGGTACTGCTAAACATCAAACTGCAGGTGTTTGTTAACAAAATGCTAACCTCCACAGCAAAGGATTTCACACTTCTTGTTTCTTATCTCTCATTTTGGGATCAGATGAAGTAAGTGACACATTCTAGCGGTTTCCAGAGAGACAGCATTTTGCTCACAGATGAGCCTCACATTGTGTTGCTAGCACCAGAGATGCTTTGATTACGGGAGAGAGGAGATAACTTTTTTTCTCAAGTTTTCAGCCTTTACCATCAGTAATGAAGTTTTCAGAAAACACCCTCAAGTGCTTTATGATGCTGTTTTCTCATGCAGTTAATTAATAATATTTTCATTGCAGTGTTCTGTGATCATTTCTCATAAATTTCCATTAGCTAGTACTCTATTCCAATATTCAGACTAGTGGGGCTTGTCTTAGCACATAAGCTACAGTGGTTTAACTTAAATTGTTTAAAAAATTGTCCTAAGTAGGCGTTTCTATTTATGTTCATATGTTTTAACCATTCAAATCTGTGTCCAAAAGGGTTTTAGTTCCCAAACTATTTTTAACCATTACAGTGCTTCCAGCAGGATTTGAATCTCTTTTAAAAAGCAGCAGTTTAAAAGCTTTTCTTAGTTCTGCATGGTAAAAAGGATCAGCATTAATCAGTGTCTTGCCTTTTTTTAACCAGAAATAATGCAATTCTTACAACTCCTGGTTATTGTTCAATTGCTGTGGGGAAAGTAAATGTCCTTTGTAGTTAAAAAAAAAAAAAAAGAAAAGCCAAAGACCGCCCAGCAGATAAATTTCAACTGACTACAGTGGGATTTCACACATCTACCTAGTAAATTACTGTGGATAAATAATGTGCCATGATGAATCACCTGGACTTTATTAACCTATACTGAATTAGACTCCTCACACTAAAATATTTCACTGCATTATTTTATTGCCTATTACTGTCACAAAATAAACTACTGACTATGGAATGATGTACTAGGTTTGGACAGATTGACAGATCTAAATTACCTGAAAAAGGCATGTCTTCTTAGGGCATTGCAGCATTAAAGCAATTCTGATGTTCATAAAAGACAGCTGCAAATCTTAGCAAGGTTAGGGCATGGAAGAGAGACTGACAGCTGCACAGGCGATGGGGAAGGTTTCAGTCTGCTATTAAAGAAGACTTCCAGAAACCTGCTTAGATGGCTGTTTAGCTCAGAAGCTAAGAAAGCTTCAGAAGGCTTTTAAAGATGCCTTTCAGAAATCCAGCTGGAACACTCTGGAGTTATAACATTTCTTTTGCTTTCAGTGTGGCTGGTTAGAAGATTTTTTCTAAAGTTTTCTAGTTTGGGGTTTTGTTTGTTTGTTTGTTTTTCCTGGGCTCTGAGGGTGTAGTGTGGATGGAATAAACCCTTTCATGAGGTAGAGAATGGACCTTCTTTGTTCAGTCCCTGTTTCAAACCATCTGATGTCAGTATGAGAGAAATAGCAGGCTGGTGCTGGGGTTCTTCTGTCTAGACATCTTCGTGATGTTCCATGATTTGAGCCTCAGTAGTCACGACTATCTGTGTCTCAGCTATTCTGATTGTATACTGGTGTGTTCTTTAGCATATTCTGTTTATGAGATTATTATTCTGTTTATTTCTGAGACTCACTTCTGCAAACACTTAGTGAAAACATCTTAAGTTTCATACTTAAGTTCATACTTAAGTTAGACTAAGTGTTGAGCCTAAGTATCAGGACACCATAAGTAGCAGAGCTTTGGTCCTGATTACCGTAAAACCAGCTGGCCAGGGTCAGACAAAGTGTCTGTCTAGCTCAGCATCCTACATCTAGCATGGGCCAAAAGCAGGAAAGGTCAGAAAAGTAGAACAGCATGTATCATGCATCTCCCCTATCCACTGGAAGCTTAGGGAAATCCTGAATGAGACATAGCTTCTGTTGAGTGAATTAAATGCCAATGAACGTGTCCATTCTGGGTAGGCAGATTCCTGTAGATGTGGCAGTTTCTGGGATAGTCATTTGAAGGTCTCCAGGCACAGAGTTTGTCAGGGTAGGGCCTTTAGACTGGACTGCTAAACTAGTCTGTAAATCTTTGAATGCCAGAGTAGATACACGCACATTGCTGCTTCTGTAATTGGGACCACACAGGGGAAAAAGTACTAAGAAACTGATTGTTTTTCAAATTATTATGACTCAAAACAAGTTTTCTGAGAAGGTGATCAGTACTTCTGCTCTGCATGTGGAACACTGATCAAGAAGCCCAGCAATGGTTAATTATAAGCCCCGAACCAGCCTCAGTGACTTAATAATGTATGTTTTCACTTTATTACATTTTAAAGAGCTGCTCAAAATGGTTACAACTCCAGGTTTATTTTTGCATTAAAGTTAATATTTTTTAAAAAGCGAAGCACTTTAAATCTAATTCAAATTCTTTGGTTTTATGCATTGATATTGGATGGCATGATTTAAACTAAAAGCTAAAATGATAGTTCTCTCCTGATATTTTTTTTTTTTTCCAGAAAAAAAGTAATTTCTTAACCTGCTGTAATAAGAATTTTATATTTATAGAAGATATAAAATATTTTTTTAAAAAATTGGTTTCACCACAAAGTGGATTTTGTAAGATTTCTATCACCTTTATTCCTAAAGAAAATTAATTTTATTGCTAATCTGGTTTTTCATATTAGCATAGAGCAGGCTTAAGTAAAATAGCAAATAATGACTTTTTGATTTTTTTTACAAAAATACCAAGGCAACTTGCAATGCAAACAATACATTGTAAACTAAACAATGTAATGTAATGTAAACTGAACCTTTATGATCTAAAAGGAATCATTCATATCTAGAAAAGAAGCAGTCATCTCATTACCAGCCAGACTCACAGACCAGTCTGGAAAAGTTATAGCTTTATTTCAAGAAATAATCCTCCATCACTGGAGAGGTGATGCAAGAGTCCAATGGATACATTATCGTCAAGTTAACTGTAAGCAAATTGGCTGTAGATGGGGAAAACTATTTTTTGAGGAGTTGAAGACAACAATGGGTTAACAGGACTAGGCATGTATTCCTAGAACTGCTGCTCATGATGATTAAGCATGGCTATTCAGATTCTGACTGCTGAATTTCTGAATTTCCAGCTGTACTGCAAGAACAATGATCATGGAACATCAGGCATTGCCAGGTAATTTCACCAGCACAGACTATTTTATACAATGCTTACAGGGCTTGAAAGGAAATCAAGAAACCTTTACAACGTCACATTTAAAAATATGAACAGTATAATGTTATTTTTGACAATGGATTGTGGAATTTATATTCTGGGTTTTCTCAAAGATCATTGTTACTGTTTCTTAAAATGCACTGAATCTCATTAGTGGCATGATTTTCATGCTAATGTAACATAAATGCAGTCAGCACAGAACATAGACGTACAGTAAATGCACACTGCCTTAAAGCATTCTATTCAAATTTTTTTCCTGTATTATTAATTGTGAAAAGTTCTTAGCTTGCAATGTTTCCAAATGCCATGCAGCATTTAACTCTATTAGCCGCTATTCAGCAAGACACATACAAATGTACTTTACAAAAATGTTCTGCAAACAACAGCAGGGACTTGCCCAAGGATCCAGAAATACAAACATCGAATAGCACATCCTAAAATGGGAATGCCGTCCACACCCAGCAATTCAGGACACTGTAAGCAGTGGTGATATCCCATTTCTAATGGTCATAAAAAGCCCAAGCAGAGATTCTAGTAGAAATCAAAGGAAAAATTGCTAGGACCTGGAAAAGTTTATAAATTTACAGCTGTGCCTTGCAAAGGTACGTGTGTTTTATCATTGTTCATAGATTGTTCAGTCACAAAAAAGTTAATTTTAAGAGTGAGGCTTTGCTAAATTGCATCTACAGTGAACAAATGATGATGGCTTTCCTTTTACAAGGGAATAATTTTGACAGAAGTTGAAGAACACTAGGGTCAAACATGCAGATGAAAATTTAGCATGGAATATCTTTTCAGTGATTCTGACAGAGTAAGACAAAAAGAATGAGGAAATTAACACCATAAAGTGCTGCTTCATTGAAACCAGAGCAGCGCTGCAGGTGGTCCAGTCCAGCTGGCTGTTAGAAATATAGCTGGGTCCCAAAGTGTTTGTTAATCTTATCTCTCAGTCCTGCGCGGCCGTCATCAGGCTTGGCAGGTGCTTCCCACTCCTCCTCTTGCACTTGCTCCTTCTCATCACAGTCCCGTAGGCACAGCAAAGGGCTGGGTCCTGCTGGGGCAGGCAGGGGAGAAGGGGACTTCCAAGAGCAGCATATTTCATCCATGAAATAGCATTTTCCAGCAGAGAAGTACTCTGTTGGAAAATTCTCAGCCTGCTCTGACTACTAAGGATGGTGAATCCAAACACATTAAATGGTGGTACCTTCAAGTTTTACAGTTTTCAGTATGGAACTTTCTTTATCAAATGGAAAAAAAAAAATAAATTGTTGCCCAAGCCATCAAAGCTATGTTTTTATTCTGATATGAGGTGGGGCAATAGTTAGATGGAAAGAGTTTTGGCTTTTACAGGATCTGAAATATCAGGGAAATATAATTTTTTTTTTAACTTTATTTTTATTAAATGAAGTAAGTTGCCTTTCTGAAAATACTTGGACTCCTGGTGTTTTGAAGTCAAGAGGAGATAGAATGGTCACACATTTTAGTGTTAGCTTTAGGGCATGCATCAATATTAACTTAACATGTTTATGTACTTTACTTGACTGAGGATTAAGCCTGTGCTTAAATGCTTTTGCTGAACTGGACCATGAAAGAGAAGGCTTAAAAGAAGACAAGGTACCTGGGGTGTTTGAAGAGGAAAATCAAGTCTCTCTCAGAACTTAGAAATGTCATATAAATCCTCATCTCAACATCAGTGAGAAAATCCAAAAAAATGCATGTTGCAAAGCTTTGGAGTAAATAAGAAAATGAGGTTTTACTTTGAAAAATTCAAGCTGGTACTTATGCATAAGATAATCACAAATACAGATTATCAGAGTAGAAGGATTTAAAGGAACCCTATCAATTCAAAATATATTAATTTATAAAAACCCCAAACATTAAAAGTAGTATCAGATAAAATTCCCATTCTGTGATTGCTCTGCAAGTTCTTGGGGCTTTACAATCATGGTTTTCATTCTGCTATTGCAATGTGAAAGAGTTACAGAAACACAGAAAATAATGAAACTGAAGATACACAGAGTGCATGCAAATGCAGAAACAAACAAACTAGAAAGAACCAGAAATAGTTTTCCATTTTTCCAGTTATTTGTAGTTATAGCAAGCCTTGGAGTTATGCCAAACAATAATAAGCACATTATTTTCAGGCAACAGACTGACTTTTGAGTAGTGTTGCTTAAAGGCAAAAGGTGTTGATCCTCAATTAAATGAAAATTAATTTACTCTCCCTTTCCTTTTACTCTTCTATAAAGGTTGTTCAATGGCCTTAGATATTTTAATCGGAATACAAAAATTATTTCAGACCTGGAAACCAAAAGTCTTGTTGGCACTAAGAAAATACTGTTCCCATGTGAGAATTGGGTCGCTTAATTCCGGCACCTCAATATGAAATTATTTTCATCTTTAGCAGGATTGTTGAAGAAGACTACTTAAGAACCTTGCCACAGGTTGTTAAGCTATTTGTAAAGTCATCCAAGCAAGGGTGTCACAGGTCGTCAAACATGATGCTAATCATACATTTATGCCCCATGGCCAGATGGTAAACTTCACGTGATCCTACCACTTTCCAGAAACAGATCTTTAATCTTTCTCAGGCTACTGCACCTACACTGAAAACAATTTAACTTCTGCTTTAGAGAAACAGGGAAATAATGCGAAGTGAGAAAATGAAATTAGAAATAGATTCCCCCCCCCCCCCCCCGCCTAAATTTCACAATGCTTTTTGATAACTGAATATATTGCTGCACACAGAACTAGGTGACCTGTTGTGTGAGAGATTGGATCTTGAGTTTGGTGGGACTTTTTATTACTTTCATTTGACCTTTGTGCAGAAAAAGTAGAAAACATCAATTAACAGAAGTGGTATCCCCACCTATATTTTGACACATTTTTGCCAAAAGACTTAGATTTTGTTTGTGTCGCTGTTGGGAGAACTCAGAAGTTAACAAAGCTTCTGGTTTTCTGCAGTGATATAGATAAGTACAATTACATATCAAGTCTCTTGAGGCTATGCATTATATCCTCTAAATGTTTCCCAAGCCAGTTGTATTAAATGAGATGAGAAAAGAAGAGGTATGAGAAGGTTAAGCATCTGAAGAAGTATTTAAATGTGGATAAATATGTAGTATTTTTTTTTGGACTAAGCAGAGAATGGAAATAGAGATCCTGAAATGAGAAATGAATTGGTATTTTAAGAATCACAGAAAACAATGATGTGACTCAGCTGGAAACTTTAACAGGGAACCTGTTGGAAAAAAGATGGGTAGCACTATTTTGAAAAGTATTATGGCAGGATCAGTTAGTTCTTCCCCAATTTGTCTCCTGATCTCACATTGCCCTTGAGTTGCTCACAGCAGTGGCTGTTGGAATAATTGATTTTTCAGTTCACTGACTGAAAAAAATTCCATTCACATTGACCCGAAATGATTTCTTCAGGGGGGAGGTTGCTCATCCTATTAAAAACCTGAAGTCTTAAAATATTTCGTTGGGGTTAATTTGAGAAATAATTTTAAAAAAAACCTAAAGGTAAATGCTGGGGCAACTGTCAGTCTGAACCAAAAATTATTTTGTTTTGAAAATGGCAGACATAATGTTTTGACCTTTAACAAATGTTTTTCCCCAGTGAAATATGCCATATCTTCAAAACAAATCTCAAATAGTTTTGATGGTCTTTTATTGGCAAACGGATATGGTGGCCGCAGCATTTTATTCAATGTTACTCTGAGGCCGTACACAATCTTACAGCTTTTGATTCAAGCAGGGACAAGGCTGAGGGCTGAATCTGCCTTTCCTTACGCGGTGGGTTTGCAAGGCTTTTTGGTCCACGCTTTTCTGCTTTGTGAGCTCTGGGCAAAGTTTGTAGGGCAGCTGGGTTCAAACTCTAAGTGTGTATCAGGACCATATTCCCTCCTCAGAGGGAAGGTACCACAGCTGCATTTCTGGGTCCCTGAAGCAAAAAGAGCGTATTCATAGGAGTTGACCAAGATTTAGAAATAATTATCAGTGTGTCAAGGGTTAGTCCTTATTTAAATTAAGGTTAAATGTTCTTGTTTCCATTTCTTGCTACGGATGCAGATGGCAAAATTGTCATATCCCTTAGTGCCTGTAAATTGTGACTTTTCAATGGCACTGATTGGCTTGAAAGGCTTTAAATGGCCTTGTGCTAAAATAGCCTTTAAGTACGTATGCACAACTGATAAAATCAATACCAGAGAAATGTAAACAAAACCAGGGTTGCAAGGCAATCAGATGTGAATACATAGCAACCAAAATAATGCAAGCAAGTCATGCTATGAATAGCTGTCGCACATGCTGCAGTAATGCTGCGTATTTACATAGCAAAGAGAGGAGCTGATGAGGGCAGGCACATTGGGATGGAAGATCACAAACCCAGGCCCAAAGAGATGTTATCTTGACCATGAACTTTGATTGAATTTATGGTATTTTGAAGACTTTACTCTTTTTTAATAATCATAGAATCATAGAATGGATTGGATTGGAAGGGACCGTTACAGATAATCTATTTCCACTCACCCTGCCATGGGCAGGGAGGTCTCCACTAAATTAGGTTGTGCAAACCCCCATCCAACCTGTCCTTGAGCACTTCCAATGACAGGGCATCCACAACTCTGGGCAACCTGTTCCAATGTCTCACCACCCTCATTGTAAAGCATTTATTCCTTATATCTAATCTAAATCTATACTTTTTCAGTTAAAACGTTTGCCCCTTTTCCTGTCACTACAGGCCCTGGTGAAAAATCTCTATTTTTCTTACAAGCCCCTTTTAAGTATTGAAAGGCCACAATAAGGTCTCTCTGGAGCCTTCTCTTCTCCAGGCTGACAAATCCTAACTCTCTTAGCCTGTTTTCATAGGAGAGGTGTTCCATCCCTCTGATCAATTTTGTGGCCCTCTCTGGACATGCTTTAACAGGTCCATGTCTTCCTTTTCTATACTTATTTGTATAGTGGAAATGACACGTAACTAACAAACACACTACTTGTTGTAAAAGCCTGAAGAAGAGGCTGGGCCCTGATTTATCTCGCTGGGTTTACACCTTCTCAGCTAAGCAAGCTGCCAAAAAGTCCTCTTCTGCTTAACGGAGAGAGAGAAGCAATTTCAGGATGGGTTTTTGTTGCCATACTTGAGACTTTTAGTTTGGATGAGTTCATTTTCTCTCTATTATGTTTGCAGTGACTAGCTTACATGTAGGTATCAGTGTTTAGTCAGAGGAACCAGGTGCAGAACAGAAGGTCACACAGCCCCACTGGTCTGTGGCCAGAGCCTGGGTTTCCTGTCTTCCAGGTCAGTGAAGCCTTTAATACTGCACTTGCTGGGAATGCCAGTGGATAGCAGTCAGATAAATTTTCCTGCCTGCTGCCAGCACAATAAGCTGTTTCTTATCCAGCTGTGCTTTAAGGTTAGTGCTTTGCACACATCAGGCAGAAATCTTTTTGCGGGTTTGTGGGGCTGCTTGTTTCTTTCCTCTCTCTGCTGTCCTACTTGAGTGCTTGGCTTCAGCTGGACTGTGCGTCGAAAAAGAAAAAAAAGATCTTTCTGTCTCCTGTTAATGAAGAAAGCGTGGGAACATGTATGTGTCACTGGCTCTTGAATTTACAAAGAAAAATATTAGGTGAAATTGAGCTGTCTAAAATGTGTACAGATCATCCTGTTTTATAACACAACCTTTTTCAAAATGATTGAGGCAGACTATGTGGGTAATGACAATTCAGACTTGTCCCTTCTGGGAATATAATTGACGGTAAGCTCATTGCTTTGACTAGTTTATTTTTAATCTTCATGGTCATTAAAAAGTGAAATTACCTTTATAATAAACAGGATCCTTGAATAATATACACAGTCACACTGACTAAGGGCTTAGTTTTGGTTTAATCTTTAATTCAGCAGCAGACTGCTTTTCACAGTAAAACTATCAATTACAAAAATCATCTATATAAAAGGGCTAGTGAAGCTATCAAAGTTGTGTGGTGTTCTTACGATGAAGATAGCAGACAAGTCAGAATACACTCTGGAGAAAGTGAAAATCTCTTCTGTTTTGCTTACTTTTGTGTCCAAGAAATTCTTGACACCTGCTTTCCATCTATTTTAGGTTTCTGCAAGGCAGTCGTCACCATAATATCTAAGTGAAGCGAAGAGAATTAAAACCGGCATAAAATGGAAAAAGTTACTATTAAGGCAACTGGCCTGCAATTCAGGACATTTGGGTTCAATTACCAGCTCTGTCCCTGTCTTCCTGTGTGATCTTGGGCAAGTCCTTTTCTTTGTATTGCTGTTCCCTATATGTACAATGCGCTTAACGGCACTTCCTTTCTCCCACTCATCACTGCTCTTGCTGGAATGAAGCTTGTGGGGATGGGGCCAGTCTTTCTTTCACCAAGCAGTCTAGAAAGTCCAGTCTCAAGTGTACACATCCTCTCTTAGCTGTATGTAATTTAGCTGCAGCTGTGAATTTCTTGATTACCACGGTATCAGGATACCTATAGACTAGTCAGTAGGCAATGTATTATAACACAGTTTTTAATAAGCTTAAAGATTCTGCTAGAAGGCTTTTTAAATGACCATTCATGATTAAAGATAAGAAGCATGATGACTAATGTGCACACGGGCTGTGATGAAGTACAGATGATGCTTCTGTATTTTCATATTCATATGTTCATATACACATGAATATATAGATATTTATGAAAGTAAAAGCTCTTTCCTGAACAGGTACTTGAGAGTAAAAGCTCTATCTGAGATGAGGAGGGGAAAATGAATTACAATGTCCTGGGCAGATGGTAAGAAAGATTTAATGGAAAAGTTGATGAATTACTCTTTTTCTTTAACCTGAATTAGTATGTGTTTTCAGGGAGCCTGCTAGTGCCAGAGTAAATGTGAGTTGTTCTGGGCTCTGAAGAAACAAAATACCCTGTTCCTTGTCCTTTTTTCCTTGCCCTTAAAGGCACCCATTTCTCCCTGTATTTAATGATGGGAAATAATAGATGTACCTGCAAAGGATCAGTGCAACTGAAAGAGGCAGAAAGGCAAAGAGTGTGGAGGCTGGTGACGTAAAAGGTCACCTGCAATTGCTGCATTTCCCTTTGGGCAGCCTCGGCTACTCCTCTAGAAACTGGCTTCAACCACACCATCTCAGCTAGGTTTGTTGTAGTGTCCCAAGTTGTTCTTATGGGTTTCCAGAAGTGCTGGCCTTCCCTCACCATTTAAAGGGTGATCATCACAAGCAGAACATGATGATTTGGAGAGAGGGGGTGTGGGTTGCCCTGCAGGTGCAGTCAGCAGTGTGGCAGTGCAAAGTGTCCTCTTCCTGACAGCACCAGGCTGAAGAAGGAGTTCCAATAGGGTCTGCAATCCACTGGCATGTATTGCTTGTGGAGTGAGAGTAACTGTGAATCTGCACTTGTGTCCTGGTTTCAGCTGGGATAAAGTTAATTGTCTTCCCAGTAGCTGGTACAGTGCTATGTTTTGAGTTCAGTATGGGAAGAATGTTGATAACACACTGATGTTTTCAGTTGTTGCTAAGTAGTGTTTAGACTAAAGTCAAGGATTTTTCAGCTTCTCATGCCCAGCCAGCGAGAAAGCTGGAGGGGCACAAGAAGTTGGCACAGGACAAAGCCAGGGCAGCTGACCCAAACTGGCCAACGGTGAATTCCATACTGTGGGATGTCCCATCTAGTATAGGAACTGGGGGGGAGTGGGGGCGGGGGGAATCACCGCTTGGGGACTAGCTGGATTTCGATCAGCGGGTGGTGAGCAATCGCACTCCGCATCATTTGTACATTCCAATCCTTTTATTATTGCTGTTGTCATTTTATTGGTGTTGTCATTATCATTATTAGTTTCTTCTTTTCTGTTCTATTATACCGTCCTTATCCCAGCCCACGAGTTTTACTTATTTTCCTGATTTTCTCCCCCATCCCGCTGCGGGGGGTGGGGGTGGGGAGTGAGCGAGCAGCTGTGTGGTGCTTAGTTGCTGGCTGGGGTTAAATCACGACAACTTGTTTTGCGCCTTCTTCCACAGTAATACAAAAGGCATTGGTTCTTCTGGGGCTGGTACTCTAACGTACCACACAGGAAGAACTCTAGCCAGAGAAAAAATAAAGACCAGATCTTCAGAAATTGCCCATTTGACAGAAGAACAAATTGACCATAACACATGCCCGCCAAGGAGAGTCACCTTCAGTGTTCCATGGTCCTGGAGAGCAGCAAGCTATGGGAATACACAATGCTTGTATGCCAGTGTGCTTGGTTCCCTTAATTCATACTGCATTTGCACTGGGAAGCTTCCCTGTCCTGCACACCCACCACTTAAAGATCAGGCTGTAGAAGTGCACATTTGTCAGCTGCGGAGGCTGTCTCCGTCATGGGCCAGTACTGCAGGGTGCTAGACTCTGAAATGCACAGAGCAGGGCCAGCATATGGAGGAGGTATTGATGTTTTCCAGTTTCTGAGTCCCACGGGACTCTGAACTCAGCATAAGCCAGAAACCACTGCCTCCTGGAGAGGCTGAGCACTGCTGACAGATGGCATTTTGCCTGCTATAAAGGTAGCATCTCTTGGCTCTTGCTCTGTTTATACTTATGTGCTTAACTTCTAAGCTGGAAAGTAAAATATCATTTGACATGCTGCCTTTGAAAGACTCCAGACACCAAGTCTACTTCAGTATTTGTTGGAGCAGCCGGGATAGCAGCCGTCTTTCAAGTCCGTAATATGAGTTCATTCTCCAAGGAAGAACACTTCCTTTGCGACTGGTAGCATGATTCTCCAGAGGAATGACAGCACCATTCATATAATCCTGACCTCTCAGCCTTCCTTCCAGCATTGGAGATCGGTGAAGATGATAAGGTTTTATCTCTAATGCCTTGGGAAAGTAGTGCAAGAAGAGTTAGGAAGAGGAAGCAGAGCTTGTGTCCTAACATCCTTTAGGACTCTGTGTGACTGCAGTGGCTGACAGCTGTTCAACAAAATTGATTAAAGTAAATGACATTACAGTTCACCTCCAAGATAAGCCAAAATATTAACCCTCAAGGATACTTAGCTAAGACAGTTTAAAGGCTAAATACCTTAAAGAACCTTGACTTAATGCAGAAGTTGAATGCGCTGCATCAGATGAGCTATTTGAGAAAATTGCCAACTCTGAACCTAACACAAAAGCAATCCACTGTGTCCTTTCCAGTCCCGGAAGAGCGAACTCCACTCTACTATTTTCTCTGCTTGGATCTGCAAGCTTGTCCTCTGCAAATGCTGGACAAATTTCTCAAACCTGTCTGTCATTCTCCACCACAAGCCCAGATTCCCTAATGTGATAACTTGAATATGAAGAGGACCTCAAGTAAATTCTATTGAAATCAATCAAGGAAAATAAATGCAGACATCTGCTGTTTGCTTTGGTACTGTTTAGGTGTTTTCCCTTGGTCTGCATAAAAATGCTTACGTAGCTTGAATAAATGCCAACCCAATGTTTCAGCATCTGATCAGCTAAATAGCCATGTGAACAATGGCAGTGAGAAGGTACATGAGAAGGTGAAGGTATCACAGGATATGGATTAGGTGGCTACTGTTCCTCATTCAAAAATTGCTGATTAGTGACCTCCTTTAAAATCTGATTAGAAGGGAACATTGTTTTCATTCATTTAAGTAGGGGCCGGTCACCTTTTATGCTTCAAAATATATGAGACAGCATTTATAGTAGTGTGACTCTCACGGGGATGAAAAAAAAATTAATGAATGGCTTTGGAAAAATAATACTTAGACCATCCTTTAAGCAGTGAACACATTCTCCTTTACTTTTCCTTGGTCCTGAAACTCCTTGCATTATAATAGTAGGTCAAATTCCTTCATGGTGAAACTTCGTTGGTCTTGAGAGACTTTACAGCAGACAATTGTCCGGCACAGTATTAAATATCCACCTTCTCATACCCAAACACACAACCTCAATGCTAAAAGGTAGCCATGATAGCAAAGAATCCACAGTGCAATTTTGCACTTAGAGGGGAAATGCTGGTCCTCTCCAAGGCTGCAGCAGGCAGTGGCTGTCTGCCATGCACTGTTGTTCAGGCTTTGGGTTCTTATTATCCCAAAGCAGCTGGACCTGATGACCCACCTCACTGGTGCTTTTAATAGGTTCAAAATTTGGATCTGTAGTCTTGCTTCGCTGCTGCCTCACACTGGCGATACCCAAAGGGCACAAATGCTGAATGCTGTCACAATGAAGCTCCCTAAATGCCTAAAGGTCTGAGCTAGATTCCTAAATTGTCTAGCTTTCCTCTATGACTGATTTGTCAGCATGCTCCAGTGCTGATTATTGTACTGGGCTTCACATGGAGCATCTCTGGAAATGCTGACATATCTCTGTCTCTATCTCATTCCTGTTTTAATCATTCACCTACTAATTATAACATAGACTTTATGGTGCTGATGGGAAGGGTTTAACTTTCCTCATCTTTCTGAAGTGATTTGAACCTGGGATTAACTACTGTGGGCAGACTGAAGATGTTCTCATTCCTTCTGTTAAAGCTTCTGTTTTATGTGGAATAAACAAATGTGCATCATGCCAGATGATAAACATGATACAGGAGTGCTTGGGGCACCTCGGTTCTGTTCCCGCTACTCTATTTATATTCAATAAATCCCATGAAGGGATGGGATTTGAGGCATACTTCTTCTTTAGTGTTGCCTCTTAGCTGGCTGCTATCTTTGCGGTGTTTTCCCTGCTTTTATTCCTTAGGCTGTGGCTGCAAGGAATGGAAAATATGGTTTTAGAAAATGTAACATAGTATTTAAAATATCATAGCCATATGGTGCGGCACTCAACTGGTGCAAAGTAACCCTGACTGTTCCAGTGTGCTCAAGGGATTTTTGGGACAGGCAATTATGCACTAGATTTTATGCCAGCTCGGATATTATCTGACTGCTCAGTTCTGATGTTACTCTCAGTCAGGTACTTTCTCCTCTCCTGCGAGTAGCATTAACCAGCTTTGCCTACCTGCCTAATCCAGGTCAGGGTCGTGTGGCTGAGTGACCTGGGAAGTCCAGGTCTGAGGCTGGTCAGTGCAGAACTGTGGCCTTACGCTCCCCACAGGTGGGTTAGGAGCCTTCATACATGAGCCTAAATGTGGTGCAGCCCTCCCTTTTGCAGTCCTAGCCTTCAGAAAACAGTTAGGTTTCTGCAGGTTGTTTCTATTGGGAGGGAATCTTTAGGTGGGAGCCAGTATTTCTTTGATTTGATAGTGTTTATTAATAAAAAATGTACATAAAAGCCTGTCTCCCTGAATCAGTAGAAATCAAGGAGCAGAATGCTTTTTCTCTTATGATTCTCATCCTCTCTCGTTTTCCAGTCTGCATTCTCCTCACAAAGTTCTCCTGGCTTTCTTTCAGGTCAGGGTCGAACAACAACTAACTGCCTTTGACTTTCTGTTGTGCTCTGTGTCTGTGATATTTCTGTGTGTCTCTGTTTATGCTTACACATGCCTGCATATATCTCCACTGAAAAAACCAGCTATATCCATTTGCTTTCATTCGCTACTCAACCTCTCCCTGCTGACATTGCTCAGCTCCTGGTTTGACCTGCATTTGTGGTGGTGGGTCTTGTTTTTTCCTTTCAGTCAGAATAAGGAACTTATTCACTTTATACATATCATGAGGTTATCATTAGTTTCCATAAGGCTTCCATCCACAGGCCACCATCAGATGACATGTGAAAAAGGTAATTCTACCTTTTACATTACAGAGTGAACCAGATGGCCTTGGACTTGACTCTTCAGGAAACAGTAAACCTTCAAGTACTTCTTTTAAGCCAGACGCGATGTTGTCAGATAATTTCTAGTGTAACTAACTCATTTGATTTCATACGAAAGAGCCTGGGGACTTGTATGAGCTCTGTTTTCTGGTACAAATATGTTAGCAAAGAGCTGGGGAGGGGGAAAGGCAGACACATGCTGCTGGATCCTGGGTTCTCTTGGGCAGTGAAGACATCCAGTACTATGTCTACATGGACCTTCAAATTTGCTGAATCCAGATCTTCACTCCAGGATATGTGTAGCTGCATCGGTATATTGCTGGGCCTGTTCAAATATTTCCTTCTCTATGGGCTCAGACATGTCTACATCCACCCTGACAGATGTGCCCTTAGCTTGGGCGTGTCTATAGGTGTTTACGTGAAGTTTTTGTAGCTTTCCTTTCTTTTTCCTCTGTATGATTCAGAAGCTTTGGGTAGAAAGTTATGGCACTGAGTCTTGAAGTGCTAAAACTTTGACTCAGTGATGACTCAAGGTAAGGTGACACACTGTTCTCTCGGATAATGAGTACACACAGTGTAATCTCTGGGAAGAACTGTGCTGAGTTTAGCATGTCCTTCAGATGCTCTGGAAGAAGGCATGTGACAGTACAAAACAGAGATGGCAAAGCTCTTCCCGTAGGAGCTCTCCTAAAAACAAGCAAAAAAGTGTTAGGGTGGTACAGCAGTTATTAGCATTAGGTTGCTATAGCTCATCTTTTAACCTCTGTCAGGTCTAATTGTTATTGGTTAGTTATGTATGTAGCCAGGCAGCAGGTATAAATATGCAAACTTCTGGTACGTCCTCAGGTTGGTGAAAAAGTGAGTGGGTTGAATGTCTAAATTGCTTTGTATTTATTTCATCAATATTGCTACACCGGGAATCCAAAACACAGCACGACAAGTTAAAGACCTGATTTTGCCATGTAAGTCTGCTGTGATTTAGTTTGTCCCAGTATGCCCACACTACGGCACTAAGGAAACTCCTCTGCAGCAATTCGACATGTGTGCTTTGCATCCAAAATCTCCCAAGGCATGCTGGTTGGTTCCAGAGCCAGGGAAATAGCCTGGAGAAGCGGCTCTTTCCCTTGTTATGTTCTCAACCTGCCACAAGATGACAATATTTCAGAACTTGGATGGTTAATAATAACTATGAGACGGTTATATCCTTTTAGCTGACTGCCTAGGCTTGGGTGGTGTCCGTAAATGACTGTGAATTTGGAGTGCTAAATGGGATGTGATGTTATAATCGAGAGAGCGGAGATATAAAAAAGACTGTCAGCCCACTGAGGTGCTGTTCTGCTGGGTCAGCTGTCAAATGAAGACATACTAAATCCATCACTTGCCTTGTGCCAGTCATTTGGGGCAGCCTGCCATGTACCCACTCAGTCCAGCTTTCTTGCCAGAGGTCTAAATGCAAGGCTTGTTGAATTTTATCATTTGTATCTGTTTTGGAGTTGCTGAATGAAATATTGTTGTCTGACATACAATACAAAACTTAACTGGAGATCAGACAGCTGCAACATCAGCTTCACAACTCTTATTTTTATTTAAATGATAGTTCTTTCACTGTTAATATCCCTTGACTATTAAGTGACAGTTCTTGTGCTCTCTTTCAAAGAACAGATTCTGAAAGGTTGACAGCTTAGACATGGAAGATGAACGTAAAGTAGCATGTAATACACTATTTCTGCTACTTTTCACTTGGCTCTACATTACACATGCTTGATTTCTCTAATAGAGGTGGTTGTTTTTTTCCCCATTATGTTGGTGAACTTAGAAGAAAGGAGAAAACCAGGTTTGCATTTATTAAGAATTATGTTACTTGTTTTGACATAATCTGCTACATAAATAAGTTTAACAAGTATACATATTTAAGAGATCACTCACAGTCAGAAAATAAGCAGTACTGAAAAAAAGAGTCCATGAACTCTTCAGTTATGGGTATTTATATAGCTGTGTGTGTGGCTATCTTCTATGCTACTGTTTAGTTTTAGTTTCTGTTTCTAATAACAGCTTACCATCAATCTGCTATTTCTACTGATAATTTCTGAAAGGTTTGGAAGACCTGGAGCACCATTTCATCTCTATATGCCCTCATGTCTTCTTCCATAAAATGGGAACAATAATATTCTCCTCTTTTTTTTCCCCACATGGTCCTGTGATGACAGTGTGATAGCTGAATCAGGTTTGCCTAGTGATGTCGAGTTCAAACAATAAAATCAAATGATTTAGAAAAGCAAAAGGTTTTTTTGTTAGTGAGAAACAAATATAATTAAAAATATAAGGCAGAAAAAAATCTAAAATTGTTTAGGGGTTGGTTTAAAAAACTCAACTTAAACACTGCTAATAAATCCTGCATTTTTTCAATAATTTCACTGGGAAGGAGAGGGGGCATTAATCTCATATAACTTTAGATATCTAAAAGATGTTCATCTAGTCTGAGCTAGTTACCTGGCTTGCTCTGTAGTCAGCCTGTAGGTGTCTTCAAGATAATTAATCCCATCTATCTTAGGTACTGTTCTTGAACCAACACCCTGTACAACTGACATTAATTTTCCATTATCTAAAGAAACAGCCTAAAAACCTTGCTTAGACCAGGCTTATTTTTAGCCAGCCTAGGCAAACTGACTCCCTTCATGACTAAATCACCTACTTTTAGCTTTGAAAACTTGAAACACACTTTTTTTTTTTTTTTTTTTTTTTTAGAACTCAACTATACTATATGGATAAGGCCTGCCTTTAGGACAGAGAAGAAAAGCTTCAAAGAAACACAAGGGAAGGAACTATTACAGAAAGTTGCATATAAGCTGCTGCTTGATTATAGCTGCAGAAGAAAGAGTTTTTCTACCTTGTGAAAATTTCTCACAGATGAAATAAATCATATTGCTTTATATTAAGACAAAGAGTTAATTTTCAAAAAACATTCATCAAATGAAATTTCAAAAGAAATGTGTTGCTTATCTATTAAAATACTTAATTTAACTTTTTAACATTAAAAACAGTTGCAGCGGTAGGAAGCTTAATCAAACGATAACAACAATACCAAAAAATAACCCCCAAACCCCTGTTTTGAAGATGAAAACAATCTCTCCACCCCTGGGAAATATTTTTATAATTTCTAAAGTATATTTCTAGAGAGTGAAGAAAAACAATTTAAAAAATCCTAAGCCCTTCCACTGGAAAAAGTGTTGCTTTTGATGAATCAGCATCTTGAGGGGGGAGGGGGGGGTAGGGAGAAATTTCCTGACTAAAAAAGCTGCAGCTGTCTCCTTTCCAGGCATACTTGGGAAGTCTAGGTGTTGCATGAGCATTTAGGTGTTATTTTGATTGAAGCAATTTTACCCCCAGTGGGAATGCATTGAAAGAGAAGCTGATAACCTGCCTTAAGAAATCCTTGACAGCTGGTAAAGAAATTTAAGGGAACAGTGACTTCCCTCATATCTTGTTCTTAATCTCTTCTCCAAGTAGGTGCTGCTGGCTATTCGCAGGCACCTACTCTTTTTTGACCCATGACAGTAGTACTTGTGTACTGCCCTGGGCAGCAAAAAAGAAGAATTCTTTGACTTCTCCCCATCTCCCGAGGAGCCTGTGGAAAGGCCAAGGATTCCTTAGACCATAGCCCTTTCCAGAATTTGTCCCAGGATGTCTTCATTCAAGACAATTGATTTACTAATTGCTATTCTCTTTCCAAGCACCAAATTAGGACAGTCATCCCTTATGCAAAATAGAGGGATAGCATTACATTTCTCCCATCAGGAATTGTCTTGGAGCGAGATGTATTCACCTAACACAGCTTTAAATTAAAAGGTCAGACACTGTGGGCAGATAAAATCTGAGCCATAAATTTGAAAGATAGGGAAGCCAGAGCCTACAGGTATCATAAGCAGAGGTAACTCACATCAACCCAAATTCCTTCTCTTGACATGACAGAGATGATCTTAATTCTTTATAGTGTGTTGTGTCTGATGTACAGTAGAGGTTTTTTCTCATACTGATGTGCATCAACAGTGCAATGACTAGCTTCTGCAGCTGCTGTGTTTATTTCAAATATGCTTTTGGGAGGCTGCTGTATTAGAAGACCCAGGAGACTGTATCGTCTTCCAGCTTTCCCGCTGTGTGCCATGCAATGGAAGAGTGGCCATGCGACTGTGTGTCTCACCTGCCCAAATAGCAGCTCTCCCCATTTCTTCTGCGTAGAGGAATCCAGCACCTGAAATATTGGGGGGGGGGGGCAAGTCTCACAAACAGATACAAGAACAAGTGAAGAATCAACAAACACTAATTATTAATTTCTGAATGACTTGTTTAAAAACATTCAGTTCTGAGACAAAGGCAGAGGTTATTTATAAGTTATATACTTTGGCCTTTTTATAAACATTAAATTCTTATAGAATTTAATTCACTTAGATCTACTGACATCTATGTATCCATATTTGTGTGAAATTGATTCTACATAGTAACTTCCCTGTCAAGAAGCTACATAAAGTAACTAAGGTTAGCTATTTTAATTTACACCTTTGAATAGACTCCCATTAATTGATTCTCTTGCTGTACTCTTCTAAAGCTTCGACGTGCACATTAAGCCAGTTTTAACATACATCACTTACTTAATTTATTGAAGCTTATGCATGCTGCAAGTAAGTTTACAGTCTAGAAAAAAATATAAGTTGATAAGATACAGCTCTGTGAGGAGCAGCAAGATGGTGTCTTGCGCAAAGAACTCACAACCCTTCTGAATGTGACCTATTATTTTTCTTTTTTACTGCCAGGTTTATGTGGTCCTTAACTAGCTCTTTGCATGCTGCATTTCAGGATCTCTGCCATTAGATGGTAGAAATCTCTATGAATACTTCAATAGCATTGAAATTAGGTTAAAAGATGGAAAGAAAGGGTTCTGTTATGCTCATTTGTTTTAGGAGGCTGCAATTTACTTGACAGAAGATGTCACTGTAGATTTATTTCAGAAAACAGAATCAGTCCCAAAAAGGTCTTATGAAGGAAAGATCATTGACTTACATGGTCTGTGCATTTGCTTCTTGCAGCTTATGTCCCAGAACTCACAAGGAAAAACTATTTCACATGGCCAAGGACTGAAGGCCTTAAATACTAACTTAAGAATGCCTTCAATTATGGTGTGATTAATTTCCATATGTAAAGGCCAGTACTTCAGCTCTAAGAAACTATTACTCATGATATTGTGGCTTTCACCAAAAGCAACAGAAAGGCTGTCAACTTAGCGAATTGATTTTGTGGAGATATGACATCTTCCATTAGCTGAGGATTAGTCTCTGCTCTTTGTTCCTTCTGCCTGCTCTGTCAGTGCAGTTAAAGGATGCTGGTGTCTGAACACAGATGCTGTGTTTAAAGAGCAGGTATTCTCAAATCCAAAGTCAAGTGAATATTAAGGGTGGAAAATACAATGAGAAGCTCTGGAGTGATGGCTTTGGACACTGGTCTCCAAAATTTGAAGACTCTACTTTGATTTCACAAAGCATTTATCTTCTCACACAGTGGCTCGCTCTGTGTCCCTGGTATGAAGGACATGGGGACGTCATTGATTTGTCTTTCTATGAATAGTTAGGAACAATAATAGTGTGGCTAGACCTTTGCCTTGGGAGGATGAAAGCCTGATAATACCTCAGGAGAGCTCCGCTTCTTCCAAATGATGCAGAAGGCTGTGAGGCAGCAAGCAGAGCAAGTGCAAGGGAAGAGCCAGAGCAAGGGAAAGAGGTATTAATACCAACTACAAACTTGGGAGAACAAGGCAAGGAACTGCTTAAAGATGAGCAAGGTCACAATCAGAGAGTCTTATTTAACAGTGGTGGCAGAGGAAGCCAATTTAGATCATGGAAAAAGAGTCTCCAGGCAGAAGCATGGCTTTATGAGCTTCCACAGAGCTCTGCCTTAGGCCCAGACAGGTTTTTCAGATGGTGAAGAAAGAGGTTCCAGTTCTGTTTAAGGTTATGTCTAACTCCGGGTATTTCTTCTGCAAAGCACTACTGAATTTGATTGATTTTCCTGTTCAAAGTCTGTCTGGGGTTCCGTTTTCCTCGTTGTCATACATCCCACTAATTTATCAATAAACCTAATGTGCTTGTGTGGCTAATATTCTGGAAGGTGAAATGCTTAAATTATTAAGCTACTGGAGTTTTTGAGAGTAATGGTCACATTGGTGATAAGAGCTTGCATGACTTGAGCTGAGGTATTCCCTTTTCCCCTGGCAGGATTCCTCTGCCAAAGCATATGCCATGGACAGAAATGTGTAATGCAGTGGTTCTCCCTGGAAGTTTAGAGCATATGGAGTCATTGTGATGGGGCTGAACAGATTGTCCAGGAAGGGAACAGGAACAGGATCATTTGTTGTGGTCTTTGTCTGCATTTGTGTGGCACTGGTGATAGGATGGGTCTGCTACAGTTTGGCACTATTGCTTCCACTGCTTTTCGTAATCAAGTGTGTTTATAAATCATAAGATACATTTTAAACATTTCTCAATATTTTAACTTGAAAGCTGGAGGAGAAGAAGAAGACAGGAGAGGGGAGAAAGTGGGATTTCTCTTCAGAAAAAGACAGTAATATCATGGTAATCTTTTTGGGTAGCTGAAAAGGGAAGAAAAAATTTAAATACAATCTAATACATAACTGACACTTATTATGAGTCACATCTTTCATTTTAGAACCAGATTATCTCCATCCCACATAAATGTGGCTTTCCCTAACTTTCTACTGCTACAAATTATTGACTTAAAGAACGTGTATTATGACTTGTAGGAGAGTATTTTACTAGAGAAATGAGTCATTGCATATTTCATCATCCAGACATCACTATTACTTGTCCTTATGTCTCAGCATAAGTTTTCTCCTAAATCAGGCCTTAGGAAGGATTAAATCTGCTATACCTTTGTCCTGGTTTCATCTTGGACCGAGTTAATTTTCTTTCTAGTAGCTGGTACAGTGCTGCATTTTGGATTTAATGTGAGAATAATGTTGATAATATGTTGATGATTTAGTTGTTGTTAAGTAGCACTTACCCTACATCAAGGCTTTTTCAGTTTCCCATACTCTGCCAGTAAGCAGGTGCACAAGAAGCTGGGAAGAAGCACAGCCAGGACAGCTGACCCAAACTAGCCGAAGGGATATTCCATACCATAGAACATCATCTCCCGTGTATAAACTGGGGGGAGTTGGCTGGGAGGGGCTGGTCGCTGTTCAGGAGTTGGTCAGTGGGTGGTGAGCAATTGCATTGTGCATCACTTGTCTTTTCTTGGGTTTTATTTTTCTCTCTTTTTGTTATCTTCCTTTTCATTATTATTATTATTATTATTATTATTTTCAATTATTAAACTGTTCTTATCTCAACCCACAAGTTTTACTTTTTATTCCAATTCTCCTCCCCATCCCACTGGGGCGGGAAGGAGCGGGTGAGCCACTGTGTGGTGCTTAGTTGCCAGCTGGGGTTAAAGCACAACAACCTTGAAGCTGTTTATCTTGGATTTTTATAAAATGTGGTCTTCTCTTGCAGTAAAATTCAAACATAAGGTATTTCAGCTTTCAAAACCTATGCAGCTATTGGAGGGACTGTAAATAGGGAGACTGACACTTTGATTGACGAAAAAGAAGATAAAATAGAAATAAAGTCTAAAATGGGAACAAAGAAGAATGGTTCTAGCCCCAACTCAAGAATGGCACTGGGTATCTTAGGATGCTCTGTACAACATGGTTTGCTCAGACTTCAGCATTTCTAGGGCACCAGAATCTCCTGGGTACTGACTGGGGGAGATTCACCTTGGAATCTTTGTACTAACATTTCACAAGATTAAAAATCCAGACCAGATCCTAACACAAAAAGAATGTAAAGGAAGTGGAAGGCCTCCAATACACCATGATGACCATGTAGGTTGCTTCATATCCTGAAATAACCTGGAGATCTGGGCTATGAACTGCAGCGTGAACATTTTTGGCCATACTTGTGGACTCAGCTGGAAAATCAGCAGCCAAGAGGGGATCTTCTGGTTGCTGATGTTACCTTTCTATCTTTTTCTGGGCTACTAGATTAGCTCAAGAAAATGGAGAAGGGGAAAAGTTTGGGGCTTCTTTTTTTTCCATGCAGCCTAGAATAAGTACCGTATTATAGTGTTCAGTATGGAAAACAGAGCCTTAGCAAGATGCAAAAAAAATCCCTTTAAATATTAGTTTTTTAGAACCAGTGGTGTTTCGGTGCTCAGTCCATGACAGTTATAGGTAAGTACAGAAGAACATAAAAAAAGAATGCTGTAATCCAGCGAGGCTTAACAGGTTGGAATAAAATTAATCTCAAGTAATAGACACATTTCACATTTTTTTTGTGAAAAACATGAGTCTTCAGCAGCTAACTGGAAGATACTTGCTTCTACTTTCTCACTAACACCAAGTAAATTAGGAGAAACTCTGCTGAAGTCAGTAACATTAGAACGAAAGAGATCAAACTGTTTTTTAGTCTCTTTCTACAATCTACAATCTTCCCCTGTGAATATACTTGGGATAATGAAATCTGAACTAGCAAATAGTCTGTGTCTTAGCCCTAAATCTTGGTTCAAATCTAAAATTTTTGAAACCTGGTTTACCACGCCTTATTTTCAGATAAACAAACTAATGCTGCCGCAGAGACACTGCTTGCAAATGGGCCCTCCCACAAACACTTACAAACGTTTGTATATGCATCCTTTCCTTGTAACTTACAAGCATTGATTGAATTATTTCTGTCATCTGTTTAATTGGTTTTAAAAAGATGTAAGTGTATTTTGGATCTGCAGTCTGTCTGCATATGTCCTTTCATTCTGTTCTGTTGTATAGTGTTTTTATCATCTGTTTCTTGGTAGGATTGGTTTACATTTGTTTCCTGCTCTGGATTATCTTTTTTTTTCCCATTTCATTGAGCCAGATTTCCAGTTAATTCACAGTCATAGCTCATAGGCTATTCAGATGATTCTTGAGGACACATTTCACCAGTTAGAAACAGTACTTTCCATCCAGGTTGATTGAGTGCATCTGGGTCAAAGGTGAAAGAGTTGATTTATATTTTCTCCCCAAGAGCATTTATGTATTAAGATCTCCTCCTCGGCTGCTGATCCTGGGTTCCCTTACTTCAGGAGGGCTGCATTCTCTTTTTGTGACTCGGCAGACACAAAACTAGAAGTGGAAGTTTACTAAGAAGAAAAAAGAGGTGTTTGGATTTTCTCTGGATCTGATGCAAAGCCGAGTGAAATCCATGGAGAGCCTCCCATCAGTTCTCTGTCAAGTTCTACAATGACTGTGTGGTACATTCTGGTACAAACAGACAATGAAGTTCACTTTTACATTTAATGATCTGTTTTAGGACTTCATGGAGGAAGAACTAGTCCAGGAAAAATAAAAAGCTTTCCAAAAGTATCTTCAGATGAAATGCAAACCTATCTAAGGTTCAGACAATTCAGTTAACTACACTCTCCAGTTGCAGAAGAAGAGTAGAAGTGCTAAAAGTACAGTTTTGCTATACTTCTGTGCTAGTCCAAAGAGTGGGAGGAGAGTGTGGGAACTTCTCAGAGCCAGTCCTTGCAAGTTTTCTAGAAGTGAGAGATTCAGGAGCCTGGGCACTTCCCAGGCTTTGGACACTGTCCTGTTATAAATCCCGATGCTGTGGTCATTGGCAGACACAGAAAGAAATGGGTCATCAAGTGCTTGTAATTTCCAAAACAATACAGCTTCACATTATGAATCAAAAGTCTGATAAAGGTAAGTAACGTCCTGAAATGTTTATTTAGATAACAGTCCTGTGAGCAGGTCCTGAAAAGCAATCACTGTTAAAATGGTGGATTTTATTACATTCAATAAAACACTTACATGTTGCAGAAATGACATCTCAGTTTTTCAAATAGCTAGAAATTGCTGAGCTTAATGGGCACTGGAGTGATGATATAATCACAGTTTTCTCTGGTGTACAGCCCCTATCATTTATTATTTCAACTACTGTACATTGGAATCTGCTTACTCTGACAGCCCTGCCTCACCGCAGGTCAGCTTGATAGCATCAACTGGGAACGGATAATAACCAAACTGCACTGACAGCAGGCTTGGCAGAGCTAAGTTTAAAAGTAGAAATGCACTTAAAAATACATAAAGAAGGTGTGACAAAAATGAGAATTGAAGCAGTCCTCACTTGAATATTGCATGACTCCATGGATTTTTGATTTCCAGATGTTTTACCTACCAGATATTCTCCGATGGGTTTCATTAAAATTCCAAAATACGTCAGTCACTCTCAGCTGCTCAGGGACATGGTATTGATGATATGGTGTGTGGTTGTTCAGCCATTGATAGACAGTAATCTTCCTTTTTTTTTCTTTTTTTTTTTTTTAATGGAGAAGCACTGTTTGCAACCCCCAACAGCAGATCTGCGGAGGGAATTTAGCAGTTCTGACCCTCAGATGTCAAACAACATTTTAAGGGGTGTGTAAAGACAATGTAACTTGCAGGGCTAAATACAAACCGTTTGTTTGAGACTGTGGAGTTGAGCTGATGGGTGAACGTGTATATTGGAAAAGTGGTGGGCTTTTTTTGGTTTTGTTTTGTTTTGTTTTGTTTTTTTTGTTGTTTGTGGTTGTTTTTTTTTCTTTTCTCCCCCCGCCCCCGCCACCCGCCGAGGCTGTCTCTTCTGCTGTATTCATTAGACAATACGGTCAGTCACAGTCTTGCTTTTTTTCGGTTACCTTCTCTGAAGTGACCTACTTCCATCTCCCTGACAGCCTGCAGAAAACCTGCTCAGTGGACTAACGTACGCTGAGCTGGTGGTGTCCGCACGGCCGTGGCAGCGGCCGTGGCTGCTATGCCAAAGCTGCCTCAGCCCCTCTTCACTGCGCTGTGCTGCGAGCTGCGCTGGAGGCACGCTCAGCCCCGGGGAGCCAGAGGAAGACAACCCGCTCCTTCTGCAAAGCTGAGTCCCAGGAAAAAACCGCTGAACTGAAATGCCTGCTGGTGCTCACAGTCCAGCGTGGTCTTGCTGCTTTGCAGGGTTACGCTTCAGCCCGAACAGGGACCTGCAGGCTTTGAGGCAGAGGTTGTGGCGTGCAGGTGGCTCGGGAGGAAGACCGACGGTGCGCTGAGCCTGCCCGATGCCGGGCAGCCTCAGCCAAACTCTCACAGCCGTGTCCGCATAAAGCTGAGCGGTTCTTGCGGAGATGGGTGGGATCACCTCCTCTGGGACGCTGCTTGAGGGGGCCGAGCAAATACCTTCCTGGTTGGTGTTCATGAGTATAAATACTGAGCTGCCTGTATCTATTTGTGTCTATGGTCTTCCTCCACCCTAAACCTCTTCCTTTCCTTGGAAAAGTATTGTTGTTGGGTTTTGGTTTTTTTTTTTTGTTTTGTTTTTTTTTTTTAATATCTCCAGATTACTGATGGTGGGGAAGAGCTGGCTGCCAAGGGGGATCAGGGAGAGTTTAGTGGTTTTAATGGAGCTGAAATAAGAACCAGATTGAGGGCTATGAGCAGAAAATGTGTGTTGCTGTCTGTACAATAACATACCATTCAGGCAATTTTCTAAAAGGACGTTTAGATATTTGGAATCTGCTCCTGTTGTCTTATAAGGACTGTACTTTCTGCTTCTAGTCTTTATGCCAGTTTGTACCCGGTTACTTTAGTTCCCCCAGCCACGTCTAAGCATCTAAGTCACACAGTATTTATTTAATCTTTCCTCATAATTCTGTCTCTCTCAGTCCCATAAACCAGCCCAAATCAACGCAGGAATTATTAATTTTTTTTGCTTGTCCCCATTTCCCCTTTCACAGCACGTATATATTTTTGGCCATAAGGTACCCTTAATGCAAAGCCATATAGATAAGGAACTGTTTTCTCTCTACTTTGTGATTAGCTTCCTGCGTTTATTACTTGGATTACTTGGATTTTATGTCCCCCCTCTGTCATATTACATTGCAAATTAATAGGTAGTGTGTTGCTCACAATTTCTCCAAAGGACATACTGCTATTACTACTTCCCTCATTTTAATCTGATCATTGGATGCCTGTGTTTTTCACTAATTTCCCTGAGATGATCTGGCTTGCAATGTTTCAAGTTGAATTTGATTTTTGGTGGGCCTTTCACCCTGTATATTTCTGTTCTCTCTTTAACCCACTCACATACTATTTTTTTCTTCTCTTCTAGAGCCTCATCTGCTTTGTCAGAGGCATACAGACTCTGGGTTTTAGGGTTTCCAGGCTCAACTATTTTTACAATACCTGATACCCCATTCTTTTGTCTGCCTTCATTCTCCATCCACCTCCTATCTGGTCTCTCACCTTGTTTTCTTTCAGCTGATAAATCAATTTTGCCAGTGTATTTTTCTTTGTCTCCCTCTGCAAGTTTTGCCCTATCAGGTTTTTTTTGCTGAAACACAAAGCAACCTGTCTACCTACATGTCATAAATATGTGAACTTCAAGATTCCTCTTGTAATAAACAGGAACAGCCTGTTTGATATTAGTTTGCCAGAACCTGTATTTAAAAGCATCCTGAAAGGAAAAAAAAAAAAAAAAAGAAAAAAAAGTGCTATTACAATAAGCACAAACATTTTAACAAGTAAAACTGTCTCTGAAGGAGTTTGCATTCTGGCTGGGTAGAGTGAAAATGAGATATTTCTTTGATAATTACTTTCCTTTCTAAAAATGCTATTTATTCTGTTAAAGTTCACATTTAAAATAATACTATCAGTCCTTTAACCACTGATACAAAGTTTAGTCATTAAAAAACTTGAGAAAATAAAACCTATAGCAAAATAAGCACTACAGGCAAACCATTAAATATGGAAAGGAATAGAATTATTAACATTAACTTACAGGAAAAAAAAAAAAAAAGCGCCTTTAGTAAAATTCTCCAAATTGTCTTGACCTTTTTTAAAGGAAATTGTGATAGAACTTTGAGGTTTACTATCAGAATCTCTCTTCTAGCTAGCAGTAACTATCAAATAGTAGTCTGTAATCTCAGAGAGCAGACACAGGTTTTATATATTTGTTCATCTATTATTTTATGTTTGTAACTTTCAGTACAGTGCCTCGGGGTTTTTCTTGCTCCTGAAGAATGAGAACTGAACATGTAGTGAAACCTTTTGAAGGATGATTCTTCAGTAATTCATGCCACACACTTTATTTAATTTCCTTCATCAAAAAATGTTTGGAGGTTTAAGTAACAGCTCACAACTATCTATATAATGGAGAGGTGAGCAGGTCATAATTTGTACAACTCACCTGAGAATTTCAGTGAGAATGCAATTTCATAGAAATTTTGTGACCAGTTTTGAGGGGAAAAAAAAGAAAATATAAATGGGTTTCAAACTTTAGATTATGAAGAAAAGGACAATCAAACTAATCCAAGAGCAAAGCACAGTTACTATTTACAGTACAATTAAATTTATATTAATATAAATATTATAATTACACCTTACCAAATTGAAAAGGACCATCCTGCCTGAAGCTATTGGACCCATGTATGAGAGTAACTGTTGAATATGGGGCAGGCACGGATAGAGGTTTTCTATTAGAAACCAGCACCACTCTGGAGACAAGGTGGGGGGGGGGGGGGGGGGAAAGAAAGGAAAAAAAAAAGCCAAAAACAGAGCAAGCAAAGGAAAATGGAATAGACTACAAGTGATTGTACCAGGATTTTAATTAATGAGAACACAGGAGATTGCTAAAATGAGTACATTACCTAATGGTGAATTAATATTATATGCTGAAACATCCCACAAGGGAAGAATTGGATATGCTAATATTGTGTGAAAGAGATTGCCACTGGCAAATATTTCACTGTAGAGAGTTCTACATTAGGTATAAACTCAGAAAAAACCCCAACCCTCTTAATACATGTCATGAAATATTAATTGCCTAGAAGTTACTAAAGCAAGATAAAAGCTTGATTATACACCTTTGCATCCTTTTGATGGTCTTTATTGACCATTGATCCAGAATTGTTTTTAGAAATGCAGTGCATTATTGTATGAGTAGTAGAACAGACATTTTGTGGTATAAAGTTATAATTCCTAAGCAATAATATCTGAACGTGCAATTGGCCTAGGCCTAATGGGACGCTACTTAGAACATCCTAAGAGGAGGATATTTGGCCTTAGAATTTGCTTTCCTCCCCTTGGTTCAATAATACTGTCTGCCCTCTGGTAACATTCAGGCTACTCTGCAAGATGCACCTGTTATTTTTGTTAATGTGAAGGGAACAGATAGAAATGAGAGACAGTAGTGTATCTACAGTTTGATATGTCATAGTACAGCACATTTTTTGTAAAATATATATTGTTTGTTTTGGCTTGAGTAACTGAATACCTTTTTACAAATGAAAAGAAGAGGAAGGAATTTCTTAAGTTTTGCATTTAGGATTTGGATAAACTGTTACCCAAAGGAAACAGTGTCCAAGTCTTCATATTTTGGCCTATGACTGTTTCAGGTACATGGAACTGAAGAAAACGGCCAACTTTTATATTGTTCCATTAACAGCCATAAATCTTCCTGTATTTACTAAAACATTCACTGACCTCGGTAAACTCTGGTGAATGTGATTCAAGTTTCATATTTATGAGGAAATCTGAAAATAATTAATGTTTTCTTGGACTGAAGTGGTAAAAAACCAAAAACCAAACCAAAACCCCCAGCTCTATAGAAGGTGACGGCAACAAAAAAGACCCAGATTTTCAGGCTAAGCTACTCTGTATGCCTTGGAGTGGATTATTTGAATCAGACACAGATGGCAGACTGAATGTTACTAGCAAATTAACTAACCCATGTTCAGTTAAGTTTCTTAGTTCTACTGGAGCAGATGAAAATATTTTTGGTGATTGTTACCCCTTCTACTGAATGGCTTGCTCATAATATTCTCTGGCTGACCAGTTGCCAAATGAAAGATTGATTTCATACCCTTACTTCCCTTTGAATATGAACTAAATTCATTAAATTATTTGTCAATGCTTTTGTCGTAACATATGATGAAATCTGGTTTGATCTTAACATTCGAGATGTATAAAATGGCAGAGACAGGCCTTCAGCTGCTGCAAGCTGGCACAGATCCACTTATTTCAATGAAGAGTTTGCAGTTTTCAGCAGAACGCAGCTGGGCTTATAACTGGAGTTGACCTGTTCCATCTGTGGTCTGCTTCCCGGTTGCCTTACATTCAAAACCAAGAGTGCTCCTGAAGAGTTGCTCACTCTAGAAGTATCAAGTGTGTGAGTGAGAGGTTTCTCTCGTGTTTTGAGTGGGAATTTCTGACTAATGGTTTCAGCCTTGTGCTTGGCCACTCCTTTATGGCAGGCTCCTTGCTATTTGGCATATTCTCTTCCATGATAGTATTTCTTTTGTGCTACTGCAGCTGGTCTCATTCTCCTGGTTTCTTGTCATTCTCTTGAAGGTGGTATCTGGTAGTTCACTGCCGGTTACTGACCTGTTGCAGCCATCCTGTCTTCCAGGTGATGGCCTGAGTATTAACAATCAGTATAATCTTCACAGAGACTTATTAAATAATAAGTAAACCCGTTAGACAATGACTTCAAAGATCTGACTCTTAGCAGTTTACTAAGGATTTTTCTGAGCAGTAAAAATAACCACTTCTTTCTCTTTTAACTTCTTGATTAAATACACTCAAAATACCTTTTTAAATAAGTACACTTCGATGTCAAACGCAATGTTCTGCATTTCTGATTTTACACTCTGTAAAGCACAATGATGCAATGTAAGTGTGGTCAGTGCAGGAAATCTGGCACTACTAAATGGTTTCCTAGAACTGGGTATAGAATAGGACCGGATGAAAAACAAAGCAATGACATATATAAGGCTGTGATGCCTTTGGTTTGTAAGCAAGATAGAATACAGTCCTAGTGTCTCTGTTTTGTGAAATAAATGCATATAAAGTAATCCTGAATTTAACAGTCGTTGTCAGATGCGGCCGTGGCATTACCTGAGAAAGTACAGGGTAATTTCAGTTCTCTAATAGCGTTGTCTGCCAGCTGGGATTTTATTTTTCTTAGTGCTGCACCATGGCAGGAAAATGTGAACCCAAATCTGTAGCATCTAAAACTACCTCCAGGGACTCCTGTGCCAGACTGTCTGAAGCACTTCAGAAGTATCTTTTTTTAGTGCTGCAATGTTCACAGTCATTAACATAATTGGGACAAATGAAAGAGGGAAAAATGCTGAAATAACTGGATTAATTCTGCATAGAATTGTAAGAATTCATGGGAAATAAAACAGAGCAATTGTAAAGGATTTCAATAGTAACAAAGAAAAGTGAAGGTTACTGCAGTTCAGAGAAGATGAATGCCTTGGACTTAGTTTGGGAGAGACAAAAATGAAAGACAAGAGGAAGGAAGAAAGTGGGCTTGATTCTTATCTCACACTGCTCAGTCATGCTTTGACTCAGGTTTTTAAGTGCACTGTCCTTAGTAATCCTTAGCCGACTTGCCAGAATGACCATACTTTTGCCGGGGTCACACTGGCCTGCAGCTGCCCTGAAGCTGGGAAAGATGACTGAGTCACTCTGTCTTTTCCCCTACCCTTGGCCTGTGCCAGCAAAGGTTTTATCATATCCAAGCACCTGATCCTCACTGAACCCCAAATAAAGGTGTCTGTGTCACTCTGACATACAGTCATGACCTATCTGATTAACTATGTCACAGGCTAAACCAGAAGTTAACTTCTACCACCACTATATGCAACAAGGAATTTATTTAATGTCGTGATTTTTTCTTTAAATCAAAATGTTGGAGACTTTGCCTAAATAAAACGATAGTAAATGCCGTCCAGGAGCTGGATTGTCAGACACTGGCCAGCAGAAGTCCAAGTTGATCCTGTGTGACCCTTTACAGCTGGATATCATCCCATGAATCTGCAGGCAAGCTGGAATCCGAATTTGAAGTTTGCTTTCCGCTAGCTGACTGGCTGTGTGTGGTTCATTTAAACTGATCATGGAACAAATCCCAATATAAAAGATCTGTGTCTTCTCTCAAGTCTTGCCTATACTTGCGCTTCTTATAGCGTGACACAAGTGCAACTATTGTCCCCTGAGCTATCAGCATCACTAAGCATGGAAAGGTGATTGTCTCGAGTTGGACCTATTGTTTTGAGGGGTAAAGATTGTAGCTATATTGGGGGGAATGGGAGAACCCAAATTGAAAACATGCCACAGAATATCAGGAGTCTTACTCAGTGCATTGCTACAATTATCTACCTTAGATGGGAAAAGCTGTGCAAAGATGGGATTTGCATTGAATCAGATCACAGGTGGCAGTATTCTTCTGAGTTGATGTTGCCGGCTCAAATATCCTAGAATTTGGCAAACAAAAGGCTGAAAAAAATGTAGTATTTCTAAGGCGCCTAAGGATATTGACTACAGGGGGATTATTCTGGCTGTAGATTGCCATGGGGAGTGAATCAGGACCATGTGTTCCCTTACAGTTCCCCTACAGCGATGTCCCTCACCTTTTACTCCTGTCTAGATACATAATGTCACTGGCATAACTAGTCTTCCTGCAGGTGCAGCACAGGTTCACAGCTAAAATGTGTCTCGGTTTTCTGCCTGCACAGCAGCCACTCAGTCAGGTGTGCAGCTCATCACATTTGTATTCGTGGTATGGATTGTAAGCACAAAAAATGGCAGAGTAAATTGTTCAGGTGTCGCCTGTGCCCATAAAACGATGGTCACCCTTTGAAAATAAACTCATGGAAAGCAGGCTATGTATAGAAAGCTATTTCTTTGATGGATGTTAGCTGCAGGGGGAGGATAAAACAGGCCCTTACCCATAACTGCGTAGGGTAATCATTCCTGTAAGTGAAACTTACTACTGTAATCACACAAAGACTTGAACACTGTGAAGGCAAAATCAAAATGCTAGCAGACAAGTTGTCCTCCAGTTTATTAGGGTTCCTTCCCAGGAGGGCTACATTCAATTATGGTTTTCAGTGGTTTGCCAAAAGAGCTTCACAGTTAAGCCAGCTGAGTTTGCATTCAGATTTTCTACTTTAAGTTACAAATGTCTTGCTTTTCAAAGCTTTCCAGCTGACCTGAAGTGGCATGCCAACAGTACTATAGCTAATTGAATATATATCTCATTTTTCATTTTTGCAGCTTTACGGACCATTTCCTCATTAAAAAAGGTGAGTGTTTGCACAGGAGCAGACAGGAGAATTAAGCAGCAGGAAAAACTCTATGACAAGACATTGTCTCTTTCTTTTGTTTTTGAGTTCGGCAGCTGGATACTTCTGTTAACTCATATTTATCTTGTGCTAACATAATAATTGGGAAATGACTACTTTGCTTCCATAGAAGTATCCTGCAGTTAAATGCAAGAAACTCTATTTGCCTCAAGGCTGTGCTCTATTCTGTGTTTATAGTGCCATTTTTGTACATATATCCCTATAAAATTTGAAGAGATATCTGTAATGATCCTCAGTAAAGGAGAGCTCTCCAAAGACTGAGGGAGGCAAAAATTTCAGATAACCCATGATATAAAGGGACTGTGTACTAATTAATCAGTGCACGTGCCTTAGGTTCTGGCGTTCAGTGCTGTTTGAGTTCTCAATGAGGGGTGCCATTTTGCATTACACTGTTTCTTTCCGCTAAAGAAAATGATCACTTACAGACATTTAGGAAGTAAGCCTGGGATTTTTTCTTGTGCATCACAGAAGGATGCCAAATATTAGTATTATGCTCAATGTTCCTTTGCAATTCACAATTCCTTGAGCCATCCTACTCATACAAACAGCTGCAGCAAAAGTGTACATAAGGCCAGGTACACACTGGCTTTGGGCAGAGGTACTGCGTAGGCCTGAACATTAAATAAGCTTACTGAGGTAGAATGATGCTGCTGTTCAATAAAGTTTATCAAAGTAGAAAATAAGCAAAGTTTCAGCATTTTTTTCAAAATGACCCTGAATGTAAGCTAATTCCTGTACAAAACATGCAATATTTGTGTTCAGCTCTCATTTCCCCATTCTCATAGATCTCATATGCTCCAAGTGACTTTTTCAGGATTTTCTTCCTGAAAAGTTAAAACTCTTTAACAAAATAGGGTGAAAAAATTAAGTATTATTGCTGTAATTCTAAATGCTGTGTATTTAGAACTTAACTTTCTGTTGTGCTGTGTTATATAAATGCCCTAAAAGAGTCAGTGTCCCCTTTATTGAATAGCCTTGCTATATTCGCCAGGAGAAATGCTTTGATCCATGAGGAACTTGTTTTCTGACTACGGCCCCCGACTCAGTATTGACGCAGTATACAGATACCTGGAGATATTGAATGAATAGAAGCATGATCAAAGAGGAACAAATGATCTAAGACTGTCCTAAGTAGGAGATTAGGTCTTTGAAGAGACCGCGAGTGTTAAAAGGTGTGTGTGGTGTGTTCAAAAGAGCAGCTGTGCCCAGGGTCTTAGAGAGGAAAGGAAAGAGACAGTGAAACTGCTAGTTTTGATTCTGCCACTGCCTTGCATTTCTGGTCAGTGAAGCAGCTGAACAAAATAGCCTGACAGCATTCCCCGCCACAATACCCTAGACCAACTAGATGTTTCTGATTTTGATGGAAAAACCCCTCGGCCAGAGATTCCAAGCTCCTCCAGATCTAGAGCTTTGGCTCTTCCTGGCCTCAGAGCAGCTGTGACAGAGGAGCTGGGTAGGGCTGCCTAAAAGCAGGGTCATTCTTCTGCCTCACTGCACCAAGAAGCAGGGGCGACGGTGCCTGGGATGCCTTTCTGAGTGTCAGCACACAAAGTCCCAGAAGGAAGTTCATGGTGGACTTCAGGTCCCACCTCTGCGAGCAGCTCCGTATGGCTTTTGTTGCTCTTCCAAGGAGTGTCTGGTGGAGACCGAGCATATTACTGCTCACAGGGGACCACTCGGGTAAGCAGAGGGTGGCTTACTAGTGTGAAGTTAAGAGCTTTCATTTTCTAGCCCTTTTTTAATCCTCTGCTTGTGCATATCAATACCAGTGGTGGCATCAATGATTAAAATACACTGAAACACAGTTTTATATTAACTGCAGCTGCAATGACAGCAAAGGATCACAAGACATTTTCCTTTGAGTCCTTTCAGCCCTTCAAGAGTTTGTAGAGAATGGAAATCAAAGTTAGCTAAACTTTTTGTTTGGCCCTTCAAAGGTGATGACTGCTGAGCTCAGTCTTCCTCAGTGTAATGTTATTTTAAAAACTAGATAAATGCTTGGAGCCTGGAAATCACTGTTGACATTACATTTTTAGGCAGGTCAAATGTTGAGTCTTCATGACTAAACAGCATAATTTGAGAAATATGCTAACTGTTTCATTTGTTCTTTATTCTCTTGCAGTTGCAGACGCACTATTTTAAGTGACTCCCTCAGTCAAACTCCTCTATCCAAGGGGCAGATTTGTAGACTGAATTGCTCTTACATTTGATGAGACATATTGAATGAAGACCAGTATGTGCTGATCTGGATATATCACAGAGTATCTATTGAAGCTTATCTGCCAGCTACAGAAGAAAAGATCCTTATAACTATTACAGTGCTATTGCCAAAGGAGATAAAAGGGTCATGTCAGATTCCAAGTCACTTCTGGGCAGGCTCAGAAGACTTTTGGCATCTAATTCTGACTTCACCCTGTTTGAAGCAGTAAACATGTGGTGGGACTTTCTGGAAATCAGCTGGACTTTGGAAATATCTGTGTTATTACTTAAGTATTTGCTCTGTAAGCAAGCTCTGTGTCCACAGTTGGGAGGTGTTACTGTCAGCTCACACAGATGACTTGCAGATTCTGCTTTTCTTCCCCCACTTCACTCCTTGCAACATGCAAAACTCTCCAAAGTAGGGGTTGCACTCTGGGGTCAACAACTAAGTTTTTCACGTTTGCTTTCTTTGCGCGTCTTTTCTAAAAACAAAGAGGTATTTTGCTGGAAACCTGTGGACTTCTCTATTACCCAGCGTTCAGGAGGTATTTACACCTGTAGTGATAGAAAAAATGTTCCCTCTTAAAGGAAAACTCTCAAGTTGTCTAGTGAGGCTTTTGGGACCTGAGTCTCTTTCTAGGATTTTGTAAGTGGGTTTTGATTTTAGAACAACTAAAAATCTGCCTGTGGATTGCCATTATGGAGCTAGTAGGAGAAACATTCTTAAAAAAAAATGCTACATCTTTGCCTCAGTATTTCTACAGTAATGGAAACATCTGAAGTGTTGGTGCAGATAAGACTGTGTTAGGAATCAGAAGTCTGGAAGGTTATGAAAGCTGAACTTCTCGGCCATTCCCATTTCCCAGTGCTGCTCTGCTGAGGGCTAACAACCCCTACCGATTACCTACTATTGAGGATGGTTGGCAAAACAGCACTGTTAATCTGGAGAGAGAATATTCTGGTGGCAGGACCAGGATGGGTAGGGCACAAGTGCCAGCATAAGCGATTTATATGTCCAAGTGAACATGGGGAGGAGGAAAGACAGCTCATCAGGTACTGGCAGTGGGGCACACAGGAGAGGAAACTTCAAAGGCGGAGGGTGAAATTTTGTTGGAGATTGTTTTTAAGAGGCATTTCTATCAATATATTATTGTTAATAATATGTTCTAGCAATAGATCATCAGTAGTTGTTTTATCAATTGCCTCTGACACCAGCATAGAAAAATAAGACAATAAAGAATTTTTTTATGCCCAGATACAGCGTTTCTGAGGTCTGCATGTATGATGACACTCTCTAAAGCATTGGGCTTTAGTCCTATGTCCAGGTATAACATTCTCATGTGTTCCAGCATTCGTGACAGATACTATAAGTATACTGTATGTTAAACGATCAAATGTTTTGGAGAAAGCAAGCCTGTTACAATGGAATGGGATAGGAGATGATATTGGTTTACACATATGCATAGTGCCTCACATGCAGTATTTGATTAAATGTGAACAACTCACTTGTGACCAGAACACTGCAAGCTTCATTCAGATAAATTACCTGTCTAAGTCATATCCAAGATCTGTCTGTAATATCAAACTCAATCAAAAAAGGAAAAAAAAAGGAAAAAAGACTTTTTTTTTTTTTTTTAAAGGTTGACTTTTTTTGCTCACTTTTCATCAACTTCAATATACCTCAAATCTGATTACCATGATACCTTTCAACAGTCCAGGAACTGAATGGGAAACAATTCAGATTAGACACTCAAGATAGGGCTCAGAAAAAATTCACTGCTGTCTTCATCTGTCAAAATATTTTGGTTATGGGTAAGTAGAGCGTGGTAGAATATAATCTTCATACAGTCAAACAGTGTACCCAAGAGGCAGCCTCTGTCCTTGTGTTTGGTGTGTTGCGCCAGTTTTGTTTCCCTATCCTTCAAGAGCATACATTTCATACATACGTTTCATACAATATGCTCTAGGACTATCTGTAGGGTATTTGAGGTGTTCTGCCTTCCATACAGAGAAGTCTGGCTACACTAAGTGGATAAGCCACACTGGAAGCCTGAACCTCAGGAGTCTGTGGTGTGGACATGAGAATGGACACGTCTGATGCCAGTCAGAGGCCATCACATGATGGCCCACAAAAGAAGAGATGAGAATGTCCCATGCAGGTGAAAGAATAGTTTTTACCTTGGCAAGCCAGGTAGCTTCTCAGAGTACAGTGTGTATTCTTATTCTGCTGGAGGCAAGAGCTGTTGTGAGAAGTAATATCACGTAGTAAAGAAACTGGTATCTCTGGAAGAAAAATGGACAAGATTTTGGGATCAGTGTCTGTTCATCAGATATGACAAGTAGTATCAAAATCCAAGCTAAGAACACCTGAAAATGTTATCAAGGGCTGCATGTAGGGTTGCTCGAAAACTTGTGTAATCACTTGTATGCCTTGAAATTGGTTATGCCTTAATGACATCATAGAGCAAAATGATTCAACCCCAAGGAATTTTCGGTAGGCATATTTCACCATCCCCTTACCTTCCCCTCTTATTCCCCAAGAAACAAAAGACACTAAAAGTAGTTCAAAGAAAAAAGACTTCATTTCTTAATATGCAGAGACTTTGGAAAATGCCTAGGCTGGAAGGTCTTCAAAGCACTCAGTTGTTAAATGCTTACCCAGATGGCAAGTGGCACTTACAGCCCTTTAAAAAAACAAGAATTGTGTTTGAAAAACAGACTTTGTGGACTAGCCACAAGCTTGAAGTTCGAGCACAGGAGGAAAAGAACTACATGAAAAAGAGAGGGGCTACATATTCAGGGGATGGTGGAGCACAACTGGAAAGGAGGAAGGCAAACCAGTCTTTAACATGGTGTAGTTTGCAATAATCACTGTAATACTGTCATGGTCTGGAGACACTAGATGAGATGTAATTTCTTTTCTCCTGCTGGTACTGTCACACTGCAAACATTTCAATATGTGACCTTGATCCCATTGTACGTTAGCAAGGTGTATGAGAGCTGGGGGGAGCATTTAGCATTCTTTAATGTCACCCAGGTAGAACAACTTTCCCATGCACATCGGGAACATGCCATCAAGAAAAAGACTCACACAGAGCTGTAACTTTTCTGAGAGTTATGGTGATGGTCTCCTAACTCAGGCATGCTCAGCCTCTGCACACAAGCCACTTATAGGCAAACTTTCTACTGAATGAACATTGCCTATCAGAAATTATAAATCCCTTACTTGTATGAATACAGTGTCATCTAACACTACACCTTCACCAGACACTTGTGACCATATTACTCCTAAGTCAGAGATCACAGGAAGAAGAGCTGTATAGCCTGCTTCTAACAAAAGAAACACAATCTTGCCCCTGTAAAGGGCACTCGGGAGGTTTTGGGGTAATAAGCACCTGATTTCTCTGAGCTTAGATGCATACATGACATGGTGGAGTGTGCTTTCTTTCCATCCAGCGCTTCCTGGAGGAGCGTAAAACACCCAAAGACAGTTGTATAACAACGGTGGCTCTCAACATTTCTCTGACAAACCAGACCACTGATCGCAATGCCAATTCCTAGCTGAATGGAGCCAATGCGCATGCAAACACTCCCCAGCACTTATCACTGAGGGACAGAGGAGTGATGCCGCTGACAGGTACCTTACCACTATGTTACCTGCCTTTGAGGTTTTGGAGTATTCTGCATCTTACCTCCCCATTTCCTGGTTTGGAGAAGTGAAGATTTTAGTGAACAGATATACTGAAGTAGCACAAGCTGCCAGTGACCCCTCTTTTTTCTTTGAACCACTTGAATATTTGGAAAGCAGGAGGAAGTGGAGTTTTCTGCACATGTTCATTTCTATATGTAATGCAGAAAGGCTGCTAATTCCTTTGGTTCATTTCAGTTTATTTCTTACTTTGACGGATTCAGATATGGGTGTTTTATCCTGTAACGGCACCAAGGCTGGAAATGTGACTCAGGCTAGCATGTTCTTTCATATTCTTTACTTTTCAAAGAGAAAAAGAAAATAATGTAGCTGTAGAAAGAACATAGCTTCTTGACTACATCTGACGTCTTCTGGTTGTCCCTGTACTGGGGAGGAAGATACAATTCATTTCATACGCACACCCCCAGCCTCCCATCAATTTTGTCTATCTGTTAAAGCAGTAAATCTTCATCACTCACTCTGCAATCAAGTTAGGGTCAATTACAATCTGGCTATTCATGTCTGTGCAGCCCTTTGAAAATATGAAGTGCTGTAAGTGCTGAGTGATTTCACAGTCTTTTCTGCTGATTTATAAACATCATGTTTCTGTCGCTCATAGTGAATGAAATACAATATTTTGCAGCAGCAGTATGTGAAAAAAGAGACATATGCTACCACAAAAATATTAATGCTTGAAAATAAGTAGTAAATTTATAAGATAGAGTATAAGTATGTGCTTTGGGTTTTTTTTTTTTTAATGTTTTAGCATGTGTCTTCCCCTGAAATAATTGAAATTCCATTCTGGATTGAACTTGTGAACACAGCACTTGTAAAATTTATTCTATTTTGTGTATGAAATTTGTAGAAAAAAGATTACTTAGTTCACCTTACTCCTGATTTTTTGTCCCTCAGCTGACCTTGATCATCATATGTCTTTACAGAAGCATGCTCTGATAGTCTTATTTACGGACAGACTTTTACCTCCAGGAGTACAGCAGGGACTACAAGTCCAGCCTGATTACCTGTCCTGTCCAATTTAACCTCAGTCTATTGTCTTGGACTCACTCAGCTACCTATTTCCCCTGGATCCTCACCTCCATTCTGATTGTTTGAAATGCTGGAAGGCTGCTGTGTCATTTTCAACCAGGAGAGTTAAGGTATAATATGAAAAACTTATCACTTTCCCTTGTTTCCTACCTGTGGGGAATTCAGTTGAAATTGGATCTAAACCAGGTATGTTTTTATTTTTACCCAACTACAAGGCTCTTCAAAAATAAAACCACTCATCTTTAGTTCCCAGTAAATAAACTTAGCATGGCAGGTCTGCTTAATGTATGTCAGAACACAGCTAAGAAATAGAAAGGTTTTGAGTATTAAATCAATAATGGCTTTTTCCTAGCCAGTAATCATAAGACAGGATGAAACATTAAGTATCTCTTTCAGGGCCAGATAGGATTCATTCTGCACATCATCCATTTTTTACCTCACATAAAAAAAATAATCATTGCACAAGACAGACACAGACAGAATGCTTACAGGCACTCCAGCCTACAAAAATTAAATCACAATAACATATCTAGTAATTTTGAAGTTATTTGAACAGTTAGGATAAAAATGAGGCATGCACAGAGGCAAATTTATGTGTGGTAGTGGACATAGAGGGGTGGCATCACATTACTGATGAATCCACAAAAACCCTGGTAAGCTGTGAGTCTGGTTTTGGAGACAACTGCTCTAAAGAAGCAGACTCCTGTTCCCAACTCTAAACTTTTTGTCTTTGAATAAGTTTTACTATACTTTAAAAAGTGTCAACAGGTTGGCAGCTAGAAAGGTCTAGAATCATTTTGGATCTCTAAATGCTTTTTTGCATAATTCTGCTTGGATTGCTGGCTCAACCCTTCACCACCCTTCATCAATTTGACTTCTGGTTATTACAAACTCTGACAGATTTTATTATATGAAACTGGCTTAATATTTCATTTGCTGAGGTTGAACATGTAATTTGAAGATGGTCTTGTCAGCATTTATTTGTGAAGGGGAAAACCACTTGAAAATCTTAGTGGGTATTTGTAGGTGAGGTACCCACCTTGTCATACCATCTGTGCTTACACTGAAACCTGCAAAGTAAGTCTGAGATACCTGAGCTAGCATTACACAGATGAGGTTGGATATGTGAATTACTACCTAAACAGCAAGGGGCTCAGAGTGGGTTAATTTGCCTATTCAGAAGCAGGATAAATGAAACCAGTCTGAAGTTTGTGCTCCTTCAAGACTGACATGATATGTTAATGAGCTGTTTGAGGCATCTCTGCACACTCACCAGATGTAGTGCAAAAGCAATCACATTAATGACACTCCTAGAACTGCAGCTCAAAAGGTAGATTAGCTTGAAAATGATCTGCAAGACTGCAGTGGGTCTTTATATCTCAGTTTTTCCACCTGTACACAACTAGTAATGCATAACTATTATGTAAAGTCATGCTAGACACATGCATGTATGAAATGACTGTTGAAGACCTTCATGGAGCCTCATGAAGTTAAAGATGCGCATGGTGATGTTCTACAGTTCAGAAATCCCATTCTGTATCATGACATTTTTGTATCACTTTTAGTTACTGTGTAACAGCAAGGATGAACTAAGAACAGTAATAGGCAAATGTGTTGGTATAGAATTTTTTTTAAACACTCTAAATACTGCAGCAAGCCATAATTCATTCCCAGCATATGCTAAACCCCTTCAAATTAGCATGAATAAGTGTGGAAATGCAAAATTTAAGGATAGAGTCAAGCAAACATCCAGATGAAAAGTGAAACAAAACCTCATTGGGCAGGAAAACCAAATCAGATATGGTGAAGCCACACTACAAAGAATTTAGTGTCCCAGAGAAGCATGACAAAGCAACACTTCTATTTCCACTGACCACAATAGGGAAGGAATAGGATAAAAGGAAGAGATTTAGCATGTTTCACTTGCTGTTAATTGTTATTTCAACAAGTTGAGAGAATAAAAAACATCTAAAGAAAGTGCTCAATTCTGTCAGGGGAATGTGTGCTTAAGTCTACCTCCATCCAGTTGCTTGGAAGACATCCTAGGAGACAATCCCAAGCTGACATCAGGGGACAGAGCTCAGATGGCTCTGTTTTCAGAAATCTGATTTCCATTTCTGTTATTAAATGTTTAATCCTTTGTCTGATAGGAAAAAAAAAAAAAAAAAAAAAAAAAAAATCATTTTTTCACTTTGAACTCCAGTATAAGGTATTGCCTAAAATGTTAATTGATACATGCTGAATGGTCTGTTCAATTGCAAACATATCTACTTCACAGAGTGCCTGTTATCCAAAGTGTACTGCAGGGCTCTCAAGCCCTTGGGGACAACCTGTGAGTGGACAATTTCTGGCCATTGCTAGCCTGCCTCTTTGAAAAACAGAGCTTGTAACTCTGATAATGGTGATACCTGCGTCAGAAATCTTTTCTCAGCCAGCAGCCCCATAAAATAAAGAGAACTGCTTTCAAACAGGGTAGGGAAGATCAGAAAGGCATGCTACTCAAACAGGCATATTCTCACCTCTGAACTACTACCAGCCTTGCCTGTCTGTCCCTACTGCAATTCACTAACCAAGCTGGAGTCTGGTGCAAAAGACCAGCAACTTATTTCCTGACCCCAGATGTGCTGTGGGTCAAGCTCCTCAACATTACTACCACTGGCACTTGATAACAGGTGTATTATTTATTCCCGTGGTTTCTGTTGTAATTTTTCCCCAAAATGACAGCATATTGTGATTATAACTTGGTGTCTAAACAAGAGAAAGTTAGGTATCATGGGACAGTGTAAGTATAAATGTATTAAAGTTTGGATATTCATGTTTATGGATCATAGAGGAGTTAAGATCCGGAATCCAATGGGCTTCCTACTCCAGTCCCAACTCAACTACTAGTTATTAAAAATACACAAAAAATAGACCATATTAACTCTGCAGAAAACAGTGCTTTGTCTTAAATCAGTATGTAACTTTTTTGACCTGTTCATTTCTTCACCAAAGTACATGGAAGTTTTGCCATTGATTTCAGTGGCAGCCAGATCAAGCCCTTTGAGATGAAATTTGTCATTACACGCAAACCCTGCCACCAAGGGGTAAGTGCACTTTCATCCTTTGATTGTTGAAAATCCATACTTTATTTGATGATTGTCTTTTAACAAAATCACTCTTCCAAGACCTTGCTGTGATGCATGTACATATCTAATGTTATTAAGAACCTCAAAGGGCAGGTAAATTGGCTCTGTTTTTCCTAAAACCACTTCCATTTCAATCTGAAACCTGACTGCATTTTGCAATATAGCAGACAGTATAAGCTGACATGAAAAAGATAAGCTTTGTAACAGAATAAATTTTTGCTCTACATAGAATATAGGGGGGGGGGGGGAGGGGGGGGGGGGGGGGGAAGAAACCCGAAATGAATGTGTATGAATCTTTCTGAAAAGACAGACACTTTTCCTGTCTCTCGGCACTTTCAACATTTTAAAGGAATGTAATAGCAATGTTATTCTATTTTAGTAATTTCTTTCAAACAGATTTTTGATCTTTGGAAAAAAGAGAGAAGCAACATTTTTTTAAACAAAGTCAGCACAGTCACAAACTTGTCTTGTACTAGAATTCATAAAATGTTTTCACTTTTAGATTTGTGTTTGCAAAATGTAATTGGTAAATAGCGGAAGTTGGGAGTGCTTTGTAAAAACTCACCATAGAAAAAGTGTATTTATATACACAGATGTTGCTCATTCTATCACTGTTCTTTATTTGTTATCTGGGAACGTCTATGATATGATCTCAATCTGAAATAGTAAATGTAAACATAACTACCAACCCAATGTCTAGAGGGCACTAGAAAGAAATATTTTCCATAGCGGCCTTCCCTCTTGTGCCTTTCTTCAAACAGAAGTTCTAGCAATTACCTAACTATATCACATGCTCATAATATTAATCACACTGACTTCTGTTTATTTTGAAACTCCCTTTTACAAGTGCAGTTTTGTTATAACCCATTCTTCCCTTCATTTTAATAACACCCATCAGTAACGCCAAATGATAACCCTCAACCAGCAATTTATTCACTCACGTTCCTCTTTTTTCCTTTGTGTAATTTATTCACAAACACACAAGGGAATAAATGCATTGATTTTTTCAAACTGCTTGTAAAAGTCTGACAAACAGTCTTCATCTGGTAATCATTCATGACCTCTTAACCACCTCTTTGTGTAAGAACAAAACAAAAAAACAAAACGCAGAACTGTCCATTACCTGTCTTTTCTATCACAGCATGGGACAGATGAAAAGGGAAGGTGCAGTTATATTTTCAAGATATTATTTCAGTACCAAAATAACTCTGAGATCACTGTATGGGAAGAATGAAATATCCTTTGGTATGGGCATACCAGAGCATTTTATGACTATTCCTGCCCCTAGCCAGTACTCCTCTGTGCCTTCCTTGGGGGCCTGGATGGACCATCTATGTCTAGCCATGCTGGGCTGAGATCTCACACCGAGTGTCCATTGCTGTCCCCCAGCTGGAGGTACAACCCTCACAGACCTGCTGCTGGACAGTATGGTATGAGGTCTTCCAAATCAGTCTCAAATGATGTCATCTGCCCTAGCTCATATTGAATCTGATGAAGTCAACCCTGACTGGTTTTGCCTGGAATAGATCCCTTCTTTGTTGGCAATGCTGGGAGGATAACCTCTGACAGAGGTCAGAGACAAAGAGCAAAGGAACAGTAATGTTTTCAGTTGGCAAACGGTTTGGAAAATGAACGTCTGCCTGTGGCTTTATGTACGCTCTGGGAGCATTTAGATCAACAGTGGGAGGACTTTGGAGAGCGATTGTTGACAAACAGTGCAAAATTAGGCCCAGTACAGAAGAGGTATGTGAAGAATTCTAACTTTTCGTAAAGCATTATGTGTCCTTGAAATAAAGTATCCTACAGAGGCCATTAAGCAGTATGTGAGCCATAAATCTCTTTGTACTCATTCAACAAAATACTAGTGCATTCACAGAGGCAGGGACGAGGAATTTTGAGTACTCTGAAATGTCTGAAAGTGTGGTATTCTTTTCATGCACGTCTTGCATTTGGTGCTGACAGGGGAAGAATTTGATGTGTGCTTTTAATAACCCACCATGCCCTATCTTTCATTCCAAAAGAGGAAAAATGTTTCTTTTGCTGCTTAGAATACAGAAATGGCTGAGTTGTTCCCATATGTTTTCCCTATAGAGAAGTATTCTATACTAAGTAGTACCACTAGAAGGCAAACTACATCTTGGGACTATTCTCACTGTGCTCACAAGAAACTGAGCAAAATTTACATCATGTGCAACAGGATCAAATTATGACTGCAATCTGCTGTGGGCACATTACGACAACAATAACCTCCCACCCCATATTGGTTTCACTGTAAAATGAATGCGGAAAAGATTATAAACTTGCTCTGTTTTCAGAAAAATATATAACAATTTATAAATCTGTTTTGAAATGATGTTGAGTTGAACTTTCATCCCACCAAGTCATGCTGGGTAGTTTCAGCTGCATTTCCCTTTCAATATTTTTCCTGTCACAAGCCTGCAAATTCAAAATAATAGAGTTAGAAAAATACATTTGGCAAATGCGCTGGCAAATATGCAAACAAGCCTATACAAGCCTTTTGCAGACCATGTCACCTTCTCTGGATCAAAATACACTAGGGAAAGTAAACAGCTTTCAGATTTGTTTTAGGCTGAATAGTTAGTGTTCAGGTGCTTGCCTGTGCTTTCAGAACCTTTGTAAGCACATCACCAGCTCGACTTGCTGTTAGTGAAATATTTCAACAGAATCTATTAAACCTCAGTAAGCATTTCACAAATAACAAATAATTCTGCCTTTGGAAAAAAACCCTGACATATTCCCTGCAATATGTATGCCATGATACTTCTATAAACTAGACAAATATTTACTTGTTTTATCATTTAAACTTTGCCATCTGTTTAAAAAATGGCACAAGTCTGTTGTTGCTTTTGCATTACCTTGGACCTTTCTTAAATTATTTAACCAGCTATTAAAATCACTCAGAAACTCTGACCAACATCCAGCTGAATGTACTTTCATCATCAAATCAGGTGGCATTAGCAGCTGTGCAGGATTTCCCTACAGTTTTGCACACATTTTAATCAGATAACTCACCATTTCTTTCTGCCTGAAGGGATCAATAAAGGAAGAAAAGAACAGAAAAGCCAGACCCATACACAACTAATTTCTAGGGAAGCTGCATGTTAAATCTTCATTTTGTGAAGTAATCTCATGGTCACAGACTGCTTTACAGATGCTAATTGTTTTTCAGGTTGCTGCAGTCGTATCTTGGATACATTATAGCTTACAGGAACCAATAAAAACACATTTGTGCCAATACATCCTGAAATTGCATTCTGTAGCTTAAAGGCAGGGGGAGGGTTACAGAAAAACAAGGCAGTTTCTTTCACTGCTTCTAAACCTTTCACATGAAGCCACAAAGAGGACTGACCAGCCTGAATCAAAGAACTAGGTATATTCCTTGGCTCCCCCTAAATAATTTTGCAGTTGTAATATAGCTAATAAAAATGGCATTCTGTAATCTAATACATGGCCATGTTTAGTTCATTAAAGATCCCTCTGCTACAGGGATATTTTTAGACTAATATTCTGAGCTAGAATCTGGAAACAATTAATGCTATGCATGTTGTTCAGGTTTTGATGGACTGCTACACTTCAGTGATACAGTCTGAAGTGAAACTGCATCTTAAGGAGCTAAGGTAAGAAAAAAGACAGTGTACGACATCAGAAGGAACAAAATATAGTTTAGCAGTTTGACAACCTTGAAGGTGACATTTTCCAACCCATTGAATATCAGGTTCATGCCCTGAAATGAATTTCGGTGAGATTCATCACAGTTCCTTCTGTCACTAGAGTATGAAAACCACAAATGCATCATTAACTCACAGGTAGGCTTTACCATTTGGCAATAAGGGATTGACACGACTCCGGTGACAAAACCATCTGCAAGAATACTATGGGCTTTTGCTGCATGAAGAAGTAATTGCCTTTATATTGGAGATAAAAGAACTCATTTTGATACATTTAGTAGCCTTCGTACATTTTATAATGAAAAAAGAGCTTCCTATGCAAAGGACCTTGTCTGGATTTCCTCATGAAGGAGAGGACACACTGCGTTTCTCCTTAGAGGGCTTAAAATATAGGAACACATAAGCATACCCACTCTTGCTAACAGAAGCACAGCTCTTGAGTGTGTAATATCTCAAAGTGTACAGGTGCTGACCAACATTCACCTTAGCTTTCAGTTATATATATGGAAAAGAGATGAAAAACATTAGTGCAGTGAGGCAATTATTCTTCCAGAATATGCCTCAGCCATAGTGATACTTACAGTAAGTTACCAAAACCCCAAAATAATACCAGAACAACATCAGATGTCTCCAGGCTATTAATTTTGTAAACACAGGACGAGAGGATTTGGGAAGGTGTGGATAATTGGTGAGGTCTTTCTTTCTCTCCTGGCTAAATCCCCCTTTTCCAGCCTCCCCAATTTACCTAACCTCATTACTTGATAACTGACAGAATGGCTGTTTGACCCTATTTTTGAAGTGAACCAAGAAGGTTACTTTGGCTCATCAAGGCATTGTCTTTTCGAGTACAAAATTGCTAAAAAGCTTTTGACTACTTCACAAGAAGGGCTGAGGATGCACAGGCAGTTCAGCTTGAATAATCTTGCTACCCACCCTCCATCCACCCCAGACATTGCCTTAGCAGTGAGGAGAGGCCAGGGAAAATCCCTGCAGGACCATATCAAACACCAAAGGCTCAGTTTGAGATGGCGTTAAGGGTGCTGCTCTTCCCACTTACTTTTCCAGGAAAGTTCATTACCTTCCCCACCCCACCATTAGGGGCCACAACTCCTCTTAGTCTATAGCTGGTCCCTCCAGGACCTCCTGCTGCCACTTTGCTGAAGCAAAGAAAATAAATATGTAGCACCAACGCAGCCTGGGAAGGAAGGGATGGATGCTGGGGAAGATGGGAGCTTGGTTAGGTTTGGGTCACATAGGAGGACCCGGCTGACATGTGGTGCTTAGTCATCTTGATCCTGTAGGAGCTTAGGAACATTTCTAAAGACTTCGTTACAGAGGGCATGCGTGGACGTGTGTAATGGTATGTACTCTTGTTTCACTGATTCAATGTGATAAAATTTTTGTTCATAATATGTAGGCAAATATACTCATCGTAAATGCCTCCTACTAATAATGGATCAGGAAAAAAAATTATACAGTTGCCTAATAAATAGATTTCATAAAGCTGAGAGAATATTTGTATAGATAGAGGGGTTTTGGTGAAATCTTCCTTCGGTGGAAGCAAAAGGGCCGGTGGCCATAGTGCTTTGGTTTGTAGCTGCTGTTTTTCCCTCTGGCTTCCTGGGCTGTATTCATCTTCCTTTAGGATGGAGCAAAATTGCAATGAGTGAAGGGTGGCTATTTTTGTTGGTACACCTTTGTCTTGGTTTCATCTGGGATAGAGTTAATTGTCTTCCTAGTAGCTGGTATAGTGCTGTGTTTTGGGTTCAATAGGAGAAGAATGTTGATAACACACTGATGTTTTCAGCTGTTGCTAAGTAGTGTTTAGACTAAAGTCAAGGATTTTTCAGCTTCTCATGCCCAACCAGCAAGAAGGCTGGAAGGGCACAAGAAGTTGGGAGGGGACACAGCCAGGGCAGCTGACCCAAACTGGCCAACGGGGTATTCCATGCCATGTGACGTCATGCCCAGTATATAAACTGGGGGGAGTGGGGCTGGGAGCAATTGCTGCTGGGGAACTAACTGGGCGTCAGTCGGTGGGTGGTGAGCAAGTGCATTGTACATCACTTGTATATTCCAATATTTTTATTATTATTATTGTCATTTTAATATTGTTATTATTATTGTCATTATTCGTTTCTTTCCTTCTGTTCTGTTAAACTGTTCTTATCTCAACCCACGAGTTTTACTCTTTTTTTTTTTTTTTCCGATTCTCTCCTGCATCCCACTGGGTGGGGGTGGAAGTGAGTAAGCAGCTGCGTGGTGCTTAGCTGCTGGCTGGGGTTAAACCATGACAACCTTTAATGAAAATTCAAGCTTATCAGGGAGTTTCTTTGCTAACATCTGATTACCAGAAAGCTTTCTGGCAGCCTAAGTAGGAGCTCCATGGGCTCAGCTAAGCTTGAACTACCCTTCTGCCTAGTGGCAGGGTCTCTCCAAGAGTTATGGCTGGCAGTGAGAACACCTTCTGCAGATGTGTGGGATGCATTGTATGATAAGAAGGAAAACTTACAACTTTACTGCCATTCATTTATCACCTGTATGGTCATGGATACGATAACAACTGCAGCATCAGTAGTAATTGTGACACATTTATTTTATTACACCATTTGGGCACACTAGTTACAGACCGGGACTCAATTGCTCTAGGCACTTCACAAACAAAGAACAAAGCAATGATCGTGATTCAAGGACTTTACAATCCAGCTGGAAAACTAAGAGCAAAAGATGAAAATAGCAGATGGGAGTAGAAAAAGAGAGCAGCGAGACAGTATTGATCAGAGGACTCAGCAGAGCAGAAGCCTAAATTGTTGTCAAACTGAATAATTTAAATCAGAATACCGATCATGGTGGAGCTGATTCTCTTGTCCACTGCAGTGTCTTTGAGCTGTGAGCCTAACAAATTTAATAGCATTATTCTTCAAAGACACTAATATAACAATACAATCAATTCTACTTTGTAAGAAGATGTGAATCTAAACATTGTGAATGACAGAATGACTTAATAAACCAGACTAGGTTATTCCATCCCATAAAAATACCTATCCAGCAGATGGAGGGAAGTAAGATTAGCAGAGATACTGAAGACCACCTGCTCCTCTTCTCTTTAGGAAGTCATTCCCCCTGTAAGGAGTAGCCTGTGGTCTGCCTGGGAACCTGTTAATTCACAAAAATTTGCACCAAATCCATAGGAACCAGCTGATTAATGTAGTTCTCAGTTTCTCCACAGCCCTGTGTACTTGAGCCTGGTGGGAGAGGGATTAAAACAAACAAACAAACAAAAACAGATTAAAAAAATTATAATACAAAACTGGAGAAGTATTGCCTTGCCCAAGCATGCAACACTGGGGCTGGCCACAATGTGTGGGTCCCTCAAGCTTTCCCAGGCCTCTTGCTGGTATCTTTTGGTTGCCTCCTGCTTCATTTGGACAGAACTTGAAGCAACTGAGAATCTTTCACAGGGAGAGCATTTCCCAAAGGCAACTGGGCAGCTTTCATAACAAGGGCACAATGATGTCATTCTTCAGAGAGCTGAAAACTCCAGCATGTTGTTTAGGCTGTGGACATACTGCTTGAGCTGTAAATTCAGAGACGTGCACCTGGAACACAGTGTTGCATTTATTTTGACAGCTTTGCTTTCATACTTGATTTGCAGAATTGTTCTGTTATATCAGAGGGCACCTGGAATATATTTTCCTTTTGCAAAAATGATATGTATTTAGTGGTAACTACCTTAATCATCAGCTATTGCATTGTCCCTGTGGAATCCTACTCTTAATCTAGCCATGCTTTTGCAAAAGGTCACTGATGATATCTCTTTTAAAGTCTTCCCAGAGACAATGTTTTTGTTGTTGTTTTCAAGAAAGTTTTTGGCTTACAGAAAGATAATTAGTTACTACCTTCTTACATTCAGCTATTTTTTTTCTTAAATTTCTTATTTTTTTCTTAAAAAAAATCTTTTAAGAAAGAAAAGAAAGAACTAATAGCTTTACTGAGTCAAAGACAGCATGCAAGAGAGAACTTCTGGAGAAATGCAGCCTGCTTTTTAGTATTAATTATTTATCCATTTTGCTACACACTCACAATATCCTTTGCTTGTTCTAGTCTTTCTCAGTCTCCTTGTCCTGTAATAAGGTCCTTGAATTTTCTTTCAATATAAGAACTGGAAGGAAAAGACCCTGGTTATAATGCCTTTTACCTTCTCTTGCATTCTTGACAGAAACAGTTTTGTCTTTTTTATCCCTCAGTACTTTTCTTTTCCTTAATTTGGAAAAATAATAAAGCTGTAGCACCCAGCCACCCATGGACTTCAGGGTAGTTGAAATAAGTCTTTGTAAAGTCAGGGAAGGTGGGAACTCGAGTCAGAAAGCCACGGTTCAATCAGGTAGCGTGTTGTGCTTTTTGGTCTTTGACACATATCTAAGCAATCTGAATTGAGATGACTGTTGGAGTGTCCATTTCCCACATGTCATTGAAATACTGCTCATAATGAAAGGACAGTCTTAAGCCAATATTTTTGATAAAAGGTCTACTTTGTGTTTAAATATCTGGTCAGCTGTATTCATTGAACACTGGACAATTTGCAATGACTCTGCTATAAACATGTTGAAAACGCCCACACTGTTACAGTGTGTTCAAAACTATAATTTAAATAGACACCAAGGTATGAATTTAGACCAAGCATTGGTGGTTTTTTAAAGTGCAATAAAAACAAATCTTGGCTTAATTTTTTCTGCTATTCTGGGAGGCATAAACAGGAGCAGGCTCTTGGGTGCACAAAATATGCTGGAAATATTTACTCAGAACTAGTAAGACATTTGAAATAGTCCTTTTCTATTTATAAAATTTTACTAGTTCTTAAGAATTGAGTGTGAGGAAGACTTGCAGTCTGTCAGTATAAGTCTGCTGCAGATATATGCAGGTACAGCTCAAGGACACAGCCTACACATTTGCACCCTGCTGCATTTGAAGAAATGAAAATTATTGGATATATTGCTGCCACTGATCACAAACATTTGAGTAGTAAATAATAATAAAATACTGCAACAGCTTAAATGCTGTACATACACTTGACAGATACATAAGAAAGATTTTTTTAACCTTTATTTTTAAGGATCAGAAGAATAAGGCCTCTTAAAACACTGCGACAATGCCTTATCATGACCACACATACAGGTGGATGTCAGGCTTGCCCAAAGGAAGGATATCCAAGAGCACAGTGCAGCCAGAGCTTAGAGAAAACAAGTCATCTCGCTTCAACAAGCATAGCTCAGGAAAGAAAAGGGTATTTGAAAAAAGGCAAAGACTGAATTTAATTTCTTCACACCCTAACCCTCCTCGCAAGGATGAGGACTGCCTGAGGCAGCCGGCGGTTGCAGGAGCACTAACAATGTGGATCCAGGCACAGGTGCACTCTGTAAGGCCAAAATTGACATAAAAGAATTCAGCTGCTTCTCCTAGCTTAGCTCAGGGCTCCAGCTGACAGGAGCTGCCTCACACATGGTACTGAATAGCCCCAGGTACTGAGACTTCTGTGGGCATGTCCCATGGTTAGTATAAATTGAGCTGAACTTAAGTCCTCTCTAAGAGAACCTGTCTGCTGGTCTTTAAGCATATAGTGGAAAGAATAGAGGGCTGTGGGAAGACACTAGTGAACAGCAGCACTTTCACAAAGCTGGTCTGTATTTGCATTACCAAGGTGAGCTCCATTTCTTAAAAGCAGCAGTGCACACAATTGAGGGGTTTTCTTAGCGTGGATTATATTAGGCTGGAATCTGAGCATTACTTCTAATTCCCAAATTAATTTTGTTATGAAGAAGAGACCTGCCAGAGGTGAGCTGGTATTTTACGTGAACTTTCTTTAGCTATCATGGAACTTGGGGATCTTGAGAAAGTATGTGTTGTCTCTGGTCTGCCTTATGACGCAAAATAGAGTTGGGAGAAATATACGAAATTTCATCCTAGAAAATGTTTCCATATCTTTAGCCACAGATTTTTTTAATTGAATTAGAGCCTGCAGATATTATTGTGCTCCTCTGCCTGTGCAGTCTTTGTGTAATGAGCAAGAATATTTCACTTTCTTGCATCTTATTAGCGTTTAGCAAGTTGCAAAGTCAATGCCCATTCTTCACAGGAAGAAAATGAAAAATGTAATGAACAGTATCCAAAGCAGTAATATATTGTGGCCTCTGCTGTTTGCATTTTGGAAGTAGAGTGTGTCAAGCTTAGGATGCCATTTCCATCACAACAGCACCTCACAGACTGTGCTGATAGAAAACTTGATATGCATCACAATAAATAGCACTTCAAAGGATATCGGAAACCATTGGTTTTTCTGTGAGTATTTTGCCTCTCATTCTTTTTCCTTGGCACATGTAGGCATGTGCTGAAATTAGGGCAATGCTCAAGAGCAAGTTTCATAGACTCAGATTCTTGTCTGAACGTGAAAAATGACAGACTAATTAAAAATCATTTAACTGAAGCTGCTGCTTCAGAGGTGAATGATTGGAGTTACTGTGGAATATGGTCTTGCTCTGACCATTTTCTGGGCACATGACTGACTCAGAAGGGTCTGATCCTCCCCCACTTACAAAGGAACAAAGACAAAAGATAGATGCTCTGGTGGAACTGTTGTCAGTGAGAGGAAAATCGGTTATCAAATTTTAACAGACCTTGATATTCAAATAAAAGCAAAGCTGAATCCATCCCTAAAAAGTTCACCCTAGATTTTACACTGGACACAAATGTTAGTTGGATGGGACTAGTTAAAGATGAAGTGGTGTGTACAGACTTGATTCTTTACATCAGGATAAATTTTGCCCTTGGATATGGATTTGCCAAGATGTGCTGGTGCAATGGAAGTGACATGGCTTACACCATTAACTGTTCTCTGCGAATGTTTCAAGGAAGTGGGCATATGAAAGAAGAAAGGATGCTACTATATAGCTCCTACTTCAGCTGCGCCATATAGGATCATCATACCAGGCTAAACCTGAGCACGTGTAGTATTGTAGTCGATGCCATGTGATATTAAACAAGACAGATCTGGAAAAATCATAAAACTTTTGATAGGTTTTATATAAATGTAAGACAGACTGAATATTCTACTCTGCACCTTAAAAAGAAAATGCAACACGTTACCGTGTTTGTCCACATAAAAGTGGAGCTGACGTGAAGTGGAGCACGTCTTCATGATGGGCTTTTTCCAGCCTCATGGGGCAAAAGTTGTAAAATATAAGAATATGGAGGGATTCTTGCAAAATGGAAGGAAGGAAGTGAAAATTTTCCATTCTGGTTCTTGATATTGGCTGTGACTGCCTGTTTTTCCTCCAGACTTTAGCAATTTTCAAGATGGACTAACCCAGGATCTCCCTTTATGCTGCAAGACCTAATGGTGCTTCTTTGTTTGGAGGCCTTTGAGCATAAAGCATGTTAACAGCAAAATCTGAAGAGCAGTTAACTCAGCAGTGAAAAACACAGCTCAGGAAGCGCAGCCAAATGAAATAGATGATGGTTCAGGGATTTAACGTCTGCGAGGATAAATTTACTTTTCTGAGTGTTGCCTTATTTATTCTTTTCTTGACTTGGAGAAGCTATTTGAAATCACTTTTTCATTTTTTAATGCAAAACCTATTTTTGTTGCTACAAAATTATACAGAAAGACATGGCAAACTGCCTTGAAATCATCATACCCACACGGAACTGGCGAAAGGCCCAAATCCTCCACTTCACTTTGCAAGTGAGAATTTTCTCACAGCTCCCATTCCAGCTTTCTTCTAAGACAAGGCCTTGACCCCCAGAGGCCTCTGGGACTGCTCACTGGAAAATGAAACAATGGGAAAACAGGATATCTTAGAGGACCATATTTTAGAAAGGAAGAAAAAAAATTTCTGAAGATCTTCTGTCTTCTTTCTTTCTCTGCTTTGTTTGCTTTACAATTGCAATAAGACAGGTAAGACAATGCTCGGCATGTGGACACACTAATCCAAAGACAGCACTGCTGCTGGTTTGGCAGAATAGACAATCCTAATAAGGGTAAAGATTGGCTGCCTGCTCTTAAACAAGGGGGCAGCACTACCAACCTTGACAACCTTGACTTTAGCAAGGTATTTGACATGGTCTCCCACAACATCCCTTTTGACAAGATGGTAAGATATGAACTAGAGAGGTGAACCATAGAATGGGTGGAATGCTGCTAGACTGCAGAACTTAAAGGTTGTAATTACTGGCCCAAAGTTGAATTGGCAGCTGATCACAAGCAGAGTTCCTCAGGGGACAATATTGCATCCGATACTATGCAGCATCTTTATAAAAGACCTGGATGCAAGGATTGAATGTACCTGCACCAAGTTGGTGCATGGCAACCAAACCTGGAGGAAAGCTAGATGCTCTTGAAGGAATAGCTGCCATTTGGAGAGACCTCAGCAGATGGACTATTGAGCCAACACGTACTGCGTGAAGTGTAGCAAAGATAGATGTAAAGCCCTGCACCTGGGACAGAATAATTCCAAGCAGCTGAACAGGCTTGGTGCTTGGGGGCAGCTCTGACAAAAAAGCTGAGCACAAGCTAGCAGTGTGCCCTTGCAGCCACGAAGGCAAAACATGTCCTGGGCTGCATTAGCAAGAGTACAGCCAGTGGATCAAGGCATGCCCTTATTCCAACCTCCTCAACACTTGTTAAGCTACACCAGGACTTTGGTGTCCAGTGTTGCTCCCCGCAGTTCAGGAGAGATGTTGAAAAACTGGAGAGGGTCTAATGGAAAGCTACTGAGATGATTAGAGGATTGGAGAACTTAACATATGAAGAAAGGTTAAAGGAACTTTAATCACTCTGTGATCCTATGTGTAAAGTATTTTACTTGCTTTCTTTTGACTTGGAGATCAGACTATGCAAGAAAGATATATGAATCAGTGACACATTGCCATCCCACAAATATTGGCTTTAAATTGCCATATTGAAGCATCCATTTCCCCACTGATTGCAACATTTGCTTTTGTAGACTTTTCTGCCTCTTCTCTATCATCTCATCCTTCTGAAGAAAAAAACAGTGTGCTGCTGGGCACTGGTGCTTCTTGCTGTAAAAATTATTTTGATACAGCATTTATGCCCAGACTTCACATTGGGATCAAGAGAGCAAGCACAGATTCCAAGGGAGGAAACGCATTTTTGATTAACAAAGACAGTATGAAACGTCATTAAACACATAATTATTCTCAAAGTAAAGATGCCTTGGAAAAAAAAAAAGATGATCGTAAACTAAGTACAGATCTCAACATGTGTGCAGCTGCACTGTTTCCTGTTGATTTTAAAAGAAATTACTGAAAGCACATAGAATTCTGGTGAGCAAGAAAGAGCCAGATTCCTTTCAGAAAACTTCCAAAATTCAATGAAATTATCTTTGAATGGCAAGTTAAAATACAAGGGAGAAAAATGTAGTGTGTCTTATTTTAAAGCTGAATTAAAATTTCTTGTGATGCTGTCTGTCAAACAGTTTGTCTGTGTCTCATTCTTGCAAGGACTTGTGCCAGTAATGGGATCACTCACATACACAAAAAGGAAGTAGTATACAAAACACATGCAAAGTCACTAACCATTACTTACATTTACTCTTCCCTGTTATTTTAAGACCCTGTGTCTGGGATGCTGTTGACCATGCCACCTCAATATAGCAGAACAGAAAAAACTTTCCCTGCTTCCTAAAATGTCACAGATACTCTCATTACAACTCCTCAGTGATTTCTTCCAAACACCAATCATACATAGGCACATAAATTCCTGATTTGTGCAGTACAATGGGCGCTTTTTGATTTAGAACTGTGAATTTCTTTTCTTGAGCTGTAAAAGCAGTTGCTCTCAATACTCTTCAGCTATTTTAGTAATGCTGTGCAAAAGAGTATTAGCTGACAACAGGCGCTGCTTCCATTCACTTACTGCTCCAGGCTTCATCACTTCTTCAGACATGTCTGCTGTGCAGGAGGGATAGAAGTTTCTGTCTCATATTGGCATTTGGCTTTTAGAAGTATCAAGTAAAATGCCCAAGAGGAGAATGTGTTTGACATTGCCAGCTTCAGTAATGGTTGTCCTGTTGATATTTCCTTCTTTTAAGGCTTCAAGTTTCCTCGGGGGTGGGGTGGTGGTGGTGGTGGAAATAATAAAAAAAATCATGTGTGATGAGTGGTTGGTTTCTGTATGTCTCTATAATTTCAAACCTTCACACTATTCTTTAGTCAAACATTTCCGAAGGTGTCACACTCTATGGCTTCAGATGAATTGATGTAAAACCATGCATTAACTATTTGCTACCTTTTCTTCTTTCTTTGTCCTTTCTGAAACTCCATTACTGCTGTATTTATCGCAGCCAGATTGTCTTCCTAAATTTTGCATTTGGCAGGACCGAGTGCAACAAAGGCCATGATATGCGCAACTTGGTTGCCTGGTGCTCTACCGTGTTATAGGACCTTCAGATCCAGCTCACCTTGAGATCAGCGGAGCAAAATTTTTTGTCATGGTGCGTGGGCCAGATGTCTGTGTTCACTTGGATGATTTCACATTATACATGTCAAATAGTGGGCCAAATACTCATCTGATCTACTTTACTGAAGTTGAGAGTGGGGTTAACTGATGAGCATTATGCCATTTTTGCATCCAGTTAGTTATAGTAGAGCTTAAATTACTTCAAGTAGTCTTGTTGTGTATTAGGTTGAACACACGTGCAAATGCAGTTAGCTAGAGAATCGTTTTCATCTGATCATAAAGGCTTTCACCTGCACATACCTATCTTGGGCCAGTTATGGTGAACCATTCCTTGGTTCTGGTCAAAGAGCTTGAGAAAAGCCCACAACTATAGTGTTTCTGCTGAATATCTAATTATCATAAGAAAATGTTTTAATTTTTAACATGGTTTTTTCCCCCCCTTTGTTCCAAGTGTAAGGAAAGCACTGAGTCACCACTTGACCAAGTAATTTGTAAATTTTTTTCAAGCAGATGCCTAGCCTACACTTATAAATTAAACAGTAATAAGAATGGTCTCCAGCCTGATTAATTTACCAGTGTGGATGTCTTAGAAGTTCTGCAACAGGCAGTTCTACAGGATGCATGATTCATAGCCAGTTAAGAATAATATTTGCTTTTTATATATTTTCTTTGACACAATCAAATTTAAAGAAGTTCAATGATCAATCCAGTTTGACTCATCACTAAGTTTCATTCCCCTCCTCATACAGACTCTGATATCAAAGCAAAAAAAACCCAGAAAAAGCCGATTCCCAGATAAAAGAGAAGCTGTACATATACTTAGAATTTAAAAAAAAAGGTAAAAAAAAAATAATACCAAGCTCTTATATTAATGGATCAATATAAAAATTTTAATTTTATCAATTAAGGATCTGACTTAGTTACAATGTGGTAAAATGTCTTGGCCCAAAGAATTGGAGTCAGAATGCAGAGCTGGGGGAGCAGTTTGGGAAGCCTGAATCAGGCCCATGCTCACCCTAAGAGTGATCTATTGCTCTGCAACTACTTTCCTTCCAGCTGTAGCCAACAAGCTATGCTATACTCAGGTACATTCCTGAATTGCAGCTGTATTATGCCTTGGACAGAAGTCAGACACTTTTCTGAAGGGGTTCCAGTAAGGCCTTAGATGCTGATCATGCCAGGAAATATTGTCTAAAAAAAGCTAAATTTAAATCCCATCACTGTTAATATCAGCTTTGCAGCAGAGAGACTGAAGAGAAGACCTTGGAGACACTCTTCAGAGAGTTTCTGGAATTTTAATCCCCTTGGTAATCAGTCCTGCTCCACAACAGTGCTGGGGAACAATTATCAATCACATGCTGAGGAAGTTTTTACTGATGCAGGGGTTTAAATAAAGCAAGCTGTTGAAGCCTTTTCTCACTGTTACCACTGCCAACTCAGCAACATTGGTAATGGCAAGGGTGGGAACTTTTTTTTTTGGAAGACTTTTCTTAGAAGAGGGCTTATATACAGCTGTAACTTCTTTTGAAGCCTGTAGAAACGTAATCACAGTAGCATAGATAAAATCTTGAATTTAAGCATTTGTTTCCATTTTGCCTCATGAAAATCTTGCTCTGTTTCAGAGCAGTAAGCCCAGTCATCTGTTCGGTCTGAGGGAAGAGGATAAGTATTTAAGGAAAATAAAGACTTTTAGAGGTTTAATGGATAATTTTTTATAACATTTACAAGTACTAACCTCACAATGTTCTGTCAGCATCTGTTTGTTCGGAAAACAAAGTAATTTCAAAGAAAAGGTCAACCCAACTGCTCTAGATGTTCTTGGCAACATGTTATTTGGGATGTGTTTTTGGGGAACATTAATATTTATAGTTAAATTTTCTCTCATATGGTTGTGTGTGTTTTAATGTAGTTTATGTTAACATGAGATATAGTTATTGTTTTTAGTATGCCTAGATACATAAGAATTTGAGAATTTAAAATATTGCTGTGGAAGAAAGCATGGTGAATTATCCTCAGAATCCTGTTTTTTAAAGACAGTATTTGCTCCTTAGATCTGTGAGCTTTGGAGAACAAAGAGCAAAACTCTATAAATTACTGAAAATTAAATAGCAAACAAAAATCATTGTGTTTAACAGTGTGATGAAATGTGGAGTTGCAATCGTTTTTAATTTATTCCTGAGAATAAATAGTTTTACCATTCAGTAAGATGGTACATAAGTCCACAAATGATTTTAAAAGAAAGTGCTAAGATTTTACTAGGGCAAAAGAACCATTTGTGGCAATTTTGAAAGGTGGGAAAACGGCCTTTGAGTTGTGTCACAGCCAAACAGGCAGAAAAGAAGAAAAGGGCTAGAGAACCTAGCAAATATTCTTTCACTGAAATTTTTGAACTCTCAAAAAATAATTTTATATAAATATTGCATGGATTTGGTTCATGTAGTAGCATAAAGTTACAGAGCTTAGGTGAATGACAATATCATATTTTACTATTTGGCTTGTTTTTGCTGTACCTTTTGAGCATTGTCTTTCATATTGTTTATGTCTTTACCTCTCTCCATTAGACCTCTCATTGCCTTCAATTCCACCTTTTCATTGGTGTCATCACCTTGTTAAGTTTTGTTTTTCTGTAACATGCTAAACCTACGGGACATGCATGCTTGAACAGATGGTTTCCAGACAGATGACCCTACAGGTGATGGAAGTACTAACTACGCCAAGTATGCCATTCTCAGAAACCGCAACACCATCCGAAACATCACCAAGGTCTGAGAGGGGGTTGGGGGTTTTTGAGGCTTATATCATAGGTTTGGGTCTGCCTTCTGATTTCTGAACTCCTCTTGCTTGCGAGCATGCAGATGTGTCTATAATGTTGCTCTGAACCTCTTAAGAAAGAAAGACTCTCACCCAGTCGTTACGTCTCCAAACAATTGCCTATCACCCTGTCTGCTATGGGGTAGCCCCAGCTTCAGGAGATCACCATCTCCCTTGCTCAGACTTAGGGACAAGTGCTAGATAAGGGCAGCAGCAGAATTATGCTGCAATTTCCCTTCCCCATCTTTTCCTCCTCTGCTCTTAGATCCACAGGGAAAATCAGGGGAGTGGACCAAATGGGCAGCTCTTGTTGCTCCCTGCCCTCCTGTGAGGACCAGCTGGGGTCCTTAGGGGGAGATCTGCTGGATTCTGCATATCCCTAACTACTTTTTGGCAGGATGGAGGAAAAGGGCTGGCAGGCAATTACCAGGGAAAATTCAGAGAAGGCTGCTGTCACTGGAAGGCTGGCTGCAGGTGTCTACAACCTGTGACTCTCAGCCATATCTGAACACGTTGTCAGGATTTATGCATGCTGATGTTGTTCTGGTGGCTACAGAAGTCAGGGAGTCCCACTGAAGGAATTCTAAGTATTCAGAGTGATATTCAGCTCCTAGGCACTACATGCTTCTTGTTTAATAAAAAGCAACAATCAGAATATGAAAGTTTTACAGTAAAATCTATAATAACATGTACAAAATACTATTAATTAAAGATGAGACATGTTAATGACATCGTTCTTACAGAGATGGCTTCTAGTCAACACAACAATGTTTGAAGCAAGGTGTTCTGGTTTCAGCTGGGATAGAGTTAACTGTCTTCCTGGTAGCTGGTATGGTGCTGTGTTTTGAGTTCAGTATGTGAAGAATGTTAATAACGCTGATGTTTTCAGTTGGTGCTAAGTAGTGTTTAGACTAAAGTCAAGGATTTTTCAGCTTCTCATGCCCAGCCAGCGAGAAAGCTGGAGGGGCACAAGAAGTTGGCACAGGACACAGCCAGGGCACCTGACCCAAAGTGGCCAACGGTGTATTCCATACCATGGGACGTCCCATCTAGTATAGGAACTGGGGGGGAGTGGGGGCAGGGAATCACCACTCGGGGACTGGCTGGATTTCGATCAGTGGGTGGTGAGCAATAGCACTCCGCATCATTTGTACATTCCAATCCTTTTATTATTGCTGTTGTCATTTTATTGGTGTTATTATCATTATTAGTTTCTTCTTTTCTGTTCTATTAAACCGTTCTTATCCCAACCCACGAGTTTTACTTCTTTTCCTGATTTTCTCCCCCATCCCACTGAGGCGGGGGGGGGGGGGGGGGGGGGGGGTGGGGATTCAGTGAGCGGCTGCATTGTGCTTAGTTGCTGGCTGGGGTTAAACCACGACACAAGGTATAAGCTTTCCAGGGTAATTTTGTTAGCAACTTTTTTCTGCCCTCTAATTTTAGGACACTTGTAGCAGAAATGGTGGATTTTCACAAGTCATTTTGTTCAGGCTGAATGTCTGACTGCTAATTACATTCAATATGTGTGCTTGTTGTAGTGCATCAAGTTAAATACATGCACAGAAGCTGTTTTAAATACCTTCTCTCTGAATGGCTGTTTCTGCCTAGTGTTATCACTATGTAGTTATTTCAGGTAACAGTAAATTCTGTGAATTATCTCTACAGTTTCTTGCTTCCATTGTCCTTGTCTATTTGTGGCCACATTTTTCACAACTTCTTTCCTTTTTATGAACATACAACATCCCCAGTATGTGACTTATGACAGTATGCACTGCCTTCATACAGACCAATACAAAATTTGCAATCTTGTGTTGTGAGTTATCTTTTGCTGGAGTCATAGCATGGGCCACTTGCTTGAATGTCTGAATAAATCTTTCCCTTTTGAAGAGTAGACAGGAATAGTTGTGACATGATCGACATTTTTTTTCTTCTGACAAATGATTGATAGGCTTCAAACGTAGATTTGATGGAGTTTCCTCCATTGCACAATTTGTCCAGAGTCTCCCATCCTTACAAACCAACCATAACAGATCCACCATTTGGGCAGGAAAAACCAGAATTCGTAGAGTCCTTCAGCTGATCCAGAATGAACATCCAACACAATCAGACATGAACCTTATCAGTCTTAGTATATGCCACACAGATTACCGCTGGGCTGTTGAATGCTTAAAGTGATGACAGAGTATATCAGGGATTCATTGTGTTAGCTGGTGTGGCTTTCGTGTCTTCTGTTGGTGTTTCAATCCTTTTGCCACAAAAAATTTTTTATGTTCTGGGGTAGAACTTAAATTTTTACAGTTCCAGACTAACCTTTGTGTAATTTTCAGACTAAGTGTATCCCGAATGCCATAGGAAGGATCATTCCAGTGCCACGTGAAAGTGCGTGTGGCTGTTATTTCTAAGCAAAGTTCAAAACAGATTTTGCTACACCCATATCTATCAATTTCTGATAGGGATTCTCTTTAGCCTTGTTGAATTTCATTTGCTTTTATGATGTAACTAGTTGCCACCTACTTACTTCTGTATTCCTAATATTTCTAGTGGCAATTCTGACAGGAAATAAGTACCTTTACCTCAGCTGTTATTTTTAAACTCAGAGAGTAAGAGAAAGCACCAAAAAACATTGTACATATCCAAAGTTGTGCTGCCATATCTGGAAGCCCTGCCTTTGGGCTGACATTCTAAATTCTCAACTTGTAATCTGTGTAAATTGTTTTCCATATTTATCAATGATCAAAATGCATATTTAGATCTTTAGGGACAAGTATGCATTTTCCTGATTTGTTTTAAGATGACTCTTGAGAACTGTGTAAATACCCTGGGGAGGTGCTCAAGTTGTTATTCTTCATAGGCTTCAGTAATAAACATATTATTGCTATATATAGCAATAATACATATAATAATAATACATACACATATAGCAATAAAGCTATCCAAAATGCTTTGCATTACCCAGCCCATATAGTTTGCCAAACAGCAGCTGCAGATGATATTCCAAACACTGGTACCTTATTCTGCAGTAAATTCTTTCCTGAGTGTTCTCTGTCACATGCTCCAGACTCTATTTCTAGGCCTATGACAAAGTCCATGTTCTATAAATGCCAGTAAAGTGCATATATATGTTGTACTAGTAAAAGGAATGGTGGCCAGGAGTCAAGACTGGGTTAATTTTAAAATCACCAGAAATATGGACAACATCATTAAATTGCTGGCAGGAAAACTATCCCGTTCATTCTGCATAACCATAGTTAAAATTCCTGAGTCCTCCCCATGCTGAATTCTTGCTCTAACAGCCACAGAACTGATGGACAAGGCTTGTAAAAAGTGTGGCCTTGTCCCCTCTTCTGGCACGATTCTTATTTTCACATAATAAGATGGTATAATATCATCCTTTTCCAAAAGTACAGCAAATTGCTGGGTGGGGGCGGTGTGGAGTTCAAAGTTAGACGTATGCTTGGACAGATCAACCAAATCCCTCTCTGGTGTTCTTTATGAGAAAATACAAGTAATTTCATGACATAAAGATTTAGCACATGTTATTTAGACTTTTATGCTCTTTTATAATGCATTAGAACACACAGGGGAGGAAAACTTCTCCCATATATGCTTTTGGAAACACTAACACTTTCTGTAGCTCTACAGTTTTTGTTGTCTGGGGTGATGCTGTTGTGAAATCACAGAAACAGGAGTCTCCAGGTTCATGCTCCTTTTAAACTATTTCTCCAGCCATCTGTTAAAGGATCCCCAAACACCTTTATTTATCATCCTCTAAATTACACAGTTGTAAAGATGCTAGATCATTCTCAGTGTATTCCATGCTGTCATATAAGGTTTATGAATGTAGTGCTTTCCTCTTCGTCCCATTTTACTTTCAAAGTTTTCATGATTCTGTTGCAATTTCCCAGCATGTTTAATGTCAGTTTCTGTTGAAAAAGCTATTGGTGGGTATGGCTTTGGATCAGCTGTGTCTTAGACAATAACCATTCACGAATCGTTCATTTTACATATGGCATGTGGACCGGATCCTTAATGCAACACTTAAAGCCCTTGTAAAACTGGAAGGTACCCTTCAATTTCATTAACCTAGCTACATATCCAGGAGTGCTTTCATTTGCCTTTCAATTCTACCTGTACAATAAAAATGCTCTGCAGTCACCCAAGGGTGTTGATATGGATGACTTCATAGAAATTGGACAATCTGAGCAAACATCTTGTCTTTTAGTTTACTGGAAGATGATAGGCTTCACAGCTGAATATATATAGTTCTAACTCCCATCATGTCTTGTAAAACTAGCACCTTTTAATCATCACTGAAATAATTTCCTTCTATATAGTCTTTCAGTCTCTCAGTATAGGTAAGACTGTCTTCTATGGAGCATTTCACACTTCTTTCTTCTGAACTCTTTCCTCTTTTTGAACAGACAACGTTCTTATGGTAGAACTGGCTGTAAATTAAATGGCATTTTTTCCTTGTTTTGTCAGAAATACCAGTTCAATAAGCCGACTGCATGAAACTTTAACTAAGAAAAGTTTCTTGGGACTGGAAAGGAATTTCTGTTCAGAAAAAAAGGTGAAGACTGTGGTCCCAGAAGTGCCAATTACTTGGATGTATAATGCATTTGTATGGAAAATGCATGCTCAAATCTCTGGTCTGCCTAATTCAGAGCAGCACCTTCAGCAAGCAGCTCCACATTCCAGTCTCATGCTCGGCAACCAAGTTATTGATTATTCTGCAAGGAAGGATGTCATTCTTGGTTTCATGTGGAATGAGAGGAAAAAAAAAAGAAAACAACAATATCACCTCATCGTCTTGATATCAAACAGGAATATTTTAAAATCTTGCTTTTTTTTCTGACGAGGATTCAAATCTGCTGGTCTGTTGTTCACAGTGTTGCAAGTTTCAGTTTTTAGACCTTGGGTACGTGAATGGATTTAAGTTATGCTATCTTAACGGAATACCATTCATGAAGGAAGTTGCCACAGATGACCATGTGCAAATTTTAGTTCAATTTCATTAAAGTCTCTTATGAATTGCATTTGTTTGTCTGTAGCAGTAGCTTTACTTTTTCTGGGTGTCTACAGTTTGCTCCCTCACTTGACTGCATTCCTGGAGGACTCACTGTCACTGTCAATTTTAGCATTGCTTCTGATTAAAATTACAGTTGCTGGAAAATCAGATGAGATTACAAACTCTCTGGGATTAAAAACCCCTGTAAGAGGGCTTGAAGCAATTCTTGGTCTTTAGTCCTCTTGGACTTGGAGAAATCTCAGCTCTTTAAAAGGGTACAGTGCAGCTTTTCCACTCTGCAGTCTGTTCTATACTGTTCTTACATCTCAATGTAATTTCCAATATGAAGACTCAAATCTTCAGGCTGTATTTGGAACTGCACAGGTTGCATGGGATTTGGGGGAAACTTTGACAGATCACTGCTTTTTGCACCTTCAGAACAGACCTTTGTAAGCATCTAGGAAGGCGTGGAGGGATGATATGTGGTATGGGGTTTTTTGTGAACTGCATTGCATGTTATATGAAGTGAGAATATCTCTAGTACATGTCTTCCCAATAATGATATTACATTAGGTCTTGACTAATCTATCATCCTTCTTTAACTGAGTGTAGTAAGTTCATCAGCTTTTTTTTTTTTTTTTCAGTGGGGATGAAATCCCAGGGAGAAGCTTTAATAACTATGTAAATAATTCCTCCAAGAGATTCGCACTAGCTTTTTGCCTTTCCTATAGGAACAGAGCATCATTTTTTTCTATACTACCCAAGGCAATTTATTTTACAAGTTAACATTAACGTCAAACAGACAGCATTGTACCTGCCTAACAATTAGTAGTTAATGGGTTCAGCCAAAAGTATTCCTTGAAGTTTTCCTTGTTTTCTTTTCTACATAGCAACCATTACCCCTACAGACATTCTCTGCCCACACGTAGTAATATGATGATGATCACAGTAAATAGCTTTGCTCACAACCTATCTTTGATTTCTTGCCCTTGACATTCCTCCTCCTCTGGCAAGTCTGCTTCTGTTTCAGAGCTAAATGATTTATCATCCTGTCAGTGGATTTCTTCCACACCTTGTATGCGTTTGCCCCACCCCATTCCCCCCCAGTAATTTTTATTTGTTGTTTGCGTGGTTTGTCAATGTCTTGACAGTTCTCAGAATCTGACACGCTCTACAGTGTGGGTCTGGGAGGAGAACTTTCCGTAGAAAACCAGGGGTTTAAGCCATGGCTTAAAAATTAAGCATAGATAATCCACAGATAAATGGAATAACTTGTCTTCCACAAACAGGTTGGTAAGACACAAGATGGTATGTCAAATCTTCCTATGTTATCTGAATGGGTCCAAACTCAATTCCTCATGTTTCATACAGAACTTCCCCTAGAACTATTTTACTGTTAATTAAAACCTTGCTATGTTGGGGTCACGGCATTAAACGATGCGACAAACTGAACCAAAATTAGAATGAAGACATTGATGTGTGACAGACAGCTCTTGTAGCAGAAGGATCAGACTTAATTAGAGAAGTTAAATTTAAGTTCAAAGCTACAGATGGTTTATGTTATTATAAAAAAAAAATCAATTAACATTTTAAAAGCTCTCCCCATGTTAGCAATCAAGCCACAAGTTAAAACACTCTTGGACTTGTGCAATAAGCTCCAGTTCTTCCAGTTACCTGGTGCTCGGCCAATTTCCCAACTGTGCCTATAATAGTGCATTAACAGCCATCCAGTCTGTTCCCCAAGCACAATATTGGATCTGTCACTGCAACAAATTGCAGATCAGTGACCTCAGCGGTAAATGTTTAGTATTGTCTTTGGCCTGGGTGTTGCATTTTTGATCCAAAACAAAGGCAGAGATTCAAGATAAACACCAGTGTTCTCTCTACCCTTACACCTCATGTTTTAGAATTAAAGTGACACAGAGGAAACGGCATTTTAAACATTAAAAAGATGAGCTGTTTCCTTCCCCTTCACTGTTTGTCTTTTTGGTGGTATACTCCTGGAAAATTATGGCAGGAAAAAAAGAAAAAGGAAAACAACGTGAATAACAGCTTGCCTCTCTTTGACATTGAGTGTAGACAAGCTGTGTCCTTCCTGAGGCAAAGAAGTGTCTAAGCAACTGGGTTGGGACAAGTGAGCAGGGTCAGCTTTGTGAGTTACATATGAATGAGCAAGTGGTACAATGTGCTGGAAGGGGTCTGCAGGGCTGGGCTGAATGGATCAAACAGTGCTCAGGACCCAGCACACATATTTTGTTCACATGTTGGGGAGTTGCTTTGGACTACTAGGTCAAAGGACTGAATGTCTCTCTGCTATGAGAGCAGATTAAGTGTGTTCCTGGAACACCTCTTCTGGTTTAGTGACACCCCATTGCAATCCAGCTTGGATGCTCCAGAGCTGCTCTGTGATGTGGACTATAACACAGTAAACAGGGATGATCAGGAGTCTCACTTCAAAAGTGTACTACTAACCTAAATGATACCGGAATGTAGATGACAGAGTTATGCCTATGAAGTGAAATTCAGCTAGTTTCTTTTTGGTGTCAAAAGGCATGAATAAATAATATCCACAAAGCATATTGATATTCATTGATACAAAGTGCTATATCAATTTAAGACATTGTCATCATTCTATTGCTACGCACTCACCATCCTCCTTACTTTCAATAAATAAAATTGTGACCTATAGAGACTATGTGCTAGACGAGGATGACATCTCAATAATGTTTAAATTAAGATAGGTTTATGTATTCTGGAATTTAACTTTAAACAAATGTGTATGTTACTTTTTTCATTATAATGCAGATTTGGTGCCCTCACTAGCTGCCCATCTAGCTGTTGCTGTGCTCTGCTCTTGGGATAGATGTAGTGGCACTGCACCAAGAATTATTTGATGTTACTGTAAGTCCAGGTGGACATTGCTGTACTTCACAAACAGGAGCCTTTTGGATTCCAACAATCAAATGAGCGCTTTTTCCTTCACTGTGCAAGCTAAGGATATTATTCAAGCCGATAGTTATTCCAAATTTAAATAAAGGCAGTTAGACTGTAGTTACTGTAGGCTAAGGCCTGAACAGATAGAACAGCTGAGAGTGAATTTTGGTCAGGGGTGTTTAAGCTGTTCATGACAAGTTTGTTCCAGTGTCTATATAGTGACACAGAATGGTCCTTTAGACAGCTCCAAAGAGGGCTTTGGTAAGGAAAACCTAGGCCTGATTCCTAGGACCACATTATTAGATGTTAAGTTCAGCTTTATTTTTGTGTAAAATGAATACAACTTCTTTTTTTTTTTTTATCGCTCAGTTCTGCAAAAACATAGAATCATACAATCATTTAGGTTGGAAAAGACCTTTAAGATCATCCAGTCCAACTGTTAACCTAACACTGCCAAGTCCGTCACTAAACCATGTCTCTAAGTGCCACATCTACATGTCTTTTAAATCCCTCCAGGGATGGTGTCTAAACCAATTCCCTGGGCAGCCTGTTCCAATGCTTGACAACCCTTTTGGTGAAGAAATTTTTCTAATACCCAGTCTAAACCTCCCCTGGTACAACTTGAGGCCGTTTCCTCTCGTCCTGTCACTTGTTACTTGGGAGAAGAGACCAGCACCCACCTCGTTACAACCTCCTTTTGGGTAGTTGTAGAGAGCGATAAGGTCTCCCCTGAGCCTCCTCTTCTCCAGGCTAAACAACCCCAGTTCCCTCAGCCGCTCTTCATAAGACTCGCACTCCAGGCTGCTCACCAGCTTCATTGCCCTTCTTTGGACCCGCTCCAGCACCTCAGTGTCTTTCTTGCAGTGAGGGGCCCAAAACTGAACACGGTATTTGAGGTTGGCCTCACTAGTGCCAAGTAGAGGGGGATGATCACTCATAGCTATAAGCCTCTGTACTCATATAAGCCTTTGTTGTCAGCAGGTGGAAATAGCTCAGAACAAAAGTGTGTTTCAACGTATCTTCTCTTGCCACATCGTCCCACCAGCAGGTTGAGTGACAACAGGCAAATGCACAGGGTCTCTGCCTCACTAACGTGGGTGTGGGTAAACATCCACGGTGGCATAGATATGCCTTTCGTTGCTGTCTGAGTAGAAAAAAAGAACTCCAAATTGCTCCGAAGGCGACATGGCCAAGGTGTGTAGAGAGCTGAGCTTTCTCATGGACAGGGCCTGGCTGATAATCTATCTGTTAGTGCCTCAGCATACATTAAATGTATTTCCATAGTTCCCTTCAATCAGGTGTCAGGAAAGAAACTTTTGTACTCCTGCCATTTACTGGTCACAGTGATAATCTAACATTAAACTTTGTTTTACATACACCATTCACAGAGAATCAACTGCAATAGCATCAGGAAATTCCCTGTGTTTTTACCTTCATCTTCCAATTGCAGCTATTGTCAAATGGACTTTTTCAACAAAAATGGAAGTCGCTAAGAATAAATATATGATATACATTTTTTTTATTATTTTGCTTCAACTTCAGTCTAGAAAACTCCTAATCAAAAGCAAGTGCCTAAAAGCAGATATATCAATTTATGTTTGAAGCTGCTGAAACAATAAGATTAAATCAAACAGAATTTGTCTGACAACTTTGAATCTTGTCTTTTAACATTTAATGAAACGGGTTATATATGTTGTCAGGCACACTTGGAAAATTTTGCTTGTCTGAGATGAAGACACTCAAATCAGCAGAAATCTATCTCAATATTTTTCACTGTGTAACTCTTGTATTTGTCTCTATGTTTTCCCCTTCCTGTACCTTTAGAAATGTCTCAGTAATTGGTCTAACATCTTTATTCAGTTGAGAATAATCCATGTTTCTGCGCACTGATAAAAGGTACCCTGAAAGTGGAATTACAAAGTAATACTTATAAATGTAGCACTCAATTGTCTTCTGTTTTCTTTTTTCTGCTTCCTGGTTAAAAAAAGTATACTTTAAAGACCTATATGTTATTAACGGCTTTCTACTAACAACCTTTATGATTTCTCTATTAGTTTTCTACCTACTTTCTTTTTGTTAGTGTCACATCTATCCTAAGCATCCATGAAAACCTCTTCTCAGGGTTCTCCTGTTACCCTCCATCATTCCAGCATCTATATTGACGGGGAAGATATTTTGATACACAAACTCTTTCCACATTCTCTTCTCTGCTTTTCATATAATTTTATGTCACTGTTCATTTCACCCACAAACATATTACAAAAATATCAGTCTCATAGAAATCAATGGGGCTTACATTTATTCTAATGACTCCTTAAACATTTATCTTTTCTATGAAGGGTGGGTGGGCCCCATTTAAAAGTAAAATTTTATCAAATGGTTTCAGTAGATGATTATTGCTGCCACAGAGGGAGCATACCCTCTACTATTGCAGTGTCTTTTTTAAAAAAGATGAGACCTTATGGTCTTTTATTTAATTACTGTGCATTTAGAATAAAGCTACTTAGGTGACTTTTTGGTCCATTACGTTATACAGTATTATTTCCTGTGGAACTCTAAAAGAGACATTTTCTTTCAAACTGACTTGGTTTCTCAATTTTATATCCCCTTCTTCTCATGGCTCATTTATGAGAAGAACTGGAGAAATATTCCATCAGTCTTCTCAGAAATGGCTTTTTTTGCCACCATCCCACCCATAACCTATGCTAGAGGCAAATATATTGGGTTGTGATACGCTGTTGAATATTTGTTTTTTTAATTTTTGTAGTGTCTTACAGACAGTGGATACAGGAAGTCCATTGTGCAGCACAGTGTACAAACACAAAGTAAATGAATCCTTTCTCTGAAAAGCCTCTCATTTTCAGTATGCAAAATAAAAGTATAAGACCAGGTGCAATAGTGCAATGTTCAGGACAAAGTTATGCCACCAGTTTGCAAAATAAGATGTCTCTGTGGTTACGAAACTTCTGTAATACGTATTATGTTTATGCAGAAGGTGCAGTGCACCCACTGTGTTGTGAATTACAGGCAACCCTGATCTTGTTGTAGGTGTGAGTCAGTTCTATCCAGAAAGGGTGGAGCCACAATTATAAGATACTGAATTGAGTTAATATGCTCTGGCCCTCCTCAGAGCAACTGTACCATTTTCACCTCAGGACTGGCTTGTATTAGGCTCGCTGTAATGCCAGCAGAACAAGTTTTAGAGGTACATAGTCTAATGCATAAAAATAACCCAAAAACCAAACACCCTTCAGTCCAGCCTCCTCTCTGTTTAGATGTTTCTCAGTGTATGGACAGCTGCCTCTCAAAGTTGACCTGTTTTTTAAATGCAAGTTTCCAGCTTACAATGAGGCCTAAATTCCTTTAAAGTATCTGGACTCTAAACTCTTATGGGAAATGACACCTCAGTAAGAGTGAGAAACCTAAATACCACTGAGAATTTTAAGCTAAGTCTTTGGGGAGTTATTCTCATCTTGTCTAAACCAATTTAAAACCTATGAAGCTGTTGGGGTTTTGTCAGATTCTACACCCAGGGCCAGATTTCACAGCATTGATTTTAATGGAAAATATTCTGCTTATTGTTTTGGCTGCAAGTCTAGAATTGTCAATGTTTAAAATGTCACAAGTAGGTTTTTAAGTTTACATCCTTACAAGAACAAATGGGAAAAGTTCATGCCTCTGATGATGCTGTAATTTATCTGGTGTGATATCAGCTTGGTCAGATAGTTGTGCTCTGTGAAAAAGAGTGAAAGCTCATTTTGTGGCCCAGGAGAAGCTAGGAAAAAAAGTCATAAATTTAAGTTAAATCTTCAATTGCAAATCACAAGGAAAATGAAATGTGAAGCATTATTCACTCATTGGGTGCAGCTGTCTCTGTTAATTATCCTACACACATGCAGACCAAAAGACCTGAAATGTTGCACATAGAGCACACCCTGAGTTTAATTTTGGAATTTCCCACCAGATTTGGTTATGCAAAATGTGAGCTGGAGATGGGGTAGATTCAATTTGTGTATTAGCTGCTCTGATTGAAGATTTTGGATTTGGCCAATCTCTAAGCAGGTATTAACGTAGGAAATTTTACTGAAAAAAACTTGTAATATTTCAGTCTGAAAGAGAAGCTTTAAATTCGTCCTCAAAAAATTTCTACAGTATCTGTGATCATCTAATGGAAAGAAATGTTTCACAAATCTCATATGTGTCCCAGACATCTTGCACTGCATTTGTTCAGAGTTCAGACTACAAAAAGATAACGCTGTGCTCCAAGTATAAATCATATAGTAGTACAATAGTTTAAAATCATCCTTGACCAGTATGTCTACAGAGAAACACTTGGTACTGATTAGCAGCATGTGAATTACAGTGTGCAAGTCATGGCCAGTTTTAAGTTCAGCATCTTGTTGGCGAGGCTTCACCGATCTCAGTTACTATGACTTATTGATTTGAAAGCAGGGATGTGTAGAATGTACTTAGAAACCCTTTTTAATTTCTGTTCTTGGGGAAAAAATACCAGCAGCTAACTTTTAAAGGGCTGTAAGGTGTTAATAGCTACCTGTCTAATAGAGATTTTTTGCTATTGTGGTAGTGGCTGCAGCTTATAGCCTTTAGCAATCAGATATTTCTGCCTTGCGTTTGGCATTTTTCCAAGAGAAAGTCTGCAACAGATATAGTTCTCCTGCCAGCCCCACTTAGATCTGTTTGCGTTGGCTGCCCCAACCGCTGCAGCAGATTGCATATTGCAGCTATTCAGTGCCCATAATGTGAATGCCCTTTAGGTACTCTGCAAAGTCTTTTGGTTCAATGTATTACTGTATCGTGCTACCAGCACTGCAGAGCAAGTGAAAGTCAATTGACATTCTGTGGGAATCCTTCCTGGATAATTTTATAAATTATAACTGCAATAATTCAAATCAGGTTGAAAGATGTTGGTTAAAAAAAATGCATGCTTTTCTGGAACTGACTGGAATTGGTCAAATTGGTGACAATGTTCTTTTTCCTGTTAAGCAGGGATAAAGGGAATGAAACAGAAAGGGAACAAGGAGAACTTTTTCTCAAGAAAGTACCCCTGAAACCCTAACAAAGATAATGGATTTGCACAAGAGGAACCGAAATATATATTTTTAATAATGTTCCTTGATTATCGTGATAGGCTACTGAGCCTGTCTTTCAAGCTAAAATATCTACATAGAATGGGAGACAAAAATACCAGTTCTTTTGAATTCTCTAACCAGTGTCTTAAATATTGTAAAAGTATCGTGGTTTTTATATTAATCTCATTCTGCTGCTTTAATATACTTCTAATAAATATGTGAACTTCTATACGAATAGCTATTAATTTTCAATTCTCCATACAATATGTTTCTCATCATATAAAACACATATAAATTAATTTAAATGTCCAGTATACCTGTTTATAAGTTTCATTAACTTGCAAATTATGCAGCAGAGATACCACAGTAAATGGTGGAACTAAGGTTGACAGTGCACATCAATAATTTAAGATAAAATGCTTTACAAGGGATCTCTATCCCCAAAACCCAAGTGTTACAAATGAGGAAACTCGGAGTTAAAATTACATGTTAAGGAAATATTAACCTGTTAAACTATAACAATATTTTAAGATGGATACCTAAATAAATATAATTGGACCCAAAGTTCTATTTGCCCACAATCATTTTAGTATAATAACCCTTATCATGAAGAATTATGAACACTCTTGAATTTCTGCATTATGAATAGCCCTACTGACTTCAATGGGAGTACTCATACTGCTTAATAATTAAGCACCTGCATAATCCTTGGATGAATCTTGACAGTGATTTACTTTCAAATATATGCCTTCCTCATATACACAACTACAGAGCTTTAAGCCAAAGAGGCTTTTCCAATGTCTAAGTTTTACACTGACCTTCTCCTACTCCTGGCATTAGGGAAACTTGTTGTGGGTTCTGCACCATGCCACAGCGTTATGTGGGAGTAGGAGAAGAAGACAGGCTAGTGGCCCACTATAAGGCTCAGCATTAGAAGTTAGAAAAAGGACACATAAGGTTTGTCCTTTGGAGTGGGCATATGTTGTAGTGATATTTAAACCAGAGGTTGAGTTAAAAAGGTTGGAAGTGATCTCTTTCTAGAGACCTCTGTAAGATTATTTTTTAAATATATGAATGTGTATCTGGAACATTTAATTATTTTCTGGGTAAGTACTGATCAACACGTATGAATAGCTGTGGTGTTTGATAAAACTGCAGCTGAGCTGATAAATTTGTTTTTGTAACTACAGCATCAGTTGATAATAACCTTGAAGAATGGTAAAAAAAAATAATCTAGAAAATCTTGTGACATCAGTGAGGCTGGCTGCATTGTTATTTCCCATTCCTGTTATGAGTGTTATCTTGACAAGGAACACAATTTGTCTCATTTTCCAATTTATTTACATTTGTTATCCTGAAAATGTGCTCATGGTATTACCAATTTTTCTGTACATCCGATACACTCTAAATAACGAGGTAATGTCCTGGCACAGCAATGCAGGGAGGACCTCACTTCCAGGGTCTAATAACAATGGTTGCAATGAAAGCAAAGATATCTGCAGGAATAAATGTATTCTTAAACCCAGATTTGCAATGAGGACTGTAGGTACAAAAACAAAGCGTATCCATTCTCAGGGCAGATGATTGACTACTAGAAGGTTTTGCTAGCATAGCAAAAGATGGTACTGCAATTGTCAGTAATTGGCATTCCTGTGTATTCCCAGTAAAAAGACTACAATTTAGAGGGGAAAAAAAGTGTATAAAGGAAAATGTACCCTCTCATATATGAAGTTGTTTCTCCAGGAACTGCAGGCTGCTGAAAGTGTAGTATGTGAAACTTGAATTGGATTTAACTGTTCTGGTGATAAAGATAGGCCTTCTTTCTCTTAAGTTAGAACTAGTTCACGAACATACAGTTAACTTGAAATGAAGTTGGGAAACTCTGTATCTTCACATGTATCTTATAAAGAAAAACAAGAACAGAAAGTGGCTTTTGGTGAAATACTGTTTCTTATTCATGCTGTGGATATGTGTGTAAGATTGTGGATTCATAGGCTTATTTTTCCTTTAGATGGTATCTATCCTGCTGTGCAGTTCATTGCACGCAGGGAAGTCTTTCAAGGCAGAGCTTGAGCAGAAGTTACTAGTGATGGATAAACAGGCTGATTTTCAGAGTCAGATGGCAGCTAAATTGGGGACTCCTTTTCCTAAAAAAGTCTGTATTCTCTAATATATAGTGGTCTGTGGCAGACATGACCCAGATATACCTTTTTACTGGTTATTTTTGATCTGCAAGTCATTAATTATGTGAACTATGGAAACAAATTAATGTTGGTAATAACAGTAAAAAGTTTGTTGAATGGCAGGAATTTATATATACTTAGGAAGATTGCATAACATCATTAATAACTGCCGACATGACCAATAAATAACAGAAGATGTAGTCCTTGGGTAATGCTGTCCAGCATGTGCCAGCTTAAACATGCCTGAATCGAATGAGGGGATACGGCAGATGCAGGAATATACTGCAGCATTGTCACGCTGTCTGGTAATGCTGAAAGGTTATCTATCGGGAGGATGCCGGGTCTTCCGCTTTCACTTGGGAGAAGCTCTTGCCTAATGCCAAAGCAGCCACCGTCAGGACAACAGCAAAGCACGAGGGACAAGATGTGTCCCAGCTGCCTCTCCAGTTCAGCCTAGTGGCTGAGGCTATCGGTCCTAGAGCACTGTCAGGGACCAGCACTGGACAGTCCTCACACAGTAACCGAAGGATGACTCCCTGATAGCTCATGCTTAGCTGGCAAAGTGCAGGGGAGGTGAAAAACAGCCAGGGCAGACAAGAAAGTATAAAATACTTTATCCAGAGCCCCTGAGGTAACATGTAGAAGCAGTGACAGCAAGGTCAGGAGTTTTATTCCTGGAGTAAAAAAAATGCAATTTAATAGTTGATTAAACTAAGAACATTTCCTGTTTAAAAAAAAAAAAGAAAAAGAAAAAGAAAAAGAAAAAGAAAAAGAAAAAAGCCCTAATTTTCACCGAGGCTTACAGGCATGATCACAGTATGAATTATAGACGAAACATAAGATACTTTTGTTTTCTTTCTCCTGTCCAGGTAATGAAAAAAACCCAACAATAAATATGCATCAGTAGCAAATGCACGTCTTCAATAAATATCAGGTACTAGTGTTGAGTACAAGATTACCTGAGGAAGAATAAAATGAAAGTTGACTTTTTTGTCCCATTATCTCTTTTCATCTCATTATCTTCATTTCATTATCTCTTCCTCCAGCAGTAACAATAAATAAATAAAAATGACAGCCATTCCTGCTCAATAGATCAGAAACACATTTGTGATTTAGTATTTCAGTCAGTTCACTTCTTTCATTGTAAATAGACCATTAAAACTGATGGTTTTCTAGTCAAAATGGTTTGTCTGACACTTCTCCTCCACTCCTTACAATCCCCAAGAAATCTGCACAGTTTCTTAGGCCAACCTTTGTGCAAACCTCACTGGAAGGGTGGGAATCTACTCTAATACTTCTGGAAGATTAAGGGTAGACAGAACATACATACTTTTAAAAATCAGTTTTAACTTTCTGAACAAGGAATGGAATTTATCATTAGCTGACAAGACTGAGGAACTGACAACACATCTGGAATATCACGGGTCAGTGAGATTCAATATCAAGATAAAGGAAACAGAAAGTTTCTGGCCAACGGCCGATCTCTTATACTCTGTATATACCATTTTCTCTTCTTGTAGAGACATTATCTGTGCCTCTGTCCAACACAGGCAGAATGCCTCCAAGGTTTGCAGAGTTGCACACTAATTCCCGCTTTGTCGTTTACACCTTGCTTGGCATTGGATAGACTAATATAGTAATTTATGTGGCTAACTCTAATATCTCCAAACTACAGCTGTCTGAAACAGTCACATCAGCCCTCAGGCACAAGTGCAGAGACCACTTGATCTGAATGGAGACATCAGCCAAAGAGTAGGGAGCGTTTCTGGGATTTGGGGAAAGAGGTGTGCAGCTGCACAACAGTGACATTAGCTTCCGCTTTTTCACCAAAGCCAACTTTTTGCAGATCTTTGAAGTGTTGTGGCAGGTAAACCCGCCTTGATAGAGAGCGAAACTTCTCGGCCGTGGAAAAGAGAAAAAAAAAAAACTACGAGCTGCAGTTTGGGGTTCGAGCCACCTCGCCCGCACGGTGGCGTTGGGTTACGACCACCAGGTACACACTTCAGTCAGGGATAAGGAAGCGTTGGCCCTCAGCCAATGAGGACTAACATGACATTACTTGACCACAGATCAGATTTGACTGGGGTATGAACGGAGGGCTGCTGGAGGGCAAATTGAGTCGGTCCTCCTCGGAGCAGTCAGTCTGCAGTCAGCGACTCTCCCCTTGGGTTGGGATGCCGCCCAAGGTAAGCCCTCAAGGTTGAGAGCTCTCATCCTTTAGGTGAGTGATATGTGCATTTTGAGTTGTCATTTCTAAAGTTTAAGAATTCTTAAGTGGGTTGTGTAGTATTTCCCCTTATGTCATTGAACCTGTGGTTTACTAATGTTGTTGAGAGTTCTAGATTATTTTGATTGAAGAATAAATTTTGTGGAGTTTAACACCTGTTTAATTTGATTGTGTGGGCCTCCATGACACATGTGTGACAGAGAAAATATGTAGAACGTCCACTGGCCACATCAGTTTGGTCAGCCATGATTTACCCTTTGCAGAGGTGTACTGGCCATACCCAGTAACCTTCTTTTCCTTATGTGCCTGCAAATGTATTCTCAGAGAAAGGACTTTATGATCTCTCTAGGGACTGAGAGGGGGCTGACTAACTTAAAATTCTCTGTGTCTTCCTCCTTTTCTTTCTTAAAGATGGGTGAAAATTTAACCCATTTCCAGGCCGTCAGTGACCTTCCCCAGTCGCTCTATGGTTTGCTATCACCACAACACTTAAAGCAACCTCTTATGACTTCTTTTGTCTCTATGAATTAGATTATATCCAGTTTCTCTAAATGTTCCCTAATCTGTTGCTTCCCAGCTTCTCGTTGCCCTTCTTTCCACAGCGTGCTGACGCCTGAGAGATTTGAGAGCAAGCTTTGTTTCTACAGATGGAGGCAAGAAAAGTGTCAAGTGCTTTAACATTTTTCTGTATCACCCATGACTGGTCTGTCTATGAGAAAAAAAACTTTAAAAGAGTAATTTGTGTTTTGACCTCCATCTTCTTTCTTTCCCCTCTCTCCCATATCCCACTTACTCCCAGTGACAAGATTCAGAGGCCAAACCAAAAAAAAAGCAAAAAAAAAAAAAAGAAAAAGAAAGAAAGGAAAATCCGGTAGTCATGGAGCTTGACTTGGAATGATGGGGTCTGGGCTTCCTACCCAGTGAGGGATATGTGTAATTTGTCTTGGCAACCAACAATCTCTTATATACTGTTGTTTCTCTCATATAGCCATTATGTATGAGGGTGTTCAGTTCAAGGACAATGCCTCTGAGTGTAGTCAAGTTGTCCTAGCCCCGGCACCCTCAGCACCTAAACTCTTTTTTCACCTCACAGAGACTGATACAGCCATTGATGTGGTTAACTGAAATATCTGCAAACTGCAGCCATCTGAAATATAGTCACCTGAGGAGAATTTGGGGCACATGTGAATTGAAACCTCAGCCACAGCTAGTGAAGGAATCCTAAGTCCTTAGGAGAAAAGGGCACACCGCTGTGAAATTATGAATCAGATTTTCCTAACTTCTGCGTCTTTCATGTCCACTTCCTGGTCTTTTTGTCAATCTGGGTGACTTCCTTAATGCATTTGATTAGTGGCTAAAAACATGTCATTTTCTGAATCTGTGCTGGCCAGTCAGTGTCTAGCTGGTTTTCAGCATCTCCTCTATCCAAGAGATTGCAGAGCTTCTTGAGAACAAAATTTATCATCTGCCTTCATTTTCTAACTGTGACTTGGTAACAAGACTCCATGAATTTGAAATTTTGCTGAATAATGAGGAAATATTTGTCATGCTGCTGCAGGAAGGATTAGTAGATTTGTATGAATGGTTGCAGGATGTCATGTAATGGCATGCCCACTTTGGGTTTTAGGTGCAAACTATGAGGAAAATTTTTTCCCAGGAGACCCAGGCAGCTGGGCATTGTGTTACTTTACCTCCCCTCTACCTTCCCCTTCCAAGGAGCTGAGTGAACCTGTTGTTCTACCTAAGCAAACCTCTTCTGTCTTCACCCCATAACACTCAAAAATAGATGGTATAAATACTTAGGAATCATTTTTATGGGTGACATTTCATCAGAACCTAAAGTGAAAAAATATCAGCTGGCACTTGAGATCCCATTCAGCTTCTTCTGTTGTCCAAACTATAAGAAAAAGCACACTCTTAGCACTGGTTATGTGAAATTAAATTTTCTGAATATTTGGGAAAAAAATAACGTATTACTAACTGGTCTTTAGTTGGATCATTGTCATGTTGAGCCAGAGAAGTGCAGAAAAGTGCCCACAATGCCTCTAATTGCTACAGCTGTTATTACCCCATTCTGTTTAACATCTGCTTCAGAGTAATAATCCCATTGATGCCTCTGATGTATCTACCAGCTGTTTCTAATAAACCAGGGAAGTTACAACCCTTTTAAGTGACAATCATTCAAGATGCTCCATAATTGCATAACTGCATAGAAGAATGAGGCTCTTTCTGACACGATCAACTGAATATTTTGATTATTTCTGTAGAAGGCTTTTATTTCTGGATGACTGCTCAAGTGAGGAAAAAACCTAACCAAACAAACAAAAAAAAAAAAGAACATTGCACACGGAAGTTTATCATACTATCTGAAAGAAATCATGAGGGAGGCTTAAAGATATCTCTGTACTATAAAACCAACTGGAAATTTCAAAGACTCATAAAGTTTGTAGCTCAATTGGGCATTCAGCTGGCAATTTATATTAAACTCCTGAAGGCATTTTTGCTCTTCTTCATCAGTAAAAGATGGGTTAAATAAATTAGAAAGGATAAAACCCCAAAAGAATAGCAAAAGGGAGATATTCTCACTACTTCTTTTTAGAAAAAAATTTTCCCTAGAAAATTTCACTCTGAATAATATTCAGTGAAATATTCTCTCATAACCAATAATCTGAGTTTCAATGACCTATTACAGCCAATGTGTTGTTACAAAAACTGAACAACTCCAATTGCTATAGAGACAAAGTGTTATATTTTTTCAGGCAAAGACTAACTCATGCTGTTATATATACACTTTGTCTGGCTCCAATGACATAGCTTGTTTGTCATTCCCTTGTCAATATATTAGGGAGGAGTATAATTTCTGAATATAATTTTGAATTGTTATTTTTTGTTTGATCTCATAGGTAGATGTGCTTTGTGCCTGGGTTTGGCCCAATCAGCCCAAGTTTCAGGGTATTTGTCCTATACTTTGGTCAGATTATATCCCAAAACCTTAAGAAGGTATTTAAACTGCTCTGTGAGTCCCAGTTAATGGTAGACCTTGGGATCATGTTTCCATAAAAATCAAGGACATCTTAAAGTACACCACAAACTGCATGTCATCTGCATGTGTAGTGTCTTTTCTTCAGACAAACCAAAGCTTAAAGGGGGCAGGTTCATACATATGCATGCCAAAAGGGAGTTGGGGTACAACTAAGAATGAACCTGCACGTGGGAGTTTGAAAATACCCCTTTACCTTCAAGTTTAGATGTAATCTAACAGCGCTGCTCACGGCAGCTGTATTGTGACGAGCCTGCAGCTGGATTGCCCTGCTCCACTATCAGACTGTAAGAGTCATTCTGGGTACTTGGTTTTTTGCACTGTAAAGTGGCATCTGAATGTTTCTGGAGCACACAGAGAAGGCCTTTCTACCATACAGTATTTTGCCCTTTATGGTAATAGCATTTACAAGAATGCTATGGTTGGCTTCCTATGGGGCTAGAAGATCTGTAAAATCAGCTCATAGGTGAAAAAAGCTAGCCCCTTTGGCAATCAAGCTGTGGTCTGTGGACTACAGGCAGCATGCTGAAGACAGTAAAGAAAAAGAATACTGTTGTCAGCAGGAACATATTTTCCAGACAGTAATGTGGATATCACTTGGTCTAAAGGTGTGCAAAGCAAAAAGTGTTCAAAGTCACTAATGTGTCATTACCTTCTTAAAATCAGGTATGTTCATATTATCCGTATGGACAGCTGCTTTTTGGAAGATATCTCCAACTTGGCCCCAATACTTGTTTAAAGTCTGCGTGTCAAACTTTTCCATAAGAGCCACTGTTGTCTTCTGTCTGATACTGAACTTTGTTTCAAGCTTTTCATGGTTGGTCTTCTTGTTTCCCAACAAACCAAAAGTGCAACAATGTAAAACACAACATCATGTTGGCTGTATCCACTGTCTACGTGAAGCAAGGAATACTTGTTTTGCCTGAGATATAAGTACATGAAGTACAAGAAAATGGGGCCAATGTAAAGCAACCGGGCAAGAGAACAATTTTTCTTACACATGGAAGGCTGCAACGAAAGCCCATTTTATCTTAGCAATACTGCTGAGAACTGAGAGTGGAAGCAACACTTCCACAGTTCTACAAGAGTCTTAGGAGTGGATAAAAAAATCAAAGGGTCAAAAAATAGCTATTTACACACTGTGGAAGAGAAGGTTCTGGAACATTTGTAATGTAGCAAACTGAAAATGGCTTGAGTCTTAAAAATGCTAAGAAAATAAGGTAATGCTAACAAAAATATTGTATTTGAATGCTATCCTTTCTGCTGTCATTTATATCTATACAGAAAATGAGCATATTACAGATCTGAGGCAAAAAGCTATATCCAGCATTTCTTCCAATACTGAAAAACACCCCACCAGAGGCGAGCTATGTTTAATGTTGGTGATGCAGAACTAGAAGAAAGGCTGCTGAGGGATTCCGATTTTGCCTTGCAGGAAAACAAAGAACATTTGTTTTCCGAGCAGAGATAAGCTGCATGCCATAGACTACAAGTTTGTAGAAGATCTGAGCGAAAGAAGTGTGACGACAGCTTAGCCAGAAAGACTATCTATACCTGTTCTGTGGCAGTACATCCTTGCCTAAGTTTTGCCAGCTTTGAGGGTAGTGCCAAAGGTGCAGAAGATTAAAACACTGTTATTCTACATACAAAGTGGCCAAGCCTATCCAACAAAACAAAAAGTCACGAGTTCCTTGTTGAACTAACACATGAGTGATTTTGGCAGTATTGAAGGATAACAGAAATCATCTGTCACACTCCTTAAAGACTTTACAGTCTGTATTCCATAAAAAAATTCAACCTGAAAGCTGGCATTGGAGAAAATATTTTACCATATCAATTATGAAACAAAAAAGAAAAAGAGGCACAGTACACTCTAAAGCACATTATAGTAAAGCAGCATTAACAGCACAATACATGGAAGTGCCTAATATAGAGGCATAAAAATCCCAAGTAAAGCACTATACATTAGCCATCTATCACACTTGGCTACTACAACATAACTGGCAGAACTGGAGCTAAGCTTGAACTTGCTTGAGGTTGTCTATTACTTAGGTGAATAGTCTGGTCAAATCTGAAGAGATAAGTGACAGATTTAGCCTCATCTATATTTAGTGGATATAGGTGATGAAAACATGTTGACTGTTTTAGATGAGAAGAAAATCCCAGCAAATCAGAGGAAGGGAGGACATATTAGGAAAATGTATAATTCACTGTGGAAAAAAACCCAAAATTCCCACTTTGGAATTATGCCAGCTATTAAAATACTTCAACAAAAGAACACTACAAATTTGGAAAAGATTGTTCAGATAGCAGCTTGTAGTGTGATAAAAACAACATCAATTTGGAAACGAAACTGATGACAAGAGCTCATGTAAAATTATCAGGTTCAAGCATAGTAAAATTCCATTTGTGTTTAAAAGTAGTAAATACACAGAAACCCTATTCCTATCAAGAATCCAGCAAATGACAAAATGAGGCCAAATGACAAAAGCTGAAGCCACAGCCAACAAGAGACCAAAAGACTCTTACCAGTCCATAAATGACTATAAGAGGAACCTGGGAGACACAGCGTGTGGCAAAGGGATGAGAGAAGTGTGTTATTGTCTCCTTCTGCAAGAAAATGACATACCTGACTGAATTATGCCTAAGGAAAAGATCTTTCTGTGTGGCCTGAGGAAACACAAGGGGCAATGTGAGCATATAACTTGAAAGAGGGCAAGGGAGCTAGGGACAGCAACAAATAAGTACACTCCAGCACTGGGATCCTACTTGCTCCTAGGTCAGTCATCTCTCAACAGCAGTGCCAGACAAGGGTTTATCTGGTACAAGACAGGGGGCATATCTGATTAGTACTGTAAGATCTGACAGAAGATGGTATCTGGGAGATGTATCTGCTTCCAGCTTTTGCTACCAGGTCCCACTGCAGGTTGTGATACACAGAAGCCACAGAACAAGAAAAAAAAAAAAAAAAGTTTCTACCCGTATGGTGAGATCAAATGGAAGGATCAGATGTTTAAGTAAGTTAGCATTGTTCACCTAGCTAAATTTGACTTATTTCATAATAATCTACTGCAGCAGATAAACATAATGCAATTACATGGGGCTCCTACAAGCTCCTACAATTTCTGCAGTTCCAAGCAGGTATTTTGTCTCCACTCAGAAGCTGGCAGCATCACACCAGCTTCTGAGCAGAAAACACCCCTACATACTCACCACTAGATGGAAAGAGACAATTTCCTGATACTTTTAAAGTCTGTTAGAAGTTTCAGACACAGTGTGAATGCGTTTTTGAGATATATTTACTGATGGAGCATATTAGAACATAGAGTCATAAGGAAGGAAGGAAGGAAAACATTGAATGGTGGACACTATTTTGGTTTTTTCCTCTAATGTAATGGGTTTTTTCTGTCTCAGCAAGCTGTTACTTTCAGTACTTCTTGGGTTTCCAATACCAAAATGTAGAACAAATTTCCAAACAGTATATTTATCTAAGTTTAAATTCATCTCATTCTGTGCAGTGCATATCTCACTTGACTGCATCCAAAAAGAGAAAGCTACTCCAATTCCTTCAGCAAACAGGTTTCCAGACTGAACTTCCTAGTTCATGTCTCTAGCACACTTTGTGCATTTCTTTCCTCTTACTCAGACAATCCTGTGCTTCCCAGCTCACCCCTCTACCTGGTTAGTAGTTTGTAACTAAGAGGAGTACAAAGTAGCATATGTAGATCTGCATTTCCCCATTATTTAAAGACTATCATCTTTTATCATGCCCACTATTAACATTATCTAGTAAGAACTTCCATTTCAAGAGCAGTGTTACTACAGGCTGCCAATCTGGGAAAATCAATTATGGCATTGAACATCATAAGTAACCAGTCTTTCTTTTCTTTCAGATCCTCCTTAAACGAAAAATGTAATTTCATTTCATAAGGATGAAAAAAGATAAATGTATTATACCTGTATTCCGTGTTTATATCTAAACCCATGTTCTTATCTGGCACCATCTCTAAGTCCTGAAATACACTTCCAGAGCACCCATCACTATATGGGTCTGACTATAAAATTACTATGAATACATACACTGTCATCAGTCTTTCCTGAACTACAAACAGTAGGATAAACCTTAAGGTTCAGAAGAACAGTATCTGTTCATGGAATCATAGACTCAAAAAATATCTCAAGTTGGAAGGGACCCATAATTGAAATGCATTCTCCTGAAATATTTAGAAAGAGGTGAAGAAGAAAGAATAATATTGATTTACTGGCTGTAAGTGATAGTCCAACCAACAAACCTGCAAGTTCTTAAGGCTAGAAGCCTCTGTTAGGTGCAGATTCCAATTCCAAACCATTGTGTGCCTCATTCTCAGTGCAAGCAGGTTGAAAGCAAAATACAGATCACCTCTGTCAAATTTGTCTCAGCACTCACTTTATCATATTGGCAATCTTCTTCCTTACTATTGACTTTCCATTGTAACACATTACTAAAACAAAATGATGTTTTTGCTTGTGAAACAGAAAGTGAAATGATTAGTAAAAAATTACTTTCATGTGGTGGTAGTGAAAACAAACAAAATAATAAGATTTTAGAAAATGGAAAATTACCAGTGATGAGAGACTTTGTTTGTTTCTGCAAAGGCATAAATAAAATTCCTTCTTAATTTTTTTCCCACAAACCTAGTTAGATGTTCCCATCATAATAAAAATAGACCAGGACCTACAAGGCATTCAAATTTTTGTCAGTGTGATTGTTGAACAATGAGATTGAAAATCATCATAGAATGGTATTCCCAGTCCCTAAGCAAGGACAAGCACATTCACACTTAGGATTATGTTTTCATACAGGAGCTTGTCCATTGTGGGTTAAATTTACACCCACACTTGAGCTGCAAGTATGAATTTAGAATCACAATTCTAAATACGAGATTGCAAGAAAGAAGTTGGTAGTTAGAGATTTGAATAATCAGCTGTTCACCTAAATCATACTTCAAATGCAAAAAGGATTACAAGACCCAGCCTCTTCAAACATTTACCCTCACATGTGTTTTTTCATGAAAGCGAATGCCAACTAAGAGTCATTCTTCTTCATATGTAATGTCTGAACTCCCACTAGCATGAGATCCCTTGATCTCCCAGGAGTTATATGCATGTACTCCAGCTGAGAATTTTGCCCAGTGACTAGTTATGCAAAGATTCACATTATATGGTAATAATAGACCTCTTTGTTCAGCATTGCATATAACCATTGTACCATTCCACATGTACATTAAAGCCTGTTTCATTACTGTAATGTGCAGCTGATATGGCCAAAATACTAGCTAAAATAGAGAAAGCATATAGGATATCATTTTGGCACAATCAGTGCTGTAGCAAATCCTTGTCTGAACAGTTTTCAGTACAGAAAGAAGCTGAATGGTGGATGCACCTGCAATGAGTGCATATCAAATGCTTTTACTGTACTTTTAAGGTTTGCTCAGCCTGCAAATTTCCCTTAGAAGCGCAGTCAGTGTTTGGTGCCCAAAATGATTACCTGGCTGGAGACGAGTCTTGCTCATCAGCATTCTGTACCATTGCCACAAGATGAAGGAGTTGAAGGAGAAAAAAGAGAAGGAGGAGGGGAAAAAAAACCTCAAAAACTAGATACAAATAGGAGAAGTGATTAAAGAAGATCACTGAGGCAGAAAATAAGGACACTGCCAAGTTGTTTAGAAACAAAATTTCACATACTCTAAAAGTGGTGCATTCTAGTAGAGCATTTGTCCTCCTGGTGCTTTGTATGTTTCCCTTAGAACTGATCTTCACAGCAATGAATAATTTGGTGGGGCTGAAAAAAAGAGTAGAGGATGTGGCAGAATATAATGGAGGGCCTATATATAAACTCAGTACTGATACGAGAGGATGATAATGTGTCCACACAGCTGAGGGAAGGAACAGGATGAACAGGTACACTGCAAAATAGGAATCTGGCTTTATACCTCTTGTTCTATTTAAAATCACGAGGTCCATGATAATTTGTTGTTCCCATTTACTTTCTTCAAAATTTACTGTTTCTCAGTCTCAATTTTGTGTGTTGATCTTTGGCCTGTTGGCAGCATTGTTAGCAGTCAGAAGCATGCCTGTGTGGAAAAGATGGTTAAAAATTCATTCTCTACATTTATGTTATTATCAAGACTTAGGGTTTATGTACTATGACATTCATCAAAAAAATAAAAAGATTACTTATTTAAGTAATCTGAGTCACTCTTGGAGACTTCTACATGTTTACAGTGACTAAATGGGGAACATTGACTAAAAGAGCCCTAAATTTTAGATACTCTGTCTTGCAGTCATCCCACTACCCACAGTAGTTGAAAATACTCAGGACGGAGAACTGAAAAAGCAAAGCATTTCATTTCTTTTCACATGGAAACTTTAAACCAGGCTGGCTGAACTATGGTCAATTGTGCTTGAATGGGGCATCAACAGAAATACTGGAAATAGGTCACAGCTCTTTTTCCTCTCCTTCACAAGTCCTGTCCAGTGTGACAGAGAAGTCAATAATATGATTTGGGGATGAGAAGAAAGTAGTTCTGTTTGTTAGAAGATATATCACCCCTCCGATACTGAATGCCAGTTCTGTGCTCTAAGTCTGAAGATGCATCTACATCACTGTTTTAGCTCAGATCAGGAATGAATTTTTGAAGCAGATCTCCCATGTGCCCCCACTTACAATATTTTTATTTACATTTCAGAGCACACAAATTGTATTCCTTTCAGATTAAAATAAGCCAAAAATACACTCCAGAAGCCCACCTAATGTCACCCAGTGGGCACTCAATCCACATGGCCAGAATAGTCAGGGGAACACTTCCTCCCACCCCATCTCACCCCACTGCTGCATAAGCAAAGGCATCCAGTCCAAAATTTTTCACTGTGTACATGTTCTCCTATTGCATTACTCTTCCCATAAATGTAAGTATGGCTTGAAAATCCCTATTTCAAACTAGGTTGATCATTTTCTTGAAAGGATGCTGGCTCACGTGTCCAGGAGAGACACAACAAATTACTAAGGTCAGCATTGCTTGTAATCAGCCCTATGGACAGTTAAAGTCACAAGCTAAAGCAAACTACTCAGTGCCTCTAAAATATGGATCAAACCCAGGCTGAAAACTTTATCAGACAAAATTACAAAACGGAAGAACAAATCAACTTGTTTACACTGGTGGAGACTTTAGCTCTCTAAATTCCAGATTTTTCAAGAGCTTTTCCCAAAAATCTCTCCAGAAAGCTGCATTGGTTGTAGGTTCCAAAGGTGTCTCCAACTTTCCAGAGATAGCACATTTATGTTTTGCAGTAAGCCAAATAAGAGTATGCCACCTGTGGCAGCAGGCCAAATCCCATATAATCCCATTCTCTTCAGCAGTTGTTTTCTCAGAACAGATGCTCTGAGCTCACATTAGATTCCCTTGAGTGAAACCGTCTGCATACCCTTTCCTAGGGTTTCTTCTTTTTCTTGAGCTTAAGTATATCTTCTCAAGAAAATGTTTTTCACATCAATGCAGGTAGGTATCCTGATACCAGCATGTGTCAACAAAAATTATGATCCCTCCTCTGCCATGGAGGAAGCGTGGGTAAGTTTTGATACCTCTTTGCTGCAATACACACATAGACAACTTCAGTGGAATAATCTTTTTTTGTGTGTGTGTCATTTTCTATTTTAAGCTTTTCAAACACAATATCTCATTTATAGCACAAAAACTGAGTGCTACCTATCTGACCAGATGACCTTCCTCTAGTTGCTTCATAGTCTACACTACCCAAAATCTGAGCATAACAGAGCAACACACAGCCTTAGAAACAGCCACTCAGGATCACATCTCAATGCCAGATTCAGACACAATCAGCTTTGTCACAGCTTCATTTTGATCAGAGAGAATTTATATACCTTTTCATAAAACTGAGGAGGGCAAAATCTGGCACAAAACAGATTCAAAACATGTTGATTAGTTCCAGTAAGTTCTGTTATTGTTTGTTTCAATATTTAATTCATTTTAGAGAGGGAGATGTGTGGTTTTGACCCCACGTAACAACCCTGACGAATGTGAGCTTTGATATTTGAAACAATTTGGTTTGGTGCCCTTCACTTATATTACAATTCATCTCTACTTGTCTCTAAAATATAAATACACAGACAGAGTTTTTATAATTTCACTGGCGGTTTTGAGGGTATTGTTTGACTTTTTTTTTTTTTTCATACAGCTAGTGGTATACACCAGTACAATACTTAGCTTTTTGATGTTTTATGTTTCTCGCTTTTATTTTTGGATCATCTACCATGATGCTGGACGGATAATTCTACCTTATTATTTCAGATGATAGAAAGCACATTAGGCTCACACGTAAGTCCCGCACAGTGAAGTTTTAACTATTCTGCCAGCTCCAAGCATGAAAGCACAGTGGAACTGTTTGTATGTTTAAAATTAAAAATATTTATGAGCATATGAAGGATCTAGATTCTAGCTGATATAACAGCTGTATGTGACCATCTTTTGACCATCTATGGTAATCCTTTCCAAAGAGAAATATGGCTACAATTACTATAGAAATTAAGTCCTTTCCAAGGAATAGTTTTAAAGGCATTTATCAACAGAAAATAAGGATAGTAAAAAGATATTTATCTAACAATGTACTCAGACATCTTCAGTTTACTCTGAAAGATATTTAATCAAGACACATAGCAAAGCCTTGGTTTCATATATCATTCATGAAATGGAAGATATCACACTATCCTCAGAGTGCAACTACCTGTTATGATTTAAGAATGGTGCTTTCTAAACCATCTTCAGTGTCTCTTTTTGCAGTACATACTTTTTTGGGAGAAAAGACTACCCAGATTATAAACTGGCTCAATGTCTTTTAGCTCATGAGTGGAGATTGACACCCATCTGAAGATAGGTTGACTAGAGGCTGCACCTGAAACATAACCATTAATTTCAAGAATAAAAACAATTTATTACACAAACAAATAACTTTTTCAAGTATCTTCCTATTTATAAGGGCCTGTATAATGACTATAGAATTCCTAGATAAAAAAACCCAAAACACCACTTTCTAAAACTGCCATTTACTCAGCAAACACATCAAACTTTGCAATGGCCACCCAGAAATTTCTTGTGACAGAGCTTTGTAAGTGACAACATTTCTACATATTTCCTTTTTAGTTCACTCTCACATGGATGTAAATATATATATATATATATATATCACAAACATGAGAGTTGTTTAAAAAATTTTAATCTCATAAATGATAAGCTGCAATCTGGAAAGTCATTAATCACTAGGAGGATATGCTATGGTTTGAGACCTCAAAATACTTTAAGCACTTGAGTGCTTTGTTCCCCTGACTTCTTTCTGGTTTAAAGTTAGTCTAATTCCACTAAACTTGGGGAGGAGACTTTGGCACTGGTCCAAAAATCTTCATGTATTAATAGGCTATGATGTCATGTGCAACAAAAAGCTTATGTTCAAAGAAAAGGCCATCAGCAATAAAACACTGAAATCTTATGTAACTGAATACGGATTTCACTTGCACTCAGCAATGCATATTAATATGGCAGTGAATCACTGCAGCCTGCTACTGTAAGCAATACAGTTTTAACGGGAGGCACTTAGAATAAATCTTAACAGTATATGAAAAATGTTTCCATTTTGCTTTGCTTTAAATTGCTAATCAACTGCTTTCTCTTGATTGCTGTTTCTCAGTTATTTCAAGAAATAACTACATGTTCAAATATACAAGCATCATTCACATAAAAATAAACAGAATCAATGTGCTTTTAAAACTGTTTATGATTGTATATGAATGACACATTAGCTACACTTCACAATAGATGCATTGTAGGGGGTTTTCTTTATAACTGAAATGTACTTTTCACAGAATAGATTACCTGCTGGGAACTGAGCAGGCTGCGTATATATCTTACCCGATATGCAGGTGACTTCCAATTGAAGGCATTTCATCTAATTAAAGGCAGAGTTGTGACCTGGCTGACATAACATTTTGGGGGTATTAAAAACGCAACTCTTCTTGTTCTGCACATGCTGTCTGTGCTTCTCTAGCTGAGGCAACAAAGTGTATATCCCAGCGGAGATGCTGCCTCTACCCATTATCATTCTACTGGTTTTATCATTGTGTCTATTGTTCACCAACATAATGTTACTCTGCCTTACAATAAGATTTTGACTCCCCAAAGAACCTCATTTTTATACTTTGCCCCTTGCATTTAGATAGGCTAGAAAATGAGACATTACTCACAACAGTTGCTGAGAGAACTCAATTCTCTGTTCTCCTGGTGACTCCCAAACAAAAGGCAGTAATATCATGCTGAGAAATGACAAGCCACGGTACAGTGAGGTGTTTTTAATGCATGCTAAAGCATCTTATTAACCCTAAGCTTAAGAACTTTGTGGCACATTTTTTAGTTTTGTCAGCTGGTACGTTACTAAGTAATTGCATAAAAAGAGCTCTCTGTTTTATGGGTAAAGCATCTCTCTAACTTGTACCTAGGGGGAAATAGAGCAGAGAGAGATCTTTTAATAGACTAGCTGACACAGAAAGAACATATATTTAGGAGGGACATCTCTGCAGTATCAGGGATAGCCCTGTTAAAGCTTATTTTCTTAAAAAATGGTTGGGGGACACAAGGAGAGGTTTTGATTCAGACTCCCAGTGGCTCTCCTGAGCTAGTCTTGCAGCAGCACCAGAGTTAATAAATCCTTTACTCTGGGTGAGCAAGGTCGTGGCTAAGACCTTGAGGATGGAGCTTGCATACCTTGTAGAGCCCAGTTCCTTCACTCCCAGAAACTTACTGACAAAGCTCTTCAAGGAGCTAGGGTAAGAGAGTACATAGCCTGGACTTCATTATGTGGCAACTGGTCTGCACGTATTCCTTCCAAACAGCCACAGGAGGCCCTAATTTGGTCAATGTGTCATTTTAAACATCTGTGTTGAATGCACTATGCATGAAAACTACCCACCATTATGCATATCCACATAATAGAATAAATTGTACTGCTACGACTTCTTAAAAAGTAGCAGAAAGCAAAGAACATTTCCTTCATTTGTAAGGAACCGCTTCTAAACTTGTGACAGTCTTTAAGCACTAAAGTATATAGGGAAGATAAAAACTTGCACAAGCTGTGGAAAGTGTTTTTAAAGTTCTTAAGAACTCTAAATTTACATTTGAATCATGCAAATGTACTTTTCAAGTGAAAACTAAATTACTACCAAGATGACCCTTCAATTCAAACCTCAAAAGTGAGTGGACACAATTATAGAAAATGCCCTCTGATAATTTGGGCTCATACAGCAACAGCAATTTTATAATTTTTGCAGGAATTTTAGGTGAAGACACTCGCAAAAATTATTTGAAGTTGAAATTGCTTCCTAATGTTGTTTATTTAACCCATCTTAAAACTCAGTAAGATTCCAGCCTCACGTACTGGGTAGACATCTACAGTAGAAAGCCCATCTTGTTTATTGTTTGTACAGAGCAGTAGATGTTTTACAGACACAGCTGTAAATTAATGAAGTCAATTCCCCTAGTGGTAGTCAGATGATTCAGTTGCTTACAAACCCACAATTTTTTATTCCTAAGAAAACATCCTAAACCAGTGCATTTTAAAATTAATGAATACAATGAATTCATGTGTATCAAGGATTATAGCTGAAGAATATACTACTTATAATGTTTGTTGTGATTTCATTTATTGCTGTTTATCCTGGACATGATTCAAAGTAACAGAAGTTAATGCAAGTTATCTGCAAGGCTATTAGTTTAAAAAAAAAAAAAAAAAAAAAAAGGAGGAAAAAAAAAAAGGAAAAAAGATACTGACCTTGCCTAGAAGATGCTATTCTTCTTTTGCATCTTGCAATGTTTTTTAAACAATATATTTCACTAAATGCTTTCTTATTCAAGTTAAAACTTCCTTAAATTGTTGTAATTAAAATAAAAGCATCAAATACAACATAAAAATGAATCAGTGAGCCTTCCTCTTTTGACAACAATTTTTGGAACATCCAGAGATGTTTTGTGTTTTACTGTGGACTTTTAAGGAGCTGCTGCAGCTGCAGAATAATTTTTAGAAGTCCCAAAACTTCTCTAAAGTCTTCTCATGGTTAAACAATCTTCTGGCCTCTCCCTGGAACAGGAAGAATACGCCTGATACATCAACAGTGACGGCGATGAGGTGCGAAGGGAAGGGGAAAACACACAGATCAGCCCTACAGGTACAGTAGCATCAAAGTTGTCCCACATTGCTCCAGTTTTGAGGTCTTGGACTACCAGTAAAATTGCTGAAAGAACTGATGCTCTTTAAACAGAAAAGTCAACTGAATAGCAACCAGACTCATCACTCATTGTTCTTCATATAAATAAAAGTTAATGAAAGAAGCAAATGTAGACAATTGCACAAATTCTTTAATGTTATATGTGCAAACCAAAATATACTAAGCTTTTCTGTTTTCCAAGAAGATATTAATCTGCTCAGTTCAGGAAGCAATGGAAAATGGATATTAACCATTGAAATAGGCGATCTCTTTCTCATAAAAATTAATCATTCATGCAATAAATCAGCTAATTATGTGCCAAACTTTATCCCAGATGTTGCTATTCCAAGCTGACTACTTTTTGACAAATGTACAGGGCTTGGCTGTGAGTGATGCCTTGACCTCTAACCTACAGAACAGTTCTTTATCTTTGAAGAGATTTTACATACATTTTAAACATGGATAACTATGGAGTTTAATTGTTTTTATAATTTCAGGCATTTCTGGGTTTTACAGATTTCTTTTCAAATCCCCAGAGCAACTCACATTATCATATGCAAATTTCTGACTTGCTCAGTCCCATGGGAAACTTTTTAGCTGTGCACTAGTAGCACAGAAAAGCCTTGAAACCCAAGTGTGGTCTATCCTATTCCATTGGTGATAAGCAGTTTTTCCCCCAAGCAAAGGCTGTGATTAATTTAATTATTATGAATCTTTTTCAGTTTTACTTCCTACAATAAGTTGAGCTAGTTGAGCACTGGCTTTAGTATTCAACATACCAAAGGGAAGAAGAGTGTCATCCAGGAGAGGAGCATTATTCATATGAACTTTTTACTATATTCTGCAAACATGTGCTTAGAACTTTCATCTGGTAGTTAATTATGCTTTCACAGGTGAAAGAAACTGATTTCACTCAGAAGTAAGATGATAGTTCAGAAGATTCAGCTTTTTCATTTCACTTTTTGCTTTTACAGTATGCACACCTAAGACATTTATCTGAAAAGCACAAAAACTTTCCATCTGAAAATGGCTCTTGAGCTATTAGCTTAAATGGATCTGTATTTATCACAGCTGTAATAGCCAGTACAAGTGACACCACTGAGCCAAAAAATCAACTTATTTGGAAAGAGTCTGCTAGCAGAGCTGTCCATGCTGTGGAGTCCCAATGATCCTACTTAGTGGAGAAAACTCTTGTGTCAATTTTTCTTTCCATCACATTTATTTGGAGCTTTTTCTTCTGATACAGCAGACATCTGAATACTGTGAGTATTTTTTATTCTCACTCACATTTCATGTTTTCTGTATTAACCCACATAAACTGCTAAAACTGTAAAATACTTTATGTTAAGATGTTTAAGTTTCTTTTACTAAAACCATGGTCAATAAAGGTAGGATACAATTTTTCATTGCTTCAAAACAGCACAATTCCACTGTAATCACTGTGTGTAGCTAAAAGATAATGGCTGTATATAGATATTAAATAAATTCTACAAACAGGATTCTGTGTTAAAATAGAAGGATGATGAGTCCATCTTACTCTGAAACTCCATTTTACACATGGATCAGTACAAAGTAACATGGAAGTAAAGAACAAAAATAGTATAAAAATATTGAGCTATTAAGAAATAAGTAGAAAGAGGTTAAGAGAGAGATGTTACACGGAACAATAAAAAAGGTTCTTGCTGTAGTAAACTTCAAAAGAAATAAGAAATCCAATTTCATTTAAACTCAAATATAAATATGAAATCCTGTATTAAGATAAACCACATTGTTAAAGAATTGGCTATAGACTCCTCCTTCACCACTGCAATGATCTGTATACAACCTAGATTAGCAGAAGTCATTGTCCTCCGAAGGATTTTTGCAGATCTGAGAGAAATGGATGGCCTTCTCATGTGAATACACAGTCTTTTATGATTCTCAGAGATGCAAGGGGCTGAACTGGGGCTGAGAATTTACTATCTCCATTATAAGAGATGTCACAAGGCACTTTGGAAAACCAGATTATGGAAGGTTGTACAGCACAGTTCTCTTTCACGGCTATTGCTGAAAAAAAGGTTAAATGTTTCAGCTCTTTTTAACAGTTTGTGCATGTCTGCAGCATGGGAGGCTGTAATGCACAGTCACATTATGATACCTTAGTTGAGCTGTAGGCTTTTGTTCATTAATTGACGTGGCTTTGTATACACATATAGGTAATGCAGCAGCTTAACTTTGTCACTGGGCAGTAATTTAATCCACATGGTCTTTAACATTTAGGAATCTGGGAGCAGTTCACATAGTTACTCTGCCTCAGCATGGTGGGGCTAGATTGTTAAATGATACTAATTGTGGTTATGTGTCTGAGCCCCCAGCTTTGATTTTCAATAGCCCCTTTTTTTCAATTTCATTTTGAAAATTATGAAAATTTGTCAAATGCATGCCAGTCTTCCACTCACAGCAGCAATCACAGGGATATCAAAGTTAGTTTTCAATTAACTTGTTCAGGTACTGGTGAACACTTTGCTGCAGGAGCCTGCAGCTTGGAAAAGACATGAGGTCCCCTTCTTTTCAAAGCAAAAATAGTACCTAATAACGTTTTTCTTTGTATTTGTTACAATTTTTCCTATTCTTTCACCTCATACAATTAAGGTCAATATTGAAGTCAGTAAAATATATCAAGTGCATTATAACCACTGTATCTAATTGTGAAAATAAATTTAGTTAGTACTTTCATTCCCCATCTAAGGATTTAAGTCTGGAGACAAGAGAATAATGACACTTTCATCCACTATAGCATTTTGTTAAAATCCAGTAAGGTAGAAGGAAATGGAAATAGAACTTCATGATACTTGTTGCATATAAACTTTATAGCCAGTTTGACATTAAGAGCTCTTTTAGTTCTGATGCTTCAAACAGCATTTTCTTGATGATAGGAAGGGAAGCCATTAAGGGAATGCTTATGTTCTTTTACTTTCTGAAAAATTCTACCTCAAATTTGCTAGGCTAAAGTGCCATGCATCATGTCTGATTATATCATTGACATGCCCCTGAACTGAAAAAGTGAAAAGATATTTTCTGGAAATTTTTTCTTTTTAAAGATTAGACTGTATTTAAATTTATTGAGATGGTAAAGATATGAAATTCCATCTTACCCCTCAGGTCAGGAGCTATGTTTGCACAGTGGCAACCAAATCTCTCTTGAATTGGCTCTCCTGTTTTTCTGAGAAAAGCAATATAAACAGAAGATCAAATGCTTGTTGCTTGTTTGTTTAATATGTCAGCACCTTCTGTCTAGAGGGAATGTTGTGCCAGACAGGATGCTGCATAAATAGTGTAGCAAACAAATTATATTATGTCTAGTGGAGTATATACTGACATAGAAGTGCCTTGCAATAACTAAATTATACCTTTTGTCTAAATCTCAGCCACCACATTGAAAATCAGGTGAAAAAGATGGTATTTGTCTGTCTGTTTTACTCAAGTGTGACAAAAAAGCTCCTGTCTAATGTATTATAAAGCAACTGATTTCTATTAATTAACTTTACCTAAATATTTATGTCAATATATTCACAAGCTCAGAAAGGCTGTAAATAAAATGATATGACTTCCAATGTGATTGCCCTTTTAAAAGCCATTGCATTTTTATGGGTTTTCTGAAAGGATTGATTATGTCAGAGCATAGATAACCAGAATACAACAACATAGTCTTTTTGGTGTTTTCCAGATGAACACTAAAAATGTATTCTGAACAATATTATAATGAAAATTTTGGGGAAAAAAATTGAGAAATTTCTATCCAAGAATATGGACGTTAATATCAAATCAAAGATTAAGGAAATTTCATTCAATAGACAACGGACTGTCAGCAGGACATAGCTGGGAAAGGGAATTTTGCTTATTTGATTTTATATATAAACTGCTACAGCCGAAGCAGGTCAGTAAAAAATCTAACTCAAGTTTCTTCCTACTGTAAGAGCTAAGTCCACTTTTCTTGCATAATTCCATATGATCTTTCATCCCCAGAGTTATGGAAAATCTTGATATTGAGTTTACCAGAGCTATCTTCTTAGGCTGGAATGAACCTTTTTGTTTATGTAATAAAAAGAAGCAATTAGTTGATATAGTTTAACCACTAGAAGGACAAGATTCTGCTACTTCTATTCATATTTTCAGTGTCAGCATGGAGCATTTGAGGGGGTGTTAAGGTGACTACTTCTTCATCAACTCTTTTCTTCTAGTTTTATGGCACCTTATCTATTGAATACGAATACTGTAGGGGAAAATTTGGTCAGCAAAACTTATTAATTTGGAAGTGTTTCTGATCATTACCACGTTTTAAATGCAATTTACCAGGAAAAAAACAAAGATTTATATAATACATTGGGAATCAAGGATTAAATTCATCTTTTTAACTGTACAATTCTTAATCTTTCTGAATAGACAATGAAACTCACAGTTGCATGACTAAGTGCAAGATTTGACAACTTTTTCAATTTAGCACACTAAATTACAATTTCATTGAAGCACTCATTCTAGGTTAATTAAAATGTAAGTTGCCAGTAAATGAATTATGTAAATAAGATATTGTACAAGTCATGCAGTAATTACCAATCCTACATTTATAACCTTATTGATTTTCAATAACTTGCACTAAACCTTAAATGTGTAATGTGTAATTAAAGAAAAGATTAAGCATGAAGTGATATGTGAGAGGTTTTGAAAATAAACTGATACGAAATCATTACTTTTCATTCTTTTTCTAATAAACCGTTTGCAAGGTGCAAATCTTGATATGGTATATTTTGATCGTAGCTCAGCCAATCCCAGCTTTCAGAAGAGTTAGGCTGTTTGCTGTAAAAAACATAGAAACCCTCATTTCTTATTACACAGTTTTAGAAGAGGTCAGAATGTCAGTTCTCCATATTCATCATATTATTTTTATAACTGCACAAGGAATAAGTCTTATTAAATTGACATGCTCTGGAAGGAATAAAAGATTAAGTTAATCTTCTTATTTTCCTCTTGTTTTCCTCTTTTGAAGCTGTGTCCTAGGGATTTTCATGTGAGACACTCCAGCTTAAATAGAAAAAAGAATCTCTCACTCCCATCTGTTGCAAGTTCAAAGGACGCTTCCTCGTAAACTTCACCAGAGTTTCACCGTGATGCAAATAATCAAGTCTAGAAATGGAGCATCTCTACTGCAATCCCGAACTATACTCTAGAAGTCTCACTCCCAGTGCCAGGTGCAGGAGCTCACACAGGACTGTCTAACCCCCTCACCAGCCAGAGAGACAGTTATATTATAGTTGGAAATTCTGAGCGACATTTAATGGGCAAATATTGATCTCAAATTAATGACTAAGTTCTGGATGTTATTTAGTAATAAAATTAGCTCTGTAGTACCAGCTTGCTTCTGAATGTTTAAGTGTCAGTGTCTCAGACTAATTGCTGTTTTCCCCCAAGAACGCCCAAATTTTTGCCAAAAATGTGATTTTCTAAAATGTGGAATGATGTGGAAGTGGCATTAATGGAACTCTTATAACTGAACTAGGAGCAACAGCACAAGTTGCACCCAAAAGTAGGAAAAAAACATCTCTTTGTTTAATTGGAATTTAATTTCTGTATCCCTTCATTAAAGACTTTTAAAATGGTTTAATTTTCTTTTTATTGTAACTTCAGGGCATCTGAAAGGTGTTACCATTTAGTGCTTTGCATTCCTCAGCCTTCCCAAAGAAACTGCTGCAGAACGTACTGGGTGGTACAAAAGGCCGAAAGGCTGCTGTACCTCACACACTTTACATTACGCCTGAAGAGGTAATTCCCCGCTAGCAGTGTGATTTCAGCTGCTGCAGGCTAATAGCTAAGGTTCAGGCTGTTAGCTGTGCCTGGCAAGTACAGCCTAGCCCTGGAAATATTTTGGATGGAAGCAGGGAACGGCACTGGGTGGTTGTGTCCACCCAGTCAGGGCTGCCCTTGACCCACCACCCAGCAGCATTTCCCCCCCAGCCCCAGCAGATGCCCAGGGGCCCTGGTGGCAGCAGGAATCAGGGCTTGCCTCTTCTGCACGTGTTTTAGCGTGGGCAAAGCTGCCAGGGAAATCATTCATCAATAGTCTTTATGCTCCCTGGAGAAATAAGGCAGCATTACACTTTGCTGCTATGTAATGCTGTAATAAGCAAGCAAGCAAGAGAATTACTCTACTTTGTCCTCATGTATAGATATAGATATAACATTCAAAGCTAATATACAGGTGGGATTCAAATATCGATTGTTTAATTTCTTGTTGATAATAGCTTTTAGTCTGAAATGCGCATTTGTAGACCTGCTTTAAAATAAACATCTATTACATCCACTTTTAGAAGTCCTTTGATGCAAGTAGCATCAGATACATTCAGTCATACTGAATGTGTTCTTGGAGTGTCCACAGAGGACACCAAAATACCTCTAAATTCATGCCTAGTTTACAACACAAAAACTGAACAATCTAGGTAGTTTGTCTGTGACAGTAAGTCCCAAAGGGAAGATCCTGGCTGAAGGCAATTGTCACTGCTTCCCCTCACAGCTATAGAGATCCCTTTGGCTAGAAAAAAGCCAGACAAAACTTTGGGTGTCCAGATAATCTAAACCCCTGTCTCCCCACATCCAAGTAGCCAGGTTAAGGGAGAAGCCTCTAGACTGTTGGAGGAAATCATTCTTTGCTCACCTCTCTCCAGACTTTGGTGTTCCCTTTTAAAATGGTCTGTAGATGCTGCAGACTCGTGTGATATGTTCTTTACCGTGATATGTCAGACAGCAAGCATCAAGGTCACATGTAGGTTTCAGCCATACCTGGACAGTCTTTTCACGGCCAAGATATGAAAACTGTTCTGTTTTAGAATAAAAGGAGCATAAATTGCTTAGAAGGGAGTAACAAAGAAATTGTGAGACAAGGAGGAAAAAGAAATTTGAATTCCAGCCCCAAATGGCACAAAGGAACTGATGAAGGTCTATGAAGACTCCTTACGTTACTGTGTTATGTGGAAGCTTGAGAAGGTGCCAGGCACATGTACTGCTCTGGCAGATCTTGGTGGCAATACTGCCTGATTTCAGTGCATGTAGTGAATACCTAGAACAACCTAAATGATCACTTTGATGAAGATTCATCCTTAATGAAAATATACAAGTGAGTAAGTGCTCCACAACCAGAAGATTTGCAAAACTGGACTGCTTCTTCACATTAAGTGAGAGAAAGTAATTTCAGGCACAATCTAGGGCCAGTGTTTCAGCAAAGAAAACATTTAAACAACATTCTAGAAAGCAAAACTAATGCCTGACTTTCTAAAGCACTAGCTAAAAGTAAAGCGTTAACTAAAGATTGTAACATGCACTTTCATAACTGGCTTTTTACTTATCACTCAAGTGACTATTTCAAAACTATTTTAACGTGTAAGTTGAGAAATGAATCTCATTTCTTTCTGTCTTTCTTTGTCTTAAAAAAACCCAACAAAACAAAACAAGAACAACAACGAAAAAAACCTAAAACACCACAGGGTATTAAAAATCCCATAAGGGACATGGATTTCATTGACTTTTAAAGGTACTCAGTGCAGGAAGTGATCTGGGATGATCCAATACAAGGACATTCGGACTGAACATCAGGCACAAGCTGCTAACAATGAAATGTAATAGACTGTGCAGTGGTCTCCCCAGGGAAATAGCAATGCTTGATGCCTAAAACTAGACTAGATAAAGCAACAGGAAATACACTGTTGTGCACAACACTGCAATAAAGGGTAGCCAAGAAGTGACTCACTTACTGTTTCTTTTCTCTCCTAAAATCTACAATTCTGTGATGTTCTTGTGGATACAGGTAGCTTTACAGCTCTGTTGATAATATCCATTAGGCAGTGGAATACCAGCGACTGTAGAAAATGGATAGGGAAGTTTTGTCATATTTAAGATCAGAATGGAATACTTGTGGCAGAATGGAACAGGGTGCAGATTTTCATCCAAATTCATTTCAGGAGCTAAGGAAGTTCTGAATAAGCCACAGCTCATCACCATGTGCTAAAAGCCTCATTTGAAATGGAAAAGGGGCTCCAAGCATATCAAGGCTCAGAAGAAGACTAGGCAGAAATGAAAGCCATGCACAAGAGTTAAAGGTATCAGAAGTTATCATTGCTGACTATTTTGGCCTGAGTGCAGCAAAGTTCTCTACTGCTTCTCATGTATTTCCGTGCCTGGACATTGCTGCTAATCTTCTCTTCTGCTGAGAACAGAATATTTTCTATCTTGTTTTACTGTTCTATAGAACTGAAACAATAACATCAGCAAAAATGTATATAATATAAAAGATGCAAAGAAATTTCTTGCTTTGAAAACTCAGTGAGAACAAAGTGGTAAAAGACCATGAAAAGAAATAAACTTACAACACAGAATGGCTGGAAGTGCCAATTTGCTTTTAACAGAACAGTAAAAGGTGTTTCTTTGCAGGAAAAAGAAAATTGCACTGGGACTAAAATAGTACCACTTGGTTTAAGCCTGTTGTTAATGGCTAGAAGGGTAAGTACAAAGAAACACTGGCGACAAAGGCACATTTGTTCTGTTGAGTGTTGCGGCTGTCTGTATGACAATGTGCTTTTCATATTAGTCCAAATAAATAGAAACCTATTTTCTAAGCAAATGGAAATTGGAAGTGAGAAGAGAAAGAGTATCTGATCTTGATGCCATTGAGCTTTAGGAAAAATTAATTTATCCTTTGTTGTAAATTCTTTTATCGTGAGAATCTTTATCAACTGCAACACTGTGTTTGCAGCAATGTCCTGAGGCAATAGCAGAAGAAATTCATTCTGTGCCACAGCAAATGCTCAGCTTCAGATTGTACAGACACGATCAATTCAAAGCACAAACAATAACATTTAAACAAATAATAAAAAATGATCCAAAACAGAGTAACTATTTAATTAAGAGGCAGCCTCCTGAGAGATGAAGGGCCTAGAGAGGGAGGGAGAGCCCCACAGCAAATCTTCAGCAGGAAGACTAGTGTGAGAAAAAGCAGTTCAAGAGAAAAATTGCTTTCAGAGGAAAATGCATTTTTATTTTTTTTTTATTTTTTTTACAGAATGTGTGGAATAAGATTTTAAAACCTAAGGCTCAAATAAAATAAAATTGATGGTAAAGACTGATTTGGTAGGTAGCTGCAAAGGATTATTCAGCTCTGATTCTTTTTCTTAAACAGTGATGCAGAATTGGTTACCGGTGCAATCAAATCTGCCTTCTCCCTACTGCAGATGTCCTTTTAAGAAAAGCATAATAATTTTTATAAATGCTGGGGGGTTGCTATTGCCTTGAATGGACACAAAATAAAACCCCGAATTTGTTTTCTCAGCAGGGAGCCCAAGGAAAGGCTACATAATGAATTAAATTCTTATCTCGGGGGGTTATTCCAGCTGATCAGCTATGCTCTGTGAAAAGAAATGTACATGCATCTGATCTTTACCATCCTCAGTCACAAAGATATCGTTGCAGCTTACTCGATGCTTATACTGCTCATTGGTTGGGTAGCAATCTTTAAGCACCAAAGCTAGTTGATTCAATGTTTTTCACAATCACTAAATCCATTCCTACCATCTACAAGTAAATAATGAAGGATCATAAGCCATGGACCTTTTGGGAGAGGCCACTCAGCTAGGGTTATGCGGCCATTCTGACTAAAGGTCCCATTACAGTCAATTAGATACCACTTCTGCACGCAGTAACATTTAATTTCAGTAAGGTCTGGGAGAAAGGTACTTTCACTTCAGACCAAATACCCCAGAAGATGGTATCCAACATTAAAAACCAAACACCACAAAAGCCAAAATTAAAAAAAAAATTAAAACCCCACCAATAAAGATCCAAGAAATTGTCATCTAGTAAAAGAATCTAGAAGAGCATTTGGTTTGAATTCTCTTCAAATTCTCTTCAAATGTCTTTTTGAAAAAAAATTTTGATCTTCAGTAGGTCCTGTCTTTCTTCATCTTGTCAGGGTCTTAAAAAGCAAACAGTTGCCCAGTTATTAGGGTCTGACATACTGTAAAACTGAGTTCAGTTTAACACGATTAGCCAGTAATGGAGTATTCAAAAGACTGACACATCCTGGGATTAGTGATGGTTACTGGAGGTCATATACTCTGAAAAGTGCATGAAAGAAGAAAAAGAATGCAAAACTTATAGGGAAAGGTAATAAGTTTTATGAAAGCAGATGATCTGTTGGGAAAAAAAATCCCACAACCAGATTCTTGGGCTTACAAGCACTTCTTTGAGTCTGAAGCAGCAGACATTGCACATGGTCTCTATTGCTTTTTCCAAGAAAATGGAGTGTGTTCCCACAGTTTAACTTTCCTGATATATCTGCACATCTGTGTTTCAGCAGAACTTTGCTGGCAAAAATGACGTTGCTTGTTTTCCTCAAGAGGCCAAATTCAGTGAAATACATAGTAGCTGTATTGATTCCTGTGCCTTTTCTCAGCCACTTTGTGGATAAAACTGTGTCTTTTATCAAAACATAACAAACAAAAACTTTATTGAAATTGCAAGGTACACATTCCAAGGTTGAGAAATCCCATATAAAAGGCCACATAGAAATTACTTCCTTGTGTGGCCTGCAAGCAGCAAGGGATGGAAACAGCAGGCTTCAGCCCATTATATCTCAGCAAAAATGGGATGGCATTTCACAGGATGAAGAAATGGAACCTCCTTCACTTTTTTCCCCTGCTGAATTTCAAAGATTTCCTGTGAGTGACTAAGTAGTTTGATTTTATTTGATTTTGGTTTTGTCAGTTTCATGTATCTTTAATAATGGAACTATTAGACAACATAAATGTGAGTTTCACTACAGCTGTTCTGGCGCATCCCTCAAATACACACTTCAAGTTCAAAGGGAACTCTTGGCTGCTTAGTCCTTTTGAAAATGACTGCATTTATTCAAGAGGCTCACTTCTGGCCTCCGTTTTTCTAAAGGAAAGCGTTCAGCCACATACATGTGCACCTTCACTTTCTCACCTTGAAGCCAATCCTGAAATCCTTTTCCATTTTCATCCCGGCAGGAAATTTTCTTTTCCAAAGGAAATAAAGGTGGAGTAAGGATTTCAGGAAAGGCCACCATTGTCTATATTCATTTCACTGAATACTTTCGTTTTAAGGGTATCATTTTTGTTCTTTCCCTGGCCCATCTCTCTTCAATCCAAACATACATTGCTCACTAGTTTCATGTTGCGGTCTTCTAAAGAACTCCATTTTTAGAACAGTTTAAAATTCACGTTATTACAGTGTTTGATAGCCTGGAGCATATAGTATTTTGTAGAAGAGAAACAAATATGTGTTTTTTGCTGACACAACTAAAATAGAGAACTTGAATTTTCAGCAGTTTGTGCCCAAAGGCAAAGTGTATGGTTGTCTTCAGTCCATTCTTTGGAGCTACAAAGAATTAATTGTTTTTTCCTGTGCTGCTATTGGGCTTAGATCTCTCCACAGCACCGTTAACTAATTCTTGAGCCAGACTTCTGCAGTTTTACTTCCTGTGAAATAGATGAATAATAGCTGTAATTATGTGGTACTGAGTAATCTGAGAGGAAGTTTCTTCCCTGCCCCACAGTACATGAATCTTAATTTGGATTGTAGATTTGTAATAGTTTCCTGGTTAATAAGCAAGCGAATTGATTTCAAGTTTTTGGAAGCTAGAGTGTCATTTAGAAGCACCAGTCAGTACTTCTGCTTAAGGGGTGGACTATCTTGATGCTTGTTAGCAACAAGAAGCCTTACCCATCTTCATGAGCAATGGTCTTATTACTACTTTTCATATTAATATCTAGTAGCAATAGAAGAAAGTACTCCATCTTTTTTCTTGGGTGTATGTTTTGTTGATCCTTGGCAAAATATTGACTGTTCCATTTTCCTCACAGGGAAACAGGTAAAGAAGTTAATGAGCTGCCAAGCACAATACACTGGGTAAAAAACAAAGCCAGGAAAAGAACTATGAGACTTTCCCAATCTCATACTTAATTTATTGAAATTTTCCACTAAAAGACTTTTTTTTCCTAGTGTTAATAAGACTTCTGGTAATTTCTAATTACAGAATAAGAGATTAAGTTTAAGCACCATCTATACTTTAAAAAAAAAGGCAGGAAGAAAAGACACATGAATCCTGTTCTGTTGCTTGTATTAACACTGCAAGTTTTCCTTACTGACAAAAATAAAAGAATCTTAGTGAAACATATCACTATATTCAGACCACATTTTGGGAAAAAAAAATTACTTGAATCTCATAAATCTAGTACAATGACAATAACCAAAAGCTTTTAAAAACCAGACTTTATTGCACTAGCTATTTTTGATCTTGCCTGAGAACACAGCACATCTGTCACTAGACAAAAGGAAAATACTGTGCTGAGATACAGTCCAACAAGTGAACACCCCATTTTGTTACATTTTACTCTACTCTTACTACTCTCCAGATTTATGTCCCAATTACCAGACCTTCAAATGAGAACATAGAAGCATTTTATGACCAATTCAGGGAGTGATTGACAAAAGCGTAGGAATGGTACAGGCATAGTTACAAGTGACCTCAGCATAAACTTTGGTACTTGATGTATTATTAAAAGCTGTTCCACCAATATATCTTGATTTTATATAAGGTCAGGGACTTTTGGAGCTTTCTAATTACAATGGATTGAGCTTGACGAGTAATCCATTTAACTTTAAAACTTCTCATTCAAAACACAATCTGAACGTAATAACCTCCATTTAGTCCAGAAGTTCTGTCCTAACATTCCTGTCCTTAATGTTTTCAGCTGTTTATAGTCATCTTAGAGTCATCAGTAAGCACTAAGGGACGTATAATCAATTCATTGATCTAGCCCTCTGAATTTTGGACTTACATCATAGCTAAGCTCTTGTGGTGCACAATATCCAGCACAATTATAAGCTGAGGATGAAATGGAATATGAGTGACTTGAACATGGAGAAATATGCTCCTACAGCAAAGGTGTCCCTTCAGATCAGTACATGTGGCATGTAATAACCTGTTCAAATATCTCAGAATCTTCATCTTTCTGTACTTTTCTATTTCATTTTGCATTGTGCTGATCTGGTGACACTGCCCAGTAGCGTATCTGAATAAGGACTGAACAGAACTTAGGGGCACAGTTTTTGGATAACATCCGAGAGCGAAAGATCCAGAGCGAAAATGTTCACTGATGAGTAGAAGAGTCAGGCATGCACTGACACACCGTCTTGCTGCTTTTTCAATGTTTTAACTTCTTCAGACCCTAATTACAAAAATCATTATTTGCTTCTCTAATTCTAAGATTACCTTTATCTGAATTTAAGTGTATACATATGTATACATACACAAGATAAAAAGAGGAAGAACTCAGTAACATTCATGATTGGATGACCATGCGAGCAAGGTTTATTCATTTTTATTAAACATATTCTGTCAACTAGCATGCCTGAAGACTTCTAATTATGATGCTGAATTAGCAGTCAAGTGGCATTGTTTGTTCTTTGAAATTATGGGGTCCACTTTTATTTAAATGATTAATGATGCATATTAATCAAGAACTGAGTTTCTGCAGGAAACTACCAGCTCGGGAAATAAAACCAGAAATTAAATCAGCTCTTTTGAGATGTGACTGATTTTTTTTTGATTTTTTTTTCCCAAATCATGCACTTTACTGTTTCAGATAAACAAAAACAACTTAATGCTGTGTGAAAACCTTCAAAATAAATTCAGGCTTGAAATCTTATGGCAACTGGTTCCATGGGTTATATAAAGAAACATATGGCAATACATGCATGAAGCAGATCAGAACATAACTAAATGAATACCTCTCTGTCTGTTTGCCTTTGCAGGAGAGGGTGAGGCAGTGAGCTTGTGCCATCTGCAAGAGCAGCAGCATTCCCCTCTGCTGAAGAGAAACCCTCCCCATCCAGGTGGGTGAAAGATTCAGTTCTTGAAAGGCAACGTGAATCCCAGGTTTTTGCCTTCTCCTTTTTGCAGTCCTTTCCTCAGTGTGAGATTTCCCACTGCAGCAGAGGGCAAGAGCATACGCAGGTTGTTTGTAGGTATCAGAAGACACTGATGATATCCAAATTTCCAGGTTTTGTGTTATAAGCATTTAAATCCTCCCTATACACACACTTGTTTTGTCTCCATAGTTAGTTACCTGTCCCTGTTTGTAGCTGGCATTGACTGCCTGTAAATTAGAGCTACCCAGAGCAGTAGTCTATCAGAAACAGCAAAATAACATTGTTTGACTATGCCAAAACCCTGGGTAGTCTCACTGGCTACTGCTCCATCCCTAGCACTGATGGAGGAACTGAGTAGACCATCATTACCAGAAGGGGCCAGAGCCAGGCTCCATCAAGGGTAGCTGCTGTGCAACCCTCTTGTTTCTCTCGTAGCAGCAGCCCAAGAAATAAATTTGGTTTTCTGGTGTTTTCCTTGAGTTTTGTTTTCAGCTTTATTCCGTAACAGTCTATGTTCAAGCCTGTGTTTGTATAACAAAGTTCAGTGTAGTCTGTAGCTAGATGGATCTGAAACCTGGATGCTACCAATTTAGCTGATTTCATAAGGTCTCAGATCCTGGAATCAGTAGGCTGAACAAAGAAATTTGCTTTCACACACTCAGTGATGGGTTCAGGAAACCCAAAGTCCACCTGGAGCTGAGTCTGGTGAGGGACATGAAGGGCAACTAGAAGGGCTTCTACATCAACAGCAGAAGGAAGACGAGGGAAAAAGTGGGCCTGCTGCTGAATGGGGTTGGGGTCCTGGTCACAAAGGACATGGAAAAGGCTGTGATACTTGATGTCTTCTTTGCCTCAGTCTTTACCACTAAGACTGGCCTTCAGGAATCCCAGGCCCCTGCCACGAGGGGGAAAGTCTGGAGTGAGGAAGATTTATATCTTGGTGGAGGTCTTGGGCTAGACCATCTCCAGAGGTCCCTGCCAGCCTCAACTGTTCCGTGGTTCTGTGATTCTGTAAAAGGTGAGAAAATTTCAGTCTTCAGTGTTTGGAGAAGAGCTTAAAAACATAAAATGCTGAACCTACAAAAGTCTCATCGATCAAACCTTGTCAGTATTTATTGATTTGTTTTGCTAGATCTCAAGCCCATCATGTCTCACACCATTCTAGCCTAGTTTTTTCAATTTTCCTGACAGTTATCACAAGATGTGAAGACATTTGCCTTACTAGATCTTGAAAGATTTTAGGGATAATATAATCAGCCTTGATGTATATCAAGAATCTGTTGCTAGTAGTTTCTTCCTGCCTATGCAGAATAATAACTTGGAAAACAGCACAACATAACCCTTTTATAAAAAGGAGTATCACAGTATAGAGAAACAGTTTCATATTCTCTGTTTATTTCACACTGTACTGAAGTTTTAAAAAGATTAAAAGGTCCATTCTCAAAAAATTGCAACTATTTCCCTTCATAATTAAAGTTAAGAATGCATACTTCTGAGCCATAGCTTCCTTGCTTACAGGAGGCACCTGAATGACCCCATATGCAGCCACAAAATAAAAGATCCAAAAATAAAATAAGAGATAGGGATAAGTCCCCCTATTAAATGAAACCTTTCCACTAGATTCAAAAGGCAAGCTGCCTTGAGGCAGGTTCAGTCTGGTGACAGAGCTATCTTTCAGGATTTACTTTGCTGATTCAGTATATGCCACTTGTGTCCCTGGTAGAATAAGAAATAAATTCTCTATCAAGTTTTTGGAACCTTGGCTTTTCTAGAAATGGAAGCCTTTAAATAGGAAGTGCATTTTAGCTGTTTAGTTTAGTTAAAGAATTTATACCATTTAGATCCTGATGTCCTAGTCAAATTCCAACTTACCTGATTAATTGTAATAAAATTACTATATAATCTTATCACAGTTGTTTGATTTCAACACGGGAGGATTCCGCTTCGGATCTGGAAATTAAAGCCATTCTGTGCAGAAGATGTGTCAGGTTAGAATTACTTTGGTGCCAAAATATACTCCACACCTGCGAGTTTCAGTTGGTTTCCCATGAGGGATTGCACAGGTCTCCACGTGCAAATGGCAGATGTACCTTTTCAGACAGTTTGTCTATCCTTAAACATTTAAAGTTCCCCTTTTCCATTGACATGAACAGGCACACAGACAGGCACGCGCGCGTGCGCACACACACACACACACAAATGTTACGTCTCCCCGTTAAGGCTGCCTGAAACACCACTCTATCTTCCCTGTTGAATTTTTTTCAGATTACATTTTCAAAGTTGAGTATGTCTGATGATTTACTGTGAAAAATAAACACAAAAGAAGTCCTTTTTTTCCCTCCAAAGTTTGTGAAGGGAAATAAAGATTTACTTTCTTAGGAATGGTCAAGATGGAGGTTTAGTGCTTGTTCAGTGAAGATTTTCACCTGAAGCCTGTTCACGTTCACAAAGAAAATATGAAAATGTGTAAGAGATGAACACAACAGCATTCTCTTCAACCTTTTAACACAAATTTATTTTATTCATTTTTCCTGCATTTTTCACTCAGAACCATTTTCCTTCAAAGGAGGTTTTCTGTGTCATTTTTTTGTTAACTATTCTGATTACTTACGTTATTATTCTGATAACTTCACCAAAAACTTACAGGCTTGATAATTTCACCTGCAATACTTAGCTTGTAAAATTGTCATTTCAAGCTTTATTTTTAGCTAGAAGCAGATATGCATGCTGCCCAAAGAATGCCCAATCAAAACAGTGGCCTAGGTTACAGAGGGATACGATTGCTTTCCATATCGCACCACAAATCACTAAAACTGAAGAATGTCAGCATGCCTCAGATTATCTTTGTATTAGTAAGATTCCTGGGTCAGCTCTACTTCCTGTGCTGAGCATCTATCTGGGCATGCAAATGTTGATACTGCCAAGCAGATGACCACCTATAGTGTAGCTGGGTTCTCAGATGACATAGCAGTGTGCTTTGCAGCTAAATATGAGGAGATCCTTCAGTGGTGCATTTAGACTAAATACAGGACAAATTCTCTTCACAGTTCCTCTACAGCAACATGATTTGCTTGGCAAAAAGAATTCCCCCCGCCCCCCCCCCCCCCCCCCATTTTTAGCAAAGTGAATCTGGAGTGACTGTAATAATCAACGGCTCTGCTCCTCAGTTCAGCTGGTTTACTATCTTTTGTTGTTGGAACTGGATCCCAGTTCCTTGATAATTTTAAAGAACCTTCACTTTGGACAGTTTTTAGGGTTGAATTCTAGTTGTCTTTAACCATGGATTTTAGATTTCAGAGTTCATTTCATTCATCGTCTTGCCTCATCACCTTATTTCTATTGTTAAAACAATTTTATGTTAATCTTAGGCAGATCCTGCTGTCATTCTTTTCCCTTCAAAATTATTGAACAATTGGTTGGGGTTTGTTTTTTTCCAAAATATAATTCAATCACTATGAAATTAAAAGTTTCCACAGGAATCTTGCTAACAAATTTATATCTGCAATTTTTTCTAAAGAAATGTAGACTTCAATGATATTTTAATACTTTAAGTTTTTAATTGTCAAGCTAAATTCTATTTTGAGTTAGTCTGAATTTGATATTTATCTGTGTAAACTGCTGTGTTGCATCAAGCTCTCTTTCCCTTCTACAGCCAGCTTTTCCTGGACTACATCTTCCATGGAACCATGTGGTTCCCCCTCTGGCTGAAGAGTTTGTTTATGGTGGTTAGAGGGTATGGCTGAATCTGTAACACTAAATTACATTTCCTAGGAAACACGATGACAGCTCAGAATGATCTTTAGCTGACTTGAAATTAAACTTTCCAACATTTCCAAATATATCTTTTTCTGATTATTTTTTTTTTTTGTCTGAGAAAACATTCAATAATGCGGAAAATAAATGTTTTAGCAGTCATTATTTCTTTTGGCAAAACATTGTAAATTGCAACTGATTTGACTTTTGGTTGCATTTACACATAAACCACACAGACACAATGGGGAATTCTCCTAAGCTACACAAAGGAATGTATATTTCTCCTTGTTCCCCAGGCTAATAATTTTTTCCTTGTTGTTTTAACATGCTTAATTAACATATCAGTCTCCTTTTCTAATACATTTGACTGCCAGAAATGGTGATTTTTTTGGACAACATATTTTTATAACAAAATAGAGGAGTTAAGTTCACTGTGTACATATTTAAGTCTGAATTCTTCAATGACTGGTAGGTCAGTGAGTCAACCTTCATGAATGTTGTATGATGAGAAAAGGAAACTCAGAAAAATTTAAGTCATTGGAAAGTTGATATTGACAGACATGCACGTACTGATTACAAAGGCAGATGCACCAGTGTCCTGAAATATGAGCGGTTCTGTGTATTGAACATGGAAAAAAGAGAGGATTTATACCTGCTATAACAATAATTAACCTGCCAAAGTATGTACTAAGTGATAAAAAATAATTTTAATGGGAAAGTAGGATTCTTCTTTTGGAATCCTTGAAGAAGCAAAAGTCCCAGTGTCCTTAGCAATTGTGGCAGATTTCAGAGCCAATTTGCCTTTGAATTTTCCTGTGATTAATTCACATGTGGTACATGGACCTGTGATTTCCTATACTATAGAGGAAAGACTTACCACATCTGTCTCAAAAACATTAATAAATGCTGAATTGGATTATTCTACCATTAATAAAAAATATTCAAATGAGATTTTGGATTAGAAACTATTCACTGCTTAATGTATGTTCATGTTTTCTCTACTTGCAGATAATTTTAGTGCTAAATACTTGGGGGTGGGTGGGGGGAAGGGCAAGGAGGGATAGTTACACAATAAAATATAGTTGCCTAAGTTAAAAGTGATGCTCTTTATGTATCCTTTATAATCACTGGAGAAAAAGATAATCTAAGTATTCTGAATTGTGTTTTGGACAATACTGACTGTACATATATGTATGTCTGCCTTGGTATATATACTAAATATATATATATATAAGATATATATATATATACACACAAAGTGTATTATTGTACATATAGGCTGTGTATACACATGCACATGTATCTATCTATCTGTCTATCTATATGTATATACACACACACATATGGACTTGGACAATACCTACTGTAGGTAGGGTTTAAGGAGATTAAAATGTTTGGTCACCTGATATTAAAAGTCCTAGGTAGTTTCATTGTCCTCACTGAGACAAACTTTTCTAGGATGGACTTTTTAGGAGAACATCTAGGGACAAGTCTTTGGTTTATATCTAGCACTTCTTTGAGTCCAGACACAATGCTTTAGAAGCTCCAGTTTTCCTCGTACCTTGTACCAGCAGAAGTCAATGTGAAATACAGAATATTCTTAAACATTTGGCTATGGTGAAATCACAGAGAAATGTGAATCAAGCTGAAGAGACCAATCAGTCCATCTGCTAGGAGGATAGCTAGTAACTGGGTCATTCCTTACCGGTATTTGTCTACTCAGTTCTCAAAGAACTTCAGCAACGAAACTCCTCAAGTCCTTCAGCAATCTATTCCAGTCCCTCACTACCCTTGTTGCAGAGATGTTTCTTACCGTCTGGCTTTGTCTTTTCTGTTGCAGTTTAAATCCATTATTTCTTGTTCTATTCACAAAGGTTTTTGAAAACAGGTGTTGCCTTCTCCTTTGTAGTAGCCCTTTATACATTTGAAAAAAAACCCCCGTAATTTCTATTCTTCATTCTTAGCATCTTTCAAATAAATTACCCAGGTAGTTTCTCCAGGGATCATATTTTTTGATATCAGAACATCCTTATTGGTCTCTGGTGGCCTTGTCCTAACAGGTGAACATCTTTTTGGAAGTGTAATGCCCCAGATTGCATGCCCCTCTAGCTGAAGCCTTCCCAAAGCAAAATTAAAAGTTAAGATTTGTCCAGGTTTCTTGTAAACAAATTTCTTTTCTATAAGAGCAATATCTTCTTGGTTCAGCTTGTATTTTCCTCTAAATCTAGATAATTTTCAGAAGTGATCCCTAGCTGGTTGTTCCCATGTCCTTTATTGTGTAACTGATTTTCATTGCACACTTCCTTATTGATTTTTCAACCTATATTTTCAGCCTATGTCTTGAATTTATTGAGAATTGTCCTTTTGCATTCTAATCTTGTCCTCCAATACACTTACAGTCCTGGTCTGATGATGTCTTGAAATTCAACAAGATTATTTTCTGTTACATCATGCACTTCATTGGTGAAAGTATTGGATAGAAATGGATGCAGTTTGATTCTACAGGGCCCCATCTTGATAACTTCCTTTTATTTTCATAGAGAATTGATAGATAACTACTCCTTGCATATGGTTGTCTAACTTGTGTTGCACAGATTTCAAAGGCTTTTTTAAAGCTGTTTTCCTAGCTTGTTGAGATAGTATAAAAGCCTTACTGATGGCAGCAAACCCCAAGAAATCTCCTGGTCTTTTCCCATTAGCAAGATCTGTTAGTCTGCTGAAGAAGAAAATTACATTATTTTATATGATTATTCACAACAAAACCATCCTAGTTGTTATTTATTTGTTTGTTATTTTCCAGGCTTACAGAGTGTCCAGTTATTTGCTCCAGATTTTTGTGGGGAAATGAATTAAAATGTGACTCATCTGTAATTCCCATGCTCCTCTGCTTTCCTCTCTGAAGGAAACTATGTTTCCTTTTTTTGGTTTGAGTTGGTTTTTTTGTTGGTTTTTGGATTTGTTTTGTTTTTTTTTAAGTTTTCCATTCTTCCTCCAGCAGTGGTTCTGCAATGAGGAGCAGGGCAGGCTGGGGGGCGGGTGGCCGGAGGCAGCCCCAAGTCCTTTTTCCTGGAGCGGGGAGGGGTAGCACTCAGAGATCTGACAAACTCCTAACTATCCCGATAATCTCTAAATTTTGTCTTCCCTGTTCTACTTGAAGATCTTGCTCTTTTTCCTCTCCTATCAGCTGCACTAATCCTCTAGCCATGAATTGAACTTTTTAGGGAAGATTGTCTCAAAAAAGACTGTGGCATTTTGCTCTTCTCAATATCACCCGCAATTAGCTTCCTCTGTGAAACAGGGGAGTAGGCCAACACTTTCTTCAGACTTCTTACTTTTCACTATTAATGCACTTCTAAAGCAGTCCTTGTTATTCCTGACGTAGCTTGCTAAATGAATCTATTTTTTAATTTGGCCTTTCTGATTTTGTCTCTAACAGCTCAAAATATTCCTTTTCAATCCTCTCAACGATGTGACCTAATTTCTACTGTTTGCTACCATCTTGTGCAGAGGTCCGTGATGAATTTATAGCTGAAACAAGCTGCTATTGTTTCTCAGTCTCCCCCGCGCTGTGACATGTGCTTATGTGATTAGTATGCTTTTTTAAGGACCGTCCTTCCTTAACATTTTTTTTTCTTGTAGGATCAAATCCCTTTTCAGATCAAGAGCTCTGCACAGCAATTACTTAATAAATAATTATAAAGATGATAGCTTACCCAAAAGGACTGATACCTACACATAGATTTCATGGCATTTTTAACTCATTAATTCTGACAGTTATAATTGCTAAGGGTAGAAATTTTGAGAATGTGCAAAAATTAAAACTTGGAGACAAGTTCCAGAGAGACAAGCAGGCTGTCTTATGGATCATCATATAAGCTATCATGTGCCTAGCTGTGCCCAGTTACTTTCGCCATCAGCCTTAATGAAATTAAGTAGGCTTCTTGTACAAATGCTACCCATCAGCATAAGAAGGATAGATTCTAGAATAGGCTGAAAATATATGTGAGCCCATGATATCTTTAAGATAAGGTTTTTACCCCTTCACTCATACCAGATGAGGTGTGTATTTTGTAAATTAACCTTAGGTAGGGACACTTGTAAAGAATAACTTTCTTGAACAAGTGGAGGACAGTTTACTCCCTAATTAATAATTTACTTTCTCTTATTTTTAGGGTTATGTGGACCAGACATAAGGGAACCTTTTCTTTTTTATCCTTTTTGATGTATTTCATTTTAAGAGCAAACTCCAAAACCAGCACACAGTTTGGATCAAAAGGGGAACATATGAAGGCTATTCACAAAGCAACTACATTTTGCCTTCTTTAATCAGGTGGGATTTTGATTGGTGGAGAGGTCACATTATTATTATTATTATTATTATTTTCTTCCTTTCCCTTTCTAAAAATAATACTGAAAAACTGCTTATCATAAAGGTAAGCATTTGCTACAGTCTGAAGTACTCTGATCACCTGATAATCTCCAGAAAATAATAAAATAAATGTCTATTTTATTTTGTGGACTTAAAAAAGAGAAGAAACCAAAGAATGAAAAACATGACATGTCCCATGAGACAAACATGAAAGGATGACTAAAGACAGATGGCAAGTTAAATTTCGTATCACTTAAAAAAGTTAACTCCTCTTAACTACGGAACAGACAATGAAATATTCTTTATATCATCACTGCAAAATTCATGCTCCAAAGAGGTATAGTCACCAATTATTGTCTAGGATGTACATGTCCATTCTTTCCATATAATGAGGACCAAATTTCTTTGACTTACTTAAGAAAAACTAAACACATATTTAGAATTCTTTGGTTAGAAACATATTTAGTTCTAAATAGGATCAGATGCTAGCACATTTGAAAGACACCTTTTCAGACTGTTTATGCTTAATGGAATCCTAGATCACTTTTGGACCTGAAACATATCTGTGCATCTACAATTGTATCTACAATTGATACAATTAATTGCTGTATCTTACGGGACTTGCAATGAAACACACAAATACAGCTCAGAGCACACATTAAGACTGTAACATGTTAATTGTGCTCACCTGTGGTACAAAGTCAAACTGGCAACACATTGGTAAATGAAATGAAGCCAGATGAAATTATATTTTGCTGATCTGAACAGAAATCTAAGCAACCTTTTTGCTCATCAAGTACACAGGGTACCTTCAGTATCCTAGCTTGATTCCCTTCTACAGCATCCATATGATTTCCCATACTTAGAGCCACCTCCCCTCCATGACTTCCTCTGCTCGATATGTGTAGCCCTCCCTTTTCAGATGCAAAATGTTGAAATAGAGAAAACTCTGTAAATACAGAGGTGATCATGTGAAGTAAACTGCACTTTGGGGACTGAATTAAGATTGTCTCAGACTAAGATTTTCTATATTTTGGGCTGCTTCTATGTCCACTTTTTACTTACCCAGTCATCATCTTTATGACATTTATTTACCACTGTGGAAGGGAAACATGGATATTCATGCTGGTTGTGTATGATTCGTGAGTGTGATCTGCTTACTGGGGGATGTGCCCTTTCAGTTCCCATGTTCTGAAATGCAGAATGAGAAATCCTTAGAGTTCACAGTCTTTTCTTGTGTAGGATAAAAGATCCATCTGTCTCTACTAAAATAATATCCCTAGGGTCATCAATATGATCAGCATGCCACTGTTGTATTGAATTGCCACACCATAGAGTTTGGATGATAGGGAGTATCAGGTCATCAGTTAAGGCTGTCACACAGATCTTTATGGCTTCTACTAAAATTTAGTTGATTTAGGGCTAAATGTACTTTTCAAAAGGTCAAGCCTTTCTCCTAGTTAAATTGGTACCCATACTTGTATATAAAGCAAACACAAATATTAACTGCAACATACATCCATATGACTTGTCTTCACAGAACTGTGGCAATGATACAGTCAACCAGCACACATTTCTTTCCGTGTGGAAATTGGTGTTACAGAGGAATTTAGGCAACATGGGCCTCTATCATCCCATAAATTTTTAGGCATCAGCCATTTTATTTAGCAGTATATCTTAATCAGGTTTTCCAGATAAACTGCACAAGAATTATGTATAGCAATTCTACTATGCAGTAATATCGAATATTTATAGTTTATGAGCTTACTTTTATCTTGTTCCTCACAATTCACACTTATATAAAAGCACACAAAACTCCAATAATTTTCTGTGCACTTTAATTTTTCAAGCCCTTAAATAAAATTTGAGAATACTGTTATTCTTTATGTGCTTATATGTTTTCTCTGTAAGATACAGAAATGCTTGAGATTGATTCTGAAAACAGAAAATAACCACTATGAGGAGTTTCAGAAAATATATCCTTTCTAATGGAAGATTCATTCAGCTTTAAATGATTATTTCTATTAAATAGTTACTTTGGGACCATTTAAGTAATAACGTCCTTCATTAAACTAGAAAAAGCTTATCATGGTTTCTTACTGAAAACCTAAAAGTAAGCATGCAAAAAATAAAATTATGGAATAGTTTTCTTGTTCATTCATTTATTTCTTGTTCATATACATAGTCATATTATAAGTTACACACTTGCTGGGGATACATTCGTGAATGTATCCTCAGCACATGTAAAACGCACATGTAAATTTTACAGGTGTGACGGGGGGCAAAATCTCCATAGGAAATAGAGATCTGAAAAATTAGTAATGAATGTTCCATGATACAAATTGGCATAGCTGCACTGAAATCAATGCTGCACTGACTGACTATGGAATAAAAGTTCTAGACCATAGCTTTATCTGTAGTAATGTTCAGGATGTCCCTGAAACAACTAATTACAAAAACATCAGAAGTACTTCTACTGTGAGGTACCTCTCTCTAATGTGAGACTTCTTCTAGTGTTGGAAATCCAAAGAAAGATAAAATTTTTATTTATGAGGTCTACCATTTCTAATCTTGGAGCTACATAAAACCTGTTAAGTTTCAGAGAGACAGCAGAGTACCCCTTGTAATCAGTCTCAAAGAGGGAGGAGGAGGAGGAGGAGGAGGTAACCATTACCTTAGTACAACGCTTGCTTACTTAATTTAACTCCTTAAGACGATTACTTTATGAAGATCACGCATATGATGCTTCACTATTTCAGAGTCACTTATCTCATATGAAGAGCTCAGGTGTTCACATAAGAACATGTTTCATGTCTTAAAAAACATTTCAGCTGTCTGGTAAGCACAGTACAATTATGCTCAGTGGTTCTTACAAAGTCTATAGGAAAAGATTTCCAGAAACAAGACAAATTGTAATTGCATGTGCAATTGCCCCTCTTTAATAATGAGAGATTGACTCCACCTGTAGCTGCAGACCTGGTTGTCACAAAATGTGGAGCTAGAACAGCAAATTTCTTAATTTTCACTCCAAGATACGAAAGCTAACCAAATGTCCTTTCTTCCTCAACCAACCATTTGCCTCTTTCTTAAAAACATCTAACAGGTACTTAAGCATCTTTATACACTGTAACAGTAAAATATGAAATGAACATTAAGTCTAAAAGTACTTAATAATGAGTTTGGAATTAAATCAGATTTTGTATGTCAGCAATCAAATGATTTGCTAAAGGACAGCTTGTTGAATTGATGTTTAATGCTCATCTAAGGACAAACTAAGTGTTGCAATATAATTAAATGAGCAGAAATGCATAATCGCAATCTTATTAATGTTAACCATGTAAAAAATATTTTAGTATTGCAGGCATCTAACAAGATAGCTAAGGCAAGTTAATTAGATTTCAAGTGAGTTGCTAACCATACTAATTCATATTTTATAAGATTATTAATTAAAACCCAACATACTATAGCTTCAGTGCACTATCTTACTATCTTTTATACCAGCTCTGACTTACAAGTAAATTAAACAAAGCATCTATAAAGGACTAGAAAAGTGCAACTAACCATTTCTTGCTAATATAGTAAAAATTATGCTGCAAATAGGTTATCTTTTATAAACTTATTACATCTCATGAAGGGCTCTCTTTAGCAATCAGCGCAACATATGAATTTTCTATGCAAACTTAAATATGGGGTTGACAACACAAATATGTATATTAAGGCACTTTTTACATTCTCATTTCATTCATAAGAGAAAATTAAATTATCAAAAGCAAGAGCTATAGAAAATCAAGAAATAATTCACTGACAGGTATTTTTCCATTAGGCCCATGACACATGTCACCAAATAAACCATTCTTTTTAATATATCAATTAATCTATCTTCTTAATCAATCAGTCAGTACTGCTGCTGGGTCTAGCTCAGCAGCAGTAAATGTTGTGCAGATATTTCCGTTCATCATTGAACCCATTTATGGCTAGATGATATACTTAATTACTAGATGCCATTCTTACTATTATTTTACCACATTCTTAGCTGTTAAGGATAAAAGAAAGTAAGGAAATCTTCACTGAAATAAAGAGCATCAGTTCCCTTTAGGAAAACTACAGTAGCGCAGCTGCATCCTTCAGAATGTCCACTTTGCTCCATGAAACTAAAAATCGGTTGATTTAGGTCAAGTAGAATCCTAATTCTGGAGAGCAGCATGAACCTGCAGATAAGCAGGTTTCTTCTTTCTGTCTTTTCTTTATCAAACTGATCAAAGACTCTGGGTATTTCTTCTGTTTATTACTCTGAACTCCAAACCAACTGGCCTACCGAGTTGCTCATTTATTTTCCAACTTGGCATTCAGGGTGTGTAAATCCAGGAGGCCAGCACTTTTCTGGCTGCCCTGGCTTCTGGCAGGACCATCCTGCTTGCTTAGAAGAAGCCAAACCTTTTTATAACTGCTTTGATCTGAGACTTCCCCAACAGAGGTTCCTTCTTGACAAGACTTTCTGGTTTGGCACTGCAAACTTACAAGGTGAGACACTGCAGCCTGTTTTCCAAATGTTGACATTGTTTTGACTTGTGATGCAAACCACAACCCACAGAGCTCATTCCCAGTTTTTGGACTCTGATTTAATGTGCCTTGCTACAGCAAGCTTGATTTCTTGTAGCATTTTTGTTCCCTACTATGACCTCGATATCAGGATGTTGTTTACCTTCTATAAACTTCAGACTGAAATAGTCAGTTATTGAACTGCTCCACTTCTCCCTTCAGGGTACTGTTTCACTCCTGTTCAGCAATCAGTCTGAGCCACAGAAACTGATACATTTCATTTAGTGTTTGAGATCTGGCCCAGCTTCTGCACATTTTAGCACCATAAGTAGTTCCTCTTCATAGCTTAGTTTCCCACAAGTAGGCAGAAGGACAGAAACAAAATACACCACCCTCACCGTGCCCAGGCCCTCTGAGGAGATTCCCCTTCCAGCTCTTCCAGATCAATGGACTGCTACCATCAAAATCAACCATAGCCATCAGTTCCTCATCAGTTCCTATTCCTTTCTCTGCTTCACTTTTTTTTTTTTTTATAAGCTTGCACATTAGGGGTTCTTTTTGTTAAGATGCAAAGGCAGTTACTGACTTCCCTCCCTTTTCTGTTAAATTTCTCATACATTTCATTTTTTCACCATTTCTGCACTTGCCAGCTGTAAGGCTTCACAGCCCCTCCTCTTGTTCACCTCGTTCCACGTGAAAAGCTGCCATTAAATGTAGCTTTTTCCTTGGCGATGCTGTCCTTATCACTTGGTAAAGAGGTTAATATCAAGTTGCTGCCACCCCTAAAGCTCACAAAATATTCTAGATACCTGGCAGTGTTACTGGCAATGCAGGGAGCACCCAGTGCACAGGAAAGTGAGGGCTCCCCTTGATGCAGAAGAATCTCATTTCTGTTTTCCCCACTGCCGCTGGATTGTGTATAGGGCTTTGATTCATTCAGCTAATTGTTTATCTTGCTCTATAAAAATAGGTGTATTCAAAGTCTTAAACATTTTTTACATTTACTGATTATAAAGTAATACTATTATAACATATTATAATAATGAAATAAGCCTGAGTGTCTTGGAGTCATTTTATCCAAGCTATGTATTTTTATGCACAGTACATCCAACTGTTAGTACAACATGGGTAATTATGCAGTCAGTTTGAAATGTCCCAGTATTTACTCTATCACCCCTGTGCAAAATGATTCAGTGGTAAATCCAATATGAGGTTGCAAGTAGCATGTGCGATTATTTATTTGTGTTTCTCTACACAGAAAAGCTATCCCAAAAGTTTTTTCACAAAAATGATAGTGAATCATGCCTTGGCAATTCATTTTATTTCTTAAAGACAGACCATCCAGAAACATTAAAAGCTCAGCAAGCCACTACACATAAAAAATTTTTTTCAAAAGAGGACATGTTACCAACAACTAGAAACATATCTTCTGTTTTTCCGCTTAAGGATCCTAAGACCATTTGTGGGTCTCAGGAAGCCATCAGGTCTGTAGGCAGAGAAATTGAAGAGTCCAAAAATTTCCACTGAGAGTAGCTTGCCCACGGGACCTTGGTTTTGTACATGACATGAGTCCCGTTCAAACACCTCCATTACGTACTCCAGTACCAGTAAGAAAATCCACCTTTTATACAAGTTGGTGTCCAAGGGATTCTTGCCTTTTCTGGAAGGCAAAACTGAGCACTCCGCTGCCATTCTGCATCCATAGTTTCTCTGTTCTTCAAGGTGCTCTGTTGAAGAGGCACAGGACAACAAACCGCTTCCTCCTGAACCCCTACAACTTCTTTGGGCCCCATGTGCTTTTTGAAATCTGCTGATAGAGTGTATCACAGTAAATGGCAATGTTCACAGCTGAAAGAAACAACTGATACCTCTTGGACATGCCTGGACAGGAAAAAATATTCTGCTTTTCTACTCTCATCTAATAGCAAGAAATTGTTTGTAGTCAAAGCTAGGCTGTGAACTTTTGCAATTAATCATAGGGATTTTCTCAAGTAAAAGCCTCTAAGAAATCCATCATCTTCATCTGCCCTTGTTTCCTCCAGCCCACCATCGCTTTGCTTGGTTTATGTCCACACTAAACTTCAGCCATCTCATTGCAACCCAGCTCCAACTATAAGTGGAGCTATAAGTTGAGCTACTTATTTTCTTGTTTTCTTACCTATGCAACCTTGAAAACACAGATGATATTTGCCCTTGTATATTGCTTCTGTTTTTAAAAAGTACATTTGCAATAATATGTAGAAAGACAGAGTACCAGATAAATTTCCAGCAATATGAATAACTGTTGAAAAGGCCAGTCAATATCACTCACCTCCGACTTACTTTTGCCAACAGAAAACAACCAGCCAGTACAACCAGTCACAAAGTTGTAGTCTTCTAAAAGTCTTCTAAATTGAGGGGGTTTGTTTATACCTTTACAACTTGCTTTCAAATCATGAAGTTTGTTGGTTTCTGTTGTATGAATTACTGAACACAATTTTTTTATGTCATGCATTAGTGCAGTAATTTTCCTCCCAAGCCAAATAAGCAAGCACATGGAAGGATATAGGTATAATATTACACATGCGATAAAATACAGTGTTCTGAAAAATGAAGTGCAAGAGGGTTTATAAATATTAAATATATCAAATTTTAAAGGTCTTTCCACTCTTCTAATACTGTAGTGTTTTAAATTTTATTTGAACAGTTCCAAATGCTTATGTCCCAATGCTCATGCATTCTGAGAGCTACATTTGGTTTTGCTTAGCCTGGAACTTGATACTGGATATCAGATCATTGCTTTGTGCTTGAAGGTGGTACTGTGATAGCTTACAGACAGCATTTCTGTAGATGAAATTGAGGAATAGGAGCGAAAGGGGAACATTAGCATGGAGCCCAGCATAACCCTTTGGCATCTTGAATGACCAAATTAATATAGAAAAAGGATGGCTTTCAGTAGCACGCTCTCTCTCTCTCTCTCGGGGAAAAAAAATCCCCTGGCATTTAATGTTTGAAACACTGAAAAAAATAAACAGCAACAATAAAACTCAGAGTAGTTTGACCCAATTTATAACTTCTAAATATTGGTTTCACTGAAGTTTCTTTATTAGTATGCAAGCCAGGTTCTCTTATCATTTTTACCCTGATGCTTCTGCTTTCATAAATCATATATCAAGTTGATAAAGAGAAAGTCAGCACAGCCCTAGGAAAATTCAACAAGTTTTCAGCTATTTCTTATTCAATAATTTATGAGAACAAGATGTCTCCATTACATAAATAATTCCTTTGCATTTCATTCAATTATGCTGTTATTTTGGATGTTTATTATCGGGAGAAAGCATGGCTTTTGAAGGGCAAAGTGGATGTTCCGGGTTGAAATAATTGTGGAGCTCCAGAGATTAGTAATCTGTTATTAATAACCATCCATAACACAGAATGTCCACATGCAGAAAAAGACCTTGCTTGAAGAACAAGGAAGATATGGCGTGAACACAAAAGCTTAGACTAAACAGAATGGGTCAGAAATTTTTCAAATATGTACCTCCCTCCCTAGAAAAGTAGGATTTATTCAAACCCGAACTTGCCGTTTACCTTCTTTGCTGCAATCATTGGCAGTGTGGCTACTGTGACTTTAACATATGACTAAAAATACCCAATTAATAAAAACCAGGTTTTTCCTCATCAGCTACATATGTAATCAGAGGATACTGGAACCTCAGAAGCTGCTGAAACCTCTGTCCCTTTTCAAAGCTCTCTTTACTTTAGTTTGTCTTGGAAGGGGCAGCTCATATTTTGGCAATTGTGGGGTCCATCCCACTAAAACTTTGTAAACATTACTGAAATGTTTTTTCGTTATTCTCTGTTGATGACAACATGTAGGCATCAAAGATTGTATGACATATGCAACTGCAAATCTAAACAAACTCACTACAACATGTAATAAATTGTTACAACATCTAACATGCCTCAGTAGATAATTTATTTTGACTAACAACCTAAATCCTTTTAAGAGTTCAAGTGTTTTTGTGTGTCCTTCACAGCAGCCTGCAGTAGGAAATTCACTGGTTAGCCCAAAGCTTTGAGAGATGGGCATACAGTGACTCAGGCTAAGCACAAAAGGGGTGAGTTGGGGAAAGTTAAAAAATCCTTTACAAGATAATGGCCATTTTGTCTGTAATCCAACATTTAATCACTAAATCCTCCCACCTTGTATCGTCTTAATAATGATTAATCTGTAACATTCTTGTTTCTACTATATTGATCCTTTAACCTTCTTTTGAGTTAGCATGCAAACACAGGAAAAACACACACAAAATCTACTGTGATTTTTTTCCTGAGATCCTTACCAGCTAAAAAACAAGTTTCACCACTCCTTCTTGATTGTGTTTTTCAATATGAGCTCCTTCAAGTTTGGCTTCTTTGTGCTGGTGGGGTCTACCTTCTGCTATTTCCCAGGTACTGACTCCCATTTTATATTACTTTTGTTTAGGCTTGTGTTATAAAGCAGAGAGCTTCATATGTTCCCTTCAATTCTGTGTTCTGTTTCTCAGTTGATCATGCAGCAATTGCTTTGGCATTTTTGGTGTCTTCCGCTCTATGTATATGACTGTCCCACCATGGCTTTGCTACAGTGAGTGTGAATTCAGTTTTCCAGAATATCTGTATTCTCCAAGTTATCCTGCCATTTAATATGCAATAGGGAATACAAAAACTACAGATGAAATTTTTCTGGGATCCATATATATTTTTGATAGCAAATCTACTGTATGCACTCCGACAGCAAGAGGTTTATGAAGTGTTTAATCTGGTCTGAAGTTTGATTCTGATTTGCTTCTAGGCTCTTCCTGATGCATGACCAAAAGATATGTAAGCTCTGCTAATGCCATCTGTCAGCTATTTGATGAGTAAGTGTCTTTCAAAAGTTTACTGTCAATATACAAAATATAGCTTGCAACAGTGTTGTGGTTTAGGCCCAGCCAGCAACTAAGCACCATGCAGCCTCTTGCTCACTCCTCCCACCCTGCCCTGGTGGGATGAGGAGGACAAAATACAATGAAAAGCTCGTGAGTCAAGACAGAGACAGGGAGGGATCACTCACCAATTACGGTCACGAGCAAAACAGAGTTATCTTGGGAAAAAAACAAAATCAATTTAATTTGTTACCAATCAAATCAGAGTAGGTTAATAAGAAGTAAACCCAAACCTTAAGAACACCTTCCACCCACCCCTCCCTCCTTCCTGGGCACAGCTTCACTCCCAAATTCACCTACCTTCCCCCACCAGTGGCGCAGGGGGACAGGGAATGGGGGTTGGGGTCAGCTCATCACACCTTGTCTCTGCCGCTCCTTCCTCCTCAGGGGGAGGACTCCTCACACTCTTCCCCTGCTCCACCGTGGGGTCCCTCCCACAGGAGACAGTCCTCCACGAACTTCTCCAACATGAGTCCTTCCCACAGGCTGCAGTCCCTCATGAACGGCTCCAGCATGGGTCCTTTCTGCAGGCTGCAGTCCTTCGGGCACAGACTGCTCCAGCACGGGCTTTCCCACGGAGTCGCAGCCATGTTGGGCGGCACCCCCTGCTCCGGCGTGGGCTCCTCTCTCCCCAGGGTGCAGGTGGGCCTCTGCTCCCCCGCTCCCCTCCACGGGCTGGGGGGGACAGCCTGCCGCCTCAGGGCATCTCAGGGGCTGCAGGGGCATCCCCTCCTCCCCTCCTTCTTCACTGACCTTGCTGCCTGCACAGGGGTTTCTCTCACATTCCAATATCCCCCTACTCACTGCCAGTTCCCCTCCTTAAACCTGTTCTTCTCCCAGAGGCGCTACCACCGTCGCTGATGGGCTTGGCCTGGGCCAGAGGTGGGTCCGACTTGGAGCCGGGGAAGCTTCCAGCAGCTTCTCACAGGAGCCGCCCCTGCAGCGCCCCCCCCCCCCCCCCCCCCCCCACCTAAATGCCACCATACAAACCCAATACAAATAGTATGCTGCCAATTTTACTTCTTGATTCTTCTTGCAGTTTCCCATATAAATCCTTGATTTGCTTTTTTTGTCATCATGGTTTTGTGGGTATCTGTTCCCCAAATTAACCACCTTAGTCAATGGCATGTTCCCCCTGGTATGCTCTTTAAAATGTATTCCTCAGCACATAGCAGATTGTACCTCATGGATTTCTGTTGCATCTGCTAAGTCCATCAGGTTTCCAGATAACTACAAATGTATCTGCATGCCAGAACTGAGATGCCATGTTGGGATCCCATTAATAGGGCATAGCTGCTGAGCTGTCACACAATTCTGTTTCATATCACAGGTAACAGAAGAAGCATACAAAAACCTGTGTATGATGACCAAAGATAGACATCATAAAAGTACATATTATGTTCTTTTAACAGTAAAATGTTGTCTAGTAAATGTAGTCAATGAAGCCAAAAGATTATTCATCATATCTTCAAGATGATGTATATTGCAGGTTAGGTAGACATCACCCTGCCCTCCAATGACTATACTGACTGATTCTACGCCATAGAGATCTATTTGGTCACATGAATGTCATTTATGATTGGATTAGATTAGTGACTGGATTGGAATTACAGATTAGATGGCAATAGACAGACTCCAGTTCTACTGAGAACATTTAATGGTTTCACCCATGTACTGAGGACAGTACTACAAATCCAGTGCTGTTTTACTCTGCAACTGTTAACTACAAATAGTCAATCAGCTGTACTTTATTTGTGCCTCAGATCGCACAGCTACTGAGATAGTTTACAGTTGATGGAGTTGTTGTAGCCAGTGATGAAATCTTATGTTTGCTTAGGCTGCCAGACACCATGCATGCTGATGTGTGAGGTAACTGCCAAATCTGAATTGTTGCCTTTACTGATGTAGATAGTAATGAACTATAATTACCATTCAGTTTTCCATATGTCGCTAAAGAATTTGTGTAATTAACTCCATATTTAAATATGATTCATGTCTCCAAATTTAAATGTCTCTGCTGGATCCAGGAGCTTTAGCATTCTTCATGATTTCAATTGCTTTGCTAATTTCTTCTAGGTAGGGGGCTATGTTAATTTTATAACATTTTGGATGATCTATTTCTTTGTAATTTACTTATTCATAGTTTTTTGCTTATCATCTGAACGTGTGCTGATGAGATATCTAAAACCAAACTCAATTTGAAAAAAAGGTTAAAGTTAAAAAAAATGTTAAATTGGCTCCAGTTTTGATATTTCTAGATTTTAAAAGTCTTATAGTTTGGTATCAATGGATTCGGGTAGCTGTTCCAAAATACATATTATTTTTAAATGTAAAAATGAAGATTTACAACAAAAGAATACAATTTATTATGTTTATTTGTAACAAAACATTTAAATTGTCCCAGCTTGATATTTCAGGTTTTGACTTTATGAAAAATATTCAGATCTCAGAAATTCTCACAGGATGGACAAACTGCTTCCCGTAATTTGACTACCAATGTCTCCATTCAGTCACTGAAGTAATTGTCTTTCCCAACTGAAATGAGGGTACAGGGACCATGAGGTGTTCAGAAAGAGGACAAACTCTCCTGAAAAACTGCTTAGCAAACCCTGATAAAACATGTTAGCTCATATTCTTTAACCATGTGGTTACCATATGTGCCAACATTCCCAGATCATAATATTTCCATTTTTTCCTAACTCAGTTGTTCTCAGTTGACAGAGGCACAGCTGTTAAGTTTTACCTTGATTTGGTTCCCCTCCCACTCCTTCACATACATCATATCACTGATTCAAATATAAGATTAATGCAACTCCTCCAAAAGTATACATACAACATGTGTTGCTTAATGTGGCATTTTTAATTTGTCTCCGTGATCGTGTGCCCCAGGAGGAAGCACAGTTTAGCCATGTGTTTTCTATGTTGCATGTAATCTATTGACACACAAAAAAAAAAAATTACCAAAAGGACATCACTGTCACTGCTTAAAAGAATGTTATTTCTTTAATAAGACTAGGGCACTCTCTGAACTTTGTAATTACATGCACTGTTGCAGAAAATAGATTGCATTAATCTGAAGAGCTGTATAAATGTTGCAACAGAGTGGTTTTGGGGCTGGAAATATGCTTGTGGACTGATGAAGATGGCAAGACAGGTGAAGGAAATCCACTCCCAAGATCCACGCATGCTGCCTTAGTGACAAACTGAGTCATATCAAATCCTTGAAAATCAGGTGTAAAGTTTAGATCAATGGTGCCACTGGGTCCTATTCTATTTTTTTAACAGAAATTATGGGCAGTCCTATGACTTCTGAGTACTAATAAACAACTCAATATTTACCAGTAGAGTAACAGATCAAAGATAAACACATGAACAATTCTAGCGGTTGCCTGACTGATTCTTCACAGCTTTCGTAAAATAAGAGTAGCAACATTACCATAACAAAGATTTGTGACCCTAAAATAAATCCTTGCTTTCCAAATACCTTAGGAATTAAGATAAATAATCAAGGAAGAACACTTTTCACAAATCCAGTCTGAATTAAACAGAAAAATGTTCAGAGTTTATAATTTTTTCAAGCATTCCCATAGGTACAGTCACTTGAGTCATATTGAAAAGGCAGCCTCAGTAAATCTGTGAGGCATTATGTGAGTAGATTAGCAGGACTTCTGACAAACACGGACATACTGTCAATGGTACACTGATAAGCACTGTAACTGAATGGGGATCAGATTGAATTACTGTGGTGTGGAGTAAATTAAATTGTGGAGCTTGAAGGAGACCTACCCATGTGTCTGTAAAGTACATTTAACAGAAGGATTTCTTACTGAGCTGTTATCTAGACACTTAGCAAGGTCTTGCTATAAACAAGATGGCAGCAGATGACTGGGGTTATTTTAAATTAAAAATCACAAAGAATGAAATTCAAATGGCTGAAGTTGGGGCCAGCAATGTACCTCTGTGAAATCAGAAGCTGTTAGTAGAAAGTTTTTAGGGAAAATCCTTTTCCCTGTTGCATATCTTCCTGTGAACACCATGTGCCACTGATAACGATTAATACTGTTAGTCCCACACAGTATTCCAAATATTTATGATTAATATGTTAACACTGCCTGAACATGTTCAGTTAGACTCTGAGGGAAGCATTGTTGTCAGGTACATCTACCCTGAAATACAGGCATCTTTGCCAACAGAAAATGGTGAAGGTGTTATCCTAGTTGTGATGGGTGACCATCTGTCTGTCTGTTGAAGCTCTTGTGCATCTCAGACCTTCCTGGACAAATGACACACATAATGATCTTTATATTTCTATTGCCTAAGACTTGAATATGGCTCCATAACTTGTGTCTGCCAGGAGAGTGAACCTAAAATAAGCATGAGACACATCTTGCAACATCTCTGCTGTTTGTAACCCATATTTGCTATCATAGATAGGCATTGCATCATTTTCCAGAGGTGATGGTAGCATCTGAGACATCAAATTGCATTGATTTTCTTCTTATTTTGCTTTTTTTTTGTCTGTCAGAAATTCCTGCTGATTCTGATGTCAGTGCCCAAGAGTGCAGCGGTTCTTGTTTTCACTTTTAAACTGAAACTAAGTGTCATGGGTACATGCCATCTGGGCACCAGTAGAGCCATTTTTATTTTAACTGTGTGGTGTATTAGACTCTGATTCAAAAGGCTTTATCAGTAGTCATTTTATGAAGTTGCAATATTTTAAATTTGTACTCCATTGCAAACTGCTCTAGATCTACTGAAAATTTTTCAATATTATGTAAAGTCTGTCACCTTAGGAAAAATTAATATGTTACGTATAAGCATGCATTAAGATATGTTATTTTTGTTAAGGTCATGTAATAAAAAGAAGAATCATTGTCCAGGACAATTTTTCACAGGCAAAATAAATTAATCTATTCCCAATTTACTACTAAAATGTGCTTTTTCTCTTGACTTGACCTGCAGTTTTGTATATGCAGTAAAGGTTTCCCTAATGTTCCTCTAAGGACACTCCGAAATATCTCTGGCCCTTCTCTTACATTTCTTTTACCTCCATCGAAGTCTCATGTGCTCTTTTCCACATATTTTCCATTAAAACCTGAAGGGTTCCTACACAAAATCTCACCTAGTTCTGAGAACAACCCCTTACAGTGATAATAAGGTTTCAGAATGCACTGTCCCTGACATCTCTGGCCAGTCACTTTAGGTGTTTTCTATTGTGTTTGACATTCAACTTTTTACCTCTAGAAACCATTATCCAGATTTCATCTGAGATCAAACAAGATTTTTACTGGACTGATATTGATAATCTATCTTTCAGCTTTGCTTCCCTGTCCAGGCACTGGAGTGCATATGTGAAATCTCTATATCTCTCCCAAAACTCTCTTTTCAAATGTTGCATTTTTATCGGGGGGGGGGGGGGGGGGCGGGGGGGGGGGAACCCCCAGAAAAAATAGTATTCAAATACATTATATCTCCGAACAAATGTGGTTTTTTTAGGGTGAATTAGTTTCCTTTTTGTTCCCCATTGTTTTCCTTACAATGTTAGGGCCCTGTTCTGTGAACTGTGCTAGCTTGCATATGGTCTACAACTTAAAGTTACAGATACATGAGTTGTTTCAGGTTGAGAGATCAGTCATCACTCACTGCAACACTGCCTGCTTTTTCTATGGGTAATTCCTCTGAGGTAGCAATGCTGGTGCCAATGCCTTTGTCTTGACTCAGTCACTCGCTCGTTCCAGCGAAGTGATGTAATTTTGCATTCTTTCCCAAATGTCAAATGTTGTCTTGGTTTGTGCATGCAGCTCTTTGGACAGGATTTTCTGGATGCCATCTTCGAACTGCTCAGATCTTTCTGCCTCTGACTTATTGTGGTATTTTGAATTTGCCATTGTGTCCAGTGTACCAGACCGCTATCCACCTACTTTCAAAACAGTCTGTGCTGACGTGAATGTTAACAAATGTCAATTGCTTCATCAAAGTCTAGCTTTTACTCTTCCAAGAATTTTTATCCAAGTTTTGTTTTCAGGTCCTGCTTAGATCTCTTATCAGAGACTCTGTTCCTTAAACTGTAAGATGCTTTTTCTTTTTTCTAGTAACTCTTCTGTATATTCACATCTTCCTGCAGTCTGTTTTAAAACATACCACTCATCTTTTGCTTTTGTGTGGTCTTTGGTACTCTTCCAGGGTCTGCAATAGCTGCATTGTGTCATTTGTCTGAGCTTAACTGAAAACAATGAAAAACTTCTATTACTTCGGAAACTGCTATTATGAGAAATACATTTCTGATTAACTTTCTTTTTGCTGGAAAACTTTCATCATTACAACTAATGCTGTCTTTACCTCTGTTTGTGTTTCTAGAGAATTTAAGTCACAGTGGGGCTCTTAACTGTTAGAGTTGAACTAAAAATATTATTTACTTGATCTTCATTTAGTACAGCCATCACTCAGAGCCAAGCTATCTATTGCAATTCTACTTCACTCCAGCTTTGCATGGTGTAAGCAAGCTCTGTGCAAGGTGAACAATCTGGCTCACGCTGGAGCCTCATGTAAGGAGCAGCCCCCTCCTAGCTGGAAAGTTTGACTTCATTGCTTGAGATGAGAGAAGTCAGGGAAGGTATCACCTTGTCACCCATCTATTCTTCATCCATATGGATCTCCCTGTTCTCAACATTTAATGGTTAAATTTCAATTCTGGTATCATCTCATTACAGTCAAAGCCTGTTTTGCCACTCACATCAGCAGATGCTGAGTAGAGCCAAGGGTACAAACCTTAGAAGGCAATGCCCTGGGAGGATTGTACACACACTTCATCTGCACTGAGGGCAGGTTATATTAACAGGCATGAAGGGAAGAGAACAGTCAAGGGACAGCGCTTGGTAGACTAGCATATACTTGGAAAAAAAGGTGTTTAGCAATACTTGCCACACCTTGATTATTTCTATTCAGACTCAGCTAATCTGAAAGGAAAAACTGGGTAGTTTCCCAGGTACTGCATATGGCAGCTTTTGGTAAATGCCAATTTTGCACAGGGCAACACTGTATATATATCTTGAAGACTGGTGGAGCAGAATGGACTAGTAAATCATTATTTACTGCTAAATAAGCCTCACTTCTGTAAGGCTAATGAAAATTAAGTGATGACGTTCTGGAAATGACTAGATTCAGTCCTGTGGTGGGCATGCAGGAACGCCACATATCTAGATAAAATTTTCAGTCTTCCTACTTCAGACTTCCCAGGTGACTTTTATAATTTTTCCATTAGTCTCATTTTTAGGAACATGTAACACAATAGAAGCTTCAGAGCAACTAAGTGACAAATAATTTGTCTGATTTTCATGACCACTGAGTACACCAGGGTCCTATTTTTGAAAATCTTCTCACTTATTTAGCAATAAAATAAAGATTTTAAGAGTATCTATCTTTAGGTGCACAGCAGTACATAGCCAGGCTCCAGTTTATTACCTATACATTACCTTATTACCTATAGTTTTTTATGACATCAGTGATACTCCTTTAAAAGAAAATAGCTGTGAATTTCCATACCTTAAAATCACCTAAACAGAGTAGCCAAATGATATGTTTCTCTCTCTTTCTGAAATGAAAACAAAAAATACCAAACACCCAGTTAAAGAATCATTTAAATGCCTACCTTCATTCAATTACATTCAACCTAAAGCCATATATATTTGACAAGGGGCTGCAGGCAAGGCATTTCCTAGAAAAGTCCTTCATGTTTGCAAATTCTTAGCTATAACAACGTATCGCATGCCGAGATATACTGTGAGGGCTTGCTTGTTTCTATAGCTATGAGGTAGCAGTGGAATATTTTATGTGTGTTTTTTCCTACTGGGTTTGTCCACCTTGTGGCATATGTGCTGATTAGCATCAAGTGGAAGAGGCAGCTTACAAGCATGATCTGTTTTATAGGTCTGTACTGTCAAGGAACACCAAGAAAGAGAGAAAAGAATTCGGATATAACAGATAAATCTCAACGTGTTTATTCCATGGCTTCCCACCTCTTGTCATAAAGCAAGACTGAAAGACTGTTTCTGCATATGTTTCCCATGTAATTCAAGACCTGGTAATGCATAAACCATGGAGTATTTTTTTTAAGTTGCTATTCCTTATCAAAAATTAATGAGAACAACTGTGTGTACTCTCCGCATTTTGCTTGATGTATAAACAGAGCAGTGGGGTTAATTGTGAAAACTGTTTGCTTTTGAGGGGGAAATAAAACCTACTCAGATGCTGCCTTTTTTCAAGCTGTGAGGTTTTTCCCTCCATAGCACATATGCCTTGCTACAATCTGGTAAACATACTCACAAAAAACCCTGCAACCAGCACAAGATAATACTCCTTTTTTTTTTTTTTTTTTTTCCAGCTTGAAGTAGAAGCTAAGAACTCATGTAAATTACATATAGTTTCCCTTCTCTATAAAAGTATCAAAATGACACATTAAATATTGGCCTCCATGATTGTGCTGGCATATGAACTTAAAGCTAGTCACAAGCAAGGAAAGGAAACATGCTCAGTTTGAACTGTTTTCTGAACAAACTTTACAGTCCAATAAAATAGAAATCCAGTTTAATAATATATCACTTATGTGAGATGTAGTGTGCAGGGCTAATAGCCTAAAACATACATTTCTCGACTGAAAGCATTGTTATTAAATATAATACCTGCCAAGAACTGTCCCAGTTGCATGCACAGTGTTTCTCGCCACTGTTTTCTCTGCAATAATGGCCTCTCATTTTGATTTATGCACATTTACCTAGCTCCCCAAGGGTGTCCATACTTTTGCACATGAAATAGGCCTGTATTTTGGCAAACTCTGAGTATTTAAGTGAGCCAATTTTTTTTTTTATGTTTCTTGGCCTAAGTGGTAAATAGACCAAATATTAAAATACATATTTTATAGTACATTACTTACATAAATTTTGAGCCAGTCCTGCAAATTTTCTCCAGCACTGTTTAATTTCTGTCTATTCTTGACCTAGATGACACTGCAGAGCATAAGGGACAGCTGGATCACACACATGAGAATGATATGGTTTCCTAGGACCTTTCTAGCTTACAGTGCTAAGCATAAGGAGAGGACAAAGCTCTTCTCAGAAGGCATCTGTGGAAAATGCAATGAAAAAGTAGATTTAGACCAAGCCAAAGCTCCATCCTGCCCTAGTGAGGTGTTTTGCCAGCATGACTGAGAAGCAGCCCAGCAACAATCATCTGACCAACTGGTCTACCTCCAGCCTCCCACCACTCATTACAAATGAATCAATCATTCTTCTGGGGCAGCAGAGGTACACGATACTCCATGCATCCATATGTGTGTGGAGTCACAATAAGTACATTCCTAAATCTTTTGCAAAAGCAAAGTTATTGGATTCAGTGGGAATAGTCATGTAAGTTTTTTTTATTTATCAAGGTTTTTGTCCAAAATACAGATATAAATGAGCAAACTTATTAGTAGGACTGACAGAATAATGTCAAGGAGAGAAAATGACAAATGCAGAAATATTTGGAACAAAGTATTGAATATGAACCTGAAAGGTGTTCAGTTCTTACTGTGACTGCAAAATGCTGCTTCTTCTCCAATTCTTCTTCTGCATCTAGGGCTTCCCTACCCAGGAGAAAGGGCAATGACAATATTCTTTATGAAGTGAGTGATATTTCAACAATTCTTACTTTGTAATGTAATTTTGGGTCCCCAAGTCACCTGCTACATCAGCATATAGAGAAGGGCAGTCTGTCTTTTTGCTTTTCCTGCCTTCCACATCCTTTGCTGAAAGTCATGTCTTGCCCTGAATCTGACATTAACTAACAAAATCCTTCATCCCACTCAGCATCTAAGCCCCTCAAGCAGTCGCAGAATTTTCTGAGGACTCATACCTTCTTTTTGCAGTGCCCTCAAAATGTTTGTAAGTTAACAGCTGCTTGTTCTTCTTGTCAGCCATATTTCTCAGTCAGCAGCTGCACATCTTCAGATTTAGATTCTCTGTGTTACCCAGCAGGAAGAAGTCACACGCCTGACTTCTTCAGCAATATTTAATGAAACTGAACCAGAAGCTTCTTCAGTTGTTGTTGCTTTTACAGCAGTTACATTTTCTGGCTTAGTGGTCCAGCAGATAAGGTAATGAGTGGGGAGTCACAATGAAAACCTACATGTCTCAATCCTATTATTTCAAATTACCTTATATTTATTGTGGAGCAGTGGACACATGGTGTGGAATTCATCAGCTGTAATCAAGTCTTCTAGAATTAGGTATCTAACTATGAATAAGACTCTGCAGGTTTCTTTTGCAAGCAATGGAGGCACATAAGCACCTACAGGGAAATTAATTTCCTAGTAAAATACATCCACAATGGGTCCTATAAACTGTTCTGTCCATTAACCAAGGGAACTCACCATGGTGAGCCCAGACTTAGACATCTGATTTTTAGAAATCTAGATTTACGCATGATGACACTGATACGTGGTAATTCAGGAAATGATAGAAATTTGTAAAAATGTCAGAACTTTGTGTTTCTAGTTCTTCACTGCCCTCCTTTTAAAAAAAATTAACTAAAAATACTGTTAAGATTCCACATTATCACTGTTATTATTTCCCTTGCTTTAATAAAAAAAAATCCTCATGGTGTTTGTTGATATGAAATGCTTTATATTTGCAAACCCCAGCATTTTTAATCTGCAAAATTACTCACATAGAGAAGTCAAAAGCTGGTGGCAACATAAACTAAACCAAGGAAACTCAGGAAGAGCTGTTTCACTGAAAGGGCTCTGAACATATGGAATAAATAAGGCTTAGGCTGAGAAGTGTAAATGAGTTCAAGAGAGTCTCAGATTTCCTTCTTGAGCACAAAAGGGGTCAAGTCATAGAGTGAAAAGACAGGAAAGTGGGATTAAGGTAAACCAAAAAAGGCAGACATGCTGGGCCAGATAACTTCTTCCTGTTTGTAAATTTCATGTTTTCAACAGAAAAAAAAAAAAGTGACTACACAGATGGTCTGTGTTACTCCCACATCCTTTGAAATTCAGTTTCCAAAAATGTCACCTTGTTCTGTATCCTCTCATGTAGCATAAAGTGCATACACTGTTTTCCAACATGTTCACATGCATTCTTGCTGTCAAGAATGGTCTACTTCATTAGCCATCACCATGGAAAAATGTGTGTAAGAAAGGGGATATAAACATTAATAACCTCAAATTCTGCTGCTGAGATCTGAGTGAGAGAAGGCTGCTGGTGGGTCACTCACAGTGTGTCCACGTTAGCAAGCAATTTGTACCCAAAGGAATGAATCAGTTCGTGCTGAGGCTGCTGTATTTTTGGTCAGTGCAGTTCTGTGGCTTTATTTTGGTCTAGAAAAAAACAGCCCTCCACCTGTGTCATCAAAGCTGCCCAAATGCCCTTTAGCTTGGATACTGAGAAAACTAAGTAACCTGTTGAGGGTTGGAAAACATTTAGTACAGAGTGGAACATCCAGTTTGGGTTGGTTTAGAAAGAATCTATCTAGTGCATACCAAGCCAGGTTTGCAAAGGGAATTAACATGGAGCATTTGTATGCTGGTGCTCCAGATCTAAATGTGCACAGAGTTGTAGTCATCATTACCCAAGTTCACGCTTGACTAGCTCTCTTGGATATTCTGATTTGCTCCATCTTACCAGACTCTGCTTCACTATGGAAACTGCCTTTTGGGTATTGTCTGATTTTCATAACATCATTAAATGAAAGGAACAGAAAGCATTTAGAAAGCTCAAGTTATCATACTGAGCAGCCCCACGTTTAGGCTGGGCTGTGCTCCTCATCTTCTCAGGCTGATTACTGGCAATGGGACCAGCCTCCGAGCTCAGAGAAGGCTGTGGCAAATCCATCCACAATTTCTCCTGTGGGATCCGAGCAAGCAGCCACCCCATCTCCTCTCCCCTGTCCATTCTCAGGGGATGGGTGAGAAGGATGTTTCTTTCTGATAGCACAGACCAGAGGATGTATGCAGAGTTTATGACCACTAGGAAAAGACCCAAAATAGCAAAAGCTTTAATCAAAACTTATATAATAGTATCATCCCACTGATAAGATTCCTTGAAACTGCTTTGCTTTCTTACAGTCCCAGTTTTTCCTTTAGCTTTTACTTCTCAATCATGGACTGAGATACACATTGTTTTTCAGCGCCCCACAAGCAATACACAGACGCACCACTACCTGACCCTTCTGTGCAGTTTATAAAATGCCTTGCAGGCGTTATGCACCTGGTCAAACCCAGTCCTGTGCTCTGGCTCCTTTTGGGCCCATGCCTCCCAGTAACAGTGCAACATACCCGCGCTTGCAGCCTGCAGTAGTCCCTTTTCCAATGGCACCCTCATTCCCTAAGATGGGAAGGCTTAGCAACAGGAAAGAGATTTCCTGCGGTGTTTTACAGCTGCAAAGAATTTTAGTGAGGTGCAGATCCCAGTTCCAGCCAGTTGTGGGCAAGGGATCAAAGCTCCAGTAATGCTCTGTGGAGAATGAGGACGTGGCTCTACCTTTGTTGCTCTCAGACCTGACGTGGGTGGCACATGTTCAGAGATAAAAGAGTCTGGAGAAGATCATCATCTGATTTCCTCCACAACCTTCCTTCTCTGCCCTTGTGTGTGGAGGGGACACCAAAACATATGTTTGTTGTGTTGAAACATGTTCATGTTCAAAGGCGGAAAATGAACTGAACACCAGGGAAGCTCAGAGCCTTTTGAAGAGTCTCATTTCCTTAACAGAGTGACTTTGGAGTCCAGGGGGGGGTTCCTTAGCAAAGCTTGTATAACATGAAAGGAGAGCCGGGCCCTGATCGTATTACTCTTTTTCACAAAAAGTCCTAAAAATAATAGAGTAATTGAGAGTAAAGGCAGTTTTACCAGTCTATAAACACTAGCCTAGTAAAGTTTATAGAAGAAGCCAAATATTACTTTAAAAAAAATAACGCAAAACCCCACAACCCGCCCCCCCCACCCACTGAAATCCATGAAATAGGATTTTACCTTTGTTGCAATCCCGCCTGAGTTCATACAATCTCCAGACATTTATGAATACAATTTGTGTTTTTTAATGGTCCTGAGGCATACATCAGAACTCAGCTCTATGAATAAGCATGTGGACATGTTTCTGACCACAATTCTTGAAGATTTTTAGGCAGAATTTTTTAAAGTTCAGAGCAATTCATACACCTTATGTCAATACTATACACATACTATGTTTATACGTTTGTTTTGGAAAGGAAAATTGCTAACAAAATCTCTGTACAATAAAGAAATTCAAATATGACTGACGAGAAAGGTATCTAATTAAATATAAGGAGGCATTGCATGCTCTCCTGTTCCCCTCACAAAATACAAAATAGATTATAGTTTGAGAGGAACGTTTGGCTATGTTAGATTACTCTAAGATGACTGAACAATTAAATTTGTTCTATGTTTTACATTGTCTCTTTCTTTTCTTAGTACATTGCCTTTACCAGAGTGACTGCTCAGTGTTTGCTGGTGTACCACATGGTGCTCTACCAGATGCTGGTCTGTCAGTAAGGCACACAGTGGCATCATGAATATTTTCATACATAAGGTTATATTTTTCTTGCACCCAGACACCAGTACTGCCAAGAAGCTGTTCTTCTAGCTGTTCCTGTGGCTTTCTGTTCCCTACATTTGTGTGCAGCTGGGAACACAAGGGGTTAAGTGACACTGCTCATACCATGTCTGTGTCAGTGGCAGGGCAGGAGGTTATACAGCAGGGATCTCATAGGAAGGTGAATGCTTCTCCTAATGAGGTGAAGCTGATGGCTCTAATGCAGTGGAACAGCTGCAGCGGGCTCTTTCGCAGCTCACAGTCACACTGAGATCAGATTCAGCGTATAGCAGCTCTGTTTTCTTCACACACTATAATTATGATTGATTTGCAAAAGATGTAAAACTCTTTACCTTTTTATAACAAGAGCTTTAAGTTTGTGAGGCATTGAGGAAGGGGGTTTTGGTGCTGTTCCAGCGAGGACTAGCTCCCTTCCGCCTCCTCAATCTTCTCCTTGGCTGACAAGGTTAGTTTCCCCTTTTGCTGCATTTTCCTTATAGTGCTGGGAGATCTGGGTGCCGGGAGGGACCAGGAATCCTAGCTTCAAGTTTTTACTAGAGTGCAAACACATCAGCCTGCCTTGTTCCAAATGCAGAGGATATATAAAACACAGATATGAGAGACTAGTGACTTCTCTGCTTCATTGTTAACAATTCTACCATTTCCATTAATGGCCCTATACCATAGCTAGACTTCATGGCAGATATATGCATGTGATTTGCTGCCTGTGAAATTCCCAGATTGCTTCACTCAAAGCTAAAAATTCAACACAAGATGCCTGATTCCCCAAATTCACCAGCTGGCTCTGTTGTGGTTATGCACCCCACTGCCCAGACATTGAGATCGTCTCCGTCTCCATGGGTTCCCAGAGGTCAGGAGATGTCCATGAGGCACATATTGCACCAGTATGTGCTGGGGGCTTCTGAACTGGTCTGGATAGCTGAGCAAAAGAGATTTTAGCAGTATTCCCACACAGATGTTGGGTTTCTGGAGGAAAGCGAGCTGGCTTTCGGTTAGCCTGCAGGCTCAACGGAATTGCTCAGGATGCTGTACCTGTCCACAGAGACCCACTCATAGAAAATAGTCAGTTCCTACTACTATAACTAGTTTTTATTTCAGGTGGTCATTACATCTGTTGTGGGTCTAAGAATTTTAACACAGGAAGCTCTTTTTAATAAAAAAAAGGAAAAAAAAAGGAATCAGTCTCAGCAAGTAGCACACACAAGTTTGGAACGACTAGAGTAAAAACTTCTGTTATGAACAAAATTCTTTCCCAGAATTTCAAATTATTATTCAGTCTTTAACTATGTGATCATGAAAAGTGTCCAGGGTACAGAGCGAGCAGAGCCGAAAGCTTCAAGAAAATAAATGATCATTTTCTTTCCAATGTGTAAGCATCAGATTAGACCAGGACACAGGCACCTTCCATGCCAAAACATTGCTTCATTTGGACAGCTTAATTCTGGCAGCTCCTAACATTTGCTGATTTGACACTGCAAATTGAACACTCTTTTAATGTAATTTCTATAGGTACTATTGCATAAAACATATTGTCTACATAACTATATGTGCTTTGTGATTTAGCGAAGAGGCCAATTTTCCCTTAAAGTTGAAAGACAAAGTAATGACATTGCTGCTATGTTAAAACCACAGGCAGCCTACATCGAACTTACTATGACACAGTTTTGTCAATTGCTAGGCTCAGTAGTGTTTCTAAATGTAATGGCAGAGTTCAAATAATATTGTTAGGAATTTTTGAGGGAGGTAATAAATAAATTATAACTAATAATAATATTTTCAGCAAATTGCTGACACTTAAAGGAATAAAAGCTGTAGAGCCAAATTGAAGCATATGTTTTTTGAAAAAGCAATTTCACAAGTGGAAACTCTATTAGTATCTCTGTATGTTATTAGGACAGCAGGATTTGTTCTGCAACTAGACTTATTTGCTATATTAGATTAGATTCAGTTGGCTATTATGTACGGAAGTATGCACAGCTGTCCAGTATGCACTGTCAAAGCCACAGAAGCTAAACCAGTATTTTCATCTATTTTTATTTATATATATGCTGTTTCTTAGCGTATGTTTTTCCTCTACAGTTTCTCTGTTGCTAAAAACCGATTCTGAAAGGGAGGAAAAAGTGCATTGGCATCATCTCCTTTGGAACTTCATGAAGAATCAGAAATGTGCAGTAAAAGCAGAGGGAATTAAAACTCCATATGCAATTGGGAGACCTAATCCTGTGAGATTGTCATCATCCTTTAACTTTTCCACATGTTGGCAACTAAGGCGTAAATTGTCACATAGATAAAACTTTGTTCAATTTGAAATGACACGTAAAGGTGACACTAGCTGTCAAGAGTTCTCCTGAGAGAAGCAGCAGCTGAAGCTATTGTATCCCAGCTGCCAAAGCCTGAGACTTGGAGGAGGGCTGAGAAAATGTGTATGACATATTGCTGCTTAATGCATCTGAAGGTTGTAATTGGGGATATCCCTGGCAACTAGATCTTCTGATACTTCCTCTGTTGCTTTGTGCCAACTGACAAGGACATAACAGACAAGATAGGAACCAGGACTGAGTCCTTCATCTGAAAATACCAATTTTGGTTTTTTCCTACCTTATACTTTATCTCTCCCTTCTAGGAGTATGTTGATATCAAATGACAACAAAGCCACTTTAACATCATTTTGCTAGAATTTCAGATTGGAAGCCAGGAGAGATGCATGAGTCTCAACAGTTCCACGGGCAGCTCTCAAAATTCTCACTGGAAGAAAGGACCAAGGCAGGCTTTGAGTGAACCAGAAGACACATTAAATCCCAAACAATATATAGCTTCCTTTTGAATGTGTGCTTTAAACAAGTTTTTCAATGATGCTGACTTTGCCATGTCTATTAAAAAAATCCACAAACAAACCAACAAAAAACAGATAGAAGAGGAAAAATCAGTGTGGTGTTATAGGTAGCTGAACAAAGTTACTATATGCTTTCAAAAGAGCAAAAATAGATCCTGTAGCTTCAGGGATGAGTAGGAAGAATGTAAAGCTATTTCCGATTGTTTTGCTGAAATCCTGCTCTCGCAGAGCTCCTTGAGGACAGACACAGAGATGCCAGTCTATGTTATTTCACAAAGCTTTTGTAAGTTAGTTGGATGGAATTTATACTTCCAGAGGCTGACAGATGGCTAGCCAAGTCCGACCCTGGATTACCTGTAGCTGGGTACAAAATGGTCATGTTTTGCCTGTATAACCCAGGTTTTGTTGAAAATATGCTGGTTGCACACAGAAAGGTCTCTCCGCCTGCATGTTGTGTGATTCAATCAAACCTGATGCCTCACCAATCTCTGGAGCCTGCAGAGGAGGCCTGCCAAGAGCCGAAGTACAGCCAGCCTCTAGTGGGGCAGGATGAGCTCTGCTGGGCAGCACTGAGGAATGGGATGGGCTCAGAAGGACAACTCCCTGCTGCTCAGGTCACAACAGAAACACTAGGCTCTACTAGTGAAGCTATTGCTGCAGTGAGGCCCAGAGCCTTGGTGACCAAATTTCACTATATTAAGATAACATGTTGCTGCTAAACAATAAACGGCTTTTCCAGATTGGCCTTACATTAAAAGAAATCACCCTCCAAGAAATCACAAAAGAAATGTAAAATAACTTGGAGTGGGGGAAGACAAGACTTCATTATTGTTAGGATTCTGGGTTGTTTTAATACATCGTTGGAGCTATCTTTTCTCTCCGTCTTCTCCATGCTTAAGTTTAGTAACATTGTAAGAGAAGATCAAATTCTGCTGATGCAGAGTTCCTTGCTATCCCTTCCTTTTGTCCTGGCTAAGCTACTGCAGAGATTCGTTTCTCGCTAATACCTCTGCATGCACAATAAACAGCTGATGAAGAATTCCCTTGCCTGGTCTCTGCTGGCATTGAATAGATACAGCTCATAACTCCAGACCTGGCTTCGTTACACTACTGGTTGTTAATCTGAGCTCATATTAGTTTCAAGGTGTTCTTGCTACGTTAGGAAGACCTTTCATCTAATTCTGACAATTCTTGGACCCTCCTTTCCCATAAATCTCTCCTTTCCCTCAGTTGCAGAGTCCTGGCTTCCACATCCAAGATAAATGATAACTGACAACTGGTAACTTGCCTTTTAGGCAACATTTTCTGCAAAGGCTTATACCTGGGTGTTCACAAACCCTTGGTCTCTTCAGTGAAGGTCCCTGCAGGAACTTTTACTACGTGAAACAAATGTGGGACAGCTGCCCATATCTTTGATACTGATTTGCTGTTGCTAATTTAACACACTGTCAAGAAAACATTGCCAAAAGAAGTCAAGGCTGCTTCAATTCTTCAAGCAAATGGTCTATTTTCCGTCATTGTCATTGCAGATTACAGCCTTTGAGAGCATTTAGTGATGTGTGGGTGTGTCAGATAGGACAGTCAATATGATTTAGTTGCTGTTAAAAGGGCCTCATTTCTATTTCCTTTACAAATTACCTACTTCCACCTCTTGTTGCAAACAGAGGTATGAATAGTACCAGAAATCAAGGAGTTAATGGCGTCTTACAAGAATTCATGATTTCTCATATACTTCCTGCCAGTTGCCCAGATGAAATTGTACAGGTACAAATGTAAACGTACTGGAGAAAAGAAAAGGGGAAAGCAGAAGGGAGTGGACAGACAGCAAACAGCTAATTTGAAACCTTTTGGAGACTCTACCCACCATTAGCATTTCCACAGGGCCTTTTTTCCCCAAGGGCGGGAAAAGGCTGACACATTAAAACTTTTTAGTCTTCTAATCTAATCTAAGGGACTCATAGCAAAAGACAAATCTCTCCTAATTGTCTCTAATAAGTAAAATAACATGAGAACCAAACTCTGTTGGAGACCTTCCAGGAATTTTCATTTCTTCATTTCTGCCTGCTCCCTTATGATGGTAATTTCTTTTTACCTTCTCTTCATTTGTACTGATTACTTTCGTTACAAATTAGAGCTGTACTTTTTACTGGCTACATGTCAGTTTCTTTATAGTTAGGGCTCTGAAAAAGTTTCAAAACCAAATCCTCCCAGGCTTTGGTTTGGGTTTTTGTTTGTTGGTTTGCAACAGCGGAGGCAGCGGAAAGAGGCTCTTTCTCAGAAGTGCAGGGAGTCCTGCAAAGCCCTTCTGCTCCCTTTAGGAAGCCTGGTAACCACAGCTCCTGGACTCTGCACAAGCTGACCAGGAAAGGTCTGCCTTTACAAAGCATTCAGAAATCCTTAGGTCGTAGATGCTTTCTGTGTGTATGCATGTGCGCATATGTAAAATGAATTCATTATATGCTCCATGCCCATTGAACCCATATGTTTCAACTCCATTATCTCCTTTGGCTTCCTAGGCAAGCCCTGCTGCTTGGCACCCATATTTCTGGGTTATTGGCACTTTTTGCCTTTCTGTTTGCACAGTTATAACATTCTTGGATCTAGTGCGTATGGAGTGGTGAACTCCGGGGCATATTTGCTACAACATCACTGTTGTTATTTTCAAACAGGAATTCAGATGGGAGTGAAATCCTTTAGCCCTTTAATGAGTTTCCAGCATTATCCGGACCTGTAATAATTCTCTAGGGTTAAAGAATTGAAATAATTATTGACCTTAGTCTATTTCTCTTTTTTTTTTTTTAAAATTCAGATATAATTATTTCCTCAGCTGTCTGCCCACAGCTATTCCTGTGGAGATTAAGATTTTCTGACCTTGGTCCAGACATTATCTCTTACTATGAATAAATTTACTCAGAAAGCTGCTCACTAAGGGAGTACCATCACCCCAATTTGTCTTGACTGGCATATGTCTATTGAAAACTTCCAGAAATTTAGCCTGAAATTAAAGTTAAGTTAAAAATATTGAAGGAATTACATCAGAGTTAATGGAACCCAAGCAATAGAATACAAATGTTAGTATATGTATTTTGAAGGAAGATACCCTTATTATTTTTAGACATTTCAGTGGAGAATATGTCAGGGCAGTATATTAAAAACATGCAGAAATATCTACCATTTATTGTTTGAACCAAGTCTTCTTTTGTAACAGGTCAGTGTACTGCTTTGGTGGGAAACATGTCAGGAAGAGTATAGCCAGTGCATTAAGTTCATGAGCTGGTAAGGACAAGAATTTTAGTTAGAAGATCTTGTGGCTTTGAGGTTCAGTTTAGATCGCGTTCACAATTACCTATTTTTGTTTGTAAGTATCCTGAGCTGATGATGTAGAGGAAGTAAGAAGAGGAAAGAGTCTGGCACTGGAAAAAAATTACAACTCATTACTGGAAGTAGTGCGAGGGCATCTCTGTTTAGCTATTGCTCAATTCTCTCCTACTTCAGAAAAAGGACTGAGAATAAGAACCTTTGCTTACATCTTTATCTTTAACTTATTTTAATCATGCTGTCTGGATTCTAACTTTTTATTGCTTAGTCTACAATTCGTGGTTTTCATAATACTTATATCAGTCTAGTTGCTTTCTGAATCATCTCCAGTTTCTTATTATATTTGTTTTCACTAGATCAATATGACTTCAGCAAAGGTCACTGCAGTATATAAATAAAGGAAAACAACCTTGCTACTTTACTTGATCTTGATTGTCTTTAAGTGATCATAGATCCAAAATTTCTGTGGATTCCCAGAAGAGTGCTTATGCTACTTTTCTTACTGGCTCAAACATATAATTTCTCTTTAAGCCTCTGCAATATATCATGGTATTAAGTTACAAACAATTTTCTGAGCTACTTACTGTTTTTTTTTTTAAATACAGTCCTTCATGTTTCATATGTAACCAGCATTCTTTGCCTTACATATCAACCTTACTTATTCTAGGTATAGGACTTCATGTCTTGTTCTCCAGCTCATGAGATTCTGAGGTTTTTGTCAGCTTCACGTGATACCATCTTTTAAAGTTCTACTACTTCTCAAATATGAGAATAGTATATTTCAGTGCTTTGAAAAGTGTAGGAAAATATTAACTATGCTGTTACAAGATTGTAGGCAAGACATGGTACAACATTTGTACCAGATACTGAACAATTCTTCTTGCTTAAACTACAGAATATGTGCAATAACATGTAAAACAATATCTTCTTAAACAAAGTATAGTTAGGGTCCAAGTGTGAGGGATAGGCTTGTGACATCTCTGTGAAGGTTCTTGGATGCTTCTCTGGGCAAAATGATGAACCTTTTGAGATACGTGTCTGTCACTGGAATTTGGAAATGGATGAAGAATAAAACATAATTTATTCTACAAGAAGAAATTTTCTTCTTCTTCTTAAAGCTAGCTTTTAGAGTTCAGACACAGCCTCTAAGCAGTTTTTTCCATTGTCAGCTGGAAAAAAAGTTTTCAGGGACGTAACGTGAGCTAAGATTTTCCTGTTTGTTCAAGAAAAGAGTCACAGATCAGAGCTGTTAACATGCTTCAGACTTGAGAAGTAGGTCATTTATTTTAGGAGAGACAATGGGATCGAAACTGTTCTAATCTACTTCTATTTAAAAATGTAAAATCCTTGGATAAGATTTTGAAGAGTTATGGATGGACAAAAACAATACCTCCTCAGCTCATGCTTACATATTTCGTCAAAAAGTACATTTAGTATTTGTGGTTTTAGCAAGTTTCCCATACTCCTCCTCAGAACAGCTTAGGGGTTTATTTTATTCACAATGTTCAACCTCCCATTGCAACAGTCTGGTTTTGAATACCTTTACTAGACCAGTCCTATGCCCACTCTAAACCAGAAACTTTCCCACTGAGCTTAGTGACCCTAATGCAGATGTGGGAAATCCTTTCTGACATTCGTTTATCCCCCCTCAGCCTTAGGCTTTTAGGTGGTTTATTCTTCCTGTCACCAAATACAGTTTCTTGGTGCAACTGCATTCTTAAATGGAACTAAATCATCACCTATTTGTCCTACTGGGTGGGACTAATTGTAAATCACAAAATATAGGGCAGCTTCTATTAACCACAGGGCAGATTGTCACAATATATTGACAATAAAGTAATAAAATATTTTGTTCATATCCATGGCCAAACTTAAGAAATAATAAAGAAATACATTTAGCTTCTTTGTCAAAATGAAATACAGGAACAAATTCACTTAGGCTTGTGCAGAGTTTCTATGAACACAAAGCATAAGGTTGCTTTATTTCCAGGTGTTTGAATTCCTTTTTTAAAAGAAGCCTTTTAAACCCCTTAAAAAAAGATTTGTAGTCTGTCTACTTCACTTTAGAAATGAAGTTGCCTTTCAAGAAGAAAATGAAATGTTTCGAATGTTTCTATTTTTCCAACAGGAATTGTTTCCCAAAGTAAATGTAGATTCACATATAGTTTTTGTTGGATCAGCAATAGTTTTCAGCAGCTGAAAAACAGCTACCAGCTAAGCTGGTTCCTTTAAATAGGACATTCATGAAAAAAGCTTTGTCAGGATTTTTAAAAATATTGTTATTTCTGCCTTTTTTTTTTTTTTTTTTTTTTTAATTAGGAATTACATTTTTGCCATTGGATGTGACCACTGCATGTATTGACATACCTTGAAACTAACAGCGCCATTGCAGTCAGGGGCCAACATCACAGAGGGTGTCTGAAGTCACTGGTGCTCTTGCTAACAAGGGAACAGAAATAGTAGTTCAGCGATGCTTCTAGAAGTTGTTACTCCTCTGATCTAGTGGTGGCTGAAAGAACATGATTAATCGAGACTAATGAAGCTGACACACCACAAAGACATTATAGCTAGCTGCTTACGTAAGATGCTCAGATTGTTTCAAAAATATTATTTGCTTTTTCGTCTTTTCTTTGTGGCAGTTAACCTTTGGTGATTTATAAACACTTTGAAAGGTAAACTTTTGTCAAGTGAATTAACATTTCTTTTACTTCTGAACACTTAAACAATAAATAGCCAGAAATGGAGCATGGTGATCATCTAGTTTGAGCCCCTGGGTAAAATAACACCTTCCCAGTGTGCAGATTTGAGAATTCATTATCTTTACTGTTAGAAATGTGCATTTTATTCTTGCTGCACTTCTCTGGTTTCAGCTACCAGCCATTAAATCTTGTCACATCTCTGCCAGCCAGGTGGAAGAAGTCTCTGTTATTGGATTTCCTAGACTTCAAGGCACTTAAAGGTTTGGAGGAAGTCACCCCTCAGCCTTTCCTTTGATATATTAAGTCAGTGGAGCACCTGAAGAGTCTGTCTCTAACATATGTTTTTCCTCCTCTTTAATACTTCAGCTTTTTTTCTTCATCTTTCTCTAACTTACCATCCCTTTTTTCACTCTAGATGTCAGACAGGGGGACTGTACACTGTGGGATGGTGATATAATTTCCTCTTCATGCGCTATTCCCTAGTGCACCAGCTCATTGACTACAATTCATCATTGGGCTTTTCTGATTAGCTAGCGAACTACTATCACCTCCCCCCCCACCTTTACATCTTTTGCATCATTCCTGCTTTGAAGTGAATAATTCTCTCCTGTAGTTGTAGCTTATGTTTCTCATTTCTATGTGTGACTTTGCATTTCACTGTCATGTTACACTTGGTTTCAGAAAACCAAGCAGACCATTATTTATCATTATTTACCACTTCCACAATATCAGTGTAATTTATACACTTCATTTATACTTATGCTCTATTTTCTTCAAGATTGCTGATTTTGAAATGCAATCAACAATGCCCAGGACTGGTATCTAAGATGCTCCAAAAGAAACACACTCATCTCATTGGGATTCCTCACCTACAACTAACTATATTTTAAAAACTGACAACAAGCTTTCAGTCCATCTACTATGCTGACTTGAGATGGGTTGACCCTGGCTGAACACCAGGTGCCCACCAAAGCCGTTCTATCACTCCCCCATCCTCAGCTGGACAGGGGAGAGGAAAATATAACAAAAAGCTTGCGGGTCAAGATAAGGACAGGAAAGGTCATTCACTAATTATCATCACGGGCAAAACAGACTCAATTTGGGAAAATTAAGTCAATTTATTACAAATCAACCAGAGCAAGGTAATGAGAAATAAAACGAAATCTCAGAACACCTTCGCACCACCCCTCCCTTCTTCCCAGGCACAACTTCACTCCTGGATTTCACCACCAAGCCGCCCCAGCGGCACAGGGGGACAGGGATGGGGTTTATGGTCATCACACGTTATTTTCTGCCGCTTCACCTCCTCAGGGCGAGGGCTCATCACACTCTTCCTCTGCTCCAGCATGGGGTCCCACCCACAGGAGACAGTCCTCCACGAACTCCTCCAACGTGGGTCCTTCCCCCGGGCTGCAGTTCTTCACGAACTGCTCCAGCATGGGTCCATTCCATGGTGTGCAGTCCTTCAGGAGCACACTGCTCCAGTGTGGGTCCCCCACGGGGTCACAAGTCCTGCCAGAAAACCTGCTCTGTGGGCTCCTCTCTCCACAGATCTGCAGGTCCTGCCAGGAACCTGCTCCAGCGCGGGGTTCCCACGGGGTCACAGCCTCCTTTGGGAACCCACCTGCTCCAGCGTGGGGTCCTCCACGGGCTGCAGGTGGAGATCTGCTCCACCGTGGACCTCCAAGAGCTGCAGGGGGACAACCTGCCTCACCATGGTCTTCCCCACGGACTGCAGGGGAATCTCTGCTCCGGCGCCTGGAGCATCTCCTCCCCCTCCTTCTTCACTGACCTGGGTGTCCGCAGGCTTGTTTCTCTTACATGTTCTCACTCCTCACTCTGGCGGCTGTTTCTCCCTGTCCCAACTTTTTTTTTCCTTCTTAAAAATGTTATCACAGAGGCGTTACCACTATCACTGATGGGCTCGGCCTTGGCCAGCAGCGGGTCCGTCTTAGAGCCGGCTGGTATGGGCTCTCTCGAACACAGGGGAAACTTCCAGCAGCTTCTTACAGAACCCACCCTGTAACACACACACACACCCCCCCCCCCCCGCTACCAAAACCTTGCCACACAAAACCAATACATGACTATATGTCTTTTTACTTCTGAAATGAAAATGTTCTCTGGTATTATGCCCATGGGTTACTCCAACTATATTGTATCTGTGCTATTACTTTTATCAGTCAAACTTATAACTTTAGTTAAGCTGTTCAAAGATTTAGCAGTCATTTCTTAAACCTTGCCAGCAAAACTGAGGAAAATCAGATTTATATTTATATTTCTTCAGATAAAAATTAAGATAGGTGGAAAAAAGCCCAGCAATGCACAATAAACTGTCCTTTCAGGCCAGAAAGTACATTAGCTCTTGGTTTTTTGAAGATGGTTTTGGCAGATGATTATTTTTCTTCTTACCATTGGTGGAAGACTACAAATCCTCTCCATCCTCCTCCATCTAATGGGTCCATTCATCTCTGGCTTAACTAATTGGCTGTGTTCTTTTTCAGAGAGAAATATTCCCTTTTCATATATCGTAAAACTTGTTTTATGATGAGCTCACTTTATGACCATTTTTTGCTATATACAATGTAATCTACAGACATTAAAAATTTAAGATGAGGTTTAATTCTTCCTCTTAAACAATATAATTGCATATCTATTCAACCTCATTACTATCAGACTCACGATTTGGTTTCAGATGTACCAGAAAATAACCACTTTATTCGTGTGTGGTAAAAATGATAAAAGATCTTTTGATAAGAGATCTCAAATAGTTTGAGTTTAACTTAAGACTTGCAGCTGATTTAAGGTTTGCAGTCCAACACAATATCTGCTAGACACAGGAGACCGTGACCCACAAATCCAAAGGCTTTTTTTTTTTTTCATTGCAATCTGAATATATGTAACAAAACCAAATTTCTGTAGTTTTCTCCAGCTGAAAATTCTGACTGGGTGAAAAGTCTAGTGCTTTATTTACTGATTGCCGTCCACTGGCAACAGCGACTATAAGAATATTTCATGACTTCATGTATTCCCTGAATTTGACGTGCAAATGTATGACGGTGTGTTTATGTCTGTGTATTTATGTATGTGTTGGGGTGTTGTAGCCTCATGATCCAAATAACACTATTACCATTGCTAGTGACAGGCCACAGGCTCTGTATTAGTGCTGCAAAGCCTCAGAAGTAGCACTTGTCAGGCTTGATTTGTCTTGGCCTGTCTGGATCTTTGTCTTAGCTTGTTTAGCTAACAGCAATTTTCTAGCTACTAGGCAACTACTACCTATTTTTTAGCTTTAGTTTAGCTTTTTATGATTCTATGCTGTAATGTCTATTGCTAAAATAGTTCTGATATATTTTTGTAACTAATCGGTTGTAATAACCAGCAGTTATTCAGTGCACAAAGGAGTATCTGTGACCCTAGAATAATGATGTGTCATAGAAGAGTGTAGGCATAGGATGATAGCAGAGTCCTTGTAAGTGGGGGAACAGGACAAATTCAGAGGCCGCGGCACTGTAAATAATTAATCAGTTCTCAATTATTAATCATCAAAAGATTGAAACCTTGGAAAACGTGTTAAACTGGTTTTAAGCATAACAAAGAGAATAAAGAACAAGCGTCTAACTCGTATAAAACACACTATAGATAGTAAATTCAGCTGTAACACCATTTGAAGACCAATGGAAAGAAGAGCAGCGTGTTAGTGTATAAAAAAATAGCAGACCTGGAGTGGGGAGGAAACAATCCTCACTGTCTATATCATACTCTTCCCAGAGAACTCAGGACATTGACAACTCCCCAGAAATCCTCCCCCCTTCTTCCTCCTCCTTCTCAAGGAGGAGTGCACTGGCTCCATTAACCTTGGGGTGCAGGGGAACAGTGATGGGGTGAATATAACACCAGAAAAAGGGATAGGGATTATATGCTCACAGGGAGCATGCATGTGTGTACCTAACAATTTTAACTGTATTATTAACAATTCCTATTCTCTAAAAATTAGGTAGTTTGGGCTGTAAATGTTACTACTGTTGTGACTGGATTAAGTAGAATTTGCAATTAGTTGGAAATCAAGGAAGAAATGAAGTGTGTTCTTAAGAGATTAACTTTTACTACCCACAGTCTTCAAAATAAGAGAGAGGTATCTTTTATTGGAAGATATTCAGTGAATTTTAGCTTATTTGTAAGCCATATTGAAGGGTTGAACTCCAGACAGCAATGCCTTAAATGACTGATCCGTCTGTCCTTAAGAAAAACAGAACTCTGATATTTTCTGCACATTTTCCTATTATCACCACATCCCATTATTTTGGAATTTACACCACAATACCTCAGGGTGCTCCTTCATGTAACTCTGTGACAAATGCTAAGGCCTGTTTTGCTGTATCTTGGGGTTGTTACAGTCACTTCCATAACTAGTGTTTTGAAAACCTTTATATCATGAACTGCTAACTCTGTTCCCCTGCAAGCACTAGGACTGTTTAAAGGAGAACAGTGCTGGGATTAGTTTAGCAGCCATACTCTTTACTGACAGACTAGATTGTTTAACCTGTGCGGCAGAACCAAGACCTCTGATGTTTCCCGTAACGTATTTACTTTTGAGTCTTTGTATGTCCTTGGGCCAATCATTTAATCAGGAATGCTCCGATTCTGGCATTTCTACTCTTCCTTACATTAGGAAGGCAAACTGAAACAAGCATGAGTTAAAGAACAGGTGAGCCAATAAGAATCACCTAAATAATTATTGACTTCGCCTCTTAGTACAGATCTCCATAAACATTGTCTTCCCCGTGATTAATTTCCCTGTTCGTTGGTGATCCTGTCACATTTGCAACACCAGAGAGACCACTCACTTAGATCTGTAAGAATTATTGTGAGGACTCATTCATCACTTAGATTTGCAAGCTATGCAACTCTCTTCTTTTCACCTCCCTTTCCCCCCGTTCTGCTTCTGACTTTATGGAGTTTCTGCTGAATCTGCAAATTCCCTCCAAGTTCAAGGAGTCCTAATGAAGGCGCTTCACTGCTTGTGCATCCTGCTGTATCACCACAGCTGCCCTGGAGAGACAGTGATTGCATGCTCTTTCAGTCCTGATGGTAGGCTGGCCTAGGAGAGGCACAAAGAAGCAGTTTTTATAAGGCTGTTGTAGCTGACTTCAAAAAAGAAAATCAGGGAAGCACTCTAGCTGTGTCTGCAAAGTCATGTGGTTGGTATCTCAGACTGAACCAGCACAAAAGAGCACGGCACTGGACACGGGACTGCCTGGGAGCCCAAGCAGCATGCCTACTGCCAAAACAGACAGTAAATTAACATTGCCATGCATTAATTTGGCACCATCTATTCAAAACACCATCAGATAACTAAGTATGAATTGACTAAAAACCCCATACCTCCTGGTCACCCAGAAGCACACAAATCAGAATTAACGTTTGTGAAAACTCATGATAAGGGAAAGAGGAGGTTTAGAGGGAAAACACATAAACCAGAAATCAAACCTTCTCATTTAAAAAAAAAAAAAAAAAAAAAAAAATTAGCTGTGTTTATTTGATATTCTTCCTTATGGATTCAGAGCTGCAATGATTTCTTCAAAGTCTGCCTGTGGCTATCAGTTATGGAATGGAGGCACCACCCCGTGATCAACACCACTGATTTCTGTTACAGAAGACAGAAAAAACAGAAGAAATTCAAACCACCATATATTAATTAAATTTGTTAATTAAAGTTGGAACTTCTTAAGGGTCTTGAAATATCCAGAGAAAGATTCTGTCAGTTGCTGATCAGGCAATAAATGCTGCTAACAAGGTCATGCACCAGTGAAAGTTATTGCCCAATTCAATCTAAAATGAGTCTAAGGATGGTCATCATGAAAAGCCTAATGGTCTCAGTGAGTTTGGAGGGCCATTGGGTAAAGTATAGATGTATTGATTAAGAATTTTATACTGGGTTTTTTTCCTGAAAAATGGAATCTTCATTTTGAGGTTGTAACAGTAATGAAAGATTATAATATTTTGATTCTTAGCTGCCACTACATGTAACTGAAATTTTCTCATAGGAAAATAAGTTTCATTAAAAACAAGAAAACTTGTTTTACTTGAGAAGCATCAACAGTGGCAAAGATTTTTTTTATTTTTAAAATTCTCACATGGTTCTATTTATTTATTTATTTATTTATTTATGAGTGGTAATTTGTTTGGTTTGGGTCTCAGAAATGAGACTGAGGAAAAATTAAAAAAAAAAAAAGAAAGGAGGGAAAAGGCTAATAGAAAAATAAATCATATTTCTAAATCACTGTCACAAACCTCCTAACAGTTGCTGGGATATGATGTCATGAGATAAAAATCTGTGTCTTACATGGGGAAAACAATTGTAACAGTTCACTTTGCATTCACAGGTTACTTTTAACCAAGCCTTTCTACTTTTGGTTAGAAGCATAAACAAGTGTCCTCCATGGCCATCCCAGGAAGCTGACATTCATAGTCATCTCCAGACTCAATATTACTTTAAAAATAGTCTTACAGACAGAGCTATGCCAACCAAGTTTGAATAACTGAAGGGCTCAAAGAATCAAGCCTTCCTATAATGGCATCATACTTTCCTTAATCAAAATAAAAGAAAAGATACCTCATTCGGACCACTGAACCAGAAATAAACCAAATAAAGCACGAAGACTATTTGAAAAACAGTTGTAGATTGGCATATAGTGACGTAAGCTAAAACATGCTGTACTGAAAGCACATTCTTTTCCACACCAGTGACATGATTCTTGTTTCTTAGATGTTGTACACTAAAAAGCACTTACAAATTCCAGAGCTGTATTTGTTCTGGAATACGCAGATTTAAAAGGTAGCAACGCATTTAATGGCCTACTCAGAGCAACGGTTGTGTCAGTGGGTAGCTAAAGGAACTCTTGGCCTGATTTATCTCTATAACTCTCAAAATCAGTCCAGAAAGCCAATTTTTATTGGTACATTCACTCAAAGAAAATAAGATAGATACGTGCAAGTATAATAGATTAGTGAAAGGCATACTGTGATTTAAATCTCTGCAGAAGTCAGGTTATGAGAGCCTGAATGCATCCAAAGTTCCTTACAAGTGGTATCTGACTATACTTGAGGAGAGAGGGAAAATCAGAACTCCAAAGGACACATTTGACCCCTGATGAAAGCAAGAAGAGCTGTCTTTATATTCCAGTGCTTACTTTTTTTGACAGTGCTCTGGAAGATTAGTGGCATGTGAGAAGCACTACTGAACTACAAAAATTAGGATAGAGGGAATCGAGACATTTGGAGGAGACTTCACATCAAGATCAAATTCAAAGGCAAGAATGGGGTTTCTGTACCAGACAGTTGGGGTTCAGCGCAGGGCTAGAGTTCAGCCAAGAATCAGGAATACAAAGTTTGGGCCCACACAAGCCATTCATGTGAGATTTCTGACCCTGCTTAAAACTCATGTTCAGGAATTGATGTCCTCCCTTCTAGTTTTGAATCTGAAGCAGAAAGAAAAGCAATTTCTAAATGAACCTTTTTTTTAGAAAGGAGTGACTCAACAGACTTATATCAGTGCACTTAGTCAGACTATTTTATATCCTCTGAGGATATGGCTCAGTGAGGAATCAGCCCTTTAACATGTAGAGATGAAGCCTGAAATCACAAACAGGATGTTCACAAAAAGCAACACATTATGAATTACTTCAGATTATTTCATAAGTCTATATATTTTTCCACTGGCCACAGTCCCAAATGGAAAACTGATGTAGAGGTGATTGTTATGAAATAAAAAATATGAAGTCTTCATTGGCAGTAGACTAGTGAAAAGACAAGAATTCATTCTTGGAGCAGCCTGGAAAAGTTTTTCTCTATTCCACACACATTTTGTTTATGTTACAAGACAGTAACAGTTGAGGGAATCTTTACTGATTTGTCTTGAAAGTGGATTTTTTTAAATGCCTGCAGGAGACAGCTCAGTATGATAAATCTCGTTCAATGTTGTTGATCTCTAAAGGTATTGCGGCTGCTATTTTCACACAAGATGTTTAAGAGGTGCTTTAGAAATGTGAAATTATCAAAATGCTCATTTCCTGGTTAGTTTTGCGCCACTGCACAGCTGTGCTCAATTAGGCAGACATTTGAAAAACAGCAGAGGAAAAAAAAAAAAAACAACCACCACCCATAAAAACCAATGCATTCTTCTAGCCATTGCATTCTTAATTTATACAAGTAAAAAGACTAGAATAAGTCATATTAGAAAGCAGACTACATCAAACCCCCTCTGCAATTGCATGTATTTTCTTGGAAAAAAATTGAAATTTTTTTTTTATTCCTCTCGTCATTATTTTCTAAGCTCAAAGAACCATGAAGAAGGTGGACAACAATATTTCTTGTCCTGTAGTAGCATCCAAAGGACACAGTCATATTCCAGGTCTATTATGCTGGACAGAAAGTCTAAGTTGCGTGATCCCCACCTTAAGTTCTTCACAATCTGCAACAAATTCATAATAGATGATGACAGGGACAGAAACACTAACAATATTTCCATTAGCCAACTCATTCTGAAAGATTTTTGGAGATCATCCTTAAGCTGTATTCATTCTGGTCTCAGCAATCAATTTTTTCTTCAACTACTGTTGATTTCCTCTGGTTTTTTTATATCTAGATCTATCTATTCTGGACAAAATAAAAAAGCAGTAGAAAAATATAGTTGGACAAAATAAAAGAAGAAAAATTAGTTGGACAAAATGTTCCTGGTTAATGCAGAAAAACAAATTTCAAAACATTTTTAGAGTTTAGGACTGCTTAAATACTTTCTTCAGATATTATCAGGCTGAACTGACAAGAATTGGACTGGTTTTCCATGAGAGAGAGATATATGGGTATATAATTTCCTATTATCTCATTTATTTTGAGGTATTACAAGCAAACTTCTAGGAACAATCTTCCCGTTAAATGTGATTCACTACTAAGCCATGTAATTTGGGTTGTGATTTTTGTGAAAAGTGTTAGAGATATATGTGTCTGTAAAGTGAGAGGACTCTTGGGTTTTTTTACAGCTTGTGAATTGTAACTAGGACCTGGTCATTGAGATTTTCTTTCCGTATGCACTTTTTATTTCTTGCCATTTTAGGAGCAAGTCATTATCATGTGTCCCAGTGACATGTCAGTATATCTGCCTCTCACTGTGAGACTCAGTACCATTCTGATCTCTTCTGCCTTAGATGCTGGGTATACTAGATATATAGCAGTGGATTATAGCAAAGAAGGTCATACTTACTTCTTCATCTTCATTTCTACTTATTTCCTGTATGATGTGCTCACAGCTAGAATTACTTGGCAGCTGTTCAATGGCAGCAAAGCAGAAAGATATGACCTTGCCTTGGAATAAAAAGAAAAGCTGAGTAGGATTGGTTCACTTCTTCACATGGTAGTCTTTTCATTACTGTTCTGGCACTTCTATATGCTGTTTCTAAGAAGTGAGCAGGAAAACAACTGTCTCATGAGATATACATATACAAACCCTTGGTTGCCTGAAGTCGTGTAGTAATCATTCAGTCTCTGTAATACCAAATATCTGTCAGACTTTATAAAACGTTGCAGTCATTCTGCCCAAATTCCAGTCTCAGCATTTGCTGATGATTCATTCCCAAAGTCAACAGAGAGAGGAGAAATGGCAGTTCCTGTGGAGGAAATGTCTACCCTCCATATCTAATAGGGGGGGATGAGCACATTTTCAGTGGAATGTTTTTTTCTCCCAAACTGAAACCTGTCACAGACACCTATCAGTTTCAATGGAATGGATCCACACATAGAAGGAAGGCGATCCAGGCACAGATCTGCCTTTTTTGGCTGTAGTTTCATATGATACACAAGGACCACAAAGCAGAATGAAATATAAACATCTTTCTGGTCAGCTATGCTCTAGACTGACAATATGGAGGATCACAGAATCATAGAATCATTTAGGTTGGAAAAGACCTTCAAGATCATCAAGTCCAACCATCATCCATGCCCATTAAACCATGTTCTGGAGTGCCTTGTCTACACGCTTTTTTTAATACTTCCAGTGATGGTGACTCAACCACTTCCCTGGGCAGCCTATTCCAATGTCTGACAACCCTCTCAGTAAAGAAATTTTTCCTAATATCCAACCTAAATCTCCCTTGCTGCAACTTGAGGCCATTTCCTCTCATCCTATCACCAGCCACCTGGCAGAAGACAGCAGCACCCACCTCACTACAACCTCCTTTCAGGTAGTTGTAGAGAGCGATGAGGTCTCCCCTCAGCCTTCTCTTCTCTAGACTAAACAGCCCCAGTTCCCTCATAAGACTGGTGCTCCAGGCCCCTCACCAACTTGGTTGCCCTCCTCTGGACACGTTCCAGCAACTCAATGTCTTTCCTGTAGTGAGGGACCCAAAACTGAACACAGTAGTCAAGGTGTGGCCTCACCAGTGCTGAATACAGAGGATAAAAATCTTCTTTCCACAGCAGTAATCTTTGTCACCAGATAGCTGGATGCTGGATAGAAGAGGGAGAAAGCTTGTATGTTGATCTATTTCCACATAGCACTTATGTGGAAACATAACACTCTATGTTCTTGTAGTGATCTTATTTTGAATCAGAAGTGGACATACCAGAGAGTTTTCAAATCCCATTAGGTTTAGATATAGTTAGTCTACTACATCTGTTTGAAGAAGAGATAAAGTGAACCATGAAAAGTGGAAGAAGATGGAAAACAGAATAACACAAAATACATCTCCAAGATTTCTGACACCACTAAATCCTGGTACTAACTGATCTTATCTTAGGCAAACATCTCTTAAATTTTTAATAACTCAACCAACCATTTCAGGAAAATAAGATCCAGCCATGTGTTAAGAAATGTTAACCTAGTCACGTTTCTAGTTCCCCTCATTGCTAGTCCTTCCCATTGCACATGAAGTTTTTCACCTGTTATTTCAGAAAATCTAGTGTGGATCTTCATAAATTATGTTTCTTTAACTAAGGTAAGTCCAGCTGGAGAGAGAGACGATCTATCTGACGAAGTGGCACAAAGAGCATCTTTGCTAACAAGCTTGCTAATCCAGCAATGAGGTCCTCAAACAGCGTTCAGTGCAGGATGTTAACCAAAGCCTGATGAGAAGTGATGCATGGGCTGAAGTGAAGAAAGGCCTGGTGAACAGCATGATGGAGGAGGCCCTCACACTCCCCCCATGAAAGCAGCTTCACTGAGGACTCCCTCAAGTACCTGTAGCCAAATGCACACAGCACAGGAAAAGAATAGAAAGAATGAGAAAGCCATGCACAGCTGCAGATCTATGAGCTCCTTTGGACTACACAGATGTGGTGGGGTAGTTTGTGCAGCAGGAGTGCCGCAATGAGTAAATAGGAGCTCTTTAGAAAGGACCGGCAAGGAGGAAAAGATGCATTTTGGGCAAAGCAGTTGGTTGAATGCAGGGAGATTTGTCTGGATCATGATGTATTGCTTCTGACGTACTCATCTCTCTCAGCAAGAAAGTTGCAATCTGCTTAATCTTATTCCAAGTGCCTGATTACAAGCCTTAATCACTCAGCTAGCCTGACCATAATTAGCATCTGACGATCTTCCCTTTGGGACTTGTCAGTAATTGTAGATTCAGGGATCCAAAAAGTATCTTTGAAACAAAATATTGTTTGATCTTAACAGTAGGAAGAAGGCAGAGCAAAAGGCAGTTTTACAAAACTATAACTGTGTATAGGTGAGATTTGGTTAATGAGATGTGAATGTCCACATTGTTTACATCTGAGATAATCTATCCAGGATCTTTTTATAATTACAGGAAGTCTAGGGCACAGTTTCAAATCAAAATAGAAGTCTAGGATTTGTCAAATGCATTGTCCTCCTAAACTGCCTATAACTCTCCATTGATTATATGGAAAGAAATGCAGCCAAGGACGACTATCTTAGCTATAGATACTGACACTGTAAATGTCTACATTACATTAAATAAATTCCAAGTTACAGCTCTAGCTTACCTCTGGAGTCTGAATTCCAGTCTACATCCCCAAATTTGCCCTTTAGCCTTTTTCATTCAAGGTTTCTTTTATTTTAACCCGTTTTCTGTTCTCTGCTCTGTTTCCTGATCCTGCTTAAACCAAATGAGTCATCCTGCAAGAATGTCACAAGTTCACTTATAGACTGATGGAGCTGCAATACTCTGAAATGTTTCTAAGAAATGAATATCAGGATTGTAATATACACTGTTTACAAAGCCAATTTCCTGACAAACATGCTCTGTAGATTCATGAAGTAAACACCACAACAATCCTGTTAAGCCATAGCATTCATAAAATATTTACATGCAGCTTCGAATTTGTCACAATAGTGTAAATATTTAAAGCAGTATCACTAGTATCTTGGAACCATTGCGGTAGTTCGCACCCAGACTTATCATTTCAGACTCTCTGCAAACACTGCCAGACATTTTCAGCAACTTTTGACAGGTTCCTGCATAACCATTGCACCTAGTAAGAGTACATTTTCTTCCATTAAGCAGAAGTTAAAATCAAGACTTCTGAAAACAAGTGAGAGGTTTGCAAGAATCAATCCTCCACTAATTGCTGTCAAAGAGTGCTCATTTTACACAAAACATGTAGTAGCGTTGCAATACAATTTTTAACAAATTTTATACATCCTCCCCACAAAAAGAAAAGGAAGGGAGGATGCCAAAAAGGCTCGCGTGTGCTTGAGAAGGAGCAAATGGAGATACCTGTTTATGACTGTGAAACATGATCATTTTCTGGGACAGTGGACAATGCACAAACTAGAGATCATGTAGCAGGGCGAGGGGGGGAACTCAGAGCAGAACTGAGAAATGCTGTTACATTCTAATACTATTTAATTCTTAATTCTGATCTTATGACACCTAGCATTGATATTCTGTTAATTTCCCAAAGCTTTCCAACATTCATGATTGGGGGGGGGGGGGGGAGGTCAATCTTTTTCATTTGTTTCTTAAATACAAAGAACAAGTTCTTAGATGTAGATGGGTGCAATTCTGTCATCTTCAATAAGTGTTCAAAGACACATATGTGCAGAGGGGAAAGAAATTACATGGAAGTCCCTCAAAAATTATAAATTTATGTCAGTGTGTGATGTAAACATCCCATGTAAAGTAAGCCCTGACCTCTTTGAGAACTTATTCCAGGTTTCTCTGCATTTTTTCTCAAAGAATGTTCTATTTCTAATAGGAGGTCTGTATAATACAATGATACACACACATCCTATGGGGTGAAACCTTCAGCCACAACTGTAGAAAACAGCTGTGTTCTCTTTGATTTGTACTCAGAGATCTTTAGAAAAGCAAAACATGAAAACACAGTAAGTCCTCTTCTCTTTGTGCTTCACCTCTACCATATCTCTGCAAACACATCAGTCACTATCATTTTCTTGTCTCCTTTCCATTTTACCCCCCTGGAAGATCTAATGAAAGTTCATTTCCAGAGGTTTGGCAACCTACCCAGAAACTTGTTTATTAGCTTTAAAGTCTTTGATCAGACCCAGCAGTTTATATTGCCTTTTTTTTAACACAAGTACTTGTAGTGATGACAGCTCCAAGTCAGAGCCAAGGCCCATAAATCACTGAAGGATTTTGTTTAAATATGACCAGTTATTTTTCTTGGCCTGTTACTTGTTGCTTATATTGAGCAAGGGTCAGAATATAGAGGGTAAGACCCAACAAAAAAATTAATCTTAATGCATATAAGTCTATCGGCATAAAGCCTCTTCTTTTCCACAAGACAAAAAATTAATTTGCAAAGCTTTCACTCATTATATTAGCATTTTATATTGGGGGGGGGGGGGGAAAGAAATATAACATGGCACAGCATTTTCAATGGGGACCTTACAATAAATTGAGGCTGAAGAGAAATGTGTAACCTTTATTCCTTTTGGTCTCTGGTCTTCATTTCCAAGTGATACATCTGTTGTATGGTTGGAAAGTTGATTAATGCACTTACAAAAGTGTCTTGTACACTTCAGAGAAATGGGGTTTCATTTGGGAAAAAAAACCCAACTCTTTAAAGGCAAATCATGTAGGCCATGATAAAAGTTCTGAAAAAGAAAAAAAAAAACAAAACCAAAAAACCAGCTGATGGTTACAGTCTGCTTTTCCACTGGGTATTATTAGTACTGTTCCAATGTCAAGTGCAGAACTTCACTCAACAACTCTCACTTCAAATGCAGAGAAATCTACAGAGGCTTGAGCTTTACACTAGCTTTTTAAACCAATGGAAAGAAAGGAAGAAAGAAAACTTTGCTCTGCTATTCCAAGATTCCTTTCTTTTCACTTAGACTATGTTTTCAGTGGAATACACCAGCACCCAACTTACTTTTTCCATCAGTTAGAGAGAAGAAGGGCCATTAGAGGAAGAATAGAAAACCCCTCTTTGTGACACTTTTGAAGTCTTCCACTTACAGTTAACAGCAAGCACATGCAGTAAAAAAAGTAGTCCTAAATGGTATTTTAGCTGCTGTATTCTTTTTCTCATTAAATTCATTGCATTGACTTTGAGTAATACAGTTAATGCAGCATTCAAAGGCAAACATTCAGGGACAAACACACACCTCTTAAAAATGTGTGGAAACATATATAGAAAGTAGCCTAAAAGCATGGCAGAGCGAAATTCCACCACAGTAAATGTGAACCATTTTGTTTCACTCTTTGATTGCTCTTGCACCAGACCCTTAAGTCAGTTTTCAACTGCAGCCTTTCTTCTCTTTGTCTCCCCTTCCCATAAAACAACATAACAAAGATTAAAAATACAGTTTTAAATGTGAAGTACCCATGCAGTCAATATTTAATTTTCATATAATTCAGATGAAGACAGAATTATTCAAAACCTGAGTGATTACAAATCAGATGTCTGCACCTTTATGAGCCCAAAAACCCCATCCCAAACAAGTATTTCAACATGATAACAAACCTGTCTTCAGGAAAAAAAAAAAAAAAAAAAAAAAAAAAAAGAAAAAGAAAAAAACCCTATACATCAAAACAATTATTAAATAGGTTGGTCAGGTTCTCATATGGATTTGCACAAGGCAACTGGTACAATGGTGCTCTGTCTTGAGAAAGGCCTCAAACTGCAGCAGAATAACAGTGGCAACCAGCAGTGGTGCATCAGCTGGTTCTTGCAGGAAAAAATCCTTGTGGACTCGTGTGTAGCATGCTGCAGAATTGACAAGGTTGCTTGTTTATTTTCCCAGACCAACACAGGTCATTGCCAGAGGCATGGTATAATACCAGACCAGCTGGTTTATAATAGTGATTTGGAATAACAACATTTTTTCTCTTGCTAAACAGGCAGATTTTTTGAGCAGACAGTCTACTTATTATAATATCTCATAAAAAATCATGGCCCTCTTTTTCTGTCATGGCAAATGGCAGGTGAATCTTCTCCTTTATATGTTTTCTCTTGTTTATATTAACTGTGACTTTGATACAAGATTATTTTTTTTGTTGTGGTACTATTTTTACATAGGTTTTAGTTTACAATGCAGATAGCAATTGATTTAGTGCCACGATTTTTTATACGTGTATTTCTATATGTGTATATATACACACCATAAGTAACAGCCACAAATGAATTAGAAAAATGAGGGATATGTTATATCTTTTAAAATGCAAAGCAGACTTTTCTACCTTGAAATGAAAGGTGTGGGGAATCTAAATCATAAAGTCATCTTGAAAGAGAATAATTCTAATTAGGGCTCAGAGTAGAGTGACAAAAGTATTGATAAATGGCTTCCCTTCTTCTAGTGGCTTGTTTTTACTTGAAAAAAACTGCTTGGTTTGCACCAGAGCTTCATTATATAACATAAGAAAGGAAAGAAAACAGTCATAGGCAAAGCGACTAAATAATTGCCACCACTAAAAGATGATTAAAAAATCTTGTCCTTTCAAGCAGGATGGTTTCAACAGAGACTCAGAAAATTTTTCTTCTTACAAATTGCTTGTGAATATGGCTGGCTGTGAAGTGTCTATTCACCTTCAAGCATTAAAGCAGGAATCCTTGTACACAAACACCTCACATTCACACTCTGTGGACAGTGAGCTAATCATCTGAATCACTGCTGTGTTATTTTTCAAAACTCCTCATTATACTACCTTTTAACCAGAAAGCGATAGTGTGTATGATACAGATAATTCTTGAATTATGATGTCTCAGCTGCCCTTGAGTGGCATGCAAATATGAGCATTTGCATACAGCCACAAGTTACCACTCTGCAAGCAAAATGCACAGGTTGATAAAAACAAGCTGTGGCTGTATGAAACACTTCTTTGGCTACTTCTTTTAATGGGAAGTTATCACAGTTCTGGTAATTTTTGAAAAAATTATTAGAAACACCTGCCATAGTATCCAATTCAGTCCCCAGGTAAACTAATCGAGCACTTAGACCTTCTGTATTTCTTCCTGCTAATGGACTCCCAGCCTTCTCAGCAAAGTCTGAAATATTTTCAGCAAATGCACAATGCTGCACTTGTTCTTGCTACAAAATGAGAATCGAGATATTAAGTGACTCAGAACAATGTGTGTCACTCCTCCTTTTAGTAACTTTGTAAATGCTATGTTGGGTATAGGGTGACCCCTATCTTGCCACAGCTTTGGCAAAATGGAAACTGCCTGTCTCATTACATTCCTCATCTGTGAGATGGGTTTGGAAGTTTGTTCGGTCTGAAGACAAAATTAGTATTTCTGTCTTTCAGAATTCTTCCCTCTTATCTTGTTGACAACAAATAAAATGAGGACCTGTGAAAGACACAGTGGGTTCAGAGATTTCCCATGGGCCAAATCAGTCAGGGATTCATTAGATTTCCTGCAAAGACTATGTCTGTGCAAGGAGATGCACAAGCCATTAATTCTTTGCCTACATGTGGATCAAGGTTGCAGGACACGAGACCTAAGAACACCAGAACCTTCTCTTGGACAAAGAAGAAATTAAAAACAAAATTAAAAGTTAGGAGGACTGTAAATCCATCAGCCATTCGCACACAAGTGTTTGGTATTGAGCTCCTCTGTCAAAAAAACCCCTGCGAAGTTTCTCTTGTGGGGGATGTGTATGTAACACTTGCTATTCTTTAGAAGCAGTGTTACTTAAAAAGACCTGTCTGAAAATAGAGTGGGACTACACAAGTCTACTAAGAAGAAAACAAGGGAAAGAAGGAAAGAAAAACACTTTCGGGCAGCATCATATCAGTAGTGGGAGAAAAGGTTTAGCTGGTACAAAAAGCTCACTGCCTGCATCTCCTTTAATGCCTCTTCATTCCATTGCTATGAGTGATCGATATTCTGGCAGAGACATTTTAATTTAGTGTTTCAGCAAATTCTGAGTATTCAATGAAATTTCTTGTCAGAGAATGGAGCCATGAGTCTAGTCCTTGAACAAGCAAGTGAATATTATGGTTATTTCCTTGGTTTTACTATTTGGGTCTATGTTTTCCTAGAAATCTCACTCACAGCAAACAAGGCTCTCTACTAACAGATCAGTTTTTTGGTAAAGAAAGTGAAAAAGACTTGTTATGTGCAGCTACCCCCTCCTCACACCTGTAGTAAAGCAAAACCTCAGATTTTTGGAGCTTTTCTGTACAGTGGTCTGACTGCATCTTTCCAGGGTCCCTCTTCACTTGAGACCTGCATTTAAGCTCAGGCCTTCCCCTCTGTTCTTGACCCAAGCTATGTCACTTTGGGCCAGGCCATGTATCTCCCTGATGTAGACCCGACCACAGACCAGGCTTCCTGGCTTGGCCTTGGACCTGCCTGTGCCAGGCAAAGCCCCTGCCCTGCCAGTCCAGGAGTCCCCCATGTCTCCCAGTCCCCAGGGATCTGCCCACCCCTGCTGTGTCCCCGGCCTGTGCTTAAGGGAGCAATTCTCAGCAGTACCATCATGTCCAGCAAAATTTAAAAAGTTAGGCAAGTTCTTACTCCCCTGTTACAGCACCTGAATACCTCTGCACATTTGTCTCTCAATTAAATCAAAAATGTCAGAAACACACAACAATTTTATGTTGTGTTCTTCTTCTCTGATTTCACTTGATGGCTCCATAAAAACTTCTTCCTTGTGCTGTGTCTAGTTGAGCTGTCAGTCTGAAATGAAAAGGGAATGTTCTCATCCAGAAAACATTTAACATTTCAGACATGGTGACCAGGACAAACCAAAGTCCTGTCAAACTAAAAATCCAAAGGAAGGGCATCTTTCCCCAGCCCAGGCAAAACACCAGCAAAAGGTTACGATGCTCACCTGCAGTACAAGGTGCTAAAGTTCATGTCCCAAATCGTTCACAGCAAGGGCCTTGACCTCAGCTTAACACTACCCGAGCTAATAATATTATACCATTCACTCTTCAGGGATGGATGGCATAGAGTTTCTCACTGAGGCTGTACCTCCTTTTCAAACGTGTCCAAACTAATTATGTTTTGGAAGAAAAGTTTTAAGTTTGAAGAATAAATATTTCTCTATGACAGAGACATTTAATCTGAACATTCCTGACAGGCTCTCATGCTGGGCAAAACATAAAAAAAAAATGTTTTAAATAGCCTGTAATCAGTTCTTTTTATGATATGAGGTAGCTTTATAAATAGTTTTTTAGGTTTTCAGCGGATTATTATTTTTGACGGTTGATTTTAGTACTAATCCATTTCAGCCTCCTTAATTGAGAGTGTTTAGTTTAGAAAAGAGAAGACTTGATGAGCAGACTTCAAATGCTTTAAAAGCTCCTGCAAGGAGTTGGTAATAATCTCTTCTTCACAGATAAAAAAGAAATAATGGACTTAAATTGCACTGAGGAAAGTCTAGGTTAGTCATTACCAAAGACTTTCTAAATGGTAAGGGATAGTGGCACCCTGAAACACACTGCCTGGGAGAAGAGTGGTAACTTCATTATTGTAGGTCACTAAGAATGGGCTCAGCAAACATCTATCAAGAACAGAGCAGGTATAGCAGATGCTGCTTTGGAGTAGAAGGATAAAATAGGTGGGTTTTTTCTTCTTCTATGAAACTATTAACATCCAACCAAAATCCAGGAACTATATAAAAAGGAAAAGGATATTTCTCAAAAGGTTTTTCTGAGATTAGTGTTGGAATCACCTTCTACATGTAGAAATACTGAAACGTTCAGTGCTGCACTCTGCCCTTTCTAGAAATCAAATAAGGCTTCCTAGGCAGCACTTTTCCACGCTGTTGCTACACAAAACATGATTAAATAACATAGATGTACCTTGGCAGCTCAGTTCCACAATTATTTAATTGTTTAATTTAGTTTTACAATTTCATTCTTTGTCACATATTTTTTTTTAACTTTGGACTTCAGTTACACAGCAGGTCTTCTACATTTATGTTCCCTGTATACCATGAACCTCCATTTCAACTCTCGAGGTCAGTAAGATTTAGGTATGTATTTAAAGTAAAACAAAAATTTTCTTGAATTTGGGCCTTGCCTAATACAGTATCATACAGGCTTTAAAACAAAAATTGAAATCCCAAATCACAGTGGCTTGTAATGGATTGTAAGATGGCAGAAGCATGGAAAAAAATGATGCCTGAATGAATCTTTATTGTAATTCAGTTAAGAAGAGCCAGAGCTTCAATAACATAAAATAAATTTAGCAACAAATATCAAGATCCCACAGATTTCAGGCCATGCATTTAAAGAGGGGGAACATCAGCCCTGCCTGAAAGTATCTGCAGTCTAAGTATAATTTAGACTCTTTACATACCTTGACTTTAACACACAGTAGATCACTGTACAGTCCTGCATCTCCCAGGATATTTTGACTGGGCAAAAGGGATAAATGGGTGTTCTTACTCAGCGCCATTGTGGCTTAGCATAACACTGTATTTAGCAGGGTTAAAAATACTCAACAAAGCATTCAGCTAGGATGGGAGGTAACTGGAACCCTTGAAAATGTCAGCACATAGAGGCTGTCTATTCTTCTAGGTTTCATTTTGGTCTGAGTCCCTCACAGGGTAGCCTGTTATACCCTGAGACTATCTGGACGCTGAGCATGCTGAAATAACCAGTGTGAAATGCTCTGTCTGCTCTCTTGTTTCTCCAGGTATTTTTGGAATCATTATTTTGTGAATTCATTTTATGGGCAGACTTAATTTTATTTCTCCTTGAGGAAATCACTGGAAATTCTCACAATAAAATAGAAGAAAATTCCTTTATGTCCTTTTAAATTAGGTAGGGACCTACACACAAAGAAGCAGACTTCCCATCATCTCTTGTAATCAGAATACAATAACATCAAACGAACAAAAGATGGCTAAAACATTAATCCTGTCGCTAATCCTGGTGCTGTGGCTGCTCCTTGCCAGAGTTTGCATTTCAAAGGCTGAAGTCTTTCTAGCCTGAATGCCAGTTGTATCTTCCTTCTTGCCTTTAATATTCCAACTATTAATTACAAAATTCTCTTTTTTTCAGTTTTATTTAATTACAGAATTGGAGCTAACTAACTTTTGAATAGAACTAAGCCTGTAAAATTCAGCCATCACCAATATAAGCACTCACAAACTGTATGGAAACCTAGCAAAAATGCCCTTGGCCATCACACAAACAGGCATGAAAAGTAGATGAATCAATTGTTTCATGTTCTGCTTTGTAAGTAAAGGGTAGAGCTGCAAACTTTTACACCTGCTTTCATATTTGTGTGTATGACACCCCAGTGAATGGCGAAATAATCCCATCTGATTCACTTGCAGAAAGCTGTTTTACCTGTTGTTTCTCAAAAGTTATTGTTGCTACAATAATGCATTTGAGTTTTTATTACAAGACCCCTTTATATCATGTGTTCATAATTTACCAAAACTCAGGATTTTTAATTTATACTGTAAAGGTGCTGTTCCTCTATAGGATTACTACATATGGCTGCCCTTCCACATTTTTTATAACAGAGGATTACCCCTATGTCCCTTATGACTTGAAAGTACACAGGAAAAGTGTGTTCATTTGAAAGTGCCATTTAAACAGTCATTTCTCGAAGTAGACCCATGTTGAAGGAGGCAGTGTTTTCAGCTGATGAAGTTCAACTTGTCCAAGACATTTTCAATTACCTTCTTAGGCATAGAGATATAGCTGGTGTTGAAGTGACACCTTTATTGGTTTTAGTTAGCTTCAAAGACACTAAATCAGAAAACACAGGGCAAAGAGAACAATTTTGCTTTTTGTGGGTTTGCCCACACACACTCTATTTCTTAGGAAATAACCTTAGGCCTTAGTTCAGGAAACTAGTTGTAGACAAGTGGAATGTCAGAAACATGCTTGATTGTCATTGAAATAGACAGAACACAAGGCACAGTTAAAATTAGAAATGTAATAGCTGCTGCTTCATATAGGGCCAGGCAAGTGGGCAAGCAGGGCTGTTTGGTAAGGAGTACAAAGCACAGTGATTCACATGATCTGGTCAGTTTAGAAGACTGAAACAAGGATCCCTACGATCTTTCCCTTGCTCATCCAAGGACTCTATTCACACCTGAACAGAAAAGTTATAGTGTGGTTTTAGGCAAAGAATTCAGTATTACTCGATTTTATGTATTTATACCAAATCTTCTGCCCCAGAATTCCCTTTTAGCCCAAAGAAAGTTATAGAATCAATTGCATTTAGTAATGAAACAATATCTGAAAATATTTTGCCTATTTTCTTCAAGCCACTGAGGTAAAATAAAAGTAGTTGCTTATATTTTTGGTTTGTAACACTTCCAGATTTACCAGGTGTCTGTTCCCCTTCAAGAGGAAGAAAGAAAACCATTTCTTTCAGAGTTCTTCACTTAAATGACAAATAATAGTAAGGAGAATAGTAAAAGGCTGTCAGACGTGGTGCTTAACTGAACATCTTGAACAATATAGTTTAATTCCCTAGTGATTCATCTCAGGAACTTTGAGAATGTCTTCCACATCCAGGTTGGTGTCCTCTGTCTACTACAATAGAGTCTTTGTGTCTTCTCATTTTTGTTGAAACTGAGGTTTTCCTATGGAAAGTTATGGTTTTAAGACTTTTACAAATCCTGAATAAAAAGGGTTTTCAGTGGAAAAATTTGCAACTTTACTTATGATAGCATTTCCTCCAATTAATCATAATTTCTTTTTCCTTAACTTCTGCAATAAAATTTATGAAGTAATATCTTTGCTGACTACGGCAGATAATCCCAGTTTATAAATCTATAAAGTGCAGGGAATAAAAATAAACAGTATTGGTTTACGGAAATAATAAGTCTTAACCCATATAGAATGAAATAATATTTTCTCATTTATTTGAATAATCTGAAGCTACATACACAGCAGTGCCAATTATCTAGTTGTTACTGTTTTGAAATAGCATATGAAATCACTGCATTTTAACTTTTGCATATGTCTGCTTAAAAGAGTTTCAGAACATGGTATGACTGAATTATCTACTGAATATTGGGTGTAGCAAAGTTCTTTCTAGTTATAAGCAATATCTGATAGTTTGGAAAATATTTAACCAGTTTATATATATACTGCATATATATATACACTGCAAAATGCATTTATGATTATGTGAACATCATGTTTTGAAACAGTATAGGTGTTCTTGTATTGCTGCATAACAACTACAATTCTATTATGTTTATCTACTTGCTCAAAACCTGTAATGGCCAGTTCTGTTAAGTTGGAGTTCACTGTGGAAATATGAGCCAGAAAAGCACTAGGTAAATCTTACAAAAGAGAAAAGGCTTAAATTCGCTCTATCCATTAATATCTTACAATTTTTTCCTGAAACTCTTTGGAAAAATTCTAGTGCTATATTAAAAAACAACATCTAAAATTTCAAGTGAATCAACTTGGGTTTGTTGGAGATAAAGGGCATAAAAGTAGTTACAGGTGAAGTGGTTATTTCCAGTAACTGAATCTGAAGACATAAGTGTATTCCTCCAAATGCACACGGTAATATTTAGTTAGCAGTTCAAAATGGAATGCCCCTGATTTGCATGAGAAACCTCTGGAAAAATACCACAGGGACTTACATTACACAACAAGGCTTTTAAAAAGTCAAAGTTTGGCTCGTGAATTTAACTAGTCCATATTAACGAAATAGATGCAAAAGAGACATTTTCAGCATGGAAATTTATGTTGGATATATTCAATGAGTGCAGACATTCTGTCCTGTTCCTGCACATAGGGCGTAAATAATTATTTACCATTGCTTTAGGTATCAAAGAGAAACACTGAACACACGAACTGGTCCCTCAGGAGTTTTCAGCATTCACAAGCTTCTTATTTATATACAGATAAAAGGCACCTGAAGCTGTATTTCATTAGAATAAAAAATGACCTTCAGTGACCAATAAGGCTAATCAAAGAAAAGTTTTTCCCAAAGGGCATAGCACTACCCACATTTCACTTCAGAGGTAGTCAGGATGGATTTAGGTAACAAGAATGTGTTCAGCCTTCCTCAGAATTTTGTCTGTTAATTATAGTGCATTGCGTACACTGCATCTGTGCTTGTGTACAATAGGATGCAAATGAAAAGAAATTACAAGACTATTTTTAAAAGTTAAACAAAACTGTTTGGTACTGCAGCACTCACTAAATTGAATATAGGACTAAGCCCACCTAGTAACATAAAGTCTCGGAAATAATGGTGATAGGACCTAAACAGGCAACCTGTTAGATTAAAGTAAGACAGTGCTTTTTGAATGCAGAATGCATGTTTTGCTGACCTTTCTGCATTAAACATAAGAAATTGTTCTCAAATCTGCCTTGCTTAGATCTAATCGTGTAGACACCCTTTGCCATGGGCTGCATGCCACAATAAACAGGGACAATCAATAGAACCTTATGCCTATAGTATTCCATGGAGCTCAATAATAAATTTTCTATCCACCTGCCCGATTAGAACATAAAGCATTGTCATTTCTCACATTTGGATCTCTGAGTTGTAGAACACTAATATTTATTATTGCAGTATCAAGACCTGTGCTGGGCCCATCCAATATTTTGGACAATAAAATACTACATTTTGACCATAAACTTGGGTCACATAACCCCAGTTTCTTAAAAATATCTCAAAGAAAACATATCTGTAGTGCTTGGGGTTTGTATTTGCTGTGGTGGATGTTAAAAGCTGCTTGGTATCAGGGTAGTCCTGGTGAGATAGGTTGTTCAGGAGACACAATCAGAGATACATGATTAATACACCTATCCAAAGTACTTCTATAACTCCTGTTCTCAAAGTACGGAACACCATGTGCTCTTGTTTGGCCTCATAAGATCTCCGAAAAGTAGAGGCATACTCTTCATCTCTATTTCCATAAAACTCAGATGCAGGTAATCTAAATGCAGGAGATCCACAAAGTCTCTAACAAAGCAGAGACTGGAACACAAGTCTCCTTAAAGTTACCTCTTTGCTGGACTCTCCTTTTTCTCATTTCTCTAACTATGAAGTTTATCTATCTAATTAATATCATTCTGTGCTACATATTTCTCCATCTGCTGTAAGAATTGGCAGAGAGAAAAGAAAGTTAAGAGATTCTGGAAATCTGAAGATGAAGGGAAATAAGAAACTTAAGCAAGAGAGCTGCCAGGAACAAGAGAGGAGGCAGAAATAACTCAGTTCATAGAGTGTGGGTTCTTATATTTCTTTAGCCCATTTCATACTGTGCATCTTGGTCAGAAGGGGTAAACAGAAGAGCATTCCAAACGGATGTCAAACAGTATAGCGATGTTTCACAAAACAGGAAAAACGGTAGCAGCAAAGAGCCTCTCTTCCACTGAAATGAATTGAAAAATGCATAGTGTGTCAGACTGTTCACTCTCCTAGCCTAGATTGCTCAATATCTTTTTCTCTTTCTTTCTTTTGTCTCATTTTACAAAAGAAATCAAACAAAGAAGTTGGCTTAGCTTTCCTTATTGCTGCTCCATTTTCTGTTCTTCTGTTAAGAATCAGTGCCCTTCTACTCCCAAAGCCCCCCTGATGGATAGTTCAAGAAAAGGTCCAGAAGCAGACTAAACAGTTTGAGTTGCTTTGATGATTGATTGCACAGGAGCCAGAAAGCTCCAAAACAACTTGCTGCTAACAAAAATACAGAAAGGCTTTACTGGCTTCATTAATACAGATTGCTCTTGGTTTGAGCCCACCTGAAGCCTGTGAACAGAAATTCAGCCTCTCAGGGCAGGTTGTTAGAAAGAAGACAGTACTGGGAACTCTCTGAGTCTGTTCCCTCCCATACACGGTTCAAAGGCACTGTCAGTCTTTACAAATTTAGATCTTACACAGCCAAGGTTGTGGATCTTACAGCTGTGACAATGATGCTAAAGACATGTGCCTCCAAGAACAATCCTCTGCCCCAGATCCCAGGGACAGTGACATGACTTTAGGTACCCTCCAGCTGGAACTATCCACAGTGACCTTCCTTATCATCTACCCACACCTTTTCTGAGCCTCATGTAGCACCTGACAGTCCTTATACATCATTATTAGCATTTTATAGGGTTTTTTTTTAGTTCACAGTGCCTGCAACAATCCTATTAATCATTATATCTATTCAGCTTTAAGTTAGTTTGTCAGTTATTGCAGGGAATTGATATAAATTAATATAACTGAAAAGTCTTGGCTATCTAGTGTGAGACATCATGGCTTCAATGGTTTTATGGTAATTTCAGCTTACTGTGGATTGGGCCTCTTTCAGCTGCTGCCGCTGCTGCTGCACACCTCCAGCCTAGGCACAAGGAGAGAAATGCTTCCCTAGGAGGTCTTCATCTGTCTAGCTTTTCCAAAAATCTCTTCTGTGCTGCTGTGTGCAAAGCTTTGGTGGACCATAGCATTGCAGTCAGAACCCAGTATCCCACTTATCCCGAATGCACGGTTCTAGTGGGTAAGAGCCGTCTAGCTATCGTAAAAGAAGATGAATGCAAAATTCAGGTTGTGTGGCACCCAACCTCCTTGGATTGAGCATTGAGAAAACTGGAACATGACATACTAGCATTTCTAGGTCTATTACCCTCTTCATCCTCCCCCAAGCAGCCAGCACAGATACAGAGAGTTCATCAGCGGGGCTTCTTGATGCCCTGTACGCAATAAATTCATCCCTTGCCACTTCTTTTAACTAGAGAAGAACTACTGAACTAGAAAGTCTGTCGCTTTGTTATTAGTTACCACTGCCACTAACTGACTAAGGCAGATGCAGTTTTATAAAACAAAGTCCAATATAACTAATTATTTATTGTAGTTGAGTTTTGTTTGTTCTGTGAGGAGAACTGGGCACAGTTCCGCACTGGGCTCTGGCAGTGCACTTTACTCTTTAGCTAAAGACCTTTTGGGTCTTTAATAGTGTCCTGCTATGCTCTTCCTGGCATTATGTTTTTCTCCTGGCATCATGGACTGCATCATGTACTTCATGAGACAATAAAACAGAAGCAAAAAACTATGTGAGGCCTGTGACAGAGCTGTACCTGCAAGCAGAGGCTGCTCTTCCTTTCCCACCAGTCTGTATTAATTATCAATATCAAATACATAAACTGGAATCCACATACCACTGAAAGTAACAGAAACCAAAAAGGCAATTTGACTGTCTGCCCCTTTGGAATTTAATTTCTTCAGTAAAATATATTTTTTTACTTGAGTGGTTATTTGAATTTAAAATAATTTCATTTTCTTTATTTACAATATTAAAGGCTTCTGACAGTAACAGTGCATTTAAAGTTTTACACCTGTGACATCCTTATTCTGTTTCTAATTAAGCCTCAATTATAAGGCATGATGCCCTGGCCATGTTCAAGTCCCTTTCCCAAATGCATAACTTTGGATTTACAGTCACCTTTAGTAATAGGTAATTAGTTTAAGATCAATAGTTTAGTTAAAGGAAAAACGCTGAAAATAATTGAATTCAATAATTCCCATGCAACCAGTGTAGCTATTTTGGGCTGAATTGGCCGCTTTGGAATACCCACTCTGGCTGTATTGCACAAGTCAGAGATGTCCTTTGACATTCATTTGTTCCAAATACTTCTTTGTGCCTGTTCTGGGGTTTTCTAATAGACACATTCTCCCTCCCCACTTATGATAAGGGACGAAAGTTGGACTGCAGTTCCCAAGGCATTTAACAGTACAAATACAGTCTACAATCAGACTATGCACCATCAGGATGCAGGCACTGTTACAAAGCCTTTTCTGTACCATAAAACTCATAACATCTGCCAAAGCAGCTGATATTGACAGATCCTTTCCACAGTCCTAACTACCTGGAAGAGTAGCTCAGGGAATCCATTGCAGCCTATATGGGTGAATGTAAAGGTAGATGACATACTCTGGAGAGAGTCAGGTTACTGTATATAGGTGCTTAGCTGAACCCCCAGAGAGAAGGTAAGCCCATAACTTAGTAATCACCAATACTTTTCATTCCCTTCTTTTCTTTTTGCCCCCCCTGCAGTCATTATACCTCAGACTGTCAGCAGTGAAAGACAGGATTATTTTTTTTTTTTTTTTTTTCTAGAATCTATAGTTATTAGCCTAGGTGTAGCATCATGAGATGCAGGCTTTTGCTCATGCAGGTGACATTAAGTCATCACTATAGCCACCTCCGACCTTAGGACTTCAAAGTACCAGGTAGACTGATGACCTGTTTGCACTGTGTGCACCATGCATTGCACAAACACTTAGTGCACAGGAGTTTTAGAGTCCAAGTAAACACAATGGCCAGAAGGTAGGGAAAGAAAAAGAAACATGATCAGAGCCTTGTTAGAGCTAGGAACAGAGTTTGGGGTGCCCAGCTCCTAAGCCATTAAACACTGCTGTCACTCTCATTTTAGACCAGAATTAAAAAAAAAAAAAAAATAATGCTTTAGCTTTTTTTTTTTTTTCCTGAGCTGCTAATTTTCACTGGTACCCTCCACCTCCTTGAAAAGAAACCTCACAACAGCATGCCTGAAGGGAAAATGTATCTTTGCAAAATCGTTTTTCTGAAGAATTGACACAAGGAATGAACCACCATAATCAGATCCTGCGAGCAGTGGGAGGAGCGGGCAAAAGGAATGTCTGCAGAGTAATGATGTGGGCAGCCTCACTCCATTACTTTCAGTACAATTGATTCTGATGTATCCATTATATCACCCTCACTAAAAAACAGTGAAGTGGTTTCCTTTTCATCCTCTCCCATAATGACTAAGAATATAAACTTCATTTCAACATGGATGCACTTCCTGAATCAAATATGAGATGTTCAGCTTGTCAGCAACTGCGATATGATCTTGCATAGCAAATTACAGCATCATTTCTAAAGGCTGTCTTTTCTGTTCTTTCTTGTCATACATGCAAACACCAAAATAATTTTTAAGAAACATTATGTTAATTTGTGGGACTTACCAGAAAAGGACAGAAAATTTTAGTAGGGATTATAAATTAACACCACTGTAGTTATCAGGAACCTTTGTATTCTACTAGAATTTTAAATATGTGCTTTGGCTTCCACTGAAGTCAAATGCAAAACTAAGAATCAAACTGGCCCAGAGTGAAGTTTCATGTTGTCTTGGCCATTGGCTGAAAATTAGGATAGCTATTACAGTAGTTATGCAGCTGGAAGTATTTAAAGAAAACAGCAGGAAGCACAAAAGATTATCCAGAAGAAACAATTCCAGATTAACCCTTCTAATGCATTAAAACTCACTATACTGCCTTTGCTCTGACTTGGAAGAAGGTCAGACTTTAACAAAAAAAAAAAATATTTTTTTTAAATGTGGTTTTCATTAGTAGAATGTGTTTTGTGTAACTGCCATGTCACAGAGAACTAGATAGCAAGGGTGAACAGTAACAATAGCCACATGAAAATCTCTGTATCCTTTTTTTTACCCTCTGTCTATTTTGAAAACTATATGCTGCCTTAAGCCATGTTCCTCACATAAATACTCGCTGAGAACATGGTACAACCTACTGCAGACATAAAGTATTGAAAAAGTAATAACACAGAAATTACTACAACACGGGGTCTATGCACTGTGGAAGTCCCACTTGAGCACTGAAAATAGGGTTTTAATTGTAACATAAGTGTTTCTGCTCTGCAGAGAGAGAAATTTCGCCGAAAGAGAGCTGCAGGTCTGCACAATTAACATCAAAATGAGCCAAGCAAAAGGAAACATTTATATTAGGCTATGCTTCACTTTTTCTGTGTTTTTCAGCACACTTGTGAGACACTGCTTGAAAAACACTGTTAACTGGTTCCTAGAGCAAATCTCTGTTGTGTAAAGAACACTTATTTTTGCAAGGCCCAGCCAATGGGTTTAATTTGAGTGAACTTGCCACTGGATTTTACGGTGTCTTCTGCTGTATCACATATAACTTTTTTCCTAACATTTTAGGTTGTCATGTAGAATAATTACATGAGCCCACTTTAGCACTGCTTTCCCGAGTGGTACTATGTGTAAGAATTTCTTACGGTCACCCTTCCATATTGTATTGTCTTTATATTTCTACTAAGCCAAAAAGGGGACTTCATGAGTGAAGTCTTTCCTGCTACACAGAGATATATTCCAGTTATTGCAAGGTTAGTGAGACTGAACGGATGCCAAGATTTCTGCCCCACCCTTGAGTGCATCACAAGGAAAACAGTTTAAATGACATTTTGCAATTTTTTTTCAACATCTGGACTACAAGGCCCAGGGTCTTTTTTTCGAATTGTCTATTAACATTTCACAAGGCAGCAATATATATTTATTTTTATAGTCTCATGTTCCCTGCTGGAACAATTTCCTCTGACACAATTTCAACACTTCCTCATTGAATTTTTACTGCTCCAGTGAACAGTGCCAAAGGCTTTACCCAATGTAACCTCATAAGCATCTTCCCACTCATAGTTTCACAGCACTGAGATTAAGAGTAGGTTTTTCAAAGCACTTAAATGACTAAGAAGTTTACATACATTTTCTGAAAAAGAAGTGGGCATATAATAAATTCCATGAAAGCCAGCAGTATGTCTAACTTGCTTTCACAATTAGTGAGGTAGCTTTCCATTAGCCAGCTCAAGCGTTAATAGCTATCTAGCTATAGCAATATGGAGTGCAGGTTTTGCAAAGAAGCCCAGAAAAGTTTTGGGCCATGATTAAATTGTTATTTAATTGTTTTTAATTGTTATTTAAAAGGTTTTAATTGTTATTTGGTACATGAGACTAGGGCTATCCCTTAACTGCTGCTAAAAATTATAGGTAGTCTGCTACGAGCATCACACCTTGGAACTGGGGTCCCTTCTTCTACTGATAATAACCTGCACTGTGCTCTCCTCATTGCTACTTTACGTTATTGGAAAACCAGTGTGAAAATCAGTTTTAACCTTACCACAGCACATGGATAATTTTGTTTTTCATTCTACAGGCTTGGTCTCCTTTCTCTACAAAGTCCTTCAGACCATCTCAGTCTCTTTTCCTCGCAGTTTACTTGCTCTCAGATTTCTATCACCTTGTCCTCTTCCCTAACACGTATTTCTTTCAGGTATTAGCAGTCTCACTTCTAACTCTCTCCTTCACAGGTTATTCCTCTTACCTCCTCAGATTTGCTCTCTTTTCTTATCTTAACAATGATCCCTTTCACATCTCTCCCTAATACAGAGCTTGCCAACATATAAATACTAAATATTTTTGCTGAGAGTAATTCCAGTAACGAGCAGGGCAGTGGAAAGGGTGGTTCATTTATAGAATATGCAGGCCAGCAGGAAACTCTGTGATATTTTATTTTTTTTTCTTCTAAAGGAGGAGAAAAAACCAAAGGTATAATTGAAAAACAGCAAGTGGCTTAGACACACAACAGCATTACCATGCTGGAAAAGGGTTGAAGCTAAAATGTTTTGTCTTGCTGTCTGTCCCTGGTAGGCAGGGACATGTACACAGTCAGTCACTATGACACGATGGATCTGGTTAAGTCACAGTAACTCAGATTGTCAGAGCCATCCATCTCCAGGTCTCCTCTGCATCTTTCCTATCTCCTACACATACTCTTACAGGGGTGTGCCCAACTGCTTCTTTCTACTCTTAAAGGGATGGGAAAGACATGTCAAATACATGCCTTAATCCAAAATCCCATGACTTCTCAACCAAAACCTGGCAACAAATAATAAAGTAACGTATGTGGAGTATAGTAAAGCTTCAGAGCCCTAGTTCATTGCACATTGTGCCAGTCCCTAGAAACAGGAGAAGATCACCTGTGCCCTCGGCTATTTTCAGAAGAGACTGAGGAAGGGAGAAAGAAGCACAGACCAGTGAAGTGCCCAAAGCCGAGTTGTACATTTGCGGCACAGTCAGAGGTACGTCCCGGCTTCCCAGTATCCTGGCTCGGGACGTGGTACAGACAGAGCTCATACGAGGGAGACACTGATAATTAATAGATCTGTATCTCAGCACAGAGGCCAGCATAATTTTCTAGGTAGGAAATCAGGTCAGGGAAAGAAAGGATTCATTCTCCTTCTCAAGCAGACACAGCTTAGCACCTGCTTTGGTAATACACTAGAATATTCATGACACCATGCTCACATACTTTGTTGGACGGGTAATTTGACATCCCTTGGACTTCTTGCATTATCTCACCTCTCTCCAGCAGACTGATATCCAGCAATGTTATGCTGCAATGCTGGTGTTTTGTAAGAGGCACCAACTATGCAGAATACCTTCCGTTTCACCAACAGTTCACTTCATCACTCCAGACTGCCTTCTTCTTGTCACCAGCCTCTGTGCTTCCTCTCCACTGAAAACTGTTTTCTCTGCCTGAGGCAATCTTAACTATCAACCTTTTTTTTTTTTTTTTAACTGGCCCCCCAAAATATAAAATCACTCTGTTCCTAACAGTCCTTAGTATCTGCCCTCTCCAGCTCAAATGCCTGCCTGCTTCAGGCACATTTCTCCTGTCACAGTCTCTCTCCAGCCCCAGGATCTTTCATTTATCTGATTCCAACCACGTACAGCCAGAGACATTGTTCCTTGTAGGAACAGTTGCCCTCTTTGAGATAGGCACAGAGAGCAGCAACAGCAGTCGGCTGTGAAGAAACTTGGAGTCAAATGAGGATGTAACAATAGAGATAAATGGAGACAAAGAATAAAATCCCCAGTCACAAGGTAGGCTAACGCTGGCCAGGCAGTACCTCCAGCCAGATCTGGATCTGAGGATCTGTTTCTATTTTTTTTACAATTTGACACTGCTTTACATAGCTCATCATGCCAACAAAGTATTTAATTTGAATTTTATCAGGCACTGCAGGCTGACACAATTAAATCTAATTAGCAAATCCCTCTGCTCCTGAGCACCTAATCCAGAAAGATTTTACCTTCTAGTCTTAAACTAACTATAGGAACTCAAGTTAATTTCAGCCATTACAGCTTTGGTAATACCCTAGAATTATTTACAGAAATTGGATTTTCACTGTTTCAAGTACATTTTCAAGAAGCACCCACCCAACACTTCATGCAGTTTTTGTGAGACCTACATTAGCCATGGATCACAATGTCAACCAAATAGCTCTCTCAAAAACTGCCAGACCCAAGTTCTGGCAAAAAAAAAAAAAAAAAAAAAAAAAAAAAAAAAAAAAAGCAAATTCTGTTCTCACCAGGCACTCTGGGCTTTCCAGAGGACAGACTGCAACTGCTAAGGGTGTGTAGGGCTTCACAGCACAAACATCAAACCTTAGCCTTCCTTGGGAAGTTATACGGCTGCCAGTGCACCCAGCAGGGCTGGGTCGTGCTGTGAGGGGCCGGGAAACAACTCTGTGGATCCTGGCTCTGATGTTTCCTTCCCTACAGTGAGCTTAAACACCACTGCCTGAAAATGACAAAAGTGAGAGTCACAATGGTAGTGGAGTCAATAGCTGGAAGCAAACAAGTTACAAGAGAGAGATTTAAATTAAATACTTATACAAATAACTTCCTGTGATATTATGAGCTTTCATATGTATTTATTTAAAACCAGACAATGATTCAAATTTGTCTCTTCTTTGTAGACAACAGCAATGAACATAGGGCAGCAAATCAGGTATCCACCATTTGTTCTTATTGTGTCTTCTTCACAAAAAATAATCTTCTTGTAGCTATGTAATTTTCATCAGCCATAGCCAGATCTGAGGTAACTCACTCAACTTCACTGCTTAGGTCTGATAAAAGGAGAAGACATAATTATAGCAGATCAATGGCATAATATATTCAATACTGTTACTAGTACAAGCACATCTACTTAATAATCAGTTGACTTAACAGGGTTTTTTAATTAAATATTAAAATGAAATTTATGGCTCTGGAATATGCGAACAAAAAGTACCATACAAATCAGATCAAGACCACATCTTTGTAAGTGGTACTGGGCAAAGGAAACTGTTATGAATTCAATAAAAATCAGAATTAAAAACATAGAAACACATTTCCCCTTAATCATCAAAGTGAATAAACTCCTGACTTGGCTGTATTAAAGAACTGAATTAAGCATATTTAAAGTCACAAACAAAGACTTCTAAATTTGTATCTATATAGCACTGACCATGAACTCAGGCCTACACAGAACATAAGTCAGTCCCTGGACTAAATATATTTTAGCAGATAAAGTCTTTACCTCTGTAACTGGTTGCACATGCCATGAGTTTATTTTCAGAACTGAATCCTAACTAGGATACTAAGTGTTAACACACACTTTAATTTGACCAGGAAAGTCATGTTAGTCTATTATTGACGTATTTGTTTGATATGTAGAAAGCTCAAAATGATTTTCTAGAAAGGTGCAGAAGAAAAGTAAAAAAATATTTTATGGAAACTACACCCACAAGAAATTCGTACTTTTTCATAATATTTTTACATAAATGAAAGATCAGCATAATCTTTTTTCTCATTCTTGTTATAGCTTTTGTCTCAAGACTGCAACACTTGGTTGTAATGCTTGTAATAGGATGCATACTTTTGTTTTATAAGCCAGAAAGTTTTAATCTTGAAGTATTATGATACATCACTGTCTAGCAATAAGTTATTGTTCTCTTTCTGTATGATGCTAAAGTTGTAAAGCAAGAAAAATTAAAAGCCAACAAACCCGAACTAACATTTACTCTTGCTCTTCTCCAGAGAAGCTATTTTCAAATTTATTTTTTGTTTTGTTTTGGTTTGGTTTTTTGTTAGTGGACACTTAAAAAGATTCTAGGAGGGGACAGAATTTACATAGTGAATATAAAATTACTATAATTCTGAAAATTGTTTTGTTGTTCTTAAGTTACCTTTCACAGCACACTCAGAACTAGGTTGTGGACACTCAAGGCTATGTAAGCTGCAGACTGAAAACCACTGTTGAATATAGAGCACTAGGAATTAAAATAATTTCACGTTATCATTGTAGCCAGATTAAGAAGACAAAATCTACATAAATATAACTTCAAATCCACAAGTGTGAAGGGAAATAAAGGCATTTTTTCAATTAAAAAACCATTCATTCCTACTCGCAAATGACATTCCATCAAGGCCAGCTGCCCCTTTGCCTCAGGAACTAAATCCCATTCAGCCGTACCTGTGTCAGGAAAGACTTCCTAACTCCTCAGTAATATTTCTGGTCAAAAAAAGAGAGATACTGGGACCTCCTCCAACTTGCATTATGTCAAGGGGTCAAGCCTGACCTCTGCGCTTGCTTTGAACCTGTGCTTCCTTTTTTCAAGGCCAGGACTCTGATCCCTGAGGTTTTCCAGCTAGAAGAACATTCCCATGCAACACAAATTCCCACATCTGGGTGCACATCTGTGTCCTAAACATGCACTGGAATGGGATCTGGTCACATGTGGACAACCATGTACAAGCTCTTTGGCAGAGCAGGACTAGGGGACATGTTGCGGGGAATTCCCACCTTGTAGTCCACTCATAACCCTCACTTTCAGATTCTTTGAAGAGTCCTGGTTCCTCTAATAGGCATTGTTTGAAATGTTGCAAAGGTCTGAGGTGCAGAAAAAACATTGACTATCTCATCATGCATGTTACAATGCACTTTACCTGCAAAATTTTTTATTTCTTTTTGTTGTTGTTGTTGTTGTTTCTTCCTGGCACAGCAGTTTTAGTAGATCTTCTCCCCTTCTTCATAACCTAGCAAAATAAGTCTTGCTATTATGATACCAGAAGAGAGAAAACAAGGCCAGGGACTGAAACTCATTACCATAAATTATAATGTACTTCCTTCCCTTGAGGTCTCAATTAAAAGCAGTACAAGGTATTAAGGTAAAACAAAACAAAACAAAACAAAAAAACCCAAAACCTGAAAAAATATCAGAGGAAATATTTAAAGCTGAACTTTATCTTTGGTCTTGCTATCCTATTCCCAGGTTTGTCACAGATTTCAAAGAAATCTTGCCAGCTAATATTGCTGAGGAATGTTTTATAAACATTTATATTTATCTAATTCCCTCCTTACTCTTACCTCCTCCAACACAGTTGGAATAGTATGTTCCTTTGTTCATAATTAATTTCTTCTTGTTTTACAAAAATACAATGGAGCAGATAAATAAAATATTTGTGAATCCAAAGAATGCCCAATATACACAGTGGCTTCCACCTCACAGGCTGATTTTTTTCACTGGCCAACCGCACCAAAATTGGGAGGGCAAATTGACAGAAATCATAAAGATTTCTTGCCTGGAGCTTACTGGGAATTACTGGAGCACTGGCTGCATTCCAGAGCAAGTTCTACAAAGATGAACTCTTCTTGTAAGACAATGAGTTGTCAAGTTCTCTTGAGATTTTCCTTGCATTTTTTTTTTTTTTTCCCATCACCAACTCTACTCTCAACTTTTCTCTTGCCCTGCTTTTGGTTTGTTTGTTGTTTTTTTATTTTCCTGGTTGGTGCCAACAACTTTGCCTTCCTACTCATTTCTGCAGGCCTATAGCATGGACAATACCTTCAAGTCCCATTTTTTCGTAGGTTCCAACATCCAGAAGGATATTTTTCTACCAATTGTCTCCAAGATACTGGGTCTTTTTGTCTCTCTTTCCATATTAAAGCTCTTATCTCATAGCTGAAACATCTGCTTCCCTTCAATTTTACTCTGCCCATGCTTGTTCAAAATGATGCCTGAAACATCAGTTTCCTGCTCTTATAGGCCTTGAAACTGGCCCTCTGCCATTCTGGTTGAGTACTCTGAACATAGGACATATTGTGAATTGGAAGAATCTCAATAACTATACCAATTCTGTAGGATCCAGGAGATCCAAAGTCTAAATTCATGCCCTGCATATGTTTTGACTGAACGGCAAGAGATAAATTTGGATGTATACAAACTGTGGGTGGGCAACGTCATTCTCCCTTTGTGTTTTTCCACATGCCTCTCTTCCATTCCACCAAACCTCATGCCTATTTTGTCCCAATCACCATGAAATATCAACCTCTGTTTCCACCCCTCCATTGACCCACCTGTTCTGCTTACGAAATTTCCACAGTAGCAATTTCATGCTACTCCAAGTCTTCCCCTGAGATGCAGGAGGAACTACCTGTATGTACTTCTGAAAATTTCTCCTTCAGTGTTTAAAAATGCTCCCCGCCCCCCCCCATTTATACAACTATTGATGACTTAAATTTAGCAATTAGCAGCCTGAGCCACTGCTTATCAAAAGAAGAAAATACTGATTCTTTTGTTCTTTTCACTATCTATATACTACAGCTATCTCTAGCTGATCTTTAGACTGTAAGTTCACTGTGAACAAAGCAGTGACTCTCTTTTATTTGATGTTTATGAAGAATTTGCTACAGAAGATTTGTTTCTGTGGCTTGGGGCGAAACTTGCTAAAGTCTGTTAGCTTTTAAAAATATCTATTTATTTATGCCAGGTTCTAAAGATGATATCTGGAGACAGAATGTCTATCATCTGAAGAGACGTATTTTTGGAATCACTGATGATGGTTAGAACTAAGGAACGGCATTAAATTCTATCTTTAAATGGTGTGAAACCTGTTCTACAGTATCTGGTCTGGGAGACAGGTCCATCATGAAGTGTATGGTGCATATTCAGACAGTAGCCAGGTCCAAACCTAACTTGATCTAAGGTGGCAACGTTTTTTTTCATCCTTGCAAATTCTGAGTTCTGATCATGTGAACAATCTCTTTTCATGTCTAAAACTGGCTGAAGGTATGAATGGGGCTGGGGGGTCATTTTGGACCCAAGCCTGTTATTTCTCATCCATTCAAGGGGAACTTTGCCAGCCTGACATCTGCAGGAAAACTTTTTTTTTTAATTTGGTTTTACTTTTAATTTAGATTTAACAAGGCCTCCTTCCCATCTGCATTTTTTTTTTTTTCTCAGTAGTGACTACTCACGGTTAATAGTTATCTGTAATAATCAGGGTTTGCTTTTGGTAACAAACTGACAATTCACATTATACAGTATTACTGTATTTCCATGAAAATGCCATAATTCCCAATATGTCATTTAAAATTCTAATTCCTAATAGGTTAAGGTATACAAACATACCAATCACTTATCTAAATAGAATCTCTGTCTCTCAAATCTACTGTGAATAGATCTTAATCCTAAAGAAAGTCAATGACCTCTGCAGACCACTGTATCTTTTGTATTTTACTATGCTAATTCCGCTCCAAACAGCCTTTCAGTATTATTGAGCAATAGGATAGTTTATCTTTTTAAAAGAACAACAACAGTAACAGTAATATTTCCCAATTTCTAAATTTTCAGGTTCCACTAATTCCTTGCCTTGCCCCACATTGCACAACCTTTATTGAACTATTGACAGGAACAAAGATCCTCAGAAGACAGTATAAACTCGGCAGACTTTTATCGAAAAAGATTTTTCAATCTGTGTGAAAGAGCAACATTATAAGCAAGGAAAATTCATTAGTTGTGCCTCTAGTCAATCATCTAACTGAATATGAATATGATTGATTCACCTTATCAGCAAAAGTAGAGACGTTATTTCTACTATCCCTGTCTAACAACAACATCAGGGCACATTGCAGATCTTTTCCCTGTGTTTCAGTTTTCCAAACATTGAAAAAGTCTGCTGCTTTTACTTGTGAGAACATCTGTTTCATCATGCAGCCATTATGCCAACACTGTTTTTAATCTGTTTGTTTGGGGTTTTTTTTGTGCTCTGTGGGTGGGTCTAAATATTTGTTGATGTGACTGTTACTGTTTCCCTCACTTCCATTTTCAACATCGTCACAGAATGCAATTAATAAAATCCACAGCCAGTGTAATTTTTCCAAAGAATTTTTTTATGACTTTGGGTTTATCTAAGTTTCCCTTCTAATTTACCTCCAGTTTCCAAGTTACAGTGACCACTGACTGTTTGCTTTATTACATGATTCCTTCTTGAAAAAGCTTTTCATGGAAGTTTGTACTGAAATAATATACTGGCTTTTGCCATTCATCCAGCTTTGTTTTGCAATGATTTGTGAGATGAGACATTAATAAAGTTTGCTTCAGGGATACTACCTCTTTCATCCTTCTGCCGGTGAGCATCTGTGAGAATAAAGCCCATGCGAAAACAGCTCACATACCACAAGCTGCCACATGTCCCTTGTAATCTGTCTCTGCTGCAGAGTCCAGTGCAACTTTCTCTGTTTCTTCTATAAACCATGGCAGAGAACGTAAATTATTTTTTTTCCATCCTTTTGTATACACACGTAATATAATTTCTCCTGCACGTCATCCTCAGCACATACTCTCTTCAGCATCGCTGTTTGCTGCATTTTCTGCATGGACCTAATCTGGAGAGCCAGCAGCTTTCTTACTTTCCAAACTACCACACGTCTTTCCTCTCCTCCCACTCCGATGGCAACATGGAGAGAAAAGAAACCCTTGATATCAAAAGCTTATGATTTTGCTACATTTTAGTCAGCACTCTGTAGACTGCTGAAGCTCCTTCTTGCAACGCTATTGCTCCAGTTAGCTACAGCTAGGGAGGAAGTAACTGGTGCTTGTAGTGTCCCTGCTGAGACTTTGCAGAACTGAAGTTCCACATGAGACAGATAAAACTAACAAACAGGTCTGTCTCCTAACAGATTTTTCAGCGACACTGTACTCATCAGCTCAGCTGACCATGCAAAGATCACACCAGGAACTCAGACTAATTTCCTACTATATAAATTCAAATATATAATTCAGATTAATTGCTATAAACATGACTTGTTATTCAGTGCATGTATACAATACACACACCAAAGTCAATAACCATAAAAATAAATTCCATAAGAATCCATTAGAAAATCCATGGATTGGACTATCAGTTATGTTTTGCTCTATAGTGCTCCCCAAGGTCCTTCCCATGACATGCTCAAAGGGATGGATGATTTTCCATTATCCCTCACTCAGCTGATACCTTTCACTACAATGCTTCATAATTCAGTCTTCGGGGATTCTCAAACATTTGATCAGATGCACAATTTTTCACTAGCTTTTCTTGAATTCTTCTCTTGAATGGAACCAACATGAGCAGTACTTGACATTTGTTATTAATGGAGTTCAGTGAAACGCAAAAGAGCAGGATAACTTCCACCACGTTATCAACTTAAGGAATTGATTTATCTGACAGGAAATACCAAATGCCTGCAAAAAACTATGAAGTTTTGGAAAAGAATGAATTTCACAATGATTCAGGTGCATATCTGGAGATAGTAGTAAACTAGGCAATGCATGACAATCTCATAGTGTTTAGGGTTCTTCAAACCTTTCTTTTCCAGTAAAAGATGTTCAGAGCTGTAGGGTGCAGTTAAAGCAGCTTTGTTTTCTTGTTCAGGTTGCTGCTTTGCAATCACTGACATTTCTTTTGCATAGGTTTCCTCTAAATTCTACAAACTTCTTGTCTGCCTTTTTAATACAATCTTACAGTTTCAGAGAAAGGCACAGTCTGATTTCATAAAATGGTTTGGGTTGGAAGGGACCTTAAAGATCATCTAGTTCCAACCCCCCTGTTATGGGCAGGGACACCTTCCACTAGACCAGGTTGCTCAAAGCCACATCCAGCCTGGCCTTGAACACTTCCAGGGATGGGGCATCCATAACTTCTCTGGGCAACCTGTTCCAGTGTCTCACCACCCTCACAGTAAAGAATTTTTTCCTAATATCTAAGCTAAATCTACCCTTTTTCAGTTTGAAACCATTATCCCTCCTCCTATCACTACACTTACTGTTAAATGTCCCTCCCCATCTTTCCTGTAGGACCCCTTTAAGCACTGGAAGGCTGCTATGAGGTCTCCCTAGAGCCTTCTCTTGTTCAGGCTAAGCAACCTCAACTCTCTTAAGCTGTCTTCATAGGAGAGGTGCTCCAGTGCCCTGAATCATCTTTGTGGTCCTCCTCTAGACCCGCTTGAGCAGGTCTATGTCCTTCTTATGTTGGGGTCTCACCAGAGTGGAGTAGAGGGGGAGAATCACCTCCCTCAACCTGCTAGCCACACTGTTTTTTGATGAAGCCCAGAATGAGATTGGGCTGTGAGTGCACATTGCTGGCTCATACTCAGTTTTTCATCTACTAATACCTTCAAGTCCTTCTCTGCAGGGCTGCTCTCAATTCACTCATCACCCGGCCTGTATTTGTGTTTGGGATAGCCCTGACCCATGTGCAGGACCTTGCACTTGGCCTTGTTGAACTTCATGAGGTTTGCACAGGCCCACCTCTCAAGCTTGTCAAGGTCCCTTGGGATGGCAGCCCCTCCCTCCAGCATGTCAACCGCACCACACAGCTTGCTGTCATTGGCAAACTTGCCGAGGGTACACTCAATCCCACTGTCCATGTCACCAGCAAAGATGTTAAATGGTGCCAGTCCCAAAACAGACCCCTGAGGAATGTCACTCATCACTGCTCTCCACTTGGACATCAAACCATTGACCGCAACTCTTGGAGTGTGACCATCCAGCCAATCCCTTATCCACTGAGTGGCCCATCCATCACATCCATGTCTCACCAATTTAGAGACAAGGACGTCATGTGGGACAGTGTCAAAGGCTTTGCACAAATCCAGGTAGATGACATCCATTGCTCTTCCTTTATCTAGCAACACTGTAACTCCATGGTAGAAGGCCACCAAATCTGTCAAGCACGATTTGCCCTTAGTGAAGTCATGTTGGCTGTCACCAATCACCTCCTTATTTTCCATGTGCCCTAGCTTATGTGGTGAGTTGACCCTGGCTGGATGCCAGGTGCCCACCAAAGCCACTCTATCACATCCCCTCCTCAGCTGGACAGGGGAGAAAAAATATAACAAAGGGCTCGTGGGTCAAGATAAGGACAGGGAGACATCACTCAACCAATTGCTGTAATGGGCAAAACAGACTCGACTTGGGGATAATTAACTTAATTTATTGCCAATCAAACCAGAGTAGGGTAATGAGAAATAAAATGAAATCTTAAAACACCTTCCCCCCTCCTGTCCCTTCTTCCTGGGCACAGATTCACTCCCGAATTCACTACCTATCCCCCACCGTCCCAAGCGGCGCAGGGGAATGGCGAATGGGGGTTATGATCAGTTCATCACATGTTGTCTCTGCTGCTCCATCCTCTTCAGGGGCAGGACTCCTCACACTCTTCCCCTGCTCCAGTGTGGGGTCCCTCCCACGGGAGACAGTCCTCCATGAACTTCTCCTGTGTGGGTTCTTCCCACGGGCTGAAGTTCTTCATGAACTGCTCCAGTGTGGGTCCCTTCTAAGGTGTGCAGTCCTTCAGGAACTCACTGCTCCAGCATTGGCCCCTCATGGGGTCACTAGTCGTGCCAGAAAATCTGCTCTAATGTGAGCTCCTCTCTCCATGAGTCCACAGGTCCTGCCAGGACCCTGCTTTAGAGTGGGCTTCCCATGGGGTCACAACCTCCTTTAGGAACCCACCTGCTCCGGCATGGGTTCCTCCACAGGCTGCAGGTGGATATCTGCTCCACCGTGGACCTCCCTGGGCTGCAGGGGGACAGCCTGCCTCACCAGGGTCTTCCCCACAGGCTGCAGGGGAATCTCTGCTCTGGCACCTGGAGCATCTCCTCCCCCTCTTTCTTCACTGACCTCGGTGTCTGCAGGGTTGTTTCTCTTACATGTTCTCACTACTCTCTCCAGCTGCAATTTCTGTGCCTCAGCAACTTTTTTTCCCCTTCTTAAATCTGTTCTCCCAGAGGCAGTACCACCGTCGCTGCTGGGCTTGGCCTTGGCCAGCAGCAGGTCTGACTTGGAGCCGGCTGCCATTAGCTCTGTTGGATATAGGGGAAGCTTCTAGCAACTTCTCACAGAAGCCACCCCTGTAGCATCCTTGCTACCAAAACCTTGCCATGCAGACCCAATACACTAGCATAGTTTCCAGGAGAATCTGCTCCATGATCTTGCCAGGCACAGAGGTGAGACTGACCATCCTGTAGTTCCCCAGGTCTTCCCTTTTTCCCTTTTTAAAATTAGGGGTTATGTTTCCCATTTTCCAGTCAGTGGGAACTTCCTGGGACTGCCATGACTTCTCGAATATGATAGATAGTGGTTTATACACTTCATCCACCAGCTCCATCAGGACCCACGGATGCATCTCATTGGGTCCCATGGACTTGTGCACCTTCAGGTTCCTTAGATGGTCTCTAACCTGATCTCCTTCTACAGTGGGCAGTTCTTCATTCTCCCAGTCCCTGCCTTTGCCTTCTGTGACTTGGGCAATGTGACTGGAGCACTTACGACTGAAGACTGAGGCAAAAAAAGTCACTGAGTACCTCAGCCTTCTCCATGTACCAGGTAAACAGGTGTCCCGTTTCCTTCCACAGAGGGCCTACATTTTCCTTAGTCTTCCTTGTATCACTGACATTTACAGTTTAGATGAAGAAGAAATGGGGAACAAAGGCATTGTATCATTCATCATTATACTTGCTCTGAAGAGCCAGAAAATTCCCCTCTGGATGCCTGAGACTTGGGAAGTGCAGTTCTTCCCAGTGGGGAAGCAGGAGTCCGTGGCAAGTCCGTGCACTCAGTTCTCCTCAGTTTCTGGCTCCAGTCTGTGCTTACTGCTCAGCTCCCCACCTTTTCTACAACTGTCCTAATGGAAAAAAATCTTAGCAAATGACTCAAAAAAAAAAAAAAAAGTAAATAAGTAAAGAGATGACCAACTGTACTTTAGACAAAATTATAGAAATGCCAGCAGCTCCTACTGAAAAGCTAAAGAATGTTCAAAGAGCATAGTCTGAGGATGTGCAGCCTTACTAGGACTTTTTACACAACTCTTGAGGCCATTTGCTTGTAGGCTAAGTGTACAAATGCAGGAATTACTAGGTGAAAGCCAGAACAAGGTCTGTGGGCAGGACTCAGCATAGCAAGTGATTACAAGCAAGTAGAGTGCATATCTAGAAACACACCAAAGGCAAGTATTCGAGATGTGACTAGTTTGGTTCCTGATGTATGTTTATCACTATTCCCTGTGCTCAGATTTATTTTTTTGATTAAGGCACCACGGCATGCCCTGAATTAACACACTTGTGTGTCTTTAATGAGTTTTAGCCATGCTAGGGTTTTTAATGCATATATAACGTGAAAGGCCTTCCTGTTATACAAAACTTATTTAAGCCACACTAGGAACTACTTGGAACATGTAAGTTAAGTAAATCCCTGTCTCCTCCCCTTGCTGTTTTATTTCTGTAACTTTCTAGGGTGGATCAGTTGTTAAGCTTTTCAGTTTGGGGGAGAATCCCAAGGAAGAGATTACTGTGATATATGCATTATTGAGAAGTAATTTGCAGAAAAGGGAGACATTTATACACTCCTTGGCCAGCTCCTGGGTTATTCAGAATAACTCAGAGCATCTGACAGAGGTCTGTTTCAGTGTCTGGGTTTTATCTGCCCTAAAGCACTGAATAAAACACAGGCTGGTCCTAACTGATGTGAATCAGAGCCTCTTAAACATATACTTCTGCAACACTCAGAGTTAGACGCTCAGTCTAATTCCCCCAGTGTACAGCATAGCAACACTCAGACTTGATAAGCAACAGTACTCAGGACCATATATAGACCCTCTCTCTAATAAGTGATTGCCACGCTCTTTGTTCAGTAATCAGAATTCTTTTCAAACCTCATAAAAACAGTCTTTTTTGCTCACACACTGAAGACTTTCAACCTAAGCTATAGCTTGAAGAGCTCTTTTTCCTTTTTGAGCCAAGTACTTCCATGTGACTGATTTAAGCAGAATTCTCATCCTCCTTCTTTAATCAAAGTACGTAAGCTGTTATACCTCATTGGTCATTCAGATTTCTCTTCTCTTTTATTCATTTTTATCCCTGCTGTGGGAATGACACCTGCTCTTCTTCCAGCAGCTGTCTCTTTTTCCAATCCTGCTCAACAGGATACAGTACATCAGGGTGCAGTATACATGCTGTAGGGATAGTTTGAATTACATATCAAAAGTCTCATGAGAGAATCATTTGTCAGGAAAACCCTTGTCAGGACAGTCTCAAAACTAAACCTGCATATTCTCTTGCTGGCTGTCAAGAGGACCACAAATCTCTACAACTCTAAGAAGTCTATTAGTACTAAGACAGATCCAATTCTGTTGACCAATGGCAGTTCCTCATTCATGTCTGGATTTAAACCACTTACCAAACCAAACAGGGAAAAAAAGCATTTGCAAAAACTTCTCTATGTAATTATGGGACAGCTCAGCACCTGTATCTAAATCTATCCCAGTCGTGCCTATCCCATTACAAGCCAGCTAAATCCCTGAACAAAAATGTTCATTTCAGATACCCTATCAGGTTTACTGTCACTGAATGACTTCATCTAATCATATTGGATTTCATAGTGGTCACTACTTAAATATATACAGTGCTTTCCCATGGACAGTCCAAAAAACAGATTAATAATATACAGAAGTGCCTCAACTTAACAGGAATCATTGGTGCTTCATACTTTATTGCACGGATCCCAACAGGACCCAAAAGGGGGCCCTGAAGGGCTGTGGCACTGAGCCACCCTCCTTGTTTGCACCCACCTTGAGGACCCTGAGCCTGGGACACCACAGAGCTCGTGGTGTCCATATAGTAATCAGAGCTCATACATAACTGGGTGGGTCTGACCATTTAGCACTTGGCAGCCCTCTGCGAGCTCCGAAGTCAGCTGTTCCCGGTCTAACTATCCATTTTTTGCTATATAACTCTCCAGCCACATAATCTGTCCTGCATGTGCAATCAGACTGCATTTCTTCCTGAAGCACTGATTGTGCTCAACAGCAGCAGAGGAGGCGTATTTTTCAGAGAAGAGAGACGAGAGAAGAGAGAGGAATCAACAAATTATGCTTCTCAAGTTTGCAAAGAGCTGTGGGGCAGAGGTCCTCCCTCATGTGAATAAAAATAGAGTGCATGGGCAGGAACCTCCTCCCATCTGCTTTTGCGGCAGTGGGGAGGTGAGCAGGACACCAGCCATCCCCCACACCCAGGGCTTCAGCTGCCTGGGCTTGGGGCCAGCATCCAAACTGCACAGCTGGAGGTCTTAAAGAAAGCTGTCATGAGGAAAGCTAGAGGTAGCCCCAGCAAAGGATGCCCCCCTACAACTTTCCTGGGGCCACTTGTAAGCGAAGGGTCTCACCCTCAGTCCCTGTCTGAGCTATGGTGCAACAGCATCTCAACTGGGCTGCAACGTGGCGGTCTAGACCTGGACTTTGACGCCCAGACCAGCTTCCCAGCCTAGCCTCAGACCTGCCTTGTCACTGCAATGTGGGCTCTCAGCTCAGCCTGGTGGCCACCCCCAGGCCTGCAGGATTGGGCCCCTGCCCTGCTGGCTGCATGATTGCACTTGGGTCCCACTCCCCTCCCCTGCCAGAGCAGTCCGCCCTACTGCTCCCGGACAGCTGTCCTCAGCGCAGAGATGCAAGAGTCCAGGAGAGAAGAGAAGGGAAATTGCAGAAGCTTTATATATTATAAGATACTTAAAACAAACAAAGTAATTAACAGCACCTAATACACTGAATGCTTTGCTGCTGGCCAAAAGTGAGTGAGACATCTCTCTATGGGTCTGCTAATAAATGCTGCATACTGTTATTTATGGGACCAGTGAGAACACATTTTATACGCATATAGTTTTGGTGATAAAATCACCCACCAATATGTGTGCATAATTTTCGTGAACGTCATTGTAACCCCATATGTCCTTGGGTCTTAAAGGTGCCATGTGAATAAGCACTGGAAGTGCTTGGCTGGTCCTAACCAATTATGACTGAGAAGGTCATAATTCGGCACACAGACCTAGGTCTATTAAAAAGCTATTAGATCATCTACATCAGCTATTCAGCTGTGCTGAAACTGTACTTGGGCAAAATTAATATGTGTGCAGTCCAACACGTGTGCTGTGATCCCTAAACAGTCAGCATTCAGCTGTCCTTTTCCTGCAGAGGCATCTCAACCTGCTCTAGAGGCTCTCCAGAGCCAGAGCTGTTTCTGGCTGTGTGCAGCCTCCCTCCCTCCAAGCAGCTTGCAGTTGCTCACCCCTCACAAGCTTAGTCAGGATCTAGAACCCAGTTGTTCTTCCACCTAGTACCCCAGGGGCTTGGCCCAGGAAACATTTTCAGGTGACACTTAATGCATGCTGTCATAATCAAACATAATCCCAGTAAAGATAGATAGTGATGATCTGGTAAAACACACCTGAGTTACAATCTCTTACCACTCAGCTCTTTTATAATAGCTTACCCTTCTGCACTAGGCAGAAGAGGGAAGGCAGATCCACAGACTAATGAGGTGCAAACCTGTCACCTAAATACTTAAGTCAACAGGCCAGAGGCCTTCCTTGCTCCCTTGGTGCAAGACCAAGCAGGACAGAAAAAGGCGTCATTGGTATTGTGAGCAGAGCAGCAAGCTTGGAGGGGTGACCCAGGGTTTTACTCATGCTACCAGCACTGCAATTGCAACTTGAAGTCCAAACACTGGACTTGAGCTGCTCTGTATTGGAAGTGCCTCATTAAATGCTGTTTTGAACTCTGCCATCCTTTCTGCTGCAGGTCCTTTTGGGAGAATTTTGCTCGGTTCTCAATCATATTGACAGGGTCAAAGTGCCTTCCATTCTCTTATAAATTTCAGCATGTACTGGGTGACTTCCTCTGCTTTTCATATTTTAATTGCTTTGTCAAAAATAATAATTCAGGGTCTTTTAGAAAACTCCCAGGGTGGTTTGACCAAAGTCCCAAACATGACCTCTTCTCCTCTCAGAGAATTGCAAGACTGACTTTTATCCTTACATCACTGAAACACTTGTATGCTTCACCTTTTTTTTTCGTGTCTCTGGATGATTGCATAGACATTGCTTGTGTTCTATTTCACCTAAGGAGGAAAAGGAAAGGTCAGTGTCTCAATCTGTATATCTCAACCTTTTACAAGCATTGAAATTCAAACCAAAGTATATTTTTAAAAGAATATATTTCTGCAAGGGCGAATGAGAGCCAGCTAGTGTACTGATCCTTTTCCTTCAGTTTCAGGGATTTGAATTCAAATTATTCATTCTGCCACTGCTGTATCTAGACCTTGTCTAGATTAATGAAGCTGAGTATAGAAAACTTTAAGAGACATTATTAACTTTGTACTGAGAGTGGATCAAGTGCATGGTCCCACAACAGACCTTGCCTTTTGCACTAATGGCAGTGATTTATCTCTAGTCTTTCATTATTTAAAAATAGGTTGCCACCCAAATACATGTCAATGAATTTTGCTACAAGACTTGAATCTATAAGACAGCATGTACAACTAGCACTACTTCAAGGAAGTAAATGGTAACTTTATGACAGGATAATATTTCTTAAGGGATTTTGTTCTAGTCATTTGTACTACAGAGCAGCAGTTGATGCTCTGTAGGATCATTGTTTCCATACATATTTTTAATTGTGCAAGTGTTTCTTGCTTTATATAAATAGTGGGCTATTAGGAAAGTTTATTTAAAAATTGGTTGCGTCTACCCTTATAGAGCTTACCAAAGTGCTTTTCAAGATTCGCTCTACTCTTTTCTTCCAAGTCAGAGTGGCAGACCATAGCTATTGCCTAGTATTTCTTGAAAGTAGCTTTTGGGTTTATTCTTTGCTTCCCATGCCATCCAACAATTTAATTTTCCTGCCGCCTTCTCCTTATTTAGTTCACTTGTAATGCAACATGTATTTGTATTACTAAGCCTGTTAAATCTTCCTTAACAGGGGTTGGGGAGGTGGGGGGTGAAATCTTGACCTCTGCGTAAAATGTGATCTTGCCATTCCCAGATTAGACTGCAAAATTCCACTTCACATACTGTTTTTCATTAACCAAGCTTGGAGGCTCATAGTATGCTTCTTCACTTGAAAGCAAACACAAAATGGCTGATCAAGAGTCCTTTGTGACTCCTTATTACATGTTCCAAAACTAGAAGGTGCCCAGCAAAGTTTGCTATTCAAAGGGCTAAAGCCAGAGACCATTTGTGTGTCTAGGCAGGTTAGTGACTGCTCAAGAGCATGACAGGAAAGCAGTTCTGTTTCTGACAAATATCCCACACCTAAACTGAATTACAGTGTAGAAACTGCCTCGGTGCATTTGCCTAAAGCAGAATCACAGAGCAGACTATCCTCCCTTACCTTGCCTCGCCTAAATAAATAACCTTAGCACTTGCATTGTGGTTTAACAGACATTTTCACAGGTCTCTTCTCTTGCGCATTCAGAGAAATAATAGCGGGTATATGCAACAACCATCTGCCTAGGGCAGTGGGATAAGGGCTTTACTTTGTTGGCTTTAGAGGGCCTTTGCTTTTGCCCTTCCACCTCTCAGGCAGATGCAAAGCCATGTGCAGGATGGGCGTTGTTTCAGGAGCCTGGAGTACTTCACGTGAGACTCCATTGACTCAAAGGTGGGTTTGCGAGGCCACCAGGGAATTTTACGGTTCAGTGCAGCTGTACCTTTTAAAGGTTCAGCACTAAGTGTCTAAAGTAATATTTATTTTCCTGAATGTTAGTGTTTTCTATGAGATGAAGTTACCCCTACTTCATGAATGAGATGCAGACTGCCTTTTTGCCGTTTCTTCTTCTTCATCCTTCAGCATCTCCAATTGTGTCATCTCCCAGCACCATGCCAGCAATTGCTAAAATCCCCTCAGGCCTTCCCCTAGTCAAGAAATTTTCAAATTTTAGAATCCCTTTTGATCCTATGCTCCAGTCTGGAACAAGTAAACATCCATCCATGAGTAAATATGGTATGCTGCTAGTAGCTAGTCTGCCAGTCCATAGCTTCCCTGCTGTTTCCCACAGGCTCCTGCCAGACTCTGATATCACCTTATCATCACCATTGTGTTATTCCCTGTGGCTTTCCCACCTGTGATTTAATTTCAAGTAGCCTGGACAGAATAATAATAATAATATCAAACAGAAAATAGAGGGACCCTTGATGCTCATTAGGAAAAGATGAATATTTCATTTATTTTCCTCAGCATGCCCTTATCACTTTTCTGAAAGTGCAGTAGAAAGTCATGTGAAAGCTCACACCAGTTCTGCTCCAAGTACTGTCCAATCCAGCCACTTAATATAAGATCTTAATGATTATCATTCCCTTCCTCTTTGCACACTGAAGAGTTTCCTGCCTCCAATCACAATTTCCATTTTCATTCAGTTGTCCCTGTATGTTTTGTTTTGGTTTTTTTCTTTGTTTGTTTGGTTTGGTTTTGTTTTCCCCCTCCACTCTTTAATTGACTGGCTTGTGTTTTTGACAGCTAGAGAACAGTTCATTTCCACCAGGGCAGACCCCCTCCCTAACCCAAACCCCTTGACCCTTAAGGCATTTCTGTGAAAGCAGCTGCCATGAAAACAATTTGTTGTTGATCTGAGTCCAAGAAATAAACACACTGTGTTCCATATATGCATATTATGAGCTGTACTTTAAATACCACATAATTTTAACTTAGTATATAACCGAAATGTTTCTCCCTGCAGCTTATATTTTTGCATTATGCACTTATGTAAAATGCATTTAGCCAGAGGAAATCCTTTGAAATTCTCATCTTTACTCCACAGGGGAAAATTATGGACTGGCTTCTACTTATACAAATCCAGAAATAGTTGTCTGAGTTAATATATAATTTAATTCCTTAATTTGAATCTAAACTTAACACCTCTTTCTTCCTTTGTCTGAAGTTTGATTGATTGGCATAAAATCATCCTGTTACTATTGTCTTTGATTAATACTTTTAGAGAATGTTTTTTCCATTTTGTCTTTTCATAATTGTTTTCTGAATACACTATCTGTGACAATTTTAATTCTGGTTACTTTTTACAAGATGTTACAGAATGATTTTTTTGTTCACAGTCTCATTCACTTCAACTTCATTTCTAATTCCTGAAACACTCAACAGTTGTATTTGTTGCAAAAAAGTCTCATTTCTGATGACGTGTTTTCCTCTGCAGGAAATACTTTGCTGAATTTAACATTTATTCCATCTTTGTAAATCATACAGCGTGTACTTTCACATTACTAGTCCATTTGCATACTTTATTAACTAGCACGCAAAACTGGTAAGTGTGGCTGTAATCTACCTTCCAGATTTATAGAATATTTGATAAATAATCTCATCATATATTTGAATTTTCAGTCTTCGCAAATGTGGGAAAGAAAAAAAAAAAAAAAAGAAGGTTTTGTGGTTATATACACCACCAGTAAAATATTTATTGTATCTGATACTTCACAAAGTGATTGTCTAATTTTTCTGTGCAACCAATTTTCAGCAGGTTTACACCTTTTTGTGGAAGTATGTTAGAAAAAATACCGATGAAGCTTTCTCCCCACTATTTCCCATGAAACTCTGAGGACTTTTGCAAAACCAGCCCCAGGTATTCAAGTCAAGCCTGTGGGAAATAAGGTCTACAGACAGGATCAATGAAAACATTACTGTCATCATATGGTTTGGCAAGGTAGAACTGGGGTTCAGAAAACCAAGAAAGGATTGGATTAGTCTGGTTTTCTATATATCATTCCTACCTTTTTCTTTCCACCTGTCCATTCTTATCCACTTCATCCACTGCTTAGCCAGGTATCCCCTGCTATTCATGCATACTGCCTCACCCATACCAGCACAAGAGATTTGCAGTATCGTAGCAAATGTTCCACAAACATATATCAACCTGTTTGCATATACCTTTACATATTTATATGTAAAATAAATTTTGGAACCTGTGAAAGCATTTTTTCCAACATCCTTGTTCCAAAGGTAACATTTCAATGTTACCTTGCCTTTCAGTTACTGCTTTGCCTTACAAAACTACATTTACACTGGCTCCATGGCTCCCTACATTCACGTTCTGGATCATAGCTTGGGTCCCTTAACCGGATGGGGGCTCAGAGGATGCACTTGCTTGTGCAATTGTTATTGTGCTGCTTGCAGTATGTGTCACCAGGAGTTCATGTCAACATACCACTAGAAAGATGGAGGGGGGGGGGGGGGGGGGGGCGGCAGGGAACCACACCATTAACTGAAAGCAGTACTCTGAATTATCATGGTGTATTTCTATCAACAATTAGTACACTGAAAATTCAATAGCTTCTGATAAGGGGTGGATAACTCATCATTTCCACCAGCAGTTTATACAGTTTGTTGATCTAATTTTGCCACAGGCAATTATTGGATTTCATTACAGAACTGGTCAACCCCCCCAACCCCACTGCCAAAAATACTTTTGCAGAAATGTTATCCAAACAGAGAAAGAAGCTAAAAAGGCTTTCAGCAGATCCCCTCACATCTCCCATGGTTTCAGGGATTTTAAAGCTAAAGGGACAGTCAGACCATCTTGTCTGACCTTCCTATCAATCACGGGTGTTAAGATACACTACCCAGCTAATATAAAGTTTTTGAAGGTTATCAGTATCAAGTAACACTCATGTTTACTTTCATTTCAGCCTTACTGATATGAGGAGTTAAGAATAGGACTTTTATGGCATACACAAAGAAAACAGTGTGGTATGGTCTGGTCTTAGTTATAGCACATATGTATCTGTTCTGCCTAAGCTGTAATGAACAAATGTTAGAGTGAAGGCAGTCCTACTACCACTGAGAGCAAATCCAACAAGTGAGGAAAAAAATTCCACCTAACAAATCATCATGGTAACGATGCACCACAATATCATCTCTTCACATCCCTGGGTTTTTTTTCCCACCTTCCATTCCATCAACTGTAGGCATGTCCCGCTCAGCTCCCTGTCTCCCACGGGGCTCACCTAAGCATGCCTTCCCAGCCCACCATGTCAATTTAAGCAGTGAATAGGCAGCAGCAGCATTTGCTTTTTTCTCCAGCTGCCTTGCAGATATTTTGGTGGACTAATGGAGAGTGGAAACTTATGAATATTGGAAAGGTCAGGGAATTTGGCACAACTCAATAAACCAAACCATCCAGAATACGTCAGGCTCAGGAGAACAGGGCGGAAAAGAATAACAAAGAATATTCAACATTACTTTAAAAATTAATGGTCCTTTGCCCAAAGGTCAGTCCCCTGAACAAATACTCTCTAGGGCTACAGATGGTCCCTGTTTTTTTCCTCCACAGTAAATACCCACAACAATTCCTAACAGCAGCTATTATGGCTTCAAAAGGTACAGTCCCCTGAGGATCTCCTCTTGCTTTCAAGAAAAATTAAACTTTGATTTTCACTCATGGCATTGTGCAGCTCATCAGTGTAATCTGCTCAGGAGGTGGGGTGGGTGACCTGTTTTATCTAAGTCTATAGTCTAAATCAATTTCAGCCCCACTGATGTGCTTTACCCAAAACTTCTCTTTCTACAGAACAGCACAACAGCAGCAGCTCTGAATGAGAGTTTTTGTATCAAACTGCACAGGGAATTCAAAGTAAGAAAGCAAATTTAAATATCCCAGTTTTGAAAACTCTTTCAGATGCTAAGGTCCATGGTTGTGTAGTCTTGTGGACTTGGTGGAACAGAATGTTTTCTACAAACTCATAAAATACAACTTCATATATAAAGTACACAAAACCTTCAACAAATTACATCCATCTATACGTTCCATCTGTATAAGCTACAAAACAATGCTTATTTCCATTTACTAAATGAATATAGCTATGCGAATTCTTTTTGAAATGGTACATGGTTTGCTTTTATGTTATCAACGTGAGTAGTAGGTGTAATTTAATTGAAATTAGAACAGCAGTGACTTGCTATCTAGCAAAACGAATTGTGCAGCCCATTCCTTGCATACTGCTTATTAGTTTCCTTGGTAACTTGTAATCATTTGCCTTCCTAAAACAGATGAGATGTCAACAAATATGTACTGTAGTAGTGGTTTGATACATCAAAAAGAAAAGTGCTGTAATGACAGCATAATAATTCTTAACATGAAAACTTAATGGCCACATTAGTGACATACTAACTATAGTCTCAGATTCATGCTGCTCACTATTGCATTCTTTTATTTCATAGCATGGTTATGACTTGCAGTAGTATGTGAAGCACCTTCCAGCACCCACTCTGAAATTAACTCCAGACTAAACATTTAAAAGCAGTCATTTTATATACTAATAAAATCACATAATTAAATGATGGCAGCTCTTCCTAGAGTGATGCTACTAATTAGAGAAATCTTATTCTGATTCATTTTACTTGTATACATTGTGTCAACAAAGATGAAATCTTTACATGCTGACATTAGATGTATTCCCAAAGTCTGGCAACAAGTTCACCAATGTCTCTACACATTTCTGACATGGTTTCTTTTCAAGGGAGTAATATTAAAAAACCAAACCCACCAACCAAAGAACCACCAGAGTTTCCAAACCGGGAATAAAGAGAACAAAAGGAGTATCATCTCAGTTTGGGAGGAGATACTGGCTAGTTATTTCCAGAGTTTGAAAACAGATTTCCAGGAGCTGTCTGCGTGATGTACAGTAAATAAAGTTCAGCAGGGTTTTGTGTGTGGAGGGGAAGGTTAAAAAGAAAAAAAAGAGCTGTGAAGGAGCTGGAAGCAAGGGTGGATTTCCCGGGATTACAAAGGCATTGCCTAAGCATGAGGGTGTGAAATCAGGAAGGCCAAAGTTTGAGCTGAAACTGGAAAGAGATGTGAAGGACAACATGAGATGTTTCTGTAAGTATATCAACCAGAAAAAAAACCCCAAACAAACAAACAAACAAAAAACAACAAAAAAACCCAACCAACCAACCAACCAAACAAACAAACAAAAACCACCAAAAAAACCCCTAGGGAAAATGTTGGTCCACTGCTGAAAGTGACAAGGGACATAAGAAAGTGACAGAAGACATGGAAAAGCTTGAGGTACTTTATGACTGCTTTGTACAATCTGCCTTCATGCCTTGCAGATCTCCTAGCCCAGTAGTAGAGTTTGGAGGTGGACTACAAGGTAGGTGAAAAATTGTCTGGACAGCCATGCCCTAAGTCACTGTGCCAAAAATCTAACCAACAGCTTGTTAGAAATGTTGTTCCTTAGGGGTTGATACTGACACCAATACAGTTTACAACCTTCATCGGTGACACGGAAAATTGCACTTAAAGCAATCTCCTGAATATCGAGCAGTGGAAGGGGCAACAACGGATAAGCTGGAGGGCAAGGCTGCCCCATAGAAGGATTTTGAGAGAGGAGAGAAATTGGCTGACAGGTACCTTGAGAAGTTCAGCAAAACCAAATGCAAAGTCATGCATAAATGAAGATATAATATGCCCTGCACCAGTACAGGTTGGGATGAAACTGGCTAGAAAAGAGCTTTGTGTAAGTACTTGGGGTCCCAGTGGCTGTCAAATTAAATGAGTCAGCAGCGCACCATTGCAACAACAAGGGCCAGCCACTGACAAGAGAATAGCCAGTAGATCAAGGGAAGTGATTTTTCTCCTTTATTTGGCACTTGTATGGCCATACCTAGAATACTGCATCCAGTTTGGGTCCCCACTGTGAGAGACATATGGACACACCAAGAATAAGTTCAGTGTAGGGCCATCTGGTTAGACGCATAGAGCACACAACATACAAGGGAGTGTGTTTGCCTGGAGAAAAGGATAAGGGGGAATCTAACTGCTGTCCAACTACGAGACAAGGTAGAGCAGGACTTTTCCCAGAGGTGCACAGTATAAGGTCAAGAGGCAATATATTCTTGCAGTAAGAGATTTTAATTAGACATAAGGAAAAAAAAAAAAATTCACAATGGTTAAGCTCTGAACCAGGCTGCCTAGAGATGCTGTGGACTTTCCAACTTCAGAGATTTTTAAAACTTTTTGGACAAAGCCCTGAACAACCTGAACTGGACAAAGCCCTGAACAACCTGAACTAACTTTGAGGGTAGCCCTGCTTTGAGTTTGGGCTTAATGACCTCCAACGATCCAACCTCAATTATTCTATGATTTGATGATTGAATATTAGCAACTGCAACATAGAAAGGCTTTTGGCATCTTTAGAGTTAACTGGCAACTGAATAGGGATTTAAGATTGCAGTGGTTAGGTTTATGGGGAAAAATTATAATTATGTTCTGCCTGAAGTCCCAGTTTGGAGCTATGTTTCAGTTTCTGAAGCCTTATGGGATAACAGCAGTTGCGCTGCCTTTTAAGTCTGCTGTGAAAACAACTGCAGTAGCCTCAGGTACCTGTAACTATGACGAGGACCATAGCAGGCTCTAATCTCTCTAACTAGTTACTACACATTTCTCTGTAAAGTACCCTTACAATTTACGAATCACACACCACCATTTGAAATCAGAAAAAAGTGACTGGTCTACGGACCAAATACCTGACCGAAGATCCAAATAGCTTTCTCTACGGTGGGATTTCACTAAGGCAGGGCAGCAATGACCTGTTTTTAGCAGTGGACCAATTCTATTTTGCTAAAACAAGTGGAACTAGACAAGCTTCTGGCAGTGCAGCTAAACCAGGGAACATAGAATGAAAAGCGAAAAATAAATAATGAGGAAAGGAAACTAAGGAAATACATTAATTCCAGGGAGACCACCACCAATGTTTGATGTGGGTAGGACAGGTCAGTATTGGGCAGAAACACATTCTTTTAAATAAATGGGGAAACAGCAAGGCTAACTTTCCTCACCTACTACACATATACTTGAGTTTCTTTCACCTGTATCAAATCATTTGCTGCCTTGCTTATCTTTGTTTTAAATCTTCATGTTGCTAACAGTTAAGTGATTTGTGAGCCAAGTGGGATAAAAGCAAGAGTTCTCCGATCTTTCCTCTGCCCCTGGGAAGAAGGTCTGTGATTTCTTACACTGTGGTCACCCCCTCTGCTCTCTAATAGTACATGAAGAGCACAATGTGTACCACTGTTGAAGCCTCTGGAGATTTTAGCAGCTAGGCTGTAACAGTGCGAACCAAAAAAGGAGCTAAAAATTTAACATGAGATTTGAGCAGAATTTTGGCAACCCTTAATTGAACATTTTGATCCACAAAATTCCTTCTCTCTAGCTCAGGAAATACTTGAATCATATAAGTCCCTGCATTTCCCTCCTGTAAAGTGTCATGCCCCATAACACAGGTATTGACAACGTTGACACATAATCCTAATGCTAATCTATGCCTAATGCTTTTCCAGATTTCAGAATGCCAATTTAAAGGAATATAGGCTCAATATAGTATAAAATACCTAAGTCAGAGCAGGAAGAAACTGTATCCGTACACTCCGTTAACTAACACCCATGACACCTCCTAATACTTCACATACATGCTAGGGGCTTCTTGCTCAGCAGCCTGGTCAGCTGCTGACCTGCCTGTCTACTGGATGACAAGAAGGGTGTTTTGCACAGGGAACTGACCTCTGATGCAAGCCACATGTCTACAACATGGGTGTTACAAGATCTAAATTTTAAAGCCTAGCGTCTGTCTTGGGAATCCGCAAGTGTATCCCAAATGACATCTTCTTGCTGGGAGCAGAGAGAATGCATTTTTAGCCGCTTTTCTCTAGGCAGGCTCTTAATTAAACATTATCTGTCCCACAAAGAAATCTTTCCCTCCTACTGTCTTGCATCTTTCCCCAGACCAAGGGCAATACCAGCAAAGAAATTTATCCCAAGCAGTGTTGTCATCAACACAGATTCTTTAGCTCTGTGACTTTGGGAGAGGATAGAGGAAGCCAGGGAAACAAGACTAGGAAATCTGGCTTAGGAAGCTGGTGGGGAGTTGTGGGAGCAGTCAAAAGATTGGGATAAATTCTTCAGTGGACGGGGAGATGGGTGATTATGAATGTAAACATTTTCTTCCCATGTAATTTTATGAGGAATAGTATTTCAGCAATACTACCATTTATATTGGGCTGAGCATACTGCTCAGTGTATTATTTAAGCCCAGTAACTGGTGGTTACTCACCAGTTTCATGATAGTTCAAACACTAGATAGAATCTTAGACCAGACCTCATTCTCCTGTAACCAAACACAGCACTTCCTCAGAATCCACATTCAGTAGCAGATGTCTCTCTTGAATAGTTGTCCAACACCAGGAATGGCCAGCATACAAAGCAATCTCCCAGCTGCCTTTACTAGACTGAAAAAAACCCCCCACCCAAACCCCCAAAACCACCTCAACCAAAACCCAATACTTTTGCAAGAGGTCCATTTCTTCAATTTCTGCTCTGTTTCTTTACCACTGATTTTTCCGCCAAACCCTATTGTCTGTGTTAACCCATAACATACCATGAGGTGTAACAGAGATTGGGGCAAGGTGAAGAGCACACAGACATAGCACTTCAGCACTTCGATGGCTACAAGAGGACGTTTATGCTACCAGAATAGTTTCTTGCTCAGCAGTCCTGGGACATGCAAGTTTGTGCTTTTGCCGTATGAAAATATTTAGGCAGTTACTGTCCAGGTGGCTCTGGATGGGGAAGCTTCTGTCAACCACACCTCAGCCGAGAAAAACCCTGAGACAATCGGTACATTTTGATCCTATAGAATAGCAGTAAGCTATTTACAGTTTCTGTCAGGATAACATGCAACTGTCAACAGTTAAATTGCTTAGGAAATAAGAGGGGTTTTGTGTGACTGGAGTATTTAATCTACAGTGGCTTAACATTAAAGAAGAGAACAGGTGGATATAGCAGTTCTCATGGAAAATTTTCACAGCTGTGGTCTTTTGGTAAGACAGCAGATTTTACTGTGGAATATAACCATTTTTAACAGGGGTCATCTCCCTGATTATGGTTTGACAATAACACTTGTTTTCCAAACTGTGTGCCAGATCTCAGCCACCAAAAATTGCTATAGGCCTAGAAAAAAAATGAGTCTATGCTGATTTAGACCAGCTAAGCAGCTAGCTCTGAACTTTCAAATCAAACAGCCTCAGCCTTTATAGAAGGAACACCCCTGTATAAAAGTAAAACTTCATATTTCCATTCAACAAACAGCTCCGTGCACTGAAAGCAAACACCTGATTTCTGATCAAGTGCTAAATAATTCTGGTTTCTCAGCTGGGGAATTTTTTTAAGTGGCTAACAAATAGGGTGAACTACATTTCCTAGAATGGATTGAGTTATGCTGGAAATAAGCAAGGCATATCACTGGTCTCAGAAAACTTTTATGTGCCCAATATCATTTACACTTAAGGAGATTTATTCCTGCTGTCCTCAATGGAACTTCTGCATTTGCTGCAGAATTCAGCTTCTTTGATTAAGCATGATGATCCCACACTGTGAATACTGGTGTTTCACTGAAACGCTGGTCAGGGGGAGAAGGTCTCAACTGCCTTTGGTCTGTCCTTTGTGGTCAAGTGTAAAGCTCAGTGCTTCCATTCCCTTTCCTGCTCTTTGACTCTGCAATTACCAGAGGCAAAATCATCTCTTCTACTCTTTACAAAGTATGTGGTAATATTGCCAGGGCCCTGTGCACAGCCACAGGCTCTGCAGCCTCCTCCTCTTCCTCCTCCTCCTCCCAGGGGTCCAGCTGCCTGGGCTGAAGGCCAGCTCTGACAGGGCATGGCCACGTAACCTGGGATCAGACAGCTGGAGAATAGCTAAGGTGAGAGAAGGAGCTGAGAGACACCTTGTCCAGGACCTCTGCCCCTTGGCTTGGGAGTTGCATTTAAACTCTTCCCTTGGAAGATGCCTGAGCTACTCTGTAGGTCTGCCTGTGCCTGGCACTGCACCTTGCTCATCCTGACTTAGTTGTGCTAACCCTGACATAGTACCTGCCTCGTCGCTACAGACTGGTCTGGATAGACCTGGACCCTTAACTTACCTGGTCACTGTCGCTGGACCTGCTCTGCTCACCTTGCTTCCACCCTTGCCTTGCAGCTTCCCTGGCCCTGTGGAACAGCTGAGAACTGGTGCTCTCTGAAAATCATAGTGGTTTCCTGGAGAGCTTCCAACATGTTAATTTTTGCCAAAAAAAAACCAACACAAAACCCCACCAAAAAACCCCCCTAACTCAAAACTGTTACAATTAATATGCTTGAGGTAGTAAAACCTGCCCTCGAAAAAAATTCTTCACTTCTAAGATTGAATTACTAACAAGGATTTTTTTTTTTTTTTTTTTTTTTTCCTTAAAGACTCATCTTGCATATGGGAGACTCAGTTTTGTGAGCATGGTCTACAACATGCAGGATTTCACCTTGGCTGTCCCACATCCTGAATTAAAGTGCAACTTGCTTGGATTGGATTAATTTTTGACATCTAATATTTGCCTAACTTTTCCATCAATTTCAGACATATACAGCACAGATGTCTACCTCTCATCTATCATCCAATGCTTCCTTTGCAATCTGTGGAGAAAATAAGCACTTCCAGGGCACAAGTCATCTCATCCTGCAGTGGACTTTTAATAGAGGACAGCTGTATCAAGTCCCTAAATCTGCATTTAGCAAAAGGTAGCTGTGGAGGTGTGGACATCTACACTACTGTGGATAGTCATAAAGGAATCGTACAACTCAACTGATAAGTGGGTGATGGGGGAACTCCTTTAGGACCTAGGTAAGGCTCCTAGGTGCTAACACAAGTTCAGGTCTCCAGAATCAGAACAAACAGATGAACTTGAATCTCATATCCCAGACTACCAGTCTCTTTCTTTTCTCATGAAAAATTGAAAAGCTTCTTAGTCTATGCTGGGGTGTAACAAAAACAACTTTTAAGATCTCTAGTTTGTCATAAAATGAAATTCTCATTTTATGATCACAATCAGAGTCTTTAGGCACCAATACAGCAAAAATAAATAATAAATGGCCAAGCTGCAGTGGAATGACAAAATTACCAACCACATTCTGCAATACCCTCAAAATACAGATTTCCATTAACAGATGGCATAATCTATGAAGACTTTGAATTTAACTGCTCTTATACTCAGGATGCTCGAATTGAAGATAAAACAATGGACTAAACTGCAAATCTACAAATGTTGCAATATTTGTTTGATGAGAAACTCAGTCTAAACTGTATTTAACATTAATTAAGAAGCCAGAAATTAAAATTGTTTTGGCCTCAGTTGTAAGGAAAACAGAAGGCTTCCTTTTTTAGCCAAAACATTTTGGATTATGTTTTTGTGCTGTAGTGACACAAAGCTTTTAATTCCGTAAAATGTTTTGGAACACACTTCATATGGAAGACTATTCCAAATCAACTAATAACATACTGAACGTATCGCTGAGATTAGACTCATAGGTTTTGGATATTGGGGTTTGCTTTTTGGGCCAGAGGTTGGTTGGCATGTTGGGGGTTTTTTCCCCTTTTGGTTGATAGCAAAATATGGCATTGAAAGGAGAACAGGAATGTAGATGCAGGGTGCCAAAGCATGACATATATATGCAGTCCCCCCTGAATGGGGTAAATCCGTGACTTCTGGAAGGAGAATATTTTAAAAAATCGAAGACAGGCAGATGTCAAGTGGGAATTTATTTACCTAATTATTCCCTAAAGCCTGAACTGAATGCTAAGTGCTATGACTCAGACACCCAATAACCAGTCCAGTAACTGCAAAAAGGCCTGTATTTTATTGCCGAACTTTAGGAACTCCACAGATTAGCTGAATGGCTCCTTAACCAACTGGCATAGTCATACAACATATTTCTACACTGAAGAACACAATTCACGGGATTCAGCAACCTCAGTGAGGAGTCTGAAATGAGAGAGGAGCTAAGAGGCCTTCCACTTGAACTTCAGCCTCTTACTCTGCCGCAGGTCTCTGTCTCCCTTTGGGATACTCAGCTGTAAAGCCCCTAGTAAGTCCTTGACCAAGATAAAAGACAAGCAACTCTTAAGAGGTTTAACTGTATTAAAGTGTGGTTGCTGAACACTGCATATTTTCATGAATTCAGTGAACTAGAAACGTCTTTTTTTGCTTTCAGTACTGTTAAATATTTTCACTCATCTGTCTGAATTTTTAAAAGCATGAACTATGCTTAGCAACTAATCATGATAGATATATTTTGACATGAGATTGTCTAAGAAAACTGTACTGAATCCTATTTCAGCAAGAATGTGACAGACTGTTCCAACTGACATACAGTGTCCAGAAAGCCACCACCCAACGCACCTCCCTACGCTCAGGTTTGGAACGCTTAATTTTATGACTGGGTATTTTGTGAATAGATAGGTGAGATAGATCCTGGGAGATTCAGAAGTCTTTTTCCTATGAAATACCACCCCCTGTATTTCTTACATTTCTTTCCCTGACTTGCCAAGTAATGAAGTCAAGTCCCTAACATCTTTTGGAGTGACACACTAAGTATGCACACGGAGAGAAAACAGCGCAGACTTGCTGACTGGCTCATTCTGTCCAGTTAGCTACTGCCACAGCAAATGCAGCACAGAACCCCATTTGTAACCAGGACAGAGGCCACCTGAGGAGTAGCTCAGTTTTTGCCTGCTTAGCACCTTTTTGACAGCTTTTCTGCGTTCTAACACTTAGAAACGTCTTCTAATTTCCAGCCAAATTTCACTGGTGAGTTTATAGACATTTATTCACCTGCTTATGCTTGAACACCATCTTAGCTTGAATAGCTTTGTTCTTTTCCTGATGGCTACCACTGTTTCCATCCCAGGATGTGTAGGGAGCTATGGGATCTCTCTGTTCCTCAACCTTCCACTCCTTATTCTAAGCATAAAGGTGTTAAAATATTATTTTCTCATCTACTAGGTTCTCTACTTACCCTCAACTCTTTTTAGAAAAGTCTTAATTGTTCTTGATCATGACTCACTGAAGTTATCAAAATATAAAGTTTTTATTCTGTGGTGGAATAATGTAGAATATACCTCAATGAACATTTTGGATTTTTTTTTTTTTTTTTTAAAAACAGCTGTATCAAATTTGTAACTCACTGTCACCAATGGCAATACCTGTGGGTTATGCTCTTCTTCAGCTATTTCCAACTGCTGAGTTCTTAGAGCTACTTGTTATGAGATTCTAAATACACGATTATCCCTTTCTTTTCTATTGAGTTTTAGCTCCTTTCTATTATACTAGTCCTCAAGGTCATTCTGTTCTTTCTAGAAAATATCATGTTCCTTTCTATATTGATGATAGCTCCTAACATGTTATCAAGGAATTTCAAGAGCACATGCTTTTTTTCTGTGTGGCAAATCACCAGTGAAACCAGATACAACCTAAAATTTATCCTGAGAAACAGCCTTCTACCTTTTCTCCCCACCTTAATAATTGTCATTACATTATAATCCATGCAGCCTTCACTTCAGTTACTTACTTTCAAAATTGTTGTCTGAATCCTCGTAGTATCAATTTAATAATTTTTTATGGGTCACTGTCTCAAATATTTAATTAATCTGGAGCAATTAATATACCCTTATCTAATAAATTACCAAAATATTGATAATTTTGTCTCACCTAACTTACCTATGAGAAGACACAGTTCTTTTCTAGCCCACTGCCTTTTCCATGTGGTTGATAACGCTGACTTTTAAAAAGCCCTCAGGCAGGTATCAGGGTTTTAAATAGCAAGGTATAATTGCCCCAGTCACCCCCCTCCACCCTTTAATAATTATAGACATTATATTGACTATTTATCAGTCAAAACTACTATTAAAAACTACCAGACCATGAAATTTTACTCTTGGACTTATAAAAATGTCATCTAAATTTACAATGTTTCTGAAGTGTGAATGCATCAGGGCCAGTTATTGTGAAGCCTTCAGTACTCCTAGTACCCGCTAATTTAAATGTGCATTGTATCACTAAATGAAGGGCTTATAGTGGTTATCTGTCAGGTCTAGGAAGAATATTTCATTATCCTGATAAATAACTTGGTCTCAGGTTTGAGGTCTTCTATGGCAATGCTGGAGATTGTCCATAGCTGGAAATATATTGTTCAATGATACCTACAAACTCCTCCAGGTCCAGATTGTTGCAATGCACTCATCAGAATTAAAATTGTTCTCACATTTGGGTTCAGAAGGAACTTCCCTACATTAAATTGCCTGAACCATTACCCTCTCTTGCTTTAATATAATGCAGGTGTTGGACTCACCTGGATGTCCTCCTGGCAGTTGATTCCACATCATGTAACCTGTGCTCTTCATTGCCAGTGCTTTCAGTGGGCCTTGGTAGGTTTTGAGGCTTTTTTACTGAAATTTAAGGGGTTTAGTGAGTCGGTGGCATAGTGTAGATGATTTGCACACTGCTCTGGATTGAACATCTGTTGTATGGAATAGTGATCCATCGCATCCTGCCTCATGGAGCAGAACTGAAGAGCTTCTAAAGTATTTACTGCAGCTGCAAAGTTCCTGACAGTTAGCTGGAATGTCGATATCAATAAAATACGAAAGGCCAGGTTATTTTTTTCCCCACTGCTTTTCATAGCTTTATAAAGGAGATGAAAATAGCTCTAGGTTTTCTTCCAAGGATTCACTTGCCATGCAGAACACCCCAGACAAGAACAGAGAATCTTACACAGACAGGAGGAAGGCTTAACTGTAGCACAGCCAACAAGATTGGTTTCAGTGGTCACTGTTTAAAGCAGCCAATACCGTAATGAGGCGCTCGGTGCAAAACTCCAGCCACAAGCTTGGTTAGATTACACCACTGAAGGGAATAAAGGGATACTATATTATATACCCATATTATACATCCATATGCTGATGTACCATATTATACACCCCATAAGGGAGTGGGGTGGGGTTTTTTTTTCCTTTTAAATGCTTCTTGCAGTGTCCCATCCTGCTGAGGGAGTCACAAAACATGCGATTCAGGGGAGGGATGGGAGGGAAATGATTGCTGCGTGTGTACAGGGCAGCAATACGTCTGCAGACATTCGTCTGATCAACTACATGGTGGTTTTAGTGTGTGAAACATTGGATAAAGAGCTACAGCTGTTTCCATCTCCTTTCTAAAACTATAAAAACAGTAGAAGAAAGAAATAGACCTCTCTGATTAACACCTACATCTCAGTAAGCTGGTAGGACTTAGCCTACTGCAGGAAGTAAAAACCAATGTGACCCAACATGAGGCTCATTACATTTTCACTTTTTGTTCTCGGGTGTTCCTTCTGGGTACCAAAACTTACCTTCGTGGTTTTTATTCTGATGGACAAAACAGATTCAGGCAGCAGTTTGACTGGCAATAATGTCATGGACAAGACTACATTGAAAATATGTCTGAAAGAAAGATTACACTTTGGGGTCGGGGGGGGGGGGGGGGGGCATCATCCACCAGACTGAAACACTTGTAAAAACCCCTCAAATCAGGATTTTTTTTCAGATTGACATCCTCTATGTTATAAATATGACAGAATGACCACATTAGGAACCTGTGGGGGTGCTGCTTCTCCCCATCGAGCCACAAGGCAGTTTTGAGGGAGTTATAACAGGCTGTTATAAAGGCATAGCTTTGCCCATATGCTATCATCTCCCACTGCTATGCCTCAAAGAATGTCTGCACTTGGCAGGCTGTGTTTTGAGCAGACAATTTTCACCTGATACACATGTCAGTGAGAACTGTTCCCATGGCAAATGCCAGCCATCAGCCACAAGCAGAAAAAGGGCTGAAGTTGTTAACAAATGCTGCAGGCATTTGTAGTGAGAAAATGGTTTATGGTTTTTATCTTTTTTTCTATTGCCTTTGCACTCAGAAAAACATAGCTATTGTTACTGAACATAAGAAATAACAATTACATTTAATTAAACCTTTGAAGAATCCCAAAAGATGAACATTTCAGGAAACTCTGAAAGTCTAAAAAGCTATCTGTGTCATAAAACTCTGACTAGATTAGGTAAAGAGCACTGTAGTATACATATGCTCTCTATTCATAATATATTACTATTACTATGGCACTGCTGCTGTAAATTTTTTATTCGATTTATTGACTGATCAAATGATCCAAGTGGGGGCCTGATGAATACCAACTTCTTAAGTGCATATTTAAACTTATGGATTCTGTTTGTTCATATGAGAGATGAAACTATGCATAAAGAAACACAGAAAAAAAAATCAAATAGTAATGAAAACAAATAAAAAATACGGACATCCTTTCTGGAGACTCAGGTGTTGATGAGATGCAGTGGTATCTTGGATGGTATGAACAGACATGAATGCATGGATTTCCAAGGAAAAATTCTTGTATCCTGTAATTGAGTGCCCAATAACTATGCAATGAATATTAATAACTATACTTGTATCTAATTATGGGTGTCAAATATTCAATTTCTGTTGTGAACGGCACAAATGTCAGTGTGCTGACAGTGTGGCTGGTGTGAAGACCGTTGCTACAAAGTCACTGAAGTGCCTAAGCCAAAGAAAGTCTTCTGGGTTCTTTCTCATCAAAATTACTCCTAAGGTTAAGATCTCATGACCTTCAAGGTCCCTATGTTTTATTGAGGAACTCTCGAATGTTCCAGCTTGTTAATGCCTCACAAGTTCCACGTAAGAACATTAAACAGGGAAAAGGGATCAAATTAGTTTACTGGTTTCTTTACATTGACTCTTTGGACTCTTCTTACTTCACCACCCAAGCAGCATCCCAGCATGAAGCTGATCACAGGAACTAGGCAGCCACTAATCATGCTTCAGCCTCAGCCAAGTTTCTTTATCAATATATCAATACTGAATCAGAGTTGAATGACACCTAATTGCAGTACACAGCATGACTGCAAAAAGCCTCAGGCACTCAGGGCAAAAAATTGCCTCTACTGAAGTCAAAGATCTTTGCAACTGCTTTCAGAAGTCCCAGGGTTAAGAGCATTATGGTTTTCATAGTATTCTTAATTTCAGTCTGAAGCGCAGAGTCTTTCAGCCCCTGACATTTCAGATCAGGCTATGTAATAACCATCCTCCAGATAGTTACATTTACTCCTAAATGGTCCTGAATTTTAATAAACCTGTAGGTGTGAGAGGGCATAAAGCTCTTGTCCTTGGCTAAACCCTTAACTGTGTGTTTGAGATTTCAACTACTTTAAGATAGGATTTATCAGTATTACTATTTCTTTAATCATGCACCGAATCCCAGCACAGAAGCTTCTGTATGGTTTACTGGCACTGAAGTAATAATGGCACTTACAGATAAACAATGAGAACAGGGGAAGATGTGATGTAAAAAAAAAACGTAATATTTTACATAGCATAGGCTCACACTTTCACGTGCATCTAGGTAAATAGGAACCCCATGGTTATTTTCTTGTGAGCTTTTGGTGCTTAGAGCCCTGAAGCCTGAACTATGCTGAAGTCAATTTTAAAAATGGGAATTCAGACACCTATGCTAATAAAAAGAACAGATTCCTTATAAAGCGGTTTAGGCTTCCAACTTCATGTTTTCAAAGAGATCTGTGCAGCCAAACAATTTGCGTAATCTGTGCTTCATATTTAGCCACAAGAATGTTGTTATCATGAAGAAACCTTTTCAGGACTTGCTCCTCAGTGTTGGTCTTATGTTTATAAAATGACATTTATTTTTGCAAAAAATTAGAGCTACTAAGATAGAAACTGTCTAAGATGCTTTGAAGAGAGTCTAAAAACTACGTGTTTACTGGGAGCAGAAGGCAGAAGCAGGGGGTCCTAGGAAGCATGATTTCAGCTTTTAGGGATTATTGGGCCAATACTCTACCGTATCTTTGGGGATTAGAATGGAAGTTACTAAGGGCAGGTCCACTCAGTTATGGTATTCCTGGTATGACTGGAAGATAATGAGTGTGAGACATTAAATTCACCCATAGCATCCGTACATTGATTTAGCATCTAAAAAGCCTTTTCATCTTTTAAAATACAGAGCCAATTGTAACATTCCAGTACTAAAATGACAGATGTAATTCTTCTAGTTATATTAACTTTATTCAGCTATTCTTAGTTTTATATAACTTTATCTTAAAATAAAGATGTATACTTTTCAAATACAATATTCCTTGACATGGCCAGTTCATTTTTTTTTCTTCCAGTTCATTTTAGATCATCATATTTGTATCATTTTTTTACTGACCTCTCACATCAGCTTTTACAGCAGCTTTCAAGAATGTAACTGATTTCATGGTTCAGAGCAATGATGATCCTTCAGAACAAAGGTTTGAAACCAGAGATAGTTGGAAAAATGCAGATAGCATAAAAATATAAATATATATCCCTCCCACAAAAAATACCACCTCTTTGGGTCAGAACAGAATAGTCATTCTTTAACACTTCGTATAGAATTTAAGAAAACATCCCTGAACCTATTAGTTTTTCCAAGTTCATACCCAGCCATTTCCCTGCAGGCTGATTTCACACTGTTATTCCAGTGAGTGACTGTGTCTTCGATGAAATGATCTGTTTCCTTGTGCTTTAGGCTTCCTCGTGGCCCTGGACTGTTACTGTAATATGAAATATGATGACACATTTTTCTTTTATGGGGCTCTCCATGTTGGATGTATAGACAAGTAGGTGTAAAGTGTCTTCTGTTTGCTAGCTCCTTTGTCAGCTGCTGTGGACATGCCCTTGACTGGAAGCTCCCCTTGCCCAATCAGATTGCTGTGCCAGTATTTTCCTTGACATATATATAATACAAAACTGTTGCGCTGACATCCCAGGTACGTTGACTTGTTACTGACCAAGGCGGGGTGGAACAGCAAGGCACAGAAAATCCACTATACATTCTAACATTTAGGCTTTATCCTTTATTAGGTAGTGAGTAAGAGACATAAAAAGAATTGAGTTTGTTGTTTACAGCTGAAATTTAAAAGAGACTTGTGTGAACAAAAACTTGTTCCATAGAGCACTGTGACAAAAGAGGTCCAAGAAAACTGAAGGTGTCATTGCAAATTAGCTGATGTAAATAGTTGGAATGACACTCTCTTTCTTTCTAGCAAAACGTGTATTAACTCTGCCCTTAGTACTGTGCCTCCATACATGCCACAGGCCACATTTTGGCAAGGATCAGCCTGTTGATTTTGATGGCATCCCAACAACATGGCAGGATATATAGCAGGTGTACGTGCACCAGAATGCCGTGCGTAAGAGCCTACAGGATATTTGTGGGTCTCCCCTTTTCCCATCTGCATGTTTTTTCATGGGGAAAAGATCACCTGCCCAGACCTTCTCCCTGCCAAAAACGCCAGTCCTCCTCTGCTCTTTTAGCCAGCTCTTACTTACACAGGCTGTTACAAAAAGGCTCTGGAGATAAACGGTGGTTCATGGAGCACAGCTTGAAAAGTGGCGCCCCTTTCAAGGAGGAAGCTGAACACAGTCGGCAATGGCACTACAACTTCTGCAAAAAGATGGGAGGTTGAAAGCAGGCTTAAAAGACCGAGGCCAAGATTTTGCAAGGAGGAGTGGAACCTTACTACACTATATTTATGTGCCCAAACAAAAGGAAACATTTTCTAAATTGAGTGGTAGGCACAGGTTTTGAAGGCTGGCCTGTTTACTGCCTCTTTACTGGGAGCTGTAGAGTAGGGAGCCCTTTTAAATGTCAGCCCCTAGTTATTTAGGTGCCGAAACTTGGCTTCAGGAACTTACTCATACTCTTCTTGTTTGGAAATTGGGCCAAAGCAATCTAGCTAGTAACAGCCCTGAAATCACCACTGTATCTTTTTCATGGCTACATAGGAGTGAATTAAATATAAACAAAAGCCCATTTCATTTCAAGGCACAAACGTTTGCAAATAAACTGGATGAAATACAAATACATAATATAGAACTTATTTCAATACTTCTAGATAAATAAATGCATCTCTTTGGAATTCTTTGGACACAGACATCCATGGAACCTCTTCTTTCTCTCTTTTTATATATTTTTTTTATAAAATCTAAATGCAGAGAGGTTTAAAAAATGGCAAATACCAATGTATATGGAAGGCTCACTGATGAACTGCAAGTCAAAAGTGCTGTATATTCCCATCCTCTATATCTCCCAACTGTCCATATTAACCACAGGCAGTATTATATAGCAACCACATGGTCAATATTTTGCGTTACTACCTTTTAATAAAATCTTTCAAATCATTTCTCCATCTAAACTTAAATTATGTTTTTAAATTTTATTCCTCCTAAATGTATGGTAGGCATTTCACTTAGCTACACGTCAGAGTGGTCGCATGTGACTCAGCAGCGCACTCCATAATATTAATAGATACTTTTCAGCTCCCTATGGGGAAAAGCAGGCAGCAAGAATCCGATTCAAGAAGTCTATTTTTTTTCTCTGCTGTTTGTTACTTACCACTTAATGACCCACATGTGAAACTCAATGGTTATATAATTATTTTATATAGTAGATTTTCTGTTTATAAGTTATTTTCTTACTCTAACATATATACAATATATCTATATATACCCCTGATAAATCTTACTTTAAAGGGACACAGTCAACCCCTTTAAGCCTCACAGTAAATACATAAGGCTTTAAGCTGTCCACACACAAAGGTCAGCTACAGAATTCAAGGGTCCCTTCAGATCCTAAAGGTTGTATTTGTTCCAAACCCACGATGTGCAGTTATCTCGTAATATGTATCTCATGTGTTGCTGTTTACATTTTATAGGTATATTAAGACCTTTTATATCACATCAGTAGGAAATAAAACAAGAGAATAAATCTGTTTCTAAGACTAAGCCTACTGCAAAAAATGTTACCTGTATCTACAGACACTCCCACTGGTGTGATATAAAAAAGATTATGTGCCATTCTTGGGAAGAAATTCTAGCTACATTGCAGTCAGGAGGAAGTTATACTGACTTAAATGAGGCCAGAATTTCTCTCCTGCTTTTCATTTGCTACTTATGACTATGCGTAACCCTTTTGTGTCTTCCTTCTGCTCAACACTAAAGTGTCAGGCCTTTTTCATGACAAGAGTGTATTTTTTTGCTGTCCACTGGCATGCCTTAGACATTGATCTATCCTGTATGTATTACACCTTTTGAATATACACACACTGTACACATATGCTCTCAGTTAAATAAAAGTTTGACCTATTCTGTGTACAGCATCTGGATTTTTTGTCCCCCGCTACAATCTTCTGCATCATTTACTTTGCCCTAACCATAGATTATCTTCACGCCCATTCTTCTACAGGTGAGGAAAACAATTTTTGCTCACCAGGAACAGCTCCACATTATTGTCATCATTTTCGACTACTTACCAAACTGACATAATTTGTTCATTTTATCTTTTGCAACTCAGTTAGAAACCTAGTGGCATAGATAGAGACACAATACTACTGTTTTACAAGACATCTATTGTATCTACTTTTGCTCAGATAAATACCCAGTAACTGCTGATTTGGCAGGAGGATTGGTAAGGGTACTACTATTCACAGTGTTTCTTTTTTTTCCTTCTTCTTTAATCTACAGAATAAAGTATTTTATGTACATTGGAACCAGTTAATGCCCTTTAGACAAATTTGTAAGTTGTTTCATAAAGCAGGAAAGACATTGCAGGGAAATATGTGCCAAAAAGCACAGTCAAAAGGCTTCATAAGTTTTATATGTCACTACAAGTCAATGCTGGAGATCAGTTCTAAAACGATCAATACTCAAGAGGAATGTTCTCATCTGGAGAAAATACTGCCCATTCCCCCTTTTAGAATTTGTTCAGTTCTCTATCAAAAGTCCTGGCTCTTCATATATACTTTAAACTATAAATAAACACTGCATAGTTCAATGTTCTTGATTTTCTTTTTTTTTTTGTTTTGATTTGATTTGAAAAATTATTGCAGTACAATTAATTCCTGTTTGGAGTTCAGTAAGGAGCAAACAGCACGGGAGTATGGGTGGTCCGTATAGGCCCTGGAGCTGGTCGTAGGAGTGCTGGAGGAAGTGCTGAAGTCTGGAAAAGGGTGGCTGCTGGGGCTGTGCGAAGACTGAAGGGGGAATTCACAGCCACAGCAGCAGCTGCTGCTGCAGCTGCTAGCGGATTTGGTAAGATTCGTGGAGCCATCGGCTTTGAAGGTTCCTTTGAAAATACTAATTTTACCTGTGGGGAAGAGAGAAAACAAACAGAGAGACATAATTTGTTCATATTAGCTACACGACAGGCAGCTTGACTTAAGACCATAAGTGCAAAATCAAGCAAGAGAGGCCTCGTAGTGGCTCCTGACTCTATGAGCTGCAGGCTTGTGACAGAAGATACGATCACGTGCATCGGACAAGGGTGAGCAGGATTTGGTAGGGGACAAAGAGTTTCAGTGTTCACGCCTTATTACCGAGGCTTATATTTAACATAAGATTAGAAATCAAAGCAAGCCTAAAAAGGGGCTGAGCAATCTGCACCTAAGTAAAGCTGCATGTATCCTGCAAGAATTAAATAAGGAAGAATTAGCCATCGGTTAAAAGCCCTCCATCTGGACAGCTTTATGATAGAGGCCAGAGCAAAATGAAAACATATCCTATTCACTGGTCTGACTAAGAAGGTACTTTTGTGTTTATCATTAGGATGCAAGTTCTACTTAAGAGCTCCAGCTAGCTCCTCTTTGTTAGCTCCTGCCTCTAATTACAAGCAAACAAAGTTTATCTTGCACCAGTTATGAAAATCTCCTATGTTTCACATGTTCAAATAGATGATAAATTCTACAGGAGCTGCCCTATGTCATCTTGCTGTGTCTTCCAGTGTTTCTCACTACGCTACTGTTCATTCTTATAAGGACTGTGAAAAAGTGGCAGATATTTTAAAATGTTGTCATGAAAAAAATCTTGCCTATATGACTTAGTATGGTGCCAAACCATGGTATTCTTGTTACTGTCACTGAGGCTTCTGCTTTAAAAATGTCTTGTGCACTACCAAATACAATTTAGAAAACTCCTCATTAAGAATTTCCAAAAAGGAGAAAAAAAACACCTGAAGCTTTTCCGAGGCTAATTGAAGATACTCACAGAGGTCCATTATGATTTAAGAGAATTTACATCTGGTATGCATAAAATGAATGTCAGAGTAGTCTATATAGATTTCTGTATAGATTTCAGTGGGATTTCAAGTCTCTAATGAGATGCTAGGAGTATCTTGAATACCTTTGTTGTTCTGGTTTTATAAGTCTGAGATAAGAATAGAAAGCTCATCCACGGACAAAGAAAAGTTCCCATTGGCTCCGATGGACTGTAGGTGAGTCTGTGTCCTGGCATGACCTGAGGCCCTTTGCAAAGAACATAAACCTGAATATGTGGTATTGAATATACAGAATATGAATACATGTACCGTGCCGTGGTACATCTCAGTGTAAGTATAGACTCTTCTCACTCACAGGGAAACACAATTTCTCATGCTTGAATTGAAAGGGGTTTTCAAATAATTAACTTGCACTATATCAGTCTGATATTTTCAATTCCACTACACCTTGGTGAGTGAATAGTCAGAAAGTAAGGACAGGAGTGCTCTGGCATGAACCACCAGTTTTATCATTACACTATCACCATATTCCAAAAAAATCTGTTGGTTCTTTATCAGCTGGATGGATACAGGATTTTTACTTTTCCTAATGCTCATTGGCAACTCTGCTGGCCTCAAGGTCCTTTAAAGCTCTGGGAGAGATACTCAGAGGGGACCAGATTCTGTAATTCTCTTAACAGAGGACATAATGGATGCTAGATATGAGATTCCTCATGTTGCCTATGAAAAGCAATGATTTGATCTTTTCCTTGATCAGTGTTACACCCACTGATCCAAGCTGTCTTCTTCCCTTGCTGAGCATTTGACTTTTTCCTCCTTCTTTACATTTAGTAAATACTTTTTTTCAGCCTTATTTAGAACAGACAAGACCCCTCCCCCCCCCCCCCCCCCCAAATAATAATAATAATAACAAAAAATTCCTGAGTACAAAAAAAACCCAACCCAAAACAACAGGGCTCTGATTGTGGTCTAGAATTCCCAGTGAAGGATGTTTTTCATAAGAGCTATTTTCTTGCAGGAAGTTTGGACTATCAAATGCCTGAAAACCTCTTTCTCTCCACTATAGTATTTTATACATGCTGGACATTTGTGGCTTGAAGAAATATCAAGTAAGTCCCAACATTACAAGATTTCTTAAACTCTGAGATAGTACTGTGGGAACTCATAAAGCTTCTTTCTCTGAAGCAGGCAAAACTAGACTAGACGAAGCAGTACAAATTATATTATAAACACAGCATTGGAAAGTTTTTGGTCTAGAAAAGCTATGAAAATGAAGTATGTTCTTTTTCTAATTTCTATATAAAACAAATTCGGTGATGCTCATACATTTTTTGTCACAAAAACAGAGACCTTATGTGACTGTTTATATTAAAAGGCTAGGACTATCTCGCCATTCTGGGAGGAATCAGGAACTTTTAATGAAGTTAGATAGCTTTTCAGTTAATTTATCAACATGGTTCTGATTTCAGGATAGCTGCAAAACTAGTAATATTTAGCATATACAGTACCTTGCACCTTCATTTCAAACCTCTCTGCAAGTACTAATTAACACATAGGTCAACGTTAAGAGTAAAGTAGACATTATTCGTTTCATTTCCAATGAAGTAAACTAAGGGACAGTAAATTACCTGAAAAATTAATGGGGAATAAACAAAAAGTCTAGAGCTCATAAAAAAATTTTACATTCAAAGTAAAATTAGCACGTCTTTGGCTTGTTGCTGTGCTGTTCTGCATTTCAAGTGAGAGCAGTTTTGGTATTTTTCTGTTCAAAACCAAAAAGACTGAATGGAGAACTGCTCTCATCCTTTCTCAGTGCAGCCTCCATTCTACTACACATATCTGTTCAATTATTGCTAACTCATTCTCTCCTTCTTAAATTCCCTTTGCCTCTTTGCTCACCTCTGGCCTGACTTGTATATTGTGAGCAATTGGGAGTGAGGGAGCAGGAAAAGGACATGTTGCCTTTATTTGTCTATGCAGCAACTAAATGGCCTTGATCCTTGGCTGGAGTCTCAGAAATCACCATTACGTAAATTGGTAGATAGAGAACTGTACACAACAGCAACACTAATGTAATAGTTATTTTCATCCCCTGGGAAACAATGAATTTCCTAAAGGAAAAATAATGCTGTCAGGATCGTTTTAGCAATTCCATATCCTTCTTACTTCATTACATATTTTCTGTTCCTTTCAGTATAGCTTATATGTATTGGAGACCTTGGTCTTCCTGGTGGATTACTAAAAAACCCTATGGGGTTATTTCCTTACTAGTGAATCTACAAGAATGATGCACTGCATTATGCTACAACGTCTAGGAAAGCTCCTACGCAACGGAATCATGCATGAATATACCACTCGTGCGAGATGCCCCAACAAGGACACACTTTCTGTTGCCAAGAGCTTTAACTCAACTTAAAGAGAATTGTGTTTTCACAGAAAAAAGCTCCATATTCTGCCTGCATTAGAGAAAATGGTCAAGGCATAAGGGGCTAAACTCTATGAGGCCAGTGAATCAACACCCTCCCTCTGCCAAAACCATCTATAAACCCTTACAAAACACCATGGCACGTAAAACAATCATGCAGTTTATCTGATGGAGAAAAATGTCAGAAGTTTCACTATCCCACACACAATATAAGCTGTCTCTTAAGTAATGGCAGGATCCCAGAGAGTTTTTTATTAAAAAGTAAACCTTTTTTCTGAGCTTTTGAAGCTGCTAAGAACTGTTTCTGATAGTTTATCCTGGCAGTTGAAAATGTGACCAGAACCATTCTGAAACTGAGTGGAATGAAATGAGAGATGGATTTTTTTAATTGTTTCAACTGTTATCTGAATAATTTTCTAAAAAAGGACAGAATAAAGTTTTATGCTTTATAGAGTTTTATTTAGTCATTTCATCACTATTGTACTTGGTGAAAACTGGAAAAATCCTGTTTGACAGCTGGATGTTTCTTTCATCTCTTGCTCTCTAATGACCTTTGAAACCTACTTCTTTTCTGAGGTTGTTCAGAGTAGCTACAAAAACAAGGACCCACAGGTTGTAGTCAGCACCCACCAAAGTATATAAAAAGTCCCTTGTGGGCTTCCATGGGCTTATTCAGACACTTGTATACTCCCATTGCTTGCACTATTCCTCTCATTTTAAACATTTTTCCACTTACATTTTCTAAAAGCCCTATTCATCAGGGTTAAAATAAAAGCAAAATAAAAAGCTGATTGTCTTACCCCTAGAGGATGTGTTCCTTTCTGGAGTTTGTTGTATGGGCTGTATTTAGGTTTAGGCGGCTTCCCAGCAGCTCTGTCTTTGTGCCTTCTACTGCTTATGTGCTGTTAAAATACATTTGGGCGGGGGGAAGAGAAAAAAAAGAAGAGTGATAGTTCCTTAATAGATCATTTCAGGTTCTGCTTTACACAAGGGTGCTCCAATACTTAAGGCTCCTGCTCTCCACAACAGCATTACTTTGACCAATTCAATAACAAACGGGAATAGGGTCTGTTCCAATTTGAACGATCCTTTGTGCATCACATATTGGGACTGTGATTTTCCACAGTGCTCAGTTCAACTCTGCTTCCACTGTAGTCAATGATTTTCTCACCTTTGTTAACTTCAACAAGACTTGAATCATGTCAAAGACAGAAGCCTTTGAAAAATTCCTCCCTATCTCTATAAAGCACCCATCAAATTCAATCCACTGCTGATAAAAAGTTTTGGAAGAATATTAGATAGTAGAGCATCCCCTATTCTGGGGGGAGAGGGAGAAAGGTCACAAAATTGTTTAAATCCCTAAGAAGCCTGGAGATCCTTTTAAGATTTCAGCTGAAAGATGGTTACATATCAAACTAAGTGACAGTGAAAAAAACCCACAAAATCCATTATCTTCTTCATACAGTCTATGAGATTTTACAAGAATCCTTCTATACAGACTTTATTGCAGTATTAGACGTAAGGGACATTTTTCAGAATTACATTTTTACTTTGATTTGCATTCTCAAGCAAGTTCTCACAAAAAAAAAGACAAAGAACTGGACATTTTTTTTCCTGAAAGCAGCAAGACAAGTATTGCTATTGTCCATTAGTGAATTTATCTTCATTCTTGTAAAGTTCCTTAACAAGTGTTTAATTCCAAAAGGCATATGGAATTAAAGTAAGTGTTTTTCAGAACAAAGGCTTTGTTCATCTGAAGAATGACTGAACATAAGTTAGTGTAATTGCAATTTAGAGGTCATGCTTCTCAGTTACAGAGTAACACTGATAAAATATATTACAAATCCTCTCCATCCCGCATTTCTAAGCACGTTATTCAGCGTTCTGTGAAAGTACTGGCTGCACCCAGCTCCACATCTTTGTCAAGGCAAATATCATGCAGTACACTAAATGGCAGGGTTTATTAGCTCATGACAATTATAGTAGTCTAAAGACAGTTGTAATATGTTGCAGCTCACAGCTTCTATAACTCTTTAAGAAATATATATAATCAAGAGCTTTTGAGACAACATATTCCATGCGAGGGAAAATCATATCCAAAACAAAACAGTGTGGCAGCCAAGTACAACAGGCAAAATCTGTAAGCTCCATTTGGATGCGAAATGTTAGACTGACACATGCTGATTGTGTTGGTACTTTATCACCATGAAACAAAGAACAGCCAAGGATTCACACTGCAAGCTAGCTGAGTACCTGTTTCAGTTGTGTCTCAGAGTTTACGTGCACATCACATATTTCACAGTGAAATGTTTTGTTCTGAAGGCCTGTGTTTCCTTTATTCACAGGTCCTTTGCCTTTTACGCCTGCCCGGGGAAAGGCTTTTATGGTTCCACTTCCATTCCGAGCTTCCAGCATAGTTTTGTGCTTAGTCCCTGGAGACATTAGAAATGGGAAACAGAAAAAACTTTGGCAATTTGGTTGCATTCATTGTTTCATTTTCTTTTTAAAAGTAAATCATATGAGCCTCAGCTTGGTGCCACGTGCTATCCTTGGAATATGCCTGTGTTTGTCTGTATCAGATTCATACCAATGTAACAGTATGTCACATCTGATATTTAATTATTAAATTACGTATCTGTAGGTAATGCACTAGAACAAAGCAGGCACACCAGTAAGTAGTGGCACAGTCAGGTATCCTGATGCGAAGTTAAATGGGTGTGACTTTTCTCATTAACTCCTGCTGCTAATAAGACCTGAATTGTAGTTGCAAAGGAAGAGTAATTTAGCTATTAAAGATGTAGTTGGCTTTGATTTGTAGTCCTCCTGAATGGATTGATAAACAGTATGTATTAGGTAGCTTACACTTAAATCTGCAATTAACTAATTAGTCTCCAAATCGAAAAGGGGCAGAGTTTCCTGGCAGCAACCTATGGATCCTTAACGGCCTAGACAGAACCCAAAATCTGTGAGAAATATACATGTGAGAAAAATGCACTTGCGGTTTTCATTAAAATAAAGACTGGATAGAAAACAATAGTGCCCTCTTGCTTTACCTTTATTCAGACCAAACAATTTCTTACACTGTTGACTTCCATGCAGGTAGTGTGTGATGATAATGGACTACTACCATGTATAGAATTAGTGTTCCACTGATAATTGTTGTATGGATCCACATATACACTTTTACAAGCATGCACGTGTGTGAGCACACACACGCAGTTTATCAGCATAGGCAGCAAAAACTTGGAGGGTTGTGTTTAAATATTCAGAATAACGTTTAGGCTCTCGTCTTGATCAGAAAAATGTTTAGAGTCTAATCCTTATATGAAGTTAAATAGGTTAAATGGGTACAGCTTTATGAACTTGAATTTTCACCAGTCGAAGATCTGGCATGCATCAAACACAGCATTCAAAACTGATTAGGCTTTGTTTCTCCTGAATACCAACAAATTATAATTTCCTTTTTAATTTAAGTGGATTTTATAGACATTCCAAGGTTATTCCTTCTTTTATTACATCATAAAACCATTGATCATTTTGCTGCAGGTATATCATCACCGACTCTATGTTTCAAACCTAAGGTTCTCCATCTGTCTCTTAACTCTGTTTACCCTGCTGGCAGGTAACCCCTGACATCCAAAATCAGCAGTTTTTCTGTAGGACAGTTATAGGTGTTCATTGCCACCATATTAAATCCCAAGATCTTTCAACCCTGCTCACCACAAAGCCAATCAATAAGATGCTTAATATAGTGACTGTGAATGATGGCTCTCTACTACTGGAACTTATCGATGCTACTAGCTCTAATAAAAAGAAAAGGCTTAAAAATTAAGAAAGATGGAGGTAAGCCATTACCCATTCAACTCTCATGCAGCAGTTGCTATAAGTTGATGAAAACAAAGGAAAAATATACATAATTTTAACAAGTTATTACCAGACAATAAGGAGCTAAGAATTCTAACTCTCATCATTGAACTCTGACTGACGCTCCCTCTTTCAGCCTTAATTTGTTAGATTTCAAACAAAACTAATGGCATTCATACTTAGTCTGCTAGCTGGCACAAACAAAACTATGCAAACTCTGAACACCAAAGGTAATGAAGCATGAGCTGTCATTTAGCTCTATAAGGTTTGGAAGCTGCAAAAGCTAAAATGTAAGAAAATGGGTAACTTGCATGCAATAAAATTCCTTTCTTCCCCCTTTATGAAAGCCTCTTTGCCTGTCATTTTTATTCTTTAATAGTTAATGAATTCCATGTAATTGCCAGCTTTCTGCCACCTCCTTGTCCCCTGCTGCAAGAGATCTAATCTATTCAGGGGAAGATAATTGCAGAGCTCTTGAGACAGAAGGAAAAAAAGGAAGAAAGCAAGAACTGCTCCATCTCACCACTGTTGTGCGCCTCCAGCTGCGAGGCAGAGTTGACAGCAACTTTGCATAGTGAACAGTACAGCAGTCTTTTTGCTTTTTCTTCCTCAGTCTCAACGGAAGGGCATGTGGTGCTGCTAGTGGCTGTCGTGGGGATTTTCTCCACTTTAGAGGTGATCTCAGTTGTCATAACACTGCTCTTCCGGATTTCCACGGTTGTCATCGTTGATATTGCTGGTGTCCCTGTGGTAATGTCTGTAGGCAAAGAGAGGAGATGGAAGGAAAAAAAAAAAAAAAAAATAAAAAGGTTGTGACCTTTGGCATTTGCTTGTTTGCATCCTAATGCCTTAAACACACAGAGACAGATCATGCTGATGATGGTTTGACTAATGGTAATGAACTAAACCTGACCTTATTCTTTGTATTTTGTGTGGTTACAAAATACAGTACTACCATGTATCGAAATGCCATGTGTTCTGTCTCCTGCAGTCTGCTAACACCCAGTAAATACAGAATTCATAAACTGAAAAGACAGGTCATTAAGACTGTACTGGACAACTGAAAGATAATTCACTAAAAGAGGTCGTGTAAATTACCAGTACAATAGGCAGTTAAAAATTATATGCAGCACTTCAGATGCATAAACTGCCATAGTACTGCATAATATTACGCTGATTGAGTAGCCATGCTAAAGTTTTAACATTCCGTACTAATAAAACTAAAATGAAAATAATTGTATATTCTTGATATCTGATAAAATAAAATGTTAAATTGATACCTCACTTGATATTAACCCAAAACTAATATTAAATGAAAGAGGGTAATTATTAATACACAGTATACATTTATCCATGCATTATTATTATCCATTATTGCATACTAACAATACATACTAATAATAGTAATTAAATATACAACATTCTATATCTGAGACCTACACAAACAATAAGATTTCTGATCTGTGTATCAGTGGTATGTTTGGAAAAACTGCAAACATGTTATATACCTAAATCTATTTGGAAACCTAGTGCTTGCATCAAAGAACTTGTGCGTTTTCTGTAGTTTTCAAATCCAAGACAGAAAATACGCAAGGATATTGAATAATATATACATGACATTTGGATATGGCAGTATCATTTGGTAGTTAAGTACTTAGCAGGGTAGAAGACAGTAAGGTCCAGCAAGGAGCCAGTGGGGAAGCTGGCAAGTAAGGGACAGCAAATGGAAAGAAGGGGCAGGACCTGTTCTGCCTTTGCAGTGTTGTATATTGTCCTATTAAGCCTACTGAATAGCAGCTTCCCCCGTAAGAAATCTTAGTTACTTTACTGGGATACTCCTGGAATTGGGTATTTTCCAACACAGACAGCTCATTTTGGTTTCATACATCCCTTTGTGTTAGTGGTGCTCTACCTGGACTAGGCTTTATTCATTGCCATCTATTAGAATAGGCAAAATAACAATTCTTTGGCTTACAGACCTCAGAACGTGCTGTGGTGCAGGAGGGACACAACTAACTGATGCCGCAGAGGTGTGTTTCAACACAACTGTTCAACAACTTCATTAATGAAGAACACACCTATTAACTTTGCAGTCAACAGCAAACTGGGAGCAAGCACAAACACACTGAGAGACATGATTCAAAACAGTTTTAATGCATTGGAGAAACAGTCTAGAAAATTAGATGCTTTTCAGTGAAGGCAATTGCATGAATCCACACTCAGGAGGATTAATCTGATCTATTAAAACAGGATGAAGAACAACAGCCCCAGTACTGCCTTTGGGGGAGGGGTTTTTTGTTTGACTGATTTTGTGGTGTTGTCTTTGTTTGTTTGTTTGTTTGCTTGTTTTTCAGAAAAAGCTTTCAGTAGCAGATAACAAGATGAACACAGATCTTATATCATTGTGTTATGAAAAAAGTCCCCGCCATATTGAAAATGCAAAGTGAAAGATTTATGAAGTATCTTTTTCTCCTCTCATCAGCACTAGAGGCCCAATGTCCAGTCTGGAGACTGCAACGTCAAAAATTAACAATTACTTGCTTTGTTGTTAATCCAGCAGCAATACAAATACAAACCAACAAGAGAGGGGTTGCAAGGGAAGAAGCCAAAACAAATTAGAGGTTTTGAAAACATGGACTGTGATTATGGAAGATGAAGTGTAAACACCAACAACATTTTCTGTACCCATAGAAGGGAGCTAAAAAGAAAATAAACTCTCCTCCCTGATCCCTCCTAATAGGACAAGGACTACTGGATTACATCAAGAGGGACTTAGATTAGATATCAGGAAATTCTTTCTAATATTAAAGCTTGTAAAGCTTGAGAATAGCCTACCTGCAGAGATCTGGAAATGTTGCCTGCTGGAGGACTTGGAACTGGCTGAACAAATATCTGCAGGAGCAACCCAGGTATGATCCCCTTTCAGTCAGTGGAATAGAACATTTGAAGTCTTATCAATTTCTATACATTGTGCATTTTTTAATGTTTCTATATATTCTCTCAAAGGGTTTTTAAAAATTATCATTCATAAAACCAAGAAAGCAGAGTTTGTGATGCGAATATTCTACATACTGCCAGACATTAAAGTGGCGTATAGCAAAAATAAGGTCCCACTCCAGGTCTACTCAAAGGTTTTTTTTTTTCCCTGAGAGTGAGTCTGGAGGGTGCTGAGGTACTGGGGATGTCAAATACTGGTGCAGAAGGAATGATGTTACCTTGCTGAACATTCTGTTCTTATTTATTATTTTTTACAGACCAACAATAATGTTTCAAAAGAAAAATACTGTTTTGAAATATTAAGCCTTTTGTTGGGAAACTGATGAGCAAATGAAGCCTTTGTAGATCTGTCCACAAAATTATACATTTAACTAGTCACTCCTTTCCCATCCCAGAAAATCTGTGTTGCTGTTGGCTTTCCTTAAATTGAAAGTTGCTGCATTGAAATTATTTTCATCAAAAGCCCACTCCCAGCAGTACACAACACTGCCTTCAAAACTTCAGTTTCTCCACCCTAGGACTACTGTACAGTAGTAGGTCTAACCAATGTACTTTCCTGGTGAAAAGGAAGGCAGAGGGCAGACAGCGCCAGCGAGAGTGAAGGAAAAGAGAAAGAAGACATTAACATTCTCTAAGGATTGATGGCAAGGTTGGCACTCATTCTAATCTTGCAGGAAATTAGATATGTACCTCAATCACCATTACCAGCTTTGCAGTGCAAGGGTCAGTATTTTGCCATAAGCAAAATATAGATCACAATTTCTTTATTTTCCATAGGAAAACCTGAGGCAATGAACAAAAAAAACCACTTAAATAACTGCAGATTTTATTCTGTTTCAAATATCTGACCTCCTATATCTATGCTGATCTAATATTTCACCACGTAATCATTTTAAAGTGAAAAGAAAACCCTAGTCCTTTTGACGGTATTTTGAGATGCATGTGTGAAAGCAGCATTGTATATAAAAATTAAACTAAAACCAGTAAATGTCACCAGCATATTCTTCAACTACCAAAAATATCAAAGTTCAGAGCATATATTCTGCTCATATACCATTCAAAAGTTGCCCTGTATTAATGTTATATATTCCACTAATGCAAATGCATTAATGACATCAAAACATATACAAGAAAACCATCCAAGTTCACCATCTAAAAGCTGTAACACATTTAAAGATGCAAAGCTGCTCCTCCTCATATAAACTTTAAAATTATCTGCAGAAATTAAGGGGAAAACATTCTAAAAGCTGTCAAGTAAGCTTACAAAGAAGGAATTCAAATCCCCTTCTCACCAGAACTTCTAACCTAACGAGCATGTGTCTCTTTGAATATATTACAGTGTTGCTGCCTGTAGACAGTTCAGTGCCCTAAATACAGGCCACAGCATTAAAGGTATAAGGGATTAAAAACCCCAAACAATCAGAGAGGAGTAGGAAGGCATTTGAACTGATGCCTTGAAGACTGAATCAGCATTTCTTAACATTATATTATGACAGTGCTTTAAGAACTATTTCAATAACAAATGATCTAAAATCGAGCTGGAAATCCAGTCACAGTCAAATGGAAGATTTGTTTCTGGTGACGCAGGCTTGCAGCACTGTGCTATTTTCATACCAGTGGCCTGCAGCAAATATTCATTATTGCAACTGTCACTGCTTGGCTTTGGCATAGAAGCTGATTGCTAATATTGTATGGAACTGGACTCCAGCAGCAAAAAAAGGGAACACTTCAGGATTCACAATAATCCATTTGTGTTCCTGGTCTTAATATAGCAACAGAATAAAAATTAAAAACACAGAAAACTTACATTAAAGTCTAATCTCAGTCACCGGCAAAATCAAAGATTTATTTTAACAAGAAGACAAAGCCAGATGAAAAACATTCTGTGAGAACTGGCTCCTTTGGGTACTACAGATACCATAGTTCAAGAGGAAAACTGCAAGTGTATGATTAAGGTCCTCCTAACTAAGCAGGATTAATTTTATATCCCAGCAACAAGACTCATGAATTTTCTTCAGGCTGAAGAAACAGAAAATTACAACTCGTGTTTTTCTTCTGAGTATGTGAAAGTCTCACTCATGAGTTCCTGCTACTAAGCATAAGAATTTCTTATCCTGAAACTATAAATAGACCCACAGAGAGAAAAGTGCTCTGACTTCAAACAAATCACAACTATTTATGAGCGTGTTTTTTCTTCCGCAATTTCAAGTGGCATGCATTTAAAAATATCTGATTTAGCACATACCCATGCATTCTGGTCTCATTTCAATCAACCTTTGCCTTTGACATAAAAGGATTGAGCATTTGGCCCATAATGCTGTCCAGAAAAAACAAAACCAACCCAAACAATGCCTGCTCCCCCCCCCCCCCCCCAAAACTAGAAAGCACATTCTTTCTCATGACAAACAGAACTTGATATGAAATATTTCCCTATACTATAAGACCTCTTAGTATTGCAAAAACATTTCAGCTGGCTCACTTATAGCAAACCCACATCAAGTAACAGAATGCTCCCGTACGGGTACTTGATACTGGCATGTTCAAAAGAGTCTCGGCATATTTTCCTGCCTACTTAGAACTGGGTCCTCACTTTCCTTGGGCTGCTTTGAAAATCCCCTGTTCCATGTCTCTGTGGTAATTACATTTGAAGAAAAGATGTAATTTCTTTTGAATCTATAAATGTAACATTGGAGTATATCAAAAACAAAGCACCATCCCAAAAATAACTGTGACTGACTTTTTTCATGCTTGGTGGACTTTCTGTACTCATATGCTAAAACATAAGCATGTGTGCTAGCACATTGGCTGGCTCTGGCACTTAAACAAAACACTTTGAGGAACTTTGACTCAAATGTATTGACGACTCCTCCTTTATATGTGCAGAATACAAATTTGCATATTTTGTGGTTGGTGGATATTTGGCCTATTACTATATATTGTACAGAAAATTCTTTTGGTGTCATATTATGAAAATTCCAGTCATTAGACTTAGTTTTACATTCAAACCCTGGATTCAATCTAATTTTTATACATATATACTTCCCAGAATGGGTATCTTTTTCTTGGAGAGTCAGAAGTATATTTTTGAACTTAGAAGAACCCATGTAATTTTTTTTGTAAGAAAAAACTAATTACAACAGCATGGTTTAGAGAGTTAAGTACTGTACGTCACAGGGTTTTTTGGTATAAAAGATCAAAACATCTGAATTGACAGTTGTGTAAATCATTTCTGTATGATAAGACCTCCTTCAGTGAAGCGACATGAAATATTGGAAATCATGATATTTACCTGATCTTTTACAGCACGGATACTAATTAATATGCCATAATGGAAGAGTCAGGAGCTCTGAAGTAATAAACAAAGCTGTGTATGACCAAACAGGAACAGAATTGGAAAATTTTTGATGAGCTGCCTTTTCTGATCTTGTTTTTTAAACACCAGCTATTCACCTGTTTTGTCTCCCTTCCCCTGTCAGTGCCCTGGCTTGTCAGTCACTTTTTCGCTAAAGTTCCTTGTTACTTTGATTTGTCTAGATGTCCACTGCGATTGCTTTTGATATACAGAAAGTGAAAGGCTGAACGTATCTTAGGTATCACCCAAGCCTTTGCTCCAATGTACAGAACAAGCACTACTGAGAAACTGAAGGACTGCAAACTTTCCCAGGACCAGCATGAAAGCCAAATACCAGGAATCTTCTTGGTTTGTAACTGGAGAAGCAATGACCTCAGTATTTTGATGAGTCCCTGTTTTTTAAACGCTTAAATAAATTACATTATACACAGTGTTCATCACTCAGAAGCAAAAGGTGAAGAAACAACTGGCTCCACAGAAAGTGGCCTCATTTTACTGCTGCCTCTACTCCATGCTTCCCGGTGACATGCCTTGCTGGTGACCTGATGGTAGGGAGACAGAAAACAGGACGTTTGGTGACACAAGGTGTCCACAGAGAAAGCGAGATTGAAGAGAAAGTAGGAAACTTCACATATTTGCTCTGTGGATTTTTTTCCTCCAGTTAAACTCAATTCTGCAAAGTCCTAAAATGACCTTCTTCATTAATTAGCAGTACACAATTTTCTAATGAAATTATACCTCATTTTTACTAGCAGTTCCCTTGGTTTAAAGCACAGTTCATTAATCTTGAACAGGATTAACCGCAGAGGGATGACTGCATTCCTGTTGAGGTTAATTGAACAGAGCTGGCAGCAACAGCAACAGCTGGGGGTAAAAGGCCTGTGGAAAAGGAAGGAGGAAGGTAGGGAAATGTCACACTGTGTCCGAGTTTTGGGTTCTCGGGCAAATGTAGTTGACAAAAATGTGACTGAAGGAAAGGAGACGATGAGGAGAAACCATTTATTTTTCAAGTTATTTTAAGCAACTCTTGGTGACGACAGGGTTTGGGCGCTGAGCCGTCCATCCTATGCTATAGATTTCTCCTCAGCCAGGCAGAAGACAAAAAGCTTTCACCAGCTACGAGTGAAAGGGTCCCTGCGCACAGAGCTGCAGGGGGAAGAACAGGTCGCTGGCTGAAGCTGCTCTTGCCATTTAATTAATGAGATTTGTGTAGTGAAAAATTCAATTTGAAACCAGGACAAAGTGTTTGTTTAAAGGGTGGAACTCACAGTCAAGTGCAAAGAGGATTTTTGCAGGTTGTGGTCTCAGGGGCCCTGCTAAAGTAACACATTTTCTATTTCGGCTCTAACTTGAAGGTTATACATAAGGCAGGGTTCTAGATTTCAGTTCGATAGTTACATTTTTATTTTGGAGGCTGCACTGTAAAACATTGCTTTTAAGATAAGGAATAAAATGTGCACATGGTGGTTTGATCACATATATAGCAGGAAAGCTGCGTTATCCTATACACAGGTCTCTCATGCTTGGCAACATCAAAGGCTATGCTGGCAAACTGCCACTAGTTTTACATCTGCACATGCTTCAGTATGCATTTCCCAACTTCTAACTAAAAGCAAACACAATCAAAAATATATTTGTAGTTCATTTTAATGCATGAGCAAAAATTGAGCATCAGTTGAGTTTACCACTAGTAAAAAACAAGGAATTGAAAACAATTCCTTAAAAGCTAAAAGTCCACTAAAGAAAAAGGTTCTGTAAGATATACTACGGTAAAATGAATTTTCCTTGAATGTACCTTTCTGCAGCATGGAGGCCAACATGTGCACAGCAGTCCCCATCCATATTATTAAACCCTCTTATCCTCTGAAACAGGTCAGCTACACATGAACCGCCTGTTCCTCCTTGGCTCGTATGGAAGTAGAGACTCTGCCCAGGGATATCTGGGAGATTCAGCTTTGGCCAGAAGTCATCCAGAGACAGCTATAGCAGTGGAAATGAATGGATGGTTGCATTCCCATGTCCAGGAACACCCTTGGCACCGTGTGAATCGCTACTGTAGACAGTAGTTCGAAATACTATTTAAAAATAGGCCCTGCCTCACCACCAAGGTCTAGGTGATACGAATTATACCTAGTCAGTACTGGAGGCAGTACTTCCCCAAGGCGAATTCAGGGAGCAACTTTTCTCTGTGTCACTAACAGCAATGGCTTCAAAATACTACCCTCCCCCACCCAAACACCCATTAGGGCTTTAACTCAAGTTAAAGACTCGACTCAAGTCTTCATGTACCTGGAAGAACAAATTGCTGTTACCGAGGCCAGTACATAACTATGATGCTACTCCTGCTGCCCCCACGTGCCTGCCCTGCAGACATGGGGAAGGAAGCAGCAGCCCAGCTGTTCTCTTTCACCTTACACTATCAGCTGTAGTGATGGAAGTGAGCTTTGAAAGGGGGTCTCCTAAACTCCCCTTCTCTTTAACAGAAACGTAGAGCAGACACAGTCCAGGCTATATGCTACTGGAGGCCGAGAAGTATTTTTCACAAAACAAGCAGGCTGGCAAAGCCTATTTAAAACTTGATATAAAAAACAATTTACTGTGGAATTTCTCCCCCCAGCAATCTGCCACCAAACACAAAGAAGCGTGGAGAAGTATTAATCACTGGCAGAAGGAGAGAAAATGCATTGCTTTCATTAATCAAACGGAACAAGGAAAGAATGAGTGCACTGCAGTGCAGATTGCACAGGATCGCTCTTCATTTTAAGCAGGGAGTCAATTTTTTTTTTGCATCTTAAGCAAGTTGAATGCCCTCTTTAAAACCTCCACCTAAACTGTAAGTTTCAAATCAGATTTATAGTCCTAGAACCTAGAAGGAAATTAAAATAACTGGAATCCAACTCAGAATTTCTGAGAACTCTGCCCTCATACATGTAATACTTCATGGCATTCTCCTGTCTTGAATCCAGGAATAATTAAAGTTATTCCCTTTGCAGCAGCTTACTTCCTTTACTGGAGAGCACTGAGCTAGTAAATCTGGTTTTGGCAATAAACTAATGTTGTGTCTAACATAGGAATTGTCAGAAGATGTACAAGCATCTGTCGTAACTGTATAACGCTTATTCAGTGGAGTGAAGTCAGGGAAAGCAGTGAGAAGACATGTATGCTTTCAGACATCTGTCTTGGAGTGTACCATAAGTAGAGCCTGTAGCAGATGTGTTCTGTGGACTGATCAGCAATGGCTTTCTTACAACCACCTGCTCTTCCCTAAGTAGTTGAGATACCAAACACCCAAATTTTGGAGGAACAAATTTCACAAGGAATTGATGAGAGAACAGAACGGGAGATGGTAGTGTTATTATTCTTAATCTTTAGACTAAGTAAGTGTTTTGACTTTTCTGCTATCCCATTTAGATTGTTAGCAGTCCTCTTCAGTCCAATGCTTTTACAAGGAATTTTTCCTTTGGCCGATCACATACTGTTGGTAGCATTTCATAAATTGACAGGTGCATCCCAAGAGTAGCATCCAATTGATGCCAGGGAAAGGAAATCTCTTGCAATTTCCGGAGAGTCTGTGAAAGGATCTTTTACAACTCACAGCTGCAGTTACTATGACCATCTATTTAACTTGCTCTTACATCTCCAGCAGGTTCCATCATCTAAATCTTCCTACTATTGCCTGCATCCCTTCTATTCCTTCCCCTCTCCAAGCCACCATGGGCCACTTCTGGGCTAGGACTGGAACAACGGGCTTGTGAATACACCCTGTGTCATCATTACACTTAAAGACAGTGAATGAGGTTTACAGAGAGTTGCACAGATAATCCAGACCAACAATTTCTAAATAGCTTGCTGTCATCATAGGTTTTGGAATGATTTACAGGTTTTGTTTTGATTTTTCTTACTTTTTTTAATAAAGCACTTATTTTGTGCAACACCAGCAGTCTGCATTGGCTATCACATGTCAGTCTTTACCTTCGGGCAGCCTGCTACCAACTGAACTATTAGTCTAATTACAGTAGCTGGCAGAAGAAACATGTTAAGTAAACTACAGTGATGTTGGCGAGATGGTCCTGGAATTAAGCAAAGAGCAAGAGAAACCTGTCTACTTCAGTAATTTAGTGAGTTCCCTCTCATCAAATTTTCTCTTTGTCAGGAGAGTCTGAAACAACTCTTCATCTCTTCCAGTGGCACTTTGTGGCACCATCCACACATACCCAGCAGAGAGGTTATCAGTGCTTTGCTGTTTGGGTTGTTTATCTAGTCAATATCATAATTTTATCAGGCAAGCTCTCTACAGAAGCAAAATGGAAGTGATGCTTTCCTAGCCCAAAGCTGTTCTGGTAAATTATATAAAGTCTCCTGCACACAAGGGAACAGTGAAAGTCACAAATGCATTTCATAATGGCACCATTCATAGATATCACTCCTAGTTTCGAAGCTTATAGAATCAAATATATTATTCGATACACATCGTATACACATAAAACAATTATGGGTTTGTATTTTAGGACACGAAGCTAGCAGAATAGACCTTAATACGGAAATGACTGCTCTTAGTTTGCAGTGACAGAAGAAGAGAGCAGCTGCATATTAATGAAAATTAGCATCAAAATGGCAGCACAAGACTAGCTTTAGCAAACATTTGCAGGATCTCAGATGAGGCATTTAATTCTTGCTATGTTTTGGCCTTTTCTTATACATTCTCTTCTAAGGCTGATATTAAAGGCATATGTTATCTGGAAAACTAAAAGTGACATACATTAATACTCATAGTGACATAGTTAATTTGTTGGAAGCTTTTGTCCAATACTTGCAAAGACAAAAGTTCTGTCATGTTGAGTGAAGGTAGCTAGGTTGTAAGTGGTGTGATTCTTAGGCAATTAGTCACAGGCAAAGTGAGAGCTACAATCTGTTCAGAAGAAATGTCATGGTGGGACATTTGAAGAAAACAGCCCTATGCAACAGGAGCAGGGCTGCTAATAATTGCAAACTGTTTGTGTTATTTCTGTAATGGTCAGTCTTTTCACATTTTGTTTTCCCGTAGGGGAGGATATTAATGAGCATAATTACAGTTTTTTATTAATTTCTTTCATAAATCCAAATTGTCATTCTCTACATGTGCCACATTTTCCTTTGTATGCAGTTCTTTCCCTAACAACATAACACAGTAGCAACAAAAGTGGTTTCAGCTTCCCTTCTAAACGCGGCTGCAAATACTACACCACTTACAAGATCATACCCTAGCTCCCTCTGTTAATTTTTTTTCCTTTCTTGTACATGACAGTTATTCGGACATCAGTAGATCTGACATCATTCAGACCTGGCATTAGCTCTTAGAAAAGAGAAAGGGAGAAAATAAAAGTTCTCTTTAGGAGTGTAATATACTATACTGCTGGTTCCTTAGTTTTCATTGTGTCATATCTCCCTCCCATGTACACTGTAACAGAGAAAAATATATGAATAAGAGTCCATGAAAGCAACAATATAAGCCCAGATATTTGAAAGTTGCCCTCATTTGCAGCTATTTTGTGAATAACTGAATGTATTTTTCATATTCATGTTTACACAGTGTCTAGGTGAATAGGTGCAATTTGCCTGCCTCAAGAGCCTTTCAGCCATATAATTATTTGTTCATGAACATGCAGGTTTGCAGCATCACACATCTGCAACAATCAGATCACCATTCCACAGCCACACCTTCACTCAGCTTAGCATCAGTGATTCTTCTTTAAAATTCACTTTTGCTTCATAAAAAGTAATATTTTCAGCACTTCTATAATGCCATCAGATCTTATCTCAATTCCTGTTCAAAGACCTATTGAGAAGCAGAATACACAGAGAACAGGGAAAAACAGTAGCAGCTACAGCACACAATTAAAACCAATAATCCAGAATAATTCTGTGTAAAGTCTGGGGGATTGCTGGAGGGGTGGGGGTTTCTATGATGTAGAGCGTATTTTACCTCCTCTTGCTTACACCTCCTTAATATCTAGCAAATAATAACATTAAGTTTTTAAAATTTTTCAGGGGAAAACTGCTGCACTTTTAAAAAAAAAAAGTTATTAGATGAAAAATATGGAATTAAGAGCCTAATTCTTTGTGTTAGCTTTCAGAAATCTTGGAAAGCAGTTGTAGTATGACTGCATTAGCAGAATAACAGCAGCTGCAACAACAAATATGTGAACACCCTTCGTCTTCTGCAGCATCCAGGACAAGAACATTCTGAAACAAAACTTCAAATATGCCAGTCCCTGAAATGGCAATATACACTATGAAATGCAGGTTTCGGCCTTTTAGATAATTTCAAGTGTTTTCATTTATGAAAACTAGAAATTATTAATTCACAATGTAAAGAATTTGGCCAACACTTGCACAAAGAGTTTCCTTACGTAACATTTATGCATTAGCCTTTTGGCAGGCAGGTAGAGAGCTTGCTTAGCACTCCTTCAGAAACCCTGCATCAGTTGTGACCTTGTAAGCCAATTGATTATAGTGGTACTTTAAGTACAGTCTTAGGAGATATATCTATATAGATTTTTAATTTTTTTTTTTTGTGAGTGGGAGCAAAAAACTGTAAATTGACCAGAAAAGAGAATACTAGTTCCCCCCTCTCTAAGCCTCTGAACTGTAGATTAAGTCCATCTATAGATCATCAGATGTCTTGAACCATGACCATGAGAAAAATGCATACACTTGTACAACTGTAAGGTTTTTTGGTAAAATGGAAAACAAGAAGGTGGGAAAAATGCCCAAAGCAACAAATCCAGGCTTCTGCTACTGTGAAACCATTTGCAAAAACCTTGCTGCCTCCCTCCTCTTCAAAGGGCTACATATTGTCTCCCCTCCTTCACACATTAAAAAATGTGAAATTAGCATGAAAATAATTATACTAGTCCAACCCAAATATATTATATTTACAATATACAACATTAAAACAAATGTTTTACAAGTAATTTGGGAAATGGAAGGGTTTTGAAGCATTTGGCTTCAAAATAAGCCTTCCACAAGTTTTTCCAGAAAGCTACCGTACTGTGCTTCCCAAGTCTATTTACCGTATAGCACACAGATACCTGATCTCTTGCATGTCCAGGTAAAAGTGAAAGCAAGATTTGTAATGGCTGTGCATTGTTCGCACATACATAGAACAGAAGACAGTTCCATCTTTCATTTCCATAACAGGAAATCACACTGGGTAAACACTTGAATATCTACTTCTCCTCAAAAGAATTGTGGCGACAAAAGATAGCTGAAAATCAGGGTAGACATGACTGAACTCATTCAATCTGGAAAATGTACTTTGCATCATCAGTAAAATTCTGCAGGAATGGAGAGTCCATAAGTCAGTCATAAACATCACAACTCAGAGATGACAAGCAGTGCTCCAAAACTGTTTTTATAAACTTGTTCTTAAAGCTTTCAGACATTTTTGTAAGAAAGTAAGGTCAAGTTGCAGCAGGTAAGCAGTCTAATAATCTAAACACAATCCACATCAAAACAAAAACTTTCACTCCTTCTAACCTTAGTCTATACTTGTTAGTATAGTTGGGGTGATATTCCAACACTTCAAATGCTACAACATGCAGTAGATGATGCAGCTTTGAGATGATAAAAGAACTCTTAGAAATACAGTACAAAGAAGAATAGACTTCCCAATTTTACATGGTGAGGCTAAAAATTCATTGAGGTAGAGTGAAGCCACCATTAGTTATGAAAGAAAAGCATTGAGTGCTTTTTTAATATATGCAGACCTCAAAGATATAACTGCCTCTTAAGCCCTTCACCTTTTAGGGCTATATTTTAAATATTAAGTTGCTAACCATCCATAGCACTTACAAAGGCAGCTTGAAACCAAGTAAGGGTAGAAAAGTCAAAATGGAAATCTTGAAAGCAAGCAACCAGCAAGGCTTCCTATTTACTTTTCCTTCCAACTGGATTTTTTTTTAAGGGAAATAAATTCTAGTGGTTGGGATTTCTTTCCCATAACACTTATTATATATTTTTGTGTGACCTTTTATGTCTTGTTTGTTTACTTTTGTACTTATGGGAAAAGCCAATAAAAACCCTCATATAATAAGCAAGCAAGAAACCACTGAAAATCCACTTACTGTCCATTTCAATATGTAATCATCATCATTGTCTTCATCAGGCTGTAACCTCTTACACTTCATTGACAAGAGGGTTTAGTGATTCCAGAAAAGACGATCTGGATTAAAATGCCTTCTAGTCTTTGCTCTTTCAGGATCTAAAGACATAGTCCACAATAACTGACATTCCAGCCCCATTTTAGGCAAGATTGTGACAGCACATGAGATTTCTTCTAACGTGTTGTCTTAGGCAGAATCTCAGAGAACTTGCCCAGCTATGGAAAAACTGTATATATTGATTTCAACCTTCCAATTTCTTCTATGGCATAGTTTGCATCACAGTTTACTTTTCTAGGTTCGTTGCAAACACATAAGCAAGGTTTGTGAATGGATCTTTTTCCTCTTTTCCCTCAGTCATAGCTTTAAATCATTCAGTGCATGAACTTGAGAACTTAGCAAGCAGGTTTTTCTAATGCGTTAATCACGACTTAGTCAACTGATCAATGTATCTCTCTGCAGACTTAAGTCTTTCACTAATTCTACAAAAACAAATATGATCGGACTGGAAAGCATCCATGCTTGGTAACATCTTTTTTCTTGTGACTTCAGGCTGTAACAGCTGTTTCAAATGTCAGCAGATAGGTCAGAATTAAAAAGGATAGACAATGTGGACAGGGGAATTGCAGATCTAACCTATCTGTGCCTAATGCCAAGAAATCTGCAGATGGATAGCTGATTATCAATTCTTTTATCTAAATTTATTAAAACTTTTAATCAGTCCAAATGTGCAGCTGCCACAGTGCCAAATGAGATGAGTCCGATAAAGATCTCTTTTTCGCTCTACAGGGATACTGGAAAAAATGCCACATAACAATTGACATCCCAGGAAAAGCAGGTTTTAGCAAAATATTAGGATAATCAGTGTTTTTTAAAAAGTATCTTCAAAATCAATCCTGCTAGGTTTTATAGAGAACACCCATCTAGTATATTTCCCTCAAAGATATAGTTTATCAATAAAAAAACAGGCTTCTCATTCCATTGCACATAGGTGAAAGTCTCTTGCGAGCCGATTACATCATATCTCTGACTGCCAAGTTATTCTCTGAATGCATTTCATGACCTAAAACATTCCTTAATTCTTATCAACAGTAATCACTAAAACTAGAGAAATACTTTGTATGATCTCACTTTTGCTGATTTGGTATGATAGTTTACTGCAGTGATTCTGCTAAGTTTGCCACTGGTAATACTGGTTTAAGACATGACACAATCAAGTCCTCCCCAAAGCAATCACTAGGGGTGATTGCACTCCCCTATCACTATGGGCTGAATTTACAGTACCAGAGCCCTGGTTACTCTGCTTGTTTGTTCAAATGCAGGTTGAGACCACAAATCAGAATTCTTCTATATGTAGCACCAAAAATGGAACAAGATAAATTGTTCTTGCAACAGCAAAGTCTATGAAAAAGTCTCAAAAATTGGATTTTGCAATAGATCCCTTCCACAAAAATTGTGTGTTGTTGTCTTTCCACATATTCTTGTACATCGGATTATAATTACTGGAATTAACCAGTTGAATTTAAGGGAGGATGACAATACCTTTAGGCCTAAATTGTGACCTACCTTTTCTTAAATATAATTTCTCGTACCTGTTAGCAAAGTCCATGTAGTTCTTTATATGTGTTTTTTCCAAAACAAATGCTTCAATGATGTTTTTTCTAAAAAAAGAAAATAAATAATGCCAGCATCCATACAATAAAAAACCAATCTGCATGCACGATGGAGGGGAACAAATGGTACATATTTTTTTGTTCTTTCAAGCTTCTAAAAGGTAATGTTTGCATCAGCAACAGTAAATCAAATGAGTTCGGAAATTATGAAAAATATCTCAGCAATGTTCTTATAAACTGGAAACATATATTTAGCTCAAAAGTTTATCGACTCAGCCTTTAAAAAATTTCCCTTAATCTTTTCTATATATATATATTGCTTTTTTTCCTTTTGAACTTTAAGGCCTTTAATGCTTTTTCCTTTCAGATTCTCTTCTTTTTCCCCAGCCTAACAGCTCAGTAATTCACAGGCTTCTGCCTTATGACCACAGTCTTGCACTGCACTGGCTTGTATCACCAGTATCAGCAGCTGCTGTTAAATCACCTGTCAAATTTGCAAAATTCTCACTCAATTTACCCTGAATGTCAGACTTGCACTTTTTTGTCCATGTTTCTGTTCATGTTGTTTACACAAGGGTTCTGCTGGGACCAATGGATGACTAGCTTGAGCTTCATGCACAGATGATGCTTTAATACCAACTGCCTCTCCACTACGAAATGGAGAACAGAGCAAAATTCAAATGTAGGCTGATGTTTTATGTACTAGGTTGCATGAACCATTGATTCATGTATAAAGTAGACAGCTTTGCATCTGGAATATCTAACTGGAAAGCCAACAGTCCAACCTATTGTGCAGATATCTTACAAATTCATTAATACTGTGCAATATAGTTCTCTGTTTTGGAAACAATTTTACCACTTTGCATATGTGGAACATAAATTGGTTTGCATGTGCAATATGCCAATTTCTATGAAAACTCATTCATCAGTGTAGATCAGATAATGAGAATAATATCTTGCGAATTGTGCTTACAAAATTTCAGCCCAAAGTGATGGTCTTTAATGCAACATCTACTCCAGACCAATATGTCTAAAGAGTCAATGAGATCTTATGAAAACTATTCTCATCAGTTATGGCAGTTAAATGAGGTCTCTTACAAATTTGGAACAGACCTTGTCCTGGTTTCAGCTGGGATAGAGTTAATAGTCTTCCTAGTAGCTGGTACAGTGCTGTGTTTTGAGTTCAGTACCAGAAGAATGTTGATAACACACTGATGTTTTCAGTTGTTGTTCAGTAGTGTTTAGTCTAAAGTCAAGGATTTTTCAGCTTCTCACGCCCAGCCAGCAAGAAGGCTGGAGGGGCACAAGAAGTTGGGAGGGGACACAGCTGGGGCAGCTGACCCAACCTGGCCAAAGGGGTATTCCATACCATGGGACGTCCCATCTAGTATAGGAACTGGGAAGTGGGGGCAGGGAATCACCGCTCCGGGACTAGCGGGGTGTTGGTCGGCGGGTGGTGAGCAATTGCACTGTGCATCGTTTGTACATTCCAATTCTTTTATTATTGCTGTTGTCATTTTATTAGTGTTATCATTATTAGTTTCTTCTTTTCTGTTCTAGTAAACCGTTCTTATCTCAGCCCATGAGTTTTACTTCTTTTCCCGATTTTCTCCCCCATCCCACTGGGGCGGGGGGGGGGGTGGGGGTGGGGGTGTGAGTGAGCAGCTGTGTGGTACTTATTTGCTGGCTGGGGTTAAACCACCACAGACCTGTACAATAATAGAGGAATAGGGACATAAGGGATGCTTTGGGTCAGAGGATTTTTTGTCCAGATGATGAGAAGAACTGCATAATCACTCCTATATCACAAAACCAAGAATGTTCTTCTTGGATGCCATGGCACTAACGGGGGACTGGAACCCCTTCAGCGTTTCCTCAGTTCTTTCTCCCCCTCCCTGCAAATGTGACTGGATTGAAATCCAGATCTGCCAGACCAAATAAATTCAAAGAAATTCAAGGTAAAAAGCCCCAGGTTTGGTCTACAATTACTACTATGAGTTCCAAATATAAATCTTACAGAGAAGTTCACAGCAAAATTGATTAGCTACAATTTCACTTTAGTAAATCCCTATCACCAAGAGCTCTATAGGTCCTTAGCATCAAGTAATTTGTTTTAAGAATGCCCACTCCAGCTGCACAGTCTAGGATGCTGCATTATTTTATACACAGTTAAACATACACACACTCATGCACACAAACCATGATGCTTTAATATTGCAAAAGAATCTTTACTGCCTCCCCAGTGCAGTTTGTTGTGCAAGAAAGACAGTTTTCAGCCACTGACAGTGATTTTCACCTCCTGTTAAGGTACACTTTTAGCATTTTTAACATGTGCCATGTTGATGCTAAAACCTTTGTAATAAAATGTGATAGTAGGTAGTATACAGCAGCTCCATTTGTGAATCCATATGTCAAGGACACACCTCTGCCTACTGTGTGAAATATTAAATTGTTTACCTGTATGAAGAAAAAACATTTGTTGTTTTAAATAACTACATTTTTGTCTGGTTTTATATTAATGGATCAGCTTGCCTGTTTTCCTCTCTGTTTTACTTCAAGCACTCCTGTCCACATACATGACAGCAAGGGTTAACCCTTCTACATTTGACAGCAAGAATTAACCCTTCTATATTTGAATACCTCTGACCTTTTAACCAAGTTTAAGACAAAATTTCAAACTGCCCTAATAGCCATAGTAGCAATACCTACAGTATTTATTTCCCGACTTTTCAGACTGAAGTATTGACCGTGATGTTGTAAACCACTGTTTCAAAAACAACAGCGCACAGGTATGGTGCAGTTTGGAACATCAGCCTCCTTCTGTACCACGTGTTGAAGAAAGTGGTTTGATTTTTTTTTTTTTCCTCAGTGCTCCAGAGGTGGTGAGCCACTTCAGCGCTCAGTGACTGAGGGATGTCCTTGCTCATTTTAAGGGACATACTCTCTGAACTCTGAGCTTCTTGACAGAAATGTGTCAAGCCTACTTTCTGTAAGGTTTTCTTTTTTTGGTTTTGTTGTTGCGAGTTGGTGGGCAGTGAGGGTTTCTTATGGGTGAAGTACAAAGTCTGGGTTCTGCTGCTGTACCTACACCTAAATAGTATGAAGCCTGAATAAACACTTCTAAGGCTAAGAAAAGACAGCTTTTTTACTCATAGACTTTCTTAGCATGCATACATGATACAATCAGAATGATTAAAATACTAATACTTCACATACCTGTATGTCTGCAGCATCATGGAAAAAGAAAAGAAACCATTGTTCTAACAGGTTTAGACCTTAATTCACACAACCTAGTTTATACTACCAAGCTTGTGTGCCAGTCTTTGTAGAACTTATGCTGTCACCTGAGAATATTAAGAAAATGTGGAAGTAGGTGTGCTGTGGGAGTATAGCAGAAAAAATCTGAAGGCTTTTAAAGAGAAGGAGGCTTTGTAGAGAGATTTTAAGAAGCAAAGGATATGTGGGTTATCTAGCACATGTGAAGAGACAGCTGTTCCAAGAATAGAAGTTAAATAAAAAAAGCAGACACCAAAACAGCATGGAACAAGACAAAGGAATCTCCTAGAAAGCAATCTGCACAGAAGCCCAGGGCTGCGGGGCAAGGAAACAAAGACTAAAGAACAATTTTCTATTTTTGATGGAAAGCTTTTGATCACAGACTTAAAAACTACATACATTTTTATGACAGAAGATGTTTGCGTCACATGTTTATCTTCACTCTTCAGGGAAGGAATATCGCACAGTGGCAGAGCAGAAAATGCTGCTCACTATTGTGTCCACTGACAATTGTAAAATACAAGAACTCCATTTTGAAAAAACATTAACGCTGCCTTTAACTTAAAAAATAAAAACCCTCTCCCAATCCTTTCCTCTATGTTCATGAGTTTCAAACATAGAAGGTATCATAAGTCACTTTTTCACTTCCTTTTTGAGCAGTATGCAGACACAGTACTGACTATATTCTTGCATGATTCTATATAGACATGTATTTCATGTAGTGCCAGAATGATTTGTCTGACTGAGAAAATATCAATACCACTAACAATCTTCACGTATGAATATACAGATATTTTTCTATAAAGAATTTTCATGGATATTATAAAGAAGTTAGTACGTATTTGATATTGAATATCAGGTACAGCATGATAATTTGCTTTCACAATCCAAAGATCAGGCACATTTATTTGCAAATTCACACAGAAATATGCCTACCATTTTGGAACACCTTTTTTTTTTTTTTTCTTTTTAAATTAAGCTCTCAGATGATAATTTAAATGGCTTATAAAGACAAAATAACAGGTGTTTCAAGCAGTAACTGAGCAAAACATTTTCTGTGAGATAACAAATGCTGTAAAGTGAATTTGGAATTAGTCTATCACAGTTTTAGAAACTTCTGTCCTGCATCAGTACTGAAAAAAACAAAAGCCAGAAGTGGATTAATGGTCTATAAATATATTTCTCAGGTGTCTGAAGGTAGAATAAAAACCAGTCATTAATGGATCATTAAAAAACCAGAAGTTCTTTGATGGTAGCAACCGCCTGAAACAATTTTCCTTGAGATTACACTTCTTCCTCACTGAATACATCAATTACTTTATCTAGACAGCAAATTTGGCTTAATTACCAGCTCTCATCTCAAGCACTGATTTTCCTCTGTTTAGAACAGGGGAAAACTTACTCCCTTGTTACCCAAGAAGCAACCTAGTGGACTTGTTGACACAGATTTAATGCACTGAAACATAAAATTTTACTCCTTGATTAGCCAAACAGAACATTTAAAACCTTTTGGAATGAGATCCAAAATATTAAAATAGTATCTTAATTGCAGAAAACTGCAAAGATTAAATTATTCACATAATTGCAATTCATAGATATTTTAACAAGTGAAAACTGCTGACAAATTTTGTTAATTTAATCACACAAATAGAATTTGGCAATCCAGAGAAATGGGCTCTCCTTTTATTTAAGCTATTCAATTTTGAAATTAGGTGAAAATCAAATCTACTCAAGTACAAGGAGTACAGGGAATTTACCTAAGCAAGGATTATCAAAATACTGCAATAGTATTTCAGTAAACAGAAAAGACATATGTTTGAGTAAGACTCAAAGTATCTTTCTGACAAGGCAATTCAGCAGGTCTTTTAATTTAGCAAATAAGTTATGTTTATCCTGGGAAGGGAAGGATTAAGAGTTACTCTAGGGTGATTAGAATCCCCCCAAATAAAATTCCAATTAAAATCAACAAATATAGAACTGTACGTTTACATTACGTATGATCTTTTATAACTTATTTTTTTCTTGCCTCAGAGCATGACTTTTGTCAGGCTCGTGTGACATGTAGGTCTACTTCCTTTAAAAAGGAAGTAGAAAGCAAGAAAAAATGCACAAGAAGTTTTTAAACAAATCTCTTTATTGATGCAAAGCTGGTTTGGGGTTTGGGTTTTTTTTTCAGTTTTCTCTGCTTTAATCTGCCAAAAGATTACTCTCTCACAACAGGAAAATTAATAACTTGGTTCCTTTTTTACCTAGATGGCTTAAAAATTTTATGGTTGCTTTTTTGTTTGGGTTTTGTTTTGTTTTGTTTTGTTTTGTTTTCCAGAAGGATGGCCTAATAATACAGTATTAATCACATCCCCCAAACTCCAGCCCCTTTGAGGCAGGTATTCCAATATCTTTTGGTAAGAGTGCTGTCCAACTGAAATCTTTACCTCTTATCATGCATGCAGCCCCAGATGCCCTCTCCACTTCCAGCTTAATAGATAACAGATGTCAAGCTCTTCTCTACAAGTGTGACTCTCAAGACAGTGAGTGTGCTTCTCTTCCAGACCCAGTGAAGGGATTTCATGGATCATTTGAGAACACTATAAATAACGACTCACACATGCTGACTTGCTTCTTATTGAATATATTCAAAAGGCCTACGAACAGTAGCCTTTTCAATCCAATGCATTTACATAAATCATACTTTGAGATTCATTACGGTCTTACAAACATCTGAACAAGAGAACATAAACTAATCAGCGTTCAAGGAGATTTAGAGCATGCTAATAATAAAGAACATGCCTAATACATACTTGGAGAACATGCTTTTACTGGAGGCAATAGGGGTTGACAAGGGTACCAACTCTTCTTTTATACTAAAAGGATTTGCCAGTTACTTTCATCTCCTGGCAAAATGATTTTAACTTCAGAAGCAACTAACAACATTTCATTACAGTTTCAACCTATCTGCCTTACTGATTGACTGAAGTGACCACGCTAAGCCTAACATTAAAAACTCACTCTCGTCTAATCTCAGCATTGCATGTGATGTTACTTGGCCTACATTACCCACACATGGGTATTTCAATCACTCACAGAGAGGGAAAGACATTAATTAAGTCTGTGCACTTTTGAGAGAGAAAGAGTGGTCATATATTACACTGAACCACATTAACTGCCAGTGGGTCTAAAATCAAATTTAAAATAATATTAATTTAAAATAAAAAATGCATTTAAATCCTGCATGTGTGTTAAAAAATGGCTTGCTGGGCACAGGCTTTTGATGGTGGATGTAGGAATTAAAATGCTAATCTGGCACACATAATGTGGCCATATTCTTAGCCTGGAAGTGTTTGAACGTTGCACTTTCCAGCAATCACAGATTACTGACTGGGAGAGAACTGTCCACAACTTGCTTTCCTTTGCAAGGCTGCATTTTTTTCTCAGGGATTGCAATTGGACAATCATGGCCAAGGAGGCCGAAACTCAGAAGACAAGACAGTTAATCTATTCTTCTAGTATGATAATACAAGTGATATAAAACAATATAAACAGATATAAAGATGTCCATGAGTCAAGAGAATTTCTTATTAAAAATACATTTCTGAAAAATCTGGCACTTTCCTACAGAAGTCTGTGGAATGAAGTATTTGTTTTTATTACCTGTCCATACTATACTTGTTGCTATAATAATACATACTGTATTGCCGAACAGTTCCTGTAATTTTAAAACAAAGCACCATCTCTTCAGTGTAAAGAGACTATAATATCTGTCCTAGACTAAAATGGGACTGTCTCAATAAGCATATCTCATAAGCAACCAAAGATTTACACAGTCCTGATACTGGTTATCTCATATTCCCAGTGGGATGCGTGTCACAGCTGGAGTATCAGCCTGGAATTTAGGCTCCATGGCTTTTTTTCATGAGGTCCTCACGTGTTTGGGGTCTAAGGTGAGAAATAGGCCCTAATACAAATAAGTAAAAAGAAGGTTAAGGAATACACATTTTTAATGAAAATAAAATTATTTAAATATTTGTTTTATTTTGCTGCAAAGAAGGATTACACTGAGCATATTACAAGTACATATTTAAATGAAAATGAGACCAATTTTGAAATATAATAAAAATGATTCTCTGTATATGTGTATACAGATAATTAAATCCTGTATCAGCAGTTCCAGAGTCTGAAATAATAAAAGGAGCACAATGAACAGAATGCTTTACCTCATTTTTCTAACTAGATGATTTTATGGAATTCACATTAATTCCCATGAACTTTTTGCTGTGGAGTCAGCTATCATTTTGTCAAAATCACATCTATCATATTCTTTCTTTCCCACAATCAAAAAACCTGCTCTAAGTTCAGACAGCCTTCAGACATCTCTGGGGGAGACATATTTTTATTCATTCTAATTTGCTGGATACACACTCCACAGTTATGCTAGCAAACAGCCCTATTGCCTACAAAATTAAAACAACTGAGATATATGCTCTTCCTTCACTTTACACATTGCTGAAGATCTACTGAATGCTGTATGTGAAATTTGCTCTCCCCCTGAACCGTGCAGTTGAAAGATAATGTCAATAGTGACAGAGAGCAAAGAGTGAGGGGGGCAAAGTGGTCAGCACATAAACCCTTTCTTGACAAACTCTTCCAAAATTTCCTTTTGTATGGTGTTTGACTGACTGAAGTATTTAGCAGTGACAAACGAGTCCTTTGGCCGTTTAAACAATTTGGTAACGAACATAAAAGTTAATCCTTTCTTGGAGTGTTGTCCATAAGCAACATACAAATGCTTACAGCAGGTAGCAGGTCTGCCACACAGCAGGAATTTCACAGTGCCGTTTTGTTAAAGGACAGAAGAGCCCCCCTAAAGATTAAGGGTTCAGACGGCAGAGCCCTCTGGAAGGAAGGGACACGCGCAGTGCAACCGCTGCAGTGCAGAGCAGCCAGTGCTGCCCAACACCAGCCCTCTGCCAACGCCAGGCAGCCGAGCGTCGCTATTCCACTGAAGTGTGCAAGTGAGAATTTCACCGTAAGTGTTTTCAACTGAGAGAAACAGCACTCCCCAACATGTCCATTTTGACAGGGGAGAGTCTTAACGGACATCTCTTAAATAATCATTCCATTTTCGTTTCCTTTTTGGTTTTGATACCCACAGCTTGCCGCTCATAACTCTTCAGAGCCACCCCTTATTTTCCAAGCATGATGTTGGTACTGTAAGAATGGTGTTTTAAGCATTTTGGACTGCTAAATCATTGGAATTCTGGAGACACTAACACAATTACTTCACTACTGGCAGCTTCTTATTGATATGCTTATTGGTGCACTGTGGTTAAAAATTACTGTATAGCTGAAACATATTTACAACACCCCTCTCCCTAATCTTAGTATAATTTAATTGTTTTGAAAGCATTGAACGACTATAGTGGAGTCACCTTTTGCTGGATAATTATGTCTTTCCTTGTGCCTGGTTTTTTCACAGATTTTTAGTTTCTGATTAAAACTTGAATAAAATGATGTGCTTAGGAAAAGTGTACACTGAGCAACATCAGATGCATCACAGATAGGTATTTTTTTTTAAATGTAGGTATTATTTACTTGAAATGTCCAGAAAACACTCAGAAAACATCTCTATAAAATAAGAGGAAACGGCAAGTTACATTTGCCCAATAGATATTAAAAGCTGTAAATTCAAGTATGTAAATGCGCAGGAGTATGAAGTAGATGAAAAAAGTCATGTCCTAGAGAAGAGAAATAAAAATAGACTTTCTAACACTTTGAATTGCAGTTGTGATGGATATACTTGACTCCCAGCCATTCTTTGGTTCAGGCTGACTAAGAAGCAAGAGGCTTCATGCACTGTGGTGAACCTGTGAGCTGGAAAGCTCCTGAGTCACATACAAGGCAGTGAAGGTGCCTCAGAAAAATATTTTGAAAGGTGATTTTGAAGCCCAAAAACATAAGATAACAAAAGTACAGAACGAGATACCGGAGCTGAAATGATGACACCTGTCTTGTCTATACTATTGACTGGCAGCCAGCTACATCACTCTATAAATATTACCATCAGGATGAGCCCAATTTGAGCTCTCCCTCACTTGTAGCTGGACTGCATGCCAGGAGATCTCCCCTTGAGCAGGGACGCCTCTCAAGGTTTGAGATCCCTTACCTGAGACTAAGAGATCCTTCCTTGCCCAAGGCAGAGAGATCCCTTACCTGCGACAGATCCTCAGTGAGTGACTGATAGCATGATGAATTAACACTAATGAAACATTGCTAATCCATGTAGCTACTCAGTATTAATTATTATAAACTTTGCATAGATAATTCCATTAGACATAAACCATTGTCCAAGTCTGAGACTAAGATTGGACCTAGCTACACCTAGGTTCCATAAAGAGTTTAGAAAGCAAGGAGGTCCACTCTGAATCTTGTGACTCAATGGGAGGGTCTTCCTTACCCTTTGCATCTCTGGTCTCTGTGTGAATCATTCTAACTCAATTTTCCTTCGTACATTTCTTCCATGCAGTAATTCATAAGGTGAACCTTGCCATCAAACTTATTGAACCTTGGTAAACCACTGTTAAACTTTGTTAAATTCCATCAAATTTATTGAACTCTGTCAAATTATTTTTTTACCTCAATAAAACATTGCTGCTTCTCTCTCCTGAGTGATGTGCCACTCATCCACAACAAACTGGCGTAGTCTGCAGGATGGCAAGTAATATCATCAATTATTTATGGAGGCATGGAATAAACCAGAGTTCCAACTTCTCAGAAGAATGGGCTCTCATGATAATTGGTATGATTGGGAAGCTGTGGAAAAACAGCTAAAGGTGGCCAGGGGGCATACGAAGGATGGAAAAGGGAAAGGGATTATTTGCAAAAGGCTAAGTACCTGTTTAGAAGCTGCTTATCAAGATAGGAAGAATAACAATAAAAGGGAACAGAACCTAACAGAAGAAATAGAAGGCAGAAAGGAAGCTGAATTAATACTCTATTTGATAACTGAGCAGCTGCAGAAACAGGTATAGGAAGAAAAGGAGGAAAACCAAAAGTGGAAGAAAAGGTCGAGGTGATGTTTATGCAGGCCCCTCCTCCCCCTGACATTGTACAGATTAGGAAATTAATAGTATTCCCTGAAGAATGAGATGGGAACATATGGGGTGACCCTGACAATAGTGAACCAGGGGAATATGATTCTTTGTTTCCCTCAGATCCCCCTGCATATGAAGCCAGACCCATCTTTAAAACAGAACAGTCTGAAGGACCTTAGGGTGGTCGTCCATGATACACTGTGGGAATCACTCCCTGGGATCCATTACAAGTGGCAAATTTACAAGAAATATACGGCAGAAAGCCGGGTGAAGCTGAAACAGAGTATTTGTGTCGAGTCTGCATAAGTGGCAGTGACTGAATAAGGCTGAGTGAAGATGAAACAAACAGCTTTTGGGGTCCGGGAGTTCTCTTAACATTAGGACCTGACCCAGCAAATGGATCCCATTCTATCACCAGCAGGGTAGCTTATTGGACTGGGACAATAGATGCCACAGAGTGAGGTGAACCCTCCACAATCCCCACAAGATCTCTTAATGAGCTCTCTACAGCCACCACGAAAGCTGCCTGCACACAAGCCGTGCAGAAACATGAAGCCTATGATATCCCAATATCTGCTACGACTGATTGTGCGATGCTAAAACCACTACTTAGAGAAGCCCCAGCAGTTCTTAAGCGCTACTTAATTGCAAACTGAGATGAAATTAAAAGAGACACAGAACACAATGAGGGATTAGGTGATAATGATCCCTGCAACCAGCTCCCTACCTGGAAAGAATTAATACACGACATTGTAAACCATGCCTGTGAAATGGGGTAGGATGATCAGTTAGACGAAAGATCGGACCCAAGACCCCGAGCAGATCATCAAGTGCAACCAGTAAAACAAACACCCCCACAGGGAACAGGAAATAGACCAAGGGAAAATACGCCTAAAGACCCATGAGCAGAGTCTCGGGAGTGGAGAAATGAACTGTGGAGAAAAGCATTGGCACTAGGCATTCCCAGAGCTGTGATTCAGGGACACCCTACTGTCATTATCCTGAGTCTAATTCAAGCGTTTCAGAAATGCGATGATGGTGAAAGAAGAGACCATACTCCAAATATCCAGTGCCATCGCCAGCTCTAAGAAAGACTGATAACCCTTACCTCCCCCTTAGGGATCGATTGCAAAGCATGAGGCCAAAAAATGATTGATACCAGGAAGGCAACTGGGCCTGCCTGTCCAGCAAGTGGAATCCTATCAATGGATAAATAAAAACAGCCCATATATTTTGATTCCAGGTGGTCCTCAACAACTGGTAAAATTCCTAATAGATAGAGGAGCACAAATTTCAATATTAACACAACAGGATGCCAAGATGCTGGGTGTACGACCTTGACAGCAAAGAGTTAAAATTACGGGAATGAACAGAGCAAGTGCTACATGCCAAACTGCGAAAGTTAATTTACGGCTCCTGGGTGAGAAGCGCATGTCATCTACTCACTTTTCAGTTAAAGATCACAATGAAAATATTTGAGGTTTCGCTGTTTTGAACGGCCGAACCTGGCACCTGCTGGACAGCAGTGTGTGGTCCTTTGGTTCAAATGTCGACCCTAACCCTGATAGAAATCAGGAGGCTACAGCACGTGTACTCCATGCAGCCCCTGTACTCCCTGATTCAAAGATTACTAAGGTACCGCAATACCAGATTTCTGCTGTGGCACAAAACGGAATTTCTGAGGTAATAGCAGACTTGGAAAAATGGCACATTATTTCTGGAACCCGCTCCTCATACAATTCACCAGTCTGGCCAGTCCAAAAACCGGATGGGAGATGGTGTCTAACAATTGATTATCAGCACTTAAATGCCAACGCATCCCCACTAATGGCTGCAGTACCCAATATTGCAACTTTAACAGCCACGCTACAAGCAGCCGCACATCCACGGATGGCAGTGCTAGGTGTGAAAGATACGTCCTTTACGGTCCCCTTACAGGAATATGATAAAGAGAAGTTTGCTTTTACTTGGGAGGGGATACAATACACCTTTAACAGACTCCCACAGGGATATAAACATTCACCCATGATTGCTCATGCTGCACTTCCTGAACTTTTACAGACGGTCTCACTCCCTCAAGATGTGAAACTGTACCAATATATAGATGATATTCTAATCAGATGAACTTCACCTGAAAAGGTGGGGAAGCAGCAGCAGCAGTGTGGCAAGCACTATGTAAAGTAGAAGTGAAGATCCCACCCGAGAAATATCAGACACCAAGTAGAGAAGTAAAGTTTTTAGGTACTTGGTGGATAGTGGGCAGTGCAGTGATTCCTCCAGATACCTTAAGAAAAATCAAACAGCTGCAAATGCCCCAATCTAAGAAAGAGTTACAACAGTTAATGGGAACTTTAAGATATTGGAGAAAGCAGGTATCTGGATTTTCTATCATTGCTCGTCCATTATATTCACTTTTATGGAAGGGCAAACCCTGGGGGTGGAAATTAGACCACCATGAGGCGATAAAAATTCTGATTGAAGAATTAAAAACATACCAGTTATTGGGACCAGTACACCCTCGTGACCCTATTATAGTCGAATAGGGATTTGCTGAACATGGCACTTACTGTAACCTGTTCCAAACTGGCCCTGACAGACTGAAGACACCTTTATTATACAGCTTGGCTGCATTTAAAGACACAGAACAGAGATACTCCTCATGGAAAAGGGACTTTTGTCTTTAATCCAAGCAGCGAAACAAGTTGAGAGAATACACCAGGGACAGCCTGCACAAACCACAAGACCATTTAATTTGCTACAAGCAATCCTAAAGGGGACTGCTTCCCCACAAGTAGTTGCACAAAAACCTACAGTCAGAAAATGGTATGCCTACTTGACAGGAATTGCAGAGGAAATCAAATTAACCAAAGGACATAGTAAAGCTTCCAGTTACAGATGCCTATAAATGCAGATCCATTAGTGTTACAACAGCCTCTTAAACCCTCACCAATTTTAAATGTATGACTGAGTTTCCAAATACCTTTCCTGGAATTCAGGAACGAGGAATTGAGAAGTGGGCTGTTCTACACGTTCTCAATTAGATCAATATTGAAATTAAAAATCCCACAACTCATATGAACCTCATATTAAGAAACATATATACTCACTCTGAAATAAACAGGAAATGGATTATGAGAAAACTTTTAAGCTAGTTGCAATAAAGTTTGCAGAGGAAGGATAGTCCTGTAATTTAAGCATTATGCTGGTTTTCCAGACAAGATAAAGACCATTACATGACTGGGGCACATGTAATAAATTTCAAACCCAGGCATTTATCATGCACTTTTGATCACCTCATCCCTTTCTCTGTTTTCTTATCTCTCTCACCCAGATCTGTGTACCATTCAAATCTCTTCAGATCTTCAAAGAGCAATGGTTTGTCAAAAAAATCCCCAAAGAACCGCAGCCAGAGATATCTACTTCCATTCTCTCAAATGTGGAATAACAAAATTTCTCCAGAAAAATACCCAGTTAAAATGCAGGATAGTCATGTAATAATGCATTTAAGATCCTTGCATCACTGCTGTGGTATAAACAGGAATTTTATACCACTTGAAAGGAACCAGTGGTCCACCTAGGCCAATATTCTGTCTCCAACAGTAGCTGACACTATCAGCTTGAAAGGAGAGCCAAACTAAAAAAAAACCCCACAAATCAAAACAAACAAAGCAACCCCTCCCCCCCCCAACAATCTCCCCCGCTCCCCCCAAAAAAGAAAAATCCCAAACCACCACAGTTTCAGTAAGGAGTATCCCTAGAGAAGATCATGATATTGTGCCTAGAAGCTGGCTTATGTCCAAAGCTGTACAAAAGGAGACACAGCTTTTGCTTTGAAACTAGCTAAACTCTTAGAGAAAGTTTTTATAACATCAAACCTGTACTACTCAAAGCTCTTTCAAACAAGTCTTATGTCTAGCAACACTATTACTTTTCCTCCCTGGTCCCCTGAGGTACAGCCAGTTCTATAAAGAAAAAGATTTGTCTGCATAAATACTCAAAAATGTTGTTCAAATGAAAAAAACCCCAACAACCCAAACTCAAGACTGTAGCTCTAAACTAGTCAGAGCAGGACAGACATTGTTTTACAGTCTTTAACACAGGGTTTCCATTCAGGACCACAAACAGAAAATAGAGCAAGTAATCCTATCTGACATCACTAGAAAGACAACAAAGGGCCATTAAACAGGGCAGCCTCCAGAAGTAGTGTGATTTTTTAACCTGTCTGACACCAATGAGAAATGAGGAGTTGGCAGAGCGCTATCATTTCAGGATACTAGGGAGGGATGGATAACTTGCAAGGAGCAAAGAGTGATGAGTGTTGTAAACAAACAGAAACAAGAATGACCCTGTCTGGAATGGGAAATTCTCTTTGTATGTCAAAACAGTAACCAAATACTAACCAATGATCAAAGAATTCTTCCCTACATTTACTGCTTATTCCCTTACATCTTATTTCAGTTATTGTTATGTTCCATTGCATCTTAATGTAAGAGTATTTTCATCAACTTAGTAAAAACCATTGGATTGTAAAGACTGAATAATAACAACAGAGTGTCACTGGATGTCCAACTCTTCTAATCCCAGAACGGATGAGTTCCGTGAGTACCTGGCTCTGTGTGCACGCCCTGATTTTACACTGAGGATGGTCCTTGTGAAATGGTGAAAATATTGACTATAGAATTACACCCTAATGGGGCCTGACCACTGAAATCACAATTCAGCTGCAGTTTGGACATCAAAGCAAGCAAACAACAAAAATCACAACTTTTCCTGATAGACTTAAATCCGATTGCTAAAACTATTTAGGAGAAGGAAGTTCTGGTATTACACATGCCAAGCGGGGTTGCCTGCTATTGTGGTGAGTCCATTCTCCTCTTACAGCCTCTTGGAATTCTTGAATTTGTCATTTCCATCTCAAAATACTCATTCTGTGAGTCTGTTCAGAGGCACGTGCTGAGAGCAGGCCTCACATACGCCAACAGCGCAGCCGAAAACGGTCACTTCCTTTCAGTGCCCCAGCTAGTATGAGAGGCTTCCACCTCCAAGTCCCTTTGGGGGCATCAGCACAGGTCCCTAGTCATGATACGTGTTTCCTGAATGAAAGTAACTACGTCAACTCAACGTTGTCTCACCTACACGGCTGTTAAATGTACTGCGCTACCTGCATAAGTTAGCAATGCAGACTGGTATTTTCTATAACCTTTTCACAACGGTGACTCTGTCTGACTGCGTGACTAGCCAGTGCTTAACCCACTGAATAATGATGATCATCTCAACCCGTCTTTAGCTTCTTGTGGAAAACATAGATAAGAAAATATTTATATGCGTACACACATATACAAAAATTTGTACAATTTCTGAGGTGTTTTACATTTTCAGACCATTTTTCTCACCCAAAACAAAAAGGAAAATAATTCATGAAGGTTTATAGTTTAAACATTCTGCATGAAATAACTTGGAAAACAAGTCAAGCCATATTTACCACTATCTATAATATTCTGATGGTACAAGCTGACCAGGCATTAGATTTTAACATTCATCATCTGGTCTTCAGCTCTTTTACCACAACCCTATGACAAGATTTAACGTGCATTAGACCTCACTATCTACAGCATCTTAGAAACCTGAAAAATAAATTTGCCTAAACAGCTTTCTTAGTTCAGTCTCAGTTTTGCCAGGCTTTCTGCATATGCAAGCCCTCTGAACAGGACTCATTTTAGTTTGGCTTTTTGTGAACCTTTTAAATCGCTCTGTCTTTTTAAGGTCTCAGATTATACATGTGCTCAAAATTGCATACAGCTGTCCAAACACAATCTTAAAAGCCCCTTGGAGCATTAAAATAATTTTCCCTGCACTCTATCCTCCTTTTTTATACTAACCATATTCTGTTTGCTTTTTTATCTTCACTTAAGTGTAATACTGAGTTTGATTCCTTGATTGTCTACTGTCACATGCAGATATTACTCCTCATCTGTGTTTGACAGGATGCGGCTGTTAGTGTATATCCTGGCTATTCTAAATCTACTGCTCCACTGTTTCACAATGATCTGCTTGAAGACACGCATTAAATTTGCCCACTACAGTTTCATAATCAAATGATTCTTCAAAATTAAATTTCATTCTTCTATATTAAATGCCTGACATACATAAATTCTTTTTAAATAAAAGGGAAGTCTTTCTTTGATGTTATAGGGCTGTCCATAACTACCTGGTTTGTTTTACTTGCACATTATGTGATGGTGCAAATCAAAGAGTTATTACTTTGGAGCACAACTAAACTAACATCTTCCTAGAGCAGGTAACTGATTCATTCACTCAAAAATTGAAAAAAAATACTTATTATTATTATTATTATTTAGCTAAAAAGGATTTTAGGCTATGTAAGTGACCTAAAATTTGGGCAAACATAGATGCAATGAGATGCAACTGATACAATGAAGGCTCAGAGAAAAAGTGTTATTTTTTTCCAAATGTATAACTAATTATGTAATTTTGCACTTAAAAAGGCAGAGAAGGAACATAGAAATGACTGGAGATCAGTTTTCAAAGCTGCTATGGGGTTTAATTTTGGTGACAATGACATTTGGAACATAAATAGGTCTATTTCACTTGAGGAATTAAAATTCTGGTACTGAAAAGGCTGTTGTGCAAGACACTAGTGATGCGCATTAGAAAAAATGCATTTTATGATACAAAACTTCATTCTAATTATTTAGTTTAAACGCAAGAGTTGAAAATATCATGAATGACAAATATTGACTCATGTCAGCCTGAAAAATGTACCCGTTTTTTCATGAAAGCAGAGTAAATCACAGAACCGTAGAAGTTATTTATTGAAAAGGTATATTATATTTAGTAAGCCATTCCTCTTGCATGGATACAATTAATTCCTTCTTCATAACTACAAATGTGGATAATTGCATTCTTATTTTGATTTTCTAAGAGACATAAATATGAAACCAGAAGAAGTCAAAACTAGTAACACACATAACATATAGAATAAAAGACAGTTTATGAAAAGATATAACTGTAATTTTCTATCTGGATACAGGTTTCTAGAGGTTTATGGAATACTGTAGTAGATTTTGATTTGTATCTTAAAAATAATTTTTCATATTTTCTCTACTTATTTTTTAAAAATGTCATTTGTAACTATACAGAGGTAATATTGTGTTACAGTCTGAAGAGATCTGTCTCTGACTGACAGATTGAGGACAAGAATAGGGCATGGCAGCAATAAGAGCTGCAGCAGAGAATGCAAAAGGGGGATAGGATGTAACATAGATGCATGAGAGCACAATGAACAAAAGCTCTGATAGAAATGTAGCCTTTTTGTGACACCTCTTCCCCAAATCACCTTTAAAAGTATGAGACAGCAGCAATGTTCACTGCCCTTTTGTTAAGTGTGATAGCTGAGACCAACGGATCCACAGCTATCATCGTTAATATCCTTCTCCAGAAAGGATTTTCAATAGTCCAGTGATAGCTAACGAAGTTACCATGGATGCGTAGGAGACCATAAGCAATACCACATGTCCAGATAAAAGGGAGAAGAGACACTGGAAGAGCAGGAAGATCTCAGCACCCTTTGCGTTCTCTCTGTACCCCAGACCCACTGCTGGTCAAAGAAGAGACTAAAATAGGATCCTGAATGAATGTTGCTCTTTTGTTGCAGGATTACTTCCTTCAGCTGCTGATAAATTATAGGAAACCACACTACCCCTTTTTAATCATTTGCTCTCTTTCAAAACTAATTACTAGGACCTGTTGACTCGCCCTTTGGGCTCCATACCATGTGTGGTATGTAGTCACATTAAGATGAATTAATTCCTTCTATTCAAATTACTTGATGGAGAATTACAAAGGACATCAGATTTTACTCTCTAGGACCTTCGCCCTCCAGTGCCTTGCTAGTTTAAGAGATGTCCTGCTGTCAATGCATGCTTTCACTAAAAAAAACCCTAACAAGGTCTGGTGTCCCTGGTGTACCAGTGAAATAAATATTAATTTTTAAACCAGCTACCTTAGGAAACAACACTGAATATAGTATTGAAAAATATAGTGTAAAATATGGTCCAGAATTCTGACCTCTATAGCCAAACATTTACTTCAACAAAAGAGGCAAAGTCTAGAATTTAGTTTTACAAGGTACATCTCTGACAAAGACTATTTTTTATGTGCAGATTCAACTTCAGAATGCACTGATTTATTTCTCTGTGGTTCTTAGGAGAAAAGCAGGAATATACAGGTTCTCTTTATGAAAAGTTAATTAAAGAGAAAAATAACATGGATTTTTTTTGTCAAGGAATCTCATTCTCACCTTAGGCAGAGATTATACAAGCGAGAGGCTTACAATATGTGAAACAGCAAACTGCAATTGGAAGTTAAATATCTTTTATTGTGCCCCAGTAATAACCCTTTGATGAAAGACTATGCTATATCTTATTCCTAGTACAGCTGCCTTGGGTTTGTTTGGTTTGTGGTTGTTTTTTCTTGTTTGTTTTTTTTTTTTTCCTCTCCAGGTGGTGGGTCATTAGAACTTCCCTGGATAACCTCTATACAAAAAAAATGTATTTTTATACTCTTTATTGATCTTTAATGCATAATCTTCTAAATGACTAGAGACCTCCCAAGAACTGCTGTTAGTTTTTGTTTGTTCTTTTTTCACCATACAAGTTTAAATATCAAGAGCTTTAATTAATATTAGAAGACTTTTCCTCCTGTGGTCTAAAATCTACATGGCTAAATTTCCCCTCAGACTCCTTAGTCCTGGTAGAATTACTTAAATAACTTATCCTTGGCAATATTTACATGGTCTGCCAGGAAACTTTCAGCATGAAAATTATAGAGACAGAAGAATAATCAATTAGTACTTGCTAGGAATGCTCTTTGCCCCTTGGCTAGGAGATCAAAGCTGAATCATTATTTGACCATATTCTAAATGCTATATTTACCAAATGCAAATGCACAGAGAGAATGTATTCAATTTGCCAAGTAATTTTTGTCCATTTTAGGAAAAAATCAATATCAATGTCATAACTACTCGTTACTGATGACATTTTGAATTGTGCTGTTCTTTGAATGAGCATTAATACTTTAGAATGTTAAAGCCAATATACATAGTTACATGAAATAAATTCCAAACAGAATGGAAAAGATATCGTATTAATGCATCTTGAGGAGAAAAACAAACCAAAAAAAGCTACAGGTCAATGGTAGGTATTTTTCTTTCATTTAGAGGACTCTAGAACAAGAATATTGGAGTAAGAAGTGTATCTGTTCTAATGTCAACATTCCTATTTCTGTATGTCTTTAGACAGAGGAGATCTGAAATGGATAAATTCATATTTGTATCTTTGTTTCATTTTCTTCATTCCTTTACGCTGACTGTGTATATAAATTATACATCTGAATGAATATTAATGGCAGCCTCCATGGATTTGAGCATACAAACACAGAATGATTTCTAAATTTAAGTGAAGAAGAGATATTCAGAAGGTGGGGTTTCTTAGCTGGGGAAATCACAGCCAAAACACTCCTCTGCAAAAGGAACAAAATAGAAATGTGACAGAAAGCGGAGTTAATTTCATGTATATGTTAACAAACAACGGTTTGTTGTTGTTCTTAGCCCACACAACTTAAGCCTGTTGAACATCTTTAATAAAACTTTGATCATTTCTGGTAATGACCTATAGAAAAGTCAATATTTGATGGGAGCTGGCATGGAGGCCTGTGTGAGATGCTGTGGTCTCGCTCTGTTAGGATAAAATGTAAACATGACATCTCAGTTACTACACCATGGAACAGAGTTTTATGTCAATGCAGTGAAAATTAAACACTGCATCGAAATTATAATTTTCAAGGAACTTGCATATTTTTCTATTTCTTTGATTTCTCTTGATATTTTTCTGAAATAGTTTTGTTTGCTGTATAGGATTACAGAAGAATACTTAAATGGCACACCCTGGCTTCTGGAATTACTTTGGTAAAACACGGAACAGCTTATGGTCTTGAAAACCCATACATGGGAAAATAAACGTGCTCATTAATAATACACTGATAATACTCAGAAACAACAGTAAACCGATTTAGGTAATGAGATATCAACCCTGTAAGACGTAATTAGGGCAGTGCTGATGAATACATTTGTAACAGCAAAAGCCCCAAATCTCGGACCTGAGTGGACTAAATAATTGTACATAGACAGGAAGACAGAAGCCAACATGTTTAGAGGTTTCTCATTTAATTGCAGTTTGTAAGGAAGCAACACTCATCTGAATGAAATTCACTTCCATTCCCCTGGGAGCATTTTGTTAAGATTAGTTTCACTTTCACTGAAGTAAATTCTTTATTTCCTGATGGGGAAAAAAAAAACCCCAAAACCAGAAGACTTAAACTCCCTTTGTCAGATGGATCATTTTCACGGTTATTTTTCTTGAAATATGCAATCAAAAGCAGTCGAGGAACACAAGAACATAGAATTCATTGTTAAAATAAGTTAAAGATACTCATACACAAGAAAATGAAAATCAATATCAACAATAACTAGGAAATAAGTGTACATAAAAATGACCAAGAACTGAAGGGAATGTCTTTAATATAGAATTGTTAAGACAAGAAGTGTTAAGACAATCATAGTTCCCATGGAACCACTCCAAGAGAAAAAAAGGAGGGGGGGAGGGAAGGAGAGGAATTCCAGGAGTCATTATCTATATATGTCACAGTAAAAAATTACTTTCTATTGTTGAACAACGTATTAAAGTAACCTCTTTTCTCCTGTAATCAACAAAATTATGCTGTGAAGAGTGACAGCAGCTGTAATAATTTCCATAGCATATGAGTAAGCAAAACTAATGCACAGATAACTTTTCAGTAAGACAATGAAGTTAATATGAGTTCTCAGGAAACAGCCACCTCCACTCGTATATGTCCACACTCAAAAGACACACACAAGATACAGAGAATTAAAACAAAGCTGTACATTCTGCCTACATGTTTCTCTCTCATTCTTCTGTGATCTTTTTTTTCCCCATAAAAATATATATATAAAGAAAATAATAAACAACTTCTTGGCCCTGAGCACTTTCCTCAAAGTACTTACCAAATACGAAAACTATTATAGCTTTCTACTTTTAACATTTTAAGCCACCAAATGGTAAACAGAAACAGTATGAGTAAGATTAAGAGCCTGAAAGTTCCTGCAGCTATTCAAAGATTACTCTTCTACAGAGTCTGTAAGAAAAACTGTTGCTTTTGCCTTAGCTGAGTTCCCTGTGCTTCTTATGTCAAGCTAAAGATAATGGATGAAAATGTTGCATAAGTATACGAGTAACTTGGGAGGGAAACAGATGCTTCAAATTGGCCTCTGTGAAGCACTGAGAGTGCAGATGGGGAATATGCTATTAAAACGTGGCCATTATATTACATTTACTATCTCTAGTCTGAAGGAAACAGAGGCCAGTTAAGGACTACCTTGTTTGGAGATTCACTTAGGGCAAACATTAGCAAACCCTGTGTTAATAAAACATGTTTAGAAAGCATCTTACAGCAGTGCGTACTGTGTAGCAAGCTGGAAATGGCCTATAGCAGCTGTGAAGAATGAGAGACACAGGGAAGCCAGAACCCGCTGTCTTGACTGGCACTTCTATTCTGAGCAGCGTGTTCTCCTCACAAAAGCTAGTGACAGGTAGAGAGTGCAGATATCTGAAATGAATTATGTATTTCAGGAATAAGGAAGAGGTGGGAATCATAAAGACAGAAGCTCAAATTTGGTTCTCATTCGTACCTCAGTATAAAGTAACCTGGTTACTAAAGCCACAGTAATAATGTAGGTTTGATTTAAACTAACAGACAGAAGAGTGTTTCAATGTCATTAATGTTCCTTGAAGTTAAAACACAGAACAAAACAAAACCTACAACTAGGTATTTAGCGGAGACACATCTAGTCCATCTCCAGATGTCTACACCTGAGCAATCCCTCCCCTAGGCTCTGGAAAGAGATAGAAGATTGACATGATCTCTTTTGGAGAACTGTATGGGAGTGAGATCAAATGGTCTCTAGAAGAGCTGATTTAATTCCATTGACTGTAGAAAGATATCTTTCCATAAAAGAAACTTGAATTGCCTAATGCTAGGTGAGATGAATTCAAGCCCAAGTACTTATTTGCGCATTTTTTGTTTTCCTCCTTCATTTGTTTTGGAAAAGTAGATAATTGAATTGCTACATAGATTGAAGAGAGCATTAATAATTTAAGTTTCAACTTCGATGGACCTTAGCTGATCAGCACATCAACCACTGTCATGACCAATGTTTGCCCTTCAGTCCTCCCACCTCCAACCATGAAATCCAATTCATACAGTTACTATTTAGGAATCTTATAAAAGTACAACTCTCTCTCCAGCCGTAAACTCTGTTCAGACACAAATAGCATTATCAACTTTTTTGATTTAAAGGCCTAGTAAACTCACTTTCAATGAAAATTCACTGAGTACTTGGTGCCATGCTGGGCAAAGAGCAGTTTAACAGAAATTAATTGCTTCACAGAACAAATATGGCCCATGTAATATACCATAGTCCAAAACCATCTAGAAAATGTGACAATGCTTTCCTATGTTGCTACTGAAACTCATGGATTTGCTGTTAATAAGAGTTAGGTTTGCTCTTAAATAGTGTTAGGTAATTAAAAGTTGAGAAAGAGTGGAATCTTACCCAGGAAGTTCTGGACTACTTTTTCAAAACTTTTTGCTTAGCATTCCTCAGAGCAATAAGAAAGATGGCAGATGCACACCTACGCTTTTTAAATCTTGACATATCTATTCTCCCTCTTTTATGTTCTAGTCTATAAAAACCTTTGAAAATTATTCAAAAGCAGCATTTCCAACAACCATAACTACATACCTAGAAATCTGAATTCTCAACCTTCTATTAACTTCCCTTTAAAATTGAAAAATCTAAAAATCTGAGGAAAACACAGTAAAAAAAATGAAATCCTGACTTCACTAAAATCAGGAAGAATTTCTACAGAAATAAGATTTTTTCTGAATGTGTTCAGCTTGTTTAATATAGATATTATGAAATTAACACATTGTTCTGATAAATAATTATCTTCAGACATAGGTGTTTGTATATAGAGCGTGACTTCTTGTATGTAAAATGTGAACTGTGCTTATGGGTTCTTCACCTCACTTACAGCTATTTCCTTAAAAAAAAAAAAAATCCTCTTTGTGTCCCTGATTATGTTGAAGATCTATATGTTGATAAAGGATTGAAAAATGCAAACAGCTCGTTGTAAAAGTATTCTATTTTTCAGCTTTGCTTAGCTTTCAAATACATATTCACATTTGAAAGGTAATAGTATATGGGCCAAGGTAATCTTGAAAAGTGAGTAACCTAAAAATCTTTATTGGGACTATAATGTGCAGATAAATTGAAACAGCTGCACAGCCTTAAGCAGTTGTTAACTTATTTCCAAGCAGGCTATTTGACTGTTACACACTGATTATTACATAAGCTATATATCAGATGCAATATAAAAAGAATACATCAATGTTAATGATAAGAGTTTTGATGAATCCTTAATTGCTTAATTCTGTGACACAAGAGGAGTGATTCTGAGCATGTCAACATGGGGAATTCAAATGCTAAAAATGGAGATGTGATAAAAGATGAGCAAAAGCTTTAAGAATGGTTAAGTTCAGACTTACATGCTGAAATTCCACACTTCAAATGTCTAAGACCCGAAATTCATTATATTATCAAATTCCACAGTACCTTTGCTCCACACTTGCTCATTCGGAAAACAGTTTAACAGACTTGTTTTTATTCAGTGCTCCTCAGACATTGCACCATATAGAATCCAACTTGCACTACCATTTCAAAACAACTAATAACATTTATCTTAAATAGAGATTTGTGAATTTTTCTTTTTATTATAGAAGATGAATCATTAGCCATCGAAGCACAATAATGATGACAACAATGAAAATAACATGTGGCAATTGATCTCAAAACTCTGAGAGTGTGATTCTGATCACCTATCAAAAGTAAATAAGAAAAATACCTTTGTTTTTCAATATAAAACACTACAAATAAGGAATGAGATTTTAGCTTCATCACACCTTACTTGAAATGGTCTTTGTCATCATCATGTAATAATTAAGATTCTGAATCAGTTTTTGGGATTAGGGAAAAAAGTTCCAAATAATAACCACATATAACAATCACAATTTCCCTGCAAAAGAATTTTCCTGTAAGGATATGGCTTGGATGTTAGTAGCTAATGCCAACAAAAAACAAACAAACAAACAACTCAAAACCAAAACCAAAACCAAAACAAAAACAAAACCCCAAACAACCAAACCAAATATATTGGTAAAACTATGAGGCCTAACTTCATGCACATAATCCTTAACATGCCAAAGTCCTACTTTCACTTCCTAATCCAAAACAGCACACATCAAAATTGAGATCAATGCAAAAATCTGAACACAAATCCAGATGCATATTTTCACATTGAAAGGCCAAAGCAAAGAACCACCTCGAATTAAAAACAAACAAACAAACAAACAACGAACAAAAAAACCTCACTGGCATTTTCAAAAACTGGATCAAAATGGACAACCAAAATTTGAATTAATGCATTTTATTTTTGTTGCAGAAGGATAATTCTTGTACTTATTCCTTAACTTGCCTAAATCGTCATAGATGGCTGAATGGAAGACAGGTGTTCTGATGTGTGAACAGGAATTTGAGAGCTGTGCAGAAACTATAGCACAGTCGATAAGTTGAGTGCACAGACTGTAAACTCGTTTTCATGAATATGACTTTTAATTTAGAGCTAGACACATGAGCAAAGTACTTGAAAACCCATATCAATGCTCAGCAGCTTGCAGACGACTACCAAGTGGCCTAATTTTTTATTAACATTATAGGAAGAAATTGATTTACAGTGGAAGACTACTTTGCTGTAGCAGTTAATACTACATTTACATGCCTCTATAATTTACTTCACTTACGGCTGTCTCTTATATTAATATTCATTATAAAAGTCCTCTTCTAATATTGCTTGATTTGACAGGAATGCATTAGCTATGACAAATGCTTTATAATGTGCTCAGACAATATTAATACAAGCAGAACCTCTGATAATTGCTGTTACTTAAATAAAAAGATTTTCTTTTTTATTTGAATTTACCCTTTCCTCTCTTCTTCCAGCCCTTCACCAATAAAAGTTTTGATAACTATACATCAGTCAGAATAATTCCTAAGCTCAGCTTGGCTTGCTAAACCACATGAAAAACTGAACCAATTCAGTCCTTTCAGAAATTTTAAGACAGAAAAATTGTTATAATGCTTTGGTTTGGGGAAGGATGTTTTAAGTAGAAGTCACTTTCCTTAGCTGTGATCTCTATTTTCTGTTACAGTAAACATATTCTTCCTCCTTAGGAGATGATTTGTTCATGAAAGTTCCTTATCCGTATGTAATCTGAGATCACAGTCAGAATTTTTACAAGCATAAAGTACAATAAACATGGCTACCAGGTTTACTACAGCTCTACACAGTTGTAATAAGACTCGCCTAGAGCAATAGGGTCTGAAATTTCAGAGGATACATAAGTAAGTTACTACCACAAATTACATTCAAATTTTGCAATATAAAGAGACAATAAAATTAGTCTGTATGGTAATAGTGCAAAAAGAACTATGGGCAAGGAGCTATTATAAAAAAAAAATATTTACAGAACCCTGATGTACACAGGGTAGAATCCACGACTCAGCATTTATCAACAATTATATCATAATCAGTTCAGCTTCATAAATATGTTAATTAAGTCACTCAGAACAAAACACTGAAAACCAAGTTGCTGTAAAATAGGTGCTACCAGTGTTTTTGCTATAATAGCTATGAGTCTATCTTTTCCTCAGGCAAAGAGTTGCCAAAAATTTAACACCAAGCACACTGTATCAACTGTCTCAATCTCTTGCATTTTCTAAGACATTAATATGATATATTTTAATAGTCTGTGAGATGCCAAAGTTCTCCAGATAATTTTTTTTCATGTTCATACATAAAAAACAGGCATAGTCTAGACTCTACTTTCAAGAAAGCCAGGCCCCAAGTCATCTTCGCAACAAATATTCAGGGAAAGCATTTCTCATTCCTGATATCAATGGCAAACAGGTATTTAATTTAAACAATAAATCTGTTTAACTACTTATAGTAAAATGTTTGAAATGCAGCAGTTATTACTATTGTAGGAGTAATATGTTTGCAGTGCATAGCAAAGGATGTTCATAGCCTTATGCAAACTTACACGTATGGACCAAATAGAAGGAAACAAGCATGTTTTGGTAGCATCATTTTAAAGCAGATAATTCACTTTGCTCTATTGTGCTACATCAGTTATTTTTGACTTGTATCAAAGTTGCTGGTGTCAGGATCTGTGAGGGCTGGTAAGTTCTCCTCCACAGGGAGGCATCAGTCCCTTCCTCTATGGAGACAGAAACCCCCATGGCTTGCTTGGCAGAGGGTACGGCACAAAACAAGTGCCCCAGATGCATTTTGGACTAGAACTTGTTGAGAAATATGCAAAACAGAGAAATATAAATACCAGACAGACTGGCAGTTACAGTAGTCTAGCCAAATCTTGAAGGTTTTGTTTTGTTTTGTTTTGTGGTTTTTTTTTTTGGTTTTTTTTTGTTGGTGGCTTCTGATGCTCTGGGCAACATAGCTACCAAATATGCAATGCTGCATCTAGCATGGACCTCTAACACATAGCTGGAGCTTCAGAAATTCCTCCCTCAATTCCACTGGGTTTTAGTCCCATTTTTCTATATGTAAATCTGTTTCAGGTTTCTGGGATTTTTTTCTCCTTTGATAATTCAAGTGCCAATCAATATAATAGTAACATGATTCATTTGAATGGAAATGGGATAACCCCTTCTTTAAGCCTGGAACTATTCTATTTATTCAACTCAGAACACGACATCAACCAGTGGTATATGGTAAATATAAATTTATAAAATAGGCACTGGGGAAAAATCTCTTTAAACCTCTCCCTGGTTGGTTGCATAATTCTACCAATGATAATCCAGATCTTGAGATGCAGTTAAACACATATTAACCATTCAGAAGCTCCAGGTGAAATAAATTTCAGTAATAAGTCTTTAAGGATTCTTCTTCAGGGTACATGATCTGTACCATTTACGGAACTTCACAGTCTATAAATAATGGTACTATCATACAGTGAGCTTCAGCACTTTTTTTAAAGCTGGAAACTATGTGTCTAACATCCATAAGGATGTCTGATCTGGAAAACAGACAAGTTTTTGCCATAATTAAGGTGGGAAAACAATAAAGGAAGCTGTACATGACTGTACTGCTAATAAAGTCCTGTGCTTCTCTATCAGAATCATTCATTTCTTTAGAGACCCAAAAAAGGAATCTTGTATAGATTGCACTGTTGCCTCAGTAGTTACTTCTTATGTGAAAATTTCCTTCTGAGTGAAAAAGAAAATAGGTTGCCAAAGCACAGCTCTTTTACAAGAGCACATTTTTTCATATATGAAAGAAGGATTTGGGGTATCAGTTTAATTGTTTTGACATCAGTCAACCATTTGGTACCAGGGAGATGCATCTTCTTTCTACATCTATTCTGTATACCATCAAACCAAATTCAGTTTCTGGAAGCATGGCCCATTGGGTGATGATCACACCTGAAGTTAAATTAAATTAAGAAATCTCTTAAACTGGCTGTGAAATGAGCAAATATTTAAGTCTCCTAAGGCTTCTTCTAGTCAATTTATGAACTTTATTGCCAATACTTCAGATATTATGCTTCAGTACTTCAGATATTCAGGTTAGATGGCAAAAAAAAAAAAAATCCATTAAAAAAACATAAATAATAACGAATTCTTCAAACCACGACTTGAAGCAATTAGCAATATATTAGGTTAACTATGAATACTGAAAATATATATATATGGTTTTGCTCAGTTCACATAATCAGAGATGTATTTTTTAAAAAGAAAACAACAACAAACTATTGAAAAACACATTGAAGGTACCACACAACCTCCTTACTTTGGTAAAACATCAAATCTTGTCTCTCAATTCAGACACTGCCCAGGTATGTAGTAATGGCCTTGAAAAAGATAAGCATGTTCTTCAAACTGGTACTAAAAGACTCAGTAGAGTGGGCTCAGCCACTGGAAAGCACTCCCTGCCAACCGAAAAGCAAGTGTGCACACAACAGCCATTGCTCAGAGCGTGATGACACACTACCAAAGGAAGACAAATGCACTCCCAGATATGCAAGGCTGGAAATGTCAGCAATATATATCATGAGTTCCATAATGACAGCCATCTTGATTAGACACAGTGTCCGCAGTATGTGAGGAGGAGAAAAACACGAAGTTTAAAGTAGCACAGCTCTGTGTGAATACAGAAAAGAGAGAAACTGTTTTTTCCAGCTTTCTGGTTTGGGTTTTGGGGTTGTTTGAGTTTGGTTTGGGGGTTTTCCTGTTTGTTTGTTTGTGGGTTGGGATTTTTTTTTGCATAAACAGCAGCTGGTAACAAACTGAATAAAAATAATACAGGCAGAGGTCCAAGGTAATACAAAATATAATGACCTGTTCTGGATGAACCGGACTAGTATCCACAACACTTGGATTTTTATTTTTTTTTTCCCCTCTGCATCATTGTTTTTCCCCTCAGTATTCTCAATTCAGGGGTTTACTTGTCCAGGAAAGTTTTGCATTTTTTTTAAATCTCTTTAAAGTACTAGAAATACTATTACCTGAAGGAAACAATGAGACAAATTTCCAGTCACAGATGGTTCTTCTAGACTATTACTGACTGACAAAAATGTGGCACAAAGTGCTACAGTGTTGACAACCACGCTGTTAATGCTATTCTGTAGGAGTGGGCTAATTCAAAATTCCATTAATTCTCTTCCTTTGTTTAAAGTTAGCTAGGAATTATTAAAAGCTTAAACCAAAATGACAGTAGGAGATAGTCATGAAGCAGGCTTCAGAGCTGTGATAAAGAACAACCAGAGACCTTGACTTGGAACTAGACAAACCATTGGATACTTAAAAGGCAGCCCAGTAACAACTCAGCATTTGTGAACAGCCATCACAGTGGAGAGCTTGAAGAATCCCCTGGTGTAGGAAAAACAGAACTCTAAATGAGAATCTCAAATTTTTGTGCAGTGAAACAAATGTGAAAAATTCTCAACAACAACAAAGTGACAATTAAAGGTTTAAATTTGCAGTAGCAGGCTAGGTAATTTTCCTTCAAATTTACCCAAACACACTAGTTGAGTACCATTACGTAGTCTGAATATTCAGACAGATTGTTATTTGCCTTTAAACAATTCAATGACCTTAAAAGGGTGCCCTGACTTTGACTCAAGAAGGCATTCAGGTATCTGCTAAAAATGTGAAAAGGAGATGCATCCCCTGTGCAAGCGGAGGTTGGCCACCCAAATCTGACAGGGCAGCAGTTTTTTCATTATGAACTTTACATCTGCTCCGTTAGTTTCCATGTTGTTCTTCTGTTCATCGCAGACATAATTCACCTTCTCCGCCTAGTAGTGAGGTTACCATGCTCGCTGTGGATACCTGCAGCAGGAGGTGCAGGACCCATGACACAACACATACCTCAGGCTGGCAAGCTACAGTGAGAAAACAGCAGGAGAAATGAAAGCCCTTTCAGTTCTCCTGTTCATCTTGGTAAATCAGTATCTGACCATCCAGGTAATGCGCACAAATTTATCTACATTTAAACAAAACCAGCTACCTGACTTGTGCTTCCAGAAAACAATTCCTGTAGATGAATTAGTATGTGTGGATTTTCATGAGGGACGTGTCAGTCATAAGCTTATTACCAAAAATGCAATTGTTATTGGGTTAAAAGTTCCCATATCTTAGCAGTTTGAAATAAAAGAGCTGATTCACATTATGAGATACTGCCATACATGCTATTGATTTTGTACAGAAGCCTTCCCCAAGTAGCATGCTCCCAGGGGCTGTGAGCACTGTCACTCCTGTGCACACACACAACAGAGGCGTCCCCACTAATGGTCTATTAAATTGTGCTGCTGAAGTTCACTTAAACTAGTCATAGACTGTGAGGGAGATAACTGCACTAACTCTTCTCCAAACCACTGTCCTCGTCCTGCATCTGGTGGTGTAACAAGGAACTAGCAACTAGGAAGCACCTGCAGGAAAAGCATTACAAGGTGTCCTGGTTTCAGCTGGGATAGAGTTAATTTTCTTTCTAGTGGCTGCTATAGGGTTGTGTTTTGGGTTCAGTATGAGAAGAATGTTGAGAACACACTGGTGTTTTCAGTTGGTACTAAGTCGTGTTTAGACTAAGTCCAGGATTTTTCAGCTTCTCATCCCCCGCCAGCAAGGAGGCTGGAGGGGCACAAGAAGCTGGGAGGGGACACAGCCAGGGCAGCTGACCCAAACTGGCCAACGGGGTATTCCATACCGTGTGACGTCATGTCTAGTATATAAACTGGGGGAAGTGGAGCTGGGAGGGATCGCTGCTCGGGAACTAACCGGGCATCGGTTGGCAAGTGGTGAGCAATTGCATTGTGCACCACTTGTTTTGTATATTCCAATCCTTTCATTTTTATTATTGTTATTATCTTCAGTATTATTTTCTTCCTTTCTCTCCTATTAAACTGTTCTTATCGCAACCCACAAGTTTCATTTTTTTTCTGATCCTGTTCCCCATCCTACTGGGTGGGGGTAGTGAGCGAGTGGTTGCCGGCTGGTGTTAAACCACCACGCAAGGTTGGTTGGCAAGACCTGCTATGTATTTCAAGCTCCCTCTGTATTGCCATCAATGGCTGCTGTTATTTCCTTATACTTGAAAGCAGAAAAAAAAGTATGCATCTTTCACTACTGGGAAATGTTGGTTTATTAAGAGCAACTACTGCAAGCAAATTCGACTAGATGGCTGAAGTGGGTAATCTGTTGATGCAACTTTCAGATGGATCTGCTAAGACGATGCTAGAAACTTGCAGCTATTAAACCAACAGAGCAGAAAATGAACCAGAAATAGTAAAAAGTAAAATGTAGCAAAGGAAGGGATTGAAACTGCATGGCAGCTGTCTCAGGACTCCCCTGATAAGGTGAATGAACTCAAGAGCTCATTCGAGTGCTCTAATGTAAGAAAATGGCTATTTGCAAGCAGAAATGAGATAACTTGAAAAGTGTGATAAAAAAGTCTGATTTTTTAAATTTGCATTCTCTAATACTTACCTGGAAACATGGGTTACTAAAAGTAATGCTAATACCTATGCTTTGATCAGTGCAGATCTACTACATTAAATAAGTAGATCTTCTGAATCTCCTAAAATGCTTATTATAGGGCTTAAAACTAATTAGAAGTGGAACAAGGAAGTGTAAACAGTACTAAATTCCCATTGAAAAGGTAGGAATAATGCTTGAAAGTATACAGTTTGGGAATTAAAACATGAATTTTAATTCTCACTTAATTCAAATTCTAGTAATGACAGAAAAAGAAAATACTAAAGCAGGCATAATAATAGAAAGAAATCAGTCTTCCAGAGAAATAAAACATCTTTAGTTATCTGGAGTCAATTTTGTGACGTAATTAAGGACACTAAGACAGGGTACAGGCAGCTTTGTACCATAAAGCCTTTGTCTATCCAGACAAATCTATGCCAGCAATTATAATTTTCTATGGTTTTATTTAATCAACCACTATTCACTTGTCCAGTCCTGTACGAAACACAGCAAGATAAAATATTATGACCTAGGTAGGACACACTTAAAGAACTTTGAAACACGCGTTGTTTGACCGAAGTCAAATGAATTGGTCTCATGTTTAAATTTAAGCACTATTAAACTTGCCACATAGAGGACTTCATTACAGAACACCTCAAATGTATAATACACAAGATCTGCAGTCTCCAGGCAGCAGACTTTATTTTCTAGGAGGAGTCAGGAAGACAAATTATATATTTGAAGCCAGAAAAAAATATCTATGTCCATAGTTCGACATACAACAGAATATTGCGCAGAGGACTTCCATTATTAATTTCTGAGTCAATCCTAATAGCTTTGGTCAAATGATTATGAGAATCCCAATGAGACTCTGTATATGTTATCATCCTTCTCAGCGTTAAAAAAGTTTTGTCTTGATTGTGGAATGAAGCTAACTTTTTTCCACTTGCAGTCTTTGGATATTGCCACACATCCCCACTACTAGGAGTTGGTTTACTATTAGATTGTTGTTTTCCTGCAAATTTTTATAGGCTGTAATCAAAATATTGCTTACAATCTCTTTGATAAATACTGAAGTTGAATGCATCTATCTAACTAGGTCTTTCACTATTAAACGTTCTTAAATAATTATGTTAGATCTTCCCTAAGATACCACTAAAGTGTTGATATTCTTTGGAAGAAAATAGATAATATAGTTCATTTACAACAGTAAAAGAAACAAAAATTTTACATTCCTCCATTATCATCAAAAAAAGGCTTCTTCACAAGGCTTTCTGTAAACATCACTACACCAGTGGTTTCTGTGTAGCTGATATTTAACCACGTACTCCCAAGTCATTTTCATCTTTACATGAAGTCCCCCAACTTTTCAATAAATTCTTTATTGTTCTTTCTTGAGAACAATATATTTTGTAGTATTAAAAGCATTTGAATCACTGAATCTCCAGCTCATCTTTATTACTTGCCCAGAATTCTAGGTTTTGTGTCATTTGTAAAGACTTTATAATTCCTTTCAGGTAACTGATGATGTAAGATTAGACTGGAGTTAAGACCCTATTCCAAAAGGATTTCACTGGAATTTCTACACCAACTTGTACCTCATGATTGCATTCCAAAGCCTATAATTAGCAGGCTTAAATCCACTTAATATATTCCATATTCATTCTACATCATTCCAGTATCTTGGATAATTTTTAACCTCTGCACATTCTAGAGCTGTGCAAACACAAAGCATCAGCACACTTATCCTTCATCAATCAAATATGTAATCTCATAAAAACAATTTTAGGTAGGAAAGTCCAACTTTCTATCAATTCATATTCATTGTCATTATATAATGAATCTCATTTACTTCAGTACTCCAGTGCTCTGTCAGCTGTTGCTGTATTTTTCCCAAGATTGGCATCAGGCTGATAGACCTATAAATACTTGATTCATCCTGTTTACCTTTTGTGAATACTGACACAACATTAACTTTCTTCTAGTCCCCTGGATTTTCTACAGTATCTACAACGTACAGAAAAACAACAGTTTATCCAGGAAGCTCTTTGTATCTGCTTCTTTAAAAACTTCCATTTGCAAATTTTCCTGATCTGTTATTTAATTTAGTACATGTGGTTAAATAAACTTAATTTTACCATTAGCATGGAAAGCATTTAAACATCAATATTATCATCAAGTTTACATAAGTAAGCTGGTTTTTTCCCTTCTCAAATCAAATCTATCAGACACAGTTCCTTGGTCCCTGTTACTCTTAAAAGCATATTTTTATTTCCCTTAATGAGCCTATATTTATAATTGTATCATTTTTTTCCAATAATAATATTCTGTAGTTCTTAATTTCTAATTTACATAAATTGTTCTAGCTCCTTTGATACTAACTCCACTACAGACATGCCATAAAACAAGAGTTTTAATACTGGGAGACTGCTATTTGATGTATGTCATGGTTTAACCCCAGCTGGTAACTAAGCACCATGCCACTGCTCACTCGCTCCTCCCCCACCCAGTGGGATGGGGAAGAAAATCGCGGGAAAAAGAGTAAAACTCGTGGGTTGAGATAAGAATAGTTTAGTAGAACAGAAAGGAAGAAACTAATAATGATAACAACAACAACAATGAAATTACAATAACAATAATAATAAAATAATTGAAATATACAAAACAAGTGGTGCACAATGTAGCTGCTCACCACTCGCCAAACGATGCCCGGTTAGTTCCTGAGCTCCCCCCAGCTCCACTGCCCCCAGTTTCTATACTAGACATGACGTCCCATGGTATGGAATACCCCTTTGGCCAGTTTGGGTCAGCTGCCCTGGCTGTGTCCCCTCCCAACTTCTTGTGCCCCTCCAGCCTTCTTGCTGGCTGGGTGTGAGAAGCTGAAAAATCCTGGACTTAGTCTAAACACTACTTAGCAACAGCTGAAAACATCAGTGTGTTGTCAACATTCTTCTCATACTGAACCCAAAACACAACCCTATAGCAGCCACTAGAAAGAAAATTAACTCTATCCCAACTGAAACCAGGACAATGTATCACAGTGGAGTACAGAATGCACAATGATGAAATGAGAAATACACAATAATTCTTCAAGATTGTTGAAACACTATATGGATTTTGAGAATAAGAGACTCTTAACACACATATTCTGAAGTTATAGGTGTGGCCTGCCTGAATTACCTATAAGCAAGACATTTATTCCATGGAAAACTACATTAAGTCTAAGAAGCACAAAGTTCAGGTGCATGAAGAACAACCGCATGTTCACTTTCCTCCTCAGACAGATACTGCTGTCACAGCTATGCTTTGCCTTGAGATAACTTGATGTTTGCTGGTGCTGAAGATAACTTACTAAGCTTAAGCTAAGCTTAGGTTTACTTACATGATTTACAATTGCAGTGTGAGCAAACCTTAAAACAACTAGATATTAGCTGAATTTTTTTATTTTGCCATACATTCAATAATTCAAAACACAATAAATTTCTGGGGTTTTTTAAATTTATTTTTTAGTGGTAAGGAAGGGGAACAATGGCAGGAACTGTGAAAGTATTTGGTCCTGTCTGATATTTTAGTTTGGTTTAGCTTTGTTTGACTGGGACCAAATATAAAATGAATATTTGCAAAGTCTAACTCCATTTATACAGTAAGTGGAAGGTATATTTTAGCAAAGCAATGACATAGTACAGAAGAATTTCACCTGTAAGACTTCTCCAGCTGAGGAAAGAAATCACTGGTCTGCTAATACTTTAAATACATTATTGAAAGATGTGGAATACCAAATGGAAGACAGAATAAATATCATTGTTGCAAAATAAAATTGTTCTTAACATTCTTACAGTAGTTGTGAATAGTACTCAGTTTTGACCTATTTCTGAAAATGCCTACTATATGTATATAGGATAGTCTGCTTCTAGAAATGATTTCTGCTGTGCTGAGTTCTGTTAACATGAATGGCCAATGAAATGGACTGGGTAAAGCAGATTCCCCTATTTTTATTAATAAAACTGTTCCAGTTCTGGTTGTCTTTAGATCACTCTGAATGGTGCTATAAGGGCATCGTATAGCAATGGCTCCAAACATTTAGCACAGAATATTTACTCATATTCTTATCTTCACTCTCCTCCCTTCTTGATTTAGGCATGGAAAGAATACGACATGAACAACAAAAGAAAATAATCTAAGCAAGCTCTAAAGCATCTTTGGAGATGAGGTGGCCTTTGCCTTAGAAATGTCCCACACAAAATAAAACCAGTATTCAAACAGGTAACAAGCAACTACTTCCTCTTTCTACGTTGTCCAGCCAATACAATGTCAGCTTGAAAAAACATGGATCACTTAAATGAAGACCTGCCTACTCTTCTGTTGCCCTCAAAACAGACCCTTCTCATTTGAAAAATTCCAGACTGGCAAAAACTGTGTCTGAGAGCACTGGATCAAGAAGTTTCTGCTCCATTCAAATTACCCCATAAGCTGACAAAATAAACAATTATGCAATAGTAACAGGCTTGTAAATCTAATGCTTTACAATAAAAACTTGAAAGAGGATCTAGGACTGCAATACCATATTTTTTTGAAATCCTAATGGCTAGAAGTGTGGAGCCTTGAGACCCATCCTACTAGCTAGTGTCAATGCCATTTGCAACATAACAACAAAACACACCATGAAGAATGAGTCATTAAGCAGATACATACTACAGTGCTTGATCTGTTCTTTAGAGCAATACTGATGAATATCTGATAAACAGAAGATTACTCCCAAGATTTCTAGTAGTTACAGCTATGGGCATGCAGCAACCAAGCTGACACTTCCCTGATGTGCTATGAAAGACCCTATTTAATATTTCAATAGAAAATGCTTTTCAGACCCATGAACAATGCCACTGTTAGTATTGGACTCTCACACTGATTCAATAGGCTGATACAGATGTTGTGACTGACAGCAGTTTCTATCTGCAGGATTATTCAAGCATAAAATTGTTGTCAAGGCAATCCCAATCAAAAGCAGCTGGGTCCACAGAAGACACATGGTGTTCATATGACGAAGCTCTCATCATACGTAGATGCAAGCAAAGAAGGATTTTATTGCACATTCATGATCAATTGAAGGCATGCATAAATTACTGTAATTTTTATATCGCCGTTTAGCTACACTCTGAAAGAAAGAAAAAGCCCTAGTTCTACATAGAGATCAAAAGAGAAGCTATTGTCTTCCAAATTACCATTGAGCTCTAATGCAAAATTGGTACAACAGTCTGTGGAATGCTGATAACATTTTGTGCTGCAGTTAGCTACAGATTGTCTGAAGTACAAAAAAGTCAAAGTGTAGGTGATTTAAAGTGAAAGATGTTGTAGCATGGTTAAATTTTACTGGTTTGGGCTGAATTTTCCAGGCATGTGATTAAGAGAACTGATAGCTGTGACTCAGTAATCTCTAATTTCCAAGCAAATTACAAGAGAATCAGAAAATAAGAACATCTCTTTCAGACTATAGATTCTTTCAAAAATTTTTCATTCAAATAAAATTTAAAAAGAAAATTTGAGCCTTCAGAATTGGGTCATTGGGAAGTGGGCCACGAAGTCCGATAGCTGGCTCTGAAACTCATCTGTGTTGTGCTAATCACCAAGCTATTACTCCTCATTTATTATTTCACACTTGCAGCTTTTGAATGCTCCACCCAAAATATCTCAAGTTAATAGGAAGTAAAAATACTTAGAAATTCAAGCTTCAAGGCCATTGTTCTTTTTTGATGTGTACTAAAACATTGACTTGTAAAGGAAATCAATTTATGTCCAGTATCTCACAAGCCTAAACTCAGAGTTAGCCTGTTAATTCTGCTGTGCCCTAAGCAATGCTGAAATGATCTGAAGAAATCACTTGCCAAAACAAAAGCACACTTTATGATATAATAAAGCATATGGGAACAAAACAACAGCTAAGTTATACAAACAGACTGCACTGAATTGCTTTCTTAGATTAAACATCCTTAATATAATAATTACACATACAATGGTATCCGCAGCCTAAGCTGTATCAGCAAATTGCACACTGGGATCATACAGTAAGTTGTTTCTGCATCCACCAGCAGATTTTGAATAGTATTAAATATTATTTTGAATTTTAAATACAGTTGACATTTGTACCATTATTAGAAATAGAATTTAGTTTAGTTACAAAAGATTACAAGAAAATCTGCTGTCTACAAAAATGCTAATAAATAGGCAGTGGCACTTTAAATATATGTCAATGTCATAAATAGAGCAGTATGTATTCCTAAGTTTTCCTTAAGAAAGGAAAAGTTCGGGTAGCTTGCCACTAAGAAGAAAGGATTAAAAAAATAACTCGAAGACTAAATGATAAAATAGGGTAGCTATACCAAGCAACACCAGAAATAATCCAATAATTCTTCATATTTGGAACCCCTCATAAGCCTTAAAGCCTAGCCATTACCAAAACATATGTTTATAATAAAAAAAAAGAAAATAAGCTCAAACGCCAAATGTAAGGGAGATAAAATGAAAGCAGAAATAAGATGATTTTCCTGTTCAAGTGGGAGTTCGTTTCCATTACAGGTTCTGGAGCTGAACCAGGAACTGCACAAATAAATCTACGTACAGAGCTAAGGTGCACATGGTTTTGACTATTTGAGTGATGAAGGAAAGCAAGCAAGGTGTGCTAATCCATGATATTGGAGGAAACAACTGTTAATTACCTTTCTTGAACAGAGAAAGGCAACTATTGCCAAACAAACATGTAGAAATATATTCATATAAATATATCCAAAGAATATTTCTTCATATTTTTAAATTAAACTGTTGTAGTACTAGTCAATTATATGTTGTCCTTCTATAAATATTCATAACAACCAAGATTTCATTTGACCACTACATTCAAAAACTTTTTTCTACAATTTAGAACAGAAGTTTTGAATCTTAAATAAAGCAGTACATACTAACAGCAGGGAATCCCTTGGCTCCTTACTAGAGACCTGAAAGAGACACAACATTCTAATAGGACACGTTCACTACGACACCTATGGCTGAATGTAATATGAGAAAGATGAAGTTAATATTTTAATACTAAACCTTACATATTCCAGCAATCTACCTTTATTAGGCAATATTTTTATTTCAATGTCTAAAAAATTAGATGAGAAAAAGGTTCATGCTTTTTTAAAACCAACCAACCAAACAAACAAAAATAAATCAAGAAACACTCTTCTTGTCAGTGAGAAATCTAAAAGCTATTCAAAAGGATATTAAAATTTTCACTTGACAAACAGAAACAGTGTCATTTACTACATGATCATTCAGAATTAAATAACACAACTCAGATTTTGAGCATTGAGCATCAAATTCCTACAGAGCAATTAATGATTCAGTTAAAAAGAATCAAAATCTGTAGAAGAAAAATTAGGCACATTGAAGGAAAGGGCAATTTGGTCACTGAGGCTGGAATTTGTCTCAGCTAACTTTAGGTATCAGCGTAGCAGTTTACATCTGACCTAGTCAGCACAGGTGTTTTTTTATACTTTGTCTCAGGTCTTCACCATTCCTCTGATTTATTATAGATATTTACTTTAGCATAAGATGAATTCTGCACTAGACTTCATTGACAGGATTTCCTCCCACACTAAGGAGAAGCCAGTGCAATTAGCGTCAATATGTATGTCTATAGCTGGTCAAAGAAATTCCACCTAGGGTCTCAATGAATATTATGTTTAATAACCTCTGCCCTTCTCTCCTTCATATATTCAATAAAACCAGAAGTACAGATGAACAGTCTAAGCAGTTCAATAGATTTTGTTCTGTTAAAACACTCCTTGCATTTGAAGCCGAGTTCTCCATCTCAGTAATGGCATAAGACATCCTGCACACTGTGCAACACGTTATCGCCACTCCCTACACATCTACAGACCAACTGCAGCTCCAGTATAAGCTGATGTTAAGGCAACAGATCTGCGTTAGCTTTTACTCTCGGTATCTGTAGACTGTTGAGTCATTCCACAGAAGCACAGTTCAAGGTTGCAAGGGTGCCAAAATGCACTATGGAATTATTAGAAAAGGCACAATACGCCAAGACAACACAGTATATAACAGGGCATGAAGTACACCTAACAAAGAATAAAACAGCTCTGAAAATAAAAACTCTGAATTTGTCACATATTTCAACAGAAAGACATAAAGAAACAATTTAAAATACAAGAGAGTTTGCACTTCAATCAGGTCCCATCAATGATCTTTATTTTAACTGCACGTAAAATACATTTTGTAACAGTAATGCATATTACATAAATTCAGTGTGATTTGCCTGATGGGAAACTCATGCAAACCTATTAAAGGCATGCATTAGTAGCGTTTAGAGATTTCGATAAGTCTTACTCATTTCCATTTTAGTTCTTTTCTTTGAGCTTACTCTTCTTTTTTTCTTACAGTTTCTTAGTTCTCATTTTTACAAAAAGACATAAAGGATAATAGAAGAAACACTGGATGAACTGCCAGGCTCAAAATGTCGTGCTCAGCAGCACAAAGTTGGAGGCTAGTCACTAGTGGAGTCCTCCAGGAATTGATATTGGTGCCAATATTGTTTAAAGTCATCACTGAGGACCCAGACAATGGGACAGAGTGCACCCTCTGCAAGTTTGCCAATGATAAGAAACTGGGAGGAATGCTTGGTACACCAGACGGGTGTGTTGCCATTCAGAGGGACCCGGACTGTCTGGAGAAATGGGACAACAGGACTCCCTTGAAGTTCAATAAAAGGAAATGCAAAGTCCCACAAATGGGCACCGATAACCCCACGCACCAGTCTGGGTGGGGGGCTGACCGTTTGGAAGCAGCTTTGTGGAGAAGGACCTGGGGTCCCGGTGGATAGCACTTTAAGCGTAAGCCAGTAGTGTGCCCTTGCAGCAAAGGTGGCCAATGCCATCCTGGGCTGCATTAGCAAGACTGTTGTCAGCGGGTCGAGGAGGGTGATCCTTCCCATCTACTCAGCACTGGTGAGACAACTGCAGTGCTGGGTCCAGTTCTGGGCTCCTCAGTACATGAGAGACATGGCCATACTGGAGCAAGTCCAGAAAAGGGCCACAAAGGTGATTAAGGGACTGGAGCATCTGTTGTACGGGGAGAGGCTGAGAGAGGCGGGACCAGTCAGCCTGGAGCAGAGAAGGCTCAGGGGGGTCCTATCAATGTGTATAAATACCCAATGCGGCCAGGGGCAGGCAGTAAAAAAGACAGAGCCAGAAACTGTTTTCAGTGGTGCCCAGTGACAGGACAAGACACAACAGGCACAAACTGAAATACAGGAAATTGGACTTAAATACAAGAAAAATCTTCTTTACTCTGAGGGTGGTCAAACAGTAGAACAGGTTGCCCAGCAAGGCTGTGAAGATACTCCAAACCCAACTGGAGAAGATACTGAGCAACCTGCTCTAGCTGACCCTTCTCTGACCTGTAGGGGTGATCTGGTTGATTTCCAGATGTCCCTTTTGAGGTCTCTTCACAGAATCTCAATATTTCTGTGATTCTGTGGTATTTGTGGCTGCCACCCTCCAGCATATTTCCCTGAATCTCTCAATTTCATGACATCTTCCTTTCTTCCTCCTTCAAAGTTTACCCTGACTTACCACATTGTTTCTGGTTTCTTTCTCCTTCTTGCCTTCCTTTTTTATGCCCAAGACCTTGCCAGACTGGCTGCTCTCTCCTACTCCACCTGCTCTCCGTTTCAGAATTATCCCAGCTGGGCTGCAATTGTTATTTCAGGAGCGAATTTCATCTGCTGACCAGAAATATCCTATCACTTCGTAGATAAAAAGAAAAAACAAAAGGACTGAAAAGGGGTAGCTCAATTAAAATTTTCCCACAGAGAAGAATTTTCATATGTGCCAGTGAAAGGAAAATAAGAGAATTTATGCTTTCCCCCATGCTGTTACCCACACGTACATTTAGTATCTGGAAAAACCTTTCCTCCTTTTCCTTCTAATCTATCCTTCAGTGTTCTCATTTCTTGTGATGCCTTTATCACTTGAACATGTTTATGCTACCGTTTTTTTAAAACACCTGCCTATTACATTAACAGCGTCTATCCCCCTAAGTTGCCTCTCATCTTATGTGTAGACTCTTTAGGACAGGTGCCAGTATTTTGTTCTCTGACAGCACAGGAGTCTCTTAGCTCTTAAGACTGTACTAATGATAGATGATATTGTCTGTGCCTTGGCCCAGGTACACACTCTTTCTGTTCATCACATTTTTCTCTGTTTTTAAGACCTGTTCTCTGCATTTAAGTACACAAGATGTAAGACATAGTGTATAACATTCAAAAGCAACATTAAAGACTTTGCCGTAGTGATGGCTCCCAATGACAGGTTTCCCCCTGCCTTGGAAAGGTCAGGTCCTTCTTCTCCATTGATAACAAATGATCAAACTCATGCTGAATTCTCTGCTGAATAATTAAATAAATAAAAATAGCCCAAATCTTCAAGACCTAATTTGTGATAATGTGGTCATGGAGAGTCCTTTTTAACTTCAAATAGCTTTGGAAAAGATCAACATTTAGACAGATGCAACAACTACAGGGATATCATTTTACAAGGTTATAAACTTGGACACTCGCTCTAGGTTCAAAAAACCTGAAGTGTGGGATAATGACTTTACTGGATGGGACATAGAGTTAGAATGATAGAACAGTCTATCTAAATATAGTCTGAAAGGTGTTCCTAAAGTATCTGTCCTTACAGCCAAAGTGAAGGTGTGAAGTATTTTTATGAGGAAAATATACCTTGACAGAAAGGAGGGTCAATTTGTAAAGCTATCGAGGACGTTTAACAACTTTATGTCAGGGAACATGTCTGCATGGTTGTTAATATGTGGTGAAAACATTAATTTTTATTGTCAACCCTTGAATTGGAGAATCAAGAAATACTGAAATCTGGCTTGTATACTACCATAAAATGGGCTTGTCTTTGGAATGGTCACACTTTCTGTTTTTCTGTCCTGAGTGACTACACGTATCACATAATAAATGGTAAATACAGACGAAAGAAGGACGTTAAGTAATAGAGCTGGTGATAGAGTTCCCAAATGTTGAGACTGGCATTGTCCATTATGTGACTGCCAACATAATTCTTCATATTTCATTGCCCCAATGATTTCTCAAGTTCAAGCCTTCTAATAATTCTAAAAGTTTGCTTAAAGGGGTTAAAAAAAGTAGTGACTTTCACAGAATGAGCAAAATGACTCCATATTTTATGTTTTCTCCTTAACACATAGTTTAACCACCAGGAATCATTTATGAAAGGTTTTAAGGAGTCCGTTTACATTGTGGGTTGCACAGTCTCCATTATTTATTGCAATAACACATGCTGACACCACGTCTAACAAAATAGTTCCAGAATAAGCAACATAATAAATTGCTGCTTTAGCTCTTGAATCAGTTTGTATACTGTGTGGTCATTTTCATAATCTTCATTGCATAGCACTGCAGATTTCCTGATGACATTTTGTTTGCTGGAGCTGCTAAGGGTACACAGAACCACTGAACTCAAGTCCTGACCAATGTGCTGTGACTAACATGTAATTCACCATTTAACCAGTGCTGTACATGATATATTGGAGGTGATATGAACATGACCCTATCCTCAGTGTATTTGGGATCAAGTATTAATCTTCAGCAGAGAGCTTTAAAATAGAAAAAGCTTTTGATCCGAATGATCACAAATGCACAAACTTAGTAACAGACCTTATTTCTAGTTAAGAAAGATTAATTAATAAATTCTGTTCATAAGGACGGCTGTTCCCTCAGAACTGCGTATTACTATCAGAATATTTTACTTTTACAGCCATCATTTACAAATGTGCAAACTTACACATTTAGTGTAGTATATTCTGATGTTATTCTGGCTTTCAGAAATCATTTTGCCCATAGAAGTTCTATCAAGCAAATATAAGACACAGAACAACTGGAAAGGAAAGAAAAGAAAATCTGATTTATGAAATTTTTAACTTGTCACGTTTAACAGAAAATTTCATCCTTTTGGCTACCCAAAATTTTCTTTTTTTTCGCCTTTTTTTTTTTCTCCCACTATGCATACATGCTTGATTCTACAAAGGATGATTTACACCAAGGATGCTATTCTACTGCCAGTCACATCAATGCTGACCTGTAATAAATGTATTTGCATTTGGATAGAACTGGCCGCCTTTCTTTGAATGCCACTGGTTGAATAGGGCTTTTGCCAGCAGTTGAATATGGCTCTCAGTCTTTTGTGAAGTTGTCATATTTTGGGCTGTTTGTCAATTAACATCAATATGTGTCTTTCAGAATGCCATTAAGGTCAGTACTTCTAACATAGAATACATACATGTATAAATATACATACATGTATGTATATACACATTCTGTGAAATTGATCCAGGAAGTCACAAACCATGTGTAAAGCTGAGGAAACTCCATGCTTTTGTGTGCAACTGGATTTCTGGTGTTTTCTTATGCCAATATAAAAACTGATTTGTACTACTGACCTTCGATACAAGACAGTTCATATAGCTCGTCAGGGATCTAATTCAAAGCCTGATGGAAAGACTCAGACTGGATTTAAGGCACCGGAAAATCCTTCAAACTTACACAGCATAAGATAAAAACTTTTGAATAATACATTTTAAAGCTTAAAAAGATCTCTTTTTTCTTCAGGTTTTTTTTTCAGTCACTAGATCATATTTTGTAAACAATAAGTCACTCCTTCCATACAATATCCCCCTTTCTGTTCTGAACATGCCAACAGGTAACAGCAGGAAAAACTTTTAAATGTTATTTGTATGTTTAGAAACACATATATTTTCATAAACAACTTTTGACATTGTTCCTGTTCTCCCATGCCTCATTTCTTTCATCATAGAAACAAAAGTACTCAGAATATTTGCCTTTTTTTTTTTTTTTTGGGGGGGGGGGAGGTAACAAACATGAAAATAACGTAAGGATTGTTTTTTAAAGCAATCATATTATAATTAGAATATAAATCTCCATAAAAACATATGTTGTCTATAATAAAGGGCTATAACAAAGATATATAGAAGGAGAGACATAGAGGTATCTGTCTATAACAAATATAGCAAGGATGTATCTTAAGGAAAGTACTAAACATGTCTGCAAAGTACTTTTTTGTTATACTATAATTGGTTAGTGCACATCCAGTTACAATTCTAAACTTACTGCCTTGGAAGTGTTCCAAATGAGTAGTTTTCAGCATCAGTAGAAAGGTCTCTGTTGTTTCACAGCCTTGGCTTTTTTGCCGTGGCTCTTTTGGGTTTGTTTGGGGAAGGGGGATTGATTATGACTAAATATGCAAACTATATCCCTTCATACACAAGAGCAGTCATGTCTTGTGAGATACTAGAGTATCCTTCAGTGAACTTTCAACCTTCCTTCGAAACTTCCAGTACAATAGCCATATATTTAAAATGCAAGCTTATTCAAATCCTGTTGACTTTACCAGATACTCACATAGAGTTTATTTGCAAAGGAGTACCTTTTACCAACACAATAATTTAAAGGATATGATTTCAGTCTGAAGGCTCATTTAAGCAGAATAATTGGCATCAATAGCACTTACCTGACTGTGTGGAATAGAGGTTATACAGCTATTTTCCAGCTCAAAACCATGCAATAGCCATTTTAAAAAAAATAATGCAATGTTTGAAATTTATGAAAACTAGCTTTTTACTAACAAAGCTTTTGTAAGAGGCTTCTAGACACAAGTAGCGTGATTTTCTACACTGTTTGTGGTTAAAAGAAATGTGCTGTATGTAATTATTTATAGAGAGGTACTACAAATAGACTAGGATCTTTAGATCAGTTGATATGTAATAGTTTAGCCACTATAAAAATTAATCAAGTCATGAGTATTGCATTCTGTCCTAAAAGAATGACAAGCCTCTTTTCACTAAGAGAATTCGGTGACATGACTATCATACTCTCACCAGCCTATTGAACAGACTAAAAGAAACCAGTATCACACAGAAAGATGGATCGAGCATGAATCAATGTGGCAAGCACATAACCAAACAGACATGGAATTAAACAAGAAAAAAAAAAACCCAAACCAAAAAAAACAAACGAAACCAACAAAGATTGTCGCTTAACCTGTTTTGTCAGAGCTGGTATTGATGGTATTGGTAGTGATGGAAGTGAAGGTAGTCTTTGCGCTGTCCTTGGTAGTAACAGATTTCTGCTTATTTTTCATGGCTTCCAGTGCTTTGAGCTTCTTGGCATGTTTAGTGCCTTTGTAGTGGGCCGCAGCCTGGCTCTACAAAGGAGAACAAAATGAACCATGCAATCAGGCTCATTTCTAAACTGGCATTCTCTGTATTAGTACAAATACAGACTACCTTTCAATAATGGGTACCATTCACATTATCCAAGTAGTGACCAAACAGAAAATTACATTTAGAATGATGCTTGGAAAACAATGGAAAAAATACTCAAGCAACCCCAATTTGATAAATACAGTACATTACTGTATAACAGTATATGACTTTCAGACCAAAATAAGATTGGTTTAGTCTACCATGCTACCATTAGTTTTTCTATCAAGACTTTTTTTGCTTTTGCATTAAAAATAAAAAAAATTCTCAGGCAACAGGGAGGAAGGCACTCTCCTCTCAGTAGCTTTGCACTTTTCCAGTTTCTATTTCAAACTAGAGATCTTGTCAAAGCTTCCTTCAAAGAACAGTTTAGTATTAACATTGGTATCAGGAACTTCTCAGCAAAGACTGTAAAAAATAAACCAAAACACCCCAAACCTAAACCAAAGCCCAAACAAAAGAAAGCAAAACATAAAACAACCTCTTCAAAGCCCATCACCAAAGATTTAACTGAATGTGAGGCAGACATGCAATTAGCTGACTTTCTTACCAAAAGAAAAAAAAAAAAAAAGGATTACTGTTGTCTACCTGCTACAAAAGGTAGTGTTTGAAATTCAAAGTCAGGAGCATCCTTTCAAAGGAGAAAGCTCACACAAATCTTGCCACAGTCCCAAATATATTTTGGCTACTTGATATCATTAAGCTAAAATAGATTTTTATATGCATTACTATTAAGACTTATGTATTACACTGGAAGTATCTTTATTATTCTAAGAGTAAATACCAACTTTTCTTCATTTAATTTATGTTGCAAATATATTTTAAGAATAATATTTGAAGTGCAAGATAGAACGTTATACAAACCCCACTGGAATTAGTATGAATATTCAGAGTTTATTTCTTCTCTAATTATTTAAACTCCTATAAAAGATAGTCTTCCAGTTAACAACCTGAAAAACTCCTTATATTTTTATTGCTGAATTTCAGATTTTACTGAGAGCAGCTCCTTTCTTACTTGAAAGAGAAATTATTAAGGGTCTAGAAAAATAGTCAACATTTAGCTACTACAGAATTGAACAAATAAAAAGCAACTATGCTGAGTCAGCCCAAGGACCCACAAAGGTCAGTATTTTGTTTCTGGCATGAAACAACAGCTGATACTTAGAACATAAAAGAAAGGTAAAGGCTTTCCATTGAGGAATCAGAAGAATTAAAAACCACCTATGTAATTTAGTGGCTACAAACTCAAAAGATCAAAGGGATAAAAAGACACAGTCATTTGACTCACTAAGCCACTCATGCAGGTAGAAGAATCCTGCATTATCTGGCACATCTTAGTCATTAGACGTTTATTTAATGTTATTTAATGTACTGAATTTTGGGGAGATGAATTATTATAAGCTACAAGTAAATGGAGAGAGGAAGTTCTACTGAATGTCACAATAAGAACATATACTAATTAATCTTAAGATACATGACTTTCAGCTTTCATGAAAAGTCGTGATTCCTTCCAGATGCCTGAGATGTGAGAAGCTCAAGGTGAGTAGGAAAGAAGTGAGAGACCTTGTCTAAACCAATAAATGCATATATATGTATGTGTATACATGCATAGATATACACACATGCATATGCTTTTGTTGTATATTGAGATGCATCATTCAGTTTGGTTGAAAAGCCAGTTTCTCTGTACCTAAAATAATGTAAATATTGTATTAGGTACCCTTATTGAAAGAACACTGGACAGTGAAGTTATTAATTAGAAACACCTTGAACAGAAACAGCACAATCATGCACCTTTTACATTTCCCAACACATAACATTGAGACATACTGTAAGCCAAATACAAACAGTCAAGAGATGTTAATTACTGTTAAACTGAAAGACCAGTGTCAAGTTATGATGATGCATTAAAAATTACATTTTACAGTACATCCTCATGTTGCTATCTTGTCAAATATTTTTACAGTTTCTAGTAAAATTTAATTATTAGTCAGCTCCAGATTCTGACTGGACTTTTCTCCCTAACTAATAGTGTCATTCTTCACATATATCAGAAGTGTAGTCAGAACATGGTCCTTAATACTGAATTATGAATGTTGATACTAGTTTGATACGTAGCTCAACCTTCTTCACAGAATTGTTGGTGGAGCACCGCAGGTTTATGTCTCCTGCATTCATAGGTCTCTTCCGTCCAAATTCTCACAGCTACAGCTCCACAAACCTCAACTCAAGCAGAGTGTTGGATGCATAAGGAATATACAATGCGGGCCTATGTAGAAATCGGTGACCTTTTCAGTGTTCTGAAATATATGAATGAAATTGCTCCAAAGTAGAAACACATTGCTCAAATTTACAAGTATGATGGCTGCTACACAGAGTTGTCCATTACTCACTTCCTGCAGAGCGCTGCCAGTTTACCCAGCCTCTACTTAAAGAAGATCTTTATGCCTTTTTTATTCCAAGTTTAAATCTCCATCCTCTGTGGGGACATGAAGCCATCAGAGCTTGTTTCATTATAACTGTAGCTGGCACGTTAATGGTATTTCTATGTGAGAGCAGACAGATTGCTCCTAAGCATTTACCCAGCTCCAAATCAGTTTATGTTGAACCTTTACAACTGAACTGGAAGCCTTAAAAAAGAAAAGTCTGTCATTATCTTTCCTTGCAAAATAAGATGTAGGAAACAGAAAAAGATATAAATATATTTTCCAGCACAGAAACTTTAAACATGGTACCTCACCGAATCATTTCTTGCAGCCATAAGAGAACTAAAATAACCCTCACTGCTTAAATGGCATTTACTTGTAGCCTACAAAACTGGTTACTTAAATGGTATTTACTTGTAGGTTAAATGCAAAAATAAGATAGATCATAAAATGTAATTATTCCCAACTTTCATGCAGAATTAAGAAATATTGAGAGAGAGCAGAAGAGTTAAAGACAAGTTAGTTCTACTTTTCGGTGCCAACCATGATGCTTAAGTGAGTGAAGAGACTATACCCCTTCAGAAAGGTGAGAAGGGGTCTCCTTCTGGAACACTTCAGAGTTCAACAGTTACAAAAACCAAGAAGATAATATATACATGTTTATATATTACCTTACCAAGTTGTGCTAGAAGTTGTGCTCAGACAAATTACAAGCAGAGGTTAAGGTGAAACCCTGCATCTACAGAAGCCAATGGGAATCGAGGGAGGATTTCCCTTTCCACGTTTTGTAAAAGGGTACTGACATTTATAAATGTTCATCTTGATGGACTCCAGTCCCCTTTGAGAAACAACTGTTTGATCCAAAATCAGGTGTTCTTTCAAATGAAACAGATTCAGGACAATCCTAAAGGAAAAATTCCCTATTACTACAGAACACTTCATGATCATAGTCAATCAGCTATCCTAAAAGCCCTCTAATATTAAATTCTGTTTCTTTTTAGGATTATAAAAAAACACATTAGAAGAATATGTTTAAAAAGAGCTTACTTTCTTCTTTCATCATGATTTCCAAGTTTGCTCCTCACACCATAGTTTCCATGTTTGATTACACAGAATTAACCCTAGCACTGTGATGACAGGTCATTGTCAGCTAACAAGTGACCCAGTCAGCGATGAAGCATGCGAAATATGTCAAACATTGCTGGTGCAACATTACATTGAATTTTAAGAAACTATATCCATTCATGGAAAAGATGTCTAACAAGAAAGTAAAAGGTAGATTATTACTTCGTATCTGAAGTTGAAAACTCTAGGATCCTTGACTAAATTTTGAGGACTCTGATCCTGTAAATGACATGTAGACAAACTTTGGTCTATGGGAATTACTTCAAGGAAATGGCAAGACGTCTGAATAGCAAATCACTTTTCAAGCTTATTTATAATGAAGACCTGCCTATTTGAGCAGTACAGGTCAGTTTAAGCATCTCTTTTGCACAACAAATAATTTCCTCTGGTTTCATTTATCGGTCTTGAATAATTAGGAACCTTTCTAATCCTTACATTTTGTAACCTTCCCAAATTGTTAGAATATAAAAAAATTATTTGTCTATATAAACATTTATTGTGTGCGTATATATGTTATAAACACAAAGACATACACATACCATAAAAGAATAAAAAATTCTATATGCAGGTGTAAGCAGTTAGAAAGAACAGCAATAGTGTCAAAACTCAGCTGTATTTTCTTTGCCTAAGTGCAATATTGTACCACAATTACTATAAGGACATCATACTACCAAGCAAATTGCAATGTGTAAAATACGATGAGAAAGATGAATTATTTTAAATAATCCAGACAGTATTGTCTTACAATTACAGTCATCATATCTACATGGAAGTCTTCAAAATAAGTTTGTCTGCCTGACTAATGTACCTGTGTGAATCATATGTTTTCTCACTTATGTTCTTTAGGCATTGGTCCAACAAAAACATTGTGCTTAATTTTGTGCATTGAGACAAAAAAGGGTCTCCTCCTATTCTCAGAAAGTTTTCAACTTAGCAGCACTGCATCTTCTACCCTTTTCATATCCCTCCTGCTCCATATCATGTTACCAGTCTTACAGACTGTTTTCCTGCCTCAGTCATTACTTCTAGGCAACACTTTCATAATAAAAGCCAGCTCAAAGAAAATAACTTTTTAAAAGAAGTGTAGAGACTATGTTCCACAGATTCTTCCTCACAAAAAAACCAATCCAACTATCCTGCATTATGTCTTTCTCATTTCACAATGCATTTTGTAAGATGTCCATCGTGGACAGTGCTCTGCTCCATGCTCTCATCTGGACAATTAGTAGCAAGGCTGCAGTTTGTCTGCACCATTAGAAAGCCCCAAACAAGGGCTGAGAGTGCTGAAAAGTCCTTTTTGCCCATCTGAGATTTCAGTAGATCATTCATGTCTTTGTTTTTACCAGCTACTGGATGATACCATTGCCTCTGCTGTTATTCCCAGTACAACAGTAGCCATTTTGGCCAATACGTCAGCAACCCATGTCAGGATCCTCCAGAGTAAAAAGCTCTAAAAACAAAAAATGAGTTTCCTGGTTCAAACTAATACTGTCAGTGAGCTGGACACACATGGAAAGCAATAATACACAACTGCATAAGCCAAGAGGGAAATTGTTTATGAGATGCCTATGCTACGCATCATCTTAATCTCTGAGTACAGAATATTTTCCTAAAGCTGGGCTGTCAATAAGTACTTCAAACATAATTTCACAGATGTTCTAAGCACAGAAGAAAGTGATAAAAATCAAAAGGCCTTTTTATTTTTGGAAAAAGCATCGTATTTTTTTCTAATGACTCCAAAGCCTGGCCAGTCAGTGATGACAGCACTGCTCAGGGAAGGTTGCAGTATGCAGCTGAGACATCTGTATACTACCAGGTATGTGCTATTTACATAACTTGAGCTGACCTCTGCAGAACTTCTCCAGTAAGTAAACTGGAGAAGTTTGCAGAGACGAAGTCTAACAGCCTTGAGATTCCCAGCAGTTGGTTCTGCCTAGAACAGGGCTTTTACTGTGAGCCACATGTGAAAAAATGAGAAGAGGATTGTACAGTCTTTTGCACTGAGATGTATTTTCTCTATTTAGTAGGTAGTTTTTATTTGAAGCTACTTTAAATTTTCAAGAAGAATTTCTTACAAGGCCTACTGGTTTGTTTGCCCAGTGAGTATACGCAGGAAATTCCGGACTACTCACAAGTCCTATGCTTACTTTCTAGAAAACAGAGGAACTCCATGGACTTCAGCAGAGCTTCACAGACTCACAGTACAAGAGACAAACAAGCTAAGTACCTGTGCAAGCCTTTGCAGAATATGAGATTAAGTGAAGACATATGAAGTAATTTTTAAGGGTGATGTCAACACAATGACATGTTTCACATTGAACAAGAAGAGTATCCTGATTTCTGCCTGATACATACAAACTCAATCTGCAGTCAATTATAGTGCAGATAAATGTTTCCTGTTGTCATTTCTTCCTTCTGCTAAGCTTACCTTTATCTTCTGAATTGTGTCATTTCAATTTTTTTGTGCACTTTATCATCAACACCACTCTGTAATACAGAGCCAGAGATCTAATTACATTATGCACTCAGATGTAACTGTGGTATAAAACACCAAGGACACGTGTAACATGACTTCTTTCAGATATGCTCTGAGAGAAGGCTTTTGACCGCTAAACTATGACGGATCAATTTGCCCCTTTCTCTAGAGCCAAATACACAATAACAGAGCAAGTACCAAAAAGGACCTTTCTGTAGAAAAGAAAGTATTTCTCCATTATTATGGCAGAATAAAATAAACGTTCCAGCACGTTAATTCCCAGTTATTTAATTTTTTCTTTCCATGGAAAGAAAAACTTTCTGTTCTCTCTTCGCCTTCATAAAGCATTTATTCAATAAACATGAATGTACTCTGAGACTCAAGGATCAGAGCGAATGGGTGCTTTCTGAGCTCACTAGCTCCTTTGCATTAACAAAGCTGCTCCATCCCACTCCCTGTGCCTTGGCTCTTTCCAGAGCCATTTATATAATGGTGAGAGACTTCACCTGGCAAGAGTACGTATCACATTGTGAGAGATTGGCATTGACCCCATTCTTATGGTAAAACCAACCATCCTATAGTAAAATCAAATATTTTCATTATGGAAAGGAAAAGCTATTTTATCTTGATCAGATGCAGAAGGTCAAAGTTTCTTACTTAACATTGCTTGTCCCATAACACAGTATCTTCATGACCATGCATTTGCTTGCACTGTAGGCTGCCATTGAGTGTGGCATTACCTGAAACTATCTAAGCAAGATACAAAAAACTGCCTAGATATAACACACTTCACACTGCGTTCCAAGTAGACATACACAGCATCAAAATATATATACTGAAGGGAAGATAGCTCAAGTAATCAATCTCTTCCCATCCCTGGCATTTTTCTTTTAAGGACACCAATACTTCATGGAGCACAATAAAAGTTCATTGCATGTTTAAATTCAATGAACAGACTATATTTGCTTTACCATCTATTTTATCCTTTTTTATTGTTAAGGTAGATCAGTTTTAAACTCCTTTTGACAAGGTTACCAAGTTTGGTCTCTGTAAGTTTCTCCAACCTAACTGCCATAGTAATAATGGTTGGGTTTGGGGGAGCTCTTTTGATGGGGAGGTGAAATATGCTCTTTTGAAAACTGGTATAATCAAGGAAATTAACATTGAATCTCATCTTTACTGTATTAATTGGCAGCATCATTTATTTTCCCCATGGTAAATCTTATGTAGTTAAGAGTTTCAAGAGAATATTAAACTTGTTTGGGTTTTTTCATTCAGATTAACCAAGTGATTAATCTCAGATTAATTTTAGAATGAGACAGAAGAAGGTTAATCTATACACACTATGTGCTATGCATGTGATAAAATAAACTATATATTAATTCAGCTTAGTAGATATAACATATATGCTTCCAGTTTTGAATTTGGAACTGACATATTTGGAACTGAGAACATGAGGAAATGATATATGCCATTATCATTTTGTAGAAATGTACCCCTCCACTAGCAGTAGACACACCCACACATCTTTTATTCATTGTGTTAATTAACACCTTTTGAATAATATGTCAAGAATGGCAATCCTAAGAGTGGAAGCTGACATACAATCTATCCATGAAACAAAAAAGAAAATAAGCTCAATACAGTTGTGATTTACTTAATAATGAGTTTAATAGGTAAATGTAATTCAATGTTCAGGTTATACACAAACAATGTTTACTTAAAAACAATGGATGCTGTTGAATTTAAAATAACTGCTTTAAAGACAGTAATTTCCTGAATAGTGTTGGAAAGTTCAGTCTTTTCTGGTGTCATCTGAAAAGGAATGACAGTGGCGGATATGTAGCCAACACCTTTTTGAATCTCAGTACGTCGCAGGTCACAACAACTAATGGGAGTCAAGGGTGTACACATACACTTACCGGCCCAGGGCCTCGGTTCATTTAGAAACTTTACACTGACTGATCATAAAGCACTTGATTCCCTCTGCATCCAGCTTGTGAACTAATAGCTAAAGAAAGTTGAGTGGGTGGGTTTAGCGTAGCTCATCTGAGTGTTTTCACCTAGTTTCTGTTGCCAAGGAAACCATTTCTGTCTGTTTACATTCATAATAGCAATCTCATTGAATTCTTAGCTTCAGATATTTTTGACTGAATCAAAGCATCAGAGGTGAATAGCAATAAGTGAGACAAAAAGATACTACAAGAAATTTTACAGAAAACAGGAAGAGTGCATATTTAAATTCCTATTAATTCAGTACTATTTGAACATTATTTATGAAATTACAAACAAGTTAATACAACTTGTATGTATAAAACCACAAAAGAGAGTCCATGGAGATATTTTCACTGTGCTCTTAATCACAGACTTAATACTTTTATTGGAATTACTGTTTTTAATACTATATTTATTAGAAGTTTTCAAAATTTCAAGTTTGTCTTCAGAAAAATGTTGATTCAGCTTTCTGATTCTTTTACTCGAATGTACAGTTACACAAATTTCAAATTCTTCATTTTGGATTTTCAATTTATATTTCAATAGTTATTTTAATATAAATCTTTCCTGTGTCCTTTAGATCAGCTCCTAGCCATAAGCAGAAATTCAAAACCCACAAATAAGAAACACAAATGCTCACATTTCCTGATTCCAGCTCTGTTTTATGTGGACTGGGCTGTAGTCGGGTGCTTCCAAGGTTAAATCTCCAGCCTTCCAGTAGAAGGCTGTAAGTATATGTAAAATATTACATGAACTTTTCAACTATGAAAAGTTTTCACAGCTGCACAAAGATTGATAATTTAAGACTAGGACAAAGATGGAAGAGTTTACAGATTCATTCATTCTCCTCATATTCCAAGAGGAATCCAAGTCTTCCAGGTGCAGAAACATCCATGGATAGGCAATGTGTTTTCTTGGACTAAAAGGACCTCAGCCCACTAGTTCCTGGTTCATTTAGACAAATTTTGTATCTCTAAACAAGTCCTGTGCCAGTGGTTTGCTTTAAAAGTCCTACTGTAGGTTTACCCACAGGACTTCTCTTTTTGGGAGGAAATATATGTTACATGAAAAAGACAGAGGGAGAAACAAAATAAAATGAATAAGCACTATTTCCTACTTTAAAAAAATAATTATGTTTTATATAAGGAATTAATATTAATAGAAAACAAATACCTAAGCGGTGATACAAACTAGTGGCATACCACGGAAGCAAATTTGCATTAAGAACTAGTTTTATCTAAATGATTGGCCAAGAAGAAAATATTCTGAGAAAAACAATGAAAAAATCCAGAAGGACCAATGGTTTGTGAGGCATAGGAAAACTTGAAGATCAGTCTACAATACAGTTATACTTATTCCTTTACATAATTTTGTTCCCTTTGCCTTGCTTTCAGTCATTCTTGGGTGACTCTGTGAACACATTCAGAGCCAAGATGCTGGGTATACCTATAAGGTTTGCCAGCACACAAGTTCCATCCACCACTGCAGGGTCAGAGCCTTAGTACTCCGAGTAACCTCTTTTAGATATACATAGTGTACACAGACCTACTTGCAATGCAAGTTAGTTATAAAATCAATTGTTTCTTCTTAAAGTAATACATATGTGTGGCTAGATTAAGTCGTTCCAAAAGTTGTACAAACTGAAAAATGGGGTTTATTTCCTAACACAAGTAGGTGGTTGTACTATCATCAATACAGAACAGGCAACAATATCTTCCAGTACAAAGCTGACAGGTCAGCATCTTTCACTCCTTTAAGCTATCATCTGTTAGGTTCTATGTAAAAAGCCACAGTCAGGATACAAACCAGTACACAAAACCTAATGAGAATGTTCTGACATTACTTACTGTTTACACTGCAGTTATATTTTTGTCTCCTTCCTACAAACCTTCATTGTCTCCACTTCACATTACACTGAAACCTGAAAATTTGGGGTTTTTTTCCATTTACCAAAACCAAATACTTACTGAAGCTACAAGAAACCAGCTGTAATTCTGCAGACCTTACTGGGTAAGAGTAGCCCCTCTGAAATCAACACATTTTATATGCTGAAGTGTTATAGGACAGGTGCCTAAGAGATGGTCTATATTTCATGTTCAGTCACATTGGCTTTTACATTTCTCATCTCCTTTAGTCAAGCACAGGTTATCAGGTTCAAACCTAGAAGAGCTATATATAATTGTATGGTGTGTAATATGAAAAAGGTCAAACTAGACAGGTGTAAGAGCCCTTTCTGATTTTAAAACCTAAGATACCATTTCATGTTTTAGATTTGTTTGGGCAGAGATTATTGAAAGGGAGAAATTTCCAAATGGTGCTGAAATTTAATGCTGAGACTCCAAAATCTTTGGAGCAGGAAAATCCCTTCATACCTATTCACAATATTTATTAACATATTTATACTTATTTATTGCTTTTTATTGGTTTTATGCTGTTCTTCCTTTTGTTATTGCTCAGTGCTGATTCCTATCAATCTACATTAAGAATAACTGAAATGAAAAGAAAAAAACCCCCAAACTTCTCACACATCAGAATTAAGAATTACAGACATCATAGAATCATAGAATCATTTAGGTTGGAAAAGACCTTCAAGATCATCGAGTCCAACCATCAACCATGCCCAATAAACCATGTCCAGAAGTACCCCGTCTACTTGCTTTTGGAATATCTCCAGGGATGGTGACTCAACCGCTTCCCTGGGCAGCCCATTCCTATGTCTGACAACCCTCTCAGTAAAAAATTTTTTTCCTAATATCTAACCTAAATCTCCCTTGCCTCAACTTGAGACCACTTCCTCTCATCCTATCTCCAGCCATCTGGCAGCAGAGACCAGCACCCACCTCAATATAACCCCTCTTCAGGTAGTTGAGGAGAGATATAAGGTCTCCCCTCAGCCTCCTTCTCTCTGGACTAAACAGCCCCAGTTCCCTCAGCCGCTCCTCGTAAGACTTGTGCTCCAGGCCCCTCGCCAACTTGGTTGCCCTCCTCTGGACACGTTCCAGCACCTCAATGTCTTTCCTGTAGTGAGGGGCCCAAAACTGAACACAGTTCTTGAGGTGCGGCCGCACTAGTGCCGAATACAGGGGAACAACCACCTCCCTGCTCCTGCTGGTCACACTATTTCTGATATGGGCTAGGATGCTGTTGGACTTCTTGGCCACCTGGGCACACTGCCTACTGGTATTCAGCTGGCTGTTGACCAATACCCCTAGGTCCTTTTCCACAGGGCAGCTTTCCAGCCACTCTTCCCCAAGCCTGTAGCGCTGCATGGGGTTGTTGTGACCCAAGTGCAGGACCCAGCACTTGCCCTTGTTGAACCTCTTACAATTGGCTGCAGCCCATCGATCCAGCCTGTCCAGATCTCTTTGTAGAGCCTCCCTACCCTCAAGCAGATCAACCCTGCCTCCCAACTTGGTGTTGTCTGCAAACTTGCTGAGAGTGCACTCAATCCCCTCATCCAGATCATTGATAAAGATACTAAACAGAACAGGGTCCAACACCGAGCCCTGGGGAACACCACTTGTGACCCGCCGCCAACGGGATTTCACCCCATTCACCACAACCCTCTGGGCTTGTCCATCCAGCCAGTTTTTCACCCAGCAAAGAGTACACTTATCCAAGCTATGAGACGCCAGCTTCTCAAGGAGTATGGCATGAGAGACAGTGCCAAAGGCCTTGCTGAAGTCAAGGAAGATAACATCCACAGTTATCGTTATCATTATCACAGTTACCATTATCAGTTATCACAGATGTGATATATTGTCATGGTTTAACCCCAGGCAGCAACTAATGACCATGCAGCAGCTTGCTCACTCCTCCCATCCAGTGGGATGGGAGAGAGAATCGGGGGGGCAGGATGGACAGACCAAAACTCATGGGTTGAGATAAAGACAGTTTAATAGGGGAGAAAGGAAGATAATAATAATAATAATTAATAATAATAAAAACAATCGGAATACACAAAACAATGATGCACAATGCAATTGCTCACCACTCGCCAACCAATGCCAAGTCAGTTCCTGAGCAGCAGTCTGCCCCCCCAAGGCTAACTCCCCCCAGTTTATATACTAGATACGACATCGCATGGTATGGAATACCCCTTTGGCCAGTTTGGGTCAGCTGCCCTGGCTGTGTCCTCTGCCAACTTCTTGTGCCCCTCCAGCCTTCTTGCTGGCTGGGCATGAGAAGCTGAAAAATCCTTGACTTAGTCTAAACACTACTTAGCAACAACTGAAAAAATCAGTGTGTTATCAACATTCTTCTCATCCTGAATCCAAGACATAACACTATATCAGGTACTAGAAAGAAAATTAACTCTATCCCAGCTGAAACCAGGACGTACATGTACAATTAAGTCAAATTAGTACAATTAAGTCAGTAACATTTAACAGTTTTCCATCCATGCCCACCAAACTTTGGAATGCTCCTGAAGTGGTTAAGAAGCACTGTAGTTTAATAAGAGAAGGTTAATTTAATCTTGCAGGCATGACCTTAACACCTGAAGAAATGCTGACTTAATTGACACCATGTTTGTGAGAAATGAAGACTTTTTGTTTCCTTTTTATAAAATTTTAACTATGGACACTTGATGACATCACTAACCAAGAAGAGATTATATTATCAGAACTAATGAGGTATTAAAATACCTCAATAAATAATGAAGAATATTCAAGATTTCTCTTCCTTCTATCTTTTAAAAATAATTCATTTAACAGTTGCCATTTCCACAAGCAGATGTATAAAAGTATACTGTTCTTAAACAACAGACTGAAGCCCCTTTCAAAGTTTTGTATTGAGATGCAAGTTCAGAACAAAGCATTCCTCTCTAGACTTCTGAAGAAAAAGAAAATGTTAGGGGAGAAACATGGCAAGTTTGCACATAGCATTCATGGTAAAGAAGATCTCCTGAAAAAGTCTGCACGTGGGATATACAAATACAGCACAATGAGACCAAGCAGAGCTAAGGAAAAGTGAATGGGTCTACTCTGGTCCCTACAAAATACTTCTGGAAATCTGGTTTCTGTAAGAAGTTGTAGAGATTTCTGAATCCTCTTTGAATAAAATGAACATTTTATTCTTTAGTTTCACCTCCAATGATGAACTGAAATTGTGAAAAGCTCTCAGTTTACACCTACGACCTCTCACTGCTGTGATAACTGTTACTATGCCTCAGTATGCTTTGCAGCACCCCAAACTTACATGATGGAGGACATCTACTGAAAACTTCTAGCTAAATAAAGACAGAACTCTCACTAAGGAAATCTAGTAGGTTTCTAAGTTGGTGTTGTACGTTTGGGGTGTACGGACAGTTTGACACTGATTTGGACACAATGAGCTTTTGGGATGCTTTCTGGGATTCAACCATCACTAAGTACAGGTGAAGCAGCAATATGGGACAGCTATGCTTTTTATGTTCATATCCTTATGACTTTTAAAACTGAATCCTAAAAAAATTTCTTTAATATATTATGCTTAACACTACTATTAAATTGCATAAACCAGTAAGTGCTTTTTCCCTCGGGTATGTTTTAACAATTTACTTTTTGCAGACAAGTGCACAAATATGATTAGCTTTTGCAAATTGCTCCTTATTCTGTTAGTGGTAAGTAATTTTTATATTATTGCACTGTAAACAGACGCTATTTTCCACTACATATTCAGCAGTAATGAGCTAATTCAATGTGTTAAAAACAACAAAAGATCTTCAAGAATGAGCTATTTGCTTCAATAGTCCAAGCTCCATTGAAATCTATGTTGAAAACACCCATGATCGGAAGTTAGCAAATTATTCTAGAAGCCCCATTGCAATAGAAGAACTTTTTTTCATTCACTTTTCAAATCCTGAATGTGTTCTGCTACCTTCCTAACACACATAGTATTGATCAACTTCTTGCATATTGATTTGGAAGTTATTTTTTGAGTTTAGCTAATATGCTTCATTACTTTTCTCATAAAGAAATGACATTTTGGCAGAAGCTTTACAACTATTTCAATATTCACTCCTATGAATTCAATATACACCAAAATCTAGAAACAACGAACCATGCTCTTTTCATTCCCCTTTTGTAATTGCAAGGACCTCCTTGCTGAGAGGAAAAAAAAAGATAGCAAGCATGTTAAGCTTAGATTGTGTGGGTGAAATCCTGGCGCCACTTAAGTCAACAGAAATGTTGACATTTATTTCACCCTGGACTGGTGATTGAAAGCAAGTGCAATGCTCCACCTCGACCCAGTGGAAACAATTTAAAGACGGATGGACAGCCTTTGACTGAGGCAACAAACCAAAATGTACAGCATCACAGAAACACATCAGTTGAGCAAAAAAAGCCATGCTTTCACCACAAAAAAGTGTTATATGCAACTTAGAATATGCTACTTGTCTATCCTCGCTATAGCATTTGTTTGGGTAACCCTACATCATCTTGGTTGGTGCTATGTACTCATACTCAGCTGCTGCTGGTATGTCATACATACATACACTCTACAAAATACTGACAAAATGAAAATTGAGAACACCTAGAACAATTTCATGCAAATGGAAATGACTTGGTTTGGTTTTGTGCTCTTTCTTTACTAGTTTCTACTGAACACTGCTAGAAACAACCATACCATTTGAGTAATCTGCACAGGAATATTTTCCTGGTTTTTTTTATACTACAGTAAACCTGTTTGCGAAAGGTATGTGTGTGTGTGTATATATATCTGGCTTCACACCACAGGCAACCTGCCATCTCACCAGAAATATTACATTAGATGGAAGGATTTCCAGTGTTGAGTACATTTGATATAAATATCCAGCAGACATCCAGCTATAAAGTTAACAAAGACTCTCACATTTTTTGTCAGAGAGATATAATCCATTGTCCTGCTTTTTTTACTGGGTTGCAAATAATCTGTGCAGCAGTATATGGACAGATGTAAAGCCACAGCACATATCAGAAACACTATATAATGATATCTAGGGAATAAAATGTCAGAAGGTGGCAGATAACCCTTAGAACTCTCAGTCTCAACTGAATCTGTGTAACTATCTTTCAATTTTAGAGTAATTTCCTATTTTTGATCCTGGAGCCAAATTACATCCAAGTCCATCCCATAATAAAAATACAACCAAAATTTAATAATAAATAGAATAACTCAATTTATCTCCCAAATACAGTGCTTTACACTAGAAACCATTTCAATAATGACAGTTATTCCAACATGAACGAACCTTAGACAGACCAAAAACCCAAGGACCCTACCTTAAAAGAACATTAAGGGTGCAAGTTCAAACAATGGATAAGGAAGGGTAATAGCAGACAGCAAAAGATGTAATTGTGAAAGCAAGTACTTGCAGTTGTAGGTTGCTATGATCTATCAAGATTATGGTATATATTGCTGGTAAGTCATGTAAGTCTTCCTGAGAAGAACCATTAACTCTCCCAGGGCATTTTCTTAGCTTGCAGAGTTTATGGTGGCCTTACTGGCTGGAACCATGTCACTCCTGTGCCCATACATGCCATTCTCCTCAGAGCCTCATGAGGTCCTCCGCTCCCAGCTCTGGCTGAAGTACCCGTGTACCACCTTCTCTGCCAGCCGAACCATAAACCAGATAAATGATCACCACTTAATGATGCACACATTTACCAGGTAATAAGAATTTGAACTGTACAGCACTGTGACTGTTCCTCAAAGAAAGGGTAGAGAGTAGGAGCTCAGGTACTATCCAGAGCCCTACTGATGACGGTGAACTTCGAGAAGTCACACTCTCCAAACGAGATCACAAGGGCCGTCAGGACAGATGCACAAACGTCACGTGTGGTGTGTGACATCTTGACAGCTTGCAGGACTGTTGCAAAGCCATTTACAGAGAAATAGGACAACAACTAGGCCAAGCTCAGGACAACTGGCTTTAGCACCCAGAGTCCTACCGAGTCCAGACATGATGTAACTTCTAATAATTTCTCTTTATAAGAGGGCTGAGTCTTTAATCTTTAATTCAGCACTTCTTCAGTTTCACCTTACTGATACAGTTTCAGTGTCAATGTTTTTGCCCTTCAGTCTCCTAAAAAATACATTTTAATGCATTCCAAATACAAACCAGGTATTTACTTCCAGCCGAGAGTTTTAAGACGTATTAGCACCTTCAGGCTTACACATGGTAAATCTAACAGGTTGTCTCAGGCAGACAACCAGGCAGGAATATAATTGGAAGCTTTCAGGCCAAGCCAAAGGGTTTACTAGTCCAAATATGGTAGGAGGACAAGCGGTTGTCTGCTAATGATGTATTAAATCTATAGCTGTACTGTTTATTCAGTCGAGTGCAAACATGCCTTTCAGTCAGTCAAATCTAAGTCTATGACTTCTGCATGTTCAGGAATACAGGTCTAAAACCCCCTGATATTTTATAGGAGAGAGGCGCTACCTTCTTTACCTGATCAGACAGACCACATCATAGCCTTGGTGGCGTTTTGGCTGCACAGCTGATTACCACAGGACCCAGCAACAGAATTTATTGTCTACATGAACCTTTGCTCCACATGGCTGTACAGTCCCCTCTCCTTCTAACTATTTAAACCAGTCACATCTCCAAAAAGAGGTGGAGTCCACTACTGTTCATTAAACAAACAGACATTAAGGATGACCTTATCACAGAAAATTGGCAGCTTTAATATGCAGGTCTCAATATGTGGTTATTTACAGTGCAAGGATTTAAAGAAGTGACTCGAGAGTTGATGTTAAGTATAAGATCATCGTCCTGTTGATTTATCTTTTGTGGTGCTGATAAAAAAGAATTATGAGACTCACACTTCTCCCCAGCCAAAAGACCTCAAGGGCCAACCCATCACTTATCAGTTTGAAAATGCACCGTTGCACACACCAGAACATCCTGCAGTGAAATACTAAAGGCCCTCATCTTGTCCTAAATGCAATTCATGTTTCCGTAAACAGCATACTGAAACGCAATGAGCCTCTGTTAGCCCCCCAACCAAGCAAAATCCTGGCTTCTTAGCTGCAGTTCAAACCCATCTGTTTGTTATGAATATAAAAATTAAAAAATTAAAAAATTAAAAATGCAGATTTAGTATTGGTGGGACCTCTTGTTATAGAAAAAAGGACTCATGCTTGTAAAACAGACAGATTCTTGTGATTGCAACAACAATTTCAAGACTTGAATTAAAATTCATAATCCAATTACTGTAAGTGGCTGTATCTCCTCACTATGAATCAATCTCTTACTACTCTGTTACCTGTTTCATGTCAGGAGCAGCCACAACAAATAACTAGAGCTGATTTCATGAGGACATTGGTGGGGGTGGAGGGCAGCACATTGAGGGGAAAAGTACAAAAACTTTTTTTGGCCTTCATTTTCCCATTCAGGGAATACAGAAATTAGCATCTTTGGGATATAAGTAGATCTTCCGAGAGCGGTAACACGTAATCTCTGTTAATTTTAAAAATCCAGATTTAAAGCAGCTACCCATTTAAACTATTCTAGAAGTGAGTCTGTCATTATTCCTTACCACAATTACCAGAAAAGAGCTTACTAATAGACTTTAGCCATCTTAACTTTTATATATACTTAAGGAGTGTGTGTGTGTGTGTGGGGGGGGGGGGGGAATATTCATTAAGGCTGACTTTAGAGAAGATCTGAATCCTAAGTAACCCCAGTTGGAGAATGTCTGGATGACAAACTTCTTCCCAGTTGAAAACAAGTCTTGCACTGGCCAGACTAATGTATTTCAGGATTCTGTCTTCAAGCCTTTCTACTCTCTGGACTTGGACAGACTCTCTTTGGGCTGACTTCTCCTTTGCTTTCAACCAATATCTTTATGATCATTCAGCATGAACAGCTCTTGGATGGCTCTAATTTTTCTCCTAATGTTTACTCTGCCACCTGAAATTTTCCATTTCTCAAATCACCTCTTTTCTGTCACTATATCCCAAATGTTAACCATGAATTATGACAGACTCCTTTCTTTCCACATATTGATATCCTAGTCTGCATCATCACACCTGTTACTCAGTACTGTTTATTTGTCTGCTCTCTTACATAGTTCCTTCTCCCTCTTGCATGCCTTAGAACAACACACCTACTCCAGTGATTTATTCCATAAACTACAAATTCTGAAAATACATTTATTCTTATTTACCCTCAAACATGTTTTACAGGCTTGACTTCAACTCTTCTAACATGTTATCTAGTAAGTTGAATCGTATTCCTACTGGTTGTCAAACCGTCTCTTTCAAGACAACTTAAAAATGGGTTTCAGAAAGTATTTTTCCATTAATCCATTTGCCAATCCCCTGCTGCTCTCCCTACCTTATATTCTTGTTTCATTTCTGACTTATTAGAAAATAAGCTCTCTAGGGAAAAGACCTCATCTTACACATCTGTAAAGTACTGTATACTGCACAGATATTTAGCTGTAGGTTCCTTGTATAAATATGCCATGGTATACTCCAGGTTCTAAATAAATTACCAATTAAATAGTACCTCTACTATTTTTAAGAGCATTACTGCAGAATAATTCAGACCATACCAATAACATGTTTCCTGAGAAATTATTTCCAGTATATCTTGTGATTAATGGTTGTTTTTCTATATCAATGGACACTCAGCAAGAAAAAGGACAAAAATGCTGAGCTCATTTTCTCTTGGGACCTTGCCTCTGGTTCTGACTGAAGTAGTGTGAACTGATGTCTGCAACTAAACAGCCATCACAGCCACAACTGACTATACATCTTGAAAATGGTTACAAGTGATACAAAAATCAGTTAATAAGAGTCATCAGAGACAAAGCCTCCTTTTTCTTGTGCTAACTTCTTGAAAAAATCAATTTACCCTTGATTAATTTAACTCATTTTCCATGGGATTTGGAGAGGGAATAAACCAATTCAGAATTTGCTTTTGTAGTTTAGGCAAGATCCTTTTCAACAAGGAATTTTGCTTTTGATCATTAGGCTGCCAGTGCTGGCAATTCAAAGGCTGTGCAGCACCTGTAAAATTCACACAGAATTCATCTTCCCACCATCAGAAACTACACTTCTGTTCCACCTCTAAACACCAGACATGGTCACACATGCCAGTAAAAGTCTGCATTGGTTTTCACTCATGATGTAAGTCCAAGAAATCATCTTTCTCATTTGATTAGCCTAGACAATGTTATAACAAACTTCTCTCAAGTGTGAGTTGAACGTCTTCCAGTCCATAGGAATTCCTCTTCCTTTACAATTCCTTCTATTAGTGCAGAACATGCAAAATAAAAAATTAGATCCTTCTTGGAAGGATGGCAGAACTTGTGACTTGGGTTGAAACGTCTTAACCACTGAATCCCTGCTTGGGCAAATGCAATCAACCCTACAAAAGAGAAATGACTAAGTGGTGACCATTAATACAGAATACTCTATTTTAGTCAAGAGTCTGTACCAGAACCCTTTTTTTCTCGCTGCAGTCCCCACTCCTTTTGATCCCTGCTGCTGAATGTCATTGCATCTCCTCCTTTCTTCTCCTGAATATCTGTTCTCTCCTTACTTCTTGTCACTACCTCCAACAACACTAATTTAGCAGAGGACAAGCTAATAAGCAGGCTTTTCTCTGCATCTCATGCCCTGTTGGCTTGCCTTGCTAGTAAGGCCTGTCTCACCAATTGAGGCATGGGGCTCAGACTCTAGAAGAATAGCCAAAATGGTGCTGCATTTTAGTGCATTTTATTAAAATTTTTTCCATCCTGTAACTACATGATGTACATTTCTTAGCTCTTCCATGAAGGAATTTTCATTCTTACAGCCTTTTCAAGCACTAAAGTGATACAAATTAGTCATGTAAAATAATTTTAGGAAAAAAAAATTGTTAGCCACTGGGAATTATACACAATAGAATACTGTTAAATGCAGAAACAATTCTTCATTCCTCCAGTGTCCAAGGTCTTAATTATTTCCAAATACTCCATGTTTTCTTACATCTTCAGCCATTGTTACTCACTTATTGCTGCTTCTCAGAATGTATTTACCTTAGAAATTGACTTTAACGTAACTGTTTATTACTACATAAGATTCTGGTATGAAAATCATGTTAGAGAATAAATTGACAAGCAATGGTGGGTACATTGTGGTAGGCTATTTGACTAGAATTGTATTAGTGAAGAACCATCAAATATCTCTATTGAATAACAAAAGGAAATTTTCTGTTATGCCATTACAAGAAGAAGTGGTAAGAGTCTTTGGAAAGGTAATACAGGTTGATGTACCCTGTAAAATAAAAATTATGCAATATACTCACATTAATTACTAAAACATAAAAATAAACAGTTTTTCACTTTGGAAGAACAACTTCTATACAAGTGATGAAATTCTGTATTTGGCAAACAAGTATTCAAGCAGACAGAACATAAGGCGTGAGCCTGTTTGAGTGATTATTTGATTTGCAATTTAGTGCTTTTATCATCAATTTAAGAATAAACAAAACAAAGCATATGAGCGAATATCCCATAGTTTTTAAATTACTGTATCTATCATTGGCCTATTAAATTACAACATTTGGACATGTTTTGTATTGCTGTGTAGACTGAGGTGAGAGATAATAATGCTGAAGTGTCTGAATCTAATGAAAACATAACACCTTCTATTTGGTGGCATGGCTCACTGCAAAAAAGCAATATATCACTGTCCTGAAAATGGCCAGCAGGAATAGGAAAATGCGCTACTGCTAATTAAACCTTTTATGTAAAAACATGATTGCTAATCAAATCTTTATTACCCCATACTCTCACATTCTACTTTCTTCTTCATTTACACTTCATCCTGTAGCCCTTGAAGTATCAGGTTTACAGTCTTCTTATATGCTGTGGGCTTTTGATATTCTGAAAGGATAGAATTGTCATAATGATAATTTTAAAAGATACCTAAAATAAAAAAGCGATTGTGGGAGGAAAAAGAATGGTACAATTAAACTGCATCTGGTTATTCCGATAGCTAATTAAAAGTCATACTTAAGTTAATGTAAGGTATTTATTCAAGCTGAAGTTTCATCATTTTTGTGACAACTGAAAACCACCTTTATTACAAGGAAGGAAAAATGCTTGGCTTTAGATACACAGAATGCCCCTATTTTCAGAAGTGTGTTAACTCAGTAATGATCACAATATAAGCCATATTTCCTATAAAAAAAGGAAAGATGTCTTTAATTTTTAATTATTTCATTGCTATGAAGTTTGCTACACAGCCACTTCATATAAATTGAATACTAAAGATAAATATTACCCTAGCCAAGTATATGATTAAAAGCCAACAAAATAGCCTTTGCAAAAATTCTAGGCTAGCATATACTAGGTTTCTCCTAGTGAAGTACCACATAACCATTTAATTTTTAATTTATATAGTGATAATTATTGCAATATTTGTACAATGAAGTGAAAAAGTTACAACATAAGATGTTATTTGAAATAGAAAAGCATTCTTCTAATCATGTAGGGAAAGATCAACTGAACTTATTATTTTTGTCAAAGAAATAATAAAATCAAAGCAAGCACTGACAATTGCAACAAGACTCTAAATGTAAATTAAAATACTTCAGACAAAAGGCTTCAAGGCAAGTGATTCTCCCTTCGAGGGATGATTTTCACTTGTCTCCAGGTGTAACATTATGTGCACTGATGGGCTGATCAACAGAACAGAACTTTTCCCCAGCTGTAATCAGCAGTGATTGATGGTTGGGACAAAAAAGTTGATTATCATGACAAGTCCACTGATGCAGAGAAAATAGGCTATGCTGGGGAAAGGATAAAACCTGTTCAGAGACTACCTTCTAAAATCTCCTTTCTAAAGAATAGAAAGAAACATTTATGCCCATCCAAAAAGAGCCAACATAAATGAGTTCAGTACATTTACTATGCATCTCTATCTACAGTTATTTCACCACAATAAAATGAGACCTATGTAAACCCCAAACAGAATAAACCCTTATATTTTTAAAATCACAGTTTGAGATCAACTCATCAGACAATTATATATATGAAAGTATCTGTGTGGCCGACCAGTAGAACATTGCCTCAGTTTGAATACATGTTTTGAATTCATAATCAAGCTTTTAAAGGCCTTGGGGGAGTTAGGTCTAAGTGCCATATTGGATTCCTTCCTGAAAAGAAGTCTGTCCCCTTTGGCCATTTTAAACCTTTAAAGACTTCATTTTCAATTGAGATTAAAAAAATGCATGAGTGGGGGCAATACAATCTCAAACATATAGTTCAAGTGCGTGCTTTTTTAATTCCAATATAAAGCTTTTAAAAGCAGATATTGGGTTGCACTTCCACTCCTTCAGAGGATCAGAGTCCCAGCTGTTGGCTGCGATGTAAGCACAGAGCAGCAATATCTCCAGAGACTGTAAAAGACACGTCAGGAGTGATAAAAGAACCAAGCAGCTGAAAAAGTCAGGCCTGGAGGTTCTGAAGTGGAATTTGTTTACATCAGGGGTAGTTACGTTTAATAGTAATTCTCACAAAAGAAACATTATGTTTGTTACAAGAGGTGGCTGCATAGATACAGTGAAGAAGAATGTATCACCAGTACCCCATGGAATGCAATTTTACTGACCCTAAATGGGGGAGGAAAAAAAAGCATCCAGAGTTAGTGTAAGATTATTTGAAAAGATTTTATGGCTGTTGGAATAAAGTATCATCAACAAAAGCCAAGTAAAAGAGTGACTTTACTTTTAATGCATTTTTAGAAATTGGAAATTTTTGTGAGAAAAAAATACAATTTACATAATTTAACTCATTTTGATGGTGAACCTTCTACATCACACATAACTACACATTTTCCTCACTATGTGCCCTTTCTGTGGACCAGACTTTGACATATAGCCCTGCCTGTTCCTCTTCTCCCAGTTCTTGTTTATGTCCTTATCAGTGCCAAAGAAAATGAGCCAGAAGCAGTTACTGACTGGTGACTGAAAGCAGACAATGTTTTGCCATTTTTATAGTGAAATTTGTTATCTGCACCCATTAATAATCCAGAACCTCAGATTCTGTACTGTATAAATTCTTATTTTTTTAAATAAGTCTGTAAGGAAGAAGTTACAACAGACCTGTCGTGGTTTAACCCCAGCCAGCAACTAAGCACCACACAGCTGCTCACTCACTTTCCCCCCCACCCAGTGGGATGGGGGAGGGAATCAGAAGGAGAAAGGTAAAACTTGTGGGTTGAGATAAGAACAGGTTAATAGAACAGAAAGGAAGAAACTAATAATGATAATAACAATAACAAAATGACAATAATAATAATAAAAGGATTGAAATATACAAAACAAGTGATGCACAATGCAATTGCTCACCACCCGCCGACCGATGCCCAGTCAGTTCCTGAGCAGCAATCTCTGCCCAGGCCAACTGCCCCCAGTGTATATACTGGGCATGACGTCCCATGGTATGGAATACCCCTTTGGCCAGTTTGGGTCAGCTGCCCTGGCTGTGTCCCCTCCCAACTTCTTGTGCCCCTCCAGCCTTCTTGCTGACTGGGCATGAGAAGCTGAAAAATCCTTGACTTAGTCTAAACACTACTTAGCAACAACTGAAAAAATCAGTGTGTTATCAACATTCTTCTCATCCTGAATCCAAGACATACTGGCAACTAGAAAGAGAATTAACTCTATCCCAGCTGAAACCAGGACAAGACCAAAGCAAGCTAGATGAAGATTGCACAACAGGGTTTACAATTTATCTTTCCTTTTTGGTGATGACTCGCTTATGGAAAGGGGTTTCTGTAAAGAGTCCCCATCAGAATTGTTCATAAATTTCAATTGTTTATTGGAGTTGACTGACTTACTTCCCACGTTGACTGAGGAAGGTGACAGGAAAAAATGCCTCAAATACAAGTAAGTGTATGGCAAGAAATGATAAAGCAGAGGTTTCTCTCCTTGCGGTTGAAATGGGCAGTCTTTTCAATGAATGGAACATGAGAGAATTGGAAGAGAGACTTCTTTTGCCACCTTTTAAACTGTTTATGCCTTTTATAAAGTCTGTATTTTTCCCTCTCTATACCAATTCCCAATACCAAAATGGTATTTCTCAATGTACAGTTCAAAAATACTAAGCATTGTCTTCATTCCCACAATTCCAGCCAAAGACTTCAAAAAAACTCCAGTTAGCCACTACCTGCCCAACTTTAGCATTTGAATTTCATTCTCATTTTCCTCCACCCTTCTCCAGGCATGAAATCTTTCTGACACTATTGTAACCCAAAGAATGTAGCTGCAGGACCCAATTCATTAAAAACACTGGAAATAACGTATTTAATTTGCCTGGAAGTCATTTTAGTGAGTGACAGGTAATCCACATTAAGCATTCTCCTGACACTGAAAACAGATTTTGGAAAACCTAGGGCCAATCAGATCTGCTTCCCACCCCCAATATCATGTTTTCTGGTACATTCTTATATTCTAATTTAATAATTTCTGAGAGAAGGAAAATTCCTGACAGTAACAAACACGGATGTGTTCAAACACAGGAGGCAGGTTGCTTTTATTTCAGGCTTTCTCTCTTATTAACTGCTTTCACCTCTGCCTTTCTCTCCTTCTTCTGCTCTTTGCAGTTCTGAGATCATCTACACCCAAGCAGAAGTTAAAAGTTGGCCCCAAAAGGGCAAGTACTGCAACCATTCACTTCAGTGCCAGAAGCAGAAACCTTTTAAACCAACTTGTCTTCATATTCCACAGTCAGAATACTGGTCATTAATCTTTTGCAAATTATGAACAGGACTATCAGAGAGAGCCATTGCCTATTCACAGATAATTTCTAGAAAACTCAAGTAATTTTCAAGAGACGTCAAACCTTCTGAACAATTGACTTGTTTTACCAAAAAGAGTGCTTTGAAAATGAAATAACCTGGTAGGATGAGCAGAGGTAAGAAGCAAGAGTTGACAAATGTGAATTAAAAAAAGTCTAACTTTTGCATAATCTTTAAATCCTACCACAGCAACAGCTGCTGATCATCTGAATGTTTTAATCTCTCCAGCATCATGTACCTGTACTGACTCCAATGTTCAGTTGACATAGAGATTGGACATTTCTCCATAACCTCTGCTTCTGCACAGACCAGGTAGCTGGAAGCATTAGACTTTGCTTTCTCCTGGACTTACAGAATAGAATCATTTAGGTTGGAAACAACCCTTAAGATCGTCAAGTCCAACCGTTAACCTAACACTACCAAGTCCACCACTAAACCATGTCCCTAAGGGCCACATCTATACATCTTTTAAATACCGCCAGGGATGGCGACTCAACCACTTCCCTGGGCAGCCTGTTCCAATGCTTGATTTAGATACTCTCTCTTCAGCTACCACTGCTGAATGTGGGCAGAGAGTGAACTTTGAGAGGAAAGTGTAAGTCTGGTAGTATAAATACAGTGGACACCAAGGCACTCCATCTCTCCCCACCAGCAACAGACTGAGTAACCAGCAACAGACTGAGTAACCAGCAACAGACTGAGTAACCAGCTGACATGAAGAGCAAGCTTTCTTAAAGATCAATAACTTAAACCCCTCCATCTTTCCTACTGCTTTCTTGTCCTCAGGCAAAGCCTCTGATGAGTCTGATACCTCTGAGCTGGTCCATGTTCTGCAATACTACAGATTTTCTAGACAGAATAGATTATTTTTACTACAAGAGAGGAGATAAGTACAAGGCTTAGTGAAGAGCTCATGTAGAGAGCTCCATAGCTTGTGGAGCACTGAAAGACCACTTACAGCAGTTACTGAGGATCATCCAAAATATTTAGTTTGTGGGCAATGCTTAAGAGGGAAGGAAACATCCACACCCTTAGGCTATCAGTCAAGAGACTCAGTTCAACACCTCCAAAAGTACTCGGATGCTAAACAACGAGGTGCTGTGTCACATATGAATCATTTCTGCTTCTAGGCTGCATAGGTACTGTATAGAGGGTGAAAATTATGGAAAAATACTTTATACAACAAAAGGAAATTATTTATACTTTCTATTAAGCATTTTAGATATGCTGTAAGAAACTACAGGTTATGTGAATATTTGTGACTATTGCTCAACAGAGTATTCTGGATTTCGTAATTTATAATTTAAGTTACTTATTTCCTACATGAAAAAAGGTTACTTACAACTACCTCAGAATGAAACAACATCTAACAGAAGACAGAATTGAAATAAAAAATTATTTTCTTTCAAAATACAACACAGAGTCAAAAAGAAATTTTTTAATTCTCTAGTATGGGAAAGACCAGACCTGCACAAGACCTGACTACAATTCATATTGCAGCCTTTAAAACTGTGGTCTAGGAAAGAGGAGGTAATGTTTCTAAAATGTGCAGGCTAGGCCTATAAAAACAGACTCCACTGAATATCCAACTAGGCAAAAAAAAAAATACTAGGTTGTTTTCCAATTTGTCACGCATGCAATGTAAGTGCAAAATATTCTGTGCTATTTGATTAGACTTTTGGAATACCAAAAAATCACATATCTTTTTAGCAATTCTTTAGGATTTCCATAATGTGTTAATACAAATGCCAGATATCCCATGGAAATCTCTGCACTAATCACTTTCTGTGATTACTTGCTACTTTTTCCAGTGAATACTATAAACCAGTATCTCTGGAAAAGTGGCGACCTATGAGTGTATTTCCATTCTGACTCACATTCTGATCTCAAATGAATGGCATGTGCAATTCCACAAGCGAAATCTGCATTTGTTTCTCCTTACACTGAACTCCATAGTACGGGAAGGATGGTGCATTACTAGAAAGAAGTAGCACATATATATAAAGAGAGAGAGAGAGAGAGAGTTATATAACTGTAGAAATTATATACAAAAGAATAATTTTTATATATATATAAATAAGTTAATTCTGGACAAAGTTTTACTCTTGGTGAGGTACAAGTGCTGCAATTAATACTATACCCTCATAGAGTAACACTAACTTTAAAGGGATGCTGAGCACCTGTAAATGTTTGCAGAAGAGAATCTTCTTAAATAATCAGGCTGATGACTTCACAGAACACAGACACATTGCCTTGGAAAGACCAGAAGTAAAACTGCCCTGAGATAATAGATAAATGTGCTTGATGGCTGGCAAATACCTGCAACAAGTGACTTTGATTAAGAAAACTGTGCATTACAATTCAAGCAGAAATTGTTGGGTTTATACCAAAGCAGGGTTCTAAATCTAAAGGTTAATTGGAAATCTATATCTAAATCTAACTTGTAACTGGAGGCACAACAAAACATGCAAAGAATAAGAACATGTGGTTATAGGCACACACAGAACAGTGACTGAGGCAAACGGTACACATGGCTTCAAATACCATTTAAGCATATCTCTGAAAGTTGAAAAAATAACAGGTTTTAAATCAGAGGGGTGAAATGTTAAATAACTTCAAGCAGTTAGCTGTATCAGCCTTTTCTGGTTCTTAATGGAAAAGCTTTTGAAAGTTCCTCTGTCTTTGCAACAGAGGCTACAGGCCAGGTGTAACCATCACTTGGCATGGACAAGAAATGAAATCTCTATTCCCTCTTTCAAACCATAGAAACAGGTTTATAAGTTAGTTGAGCAGGAGGTCATATAATCTGTGTCTCAGCTCTGGGACTACATTCAGCGTTTCTGGTCCATCCTCAGAAACAGGTGTCTAATTTGTTAAGACCTTCTGCCGACAGGGAGCCCACAGCTGTCCCTGTGTGTTTCCTTCCAGAACTTCACTACCATTATAGCTAGAATTGTTTCACCAAATACAACAAAAAAAAATTTCTTGAATCACATTAAACTGAAGAATTAGTCAAATTTATTCTTCCATTAAAACGAAGGAACACAAAGATCAGTTGGTCACTGTTCTGTTACTGCCCCCCTTTCATATACTGAAAACCTACTATATTTTCCTTGTCTTTTCCACTGTACATCTATCCAGTTCTTTCTACTTTCCCTAGCCGAGTGAAGTTTTTTCACATCTTGTCATACTAGTGGATGTCTTCTAAATTCTGCAACTAATTATGCTTTTGTTAAAGTGTGATGACCACTTCTGTAAATGATTCTTCGCCTGAGGCATTGCCAATTTCAAATACTGTGGAATACTTACCTCTCTATCGATAAATGTAACACTCTTGGGGGAAAAAAGTTTACCATAGGATTAGTTGGTTGGGGTTTTTTTCCCCATTAGCAATTGTTGAGGTATATTTGTATTGTGATTCACTATAATTCTGTTTTGCTCATTAAGACAGACATTTATTTTACTACTTGTGCATTTCCAGTCCAAGCACAATAGTTTGTGCTTTTATTTACTGCACTTGTCAGAATTCCAGACTATTTTCTCCAACTGGTGAAGATAATTTTGGACTGCAATCCTGAACTTGCCACCTTCCATCATGTGCCTGCCACCCTCCATCTAGGTGTCATCCACAAACCTGGTATACGTACTCTCTATTCTGTCAGGCACGTTGCTAATGAAAATTTAGAGTAGCAGCAAGCACAGAACAGACTCCTGCAGATCGTGACTTGTAGTGATCTTTTGTTTTGACAGGAAACCATCAGCAACTACTCTCAATACAGTTTTTCAATCTGTTGAGCAGCCAACTTTTAACAATTTCACCCAGACCATATTCCCCTACTTACTTTACAAGACTGTCACATAGGACGGTATCAACCCCTATTAAAGCCAAAATATATCACATCTATTTATTCCCTATTATCCATTAGACCAATTGCCCTGTCAAAGGAGAAAATTAGATTGGTTTGACATGATTTGTTCTTGACAAATTCATGTTGGCTGTTTCTTATCACCTTATTATCCCCTAGGTGCTTACAAATTGATACTTTCATCATTTGTTCTAGATACCAAGCATAAACTAAATAGCATATAAGTCCTCTGGTCCTGCTTTTTTCCCCATGAAAGTTAAAACCATAGTAAATACTGTGGAGCTATATTGCATCCTTATCCTCAAAAAAAACGTTCACTATTCTTTTAACAGAACAGCACTTTTTGAATCCTGACAACTTCACTCAGTTGAACTATATATGGATTCGCTTTATAGAGATGAAGAAAAACAAGGTAAAAACCCAACAGATAAGGACTCCATGATGAGCATTCAGCTCATGATTTTCAGGAGAATATTACTACTGTTGCTATTTAAGTCAAACAATAATTTCTGGCTAACATATTTGGAAATATTTTTACAGTGTATCATAATGGAATTCAAGTCCTGTGAGTACATAGAAACACTGCCCAATCTTTCTCTAAAGGCAAGCTGGATTCTCACTCAGCCACCTGCATTAAACAAGAGGGAAGAGAAAGAGAGACTCCCTTTGCAAGAATTGACCTTGTTAACAGACACTGTCAGTACCTTGATCAAATGAAGAAATTAGATATGTGGGCAAAGGAAGATCATATAGTCAAGACAGGTGATCAAAAAATGAGGAAAATTTAGTCCACTCTTTTCTTCCAAGCCATGGGGTCATTTGGGGGGTGGGCGTTGTTTGTTTGTTTGTTTGTTTTCTAGTGATTGCTCATGTTAGCAGAGAATTTACTCCTGCAACTACATGTAAGCACATGAGTTGTCCTATTGAAGTCAGCTGGACTTCATTTTACAGGGTGCTTTTAGCAGATGTTTAATGTTTACTACAAAGCATGCATTTAACAGTTCTTCTGAACTGGTGCAATAGCTCTCAGCAGCTGCCAAAATCTAAATGGCAACACACACACTTGCAGCTAGGCACATACTTAAATGTTTTGCCCTGTATTGGATGCACAACGTGAATGCAAATGTTATATATAGATCTTGCTCAATGCAAAAGAAAAAAAAATAAATCACTGCTTGAAACGGACTCCACAGACCTACCTCTGCTGTTCTAATGTTTTTATTCAGCATGGAGAGTCTTTGGTTACTTGCTCATTCCTCCCTCCCCTTGTATGAGGAGATTTATTTTAAAAAGAAATACTGAACACACAGCTGTCATGAAGATTTATAGATAACTCCTTTAGAAAGAAGCTAAACGATTTTAGACTATTGTCCTGCTTTTTCTCATTTGTCTTTGAAATGTAATTTTGATACCATGTAACCAGAAAAAAAGCTCTTCTGCTCTGAAAGAAATCTGTATCAAAGAGGAGAAAATTCTGTATTCTCCACAAAAAATGAAAAATATCACAGACCAGTTTTATTGTAAACATTTTCATAATACTGTCATGCAGTAGGTAAATGGAATTTCTATTCATTACTCTCTGATAAATCCTATCTCCAGCATGTAAAAATAAAGACATATTGGTAGAACAGCCACAAAGCCCTAGGTTTGTGAACAGAATAGCTATTTATTGTTGTTATCGTTTTAAATCTTGTTCAACAAAATATGATGAAAATGAAAGGTAAGAATATTCAGTAAATGAAAACTTTTTCATAATAATAAGAGAAAAAATTGCAATGTGTGTGTCTGCCATTCATATAGTAGAGTTATCAAAAAATGATAGCTAATAGGTCTTTTCCTGCAAAGCAATCTTTCCTTTAAGTCTCAACATTAAATCTTTAGTTTGGCACATTTTTGCTTCAAAAACTGGTGGACATTCAGAATTGCCCAAGCAACAGAGGAACTTAGCTCTACCTATGCCCCTTACATTGCAGAAAAGCATTTCTAAACTGCAGTGGAACTCTGACTACTTATTATTTCTTGAAAAGCCTCAGCAGAGCACTTTGTGATTTTCAGCAGTAATAACTATATGCACTGGAATGAGAAGAGACCATCATAAAGATATCCACAAATCTCTTCTGTGTGGTAGGGAAAAGGGGCAGAGATATCATCCCAGGTTAATCAATGGGCAGCTTTTGGATCCTAATCTCTCCATCAATCAGCAGCACTGGGGTTGCTTTAATAAGTATGTGAATATTAAAAGTGGAAAGAGAAAGATACGCAGCAAGAAGGCCTCCCCATTCCATAAAGTTAATGATATTGATTTACTTTGAGAGAGGGGAGCATTAGAACAACCTTCTCCTGAACAGCGTTGGCAAATTAGAGTTCAAGCCTCTATCACTTGAAGGTGTGAAGCTTAACAGCTTTTCTTCCAAGAGTTTGCTGTGAACAGTCTAAATGAATTGCTTTCTTCCGAAACACGTTTTTTGGACACTAGATGACTCTGAAAATGGCCACTGCTTCTTCCTCCTCTCTCCTTTGGGAATCCTTTCTAAGAGCAGCAGAAAAGAAACAGTATGGGAATATACTAGTCTTGTGAGTAGGAAGTATCAGTGTCCACTGACATCTTGTTTGCTTCTGTGTGGAAGAATTTTTATTTCAAACATTCTGTTCTGGAAAATGCCTAGCTCCTGTCCACTGAAAAATTTTCCAGTCAATGCATCAATCCAAGTTGCGTATCTGCTAATGACTAAGTCATTTTAATGATGTGTTCATCCTCTCTTTTGTCTGGATGTTTTTGCAGATGAACAAATGGTATACCCTCTTTGAAATAAGGTGTTTCACTTTGGTACGTAACACTGAAGAGTTTGATGTCTCTTGCAGCTATAGATTACATATGATTCAGTGTGACATGTTTTTTCCTAAGAGAAAGCTGAAAATTGTGAATGATGAGCTGGGCTACTCAGTCACTGGGATCCACTGTGGCCCAGAAGTCTCCATTGTCCCCTCCCCATGAATGGCTCAGTATCCGCAGTCCTAATTCTAGCATCTGGCTTCTAGTTGGAAGAGCCTAATTTGACTCTTCTGTTTTTATCTCTGAGGGACACGACAGCTCCAGAGAATGTATTACCCTTCCTTACACCACTGTTTGGGAATGATGTCACTGTTAGAAGAAGATGTCCATATAGTCCATGAACTAGAAAAGCTGGAGTCATCAGTGAAAGTAAGTACATGATGCTGACTAGTCTGGAAATTGTGACTGAGATTTTGTTAAAATTATTTCTAAGGAATAAAAAGGTGAGGGGAACCAAGACAGTAGCATTATTTTCATCCCTAGCTGGCCAATCCTTAAAAGAAGGCTTCAAGGTTCAATTTAAGTTTTTGACAAGTTCATGGCTTTGATAAATAATTGATAACCAAAAATAGGTACAAACCGTACATAAATAGCTGCCTACAAAGAAGCAGCAGCACACAAGAATTATTTCACTTCTTCATATGACTAACATGAGGAAGGAACCTCATGGACATTTTTGGGTTAGACCTCCCTCTAAATTCAAATATTTTTATTCTGACAGAAGCAACTTCCATATTTAAATTAGTACAACAGGTAGTAAAGGAAAGACATTTGGTAGGGAAAGATAAGTTTCCACCAGCGATGCCCGTGTCAAGAAACTTCCCAGAAAGACAAGAATAGCAGAAGAAAATATATTGTACTATTTCAGGTTTTGTCTGCACACACAAAGATCCTGGAGAAGGATATAAAGCAGTTAAATTCTAAGAGGCTTTTCTGTGACAGAACAGGTATTCCTTGGCAAGGAGCACCACAGCACAGCTTCCTTGGGTAGTTATGTGGGACAGGTTTCCTCTGTATATTAAAGACCATCTCCAGTTCAGCTTTTTCTACTTCATTGCTGAAGGAGTGAGAGGACATAAGGTAGGAGCCACTAGACAAAAAAATCACTTGCTTTTTTTTTTTTTTTTTTTTTTAAACCACTACAGGACAGGAACATTAAAATATAATTCTGGCTAGACAGAGATATTGTTGTAAGGGTAGAAAAAAGAAAGTAGATCCACAAGGACTCCAAGTATATCTGAATAACTTCTAACACTTACAGGCTGAAAAGAAACACAAACATAACCAAGACTGGTAGAAGAATTAGGACCCTGCAAATATTTCAGCTTTATTAGCAGTAGCGGATCAGTCCATTTTCATATTTACACTCTGTGCAGCACAACTGAAGTTGATGAGCTTGCAGGGATACATCCGCAGGGAAAATGTGGCCGGGTGTATAAACACTGCCAAATAATGGTGTGTGTTTGAAGCATCCTACTGCCTATTCATCTGCTGAGCCACAAACTGAAATCACAACGCTTCATTTAGGTTCAGTTTATGCAAATTATGGCACATCCTAGAAAATAAGTACATATTTCTAATTGATACAAAATGATCGACTTACATCAGAATTAAATCTCAGCTGGCAAATGTTGCAAGATATGATTTGCTTTCTTCGATGAGGAAGAGGAACCCCAAATGTATGATTTATTACAGCTTTTTGAATTGGGTCCATCTGTAAAGAGAGAAGAAAAAGGAAAATAAAAGCTTCTGCTGTTCCACTGTATGCTATATTATCTATAGTCTCAGAACAGATTCTGCATCATGTGATAACCATACCCCACACTACAGAAAACTATTACTTTTCCTTGAAAATGAATATATCTTCTTCATGCAGTTTTACAAAGAGGTAATACAGACATGAACAAAGAAAAGTGTCATTAGTCATTAGCTATCTTGAAGTACATATCCTCCGTTCAATTCTATATGCACCAATCTCCCTTTACTGAAGAAAGCTAAAAGCTGTAAATGCTGAACAAGTTTACCTATCAAAACACCAATTTATGTTTTTTATATCATAGCAAAGCTAGCTCAATAATTGAAACAAGAATATTTTAAATAAAATTACTAAGAAAAGGATCAATGGAAATGTGAAGGAATATTATAAACACATAATTCCAGGATAACACACAATAGCTCAGTATTATGAAAAAAGTAATAATTTCCCAGGAACCAATAAATTAATCTTTTCCATAAAACAACTTCTACACAACCTGTGAAAAATCAAAATCCTCCAAGGATTATTTTCACAGCCGTTTAGAAGAAACTATTTTGAATAAACCCTACATTAAGAATTAATTTTGTCTTTCATGAAAAGCATAATTCTGACATAACCTCTACCAGAATGCTGATCTGGCAGTGTCTGTAAGTCAGGGTCCCATAAAAAAATATACCATTTTGGCAGAGAATTTTACAAAAGCTACTCAAGACTTTTTACATGGAGGATTGAAATCAACTTCCCCAAATTCATTGGTCAAAATTATTTATATTTCTTTTTCACAAGAAGCATTTGGTAGCTATTTTTAAAATCTAGTAATAGCTTTACAGCAACTTGGTAAAGCCACTGACAGTTTTTATCATTGAATTGTATTGTTAAAAATTCATAGATTTTGCTGACGCAAATATAACTAATTGCCTAACTCTGATGATAACCAGTATTCAAGCAGCATAATTTGTATGTGTCTTGAGAAAAAAAAACTTCTATGCTCATGCCCCCATGATTCACTTTTTTCTAGTGTGTTAGCAAAGGGTTATGTGATAAATAATCAGAGCTTTTCCTTAGAGTAATCAATTATTCATGGAAGCTGTAATGGTAGACAGTCATGGCCTCTATTGCAGTGAATCCACAACAGATCACTACGGAAATTTTGCATCACTTGACAGCTGTTCAGTGTCAGATATGAAATAGGTCATTAAACTAATTCCTCTTGAAAAGAAATTCAGATTGATTGAAAAAAAAAAAAGGAACAAGGAAAATGGCAGAGCTTTAGGCAAAGGTTTGGAAGAAATGCTCAGTTTGAACATCCTCTTCAATTTGATGTGAAAGTGAAATGCCTCATACATATGTGCAACCGCCAGCATAAAAAAACAACAATCCCACCTAGAAACTAGGGATTTCACTGTAACGTAACCCCAGAATAACACTGATGGCTAAGGTCAGAGTATATCAAGCTCTGAAAAACTACAGCATGCTGTGTAGAGCATACTGCTTCACTGCTGCTAAAGTTTGGAGAAATTTAGCCTAAATTTCTAAAGAAATATAGGCACTGTTTCTTTTGCCACTGCAGGTCTAAAATACTCAGAGAAAGCTCAAGCCCAGATATATGAATAAGTCAGCACAAGGTAACAAGAAATTGTGCATTCTTTGATCCAATGTAAATGTTTGCCTTCATATTAACAACAGTTGTGACATACTATTAGTTTAGCCTTCAGTGTTAACATGTTAAACTCTTTCATGCTATCTCACAAGTGCCATAAGCTAAGAAAGCCAGCAAAGAAGCTCACTAAAGGTTATGTGAAAGCTTCCACCATGGCTCGTAAGATGGAACAACTAATTTTTTGAGTTGGATTTACCCATCTTCACAGTAAGAATTCTAGCTCCAAATGTGGTTGGATTTCTATGATGGTCACATATTGAGAATGAGACAAATAATTTTTCAGACTTGAGAAAAATCATGAATGTGTGGAATAGTTGGTCTACTTTGTATTTGATTTTATTTTTTTCTCATGGAAAAATGTGGAGTTTCTTTCCTAATCACTCCACAGATTTTCTCCTGTTTATCTGCTGATACAGAAATCCATCTGCACACTTCCCTTTCTCTTTCTAAAGATGCAGACTTCTAGATATAGAGCTACATGGCCTTATTGTGAACTGGATGATTTGTGTTTGTGGCTCTAAATGAAGAAATGTTCTGGATAGCCTCCAAGTTGATTAAGAAAAGCTGCTTCAAAGGAAGAATCCCTTCTCTGCCAATTGCTCTTTGATACTGCATAGTAGAATTAAACTTCAAAACTTAGCTCCAGATTCTAATAAAGTTGGGGCAGAATGCTGGAGTGTATTTGACATTATTATTTTTTCCTGGAGGTTTCATTTGGGGAAACACCACCAATCCACACATTTCAAATAAACATCCAAAAGCACCAGATAAGCCTCCAGAAGTTTTATGCAGGAAATTTGTGAGAGGTAACAGGATACTTAGGTGCAGCATGATAAGCGCTCAGATCTCACAGACACTGGAAGACAGAGACGAGCCCTGCTGAGAGTCAAAGGAACAAAGAGCAGCAGCTGATTGCCAGAAAAATAGAGAGAGTATTGCAGAGAAGTATAAAAAGGGAAATAATATCACATAGCTGAGATAATCAGCAAGCAGTGAGATACTTAACAGAATCTCCAAGCACTTCTAGACTCACTGAGTGTTACTAATTACACATATAAATTTCAACTTATGTAAGTGGTATTTGCTTTCAAAATAAAAGTTATCACCATAAACTTTGATAAAATCTGCTTTTTAGTCATTACTAGTCCTATATTACAGTTGCTGGGTTTTTACTGTACTTCTTAGATGCAACTGATTTAATTTACTCCCACTTACAGTGAAGGACAGAGAGGTTTGCAGTTCACATGAAAGATTGATTCAGCTGTCAGAGGTTTGGAAGATGTACCCTTACTTCCTCTCACCAATGTATTTGCGCTGTAAGTTACAACACAAAGAGGGTGAGCTGCCCTGTGTTTGACTTGTTCACTACCTTTTGCTTTTATACTATCCAGCACTAGGTATCTCTTACTATGTAACGCAGGCTGTGTCACACTTTTTCCTTGTGGTCAGTCTAGGGATAGCATGTTGCTCAAGCTTCCCTGCAAACGACAGGGTAACTGTTAGTTTGGGCAATGAAGATAAATATGAAAGGTTTCATATTTCATTCAGTTAATTTTTGTTTTCAATAAATAAAATGCACAGCAATAATATCGCCTATGTTTTAATTATTCAGCTCAAATTTGTGGCAACATGATATTATTAACTTTCTTTGATCAAATACTGTACTCCCTTCCCAAGATCTTCAGGGGCTTACCATACTTCAGCAAAATCCAGGCTTAAACTGAGGGCATGGCAGAAGTTGGCCCCTTACTCCATTTTCTTAGCTTTGACCTTACCGCTCTCATTTGGTTTTGCATGCTTTTTTCAGATTCAACCTTGTCGGACCAATGACCTCAGCCACATTGCTCTTTGTTCTTGTGCTTTCCACAGAGCACGAAAGAGCTTTTTATTTTGGGGACTGCAGATGAAAGCAGTAGCTGTTGCATGAACTTTCTGGATGAAACATCTACTGCAAAATCACCAAGAATTTGACCCAGAAGATCCCATGTTATCCTACCTGCCTGGGCAACTATTCCAGATTCACCATAACCGCTATCCTTGAAGGCCTTCTGTAGCCAAGTCTGCACCTCATTAAATGCCATTAAATATCTGAAAAAGGCAGAACCCAGGCTGGTAAATTTTACCTACACAGAAATTTGATCCTCTGGAAATGTAAATTTTACATAATTTCCACAAGTAATTACTAAGTGTTGTTGGTTTTGGTTTGGGGTTTTTTTTTTGAAGAATTTTTTTTATGCTGAAACTGAAATTCAAACACATAGGTCCTCCAGAATTTCAACAAATTTTTAATATATATAATTTTAAATATATATAACTTTTATTAGTCCTTTTTATGTGACTTCTTATCCCAGAGGCATAAGAGCATGCCCAATTTAAAAACAACAACTAACTGATAGCAAAGGAAAGCACACAAGTTTGATCCATAAAGGCTCAAATCACAAAAGAATATAAAGCAAAGGAGTTATTTTTATTTTATTTTTTTTAATTGTGTATTAAAACCAGGGGGCTTGACATGAGCATTTCAAATGCTTGAGGTTGGCAGTAAACTAATGGAATTGCACTAATGTCTATAAACAAAAGCATCCAGGTCAAAGGATGAAGATAATGTGGATGACCAGAGCTTGTTCAGAACATATGGTGGGCCTAAAACAATCACATAAGTAAGAAAGTATTTTTACCTCAAAGCCAAAGAAATTAGCTGCAAAAGATTGACTCAGATCACTAGGGTCCTATACTAAGTGAGCAGAAAAACACGTCAGGTCATTGAAGCTCTCAGGAAAAAATTGCTGTAGACCATTTTAGTGGTAATTTACAGAAAAATTACCCACCAAAAGACTGACCTCCATTACTCGAGTAGGTAAGTGAATTCAGTGACACAGCTACCAACACCACTGAGAACTTCTTAATTGTTGCAATGAAAATAACATCAGAGGAATGATATTTTGAGTACGGTTTCTTATCACGTGTCTGCATATTTAATTGTAAGTACAAAAATTAAGTCAAACAAGCACACTGTAAGTTTCTTAAATTTGCAGGCAAGGTATTAATATTTCCACATATGAGTTGAGACTTATTTGAACATCTTCACTGTAAATTGATAAGAAATAAAGATAGCTCAGTGGGGTCTCCTTTCATTCATTCTCTTATGTTCCAACAAATGGTGAAACTAATAAGAGCATCGGAAACAGTGTAAATCCTGTACCAACCACATACACAATGCCCTACCAAGCAAAAAATAACAAAATATTATCATATCCTCCACAGTTTATACTTACTGGTGGCTTAATCCATTTTTAAAACTGCATTATGGATCCATCATGCAGTTTTAATACCAAACAGTTCAAACATAAAACTGCGTACTGCATTATAATTGTGACATACTAGTAGAAACACAGAAAAGCAGTTACTAAAGCTACAGGAAAGCTCCTCAATCATGTAAAGACACTGTCATTTATAGCTTGGGGACTTTTTGAACCAGAAATTTTCTCAGGGCATAATTTGACTATTTCCATTGAGAATTGAGCAGTTCCTCTCTGATCTCAGTAGTAGCAAGAATTCACAATCATTTCCCCTGCATGTTGGTCAATTGTACAGATGCAGCAATATTCTATTCTATTCTATTCTATTCTATTCTATTCTATTCTACGATGCTGTTATATTTTTACTTAGGCAGAAACTCTGATGTTTTGGAGAACTGCTGGACATTCAGCCTTATATTGCTCGTAGAGAATGCCCATATTATGGACATTGTTCAGCTGAGTGGTAGCTCCTTTTTCTCCAGGAGATACTTGGCATCTACTGCAGCTGCACATTCAAGCTGGACAAAACATGTGCAACAAGTCTAAAACTTCCAGGAAGTATTGGACCTACTAGGAGTCACACATTGCAGTTCATTTCTGTGTGTGCACATCCATCTTAAACCTCTTGAAAGTATTTATTAACTGTGCATGTTAAAAAAAAAAAAAAAGAAAAAATCTGCGCAGCATGTGTAGTTGGTCTGATGCTTTCCAGAAGTGTCAGACCTATAATTTACAATCTACCTGACGCATTCTTAATATAGTGGTGTACGGGTCAGAAGAAGAACAGTTCAACAGCAGCTCAGTGATTTGTTCCTAAGTATATTTGACATTCTGTATTTCCATAAGAAATATGCTCCATTGTTAGGGCTAGCAGTCCAGTTGTTTGGGTTTTTTTTTACATCACATTAATCTGTGAATAAGAATCTTACAAACTAACCAAAGAACACAATTCAAAAGGAATGAGGGAAAGAGCTTAGTAAGCATAACTAAACACACAAAAAAAGAATGTTCAACAGTATTTTGGTTTCATGTGCAAGTAGAACAATATGAAGTCAAATGGTTAAAATACATGTTCTAGATGTGCTACCATGCATGGTTTATCCTTTTACAGCTAATTTATTCAGTATTGCCCTAGTAATTATGATGAATAATTATGCAGTGAATTGAACTCAGCATTACACATCTTTTCTTAGTGTCTACCGTTTCTGCTCTTATCAGTGAAACAGGGTAGAACTAACCTGATGCTTTTCATGTACATAAAACAGAAATATTACTTAACCTAGTTAAATATAAAATAATTAATATAAAATACTTGCAACAACTACAATAAAGTGCAATATTTACAGAAGAATTACTTTTCTTTTAAAAAGTGGTATCTATCAAAAAGAAAACTGTAGTCACTTCCCAAACAATGTAACTGGCTTATGTAACTTGAATAGTACTTCAGAATGAATTCCCAAAGTAAACTTTTTATTCTCTTGTTGAAATCTTACAAGAGTGTAAGGATTTGGGTTTTTTTTTCCTTTTTTTTTTTTTTTTTAATGGAGCTATTTAATTGTAGCATTTGTCAGGTCACCTTTCTGATGTAACTCTAGTATTTCTCTCTTGCTTTCTTTTTTGTTATTTTTTTTTCTTGTAGATTTTTCCACTTGGCAATGAGATGCTGAGGCAGCAGCAGTATTTCTGGCAAACTGCTTGAATATACAGAAACCAGTCAGAGCAAAAGGATTTGCATTCACAGTGGCATTGCACACACATACTGTAACCACAGAGATTATGCAAATCCTTATACTCTGATTGTCTAATAATGGTTGTCAGTCAAAAGACAAGAATTTGCATATGCTAAGGCTAGTGAGAAATAATCACACAGTGATTATGCTAATCAAGCACACTAAACAACACGTGAAGGACTGTCAAACTGGAACAAATCTGCGTATATATGTGTATGTATGCTAAATGCAGAAACACAGAGTGCAAAAAGAACATTAAGGTTGCAGATCAAGCCCTTAAAAACATGAAATGCCTATAAGCCTTAATTTAACACCTTTATGAATTTACATTTTTTAAGTATGTCTGTATATTTTTCCTGAAAGATTCTTTTTTCTGTTCAGAAGATGGACAATGTTCACTTAATGAGCAACTGTTCATTGTTGTGTTTTGTCCAAGGGGTTCAATGAATAGCCCCAGACCTCATTTACTGTATAAAGCTGAAACCTCACTCCCAATGGGAATTATCAGTCTATTCATTGGCTCTCCTACAGTCTTCAGCACAGGATGTGAGTACTCTACAAGTATAATTAACTTATTTTCAAAACTTCTTTGTTAGAGAAAAGATGGTATTTTCTCAGAAATGAAGAATAAAAGTGTAAACTAGTTCGTTACCCAATTTAAGATACCTCATAGTACTATTATATTGCCTTTCATATATTCACCACACAGCTCCTGACTTCAGATTCATCTGCGAAGGTGCTACAGAGACTCAGTGAAGCCTTACAACTTCAAGTTGGACTCACAATCCACTAAATTGTATGAGAAAACTTTGGGTTAAGTGACTTGCCTTGCATCTCTCAGAAAAACTCTCCAGGGTGGTAATCAGCTGGTTTTGTGGAATGGGATGGCCTTTCTTTTTCTTCAGTCCCATCTTATTCAAAACATGTTTTCCAGTTTCTTCAACAAACAGAGCAAGAATACCACGGATAATAATCTTCCGAATTACAAAACCATGATTGCTCCCCAGTGCTGATCCAAAGGACACAAAATTCTACCAGACCTACAAGATTCTCCCAAAGGAGAGAAGATGAAAGGCAACCAAATGTACTATGTTTGTCATATTGCTCAATTATCCAGTGGCCAATGCTCAATACAACAATTGTAGCATAAGAAGAGACTAACATGAAACAAACCACCTTGAAAGTGGGAGAATTACTCACTCCACTTCCAGTAGGCATTACCAAAGTGGTGTGGAAAGAAGGCGTGGATTGTTTCTTTTCAGCTGCTCACTTAAATGAGCAGTAGCAGACAGTAAAATATGATTAAACCCAAAACAATTGCTTAAAACAAAGAGAGATAAATGTTATAGTCTCTCTAAAGATCTCTCTAAAGATACCAATAAAGATAAAAACCTAAGGTTCACAAATGCCATTTGTTTTCTCAGCTTCAACGAAGAACAAAGCAAAAATAAACTCATGAGAAAAATAACACCTTAAAAAAAAAAGCTAAGGGCATTTTCATGTTTTGTGCTTAAGAAAAGAGCTTGGAACAAAAGTTTGGCAGGCATAATGAGGGTTACACAACAAATTCCCAATAACATCATTCATATGTGAATGAATTTCAGAAAACTGGACCAAATGTTATAATTGGTATTTAGTAATAGTGGGTCTTTCTAATCACAACAATAATAAAAGCAGGATGTGTGCTGGACAGAGAACTGGCAGACATGCACTCGATTCACTCTTACAAGTGAATTACTCACAAGTATGAGAGTCCAAAGTGGTCTCTGCAAACTACTACACACTTTTCAGAGAAGTGACTGCGTATATATGTGTTTAAGGAGTGGGAAAATAATTCTGCAATGCAACCCTTCCTGATCAAGCTGCTATGCTTTTTTTAGTCTATTTTAAAAATTCTTCTTATTTAGCATTTTTATTCTGGTGACTCCAAAGAAACCACTAAGAACTAAGGTGTAGAATATAAATAGACTGTTTTAAAAATGTACATTCTTACCTGAAAAAGTCCAAAGGATGCTTCAGACATTATTAAAATACTCTATCAAATCTATACTTTTATAACTTTTCAACACATTTCAAAATCTGTCTTAGTGAGTTCAGTTTTAACACTGGGAGAAGTTACAATTCTTAAGCCATACTCATAGAACCAGAGAATAAGAGACTAAAAGGGACCCAAAGACATCATTTAATCCATACCTCACACCATGAAAGGGAAAAAAAATGTTACGGGGACATACATTTTTATCCCAGGTTTTGGTGGGGAGGGTGTGAGTGCGCAAATATTTTCATAAACCAAAGGCTTAAATACAACAGTTGAATCCTGGGGAGACGGGAATTTTTCAGATTCTCATTTTGTAACTGTTTCAGAATAAAACACTTCAACATTTCAGTTGAAACATGTACCAAAGCTGCTCTGCTTGTTTAGCCACTAGGTCTCTGACAAACCTTCACAAGAGTAATTAGAAATTTGTTTAATTTCTCTCCCTGTTCTTAAACAGATGTCTGTCTGTCTTCAGAATCTGGTAGAAGCATTTTACTTCAGGTGCAAGTGTAGATGTCATTTGCTGGTATAACTATTTGACCACAGGCACTTTTTTCTCTCTTTTTTTTTTTTTTTAGGTCAGCACTGAAAAAAAAGCACATAAAACATTTCCATTCCCTTTTCTCAGAAGTAATGTTCTACTGTCCTTCTTAAGAAAATTCAAGGATACAAAACTATGTGACCAGCTGTCATCATATTGCCTCACATCTTGAGATTCAAGACAATTTTATATAAATTGATTTCATCACCAGCAGTCAACACAGAAAAATAATGTTTGCCAGACTCTTCACATATGGGAACTGAAATGCTATGTTTTGCACATGCAGCTGCATATACGCTTAGAATAGGTAATGGTTAAGTATGAGGGTAAATAATGTGCACAGCTATATTCATAGTCCTTATAGAGATAACTAAGAGCATTAGATCTCCTTGCATGTGAAAAATATTTTAACTTTGCTCAGCTCATAGATTATAGTCCATAGGAGAAGTCATTAAACTGCTTACTTCCTCCATAATATTATTAGCTCTAAAAACTGCCTGAATTTTTGAACCAGGATGAGACTGTGTGTTCAGGAAACTCACTTCCACTAAGAGAGAGATAAATATGAAATTGGAAAATGGAAAAGAAATGTAGTAAATTCTCTTGATATAGTTTGAGAGCTTACATAATAATGAAAATAAACCTTGTTGTGCTTAGTAACTAGGTATGCATAAACAACATTAGAATTTGGTACTAAGCTGAGCAAGATCCCAGGAAGATGAGAGAAATAGGTGGTCAGAAGGTGGCTTGCATTTTAATGAGGTATTTGTAACTGCAAAATTAAGATCAACCCAATTTCTGCTTCAGACTCCTCAAGAAAACAGAGAGTAGAAAAAGACAGAAAAGAAATAATTTAGAACAAATGGAGATTATTACGAACACACTTATACCTGCACTGGGTACCCACATTGTGACTGTACTTTTTGGGTAATTCTCTACAGATTGCCACTGAGGTTCATTCCAAGACTCCTGTCAGTCTTAGCGACTGAATCATTAGTGCGATCCTGGGTGCACTGAACAGCTGTAGAGAATATAGTCATGGCTCATTCACTACTTGAAGTGCTTTAATCCCTTCCTACCTGTCTCTGAAATGTAATGCATTAAATAATTCTCAGCATGTTTTTATATCATTTGGAAAAAGATTAAAAGTTAACAGCATATATTTTCTGTGCAATTTCACCTTTGAAGTTTTATGTGAACGATATGTCAAAATTAAAATTTAGAAAAAAGTATTGCCAGGGAAGTGCCATCCTGACCCTGACTTCTGAGTTTTTTGTAGTTCAAACCCGAACAAAATGAAACAAAGGAAGGAAAGAAACCTGTTGTTACCTGTGTGCATACAGAAATACTAGTCCAAAAATTCAAGATATCTCAAAACAGTCTTAAAACAGCAATCTCCACTCCTTCCAGGAGTCCACTACCATAAATAAACATTAATATACCTACAAAGTCACAAACGTGGACATAGTAGGGGCCTTCAGTTTCCAGGACTACTTCAGTTACTTCTGTTTTTTCTGTTGTGAAAGGACAGTATGAGAAGGGGGAATTCATACACTCCTTCACTGTCATGGCCGATTGTGACATGGTTTCTTTCTATTAGTGATTTGGCTTGGACCTAGTTCACTTCTTTTCTTGAATTCTCTGATCGTTTAAAGTTACTTCATGCTGATTTTGGTCTCTCCCTGATTTTAGGTCAAGTAAACTCAAACTGGATGCCCTTATCCCAACTCAGTTCTGACTATATTGGTGATGTACAGATCCTGACACACACAAGGTAGTCAGAGGTTCATTGACCATGTGAGGACTGTGGTGCAGGCTATAGTCCAGTGCATGAGAAGGGATGCTCTGTGTGTTCCTCCAGGGTGGAACCCCAAATGAAGTAATGCATGCAGACGGGAACCAGAATTTGGGCAAAAAGGAAGGGATGGAGCAGGCAGACACTGAGCTACTGCTGGTCAGTGGCCTTGAGAGTTCCTCCATCTCCTCAGCTGACCCCCCAACCACAAGGGCAGTATCACTTTAACATTCAGGGAAGCTAGGGTGCCACTGGGTATTTTGAATTAATCAGGTTGAAAATAATTTCATGGATCTTATGAACTTAAACACAATAGGAAGTCTCATCTGAGTATTTCACAGTGCTTTATGACGACCACTTACAAGCAGGTAATTAACATATGAAAACTGAGCTGTACTAGAACTTTTGGCAAATCCACTTGTTCTCATTCACAGCCTTATGCCTTAGCACTAGACAGCACAGGCATAATTGATTCAAAATCATCTGTGTCTGGAGTACCTCACACAAGTACCTATGGATGTGAAGACAGGCAATTTTATTGCCTGTGAACTGTCTAGTTGTTGCCTGCAAGTCAAGTACTTAAAGACATCTGCACTGCTAGCATATCTTTTCAGAAAAGAAACTCCACAAATAGCCCAGTTCTGGTTATTTTGAAGGATTCATTTTTTAATGTATAATTTGATGCCTATGGATACCATACGGGTGCATTGCCTCTGCTTTTATAGTCAAAGCTCTGCCCCAGAGATATCTACAACACAGAATAGGTAAAAGGGACCTGATGAAATGGCAGCAACTAATGAAAGAATTCTGAAAAAATGAAGAAGACAGCAGAAGTGCAGTGCAAACCACAGAGGGTTTGCTTCTATCTTCTCTAGATGCCTGTAGGTCTCTCAGCCCTAAGACTGGTTTTGTTTTCTACCCATTTAATTATCTCTGATTATAACAATAACATCACCAATGAAAACGGCATTCCTCCTGCTACTATAAAGCTCTTTTAGCTTTATACTGTAGTTATATGAGATGAACCCTATCCATCAGAACTTATTCCTGCTTATTCTGACACTCTGATGAACAAGTTCAAACCAAGACTTGACCTTGTATCTCAGCTTTGACAATTATGTCCAGACCTCAATACTTACATAACTGCACACATTCATGCGCCAGCATTAATCATTAGTGACCAGGATCTTTGTGACACACTTAAAAGGCCAGGAAATATTATCCTCATCTTACAGATTGGAACTGAGAGTAAGTAATAGTTCAAGGTTACTTCGGAGGTCTGTGCCTGAAGGCAGAGTTGAACCCACCGTTTCCTCCACCAACCCCTTCTTCCTAGCTCAGAGCAGTGCCCTTGGGCAAGCCCTCACCACACTTCATGTGGCTCTTGGGTCTTGTTTCGAAAGACAGTCTGACCCAGTGGCAGGGAAGCTTTTACCCCGGCAGCTCTCAGGAGCAGCTACAGGCACAAACAGTTCTGCTATGGGATAGGATAACTAAAAGAATACTTTTCCTTCGGGAGCAGCTGCAAACTTCAGTGCTCCAAACCTCTACCCTTCTTCTTTTCCTGTATCTTCTTAAAAGTGCTGCTGCCTTTTCAGGCACTACTGACAAAACTGTACTTAATGGTCATCTCCTGTAATACGTGTAGGAGATTGCCTCTGCGATGGTTGTGCCTACAGCTTGAAAGAAGAGGAAGCCAGGAGACTCAAAAACAAAATTAAAAACAACAGTGTAGTTCATTATATTGAAATGGACTTGTATCTGCTCAGACCCTTCCATACATGAGAAATCCGTGTTACTAAAAAAAAGGCATCTGTGCAATCACTGACTTGAATTTATCATTGGAAAGTTTTTCTTCTTCTTTGCCCCTTCAAAAGATCTTCAGTTCACACTCTATGTGAGGAGCCACACAGCACATTTACAGCATGCAGCAGTGTCAACTGATCCTAAAAAATCCAATATGTTTTTGAGAACCATCCATCAACTGCTTACAAATGGCATTTCTGAAACATTGTCATTCAAGTAACTGCTTTTAGTTTTCCTTTCAGATTTATGATTATTGAAATGGCATTACCAGTGCAAATTCTCTTTCTTTCTGTCACTTCTCGTCCTTCTCATTATTAACTCCAACTGGAAGATGAACACTTTAAGTAGCATTATGCAATTACCAGGGTGGGGATTTGTCACATTGGTTTTATATTGATAACACAATACAGCACCAAAGGCACACAATCAATGTAGAGTTACACTGCCTCTTGCTGATCAAACCCAAAGAAAAAAAAGCCAAAAACCCCACGCACCAAAAGCTTTTATGATACCAGGCAGGTCAGGTTTCCCAACTGTTAACATGAAACATGAACTCAGGTAGAACATGCCATTTCCTGGCTGCTCTCTGGAAGACCAGCACCTCATCAAATCTGCTCCTATCTGCAGTTGGTATCTGAATTTGTACTCGTTTGGCCCAACACAGTGTTTGTCAGACTTCTAACCAGGGCGTTCAAGACGCCTGTAATGCGAAAATCACAATGACATCTTCTGACAGTGCATTTCTCCTCCGTGGAGCCTCCACAGAAATCAGACACAGGCTACATGTGCCTTCCTTAATACTCTTTAAGCAGAATGAACGCTTTGCTAAGGGTGGTCAATTAATATGCAGATATCCAGTAATTGTACTGGTCAAAAGCAAAACATGTTACAAAAGGCACTTAAAAACCCCAACAAACTACAAACAAAACAAAACCTACCCCCCCTCCCCCAGCCAAAACAAGTAAAAGCAGAAATGAGAAATGACTACCACAAGGTACCAGTTAATTATTAGCAAAGGGAGAAAAACTGTTTCCCCAGACTAAATTTTCAGAACCTATATTGTTTACAATGATGTAAATATAAAAGTGCAAAGCTAAAACTTTAAACTGGCACATGGTAAGTCCTATGTTTCTATAATTATGCTTTTGCTGTCTAAGATTAATCAGGGTAGTTAATGATGCAAAAAATTACATTTATAATCCAGTCTGAATACAGCTGTACTGCAAGCTAAGATCTAAGTGCCATTAAGGTAAATGGAATTAATGGGCTGTCCCTGGCAATCTTTATATCTATCAGTTACTAATTAACATTCTTCTGCAAAGAATAATTTATGGGGGAAAAATACATACAGAAGCAATAATGTTAAAACTTGCAACACACTGCGGTCACAGGGTAGTCGTGCAGTTGTAATAGACAATGTGTTGCGCTCATTTCAACAGAGAACAAGAAAGTGCCAACTGGCACTGCAATCACTAAAATCTTTTATGTTAAGCCATTTATTTTATATGGCAGCAAATTATTACTACCAAGGATGAACTTTTGTAGGAAATGTCGACTTCAGCTAATAATGGAAGGACTGAGCAGAAGCAGCAATAAAAACCTGGTAGTTAAATTAGCTACTAAGAAAAATGAACACTGTGTGTTATCTTTGTAGATAATGTAGCACATTTGCTGCTCCCAGCATATGACTCCCAACTTGATTACTGATTTTATGCATTCAGTACTCGCATTAGTTTTAAAAGTGTTCCCACCAAATCTTTACCACAATCTTAATTTGGCTCTTCTGTTTTTGGCTTTATGACATAAAAAGCACTGCATAATTCTTTAGAATCCTTTTTGAAATCCTCCTTATTTTCTTGCCTGTGAACCTATGCACCATCACTTCACATACCAGGAACTAATAACAGAGAATAAATCTTACAATGAACACCAGAGCTTCAGAGGCTATTATATGTCTCACTTCTTGTTGGAAAACAAAACAAAACAAAAAACCCCACAAACCCAAAACACCCCACCCCAACTCCCTCAAAACAGTCTCCTGAGACCTATGTCTCCTAGGAACACACACAGACACAAATGAGCTTTGGCATGAATCATTATCAAATGGTGACTGTTGCATTTGAATAATATTCCCCTCACTAAAGGCAGTAGCAGTTAGTGGTTTTAAACCAATATCAAGATATTTAGGTTTACTTACACCACGAGAACAAAAATGTTAATCATTCTGAACTTATACTTAAAAAATCCAGCTTAGAGTTAATCGTTCGAATCACTAGTAATGGTATTATTCCAAGTAAACATCACAGAATTAGCATGATTTTCATCTTCCCAGACCCTGGCCAAAAATGGTATATAACTACAACACACTATATTACTACCAAAAATGGTAATAATAATATTACTGGTATTTATATAAGTGAGATTCATTAAATAATAATGGCGTTTTCTATGTTTCATACTTACTCCCTGTGTCAGTCACAATGAATTTTAAGTTTATAATATAGACATGAGGATTGACACTAATCACAATTTAATGCTTTCCAATTAAAGTTGTAAAGCAACATTTAGGATATTTGCACGTTTTTCTAACTTAGTCAGTAAGATGCCAGTGACAAAAAAAAAAATCCTAACTTTAGAACTTACATGAACAGCTATTTTGCACACACTGTAGATAATTAACAGATAAGATTTTTAATTAACTCACAAAGACTTAGCATAATTTACCACATAGGGAAAAAAGTCCCTAACCCCTTGAGAAAATTAATTATACTGCTATAAAAATATGTTGTACATTGGTAAGAATTCCATTCTAGTGCTATAGGAATAAGCACTAAGTATTCTAACATGCTGTACTATGAATATCATCTCCTCCCTTTGTCACTTCACCATGACCTCCCAAAAGAAAATACAGTCACATTCAGAATTACGTGTCTGGATTGTAGAATTTTAAGCAGTAGGGCGAGAGAAGTTTGTAAGAAATAAATACTGATTTACAAATGTTGATAAGCTTGCAGAGAAAAGAAGTCTATAAACCCAGTATCAAAAAATACAACAGACCTACTGAATTTGCTGCCTCGAGAGCACAAAGAGAAATACATAATTTCATTTTTCTGAGGGAATTGAATGAGATAACAGATAAACTCTGTCAGGATGGATCTGACTGCAATGCAGTAAATGCTGAAGCGTCCAATATTTCCATTATACAGTCTGGCATATTTGCAATATAACTAAAAACTACCACATATAATTTCTATTCAAAGCAATGCTTTTTAAAAAAATTATTTTTAATGCTTCTGATTACAAAGCATATTCAGTTAAAAAAGACACAACACATTTTGGAGCTTTTCTCTGGTGCTCTGTATGCTAAAGCAGAAGACACACTATTGCAGGGCCTAGTTGTGCTTCTATACTGAACGTTCTGGCAGGCTTCCCCACTGTAACCTCTCTGTTTAGGAATTTATAAACATCTTGAACGATATGCTTTTGCTCTGAACTTTACAGAAAGGAAAATAAGTTCTTTTCTAGGGAGGATATTTAGAGACCTAAAATCGAAAGCAAATGGAAACACCAGATAAAGGTATCTTCAAACACCGTGTTAAAGACCAATATTTTTGTAATGCAAAAGGAAGATAAGTAAGACAATTACATGATAATATGGTTCGATCTCTTTGGTTATTTGCTTTTAATAATGAACATTATGTTAGCAAGAGAGCTGGACTGACCGTTCAGCACAGCGGAGTTCTGCCTTTTAGTCATCTATAATACAGTGTGTTAATTCACCAGAAGTTGCTGGGTAGCAGGTCATTGTGCATACCTTTGATGTGCAAATTCATGCTTAAATGCTTTGAAGAGTTAGGGCCTGAAGTCCATACTGGATTCACACCAATATAACCTCCTATCCTTTGGTGCTTTATCTGAATGCTCTTACAGAGAACTCTACCAAGAGCTGGACAAGGTGGTGTTGATTCTGTAATACGTTCAGTGTGAAAAGCAAGTTTTTAGGTAGTTGATATGCTAAAAGGAGTCTGTCATTCTTACTTAAAATATGTGTTTGTTGCCACATTATTCTGCTTAAAAATACCTGCTATTCCTTTTATCTAGTTTGTAAGCCACTTTTCAAACAACATGAAACAGGGTACTGCACTTTCAAAGGTTTCATGGTCCTACAGATGTTGTCATAAACATCTAATTTTTAAACTTATTAATCTTAAGTAAGGCATTACCAATTTGAATAATATGCTGTGATAGACTGCTGTTTTACAGCTAACATGCATTTGTCAAAATAAATGAACGAGGTTCATTGTATGATGGTACAAAAATACAGATGTAATTGCAGAGCTGCAAGATTCCACTAATTCTGATTTCATAATTCTATAGTGAATCTGCTGAATAAACAACTTTATTATGTTAGGCCGGTAACTCAAGGCTGTGGATGCCAAGTACTGGAACAGATGGGTGAAAGGACTCCCTACGGTCAACAAGTCCAAACAAAGTGTTGTAAAGGAAGTAGTTCCTCAGGTGATACAAAAAGATGTTTAATCTCTGACCTACTGGTTATCCATTTATCCATCTTTGCCTCAGTTGTTCCTGTTACAGAACCAGGGAAGCTGCTTATGTTATGAAGCTTCTCCTGTAAGTTTGCCACTGAAAAGCAGTCTAAAAAAGTATTTCCACAACATATGCGTTAACAGCCAATGCAGTGGCACAAGGGTATGCCTCTGCCCTATCCCCCCAGTCTCTTAGTAAGCAATTTTCACAGGAGACAAGACTCCCGTTTCCAGCAGTTCGCTCCACCTCAGACCTGCTACAACACCCACTGTTCTCACTCATTCCCCAGGGACAGTTACAATTACCCCCCCTCCATAAATACACCTCTGAGGTGACAAGTGTCTCGCTTTGTACTTTTCTCTAGGTGGGTGCCAATGGCCCAACCGAACAAACCGAATGTCATTGCTCCTGTTGCTGTTACACTACACCTATGGGAGTTGACCAGCCCTAGAACGTGCTTTCAGGTGCCTATGACAGAAGCTGATAAGGGACCTCAAAGAGTTCCTTACAGGCAGAGAGGGACACCCTTTGCCAGAAGGTGCACACAAGTAAAGAGAAATATTAAGCCTACCCAAGGTCCGCAGATTTGGCTTTTAGATTTTTCTAGGTGCTACTTGGAGAACTCAGTCACTTGTTTGGAAGCAACATCTAAATGTGAGCCAGGAGAGAAGAGCCTTCCTTCTACACTTTTCCTCCTACACTTTCCCAGTCAATGCGTCTAAGTATTTGTTCTCCATTCACTCACTGTTTCACTCTATGCAGGAATTTTTAATGGCTTAAATATTGTTTTGCTCTTAGACTCTGGCCTGCAAAACATAACCTTGTTACCTGAGATGGCAACAGGAACATCAATATTTTCTGGTGACAAGCTCATCATTGTTTCTGTAAGGACCCTCAATATACTTTCTAGAGATAAGGTGTATATCCTTCACTGTTTTCTTCAATACCTATTCCTCCCTTCAAGCCTTGTTTGATTTCATTATTGAGCCAGAATAATACCAAGCAGGTAATCTTATGCAAATATAATATTCATACAAAACCCCATAGCTTCTCCACAGCCATATATAAAAATACTTGTTCCAAAGCATTTATGATTGATTTCTTGTGGTGCCTTTTCTTCTTCCTCTTTTTTTTTTTTTTTTTTAAGATTTTTTTCATAAACAGGGAATAGTTCATAACCATGTTTAAGTGACAACAGATCAAACTTAATTTACCAATGCTACTATATCAGTGAAGGGTTACTTAGAACAAAGTGGCAACAACATACTGTCCACTGTGTTTAAAATCTGCTTTAAACAGTCACATTTCCTGTTGACAGTTGCTCTTTTTTGCCATCCCGTGTTTATACTGCTGAATGACAGAAGTCCAGTTCCGCTACCATGGGAGACCAATCATTCCTACAAAAAATTGAAGCAAGAGCTTCTATTCTTCAGCAGCAGGTAGCACTTTAGGCCATAGATTTACAGGAAAAACATGACTGGAGAGGACCGGGGTAAGTCAGTACAAACACACAAAACAATTTTGAGAGATGCAGAGTTCTCCCTAACCCTTCTGACTCCCCACCTATAATAACTTGAGCTTCATTCTTAGGATTCTTCTCTCTTCCTCGTTTGTCAACCAAAATCAGCCAGAATTCAGGGGGCTTTACACATCCTGAACTTGTCCCTAGCACATACAGAGTTTTAATTACATGGAGAGTGGGACGGTGGCACTGTCACATCATTGGCACTGATGAGGAGGAGTCTTGAAGAAGACCTTGAAGATGAGGGACTCATCTTGAAGATGAGGAACTGAATGATTGCGTATGATGACATATTCATAAAAATAGTAAGAAGGAAAATGGGCATTCTGCTGTGAGATTCATAAGCAGGAAGGCATAATACCAGAGCTTATAAACTACTATGCAAAAATGTGGGAAACCAGAAACTCAGAGGTAGGGTACCTCATATGCACAGCAACAAATGCACAGGTTGACAGAAGGCACTTAAAGTTTTACTTTTAATGTTCTTGGAGGAAGTGAAAAATTGCCTTAGGCTCAGAACTGTCTGTTCCTTCATTCTTCTGTCTGCTGTTCTCTGTTACAGGTCTTGCAATGTACTCCTTTTCGAAACACTTTCATCACAATCACCTTGACTAGTTTATTCCTAATTAAAATTTTAGAAGATACACATTACTCCATCCTTTCTCACTTAGGTCACCTAATTAGGAAGGGGAAACTTCATTGATAACATAATTCACATGTTGTTCCATCATCCAGCAATGCCTGCATTTATTTGCATACAGAGGGATTTGAGGAAATTTTTAAAAATAAAATGGATATAAAATAAATCAAGCTACATAAACCTTAGGTCAGAATTCATTCTGTATGAGTTGCAGGACAATATGAGTTAAGGACAGGAACTGATCAAACATTTTGGGTCTGAGAGGCTTATGTTCCAACTCATGTTCTCCAAGAACAGTAGATGTATTCAGCCATTTCACATTACAAAGAAGATGATGTGATACTTGCCTCAAGGAGCAGCATGCTACATCAGATGCATAATGGTAGTTCAAATGCAAAATACAGTTTGCTGAAGGTCCCACTTCAGAACAATACAAAGTTAAAATACCTCTTTTATTACTTTTTTATACTAGTAATGGAAGAATTTTCTTGTAATAAGTGTGTTTTATCAAAAGAATTTAGTTTAAGACTCAGCTAGAATGTCTGCCTAAGTGATGATACCCTAAACTTAAAAATCCAGTAATATTTTGGAGTGGGAAAAGTGAACTAGTTCTTACAGAATTCATTTGCTAACTCTGGGAGAAAAATGGATTGATAAGCAATTTGATTGTTTCATTTTAAACTATCCTTGCTTGACATAACCATTAACAGCATTTAACAAAGCCTTGGTTTAGAAAAGACAAACGAATTCTATTTGAGGCTGCAGCAATACAAAGAAGCTATAATGGACACTTGTAGAATCCTATAATGTTATAACCAATACAGATTAAAGCAAATACGTGCAGTGAAATATGGTATCATGCCCTCCTTTAGTCCCCTCCCCACAAGAGTACTCAAAAATATATTATTTGTTAAAAGATTCTGCTAATCTTTTAAAACTAAAAATACATCAAGCAGAATCTAATTAGTTACAGCCAACATTACTATTTGGAAATGACTCGGAAAGACATAGCTCATGTATCTAAACCATTAAGTCATTTCCAAACTACGTAAGAAAATTTGCTATCTCTGAGCAATGGAGATAACCAGCTTAAATAATCTTAAAATAATAGGTGTTGCATTTGAGGGTCTGACAATGGCCTATTTTCAGATCTCCAATTTATATCACAGTCTTGTGCATGAAAGGAAAGAGCAGCTACCTCATCCCATTGCAGAGACAAGTCTGCAGTAAGTAGATACTACACATCTAAGAAGAATTCAGATGATTCTCTTGTTCATCCACTTATGTCCTGTAGGACCTGAAGTAAATACCAGTGTCTTTGCACCTCAGTTAACCTACGAAAGAGAAAATTAGGTACACAGGTTGCTGAAGGATAAAATCATTGAAGACTGAGATGATCAGAAATGAGGATCTACTCTTGCTTGCAACAAGTTGAAGACCTGCATGGAAAAGTTTATCCCCATCTTTTTGCAGAACATAGTATTACAAGAATGTGATTGTCCTGGAGTCCTTGGCTATTTCTAGCTGTCATTGTACTTAGGAATAGAAAGAAGAGTAAATTTCTCAACTGCAAATCTATCGAACGAGTGAACACAGTTTGTTGCTTGAATTTATATGGCCATGCCAAACTCACACCATGATAAATTTAAATTTTCTATGTGTATGGATATCTGAAAAAGGAAGGTCTATGCGGTGCCCACTGCAGTGGCTTCTACTCCCTACCCCTGCGCATTAGTCTTTAAGCAATCCAGTGCTGGGTACTAAGAGGAATGCTAGGGTTAGCACATGACAAACACGGCAGCCCCTTACAATGATAGGTAACATTGTCAGCTGGGAATAGTCTATCACTGATCAGAACACCACATACTGATTTTACTGCTGAAGGAAAATAAGAATGCATAATCCCCAAAATACATACAAGCCAAACCTCCTGAATTTCAACAGTAATGTTATTAAACTGCAGGAAAAAGTTAATCAAAGGAATTTAATTTCATGCAATGTCAAAGGAAGACATTGTTTTGCAGCAGATGTTTTGGCAAGCAGAATGCAGACCAAACTCTAAGCTCTAATTGTGAGCTTCTCCCTCACAGTGTGAATTTTCCAAACCAAACATCTCAATCTCTAATTGAACCACTCAACCAGCATATGTTCTGCTCAAGCAACTGTGTGAAGTTTGAAATATTGTATATAAGCAGTATTAACTTCTTTTGCTTTCAAGGCACCAAACACCTGGAAATTTCTATTCCTTAATTTAATGCTGAAATGTAACTTCAATTACTAAGAAGTGGCCTCCTCTTGATGAAAAGACAATTTGTAAATATCCAGTAGGGAATGATGTCACAGTTTAATAAAAAACAACCAATTTCCATCCGTACTTCACTGTTCTCTTGTTCTATCACCGTACAGAGATACCAACAGGCTTTGAATATTCTGTTACTAAGCCACACATGCACTCAGTTGTGCACAGAATCTAGTCACTGTTTCTAGATCTCAGTCCTAAGATTCACAACTTTATTTAGAGAGTCATCCTTTGGACAGGAGGTAGTATAGTCTGTCACAGTTCAACCCCTATGTCTGATATCTTTCTTTACCCCTCCTCCCTAACCTCCCACATTCATTTATCAACAGCCAGAGATCCACCAAGACTATGAGCACTTGGAAATCTTATTTTAGCTCTCCAGAGTAAAACAGCAATAATGCAATGATCACAAACTTAGGAAAAGCATGTCTTAACCAGAGATCTGCCTTATAACATCACGTAATATCTTTCATATACCTTCTCTGCTTCTAATCTCATCCTTTACTTTTTCTGTTTGACTCCTGTATTCCAGCAAGAGCTGAAGGGGGGGGGGGGGGGGGGGGGGGGAGAAAAAAGAAAAAAAAAGAAGCTATGCACTTGAGGCTAGCTTGTTGATCTGACACAATATATTACTTCTCCCTATAAATCTTGCATTGCTTGAACTGCAACATTCAGCAGCATTTTAGGCTGGACAGAATCCCTCCTGCTTTGTTTCTTCACCACCTACCTCCCTTTCATGGTTTCTTATCTCCTCTAAACACAATAGCCTTAGTGTCTCTGCTTCGCTGTAGGCCTTTAGAATTCACAGAATGATTTAATTTGAGAAAATGCTTCTGGATGTCATCTGCTCCAGCTCCCTAGTTCTGAATGCAGCACTAACTGGCAGCCTTGTCCAGGCCCTCGCACAGGGTTTTGCCCAGTGAAGTTTTGAGTATCTCCTAGGATGGAGAGTCCACAGCTTCCCTGGGAAAACCAGTATGGTGTCTGACCACACTCACTGTGAAAAAAATTGTTCCTAATACATGGCTGGAATTTCCCACGTCAGCTGGCTACCTCAGGTATAGCACTTCAAGACAGCACAGTCAGTATAGGATTTATTGGAGATAAGTACCTCCTGCAGATGGTTAATGCCATCCCAGGTAAGTGTCTCAGATGGGATAAGTTGCTTTCGGTGGCTACCCATCTTTCTGCATTGACTCTGGAAGGGGCTGAACGGTTGGTTCCGATAGGACACTTTGCTTTTAGACATCAATTTAGGTCAGATAGATCTCATCCACTCTAACTTAAATTTCTGCAAGAAAGGTCATAATATGATTCGGTTATATCCTTCTACACCAGAGGTTTAGAGGCATACTTTGACACATGCTTGAACTGTCAAGCATGGAGAGGTGAGAGAACCAAGAGCCAGACCTTTTATTTTTGTTTATATTGCAGTGGCCTCAAGTTAAATATCTCAGATCTTACTAATCTATTTAAATAAATTAATCTTCAGCACTGATCCTTTAACTGACATTACCATTACTACAAATAAGTTTATCTGATGACTATAAATTCCTAACTTATAGTAAAAAAAAAATTGGTAATTTGTTTCAACATTTATTTTCCCCACTCTGTACCAAAACTCTGTTTTTTCCAAGTAAAAGCCAGAAAAGTCTATGGCAGTCTAATTGCTTGCTGTTTCTACCATTAAGTTTATGGAGGTCTACCACCTTCCCTTTTAAATTATTACATGAATATGAATTTGAGGTCTAATACACAATTGGATTAAGCCATTTGTCTTCATAGATGAAATACACTCATTTGCGTTCTTTGTTTGAATCACTTCTTTAAGATTGATTAGAAGGCCAAATCTGAATATATTCAAAATAGCTCCTTTAATTAACTATGTACCTAAGGAAGACACAGCAGACAGTGATGGCAATAAAAATCACATATGAATACTAAGTTAGGAAAAGCTCAGTAGTTAGAGACATACAGCTCTGAGGAACACACCACAGTATGTTATAGAGGTGAAAGGTATATGAAAGGGGGAGAAATATTCAATGTCACTAGAAAGACCTGTAGATTGCTGCAGTAAATCAACCCAGACAAAATTTTCAACAACCTAAAAATTTTACTTTTATGCAGTATTTTCATGTGCTTATCTAGAGATGGACCAGTGAGATAGTCCCAGTACAGGTTAAACAACAGTAAGACTTCTCTCTAATCATATTTGTTTTTAATTTGGATAGAGCAAGAAAAGAAATGCTTTAGGCATTAGGCATAATTTTGCCTTAAGCATAGCTGTGATAAGATATTCACATGAAAACAGAAATTAGGTGATGGTATCAACCAGTCATCACTGACAAACCCTGATAACCCAAAACGGATAAAACATTTTGTAGAGTTTGGCAGGGGAAGGGATCAGTGGGTTGTAACTCAAAAGTGCATATGATAGAAGCACAAAAACTTTCATAGGGCAGATATCTGTAAACCTTTACCACTTGTAGGACTCTTCAGGCACGTTACATTTTCCAGGCTTTCTGTGAATATTAGTCTTGTTTTCAGAACACCAACCAGAGTATGAAAACAGAGCCTGAAGGGCATGAATGCACTATCATTCCCTGTTACAGAAATGGAAAGTAAATCAAAGCACTAAAAGGGAGAAATTACTTTCCCAAAGTCAGAAGAAACTTGACTAGGCCCTGGAATTGACATTAGCTAATGGGGATAAGCAATTTGCAGAACTAGTCAAGACCCATTTTCCTGAAGTTACTGATCTCTGCCAACCTGCTTACGTTGTCCATGCCAAAGAGTGCAGAAGAATGCTGGACTTGCTCCAAACAAGGGACTCAACTGAAAATTAAACAAATCAAAAGCCACAGACCGGGTCAGTAATCTGTTGGAATTACAAATTAAGAGGTTACTGCATCACAACTGCGGTCTAAGCATACTGTCTCATGTTGCCATTTAACCATTTGTATGGAAGCTAACTCTACTGATATTTTAGCAGTATTTATTTTATATAATTCTTCATGGAGATTTAAAAGGAAGCTCCAGCTAGCAGTCATTTGAATGAGCAGAAGTGAAAGAAGGACTGGTAGTGATTACATTGCAACAAAACAGATGGATGGTAAAGCCAGATTAAAGTTACTGAGAATTGACATCTCTTGTGTAAAATTAACGATGGATAAATGAGATGGAATAAAGTAACGCCTAAGGATGTGTTTCAAAAGACTATAATTTCAACTTGAACCTTTGAGGTTCAAACTCATTAGACTAACTTGAACAGATTTTCTTTTGTTCAACGTGCTTCAGTATTACTGGCTTGAGGAAGAAATACGTGAAAGAGGCTACTTCAGACTCAGACAACATGAGGAGAAAAAAACTAAAACAATGCACGGCTAGCTTATCATCTAGAGTTTTGGGCTGGCTACAAACAGCATCCAAATTAATTCCCAAGCTTGCAATGAGACCCACAAGCTCCTGTTACCATACAGAACTTCCCTAAGTTCAAAAACTACCTGAAAGGTGCTATCTGTAAGATTGGTGACTTTTATCCAATAAAATTGCCAATCCCTTTTAGAGTCATCTCTATCAGCTAGAATGTCCTTCTTCAACTCGATTTTGTTAAAGACTTTGGCTTTCTCTCTCATTCTGTACTATGAACAGACCGGAACAACTAACTGAAGTAAATGACTTTTTATACTATTATGTGGCAAAAGGCTAGCAAGACAATAATTTCTTAGCATAGTTCGGAAGCCTGGGGCTTATCACCACCTGTAGCCGTCTAAAAAAAATATAATCTGCTGATTAGATAGTCATCTTAAATCCCTGTGTAGGTTGAAGAATTAAACATTGTTAATGATAGCTAAAGACCAAAGCAGATGATTGTTAACCCTCCTCTTCATTAAGAGAAGGTATACACTAAATAATACAGTATTGCACTATTAAGTGGCTTTTTGTTTTACTGTTTAATCTTGTGTCTTACTGAAAAGCTTAACAAATGTTTAAGATGTTTAATTACTGAACTTGAAATTGTTCCTCACAACCTTTCTCCTGGTGTGTTTTGGTCCACAGAAATGCTGGTTTAAGAAACAAATAAAATTTTGCAGTGTCTTACTGTGAGTCCAACTAGTATGAAGCAGAGATATTAATCAAATCACAGAAATGAGTAAGTATGAGAATCCTAACACATTTTATACATTGTCTGTTCTGTATTTTGGAGTTTTGAGTTGGTAAGGTTCTGCCTTTTTCTCATTAAACTAGAAGAAAAGAAAGTTTTAATCTTACCAAAATTAACACTTCTTTCTCTTATTTGTTTATGAAGTTAATAATCTCCTTGTATTAGTACAATTTCCACTACCTACAGAATTTTGCTTGTTTGTACTTTCACCTGAGCTGCTCAAGGGACACTAAATTTAGCATCTCACAGAGAGAACTATTTACCCTCCAGGTCAGCATCAATTTATGGGCCAAATCTCTTGCCGTATCACAGCAGCTTCTAAAAAAAGAAATTGAAGGACTTTTGAAAAAGTTGCAGTGGTTTGTAAAGAAACAGCTAAAGGAAATAATTCTAAATGAAATACAACTTTTCCAATCAACTGACTGTTGGGAAATAAAAGAAAATAAAAACTAATCTTCAGATCCATAGTTCTAGCGCAATTTGGTGTCATCTGAAACAGACACTTCTTCACATTCTAGAAATTCAGCCTGTTTGAAAAGATAGGAGATTTTTTTTATTTTTTTTTATGACGCTACAGAGGAGACATGCATACACCGTATTTGCTAAGGTAGACTTTATGTTTATTTATTGGTTTGCTTAATGGAAAAGAGAGGTACTTAAGACCAAAAATACATGCTATTTTCTTTGTGCACAGAAATTTAAGAACAATTCCTGTTCATCGGGGAATCCTTACTGAGAAACAGAGAGTGAACAGCTGTGGAGCTATGACATTTTATAGTATCTGAGGGTTTGTTCTTAAAAAAGGATTTTCTCTGACTTCAGCAGCACAGACTCTTTTTAATTTCGTGCTTGTTTTAGTTCAGTTGAAGACATATTTTTAGTAAGTACTGAGGTAATTTCTCTCTTTTATTTCAAATTTAGTATAAAAAACATAATTAGGTTTCAAGCAGATATAGCTCCCGTAAAACAAAAATAAATAAGATTGATTTAGAGAGAACAAACTTGCTTCAAAAAGTTTCAGGAGATACTAATTTCCTGGGAAAAGTATGTAACTAAAAAGGACAGGAACTGTTCCTGCCAGGAACAAAGACATAGGGACTCTTTAAGTGGAAACCAGATACTTTAACTTGCTTTGCAATGTTTCCACCATTACTTTTTTACGTGCATGTGTGTGAAGCATATGCATTTTTCAAATACCTGTTCTGAGATATTTCTCTCTTTTTGAGAACCTCCTGCTCTTCCTCCCACCTCTCTTCCAAGCCCAACACCAATATATCCAGTATTTTCCAATGCTTTCACTGGCAGTCTCTCCACTGCCACTCCTGTCCCAGACACCACTCTCTCACGTTACTTCTTAATGCCAACAATAGCTTTTGCTTCTTCCCAGAGCTGACAGTACCGTTTGGGAGGGCACTGATATAATTAACTCCGGCACAACCCCTGTGATTTATCTTCATCATCTGAGTCTTATCAACACCAATAATGTAATGGGTTGGATCCATTAGCAAATCAGTACATTTCAAACACAAAATATGAGTAAGGCAATGAGGATTTCTTCCTCCACTTCCAGCCCACACAGGCATAGCACCTTAAAAATTGTCCTTCGACTTCTACTGTTTATAGCAAGTCATAGTTCATATACTCACATTTCTTCCTACTACTTAGGTTGCCCAAGGAAATTTTCCTATGTATCTCCCTGCCTGGATATATTAGGCACCGTCTGGAGAAGGGAATGAGGAAACTCAAATTACCTCATTAGCAGTTAAAATAAACAAACTCTCCTGCTGATCCCATCCAGTTCAGCATGTTACTTCATGGAGGGCTATCACATGCCAAGACAACACATTTAGATCAAGAACTTCCTAAAACATACCTCACTGGAGGCGTTGTCTGACAAGAGTTGCTATATGTGTTCTCTACTATTCTGCTCTTCTTTAGGTTGTCAGGGAAAGGCTATAGAAATAGATGATGCTTTGGCCCAGTCCTCGCTTTTGTTACCTTGTTATAATCCCACTGCACCACCCTCAGGTACCACAGCTGCCCTACCTATTGAAACTAAAGATGCATAGGTATATTAGATCTGCTACTTGGCTTTCCTGACAGTGAAGGGCTGATTAGCCCAAGAATAAACCCCTCCTGATAATTGGCCTATACTATTTTCAGGATCACAAACCGATATCTTTGTAAGGTGGACATAGTTCCCTGGATTTTTAACAGAGCATGGATGCAACGGACTACAGACAAGGCTAGTGACAATTGTGCCGGAATAAAGGAAGTAAAGGCTGCAGGTTTACACCTTTTCTGCCTTCTTGACAAATGTCCCAGGAATAACTTAAAGTAATACCAGTCCCCTAAAATTTTCTTCAAATATACCCTTCACAGGATTATTTTGTTCAATTGCAGGAACTCTTACCGTGGCCTCCATTTGTTAGGATTGCACTCTCTGCCGTTCAAACACCCTGGCAACTTCACAATAGCAAACTACTGAAAGAAACTTCTACTGGTCAGCTTTCCAGCAGGCTTTACACCACCTCTAATTGTAATTAAAAATGTCTCTTTCCTATAAATCTTTTTTTTTTTATCTGCGATTTTTATTCAGTTATAGACTATTCAGCCTTCTGTTGTGAATTGTTAAGACAGCTTTTTACATTTCATTCTGAACATGATTGCTTTTGTTATCTAAGGACACTACACAATTTATTTAAATTTTTTTATTCTTTCTGATAAAAAATAATATGTAAGTGTAATATGTCATCTAAAATTTTTACTTGTGACATCACAAAGCATTTGATTCTGGACAAAATATAATGTTTGACAGAAAACCATTGATTTGTATTTGTTTAAATCATAAGAATTTGATACTCATCTATTTTATATAAACCAATGTATTTTAAAAAGAAACACTGATTTCCAGAGAGATACAAGGTTTTGTACTATTTTTTATGAATTTTTTTGATTACTAATTTAATCTGTATGGATATTTACACAGTATTACTTTAAGCATTCAGAAGAGCCAAAGGAAAGGTGCCAGGGAAAACAGTAGCTGCATGAGAATCTGGAGTTCTACATCCAATTCTACTGTACAAGTCCAACATATAACCTTGGGGGATTTTCTTCCCTTATCAGAAAAAGTTAGGATAAAATAAATTAGGCAGGACATGGACATTTCAGAAATATTCCATGAGAGAATGCATTGTACAATGACTCCAGATAAATGAGTTCTTCAGCATGTGCCATTTACCAGCCCAAACTACCGTGACTAAGAAGAGTGGGAAAGAGCGAGCCCCAAATCTTTTCATTATCATAAAGGATAAAAGTGAATGTGTTTTAGGACAAGCTCTTGAATAACAGCAGCAGTGTTACTGCATGCTACGAATAACCAATTAACGAGGTAATTGTGCTTAGGAATGTATTTACTGTGTGTAAAATTACCTGTCATGCAAACTCATGCTTTTTTTTAGCAGATATCTTTGAAATTCCTAAGAAGAACAAACTGCAGGTTCTACAAAAAAAATCAGTAAATAGCTATTCAGCTACGTTAGCAACACAAACATGCCTAAGGCTAGGAAAGATTCATGCCTTATTTTAAATCTTTCCAAATGTCTGTCTCATCAACAGAAATAATACTGATTTTAGAATTTTATCACTTTTTCCTCCTCAGACTACAGTAATCAAATCATTGCTTTAAGTAATTCTTTTTCACTTTAATTGCAGCTTTTTAAAAACAGGTTAATAACCATCCATATTTAAACTGTAGATTTTATGAGTTATACTTATTATGCAACCCATTAAAGTTTTATAGTCTTGGTAGAAAAAATAATCATTGATCTTTTTCATCTGAGTACTATTAAGACAAAGGGTGTAAACATCAACTGATTAAAACATTATTTAAAATGCTTTACAAAATGCTTTATAAAATTTAGTTTTAAGTAATTCCACTCATCAAGGCTTGACAAATCTGAAGAGTACTTCGTTTAATTTCCTTTACAAGAATGTTTTGCATGCAAAGCAAAACCCTGAGGGACCCTCAGTCCCCAATAAAGGCTGTGCTATTGCCTTTGCCTTGGATACTAAGACTTTCCAACAGCAAGTTATCTGTCAGCACACTGTGCAGTGCCCTCCAGCAAATGTGTAAGGCAGGAGGAGATAACTCAGAAAGTCTATTCTTTTGCTATTACTAATCATCATTTAAGCAAACAAGCATGTGAGATATTTAGATCCTATTGATTGTTTTAAGAATAAGAAGAAACCCCTTAAATAAAAAAATACACAGAAAACAAAGCTTGCTGTGTGCCCCTTTTAGGTACGTGGAACCCTTTGTCCAGAGATCATTTCCAGCCTACAAGACTGCTCATGAAAATGCCTTCACGTTTATCCTCCATAACCTACTGTATGGATGTTTATCTAATAGTGTAGTCATAAGCTTATACAAACGGCGTTTCTGCCTCAGACCCTTTCAGTTAGTTATGGACATGAGAATTGGTGGAGATTAGTTAGAAGTCCAGTCATTCTCACATGGCAAAAAGGAGCAGCACAAACATCTGTTCTTCTGCCAAAAGGTGCTGAGTGACTAGAAAGTGATATACTGCCAGAAAAATCCTGAAGAACCTGTGAGCTATCAAACAGATGGTGGAAGTGTACGTGCTATATGCTCAGCCTGCATGAAGAACAACATTGTACCTGCACCCATGAAGTAAATACAATCTGCAGGCAGCAATTGCCAGATGACCACCAACATTGAGACATCTGTAAGAACCTTGAATGAGGCCACAGAGCTGAATGTGAACAGAGATGGTAGCTGGAAAAGGCCAACCACAGGTGATGGTATTACACACATACTGGATATAAGTCTTCCGGATAAATCAAAACAGATTTACCAAAGGCAGACATCACACTCCAAGAAGTGGACGGTAACCAGGAAACAGGTATGGTTGGACAATTCACATCCACATTACAGTTAGAGATGAATTCAAGGATAGGTATTATAATGTTCAGCAAGGTGAAATGACACAAACTTAGGCTATTTTAAGATAATCTTAACATTTGCTTCCCCAGGAGAATGCACACTCTAGAAACCTGAATTTCTACTGAAAGCAATCACAGAAGGTTGGAGCACCCTTGATACAAACTTAATTTAAATAAAAATAAAACTTTGTAATGGAATTTTTTTTAATGGTATCTACCCATTCGTACCCATGAGCAAACTCCTCTGAGCCCTCAAGACTGCTGTATTCTACGTGGCAAGAGGTGACAGCTCATCATAAGCATAAGAGACTGCTAATTCCCTAGTTGGAAGATAATCCTAAAGCTGTTCAAATAAGTTGTGAGGAATCAGAGAATGTCTTGGTTTGGAAGGGACCTTTAAAGATCATTTAGTCCAATCCCCCTGCCATGGGCAGGGACCCCTTCCACCAGATCAGCTTGCTCAAAGCTCCATCCAACCTGACCTTGAATGCTTTCAGTTATGGGGCATCCACAGCTTCTCTGGACAACCTATTCCAGGTTCTCACCAACCCCATAATAAAAAAATTTCTTTCTTCCAATCTAAACCTACCCTCTTTCATTTTAAAAACATTGCCTCTTCTCCTGTCACTACAGGCCCCAGTAAAAACATAAATCTCTATCTTTCTTATAAGCCCCCTTTAAGTATTGAATGGCCACAACAAGATCCTCCCAGAGCCTTCTCTTCTTCAGGCTGAACAACCCCAACTCTCTCAGCCTTTCTTCACAAGAGAGGTGTTCCACCCCTCTGTTCATTTTCAGGGCCCTCCTCTGGACCTGCTCCAACAGGTCCATGTCTTTCTTTTATTGGGGACCCCACAACGGGATGCCATACTCTGGGTGGCATCTCATGAGAGCAGAGGGAGAGAATCACCTCCCTCAACCTGTTGACCATGCTTCTTTTTATGCAGCCCAGGATATCTTATCTATTAAGTTCAACAAGGCCAAGTGCCGAGTCCTGCACTTCGGTCACGGCAACCCCATGCAGCGCTGCAGGCTTGGGGAAGAGTGGCTGGAAAGCTGCCCGGCAGATAAAGACCTGGGGGTGCTGGTTGACAGCCGGCTGAGTAGGAGCCAGCAGTGTGCCCAGGTGGCCAGAAGGCCAACGGCATCCTGGCCTGTATCAGAAATAGTGTGGCCAGCAGGAGCAGGGAGGTGGTTGCTCCCCTGTATTCGGCACTGGTGCGGCCGCACCTCAAGAACTGTGTTCAGTTTTGGGCCCCTCACTACAGGAAAGACATTGAGGTGCTGGAACGTGTCCAGAGGAGGGCAACCAAGTTGGCGAGGGGCCTGGAGCACAAGTCTTATGAGGAACGGCTGAGGGAACTGGGGCTGTTTAGTCCAGAGAGAAGGAGGCTGAGGGGAGACCTTATATCTCTCCTCAACTACCTGAAGAGGGGTTATATTGAGGTGGGTGCTGGTCTCTGCTGCCAGATGGCTGGAGATAGGATGAGAGGAAGTGGTCTCAAGTTGAGGCAAGGGAGATTTAGGTTAGATATTAGGAAAAAAATTTTTTACTGAGAGGGTTGTCAGACATTGGAATGGGCTGCCCAGGGAAACGGTTGAGTCACCATCCCTGGAGATATTCCAAAAGCAAGTAGACGGGGTACTTCTGGACATGGTTTATTGGGCATGGTTGATGGTTGGACTCGATGATCTTGAAGATCTTTTCCAACCTAAATGATTCTATGATTCTATATGACTGGTTTTCAGGGCTGCAAGCGCACAGTGTCAGTTCATGTCCAATTTTTCATCCACCAGTACCCGCAAGTCCTTCTCTACCAGGCTGCTCCCAATCCATTCATCACCCAGTCTGTACTGATATTGGGGATTGCCCTGATTCAGGTGCAGGACCTTGTGCTTGGCCTTGTTGAACTTCATGAAGTTCACATGGGCCAAATGAAAGCAATTCCAAAAACAGGGCCTGGAGTGCTGCTAAACTGTAAGGTAATGCAAAGAGAAAGATAACAAGGAAACTTTTGTTGATGCCTGGGTTGAAACTTTCAGGAGCTGTAAGTTGCAACCACAGGCCAAAACTTTCTAAAGGAGGTTGCAAGAGGATTAAGGCTAGATTTAGTAGGATGCTCCTTAACAATGCATCAAGTACAAAGAAAGTAATAGCAACCATTCTGTAGACAACTGCTAGGGAGCTGAGACACTACTCCCCAGCCGCTCGGCAGTGCAAAAGAAAGTTAACAGCCATGCAATCACAGGCAACCATGGGAAGGTTACTTGAGGGTTGCAGAAACACTCATTTATACAAAGTCAGAATATGAGCTGTTCCCTGTCTGTGACATAGAGCATAGACCATAGATAAGAACAAGCAGACAGAGTATTTCTGGAGATCTGGATCCACACTATATTGACTCAAAACTGGAAAAAGACGAGAGCTTAATTTCACTATGTCTCCTGAACTGTGAACATTTCCTCTGCATCAGAGAATCAGAGCTTTACTGCTATTTCAAACAGAGCCCAGGGTGTAGATTAAGGATTTAAATGTACAGCAAATAAGTCTGGCCAATTCAAATAATTGAATATTTCATACTGATGTTGATTCATTCCTGTTCTGCAAGCACCAAATAAAAACATCCGAATTGCCAGGATTTTCTTGTGTTTGCTTATTCCCTAATCCCTCTTCTTCCCCCCGCAGACTTCTTAAATAAGTGTCCTGGCCAGTGATGAAAATGTTATTATAATAAATAATTCCTGAACCCAAACATTATTTTTGCAATCTTCCCTATTTTGAAAAATATTTAGCTAAATAGCAATAGAGATACAAACCATAAAGAAGAGTATAGCTATCTTACAGCTCAACTGCAGTGCTACGGAAAGGAAAAGAGCAAGCCAGACCCTGTTTCTAGACACCTGTAAATGAGCAGCCATGCAAGGAATATCCTCAGAAGCAATAATACCCTCTGTTTGTCTGACAAATTAACAATTTGCTGCAGTATAGTTGTCCACCTGATAAAGGCTCTTCTCATGGAAATAACATTAAAAATCAACACAGACTATATTTTTACTGCCAAGTTCTTCTATATTGGTGGTATTCCATTTTGATTCACATGAAACTGGGGCCATTGTGTTGTTCCCTGACTATCCTCTTCTGGAAACAAAGCATTCTGACAGCATGTCATCACTACTGAACTTTAAAGGGTTTTATATGATGAGAAAAAATAGTCTCGTTATGCTCCTCTGCTCAATTAAGTCAGAAAACATGAAACGAAACCATTATGTAGACATACAAAAACCCCTGGGTTTATTCTGTAAATTTCAGGCTGCTAATGTTTAGGAAACTAACATGTATTTCAGTTTCCTCCTCCACTCTTCACTATCAAAAGCTACATCTTGTTCATAACATCCAGAAAATTGGCATATCATTTCTGCAGCACATATCTCTCTCCTAGATAAAAAACTATCCAGGACAAGAGCCTAAGGAAAAGTTTTTTGAAATGTCTTCTGGCAGCTTTTTGACAGGTTTTTTTTTTCACATTTCCTGGCATAACCCTTCCCAGAAATACTTGTCAGCACGCAGGCTTTCTACATTGTCCGTTTCTATCAGTTGACTGGACACAATAGGAGGAGACTGCATTTCCGAAACAACCACGAAGCTACGCTCTGTACGAGCTAACTCAGTGGTTATCAGCAGGCCAGGCAGAGCCCAACAGCAAGACCGGTGTGGGGAGAAAAGCAGCTCCCAGTGAAACAAGCCAGCCATAATTGCCCACCACTAATACCTATGAACACCGGCTTCAGCTCTATAAAATAGAGAGCGCAGACTTTGTGCTGCCCTGGAAGCTGCCAGGATGTGGCATAGGCTGGTTTTCAGGAAGCAAGGAGCACTAAATTGGCACCCGGTTAACCCAAGCTGCTGCTGGAGCCCTAACCTATGGGCAATGGCCGCTGCTACCTCCTCCTCCTTTCCCATACGGCAAATCTCTACCAGGAGAAGGTGAAACATGAAGCCCTTAATATTGCACCTGGGGCTATTGGCATAGAACAAGCAAAGAGGAAAAATCTGGGGACTGAACAAAGATTACTACAGATGGATCATGAGAAAGAGGTGTCTGTAGAGTAATAGTTCATTTTCCATCCATGTTTAGTACAGTTCTGACATTGCCACTGCTCTTCCAAGTCATACGTTTCTAGTCAAAACTGTAATCATGTTTCTTTCCAAAGAATGCTTCTTTGGGAAACTTTCCACGTGCAACAAGGGGAGATCAGGCTTTAATTTGGAGTTAGGATGGAGCTTTTCAAGCAACATCCCTCTTTCTGTTTACAAGCATTTACTCAGATCCTCTACATTGTGGACCTCTTCCACTACAGATTATGCTCATACTACAGTCTGGAAAGCATGATATAATTTGGGGGGAAAATTTTTTCAGAGAGATGGTTACATATCCTTCGAAGAATAAACAAACCAGGAGTGCAATGCATTGTCTGATTTTCCACCTAGTAATGGCAAATGTCCTGGATTTGTAAACTTTAAATTCTGTCTCTCAGGAGGCTGAAATACATAATTCTGAGAGCTTCAGATATAAGCAAAACCTGGTTTCTGATGTATCTGTGCTTTGAGGATGATGGGCTTTGGAGACTACAAAAAAATCTGAGTTTTTTTCTTTGTGAGGGTTACTTAGGGCTGATGCTGATGTCTAGCAAAATGTAGCATTTCTTCGTAGTCCAGGGATTCATATCAATATTTTCCTACAAGTTAATTAACTTCTAGACTTTGATGCTTTGTGAAATTTCTTTGCAACCAGCCATTGGCTCATGAACAGAAACACCCCATAAGCACAGTCACATGCCCTCACAGACCAGCACATATTCAATACAACTGCTAAAGCTTTGTGTCTAAGAACTAGTTCTTGGAAGCACACAGACTTAAAGCTTCTCACTCTGCAGATGAAAATGTAGAACTATACCAAATGTTTGCTAAATGATCTCAAACATTTTTCAGAACAGACAATTAATTTTTTCCTATTCCTCTGACAATCTTCAAATCAATTTTAAAAAGCTATGTAAGCATTATTTATAGTTGTAGTTTCTTTCTTTCATAAAATCTAGCCTTTTAAATGCCATACACTTGATTTATCTTTTTATATCAGATAAACTTACAATGAACTTGTGATTCTTCAGGGTGCGCACTAGTGGGGTGTTTTCAGTTTAAACAGCTGTGTTCTTAAAATTTCTTTTTACATATAACTTGAGGGTACCCATTTGCTTCACAATTAAGAGCATAGCACCTACAAATGTTCAGCTAACCATATTGTTAATTGGTATGTTTGCTTTACGCTTTCTTGTATAAATAGAAAATGTTCCTCCTGAAACCAAATGGTTCAAAGTTTCACATGTGATCTTCCTTGCATTTCTCAGGTTGCTCACTTTTTACTTTTCCCTCTCCTCAGTGTCCAGAGATATTACTGATAAATGTTTGCACACCTCATGTTATCTCTTCTATTCTCTGCTCCAATGAAAGCTTTTGGCTTTGTAGAAATCAGCGCTGAATGTTTCCTTCAGAGGCAGCCAGGAAAAGCTGAGCTAGCTTTAGAGAAATACCATCAGCAACAAAGAAAGTAATCTTATGTTTGTAATAAACTGAAATAGATTGAAAAAATATTATAAAATACAACACCTTAGTATTATTATTTGTGATACTTAAGATCAGTATTTGGTTTTGTTAGTTCTTGTGTACATGCCTGAGATTCTCCATTGGTAAGTTACTTTTGCTTTCACCTCTCCTAATATTTCTGTCCAGTTCACCTGAATCCTCAAATTACCTTAAGATTGTCTTTAGATTAAATTAGAAGCATAACTGATAAATGGGAGCATTGCTCTGTAAACATACAATGTCAGCACATCTGTCATCTGATTTCTGAGTGGAATTTAACATATCAGCTGTGAATAATTTACGACCTGTCCCATAATGTGGGATTCATCTAACTAAACGTAGATGCAGCTGATCCAGTCCCTCTTTATAGTCAGCAGAGATGAATGAGAACTTTCAGGGTTCACTTCACCTCATACTAAAGTAGACATATAGGGTGCTTGCATTGCAACCTACATTTGTGTATTTTTCTCCACTTAAAAAATTGGAGAAACTGCTCATTTTTCTCCATTATCTTTTGCGAAGAAGCTTAGGCTGATTAGCTCAGATGCCTATGCCTATCACAACCAAGCTCTCAAGTTGAGTTAGGATTTGCACAACCAGAGACCACTTCTTTTCTCTGAAACACAACTAAATTTTTACTGAATTTTCTCCTTGATCATGCTCTTCTCAAGGCTGCTGAAAAGTGGCCAGTAAATGGCCAAAACTCTGGACTTTCTTCTAGCCTCTTGAGAAGTAGCTCGGACATGCTGCCGACCTCATTAGTTCCTATGGAATTGTGTGAGGGTCAAGAGGTCTTCAGAAATCCATTTCCTAAGACACAATCTATGACCCTGACATCTCAATCAAGGGTAAAACTAATTTATCGACAACATGAGAGAGAACGTCTAGTTCAGGTGTCCTTTTACGGACCACCCGCTTGACCTTGGCTTAGCCACAGAACACAAATGCTTCTCCACTGACACTGTGTAGGATTGCCAATGAAGCCAATGAATATAAAGCATTATCAGTAGCTACAGTTGTTCATGAGCACGCATATTTACGAAGATCACATTTTGGTTAAACACTTGTTTTCTGTCTCACAGTCACGTACTTAAAGCCTTTGTCAGACGACCTGTTTAAAGTCTAGTATGACATGGGGGTTACCTTCTCCTTAGGCTGATAATGCTCAGCAGCAGCTGACGTGTCCGCAAAAGATTCATCAGTTTGGAAAGAATTTCTGGAAACATGCAGAACTTCTCAGCTAGCCTACATGTTTGGAGGATGCCGTTAACCAGCTCTGGCATATGAGCTAAACATAGCAGCGTTCAATAATGTACTGTTCAGAATGAAATTGTGAACACTGAGGATGCTGCTGCATGTCAGCACACATGATGAAAAGGCAAAGGTCACGTTGCAAGGCAAAAATGATGAGCAGCAAGGCAGGTGACAGCAGCTCTGATGACAGCATCCTCACACTCAGGACTGACATATTTGGCAAAGGTGGACTTGGCAGATGGCCACACATCACAGGAAGGAGTACTTTGCATGGGAATGAACTTCAGAGTGCTGTTAAAAAGGGCTGCTAGTCTCACTCTTGAAACCTAGGCTCAGTTTACTGAAAAACTGAAGAGACGAGGAGTCTGTAAAGTCCAACTACAGTGCTTACACCAGATGATATACTACTGAGATGAGGTTCAGGACTAACAGGGTTTTGATAGGAGTCTGTTTTCACTTCCTTACTTCCAAAGGAATGTGAGCACATCTTCCCCTGCCCCCCAATAATTATAGTCCAAATCAGTCTTTGTAAGAAAGAAAGAAACTGCAAATTTATGGAACAACACAAGATTAACAATTATTTATTAAAATCCATCATTAAAATTGTATTTGAATTATGCAGAGTTAAACAATTAGCAAAACGATCTGAAGACTCTGAACTATGGAAAATCCTGAAAAAAACCCAGAAATTCTAAGAAACAATTTCTAAAACTTCAGCTGGCCTATTGTATTAAATACAAACAGTGATCACAAGCAAAACTAGTAAAAAAACCCCACAACTAAAGCATACTAAACAAGTCTAATAGTTTATCCGTTTCATGATGAGTTATCAGTAACTTAGTCAAAACCAGCACTTTTTAAAAACTTTGCTGCATACCTATATACATTTTAAAATTTGAAAAACTTTCTTTGTAATAAAAAGTTTCTTTGTAATAATAATTCCTTGACATATTGTTTCTGAGCACTTTAAGACTTGCAGCTTATAGTTTCTCTGATCTCTATTAATGCTGTGAATTGCTCAAATTTAAGACTGCATAAATAAATATTTTTGACAATTAGTTCATTTTAATTACTTTCAAGCAAAAGGAACATGCATACAAGGTAAATAAATGAACATTTAATTATGGAAATTGCTATTGATTACTATAAATTGCTTCTAGAATGGGCATGTTCTTTTACTACTTTTAATTACTGTAATTAAGATTTTTGCATGTTAATTAGAATTGTTTTGGCATGGCAAATTCCAGCCCTCCCGGTGTCTCTCAAAGTAGGTAAGCACACACATTCTTAGGGTTTTTTCCTATATCTAGTATACGTAAATAAGGAAAAGAACTTCCCAGAGTATGTTCAAATTAAAAAGGGGCATAATTCTATGAAGTCAAAATCAACATAAAACCAATTTAGACTTTTTCTTTCCATCTAGAGCATTAAATATCTCAGCCAGAAACAGCAAAATTGAACCATTCATGACATATGCCAGTAAAATAATGAAAATACTTAAGGAGGAATAAGTTTTCTATAATTGTGGATAGTATGACTAAGTAAAATAATTATTAAAGAGAAATCTAACCTTGTTTTAACCTAAGGCATGAGAAGGAACATATCGTAACCTGAAAAAAATACACTGCATTGTTTGCCAGTGAATAGCTCATATACCAGCTAATGCTGTTCTCAGTCTTACTTTAACTGCCTTGACAGTTTTATCTTTTGAAGTCCCTCCAATCTTTAAATTTTAAGTATTTCTCAAGAAGCTTGCTGGAGATGGGATGTAGAATGCCATCAGTCTAAGAGTTTCACTCTCTGAGAGTTGCAGCGAGCTGTAAGTTAGTGAAACTCTGCACGTCTTAAATTAGAGTGGGAAAGTCACAAGCCCTGAGACTGAATATGGCCTGCAACTTTATTGCATGTCACTTGGGATCATATCATTTTTTCCTTCTACATTACTTCTGACTAACACTCAGCTAGGCTTTAATTTATGGCCTACCAGTGTGTCTGAAAGAGCTATTTGGCCCTCAGTATGGGAGAAGATATTCCAGGTTTAATTGAGTACATAAAATTCTACTTTGTGCCCTCTTGAGTCTTCCATGGAAACTGTGGCTCACTGCGGTGGACAGTAACTGTTAGGAGTGCACTTACTGCATTGAAGTTGGGGAAGAGATTGACTGCTGCGGCAGTGTCCAGAGGAAACGGAAGAAATGGTTTAATATCCAGCGATGGCTGCAAAGGTGGAGCAGGAGGACGCACTAGCGCTGGAAGAGCAGGGCTCTGGCATGTACCACCTAGGTGTAGAAAAAAAGACAGAAGGCATTCAGCAAGTACTACACAAAAAAGCAACAATAAAAAGCAAATACTGGATTAAACAAATATATTTTTATTTGTCCACAAATTACTGCATTAGTGAAAAAAAGCACAGCTGACTCAGTGACTGTTGGTTATAATTCTTTGCCAGTAATTGCTTCAGGTATCAATGTATCATTTAAAATTAGCTAATAAACCGTTTCTCTCCCTGGATTATCTGGAACAGTAGTTCAGCATATGTCTGACTTCCCTTTAGAACTTCAACTAGTCTCATTCTGCTATAATTTCAGTGTTTCACCCCAACTCTATTGCTCAACCCTCCCAAGGCAAACTGTTCCAGAAGAACAACAACTAGATGTTCGGCTCAGCAAAAGTTATGTCATTTGCAGACTTTTGATTTTGTAATTAAATGCTCAATTGTAGAGCTTAGGGCTTCAGAATCAACCTAAACCTTGCAAACACAACGTACCTTGCTGCCTCAACAGTTGATCAATACAAATCTAAATTAAGAAGTTTCAGCAGCCACCGAAATTCTGTTCATGGGAAGGTACTGACAAAATTTCTGCTCCTGCAAGGGGTGGAGCTGATTCAGACTCTGTGCAGCAGAAAGCTCCTGCTGGCTAACACTACCACCAGCTCTGCGGAAACATAATGCAAATGAAGAAATCTCCTTGCATACCAGTAAGTCACTACCTGTTTGCAGCGGACCCTATTTTACTTATTTGTTTGCCCCTTGCCACAGCCAGCTAAAAGCTGGAAGGATCCAAGCCCGATCACTGCTTCCAATGTCTCCCATGTTTTGGTTGCACTCCAAAATGTCAATTCCCTCTTAATTAAACACTATTTGGATCCTAGGAAACTGTTAAAATATGCCAGTGTTCTTCTACTCTGAGAGGCAGGCAACAGACTGTCAAAACTTGCTGGTAAGAGTCTAAGAAATATTAAATAAACCCGTAAGGGGAGTTTTACCCCACTCATTGAACAGAGACACAGGCAGACAGACCAACAGGGGGAGAGATCTCAAATCTGTTTCTTTTTTTCCTCTCATACATACAGGCAGTTCATTAGACAAGCTGCACACTTTCTTTAAGAGCCCAAATATAAAGTAGTCAGAATGATATACAGAATCTCTCCATATTTGGCCAGCAAATCTGCTAACAAAGTTTGCAATTTCATGTGTCTAATTGAGGGCTAACAGCATAGGATTTAATTAACCAGTTGTAGGTGATCATCTACAGTTCTGCTTCTAGGTATAAAATCAGCTGGAGCCAAATTTTCAAAGACAGTATTTTTTTGCCAACTTTCAGCTTCTCTGTGAAGCATTTCACTAAGAATCATTGAAAGGAAAACATTACCCACTAGTAAACCAAAGGTATTGGATTAGGGTTCACTCCAATCTCATGCTAGTTTTTGCCCTAGATTAACTGCCATTTTTGGAGTATTTTCTACATGTACCTCAATGTAAGCGTGTACCAAATCACTCTTTGAATGCAGCAGCTAAGGATATGAGCAACAGAAAAGCAGAAGGCAAGCAGCCTTTGCTTTCCATAGCTCATCAGCATAGAATCATCAAGTATTTCACGATTGCCATTGGCTTGGCAATTGCTACATTCTCATGGCATTATTACAAAAAACAGTGTAAAAATAAATTTAACAGGTCAGAATGACAATAAGGTAGTGTTGAACAGGCCAATCCTACCCTCTCTGAATAGGAAAGACCCATATTTTTTTAGATGCTGGAAATACTTAATTTTTCTCACTTAAAGCTTTCACTGACCATGAAGGGAAGAAGTCACTCCTACTAATAAAAACCATACTAAGAAGTCTCCACATTGCACATCAGATTGCACGGAATCACACAGAAAGGCCAAGGTGAGGATTTGCCTGGCAATAGCAAAGAATTTGAAGCTGATTAAACATCCTACAACTCACAGATGCAAATGCAAACTGGACTGAGAAATATCACCTACGCTTGGGGACCCAGCTCGTTGAGTGTATTATCTCAGTGCTATGGAGGAGAGTCTCACAGGTTTGGATTACCTAGAGGAACAGCACTGCTATCCCATACTCTTCTAGGTTACCGTGCAACGAAGGATGAAATATTTCTATTGTGATCCTTCCCTGTGACATGACTAGGCAGTCACCCACCTGCCGCTTCCAGACAGTGCTGCATAAAGACATCTGGGGACAAGAACACACTTTATAAGGAAAAATTCAGCCAGCTCTGCAGGACCTTGGCTGGGACCCAGAGCTTCTGGAACAGAGTTTAAAATCTACCACAGTCCTGGCTACAGTGGCACAGAAAATGAGTATGTTCAGGAGCACAGCTGCTGTCTGTTTTTGCAATAGTGTCAGACATGTCCCTTAATGATGGAGCATGTGATAGGTATCATGAAATTTGAGCTTTTGCTTGAAAGAAATTCTGTAATGTTTATGGCTGCAAACATTAGCTTCTCTTTCCATTTAACATGCACAGAGTTGTAGTCTAGAATCAGCAACAGAAAACCTGAAGCAATGGCAATCATTTTTGTGACTCAGCTTAACTGAAAAACCTTTGGACAACATTTGGGAATGTCAGTGTTAACCATTTCCCATATAATCCATTATCAGAGGGATGCAGAGGGGTAGAAGCCTACTGGGAAGAGTTCTCGAAGAGCACATGTAGATACATTCTTACTGTAAAGAAGGCAATATCAAGGACAGAAATGATGACAGAAGCTTGAGAACCAAGTAAGCCAAACTGAAGGTAAAGAAAGAGGTGCATTAAAACTCATAAAGTAAATTTACTTTGTATTTGAGTGATGATATGTGTGACAACAGCACACTTAGAAAATTATTAGAGTGAGGTATGGGTCCTTTTTAGTTATCCAGTGTCACTGAACACTGGATCAAGGTGAAGAACCATAAAGATTGCTTATGGCTGGTTTGATGTTCTGTATGATAAGCTTCTACAGCTCCATAGCTTTCCCTGTGCAGATACAACACTGCTGATCAACACACAAGGAAGGCTCAATGTCAGCCTTTTTAAAGACTTCCTACCAGCAAGTTTTGGAGTTTCACTTTGACCAATAAAGCTATGATAACATCCCACACCACTGACAGACTTTGTCCACAGCCTGTGCTTGATGGTCTGTGTTATTACCTGAAGTTCACATAGACATCCTTGCCAAAAACTAGGCGCATGCGTGGCCTGACTTAAGAGACATAACAGTCCCCCCAACACGTAAGGCAGTACAGGCCTAAAGTCACATTTTACAAGTAGCATGCTACAATTTCTTAAAATAGGAGGATGCTAATGTATTTATTAATTCCAGTGTTACAAGTTAGTGACGTTATAGTCTAGTGTCTTTCTAAAGAGCAGGAGTCTTTCCAGCCCATTCAGATCCCAAATGGGAGACAAATGTTCCAGGCATTTGGGAAATTCATGTCAGTGTTTTTACCTCAATTTTCTTTGTAGGAAGCACAGGATTTATACAACTTAGAAGCTTAATTAGCTCAGCATTTTAACAAAGATTGAAGTAATCATTTGTTTCTTCAATTTTCAGGCAACTTAAAACATAGACAAGATAATCTCTCGGCCGGAGGCACTAGTTACACATCCAAGGTAAGTGTGAGCAAACAAATTTGAAGAAAAGCTTGCCACAAACTTTTGCCCCTTTCTATATCTGATTGAGATGGTTTTTGAGAACTCCCCCGGTATCAATCAAACTGTGCATTTTTATACAGGGATGCACTTTCACGTCTCCAGTTGGGACATTTTGCCCTACCACTAGGTAATCTGTTTTGTGATACAGCATTATGCTCTGAACACAGCCAGCCTAAGTGGTGCAAAGCTGCGTGTGCAACATGAGGTTCATGCTCTTTGTGGCATAGCCTACTCAAGCGGTTCTCCTTCAGAAAACACTGGTGATATGAACTTCATCACTACAACACCTTTCTTGCCTGTATGGGAAGACAACAGATGAAGAAATGATTCCTGCACATTCAACCACAAACTTTCCATTCCAAAAGGCTTTGTCATATTTTATTTGTTTTGAGTTGGAATGTGAATACAGTTCTCCCCCTCCTCCCCCCACCCCCCAAGTATTGACTTTAGAGACCATGTTTCACTACCAAATTGAAAATAGATTTTAAAATGAGAAGTCATTCCAAAAAGAAGAAACTAGATTTCTTTAAATATACTAAAGTTTTGACCTTTTCTTAAAGACATTTTTTGTCACATTCTTTACAAAAATTTTAACAACCTCTGGCAGAAATTTTTGCTTTCAGTGAAATAGCATTTTCTGATAAGAACATCTCCCATGCAAGTTTTTGTGCCCATTTCACCTCAAATATCCCTCAGATCAGTGCTAGGTAAAGAATATAAACAGCTGTAAGTACTGTCCCTAAAATCTGGATTAAGAGAAGCACAAAGACTGAATATGCACAAAGGAAACAAAAGAAAATAGTCTTAAACAGACATGATAGAGCAGAGTGTTTTCCAAATACAGGATGAAAAATAACAAGTTTCCTTAACGTTTCTGGGGGAGGTCAAGATCCTGTCCCTCAGGTCCCCTAAAAAACAGCTCAACAATTTGGCAGCTGCATAGTGCTATATTTTGTGACTTGGCTATAGAAAAAGCTATGCTACAGCTTCCCCTGCATAGCCTTTCCTCATGCACTCTCTCATTCCCAATCCTTTAAACTGAACTGCAGGTTTAGTTTCCAGAAAAAGAATCACCAGATCTATTATCAAATAACCTCTCTTAAGGAGATATCCAGCCCAAATTTTGCAGACACAAATAATGTAGGTAAATTTTTGCAATACATTTGGAACTTGGAGGTATGTAAGCTGGGCAGGAACTCTAAACTAATACCCCATTAATCTAAATCTTTTGCAGTTCTTCCATCACTAGTTATTACCACCATAAACACCAAGTGAAGAAGCAAATCTCTGCAGAATACCATTTTCATTCCTTCATTACTATGCAGTTTTTTCCTTCTGGCCATGTGTACAGCCATTTTCAGTACATCAGAGATGCCCTAAACTAATGTTCCATTTCCCTTCCATCCTGGAGTCTGAGTTTGGTTTCAGTATCATAGTTTGGTTTCTCCAAGATATGGATATTCACAAGTTTTCCACCCCATCTCATGCCTCGCCCAATATTTCCATGACAGTTTATTTAAGGTCAAAACAATACACCCATTCTGCCTTGGCAGAACCTCAGAGAACCTTTCAGCTGGTATGACTCAGTGGAGTAGCTGGGAATGCGCCAATGGTTTCCAACTTAAAAGTTAACTTCTAGGTAACTTAACAAGGTAACTTCAAAAAGTATCATTAATATTTTTCACTTAGGATCCTAATATCTGACAGTTCACACACACTAAGCATTACAATATATCCTAGAGAGCCTGAGCTAAAAGAGGATTTTTTTTTCCCTAGGAAATTTTCAAGAAAACTAACTCAGGATATTTTAAAGTATAAAAGTGAAGGGATATGTGGGAAGCTCATATTATATCTTGCAAATGCTAAGAAACTTACATCTGGATAACTCAATATCAGCTAGAACTTTTAATTCATTGTGAATTTAGTTTGCCAGTGGGCCAAAGAAAAGGTGTATTTGAAAGGATTTTCTTCAAAAAGACAGTAAAGACATAAGCAATTAGTAACAGTAGGCTAGCCATGATTAGTAATGAACTTCCTTTATCTAAAATGTTAGGTATCACATTTAGGTCTTCAGAGAATCTGGTATAATGGGAAATTTAAATATGTCCAAAGACAAAAGAATAACCTCTGGGATATAACAGAGACAGTGCGATGTGAATTGTAGATCTGGCTTTTAGTTGTTAGCTTAAAGCAATTTGTCATGACCTATAGTCACTAGGGTACTCCCTTTTCTCACTGTATCATAGTCTTCATTTTTGGAACAAATACTTTTCTTAAAAACTGCTGGATTGTCACTTTAAAGGTAAGTTCAGTTCCATAATAAGTAGTACCAGTGATCTAACCTGACATGACAAAATAGGCTTCACCTAATCACCCAGCTACTTATTAGTAGTTATTCTACTACTTAAGTGACTAAAATATGAACTCAGCATACAGAAAGTTAGCCAACATGCAACCTGTACCTTTTATATGCATAAACGGATACTTTTGATTTTAAATATTTAACAGGCTACTTATTATTCCACATGGACTGAAAGGAGGTTATGTGTGAACAAGTAATGTGATGCCCGTTGAGAATTTATTGCTCAGAAAATCTATTTTCTGACCATTTATAGTGTTAGAACTCAGTTCCTTGTAACGGTTTTTTTTTTGTTGTTGTTTTGTGTGTGTGTGTGGTTTGTTTCTTTCTTTCTTTCTTTTTTTTTTTTTTTTAGCAGGGAAAATAAGGACCTTAAAACAAAGTGCTTTTGACTCCTGCATTGTTAACAGACTTTTTTTGGAGAGTGCTTTCTTTATATAATAATCTCAAAAATATTTAAAAAATGAGGATATCCACATTTAAACACAATATGGTTTCATATAATCCCTCTTAGTTTCAGAAAAGAAAGGAAAAAGCCAACTTTATTAAATATTTGACATTCACTAGAAAAGAAGAACCCTCAGAATGGGACTCCAACCACATGAGCCTCTATCGCGCTGACTCTCCTGAGACAGCTTGAGGACCAAGTACACTGTGTGGCAATACAAGCTTTCCTTTCATAGGTTTTGCTGTTAGTGATGTTAACAGTGGCTAGTCACTTTGAAGAGGATGAATGCAACACTGTCTCAGCTGTGGAGATCTGCAAGTAATTGATTTTTCAGTTCACTGGCCAAACCAAAAAATAAAGACAATTGTGGGGGGAGGGAATTGTTGTGTCAGCAGAAACATTTCTTTAACCCTAAATGAAGTTCTGTAGTTTGTACTTGGATACTTAACCATTTTTATTATTTAAATATTGTCGAATTTCAAACACCCAAACCCAAACAATTCAAAACTAGCCATTACAAAAATATTTTCAAATATTTTCTAATCTCTTTCCCTCTCTTTCTCCCTTCCTTTTTTTTTAAAAAAAAAGGTAAGACTCTTCCAGTCTGGCACAAATCAGTACACACTATTTATTCATTGAGTGCATTTTTCAGCACATACACTATTCACCTGGAAAGTTTGAATCAGCTCTGGTCACTTACTGCTATTCAAAGTATTATTTTGTCTAGAGACAATATTTATTCTGTAATTCCTGCAAAGTGAGCTAGTTTAGAAAAATAATTCTTTTTATTATCATTATTACTTTTAGAAGCCTGCAGCTATGCATCATACTGGGGTTTTTTTTAAAGTCTTTCTTTCACACTTACAAGCATTTTGAAAAACAAAAAATCATATACCCTGATACAAGAATTTTGATTGAAAAATGTACCCCTCTGTACACCTAAAGGACTATATTTCTCTTTTCGTTGCGTAGAATCCTGTGAAACTACTATTATGATGCTGGACTAGGAAAATGCAGAGACAAATTTGCATGAGTACTCTGATATCCATTATCTCATTATTGTCCTTACTTCTAGTAAACAAGCTCAGGTTCCTGCTCGCTTTTTCCTACCTTCATTCCTCTTGTTCCTCTGCCATTGTCCATCTGCATTGACAGACAGGTGGGCCCAGGTTACAGACAGTAAAGTCCAGTTTGTCTGAATAGGATCAAAGTGCACAGCACTGTGCAAACCTTACCCACCTGAGGCCACAAGGACGCTAATGTCAGAGCCTGAAAGTATCACCCCTTTCCCCCCATATCTAGAATATGCTATGGCCCACAGGAAACACTTTACCAACTAAAATACTTTTTTTTATTAAATAAAATCTACTGAAAAACCACGATCTGAACTTCAGTACTTAACACTGTCTAGCAATGAATTCCACTAACTCACTATGGGCAATGTCTTCTATGGATTATAAACTGCACAAGGGCAGCAACTAAGCTTTTTATTTTAGCAACATGACCTACCTAATTGAGCTCTTCGGAATCCTTTGAGGTTTTATTCCAGTTGGTTAGACAAATTTGGATGATTTTTTTTTTCCCTATTGGAAGCTGTTGGATCACTGAAAATTAAATGATCCAAAATGAATGTTCCACTTTCTGTGAAGTTCTGGCTGTTTCTAGTAGAAGGAAACAACAAGAAATTGTCCAATTTGGCCACCTCACTTATTACCAGCTGTCCATACCAACTATCAGCCGTATGAGCCTTGCCAGCTACCAGAGAATCAGGAAGACCAAGACTGCCAGCGTCATGGCTTCAGAGAAGACAAACAAGCAAAATGCCCATGAACCTTAGCTCTCCTCTCTCTTGAGAATGGAGAAGCTTTTCATTGCCATTTGCCTTCCAAAACAAAATCAAATGTTAAATACCCAGCAGCCTTATTTTTCTCCATGCAATTCTGGTATCAATTCTCAGGACATTTCTACATGTCGAGAGATTATCCCCATTTTTCAGCTAGGAACCTAGGGCAGGCAGCATAAGTCACGTACTCACAGCTCACACAGGAATCTGTGGCAGGTCAAGGAATTGAGCCCTAGGTCACTAAACGTAGTACTCTAAGCACTGCAACATCCTTCCCTGGTTTTAGTCTAGTAGTGAACTGAAGGCACTTTCACTCAGACTTGAGTGATCTCATGATAGCAAAGACAATGTCAAAACCTGTTCTTGCTTCCCAGCCATAAATGCTAGAGGGAAAATGAGTGGACCAATGAGTCCACATCTGCACTAATAATTCTCTTTACTTTGCTAAATATGTATTCCCAGCCCTATTCTGCAGCTCCTTCCCCTGCTGCTCATGTTTTATACAACAATTCTGCTTTCTTTAGTAAGAAAGTGAACCAAGGAAGTGAAAAGCCTGCCTTGCCTAGAGTGAGATAGAAATATATAGTAGTATCCTGACATTCCTACCACCAAGCAGCAATGCCAGGCTGGAAAATTTTGTCCAGATATCAAAGGAAAAACAGCTTTCTCTTTTCTTCTCATGAACATAAGGTCTTCATCTTGACTAGCTATTCCCACATAAAGCAGCTACCCACAGTATGATTTCCAGCATGCATCTGAAAGATTTACATCCAGACTAAAGCTAAGGTGCATGGTGAGCTATGTGGGAAGCATGGGTGTTTTCAGAGGAACACTGCAATCTGATGAAGTCAGAGGAGGGGCACAGTGTTACAAATGTAGATTTCCCCAAAACTGCATGTACAGTGTTTCTCTACACCTTTCAGCAGATAAAGAAATTTTCTGACAGTGCTAGACTGCACCATTATTGACTAGTGCATCATGCATGCGTCCTAACCAGCAGGTCAAAGTATGTGGTTAGTAGCCTCTACTAGAGAGCAACCAGACTTTATCAGATCTAACCCGCTAAAGGCCCAGCAAAAATGTTGTTACAAACTAAGTGGATCTAAGTATTGAACGACAGGGAGGAAGCTGCTAAAAGGCATGAAGAATTATCCCCAAAAGTGCTCCCCTGGGATCAGTCTCCCAAAGGATCCTAACCACAAAAACTTAAAAAAACCCCACCATAAATAAATAAAATAAAGCAAATACACAAGCATCAGCCGAGTATTATAAAAGTCACATTAATTTTAAAGCTTTACACTTTTTGACATTTAAAAAAAATCTTTGACCTGGCATATTCTTCAGTTGGATTTTTCTGATGTTTTTATAAAGGTCATGTTTATGGTATAATGAGCACAGATTTCCAAGGGTTATTAATCAGAACAACACTGTATTGCAAACAGATTTTCAAAGAATTTTTCATTTTTATGATGAATATATTAGCAATTTTAAAAGTGCCATTTTTCAAAAGCATGCTTGGGAAAGAAATAACGATGAACTTCTGATGTCTTTACTTTAAATGAAACAAGAATACAACTGAGACAAATATACAACTAATAACATGAAATGGACACGCTCCAGTAGTAAACTCTATGAGGATAGTGCTGTGCAGCAATGCCTCTTCCATTTAGCACTGGGAAAGCTCAACTTCACCAAGTTTCATTAATAATGCACTGGAAATATTTTTTACACATTTTTAACTGCATAGTGCAAGAGTAAGTGGAACTTAATGCCAAGAGTTATTGCATGTTTCCAGAGCACCACTTCGCTCTTCTGCTAGCTGTCAAACCTCTGCTGTTTTCCTGAATAGCAGGTAGATTGACTTGGGAAGGGAGCGAGTTAAAAGGGTGGCAGAATCCAAATCAAAAGAGCAAAGTCTGCCCAGGTCAAAGCTGTCTCTAGAGAAAGAGAGGAAGGGAAGGATGGAGAGAGGTGCATAGCGAAAAGAGAGATGGCAAGTCTATGGTTACGTGGATCCACTTGGCTCTTGGTCTTACAGGTAGCACGCAACATTGCACATCAAAATACCTCCATGAAGGTACGCCGGTGTTGCACAGACTGGGGCAAGACTCCCCCCTGAATTAACCTCACAGTTTTTGCATACACAGGAGAGCTTATGCATATGTGCATAACAAAAATGCATACTTCTTGAAATAAAACAATATTTTTCATTTTTCTTTCCCATGCATAAAGGCATAAATGCTTACACAATAAATCAGAAACTATTACAGTCTCAGAATTTTGATTCGCAAAAACCCGTTCACATATATGTTTAAAAATATTAGGTTTATGATCTTTCACAGGTAGGCAAAAGAGTAAGTGGTATCATTTCCTACTGAACATTAATGGGGATAAAAAAGCAGAGTGGAACCAAAAGCACAGGATTTACAAATGGATAATGAGAGCAGCCACAGACACATTAGACAGAAGTGAGTTTTAAAGGACAGGCTCCTAGACATAAAGCACTTTTCAGTTCATTGTGGCTTGAAAGATACTGGTTAAGATAAATTATACGTCATATCATCATTTTTCCTATATGCATTTCTAAATTAAAGGTACTTAAAGTTATTTGACTCAGGAACTTTTTCCACCAATGAAATACCAGATTTCTCACTCTATATGAAATATCTGAAGTTCTTAAAGAAAAGTAAATCAAACCAGCAAATATTAATATCTTTCATACTATTCTTTCTCAGGGTGTAAAACCAGAAAAAATGATTAGATCATGTGGCCTGATTGCCTCTAAACCCCAATCCATTCCTTTTCATAAAACTTCTACTACACTTTAATGAAGCTAAACCAGTTCAGCCCTCAGGAGATAGAGCTGTTTGTGCAAAAAACCAAGAGCCTGAGGCTCTATCTGTGACCAAGACTTTCTGGAAAAAGGAGCTGATGAAAAATTGAAGTTATCCTAGCAGGCAACCCATGCTTTGTATTGAGAGCAAAGAAAAAACAGGCAGTTCTTGGCAGTCTGCTGTCCCCACAGAGACAGGGGAAGCAAGGGATAAAACGTTTAGTTAAGTTTGAGCCTTACTAGAACAGAATTTTATGCCACCTCAAAGCACACATGCACTGTTTCTAGCAATGACTAATCTCTCTAATCCCTAGATTTTCATCAGCAGGCAATTAAACAAGAAAAAAAAAAAAGAGGAAAAAAAAAAGGCTGATTGCACTCTGGGGAGAAAAAAAATATCTTCCTATCTCCTGTTAAGTGCCACCTGAATGCTTGAAGTTCAGATTAGAGTCATTCCGTTCAGCATTAAGCAGTTGAGGTCAGCTTACATCAGACTGTTTTACGGAGATGTGAAATCAGATGTTGCTTTGTTGCCCCACTGCCCAAAATTGGAGGTTAACTACAGTGACTGCAATACAGCAAGTTGGGCACGCACATAAGACAAAAAGATATGCACACTAACAAGATAGCAGCCTTCCAGCATGAAGACATGAGTCATTTAATTCACCAGAAATTTGCAGATTGTCACCAACTTCCTTAGAACCTTTCTTTGCTATACTGATCAACACATCGGCCATTCTTCATTTATCTGGCAAAGACTAGGGATGTGAATGATTAGCAGTTCTGGACTGCAGTACAGAGTTTGGAGTTCAGCAAGGGGTCAACCATGAAAGGACAGCAGGTGCTGATAAAGCATAAAATCCTCAAGATAATATTAACGGCAAGAAGTTTGCGTTAAGTTTGGGAGGGGGAAAAGTGGAGAGGAAAGAAAGGGAAGCAAAGGGGAAGTAAGAAGGCAGCAGGCAGAACAGGAACGGAAATAAAAGAATGGGATGTTGGAAATCAATGGGAGGAATTTGAACCTTGGCCAGAATCAATTAAACAGATGTTTTATGGAAATTCTATATCCAGTCATGGATTTAGTTTTAATAAAGTTTAAATAGGACATGTTATAACATATTTAAAAAGTAATAGTTGTGTAACTGTATTGTATCTAGAAAATACTAACATCCTTGCCAAAAACTATTTATTGCAATCACACACTGCTCTTGAGCAAGTCAAATTAAAAAGAAGAAAGAAAAAAAAAAAGAGAAAGAGAGAGAGAGAGAAAAATAAACAGACATAAATATGTCATATGATATGCTGGAAAACAGTTCCTGAGTTTTAATTCACAATATATCCTGATGAATAAATGTTTTTATTTCCTTCCAAAAACTGTGGGATTGTGCTTCCATAGACACCGTTACAATCAAGAAAATAGCTACTCCATAAACTGGTAAGTCTCCATATTAAAAAAGCATAAGCAAAAAACCACATCATGATGCAATATAACAGATAAAATGTATGAGAAAGTTTATTAGGACTAGTGAAGAAAACATGGGTTTTCCTATCTATGACAAAGATCACATGAACATATTTTATATAGTGTTCTGTAAGAGCATCAGCCCATATATACTAATGCTGTGGAGTCAGAGTTGAATCCAACTACCTACAAATCAGAGCAGGGAAGACTGTTAAAGATGACAATGAAAGGTGATTCTGTAAATGTTTTATGCCACAATGAGTTCCTCCTGGTGCCTATGGTGGCAGACTCAACCATCAGAGCCATCAAAATCTGGTTCTTGGTGAGACTCCATGAAAATTCACATTTGAGTAACACTTTGAGCTTAAAAAAAAAAAAAAAAAAAAGCGGGGCAGGGGTGGGGGGGAGTACACATTCCAAAGGCACGAGGGCTTGAAATAACAGAGTTTGACTAACCCTCTGAACACTTAAATGCTCCACTGCACAAGCAGGCTACCTTCATTCTCACCAACGGAACCCAGCCATGACCCTTCTGCAGCAGAGAAAAACATGACAAATCAGACTATCTTTAATTCATTTTTATAAAGCTGTCTTTTTGTTCTCTGTCATAGAGAACCAGTTTGAAACCATGTTTTATGCCAGTAAGAAATAAGAATCCCACCTCCCTTGAATCAGGCTTTGGTGGTGCACATGCCCCTGCAATCACAAAGTTACAGACAGCTAATCATAACTGTTCTTCTATGGCATTCTGGCTGATGCTTTGCTCCAAGATGCCATTGCTCGTGAATAGGAGAGGGAGAGAAAACTGTAAAACTTAACTTTTTTCTGTGTTGTAAAGTTCTGACAGAATGTGTCTTCTCAATAGATCTATACATAAGTAACACTCTCATGGAAGCAAACCCTTACAAAAGTTTCAAAAACTGAAAGAAATTAAGGCCAGTATTTTAATCAAAGGCCCGTATTGAAGCCTGCTCTGTAAGTCTCCAGTGCCTCAGGGAAAAGTCCCAGTAGTTGGGCTGTTGACTAACTGGGGATACTTGCACAATAATCTTTTTTTGGGGGTGGTTTAGATTTGTGTAAATGTTTATTCACTTCATGAAAGAATTTAGCTTGGGTTTCCAGCAGCCCACAAAAATCCCTTGACCACAGGACTAGTGTCTTTCTGGGAAAGTGAACACATTCTTTTTCAGTGGAGAAGTTCTAACAAAATGGCTATTTATAAAGAAGGGCTATGGAAACTTCAATTTTGGCAAGCCTATACCTGATGGAGCTGATTTAGGCAAATGCTTTGAGAGCTGGAATACGTGGCAGTTTGTGATGGGTTGACCCTGGCTGGACGCCAGGTGCCCACCAAAGCCATTCTATCACTCCCCCATCCTCAGCTGGACAGGGGAGAGAAAAATATAACAAAAAGCTTGCAGGTTGAGATAAGGACAGGAGAGATCATTGACTAATTACCGTTGCAGGCAAAACAGACTCAGCTTGGGGAAGATTAGCCCAATTTATTACAAATCAGCCAGAGTAAGTTAATGAGAAATAAAACCAAATCTCAGAACACCTTCCCTCCACCCTTCCCTTCTTCCTGGGCACAACTTCACTCCTGGATTTCACCACCAAGTCCCCCCAGTGGCACAGGGGGACAGGGGTGGGGTTTATGGTCATCACACGTTATTTTCTGCCACTTCACCTCCTCAGGACGAGGGCTGATCACACTCTTCCCCTGCTCCAGCGTGGGGTCCCACCCACGGGAGACAGTCCTCCACGAACTCCTCCAACGTGGGTCCTTCCCACGGGCTGCAGTTCTTCACAAACTGCTCCAGCATGGGTCCATTCCACGGTGTGCAGTTCTTCAGGAGCACACTGCTCCAGCGTGAGTCCCCCACGGGGTCACAAGTCCTGCCAGAAAAACTGCTCCAGCATGGGCTCCTCTCTCCACAGGCCCACAGGTCTTGCCAGGAGCCTGCTCCAGCGTGGGCTTCCCACGGGTCACAGGGTCCTTCAGGCACCCACCTGCTCCGGTGTGGGGTCTTCCACGGGCTGCAGGTGGATATCTGCTCCACCGTGGACCTCCCTGGGCTGCAGGGGGACAGCCTGCCTCACCAGGGTCTTCCCCACCAGGGGCTGGAGGGGAATCTCTGCTCCGGCGCCTGGAGCATCTCCTCCCCCTCCTTCTTCACTGACCTTGGTGTCTTGCAGGGCTATTTCTCTTACATGTTCTCACTCCTCTCTCCGGCAGCTGTTTCTCTGCATCACAACTTTTTCCCCTTCTTAAAAATGTTATCCCAGAGGCGCTACCACTACCACTGATGGGCTCGGCCTTGGCCGGCAGCGGGTCCGTCTTAGAGCCGGCTGGTATGGGCTCTCTCGAACACAGGGGAAGCTTCCAGCAGTTTCTTACAGAAGCCACCCCTGTAACACACCCCCCCTTCGCTACCAAAACCTTGCCACACAAAAGCAATACACAGTTAGTAGGTTGACTGTCCTTCTCTTGATGCTTATGAAAATGCTGGCAGGTCCATTTTTTATATCTGTATGTAAAACATGCCTATAATATTCAAAAAGTTTTTCAAGCAAGGAAAATTATCTCCTGTCATTGTCTATAGGTGTGGGGGGGGAAGTACCGCTGCTTTTGCAGACAAGACACAAAGGACAAAAAAAAAAATGTTGTCCTATTTTCCAGAAACATAGGCATGTCAGGCCCAATTTATCTAATCCATGACATGTTGGGTGCTCCAGGCTGCATCCACGGAAATAGATAAAGGCATGTCCTCCACAGATTTAATGAATGGGAATCCCTGCCCCTGGCTAATATAAATTGTGCTTTTGGTGGGTAATTCTATTGATTACAATCCAGTTACATTTACACATGTACACATAAGAGTTTTGAGTAAAGTAGCACAAACTATTGGCCAAAAAATACAAACCTAATCCAACAATATGTTCATATTTCTTTAAGCTATATGAAATTAGTTATTATTTTTTAGCTTTTCTGTATCTTATCCAGATGTTTCTTAAGAGCATTTTACTATCATGTGGCAGAAAATTATTCCATGATAAATCACATGTTATTATTCACTCCATTCAGAACTTCTTCATCACCCAAAAAGTGAAGACATTTTTATAGGTTCTGACAGAGATTTTGTCATAAGGTTTCATGAGTCAACCACATGGCTTGTATCTGTAAACAAAAGACTGCATGACAGTATGTTGTGTATCTTTAGTTACCATTTTATACAAGTGAATTTCTAAAAGAAGAAAACAAAAGAAAAAAACAAAAGAAAAAAACAGAAGAAGAAGAAAAAAGAGAGAAGAAAAAAAAAGAAAAACACAGTGCTATAAAAGGTGGCAAGGAATGGTCTGCATACCCATGTGCAGTTTTCACTGCTAGCTACTGAAAATTTTAAAGAAAAAGTAGTATGGTAGGAGCTCAAGTAATAATACCTTTCCTGGCCTGCTCTTCAGTCAGCCTAGGTATGCTCTGGTCGTCTGTCAAGGCATCTTAAAATGTTATAGTCCCTGTTCCAGGAACTAAACATAGGAGAGAAATATAAAACATTTAAATAGCTTTTTAGGGAGCTCCCTTCTTGCTCATGCAATCACCCTGCTCAGAATATTTACTTATAGCCCTACATAGCTATTCAAATTTCACTTTGTGCATCACAAACTCAGGTTAGACATTCACCAATTTTGCCTTCACAGTTATTCATGGTCTAGGATTCAGCATCTCTTGAACTGTAAATATATCTAGAAAAAGGCCTAGTATAAAAACAACCCACCTCAAACATTTTAGTTCATTCCATTCAAAGACTATCTTTCATCTACCTTGTTACTAAGGTGCTTGAAAAAAAAATCAAGCCTTGGGCATAACACACTGAAACTGTCAGTCCACAGCAAAAAAAACCCCAAACAAACAAGTTTCAGTTGACATGTTTTATTTTATTTTTAAGCGTCTCTCTGCTAGAAAGACAAAACAAAACAGAAGAATTAATTTTGGTTCTGCTATGTAACACAGTTATTTGAGAGATACTAAAGCAAATGTGGTTTTTGAAAGGCATTGCTACCAGGCCTTGCAACCATGATAAAATAGAATACAGTATCAAGAGGAGAAAAATTCTTACGCAGACTTTTCTGATAATGCATGTAGATCTGAAGGATCAGAATCATGCAGCTTCATAACGTTAAGTCTAGCTATTATAATTCCAGATGTTATTATGTTAAAGAAGGAGGTATTTACTCTGATCCTTTTAAGTCGTTGCATTGCTTTACTTTGACTATTTGGAGTGAAGTTATAATCATCATTTGACTTCTTTGCATCACATCATTTTACATGTTCCTAATACTTTTATTACTTTTTCGCATTAAAATAGAAAAGTAATCCACTCAATTTAGGCAACATATATATTTAATTGAATTGTATATCAAATACTTCAAATGATTTCTCAGTATGTTTTTATTACTGGAGATGAACAAGTCACTCCCCTCGAAACATTACCACTTTTGAATTTCAATAAATCTGGTATATTAATCTGATCAGAAAAACCTTACAATATCTGGGAAGCTAAGAGCATAGGGCAAGCATGAAGAGACTTCAACAGAACCGTGTGTTGACAAGTTGGATCCCTCTCCCTATCCTCCCACTCTACTGCTAAGGATTGGAGGAAGCCTCACATACTCTAATCATCTTTGCTTTCCATAGGAGGTAATCTTACAATATGTTTCCAAGCAAATGAAATTATATTAAACCAGTGAAGTGAGCCAACCAATTGTCAGACTGATATAGAAATGCAAGGATTTGCTAAGCCACAGACAAACCTCCATCCTGCAAATACTTCTGCATATATTTAACTATTCCAATCCTTCCCATCAGTGGAATGACATCAGAAAAATTAATTCTTTTTTAATTCATGCATGCAGAAGTAAGGTCTATCTCTTATTTGCATGACTCCATCCGTCTAAACATTCAAAATGTTCCATAACAATGAGTTTTAAACAAAGAGCATTGCTATTCTACTAAAAAGGAATTAAAATTTTACCAAGGGTGCTCAATTTGAAGGATGAATCAAAACCCTGAATACTTGACCTGCATCACCATATACAGGAGAGAATTTGTTTGCATAATCCAGAATTTGGCACTACTTTCTTTAAAAAAAAAAACCACAAAACACCAAGATGCACCACATAAGAAGAGAAATGCATCATGGAACTGTAAACATAAGATGAAACTCTAAGCATACTGCCAAAGACTCACTAAGATTTCCATCTTTTCTGACATCACATCTTTAAAAAAGAATAGGATTATCTCAGAGACAAGAGCATAATTCTTGGATCTAGAAATGGCATTAAAAAAACCCCATAAACTTACTGAAAAGGACAGTGTGTTGAGAAAAAGAGGCCTATCTCTCCCATCTCTCTATAATTCCAGTGACTTAAGGAGAATCACACTGGGTATTAGTTTGAGCTGTAATACTAAAGGACAACTATTGCAGCACACTCAATCTGTTTAATTAGAGATGTCAATTCAAGCAATGAGACAATTTTGCATGCAGGCCCCTAAGAAACCTGAAACCAAACACAGCTTGCCTGTATAAGGGTTGCATTCCAAAGCCTACACTCAAGCCAGTTTTACAGATCTGGAGTTGCAACTAAACATAAATCACCTGATTCACAGCAAAGTGTTTTGGGTGTGTTAACCCGGAACGCTGAGAAAATTTCAGCAGATATAGGCCAAGCCATGACAAAATTTAAGTTAAGATTTGTGCACCCTTCTTCAGCCCCAAACCACCAATGCTGGCACAGTTCTTGTGTCTAAGTATTTACATTAGGCTGGGACCTTACACTTTCTCTATCTCTTCTAACTCAGACACTGGGTATCCGTAGCTTCATAGATCTACTGCCTTTGTTTCTGCATTACAGAAAGATTTGATTTAGCATCTGAGAAAAGACTCTCTAAACCTGTATACTGTTTCACTTGGACTTGGGATTATATGTGGTAATCTTGTCCGGATAAAGATAGAATTTAAATGGGGAGTGTTAGGACTTCTTTATTACACCCTTCAGACAACTAAATTATACTTAAAACGGGTTAAGAAGATCTAGAACACGCACAGCTCTTTGGTGTTGCTAGGTAGATTCTGTTGTTACCACATATGAAAAAAATTCCACATTTTATTTCTCACTTAACCTACCATTTAAGTTCACAGAAAGCATTAAATGACTCAGGTGTTCAGCTACATGAGTATTTGCAGTTCCACAGGTGGTAAAAGTAAAATGGATCTCTGTGTCTGAGGTCAAGCATTAATCATATTAACAGAACTGTTATGAAGTGCTTAGAGTTGCATGTAGAATAACATTGCAGCAGAGACACAAAAGGAAGCAATGCAGAGTTCATTTTTAGGTTGACGCACTGTGCACTGTTTGACACTGATTTTTGTAAAGCATTACCAAGACCAAGTCTGGTCATGCTACTAAATTGGTAGACTCAGACTACCAAGACTGGTGGAGACCCAAGAACAGTGAAAAGAGACCGAGAAAGTCAGTCTAATTCAGTGTCTGATAGTTTGAAGAGAACAGGCCACTTGCTTTTGCAAGTATAAGCTGAGAATTTGGTTCCCACCAGAACATCTTTCTTGCATCAATAAGAGCCTTCAGTGTTTCCCTCGAACTTCCTCTGCAGATGCAAGCAAGCTGGTTTTAGGCCAATTTAAAAAACAAAAACAAACAAACAAAAAAACCCCAAAAGACTACTACTAGAAAGCCCCTTGGTCTTATGTTTGCCACCTCACATGATTTCAGGATTCTTTCTCCTCATTGAAAGCTAGGAAAAGGTGGCATGAGCTGTTTCTTAGAGGGCTACTGGACACTGAAAAAAACAGGTAAGGCAGTGGATGCACATCCAACCTAAGGGGACTAGAAACCTTTCAATAATTTCTCCATGGAAATCTATTTTTGAGAATATTTTCTTAAGTTATTGCTCTTGCTTTAACTGCATGGGCAATGACCTCTTACTAGAGATGATTTAGTACAAGATTTTATCTCTTTCTCCCTAAAATTCACTCTAAGTTTCAAATTTGCTATTTATTATAACAGTATAACGTTATTTGGCCTTTCCAAAATGGCACATTCAAAAGTCAAACTGACATTCTAATTACAAATTAAAGTTTCCTTGTCACTAGAAATTCTTACCCATATACAATTTTAATACATGTCCGTTCAGCAGCTCCAGGCACACAACTGCAAATGTTAAAAACTTCCAGACTAGAAATGAGCTTCTCCCACATGCAGCTTTTTCTGGCTGAGCTACAAACCCACAGAAATGATAGCTTGGTATGATTTGTGGTCATAAACTTCAAGAGAGCTGTATGAGATGATGCTCTAAGAAAAATGTTAAGCCTCCTCTGCTTGGGGGTGTCTGTAGAGAATGAACCTCAGCTTTTCCTTACCACTGCTGTTCTGCTTAACTATTGTAGTGTCTGTTAACGGGACGAGAATCACCATAGACTACTAAACTATTCATTGAATTGTCCTGATCTCTTTAATGATATTGCCAATAATCTGCCTTAATGAGACAAAAAAGGCATGCCAGTTCAACAAATCACTTGAGAGGTTGCCCCCTTGAAACTCAACAGAATTTAAATAGGACTACTGTGAATTAAGAGATACTCTACATAACTTATACAGAATCAGGGAAGTTTGCAAGCCCCCATCCTATCCACACAGATGAACTTGCAAATGTAAACCTAAAAAGGACAGTCATGGTAGCTTTAAGTTTTTTGGGGGGTTTGGGGGGGAGGGTTGGTTTTGGTTTTTGTTTTGGGTTTTTTTTTAAATAAGAATAGGAATTGATATGAACTTAGGGATGTATAGAACCAAAAATTTCAGTTGACTTAAGAATTTCATATTATCATTATTGGCATCGATGACTTGGCAATGGAAATTAATGAGAGCAATAATGATTATATTTTGTTTGCAGCTGAAAGCTGCTTGCTAGCTTCTGGAAAAGAGGTTGGTAGTTTTAAACCACTTCCTGAAAAACAAAAAATCAGCACAGTTTTCATTGCCTGTTAATTCCTGAGCCTTTCTATGGAAACCATCAAAGCTCAGGTGGACAAGGGAACTGCTGGAGTCTCCACAGGTTATGCTGAGCTACTCTAGCAGCATGTTCCCTCTGGCAGGTGCATCTTCCCATAAGTGGGGCTCCACACGCAAGGCCAATGCAATTCAAGTTATCCAACTGCCCAAGCTCATGTTTCCATCACATTCAGTGCCTCTTCTGGCAAAGAGACAGGGAACAACTGTTTGAGCAGGAACTTACAACCCAAACAGATAAATCCTTCTTCCTGTACTTCCAGGCTGGTGGTAGGTGAGGAAGAAGCAAACGCATGGTGGCCAAGCTGCTGGGCATGCCGGTGTCCTCCACCACCAGACCTGCTGCCCAAGCGGCTGCCAAAGTTTGATTATGCTGATGATGATCAATTTAAGATTTTAAAGAGCATTTAATTCACATTTGAAATTATGAGATATTAAACACAACTGTTACAAATTATTTGACAGTTACCTTAATTAGACTAGGTCTGATTTAATATTTCCAGCACAGTTGAAACTCTTACTTTACTGGGGGTCATGGAAGTTTCTCAGCATGTTAGGTCCAGTAAATGAAATTGAGTTCAAGCAAATCTATTAACACAGTCCAACACTTTCCACAGTTCATTACAAATAATAATTACTTTCTGAAAACTTCCTCCTTCCCTATGAAGAACAGATCTGACTCAGTAAAAACAATATCGGTGTGGAAAGCTCAATTTTTGCTGAAAGATTCTTGAACTCAAGAGTTGTTTTTTTCTGTACCTGCTAGCAGTTGCCATACATACATTATTATCAACAGATTTCAAAACCTGCCCAACGTCTTTCAGACAAACTGTCAGTATCACCTCAACTAATATACTATCAAAATCAGCTCCCTACATTATTTACTAGAACTGAAGTTGGCTATATAGCTAGAAGAACCTGCAAAACTGGGGATTTGCCTATCACAGGCACCTTGGAAAGATTTCTTATCTATTATTTTAAACATTCTCTAACAACATTAGCCATCTATTTCTGTGAGCTTCCTAGAAAGGGATAAGAATTCAGAATGAACATTATTTCTTGTTATCTTTGTGATTGGGAAGATATTAGCTCAGCTGGGGTCTCTCAAACAGATATTTGATATAAAACATTCACAATTCATTTGATTATATACTGAGGTCAGATGGCACTATTACTGTTTCCAGATGAATCTAAAGTGAGCTTTGTGTTGCTGAAAATGTGCTGGCATAGCTTTTAACATAAAAACTCCTTTAATAAATTACAATAAAATATCATGCAATTATTATCTTTGTGAATATTCCCGTGAAGAAATCTTCCTACTAGAAATGCACAAAAAGCTTATACAAATTACATGAACATTGCTAGAATAAACTGAGAGATATTTTAGGGGTATTAATTGCTAAAGTTCTTTCGATGCTAAGTATCATCAAAGACTGTCTACCTGAGATAGTTCTGTGCTGCTTTTCCTCACTGCATTGATTTTTTTTTTTGGATATATTTAACTTACAAAAAAAAACCAAAACAACAAGGCATAGAAGAATAAGCAATAAAAATAAATTAATTTTCTACATATCTGTATTATCTTCCTAAAATCTGTAGAGTTGTCTGGGTGCCCACAGTGACGTGTAGCATCATTGTTCACTGCCTTCACAAGGTTAATTTCAGGCTCTTTAAATAAATTGTCTTCCCTGTGTGCTGATGATAGCATGTGATGACAAATTTGCCTCCAGTTAGTCACTATGGGCAAAACAGAGCAGTTTTGTTCGGTCATCTTGGGGTGCTTGTGCAGGGTGGTGCTGCCAGTACCATTTTGCTGCAGCACCAGCATGCCACAGTACTTTACCTGCTGTCTGCCTGCCTTTCTCTGCCAACAGAGTTTATATACATTTCACACACCCTAAACTTTCCACAATCACATTTTGTTTGTATCTATATTGTTAGAGAGATTTCAAGGGTTGCTTTGATTTTTTTTTTTTTTAATGTGTTTTCAGCCTTTCAGTGTTTATTTATTATATTCTGTAAGTTCATTCATGCAAAGGAGCGTATCTGTGTTGGCTATTTATGTGTAGCAATGTCCCTCTTTAAGGTCACTGATTCTTTTTACCTTGAAAACCTGCATGTATTGGGAAGGTAATCTATTGCATGCACTGTTAGAGTGTGTAGAGCTACATGCTAATATGAAGGTCACTCGCCTCATATACATGGATCTGACCATAGACATGTATTTCTGCAAGGCACTGTATTTTCTATACAGCATATCCAAAGACATGTCAGATGTCCAGCTGCTACTGAACCCATAAGAATGCAAATGGTGGGCTGCTAATTAGCATTGAGTAGGTTTTCAGCTGGACCTGTATAAGAAGGTATCTTTTATGTTCTATAAAAATACTGCAAAGGATTTTTTTTTTTTTTTTTAAAAAAAAAAGAGAGAAAAAGAAAGAAAGAAAAAAGGGAAAACCACTGGGAATCTATAAATTTAATACAAATTTTTACTTCAACCCAATTGAAAAGAAAAAGAGCTAATTCGGAAGCTTTCTTAGCAAAGAAAGAAAGGGGAGAGAAAAATCATACCATGCAGACCAATGCAATTTCCAAGTACCCAGTGCTACTAAGCTTTAAGCCAACAGAAACTAAATGTGTTATTAGGAGGTTAGTGCAACTGCCCTAGCACTGCATGTGGAGAGGAGGACTAAACAACCAGTTTTACAAGGTAGACAGACTGTGGTCAGGACTGGCGAGACAAATGTTTGTAAATGATTAGATCATGTCTTGAGCACTAAAAACATGTAAGGATACTAGAAATAAGGCACTACAAAGGCTTTACAGCACCCATATTCATGGGGCTGCCATGCCCTCAGTCAGAGAGGGAGACAAAAAGGGAAAAGGATTGAAATGTATTTTTACATATGCATACACAATATTTATAGCCTGTTTGACTTGCTAGAATTTATCCTTTACAAACACAGGAATTGCAAAGTTAAATAGAAGATTAGGTAAAGTTTTATGTATGCCTGTTTGGTTTTCCTTCTTAAAAAAATAAAAATGGCTACCAAAAATAACAAATGCTGCATGAAGGGTTGAAGCAAAGATATTGTTTTTTTCTGTGTTACCTAAAAGCAGACAAGTTCACATAACTTCCACTGTTGAAAAATTTGCTGCTCACAGCAGCACAATTTACCAGTATTAATAGAAAAACAAAGGAGCGGTGTGCTTGCTATATAATTGTCACGTATCTGGCAAACTCAATGCTCCTGATACATGGCTGATTTTGACAGGAGGTGAGTGGATTTGCTATAACAGGTAAATACCAGCAAACAAAAACTAATTTGCTAAACATTGCACTACAGAGACAGTAGACCCTCAGGTCGCTCCTGAAAAATGACTTGGCTTAGCAAGAAGAGCACTGATATTGCTTGCGGTGCGAAGACTGGCTTCCTCCCCACCTACTCCTTCCTCGTGCATTCACAATTGCAGATCTTGCCAAGGTTCTGTGTTTTTTGACTTTTTTTCTTTTTTTTTTTTCTTGCATTCAATATTGATCCGTAGCGCAACTATGGGTAACAGTATTGGAAAACACAGCCATTATCTCCCTCCGTCTTCATAACTTACTACACTCCATAGTAAACAAACTGAATAAACAAGGTCAACAAGAACAAAAGAAGATGAGAAAATTTTCACGCATTTCATTTGAATGAACTCTACTGTCCATCTGCTTTTTAAATTAGAGCATAAAAGTAAATAAATAAGAGAACCACTGTGAGGTAATAATCAAAGCGTAAACTATGCTTAGCTTTTTTTCTTTTGTTCTTAAGAAAGCAGTTTTAATATTCAGAGACGGTTTTCTAACATAAACCCACTTTTTAGGGTCTATCTTGTTTTCTGAAAGAGAGAACTGGGGAAGAGACTGCCAGTTTGCATTGCAATAAACAGAACATGTAAACAATGCACAGTATAAAAATTACCAATGTGAGCCAAAGCCCTTTGAGATCCTACGTATACGCTAAAATTTCAAACAGCCATACACCCAGAGTTAACAGACACTCCCAGTCAATCTCATTTTTGTATCTCCTGTAACTGCTTCGGAGATGAAGATACTATACATTACCAAACCCCAGGAGCTTTTCAAGCTTTACTTGAAAAGCAAGTGGTACATTATGGTTTTAAATTTTGAAATCTGCAGGGACTATAATGCAGAGTAAATTAGTTGGCTGCGTAATAGAGCCAGGACCTGATCCCATAGTGATGAAAAAATTTCCCATGATTTCCAAACAACTGTTCAGCCAGCTAGCTGAGGTATTAAAAAAAAGAAATAGATTGATCTAACCCCAGCTTTTGAAACAGTTGTGACCTTTGCCAAAGCAGCAATAGGCACCCTCCCCCCCTCAAAAAAAAACCAACCAAAACCCACAAAAAAACCCTAGGGAAAGGACAAGTGCTTTTGTTTAAATGCTCTGGATGATAAGGACTCAAGATATCTTACCTTTTCTTCAAACATAAAGAAGTTTTAAACAGATATAATTTTAAGCATCAAAAGAGACAGAACTGTATTATTACAGATGTTAACAAGAGACAAGGGTGTATAGCAACTGAACTTTCATAAAAGCCTCCCTTACAATTCCAACTTCAAATTACAGTTGCATTTTCTTGTTTCACATTTGATCCAGACCCTTGCCAACTTCTTTAAGCTGTCATACCATGCTTATGATTAGAGTAACTCTTTATGGTGCATATGTACAAAACAACAACAAAAAAATTTGTCTGAGGGGAACACGTTCATGAGCATCAGACTGGTGAACTGAAAGAAGTGGTCAACAAAGTGGGCAAGGAGGTCTAAACATACGAGCACGCCAATAATGCCGCTTCATGTATTAGGTTTTTCTGCAAAGCCTACTTAGGGGTGAAATGTGTTGCTAAAAATCACTGAGAATACAGGCTGACTGACAGAACACGGCTTTGCCATATAATGACAGCCCTACAACAGAGCAAAGCTTCTTCCCACTTTCAACCTCAGCAATTTGATTCAAGTACAGTCTCAGACACTTCAGGCTTTCGTATTTCTAGCCAACCTCTTTTGCTGCATTTTCTCCGAATGTTACCAATCATCTACACAATTTCAGCTGCAAAACTAATCTTTGCAGTATATTACATGTAATAACCCCTTTTTAAAACTGAAGCCTGTATGACCTCTACTGTATTTCAAGAATTTTTCATGATCTAATACCAAATTGAAATATTTCCTTTATCAAGCTCAAATATATTTCTTCTTTTTCAAGTGCCACCATCTTCTTTAGTGCAATGACAGGCAAAAGCTTTGAAAGGATTCCTGTAACCTGATTAACATTCTTGTAATTGCAAGAATTTCTAGAACTGCTACCAGGTTATAAAACAAAATCAAAATAATACAGAAGGAAATGTGGACACAGGCACAGAGAGGTAGAAGCCATATGACTCTGAGATAATGCTGCACTCAAAGGCTCTCATTATTTTAAAATAATTTATAAAAATAATTTATTTGAATTGTGTTTTAGGAAAAAAATGAAAAAGCACAGAGGCATGACATCATAATGAAAATTTAAAAAATCTGGTTTCTACTTAACATTTCATTTCTTAACAGAAGCAAGGTGTTTGTTAGGAAGGGATGCAGGATTAGATTCCAGAGTCATCCCAATTAAAATATGTACAGACACACATTCACATGCACGCGTGTGCGCACACACACACGTTCTGTCAAAGGACCTTCAGCTGAAGCAACTGTGATCTAATCTTCTCTAATGAAGCAAGAAACCATTAATTCTGATTTTGGTGTTGGAGCAACTCTGCCACCCACAAGAAGGGTAACACTGGGAATGACTTTTTGTGTGTGTGAAATGGTGAAATCACCCTTTATTTATGGCAACATACTGGATATATTTAAAGGTATTTTAAATGAACAGTTTCTGTAACAGAATCTAAAAGGGTACAATCTAGCACAGAGCAGTTTCTGTGAGTTCAAACAGGACTCTTCTTTTATTATTATGTGTACATGCATTAATGATTATTCAGTACTTCAAGATATGAACTTCACTGCCCAGGAGGCTGTAATGTTGCAAGTATAAACATCAGGCTCCCGCAGATTTCAAGATCCTATACATTGGCTTGCTCAGCTGAATTCTTCTGTCACATACAGCATCCATTATATATTAACTACACTTTCTTATTGCAGATGGCTGGTGATAAAACAGTTAACAATCCAGTATCTGTGTTTCTCAAAACATTTTAAAAGCACAGCCTAATCACCACCAATTCATTCTGCTTTAAATGAACAGAAATGCTACGAAAGGCCTCCGCAGTGTCTAACCTAGAAGAAAATATAACCTCCTAAAACCAAACCAGTGACAACTAAATATTTTCACTGAAACAGATTTTTTTGGTTGGTTGGTTGGTTGGTACAACGAGTGTTTTCTTTAAAGAGGTGGTGAGATTTGGGGGGCGGGGGGATATTTTTTTCTTCCATGACTCATCCAGCATGAATCTCTTCTACAAGAAAGCATTCCTGTTATAAAAAGTGATACTCAGAATAGTAGTGTGTATGCAGATGAATTACTACACTCTACAACAAGGACTGAAAAAAACCCACCAAAAATGAAAACAACCAACATGCAAACGGAAACCTGATGGCATTTTCAGGCAGAAATTCTTTGTTTTTTCCCCCTTAACAGTACTATTATTTTATCCCATAGGATATTCATTTCCACCCCAATATATTAGATTTCCTGGATGATGTAAAAGGAAACATTGAGAACAGAAGATACTTAAAACAGTAATAGGTTCACAGAGGACAGGGGGGGAAGGAAAAAAAAAGAGAAAAATGGAAAGGTACAAGGTTCTCTTTTTCCCCCCTCCCCCCCCTTTTCTTTGTAAATTTTAATTTTAGCTCTCTTTTCGGTTGTGCTTGTTCAGTAAGGGCAACATATGGGGGCGTGCAGGGGAGTGATTTTTTTGGCAGTGGAGGTGGACGACTGGCTTCCCTCTCAATTCCAGCCTGGGTTTACCGAGCCCTCAGGACCGGTGCTCGCTGTCCCATAACTGCAATATCACTGCAGTATTCTGTCTGGTTCAACGACCGTCGCGCACGCCGCCGGTGCACAGAACACCCCAAAAGCTTTCCCCCTTCCCCTCCCGAACAGCGAAGAGCGCTTTCCACCTGACCCGAACAGACGGTCCGCCCAGCCCGAGGGGTGGCCACGGGGGCCACCGCGCTCGCAGGACGAGCCAGCTCCCGCGAGCCACCCGCGCGGCCAGGCCGAGGAAGGCGCAGCGCTGGCGAGGTGGCCGAGCCAAGGCAGCAGCGGCTGGCGGGACCTTTGAAGGTCAAGGCGTTACCGTCCAGCTACGACCACCAGCCACGGGAGAGCCCTCGCGCTGAGCAGGACTAGAGGAGGTCCCCTGTTATCAGCATGCAACATCAGCACTGTGGCACTGACAGCCACCCACCGTTTCTCCTCCTCTCAAGCTGCTGAGAACGGTCGCCAACTGACTTTCATCTCACACTAGATTATGAACTCGATGATAAACACAAGCAAAAGTTGCTTTGGGGTAGGTAGGTATGTATGTTTTCGAGTGCAAAACATCTACCTACCTATTAAAACACTTAACAGAGATTTATTATTTTCATTGGCTTTTGGCTTACTCTATAAACACACTACATCATTTTGTAGGATTTTTATTATTGTTATTACAATTCCATATTTCTGTTCAACTCAAAATGATGAATGCAAAACCAATACAGTAAGTAACAAATGTATCCACGGTGACCAAACAACAAACTCTAAAGCGCAGCACGGTGAGCAAAAATTAGCAGTTATTGAAACCACTCCATCAAAATGCTGGTGCAAAGTAAAAGAAAGGCTCATGCAATTAGAAGGGTCACAATAAGTTTAATTATTTGAAGGCTCAGCTCAAATCGTAGCATTTACATAGTAGAATGTAGTAGAATATCTCAGCCCAAAATCGTCTTGGAGGCTACAGCTTTAAAGAGAGCAAGAAACGCTATGACCAATTCCTGAATTTAGCAACTTTTCTCTCTGATGGTTAAGAAACTCACTTCACCCATTAATACTTGTTCTATAAAAAGAATTCTTTCAAAGGGTTAGGTCTTACTTTCCACAGTAATTATTTCAGTATTTATTTCAACCTTAATGCTGTACACGTGTTCCCACTATGCCACTTTACATCAGCAGCAATTAGACAAGAAAGCCCAGAAAAACAGGCAAGATGCTTACAAACATACAGAAATGCTTTCTTTTTCTTTCCTTCCTATTCTTTCGGTGGCCCAATAGTAATTTGCACAGAGAAATAAATACCACAGAATTCTTTACTAATATTAAAAGGAATTTCTTTTTTTTCCTTAGAAAATATGAAATTCCGATATTGTCTACGTGATGGCTATAGCAATTTTAAGTCAAAGTAGGTGCGCGATGTGTGCAGTCAAGCTTTCATCTGGCTCTGTGCAATACTGCCTTGTGCAGTAAGTGTTACGACAAAGACAGGTGAGATTACAAGCGTTCTGGCTTCTCACAGAGAGAGGAGCAAAACACCCAGAACTCCCCACCCAAACAGGTAAACATTATCCCCATTAGCTCATGCTTTGTTACGCAAAAAACAGAAACAAGAACATTCATTTAGAACTTAAAATTAAAGGAAGTTTCAGACTGAAAAAACAGACCGAGAACCTGCCTAGCAGAAACTTTCAGCTTTGCTCTCAGAAGTGAAATTTCCTACAAAGCAGAGAGAAAGCACAATCCGGTTTGTTCCAATTAAAAACTTGTATTGCACCAGAAAACAAATAAGCAGGCGAAACAGCAGTTCGTATTTTTTCAAAGAAGTAACACCAAAATAAGTTTGATCACCATTACATGCTTCTGAAAATTATAGACAGAAAAATATTACAAAATTAGGTACCATACAGCTAAAATATACCTAATACCCTAACCCATATAACTTCAGGAAACCATAACTTCTAATCCTAGTCACACGGGCAATTGTTGCAAAACTGACTGTGAAAAAAGAAAACCCATCTTGCGCTTGCAATGATATTAAAGGTAGACAAATAACCAAAAAGAAATGAGCAAAAATTTAACTTAATGCCACATTTTTAATGGTGACGGGACTTAATCCAAATCACTCAAACCTAAAACTATAATGCTTGCCTATTCTCCCTCAGTCTTTGGAAAATGTAGTAAAGAGAAAACATTGCAAATTCATCTTTGAAAGGGACTCTGAACAGTTCTGACAACTCAGCCAATTTATATTTTTCCTGTTAGGACAGTTTACATCAAAATCAATCTGCTTTCATAATTGATGGGTTTCACTGTTAAAGACAACACCACTACACCACCCTCCCGGTATTTTTAATTTTATGAAAATAAGAAAATAACGCTTAGCATGTCATAAAGCACAGTGCTTTTGTGACAGGGCTCAGAATATTACAAAAGTTCTTCTCTTAAAGCTTGAAGTGAACTCCTGATTCAATATTTAATGAAACTGAGAAAGCTGCTGAATGTCCCAGAAATCCTCCAACTCTCCGCTCTATGTTCATTCTAAGTGTTATGCAGCCATAAATTAACACTGAGGCTAGATAAGATTTCAAGTAGCCAAGAACAGTATTTTTCCATCACACCACCAACTTTCTGTTTATTTTTTTGCTATTTAGCAGCACTAACTTGCAGCATTATATTGCAATTTTACATCCCAGACCAGTACTGCAGCACTCCATTGCTTAGACACAGCTCTATGCTCCAGCATGTTTTTAGGGTATGCAGCCAGCTCAGCTGTAAGCCTAAGGAAGATTTCCATCAGGCAACAAAACTAAACTCTGCACAAATATTTAACGGCTCCGAGACCTCTAAAGGCTTAAAATAATATGCATTTTGTGGTATGCTAGGAGCCAGCCCCACACTGGTGATCTGCATAATGCAGAGTACTTGGCAAACACAGCACTGCAAATAAAGCATTGGTTTGCCTTTGTATCTTTGAATTCTTCAAACTAAAACCTGAATGAAATACTAAGGCTTACTGTGCCTCCCCACCACAAGACAGTGCAGTAGCAGCTCGTCCATTACATTAAGTTCGTCTAAAACTTCCCATGCCTCACAACCATTTCTCATCCCCTCTCGGCAGATGAAACGCAACTTCATTTAAAACAAACCTAGGGTGAGTTCGTCCTATCTAGCTTATTTTTCAAGCTGCTAAAACTACGCGGTAGCCCACTCAAAGAGAAAATTTCCCAGACAATGGAATCCTTTCAAACTGCACAGCCGACAGGATTCCCCAGTTGTCAGTTTTAGGTGCGCGCCAGCACGAAACGTTCTTGAATCCGAAATATATAATAATCACTCCTATTGATAATGTGAGCAGAAGCAGAATTACATCACAGTTAACACTTACCAAAATACATTATGTTTCTCATTAATCATGCAGCCAGGATCCCACCGCTGTGTATTCAGCATTAGCTCCCGCACAGGGCTGACATGTAAAACAGAGCTCTTTCATTCTACATTATGTGGAAATTTCCCAGCACAAGAAGCGTGAGTGAGCAGTGTGCCTCCTCAGGATGAGCGCTTTGCAGGCAGTCTTATCCCCGATACAATTCCTGTCTGATTTAGCGTTTACTCCGGCTGCATGCTGCACTGCCCATTCTTACTGTAATCTGACTCCTCCTTCTGATGTCCTTGCTGTGCCTGTGACATCAGGACTAAGAGTACTACAAACAGATCTTTTCTTTAACGGGTTCGCAACGACGTGCTCTAATATGCCGGTTAACCTAACTCTGGCTTGGGAAAAAAAAAAAGCCCTTCTAAAATTGTACGGGGTTTTTTTTTTCTTTTCTATTTTTTTTTTTTTTTTTGGCAGCAAACGCTTTCAGTGACATAACGTGCTCAATTACATAATCGATGAGAAAGACAAAGCGTATATTGTTAGTGTATTTTTCTTTGAAGGGCAGGCTCCAGGAGAAGCCCCGAGTGCCCCGATTCCCCAACTTCAGTAGAAGACAAAGATGCTTGGCACTTTGCAAGACCATGTCCCCCTACGACTTTTTTTTTTTTTTTTTTTTTTTTAATCAATACTTCCATTTCAATAAATGTTTTTAATCCAAATGTTGGATAAATCTCAGTCTGTTTCTATTTTTAAAAAGCAACTGACAAATAGGTAGTTCAATTTCACTAGAGCTGAACTGATTTTTTAAACTACGTTTTCTTCGCATGAATAACAAACCGCTAGGATGGGAGATATATGACAGTGAGGATTTGTAATGGAATTTACAACCTTTCACCCTCCAGGTCTCCAGTTCCTTTCTGGCCCAGGTTGATAAGTCATTAGCAGCTGGTAGCTATTTTATTGTTCCGTGACAAATGGAGCGGCCCTAAATTTGTTGTAAATAGGTCCCCACACAGTCCCTGCTGCTATACAAACTAGTAGCAACTTCAGGGGAAGAAAGACCAAAGAAATATTGAAATATTCTCCACCACGTACAGGTAGTACCTTCGCATGGATCTGACACACACTGGTGTGGCAGCAAGGAGAAGACTACGCAGTCTGTATTTGTGCATGTATTATGTCTGTTCTATGAATCAACAGAGAGTATCGGTTTCTTGCTGTCAGTCTGGCATGTATCACTGATAATAAACTAAATAAAGGTAAAAAATAACGGGCAGTATGCTGAAGTGTTTGTTTCTTTCTAATAGGATCTAATGGGATGAATGTTTTCATTCTACAGGAAAAAGGATGACAGGTATAATTCATTGAAAGCTCCACTTATTTGTAAAAGCTCCACACTTTTCTACTTCAAAAAGTGATGAGGTCCAATCAATTAGGGCAAAATTATCCCACCAGCACAGCAGCCAAGGAACGCTCCAATTGCAGCAGAAGAGTTAATAACCCTGGTGTGCATCACTGCTACACATCTCTCAGCACGAGCCCTACGCAGCATTGCTCTCACGAGGTTTCATGCTACCTGTATGCAAGTCACTGAGATTAAACACTGCTGGGGGGGGGGAGGCATGAATTTAAGTCCTGTCCCGTCCTGCCCCTCACTGGCAGTCCCACAGTTCTACGTTTTTGTCAGTGCCCTTTCTTGTTCCAACTGCCCCTATGAAGAGGCATGCCTGAAATGAGAGATACCCGGTACACAGATAAACTCCAAAATAACCTTTGCTTCACAACTAAAAAGCACATAGTGCAGGAGCATGCTTTGAGGCCATAGTGTGTGAGGGAGGAAGACCAAGATTTCTTGTGTGGTTCAAACTGACCAACAGCAACTTAAAGTTGAAGAAATCCTAAATCAAAGTGAAGAAAAACCATCTAGAAAACCCCTGGGGAATAAACAGAAGCTGTCTACAAACCATGGCCTGTATTTGAACTAGAGGGTTTGGACAACAAGTAACAGAGGGTATTCATGGCACCTTCCTTTCCTCTACTTCATCATTACAATGCTCATCCACTTCTACTGCACAAGGAAGGACACCTCACTATCGAAAATACTACCCTAAAAGGCTGGTTTAAGGTACCTCAGCTGAGCCACTCTGAGCAGTAGGTATAAGCTACTACGAGAGCCTTCTGCAGCACACGCATTCCCTCCCCTCCCTTCACCAAGGGTAAAAGCTCAGAGAATCAATTTGCTGTGAAATCCTTCAGCTCCTTTGCTAGCTCCGAAGTGCTTTTGCAGAGACGCTGCGTGATGTCCTTTCGGACAGTCTGCACCCAAGCCCAGCATTTGCCTGTTAGGCTGTGTTTACCTTATCACAGAAAAGCTCAGGATCATTCTGCCAGGAGTCAGACCCTGCGAGATGTCGGCTACCTCCACTCTTGACGTTCCTCCCAGCTGATACCCTTTGCTGATTTGTGCCATCAGCTGGCCAGCCAGGAGCCCGGGGTACAGACGACTCATATGTGTGTAGAAGCACCATTAAGGGTCAGGCAGCAACCATGCTGCCTTTAAACATCCCTTCTTGAGCTGGCTGCTCTGTTATGACACAATTTGGTGGAGCCCGGTGGCAAGTCAGCTCCTCAGGAAGCATAAACAGCAAAGTGCCACATAGACTGACGTATTCTTCACCACTTGGTTCAGAATGTTACCTCCAATTTTGTTTTGCCGTTTAGGATACGGAACAGCCAGGACCATCTTATTGCGTCTTATTTGTATTCTTACAATAAGCATACAAACAAAGTAGCCGAAGAGAAACTAAGACAAGACGTTTTCTTTAATTTCTTTGCTTTTCAACTATGGAACAAATGCAAGGTAGGAGGGAAAGTCACTGGTGGTCTCTCCTGGAAAGCTTTCACAGCCCAAATTCATGTACTCCATGCCAAACTCTGCTTTCATTTACACACATACAACATTAATAAACTGCAAAAAGTAGTAGAGTTCGACGCAAGGGACAAAGAATGAATTTTATTCCCAGAGTGAGATATTGTCACTGTTCGTGAAAGCAAGGATTACTTGAGTAATTGCAATCCCAAATGGCTGGTGTTTTAACTCAAGCACTGAGGACTCTGCTGAACACAACTGTGGGGAAGCACAGACAGGAGCAGCAAACACTTCTGTGCATCTGGAGACTTGAGTAGACCCAGTCCGGGCATGCAGGATCATGCAGAATGAATGAGCAAATTAGCCCATGATGTCAGCCCATGGTGCAAACTCTCAATCATCAACAAGCCAGCACAGGCTAACCAGCATTTAGCTTTGCTACAGACGCAGGTCAACTGCAAAATTATCATATTTTCATGCATGGTTCACCTATAAAAACAAGCCCCCAGAACCCTCGTGATTCAGCAATAGCATAAACATAACATGAAAAAAGCACCTTCTGCTAAAACAGCTACTCTACACCCTTATTTCTAATATTAGAAGTAGCTTCTACTCCCTGAAATCATCTTTCCAAACAACCTGCTGCTTTTTTTGTCAAACAGCGTGTCCACCTTGATTTCTTCCGCCCTTCCTCACCTTGACAACCCCACTTTGGTAAAGGGTTTGCCAAAAAAGGGCAGATTTTCAAAACACAGACTACCCCACAAGACGTTACCTCCTTAGAATAAACAAAAAGCAAGCTGAGAGTACACATCCCAGAAGTACAGCACATATCTTACATTTCTCCAGAGCTGGGAAAGCTACAGGTTACCCCCCACGCCTGACTTGGTCTAGAGCCAGCAGGCCACTTCATGAACTAGCTGCGCTATCTATGCTTTCTACTGATTTTTATCTATGCACCGATTTACACAATGCCTCCGTAGTCAGTATTAAAACCACTCGCAGGCATGTCTGTTGCAGAGACCAATTAATATTTAATATTAATGCACCCAGTTAATTCCCTAGGATTCCTGGAAAACTCTCTTCCAGTCTTGAACTCTCCCAGGAGACAACTAATATTAGATTTATACCCAGACTCCTACCAGTTGGCTTTGATGAATTTCAATTAGTGAGGCTGACCACAAACCTTTTCTTGCAAACACAGAAGCATATCGAGGGACTCTTCGCTGGCAGAAGTGTAATAGTAGGCAACAAAATACACTAGTGACACAACATTTTAAGTTTATGCATCATGTGTAGTAGGTTAAAAGATATCATACACTTGAAAAGTTTCCAGATTTTCCTAAAATAAAATTTATCTACTGTACAGAGACAGCTATTAAGAATAAAAATGTATTGTTATTGTATTTGTTTCTGAAAATAAAGTGAGAGAAGCAATCCAAATCACACTTGACCTACTAATTCACCAAAAGCACCCCAAAACTAAAAGACTCTTGAAGGTAAAATAGGGCTAGAACTTCTACATAATTTGAAAATTTATGTATTGCAGATATTTCATTCCTATTAGTACTACGGTAACCACAGTGCAGAAATAAAAAACAGCAAACAAGCCACAGTTTCATAAGGTTCCAAAATTAATTGAAAGTGTTTCCAAATGCACATATTTTTGTGCCTCAAGTCAAATATACTAAATACATTGGCCAGAAATTTGGTTTGTTTTTGGTTTTAAGCCATCTGGAGTAGTTTAAGATATACTACACAATAATGCAGATTTTGTGATTCATTACTAATCTCTTGAGGTTACACTAAAAGATAAGAAGGGAAGGAGCAAGTTATGTCCGTATATTTTAACTAGACATAGAAGCTCATCTTTGGTTTTGCACGTTCTCCACTGGCTAAAACTACCAAATGTGTTTTTTACCCTTGACTTCAGAAGTGTCACTTCTGGAAATCTGCAATATTTGTCACCATGAATACCATTTAACTGCAGCAGTACCCAAAGGAACTCTGTACCGCCACACATGAATACAACTGGAGGAACTTAATTAATCTTCCTGTCACTTCCATGATGCTTTTCATTAGTTTAGCTGCTATCTGATCAACTGCTCCATTCTCCATTGGAAATGGCTAACCAGAACCTCCTATAAAAGTGTTTTCAAGAGGTAAACAAAGACTCACCTTTGATTCTGAGAGCCTTTACAAATCTTTGCCATACAGACTTTATCAGTTCAATAACAGTACTTGCACTGTTCTTTTTAAGCAACTGGGATTTTCTACATACGAGGCTTAAGAAATATAAATAGCAACAATATGTGGTTTTGCAAGCTTAAAGCTAGTACTTCTCGTATTTGAGAGTTTGAACACAGATGACATGTGGCAACTGAAAGGTCATATTTTTCTGAATTTCCTTCCCATGGATATGGATAGTTATTAAACAAACAAACAGAATGCTGCCAACATAAAACCAAACTGACATTTTAAGCACTATTGCTGCTTTTTGTTTTACTAAATGCCCACTCCTGTCATCTTTTGCTCCTAAGCATGTGACAAGATTTAAGATAATGAATGTGAATGAATACACAGCTGGTGCAGAAGCTTCATGGCCTATGTATATTGGTAATTTTAAAGTGAAAGATGGTCTTAAAAGCAGATGACAAGACTGAGAAGCTTGTCTGGGTCCACGTCAAAGATATTTTTTTGCACGCACACACACACAAAATCTATTAATTTTTTCAGTCAAAGAATGAAAACTGGAACTGTTTTCAACTCCAACATGCATAGTCCTTCCTTTCTCTCTCTCTTTCCCTTGTAATTTTATTTCTGTACTGCATTCAGTAAAACTTGCCTAACTAACGTCGGGTTTGAGTATATAACATGTAGACAATCCATCACTACCCTTGGTGAGGTGAAAAAACTAGTCAGCATTTCACTTTTTTTGTCCATCTTTTCAACTCTCTCTACAATTTTGCAACATAACTTTTAAGATTCATCGCCAAATCTAGGCATTGTATTGTCACAATTTATAAATCTGTAATACATAAATTTAAATGTATAAATCCAGATGTTGCACTGACAAATTCTATACAGCTTTTGCACTCTAGATTCCACACACACCGCCCCCCCCGCCCCCACTCTGATTTACAGGACGCGATACATTCGTAAGTCCAAACTGCATTTTGCATTTCTGATTGTAATGTCAGAAATGTACCATGAATAGGCTAAATTTGGTATGTAGAGGATCTGTCTATTAACCCCTTCTTAAACAGATGTGTACATGCCTTCTGCTGTATAGTACGTTTGTTTAAAAGAAAACAGTGGCCAAAACTATGCACATCTGTTATTTCTAAAATCATCTTTATCAATCAAATGACAACTCTTAAGTAACAAAACCAGGTATTACATAGTGAAATGGTCTGTTTCTATTACCTGTTTTAACTGCTTGTTTATATTCAGTTAAAATAAAATAACTAAATTTTAATGAATTATTAATTAGACACCTTTTCATTTTGCTCAGAAATGATAGCAATTCAATTATTGCATAGGTATCAGTTACATTTCAATACCAGCAAATCATTACCACCCCTGTACTCCCCTATGATTTCACGTGGGTGGTTTGGGTTGGGGTTTTTTTTTGAGGGGGGAGGAAGGTTTTTGTTTGTTTGGGTTTTGTTTGAGGGTTTTTTTGTTTTGTTTGTTTTCCATTTGGTTTCGGGTTTATGGTCTTTTTCCTTCAAGAAGGTACTTCATTGAAATGGGGATCTTCTCAACAAATCTTTTAGAACTCTTGTGAAAAAGTTATCCAGGCCTACTGATCTTAAATAGTCTTTAGTCCAAGTAGCTGCTGCTTGACATCTTCCTTTCTTTCAGGCATTTTGGAAAGTGCCTCAGCATACCATGACACGAGGACAGTATCAAGCATTTTTCAAAATACAGAATAAAAATATTTATTTAACACTCATGTGGCTCTTTCAAATCACTCGTAACAATCTTACTATCTCCATCTAGTGGCTTATACTATTAGGATTTTTGTTCTTAATCCACTAAAACTTTTTATTGTCCTTTGTCTTGCCAACCACAGATTTTTCATTTCCTGTTTTTTGCTTTCCCTATAGATTTTCCGTACTTCTTACTTCTCATTTATATTGATTAGTATCCACTACCTCTTTTATCATTTTCATCTAAGCTGCTTTTTAATTTCTAGTTGCTGCCCTTATTTTGTGGCTGAATTAGAACAGACTTTTAGCCAAAGTTTTCCATTTTCTGAACATGAAATTACTTTTTTTTAGTCACCTGCTGAGCTCTAGTTATTTAAGGAAGTGTCAATTTTCTTTCCAAGCCTTTCTATCTTTTTCTTCCAAAACAGTTCTGCTCCTAATTTTCCTTTAAGAAATAAAACATCTTGAAACACAAAATACATAAAAGATTTTATCGGTATTCTGTTTGCTTATATAGAATATAATCAAATCAATTTCCACACTCTTATGTCCCTAAATGGAAAAATTTCAAGATACGGGCATGAAACAACACTCCTTTATTTTCTTGATGCTGCACAGAGCTGTTCAAAAATGAAAAAAAAAGTAGCAATGCAGTATGATTTTAGGTTTCCCAGTGATTATGAAGGCACTGAGCTGTGATTTCAATATATAACTGCAAGAGGAAAATGCCAGCAGATGCAGTCCCAACGTGAGTGGGTGCAGAGCAGCTTGGGGTTTGTAGTGGGTCGGTCAAAGGAAGCAAGGCTGCAGCGTAGTCCTACAGCCAGGGAGGGACACAAACACTGTCAGCTGCACAGCACTACAACTCCTCTCCTGCTTTGGACAGCTGAGATGCTTCAGGTGCTGCTGCGAAGCGTCTGCAAGGTGCCAGCACCACATTTGGAACTAAGAACAGGAAGGAGCTTAGGGCACATCCAGCTTTAACTACCTAAAAAGGAGGCATCTCAACTAAACTAGCCAGTGCTACAGGTGCCTCCGCAGGCAACTCATCCCATGGTAAATTGTTAATGGAGAGAAAGTAGAGCAATCCCTCTCTGCAGGTACTTTTCTCATTCCACGGACTCGGAGAGCGTTATCAACATTTAACTTGGGTTAGATGATGAACTTTCAGCCAGTTACAGTTAGGCAGGAGAAATTTCATCTTCAATACTATAAAACAGTCTAACTAATCTCATAGAAAACATACACGATGTGTTTGAATTCCTTTTTAAAATCCAAGGAAAAATTATTTTGGCCCACACGTTGCTATCAAAGGAAATAATAGTCAAAGGTGAGTAAGCTGCAATCCATCAGAAATGGCCATGCAAAAAGGGGACGAGGACAAAATGGCAGGAGACGAGGCACTAATTTGAATGTATAAAAAGATGCAAGTTACAGCATAGCCTCCGACTTTTTATGAGAAAAAATTGATACTGTTTTTATTCACACTAGCGCTAAATTTGATTCGCATGTCCATGTGTAAACATTTTACAGTTCCACACAAGCTTCACAACAGAGTGTAAGAAATGAATCATCATGAAGTGAAAATATCAGTGATACTTATTTTTTCCACAGTAGATCTCACTTTAAGTAGGATTTGACTCAGAGACTGACACCTCAGTTTTTATGTATACATGTGGGTGCCTACCTGTGAGCTGGATGTCTAATTTCCCATCACAGTCAAGAAAGTCAGAACAGTTCTTTGTCACATCCAGAAGCGGACACCAACTTTTGCTGGCCAAGGAGCTCTCCAAGCTCCATTAACTATACTGACTAGAATTTCACCGATCAAAAGTGGAACTTAGACACCTAATTCACTCGTAGATAGCTATGCACACACACTTAAATATACATACTCTGAGAAACACGAGCTGAATCCCAGCCAAGGCTTCCAAACCTCTTAAAGTTCTGGGACCCCTGCAGATCACTCATACCCATTGAAATTCAGCTCCATCTGGGATCATCACAGCAACTACCAACTGTGCTCAGCAACACTGTGCAGCAATTTAGAACAGAACACGAAGAACACCTGCAAGTGAAACCAGCATGACATTTGTACAAAAAGAATTGAATTATCTCCTAAGGAATTAACTATAACATTAGCTTCCCCAGTGCTTGAGAAAATTTCTTGGGCTCTTAAATGATCATGCAGTGCCTCAATATTTCGCCCTATGCAAAAAAACCCCAAACATCAAAAATGTCTCGGAAATGTCTGCCACAGAGGAAAGTACCACTCCTGAATGACCAAGCTGGCATCCTACAATAGCCATGTTCCACTAAAATCCCTGTGGATTAATTTATGCTAATCATGCTTACCTTTGAGAAAAAAAAAAAATGGGAGCATGTCACAAAGTGAGTGTTAGATGATATAGCCATTTAGTGTAAATAGTGAAAAGAAAAAAATGTTAAAATCACCCAGAAACAATTGATTTCTTTTAAATTGCAAATGCTCCAGCACTCTTCACCCAGAAGAAGCAGGGAGTGGTGGTGGAAAGTTACTGCTTTCTTAGCACTTTGCCAATAGTGTTCAAATACATTCCTACCTGGTTTATAACAATTAACAGCAAAAGGAGAGTTTTCGTCTCTGTTCCCGCCTTTTGATCTTATTGACACAGTCTCCTGCCATTCTAATTCAGAACGACATGTACAGCAAAAAACTCCTGTCTGTATCTGTTCCTGACTTTCTTGTTACATCTTTTTCCTGTACGGTTTCCTTTTGATCTGCCATACCTCTGAATTTAATTATCTGGTTTGAAAAACCCCTGCCATAACAGCAGCCTGTAAGTAATTCTGACTGTTTCCCACAGCTGAACAATAGCACTGTATCCCAAAGCCAAGCTCTCTTCAATATGCACTTTTCAGAGTCCATCTCAATACAGATACTTTGCAATTGTATTTATGCCAAAATAATTAGGAAATTAATATTTTTGAAACATGATAGCGTAAATAGAGTACTGTTGCTATTTTTAGATAATTCAGTGACTAGATTTTTAGTCAGTTTGCCACTCAGTGCCTCTAAAAAGCCTAGTTACTCCAGGTGCCTAAATATGGATGTAAAATACTGGACTAAGTCCTTACCTCACAGAATTTTTTCTTCTCTGCACTATATAGACAAACAGTATACCACAGATGAAGGTGTACACTATAGGTTAACTTCATACTCCTACAAAGCATTAAGAACTGAAAGAATTTCAGCTAGGTTTGAAAGCCCCAGCCATATCTCTCTGGACCCTGTAGATAGGAGACAACTCTTCCAAGCATACTGACTGTCGAGGAACTCATCTTGGACAGAATGACCGTGTTATGCTAACACCATCTCAGTGTGGGGGTGTTAGAGGAGGAAAAGCCAGCTGTAGAGTTGTAGGGGTCTGTATCTCTGCCCAGCACTGAGGAATGGTCTGCAAATAGCAGAACAGAAGATGAGTTTTTCATGAAGATGCATGACGGTATGCTGGACTGCTATGCTCGCTTCACCTGCAGATCCTCTGCTTTCTCTGCGAGACATTTATGGTCAAAATTTTAGCAGGTTACAGTATGATTAGTGTTAGGAATTGTCCTTAGTAAAGTCCTAGTGGGTTCCTGCTCATTGCTGCAGGGCATAAAAATTTGTCGTAAGCGGTTAAACCTCTGTCTTCTGGGCCTCATAACTGTTCTAGTCAGGTTAGAAAACTTTTTTCCCTATCTTTCTTGAATAGCCCAACCAATGCATAGGGGAAGAATAAGAAAGAACAACAGTTTCAGTCAAGGTCCTCGGAGAGGGTCTTCCACTGGGTAGAAGTCCATTGGAGCCACCTGAAAGATGAGCACCTTAGTCCCAGCTGGAGGTGAACCAGCAGTCCTGCAGGCTACCCAAGGCTCATCTGCCTTATGCAAGGATTAATATCCACAGTTCCATAGTAAATGCTCTACCTCCTATCACCTGTCCTCATCCATTCATTACAAGAATTTGGACTACTGTCTCCTAGACACTTGGCGAGTGCTTTAATAAGCTTGTGATATTATCAACTTCTGTTTGATGTTATGAATGTTTAGATCTACAAATAAGGACTCCACTAGGACAAATGGTAAAAGACCATCTTCAGGATAGTGCTCTTGTGTCAATGGGTCACCAAGGATAGGGAAGACTGAAGGGAAATGCCTTAGTCTGAATCAGGACAAACAAGTAATTAAAACTGTCCCCAACATCCAGGTAACCTACTTATTAGGCTACTGTGGTTTTTTTTTTCCTTTGATAAAAATGCAAGCACATGTTAAAATACAATTCCTGACTCAGAAACTTTACCAAAATATTGATGGATAGGTTCCTGCTAATAGGCATTTTTTTGATAAATAAAAAAATGTCAGGTGCCAGGCTGGGCACAATGGAGGGAGGCAAAATACCTTTTAAAAAAAAAAAAAATTATCATTGATTTATTGACTTTTCAATGGAGTTAGATAATTTTTAATTTCAACAAAATTAAAGAGATTCAGATAAGCCTAAAGCAACAATAATCACAGAAGAGCACAGTTTAGAGGCTTTCAGGTAGTATTTTATGATGAGTACTTTCAGGGTTTCTTTAGAAGAAAGTTGTATATGAGTAATACCTAGCAATATACAAATAACAGACTTGAAGAAACAGATTGTTCTTTACATATTATGTGACTACGTAATCTGATTTTCCAGTTGAGAAGCAGATAAACCACTGGTTTAGTCCTGCTGTTGCACAGACTATGTTTCACAGTTTTTCTGCTACAGTCTTTTGGCCTTTTGTAAAGAGTAATTTTAAACTTTCCATAGAATATTTTCTAAGAGAAGGTTGGATCTGAGAGGCTACTAATGCATTAGCCTTTGATCTTTTCCCTTGATTTACATACATTCAAGCCTGCTAGAAGATTTTACAAAATGACAAATGCAAGAGTGACTGACTGAACAAGAAACACCTATTACGTTGAAAGGGGACACAACAGGAGGTGCAACTGTTTTTACCTAAAAATTACAAAATATTTAATTTATGGAACTTTAAGAAAGGCAGATGCTAAACACCACTACTATACATACGTACATACTTTTAAACATATCAGAGATACCAAATTGTGAGATAATGAGAGCATATTACATGAGTCAAAGCACGTACATTCCAAGGGAGGCATGATTAGTCATTTCTGATGACTAGCTAAATACTATAAATATCACTTCACTGTCAATCAGGGGTCACACCATGAAGTTGTTAAGGAACAAATAAATCCTTTCAAGAGGGGCAGTTTGACTGTAAATACTCTCCAGTAGGAAGCATCGCGATCCAAATCGTTCTCTCCCTTTTTAATTCTAGTTAAAGATCCTTTCAACTCAGCAAGCTAAATGAACCTCGCTCATCAACAGCAAAACATTGGCACCTTTGCGATGTCCTTCCACCATGCCAAGATATGCATCACAGAATTAATCTTTCTGTACCCTGACTGATGAAGTCCTAATTTACCAGACTTGAGGCACTCATAATACAAAGGATCAAAGGACATCAACATTTATTTATATAACATTAATATTTTTGCAAGAGCTGTTGCATTTTCAACTAGCTGATCTTACAAGATGGGAAACTGTATATGCCTGTTTTGCAGATGGAATATGGCTTTAAAATATAATTAGAGAGATTAGTTAGAGACAGTAAAAAGGCTGAACCCCTGGAGCTCTTGACTCTAGGGCAGCATTCAGCTCACACTGTCCCCCATCATATAAACAATAAAACCAACTGTGAGAAAGCAGTGTACATAAAACCTGTACTCATCTCTCATACTGCTGAAAGAATATAAACAAAATGGTTTACTATGTTGTAAGAAAGCACCGACTCACATATTGCTTACACTGTGTTCACTTACACATTTGGAGTTTTGGGTTTGAGGGTTTTTTTTTCCCACAAGACAAAAAAGAGTCATTTTCTCCTGGTATAGCTTCAGTGAGACTATGGAAGTTACACTGCAGTGAACTTGACCCAAATTGTGTCAGGAGGAGGTTGTCCTGCTAATAATGGAAAAGGTCTTCTGTTCATTATGTCACTATTGAGTAGTTTTCAAAAAAACGCTTGCAAACAATTGTTGTCAGCTTTCAAATGTAATTTTATAATACTCTCGTGGCCTTCAAACATGCTACATTTTCATCCTTATCACCACATTAAATCACATTGCCAATAATGTCTTTGGGATGAATTTGAATTCTTCAGGCTTGAATTTAATTACATTATGTAAACTAGAAAATGTCTTCAGTGTGCTTTGAGGGAACAGCTTATCTTGGCAATTGTTAAATTCTGTTTTGTTTAAAATATTTGCATTTTGATAACTTCATTCTGGTGCATACAGCATTTATTGATCTTTCTCAGGAATCCATTTTCAATATAGTGCATTGTATTTATTTTCCGTAAACCCTCGACTGGAGCATATTCTTACACAACATTTAAGGAAAAAAAAAATGAACAGTCTTTGAGAGCATCAGTATTTTGTTTTATAGCAATTATAAGATAGGGATATGCACCCCCATGTATTTTTTTTCTCTGGACCCAGTACTTTAGCAAACAGCCCAGAATATAACACTATTACCTTAGTTAAAATTCTTCACAGCAGAAATAGTTTTGTGGCATGCTATCTGTGTATGGAAGTTTTTTTCTTTCTAAATTATGACTTGTTTACTACTTAATTTGACTCATTCAGCATATGTTTTGTTCTTGTGGGATTTTTTTTTTGTTTGTTTGTTTTGTAGGGTTTTTAAAAGTATTTTCTGGAGCTCTATTTGTCCCTTATCTCATGATGTCTCTCTCTTCTTCCAAATCTTCTCCCCTCCCATCTTTCTCCCTTCTCTCTCACACTCACACTTATGGCAGCGATAACTGCATTTTCAGACACAATCAAAGGATATTATTTTCTTTCATATTTATTTCACAGAACACATCTAAATGTGGAAGCATTTTACAGTCAATCAATCCAAGTCTGCCTTCCACCTGCAACTGAATGAAGCTCTTGAAATGCACGGAAGACCAATTCCAATTAGGAGGATCGTAAGCAAATATTACATAGAGTTTTATCATCTATCTAATGAAAAAAATATATACATCTAACAAAGGCGTGCAGATTTTCACATCCTTTCTAATTCTTAAACTCTAGGAAACCAGATCAGTATGTGAAAAATCTCATATCACAGCTTGATGTTAGCAAATGTGTAAGACACTGTTTCCAGCATGCAATATCCATGGCCAACCATTCTGCAAACTTCCAGCAAATCTAAGCAAAAACATTGCCATGAAAAGTCTTCCTTAATAACACCACCACTAATCAAGGTCTGGCTCAAAAGTGTATTATTGCAAGTAATAGCATCCTGCTAATATCTTAGCTATTTTTCTAAAGATAATACATCTCCTCTTCAATACCCACGCTAAATCTCCCTATCAGATTCACTGGTAGGGTGGATCTCAGATAAACAACAGAAATGAAGGATTATTGCAGCCACAGTGTGGAAATTTTGATCAGCTAGATGTTCCCATGCAGTAAATAGTGTTCAGCTGCACACCACATCTGCTCTGGCACAAATGTGTCCAAAAAGGCATATAGGTTTGGCCAAAAAGGGCACTTTTTACACAATTTTGGATTCTACTAAATTTTCAACAGTTAAAGTATAGGCCAGACAGTTTTGGAAGCTTTCTCAGATGTGGAGTACACAGATGAGCAAACATATCAGTATGTTTATAAACAGATCCCATTGCAAATATTGATATTCAAGTATTCTATATGCTTTGGGACTTGAGTTCTTTCATGAAGTGTTTCAACCAATTTAAAGGAAAACTGGACGTCTAACCACTGTCTTCATTATCCACACCAAAAAAAAAAAAAAAAAAAAAAAAAAAAAAAGTCATGGAAAACAATTTCAAAAAAATGGATATAAACTTGGCATTGTTTGTTTGGGTTTTGGGGGGTTTTGGGTTTTGTTTTGGTTTTTTTTTGTTTGGGGTTTTTTTTACTAAGTTTTGTACTTGTAATGGAGTTTTTCTTTTTTTTGTTTTTTTCTTCCTGTATTAGGTCATCTTACAGAAGACATGCAATAGGGTAAGCACCAGGAATAGCTATTCTTTGAAAAAGACAGAAGAATTTCATTGTTTGCTGTCAGAATATGCTATAAAGAAATATGCCACGTGCTTGATTTTGGGCAACTGTCTGTCTAAAAGTGCTCCCAACACTAAGCAGGGGTATATAATTTTAAGAGTACATAACATGTAAGCGCACATGAAGGCATGAAAGACTTTAGCTCCCACTTTCTTCAGGAATTTGACCACTTAATTTTTGTTAACAGCCACAAAAAAATGGCCAGGTGGCTTATATCAGTTGAGCAACTCTCTTTGCACCTAGATAGTTGCCATCTAAATAACCATAAAATTCTTTGGCAGTGTTGGCCTCAGTCCTTACTTATAATCTGTACAGAGAGGGAGCTGATGGCAAACATAAAATTACATGTAACATCTAAATTACATGTTTCTGTTTAATTTCTCACATATTTGGAAACTAGTCATGGCACTGAGTTATAGATTTTCAGCCATGACCAGACTCTCTGTATGTGAGTATGGTTCCTATAACTTTAGCAAAATATTCTTTATAAATCTGGATCAGAAACAAAACCTTCTGAAGAACATCTGCTGCCTCTGTTGAATCATCTCATGTCAGGTACTACAACTCACCATCACAGTGGTGACTCAGGCTGACATGTGGACTGCATTAGCTCCAATGAGGATATGAAAAAAAAAAAAAAAAAAAAAGCTTCTGACAAACTCCTTTGAACTAAAAGGAAATTCTCCAGAGGAAAATAAAATAAAAAAAAAATAGTTGCCAAACTTGGAACAAACACCTCATACAGTAATACTGATTTTGTTATTCAATGTTACCTGTAAAACAATAGTCCACAAAATGGATAGACAGAGTTGCTGAGAGTCCACGCAGCTTGCTTTCAAAGCAATGTAATCATTTCATCTACCTGAAGCATACCTTACATGTGAACATAGGAAAGCCTACATCTGCAGGTTCCATGAACTCCAGAGTACGCTAGAATACCAATGGCCACCCTTTGGTACTCATCTGCATCTGAGCTAGCTCTCTAGACTTCCCTTACTGCCAATAGAGACAATAGGCACTCCTACGACTGCATCAGCTCACCCTGTGATGAATCATTCCTTGGAAGTGTCTAGTCTGATTTTGTTCCCCCTCCTATGTTAAAGACAGAATAAACAATTAGGTTGGGCGTGCTTCTGAAATATAGAAGCCTAAATTTCCTTACAAATCATCTCTCCCCCTCCTTGTGAATATTGGACCAGTGCATGAAAATCAGCCTTCAAGCCAAACTTACACAAACAAGCCCATCACATAAGCTTGCTTAAATGCACAGATTATGACAACTGCTAATGGATAATTTTTTTTGTCTGCCCCCTCTAGCTCTCTCTGTGGACAAACATTTTTGCCATCATCTATCAAAAGGGGAACCACAACCGCAAAGATTATTCATCTTCTCTGTCAATGGGTGTACAGGTTCTCTAAAAACCAGCAGATCGTTATACATTTTTATTGTGCTCCCAATGGTGAAGAGAGAAATGGCAGGCCTGCTGGCTTTTTGAATTTCCAGAACAGCTGAAGCCATGCCACTGCATGATCTCTGCCTCTACTTCACAAGCACTCTCCAAGAGCATGGTATAAAAGAATAACTTAAGGTATGTAGCAAAGAACAGAATGGAGCATAACCTATAGTCAAAAAGTTCTCAGAAGTAATTGCTCAAACAAGTCAGGAAGGCTCACAGAAGTGGCTTTTATACCGATTCTCTACAAATACAAAGTTGATTAACTTGTGCTTGGTATAGTAGTACATGTATCAAGTAGCTACAAAATTGCTGTTAGCTCCAGCAAGTTACTTGTGCAAAAGATACGGAAAAGTTTACAGTGATAAGCCGTGCAATATGAATCCAAACATAGTGTACTTGAAAGCAAACGGTGAAACCAACAATTACAATGCATGTCTGTTTTGACGTAGGCACAGAGTGGGATTAACATCCATCATAGTCTTCTGTTCTCATGCAGAATGTGGGGAGCCAACAGAGCAATCCAGAGATCTGCCTCGCAATAGGATCAAAGGAAAGAAAATAAAGAAAAAAAAGCCCCCACAAAACACTTTTAATATTGTTTTGGAAGAGGCAGAGAAGACAAGGATTTATTAAATACAAGCACACAGGAGAGAGCCTCCAGAGACCAGATTTATAATAATTACTACCTCTACTGGCACCTTCTTGCCTTTTAAACTTTGAAGAAAAGGATGTGGGAGAAGGTCACGCACAAGAAAACATTTGTCATCCTAAAGGCTCTCCTCCATTTCTATGATAAAATAATTTATCTTATAATACATTGCAAAGCAATGGACTTCAGTTCCCAAATTATGCCCTGTTAACATGAATCATACTGGAAAAGTGCATTCTCGTTCTCCCCTCTTTCAGGTCAGTAACCATTGTTCCTTCACCTATTTCATTTATGTGAATTTTTGCTTTCTGTTCATGTGAAGAAAACCAAAAAAACAAAAAACAAACCCCCACAAACCAAATGCCTGGGGACAAGCAAGTGAAATACTGTACAGGAAAACTGAAGAGCCTCGTTCTGTTACGCTTGCCTCCCACAGCAAGCTATTTCATAGGATCCAGTCAGGACTGCACTGGCCGTTTGCTGCTATTGGTATGATTTTTTTCTTCTGGCCTTTAGCTTTCTGCCTGAGGGAAGGTTTCTCCCAGGAAAAGTGTCTCACAAAATATTGCTGTATGTTTAGTTTACCATTCATAAATGGCACTCAGATAGACAAATGCCACACTCTCTCTAGGAGGCCAATTTAAAATTTCCTGGTTCTACTTCCCATTCCCAGTGCAACAGTAATGCTGATGCTACATCACGTATCACTGTGCTGGATGCAGTCCCTGAAAGAATATCCATTTTAAATTGGCAGAGACTAAATGATTAATACAGTATTGATTGCAAAGAAGTTTGCGAGTAGAGAGTTGCCAAGCCATTGGTTGCCATACCTTATCAACAGTCAGCTCTCTGACAGATTCATTTGATGCCTCATACACATAAACTACCTCATACATTCTTAAACAAGATTTAATGCATATTCTTCAGATGGAACAAGTTACCGAGGATAAAATATGTGGCCATCAAAAGAAATAATTTTTCCCTATGCTGGAATTTCTCATGTAAGTATATAATCACTTGTATTCTGCCTACATGACTGCACATTGAGAGTTCATTAGCTTTATACGTAATGCTCTTACTTCTATTCATAAAACCATGCAAGAATTCAATACAAATACAGTTTGTGTGTAAGTCTAAGCCATCTGTAACCCATCTTGAATCTAAAATTCACCTTTGAATTCCCATGTGATGTTGTTTGAGCCAGACTATGCAAACCATTTTAGAGCAGCCTTAGGAATGTATCTTAACCATGTGATAACGATTAAAGAATATAATCCAAAGTGGCTGCTGCATTACAAGCCACAGTAATTTCTGGCAACTCCTCTGTTGCTGCTTATATATAACCACCATTAGTTTTAAACATGCTCTTTCTTTAGAAGCAGACAGTAGAAATAAAAAATAAGAAAAAGAAGAATTAGATCAAACACTTTTAAAATTTCACTTCCAATCTAAGGCCACCATGAAAGCCCCAGCCAGCTTTAAAGCCTTAACCTAGGAAGCATCATCTTTCACCCTGCTGAATGTTAGATTTGGGGATGTGGATTTGAAGGAAACTTTCAAGGCCATTTTCTCTATCTGAGAAGCTAAAGCCCTTCCTGAAATAATTTGATTGACATGCATAGACTGAAAATATAGATTGTAGGCAAGTCTTACAGAATACATTTTTGCCCCTAGCAGACATTATAGACCTCACTATGGATTTATCAGGATTACCAGACTAATTTAGCTGGCAATCTATATTTTTTGTACAGGTGCTTATCAGTCTGGCATAAGAATATTATCACTTAGTACAGTTTGGGTATTAACAGCTAGCAGCTCTTCAGAGTATATTTTTCTAGTACCAGCTTGGTTTGGTTTTTTTTTTTATTATTTTAAGTAAAGACAAAAAGTATCACTTATAGCGCAAATTTCTCAACTATAAAGTTGCCACTAAGTGGCCTTGAATCAATTTTCCAGAGAATGGCAATTATTTTCAACACTGTTTCTCCAGTTTCTGCTTTTTTTCCAATATACTTACAGGAATTAATATAAAGTTTCAAGCAACAGACAGGCAGAGCTAAAACAAAGTTAACAGTGGATTTCTTAGTGTGTAATTCAGCCAAGTTTACGCATTTCCTTGTGGAGTCATTAATAATCAATGCTGCTGCTGATATATTGATATTTATCTCTGCTGTCTGATACTAATCTCTATACAGCATGTCATCAGTTTCTTTGGAGGACAGGGAGAGATTAATTTCAATTAATGAGAAATTCAAGTTCAATGCATCTTGTAGCCAAATGACTCCTATTGATACCTGTTGGGGACACCCAGCTGAATTCTTACAAATTAAGGTAAGAGCCCAAATGTCTGCTTCTTTATTCCAGTTTTTCATAATTGCAACTCCATTGGTTTCCATCACCAATAGCACTACACTTTCATATACGTATATATACACATCTATTCATAGATGTGAGCAAGCGAAAATTGTCTCCAGCATGAAGGTAGCACATTTTCTTATGACCACTTTTCTTATTCATTAAAATCACTTGACTAATCTTTCATTGGTGCTGCATTAGATTATGAATCGAAAGTGTCACTTCAAAAAACATAGTGTCTGCCCATTAGACACATTTTACTGCTTTAATGTGGAAGTCTGCACTTCACCACATGTCTTAAAATCATACGTCCACTTTCTGTCAGTATATTATCTCAGAATCAAGCTAATCTGGTACAATAGTGAGGGGGAAAAGCCCCCACCCTTTAAAATGCCTTCTATTGTGCAGTAGCAGTGTGCTGGAACAGTACTGCACTAGCTGCAACAGAATAATAAGGCTATTTATATCTTTAGTGCTTGATAACTCATACAACTAAGTTACATCTAAGTAATTTTGGGGGCATTAAAGCTTTTCAGCATCTGCAGAATAAAAGTATGCTAATGAACCAAACAATTTTTTTGTATATATAAATGAACGTTATCTTTCAAACCAGAACCAAATTCCCTAGCTAAATCTCTGAATATAATTTCCTGAGTTTGTGTGAAGTACTCCTTTATGTATGATTATTATTTTAGTAGCTAAAAAAGTAAATCTCTTACATTCATTAAAAACTAATAGTTGCGTTTTAAGAACATTAGTGCAAATATATTTATCCCTATCACAAGGAATCAGGCTATACTTTGCTGACTTTCATTATCAGAAAATAGTCTCATTTGTCTTTTTTTCCAGATGAAGTTTTGTTTACTCAGTTATATTTTAAAAACTAAAGCTAAGAGCAATGGTAAAATGTAAATTAAACTCCATGTACCATTACCCATGAATCTACAACAAGCAAAACTTTTAACTGAGTTCTGCATTTATTACTTTTTAAAGAAAAAGTGGTTATTCTCAGCAAATACACACAGGTTATGACCCAAACTTTCATTAAGTTCAAATAACAAATATTATGATCTCCAGCATTTGGACAAATTTCTTTCTTGACTTCTACTTTTCCAAGCTACCTGGCATTTAGCAACAGGCCCAAAGCAGCAAAATACCTCCATGCTTGAAGAGCATCAGAAATGAGTTTAATACACCTCTATAAAACAGGAAAATAAAGCACACATGGATCACAATCCATCCTCCACTACAGCAGATATTTCACGTATGAACAGAGAGAAAATACATAACAAATTAACTGTTAAAGGAGTCTACCTATATGAAAGAGTCAGCTTGAAGAAAAAATATTATTTTGAATATTTTGATCCTCAGATCACCAGATGTGGTAAGTTGTTGTTGTGACTGCCTGAGGTGCACTTGAAACTGCGGCATTCCAGACATTCAGGAGGAGTTTTCTTTAGATGTTATCACTTACAAAAACTGAAAGTTGACAATTTTCTCACATATATATATATATATTTTAAAAACTAAATTCTGCCACGTTACTCAGATTTGAACTATGTGAACAGAACTACTGTGTGTCAGCACTCATGATTAAAAAGACACAAGGCAAGGTGAGTAATGGCATCAGAAGCTGGCCCCTTAGGTTAGAAACATCAGTGTTTCATATGGATGTATACAAGTATGCAACTAACAAAAGTTACGGTGTTAAAACTTAGAGTTAATGCCAAGTTTGCTGCCTGGATTATTCATACCCTGCAAGATTTCTACGAAAAGCTATGGACATGGTAGAGACTGTAAAATTAAGAGAACAGTTGTACAATCAATGCTCTTATTGATTTTAGAAGACTGATAGCAGTCTTGGAAAGCTGACAAGGGGGAAGCCACTGAAGCCTGAGAAATGGACTAATGAGGCACAGCAATAAGCTGAGAGAAGTCAGCGAAAGGGAAGAGCCCTGCATCCTCTGATAAGCAGCACGAGACAGGTTACAAGTGCCAAAAGGTGAGGGCGGGGGGACTCCCATCCCTGATAAACTGACAGGAAATTCTCACTATGACCACTGCTCAGCACAGCCCTGAACAAGGTGAGCACCTCCCTTACACAACTGGCTTCAGGCTCCCACTGGGAGGTTTAGCATCCCACAAAGGGGTGTCTGCCAGCTGAATTGCCCTCCTTTGGCCTAAGGCCAAGATTGACCTCAACAATCCTAAGCAACGCAAAGGAAATTATTTCACCTCCGATAAACCCTAAGGCTACACAGATTATTTTACTTCCTCACGTTACAGCTTTTTTCTAAATTTGGCAATCGTGACTATAAACTTCTGCTTCCCCTGAATTCACAGTATATGCTTTTTTAACCTATAAAACTTGATTAGTGTGAAAAATGAATGCTGGTCAGCTGATAAATACACGACACATTAACTGGGTCCACCCTTTCCAGCGAAGCAGAGTGCTGTGGACAGACAAACCCACAAAAGCCTGCAAACGAGTCTGAAAGTCTCAGGAACCTCAATATGCTTCCCATCAAGCTGCAAGAATTAGTCTGAGGATGGATTTATCAAGCCCTGGAGGAAAGTCTCCCCTACTAGGTGTAGCTCTGTGCCTTTGATAACTTTAAAATGAGACGAACCAGACATGACACATAAAAAAAACTTGCAGTGAGAGGACCTGTAACTGTTACTTTACTTTCTTTGCTCAGGAGGGAAGAGATGCAGGATTTGCTACAGTTCCTTCTCAAATATAAATATACTGTATTTCTTGTCCCAGCTAACCTCTCCTTATGTCCCCTGTTGCTCTTCCCTAAACTGTACGTTGGAGATAACACGCTGGATGTGCTGTGTATTGACTCTACCTCTAGCTTTGATGAGTGCAGAAAAAACTTACAATGATTCAAGGCATGACGAAAGGGACTTGACTTACCCTCTCTGGTGTGTTGACCCTGGCTGGATGCCAGGTGCCCAACAAAGTTGCTCTATCACACCCCCTCCTCAACTGGACAGGGGAGAGAAAAATATAACGAAAGGCTCGTGGGTCGAGATAAGGACAGGGAGACATCACTCAACCAATTACCGTCACGGGCAAAACAGACTCAGCTTGGGGAAATTAATTTAATTTATTACCAATCTAATCAGAGCAGGATAACGAGAAATAAACCCAAATCTTAAAACACCTTCCCCCCACCCCGCCCTCCTTCCTGGGCACAGCTTCACTCCCAAATTCACTACTTCCCCGTCCCCCTACGCTGCTGTGGGGGTGAACGGGGGTTACAATCAGTTCATCACACCTTGTCTCTGCCGCTCCTTCCTCCTCAGGGGGAGGACTCCTCACTCTTCCTCTACTCCAGCGTGGGGTCGCTCCCACAGGAGGCAGTCCTCCACAAGCTTCTCCAACGTGAGTCCTTCCCACGGGCTGCAGTTCTTCATGAACTGCTCCAGCATGGGTCCTTTCCACGGGCTGCAGTCCTTCGGGCACAGACTGCTCCAGCACGGGCTTTCCCATGGAGTCACGGCCATCTTAGGGGACATGCCCCTGCTCCGGCGTGGGTTCCTCCATGGGCTGCAGGTGGGCCTCTGCTCCACCATGGACCTCCATGGGCTGCAGGTGGGCAACCTGCCTCACCAGGGTCTTCCCCACAGGCTGCAAGGGAATCTCTTCTCTGGTGCCTGCAGCACCTCCTCACCCTCCTTCTTCACCGACCTGGGTGTCTGCAGGGCTGTTTCTCTCACATAATCTCATTCCTCTCTCTGGCTGCTCTTTTCACAGCAGTTTTTCCCCCTTCTTAAATCTGTTATCCCAGAGACACTACCACTGTCGCTGATGGGCTCGGCTTTGACCAGCGGTGGGTCCATCTTGGAGCCGGCTGGCATCGGCTTTGTCAGACATGGGGGAAGCTTCCAGCAGCTTCTCACAGAAGCCACCCTTGTAACTCCCCTGCTACCAAAACCTTGCCATTCAAACCCAAAACACCATCTCATTTTCAGGTTTGCAGCTAGCCACTTCATAGAGGAGAAATTTGTACTTCCAGAGAGCAGCACTGAGAAGGTGCAAGCTGACTTTCAGTAGGTCAAATGAGATTTATTTTTTTTTTAAATTCCCATCTTCACATAAGGCCAAAGGACATTTAAATCTTGCTATTACTCATTATTTTCATGTCTGATCATTTGGTTTGTATGAGGACATTTTTTTTAGTTTATGCACTGAATCAACTAACATGACAACCCCCTGGTCTGCGCTTCATTTAGGTTAATCGTAGGCGTGCATAGTTTTAAATGTGCATTTCTTTAATACTAGCTGGAGACAATATTTCCCCACAATACTCAAAGCATCCCTAGGGCTATAAGTATCATTAAGTAGAATGAAGAAAGAAAGAAAAGTCAACAAGCAGATATAATAACAAGTCTTACATAAATTACTCCCTATACTAGCCAGTTGGGAGGAAAATTGTGTTTGTTTGTTTGTTTTTAATTTAGGCCATAAAATAGTCATCAGTGTGTGTGGTTTGGGAGCCTGACAGTTAATTAGATTCCAAAGGTTGTTTATAGCTTTCTTTCCATTTGATTCCTCCTCCTCCTCCCTTAACTTGTCACCTGCCTTTGGACATCCATGGAATTTTTCTTAAATGTTAAAAATAGGAAAAAAGTGCCTATATTTGGTGTGTTGTAATAAAACTGTAACTTGCTCTTCTCTATCAAACTATCAGCTATTAGGATCAGCAACCATCATCTGTAGGAAAGAACCACTAAAACATCAAGGACATTTTAAGGTGCTGTGGAAATAATTTTAAAGAGAAGAAAAAACACTTTAATACTCTCAAATTTATACTGTGACCCTGAGCCTATTTTACCAGAGAATGACAGGAAGGTACCCATCAGTCTAATTGGGAATAGGACAGGACCCCAGGGAGGATTCTAAATTCTGTGTGTTTTCTATATTGAATCAATGTGAAGTCTTCCTTTTTTGTAGTAAAATATACATAGTATGTTTTCAAATAGTATTACATACCATACGCACATATATTGAAGATATGAAACCAAGCAAAAATGTTATTAATGCAAAAGTGAATGGACTTACGTCTCAAAATGTAACCAAAATAAAATCTCCACTCCCAACAGTGACTCATCCCAATGACATCTTTTTCCACCTGCATTTTGTAACCACATTATGTTTACACTATGAAACTTGGTTTTAAAAAGTCATGAAAAGCTTACTGGACTTGAATTATGCTAAACCATGGATTTGGAACACAGTGTCTTCATTATCCTATTTCCAAGTTGCAGATAAAATAATATTTGAAATATAGCTAGTATAATTGCCGAATCATTACTTACATTGCTTATCCAAGGAAACCCTGCCAGTAATCTAAGGTCAGCACTTTCATAACAATGAAGTCTTCCAGTACAAAGTCTGTAATAAGGATTTCTTTGGTTGACATTACAGTACTTAGAACAAATGGGCAACCTTAAAGAGAAAATAGTTTCTAAACTTTTAATCCTGCTCAGATATGCATCCTCATCCATTCTCAGGCTTTGCTACTCCTATGACAGCATTCAATCCAGCATTTCCAACAATACTGCACTCAAAAATTATTTACTCCTAAATTACCATACTATTGTTTTTTCCTACACCTTCCCTTCCACCCCCACATTTGTGATCAGCTTGGCATTACTAGAAATTTTGTTTTACTATATTTATTTATTAAAAAGCCATTCAATTAAGTGATAAAGAAATACTCTGAAATTGCTATCTTTATCTTGTACATGTGTTATTTTTTATTTAAACAAGTATCAATAAAGAAGTATTCTGTTGTATTTTATGAAGAACCATATTTATCCCATAGACTCTCATAAAATAAATATAGAAAGCTAAAGACTTGTACAATTTGAAAGGCTTGTCCTTTTTTAATATTCTGCTTTGGAAGAAGTCACCTCATTTCTAGAGCATAATGATTTATTTCTTTTGCTAAGATTAAGAGTTTAGTTTCTAGACAGTATGACTTCTGAATGACAGAAACCATTTCAAAATGACATTAAAAAAAAACCCAAACCAAACTTTTTATGAGCACTGCAAATAGGTTTAAAAAGATCAAAATAAATTACTACTCTTGAGTTAAAAAACATTCTGAAACATATTTAAAAATATTTAGCCTTTCCATTATGAAACAACTAGAAAGGCTTTCCAAGCATTTTTAAAGACAATTCTTCTAAATTAACTTTCTCAGCCTATCATTATTTTCTGTTTTACTGATTCAAACTAATACTAAGAAATTTCTCCAGAAGAGAAAATGTGCTCCAGTTTTATTGTAGGTTCTCCAGTCCATATCTTATATGACAGTGACTTTTCTTCTGAAATGGCCTCAGTGAAATATTGAGACCATAAGTAAAAAAATTTACTTATTGGGAGGAAAAGTATGCTTACATTCTATGCTTGTAAAAGTATCGACCTCCATGAAATGTCAGTAAAGCCCAGACTGCAGGAATTTTAGTGAACCTCTGTTGGGAATATTTCTCATTTCCAACTCTAGGGTAGTGGCTCTGTCGACTATTGCCCAATTAACCTAGAGCTTGAATGGCAGTCCATATGCAGGATTTGCAGAATCAGGAACCACCACCAGACACTCCCCTTACTATCAGGAGAACTCAGTGCAGGAATCAGAGAGGAACTGCCTGAAGACTTCTTGTGTCTCTGCAGTTCTCAGCATCCTGGCAGGGTTCCTTAGGAAATGTAATACTAAGTATAAAACCCACTAAAATGAACTTGTAGGATCTTCAAGGCTTTTGAAATCTGGATCTCAATTGGTCTGCTGAAGCCTCAGATTAAATGACACTTAGAATAACCTATACTAGATGTTCAAGACTATTGTATCCAGAATAGAGAATCTTGTGGTTTAAATTACAAATATTAGCTGTCAATCCTTTTCTTATGAGTCTTTTAGATTGCCTGAACAACTGAGGATGGCATAATCATGTTACATGCTCACTGTATAAATGGCAGTGTTGAGAAATGAAAGTTGAAGCACAGACAGCAATGCAACCATTTGTTTAGAAGATTCAATTACCACTTCCATACAGAACTTGATTCACTACCATTTCTGACACCGTTTCCTATTGTTGCAGCTCAAAATTTATGGGAAGGAGCTTTTGCTTTTCACTAAATGGATCCAAACTGGTAGACTTCCTGTCACTTAAAAAGCATGCAGTCAAAGGCAATGTTTAAGCAACAGACACTTTCAAATAAATAATGCAGAGCACTCAAAGCTACCAGTGTAGTTGGCAGAGACAACGTATTGTTTATATATCCTGTCTGGCTTGACTCAGCAAACATATTTGACTTCATATGCAGTACAGAAAAATAAAGCACACCAGGAATTACAGTCATGCCTCATGAAAGTTATTCTTATGGAAATAAACATAATATTTTGAAATACTTATTGCTTTGGTAGTTACATTCTATACCTCATTAAACAATGAAGGCAAAATAAAGCTAAAGTTGAATTAGTTAAGCTTATGGTGATGATTAGTTAAGCTGGTATCACTGACTCTCTCAAGACTGCTCTCTTAGTCAAATCTCAAGATCTCTCGAAATTGAACTAAAACATGGTATAAACACCACTTTGATAGTAAAGCTGCTGTTGTAACTTTCAGGTATTGCAGTGATTACCAATAGAAGCTTAGTCCCTTTTGAGAAAATACAGCAGAACCTTTTTGACTAGTACTTCACACGCTGTCCTGACAGAGAGGCAGGCTATACAATCAATGTGGAAACCCCACACTTCTAGCATCTTCTTGCCTGCAAATACTATAGGTAAGCTCTTTTAAAAACTCACTTGTGCCTTCAATCTTGTATGCTTTTGTTCATAATGCTAAGACAAATGCATCTGCAAATACAGGAGGATGAAATAATACAATATCATACAGGCTGGAGATTCATGCCATTGTAGATAATATTCTAACATTTTATTTAGTATTACTCACAGTTTAATAATTTTAAATTGATGAGTAAAAAAGTAGTATCTAACCACAAAGGTTTTTTGCCTGTGGTCAATTCATGTCACATTAATATGTATCCTATTAGAACCAATAGAGTTTGCTGTTTTTTAATCTATGTGACTGAAATGTGGAAGGAAAAATAAAACCAGAAGTAAGCCTTGACTAGTAACCAGTGAGCAACAGTGTGACAAACTAGAACTGTAAGTAGCATGTGAATTATTCAAGATCGAAAATGTATGTGCAGTAAAAGGTGGCATAACATCTTGCTAATTGCCCAGGAGGCACAAGTTCCAATTTTCTCTAGACAATACACAAATTCAGTTAAGTCAACAAAAGTTATGCATGCAGGATGACACATTTAAATTTAGATTTCTTGCTCCATAATTCAAAAGTGAAAAGGAATAACAATTCATTTGCCTATAGCCTCTTTTTCTTCCTACATTTCTAACCCTTGTGAGGCTCAAAACAGTCCCTGTGGATGTCACAGATCAGAGTTTCCCCTGACATTTAATTAAATTAGGGAAGAATATGCCCGTGTAGGAACGGAAGCAGAGGGAGAGTAAGTGCATTTCCCACAATTGTAGCTTTCCCAGCGTCTAAGTGTGACTATGGTGTGGATGTAAGACCAGATGATCCGAACAGCCACTTTGTACGACTGGAATCACACCACAGAGCATGACTTTGAGGAAGGGGATTACAGTTCTGTTAATATTAAGTGAGGAAAGCGAGAGTTAATGCAAACTCTATGCTACAGTTTTGCGAAAGGCAGAAAAAAACGCCTTTTCACTTTGCTGATGTTCATGTCATAGTTGAACAGGGTAATTACTTCTCTGGAAGCGCAGCTGGGATGGAAAAAGAACACGAAGTCTAATCTAATCAAATCTATTTCCTGCAAAGCTTTGGTACGATTCTGGCCTAAGTAGCTATCTATCCTCAGTAGCCTTTTATTGCCACGATGGTGAGACCGATTAGGCCAAAGGCATGTTGCCATAACGGGAAGCCTCAACAGGAACTACCACAAATCTTCATAGAAACCCTTTACCTTCACTATCTCTCTTTATGGAAGTTCCAGAATGATCAAAATTCACTTAGATTTGAATTGAGATGAACAATTGGAATATGTTTCAACTGCTTAACTCCTACTGACAGTAGGAGGATAGATTCCAGTGAGAAGTGGTACAAAAATACAACCAAATCGTAATAAAGTAGACTATGGTCAACAAGAGTTACTTTTTGATGGCAGGTGCCCACAATTCACACTTTTGCCTACATTAGCAGCAAGGGAGCACTTCCCTTCTATTGGGACTTAGTCTGCTTCCCACTTACCACCAGGGTGAAACTACGTGCTGGAATTTACTACCCTGCTCCTGAAAACTCATTCAGATTCATCCCACAATAACTTCAATGTGTCATTCAGTTTCAGTACAAAATTGGAGGTTTTCCTTATTGAGAAAAACAAATACGCAGTGTCCATCCTTGGAGGTTCTCAAGGAATAAAGCTCTGAGCAGCCCAGTCAGACCTCACAGCTGACCTTGCTTTCAGCCAGAGGTTGGACTAGAGAGCTCCTGAGGTCCCTTCCAACCTGAATTATCCTTAAAAATGAATAATGTTTGGGTTTTTTTTTTTTCAATCACATATAATCACCTTCTATATTATTTATCTTGAAATCGGAAAATAAAAACGAATATGGCAGATGTTCCTGGAAATGAAATGAACCATTTTTTAGATGAAACAGAATCATTAAAGCAGCTACAACTGCTCTTTCTACTCTTTATTCTCATCATGTCTTGCTTTAAATTATTCTAATTGTCTGTGGTAGAAAATTTGTCCTAGTACGTGCATGCAAGCCAAATCCCAGTCAGAAACTCCTCCGTACAGCAGATGAATATTCACCATGAATGTATTTATGAAGCAACTATTCACAATTCTTTTTTTTCCCGAGGTGAGTTTCAACACCCCCCACCCCACCCCACCCCGACCTACTAAAGTTGTGCAGTATCTCCAATTCAAGACTTGTTTGTATCGCACTGCTTGTTAAGGCAGCGGCAGGACCTGCCTCAGTAGAGGAGCTATTGCAAAATACTGTTATTCCTTTCAGCACATAGTAACTCTTTTGCACCAACACTGTCCCACACGCAGGACGCCTGTCTGCAGCTTAATGCTTGCCCACTTTTAAAGCGTCAGTGCTGGGCAGGCACCCTCAGAGTATATCCCCGAAGTTTCACAAGGCCCTTCCTCCTCTCTAAGCATCAGGGCTAACTCGTGCGCTCCCCGAGCACTCCTCTCCTCCCACTGTCATCAACTCCTCTGGTGGACCCGGAGAGCAAAATGCCCTGGGAGGTGCAGCCTCCCCAGGGACACCCAGCGCCCTCCTGCACCCGAGGTAAGGAGCCTCTGGGCGTACCTGAGTACGTACACCCGTGCGTATGTTTGCACTGCAAAGTCAAACAGCCGAGGCCTAAACTGCAGGTAAAAGACTAGATCGCTTAAGCAATCCAACAGAGCTGAGATGCAGCTCTTTCCAGCTCAGGCAGGCGGCTGTTGATTTACTAATTCAGCCTTGAATATAACAAGTCAGGAAGCTCAACAAAGCAAGACCTTGGTCTACATCCTCACGTGGGGGGTGCATCACCTGGAGTCTTCTCCATAAAAAGTAGTGATGATATTCTACTCAAAATAATAACCGTGACTAGAAAAAGTCTTGGGATAGGTTCAATGGATAAACGATCAAGCACCCGCCTTTAAGGAACCATCAGGCACAGAGCATTTTGGATGTGTTCGTAGAAATACTCCGGTCTTTCATCCTTCCTTGTTAGCACTGATCACTTTGCATTCCTTGACACCCGTTAAATCTATTCTGATTCTTCATGGAGTTCGGTTTAATAGTTAGATAATTATATGGCAGCTGAAATGCTAAGGGGATTTCATATCTGCTCACCCAAGAGCAAAAATTCAAGCTTTTATGAAGAAAAGGGGAGCTGTTGCACAGTGAAATGCTAACCCAGCAGCACAGGAAAATAAATAATTAATGTCACGTTATACATTTAATCTACAATGAAGTAATACAATAGCAGCAAGATGGGAGACAACACATTTGTGCCATAAGCATTATATATCATTCTGTCTTGTGTAAGCCATTTATATGTGTACATTATTCACAGCTATTCCTCTCCATGCATTTTTAATTGTTTTGTTTACGTGACAAAATGTGACTTTCAGCTTGAACTAAGACAGGAAAGTAAATCTTGGTATAAGCCATAATTAAAACAAGCCAGATTTGTGGCAATGACAGCTATCAGTGAAGGGTAATGGTTCAGCAAAAAGTCAATCAGGTGAAAAATTAACTAGCTATTAGGAAGAAATAACTTAACGCTGTTGGTAAATTCAAAGTAGCGGCTGAAGTTTTCTTTGCAACCAAAGGAAGAAAAAGTAGGACATTTTTCTATAACATCTATCAAAGCTACTTCATGTTGTTTTAATGTCTACTCCTTGACTCCCATGCCTGGTGCAAGTCCTTCCGATTTTTACTTGACTCAGTTTGACAAACTGACAGAGCCTTATGATATTAACCGTACAAATAGTAAAACTAAAAATAAGATTAAAAGGACAAATTTAGACTTACTTCACGATTTTGTATTCGCCCTAAAACTTAAAATACCCTGACCTGTGCAAAGGAAAATGATTACTGGATATTAGAGACCTCACAGATTACATTTATATAGCTTCTTCTGAAAGCACAGAGCAAAGCATCGTTTCCATACTGAGAATTTTTATCTTTCAAGGCAAGCCTCCAGCCCCAGTACTGAATTATGGCTTGAATTCTGATCTTTTTTGTCTTATTCATAGGAGAAGAAAATGTATCTATATTCACGAAAGCTGTCTGGAAGTTTTAATGCAAAGTTATTTTCCAGTGGAGAAAAAAGCCTTTTCTGCAAAGCCACCATTTTCAGAAGGACAAGTCTCATTTCATGGTGGGAGAAACTTAAATTCCAACTACTTCCTACCCAGATAGGAGGCTTGTATCAATGTAGTAGTTGTACAGCCTGCAAAAAAAATTCAATACATCTTCTCTTGTAGGCAAGTTAGCAAAGAGCTCTAACTGAGGCAGGAGTCAATAAGGAGGCTGGTTGTCCCACCTCTCTTCTCACGTGGTCTTCTACTCCATGTAAAACAAGCTTATGTGCAGGTCAGAAGATTGGACAAATTATACAGAAACTGTCAGATGTCGAAAAATTAAAAAGACATAAAAATTCTAGTACCAACCTGGTAAGCCAAAAAAGTCCATTCTAATTCTTGATTTTTTTTAATAATCTTTTTATTTTGGAGAAACATATTTATTCTTTTTTGCTAAATTTGCAAAAGAAAAAAACCCAAACCCTCCACATTTTTAACGGAGATTATTTCATTCTCTGAGGGGCACCAAAACTCATATTATCAGATCTTTCTACAGCATTTAGCAACAAGAATCACCAACAGCCCCACGTTGCTTCCACAGAGCCCATCCAAATGGATAGAAAATGACTGTATAGGTCTTTTCACTCACATGAAACCCAGAAGTTTATTATTGCCACTTCTCCGCCCCTGCAGCTGTCAACTGAGAAGCAGCAAGAAGTTGAGTTCTCTCTCATTTGTTATTCAGTCCCTAGCAGAGATGGCTGAAAAAGCTGATGAGACAACACAAACTGGAAAACCAGCAGATTAGAGATAATACCTAGCTTTATCCATTACAGAAAAAGAATTTACTCGCTGCCTAGAAAAATCAGGAGTTCAAGGAGTCTTGAAATAGGTTAAAAAAAAAACAACAAAAAAACTATTACCAGCAGAGTCACTTAAAGGGAATTTCCGAATTTCCTCCTCCAGGTTATCCAGGGTATTGCCTACCAAAAAGATATATCTCCTCTCAGAATAGCAGGACAATCCATGGCTTAGGAGGATTTTTATGTTTTTGTTTCTTTAAACTCACACCACTATTGGTTTGGCACATAATTATAGGTCAAACAAATTTCTGTTTCTGTCTAGGGCTGATCAGATGGTTTTGCCCCTTTTTATAAAGCTGGAATTGGCAAGCAAATGCTGGAAATCACTGCTTTCACATTTAATTATTGCAGCTCATCTAGGAATGCAGCCACAGAGCCTGAAAATGTTCCAACTGGTACAAAAGCCTGTCTGCTTAGCAACAGGGATACAATGAACTGGATCATCCAAGTGCTTCTCTTGCTGTGCTTGCTCTCTACTGAATTAAGAATTCTGTCTACTTATTTGTGCAAAGACTCCCTGGAGACTGTAACTGCCACAAGAGCTGGACCCGTGCAATTTTTTCACAAGACATAAAAGCTACTTAAGAACTCACTACCACCTAAACCCAGTGTTATTTGAATTAACCTTCATTATGTATTTTATCTATATACACAAAAGATGCCCATCTATAAATCAACAGGCAAACAGATACAAACAAAAATCTCCCAAAGTATAACTATGAACTGCTTCTACTACGGAAAGAAAATACATTTTTATTATGAAGTATTAGCCACTATGTAGGCACTGACACACACCTATATGTTGATGAGGTCACGTTATCAACTACAAACAACAGCAACAAAAAAAATCCAAGCCAAATAATAATGAAAAAACCTTACCACTTTCATTTTGTATCCCCTGAAGTATTATGTTGTTTTCCACAGACAGTAATTTGTTTGCATTTATTTCATGTGATAAGTTCACTTCATTTGCACATAGCTCTCTCATAGCCTTTCTTTTAAATTATGCAATATTGCACCAGGGCATGAGACTTCTTGGTATCAGTCAGTATTTGATTACAGTAAGGTGTGAAATTGCTGTAATCAGTTATGAAATCCTTACACCATTTTTATCCACACCTTACTCCCTTCCCCCAGAAGCTCTCTGCGAACCAATTAAGAGTAATTAGCTCATCAAAGCAAAATAAGGGGGAGTTTTTTCCAGATTCTCCATCTATTTAATTCAGGTATATAATTCCTGTCTCCTCTTTGCACGTCCAAGCAATCTACTTTTAAATTCCAAGGCAAATACTGGGGAAAAGGAAAAAGAAAAAAAAAAAAAATCAAATATTGTTCATCACCACTGAGGTCAGAAGAGCTTTTTGTCTTTGCATATTGGTAAAGCATGCTGTACAATCCATGAAATTTACTATACATCTTCATCTGATTTGACACCTTCCAACCATGAATAGGAAAGCCTTCTGCCCTGTTCAGCAGGAAATATGATCACAATGCAATAATTTACAAGACCTGAAAGTAGATCAATGAAGGCTCTTTATATTCAAGTCCCAGCTAGCAAAGTTATTGTGAAGTAAAGGACCAGAAAGGAGTCTATAGACTCCTTTAAGCCCCCTATAGATTCCTTTGAACCCTGGATTCAAATACCACCTCAAAACAATAATCACAGAGAAAGGACATACTACCACACAAGCCAGTTCTTTCCAATTTACAGTCACTTTCCCAGCCCATTCCTCAGAAAACTCCCTTATGTTGCCATTTCAAAGGTCTTAAAAGCTTACGTGTTCTTTTTCTTAATATATCTTCCTATTTTTAGTTTTCAGTTCCTGGCCGATTTTAGCTGTCAGTTGGACAACAAGCAATAACCCTTTACAAAATGGGGATACAAACTCATAATAGTGACTGCAGGCTTTGGATAGTGACTTGCTGGAGCAAAGCACTTCAATTATGACTAAAACTAATAGGTTTATCATTCACTCTCTGTTCTTTGTAATATCCCCAACCATTACCAGTCCCCATACAAAACCTCTGCCCAGAAATTTCTGGGAGATAATCTTGCCTTAACGTACCTTCTTTTTCTTTGATGGGAGCACACTATACTTTCATCATCCAGTATTTCTTCCAACCCCATCACCACTGTTTCTATTAACAACTGCAAAAACACACAGCTGATGCTAATTCAGACAGAATGACTGTGAAACCCACAGGTTTATTCATTCCATCATGCGTAAAAGGCACCAACATCAACTCATGTATTTCTGTGAAAAGAAAAAAGCTTCTGGGATAGGGTGAGGGAAGAAAAGCTTCCCACAGGCTTCAGATTAGCGTAAGACTCTCCTTCATAAATTATTTTTGTTCTCTAGTTGAACAGTGCCTATCAAAATACTGAGCAGTTAATATTTGCTCCCAAATTATTAAATAGTTACTGCTAGCAATGGGCTTGTCTGAAGTGCTTCTTAAAAGGCAGTTTTCAGGTACTTTTGAAGACATGTTTCTGAGTCTTAAGTAAAATTCCAGGACTGTCACATTCTTGTTTAAATTTCAGGTCAAGGAAGCTGTTCATCTTTAACTTAACATCTCTCTGAACAACGTCAAGAACATCACAAAGTGCCAAACCAGCTAGAGCTGCATGAAGCTGATAAGAGAGAGATATGACTTTCATATAAAAATCAAGCTGGAAATCAATAGGGGAGCCTGGATTTAAACTGAAAGTCATTTTTATAGCTCAGCTGTTAATATCAGTGGGAGCCTGGAAGCTTACTGCCATGTGCTTACTTGGGATAAGCTCTGAGACTCGTTTCTTGCATGCCTTCGCCATCTTGTCCTGGCTTGCAGTCAAGAGTGGAGATTGTAACTAATTGTTTGCTTGGACACCGGACCAAGTTTTTCCCCATGCCTACAGTTACTTTGCTCTAGCTGAAGGCACCAACCATAACATCAATAGCTTTGGCAACAGCAAAGTGGAAATTCCTCAGGCATGAAAGGCTGACAGAGTTCCTCCTCCCACCACCAGCCCACAACGGCACCCAGCAGATTAAGATTCACTCGCATATTTCTTCTGCACGGCAGGTGCCAAGCACCAAGGAACCACACCTAGACAATGCAGTTCAAGGCATTCCTGAGTGTGCTCTGAACTATATGAGGTAGAAGAAATCAATACCTTTAACCTGTTCCTCCCCTGCATCCTTGCCAACAGTTCCTGGTAGATGTAGGGCACAAGTAAGAATAATATTCACTACATATTCTGATTTCCATTATACTATTCAGTAATTAATGCTATTATTTCACCAGCTCTCCACAAGATATCACCTTGAAATTAGCTGCAGATTGCAACTAATTTGAAATTCTCACGTCAGGGTTTTAATGAAATAGTTGGGTACTTAGGCAAGCGTATCTGATGCTTTGGGCAGTTTAAACGTTTGGCTCAAGGACACTCACATCTCCAAAGAGCTCCGTATCATCACTGCGTTTGCTGTTTCTAACAAACCAGCAAAGGTTATCTCACAGTGTAAAATAAGTAGTATCTCTCTTTTTGCATCAACAAAGGTGACTAGCAAATTCTTCTACAGCACTAAAATTAAAATTATTATACAGGTTATTTATATTATACAGGCAATTATTAATACAATTGTGGTTTCCAACAGAGTGGGAATGATTTGGGTTCTCTATACAGACCTTTCATGTATTCATATATATGTTTTCTTTGAAAGAAATTAATGGACTTTTAGGAATTCAAGTTAAGTAGTGAATCAGATTTATTCAAGCCAGGTTGAGGTACTTACTATATGCTCTCTTCTAATTTATTACTTTTGATGGAACTAAATCTTACTTGGGAACCCATTAATAAACTCTTTTTTTTAATTTAATAGAACATCCCTTTAATTTATATGTTTTTCAGGCAAATAAGATACATAACCTACATGTCAGATGGGTATGCTAGTAGACAGTCTGTCCATCACAATCAATTACAATGGCCTCACAGTCCATGGACTCTAGAAGTCTGTTGTAGAACCATCTCTATGTAAAGATGATCAAAACTAACATAACAGGAACCATAAATACAATTTTTAATCATTTCTAAAATGTAAATAAACTAGAGAAAGAAAGATATATGTTATAATAAATTCTCCGGCCCCATTCCTATATTTTGTATGTTGAGTTTGTCAGTATGCACTTTGTTTTCATTCACTTGTTTTTGCAAGAAGCCTTCTCTGGAGATCAGCTCAAGCATTGCTGTATAAAGATGAATTTTCTGGCCCAAGGAGATCAGTTTGCACCGTCAATAACAATATCCCAGAGGTGAACCAGAAGACTCTACATGTGAAACCAAATTCAATAACAGTATCACAACAGAAAGCTCCAGATCCACAGATGGCTTCTTTCCAAAGAGTATGCTGCAAAATGCAGATGAAGCAAATAATACCTATATATGATCTAAAGCAGATTATCTCACTATGTGGCCCAAAGTTGCAACAGAAATGAGTCCCCTGTGAGACACTGCTGCTGTCATTCACTGAAAGTCAACTTATGCAAACAGACTGAAGAGAGCTGTACATCAAACCTGGAGTGAACTTGTCATTCTATTGTGCAATCATTAATTAATTCAATACCTAATGATGCATGGCACAAAAAAAAGCAGTTTTAGCTGAGCATTCACTGTACGTATTGCATCCCAGTCATCATCAAATGGTGTCTTTTCTACTCTCACAGTACAGCTGTGCAAATCATAACGTGGAAAGTAAATGATAAAAGGTGACTAGTGAAATCACAGCTATGTTATTATATTGGGACAGAATTCCCCTCTGGCCCTTGAGATTTATCTGCACTCCAAATTAAGGCTTAAGATGACAAGATGCAAAATAATTTCCCAAAACTATACAACTATCGAAGTTAAGTAGCTGTTAACATTAAATTGACCTAAAGAATTCCTAGAACACTAGGAATTACAATAAAAAGGTCAAGTTTTACCAATACGATCCTTGTAATTTCTGTTACAGCAGCGTTTGAAGACACCACACAAGACTAGGTAGTGGTTAAAACACAAAGAGAATGGGTTCCTCATACTAGATTCCACAGTGCTAAGGTTCAGGATTGCTTTAAAAATTGCCTGGAAGTTTACAGTAAGCAGCTGCAATTGTTTGGAAGCAGATGACATGACACATCAAAGGAGGATAAATACTGTATTTTTTATATGGGTAATGAACTGGCTGAGAAGGGAACAGATTATAGGTTACTGCTGAGGTATACACATACTGATGATACAGGAGATTTCAGTTACCTGCCTAATGTCACCTGGGAAACATGCATTAGATTCAGAAATGTATACCAGGTCATTATACACGCGAGTATTTTCTTATCATGTTATTTATAGAATTGGGAATTTTATATTAAGGGAAAAGTTACATCTCTCCCACTGCACAGATTTACTTCACAAAGCTGTATCTGACACTCCATCTCTTTTTCATAATGTATGCTACCTGCTTGTTCTTAGCATTTCTTTCAGCCTGATAAGGAAAACACATTAGCAAGCTGATGAATGGCTTTGCTCCCTTTCATTTTCCAGTTCCCATATATTCACACAATATATAAATGCTTGAGTTACAAAACACTACAAAAATGCATGCAATTCAAAGTAATCCCTCTATCTTATTTCTGTAAGCTTTTACAATTTAAAAAAAAATAAAATATTAAAATAAGTCTAAAATGTTATTCTGCTTAATATTGTAAATACTCACTTCTTTGTCAATAATCATATTACAGCATTATATTGTTTCTGTTAGTTGTTATACTCAACGCTACGATAAACATGGGAAATGATTGCAACCCAAGTAGTACTTCTCTGGGCTGTCTGTTAACGGCTGGCAAGTGTAAATGCGCGTGCTCCTGGACCATCAAGATTGCGCCCATGCCTGGAGCGCCTCTCTGGGTAAAATACTTGGATTTCCTTCTCGCGGGAACCACAGCACATAGAGGGGACACTAATGTGTGTCTACATTGCAGTAAATGAGGAGTCGGGAGACAGCTGCTGCCCACAGAGCGGGAAGCACTTCTAGGTCTTCCCCGCTGGACTCATCATGTAACACGGCTGCTTAAAACATCAGCTTTGCCATGTAAGGGTTTCCATGACCATGCTACTACCCTCTTTGTGTTCCGTTTCCTCAGTGTGTCAGAACGCTGCCTCAAAATAAAGTAATTTCTCTTTCTCAAATACACTGCAAATATGTGCAAATCCATGCTTTTAAAATTTTCTCCACAAAGATTAAGATTTTAGTTCTGTGACACTTGGCCAGTATCCTACTTTAGGTTCATCAGCAGAATGTGATCGCCTTTGCTTAGGTGTCCATGTGCATGTGTTAATAAGAATTAATAATTTGGAGCTTTATACCATCTTTAATGTACTGCCAAGGCAGATAAATCTTATTATCCCTATTTAGAAATGCGGAAAATGAGACAGGGGAATAATATGATTCATTTAAAATATGATTGCAGACCCAAAAATAGAACCCATGTCCTTTTACCATTTATGTACGAATTGGCCTAGCAGGGGATTAGAAAACTGGTTTAAATAAAACTACAAATTCTTTAGGTATTCTGCCCTAAATATGATCTTCACAGTACCTAAGTGTTCTTTTAGTTTTTATCTTTTAAAGTACTATTTTTTTTCCTAATTCCTTTCTCCTATATCCAGACCTGTTAACAACAGAGAAAGATATATACTAGCTAAATTAAGAAGTGTTGGAAATTTCATGAAAAAAATAATCCCTTTTTTCCCTTGGATTTAAAACTAAATTGTTCAAAGCAAGAAAAGAATAAATGGTAATTATTATCCAGGTAATCTTTACTGAACTGGAAACTTAGAAATCTTTTTGATTAGCCGATTACTAGTTATGTACCAGGCACAGGCAATCACATCTAATTGTGTGTGTGTTTGTACGTACTGATGTTATATTTATGTACAGACATGCATATATTTATATATCTTTCTTTGTTCTCTAGAAGCCTGTGATGTCTGTCTAGAGGATTCTTTCCCTGTTTCTGATAATATAGCTTGCATCTGTTAATCTGTATACTTTAATAAGTAAAAAAGACGCATTTATTTTCAATAGATTTTCTTGGAAAAATGCTGTAAATCAGTGCTGCAATCACTTTCTCACACAAAATCTGCACTGTTCCCGTCATGGATTAAATGTCTGGCCTTCCTGAGTAGAAAATATTAGCTATACAAATGTTAAAATGACCTTCAGGTCAGCTATGTTGATCTGCCATTACACCACTTTTAGACAAAATTCACTAGTTTTTATTGTTTGAATTTCACTCACACATGTAAAAGTCCTCATTTATAAATGTGGTAGTCAAATCATTAATAGTCAGTATTTGCCTGAGTTTCTAACTTTTTTTTTTCCCACTCCACTGTTCTTATCAGCTTAGTTAAAATCTGGCAAACATTGTGGTATGGCATCTATTATCACAGAACAGGAATGTGCTTTTCAGATTTTATGAAGGTATTTCCTCTCCTACCCTACCTTCCTCCCCCCTCTAAAGACTTTTCTGTCATTCTGGGATTTCTGCTTTCAGGCTTCAAAGAAAGTCTGTGTTCCCTCTAAGCTAGTTATAAAAATATCCACATTTACTTTTAAAGGATCTGCACCAAATATACCTTTAATATAAAAACTCCTCAATACCTCCTAAGTCTTATTTAACTAACTACAGGTTAGTATTACAGATTAATAAAATAATAACTAAGCAAAGTTAAGTCCCCTTAGATTAACTCTGATGATACAAACAAGTTTGTATATTTTTAGAGACAAAAATTCAAGCGGGCATGAAATATTGGGAGGGTTTTCTGCTTTTTTTAAAGCCATATTTGAAAAAATACAGTAATGAACAGCAGGAATGTCATTCTTCTGCAATAGTTGACTATATCAATATTTAATATTTGTGAAATTAATGCTAGGGTTTGGGTTTTTTTTTTTCTTTATTGTGCAGAAAACTGGTCCAGATCACCCATTACGTTTATGCATGAAAATATTCAAAGCAAAGTCTTTGTGTCTTTCTAACAGAACATATTCAGGAGAAAAAAAAGAAAAAGAAAAAGGAAAAGCAGCAGAGTGCAGAAAATTGAATCTTTTTAACAATTCCATTTTGACTGAATTGCAGCATGCAATACTGAACACAGGGAAAGCACTTTCCAAAAATATAAGCTCATTTACATGAACTGTTTTTTAAATGAAAAACATTTTAAGATAACTTTTTCTTTGTCCAAATAAAAAGCTAGAACCTGACTTCTGTTTGTTTGTTTGCTTTCTTTAGTAAGAAGTAAATAAAATGTGTGTGGAAAAAAATTTAATTGGACCTTTATAGAAAGTAAAGGAAATTGAACAGCTAAGAAACTTATTTTAAGCTGAAGTCTCTTCTTTGAACAGTGATCTGGACAACAGCAAGATGTAATTTCTCCAGCTCCTCTCCAGCTTCATTAGGAAATCTCTTATGCACACTATAGTAAAGCTTGGTTTTCTTCACAGCTTTGAGAGTTTTTTCTGCTGGCCTGCTATCAAGATTTCCCAAGAAAACACATGCATTAGGAAGGACTCAGTGTGTGTTGCTCTGGATGTTACTACAGGTGAGGTCTTATTCTAGTGCTGGGAATTTATTTTCTCTTATTTCCCAAATATGCTCTCCAGACAGAGAAGCAGAGGCTCCCAGTCCTGTTCCCAATGCAACAAAAGGAAGCTTACTGCTAAGGAAATCACTGATCTTCAAAACATATAACTTTGAAAATTAAGACCGGTTTAGTCCAACCAGGAGAGTCCTACTAGGCAGGACATGGAGTAAGGACTTAAAATTAACAAGAACTAAAATATCAAACATACACAAATGAGCTTAATGATGCAGGTAAACAGGAACATTAAAACACTTTTCCACTTTTCAGCACAGTGTCTTCTTATGTCTTTCTAAAAACAATTTTGAGAAGTGCAAACATTACTACATTATTCTGCATACTGCAGCACATCATATTTTGTGGCCCATAATTTTTTCTAAACACATGTCCCTAAACACACATATAGACATTTTATGTGTGTGTGCACATATAAAATCAATAGAATAGAAACCCTATCTGAAATGTAATATTCAAAGAGGAAACAAAACCTGACTGATTAAATTTGCTAACAAGAATGGGAAATAGCTGGCTTGACAAGACTGTGGACATGCTTAAGGGAAAAGCTTTCCAGTTGCTGGCACTTCCTATGGACACTTTCACATAATTACTGTTTTAAGTAGCTGGGATAAAAAAACATAGTCCTTTCCAAGCCCAGCATGAATTCTTTCCCTTCACCTTTGGGTGAAGGTGGAATAGGGTCCTTTTCCAATATAAATGTGAGAGAAATATGATTACTCTTCCAGCCAAGAAGGAACATTGATCATCACTCACACATTTTTCTTAACATCACTCTGATCCCCATCTAAAATGAAGTATCCCTTGCAAGCTTAACGGAAGGATACGACCAAGTATTCACATGGACGTGAAATCGTTTGACAGTACGCCCATGTTTAAGTGATTTATGTGTTAGAGTATTTTAATACTAGAGCACCTGTAGGCTTTATTAGATACCAAAACATTTCCCTGTGATATCCTGACCACTGTTCAGAATTATCTCTATATACGTATCTATGGATGTGCCTGTATGTATTTTTGCATGCACACACACACAAAAAGATTGTTACTGTACCACCAAGCAGCTGTTGACCACTCTTGTCGGTCACAAAGATTTATATTATCATACAAAATGGTAAAGATTTGTTCATAAGTTGAAAAAAAAGAGATCCTAAGTAAAAAATCCAGTTATTGCAGTTAAACAAGTCCAAGCTATTTAAAAAAATAGAAGCGGTACAACTATAGATTGGTATAGAGGTAGAAATCTCAAAATATTTTCAAAATACTTCAGTGAGATGTAGGAAAGTCAGCAACTGCTACTATTTGTATTACACTAAAAATTCTGTGGGTAGGAATGCTGTATATTGGTTAAATATTGATTCTAATCTATATACCAAAAACAATGGGCGGAAAAGCAAGTAACAAAAAATTATGTTTCAGTTGCACAATCTGAGGCGTTGTGCCCTACAAATTCCATAACTATAAAGTATGATTTAATTTGAGGTCCTACAAGTAAGAAGAATCTTACTCCAAGATATGGATTCCTTATAATTTTTCACAATGAAAAGAGAGATCATGTGAGACCAGTGATACTCTCAGGTCCATTCATCCTTGGAGATATATCTTATTAGTGGCCACATAACTCCTCAAAAACGTATCATGAAAATTGCCAGCCCAGTTGGTAATTTCAGAGGAAAATAAAGTACTATATCGCTCTGAAAGCTAAACTCTTTTCCTCGACTATGAAGATCAAACTCCTAGACAGGACTAAGGTTCACTACCGGTTCAGCACATTGATTGCTAGTACATTTTGCCAATATTAAGTACATAGGAAAAATAATATCATAAAGTCTTCTCTTTCAAGTTGTAATAGCTTACTTAAGTGTCATTTTCCTTGTCGGAAAGAGGATTTCTTTTTTTCAAAGCCATGGCAGAACTCTGTGGTGACTTCTATAACTTCATTTTAATACATTATACATGAGGATATCGGGGCAGAAATCCCAAACCTTCCATTTAGACATTTACTTTTTGCAACAAAAGTTGCATTCTTTTTTGTAATTTTACTTCGAAAGATTACATAATTATCCTGAAACAACCATGGAACTGACTGTTCAAAGTCTGAAAAGTTTTAACTACTACCTACCTAAAGGCTCTAATTGTTAAATAAGATATGATCTTTTAATAAAATTTATCTTAAAGTGTATCAAATATCTTCTGATCTTTCTTTATACTTGTTAATATTTTGCCTTAGCATATAATCATCTCTTAATCCAGGAAGGTTACGCACATGCAACCTATACACGGATCTGAACAATAAAACACAGCTACACACTTACCGTTTGGTTAACTTTGGGGAATTTCTAGGTATTGGGTTTCTTTGACTGGAAAAGTTTCTAGCTGAAATAGAATTTAGCTGTCTGTGATGAAAAATAAGTGTGCAGAGATTTAAGCTGACTCTTTACACAAAGATACTACTTCTTGTGTAATGGCCAATAATAAGCGTAACTGTTCTGATATGTCATGAGCTCAGACATAAAAGCTGAAAATAAAGTGTATCTAACACTAGGGCTATTATTTTATCCTTTTTTTGTTTTAAAAACGGTTCTTTCAGCTCAAAAACCCACTGCCTAATGGATAGCATCCTTACTAAGCAAATGTAAGTTTGTATGGTATTGGGATCACATTGTAATAAAATGAAATGAATAAAACTACATGTGCCACATCAGAGTTTCATGACTATCTCTAACTGCCTTTTGATGCATATATATGCATTAAAAAGACAGGTGAATGACATGAGCCACAGAACACCCTGCTCATATCAAGTTACTGAACAGGAAAAATGTGAAAATCTCTGATAATAAGGAGGGTTTTTCTTCTTTTCTGAGATGTGAACTTTTTGCTAATTCTTTTAGTTCAGATGAGTGTTAGTGGTTAAAGCACACGACTGACTAGGATTCAGGTCTACTGGGTGATAATCATGGCTTAAATACAAACTTAGCAGATTTGTGCCTCAGTTTATCATCTCTGCCATGGTTGTACAGTATGGCATTTATTATCTGCCTCATAGCAGCATGGCAGGGATTAATTAGTCAGTGTTTTAAATTATTCCAAAGCTTAAAAACTCTACTGAGTGCAAGTGGCAACTGCAACTACTAATTATCCCGGCAAACATGCACTGATTTAACTGTTCACCTGAAAATTGCTCAGCTTCAGTAGGCTGACAGTTTTTTCCCGTCCAGAAAGTATATTTCAATAAATCTGTAGAAGTATGTAAATATAATGTATAACAGTAATGAAAGCAAGCAAGCAAGCAATCCTCTAACATTACAGTACATTGTAGCTAGTATACAAATTTCATTGTCATCTTTATATATTTGATGCTGAAGACAATGATGATAAAACTCCCCAAAATAACAATAACCACACACACTTTAAACCCTTTAGCAAACATAGAAAACGCAAGCTTTATTTTAGAGATCAAAATTAAAACCAGAAATGTAGCATATTTGACCTCTGGAAGGTGCAATGTGCATAGATATTTTTTTATCCAGCCACATTCCAATATGGTTTAGTATGGCCTAAATACAAAACTCATTGAACATTTCTCATTCTGGGTATATCCAAACATCTCTCTGCCTCAAGACACTAAGAATCTCAAAAATTCTGTTGATTTCACAATCTTGTAATGAATTCATGAAATTATGGCACAATTAAAAGCCATGTCAGATCCTGACAGCAAACAATTTCCTAAATGAAACATAAGCATTATCATTTCAGTTTATGTCTGCTTGAAAGACATAAAAGCATTCCTCAAGAGAAAACAACATTACCAAAGTGAAGATAATCCCTTGGAAATGCTAGAGAGAATCAAAGCAAGCCAGTTGCCTAGAATATTTTTTGCATAAATTATCCAATTCTAGACTATCTGTATACGCCAAAGTTTTTGTTAAGAAGTGTTGTGTGTACATTGTGTTAGTGGTTGCATTTGCGCAGGCATACATTTAAGCAATCAGATGCAAGAGCTGGTCTATCAGATGCAAGAAAGACACCTCTTTTGATCTGTTATACCTCTTTGGGTAAAGGCAATATTCTATTGTTAGCATTGCAAAACCCTTCCTTTTCCTGTCTCTTAAGACGTACAAATACATAAAAATATTCAGACATACTAAAGAGATACTTAAATCTAAGCCTCCAGAAAGAGCACAAACCTACAGGATAGAATACAAATTTGGCAGGCATTAAATTGTGCTTTTTGAAAACACAGTTTTCTCATTCCCTGTGCCATTTCAGGGCTTCTACGTTAGGGGAGAAAATGGGGGTAACAACGCAATTCTGACTAGGAAGTTTCTTTACGGACTGAGCCACATCAGAGGCCATGTGTATACTACAGATTATTATTATCTAGATACAGATACAGCTTACCTGTATGTTTCATGAGTCTTTATTTAATTAGCATAGCAAAACTAACACTTGATCTTACAAGCCTATACACATATCAGTAGTCCACGCAAATAATGACATAAGACTATTCACTTAAACATAGTTTTTCAAAAACATGCTTGCTGTTCGCAAACATAAATAATTTTCTTTCAACTGAGACAGAATAAGTAGATTGGGTCTCAATTATTTATATGCTTTTGGATTTGTCATATTTTCATCTTAATAATTTATCAGATTTCCACCAAATCTATATTTATCTGGTTTAACTATACTTTATAATGAATGAGTCCCTCATCTATTTCTGAATTTCTCATTTCTCTCTCTCCTATTTGTTAATCCCTTGTAGCAATGAAAATTGGGATGCTCCAAGTGAAGTTGAGTAATTCCAGGTATAAATCCAATACCATGGTTCAGTTACAACACAGCAAGGCAGTGTGCTATTTCTTTGCTTTACTATGTGGATCTTACATGTTAGGGTTTTTTTATCTATACATTTATAGAAACAGGGGTTTGGGGCTCGTGTTTTTTGTGCCCTCATAAATTTTAAAAGTATTGGTAGTTCTCAACCATCTTTCTCTTAGGAGTAGGCACCTCCGAGATAATCACATTCTTCCCCATCTCCACAATTACCTTCAGACCTTTCTGTTTTAGCACAAATATTTTTCATGTTTTCCTCTTGGGGAATAGATTATTCTAATCATCACCTTCTTGCATTTCTCCAAGCAGTTTTCATTCCAGTTCAGTGTTTAGTCATGCAAATAAAACTGATAGAGTCTACTTATGGCAAATCTTATGTTTAAATTAATGTACATAATGCAGGACAAAGTAATATAAATTTAAAACTTCCATACTTGCAAAGCATTTGCTTGCTTTTTTTGTGTGTATTCAAAATTTTAGAAGATTCATCCGTATGAAGAGTTTCTCCCTTGCTTTAACAGGCACTGGATTTTATTCTTCCTGTCAATAACATATAAAAGAGGTTAATCTAAGAATCTTATCCTATTTTACTGCTCTTGAAGATGAATAAATGTTGTGCATTTAAAAGTTTTCAAAATCTAGGGCTTAAGAAAAACATTTTTAAGAGAAAATTGTGCCTACCTGCAACTTCTACTTATATTTGTGTAAACAATAAAAATAGCCCAATAGCGCTATCAGGTCTCTAGCCGTAAAAGCTCACAGTTTTCGAGTTAATATACTGCAACACCAACATATACAACAGAGCTACTAAGGAATTTGCTACAGAGAAACAAGGAGATTTTAGTTCACAAATGGTTTAGTTGACTCCTGAAGGTAAACAAGCTTTGTAACAGGAAAGGAAACAGGAACAATTCCTATTACATTAAAAGCTACATAAAGGCTTTGGCATACACATTCTGTAGTACCAAAAGGAAAAAAATGACATTCAGGAGAAAAAGATAGCCTAACAGCACACCAGTGATCTGGCCAGAAAAAACAACCACATTCCCATTAGTACGGTAATGTATGGAGTTTTGCAGCATATGCTGAGGCTGCAGCTGAAGCACTGTACTTGTCAGCTTTGCGTCTGGAAGCTTTTCTGGCTTCCTTCTGTGTACTATAGGTGCTGACCCTACTGCTGGAAGCAGAAGATAAGCAAAATATTTTAATCTGTACATTAATTATTGAAATTCATACTGTAAACAAACATTTTAGGAAACAAAGTTATTCCAAATAGATTCTTTTCTTTGCCCTTATTCCCCTGTTAAACTATTTGAAGCAATGTGTAATTGTGTATTGTTTGTAATGCAAGGGAACTTTTTAAGGCAAAACTCATGCATTATGCATGGCTACTACAGTGGGACACTGCATAGTCACGCTTCATGTGCTAGCAAGATGGGAGAATAATTCCATCTAGTGTCGCAGAACAGAAAAGCAAATACACTTCTAGAAAGACATTTGTAAATGACAGTTAATCCATCTGTACCTTCAATTTATCTGCATCTTCTTTCGCCTTTCCCAAGGGAAATTGAGGAGCTAATAATAAAAGAAACTGAGATGGTGGTAGTGCAAAATAGGTTAAATGCACGTTATAGACATCAGTGGTGGCCAGCCAACACCTCACAACAGCAGATCTAGACCCCAAGTTGCTTTTCAAGGAGCAAAGAAAAAACATGATGACCATACTTTGTCACTAAGAAACGGGATCTAGGGTGTCCCAGTGCCAATGATAGGGAGATGTTAACAAACCAAAGAGATTTTCAATCTAGTTCTCTAGTCTTCAAGAAACATCAAGTGAGGATATTACATTCCCGAAGATTAATTTGCCATATCCTGAAGTAGTTCCTCTTTACATTTTTTTCCTTCCACAAACTTACTTCCAGGTAAAATGTATTAAAAAGACATTTCCAAAAAAGCCTCATGGTGTGGAAATATTGCCTCAAGCATTACTGAAAATGAAAAGAGTGTGGCAACAGAGTTATTATGGTCTTTCCTGTGTTTCTATAGGAAATGGATACTGTTAATCGCACTGAAGTCCAGATGTTTTTACAGATTTAAAAGCTTTGGGGAAAAAAAAAAGCAAAAATCAGATCTCCTAGTCTTACCTGAAATACTAAGATGATAGAAATACCAAGATGATAGAAATACCACCTTTCAGTATTGTTGTGTGTCCCCCCTCAGATGACTGTGGAGCAGTACTTAACCCCTCATTAGTGTGCAATGATTCCACGCCCCAGTGTGCCCCAGGCATCCATGCTCCAGATCTTCCATCTCTTTTGATTAATACATAGTTACATGGCACAATATTTAACCCACCATTTGATTGTTCTCCACTGAAGTTTTTCCCCACATTCTTATTGCTGCATGGTTGCATTTCAGAGCTTTCTCACTTTCTTTTCCGCTCCTCTTTCTTTCTCTTCTCCAGGTAGCCACGCCCCAGCTCTGATCCCATGCAACTCGTCATTAAGCACTTCATTCCCGCCCTTTGTATCTTCCCCCCACAAGGTGAGCATGCTCCAATACGTCATTTGCCCTCCTTTACATATCAAGGATCAAGAGTTCAGATCTCCTCTCATTTTCACCAGATGACATTACTAGTACCATCACTGGATCGCACTGGAATGAGATCTGAACTTGGGCCTATCTCTCAAGGAGCAACAGTGTAGATATGGTTAATGAGAGGCTCACCACGACGCAGCCATGTGCGCTTGCAACCCAGAAAGCCAACTGTGTCCTGGGCTGCATCAGAAGCATGACCAGCAGGTCGAGGGATGTGATTCTCCCCCTCTACTCCACTCTGGTGAGATCCCACCTGGAGCGCTGCGTTCAGCTCTGGGGCCCCCAACAGAAGAAGGACTTGGAGCTGCTTGAGTGGGTCTAGAGGAGATGATCAGGGTGCTGGAGCATTTCCCCTGTGAAGACAGGCTGAGAGAGTTGGGGTTGTTCAGCCTGGAGAAGAGAAGGCTCCAGGGAGACCCTATAGCAGCCTTCTAGTACCTAAAGGGCACCTACAGGAAAGATGGGGAGGGACTTTTTACAAGGGTGTGTAGCGCTAGGGCAAGGGGTAATGGCTTTAAACTGAATGATGGTAGATTTAGATTAAATGTAAGGAAGAAGTTCTTCACCGTGAGGGTGGTGAGACGCTGGAACAGGTTGCTCAGAGAAGTTGTGGCTGCCCCATCCCTGGAAGTGTTCAAGGCCAGGCTGGATGGGGCTTTGAGCAACCTGGGCTAGTGGAAGGTGTCCCTGCCCATGGCAGGGGGCTTGGAACTAGGTGATCTTTAAGCTCCCTTCCAACCCAAACCGTTCTATGATTCTATGATTCTATAATGTAAGCATCAGGTCCTGGCAATTATTTAGTCACAAAGACTCTTTCTGTCTTGGGAAAACCACTGTCTATTTAACTAGCATGTATATTAAATGTTAGCTTACAAGACCCACAGTGGCAGGCTGTAGACTAATTTATGTTTAACTAACACCAGTTTCAACAGTACAGAGTTAACACATGGTGGAGGATTAGAAACTAAAGTGAACTGCTTCCATGCTGCTAATCTCGACATGTATTAAAAATACCCAAAGCAGCTGCAGGAATGTATGCTGTCAATCCATCAAAGGCAATAATCGCAATCAAAAAGTTGGGGGAATTTGTTTGTCAAAAAGAAAGGAAAAAAAAAATTAAAATCCAAAGCTTGCAAAGATCTTTGATGAGTTAAATTAGTAGAAAATTAATCTTGGCAAGAAAACAGAGGAGTTACAGAGCCATGAGACAGGTTAAAAAGCAAGACTTCCTTTTCATTTACTATGCAATGCTTGTCACCTCAGCTTTGTTCCCATCTCTCATGAAAAAACTGTTTCACAATCTAGTCTTTAAGACCACACTACCCATTCTCAACATCAGGTCTTTGCAGTTCTGCCGGCTAAAAAGAGAAGTAAATTCAGCAAGTCCGGGCAGCCTGCATATATGGTATCCTGACAGGGAAAAAACCCAACATAATTTTATTCAACAAAGTTCCATAAAAATGGCATAATAACTATTCACGCATGTACCTAGCAAAGTTACAGAGCAGTAACTCTCTTCTCCATTTTTCCATGAACTATTATCATAGCATCTTTCATGTATTTAAAAGCTGAAGCTTGTATGACTGTTTTTCCATGAACTTTTTGCCAAAAGAATGATTCAGCCCAGCAACAGAACTCTTTCCCATTCTTATCTGAACTTAAGAATGGCTGGTCAGACCAAAGTCCTTCATATTAGATTTCCAAGCCAGGCAAGAGTTTTAAAACAAAGGAAAACACAACACAGTATGAAAATTTTTATGGCTACTAAAAAGGGAAGATCATTAATGTCTCAAGATGCTATGCAAGTAACAGGAAGATAGCAAGTAAAATTAATTGAAACTACATTGTAATATGATGTTCCTGTGGCTCCAACCTACTTTAACTGTTTCTGCCATAGAAGGAAAATGTGATCCATCTGTTGGATAGATACTTACAGAAAATGACTCCTTACAGGAATCAGACACTATTTGTGTGGGTGGTATTTAAGGTCCTACAGCTTTCGCTGGGTATGTTGACACAAAATGACATTAAAAAGGAGTAATATCAGCCCAGCAGGGGTTACATAAAAACAAAATATACTTTATCTTTTTATCTCTGTTTCAGTATGCACTAAAAAAAATTGAACAGTTATTTTTAGTACCTTTTGTGTGATGCATAACAATGAAGGAAGCAAATTTATACAAATTCATAAGGACAAGATTAAGGCAACAGAAAGAGATTATCCCATTTAATTTAAAGACCTACCACTGTTTGTGGGTAAGTCTATTTCTACAGGGACTAGGGTCAGTGCAAAAAATAGTAATGCACACAGATATCTTCAGACAGCCTTCATCAGCCCTGTTCTAAAATAAGTTGCAACAATTTAAAACATATCAACCACAAAACAGCTTTTGAATATCATGGTTTCTTATCTGCAAGGTCCTCCTACAAATGCTTTCACACACCATGAAATCCTAAATTGCTTTAACATATACAAAATAGGTAGGCACACCTTCCCAAGAAGCAGATCATTTACAGTTCATGATAGCCAATTCAGACAGTTTGCCAAATTTCTTTAGAAAACATGAAGTAATTCTTGAATTAGAATTAGTTACAAGAAGCTCAAAGCAATCTCACACACCTACCCTAACTCATTTCTGTTGGCTTTGGGTTTTGGCGGTGCTGGTTTTTTAAATAATGATTCCTGCCTCTAAAAAATCCATCTTTCTCTCATTTCTCCACATGCAAAACACCAAAATTTTCCCATCTCCCACCTGTGTTTTGTCTATGAGGCTCTGAACTTGCAGGGATTTAAATACATGTTCAAGCTGTATAGGCAGGCATCTGCTGCACTCAACTCGAGCCTCACTTCGATGAGTGCTTTGTACTGTACACAGCTAGATACCCTCCACCTTGCATATGCATCATTAAAAAGAAACCTAATTAATCAATATTGTTAAAATAAACATGGTGCCATTTCAAAACAGGAAGATAACTATTTTAATGAAGCATTTAAAATGCTCAACTTCCATACAGGTTTATTTTATTATCCATCATGGGTAGTGTCAAAACTAAAGGAAAATAAGGATTTGTGCCAGTCTGTACTTCATAAATTAATTAATAATATTAAGTCCTAGGCTGAACAGAAAAGAGTACTCCTTTTTTTGAAAAGATTTTAAAAGATATTTTTTCTGTACAACATGCAATTAAGAAAAACTAAATCCAAATTCTGAAGTGTTGTGTGATCTGAGACAAACTTGCTCAAAACCTTCAAAATCAAACCATTATTAGGTTCCTGTTACAAATCAAAGCAGCAATAAAAGTATGACTTCTTCTGAAAAAGTAGGTAAAAGAAAAGCAGATCAGAGATCTGGTGTAGGAGAGACCTAATGCATTTTAAAGGAGCTGATGCAAAGTTGTTGTCTCAGTCAAGGACATCAGGAGAAAATTAGTCTCTTTACCAGCTTCAGTGGAAATTGAAACATATGATTAAAAACATGTATATTTTTAGATTTCAAGCTGACCCTTCTTCATGTTTGTCTGGTCCCACATAACAGATCTGCCCGGGTGACCTCCAGAAATCTCACCAGCCCCGCCTGACTCACCTTTACAACCATCCCACTCTCTACCAGATTCATATAGCAAATCTGCTCTCCTTACCATCCCAATGACTATGTATTTATTTATTTAGCAGGCTGTTTGTCTCAGCTTCTTCCTTGGACAAACAAAAATATTTTTGGGTGCAACCATGTCTCCCAGGTTTCTCTCCAGACTGAGACAGAGACAGCTCTGAAGTTTCATCTGCAGATTCTCGTTCTTTCCTTCCATAACTAATTCATAAGCTTAAAAACCTAGTTAAACACATGAAACTTACAGAGATGAGTGCTTGCCAATTCCAGTAGCTAACAATATCCAGGCATCCATTTAACACACACAAACACGAACACACACACACACACACCCCCCCTTTGTACTTTAAAGCAAAGTATTTAAAAACATGTTCCTCTTTTATCCATTTGCCAGCTTTCGGTGCCTCTTGAAAAAGTCAGTAATATCACAGACATCTAGGGAAAAGTTTAATTCTATCAACCAAAGCAGTTCAGATTTTATACTACTGAAGAAACACAAAACTTGCCAGGTCTTGCATCTTAACAGATTGCATTCTGCTTTTAAATCCATTTTTTTGATGAACTGAATGGAGCCCTCTGCATAAGCAGAAATCTAACTCCACAGATACTCTGGCCATATCTGATTACAGATACAGATTATTGCTTTTGGCAGTTTATCATAAAGGCGCTGATGGCAGTGTCATATTTAAGGTCACGTTCAGGCCTATATATTTCTTTTTCAAACTTTGAAGACTGAATTTTGGTTTAATATTTAACATGATACATTCAGAACGCAGATCGATCTTCTATAATATTTGCTTATTAAGGTGTTTCCTTTCATGCTTAGGAAATGCATTAAAATCAAATATACCTTTTAAAACATTTTCATTGAAATGTCAGTGTTTATCTGTCTCACTAGCTAATGAACCACAGTCTACAAATTCCAGACAGCCAGACAAATATTTTCAGGCAGAGAGCTCTTGCAAATTTTAAACACAGAGAAAGGCTTCATCTTCTAAAGAGAAGCTGAAGAAACTACCCAATTATTTCCATCATTTGACGCTGCCTTCTTAGCTTCAAACCTCTTATGCCAGCGGTTTTTGACCTTAGATGCTTTTCTGTCCTCTGGTTACCCAGATCTCAGCAGTGCTTCTCCAGATGAACCAGCAAAGGAATATTAAAAAGATGCTGGGGTGAAAGCTGCTAAGGAGCAGAGCTGTGAGAAGATTCCCTGCAATCACTGCTTCTTCTCACCCATCTCCTGCTGCCAGTTTTTTCTTCCTAATTAGAGCTTTTCTATCCATTACGGACTTTGCTTATTTCCACATTTAATGTTCGTATCAGGAGATGTTGGAAAGATGAGGTGAATGCGGGATTGTGAATGGAAGATGGTGATGAAGGAAGAGACATGCGGGAGAAGCACAGGTAGCTACAGTAGACTGGATTTTTTTCCAGACAATGAGCTTTCTGCTGGTAAAGGGAGATTTGGAAAAATCACAGAACAGATTTATTCAATAGGAGTATGGCAGTCTAAGCAATGCAGGAATGGAGTGCAGCTGCTGTATCACAGCCAGGAAGGCAGCGGAAGGAAGAAGATACATTGGAGGGACAGTGACATTATAATAATAAAACTACAAAGAACAGCCTACAGAAAAAAAAAAAAAGGCATTATCCAAACTTAAACAGCAAAATCCATGCCAGTCTTGACTTCCTTACTCTCCTTCGCCTACCACTTCCACCGACACATTTAGCAAACTCCGTGGCTCCTCAGGTAACCCCCAGTTTCAAAATGATAGCCACCGCCACCAAAATCACATACAAATAGCTACCCTTAGTTTCCACCTTCCCATTTTCTGAACCACTTTCACACAAGTACCTTTGAGCTGATCCCACATCCTCATTTCTAGTCCCAGTTAAGGTACAAGGCATGCAATCCTTTTTAATAGAGCTTGTCATTACCTCCATCGAAAAGAAAAATGCTCAAGAACCAAATATGTGTTCTCTGCTAAAGAATACGTAATCACTCAAGGCCAACAATCCTTCCAACTGCAGATCTGATTGCCTTTTATAGTTGTTTATGTACAGAAAATGCTCATTTAGAAAGCTCCAGGTTTGTTTGCAGCAGAGCCATCTCTACTGTTAATTAATATTACACTCCCTCCTGCATCCTGAATATCATGCACAGCTTTGTAATGAGATTCATAACATAAGAATAAATATAACAAAGAACACTTAATAGCTGAACATTCTCTTTTAGTCAGAATATTTCCAGGTGTAAAAGCTAGTGTTGGAAAGGACTGTTCTTGTGCAGCTTTCCAAAACTGCAGAAGGCATTTGCAAAACCATCCTCGCGGCCTCTCTCAACCACGGCACCACACCTCTCCTAAATCCAGCACAGCTCTAGAGGCAGCTGGAGGGGTGGGGAACTGGCAGCTGCCTGCCTCCAGCTGGCAGGGGATCAGGGAGGGAGCTGCTGAACCCATTTTCCTGCATTTTCAATGAAAAAGTACTGCAGTGTAGCTTTTCCCTCAACCGGTAAATATTGGGGGAAAAAATGTTTACATGCCAAAAGGAGAAGCAAAGAAAAAGCAAACCAAACAAAAAAATCCAGATTCAATATTTGCCCTATGTTGTGGATACCTCAATACTGTAAAAATTCTAGAACTTAATATACAATACCTGAGCAAAACTAATAAATATCTCTCTTTCAATATTGAGTGAACACATCTTTCATTGCACTCCCTTGCTCAAAGAAACCTGCAGAGAATAAAGTAAGTAAATCCTAATCTCATTCACTTCTGACATGTCTTCCAAGATGGTGTTCAAACTTTTTGTCTTTCTACCACTTTAATTAAAAAAACCTCCCAATGAATGCAACTTGGTAAATGTCAGCATTATTTTTTCTGACTTTTGAGTCTTGACCCTCAATATATCAAACTATGTATATTATAAGTCTGGTCCCTTTATTGTGCTATCAAAAGGAACATTAGTTCCACTTCAACAATTCAGTAAATGTTTTCAGGGCACTAACATGATAAAAACTACTGCTATGGTTCAAGTCAACAGCTTTCCTTAAAGTGCTAACCAAATGTCATTGCTCCTTCCTCAGACAACAAAAATAATAAAAGTTGCATGTAGATCCCTATTAAAATTAGTTCTCCAGTTTTATAATGAATCCTTAAAAGAGTTCTTATGCAATAAATTATCGGACCAATGCCAAAAGCAAATTGCAGGACACGAGCATGCTAGCCATCACTCTGACCACCAAAATAAAAACTCCATCTGACAGTGAGATGTGATTCATAACCCAAAGCTGCAAGGCAAATCCTGAGAGCGCTCAAGACGTCTTACTGATGGTATAAAGTGATTGCAGCCCATTATGGAGAACCTCTGCTAATATTAAAGCTTTGATCTGTGAGATGTTAATTCAGTGAAAATACCATTTAGCACTGCCATGACAGCAGAATGCCTGACAACTGCATCAGCAAGATGTGCTAAAGATTACATATGATATGTACAGGGGAGGTAGAGACAGTGGTACTGAATGGCTTTGATCAGCATTAGTTTGGGTAAACCACCTTCTCTGCCTCTAATAGCTAACAGCTGAATGTGTACTGTGGCATTTGATCAGAAACTTCACCAAGGCTTCAGTATCCTCCACCATAAGCATACTCAAGCTAAGGAAATGAATTTTACAGGCTACTTACATGAGATAAGAGCAAAAGCTGAAAACTGAAACTGCACCAAAAGGCTAATTACCAGTGTCTGACAGTCATATACAAAAGGTGTCTCAAAACAGCTCCCACTGGGAAACTTCACCAAGGGAATAAGGAAATAGGTACATTCACAATGTTGACAGCTTCAAATCAGGAGAAACTGCAAACTCTCCTGTAGGATAGGTATCTGGAGAATAAGATCAAAATTCCAAATGATTTTGGCAAGTTGAAGACATGTCCTGAAATCAAGAAAGCATTTAGAAAAAGTTTGGCTGAGGAGAGCAATGATTCTGGAGAAGAAAAATGCACAGGTACCAAGTGGGAAAAACTCCTTAGTCACTGCAGTTTTGCTGTGAGCAGTATCTGCATGCAAATCATTAATGCAATTCTGCTCCAAAAAAAGGCAAACCTTATTCTTGGATTTATTAACAGATGTGCAATTCATGACAACTGGAACAAAATCTGTCAACATTGCTTGCTACTGATGGGCTTCTTCATCCAAAAAAGGGATCTACTTCTAGATCTCTTAGGAAAAGTTCAAGGAATTAGATTTTTATAATTTGCAAACAAACAAATGATTTTGGAAAGACGTGGCCATTTTTCTCCTTCTCATATGCCCTGGTTTCAGCTGGGATAGAGTTAACTGTCTTCCTAGTAGCTGGTACAGTGCTGTGTTTTGAGTTCAGTATGCAAAGACTGTTGATAACACTGATGTTTTCAGTTCTTGCTAAGTAATGTTTAGTCTAAAGTCAAGGATTTTTCAGCTTCTCAAGCCCAGCCAGCAAGAAAGCTGGAGGGGCACAAGAAGTTGGCACAGGACACAGCCAGGGCACCTGACCCAAACTGGCCGACGGTGTATTCCATACCATGGGACGTCCCATCTAGTTTAGGAACTGGGAAGTGGGGGCAGGGAATCACCACTCGGGGACTGGCGGGGTGTCGGTCGGCGGGTGGTGAGCTATTGCCCTGCGCATCATTTGTAAATTCCAATGCTTTTATTACTACTGTTGTCATTTTATTATTGTTATCATTATCATTATTAGTTTCTTCTTTTCTGTTCTATTAAGCCGTTCTTATCTCAACCCGTGGGTTTTGCTTCTTTTTCCCGATTTTCTCTCCCATCCCACTGGGTGGGGGTGGGGAGTGGGTGAGCGGCTGCACGGTGCTTAGTTGCTGGCTGGGGTTAAACCACGACATCATAAAATCTTAAGAGAAACGTCATCAGCTCTTTCCCCATGTCAGAGCTGTTTCCCCATGTCAGTCTATGGAAGCAGGAGGAGAAACATCATTTTAGTCTGTGGCGAAAAGACCTAGGGTTAATACCAGGAAAACCTTTCCAATAATTATGGTAATTAACACTGGAAAATGGCAAACTACATGAATCTACTCAACCGTAGGTTCTTAAGAACAGTGCAGTGAGCTCCAGAGACAGATGGTCTCATTATACTTGCTTCAGCCTGAGTGCAAGGGGTTAAGCTAAACGATCCCCATGTCCATTCCAAATCTGGACTCTCAGTACTGCAGGCCAGCCTGGAAAACAGACTTCTGACACATGCTTGAGGTTAGCTAAATTCCTGAGGTTCTTTTATTGCATCAGACACACATACACTAGACAGTAGTTTCCAGTAAGACCATACAGGTTCTATAGCTGGCTAACACTATTCATAGATGTGCTTATTATGAATAATGAAACTAACTCTTAGCAAACTTTTTATATTTTGCCAACACTTATTTATTTTTATGAATGTAAACGTACAGAAGATGAATAGGCACAAACAAAATAAGTGATATGCCTAGGATGCAGATTTTATTGATATAAGTATGTGTGAGCCTCTTTCTGCCTTTCCAAAGCAACATAAAAAATGAGAGAACTATTTAATGATGTGTACATCCGAATATTTCCAATCACCTACTACATTTTTATATTTATTTTTTTTAGGAAAAAAAATAATACACAGTAAACCATGTTATATTGTGTATAACAAGGTAATCATCATACTCTTTAAAACACAGCACAAAACCCAATCTCACAATGTCAAAAAAAGCTAGCTTTTGTCTGTCTCCCTTTAAATATAAAAAGTGAAGAAAATAGTTAGCCTCTGCACAGTCATTTCTACTATCACTCCCAATTGCATTTAGATATGCCATCAACATACTCTGAAATTTGGGGTGCCAGTTTTTCATTCTGTCTGGGAGATGCTTCTCCCCCCTCCCCCTTTTTTTTCTTTTACATACAAATATATCAGAGTTTTAAAACATGTCAAAACCTTCACATTTGGCTCATCAGAAGTGACACTAACAAATCAATCATTTGATGAGATAATTTGCTCCTTACCAGATTTAAAAAAAAAAGCATCACAGAGATATTAAAAAAAAACCATTTTGCTGTCTGCCAAACCCTATCACTTCAATGAATACAGTCCTCTTGACACTGAATAGTTTATTTTCATAAATTATACCTGACTGAATGTAGAGTTATCTAAGTGACAGAGTGTATACTCATGAGAAAACACAAGGGATCAGTTTATTGCTATCTGTGATTATATTGCTAGCTCTCTGCTACCTTTGCAGCTGCTGCTGTCTTCACAGTTAATATAGCTGTTTCGCATTGAAAACCATATAGCAACATAGTACTAAGTTGAAAAGGAGGAGCCTGCTTTTTATTCTTATTTAATGCTCAAGAATCTTGACCAGTTAGTCACAACACTATTACATTAATGAGTTAATGTTATATAGTCATTATATAGGATTTATTGGCTATATAAAAAACTCCCAGATTTTACCTTTTAAGTTGAAAAATACTTCAGTAGCTATGACTGTAATGCAGCACTGCTTTAATTTAAAAAGGCCATCTTTATATAAGAAAACCTTATCTATTTTGCCAAGTTTTGTTTTATATAAGTAACTTCATGACAACCACACCAACTGCTAAAAAGTACCAAACCTAATAAACCATTCCTTGACATGATCAGTTTTTAATCCTGATAAGAGACTGTTATTCATGCAACTCCGCAGGTAAAACAGGATTTCACAAGCTCAATATTCTTTACCTGCAAAGGTGACAAATGAAAAGAATTACTGAAAGGAACACAACCTCTTCCTCTTCGGATCATCTCTCTAGTCTGTTTTCATAATATTCAGAGCTGTAATAAAGGAGTGATTCCCCAAATATATTGTACTATTGACTCACTCTGTTAAAAAAGTACTGTATGGCAGTGGTCCAATGAAAACGTTCAAGATGTAAAAACCAGTGTAAAATCAACTGCTGCAGGAACATCAAGGGGCATCACACAACATGTGATGCATTAAGTACTTTAAAATATAACAAAGGAAATTGTACAAGGCCAAAAGTTATGCACAAATTATCAGCTTCTATTGCCAACAAGTCATACTTGTAAGCCATTTAAGCAGTCATATTTTTCAAATACATTATTATGAACATTTGCCTATATTTGAGATTTGAATCCACTGTCAATAACTCTTTATTGTTCGGATGTGTGCGCTTCCATTGATCTGCAGAACTTCCAGACATGGATTTTTCTGGCATGTGAAGACTAAGGACTAGACATGAGGAATAAGACTGGAGTCATAGATAGCAAGTAGGCTCTTGTTACAATAGTTGCCTTTGGTTTTTTTTCTTCATTGGACTTTCATCATTTGTGTCAGGCAGTTGTACACAATTTTCTATTAAAAATTACCATCATTAAAAGAGCATTCTGAAAACCTTATTGAAGGTAATCTGAAAATGATTGATGAGTTCTTCATCTCCTACCATATTAAAGAAATGACAAGAGAACACACTATGCATCTTCAGCAGATTAGACTGTAAGTAGATAAGGATGACTTCCTAATCCATATGGTTAGATTTATGTCACTGATTTGAAAGTATAAGATGGCTTTCCTGCAAAAATTCCATTATTTATTGCTTAACAACATGACACTGCAAAGACTGGGCTATGGGAAAAGATATTAAATTACCTTTAAATCCTCTGATGCTTCTTAATACAGACAGATTTTTTTTAATTTTTAAAAATGACATATTTTGTGGTTTCATTCTTTCTTCTCACATTGTGTTGCTACGAGACCAAACGTGTCAGCAAATGCATTCTCTTGATCTCTCAAGAATCACTGGCTATGACACAGTAGGACTTTTCTCAAAGATTTCTCATTGTTGCTGCTGTTGGTTCAACTACTCCAGTACCAACACCACCCCACATAGGAGCATAGGAACTATGAACTCCTGCCTATAGCAGATGGTAAAGGACCTCAGAGTTACTATACTGCTGGCCGGAAAACACTCCCAACTTTCTATCATCTACTTTTAATAGTGAAGGTTTGAAGGAGTAATGGACATTTCAAGAAAGAACCCTCACTCTGAGGAAAGCCACCAAAGTTTAACCATGGGGACACTCCAAAAATACAGAGAAACTACCGAAAACAATGTTGCTCCTTCCAGCAGAATAAATCACATGACTCTTAGAAGCAAGGCACTTTGAACTGTTCACACTGAAAAAAGCTCAAATGTGTGTGTTTTAATGTTGTTTCACTTTTGGTGAAACTTTTTTCAATTTTGCTAAAAATGGACCATTATTGCAGTGAAAGTAAACCCACTTTACCACCAACTGCTTTAGTTCCTTTAAATAAATGCTCAGACAAAAAACAACAAACAAACAGGTTTTCCACATAGAAACTCTGCACGCTTTCTTTAACTTTCTGTACTTACCCTCTCTGCTCTGGTTCTAGGCAAAGCAGCCACTTTAATCCAACAAAACTGCATTTCTGTAAAATGAGGCATTCTCACTTCCCCATTTCTTAACCTCCCTACTCAGTACTAACCTCCTACTGCCTCCCTTGCTCTGGTGCTCACATTCATCACATCTATCACCAAGATGGATTAATGAATTTATAAAACTGGAAATTTTAAAAAAATCTGTTCATTTTCCACCAAATCAGTTCCCTGATTCAGCTTACCACAGGACTACACAAAACCTGATGTTAGTATACAACAGCTACTGGGAATAAATAAGCAAAAGGAAGGCAGGACCATTTCCGTCCATAGCAGAATTATTTCTTATACTATTTGCCACACTCTTTGTAATGGACATGGTCTAGTGGGACCCAAATCAGCAAATGCTGTGATATAAATGAAGTTTCCAAACTGAGTAGACATTCTAAAAATGCCATAAAACCAAATCCTTGGTATCCTTGTATGATACGATAAATGCTTTATAGTAGCCACATAATTAAATCACGCACCCTAAATTAGCAATATCACCACTTTCTAGCCACAAAACATATTTCTACTCTCTAATGAAATATTCCTAAAACCTAGCTAAGCGCTATTAAGACGAAAATTATATTTTGAGGGAGTCTGTGGACAAAAGTCTGGGACTGACTTCTGCCCCATCCTTCTGTATCACTTCCGTAGGGCACAGATTACAGCAAGCTGCAGAACTGCCCTGCGTGGGTGAAAGGATGAGATGGTGCCCCCAGCCACTAAGAGACAGGGCTATTCAGTGAGAACTAAAACCCCCCTTTAGCTTCGGTATTTCTTTAGTGGTCTTTGGTGCTTTTTATGAAGACCTCAGGAAACAGATATTTTTTTATTATTATTTAAAAGAATCTGAGTTACAGTGTCAAAGATATGAAAAAACAGATAATTTGTGAAGGAAGGGAAAGGCTCTGTTAGTCTGCTAATAAGCAAGCCTTTCAGCTGTCATTGAAACCACAGTCCTTTTAAAGACCCATGTGCTTAAAAGTTTCTGTTTTCTTATTGCTATTTTGAAGTAGGCTTATTTCCATTAAGTTAGATATCTAACACCTTAATTTCACTCTTTAATTTGCTTGCTTTCTTTACAATAGAAAGCTGTATTCATTTCCTTTATACAATACTTACTTCATTGTCACGAAGGATAGCTCATATAATTTCCTAAATCCCTAATCAACATCAACTTTGTTTTGTTTTGTTTGATCATCTAGATACCAAAGCCACAGCCATTCCTTGCCACTTAATAAGGCCAGCTTGTAAATAACAGTTGGCTTTCTGAAGGATTCAAAATCCATGAAAATAGTTCCGTGATAGTCATTAAAATATGTTCTGCAGATGGCTGCGTAATTTGGGTTTCCATTTTGTTCTTTTGTTACATAACCTTTAATTTGTTTACTTTTTTCCCCTCTTGCAATTTAAAAAACAAATCAACGCATTCTCAACACTATTTTAAACAGCTACATTTTCACATAATTTAATGGTTTATATTTTTGGAAACAGCTCAGTTAAAATACTTCAGTACATTTCCAAATACTAATTTAGCTCAATCTGTGAATTAGATAGATATTTATAATAATTTTACAAAACCCAGACACAAAGAGGCCATGACTTGCCCGACTATGACTCACTGATACAGCCAGCAACAAACCTAAAGAATCTTTTCATCATGATTTCAAGAAAATTTCCTGCCACTTACATAGTCTACTTAATAATCTCAGGCCACTTAGATGTCCCTGCAAACAAGCGGCTGCATTCTCTTCTTTTTCAAATTTCCCTTTGAGATCTGCTTGCCATAGCACATCGCTTAGTGTAGGGCCTAAGCAAATTTTTTAAAATACACATTATGTTCAAGTTAGGACAATTAATTTATACTTTTTCTGTAACTAGCTCTTCTAAATGTTTAAAAAGTCCCCAAAACATACTGGGTTTAAGTCTGAATTTTATGTCACATAAAAAGTGTTGCAATTCACAATGAACCAAAAGCTTTCATGTATATTGTTAATCTTGTGGCAGGTACAACATCTTACGAGAAAAAAAAGAAGCATCTTGCATCTCAGCAATGAAGACCATTAGACGTTGCAGATGACTACGGTTCATAAAGTCACTGCAACACAAATAGTGGGTGAATCTTGAATAAAGCATTCTTAGCCCTTCCCTTGTGCAGCCAAACTCAACTTTGCTTAATCTGTGCCCAAGTGCAAATGAATGGATTGTTATGATACATGCATAAATTCTTAGTTTTAATACGAGAATCTGGGTGGCTTTGTAATTTTTTTAATCTAATCTATTTAACAGCTTTTGTGGCTACAAATAAGTTTCCCATGTTTCTAATTATAAGTGTCCAGCACTTTGTTTTTTTGAATGCTCTAAGTATACTTGCAAACTAGAGACAACAGAAACAAAAATGAAACACAGAACTATCTTGAGCACAGGGGAAGGATATCTTTCTGGTTTAGACCTTTACCTTCAAAAAATGTCTGGGCCTAGAACAAAGCACTGATAGTTGATAGATAAAAACCCATTGAAGAAAAATCTTTGGTCTTTTGCAATATGTAAGAGATCACAATTTCTCAAGGATGTATCAACTGTAAAGACAAATACAAAGTGAATTTGTTCGTTTGAGTTAGGACAGAAATTTGGATAGAGTCTGTTCAAGTGACTTAATTAATTAGCAGGTATCTACTGTGATTTCATGGTATTAGGATATACAGTCCCCCCATACAGGTTTCCCGTTCCCCTGCTAGGGTAAGTTTCTTCAATTCAATCTGATTTTCTTGCTCTTTTATTTATTTTATTTTTTTTTGTTTAGCTTTTCTCCTCCTTCTGCTCAGACAATGAAAGCTCATTTTTGCATCACATGAAGAGTTGAGCAAGGATTTTTGTTTGGGTTTTTTTTGGTTGGTTTGGTGGGGTTTGTTTTGTTTTTTTAATATCCCAATGCATTAGAAATAGACTTTTGGTATGAGCTTTCTTTTAAAATGTCATGGGCAATTCTTTTCCTTCCTCTGCCCCAAAAGTTGTTCTAGAAACAGAAAAAAATTTGTATCACATTTCTGGAGAGAGACCATCATTAGCTCAATAAGGAAAACCCCCAGGAACACCTAGTTTAGGGTCAAGATCACAGAGCCCTCTCCTGTATCTCCTGCCTGAAAAATGACAGTTTCTGGTACACTGTCTCCTTTTTCAGATCTTATCCTTTTTTTTTATTTGAAACTGGTTTTTTTTGATAAAATACTTGTAAAGCAAAGACATAAATAATATTGAAAACACTGCCAATACTGATTTTCTATACATCCACTAAGGAAGGAAGACCAACAACATAATTGAGATGGAGGAGTAACACAGATTTGCTTTAATAAAAGAAATCAGTTTTTAGAGATAAAAAGCACTAGCAGCATTAAGCAGGTTTAACCTGTGATTTTCCACACTATGTGAGGCTGCAGAGATAGTGACCAAGCTATGCAGGCTAATGAATTAAGCTGGAACAGTATTCTGGAAATACTACTTTTGATTTGGCCTTTCTTCAGCTTTACAGCTTAGTTTCTCTACCTGGTCCTAATGAAAAGAAACTCTTTGGTTGAACTATTTGAAATGTCTACATCAAAAGAACTCTACAGAAGCCAGATACTCTATTTACTTCACTTTAAATTTCATTGAAGAGCTGTTCTGAGGATAAATGTACCTGATAGTAACAAGAGGTTGGAAAACTGTTTGAAAATGAAATTCTTTCATGTTTAATACCACATTCCAGGCAGCAAAGCTTCTAACTGTGCAAACAAAAAATAAACACTCTGAAACCATTGTTTATCTCAAAACAAACGGAACATTCAGAAACTCTCCATGTCAATACTAAGTTAATTTGGTTTTAGTTAAGGTACAGTTTATTTTTCTTTATCTGCTGTTTTGCCAATTTTCTTCATCAAAATTTGCAGGTATTGATCTCATTACCTGTTTTGCAGAGCAAACTAGCAAAAATGAATGAAATTATTTTACCTATGACTTATCAGAATAAACTTTTCAAGAAAAAAATCCTCAGATTTGACAGTTCAGAATGATAATTTCTAAAACACATACCTCTCTGACCTCAGTTCAATATGGCTTTACAAGATAATAATTCCTCTTTAATCTCTTTAATACACTAAATTCTACCTTCATTTTCATTGAATTTGCTTGGCTACATTATCTTTCACGTAAATACAGGTTTTCTTAAAGCACATTCAGAAAAATGTAACATGCAAGCTAAATTCAGTTACCACTGTGCAATATACACATGCAAAACCACAAACCCTAATTCTAGCAAGGTTACGTTGCATTTACATAAGAATAAGAACAAACTGAGTAGGAATATTCCATTTCAAATATTAAGATGAGAAATGGCATATAATTGATTGAAAATGCAAAATGTTTGAACTGAAATGCTGAAAAAATAGGTAGGAAATTAGCTTTTCCACTATAAACTACTGTTACTGTCTGTAGTCTCACTGCTAAAAGCAAGGATATTCTGGGGTGTCCCATGTTCTCAAAAAACGATTCTTTGACATTGATTTGGTGAATATTTTAATTTAATTATGGTAACTTAAAACTGTTTCAGGCTTATGCAATTTATTTTTAAAATATCTGCTGTGATAAATATAGCTCATTGCACGTTTTTTCTTCTGACCTGCTTCAAATATTCAAACTAAAAACTACCTGCCAAAGGAAATCTAAATTCTTAAAGTATGTGTTGAGTGGACATCTTGTAATTCAACCACCTCCCTAAGCCTCAGTTCAGCTGAACTATCTGTAAAAAAGTTAAATAAAAATAGCACATGCAACTTCAGTATGACCCCACATCTTCTAATTTATAGAAAAAGAGGAGATGTTTATGTTTCTTCATCCACCAAAGTCTTTGTGATACAAGATCTCATTTCATCATGCTATCTGAATTATAGCATTCTCTCTCCCTGCTGGGCCTCTTGTGTGGAATAACAACGTCAGCATGAACTCTTTACTGAATTTAGCTTTCTGGTTGTGTTATCGCAAATTGGTTTGAGTACACAAGCTGCAAAAAATGGAGGATGACAAATCAAATAACCCACAAGGGAGAAGAAAGCTTTAATAGCTTCTTGCCTGTCGACTGGTTATTATAAGATGATGACAAACACCATTACGCTGGTAACTTTTCTAGACATTTGAACTGTGCTTTAGAACAGATTAACTTGAGATCATATTTAAAAAGTCAGAGGTCTCAAAAGATGAAAAATCATACTAGGAATTCCGCCCAGATTAGAAGATTATTATTGTTATGAAAAATGAAACTTAGTGATAGTTAAAGACTTAAAAAAAAAGTAAGTTGAAGACTGCAAACTCTGGAACTACACTCATCTAGCTGTCTAGTGGTATACCTATTTACTCCAACGTTAGTAAAACTAAGGTAATAATTATTTTTTTACCAAGTATCTATTTTTGGAAAAAGCTATATCCCAAGCAGGCAACTCTCCTTTTCTGACTTCTGATCTTTAACTTCCACATTCTGTGGAAGGAATAAAAATGAACAGTACAGTAAGTATACCAGAAATTCTGCATACCTGCAAAGTCAGCAACAGGAAATATGTATTATATCTTAAAAGTGCACTTTTTTCCCCTTTTAAAATTATAATCCTTTTTTTCTACAGCATTTATGGAATATGGGCTCCCTCCAGTGGTAAAATTAACATTCGAAAATCATCACACATGCTTATGTGCTTAATTGTATAGCCTAATAAACAAAATAACAGCCACATACATTGAATGCTGGGAGTTCAAATCCCTTTTGGGATGGGATTTTTATTTATACTTTTTTTATCTTTCCAATTATATCAGATATAGACAGCATCTTTAATCACTTTATTAAAGGCCACACAAAACCTACAGGTTCCAAATGAAACATTTAAACATTTTAAGTTTCAAAACAAACTATTCCCTCCAAAGACCTTATTTTTTTAAGTCAAGCTAGACCTTTGTAAGAAGAAAACACATTATTTGGGAAACATATGCACCCTATATTTCAGCAGTTGCTTTTTTTTTTTAAAAAAAAAAATCCTACATAGTGTCAAAGCCTACAGAGTGTGATTGGCACCTCAGAAGAGTGCATTACAAATTCATACAATTAATTATTTAGCGAAAAGGAAGACATATCTTCCAATTTTGGTACAGATTTGCTGTGTTCCTGGCCGCCCCAGAATGCAACATATGCTTTCATTCTTAGAGCTGTATCAATTCAAGATACTGTGATTAATTTGCATGAGTGTTCTTGGCTTTGTCTAATTCCAGAGACAATGCAGCTTACAAGAAAGCTGCTAATTTTATTATGGCTGCTTTTACCTCCTGATTTGCTCACTATGAAATACTTCTGCTTACAAGCTTTGCTGCAGCAAGCCTACATTTTGCTTTCCATTTTATTCTACGCTGCTTACTTTTCTCTCTATACTACACCACGTTGCACACCTAGCAAAGAGAGTGACTGAGATAAGCCATCTCGGTGGACATCTGACTGCTTAGAACCACAAAGCAGTTAAGCCACAAACTAGCAAATCACTTATATGTGTACTTAATTTTAAACACGTTGTTTAGTGTGCTTTTGTGGAACTACTTTTTTTGCTTGAAGATAACCTCTGCTCAGAAGAAATAATAGATTTTGATCCTCATTATCAGGGGTTGGACTAGATGACCTTTAGAGGTCCCTTCCTACCCAAACTATTCTATGATTCCATGATTATAAAAATAAAGGACTGGAACAGATAGTCATTGAAACTCATGGTAAGACTCCAACGTAAGTGAAATCATTAAGACATAAAAAGTAATGCTAGCCTGTCACAATTATGTTGGCTCTCAAGGTAGTTCTCTCCTTCAAGAGAACCTCATGTGGAGGTTTTACTTTTTACACAAGGAAATGGGAAGCTTGAACACACAACTTATCTTTAAGTTTATAGTCTATACTATGCCTACTATGAAGCAAAATGCTGATTCAGGTATCAGCATTGAAGATAGAAAGATCTGAAATGACCCAGTGGAAGAAGCAATTATATTTAATAACAGTTTTGGTTTGGTTTTTTTTACCTGTAAAAACAATCAGTAACTTTTTTTTTTTAACTTCTGTTATGCAAAAAATTAATAAATAAATAAAAGGCAATTTCTCCTCTCCCCATCAAACCACCAACTTGGGGGGGAAAAAATAATCAAGGACATATTGACATCGTGCAATATCTATGGAAGAGATTAGTAAGAAGAAAATAAACTAAATATAGGCAAGTAAAGCAAGATACAAGTAGAGCTAATCTGGCTGAAATCTAAGGAATCATAAATTCAAGCATTGTGCATTTTATCCGTGCAGTTGCCCCAGTTTTATAAACAGGTATGCACAAGGAAACAATGTAAAGGCTGTCATATTTCAAAACAACCTAAAACATTAATTTCTCTGATCTATCAGCATATGATGCATGTTTGGACATCGAACAGAACTGCTCCTTTATTCACAACCCCCAATTCCTATGGGTTACTTTCACAAGATCATACTTTTCATACCTTCAGCGTCACTCCCAAAAAGTTTTTCTACTTTAATGCTCAGATATAGAAGATGAGTCATAGAGATGAATTAATGGTCATCCTAACAGAGAACACAAACCCATGCATGGATGGGAGGGATCTCAAAGGCCCTGTAACCACTGTTTCATTGACCTTAAATTGGTATGTGCGACTTGGGAGTGTTAGCAGTTTGCTAACAAGCATGAGGCACAGAAACAGCTGTTTTAAGCTATCCACATGTATTGAATGAAAGTATCAAGCAACCAGCAGGAAACCCTCTTATGCCCCCCTCTTTCATTAGGATTTCTTCTTGGCCTTTGCCCAGCAGAGTATGCCCAGCAACCAGCTCATCACCCTTTGAAGTCAATGCTAGAATATCACTGACTTTAACAAGAAAGGAGACAGATATGAGAGCTGGCGTTTATTGGACCATCCTCTCAAACTTTGTCACAAAGGCAGAGCTGACTCCAGACACCAACAGCGGCAAATATAATGGCTGAATAATCCCTTCCCATACAAAGTCAGAGTTCAAAATGGTTTTAACGGAATGCTCCAAGTTACCAGCTGCGTGATGCACAATCAAGTAGAATGATGAAGGTCCTCAGAAACTTTGAGAGTTTGACTGAGATAAGCTATCAGGAGCTTAGGTTGTTTTCCAACTTTCCTTAGAACAACAAGAAGGTGGAAGCTTCTGCAAGCCTTGGGAGAAAAAATCTAATACTAGGAACTAACAGAAGATACACAGTTATGTTCCCCCTGCGTATCATGGACGAGGCACGGGAGATTAAAGTGTAGGTACGGACCTCAAGAGACCAAATCAAGACAGTGGCAGAATCCTAGAGAATAAAGGCACAGGATGACACCAGAGGCCCCTAGGCTACAAATCACAAATGGTCTGCTATGGATCACTGAAAGAACAAAGAATTCGTATATGACATGTAAAATATCCTGCACACTGTGAAACTAACAAGAAGGTATAAGATCATCACAGACTGTACAAGAATAAGAACAAAGCAGAACAGAAAGGGAGGAATGGCTCCCACCTTATCTCCTCCAGTAAAAACACCATGCTTAATTTATCTGTTCATGTCCTCCCTCGCCTTCTGCAGAGGACGTATTCTACTCTTTCATTTGCCATTTACCACACTTTGTCACTGCAGCTCTATGGTCATCATTAAAGGACTCTTCTTGCTAGAATATTAAGTAAATAAGAACTTTGAAAAGCAGTGCATATGCATGTCTGTATTTTGCTCCAGCATTCCCACAAGATACGTTGATTGATTTCCCAATACCAAATCACACTAAACTTCAGCACAATAAAAGATTTAATAAGAGCACAAATGCATTAATTCAGTTCTGAAATACTTGGTGATAACATCAGAGCTTTCCCTGTTTCCTTAGCTTCCTTTGCTAGGGGTGAGATATCACCCATCACTTTAAATCTCAGTCTGCTGCTGGGACCCCATTAACATGCCCTTGAAAGAAGGACTGGTGTAAAGGGGAGTTGTATTTAGGAAATAACTTCCTGTAACTCCACTTTCAATTTCTTTGTAACATGGCCTGAATGCTTAGTGCTTTATGGGTTCAGGACATGGGATACTGCAATGGGATTATGTTTCCTGTAATTTTCTATTACTTTCCTGTAGCTTGATCAGAAAGCTTAACCAGGAAGAAAACAGTGATGATATACAGCTGTAGCAAACGGTGAGTTCCTGTGAGCTGAAAAAAAAAATTTAAAAAAAATCACTGATTCTTAGGAAAGGTGGGGAAAAAAATAGTCTATGAGATATATCTACCTGTGTAATTCACTGCTACAGAAACCAGTGAGTCGAGTAATGTAAAATTTTAAATGCTACAGCACTTTATGGCTTCTAAGATTATTTGCTGTATGTGCTGAAATAACGTAATATATGCACAATCTATGCTTCAGAACAAAATACATTATTTCATTTGCCCAAATCCTGTATTATTTTGGTTTTTCTTCTTTGAGTTTGGGGTTTTTTTTTGCAATGAATGCCAAGCTGGATGAACACTGTGTCAAAATTCAGTTTTACCTGTATGAAGTATGTTCATTAATTTGTATTGAATTCTTGAATTGCTTCAGTTACTCCCCATAATACAGTGAACAAGAACTCAGATATCCAGCTGTTACCTAGCATACTGATGGCTTAAGCACTCCTCTAAGAAGCAGAAGACTACATGTTCTCCTCAACAGGAGTACAGTACACAAATACTCAATCCAACAGGTTAGAATAAGGTTTGGTGTACAGTAATGTTAACTGTCATCTTCAATAAGGATTACTGAGGTTGTAAATTTTTTCATTCATGAGCTACAATACAAAATTAACAACTTATTCCTATGTCACAGAAGCACTGAAAGAAATGCAAAGTATTGCAAACTATATTGATTTTTGGTTGTGCAAGTAAAATTTTGAAAGTTGAAATACAATTTTGTACTTCTTCACATTAAAACAACTGAAATATTGTATTAATACAGTGCCTGCTGGATCAGAGAGAGACCAGGACTCTCTATAGACCAGTGATGACTGTTATCACTGAGGGAAATCTGATTTGAGGCAAATGAGCATTTAAGTATCATATACATGGTGGATTGGCTTTAGAACTGGGATTACAGGCACTCTATTACAATAGTGCCCTGTATTAAAAAGAGATAAAACATCATACCAGGCCCCACAGGGGTAAAAGCAGAGAAACTCTTAGATGATGAATTCTCAGTGCATGTCGGTGAGATAAGTATCTACGTGCTTTGTGGCTGTGGGCACTTAGGGAACAGTGTAGAGAAACCGTGTACATTAATTTATTCTGCTTGTGTTCTACGCAGCTAGAAGATATGTGGCTGCGTTAGCACCTGATTCAGTACATCTCGCTTATTACGTTGGGCTTTACTTTTATGCAAACTATGGCAATGTGACTTCCAGCTGACTCTGAAAACAGGCAGAACAATTTTCTCTCTCTCTGCGTTCAAAAACATCACGGAGACATACTACTCGGTGCCCAAAGCTTTGAGAACTCAGCGCTTCATACAAGGAAGTTGCCTTTAGTCTCACTGCAGCTAAGAGCCTGACAATGTGATGAAACCACTTTCTTTCAGTATATGGCACAGAATGAATCCACATGAATATTAATGTAACAGTCCATAAATAAAGAGCAAGATGATATGAAGGGATAGCGTTTAAAGAAACAATATAGGTCACTGATCTTACTGTGTTTTTATCATGTCATATTATCTCTTGACTAGTTATGACATAAAATTTTACAGCTCACAAATGTCTTACAAATTGAGCATTCATTAAATGGTGTTTATTTTTCTGCGATAAAATTCAACTGCGTAAAAGACATGCAATTTTGAGTAGATGAGAAATATTATGAAACAGATTTAACATCAGCTTCTGTACATTTAAGAAATTCAAATAATTAAGTCAATGTTCCTACCATTCTCAATTTCAAACGTTATAATCTTGAAACTGCAGAAAGCTAATCAGTCCTAATAGTTACCATAGGTTACATTTCAATAGTTTATGATCTATCTACTCAGGTGTCCCACATCACATATTCCATCTTGAATGTAAATCAATAGGTGTTACTATTTTTCATTTTTATAAAATGCAAAGGGCATTGGTATTCCATGAAAGCTGCCTATCATTCCAAGTTAAAACCTCAAATATTTGTCTTTCTGTACAGAGATTAGAACTCTTACTTAACAGGGATTAGTAATTCAGGTTTTTTCTTTGATCACAGTGTAAATTCATTGTAGACTCATACCTTGTAAGATCCATCTGTTAAGTTTTTTCTCTTCAGTAGCTGTTAAAATTAGGAGAGGATTTGTTGACGGGTTATTTTTATTCACAACCACATTAATGCAAGTCCTAAACTAATCAATTTGCATTATGTAGCCTTTCATGCAGTTTGCACAGATTTACAGCTTGGTTGCTTTATCTAGTCTCATGCCTGTGAGACAGCTGTTAGGCATTTAGCTAATCTAATTCCAATCCCCAGGGGGGTTCTGGTTTGTCCATTGAAAGGTAGATGCACGGACCACAGTTTACCATCTGAAGTATCTTATATCACTCCTATTTCTTTTTTTATTATTACTATTATTCCAGATCCAAAATTTTTGTGAAAATGTTCATTAGAACTGTCTGAATAATCAGAGTGTAACAGCTATTGGCTACAGTTTGCTTCTAATTTTAATTTTCTCATGGGTATGTTTAACATCTCTTGTATCTGTTAAGCCTATCACACTGATTTCAAGGAGTAGTAAGCAAAAGTTTTTTTAATATATTCAATCTACATAAAGCTATAAAGCATTTTCTGTACAGCAGTTTTGTCTCTTCTGCCACTTAAATGTTTTCTCTTATCTTTTTTATGATACTTAAAGAAATAAGGGGGAAAGAAGACATTAAACCTTTCCTTGTTTGATTGTGTTCCTGCCAACAGATCATATCTGCAAAAGACCATTCAGCTTTCTCATTAAAATTCACAGTCCCTAGATGACTAAACTTAATTGGCAAGAAGTAAAGGAACATAATTGTTTAAATTATGAACATTTCTAAAAACAGTGCATTATGATGAAAGTCATCTATTTATATTGTGCCATTTCATTATGATTGTACTTTCAATGGATATTTTATCTTGCTGTTAAAAAGGTAGTAAAGTGAAAGCCTGACAAAAATGAAACCGCTTAATCTGCTGAATACTAACAACCTTCAAAGCAAATTTATTTTCACATAGGAAGTGAATTTAGATTTTTAAAAGTTAAATTGCATTTTTTCCTAATGCTATTTATACACTTGAGTGCGCGGCTGCTTGACAGCTAATAAACAAGCTTATATTTAAACAAGGAGCCAAGATAAAGTACTAGCTATATAATAATCGATAGAATTTCTGCCTCTGAACTTCAGCAAGCAGCTCACTTTAATAATGAAATCACAAACTATAAATGATGAAGATTACAGGCTGGCAGAAGATTGTGCTCCCGCTTAAATTAATGGCAAAACTGTCCAGACCATCTCTTGCCCCATCTAGCTAGGCCATAGCCCGGCCTTAATCAAACCACACTCTTACGAAATAGCTGGCTTGAGCTGACCTGACACATCTTTCCTTTGTAATCTAATGTGCCTAGTGAAGGTTGGCATTAGTCTCTCGCTAACCCTCTGTGTACGCCCTTGCCGAGACTTGTTCACCTTTGGGCACGAATTTACGGGTGAGTGGGTAGAGAGGGCAATTTCACCACCTTTGTGCTCTCAGTGTAGGTCAGTGGGTCACGTCTGTGCTGCGGCACGAGGCTGGGCAGCCGCTGGCACCCAGCTGCATGGGGGCTGCACCACGTCTGCGCTGATTTGACCCTTGGAAAAAGGTTTAAGAGGATGGGGAAACGCAGGGAATGAACTGGGCAGTAGGAGCACCGGCTTCATCCTTCACTCCCTGCAGGGACATGTTTCTCTGTTTATTTTCAGTTGCAGTTTGTCAGGGTACAAGACTCCCTGATGCGGAGGGCAGCAGTAGCCCAGAACAAAGTTTGCCTTACACCATCTAACCCCATGTTTTTTCTTCTACCACTCCAGACAAAGCCTTCTTCCTACTTCAAATCCAGAAACATAATTGACCTTAAGTTAGTTAAACAAGAGTCTGGATGCACTCAGCGTCGGCAAGATGAATTCAGAAGTCATACTCTGCATGTCCCACCTACATCAGCTTCAGAGATCAACAACTGCTTAGGATTTCAGCAGGACTGTTAAATCTTCCTATAGCTGCCTTCACGATCAGCGAGAATCTCGCACCTATAGAGATCTTCACCGCTCCTGCAACACTGGATGTATGTGTCCTTGGACCACGCCAGTCTAATGTGTTTCCTGGCAAGAGACAGGGCCAGCCAAGCAACACACGTTCCTTCTATCCTGCTAGTGTTTGCTAACCAGATGTATTCAAAGAATGCAAGGCAGTGATGTTCTCTATTCATCCATCTGTCCCGAAATTCTCACAGCTTAAAACGAGTACACTTTCTGTCTCTAAACATTAGGATTCAGTGAAATAAAAGGTGGCCATGGCAAAATAACAGTAAGGTCAGGTACACATGCCATAAGCAAGAACTCACACAGAAAAGTAAATAAAGCTCTCCATCCTATTCTTGATTAATTTGCTTGCAATCTGCAGTACAGCTGCCTTGCAGCATTACTTAGCATTCTGAGATCAGCTGGATATTGTTTGTACTAGAGTGTTATTTACCAGTTTACTTTGCTGCATTTATTCAGGCAAAGACCAAATGAAGTAAAGCCACCAGAATGCCTTTCAAAGTAGGCCAACGTGAGTATTATTTCAACCACTTAAAACATTTAATCTTAGTTTTTAGTCCCCCTTTTATACTGCTTAAAAACTTGAATTAGGAGAGAGACAGGGATTTCAAAGCAAAAAGTTGAATTTTATTTTCAAAAATGGACACATAGATGTCATTCAGCTGAGCTTTAATCTCTGTCCTTTATATCTGTTAAATAGTACAGAAAACATATCCTTCTCCCAAGGATACTATCTTCCACGAAAAGGTTAGCTGATTCAGATTTGGATTTATAATTACTTATTTATAATAAAATTATTTCAATCAATCAAATTTGTAACTCAATAGCTAACTGAGGGCAGAGATCTCCATATAACAGCTGATTAACTGCTTTCGCTTTGCAAGCGCAACAGTTACTGGTGCCTGCGTGAGCTGACACCTGGTTAACAGTCCTATCTCCTCTTTGTCTTTGCAGAGCTGGAGTTCCAAATTATTTCAATGAAAAGATGGAGTTGTTCAGCTTCCTTTTCCAAAACTTGTATTTATTTTCCTTTTCCGTCTTCCTTGGATCTGAAATAGATCTATGGGAAGAGAACCTAACAAATAGATGTTATTGTTAAAACATTGCCTCAGCATTTTCTTTGATGTTCATTTTTACTGATTCTGTTTCAAGGCTCCATCAAATATACTGTTTTTCCCTAAATTCCCAAGCTTTACTCAGTCTTTAAGGCAATTAGATGAATTTTCAATGGTCAAAACAAATAAAATATCTAAATCTTCAGTTTATTATGCGTAACATGCATTCTGGTGCTTTTCACTTCATTTAGTTCTATAAAGGGTTCTTCCCCCCTTTTGTTTGCAAAGATGTGGCGTACTTCCCCCAGGAATATCAACAGATGAAGAATGGGATTTGTATCAGTTTGTCAGTCTGAGCACTACAACATCAGAAAAATAATTTTAGGAGAACAATTGAAAGAATTGACTCATTTTTTTCCCTGAGCCTGCACAATTACTTTGCATTATTTAATGCAGGTGTGAAAATCCACCATCATAGTGTTACTGATTTGTTATTGATTTGTTATTAGATAGAATTAATCATATTCAATTTGAATAGGAATATAGAATTATAAGAAATATTTTAGCAAAAACTATATATATATCTGTTGCATTTTACACATTTAACCAACAGCTGCTGTGAAATCCTCTGTATAACCCTGTACCAAGGCTGGAGGAATTGGCCAAAATCATCTAGTAGGAACATTTAGAACTTAGATAACAAGATTAAGATTTAAGATAATTTGGATATAGTAGGAGTATATTATAACCTAGAAGAATGCATAAGATGTCAGAATTTCAAATTAATGGAAACTGGTAAGTTCTTTATGAAGCAACTTGTAGTTATCTGCCAAGAAACAGTCACCTAAAGAAGGTCAAGAAGCAGACAAGTGAGGAAGACTATGAAAGACCACCAGAGGACTCTAGAAGACCACCAGAGACCTTCAATGCGCTTGCATAAAGGACATTAGCATAGGCTAATAACTTCCCAGAAATCTAATGAATATGCATAACATTTCTCGGAAATCTAATGAATATGAATGAAAAAGTTCAATATAAGGTGTATGATTCTGATGTTCAGGTGTGCATGGTTTTTGAGAGGACTCACCCGCGCACCCGGCCGTCAATAAAGAAGTGTCTGCTTATCTACACTAAATCGGTGTTGATAAGCTCTTTATTCCGAGTTTTTTCGGCAACAATAGCAGGGAAAAGATTTCATCCTTCTGAGTTTTCAGAAAGTCAATTAAAGTTTTTACAAAATCCCTGAGAAATTAGATTTTTAATAAATTCTATTTTAAGAGCTACTATGCTTATATATAAGCATTATAAAATATATGTAATGTCTATGGTATCTTAAAAGCCAAATATTTCTTCTTTACCTTCTTTCTTCTTTTATTTCCAACTAGACTTGCAAAGCTAATTTACTGGTTCTATTCTTTATTCTTTCACCGAACAAACAGAGACAAAGACCTAAGAAACTACATTTTCACACCAATAAGGTGCACTTCTTTCTTCATTCTCTCCTGTTCAGCTGATCTTGTAGTCCCTAGGAACTTTTGTATGGATAATAAAGGACATCATGGAAAAATAAGCATATCTTTTACTAGAAATTATAAAATTTCTGGTTTCTAAAGTGTTTACAGATTGTCAACTTAAGTTTTATTCAGTCATGGAAAAAACCTAGGAATTAAGATTACAGCCGTTTATCAATATTTGAATAGCTACAAATAACATACGTGCATTTTGTATGACTAAATGTTTACATGTAATTTTGTTACTAATGACAGTTACTATTACGGCAGTCTGTTGGACAGACTATTAGCATTACAAAGTTTTGCTATTTAAGCACTGCTCAGTATTTCATAGAAAATTAATTTGATGGTTTTTATTTAGGTATCCATTGGACAAGTAGCCACATTATCTCTAAACCAAATCACACAACCCCCTGTAGCTAGCAATAACTGGGAATAATTAAGAGATGAGTACAGAATAGTTCACACCTCTAGTGACAGCTGTACCTGCTCTACAAAAATCTTTCTCCTGCAGTATCAACAATTAGCACTGATTGTTTCAAAATCATAAAATTCATTCAAACCTCCATATGCACAAAGACAGCTCAAATGCAGAGAACACCACACTCCGAGTATGCTGGAGTACACTTAAGAGTCTGCAGCAAATGGAATACAATTTTCCTGACAGTTCAATGACAGTAACAGGGACCGGATTTTTGGACATATTAGCAGGTCAGACAGGGGTTTCATATTGAGAAATTAAAAGCAAAATTTAAAAAATGCATTTTAATTTTAACAGGTACTGAAAGCAAAATTTTAAAAATGCATTTTAATTTTAATAGGTGCTCCAAAATGCAGACAAATGCTTTGCGTAATTAACAAAAGGAGCTAAATTAGATGCCTAACAGAAACTGAAATGCAACTCATTCTTCTGTACCTGTTAAAGCAGCTAGGTGTCCTTTGTAACCTAAAAGTAGCTGTTTGGATCTTTGGGCATCCAAATACCTTCCAAAACCCCGGGTTCAGTGCCTGGTACTCTTTCAGAAAATTAAGAGGTGTGCAATTTAGAAAACTGTGGGGTTTTTTTTTATTATTATTTTCCTCAGCTTGCAAGATATGCAATTGACCTAATCTGAGACCTTAAATTCCCCGGGTACGTTTCCCCTATTGCTAAATTAGCTAGCCTTTTCTAAAGGATATTTACGTGCAAAGGATACCTTAAGCTCTCAATGCAGTGTAAGGACATCTTTGTACTCTCCTCTTACTACAGGGAAAGTACATGGATTGGACAAGATAAGCACCAATACCAACTTGGATTATTTATGATTTAAGAAGGAAGTAAGCTATTTTAATCCTTAAATGAGGTGGCTATGCCTTTGGAACACTCCATAGGGAGGTAACTACCATGTATTATATTTATATGTGCACAGTGAGTATACTGCTGCTCAAGACGTTCCAGTGCCATTGCTAGAAGTGATAATGATATATGATGATGTATCTGGGCTGACAGCTGAAGGAGAGAGACAAATACTCGTCTGTAAAATGTTCTGTGCATGCACAACCTATGGCACTATATTATACATCAAATTCTTTGGCCTGAGACAAATTAAGTGTGATCTACAGCTAGCATTTATTGTACCTGACAGTTCAGTAAATCTGTATTTCAGTCCTATAAGAAAACTGAGAGCAGTTTTGCTGTTCACCAGGATCTTAAGAAAAAGGGTTATTCACTAGTGGTTACATTAACCCTTAGGAAGGACTGTAAGTCATTTTAGAGTGCACTTGTCATTTTCAGAGAAGACTGTACCAGAAGCTCTAATCACCAAAGTCATCAAATCTCTCAACACTTGTACAAATAAGTAACTGTTTGGAAGAGCCCCATTGCTTTGCTCTAGCAGAACTGTTCACAATATTTCCACCTAATGCTGAACGTAACATGGGAGTGAGGATGAAAAGAAAGTATGGTTAAATATCATACACTATATCAATACTTAAATTCCTGCAGATGTATTATAAGTGGCTCACATAATTTTGTATATTTAAATTTAAATAGATTTTGCCTTGATAGGGAAGATGAGGGAAAGAGATTCAAGAACAATTTAAATCAGATGAAGACAGACATTAGATGAGAAGATGTGCAAAAACTATTTTAAGCTCATGTATGCAACCCCCAATGTATTTGAATTTGAAATAAAAATACTTCAGTGATGCAACTAGTTTACATGATTATCTAAAGCTTATGCAAAATACACAGCCCTACTTGAGGATAAAAAATGAGCTGGAAAATGTCAAGAAGGCAGCCTCTGTCAGATAATTGTAGGTCTGTTGCTTAACCTGCAGAATACAAAATTCAGGGCACCAAATTAAACCAAATCATATGCTTTCAAATTTAAAAAGTTATTTAAATTTTTTATGTTATCACAAGAGTAAAAGGAACACTTTTATTTCATTGGCAAACTATATACCTACCATTAATAACAATAGAAATATTAACCACATATGTCAAATATGAAATAAAAATATGGAAGCACAATGTATGTTTTTCCATTAAAAGACAGACAATTTTCTAGTACATAAACTGACCTTTTTTGGCGATACTCTCATGAAGAATGTTTCTACAGACATAAATACTAGGAGTGCTAAGGCACCAATAAAATCCTATTTTACAAAACACAGTAAAGAAGTTTGATTTTGAGAATCTATTTTTTTTAATCAAAACCTCCTCTGAATTAGAAATATTTTTTCTTCCACAAATGTTGATCAGTTTCATAAAGTTGACATGGAAGTTTTACGTGATTTAATTTTTTTAAAGATGTGAAATTCAGAGGTACAAGAACTGTACAAACAGTTCCACCAATATAATCTTCATTATGAACTACAAAGATACTTTTATAGTAGAGGAAATGACAAAGTGATTGACTCGACAGGCATTCAGGAAAAGATACAGGGAAATGTCCACACTTCATGTCGTGTTCCAGAGAAACCGAAGATTTGATGGCATGGCATTCTTCCACAGTAAGTTTGAACAGAGCTCTTCTAGTCAAGACAAGAAACTACAGATTTGAAACAAAAAACCAAACCAAAACAAAAAAACCACCACCCTTCTGTTTCTTGGGAGGATTTTCCTAAGCTTCTGTAACTTTGACTGTTCCTTGGCATTTTTAAGATTTACAGTTTATTACCTTTTTTCTCAAATGGAGTAATAGGATAATATCAACAAGTTGAAAGCCATGATCTTAATATAAAGGGCCACATAAGCAGATCAGCTCAAAAAGTGATATAAGAATCAGTGATTCACTTTCAAAGAAAAAAAACCACAGCTGTTCCAGGTCTGAGTGTCCTTACTCTAGCTACAAAACGGGGATTTCAATTTTTAAATATTTTATTCAGAAGATAGTGATATTTTACTTATTCAGAGCAGCCTTACCCATGTTTTGGCAAGTTGATAATCAATTACAGTATTGTGAAAAGAAGGATATCAGGGCTGCTACTTTTCTTTAACAGCATCTGATAATGTCGTGTCTTAAATGAACAAAGTATGTCACTGCTTTCCACAGTTTTATAATTTGCACCACAGAATGCAGCCAACAACTCTGTGAAGAAGGTATATTTCATAAGACATTTTACCGCTTCCCTGACTGTGCCAAGCCTGAATCAATCAAAACCAGTCACCCTCTTTGGTGTTTGCATGAGAATTTACTTCAGGAAAAAAAATATGCCTTTCAAGCACACTATGAAGAGTATAAACCAATACCACATTCTGCCACACTGAACAGATTAACTTCCTCCCCCCAACCAAAGTAAAAAATCTTCTAACAGCCTAAGTAAAACAATCTATCAAAATTAAGATTTAAGGCATGTGAGCTCCTGCATCACTCAGAAACCAAACAGTGATACTATTTTTTTAAAATGCTTTGTGTATAGTCACAATTCTGTTCATGCTTTCAAGAATTCCAAATAGTGTCTCACAATTAACATTAGGAGAGTTTATCACTGAGAGTGATTCAAATATTACTTTACTCCATATGCCATCTAGGGATACATGCCTTATATATGGGCTTATTATAAACGCATATGCTTATTTATAAGAAACATCCTGTTGAAATGAGTGGGATTACTCACAAAAGTAATAGTTACTGCTCAGTTTATACCTTTGCTGGATTAGAACATTAATTTTTAAATATTGGATGAGGGGGAGTTCTGATTTGTATCTTTAAGCTAGAGTTCTTAAAAGTCTAGCTTAAAGCAGTGCTTCTAAACACATCATGTAAAATGAATTATAATCAACTTTAATATAAAAAGCAACATCGCAAATACTATTTGCAATTGTCAAGCCTGTTTTAAATTACCTGAAATGATGATTCTAGTTCTTATCAGTAGTATTAAACTGCCATGCCTTAAATCACTTTATTGTATGGTCCATTATCATTAGAAAGATCAACAATAATTAAATAATGATCTAAGAGTTCATTGTTATCTGTAATCTATATCAACTGCAAATAGTAATTAGGGCAAGTACTTAAAAAGAGAGTCAGTTGCTAATCATGGATATTTGACTGAATCCCATGACTTCTGAAGGCAGGTTCAGATCGACAGCACCATCTCACAGCTAGTTTCTGATGTAAATAACAGATCAGGTATATAAAGCCAAGTGTTCTGTTTGGAACTGAACAACAGGAAGATACTTGTGGCCAAAACAACACTTAAACTGCTAAGATGCATTATCACTATGCATAGAAAAAAAGATTCAGAAAAAATATTTTAAAGCTGTATCCATAATAAAAAAAGACTAGACTTCTCAAAAAAAAAGTCAAATAAATTTGGGTTTTTTTTTTTTTTTCTTTCTGTGGCTTCAAAAGTAAATAAGGTATCATGGCAGAAACAGAAGTCACACACAAAGAGATAACCATATATTTCAGGAGCTGATGGGCGATTTCATCAGATAAGTTTGTCACAGGTTCATTTCCAAGAAAAAGATTATCTTTCAATAAATTAATTACTAATCTTTGCAAGGGTATAACGAGAGTTCTCCTCACACTACATTATTATTCCTCATGTAGATGATGAGAGCCCTTTGTGAATTCCTAGTCTTAGGATAACTCAAGATATACAGTGTACCTTCAGAAAGAAAGACAGAAAGAAAACACCCATCTGGATCAGAACCCAATCTAATTTATTTTCTACAGCAAAATGGAAAAATAAGTATCTAAATACAAGTCAATACTTTGGTAACTGTTTTTTCCTGAATTTATGGAAGCACCATTTGTGTCTCTTCTCATATTTCTACAGGCACGGACCTTAAAGTTTTATAATATAAAGATCATTTTTCCATATGAAAAATGGTCAAATTAGTATTGCTGGATTCAAAAAAAGAAACCTATCAACCCCAGGGATGAAGATTTAACAAATTCTAAATGTTAGGAGCATCTGGAGAATTACTGAGGGAAGCCACATGTTGACCCCTGTGCACAGCAGAAGCCAAGGACATTCATGTATCTTGCAAGTAATGTAACTAAAAATGTTTTGTGGGACCTCAAATATTTTTCACCTGCCCTGATACGCTAGTCTATTGGCTTTGGTATGTTTCATATGACTCTACATTGAAGAACTAGTCCTCAAAATACAATGTAGTATGTATATTAATGATGACAAAAATTAGAGTTAAAGACTTTAGAAAAATCAAGATACAGCAAGTATCTATCATGTAGAACATCTTCAATTACAGTCTCCTGTCACCAGTTCTTAATATTCTCCATTTTGGTGCTGTTTGTTATTCAAAAGATACCACAGGTTTTACTTGTTCCATTATGCCACTGCAATTGAGTTGACCTATGAATCTATTTGACATAATACTAAAGACTTGTTTGTGTTACAAGCTTGAGGTGTTTTTCTAATTTTTTTTAAACTTGAGTAGACACTGTCATTCCCAGATCTAATCCATTAGGTGAAAAATCACCAAAGTAATTGACAGCATAAAGCACCATAAATGATGGCAGATCTTTCAGTATAAAGTGATATTTGTATTATTTTTCATCCTCTTTTGATTTTTTTTTTTTTAATCAAGACTTATGCTGGCACAAAATAGTCACACAAATGGTGTCTGAGGATGTAGAAAACCCTTCAATTTTGACATGAATGGAAGTCTATTTTGCCTGAAAGCAGAATAGGATGAAAGCTATCTAAACTATTTATGCTAAGGATGTGTTTGCTTGTTTGTCCCCCCTTAAACAAAGATTTAAATACGTTTTCACACTGTTGGAGAGCATACATAACATTAACTGTCTTCAGAAAAAAACCCCAGGACTTTCAGGGAGAAAAAATTCTTCCAACCTGAAGAGCTCTGTCTCTGAGGTGGAGAGGATCAGATCTGAAGAGATTCTCAATGCGTACAGTCCCCACTAGTCTGTTAGATCATTCCTGAGACCTGACCCAATGAGCTTTAACAGCGGTGTCTCTATCCAGAAAACCAGGAAGGTTTCCAGCCATCGTAAGGACACTTTGGTTTTCTTCTGCTGAAAGCTTGGACATTCATGACAACTGACTTTGGGCTAAACTCGTGCCTTCTCAAAAAAGCCAAGTCACTAAGTCTGCCTGTACTGGCTAGAGGGAGAGGCAAGCAAAATATATAATTTTTACACCTACCAAGAGGCAAAATGCAGTTGGGCTTATGTAGATGTGTAATGCAGGTAAAGACAAGACACACAGACTGGAAAATGTTAATCTCAGCTTGGCAGGGGTGGGTTTGGCCAGTAAAGCCAGAGGAAGAGTTCCAGAGGCTATATCATGGGGCCTCTGAAAATTGAACATCCACAACAAGACTACAAGTACTCTAACATATTAGTTCATCCAGTGGTGCAGCTCTCTGTTCATCACCCTCAGAACAGGGCAGACTCTGGATCTTGCTCTGGCAGCAAACGTTGCCCTTTCCAAGGCAAGAGTCTAGCATTTTTGCAGGGCAATCATGTGTATGAGTATGCCAAGGAATTTTTGAAGAGGTATATGTCAAGTGGAGGTCTGATGATGACTGGGCATGTCTTGAGGATATTGTGGTCATAGCCACGTGATTTAACAATATAAAGGCACCACAGTCAGGGCAGGCAAGGAATTTGGCTTCAGAAGCATGGCCTACTCTCTTACGTACTACAGGCATGATCCGTAAGTCTCCTGCACACATTCGAAACAGTTGTCAGGGATCCAGTTTGTCCTAAGAGGACCTAGGTAAGTATGGGGATGGAACCTAAGGCTATTCTCTCAAAAGGAATTAGCAGTGAAGTAACCATTTGGTCAGAGAGAAAGAAGCTTTTGAAAGATGAGGTGCCGCAGGCAACCATGACAAATGAAAGGCTGTGAGTGAGGAGCAAGCCTGAGGGAGTTGGTTCATGGGTCAATCTGCTGTAATACTTCATTTTCATCTGTAGTAGCCACCTCCTTATTAAACACTTACTTATTAAGCAGGGCTTTCTGTTTTCAGCATCACAGAACTACACCTTCTGAACTACAGAAGAACGTGCCAAGAACTTGGAGCTTCTGATCTCTACAGGAGTGTGAACTTCACTCATTTCCTTTCCTTCTTGACACTTTCTCCCATGGAGAAATAAGGTCTACAACAGCCCATTTCTACTCCTTTTCTTCCAAGAAGGTTATAAAATGCAGGACTTAAGAAGAACACATAAATTGTGCAGGCTTTCCCACATGTCAGTAACTGCACTTAATCCCTGTGTGATTCTAACTCTACCCCAAAGAGATACTAGCAAAAAGTATCAGCCCTTACGAAGGCAGAAATAAATGTTACATGATTTAAAGCACATAAAGCCAAAAATAAAAATTAAGATTTCATGTTTATGTAGTCTCAGGAGAATGACTGGCAAAGTCAAGGGATGCCAAAATAGAAATCTCTTATGATCAGTAAATTCCAATTTGTTAAAATGAAATTGTTCCAAAAAAAAGGCATCAAAATCATCTACAATATTAGTACTGGATATCCATCTGGCTTCTTATAGAATTACTTACTCCTTTGCATGCTTCCATAGTGACCCAGTGCAAGGCTTGTGAGGAGTCTCCCCAAGCTAGTAACTGTAGAGTCTCCCAGAACCAGGTTGCTCCCAAGTTCCCATCCACACAGATAGCTGGGTCCTAATTTACTTCAAAACACTTTGATTCAGAAAGCCACAAAACATTACCACAACCCTATTACATGCAGAACATCACGCATTTTCATCCATAAAGAAATGGTATTTATGCAACATATATAACTTAAGAGACTGTTACTGTGATTGCAGTATGTCTTAAAATAAAATAAACTGAGCTGCATGGATTATAACCAGGACTAGGCAGTCCCAAAGTGGTGTCAGAATCCCAGGGAAGCCGTAGACCATATGGCACTTGGATAAAAATAAGGACAAACCAAACATCAAGCAGGTAGGATGACTAGAAAAACCCCAATACTGTCATATTAATCCATGCATTACATCCACACACCTTCCTGAAAATACCTGTACCATTTGTACAAATCCATGAGGAGGAAATACATAATTTACTGCCAACAACTGCTTCCTGATAAAATTTTCAAGAGCCAGGAATTGAATGATTTGTTGTTTATTGAGGAGTTAGAAATTTAACAAGGGATGGGGAAAATATCACTCCTGTCTACACCATGGTAAACAAAATGTATGAAAACCTATGGGCCTATTTACAGATTTACAACCCCTTCGTATCCAGTACTACATTAAATTCTTGTTTATATATGTGTATAAAGTGATAGACAGGAACTAATGAGTCTGCACTTTGGGAGTACATACTCCTCAGTAACACACAGGTAGTTCCAGAGGTAAGCACACCAGAAATCTTGTAGAAATAATTGAAGGTTTACAACTGCAAAAAGACCATTAGAGGCCAGACAGAAACAAGCAATATAAGTTCAGCCATTCAGTGGCTGTACTGATGACAATAAATTGAGGTGAACTCAGAGATCAGCGTGAGGATGTTCTGTACGATGGCCAGCATGCGTCTACGTTTTCCTATACTCAAACTCTTTTCTTCCTGAAATACTGACCCTAGACTACCTTGAAAATACACATTTGTCCACAATTTCCAAACATCAGGTATCCTTGAAAAACTGATGCTGCAATCTGGCTACTGCATGACAGTCTTGGACATGATCACAGCACGCACGACTAGGACCTTAGGGTGTTGGACAACTCTGTTGTATATACTGTATGTGTACTTGCTGCATACACATTAATGATGATGCCAACACTTTCAGGTAATCCCAGGCAGGTATGTGGGAGCAAGTCTCAGAGCAATAAAGCTAGCAATATGTCTGCAGAGTATTTAGTGGACCACTTGATGCAATACACCCAGAGGTCTCCCCATTTATGATCTGGATGAGTAAACTGTTGCCACTCTCCACTGATATGCATTGGGTTTGCATAAACACTTTGTGACTTTTCTGCTCCCACATTTTCCCTCTGAATTTATCTATGTAGATGTGAAGCAGAGCACTCTTATGAACACAGACAGTCTTCAGAGGTTTGCAAACAGACATTTCAACTTTTCTTCCATTGCCACTTCCAAATGTCAGACAGTGAGACCATCTGGTTACAAATTTTGTTAACAATGATCAATGGCTTTGACTAACAGTGATTGCAGAGCCTCTGTCAGTTAAAAGAATAACCGAAGAAGTTCTCGTCAAGATCACTGATTCTGAGGATGCTTGAGAAACAATATATCTTAGTAACATATCCCATTCAAGATATAGGTAGAATGGGTTGAAATTTTTTTTTTTTTTTTTTTCTGTCATGACCTGAAATACTCACATTTGGGATGATGCTGTAACCAAGGCTCAGGAAATAACTTAATTAGATGCCTTTGTTAGAAAAGCAAACTAACAAAAGATGAGATTGATTAAATTTTAGAAACTCTGTGGACAATTAAGGCTATTCAAAGTAATTTGGACACAGAACTCTTGAGACAGCAAATGTCAGCTCAAGAAGAGTTTCTGTTGCTAGGAGACTATAACAAGATGTCTATGTAGTAAAAATACTTCTGATATATCAAGAAGAAAATGGCTTGATTAAAGAATATATGACTGCTAATTAATATACCTAATAGCTAATAAAACCAGATTCATTCAAGAGTGGTAACAGTGCCAGAAACCTGTCCTGATGGCAAGCTAGCTGCTGTCTTAGTTTTCTTCAGAGCAGATTCTCCAGCTGCCATTCCCACCCCCAGTGAGCCCACTACTTGCTCATACAAAAAGGTCATCCTTCTCTTCTCCCAGCCAAGAAAGTTCTCATACAATTTTTTTCAGGGGACTGTTTTATTCTTCAAAGAAAAACTTAAAAGAAATATCAGAGCATCCAAAGAAATTCTTCTGGTATCCTTTGTTACAGCTGCATGATATTTCTGAGCTTTATCTATTCCACAACTGTGAGAAGGTAACAGCCTTCCCTACAACTTACCAGCCTTATCCTCTGTAGCCTCAAGGATCTTGCACAGTGAAATTGTCTGACAGAAACCAAGTGATTCTTTCCTAGCACAGGCCACTATTTAAAGCCAAGAAGTAAACTGTAGGAGGATTCAGTTACTTGACACTGACCTGGAATCCAGATCCTGCTGTATGGGAAGATAGGTGCTTAAGGTGGCAGATACAAAAAAATCCCCTTTCACCCTTGTCCAAATTTACGAATGCTATTTAAGATGCTAAATTTTAGTCTACAGTTTAAGTAAGAACGTGTGCACCACCATTTACTAAAGCTCAGCAATAACTAAGACATAAGAATGCTAGTAATTTCGATCATCTCCCATACCTTATAGACTTTTTCAGATCAGGTACAGCTACCTGGCTTTTAAAAGACCAACCCACCATAATACAACAAATTTGTGCTACCTCATGGAGCAGGTGAAACATTTATTCTTTTTGTGTTGAAAAGTCAATGAAGAGAGACTAGTTAAAACCAAGTAAATGTATATTAAAGATGTGAATTGCCACAGAAGTTTGTTAACTGCTTGACTGTTCACAGACACTTGCCAACCTCATGAATAGAAGCATTCTTAAGTGATTCCAGCACATTAATCCTTTTTCATTTGTTCTTATTGATTTAAAGGGTACTTCTACAGAGGTTAAAGATTTATACAGCTGGTTTATCGAAAAGGTGCTGAACCAAGTCAGTCTAATGACAGGGAGACTGAAGTGACTTTTGTGTTAATGGTTCTCTGCTTTACAAAAACCATAAAATAAAACTCTACATAATGACATAAAAGATGGACTTTGATAAAAAGGATATCAGTTCTAGTATGAACAGATATACAAAGCATGCCAAATGGACCGTAAAATGTACCCCTTCAGGGCTAGGCTGTGGAAACATCACAAAAAAATAGGTACATTACGTTGCATTACGCTCAGTCAGCATAAGTAAAAGCAGCATAGATTATACTATTCTATTGCATTCTCTCTTCATAGAAAGAAAACTTATCAATGAGCGACTTATCAAGCCTGAACAATATAAATCTGCTGAGTTCAACAGAGCAGTTGTGAAAGACGCTTGAATAGGACAAATGACTTAGATAAAGATTCCTTGGCTGGTCACCAAGGGCCTCCTGTATCAGGAGCAATAAAGACTTATCACAGATAAACACCTTGCTAAAATCTTTCAAGTAAGCCTGTGAGAGAAGTGTCTGTTGATCTGGGAATGCAGCTAGAGCTGTAACGCAGCTCAACGTAATATTGCTTTGAATTAAAGTTCTCAACAGTTCCCATGAAACCAATTATCAGGACCTGTCAGTCCTACCTGTATTGGTTTTCTACAAAGCAAAGTTCTCTATGGAACATTATCCATGTGAGAAGAGTTACTCTTAGCCAGGAATTGTTCCTGTTTCGTACATATCTAAAACTTATGAGATATATATTCTTTACATGAGATACACACACACATATATATCATCTTTTCATTGCATGTAAAGGACTCAGGTTCATGAGACATGCATTTCAGCTTTGATTTTGGTGTGGGTTAGCATTTCCTTTTTTTGAACCACATATTAATCCTTTTCATTCCCATTTTTATTTGCACTGTTTCTGTCATGTGCAGAGCAAATATAAGAAGAGGTTGATCTCAAATGTTAAGTCTATAAAATATGTAAGTTATTTATGCTATCCACAGCACATGGCAGTACAGGAGGAGAATGTGCAACAGCAACTGCTCTTACATGCAGCTCTAGAGGAAGCAGAAGATGACAGCAGCAACTGGCTGGAGAATAAATGTTTGAGGAAGCATCAAGAAAGAAGGATAGAGAAACAGAAAGAATATATAAGCAGAATATACATAGAAAGAGTAGTCTCCAGCTGGACTTCAGAATAAATCCTGGAAAGCATTGGCTTGTTCATAAAAGCAATAAACATACTTTGTCTTAAACTACTGTTAGGAGGAGGCCAGGAGGAGCTCTGAAACAGAAGTCTCAGTGAAGATCAAGAGCTGATTATGCCATTATTCGGAAGAGCTGAAGTTACATAAAAAGGAGTTGTACAAAGAACTTCCTTATTCTCAAAGATGAAGTTAGTATCCCAATAATAAGCTAGAGTAATTTCACTTTTTGCAGAATTCTCTTCTCATCACAACAGGGCAAAAGGCCTCAAAGTAAATTAATTCATCTGAAAGAACTCTTTTCTCTTCAATACTGATACTGTACAACTCAACAAGCATCACAGATGTAATGCCTTTAATTATAGAGGTTTCCACTATATCTCTCTGATATGGTGTGGAAAATTTATTCCTCGATGAAATTTCTCTTTATATAGAAAATTCCATTCATATATTTGACACCTCCAAAGGCAATGAAAAACAAATCTTATCACATTCATTAAAAACTCTGGTTTTCAAGTTTTCTTAACCTAGGAAATTTTATGGTTTTGAACAATGCAAATAAATTGTACCCTTAACTAGCATTCCTCCTCAGCATCCTATCTACATACCTTTCAGCAACCCATATCGTCTCCTTATAGCAGAGCAATCATCTGATCACCATTTATCATCTTCTCTTCCTTACAAGACAATTCCCTAATTAAATCATGCAAGTCAAGAAAGCCAGCTCTTGCAAGAGTATCCAATAGATGGATAGACAGTTCTTGATAGAAGTAGATTTGAAATCTGAGCATGCTCACCTTGTAGTTGAAACTGTAAAGTCCCTATTTTAATTGTGAACCACTTACTTTAATAGAAGACAAATACGATTTCCTCCTACAATAGATAAGTGTTGATATGAAATTGAAAATCCCACTTTTATCTGATAATATCTTCTCTACATAAACAGAGTTTATCTAAACACTTATGTAAAAAAAGCTTATCGAACCTCCTTTGAGAGCACGAATAGACTGCTCCTCTTGCATATTTCAGCAATCTAGACAGTTTTGTCTGCAGTTGTTTCAAAGAAACATCACACTGCACAGCGGTGTGCTCTGGGGATGTCCTGGATAATATAAGGAAGGTCTACCCCGCTGCTTTTTCTCCAACCTGGCTGGTATCGAAAGACCTCCAGTCTGGAACCTGTGTAGCCAATTTGTCATGGCACGACACAAAAAAGTTAGTTGGTGACAGCACACACAAACATAGGCACATCACTTTCCGACTAAAGATAACTCACTTCTGGTTAGCCTAGAGAGCAGAAAGAACTGGAATCCATCTGCATCCTTGTACCCTATGATATTCCCTAATGGCATAGATGGTCCTGCAGATGCCTTCCGTGCCTTCAGCTGATGCTATGATTTACCAAGGAATTTTCAAATCACAGTACAAAACATCTTCTTGGGGATTTTCTAAAGTGGACCCTAACTCTTTCTCCTCCAATGTATTTGGATTCCTAGCTCCACTCCAGCTTCTTTTGAGCCACCTTTTACCTCTGGGAGACTCATTTCATATCTCTGGAAAGCTTTTCTCATATGTCATCTCCTTCTTTGGGCTATAATCTTACATGCTTTTCCTTTTTATTAATGGACTCCACAACCCATCTTCAATGTCTGCCAGGATTCAGGCAAGCTTCCCAGCCCACAAAGTATCCTTCAGTCTCCCATACTGCTCTGTGATTGTTCAAAATTGTTCAGCTTTCTCTCTTAAGACATACTGTGGTAAATGCAGGTTTCCTCATTCCCTTTCTGGGAGTTTCTGTGGCCCTCTAACTGTCCTCTCTGGACCCCCTGTCCCCTTGGGAGTCACCTAATTAACACAAGGAACATTAGGAACTCTTCCCCAAGCTACTTGCCCATTTCTTGATCATTCTTTCCCTTAAAATGTGTCATACCATATGACGAAATGACTAGCTCTTAGTTCGTTGTGCTATAACAAGGACCATGTTATAGGGAGAAGAAAAATCCCATACACGTATTTCAAAAATCGACAGTAGGATTCAATAGCAGGTATAGCATCAGGAATTAATTTAAAGTGATGTTAAGCAAAGTTAATCTCTTTTAATCATGTGAAGAGAGGCAGTGAAGCAGCAATATTTCTTTATTTGTTACGTAAAATTAAGGGTCTATCCAGTGGAATGTAGCCTGGAGCCACACTGTCAAAATAACAAATAGCTCTAAAAAAGTAGATGCCATCTTTTTGGCACCCAAATACCGCATGAGAGCTTAGGCTTCTTCTGTGTGTAATAACTAGATTGTTAATTCCCCTATGAAAATATAGCCTAAAAGATTTTCTTGCATTTGAATAAGCTAACTCTATTCACCATTCCTTACTGGTTCTTTTAATCATGAAAATGCCTATTGAACTCAATGGGAGTTTGAGTGAATAAAGAACGCTGATCAGAGTCCTTGGAGACTGTTAAAAATAGTCTCTATAAAAAATTATTACAGGTTATATTCTGCTGAAAGGCTATGCAAAAGATTTTTTTCTATAATTATAAAATGTCTTATAAAAAACTGCATGTAGCAAGGACCTTTAAAAGGAAAAAAGAAAAGCCCACATAATTGCTTGCAACAGCAGAAATACACCTATCATATTTATTAGTTTACAAATGGCATTCCCAAGGTACTACATTGCATTTTTTAAGTTAAATGCTTTCCAAAATATTTGAAAGGTAGAGGAAGATGGAGTGAATCAGAATTATGCTGAATTCTCTTCGAGTATAAGCACTGCCCACTTCTACAGGGTATGGCTCCAAAACTTCAAGCTTGGATCTCTGTAGCAATTCTCCCTTCTTCCTCTGCCTTCCACACTGCAGTTGGAGTACTGCATAAAGATAATATGGTGATAAACTAACTCTATTCAGGTGCTAAATGTTGATATTGACTTCAGTGATGCAATAATTTTATTCCATGCTTACCATGGGATAAAACTTTTAATGAAGATAAATCAATGCACAGAATGGAAGGAAATAATAAAAAAAAGTCAATAGCTGTGACAGCCCTAATGCACATTTCATAAGGAAGGCAACAGATTAATCATATTAAATTTCAAAAAATGTGTTCATGTGTTGCTTCTATGTATGTTTGCTCACACATGCTATCCAGAGATGTTCTGATTATTATTGCAGGGAACAAGATCTTGGCGTTATCTGATAGAATTTGGTCAGCAAACTGTAACTGCCCCTGCACCACGACTAAGCAGACTCTCAGATTTGGCAAGAAGCTCTCTTTTCCAAATCATTACCGACCTATTATAGCTAACAAAAATACCAGTAAGGTCAACTATGGGAAAAGGCATACTTTCTGGACAAGAAAATAAAGAACTGCATCTTACAAAATTATAATAAATTTCATCTGAGAGCCAAATGCTTCTCTAAGAAATGAGCTTTCCTTCCCTATACAACTTTTTAGGAGTAAGGGCCATTTTTAGGCTATGATCTATGCTAGCTTCCAGTCAATCATATCTCTGTCTTATTAAAACAACACAAATAGAATACAGGTAAACCATTAGGTAGTGCCTACAGTCTTCTGAGGGCTGAATAACTGTGACTGGTAATTTGTAGTCATGTGCATGCAAATAAAAATAAAAGAGAGTATAACTGGTTTCTTGATTAATGATATCACATACTGACAATGCTTCAAGCTACGGTTCTTGGGCAACTGGGAATCAAAAGAGCAGAGCTGCTGACAAGTACGGCTAGAGGTAATCTGATTTCTATAAATATGAAAGAGTGCTGAGTTATATCTATCAACAGTTACCTCTGCTTGAATATTTCAAAATGTCAAAGACTATACTAGTAACTGTCTGGAAAAAAAACAATAAAACTTGGCATTTAAAAAAACCACACTATCTGTATACATTTCACTAAGAAATGCTTTATAAATCTTGAACTACTAGTCTACCAGGCAGAGAACAGTTGTTGTTCTTACCCTCTTAAAAAAAAAAAAAAAAAAAAAAAAAAAAAAGATAAATCTACAGAATTGTTGCAGCTGAGTTACCAGCATTTTTCCTAAGTCATTCCTGTATTCCTTATATCCCAGAAGAGAAGTTTAAGTGTGTGTTGAGGGACAAAGGAAAAGACAACAAGCATGCATAATACACCAGACAACAAAAATATTAAAGAAGATTACATTTGGTGCTGATGAGCAGCATGATTAAAAAGTTCAGAGATGTAGCATCCAGTAATCCTTTAATGACTATTAACATTTATCATCAGGTTCATTCTTCTTAACACATACATGTCCTGCATGAGTTATCATCCATCAATCCATCAGATACAATTCTAAACTGTATTACTTGCCCTCTGAAAGGATTATTCTCTGAGTTTAATTTATATTCATTACCCATTCTGCATTGTTCATAGCAAATTTTATGAGAAAATTTTATGCTCATTTGGGGAAAATGATAACAACGATGATGGTATGGTATTAATTTTTAAAAAATGTTATCCTGTGTATACATAGCATAGATTTACACATTAACTGTCACAACACACAAAACTGACTGTTGAAGTGCTTCCGTATAGAGTCATATTTTAATCTGATGCAAATAGCTACTGTACTAAGGAAAGTTTAAATCCATTTGCCAAACTTTGGGATTTACTCAACAAGCATGCTCAGTTTTCATTAAAGTAAACATTCAGAACGAAATACAGAGTAAATCATTTAATGGTAATTTAAGCATAGAAGGTTAGTGCAATACAGTGGTCAAAGTAAGGCTCAAAGATTTTGTTGCATACAGAAATACAAATAAATCATTAAATATTATTACATTTCATGACAGGAAGTATGATTGTGTTGAAAATTCAATCAGGTTTCTTTGTCAGTCTAACAAGAAGAATTTTAACATGCTGCTGCCAAAAAACAGTGAAGCATAGTATTGCATTCAAGAAACAGACTACAGCTAGATTCTAATTCTCTGTCTGGCTGAGAACAACTGAAAATATCTCAACTGTTACATGTTACTTTATTTTTCTCTGCATCCTATACAGAATAAATCAAGAAAAATAACATTAAAAATGGATTAATGAGAAAATACACCTTTTCTTCAAATTCCTGTGCTTTGCTTTTTATAGTCTCACACATTAACTTACCCAACAGCATTGCACTCACTGCTAATGAAAAGAAAGCAGGCAGTACAAATCTTCTTAAGCCTCCCGTGGCAAGAAAACTATTACAGAAATGAATAGAAGAAAGTCTCTGGAGCCTTTCCCTTGCCTGCTTATTTTACAAAAGGCAGTAAGGATCACACTGAGAAGTGTCAAAGCTGAATAAACCACTAGCAATTGGGTTTATACCCTTTGGGTAGTTAGCTCTTCATAGATGATGATTCGACTTTGTCCAAAAAACAGTATGTGAGAAACAATGCAGAATCTACCAGAGGCTGTAGCCAAGCTTAAAACTGTAGACAAAGAAACAGTTTGCTTCTAAACGTTTGCAAGGGAGGGCTTGTCACAGGACATTAATTCAAGCAAGCTGATGTTACATCAAACCAGTGCATATAAATACAGTTAATCTGCAGCTTTTCACGTTGCGTTCTATGAGGCGTTCGGCTGCAGCATACTAGAGCCCCTGGGTTTAGTGTCACTGAAGAACAGGAAAGCTCTCTTCCCTTTCTCATTAAAATGCACGTTTGGCATCTAGAAAACCATGTGGTAAATGGTGGGTTTTTTTCTCAAGCTTTATTATGAGCTGCAGTTGGCATCTAATATTCCCCATTTGATTAAATTTATTCTCCTGCCTTTGTTGTAGGCAAACTTACATATAAAGGAACTTTAAATGATAAAATATAGAGGATTTTCTTCTAAAGCTGTCACAAACAGTAGGGGGAGAACCTGACAATAACTAGGCAACATTCAATTTTAATGGCTACTTTAGGAGATAAGCAAGAAAAATGGTGGTAAATCTGTATTTCTTTTATTATTTTTTTCCATAATCTTGTATTCCCTGTAGATAGCTGATGAAAAAAAAACCTGATATGAGGAACTGACATTTATCTTTGGCATTTTACTGCCTAGAAATATTGAGCATTTTATGTTCTCTTGAACCACACAATGACAACTTCTTTTAAAAGCTTAAACATTAGCCGCAATACATGAGGAATTCCTTTACGAATAACAGGACTTTACTTACTATTCATTGAAATAAAGGACCTGTGTACTCAAAAAACAAAGTAAGCATGAATAACTATGAAAATAAAATCATGTACAGCCTCTGTATTATTAACAAGTCTCAACTTGTTAAAAATAAATCCCATTCTACTCATTCACTTTCTTTTTTTTTTTTTTCCCAAAAGTATTTCTATTTTGATTGTATTCCAACATGTGAACCCATCCTTTACCAACAAAGATTTGTAACCTTTCTAGTCCAAACAATTTTGTACTGTCAGGGAAAGCAGAGCATACAGAAATTTGCCTAACATGATGTGATCTGAACCATAGATGATACTGACAACAATCGTCCATTTTTTCCCCCTCAGCTTACCATAAAATACACCGAAAAAATCTCCTAGTGTTAGACTCTCACTCTTCCTACCCATGCTCCCTTCTCCTGCTGTGCACAACTCTCAGCTATTCCTGTAACACTGACATTCCTTTCTGTTGATACTAATTGAATTCGTCTGTGCAAATATTCATGGCACTATTCACAGTTGCCATTTCTATTCGTTCTTTGCCATTTCTACAAAACAGGCCTGTGCCTTTACCTGCCACACTGTCCTACCATGGTTAATATTTAGAGAAGGAGCAGGAGCAGAAATTGGGTCATGCAAGGATTGTTTTCTAATTTAGCACTGATCTCTCTGTAGGGTTCTTTACAATAAGTATCATCTTGCAAAATTTTGATGTCATTCCTGAATTACTCATTTTTAGTAAATTATGTTACATATGACAAAATGCAGAAATAGAGAGGGATGAGTTTCTACAGCACACAAGGTCAATGGCATTACCTAGTTGCCAGCCAAGGTGAAAAAGGGGACTACCAGTCTGACCCACAGGAATTCTGTGGCAAGTAATAGCAGTAATACTTACCCAAATATTGGTCAAAATACCAAGTAGTGCAAGAATATTTTATGATGACAACTGATGGGCTACAAACAGGAAAACCTTCCATCATAAATCACAGCCATTTGAACGTCAGTCAAACAGGAATTAAGTTTCAGTCATTGTTTACTGTCTTCATAGCAGAGAATGAGTGGCAGAGCTCATTGCAAAGGAAGTTGAACTATGCTGCACTACAGCATCACATATTAGGGAGCAGACTTCAGCACCTTTGCACTGTTAAAATAGCAATTTACTCTAAGCTATCTATCTCAGTCACTTAAGCCCTTCAAAGCAAGTCATTTCTGTGGCTCAACAATAACACAATTTGCCCTTTGTGTTACTTTCTACATTTCTTCTCGTGGTGAACAATCTAAAGAATGTATATTCACTGGAGACATGTGCTAATAAAAACGTTGAAGGGAACATAGAGAAGTAGTCAATCATGCTAGCCTGATATTCTAAATGTAATTAAATCTACAACATATTGTAATGCAAATGTTTTTAAGTGAATAAAATATCAATCTAAAATATAGAGAAAGAATATTTAAAAATACAAGTTCTGCCACCAATTTATGCCACTGAACTGGACTTAATCTGGATGCAGTTTGGGTTTGGAAATGAAGGAAGTTTCAGATCTTAATCTTCCCTTTTAGTGCAACCAACAACTGTATGAGACATATCAGTGGAGTCCTTCTGAGAATATTCCACCTGATGGAACAGGGCTTGAAAAAAAAATGGGATGTTTTTACTAGGACTTAAAACAAAACAAAAAACAACAACAACAATAACAACAAAAAAAGCACGATGAATTACAGGTTTCCTAACACAGTCCTGAAGACATCCTGATGAAAGGATAAACTAATTCATACAGCTTTTCTGCACAGACTTCCTGTAGCTAATTCATTCTGGCGGCTCGCTTCCCAAAAGTAGTACAGTGACACTCCAATAAAGACTCATTCTTCCAAATCTAGAGCTCCGTGTGCCTAGCAGTCATGCTATGTCCCCCAACTCTTTGCAACAGGAAGATTTAGAACCTTCTGTGAACGTTAGTGCTAAACTCCAACTGTTCTGCTGTTTGGGAAAGGACCCATAGGGACCCTGGGGGGAAGAAAAAAAAAAAAAAAAAAAAAAAAAAAAAATACAAGAACAAGAAATATTAGAAAACAGTTAGTGTTTTCCATTTGCCTTCTTGGCAAATTGTATTAATCTTTTAAACTTTTTCTTCGCACACTGGAGACCTATAATTCACTTTTCTAGTACTACTTTAGCTGTCATTCAAAGGTTACATTCCCAGAGTTCAGCACCTGAAGCTTAACAAACATAGTACACTTTGTGAGACTCACAGCAAAATGATGAAATAATGAAAAGCAGTATTGAAAAGACACTAGTCTTCTGTACTTGATGTGTGCTGATTCTGTTGGAGTGCCAAATATTGTGCCAACAAATTCAGTGCTGAATTCTCAATATATCTAGAATCCTTATTTTCTGTGCTGGTTTTGGCTGGGATAGAGTTAGTTTTCTTCACAGTAGCTAGTATGGGGCTGTGTTTTGGATCTGTGCTGAAAACAGTGTTGATAACACAGGGATGTTTTCGTTGCTGCTGAGCAGGGCTCACACAGAGCCAAGGCCTTTTCTGCTCCTCACCCCACCCCACCAGCGAGGGGGCTGGGGGGGGGCACAAGGAGTTGGGAGGGGACACAGCCGGGACAGCTGACCCCAACTGACCACAGGGGTATTCCGGACCATACGGCGTCATGCTCAGCATAGAAAGCTGGGGGAAGAAGAAGGAATCGGGGGACATTGGGACTGATGGCCTTTGTCTTCCCAAGTCACCGTTAGGCGTGATGGAGCCCTGCTTTCCTGGAGATGGCTGAACACCTGCCTGCCCGTGGGAAGTGGTGAATGAATTCCTTGTTTTGCTTTGCTTCTGCGCTTGGCTTTTGCTTTACTTATTAAACTGTCTTTATCTCAACCCATGAGTGTTCTCACTTTTACCCTTCTGATTCTCTCCCCCATCCCACTGCGGGGGAGCGAGTGAATGGCTGCGTGGTGCTTAGTTGCCGGCTGGGGTTAAACCATGACATTTTGCAAGATGTCTGTAGTATAGTGAAGGTAATGGCCTACAGGTAATTAGCCATTACCTGTAATTTTTATTTGCACATCTAGGAACATTATATTAGTACAAACATGCAGAACTTATTCCCCTTAAATCCATATATGGAAAATACATTATTCTAGCCAAAAGATGATACCACATGATTAGATTTACTTTTCAGATCTCTGAACTTTCAGACTAGTTATATAATTAGTGCATAGACTCTCTGTAACACTAAGGAGGAACACAACTTACTTAAGCATTACATTTAAAATTGGAATCATATTTCTGGAGCCTAAACATTGAAGCAGTCTTGTCCTACACAAGACTGGAAGGATATCAGGTCCAGCAGCTACATTTGGCACAGTACAAACCTGTTTTGGGTTTGTGTGGTGGGGTTTTGGTAGCAGGGGAGGGGCCGCAGGGGCGGCTCCTGTGAGAAGCTGCTGGAAGCTTCCCCGGCTCCCAGTCGGACCCACCTCTGGCCCAGGCCGAGCCCATCAGCGACGGTGGTAGCGCCTCTGGGAGAAGAACAGGTTTAAGGAGGGGAACTGGCAGTGAGTAGGGGGATATTGGAATGTGAGAGAAACCCCTGTGCAGGCAGCAAGGCCAGTGAAGAAGGAGAGGAGGAGGGGATGCCCCTGCAGCCCCTGAGATCCCCTGAGGCGGCAGGCTGTCCCCCCCAGCCCGTGGAGGGGAGCAGGGGAGCAGAGGCCCACCTGCAGCCCGGGGAGAGAGGAGCCCACGCCGGAGCAGGGGGTGCCGCCCAACATGGCCGCGACTCCGTGGGAAAGCCCGTGCTGGAGCAGTCTGTGCCCGAAGGACTGCAGCCTGCAGAAAGGACCCATGCTGGAGCCGTTCATGAGGGACTGCAGCCCGTGGGAAGGACTCATGTTGGAGAAGTTCGTGGAGGACTGTCTCCTGTGGGAGGGACCCCACGCTGGAGCAGGGGAAGAGTGAGGAGTCCTCCCCCTGAGGAGGAAGGAGCGGCAGAGACAAGGTGTGATGAGCTGACCCCAACCCCCATTCCCCATCACCCTGCGCTGCTGGTGGGAGGGGGTAAAGAAATTGGGAGAGGAGTTGAGCCGGGAAGGAGGGAGGGGTGGGGGGAAGGTGTTCTAAGGCTTGGTTTTACTTCTCATTATCCTGTTTTGATTTGACTGGCGACATATTGATTTTATTTTGGTTTTTCCCCAAGCGGAGTCTGGGTTTTGCCCATGAGCATAAGTGGCGAGTGATCCCTCCCTGTCCCTGTCTCACCCCACAAGCACTTCTTTATATTTTCTCTTCATCATCCCACCAGGGGGTAGGAGTGAGTGAGCAGCCTCATGGTGCTTTGTTGCCGGCTGGGCTTAAACCACGACAAAAACCATACTTGGAATAATGCATTTAATAACATGGTGAGAAACAATGTCTTTGTTCTACATACCAGCAGGTCTCCATTATTCACCCATTACATATATATTCAGATTTGGGCTGAATTTTCTGGTAGACCTATATCTCAAAAACAAAAAGTTAAACAAAATCATCAAATGGAAAGCCTAACAGGGCCAGATGTTCAACTGATTCAAATAGGTGGAGAGTATCAAATCAGCAAAGCTGCTATTCTCTTTTTTGAGCCCATTTATCCAAAGTAACACAAAAATCCTTTCATAGCCAGCACCACTAAATAGGAAGTTGATGGGACTTAAAAAGCAGGCTTCTCCTGCTTAAAAAATACAAATAATTTACCAGCACGTAGAGCTGGAAGACTGTTTTCCAAGATCAACCTTATAGGGGATGAATTAAATAAATGCACTTGTATGCATAGAACAGTCAGTATTTTCATTTTCAGTATTTATTTAAGAAAATTAAGTTAGAGTCTTAACAAGAAAATGAGAGAGAAAAGCCTGGGGATAAACCCAACCTTGGTTCTCCAGTGAAGATTTTCAAGGAAGTAACAAATTACATCCTTTTGCAATTTTAAATCACCTTCTATGTGACAAACACAATATGAATAAAACCAGCTTCTAGTTAATTCCTTTCTGGGTATTAACCTTCAAATTACATAAATTTGCTATATATTTCTTGGAATCTATTTCCTAATCGAACTTTTTTCATCTATAAGATTTTGAGAAAAACAGCCTTCTAGCAATAGACTAGATAATGAAGTCCTCACAGTTTTTAGCAACCTGAAACTATTCTAAAGCAGCTGTTAGGGCACACAATTTCCTTGATCTTATCCACACAAGGCCAATGAACAAAAGTAGCAATATCAAATTAACCTTTAAAATATTTGCATATTGCCTAGCTGCTCAAGTTGCTAGTTGGACTTTTTGTCCCAGTTACAATTTCAGGAAAAATAAATTCCAACGGTGTCCAGGCAAAGAAACAGAGAGAAAAAGGGAAATAGTTTCTTCATCATGAGAACATCCCACCACAAAATGCAATCTCCAAGCCTTTAACTGTCTGTCTTATACTCTGAATTAACAGCAAAACTAAAACCTGTTCTTGTTAAAATGGCCACATAGGTGGAACTTGCAAATATGGCATATCTTTTTCTAAATCCCTAAAACTCCTTTGTATAGTTTGGCCTTACCTTTACACTGATATTTTCCATGATTTCTCATTCTTGGAAGATGATTTTTTAAAAAAGTTTCAGAAAAGACACATCAATCACTTCTGATCACAAGGGTTGTTACTTTGCTGAAATAATTCTACTATTTCTTTCCTTAAAATTTATCTACTTCTTTGCATTCTGATTGACTATAGATGTCTGATTTGCACAAGTTAATTTTGAAGTAACTGCATAATGTGTCATTCCCTTTACTGTGATTGCCTGACACCTATCATCAGCCAATCAAAGAGCAAGGATCTGCATAATGACTCTGCAGTACTTTTCAGTAACTACTCTGTGAATATGTAATTTTCTTCCACTATGCAAATTTCACAAACATATTCCTAAGGCTCTGATTGGACCTGTTGCTCAGAATTTTAAAGTTGTTATCCATCGTGGCATCCAAACTTTTTTATTCCTCAAAAATGTAAAAAGTCTAGAAGAAGAAAAATGGGAAAATAAACAAGAAAACATCAACAACAACAAAACTTATAAAAAGAGGGCTTCCATGCTAAAATATTAGAAATATCTATGGAGAAGATCAGGCTCTGGGTTACAAAGGATAACAACCATGATGCCTGCACAACAGCCACTAGTGCACGAGTGAACAGAACATAGCTTAACCCTTCCTAATGCTGACTCTCTTAACAGCAACAACAACAAAAAAATAATTAAATCATGTCTGTTACCAAAAGAGAGCCCTTAACATTCAAATGGAGCATATCTAATGAATAAGAAAATGCCATTCTAAAATCTCTGTTCATAGACAAACATACTTTTAAAACATCTGAGGTACCCTTCAGGTTCAAAAAGTGTGTAGGCTTTGCCAATGACTTTAACAGAAAGAGGATTATGTCTTTTCTTTCACTTCCTTTACTCTCTGCAAATCAGCTACCTAACTGGCCCAAAGCAACTGTCGAATTATGTTGACTTACTATACTTGTTTAGCAAAATATATAAGACTGTGTGGTACCGATTTACTTGTTATTTTTATCTAGTAGAAAGAATATCTCTAATGCTGTTCAGTCAGTCGCTGCCAGTTATTTTCACGATCATGGATACCGACTGGAAGTTAAAAGCAATGTTATTTTGGTATTGGGTGACTATATGAATTTGACAAAAATCTCAAATTATCTTAAGTGCAAATAATTTATTGAAGCACAAATAACATCATATATTTATATAGTGTGTTTAATTTCGCATTATCCTAAACATACATTTAAACTATTAGGTTGTTTGAGATAATGATGGAAGAAATAGATGGACAACACTGAATATTAATACCAGTGCTGATGTAGACAGAGAATAAGCTGATAAAAACATCCGGATTAAGAACTCCAGACCTCCTGGGAGTTTTACAACTAGTTCCTAGTATATACAGTGATGAACACAACATTAACAGTTGAAACTGTGTGGCAAGCTAGACTACTGTAGTAACTGTTTGCAAACACATGGTAACCATGTTATTTCACAGGGAGAACTTCCCAACTGAAGAGTGATATAAAAAATACTACTCTTAAGACAAAACTAATGAAAAGCATATTCCCAGTTTTATGAGATATTCTGCTTTCAGAACTAAGAACAAGCACAATCTATTATTCCCCAGAGCCATGAACACTGACAAGTGGCAAGAAGTTTTGAGCTTAATGTCACAAGACACAGGTACTTCTATCCTAGCAGCAAAAAGTATGTCTGCTTACACTCATGGTGAGCATTAAGTCCAGGTTAAATACCAACAAGAACCCTCAGCCTTATCTAAGTTGAGGAGGAAAGGGCTAAGCTTAAATTCAAAGTTTTCTGATTATGAATGCAGAGCTAGAAATTACATCTCAACCAAAATAAATGTTGTCTCGGGAGAAGAGAGAGAGAGGCCCAGCACCATGTTATGATAGATCAGTACATAGATAGGTTGATTATTCCAAAGCAACACTACAGATGTTTTCATTCGGAAGAAGCTTTAGCAGGTTTGAAAGGAGGTCAGTAATAGCATTTAATAACCATCCCATACCCTATCATCCACTGAAATGGAAGGCAGAAGGTTCTGAGACCTATGTGCAGAGTAGAACCATCAAAAGAAATGCTAGAACATTCAAAAGTTATTTGTGTTGATTTCACAGGTGAGAATCTCTTTTCCAGCTGAAGCATTAATAAAGCTCATGATGACAGGGGAGTTGTAATGCTCATTGAATTTCTATGGAATGTATTTTGGACTCTAATTTCATTCTAATTTGAAGCAAAAACTTTACATTCTAATTTTTTCTATGAAACAGCATTTGTGTTCTTCATCCAGCTCTCGCATGGTTCTGCTTGTCTTGGGTATTGTCCAGAATAACGCTGTTCATTACAGAAGTGATGAGTCTGAAAGTTAAGTTAAACTGGCAGTCATGTCATTTAAGTACTCACATTTTTAACTTGCTGAAATAATCAAGTACTTATTGAGATTAAAAATGAAAAAAAAAAGTTATTTTTATAATTATTTTTTTTTTACAGGAAATCTATTTAGCATCTTCACTATACACCAGCTGCAGTTATAATTTAAGTTTCTTTAACAAACTCGTTCTGAAAAAAGGAAGTATTTACCATGCTGGTTATTTATGCTTAAAACACCACTTTTGCAGAGCTTCTGCAAGATACAACACAGCCTTTACACACTTTGGCACAGTAAGTGTCATTTTGCTTGTACCACCAGTGTCCTAGTATAAACACGCTCTACCTGAAAATGAAATCATTTCAGACAAAAAGATCTTCTGTTTATGCAGACATAAGTTATACTGACTACAAATGGCAAAAAAAAAAACAAACAAAAAAACCAGAAAAAACAAACAACAAAAAAGCAAGGGAAACCTTTTTACAAATATATGGAGAAAAAATGTGAGATGGGACTCGAATAAAAAAATGTTGTCCAAGCCTGAGTTATCTACTACATTTAACTATAACATTCTGCCCAAATACTTCTATTACAAACTTTCTAGAAAAGTTTCCAAATTGAAAATATGAACTGTCAACTCTTTTGGAGTAACCTTCATAATTTTTTATTTTAGGGGTTGTAGAATACAGGCATGTCACACTTTCAAGTCTCTCCCTGCAACGACAAAGAATTATTTTAAATGAACACACAGGCAGGTAGAATAATTTTTTTGCACCAGGGTACTATTTGCTGCATCACAGGGACACAGGTCTCCTGTAGGTCCTGTGCCACATCTGGTAGCTCTGCGATGATATCTCAGCTAACTAAGGCACCTCTGAAATGGCATAAGATACCTATGTTAGTAGCATAATTGCTCCAGGGTTCCAATTGTAGCAAATTTCAGCAAGGCAACAACCCATACTAAGTTCCAAGTATAAAGAAACCTGCTGGTGGTGACTTTATGTCTTAAGCTTCATCTAGTTTTCTCATGAAAATAGGATTTAGCAAACACTGCCTGACGTTCAGCAGAAAGAGAAGAAAATGTTTCCAACCTCTCAAACCAGTTTTCACTAGATATCCTACACATGTCATATTACATAAGGAATAATCTCTCAGTAATAATTTTGAGCTTTACTACTTAGAAAAAGAAGGATTTATATGTTTGATTAGACTCCCATTTGCCATACGGGGTCAGAGACTGAGTAATATCACAGTTAAAATAGTTTCAAATATTAAAGAGCCACACTAGTACATTTAAAAACCCTTAAACAAGACAAAATCTGTTTGTAAAGATGATATTTATTAACACTTTAAAGAAGGAAGAAGTGAGAAAGTTTCACAGTTTTGAAATCTTTCTGGGTAAAATCTTACGACTTGCTGTTGTAACTACACAGAAGGAGAGAAAATAAGGCAGCACCAGCATATGAATCACACTGCAGTGCATACACTGCGCATATAGCAAAAAAAATTTAGACTGGTCAATTACTTTTATGTGGCCTTTTCTGATACTCATGAAAAACTACATTCTGTGGTGCTTACAAACAAAAGTAAAGCTCTTTGTAATGCATGCCCTAGCTACATGGTACATGACAACTTTGCCAGTGGTGGGTGATACCTTTATTTCTGTATCTAAGTGCACAGAAGGGTTTTCCTTTCAAATCACTGCAGGTGGGCAAGTTTCCGATTTACAAGGCAGAATATATGATAGCACATAATACAAGAATACAAGTAACATTTAGGCCAAACACAAATAAAACTAAGTAGGGTATGGAAAATTCATCTTTTCCCTAGTAAACGGTTGAAGTAAATTTCCTTCCTTTTAAAGCACGAGGAACAAGGCAGAGGAGGTGACCTCCTGTTCTGGCAATGACAATACATAGAATTACATCAGAGGTCCTTTCCATTATATTATCTGTGGTCATCTGTACTGTTTCATAACCTCATCTGGTCCATAAGGTTAACGGCAGCCTATCTAACTCACCTCATTGCAACCTCCAGCCAGATTCAATGTGAACTTGAGTTCACAGCATGTGAAAATTACTTTTGTGTTTTTAACATAAATGGAAAAGTGTACGTATTCTGCAGAACAGGTACTCCCTAGGACTTGGATTTTAAACAAACTATGAATTTTGCCAGTAACACTAGCAGCATTCTGGCACTTGATAAGCTAATAGAAATATTAAGCCATCTTGTATTTTTATCTGTTCCACCAGATGTGCTTATTTATAAAAGGTGTAATTTCATATTTTCTATGTTTTTATATTGCCGTGATTATGCAAATCCTATTTAGACAAAATGAAAATCCTGTGGCTGAGTGTCAGAACACAAAGCCTTACTAGATTTTAAAACTATTCTATCCCAAAGAACATTTAAGAAACAAAAGTATTGAGGATTTTTTCCTTCAAAAAGAGAGTCTAATATTCTCTGCCAAGATGGCAAAAACATGACATGAAGTTAGTGTTGGAAATTTATTGTAAATTAAAGTGCTGTCCTTGTTTTAGCTATGCTACATTGCCTTCACTGTTATTGCTTAAATAACAATGAGTGCTTCTCCCTTTTCTGGCTCAGCTCTTGTCACTTCTTGTGATGAAATCTGTCAAACTATTAAGCAGGAACGTGTTTTTCCTTTTGCTGCCACTGATACCAGGAAAAGTGTTTGATGGTTTAATTAGAACACCACAAATGACCTTTCAGGTATCTGATGAAAGTATCTTCAGATTTTTACATTTCATTTTCAGTTTTAATTTAAAATGATTCCTAGAGGTTAAATACTGAAACGTTAACAAGATGCACTGTAATCTACTGCTCTGCACTGTGCTGTAACTCTCTCTGCACATAAGCCATCTAAAAATTACTCTCGGAGTATTTTTTTTTAAAGGTAAGCATTATTCTCCCCTCTATCAGTCCTACAAAGATTCTAACACCTCTTATGCAAAAATCACTCCTATTTCAACATGGCAAGTCTATTAGAATATGATTTTCAGTTTATCTGCAAGTTTATCTGAACAGGAAAATAAAAACAAGTCTCCTCTCTCCTCTGTTGCGGTGAAGAGTTCTGCAAGGTGCAGTCAGGGGTCTAACAGGCTGCAGAAAGCTCATACCCTTGCAGGATTGAATCTGTAATGTGGCAGAAAGGAAAAGTACAAAAGATTTGGCTGTACAGTAGATTCTTTCCTCTAAGAAGCTGTTTTAGGACCTTCACTTTAACTGCAATTATTATCTGTATTGTTGTACCATCCAATGTCTTTAATCAAGGCTATGGATCTCTTGGGAGTGAGTGTAAATAAAGACAGTCACTGTCCTGAATAACATATGCTATAATTTGACACACAGCATCCACAAGACAGGGAGGGGGGGACCAGTATGATAGCAAGAGAGTGGTAAGAACCAAACCAACTCTGTGCAGATGGCATAGTGACAGACAGATGTGCATTTTGATGGCTTACAACTGTTCGAATGTTCAACTGTTCTTTTTTAAAAAAACTTCTTATAAACAAGCCTGCCTACCTCCAATAGGCTGTTCAATTTAGACATCGCCTTAGTAGTTGACTTCTTTCAGAACACCAGAAGGCATTGAGGAGAGAGATGGAAGAGGACAGAGTAAATGTTGTAACTCTGAGATGAGACTTCAAGCTGAAGCACTTCATGTCATAACATGCAGATGTAAGTCTAAAATGGATTAGAGGCATGCAAGGCAAATAGAACATATGCAAATGAATAGGCAAATAACAGACAAGAGCAGATACAGAATAAGCATATCTAATTATTAAAAAACTCCATAATGAAGGTGAAAAGCTTGAACAAGAATGAGAACAGGAAAGCAGTTTCATGATTAAAATAGAGGAAGACGTGCATCAGTTGAAGGGAGGGGCATTAATATTTGTAACTGGCGATGAAAGGGTTACAATACTAAATCAGAATACAATAAGGAACATGTGTAGGGACAGAAATAAAGGCCAGGAGTTAGAATCTTTAGAGCCAGAAACCATATAGATGAATAGTCTCAAAGAATACATGGTAAACAGGCAAGTAGTATAGTGAGCGACTGGGAGGGGGGGAAAAGAGGCTTCCAAGCAGCAGGTAGGTTCTCACTGTGCAGTTCAATTGGACAGACAATTTAGGCTCAAGTTAGTGTAAAGGAGCATAAAAAGACAAAAATTCAATGTATCTTTAATGAATTTATGAACTATGTCATAACTTCATATTTAACTTGTGCCTGAAACGTACCAGTGTTATCTTTACTTAAGCAACCCTAGGATGCAACGCCTTTGGCATAGGACTCTAATTTCTCCCAGGATACCTACTGCAAAGGAGCTTGTCTCCCAGCTCTCTCCAAGCTCCCTTTCTCCTGATCCTGATGAATCATACTGCAATGTCTCAGGAGACAATAAAAGCCCTGGACCAGAGGGCCTATAGGGCACCAGAATTAGCCTTTATCTTCTATACCCCCTTTTGGATGTGCAATGTTTCTGTAATAAGGTGAATACTTTTTCACACCATGCAGTGCTAGACCACTGTGGACACTATCATATGCAAATAACAAAATTCCAAGCATCTAATCTGACTATTGTAAGTTTTGCTTTCAAAAAGAACTTTGTAACTTTTAGGCCAATTAGTATCTCTACCTCACTGCAACACTACTTGTTTTTAATATTAATTTAGATCTGTCTCCTCCTGGGTGGTGCATGTTTATATTTTTTAAATATTTGTGACCTCAGCTTAGAAAGCAAGCTGAGATTTATCAACTTTCACCATGGAAAAATAGTCCACTTACTTAAAGAAATACAAGATAAATCCTGAGCCTCCCTTTCAAAACAGTATGTCATACCCAATAACATGAAACCATCTAACAAATAGTTTCATTTGCTGGACTGAGTTTAGTATATTAATTACTCAGTCTAGGCCAGCAGGTAGACTGTAAAAGATTTGACAGTCAAGAGTTATGAGACAGACAAAAATTATTAAAACACCACTAGTGCTATATTATTACAATTTCCAATTAAAAATATAAAACATTCAGTGCAAAAGAAGCCTGAGTAATTATGAAAATGTAAGTACATCCTATAATGTAAGTTAGTATGCTAAGATTCACTTTCTTGTCCTTCAGTGCTTTATGCACGTGTCCAGGGTAGATATGGACTTTTCCATGTAAGCTTATTCGGCAAATAAAAGTTTAGAGAAAATGCACTGTTTATTAGAGCTCATGTAGTTGTAAGAAAATTATTAAACATTGTAGGATGTAGGATTCCAGCCTTCTGTAAATGACAGCACTGAGTTTTGGCAAAGACTATGGCAAATAAATATAATTATATAAAAAGGACAGTAAATACAACTGCAAATTGTTCCATGTGGTTCATTGCACAAGTCAGACTTAACCATCCTTAATTTTTACCATTGTGGTTACAAATAAATCCTCAAGTGTCACTTATGTTGGATGAAGATATTAATGTCTCTAGCCTGTGACTATTTTAAAAACATGTATCAGTACATAAATTTTAGCTGCCTCCTTTACAGTTTGAATTATCAGCCTTTGCACAAACAACTATTTAAAGAGGAGGCTAAATTTTCAAAAAGCCGTTCTTTAATTTCAGTGGGGTTTTTTTGGCAAACTTGTACTTACTTGCAGCTGTAAGGATGACTCAATTATTTGCGAAAGAGTGTTTATACATAGATTCCCAATTACTGTGCCATAAATAGTATCATACTAATGGGCTATTTTGCGCTGCCTCCTTATTCATTCAAGGTAGTTGGTGGACAGCAGAACAAACAGAAAATCATGGACACTTCGTTCTGCAGCTGATATATTTTGGTTTAGGTAATACTTAAATTATAATAAATTGTCATTGGAAGAAAAATAAAAATGCCCCAAATTTAGATCCACTTATATAGCACATTTGATAAGACTGATTTATTTCTTTACAATAGCAAAACAAAGCATCTTCCACTTTTGATAGTACCAAAATTTGTTACTCTGCACAAAGTGTAAAAATAAAAGAGATCAGGAAAATATGTCTAGTATATTACAAAACAGAAAGGGGAAAATTCAAGTAAGTTACACCAGAGGCACTAAAGAAGGCAGGGAGTTTAAACAGGAAAAAATAGTGAAGTTCTTCTGAGGAAATAATGCATCATATAATTTTACTTTCCTTTTGCATTAACATGCAGTTTATCTGACAAAAAAAAAATCCCCCTTTTTTTTTTACTAGTGACAGATATTTTATTTCATTTCTGAGTATGGGCTTCTTAAGCTTTTAAATTATCAGCTGCTTTGTACCTTTTTTTTTTTTCTGAAGGAACAACACCATGCATTTCTTTTTATGATCGCATAAGGGCACCTCCTTTGCCTTCCATTACTCAAATGGACTGTATGATTTGAGGTTGTACAAGGCTTCAACATCAATATAATTTTTAAAAATATTACAAAGAACATTATATATCAACCCTATATTTCTAAGAAATTATTTCCCACTCTTTGAAAGACGTAAACTGCTGCATATATTAACTATTGATTTTTGTAGATGATTAAATCTGTCATTCTAGTTACAATAAATATTATTTTTCACCCACCACAAAATGACAGTAAAAACGACTGTAATAATTTTAGTGGAAATACTTAGGTTTGCCTTTACAATGTAATTGTCAACATGACCATTGTAATACTATACTGCCATAAGATTTGAAACTGTCAGCATTTATGAGTGAAACAACATTAGCGCATGCCACTGAGTGGTTTTAAACATCTTTTGTTTGATGCAATGTAATCTGTAGATTTCCCATGTCTCTGTGAGGCTTTTTTCTCTTGGAATATTCTCTTAACTATGCTGATTGTGACTCCCGATCTGTCTTGTTTACTAAAAATGTATTTGTATTACTAATTTTCCTCTCAAAAGAATTGCATGCAAAATAATTTGCAAATCTGAGTATATTAAAGTGGAAATGATTACAAAAAAGCCTTACTTTAACTTTCGTATATCTGGTAGGTTGTAACTTTTCAGAGCTAAACAAAACTCTCGGCCTTGCCCGATAATCATTCTCTCATGTCTAAAGCCCTCCCTGAACAAGAAATTCCCAAGGATTTCTCATCTCTAGTTTTCTTCTTGTTCTATTTTCCTTCTACGTTTTCCCCTTATTTTCTCAACCCAGGCTGTAAATTTTAATGAGATTAGACCACAACCTCTTGAACAAAGAAGCAGAGCAAGAAAAAAGCATGTGATATTCTCCTTAAAGCAGGTGAAAAGCACACCAGCTTAAAGAAATGTCGAACATTTTTCAGAGTTTTATCACACCATGATGACAAATTAGGATCCCTTTCAGACTGTTTCTAAAAATAAATAATGCATTTACTTCACTGTCTCAACTCATTTCTCCCCTTCCATCACATAGCTGGGGTTTGGGGTTTTTTAAGTTATGCACCTTAAAAAGCAAACGGCATGTATTCCACTTCCTAATCAGTACAGAGATACAGTAATTGTGTGGTAATTTGATGATAAGAAAAGATCTTTTAGTTGGTGTGAATTATAATGGCAGTAATCTTATTTTATGCATTTTAATTGTATAAGGAAGAAAACAAATGATCTCTGAATTACTGTGAAAAAGTATTACTCTTGGATTTCAGCCAGTTTAGAAAATAATTTTGGCAAACAAAGCACCCAGTTATTCCTACAAAATCATTTCATCTTAAAAGTCATTCACTAGCCACAAGCAGAACTCCATCCAGCTCCTCGGTACAGCTTTTGTGACTCACCCAGCTCAGCTATCAGAAGGTATGCTATTGAACACACCTGAAAAACCAAAGTAAAGCTATGGCCAAAATTTCTGCAACATGTTAACATGGATGTTCAGATCTTTTCTCATCATGGATAAAACTACAGTCTTTACCTTCTGCGAGAGCTTATTTTTTATCACTTCCTAATGTGCTCCAATGGGTGCACCTTCAAATACCAATTTATTCCTGAAAATGTCTTCTTAACCTTTTCTGAATCATGTTTATAGGTAGAATATGACTTATAAAAAGCCTAACAGTGACCTCAGCAGCCACAGAGCAAATTTTTTTCCCATGATTTGCAATCATGTTATTAAGCAACACCAATTTTGACGAACAGCAAATCAGTTTGATTAATGTGAGTTATCCTGAGTCTTTGAATCATTCATAACTCCACCCACTGCTCCATGTCTTTTGGAAACAGCCCTAGCATTTCACATCTGTGAAAAGTTATGAAAAAACTTCCAAAAGTGTCCAACTGTCAACTCAGTGCAAAAATACACTGACTTCCAGAGCAAGACTTGGGCTTTGCTTAAACATGGATCACTCGTGGCTTTCAGACCAAATACCTTGCTACCTTTCATGGCTCATTGATAGTTTTCACATTTATTTACTGACAATCCTCTATTCTTTACAAGATCTGGACAGAAAACTAAGCTCAGTTAAAGAGTAGGAAGATGTCTGGCACAGGACCAGTTGTATTTTTTGCCTCCCTTCTCCCACAGACTGCACTGTATCCCACAGCACCATGCTGCTGTGGTGCACATTCAACTTCACCAAATACCTCACTGAGCTTTTTCTCATGAGCCTGCCTGACTGCTCACAAGTAAAACTCCATGTTATGTTTATCAAGGGCTTTCATGCTTCCTGCATGTCAAATACATATAATTTTGACATGTGGTTATAATGCAAACAATTCCTTATTTAAAACAACACATTTTTATTAAAACATCAATCATATACTATAATTTCTTTTTTTTGGAGACTGCTTTGTCCTTTTTTAAAACAGTATAGGTATTTTTAAGAGGTTGTCATAGTAACCAGTGCACATAGGTGGTTGTGGTGGTTGTGGGGTTTTTTTAACTTGGACATATAATCGCAATAGTCCTTATTACATGTTACAGGAACAAAGTTTCAAGTTTTTCATTACAAAATATGTACATAAAACATGGGATGTGTACATACATGTAAACATAAAGACACGTGCATATGCCAGAAAATATGGTATGTTACATACATCTTATTATATAGATTTTAAATAAAGTACTAACATCCACATTTATACCACACTTATTATGGGCCACCAGTACATTAAAAGATTATAGCAAACACAACACATTTACATATAGTAGTTACTATAAGTAGATATTTAGTAGTTACTATATGTATTGTCGTGGTTTAACCCCAGCCAGCAACTAAGCACCACGCAGCCGCTCACTCACTCCCCCCTATCCCACTGGATGGGGGAGAAAATAAGGAAAAAAAAGTAAAACTCCTGGGTTGAGATAAGAACAGTTTAATAGAACAGAAAAGAAGAAACTAATAATGATAACACTAATAAAATGACAACAGTAGTAATAAAAGGATTGGAATGTACAAATGATGCGCAGGGCAATTGCTCACCACCCACCGACCGACACCCCGCCAGTCCCCGAGCGGCAATTCCCTGCCCCCACTTCCCAGTTCCTATACTAGATGGGACGTCCCATGGTATGGAATACACCGTTGGCCAGTTTGGGTCAGGTGCCCTGGTTGTGTCCTGTGCCAATTTTTTGTGCCCTGGCTGGGCATGAGAAGCTGAAAACCCTTGACTTTAGTCTAAACACTACTTAGCACCAACTGAAAACATCAGTGTTATCAACATTCTTTGCATATTGAACTCAAAACATAGCACTGTACCAGCTACTAGGAAGACAGTTAACTCTATCCCAGCTGAAACCAGGACATGTATATATTTAGTTGTTAGACATCTAAAATGTATGTAGCAATATGATCCAGAGAAACACAGAGTGCCCTATAGAAAGAGTTACTCTTTTGACACTTTGTATATCTATATTGGGCATCTACAACTATTTCTGCACCGTGAAAGCCTCTCTGAGGTAGTATCAGCAAAACAGGAAAGTAAACTTCTAGAATATAGTAATTGTTCTAAAGTAGTAAAATTTTTAACCCAGGAATACTTGTTTGGGTTTTGCTTTAGACTTTTTTAGAAAAATCACAGGAACTTTTTTAAAAACAAAGCTGAAATAAACTAATATGTATGGATACTTCAGTACAAGCCCTGAGTGATGTAGCCATAATGGTAAAAATACAAATCCCAAAGTACCAGTATGAACATTAATTAATAGCGTGGAGGAAAATTATCTTCTACCTCTTTCCTATCATGTTTTTTACCCATGAGAAGTACCCTCACTGGCATAACTCTATATTCTAGCTTGTTTTCTTTGTTTCCTGAGAATGCCTGCGCCAGTACTACTGGCTGCTTAGCACTAAGAACATGCATATGTACCTTTCTGAATTGCAGCTAATGACATTTTCCTAGTGTCTAGCTCTAGAAGAGGAATACAAAGCTCACAATTGGATAAAAGGTGTTCTATTCAGGTACATACTTAAACACATCCCTTAGCTTAAAGCAAGAATTCAAACATCATTCCAGTAGCATCAGAGCCATTTAATCCAGTCATTTCCTAGTCTTTTGAGTGCTTCATTTCAGAACCTCAATACTGCTCTTTCATTATAGATATGAGTGTGTCGTATCCTTTATGCCAAATCCTGCACAGTTGCAAATTGTCTTAATTCCACTGATTCCATTGATATGTACCAGCCCAGATCTGACCTTTTGTCTTTGGGGGTTAGAAACTGTATTAAGACTTTAAGACTTTCTAGTCCCAGTATAGGATTAACAGCCAAGCACAGGAGGGGCATGTTAAAAACTTGTTCCCTGGATGCAATACAAACAAGGTAGACATCCACAGATTAATAACTTGTTTTTTAACATATGGCATCTATTTCAAATGAATCAGGCCTTTTTTCTTTTTTTTTTTTTCTTTTTTTTTTTTCTTTTTTTTAAGAGGAAAACACTCATCTGGGGGGGGTGAGGGGAACTCTCTATAAAAGATAAAAAGACACAGAAACATGTTAAATAGAATATTTTTGGTCCCAGCTCATACTAAGAAAGATTTCATCAACAGTGCAGTAATGATATTTTGTTTTCCACAGGTTTCAGCAGTGAATCACATCCAAATTGTTCCCAGGAGCACACTGAATTATTTTTCAAGATTTGATTTATTCTCATTGGTAACTGCTATAATTTATGATAGATTCCATTTTGTCTATCCATGCTTATAAAACAAGCACATTTAAGCAGAAAACGTCTAACCAGACAAAGCATCACAGTGGGAAAACTATTTGGAAGAGGCAGTTATTTTATAATGGCTAAACTTTGTGAAGGTATGGATAAAACAATATTTCAAGAGGAAAAACAGATATGTTAAGTATTACAGTTACTATTCAACTCCATTTTTGTCTTACTGTCATAGTAGACACCAGCTAGCGGAAAAATTCTTCAACTTGAAAGCCCAAATTGCTTCAAACAAGGCATCAGTAAAAAGAGCTGTGTCCTGTTCTAATTATCCTCTGGGAGCTTGCAGACCCCAAATATCTTACTCTCTTGAACCAATTATCAAAACACACTGCTATATCCTGTGAGTGAGAGATATGGTTTTATCATGACAAGGTACTCCCTACTTTAATCCTGCTGTGCTGCAGCGAACAACATTAATAAGTGGCATAAAAATAATGTTACCATAATAACCAATACAGCTGGATAATTACAACAACTGAAAAATTATTTTGGTGAGAAGGGTTTGTGATCAATTTTTCTAACATACCTACAAATACGGTGATTGGTATTTATGGTAGCGGAAATTTCCAAAAGCAGCAGATGTGGGAACACTGAAATTCTGACAATTGGTTTACAATGGTAAAAGATAAGCAAGAAAATAGTAATGGCAGTGCAAGAAAGACTACAGCAGAAATACCATCCTTTCAGGACCCATCACTTTTAAGATTTGCCTGCTTTCATGTAGATGAGACACTGAATCTTTTAAAACAATGAAGCCTGCAGTGAGCATTGCCGAGGAATTGCAAGTTACAGGGTTGAGCTCTCTCCAGCTTTAAAACAGGAGGTTCCTCATTGAGCTATTGTAGCTCTGCACTACCCAGATAATTCAATTTTTCATTTCTGACACAAGTCAAATGAGAAAAGCCAGGGTTTGTGACAGTTTGTGATCCTTCAGTTCTAAAAGACAACTATTGTTCATCTTTGTCTAGGCTCCTATAGTTCTGTTCCTTCAGGTGACCTAATTAAAACTTTTTTTTGCGTAGATTTTAATTTGGCTATGAATAAGACTGCTTTGATGCTGAATGTTTGTAACAATAAGGAAGCTCAGAGAAAAAGTACTTGACAGTAGTGACGCTCAGCTTTGACATTGAGCAGCCTAGTGAGGGAACAATTTGAGTCAATGTCTCTCAACAAAAGAATGTTGCACAGATTTTAGTTCGTAAAATAAGAGAAGACAGTCTGCTGCTTCTTAAATCTGCATTTTATTAGTTTAACGCCCTGACTTACTACAAAAATACTGTAAATAGCCAAACAGATGGCAAACTCATACATTCCTGAATTATGTCTATTGAAATTACATATTTTCATCACAGTTTGTCAGGTATCCTACAAGTCGGTATCCTATAGAGTCTCAATATTACCCTGGGTAATAGTCTGAATTAAGAATTTCACTATGATCTATTCAATGAATTACATGCAATTGTATTTCCCCAATGTTCTTTTCCTGAGTATTATAATATATGTGTGTATAAAATGACTTTAGGAAGACTTAGAAAAGAGGAATTTCATGGTCTGTTTTAGAAATTATCTTGAAATACATTAAAATTTATTGGGAAATACAGTCAAACCACTAGCTGCAAATAAGGGAGTAAATACCAATTCACAGCAGAAGGCACATACACACCAAGTTTGTCAGTCAACATGGGCTGGGACAAGAGGTCCTTAATGCAGTAGTTACCAAAGGAAAACTAGAATAATCTTAAATAATGTCTCCATTTAAAGTATTTTCCTTAAATCAGGACGATGGATAGGGAGATAGGAAATACAGAAAGCAAGACAAAACTTCAGATGAAAGGAGCATAATCATTCTCATGCCCCATATAGATTAATCATCTTTACTCTGTCAATGCATGAATGCATTAAGTCTCTACCTCAACATAACGTGTCATATCTTCGTGTGAAAGCACACCTTCACACGTGACTGAAATACAAGCTGTCTGACAGCAATTCACCCTGTGCAGCTCACCCTTCTTTTGTAATCCGTACTACTTGACGGTGCCATGAACACTACGGCACAGGTTGCCATCTACACCCACCTCTCTCTATTCCAGCTGCTAACACAATGCTAATAATCAACACAGAGTTTAGGCAAATGCGTGTTCCACACCTTTAAAAGCACAGTGCTTTCCCTGGCTAATGGCCAAAGGATAGGAGAGTTATCTACTTACTGTACAAGACTCTTCCCAACATCCTCCAGGAAACGCCATCTGCCACTTCACTTTCAGTTCTGTCTTACCAGGGTATTGAACAACCAACTGTACAAGGCCTTGAAAGCAGCACCAAAAGATGGAAGAAAAACAGCAGGGGAATGTAACCTCTCCAGCAGGTCCCTGGGCTGCAGAGAAAAGGTGAGGAACAAATCCAAGTGCACAAGCTGATCTGTCAATGAAGGCAAAAGCTCCTCATCCAAAACTGCAGTTAGCCCAATGTCCAACACTAAGCTGCTCAAAGCAGCTGGCTACTGTTCCAGTGCCAAAGGGGTGGGGAAGAAGGGGACAGTCCCCTGCAGAGAAACCTTCCTCCAGTGTAGGAAAAGGAATTTTAATAGATGAAAGACATTTTTCCACACTTTCTTTCCTGAATATCGGCCATCCAGAAAGCAAGTAATCAAGAAAGGTTATGTTCAAGCCTTGGCATTTCTTTGTGTCCTGCATCATTATGGAAAAATGATCTCAGAAGAAAGACAGATGAGAGAAATAGGACAGTCAGAAAAGGAAAATCATCTGGGATACAAGTCCATGATTTAATGTTTGAAACATTTTGGAATTGATCTAGCCTCTTTCTGCCTTCACTCCTGTAAAATTACTCAGATTTCACTAGGCCAGAGGGAGATAACCTACTCTGTCTCCTGTGGTCTGAGCACTGTTTTTTCATTGTATCCTGTGGATCGGTGATGGCTCACAGATGAAGTCCTACAAGGAAAGCAGTCCTACAAGTTCACTTTTTTTAAACTTTAAAGCAAAGAAATGGTCTTTGATTTTCAAGAGGATAAAGGCTAGATCAGAACCTCCACCTGATATACAGGTATAGATGTCAGCTCCAATTCAGATAAGGAGATAGCAATTCTTTTGCCTCTTCCCTCAACTTCACTGGAAGAAATTAAAAAAGTTTTCTGACAGTAACATTCACTTGGCTAATTGGTGTGGAAAACAGGCATTCAGGAAAGAGACACTGGTTTTTAAAACCAGCTTTTCTGACAGTCTGCAGAAAAGAGTCATAAAAACTATCTCCATCTGCGTAGGAGAAAAACATCACGAGAACAGCAAATTCATTGTATGGGGTTCATATTTGGAAAAACACATAAAAAAATGGGTAAGATTTTCCTAGCTCCTGTAAATAAGGGATGGCTCTCATTTGTACACATATAAGTATGTATACACACACATTAAATATAGATATGTACTTTGTATACATACAGAGTACCTCTCTTACTGAAAAAGAAATAATATTTTAAAATGTTTCATATATAAAAGAACAGAAAGGAAAAGGGTTTTAATATTCAACTGTTCAACTTGACACATACATTGCCAGAGACAGACTGACAGACTATAACAAGCACTGTACAATAAGTCAGTGATGTTGAAGACTGGGATTAGAGATCCCACCACAAGCAAACAGTTAGGCTATATGGAATATGCCATTCTTTCCTGATGCTTTTTTTTTTGTCGTTAGAAAGTACCTTGTCAAACAAAGATGTTGCTTCTGATTATAAATAAAACATAAAAAAATCTAAAGAAGTATTTTTCAAAAGCATATATAGATGAGAAGTTGCACTTTATATTTCCACTTGTTCCATTGTACTTTTTAGAATTTATTTTCTTTTGATACTGTACCAGACGATCATTGACAATGTTGTCAGGGGAAAGACATAGACTCACACACCTACTTGTGTCTTTCAAATTCATTGGCATGTATTTAAATTATCATAATCTGTTTTATTATAAGCAAGAATTTTTCCTTGATGATTTTTTTTTTTAAACTTTGCTTTTAGGATTTTAATTACAATTTCAGTTCAGCTATACTTTATGACACTGAAAATAAAACCACCTCTGAAGCACTGTCATACAGCACATTTTCAACAAGAAATTATGCAAATAGACACACAAGATTTCCCATAGTGTCAGCTTTCTCCTGTCCTTTCCCAAGAACTTAGAGTAAGTGACCTATTAGCAGGAATTTTACAAGGAGTATCTTCAAAAGTCCTACACAGAAAAGTTATCTACAATACACCAGTATTTCTACTTTAGAAACAAATAAGTCTTTGCTTTGGGCGGGGGGGAGTGAGATTCATCATATCCCTTTTATTTGGAAGAACTGATTTGGAGCAAACACTTCAGAAACATTCATTATAATCTTACAACAATACATCTGAACTCAGACTGGGGAATATCATTGCTGAATAGCCAAGTGATTTCTGCTATCAAAGCCTTTTTTGTTGTCTTTCTATTTTATGACAGAAACCTGTGGCATAACAAAAGGGCTAAATCAAGCACAACACTAATAACAAGATAAAAAAAAATCAACAAGTGGAGGAGCCAGGAGAAGATTCATTCATTAACCCTCCACCAAATGGATAGGGTGATCCAGGACAGAGAACATACCAGAACAACAGAGTAAGCACTGGCCAGCTAGAATCAAGTGCACTGCTATACATTTATTCAGCAACATGATAACACTGTGCTATTACAGTCCAATAATTAACCTAAATAAGGAAAAAAAGCACCCTTAATTGTGTTTGTTGTTATATAAAGAGTTGACAAGAATGTATGGGGGTTTTAAGTTATCTGGCAAAGATAAGAAAGCTTCAGTTTATGTCAAACTAAACCACAAGTCCTTCCTACTTTCATTTTGGCAAGAAAAAAAGTGTTTCAGATCAGATTACTTATTTGACCTGGAATGTAACATTTCATACTGGACACCTGTATTAAGAGCAAAAGAAATAGAGGAATAAATTCACATTACTGCTAGAAGAAAGACAAACCATCTCCTCTTCCTCTGTGAAAAGATATAAGGCAGGTTGCTCTCAATTTCTCCAGTTAAAGCTGTTCTGCCTCAATTGGAAGTGTGGTCTCTGGAGCAACAGAAGAAAAACAGACCACCATTGTATATCACATTTTACCATTCCTCAATGGATAGCTATGAAAGGATCACATACTTTTATTTTAGGTAGCTTTTTCTCATGCCACAACAAAAACCTACCTGTTTTAAGTGAGTCAGAGGATTTGTGTCAGATACTTTGAAAACTGCTTTGTATAGCCTTTTGCCAGTATTTTTCATTGGCTGCTAGCTTGGAAGAGAATGACAATAGGCGACTTTTATTCCAGTTCCTTTTTGAGTAAAAAGATTAACAAAAACTTGTTAAGAAACAGAATTGCAAATAATTATGTACATGCATGTCTATGACTCAATTTTCAATCATTTCTCTATCAAGTCACTGATAAATTGCATGCCAAAGATGGCACAAGCCGTAATGCAAAAGCAACACATAGATTACACTTCCAAAGACATTATATTCAATACTCAAGAAGGACTGATCAATGCACTATAGCAACCGTATTTCCAGAGATCTGACAAAATGAAAATTTATTTATTCACACTGCCGGCATAATTCACCTTTTCAAATACATGAAGCTTCAAATGATTTATAAACTACACCAATGCATTGTCATAATCACAAAAATCTTTGAATACCACCATGAAGCAGGGTACCTCAGAGCAGGTGTCCTCCTCAGAGCTCTGGACTTGGACAAACATGTTCTCATTGTGTTATATGCATCTTTTATATAGTCTTATATAAAATCGACAGTGAAACAAATGGTTTTGTGTGTGTAATTACACAATATACATAGTACAGTATACAAATTATTTGTATACTAAGAAAACATTTACTGAGTTGCTTGTGTCTGATCCAACTACGTCCAAAGTAAATCCAACAAGTTTTCTGCATTGTAAAGTAGATTGTTGAGATCCCAGTTGTACTGTATTACAAACAGTCCAATCAAAACATTTCAGGTTATCTTAATCCTTCTACAATCTGCTTGCTATTTTCTTCTGCTGAAAGCCACTCAAGTTCAATTATTACAAATGCTATAAAAACCTTGCTGATTTATTTCCCTGCTGGGAAAGTCAATAAAACAACTTATGACTTGACATCTAACACATCATTCAGCCAAGAAACCAAAATCCTGACAACCATTTGTTTCAAACCTGAAGGTCTTTACTTGTAGAGGTACCTGCTATATAACACTGTGCTTCTGGACTTATTCTTGCATTTAAAAATTGAATACAAAGACATGACAGCCAGCATATATAAGGAAAGGAAACAAAGAAAACAAAGAAAATGAAGGACAGGCTTGGGGCATTGACCACCTCTCTAGGAAGCCTGTTCCAAGTGTTTGACCACCCTCTTGGTAAAGAAATGCTTCCTAACGTCAAGTCTGAACCTCCCCTGGCGCAGCTTTGAATCATTCCCACGAGTTCTATCACTGGATCCCAAGGAGAAGAGATCAGCAGCTCCCTCTCCACCTCCCCTCCTCGGGAAGCTGTAGAGAGCAATGCGGTCGCCCCTCAGCCTCCCTCTCTCCAAAGTAGACAAACTCTGTCCCAGGCGCAGAATCCGGCATTTTGACTTGTTAAATTTCAGCCCATTAATCATTGCCCAGTGCTACAATCTATCTAGATTCCTCTGCAAAACATCTTGCTCCTCAAGGGAGTCAAAAGCACCTTCCAGCTTGGTATCATCAGAAAACTTGTTAATGGTACATTCAACTCCTGCATCCAGGTTGTTGATAAGTACATTGAACAGAACTGGCTCTAGAATTAAACCCTGAGAAACTTATATATTCATACGTGCATATGAATATGAATTCATATATTCATTTATAGGATTATGAATTAATGTATTAAATATATGAAAGTGAATTAATATATTCATCTTTCAATATATGAAAATAGTGCAGCTATCAATTAAATTTGGATTCTAATGCTTACATCCTGGCCAGTCATTTTCACATGTAAAAACCCTTCTAACCCCTATACAGAAGTTAAGAGCACTTGTTTTCATTCTTTGTAATGTCTGTCAAGTTCAACATAAAGTCTGAGTAAAACAAGCATGTTCCTGGTTTGAAATTGAAAACTCCTCAGGCCATAAAAAATCTGGCTTGTCTGCCCATACTCAGTGCACAAGAACTCAGCACTCCATTCCACAAAACTATTCAACTCCTGAAAGAAAGAAATCTGTGCAGAACAAGGCTGCACAGTCTCCAGAGTTAGGTGGAGATATCTGATTTATGACTTTGTGCATTTTAACTGGCTGATATCCAACAATTCATTTTTGTACTGCTGGGTCCTGATTTTTAAAAACATAAACACTTCTGAAATTTATGCTTGAGATCTCAAACAGAAGTTAAATAAGATTAGTAGTTTTAATTTATTGTGGATCCTGTTGCAACAGAGAAGCAATCTGTTAGTAACAAAAATAGTGTAAGTCATTATAAAAGACTTACAAAGTGACATGCTCATTATGTGGCAGACTGAAGAAAAAGCATATGTATTCATTTACGCAAAAAAAGCCCCACAGGTCTAGAACTGCTTTACTGAGACATGGGATGGATCAAACTCAAATGCGTTGTACCATTATTGCAGGGAAAGAATAAGAATTCAAGGTCCAGATCCAGGAAGGTAATAAACATCTTTTCAGAGAGACAGGAATATATATATTTTTTTTTTTCTCTTCTGAGTTTCTGGCCAAAGTTGGGATTATTTCTATAATTCAGGGCTGAAAATTAGCCACCAGCTTGAACATTAAGATCCATTACACCCCTCCCAAACAAGCAACGTCTAAATATTGAAGATTTTCTCTGTAAGACATCCTTTAAAGCCTCACAGCAAAATCTGCTTTTCAAAGTCACCTATCTATTACTGTTAAGTTGGCAAAAGACTGAACTGAAAAATCAGGAGGAAAAAAAGTTTGCTCTGAGTTAGTGTACGATAGGTAATTTTTTGGATGAAATTAAGAGTTGAAATAAAATTGTTTCAGGTTGTATTAAATGCCTCATCCAATTCAAACCCAAAACATTCTAACTTGTTTTTTCTCTTTCATTCAGGTAACTAAATTTAGGGGATGGGGGGAAGCTTTCTTTTCCTGATTAAATAGTCCTCTCTTATAGCTTCAATAACACTATTTAAAATCACAAAACAAAACCGTTCACTGTTTTTCAGCTAGAGGTATATGCCAAATTCATAAACATACTTAGTTAACCTGAAACAGTACCTTTTGGCAACTAAACTATTTGTTTAAAAAATTAATTAGTCAGCCCTAGTCTTGATTAGTGCAGCAATGTTTCCTCCAGCAGCCTTGCTGTTACCTCTTACAATCATAAAGATCAGTTCTTAGTCTGGTTTTTGATCATCAGAGACCCACTATCTACCTTTCTTTTGTCCCTTTCTTCTATCCCATTAAAAGCTAACTTCTTTTTCTTTCTTTACCTTCATGGCTCTTCATATGTGTCCATTTCCCCTTTAATGCTGGAAGGTAAATACCTGTTCCTCATCACCAAGTGATGCCTGTTTCCTTCATCTACTGCTTTAAACTAGAAACCTGCACCTTTGTCAGACCTAATATGCTCATCTTTCAAATTCCTACTTGAACTCCGTTTTAATACCTAAAATTGGAAAATGTCTTGATCATAGGCAGGATGCTCACCTGCTGAGCCACAAACTGATCCTTAAATTTATCTTATGAGGAAGATTCTGTGTCATTTTCTAGTGATGTTCCCTTTGTTCCTCAGCTTGTAGAGTAGCATGCTGTTAAGAGGGCCCTGGGGGAGTTCCCTGGACTCAGCTGTGGTGCGCTGAGACGCCTTCTTACTCTGGCCATGGAGGTAGTCAGAACTTGAAGGCTGAAAACAGCTGCTTTTTGTCAAATGTTTTTGATCAGAATGCTCTGGTGTACTACACAAAATCCAAAATTAACATTGAATATTTTCTTCGTTAAATATATATATACACATACACACAGTTGAGAGCATATATATGTATAAAACTGTCATAATTTCCATCATTGCCTCAGCTCCAAAGAACTGGAGGACAAGTAAAGAAACTTGAAACAAAATTTAGTCTACATTGGCAAACAGGGGGAACCAGCCAGAGGTACTCTTGCTTTCAAACAGCTAGTTTTGTAATGATGTTTTAAATAAGTTTTTCACTAACTCAGACATAGGAACCTAAGCGTGAACTCAAATATAAGAATGTACTTTGAATGCAGAAGCACTAAAATCACACAAAAATGAAAAAAGTGTTAAAATGATATGTTTGAAGTGGAAATTAAAAAAAGAAGGTGAAGCAGACTAGTCTTTGCCTGACCTTTGATGGAAAATCCAATTTTGCAATTTTTCATACCTGAGTTCCTAATTATAGACTAAATGGTGACTGATACCAAGGACAGAACATCAGAAAAAGATCACCAAAAGACGCAGAAGTAGTCATTAGAACTCATCAAACAAAGAAGGTCAAATAGCCCACACTAAGCATCCGGTACCAGAAAGTAGACAGTGAAAGTAGACCCTTCTGTGATACAGAAGTGAGAAAGACAAATATAAAGGCCAAAATACTTCTAGAAAGGGAAGATGGGCAAAAAGGTCACCTCAAACTTAAAAGTTGTGATCCACAGGACAGGTACTCAGTGAAGTTGCTCATGCTGCGGAAAATTAGACCAGCCAAAACAATTCCTAACGTTTTGAAAAAGGGATAAAAACTCAAATTAATTATATCCACTGCTAAGAAGCTATGGACAAACGATGACACCACCACCATATGCTCAAACAAATTCTTCATAGGAACAATGAAAAATATTGTGATGACAGGTATCAGCCTAGAAGCAAATGAGCACTCACATTTATTTTGGTCATAGATATTTGAATCAATGTAATGCTGTAAACAGCAATATTAAAAAAGGAAAGTTATAGGTAGTAAAGGGCAAATTGAAATTTTTCCCCAATAAAGGCATAGGTGAACCAAGTATCTGGATAAATAACCAAATATAAAGACATAACTTGTCAGAGAGAGCAAGTCTCCCCTTTTTAGGCAAAGCATATGAAATCATATCATATCAGAGAGAAGGAGCAAAACCTCTGAGGAAGAACCCAGAGATAAAATACCTGGGTTTTCTGTCTTAATTAGAGTCCTGCCTCCTTCTACAGCTTTCAACCCACAACAAGTGCTGCCTCAATTTTGTCCAAAATTAAGTCCCTAGTTCAGAACAGAGCTGACAGCCCCAAGTCCTACAATATATAAAACTAGAGAAGAATAGGAAGTTATGTTCATTTCTCTAGATTTCATAAAACAGCAGCAACATATGTGAGGTACAGTGACAGTGGGAAAATATAGAACCTTTCACTTTGTAGAGGTGTAGAAAGACTGACCAAATAATAAAAGTCGGATATTTTTCACCACCTACTAAGACACACACCTTTGGGGAGAAGGCTGATGCATCATCTTTTTTTAGAAAATTGCAATCCATGGTTTCTGGCTTGCATGGCTAGAAAAATAAACCTTGCATTATTATATATTCTACTCTAACAGGAAGAAAATATTTTTTTCACGGTCACTTTGGGGCCAAAAATAACCCAAGAGACTTTTCTGAGGTTGTACAAGTTTAAGGCCTAAAGATATTTAAGATCTAAAGATACTGCGACTAGGAAAAGACATTAGAAAGGTGCAGCCGTACATTTAGGGACCTCTGAAAAGAATCAGAGATGCTGATAAAACTACACATAAAGAGGTGAATTCTGTGTGAGAGAGCTCAACCTGAGAAAGACATTATAACAATAAGGTAGAGGTAGATTACAGCAAGACTGAGAACAGCAGCAAAAGAAAATCAGGAATATGAAAGTTCTCTGCAATGGCAAAAGCATACAGACACAAGTTTACTTTTGCTCACAAATAAAGCATTTTTAATACAATATTATGAAGAGATATCCAAGCAGCCTCAAGTTCACAATCTTCAATACTATAACAGTAAGCACTAACAACACCACCACCACCACCCCCCCACAAAAAACAAACAAACAAACAAAAAAAAAACCAAAAAAACCCCAAAACCCCCAACATTTCCAGGGAAACTTTTGGCACCTCTTACAAAATCTTTGCCAAACCTAGGGAGCAGTGTTTCATACAGAACAGGTGCCCACAAAAACATCATGTCAATATGCTTATATAAAGGAAGCAGGTTTTTTTCTTTTCAAACCCACTGAAGTCTCATATCTTTATTTATAGGGAAGCCCAGGTCAGCTAAAACCAAGTATGACTCAACTGCCATAGCCAACTGGGGTCTGACAAGCAATATTTGTGCCACTCATTTCCTTTGACAACAGAAACCTTTTTATCTTCCAAATACTAAGTAAAAGAGTTTATGCTAATGATATGACACACAAAAAAAAAAAAAAAAAAACCAACAAAAAAACCCAACAAAAAAAGATGTCTGAGGCAAAATAGGCAAGTTTGATTTCTGTAGTTTCCTACTTAACTTCCTACTCCTTCCCTGATTTAAGGTTGTCTTACTAAACAGCAGGATAGAACACAATTTTGCACAGGTTTCATTAACTTTAGACATCTAAAAGGTATATATATGACTGTCACAGTGGGTCCCTTCCATAACCAATGGATGATCCACATAGCTCATTAATCTGATTCATTTTAGACACTGTCTCTTGAAAGAGGTGAATTACACCTTTGTCTCTATTGACTGTACTGATCAGGGCTCCACCTTCAAAAGGAGAATGGAGCTCAAGGACAGATTTCTTCACTGTATATCTAGCCAGGACAATCTCATCATATATACCTGACACAACAGTTTCCAGCAGTGAGTCACTCCTTAGTAGGTATAGGTTTAAATGGTGTGCACTGAAGTAGACTTTTAGATATTTTTTCAAAGGCACCCATTTTTCTCACCCTAACGGACTCCTAGGAAATGCTATCAAAATATTAAGATGACTATAGAAAAAATAAGGAGTCTCAGACCTGCATACTTTGTTAAACTACAAATTGACACCAATAGCACTCCCATTCATCTTCTGACACTTTCTTCTTAGAATCATGGAATAATTTGGTTTGGAAGGGGCCTCTAAAGGTCATCGAGTCCAACCCCCCTGCCGTGAGCTAGTACTACCAAAACTATCCCTGGGGATTTGTCATTTCAGAGACAGACAGAACAGATTCTTCCCTCCTGTCCAATGCATTATTTGTGGGATCTACTACACTTCATTACAACAGTTATTTAAATCCAGTATCAATATTGCTGCTGCCGACGCTAATACTTCAAGAGAGATCTGCTACACACCAAAGAATGGGGTGTTGAAGTGCTGTTCAAATTCTGTTTTTCCATTCAAACATAACAATACTAATTTATAAAATTATATTGGAAAATGTCCCCCTCATAAGCCACTGAAATCAGCTATGTTATGTATCGTGGGTCTCTGCGATGTCTAACTGATCAGACTGCTTCACCCTGAATGATGGTTGAACAGCCCATTTAGTTTACCCAAGGAGTGACAGTGCAGATCTTGAGAAGTCTGGTCTTTTCCCTATTGTTTGAGCTTTTAGTTAATAATGAGCTTCTCTAAGGGAACTTCACCACTTCTCCGTAAGTTTCTTGGGGCAAAGACTAAGGCAGTCCATAGCTGTGGTCCCATATGGCTACGACAGTAATAAACACTAACTGGGAATATCCTCTACAGGCCAGGGCTCCTGGGCTCAGCTTGAAAGCCTCCTGCTGAGAGCTGAAAAAAGACAGAAGTGAGCAGTTCTGGCAGCACGTTCCTTAGAATAAGGTAAGCAATGAAGCTACTAGCAATAGTTAGAAAACGATATTTAAGTGTACATGAAATTAAAACTCCTGCTCAATTTTTCTGTTTGCCTCATGCAACTGGGATAACAAGCTGGATTCAAAGTAGGCTGCAAGTGGGCAAGCCATTTATACCAACTGCTCTTGCAAACTTCAGTTCAGCTCACCATACTGTTAATCAAGGAAGATAGCAGGAAAGATAACTGTGATCTGAATGAATTTTCATATCTTTAAACCCCAGGTGAGAACAGAGATAGTTTTCAGATCAGTTGCCCCCAGGGAAGAAAAATAATGAGGAAGGAGGCTTGAGTGACTAAACATTATTGAGCTAGCACTTGTTACTAAAATAATTATCAGCCTTGGCAGATAAAGCAGGGAAATCTGTAGCAGGGTCAGTGAGTCACCATCAGTGAAACTGTTGCAGCATATAGGGATGGACAATCCTGATGAAAGCACAAAAGTCAGTTAGATACCCTGGGGAAGAAACAGAGACAAAAATACTCATAACAATTCAATATTCCAGTGAACAAAGTCATGAGCAATATTGCTGTGGGCTACGAGGAGTCCTTTTCTAACAAAGCTTACTTTTTTGTAATGAACATTTTTTCTTCCCCACAGGATTGCTCTGCTCTCGCTTTCTCCTCTTCTCAGAAGCCCTGCAGGAATCAACACTGAGGTCTATTTAAAACAAACTCTGATCTTGCAAACCTTCTATTATTACAATATTCATTGTCAGTGCAGACCATTTAGTGAAAAATTAACAAATCCTCCTCCAAAATCAATCTGTTGAACTGAATTTGCTCTACAGGGGTTTACAATATTCTTCAGTCACAATCAGTCATAATGTTGCTTGGTATTCCTGAAAATATGCAGGAAGTCCAAAGCATTAATAACTACAAATTTTATCACTGATTCTAAATACTTTTTATTTTTTATTCCAAAAGTGTTTCAGTTGCCAGAAGACCAACAAAATGATTTTTTACTTACGTATAGAGGGAAAGTAAACAGCTTACTAGTAAAACCTAATTTCACATTTTTGTCCTGAAAATTTATTGAATTTTTAATGAACAATAAATAGAATTAGCATCTATCTGTGCAGAATTCATGAAGGAAAACTGCTGAAGACCAAACGGAACTACTTTATGCACTGAAAGTGTGTAAGTACTGGCTATTTGTAACAAACCTAAGTATAGTTAGATTTACATTTTAGTAGCAAACTGTAACAACAAATAGGGCCAACACAAACCATCAGGTATCAGAAAATTATCAACAAAGAGCAACCGTTACTACATCCAACAGTGCTGGTAAAAATCAAATTGATTTAATTCATCAGAAAGATGGGTCGAGGATTTGAATGAGGATTTGGCCTGCAGCAAAAGAAATTTAGAGTTTAGCACAAGCAATTACCTCAAGCTCAATAGCTTTATTATCCAATTACTGTATAGTGAATTTTTCTACACCTTTCCAAATAAGCAGCAGATGTTCCAGCAGCAGAAACTGCGTACATTAGTAATGAAACACAACTCATGACATATTGTACCCAAGGGCACAGAAATCTTTTGATTAAGCAAGTATTTTCATAGCAGCTGTACAACAGGCAGACTAAAAGAGTCTTCAAGTCACACGAAAATATCCTAATTTGCAGGGGTTTGGAGGAAATGAATGACCTACTAGTAAACTAAATTTCAAGGAAGCACATTATCTGAAGCTGTTATGAAACAAAACAAAACAAAACAAACTATCAATTTAGCAACAGACTAAAATCTGTTGTTAACAGTAATCTTAGGAGAATTTATATTTAAAAAACTATTCTTGTATCACTCTAGGTATAGTCAGTAATTTATTTGAGGTGAGACAGAGTACGGACCATTTGTTAATCCCATGTGGTTTTTAGCTGGACCATTTTAAAATGGGTAAGAACAACTTTCAAACCCATCTCCCCTATCACAAAGTGTACCAAAATCAGTATTTACTTTTATTCACCAATGAGGAATGGTGTTACAAATTGACCAACCTAATGCTAGATGTTGTTAAATGGGTAATCTCAAATTCATTCAGGTCACAAATGGCCAGTAGCCAGGATATACACCTTAATTTCAATTTGTCTGATGAAAACAGAGATTTTTGGTTTCTAAGTTACACACGGGCCATGGATGCAAGTATTTCTTTCAAGCTGCATGACTTCTTAACGACCATTAAAAAAATGAAACAGATTTCTGTGCTTCTGACCTTTCCTGCTTACCAAGACTGTTTCTCATTTACACATACCTTTCAAAATCTGTAATGAAAAAGGTTTTAGGGGAGTGAAGTAGCTCATGGGAAGTCACCACATTCATATTAACAGCAGAGCAGGGGACAAATCAGAAGCCCTGAAGACAAAGGAGCTGTCAATACAAGGAAATCAAAACCATGGGCTGCATCACTAAACCCAAGTCATACCTACAGTGTTTCATCAAGATTGATGATGCCCATAATCAAAAAAGTTCCATCCCTGTTTAGCGTCCTTATAACCTTAACATCCATCAAAGCAGTAAATACATTATGAAAGCAAAGTTCATATTCAGAGGCTGTGCCTAATGTGACTCTAAAGAAGCATTTTTGTGCAGTGAATTACTCTTTTAATGTTTTTCCTTTCCAGTTTACTCTGATAGAAGCTGTTAAAGTAATGGCAGATGAGTTGGCATATAAAGCGCCTCCTGGAAAGGAAGAACGTACAAGTTTGGTTTATATTTATCTTACTTCCTCTTGCACTTAGATTATGATCTTAAAATTTATCTCATTCCTTCCTTTATGTTTAGGGACATTAATGCCATCCTGTCAGTGCTTTAAAAATAAAACCAGTGGCATTCAATAACTTCTGTGAACGATCTTTAATAAAGGTCTAGAGCTCAAGTGGATAGCAAGAAGGTAATAAAATGCCTAATACCACTTATAGGTCACGTAATACGACAGTTTATTTTAGCTCATCTGAGCAATGGTATGGGACAGCTAATACCATTCTCTATCTCCTTAGTCATAGTTTTAGAATTTGTAACACTATCAAAGCTGGTTTTCATATCTTCTTCTAAGACTTTACAAGACCAAACTGTCTTTTTCTTCTCCTTACATGCATATATGAAGCTCAAACAAGCCTTATAAGTTTAGTAAATTGGTTTTAAATTAAAAAACAGGCTTCACCGTTAATATGTATTTCAGCTTTTCAAAGGACTTTAAAGACTGCCAGTATAATGTTGTGTGCTAGTGCTATGCATAGGAAAATGAGAAAAAGCACAGGGCTCAAGTATCTCCAATTAACCTTGTCTGAATCGTGTATATCCAACACCCAGAAGGCATACTAGCAAAGACAGTGAAATGATGGGTACTTAACATGCTTTTCAGCAAAAGCATCTCTGTACAACTAAGAATCATGCTGATTTGATAGAGTACACAGCACATAGTGGGGTGTATTACATGGGTAAGGTAAGATATCCTTCAAAACTAGTTTTGATTGGCTGAAGAGCTGTTCAGTGGATGTCACAAGTTGCTTGACCCTTTCTTGTGCCTTCCATAGGGAAGGTTAATCATGATTTAGGTCTAATCAGGTGTTTACTAGGGGATTTGAAAGTGGAAGCACTGTGTCACAGGCTTCAGTTGAAAGATTTGCCCTGAGGAGCCAACATTGTGTTATGTTCCGTAGTCCTGTCTGGAAACCTGCTGAATCTTAAAAACGAAAAAAACTTCAAATGAACAGATCTTTAGCAAACCTGCTGAAAGCTCTCATTCATGTTTTGTTCAAGGAATGAACAAAGGTTTGGGCTGAAACATCTAAACTCAAAGTAATGTGTCACATACTCTCAGTCCTCTCCCTCCGGCTGCTGTTGAGCATCATTTTTTTCCCCCTGTCTTAAAATATGTTATCACAGAGGCACTACCAGCTCAGCCTTGGCCAGGAGCGGGTCCGTCTTGGAGCCGGCTGGCATTGGCACTGTTGGACACATAGGGGAACCTTCTAGCAGCTTCTCACAGAAGCCACCCCTGTATCCCCCCTGCTACCAAAACCTTGCCATACAAACCCAATACAATGTGACACTTAGGGACATGGTTTAGCAGTGGACTTGGCAGTGTTAGGTTTACGGTTGGACTTGATGATCTTAAAGGTCTTTTCCAACCTAAATGATTTTATGATTCTATGAAAAGCAAAAGTTGCTTTTAGAACACAATATACTGCCCCACACCTCTACTGCATTTAATGTGGTAGTTCACCAGAGAAAGCCGTTGTCATTTCTTGTTCCCATGAAAGTAAAAAAGACCTTCTACATGTTAAGGTTTGTTGGCTACAGCAGAAGGATGTTATACTGAAATGATCATCCCTAAAATTCAAGCGTAGTGTCCTGTTGAAAAATTAATATTATATGACAGTCATGAACCTCAACAGAGAATGTGCTTGACATTTTCTTTCAGCAGCATACTCCGACAAATTACAGAAACTGAGGTTGAAAGACCAGTCACCGAGGCTGAAATGCCTTGGAGGGAGAGAAGAAAAATGTTCATGGTATAGTTGTCAGAGAAAACTCTCTCCTGATTTTTATGGCTTTAGACTGCCTAAGACCAAGGACATGATCAAATATCTAATGCTACCCCCACACACAGAGAATTAAAACAGTTCAAATCCAGCTAAATAGTGTCTCTCTCAATGGTTTAGCATTTATTAGAAATGGTGACTGTTCTCTTCACAAAAATATATACTAAGAAGAATTAACTCTGACTATTTCCTAATTATTCCCCTCTCTGGAATTCTTCATGAACATTTTCATTTCTATGTCATGAGTATCCTTACATGCATGAGGAAGTGCTTGTTCTACAAATTTAAATTGCTGTGGATTGTAGCTGCAGGGCTGGTTGCTATATTCTTCCTCTAATCTCTCAGTTAGAGATGTCTCTTCTAATCTTAGAAAATTCATACCAAAATCCTTCACCAACCCTCAAAACTGTAGTGTCAGCTTTGGGGAGATAAATACTGAAATTCCTGTCTTTTCAGAGCTCGGCTTCCAGTATACTGCACTGTGTATTATACTGCCTGTCCTTTCACAATGGACTGAAATGGAAATGTATTTGCAGTTTTTCTTTTAAGGAGTCGGTGACCAGCAGTGATGCAGAAACATAGAACAGACTTCTGAAAATTCAGTACCATTTAAAAATGATACTGATAATATAATGCTAGGCAGTTTTAAAAAGAAAACTGTAAGTTCATCTTCATGAAACTTCTAGATCAGCCTACTCTATCGAACAATTGTAACAGCCCCAAATACCATTTCTTCTTTAAGTCTCACACTGCACCATCTTGAGCCTTCCCTCTTGGAACTGCTCTTTTAACCCAGCATAACCCTCATTTTTCCATTTGACACCTTCTGCAGAAAGAAGAATAGAGCAGAAGAAGAAAGCTCCTTTCTGTGTATTTGGTACAATTTCAGTGTGCTTCCCCAGCCTGTACTACTAAGGAACTCTGTGTGCTTTGTAAATACTTTTCTCCATACTAGCCCATGAAATCTTTCTCTTAGTTACTGCTCTATTGGAGAGGATGGTCTGAATCAATCCATTTGTAGCTAGCACCTAACCAAAACACCCAAGTCGAAGACATAATTTAGCATTTTACTAAGGTACCAAAATTAAGAATCTAGGAAATTTAGGCTCTGTATATGACCCACTACCCCAGTAGATCATTTCCTAATTATTCCTTCCTTGTGAATTCTTAGTGTACCTATTCCTTTCTATGATGAGGGTATTCTTGCATGCACGAGCAAGTTAAGTCTGGATTCATTCTACCTCGAGTAGCCATATACCTATGCAATCGCAAAAAAGTTTTTTATGCCTCTTACGTGTGAAACTTCTTTAGTACAACATGATTTTCAAAACATTTATACAACAGCCAGTATTCAGGCAAGACCACTCAAAGTCAGTATCTTCAGCAAGTGCTATTTTGACCTCATAAAAACTTAATATGTCAAAAATACAGTGGCTTCTGCTAGAACTCCCATAAAAGTGAAAAAAATTTTAAAACAGCCTATTGCTTTTCTGATCAAAATAGAAAGCAGATGAGCCACTTAACATTTAAAATACTTTATTCAGAAACAAAACTCAGAACTATTTAGACTGGAAGGGGAGTAGACAGCTAAAAGCAGCTGTAAAACAACTAAAACTATCATTCAATGTTAACTACAGCAGTTACTGTTGCTTCTGCTTAAACATGATTTTGAATAAAGAGACCTGAATGTATAATGATTATATCTTCTTTGCCCCATAAGTAACTTAGGAGTCTAAGTCCCTGTGAACTTATGAAAAAAGGTCTACAAGCATATAATTACGTTTAGTGATCAGATTACCTAATAAATAGAACAGATACCCAGATATTTTAAAAGTATTTTAAAAAATGAGTTGTCCCTATAGAAGTAGTGGAAAAGATGAGCTAAACACAGAATATGGTTCAGATTAAAAGAATATCAATTATATATTAGCATTTTATCTATTAGAAAGAGGGTATCTTTAGCCTCACTGTAATACGCAGGGTTAGATTTTTCTGGTTCATTTAAAGCAATAAAATGTTATCACCATTATAAAAATTGGACAGATTCTTAATGAAACTCTTCAAAGGACTGACAGAATTGTCGTTTTAAAACAAACTCACAGGGACTGCAAAACATATACCAGATTGAATCTTATTTAAACTTAAGTACAGAAGTTTTTTGATTACAATAGCTTAGATCTGACTCACCCTGGTGTTATTTTATTTGATGCCACAGGCTTATACCAGGAAATAGCCCTTTTATTACAGATTCTTATAGTAATTGGATGCATCAAACGACGGTAACAGCAGCTTCCTCACCTATCAGGGACAGAAGGAAAATGACATATGCACAGCCACTCCCCACTGTGCATTTGTGGGGATTTGAAGTTTGAAAAGGATAACTATCTCAGGAGCATGTGGCCCAGTCGCTGTTCCCCAACTGTTACTGCTCCCCGCCTAATGGCATTGCACTGAACAACTACCAAGGAACAGGCCCCAGACGAGAGGTGATGCCCTGGCCCTGTAGTAATGCCAAGGTACTTTCCCCAGCACACGCACTGCATGTTCCTCCCTCCCTTGCCAAGAGCGCCTGGGCATCTCCAGCTCCTCCTCTTGCTCTTTCATGCTCACAGTGGCCGGTAGGACATCTTGCGTGGGAGTGCAGAGCAAGTCGTGGTTCAGATGAGGAAGAGCATAGAGAAGTGCAATAAAGTATCGTGTCTGAGTGCTCCTTATCTATTGCGGGGTACAGGTGTTGCTTCAGGTATGCTGGAGGCACCCTGAGAAAGCAGTCCTGAGGGCTACAAATGCAGGACTCTGTGTCCAGCTGGAATTGGATCTGTGTTGCTCCTACAGGAGTCAACAAAAATCTGTTTCTATGTCCAGGACAGAGGATGATCCACTATTGTGGATGCTACTCCTACACCCTAGAGGTGGGTATTCACCTTCTGCTGCGGTACAGAATACCTGTTCAACTTGCAGCAAGATACTTTATAGCCAATTAAGACAGACAGTATTTAGAAAACCAAAATGAGATGATGATAGAATTAGACAATCGAGTGCTTTTGGAAGTCCTATTGCATTATTATCTGTATCTCAAAGCATCTTAAAAGCTGAGACAGTCTCTCTGTGCTTCTATTTAACAGCATCCTAATTCATAGAGATATTGCAAGGACATCTATAATTATAAAGGATTAGGATATTTAGCTCTTTTGCCATCCCAAGTATCCAAGCTGCAACATATGATACAGTATGAGAAAAGCTTGTCCTTCCTAACATAGTGTGCTAGAAGTCTGACTGTTCACTGCTTCTTCCAAAACAAGTACTAGGACGTTTCAAAGCAAGCAAGCAGCAAGACTGAATGAAAGAAAATGGTTCCGTATACAACATGCAGTTAAGCTGTTGAAATTCCTGGCCTAGAAGTGTTGCGGATGTTTAAGGATTACATGGGTTCAAAGGGAGACTGAACAGACGAACAGGAAAAAAATAATCCTCTGAAAGGTGCTAAACACACAGAAACCACCTCTGGCTCCAACAGTCCCTGAGTTGCAAAGTGTTAGAGGATGGAAGAGTACATACGCTTGCTACGTTTTCCTATGCATTTGTTTTCATTCAGATCAAAGAATACTTCAGTCCCATGTACCAAAGCAACTCCTATATTCCTGTACAAAGTCATTAACAAAATACCTAACATACATTAAGAATCTTTTTTGCTCAGCACAATTCATCTTCTCTTTTAAAGTTCTATTTCTATATGCTAAATAAAAATGTTTATGGACTCTTTTTATTATTTGGACAAATCCAAGTGCTGTCACATCCATTTCCTGGCATGGCTGCAATAAACACACTAAAAATTAGGATACCAGAAAAAAATAAGCACTTTGGCAATTGAAGTTAGATTATCTCAGCACTGAACTCATTGCCAGCAATGGACACAGCAGGAAAAAACAGTGTGAAATGCTTGCAATCAAGTTTACAAAAGTACAAGCAGCTGTCTGCACACAGGGCATCTTCTGTTGTGTCTCAAAATACAAGGAGTACCTTTACTTGACAGCACACAAATAAGCAAAATAACTGACAAAAAGAGAAGTATTAGGGAAAAAAAAAAGAAAAGGGAGGAATATCAGGAAAATGCTGCAGAATCCTATCAACCCATACCATTACAAAACCCTTTGTACAACTACTTTCCAAAACCATGAAAGATATCACTGAAAAAACCCACAACAAAACCAACCCTGAAATCAAGGAAAGTATACTAAAACAGAATTTGGATGACTCATTTTGACAGCTTTAGTTTGATTTTAATGATGATTCAGATACATATACATTAGCATAAAAGTAATAGATTTTCAGGTTGCAAAGGTCAGCTGGGATTATATTAGTCTTTTTGTGGGGCCTTCCCTGTGAAACTGCTACTTGTATTTTGCTACGTCCCCATGAATGCTACTTGCATTATAAAATTCAAGGGCCTACAACAAAAACTGTCGCAACTAGTGGAAATTATCACATTTGTAAAATAGCAAAATAAAAGTCAGAAAGATTTTACTATACTGAAAAATGTGTACATCTAATAGAGGAACACAATGGGAGGCTGAACAGATAGACTTGTAGTTCGGTAATTCTCAAGAAGATATCGGCAAGTACACAAAAAATTGACAAAAATAATACAGAAGTACACAATGACCACGTGTAAATATATTTTATATCTGTTTTAGTAGGAGTATTCTTAAAAGTTGAGATTCACAGGTATGAGGAACAAATGTGTAAAGAACCCAAAATTTCTGAGGTCCTAATTCATATGGATGCTTTTCTAAAGTCCACTAAAACTAATGGAAAAAAAAAGTTGTTTCAGAAATATTTTTTAATCACTATTAAGTCACCATTGTTTCCAAGTTATTTAAACAAAGTTTCTTGTATTCTATCTTTCAGACAAATTTTCATTTCAAAGAACACTATCTCAAGTAAGTTTAATTCATCTCCAGTGAGTTAAAATTCCTCTTCCACCACTTTGACTACAAAAACCCTCTAAGAAGAAGAAAGTTCCTCATTTCAGCTTTCAATGCTAGATTATCCTTGTCACACCCGAAGAGCTGCTGAGACCAGTCCTCAAGCTGTTTCCTACAGGAAGACAAGAACAGCAAACAGAACTGGGAAATAAGACCCTGTGGGTGAAATGGAGGTAAACAGAGAGATTTGAGGATACGCCAAAATAAAGTACGACATCCTAATCTTAAACTACTGGACACTTCTATAAAAGAAAGTGAAATAGGGTCCCTGGGGTCTGGACCAGGGCAGTCTCTGCGTATAACAATTCTGAAAGAAGATCTTGTGTCCACCTCTGCTGCTGGACTGAGGTCTCTATGAGAAACTACAGCCATGAGAGGGGCTGAAACCAAATCTCATAGCATTGTTCAGGAGTACCACATTAAATGGCTCTCAACCTGACCATTTCTATCCTTTTGCTTCCACAAAATATAAATAATTTCTCAAGAAGCCGCAAGCTTTAACTGCTTCCAAAGAAGTGTGATAGTTGAAAGAAAGCCAAAGCTTATAATGATGGTACAAGCAGTTATTTCCACAATTCTCATCTGTAGGCTCCACTAACATCAGAAAACTTTTGTATTTTTGTCTAGTTCCTTTTTATTTTGTATTTCTTTTAAGAGAAATCAGCAATTTAGTGCTATTAGTGATGTACCTTCCTAAGCATGTCACCTAGTGTGATGCCAATTTAGAGACTCAATTGTGTGGAGGATAAGTTGAAAAGAAAATAAGTGTTCTGAAGCTGTGGGAAACAAAGTGTGCTATCCTGACCATGCTGCTTTTCAGTTTGATGCTGATTTGAGGCTCAGGGGAACTCTTGGACGCTAAGTTAAACACTGTGCTGAACTAAGCAGTCACTGGGAAGTGGCACAGTCTGGATTCACCTCCTGAACAGTTTCAGAACACTTCTGTTCTTTTCAACAGCTCAGCCATACAGCACGTAAGCCTTGAAAAAAGAATTGAAATATAAAGCTGCACAGTGGCATAACAGAGCTCAGCACCAGCCAGGGCAAGATGACCCTAGTAAGTACAAGGGGAAAACATACTTTTATAGGATTTGAAGTGCACTGTGTAAATCAAGAGATACTTAGTTTCCAGTTAAACTTAGATCCTTCCCTCTAGATTTTGAGATCTCTTCGCCAAAACTTTAACATTATTTTACTTCCATTTAAGATATAAATACACTACAGGCTAAAATAAGGCCTATAACAATAACCACACAAACTTCAGGGCACTTCAGAACTCCAGCCCTGGCCAAGCAAACAGCAGGGCAGGCATGGCAAGCCATTCAAAGAAGTTGCATATGTTTGTTGCTGCATTTCAGCAATATGCTGAATGGCTGTTTGTATGTATTCCACAAATCAAAAGGTCGCTTTCAAGGGTTTCTCTCAAGTGTTACCCTCCTTTTCTCAGGATGCAAACCTGCTATATCACAAATTACTACTGCCAATCAATATTACTGAAAAGCAATTCTTCAAGGATATTAAAGGCTAAAATTTGCATAATAGCTACCTAGACTACAGATCACAGCTGGATCAAGGTGCCTTTGCACTAAAAATACATACACACACAACAAAATATGGTGGTGTATGCTTCAAGGAACTGGCAGTCTAAATGACTGACCTAACAGACAACATCTAACATCTGTAAAGATGTGACAGACAGCAAGAAAACATAGGAGATAAGTTATAGACTCAAGATAATGTGAAGAGCCCCATAATCCTATGAGGGTACATGGATGCAAGAAATGCAAGATTTGCTTATGATGTCAGGAAGGCATGTCACACCTTGTTTTGCACTTGCTCACCAATCAAGTATTGGATGTAATCTCAATGAGACAAAGGCAAAGTGCTTGCAAAGGGACTTTGACAGCATATTCCAAGGTTAATGCACAGAAGGAACCAGGTGCATATGTGCTTGGGGGATAAAACAAAACATGAGCCTGACTGATTTGCTCTAAACCTGTTCATGCAGGTATCTACTAGTAACTCTCTGACCCGCTCATGTGAAAACTAAGTTCTAAACAGAATTTGATGACACCCGGATTTGTCTACCAGCACTGGGATTTGTTACCTATTAACCAGTTTGATGCATTTATTCATTTATTGTGAGCAGACTGTGCCTAGAGTTATTTGAAAATTACTTTTTCCATCGCTGTGGTTTATATTTTCAGGCCATACACTACTTGCACACTTTTAAGAACACATTCTTCTCTGTATAAAGCCCTTGAGGGTCATTCCTTTCTACCATACACATTTGTGTGCTATTGAGAAATGCAATTATAAAACACCCAAACCATTATGATGTACATTGTCAGTGGCTACTTAGGGACTCTTTATGTATTACTAACACACTAATGAATATGTTTGCTACATGTAGTCTAAACTTGAATACTGAAAATGCTGACACTATTTTGGGTATTTTGATAGTCTACAAATGAAAAATTTTCTTAATAGAATGAATTGTGTTTTTTCCTTACCATGTTTCTGAAGGCATCGATAACTTCCTTTACAGGCATCTTAAAATCTACTGCTGCCAGCACGCTAACTGTTTTCCAATTAGGCATTGGTATCTCAGCTATGTTGTAAATAGCAGGATAACAATTTTTATCTTCGTGGTGTAAGGCAGCCTAGCTCTGAACAGGAAACAAAAGCAATTCTCAACAAACCGAGTCCAGGGATCTCCGCAATACTGATCTCTCTAGACTGTACCACAGCTAGTATTAGCGTACACAGAACCAATGTGTGTTTCTGCTTTAAGATTATATTTCTGAATGCTGCTACATGGCCTGAGCATGCCCTTGTGACACTCTCAGACGCAGTTTGTGTTCTCACTGCCTCTCATCCTCTGAAACCATAGAAAGGGAGAAGAGCTATAAAACAGGCTTGAGAGTCGACTGAAACCTCTCGGGCAGAGGCATCTGCCGAGAAGGATCACTGCCATCCAGACAAGAAACTGCCAAGGCTCCTGGACTGCTCCTACCTATTTTGGCTTCTCTTGTTACTGCCACAATAAAGGGTAAGGGAGATGAGGAATCCCACCGTGCCAGGCCTGCGGTTCCCAATAACTGGAAAGAGGAAGGGATTATAGAGGGCTTTCTCCCAGATGCCCATGCCATGCACAGAGACGGCATTTTCCCCACAGACGTTGCCACATCTCCTGGTAGAACGTGGCTTGTGTGTAATCAGATCAAAAGCAGTGCAGTTAATCACAGTATGGAAAGGAGCCAATACCATCTGAGAGGTCAGTGGCTGAGCAAGGAAGAAAACCAATGTATGGCTGGACAACGAAAGGGGAAAAGCAAGAGTTCTGGAGCTGGAGGACACTGCAGCAAGCATCTGAATTCTCAGGTGACTGTATGAAGCGTCATTTTTCGAGTTTGCTCTAGTATTAGCACCTTCTCTTTTATTTCTATTTAATTGTGTTGTTCAGCTTTCTGATTTCTAATACTTGCCATTATAGAAATGACACAGTGCTCAAATAACCTTAATTTTTTCATGAAATAAGTTTTGACTGGTACACGAATATAGACAGACATAGTTTGGCTGACCTTGGAGCCAGACACATCAATCCCTAAAAAAATGTTGTTGTCCCCACCCCCATAGTAAGGGATATTTGGTTACAGTCCAGTGATACTAGCAGGTTTCAGCATCCATTTTTCTGTTTCCTGGAATACCTGGGGGCCAATCCACTGGCATAATTTCAACAAAGTCAGGCAGATGATTCCAACAAGGAATTAAGCCATGGGCACCACAGGGCAAGTTCTTTCTGTCACTGAGCCACAAAACAGTGCAGATCATTACGCTGGTTCCCAAAAGTTTCTATCCAACTAATTAAGAATTTAAAACAAACAAAAAATAACCAGTTCTTCAGTGTTCAATCACTCGAGAGATGAGGAGTTCATTTTCTCAGACTGCTAAGAAGCTTTGTGATTTCCTGTGTGTTCCTGCATGTATTGTTTGTTAGAAATCTTTGAGTCTTCTCCTTTACTAACGGGGAATAATTAGCAATCATTATTTTAAGTGAATATAGGAGAATTATCCCCTTCAGGGAATACATATGAAATACAATCGAGCACAAAAAGAGAGAAGCTTTGTTTGAAAACAACATTTTAAACATACCAAGGTTACTCTTGACGTCTTCAAATAGGGGATGGGGGTGGGGAGAAGAAAAACATCCCCCCCACAAAAAAAACCAAAACAAACAAACAAAACCATGAACAGCAACCAGAAATTCAAAGCACATTAGAAAGAATTGGAAATTGTTAGCAATATGTTCAACTATGATTGCTCTAAATATAAATTGGACTGACAATGTAGTTGACTTGTAATTTATAAACAAAAAGTATGCAAGTCACCTGTTCTTTGAAATGTGAGTAGCCCTGAGAGAAAGCTCACAGCTCTGCCAAAAATATAAACAGCCTTTGAAAGCTGCTTGTTAAAAAAAGTGTAAAAGGACATTTGCAAATAAATCTTTAGACAGACTTCTTCAGACAGCCATGTACAACTGCTGTAACATATTTATAGACGGTTGCTTCATGGTCACAGAAATACTAAGCATATTAACCACTGGCAAAGCATTGCCCTGTTGCTTAAGTCAAATGAACTCTGTCAAAGATGGGTCTGCAGTATTCAGGCATACACTTCAGCAGAAAACTATCAGTCTGATTACTGTGTCAGAATTAAAATAAACTTAAATGGGGAATATGAAAGAGCTTCTTTCCCCCTGCTCCCCCCATATATCCCCCTAAACTACTTGTGCTAGACACACCGCTAAAGCCTTCCTTTTATCTTTGTCTCTGAGAAAGATGAGACAAAAGAAAAACATTAAAACTTCCCTAGAAGAAAGGCAAGGCAACAATCAGGAAAATAGGTCAAGAATCAGAAGATTGAAGTTTGTAACAGTAGTCTACCAGGGACCTCTTGTGAGTTCCTCTGTAAGCCAGATGGCCAGTTTCCGAAAGATGTTTAAGTGCTTATCTCCCTGTGAAATCAGTGGGATCTGGGTAATGGGATCCCTTTGAGGAGCTAGCTCTCGATTTCTTTGTGCCTCACTCCCCTACCTGTAAAAAGGAGGAGATACCACTTTCCTACCTCACTCGCATGCTGCGAGTTTGAATATTTATGGACTGCAAGGAGCTCAGATGCACTACATCAGATAATCCCAACAAAGCAGTTAATGTGCTGAACCAGATCTCTCTCCTTTCACATACTCAACAAATACAGAAAACATTATTTAGGGAGAAATCACACAAAACACTCCTAAGCACAACCAAACAATATTTAACAACACTGGCCAAAAATGAAACAACTTAGTGCTCAAACATTTACTTGGTATGAACAACAGTGTTTTGCACAGTGAAGGTAACCCCTTTAAAATGGCTGGGGGGGGGGGGGGGGGGGGCAGGTGGGGAAGGTAATCACTTTCCCTTTTTTGCTTTGGAAAAGTGATTCATTTTTTTCCCCTGTTCATAAATTTGAGAAGGATACCAGTTATAATGAGCTTTAGCAGAATTCAGTAAAAAAAATATATACAAACTCTTGCTATGGTATTCCTCCTTTCAAAAAACTATTTAAGTAACTGTTAAGGGTACAGTGGGGTTTTTTTGTTCAGACACTGAATGATCTTACTCTTGACCTCATGCTATACAAACTAAATTTTCCTCCACTATTTCTGAAAGAGGGAGAGAAAAATTACAGAGTTTTCTGAACTCCATTTTGCTTATTACTGTTCCAGTTTTACGTGGAGCTCAGATTTCCTTCTCTAAGTAAAATGGTAATGTCCAAGCTTCTCCAATGCAACAGCCTTCTCCAATGTAAACAGCTTGAGTATCTAAAGATGCTCATGGTTTTAATCCCCTTTACCTGGAGCAGTGAGTTCCTCTTTAAATGCATTTAAAGTAACAGATAAACCCTTGGCACAAGGGTAGAAAAGTGATTAGGCAAACCAGTACCACCCCAAAGTAACTGCCATTTCTTTGCTTTCTAAAGATTATGCTGGTAGTTTGAGGTACTCTCCACTGCCACTATGCTTGCACTGGTTTTTCTCCTCATAGAATTTCCCAAGTATTTGCAGAATTCACGGAAAAGCAAAGTTCCGTATAGCAAAGTGAAACTGCAAGAGCTAGTGCTGTGCTGAGAGCTGCACCATGTTAACAGTGAAGGAGAATTGTTCCAGTTTAACAGTGGAATGTGACGAAAAAACTACATTGAACCACTTCAGATCGCTTCTCCTCAGCAAGGACACTTTCTCTGAAAAATTTACTTTTGCACTCCCCAATGCTGCTACCATAGAGCCATTAAAATCTCAACAGTTATTTTTCTCTGCTGGTTTGTTCCCAGAATTGCTCAGAAATTCTTCCTCAGGAAGACAGTGAACAAGACAAATTTCAACCTGAAATTTATATATACAGAATTCTAATACAATATAAGCAATACTAATCTTTAACAATTTCTGTATTACATTATGACAGCACAGCATACTGCATTATGACGTAAAACTAAAAATAACTACAAAAACCAGTTGAAAACAGTCTGATTGGCTTCCATTCAATTTTGAATTTAACTAATAATCTTGTATTCAGTCTTGCACTTACATTCAATTATGACTAGCAATGCTTTGACATATTCAGCGCAAAACACATGAAGAATGTAATTTGTGTTATCCTTTCTTTTCATTTTATATCATCATCTCTTGTATTTGCATATAAAACAGCAAATGTGTTTAGTCCCTTGTGGAATTAGAAAGGCTGTACAAATATTCCACATCCTGTTGGCTGTTTCTACCCAAGCTGTGCTAATGCTGACAAACCCTTTGAAGTTGCTATAGCTCTGGGAGAAACAGACGGTCTTTATAGAAAAGCCAGCATTTCAGAAAAAAAAACAAAAAAAAGGATTATTTTTTTCTTGATTGGAGCCAAATTACAGAACTAATTTCTGATTTAAATCTGCTGGTTCTTACCCATTCACTCAAACACAAAGTTTTTAATACAGACAACCGTGGGCACTGCTGCAATGCTATTAAAGCTTAGGTTGAAATGCCAAGGATGCTGGGATGTGCTTGATGAGACTCTGTTCCAGTAGAAACTAGCATTCATCTAAAATCCAACTGAGAAAATGCAAACCTAAATTTTATAAAAATTTCTTAACAGATATGTAGATCCAATAAGTAATAACTTATCACCAGTAGCCATCTATTCCATTCTGCCTATTCAAGATTAATGCTTTAACATATTTTCCAGAGTTTTATCTAATCCTGTTCTAAACAATATTTTCCACCAATTTCCTCTAGTATTAATACAGAACTAAATACATTTCAGTCCATCTGAGCTTTATCTGAAGTCCGCATTATCTGCACATCTCAGTCATTCACTGTTAAAAGTATAATCTTAAAGGCTCTTCTGAACTTCTTTCAAACCTTAGCTGCTCAGAGAACACCACCGGTGGAAAGGTTATTTTCTTTCTTCACTCTTCTGTATTATCCTGCTTGCATGGGATATGAAACTCAAAGCCACTCCTCAGCTCCAGAAGTACGGCAGCAGACTATGCAGAGGCACAGGCTGCTCAAAGCACGACTCCTGGGTGCTCCACAGACACCCATCAAGTCAAGACAATCTCTTAGGACTCTTTGAAAACAACCTGCTTCTACAATAACGCTGATGGATCAGAAGCTACCTATATCAAAGACTGCACCGCCACAATTCATATTTACAGCGTATCACACAGAAGTGAAGTTCAAGAGTCTGAGTAAAAACCATAATGCTGAAGTAAGCCACCAGAAGACATAAAACCAAGCCAAAGATTCTAGGCCAGAATTGCTAACACTTTTCCATCATTAAAGATACTATGAAGTTAAAAATACACCAGCTTAAGCAAGAGGTTACACACGCTCTCTCACACCTACACAGACGAATACAAATGCTAATTTGTAAAACCAAGGCAAGCCCAGTGAAGGTTGCAGCGAGCCATCTACAGGAGGATTTGGCCCTCTTCTCTAGACTAATAAAAGCACAAGCATGTCAGAGAGCATAGGAAAAGGCTAGGCGACTCATCCCCTTTATTCTGTTCCCCACCTGTCCTCCCTCACCCTCCCCAAAGCCTGACAATACCGCCTGGGGAATCCCTCTGCAAACGAGAAGCCGAACGGTCCATTTCTGCATGGACTGGGGAAGGCAGCATGGGTCGGGATGCAGGCACGGCTCCTGGACGGTCCCTTACTCTGCTCTGCGGTCAGCGGCCACGTGCACAATAATAATCTGGGGCTCTTCTGTCACACGACTTCAACACCTTTCATGGAGCTGTGCCTTCCCTGTGCGGTGCAAGAGCTCGCTAACCTCTGCAGAGAATCCAAGTCTTAAATGGTCTGAGGATAAAATTGCATCCTTATATTCTGCACTGAATCCTACCAGGCTGAGTTTTGGGGCAGTAAGAGAGATTTCAAACTCCTGCTGTCAGAAATGTTCTCTTTCGGTAGATAAATAACATTCCAGAGCTGTCAATCTGGCACCTCTTGCCAGCATGGAATTTATTTTTTAGGAAAGTTGTAACAAATGTAATGTGATCAGGTACTAAATCAATCATCCAGATTTTTGGCTCCTGTTGTTCACATGCTAAGCTGTTATCAGATAGCTGGTTATGAAACTACAATTTTAACCCTTAAGCTCCAAATGAGAACAACCTTACGGACACACAAATAATCAGGCCTAAAGTGCAGTCTATTATACTGTACTACTGCCAGCCGAATTCTACAGATTACATTTATTTTTCACGTTCCTTTCCAAGTGGAAATGTAAGCTATGGGAATTAACATAAACATTAATTTCTTTGCAAATTCTTCAGATTTATTTTTTGAAACCCCTCAACTATATCGCAGTCGATTTTAACATTTTTCATCTCTTTTCTGTCTGTTTCTCTTATTTCTGCATCACAAAGCAGAAGGGTCATGCTTTAAGGAAGAGGAGACGGAGGAGGACAGCAGGGAACAGAAAGAAAGGAGAGGTTAACAACTCCAAAATACAATGTACTTTATGCCCCCTAAGATGCCACCTCTTCTTTAAGATTATTGCAGTTTACTAATAGAGGGCTGTTTCCTATTAATAGCATGGGAAATTGAAGCCAATCAATGCAGGAGGGTAGACCAAAAGTAGCATCCAAACTAGGAGGTCAGTAGAGACAAGTAATGGACACAAACATGCCTGGAACCTCCTCAGCTGTCCTCAGCTCTCCATGGAAGAGCAGCAGCTCTCAGCAGCTTCTTGTGGTTTCTTCGCTGTAAACATGTGGGAAGGAATAAGCTGTCAAAGCCTCCAGGTCTTACGACCACCTCTACAGCCACACAGAAATGCAGTATGAGGTACTGTGAGCGTGTAAATGTTCTCTGCTCAAACCGTTCTGATTATGGCTGGTGCCTTCCATCTGCTCCTCAAGAAAAATCAGCCATAAATCACCTCTTGCCTTATCAACTGCAAGCAGAAATTGCAACAAAGCTTACAGAAACCAACAGACGGGTATCTGGTACCCAGTCAAGCCCATTATGCCGTCCTCATGACATCTTTAATTTCTAAGCTAGATCTGGGTCCGAGTTAACCCTAAAATAGTTTTTTTGTCGTAAGAGCTGAAAGATCTTTGCATTGAAGATCCACTTAATGTTTTTACAGTGCAAATTGACCACAGTGAAATGCAATTTATCTTTCAGAAGGCAATGCAGTGATCTGAGCCCATAACTGATAATTTCTTCATTTCTACTGTAAATTCCCAGATGCAACAAAATATACTATGGTACATGTTGAAACCAGCTAAAGGTAAAAACCAGATGTGTTTTGATCTTGATATTGTCATTAAGTTTGGACTTTAAAAATGCCTGATCTATACTGCTAAGCATGTTAATTTTAAAGTACTTTCATGTAAAAAGGGCAAAAAATAGTAAGAGTTTTTAGTTCCTTCTTAAGTCTGAGAACTGTTTATCCTAACGCACTGAACAAGGCAAAGGCCCTGTAGAAAAACAGAACAAAACAAAACACTGGCTCATGAAATTAAGAGTTAGTGTCATACAACACATGACAATGAGGCACAAGCACAAGGTACAAGTTGTCAGCAGCTGGCTTTTATGAACTTCTAACGCTAACCTCGGAGCTCATACATGTTACAAATCTATTCTTTTACAGCACGTCAACGCCCTAGAAACAGTCAGAGCTTTAAAGAGTGCCAAGTACTTCTTGCTACAACAGCATCAGCCACTCTGGAGAATGCCTGTGGCTTTCCTATCCATCCTGCATACGCTCCCATTTGGTTCTTTTGACCAAATCTATGTACCTTTTCTACACGGAGACTTGTCATACAAGTGAGCTATTACTACTGTTGCAGCACTGGTTGTAAGCTACCCTTTTCTCTGCTTTACTGCTAGCCCAGGAAAAACAAAACAAAACAAAAAACACAAAAAACCCCACACAAATTCAGGTATAAGTGATAACTGTAGAGATATTTTTAGAACAAATCGACTGCCATGGTTTTATATCGATTAACTCGCCATGTTTATTGATTGACTCCTTAAGTTTTTACATCGTTAGTAAGCTGAAATTAGTGTTTATGGGCAGACATACATTGAGTTAAAAAGAAACACTAGAACCAAATGTAAAATTAGACTTCACTCACAGAATTTATGTCTGACTTAGGCTGATCATTATTTTTGGTATTACAGTTAAGTGGAGGGCTAGTTACACTCTGACTTGTCATTATAAGCAATAAAAGCAGGCTTCAAACTAAGAAACTTACATATAGCATTCAAACTGGGAAAAAAAATACAGATCCTTCATATTCATCCATTCAAGCCAATAAGAGAAGCAAGCACTGAGATACCCTTTTTCAGGGTATTATCCTTCCCACTCAAGAGTAGATTCCCTCATCGTCAGATTAAAAGGGAATGAATATTTTCTGCCTACAGGTAAGAATGTAGGGTTTGGTTCCACGCTAAATGATTCTTATTTCTCAGATATTTGGTTTCAACAGTCCATCCCAGCTGTATTCTACTTGGCAAATGTTAATGCAAAGACCATGAAACAGATTCAAATAACTCAGAAAGAACCAAGTATTAAATAAATAAATAAATAAATACACCAGCAATTATATCCTTGAAAATCAGTTAAGGAATATTTTGGTTTTATTCTCTTAAAAAAAAAAAAAAAAAAAAAAAAAAAAAAAGACAGTAAACAGAGTCTTCTCCTGTATCAAGGTTTGCTTGAGGTTTTGGGGTTGTTATGTTGACTCTCTGGAGTTTTCTTTACAGAGTGAACTGCTGGGAACATACCCAAGTCAATTCAGCTACCCTCTCACAGCAAGGAGATGTAATGCTTGTGTCCTCTGTATCACCTCAGCTGTTGGACTCACCACTGGGCGATGGCAGGACCTGTGAACTCACAGCACATTGCACTTCACTGGCAGTCTCATGGCTTCACTTCTGCTGGCCCATACACAGCAGTTTCAACTTGCTGTTGCTGCTTAATCCCAGGGCCCTGCAGGACCGTCTGCACTAATGCAGAGCCTAGGAACACCTAGGAAAAATGCCCTCAAATGTTGATAGACATGGAGTATTTCTGTTGAAAATCCATTTCACCTCATCTTCAGTTGCTGAGGTTGTTTTCTTTCCTTCTCTCTTTTTTTTTTTTTATAAAGAAAATAATGGTGTTGTGCTAAACCTAAGGAATAACAGTGATCTCAGATAAGCACCCCAGCACATCATACATCACAGAACAACAGAAGCACAACAGTACCACTGCAATGGATGCAGAATAAAATCAGATGGCAAAGCAAAAAGCAGACCATAGTTCCAACTAGCAGAATACCGAACCAGAGATCTTGCAATGTCCAATAGCCTATAACTGGATCAAACAAAAAATGAAACTGTCTTGGCATATAGAGGAATAGCCAAATACAAGAAATACCTACACCGCTCTACAGTCACACTGAATCAACACGTTAAATCATGATACAGAACTACACATAAAGTCAGAGTGCATGGTGATCACTGTCAACTTAACTTCCTTCCACTTTTTAGCAGAAGTGAAAAGAAAATTTTTTTCACTTGAATAAAAAGGGCTTTTGATACTTAGCATAAGCATGTAATTATTCCTCACATTTATGAAATCAAGAAATTTGACAAGGGAAAGATGGGGAAACCCATACCACATTATTCTATAGCGTTTTTGTGGGAAAATATTTTCTTAATCATTTTGCTAGTATACAAAGGCAGGGAAACGTGCATATATTTCTCAGTTGTACTAAGAAATTCCTAAGCTTAGTTAAATGGTTATCTCAGAAAAGCTGGTTTACTACATGTAAACTGCAGATGTGCTGTAGGCTCCCTGAAAGACATCTCTAAATATAGAATCTACATTTCTAACATAGAAAGAGAACTGTGACCGCACATAAATATATTGCAGTACATTAAAGTAGAAATTATGAGGATCATATAGGACAAGAAAGGGTGAATAAGGTGGACAGAACTATCCCACGCTACATTTAATCTTCCAGTAATACAGAGTCCATTACATAACCCATATCGGTATAAATGAGTAGGTCGAAATTATGTCATGGTTGGAAAGTGTCTCCTGAATTCAGACTCGGGAACCGAAAGCTCTCCATAGCCTTCTGACAGCAAGAAACTTATCCACTGAATCAAAGCCTTTCTGCCACAGAGTCACACAAATAGAAATCCAACTGGACTATTGTTCGAAGATTCAAAGAATTTATATGTCTCTCCCAAAACCAATGAGAACAAAGGGGTTTATCTGGCCTCTGTAAAAATAACATCCAGTCTAGACATGGTTGTAGGAAATCAAACTTGAATAACAAGAGTGAAATTTTGGTTAATGGAGATATGATTTCATCCCTAGGGGTTTTTTTTGTTTTCATTTTCATCAAAATTCTTATGAAGCCCCTTAAGTGGGGGCAATTAGTGAATTCATTATATAGCATAACTGACTAGATATGATACTGAATCCAGGAAATTATTTTACTAATATCTCCTAACCGTCAGCTGCAACGAGGACAAACACAGCAGACCACAACAGGTAAACAAGATTATTTGTGTGAAATAAACCTGTTGCACAGTATTATGAAGTATTTCCAGCTCAACCAGCTGGAAGTATACACATAAACTATTTGATATCTGTGCGGTACGATTCAGGGAGTCTGCAACTATGGACAAATTTGTTTCTAAAATAGGAACTGAATTAATCATTTTTAAAGCAGCCATCACACTCTAAGGACAGTCAACAATTTACACAAATTTTAAAAATACAAATGACACTCTGCATTGTACAAGAATCTTGATGGGAGGCAAAGATGTGACCTTCCGCATAACATCCTTTTTGAAAACATAACTGCTTCCACAGACATGGTGTGAAGTGCTGCCTGTCACGATCTTGGTTTCAACACCATACCATAAATTCCCAATGTCCCATCAGGGGCACTCACTCCATTTTCTTTTAACCAGAATAAAGCAGTTATGACATTAAATCCCTTCATGCTTAAAATGAAAATAAACAAACACAAAATATCCTTCACCTTCCCCCCCCCCCGCCTCTGGCAAGTACTGCTAAGCCACATGGCTCCACACATGAACTGCTGTCAACAGGCCGCTCTGACGCTGAAGTTCTGGATGGCACGCTAGACAAAGTGATCCACGATGAGTACTAGAGACATACGGAAGATTTCATCCTACTTCCCTTCCCTTAATTACGGACATGCTGGAATTAATAGCTTCATAAACCATTCTAATGTACTTTCTTAAAACGTATTAAGCAGCGATACAAAGCCTTCAAAATTTTTTTTAATGTTGTGAATTGTGGAACTGCAGTCACATCTTTCCTTTTAAAAGAGTCCTTTGTATGGCCAAACCCCACAAAGAATACAGCATCAACCTTAAAAGAACAGCTGAAAACGTCTCGTCTGATTTACTGAAGTTGCCACTGAAATTCATCAGCATTCCTGAGAACACTGCCGTATGATTTAAAAAGCCCTGCAGCAGCACTAACAAAACACCTCCTGGGTATCCCTCCTCAACAGAGTTATATGGCAGGCTATACAGAAATCCAGCTCTTACAGCAAGCCAGTCACGGTCAGCTGTTCCTCTGTATTCCCAACGTAATAACAGTCCACAGAAATCAAAAGGAAAACGGACATGGGGACTCTATTTGCAGGAAACAAAAACAAACCCCCACAAAACAAATGAAAACCCACCTCTCCAACCCTCACTAAACTATACCTAGAGTTAAGAAAGAAGAAACAAAAAGAAGTTCAAACCTACCAGAGGGTGACTGACCAAACCCCTGAGCGTGCCGACGCTGAAAGGCAGGCGTTACCTGCGCTGCGCTCCTCCGTGAGATGCGCACTGTGCCAGGTGTAAACACAACTATCTGGCCCCAATCACCCCATATGGGATTATAGAATACCAGTTTCAAAACAATGCATGAAACTCCTCTGATTGGCGTATTATAGATGCCTCCGAAAGGGGCTGTGAGCTTGTAGTTCTCGGGGTCAGAAAAACAGCTCTAGAAGGCGGCATTTCCTAATTGCAGTTAGTACAAATTAGCTATTTTACCAAAAGAAATACCAAAATAATATCCCATTACACTGATTTGCAGTAACATAATATTCCAGATTTTTCAGACGATTACCTTAAATACTTCCTGCTCTGCCCAAATTATAATATAAGCACATGCAGAAAATTAACTGGCTGTCTAGGCGCATTGTGGAAGAGGGCGAGAGTGGCACTGTGCGCTGCAAATGCAGATACTGTGTTTCACCTCTTGAGAGACGATAATGTGATTCTTGGGCTTTCATGACAGTTTACGAAGTCTGCCAAAGGACTGCGAGTCTGAGGGTAGGGATAAGGTAATTTTATTACATTAAACTAATTGGAGTAATAACACAATTTCCAGTATTCTTACACAGCTTTCAGTTTCATACTACGGTGTAGAGCAGGATGGGTAATACTGCAGCTCTAATAGGATTTATAAAAGCACAGTAATAAATGCTACACAAAACAGTAGGGTTAAATCCTGCAACCATTCAGCATCTGCACTATCTTCCTAATGGAATCATGAATTTTCTTTTAGACAGGAAGAGCTCAGATCTATCTTCGAACTTTAAAAATCCATTACTGTTCCCCAGCGATAAATTGGTAATTGAAACAGTTGAGTTGGTGCACAAGTAACACTCTGATGTTAGATAGCCTCCCAACTCTCAAAAACATGGACGCCTTTAAGCCTCAGCACTTTAACATACTCTCTGGAGAGCTGATATAGGAAATCACCAGGAAAAAATCCTGCTACTGGCTTCAATTGCACCTCAGCAGAACTCTTTCAAGCTCCACAGTAAGGAAACTGCTTGTGCCTGGTGCTGCTATGGCAGCCCCTCAGGGGCTGGGGGCATGTTATTAGGTTTAATTTGCCCATGTAGAAAAACTAGTTCTGCAGCTGCTGCTATAATTTAAACTTACAGTCTCATACTTTTAACTTTTACAGTTTAACACTGTTTGCCTGCATTCATAAAGAGCAAGGGAAAGTGAAAAACACTATTTTCTTCTGCCCGTCATTGAGCTAAGCAAAAAAAAAAAAGGCGGGGGGGGGGTGTGGGGGGTGGAATTTGATGCATTCATTTCACTTTCATCCCAACAAATGTAAACCACTCCTTATTTTGACATGTTAAGATAAACTAGTTAAATATATGTGCCTAAATAATTTCAGTGTCCAGCAATACAACACGGTCAATATTACAAACCTGTATTATCTTCTTTTATTAATTGTTGTGCAGTGTGTATTAGTATTAAATTACTGTGAAGTCTCTGCATACTTACATTCGTTCATATTTCTAAAGAAATAAAAGTAGTTTGCCTTGGTTTGGGAATTTAATAGCATAAGATACGTAGCAGATTTATCTTCACCTATGTCTTTAAAGACGTGCTGCTTCTCTCAGCCTCTCCCCGCCTCTCTTCTCCACATCTGTAATGCATGCGACAGTGCCCTCTCATGGATACAAAACACCTAACAGGAGAAAGAGTGACAGTACCAAACCTGTGCGATCACATCATTTCATCCAAGACCTAACAGGTTAGTTAAAAAGCCTTGACACGGCAAGATTTCATAAAAGCAGCTGACTGCCAACTGAGATCATTCATTACCACGAGTGTTCAATTTTGCATCCATAGTCATTAGTGAACCCACAGGACTTTAGGTAAAGGTTTGAAAACTGTTCTGGGGCAGAGATCCATGAGCAGCTCTTCCCCTCAGATATTTCAGTATCAAATTCATCAGCACAGCTTTCTCAAGCTGTTCTACCCTCTTTCAGGAGTGTCTTCAATCAAGTCCCAGCTATTCCACAGTCTCACATTCATTTCATACTCACAGGTAGTGTAACACAACACAGCACATCCAGGCCCTGTTCTTTGCTGGGAGACGCTACAGTAACTCTTCCAGCAACAAGTTATATAGCTACAATTGCTTTGGAGAAATAAACAAGTTTCTCTTTTTAAAATTCAGCTTCTCAAAGTATTAAAAGAAATAACAAACCCAGTAAGAAAACAGATTATATTTATCAAAACTGTGCAAACAACTACGATGGACAAGCAACAGATCCAGTTGCATAAATACTATTTTATTCAGAGGAGAAATTCTATTACGTAGAATTTTTTAGATCTGTGTTTGAGAAAAATAAGCAATAATCTACAAATGACCAAACACAGACAAAACATTCATGTAAAAGGCTAATGCCTTTAAATAAAATTTAAGGTTTAATAGTAGGTCTAGAACACAATAAAGCTGTACTTGTATAAAAGCTTATAAACTCGAAGCAGCAGACAAACACTGGTTTGGCCTCTTCCCTAGACTGCATACATTGTACCTGTCACAAACCACCAGGACATCAACAGAATGGGGTCACCTTTTACAAACATCAACTAAAAGTGTTTAATTGCAGTTTTGGCTATGATGCAATAACAGTTTTGTTAAGAGTTTGGAATAGGAGCACAGGAGTTTGGAAGTACTCACTTTCTACAAAAAACTAAATTTAGTTACAAAAAGCTTAAAAGTACTGAAGCATTTAGCAAAACAAAGGGAATGCTGTTCAATTACAAGTCAATTATTTGGATCATATTTGCAATGCAAAATTTTTAAAGCAACTCTCATATACACAGAATGGGAAATATTTTTTAAACTGTTTTGGGTTTTTCTGGAAATTAAAAGTTTCTGACACGGTAACAGAAATAGGTCTAATTACTCAACTGGTTAAAGACAGAACATCTGGGATTGGAGTGACTAAATTTAAGCCGTTTGAGCAGGCTGTGAAATGACAAACAGCGGCAAAGGTACGGGCTATTTTGATCACAACTTAGACTACTGCACATGCAAACATGCAAATTCAGGTACAGTTATTCAATGTGCTATGTTCCATGTTCTGTTCTGGCATATTATACAGTTCTAGCAACACATATATGCAGATGTATTCTGTTTATACAGATATGTATGTATATATACGTGTGTGTGTACATGCATATAAAGCGTGAAATATTGCAACATTTAGCAAAATTTGTCAAAACCAGGAATACAACATTCACAGTTTGGACCAAAAGGTCAATTGTCTTCACTCCTAGAATCAGTTAATAACACGGAGGTAAATCTCACCTCTAAACCTGTTTTCTCACAGACAAGAAGCTCTTGATGTTATGTTTCCTTTCAAGATTCAGTCTGCAAGTTTATCAGAGACAGGGAAATAGAACTATGACTTTCGAGTAAAGAGTTCATATTAAAAAGTGTGCTGAGCAACAATTTGAAGTATTACTATACTAAAGAAAAGAATTTTAATGTTAGTAAAGAATTTCTTGTCTCAAAGTGAAGGTGGGGAAAGTACAACTAATGCTCAGGCATGACTATTTTTTGAAGTATTTCTACGCATTGTTTCTGTTTTCTACATTCAGATGCAAAAAAATGTACAGCAGGCAGTTAAATATAAAATAAGTAAAAGGTAGTGAAGAAGTTAAAATGAGACTTTCATTTAATTCTATATTCAGGAGCCAAAACCAGACTCATCAACTGCAATTACAAGCTCTTTCTACCTTGCATGAAAATGAACCATTCTTGGAAACAGTCTCAGAGACTGTGGCAAAAGTTCACATAGGACAAATAAATCTTTTTAGTCTAGTGAAAAGTATGCTAAGGGTGGCCAGGTTTAGTAGATACATTTCTAATATTGAGACAATTCTCTGCCATACACATGCATCCAAGACAAAACACACTAGGCAAAGATTTCCCATTTGTATACCAAAAATATCAAATGTTCATATGAAATTATGTAAAGCACTGTAGGTTAAATTAATTTCCACATACATAAAAACTCAGTACCTATCTGAGCTTTCATTCATTTGATCTGAGGATCTTTAATCTGCTCTTCAAAAATAATTCCAGGAAGTCCCAATGAATTGCAAGTGGAACACTATCAGATTTGAAAGATTGCAGATTATGGGGAACAGCTAGAAAATTATGAAAGGGAAAGAGTAAAGAACGTATTATAGCCCGAGTAGGTATGAGTTCTGCTCTTTAAGAATCTGCCACTTAAAGTATTTACCCAGAAGTGGCACTTACAGCGAGATCAGATTTCTAGCGCTGGATAACAGATTGTAACCTACGGCAGATATTGGAGCTCAGCTGGTTCTCCATAAGATGCTAATTCCTAAGGAAAACATTTCCCACAAACAGACAGGAAACCGCATCATCAGACATCAAATGTCTTATGAGGGGCATGTGGGTTCGTTGCGTGGGAACAGAGTGCTGAAGTTATTACTCAGTCGTGCACCTGCATTTAATTAAATTTGGAGATGAAGCTAAAGAGAATGGTAACATTTATGTCAAATGCTGGTCAATCTGCACTTATTAAGTGTGAAACGTAATTAAGAAACAGAAATGGACTTTGATTCTAGGTCACAAAAAATTCTATCTAGTAGTCTCATCAGGAGACTGCAAACAATTTGTACAACTTTCCAGATTTAATACAGATTTCCTTAATGTCTCCTTGATGTTCCTTCAAAACTGAATTTCATAGAAAAACATATTCCCCCCAAATTAACATCTTCGCCACCTACTGGAAGCACTCAAGGTAAACGTTATGCTGGGGCATAAAGACTAACTTTGAAAACACCTTCAAGTACACAGAGCAAGTGATACTCTGGCAAAAGCTTTCAAGTGTTCCATGGAAAGAAAGTATCGAGTGACTTCTCATAAACCATGACCTAGCCTTCACATGTTCTTTATACTGAAAATGCTCTGAAAAACAAACCAGGCAAGCCAGTTCAGCAGGGAGTTCCTCTTACCTTTCACAATCAAACTCCGAGTTCAACTCTTTAGCCTGCTCCTTCTTCTGTAATGTGTCTTGAATGGATTGCTGTGGTAGATGAAGAAATATTCTGGAAATGTTTGCAGATAACTAGTTTAAATTCCCCAAATAAGGAGCTTTTGTTGGTTTCAGGGGGTGGGTTTTTTTGTTTTTGTTTTTTTAAACTAAGTGCTGCCTGTGGGAATATTGACATTCACAATTCTGTTAGCTACACACAAAAAAAGTAGTTCTTGAATGCATACTTTTGAGAAGGTAGATCCCACATGTATTAGCGGGGATATCACTGCAAAGCAAAAACATAAATGTAGCCTGCATTTCAGAAAAGCCTTTTCTTAAAACGGCAATGACACGAATGCTAACAAGAGGTTATAGGCGTATAGCAGGAACAACAAACTATAAACCGTGAATGAATCCTGCCAGAAGATTAAAGTACGACTACAGGAAGAAATTCTCATATGTGTCTATGCAGCCATTTCCACAACACTTAGAGCAGTTGTCACACAAAAGTCACTGCTAGTGAACAAAATAAAACACTTCAACTGCAATATTTAGTCTTATGTCATCCTTGAAACTTGGTGAGGCAAGTAATACTGTCATATTCACAAAAACACCAGAACACTGCAAAAATGCATGGGACTCCCGTGAACCCACCCACTCAGAACTGCTGGTAGAGATCACTGGTGACATGAGAGGATGGCAATCTCTGCCAAGGAAGGTTATTAGACTCCTTTGTAATCAGGAGTAATGCTGGCCAGAAAGTATTAGCATATGGGTCATCAAAGGTTGTCATTGGAGGGGCTTAGCATGTTAGGTACCTCAAGTCAAAGCTAGCCAAGACAGCATTTTCAAGCTGTTATCTTTTACTCCAGAAATGCATCTCCTCTTCTACAATTAGACTGTTGCTGCAAATATTGGAGCAAATACGTTCTCTTTTTGTTTGTTTAATATATATTGATAAACAGCTATCAATTACTTAAGGACATTTCAATTCAAATAACATTTCCACAATCCTTCTTCCTTTCTGTACATTATACATTAAAAAAAAAAGGACTTATTCTCTCGTTTTGTCATAGATCAGTTGGTTTTAGGTGACATGAAAACAGATGACTTTTTATCCTCAGAGCAACATAGTGCTAAATTTCAGACTATCAAGCTTCTTTTGATCCTTTCAAATGATAGGACTAGAAAATAGAACTGTTAAGCACTTCACCTGTCAGAAAAAAGCTAGACTTGTACTTCATTTTAATGTAGTCTGGCTGGTACCTTAATATAATGCCTCTGTAAATCCCTAAGAAATTCAGGTCAGGCTAGAAGCAGCACTACAACTTAACTTCTAATACAAGCAATGCTATAAAGTCACAGTTAGAAAAACAACCAACTCTTGCTTCAGTGGTGGTGTTCAGTAGCTGTAGCTATGATTATTATGGCAAGAAAGGTGGCAACATCTGATAGTACATTCAACAAGGTATCCTGCCACAATAGCAGTTTGTTTTTCAGGGACATAACAAGCTCTCCCATGGTGAAAACAGACAATATGGCTTCAGAGGAAGGACTTGCATTCTTTTGTCTTTTGACTAGTAATAAAAAAAAAAAAAAATTAAGTACTAAATCCAACAGCTTTATTACCAATGGCAATGGAAAAAGCAGCAGGGGCAGCTTCCTCAGCTGAAGCAGTACAATGCCTATCAGTCTCATGGCTGTATCCTGCAAAAATTGGCTGTAAAACACAGCGTTCTCTTCCTCCACAAACTCTGTAGTGCTGCCATTTAAACCAGTTACTTGCCAGAATGTACAGCCCAGAGTATTAATTTTGGAAATAACTGACCTGACCTGTCACAGAAATGTCCTATTTGTTTGGAGGGTTTTTTGGATTTGTACACCTAAATCACCAAGATTGATATAGAATTAATCTTACACAGTGAGCACACTGAAGGTAGCAGAAGAAAAATCCAGCTGCCAAGATAATATAGAAGCCTATAATGGGAACTGATCCCAGCAAGGCCATCATCACATACGTTTTCAAAGAACACACACTCAGTGTTACATTCTGCTCTCAAAACAGAACCTCCATTAAAGGTATCATATACTTAAAAGAGGGTTTACCTCAAAATACGTGGTTTACCTTAGATCACAGGCTAGAAGATGCACAGTCCTACACTAAAGACATGCTTGTAAAGCCTGTTCAGAAAGTGATCTTGCCACATTTCTTGCCTTTTCAGAGGAAGACTTTTCAAAGCAGTGCACTATTTATAAATTCCTGCATGCCAAAAGAAAAATACTATGAAAGTCAGATAATCTGTAAATAATAGCCTGACCAAGTGGCAAGACACAAAGGAAGAAGGATCAATAACCCTATTGGCAGACCTGCCAAACCTCCTTACAGAGCCAAGAAAAAGACAGGATTCACTATTTCCTATTAGTAAACGCTTCGCTCACCATCAGTTTTCTCTGTAACACCAAGGATTAATTTACATTGCGTAATCATCACCAAATGTGAAAGGTTTTTAACTGAAACTTTTGTATTATTCCTTACTACAGTATAAGTAGAAAATGCATTGATTAAACTATCTAAAAATATAACCTGGTAAAAGAGAATATAAAACATCTTTGTCACTTGCTTATAATGGTAACCAAGCACTTTTACATCTACTAGAGCATGGGAATCCTCTTTCAAACAACATGAATGATGCTTGTGGAACCAAAATAGCTGCTGGAAAGATTTTAACTTCCAGAGTCGTTTTCTTTCCTTGGGTCCTATGGTTATGAAGACTACAATGAAACCTGTTTTTTCTCTTGTGGACTCCTACCTCTGGTTAAAAGCTCATTGACATCACTGTACCACAAATGTCTGGAAAATCAGTAATTTCAAAGAAAATTACCAGTCATCATTCTAGAATGTAAAAGGGCAAATAGGTTTTACTGCTTGAAATGTAAGTAGCATCAAGTAGCACCATTATTTTCAGTCCACTGATTTTTCCTTCATATCCCAAGTTCTAACAACATTAACTGAAGGTACTTCCTGCAAAACAGAAGAGGAATTCATGTCAGGCAAAATATTTCCTTTTCTTCTCCATGGATGTATAATCTGCAGCAATAATCTCTAATCATTAAAAGCTATATATGTTTTAAGTTTGTATAATCTTTTATTTAATTAGAAAGCTATTCTACTACCTAGATATAAATATTGCACATCAAACAGTAACCAAGGAGTAAGCACACTATATGACCATTGAAGGAAGTCATTAAAATACAACAGTATTTTAAAATCTTTCAATAAATATAGGCTGAGTACAACTTTCACAGTAAATAATTTCATTGATTTGCCAGAAGAACACACTTACATAGAATTAAACAAGTGTATAGTAACAGTCAAACTCCTGACAAGCTATTCCCAGAAATACCACTAAAATAAACTGTGTTGATTTTAAATTACTGACAAGGAATGTATACTAATACTTTCTTTTTAAGTCCAAATACCTCACGGGCATTTGGAAATTACTTTCTTGAAATTTTATCACTGACATTTTCTGATCAGCAAATATTACCTAAAACAAACAAAAAATGAAACGGTACAGTAAAATTAGATACAAAGGAAGTAAATCAAAAAGTGTTTTGCTCAAACAGCTGTTACCAAATGCTTGTGGAAATACACACATTGAAGAATGATATTAATAGTAGCTGCAGATGGTTTTTAAATGAAAAAAAAAATGTAATGGATGGATGGATATCCATCCATTACAGTTAAATGGGCTATGAAAAAGCGACGATATGAGCAAACAAAAAGATACTGACAGTCACAGAAGCCTACGTGCAACATCAGAAGATCCTCAGAGAGAACAGCTCCGCGTGGCTGATGGAAGCAAATGGAACTGCAGCTCATAGGCATGAGCCTGAGTATTTGACCATAATTTCTTAGCATGTACGCCTCTGTGTTTGATGAGTTCAACTGTATTTCAGAGGAATAAAATAATTTATGAATTTGGCTGGTATTGAAAACTTGTGTAACTTCCAGTTCCTAACCATATCTTTACATCTTATAAATTAGGCATTATGAGAAATGGTGTAGTTGCAAATTTCCATTCTTGTTCTCTGTGGAGCTACTTGTTATTTTATGTTATTATGCTTAACACAATGTACATAGCATAAACTACCATTTATGCCATAAGTTATTCTGATGTCCTAAAAGGATTGAAATTATTCATTTTTCCCAGCTAACAAATGTCCTGAAGTTTAGTTTGGGGTTTGTTTGGGATTTTTGTGTTTGGATTTTTTTGGTGAGGGATTGTTGGGTTTGGGTTTTTTGGTTTTGGGGTTTTTTGGGGAGGAGGGGGGGTGGTGGATATTACAAATGGATAAGAAAATTCTCAGACTAAAATTCACCGAAAAATAAGCTTCAGCAGACATGCAGGTATTCTCACAAACCATTCCTATGTCAAGGTTTGGGGAAAGAAACATAGCTGAATATTCCATTTGTACTCCTAGAAATTTATCAATATAAACATAGTTCTCTTCAGAATTTGATGACAGCAGGTCTGCAAAGAAGGCAAAGTTTACAATGTATTACAAGCCAAAGAATCAGAAACTATTATCAGAGGGAACTTATTAAAGGATAAAAATCCTTGAACCAAAATAAGTTTTGCAATTTTCCTTTGAAAAAGATGAAATTAAATATGTATTTGACTCTGGTCAGGAAGCTGTAGATAAAGAAAGATATGTACAACAGTTTTTGATGGAAATACAAAGACTGGTAAGTGAATTACCTGTCAGATTTGGACTGTAAATGTCAGAAGAAAGGCAAGCCATGAAAACTGGAACATGAATCAGATACCCTTCACTCTAGTTCTGGCTGCCAGAAACTCACTGCAAGAGTTTGAGCAAGTCAGGAAACATCCATGTCTAAAATTCCACACCTGCATCTGGGCTGGCTGAGAAATGTTATTTAGCTACTGAATTTCCCTATCGTTATTACAAGTAGGTGAAAATGTCTGCTGGACTATCAGATAATTTACCAGATGAGAAGCTGATGTAAACTAATTCATACAGCAGCACACTGAGTACCTGCCGTCCCTCCTGCTACAGTGCTTTCCCATGAAAGGGGATGAATAAACAGTTCATAAGCAAACAACTTAAAATGTCTGTAAGTTTGTAAATTATTTCACTGTAATCATCAGTGTATTAGAAATGTCAAGACGGCCATAAATTCCCAGTAATTAACCATCAAGACGGGCCTCATTTAAATGCAGTTATTAAATGTTGGGAAAATTAATTAAGCTCAAATGCCAAATATTAAAATTTAAATCTCTAAGTGACAAACTTGTGTTTCAATCTATAAGCTTTTCAATAAGAGAGACAGAATTCAGTTTTTTAGGTTTCAAATCCTGAAGAGCATGTCTATACCTCACTTGCTTAAATTTACTTTGCAAAAATAAAAAAAATAAAGGAAAGGCTGTAACAACCAGGCTCCTAAGAAACTAAGAAAAATCCAGTAAGTTGAGGAGAATTCGCTGGACTCTGGTCCACGTGATCATGATCATTAAATGTGCCATCAGTCAGCATAAACCTCTATGACTTGCAAATTAAATGTTATTTCAAATAAGTTTCTTTCACAGACAATTTCTCTTTATTGCTATGGTCAACTCTGCTAGGAAATGTTACTGCTAAGAAGCATGCATATTCATCAGCAATGTGAAGCAATTCATAGCAAACAAGAACTTGGGGTGACCAAACAACTCATTGTTTTTGAAAAGAAGTCATTGAACACTAATTTATTAAAGAACAGATTTCCAGATTTAGAAAACTGCCACTTCAAACTTATCCAATTTTTAAATTATTTTTTCAGGTTTCCTCTTTATTTCACCTTGAACATTTGTTGTTTTTGTTTTGTTTTTTTTTAATTTTAGCTAGGAATCTGCAGTGCAAGGATAGGTTGTTGCACACAGGCCAATATAATGGCTTCTTGTTTAACTAGTCTAGTAAGTGTACTGATCTTAAGTAATACTTTCCTGGTTACAGAAAGATTGTGCATTCTCTTATAAGTCTTTGCTTAACTTGGTAAGAAAACAGAGTTAGACAACCCACAACGTATAAATTTACTGAGTCAGAGACACATTTAGAACTGTTGACCAGAGCTTTGATCCCTTAAGAAGGAAGAATAAATACATAAATAAAAAGCAAGTTTCAGGCTCATTGCTATTCTCTTCCTAGCACCAGAGGGTTTTAAGTAAATTTGCTCAGGCAAACATTTACTAAATAGCTGGATAACCCATAATTAGATCATATTATGATCTGGTCTTTAGGTTATGCTTATCAGTAAATTAAGAAGTCAAATCTCAAGCTGGTAGAAGTCAGCAACTCCTTTCCAATACCCTTTTTTCTGCTACCATCAGAGGCCAAGACACTGGCATAAGTCCATCACTTCCCCTCAAGGTACTCCTTGGCCTGAGCTCTTTAATCTAAACTGAAAGAAGCAAGCAGCATCTCACGAGATTCGACCTGAATTTTCTTCCTAATTTCCATCTATTCAGAAGTTTACTCATGCTATGAATAATGATTTGAGTTAGACTTTTCCAGCACCAGGAAAGAGGGTCTACCCAAATTTGCCAAGAGTTTAATAAGTGTCACAGTTTAATTAGCCCATTTATTTTTACTTATAGCTCCACATGAGATCAAGACATGCAATTTAGAAAGAAATACAAAAAATCTATCTTCTACTGAACAAATTCATCCTCACTCTGTATGCTCCCTTATAAAAATATTTTCAAATGTAAAATCTCACGTTAAGCACATTTACCAGAAAATAATGAACTTTGTTCCAAATCTTTATACTACTAGTATTTACAGTATATCTAATATTATAAGTAGGAAAGAAGTAGTGCATCTTGCTATTATTGACAGAAGGCTATTTAGTTGTCTTTGATAAAGTAGTACCATTGTAAGACCAAAACAGCAAAGCAAAGCTGAATTAGCAAACTAAACAGTCAGAAAATACAGTGCACAGAAAGTGGAAGGATTTGTACTCTGGGGAGAGGCTCACAGAATGGAGGCAGAGAAGAACAATAATAATGAAGAGAATGATGCCAGAGAGGAAAATAGGATGGGAAGAAAACAACAGAAAATAATGAAAAAATATATTGTTTAAAGGATTTATGTTCATTGGTAATAACACACATTTTTCTGGATACAATTTAAGGTTGTTTTCAAATCCAGGTTATTTTACATAGCCTGGTGCCCTGGTTTTGGCTGGGATGGGTTAATTTTCTTTCTAGTAGCTGGTATAGTGTTATGGTTTGGATTTAGTATGAGAATAATATTGATAACACACTGATGTTTGCAGTTGTTGCTAAGTAGTGTTTAGACTAAGTCAAGGATTTTTCAGCAAGAAGGCTGGAGGGGCACAAGTTGGGAGGGGACACAGCCAGGGCAGCTGACCCAAACTGGCCAACAGGGTATTCCATAGCATGTGATGTCACATCTAGTATATAAACTGGGGGGGAGTTGGACAATGGGGGCATATCACTGCTCGGAAACTAACTGGGCAGTGGTCAGCAAGTGGCGAGCAATTGCATTGTGCATCACTTGTTTTGTATATTCCAATTCTTTTACTATTATTATTATTATCATTATCATTATTATTGTCTTCCTTTCTGTCCTATTAAACTGTTTTTATCTCAGCCCAGGAGTTTTACTTTTTTTTTTTTTCCCCCCGATTCTCTCCTCCATCCCACTGGGTGGGGGGAAGTAAGCGAGCGGCTGCGTGGTGCTTAGTTGCTGGCTGGGGTTAAACCACTACAGCTGGAAATACAGACCTAAAAGTCTCCTCAGTACAGTTTCTTTCAATCTCCTTCACTTACCTTCCCTAAGTACACTCTTACTGAAACTGAAACGAATTCTTTGATGCACAGGACATAAAATGCCAGAAGGTCAAGATGCAGCTTCACTGTAATTACATAAAAGGACACTGTATTTCTGCATTTTCTTTCACACCATAATATTAAGTTAATCCTAAGTTTCTCTTACAAAACCAGGCCATTTAGGATATTAATTGCAAATCATCTACTAAATAATGAGAAAGCATGATACTGTGAGTTAATGTGTATTTACAGGACAATGTGAAGTTATGACGATTTACACCTAAGAATCTGGCCCACAGTTTCTGTAAGGGACAAGAAAAAAAAAGTGCTGAAAGCATTTGACAAAAATCCAGAATATGTTTCAAATTCTCACACCCATTCTGCAGATATGTTCACCTATGTCCCATTATAAGCCTGAAAATCAGATACGCTGGTGTGCTTTATAAAGCCAGAATAAATCCTTTATTGTGGATCCTTCCTGCCCTTCCCTCTCACCCCCAAATAATTGCTTTCTTTAATGCTTTCTTCACCAAGAATAAATAGAGACTCAGTTTAAGCTGAAATGGAAGCCAAATATGTCTGGGCTTGAACCTATTTTTTTTTCAGCTCATCCAGAGTTCCTGCGGTAGAGCCCATTACGAGTGCATGAAAGCAGATAGCTCAAAGCCCACATAGTTATTGCTGGATTTAAATACAGATTGGAAATGAATGTCCTGTGGATAAATGCCTGTGAAAAACGCAGAGGAGAATAAGTGCTTGGGAGATTAAGAGATTTACTGTAACATCTGTGAAAGCTGAACATTTAAAGGGCAGGAATTCTTCATTTTTCAGTTGGCAAATTTAAAGGGGCAGAGATTTATACGTTATCTTATTAATTAAAAGCCCTCTCTGTGTATGCACATGTGCATACATATACTTATTTTTGTAAATCAGCAGATGTATATTACTAATAGATTATGCAGCTATTCTGGTCAGCAAAATTAATATGAATGTTAGATGTCTTAAGTTTTTTAAATGGCACTTCAGCTAGTTCATAGAATCATAGAATCATTTAGGTTGGAAAAGACCTTTAAGATCATGAAGTCCAACAGTTCTCTGTATTGCTTGAGATCTCTTACTGAACTGAGGGCAAATAGCTCCTTCTTACTAAAACAATACAGCCTCAGTGAAAGAAACTTCATATACAACTTGATTTGGTAACTCTCCTCTTTTTCTGCTTGCTTCATCATTTTTACTGCCTATTACCCATGGGAAATGTAAACCTAGACATGCTGAGGAACGGCTATGACAAACCTGTCAGATTTTACTTACCATCTTCTTGCCCAATTCCTCCCTTTAAAGCAGGAAGATTGCAAGAACACATAAGTATTCACGTGTACAAACAGCAAACATCTGTTTCACACCAAAGGCCAAATACAGCAGTCACATGCCTGAAGATCTTGATCTCCAAATAAGCCCACGCCACGTACAGGCAACAGCATACACTGAGTTCATATGTTGCGTGACTAATCCTGCTCATGCTTTGCTGTTTCTGAAATTATGAACGTTCAGGAACTGTAATACACCAGCAAACCTTTGAAGTGGAAACGTGACTGCAGATTTTTGCACATTCACCTAATTTGCTTGAGTGCTGTGTATCAGAAAGGGTATCCAGACCTAGGAGACTCTCACCATTCTCTGACCAGAGCCACCAGTTTGCCTACCCTTCATCTGCCTCTGGCCTACACTGCTCCCTTTCAAACTGTAGCCGAGGGCAATACTGTAATAAATATCTTTGATACAGCAAATCCCTAAGGATTCTACCAGTGAGATTCATGTAAAAAATAAACATAATCACGTTCTTACACATCTGATCTCACCTCCCAAAGGTGTTTAAAGAAATTCACAAAGTCCCTGAACATTTATTCAGTACAAATTCTTCCAGAGTCTGGCAGCAGTGGCTTCAGACACCAAGAAATTGCCAGATAAATGAAATATCCACCAAGGCTTTTTTTTTTCCCTAATTGTAAAAAGCCAAGGGTGTTAGGATCTTTACAAAGAAAAAACAAACAAAAAAAAACCAAAACCAAACCAAAACAAAAAAAAAGCTGTAAACTTCTGAGCAATTCTGTAATAAACATCATGAAAATGTGGCTGCCAACACTTTCAGCATTAATAGGTGTAGTTAGGAATGAAGCTGAAAGGGACCTTCTGAGGAAATTATTTCTCGCAATTTAATTTTTTAGAAAATAATGTCTGGATGGAAAGTATCACCAATAAAGAAAAGCAAGGAGGAAAAATGGCTGCATGCTACAAGTAATAAGTGGGTTTTATTCCTTCATAATATTGTTTTTGTACACAGTGAAGTTAACAATATTGCCATTTGTTTATGGAAGAACAGAGTCGGAATATAAGCGTACCTTCACTTGCAGCATGCGCTCTGTACAGGCAAAAAGGAAAGTTTGATACACTTCTTCATTCCAGGAGAACTATTTAATATTTGGGTTTAAAACAGTAAGATGTTTTAGAGACATGGGTTAAAATCCCCAAAAGATATATGAGCACTTCATAGTTCAATTAGTGCTTTTGGAAGAATAAAAAAAAACACCAAGAACCTGCCTGTTTTTTCACTAATGCCACAGAAAGATTCTCCTAAATAAAGCCTTAATACTACCATACTGCATACTCAGCAGTATTGCTAAAACCCAGACACTTCCTTGGTAAAGACAGCCAGAGCACAGGGAACTCCACATTAACAGTCTTCAGAAAAGGAAGGAGAGAAAGCCAAGGCCATTCCCATGAAGCACTAAATTAACTTCCACAAAATGAAATTAATAATTCTTTTCCTCAGTCCTTTTTTTTTTCTTCTCCAGACAACACGTTCCACACTGCCAAAGTGAATTTAGGCCAAAAAAACCCCAGCAAACCTTCATTTTAATGCAACCAATATTTTGAGCTATTCATAGTATTACTCTAGAGTCTTCACATTCCTTCTGCCTTACATAGTGATAAGGGTAACAGAATCCCCATCCTGAAGCCTGCCAACATAGCAGATATAATATTACCATATGGTATTAAATAATTCCACAGGTATCATGATCTAATTAAACTAGTGATAGAAGAACAACTGATGACACTGCAACATAATAAATATGCTATGGGTCTTTTAAAAGAGTCTTCTTCAAGAAGAGTACAGAGTTAGGAATGTTTTATAATTCTATGAGAAAAGTTCCAAGGCTCACGCAACTTTACGTGCAAGGCAACCTGGATTCCTCAGAGGAAATGTGTGATTCATTGTACTTCAGTGTTCAAATAATATGTTACCTAAATTGGGATAAATCCTTCTTCTGCTGAGCCAGACAGAAAGGGTTTTTTGCATTGTATCTTCTTGCTAGTATTTATGTGGGGTAAAAAATAGAATGCAGAACTGGATTTTCTTGAAACATAATTCCAGTTACTAAGAACTTCATTTTTGTTTTTAACTTGTGTAGCATGGAAATGTTATTTTTAAAGTCTAGATTAAAAACAAAGCAGAAAATCAAAGTATCATGTAGACTCAAAAAATTGAGAAATGCCACAGTTTAACTCCGAAGTCTTTTCCCTGCTCAAAATCAAGCCGTTCTCAAACAAGAATTTCACTTAAGTTTTCCTCAGATAAGGACTATGAATTCCTTTCCTAGGGTTCCTTGAAGAAGGAGGAGGAAGAAATTACAAGGTGGCAGGGCTGGGCAGAGTATTGGTTTTTTGCATACGTCTTTCACTTTGTCAGCTTACAATGAAAGAACATTCTAACTTCTGCTGGGTAATTTACACCAACCTGCTGGTGCCTGGCAGAAGCAGCCTACCATCTGAGTAGGAAATATATGCACCAGGCATTCAAGTGAATGTGAAATATAAATTCTCTGAAAATTTATGGTAATTTCCTTAATGACTTCAAGAACAGGAAGCAAAAAATATTTTATGTTCTGTCAGGTTTTCAATTACTTTGACATAAAAGACAAACAGTTCCCTCCCCTATCCCGTAGTCCTCCCCACAGTCATTCATTTATTCATTCTAATGAATTTCTACATTTCCACATGTATTTACCTCTAAGATAATCCCACCCTAAAAAAATGAATTTTTATGCCTGATTTTCCCACCAAATCATGAAAAAGCACTGACCTAGCCCCATCTGAATCTGACTATCCCCTCATTAGTCAGTCTCCTCATGCCACAGCATTGATCCCCTTTTATCCTGCATAAAAGTAAGTTTGTTCATGGGTTCATGCCACTGTTCACAGGGGGTTGCAAAGGGCATTTTACTACCAGAGAGAGCACTTCTCCATGGGAACCAAGGCCTTCTAAAGTTTTCCATGAGATTAAACAGTATGAGTCTAACCTCACATATTGTCACAGTAAAATGGTCTAGTAGGAAGCTGCTGTTGGCCTGATTACTGCCCTCAGTATGGGTAATATCCTGCCTTTCCCATAGGGCTTCTTTGGGTCACAGTGGGTGGTTTTCGACCTTAAACAATGTCAAGAGAAAAGGAGCCTTAGGCACCTCACTTTGCACACAAAATAAACAAGTTGAGCACATTTCAAAATCCATGCTGTGCTTTGTGTACATATTCCTGTCTGCTTTGGACTCAGGAATGTCGTGCAATGCTTTGTTATCAAAGGAATATAAAGGATGAAGCAGATATCATTTGATTTTTTTTTCCCCACTGTGTCTTCAGAAACTGCACTACAAACTCACCAGTCCTGCCATTTTGTGTTTGCACATGCTGCCTCAGCCACTACATTTTAATAGCATCACATCTATAGCAGGTGAACTGCTGAGCATGGAAAGGTCTGTCTGAACATATTAACCAGAAATCCTTTGAGTATCCACAAACAGTAAGTCATGATGACAACTCTCTTTCTGGGTAACTTTGGGGATCAGCTAAGCTTGATTACTCAAGCTTTCTGTGAGGACACTTAATAAAATATCCACAGTTAGATGGCAAAAGAAGAAACTAACATTATGAAGATCATTCTCCAAAGAAATTAAGAAAGAATGGATATAGGAAGGATGCATGTTTTTACCAAAATATACCAGGAATATCTTGATAGCACTGAACAGAAACTGTATCTCTTCATATTCCCAGTGGAAAAAGAAATTCTTGCATAAAGATATGATGCTTCAGTAATCCTACCAAGAACTAACATACTCCCAGAGATCTGTCAAAAGTAATTTAACACCTATTCTTGTTAAGTATTGGTTTACATCAGTCATAACGGAGTATGAATACTGAAGTGCAAGAGGAGAGGCTTTCTTAAGTGTATCGAATAGAAAAATATAAAGATTTAAGAAAGGAAAAAACCCCTACATAATACTGTGTAAGAGCTGGTTCTTTGGACTATAAAATTTGCAGCATCAGTGAATAAAATTGAATTAGAAGAAATGCAACTCAGCTTTCCAGAGCCATTAAGGATTGGGAAGCTTTATTCCTACTGATGCTCATTTGAAAACATCAATATGACTTCTGATTTGACAAAATAAACACATACTGTTTGGAAAATTCCTTTCACAAAGAAATTATTGCAGCTCTTCAGCAAAAAAACATCCACTACAATTTTCGAAGATTAAACACTAACTAGCTGCTGACTAGCATACAGGACTGACTGAGTAAATAGGGACATGGTGCACAAGCACAGTCCCTATAAAGCACAGCACTGGAATTTTCTTCCAAACTAGCCCTAGAGATAACATATCTCTCTGCAGACTTAAAATAAACTGTGCCATGATTTTTGTGTGTGTGCACGTACAAGTGTGTATGAATATATAACCGCTGTACTCAGAAGTACACATACTCAAATTCAGCCCGACCCTCCAGTACTCTATTAATGAGGTCAATGGATTTTGAAGGATGGGCTGTGTGTGGTATCAAAGGAATCACAAAAGCAGCAAATTATTTTCCCTACAGCAGATTTACAGGTATATAACAGATTAAACTAACCTACAGTCCAAATTTTCAGCCTGTTTCAAAAGACATAAAGTACTTTATATCTATTTACACATACAACCAATCTCACAGAGAAAAAATTAAGAGTCAGTCTGTTGAAATAAACTCTTCTGGCTCGCAAAAAATAAGGCATTGGTAAAATTAAAATGTTTCCTTGTTGAATAGTACTGAGACTTCTATGCCAGGTATGAACTTATTTAATTTTTCTTTCTTTAGCTATAGCATTGTTTGTTTCCACAATCTTTTAATTTGGAGTGTTCGTACGACCAGAGGGCTTGCCACTGTTCTTGAAACAATTTATTTCACAGTAGTAAGTCTTTAAATGCTAATGCTGCAATTCTGAGTAATATATATTTTTCAAAGCTTAGCAGTTCCAGGATCTTTTCTTTGGCTTTCTCAAGCATATTTCATCTATTTGTGACAAGGGTCGGTGACATCATAAGAGTCAGTGACAAAATCAAATAAAATACAGTGAATTATTATTGCCAATGTTTTTTTCTTAAACATTTCAAGATTTTAAAACATTGGGAACACTCTGTTACTGATGTGTGGTACTTTTGATACCAGATTGCAGTGATAAATCTAGAGATATATGTTTCCCTCAACATGCAAAAATTACATTTAATTAATCATAATTTAATTCATGTTAATTTCATGATGAGATGTGACCTGTGAGTAAAAAACACCACACACACAAAGCAAAAACCGAACAAATTCAATATCAGTTATTGGATATTTTTTTAAATAAGCTCTTTGATCACTCCAGTGTTTATATGGCAGGGTCTACTGTTGACATCTTCAATGTTTACATTAAAAGTTAATGTATTTTAAGAAAAATAAGTTTGAATGGCTATTAATATTTGCCTGCCATAAAGACCAAGTCCATCTTAATACATGATTGAACTACATGGTTCTGGTTACTTACTGCATTCTGCAGCATCTCTTCTTCTATCACCACTAACTACAGAAGAAAGGTCTAAAAACAAGATCCATGTATACTAGTAACTTTGTTCCTAGATTCCCACTTTTAGAGGACAAGAATTTTATTTTGATAATCTTTAACTAGATAGACAGTAACAGGCATCAACAGCAGTTCTGACTATATGCTGCAGGCAATTTGATAAAAAAATAAAAATACTAAAAAAAAAGGCTTTGACACTTTGTTTTACATCTCAAAGTCTTTCTAAGAATACAGATTTTACTGTATTTGTTTTGCTTCTGTCAAATAACATCAGCAACTTGACATTCAGAGTGGAGTTTTCTTGGTGTTTTTTTCTTTTTAAACACACAGCTATGAAGAAAAATCTAAGCCTTTGGCTCTATGTATCTTGCTCCTGACGTAAATTAAGCAAGTAGGCCCCTGAATCTTTGAAACTGAAGTTTTCCCAGTGTATTTTCTGCAGAAACTTAGAATAATTCAGGTGGAAAAGGATCTCTGGAATTCACTTTACCCAACCTCCTACTGAAAGCAGAATTAACTTTGAGGTTAGATCAGGTTAAGTTCTTAAAATCTCCAGAGAATAATTTCCACAGCCTCTCTGGGCAATTTCTTCCAGTGCTTACCTGTTTTTACAGTGAAGTTCTGAATGTTTTTTTCCATATACCTAATCAAACTTTCCCCTGCTGCAACTTGTGACTATCCCCTCTTGCCCTTTCACCGTACACATCCATCTTCTCTCTGAAATCCCTCTAGGAAGTTGAAGACTGCAACAGGATCCCCCATTAGCCTTTCTTTTCTTCACAGTAAACCAAACAATCTTTGTCAACTTCTCTTCATGAGTCACGTGCTCTAGCAATCTGACCACCTTAGTGATGCTCCTCCAGATTCTCTCCCTTTTGTTGATGTCTCTCTTGTACTGGCGGCCCAAAACTGGGCACAGCACTCCGCATATGATCTCAAAAGCGCAGAGTGGATAGTAATCAATTCTCTCAAACTACTACTAATCCCTTTGCAGATGCAGCCCAGAGTGCGGTTAAGCCTTCATCTCTACAAAAGGTGATGAATCGTGTCCAACTTGTTGCAGACAGGGACACCCAGGTCCTTTTTCACAAAGCTACTCTGCAGCCAGTCAGTCCCCAGCCTGTACTTGTGTATGTTCCAGGTGCAGGACTTCATGTTTCTGCATCCGTTGAACTTCAGGAGGTTATTGCTGGGGTACTCCTGCAGCTTGTTGAGGTTCCTATGAACGGTAGCTTTGTACTCCATCACACTAATGATTTCACTGTGTTTAGCATCATCTGCAGCTTCACTAAGTGCGTACTCCATCCTACCACCAGGGTCACTAATGAAGATGTTAAACAGCATTGGCCTCACTATCAATCCTTGGGGAGTGCCATAACCAGTCACCTGCCTGTTAGACTGTGAAAGGTTGATCATTACACTTTGAACCTGATCGTTTGGGCAGCTTCTAATCGACTTTGTACTCCACTCATCCAGTCCCTTCCCTCACCAATTTGGCCACAACAATCCTATGGGAGACCATGATGAAAGCCTCTCTTAAGCCAGAAAATTATATCCCCATGTTCACAGAGCCAGTCATTTCACCACAGAAGGTAATCAGGTCGGTCTTACAAAGCCTGCACGTAAATCTGTGCTGGCTGTTCCCAATACCTTCCTCTACTTCACATGCCTGCAAATGGCTTTCATAAAGACTTGCTCCATAAACTTCCTGGCCACTGATAATTGACTGCCTGGCTTCTAGTTCTTGCCTTTTCTGAAGATGGGAGTAACATTTGCCTCTGTCCAGGCATCACTGTTTTATATTCCTCCCACATAGATCCCTTTAAAATATACTATCCTGCTTGCACTGAAGACTTTTCCAGTATACAGTTCCACAAGAAAAACTCCTACAGGCTTGACCCTAACGCCCTATGGGAGCGAGGTCAGAGACTACTCCAAAAAGGTAAACTGCTTCTTTTAAAGACTTCTAATTTTTAACACATCACATAGCAAAGACACTTCAGAGTATCAGTTATCACTACTGAGCTGAGGGACATCCCTGGTAGTATTTCAGTTTGAACTCAACTACATTTGTCTACGGTCCTTGTCTCAACTACCTTTGGTAAGAAGAATGCTGTCATTCTATTAGTAGATTTTTTTCTACCTCTTTTAGGAAAAAAAGAAACACTAAAGATAATATTTTTTCAACAGCAAAAGGAAAAAAAGGCAGCATTGAAATTGGAAGTTTACTGAGAACAACCAGCTATGCATATGCATCCATCTCTGTTTTACTATACAAAAGTGTTATGACCAGTAACATGACTGAATCAAAAGTGAGGAAAATGGAGTTAAGTGCAGCCAGAACTATGGCCATGTACTCATTGGTTTTCTTCAGTTTGATGATGAAATAAAAAAAACATAGTAAAAAAACCCAACCAACCAACCAAACACACACCCAAACAACACCCTAGGAAAAACTAGGACATATTATCAGAATAGTTAAACTGAGGACCAAGAAAAAGACAAAATACTACTCTGTCTCCCCAGTGGAAAAACTATCTATTCACAATGCCAGCTGTCAAGGTTCAAACCTCTATTGAATTTGAGGACAGGAATGGAAGTGAAAGGACAAAGTTTTTATACACTGTTTAATAATATTGCTATTTCTATTGGGATGGAATGAGAATTACTCAAAGGTAGGGATGGGGCTCTCCTGGCAAAAAAGGGACAGAAGAGTTGTTAAGTGTTCCAAGAATAATTACAAATGGAACAGGTTCAACAGAAGAAAATGAATAATACTCCATTTCTGAATAATCTTTGACAAAATTGCTAACAAACTGCACTCATAAGTACCAAAGTGAGCCATTTTGGCATTTCCAGTTTTACTTTCACTGTGCTTAGCTATGAATGAAATTGCTTAAAGCTCACAAAATGTTGATCACAAAATTATTCTTCATTAACTTTCCTTTTTCTTCTACAACATTGTAGGATCCAGCACAGAAGGAGACTATGTCTTGGGTTTGGTTCTAGTCTAATAGTCATTATGCTGCTACAGCCTGTAAAAAGAAACATGCAATATTACGTTCATAGTCAAAAAGTCACACAGATGTTATATTCCATATAATAAATTATATACCATTCCCACTAGGGAGGCCTGCATTCAAAGAAATGTTACCCTGACGTAAAGTGTCTAGAGAAGAATTTTAAGAATCTTAATTTTGATTACAGAACAAAGAATTAGTTTAGTAAGTGAGCTGCTTTGCTTACAATTAGTGTCTCTTTCCAGGTGTCTAATTTCATATATATGGAAAAAACTAGGGGGGAAATCTTGATTATGTCTATATATCTACAACGCTGTCTGCATGGGGACTCCAGCCAGGCTAACCCGTAAGCATTAATGTGAGAAACAAAGGGAAGACATCATACAGATAAACTCAGTCCCACAGTAGCAGCGTGAGCTGTAGATTAGAATTGGTGCTTCCTCGATGATGTAAACTGAACTGGCATAAATGTGTGCTAACATTAAGTTCCTCAATAAAGTAAGGAACTTGCCTCCTTCTCTTGAAATCAACACGAGTTTGTAATTAATTTCATTGGAGATGGTCTTAAAACTGATCTTGAGATCTATTTCCCCCTGCTGTGAAACATGTCAGAAGATAAAAAAATGAGTAGGATTTCAGTGACATGACTATCAGGAAGACAGTATATTTTGAACAGAGGAATAAAAAGCCATAAATAAGAAAAAGTCAGCATTACTGAAATGTGTGTCACATTTGATGATATCTGCTTTATTTTCTTCTACTTAGATACAGCTCAAAAACTTTGCTTAAAATCTGTGATATCCTAAAAATTAAAAAAAAATAATGCCACTTGAGAGTAAAAAAATCATCCTTTTGCAGCCTCACTGAGGAATACAGGCCTATATTTGAAGTAAGAACAATAACTGAATATAGGAAAAGCTAGCTCTCGGGAAATTAATACCGGGAAATGTTGATAAACTTAGTGTGTTGTCATGACTCATAGAAGATTTGTTGCCCTACCAGATGCCGGTGCAGACAAAAAAAAACCCCATCATATTAAAAGAAGACAAGTTACTGAGAAGGTCTGGAAAGAAGCCATGGTCATCATAATCTATATTGGACCTAGTGATATAAGCAGAACTAAATGGAGATCCTGCAAAACAGGTTTCAACAGTTTGTTAGCTGTACTTGCAAGTAGAGATCAAATGCCAGCGTTCTCAGAAATGAGACTGGTGCCACACTCAGGGAGAAGCAAACAACGGCAGACCAACATCTACCTCGGCACAGTTCAGAAACAACACAGATGGACACAGGTTGCTCCCAGGGTAACTGAACCTTATACAGCTCATTTAGTATTGATTACTGATATTCCTGCTACAGCATAAAACATTAAGACCACACTTACCTAAAACAGTATTCACTTTAAAATGTAAAGACAAACCAGTTCAGATAAACAGGGTGTACGGCAGGCTCTAGCCTGAAGCAATACGGGGGGAGTGATTAAAAAGAGGCTATGTTGATGTTAAGCAGAGGTGCAAAGAGAGCAGGATGACAGTTAGTTTTCCCGCTTTTCACAAGCATATTTTATGGCCAGATTGAGGACTAAAAGGGCAGTTATTTCTCAACACAGAAGAAAAAGTGTTGTACACCTAAGAGCAACATAAAGTCCTGAAGACGTGACGCGATAAATGTCTAAAAAGGACAAGTGAACTGTGAGAAAGTTTGGAACTGTGAGCATGGAAGGGGATTAAACGTAGCAAGCAGGCACACGATGGGTGAAGATTTTCACCCTCTAACCTGCATATGACAGCAGCCTTTGTGTGCTGTTTAAGACACCTTTAAGTACCTCAGCCCCCACTACCTTTGCATACCAGTCAGAAACCCTATCCAGGTTTGCTAGAAGGCAGCAAAGGACCCATTTCTGAACTTGTTTCAGCTGTCCAACACTGTTGTAGAATTTCTCATGGACAAACATCTATGTGCTTTGGATGGAGACAACTCGCTAAGCATCTTGTTTGGGAGATGGTACCCAGAAGGAGGGCACCCTGTATAGCTGAGGATATTAAAAGAGAACCTGTGCAGTCTTATATTCAGGCAGAAAACTAGAACAAACCAAATCCTTTGTAACTTTTTCAACCTGCAGTTAGAGGCTTGTTTAGACCCTGGGCAGATATTCTTGATGGCTGAGACTCTTCATATACCTTAAACGGTTTGATTCATAATAAACTGCCACAGCAGGTTTTATTCCGTTGTCACCTAAGATGGTAGAAAAGGAAGGAATTTGCCAGTTGAGACCAAGACCATACTTCAACAAAGGACATAAGCACGTTCTTAAGTACACTTGATGAGCAATAAGGAACTTCAGAAATACTTTAAGCATATTTAGTCATAAATTTCTACTTATCCCCCAGCTTCTGAAGAATTAATCATAATTAATAAAACGTTTTCTAGGCTCCTATGATTTTTTTTTCATTGTCATGCTATTCAGTGGACCAATTACCAGGTATACTACATGAAAAGCTGTTTAACTACTATGAATTTCTCCCCCCCAAATCCAAAAGAATATTTTGAGGATTGCTAACATATGTCACCTTTGTGACTGCTTGCCATTTTTGAAGTTATTCCAGGTGCACTCCCTAAACTTTTGCCCCAGCCTCGCCACAACTTGTTACAATGCTGGGGTTTACCTGTGATTGGTCTGTATTAAAATTTAGTAATGTCCCTTTGTATTTATTTGCAATAGGTAGCAGTCAGCTAACTATAGCAAGTCTACAATGGATATTTGCACACATGTAGAGGGTTTGTTCACAGTTAACATCCATCCTACGTTTTTTGGATACTCACAAAGCCAAGTGGATCCTACTATGCTTATTAGGGGAAATACAAAGATCATGCATGTGGCTGGTGTGAGCTCACTTTCTTAAGCTCAATTCACTCAGTGATAGACATTACCTTCTGATAAAACTTTGTGCTGAGCTATGATGTCATATGTGGTGGATATTATATTTCCAAATATAATTTAAAAAAAATTCTGCAAACACAAGTAGTGCTTTAAAAGCATATCTTGCTTGCAAAAGTCCTCTTAAAAGCACAAACTATGTTAATAGTTCCCTAACTGGTATAGGAACATGATGAAAACAGACAAGCGCTTTGGAATAAGAAGAAAGATTTACATCTGAGAGCAGTGATAGTGACAACACACTGCCCTCAGCCAGTCCTACTTGTCCAGAGATCTCCAGCTTTGACATTTGGGAGGTATTACAGAATACCCAGAAGGAACCTGCTGTGCTTCTTTACAAAATACTGGCATCTATGACCCACAAACCAGAGGATAACTTATACTGGATTTACTGTTAACTGGCCGTGAGGCTCTGCATCAGAACATGACATTTAAAAAAAAAGAAAACATTTGCGAGAGACTTGACTTCCAGAGACATCTCAAGCTGATCTGACAATACTTGTTTCCCAGGAAACTAATGGAAAATCCCTCCTTTGAAGGAGAATATACTTTGTCTGAAGATTTCTTCCACTCCTCAATGCCCTATCCAAACCTCTTTCTCTGAAAGGAGGACTAATGCAATGAAAAGAGCAGGTGACATCATTTCCCTGAAAGCTGTAGCTTGGTAGTTTGCCACCTTAAAGTAAGATTCTGTCTGCCCCAAAGCTGCCAGTTTTCATGATCAAAAAACATGACAGCAGAGGTGTAAAGTGTAGTAGCAGCATAGAACTAGAAAAGACCTGGCCACAGAAAAGTGCAAGGAAGGAGACTCTGCAAGTGGTTTAGGTGAAGCTTCTGGATTTCCTACTTGCAGGATTGAAAAGTGTCAGGATTTAGATTAAATAAAAAAAGTTGTAAAATATTAAATATTTTCTCTGATCAGTGTGCAAAAGTTTACTGCATAGTTATTATGGAATTGTCATCTCAGGAGTTGTGGGAAACTACATTCAACCATAAAACATTGTTGAAACAAAAATGTGTGAAAAAGATTTGCTCATATTTTACTGTATATTTCAGTATAACTGTAATAGTCAAACTGTTATTCATTCTTAAGTAATATCTAGTGGTGAATTAAGAAATTTGCTTTTTGCAATTAGCAAGGGATTAAAAAAAAAAAAAAGGATATTTAATTCTGATCATCTTCCTTTCTTTCTTTCTTCCATGCACTCACTGTCCTTGTTCAGAGTACAATAAAATTTTACTAACATGCAATTTCACTGGAAAAAAAGTCATAGGCAGGTTTAGTTTAAACGAAAGTAAATGAAACTTGCTAAACTGAATAGGCTTTTGTCTGGGTTATGAATTCAGAGAGCTAGATAAAGAAACTACTGCCAAATGCCTCACTCGCTCCTGTGTTTCAAAAGAATAATGTTTCAGAAATCAATTTTTAAAGCTAAAGAAGTTCTATGAGTTTTGTGGCATTTCTCATCTCCTTCATTATTTTTCCACTTGTAATCTAACGTATTGTAGAACGCATTGCAGAGGAAAGCAGTTTTAGTTTTTGTCCTAACCATGCCTCACTCACTTATGATGATTCAGCAATTTACACAAAAGGAAGCACAGGGGAAATTCTGGTTTACATAAAATCCTAGAAATATCAGCTTTCTCACTGGTACTGCTATACATTTGCATCCACGGTTATTTTTCCATTCTGTCAGTAGAAACATGAGTCTTACTACTGCTAGTCAGAATAAGCTATTTCCCACAAGAGGTCACCTCTTCCCACAGCATCCAGGCTGTTTTTGTGAGAAGTGGTGCGAAGTTGGCTGACAAGATAGGAAATGCATTTTGCCCTCTTTTAATCCCAAAACTTAGTCAAAATCTCCACTGACTTGTTTGTTGCCTTGCTACTGCATGTATGAGAGCAGAAAGGCAAAAAAATCACCAGCAAGAAGAATATGTTATAGGGTGTAATGAGGAAAGTGTGAGAAGTCTTTTTAAGTGACATAAAAGGCAATTATTAGGAGGAAGGAACACAGAAAATTGTGTTACTCCCAAGCACATACAGTTCAGCAGCAGAAGTGTTGATGTCTGACTACGTCCTGTTAAGTTATCACAAATCACTGTACCAAGTAATGACACAAGAAACAATGGGTTCACATCATTTTTGTGACTCTGCACAGTGTGCTGTTCAGAGGCTGCTCTGTCCCCAGGAGGAACCAAGTGGGTATCACACAGTAAAGCTGCCAAGCTGACAGATAAGCAACTAGCAAAACCTTTTAGAATAAATCTGATGAGGTGTCCAAATTCAGTACAGGTACCAATACAGCAGCAAAGAAATGCTGCTTTTAAGCAACTTACCTTATGAAATTACACAGAGATATTCAAGTATAGTAACATGCTTTAGCTCTTATCTGCTGGATATAAATAATACTTCAGTTTGAAGATGATGACTATAGCGTGACAGCTTTAATTAGACAGTCAAACGCTAATACAGCTGAACCCTACCTTTGTTCAGCAGTCCATTGCAAATTATTGGGGAACAAGACATGGGCTGTTGCTTCATATAAATCAATCCTCCATTTCTATTACCTCTCGTGACATAAAACACACAAACCTGTCCTGCTACATGGGAATAATTCAGAGATGAAACAAAACAAGGAGAAGTCACAATTCCATTATTTTTCCCAACCTTTCCACATACACTAGTTCCAAGTGAGTACACAGCTTTACAAAGGCATATATAACCCATAGTACACTCCATGAATCGCTGTATTTGGAAATGGGGTTTTCTTGTGCATAGCGCAAGCACTTCACTCATTCAACATGAGATACAATGAATAACTACTGAGGACGAAACCTTAGAAGACAATCTCACAAAGCAGAGCCTTTTCCTAGTTTTAATTTACAGCAGAATTTAGTCTCAAGAACGATTAGACCATTAACCTGGACATTGAGCATAACTGCTGTCTTCTGTGACAATCAGACTTCTACACAAGAAATACCATTCTCATAAATAAAGCAACCTACTGACATACATGAAATAAATGATAGTATGCATGTTTAACTGCTACTTCAGTTACATCAGTGACCTTCCAAAAGCGTCATTTGTGTGCACATGATAAACTGAAAGGGTCAAGTAATAATTTTTTTAGTCATGGTCATATGTCACTTGAGCTTGCTAGGATCTCATCACAAAACAATTATTTGTCCAAAAAACATTGCCCATATTTCAGATATACTAGTTTTGAATTATTGTGGAAAGTCTGTCAGGTTCCTATTTCTACTTGACTTAGAAAACGGATCTCAGACAGGGTCTCTGATCAAAGCGCAGGGAGGATGGTTACTCAAACATTCAGTTCTAATTCAGTTCTAACTTTTAGCAAAAAAACATTTAATATTGGTCTCTATTTGATTAATAATCTTCAGTTTAAAAAACCTGCCATCTCAAAGTTTGGTGACATGGGAAAGTCACTTCCTTATGCTCTTCCCCATGTTATTCTCTCAGCAGAGTGCTACTTTTGATGATACTCAAAGATCTGCCAGATTTGAAAGCCTCAAATTTCAGGCACACACACCCCCTCCCCAAAATAACTGCACTTTGAAACAAAGAGCTAGATAGTTGATTGACTATTTTCTGACTACAAATGGATGCAACTACACATGACCATGACATAGGGATACTTTTAAGGAAGAAATAAGAAACATGCCATTATACTACTACTTTGATCCTCTCTAGAATATAAATGTTGAAGCATGACTGAGGCCCTTTGACACTAATTTCAGCATTGCTTAATTACAAATTCTTTCATTACCGTGGATTAAAGGAGAAAAATGAACTACAGAAAAACACTTTCTATCATTAGCAAAATTGTTGTGCTAATAATAACTAGAACACAATTTTACCTTAACTGAAGATAGCAATAACATTAGACTGTGTTTATTTGGTTTTAGAAAGAATACATTTGTGGATAACCATATTGGACCCTTAGTCAATTAGGAAATCAATCTTTATGCATTTTCACAGCTCCGACTAATGGTAGTGGTATTCTTCCCAAGCCTGAACTTTGAACAGTGCCAAATGCTGTAGTCCAGCCACTTAAAGACAAAAGGATTAGTGTTGTTCAGTGTATGGGGTTTTTTTTGTTTGTTTTACTGTTTTGCTTTGTTTTAGGGAAATGAGCAACACCTCATACATAGCAAAGCACTCACATCCAACATACTTCAGCAACATATCTATAGTATTCCCAACTCTTAAAGACAGGACAAAGCACAGATTATTAAAATACCTCTTTAGTCCCATCTAAGGATTAGTGTTCTGCATACCCTTCTGCAGGCAGGGCAGGAAGCAGCTCATGGCACAAAATATTAAGCGATGTGTGTGGTCTGAAGAAAGTCTGAAAGTCCTAAGTAGATCATATTAAGACCATCACTTCTGCAAAATGGTGCATAGAAGCAGATAGAACAAGGCAGTACAACTCTACCCATAGTACAGCAAAGTTGAGTACTACCTGTTACGAAATTGAGAAAATTACAACATAGTAATCTGTTTTTTCTTGTCAGGGGACCATCGTTTGCCTCTATCTACTTTTGTACATAAAGCCACAAACATGTTTTTCTTTGAGGCATACAATTAATTCTGATGATAGGAAAACATGCCACCCATTACAAAATGCCTTTCCCAAAGCTGTCAATGAAATAAATTAAAATCAAAATAACCTTTTTTCCATCTCTGACCTCAGTCATGATCTTTAAACAGACTTCTGCTAGCTATGAGTTGAACCCTGAATAAGCAAACTAAAGTGAAATGAGTTTGGGAATGTATTTGTTGTGTGTAATGTATTCGTTTCAATTTATTTTGCAACTGCCTTACATACATTAAAAGCAAACATACCCCTAACAAGTGTAACCTCTCTAGTAGACTGTGAAATATGGAATATCACCAATTATGCTGAAAACCATCAAAATGCAAATGGAATGAGAAAGAATCTGAATCAGCGTCATCATGTAAACAAAATGTAAAATGAAAACACCTGTAACAACACAGATGGTATACCTTTAGCTATTTGCCAGATGTTCATGCTAGGGATGACCCCAAGCATTCTGAAGTCACCAAGAGCCTTTGCCTTAACTTCAAAGAATTTGTTGGCTGAATAAAAAAAAAATGCTTAGACTCATGTATATTGACATTACTGGACATTGCTGCAATTCTCACATCAAAGGCAAAAGGTATACATATTTTAATGCTTACCATTATCACTTTTGAGATTTCCATTGCTGAGCTGTTTTAACCTCTTCTGATGGGATTTACCATTGTAGTGGATTTGCGCCTGAGCAGCAGAGTTCAGCTGAATGTTACAAACATTACACAAAGTGAAATTGGTGTGTTTCTTTTCTCTCTCCTTCTTTTCTTCAGTGCCATCAGGTGCTAATTCTTTCTCACCTTCCCTGTCCGGGACGGATGCGAAATCTGAACTGTATGAGTGGTTATCAACTGGCAAATCAGGGCTCCAGGGCTTCTTCATATTTTCTGGGGGGGGGGGAAAACATAAGCGGGAAACTTGATGAGTAATACAAAATAACGTACACAAGGTTTCTATATCTGCAAATCAGTAAAAGGCAGAAAATCATTGTTTGCATTTTCATATTTTAACACTACATTTCCGCTCATGTATTTTGCTTTCTCTTCACATTTTTTAGTTCTGCTGTGTAACTTGGGTAACTTCACAGCCACTCAGGTGAACATCTTTAAATGTTCAGGGGTACAATTAGATTTATCACTGGAGCCAACCTGTCACAGGGATTTTTTCTATTTTATTTTTAAATTATTTCTATCTTATTCCTTGGTTAGTTTAAATATTTAAGAATCATCCTATGCAAAGCAACCTTACAAATGCCAAGTTAGAAACCTCAGCGAAGACACCTTAACTGTCATCTTCGGTGGGAAACTGTATCGGGTACAAGTGTTGGCAGTGGGGGCTGGAGGATGGCGTCTCTGAGAGGAGGCCAGGGGCTGTCCCATGCTGGGGACAGCCAGTTCCAGGCAGCTGCAAAACTGACCCACCAGTGCCCAAAGCTGAGCCCATCAGCCACAGGTGTGGCACCTCTGTGATAACATACTTAAGAAAGGGTAAAACCACTGTGCAGCAGCTGAACAAACGTGAGAGAAACAGCCATGTAGACAGTGGAAAAGAAGGGGGAGAAGGTGCTCCAGGCGCCGGAGCAGAGAGTCCCCTGCAGCCCGTGGGGAAGACCCTGGTGAGGCAGGCTGTCCCCCTGCAGCCCAGGGAGGTCCACGGTGGAGCAGATATCCACCTGCAGCCCGGGGAGGACCCCACGCCGGAGCAGGTGGACATGCCCTGATGGAAGCTGCAGCCCATGGAGAGCCCATGCAGGAACAGGGTCCCAGCAGGGTCTGGGGTCCCTGGAGAGGAGCCCACACAGGAGCAAGTTTTCTGGCAAGACCTGTGACCCCATGGGGGGACCCTCGCTGAAGCAGTCATTTCCTGAAGGACTGTACCCCATAGAAACGACCCACGCTGGACCAGTTTTTCAAGCATTGCAGCTCATGGGAAGGACCCCCACCGGAGCAGTTCCTGAAGGACTGTCTCCTGTGGGAGGGACCCCACACTGGAGCAGGAGAACAATGTGAGGAAGAAGGTATAGCAGAGATGAAGTGATATGGACTGACCACAACCCTGAATCCCTGTCCCTCTGCACCATTCGAGGGTGGGGGAGTAGTGCAGAAGAGTCAGGAGTGAAGTTAAGCCCAGGAAGAAGAGGGGGGCAGAGGGGTAAAATGGTTTAGTGTTTTGTCTTTGTTTCTCACCATTCAACTCTATTTTACTTGGCAATAAATTAAATTAATTTTCTCCAAATCGAATCTCTTTTGCCCATGACGGTAATGGGTAAGTGCTCTCCCTCACTTTACCTCAACCCCTGAGCTTTTCCTTCTTGTTTCCTCCTCCCTGCCCTGGTATGGAAAGGGAGCGAGAGAGCGGCTGGATAGGGGTCTGGCAGCCAGCCAAGGCCAATCCACCACAGAAATACAAACAGTTATTACAGCAGAAATATTTTATAATCCTCTCTATGATTAAATCCATAAATATCACATTTTGGCTTTTTCATATAAACTGTAGAATAAATAGGTCAGTTAAACCCTACATGGATGACAACTTATTGTTACGTTCCATTACATACACTCCTACTTTCAAATACTGCACTTGACTAATCGCTACAAATATGTAGCTGTTTTAGCACTTAGAAATGCATGATGCGTTTTTCAAGTAGAGAAAAAAAAAAGACGGGGAAAGAGTTAGTCTCTGTTGCCCATATTTACATATTTTGATGTGTTGCAATTAATAGAAGAAAAAATAAACACCCTGTATTTTAGTCAGGCAAGCTTAAATGCATAGACCTCACTCCTGAGTTTATTAATTGGGTATTTAGCAACCCCTAGTCATCCCCTCTCCACTTCTGTGAATGCTTTCAAGCCCAAGTCTAATCATTTCATAACTTGTCTGCTTCAAAATAGTTCAAAGACAAATAATAAACATGTTCTATTAGCTTCTTATCTTAACCTCCAAGGATTATAATTCAAGGATAGTTACCTTAGATTCAGCTAATACCAACGTGTAACAACTACAGAAATGAGAAGATAATCCCATCTGCAGAACTTCAAATGAAACCAATGTAAACACGAGCTTCTGTGATTAAAGGTGAGCAGAAATGGCACAAGTGAAGAAGTGCTCTGTGCACTGCAAACTTAATTTACTATTCACGGAGTGCAAAATGTTACACCAACTTAGCATCTTGATGAGATCTTTATATAGCATATAAATCTTTAAACTGCTTCTTCTCCCACACTTAGTGAATAAATGAAGGTCTAGCCAAAGAATCTAATCTGTACTTCGAGTGACAAAATTACAGCAGCCTTAAATACAATGGTACTATTTGATCTCTAACTGACATGACAAATCAGTCAACCTAGAGACAAAAAAGATGATTGCAGCAACACAAGAAAATGGGCTACAGATGCTTTTAATCCTAGATGCAGGCAAGGTTCAGTATCTAAAAATAAATCTAAACAAGCCTTCAGATTTGGGTCTGATTACACCAAAATACTGCAAATCATTCTTGAGAGAGCTTCAAATATTGTAAATTTCATCAGCTAAACCTTTTGCCACCCCCCCCAAGGATTTAGACACATTTACCGCTTTCCAATCAAATCATAAAGACCAATTATCTAAAAATGCAAATCTAAAACCTATCAATATTCAAAAGTTTCAGTCTGTTTTCAGATTTGCTTGCTATCTAATTAGTATTGTGTTCTTTTATGCTAACTAAACCCTATTTCATTTAAGAAAGTACAGACCCAGTTCTGAGAGGATTTCTTCACTTGCTGCAGATTAAAACCTCACTCAACCAGTTCAGTCAGTATTATTATTTCCGCTTTTGTGTATAGTCAGCTCTTATCTAGTATTTTAGCTGTCTAAAGCAAGAGATGAGAAAGCAGGCTAAACAATTCATTCCAAAGCAAAATTAAAGAGAAAAAGAAGCGGCATAAAACTAGTTATTTCAATCAATCCTATTATACCAACAGTGATGATAGGAACTTTTTATACACAAATCAGAACCATCCCATAAGACATTATGATAGTGTGGAAGCTTAGGAGAAAACCTGAGGTTTTTCTACAGCAGATCTACAGCATATTTCTCTTAATGGAAGGAAGAAGTTTCTCCTGAGGAAGCAGCAGCAATCCATCAAGCTCTCAGCCTTCTGGAGTTTGCTGGAATTATTGTTCACTCCAAAGAGAGTTATATTTATATAAAATATTTTTAAATTAAGAAAGTCAGTCCTTAATCAAAGCGTTACAAGGATTACAATGCTAACATGATAGCACTAGTTTCACTGAATTGCTCTAGATGACAGTAACTTTTCAGAAATCCCAGTTTATACAGATGCTATGCATTAATCTATATAATCTTTTGCATTGAAAGCATTCCCCACTAGAGAGCAGTATGAATTTAAAATTACAATGTATCTCTAGACCTATAGGGTTAGTCATATAGGCATGAGATTACTATAATAAAACAGATCTTCTAACCAAGATGTAAAACTTTGTAAGCAAATATAATCTAGTAAATTAAACAAACATTGTGCACTATGTGTACATGTCTAATTCGTTTTCAAACATTTACACTAATAAGCATATTAGCATGTTATTACATCCCTCTAATATTCCGGTCAACACAGCCTAATCTATGAGTCTTATTTTTGGCATATAGAATACTTCTGTCTTGCAGTCTAATCTCATTCCAGAAAAAGAAATTCTAAAATGCACACCAGATAAAGGCACAGTAAAATAATAAGGGAAATTCTACCTTGGAAATAAACAATTCAAGCATCTAGCATTTGATTTGTGTTTTGATTAGAAAGCTGTGATGGCATTAGAGCTGCAGTACATTTGTGCCTACTGTCACATCTCTCTTAAATCTGGAGGAAGAAGGGGATAATTTAAAACAATTAGGAAACCAGAAGTTTCAGGAATACATATTACACTACAGTCTGCCACCATTTCATTTACGGATACACAGTGACTTCTGAATATGTAATGGCACTACTGAAGGACTAAGGTGAAATATTACACACCTGTGCAAACCACTTGAGCTGATGCTGTAAGCCAGCATCGCATAGCAGTACTGTTGATTGGACACAAATGGTTTGAGAAAAAAAGTCCCAAACATGAAGACAAGAAATTTTGAAAAAACATAAGCATTTTAGGATTAAAACATTCTGAGTCCTTGCTCAATATTTCTTAAAGGACAAGGAAATAAAGATAGCAAAGGATAAAGAAGGAGGAGATATCCAACTGAGTATAACTTGCTGAGATACTTTTAAAATACAATTTACTACTCCAACTAGTATTTTAAAAGAAAAAAAAAATATCAAGTTTTTGAAATCTTATAAAGGTCCACCAATGTTTAAACTAACACAGATCAGACTAACTCTTGCAAAGCAGCAGACTTTCAGTTCATGCCTGCATCATTGCGTACTTCTACTTTCTAGAGTGAAATGTTTAGGCAGCAATTTTGATTGGTGGGGGAAAGGATAAGAATGCTTAGTTTATTCTATTGGGAAATTACATGGAAAATGGTTAGAAGAAACTTTATAATCTTAATTTTAAAAGCAATTTTTAGTTGCTGTCCGTGTCTTATTGGTTTGAACTGCTGATCCTATGTGGAAATGGATGGACATTAAATGAAAACCCTCTTTCCCTGCCATATTATAGGGTTCATCTTGACTGTACTGGTTACATACCTTATAAAGTCATCAGTTTTGCAGATAACTTTTCCCCCCGCTAAAAGAAAGCTAGCTTCTCAACCTTTAGGAGCCCTAATGAAAACTGCAGTGAACAAGAAATGAATGAGCAAGGCAACCAGGAACTCAAAATTTCAAGCCAATTGTGCACTGTGGATAAATGCTTACATTTACTTTCCCTGGAGCTCTGAACTCAATTTTGGCTCAATGATGCTTACCAGTAAAATGAACTTTCCATGACATTACAGCTTTGTGAAGTAGAAAACTGTCCCATGTGGAAAACCAGCACAACTACAATTTGTGGTGTTTGCTGGCTTAGCTAACACAGCTACTGCCTGGGGATTTCTATTCTGAAATGTGCTTCAATGTAAGGGATTAGAAATTACATCTTTCCTGTGAAACAATCCTTACCTTCTTAACTGCAAGACAATAGCATGCTTTCTATTCAAGGATATTAAAAGGAAACTATGCTCATTTGTATTACAACTAATTGTTTTGTTTCCAGACTGCCTTGTCAGCATAGAACTATCCCAGTCACTGTGACTTTGACCCTGTGAACATAATAGTCAAGTATGCTGCATACATTTAAGACGTCAACAGAGTATACGAATCCCAGAGTAAGAGACCACTATGCAGGTAAATCAGTTCTATTCAATACAGACTACTTGCCCCTGATGAATGACACAATATATCTTAAAGAATATCTCCCCGTCTTCTTCCCAACAGGGCGCTACAACAAATACCTTCCCGTAATAGCCGAAGGATAGAAAATACAGACAGGGCATTAAGGACAAAAGTCCACTAATAACAATATTCACGGATTTCTAACATTTCTAACAAAACTGTGAAAGACATTTAAGTGGCAATCATCAAAGATGCAGGTGCTTGCATCTCAGTCACCCCTAGACTCTGCAGTCACTGTAAATCTCACCAACAGTGCCTATGGAAAGAGTCATCTTACTGTGAAATAGGCGAAAATTATAAACTCAGGTGGGTTTTTTTCTTAGAAACATGTATTCCTCTTCTTTTGCAGATGTCTTTGCGAGATGGGGTGGGATGAATCTCACTCTGCCTGTCTTAATAGCCTCTTCCAATGTTAAAAAGACTGAACTTTTGCAGGTAATAATAAAATCCAGGTTTCAGATATCAACAGTTAACAACGGATATCAACAGATACCAGCTGCTTTCAAATAAACTGTTGCTACTGCAATGTTTAAAAAAAAAAAGAAGAAAGAGAAAAAAAAAGAAAGATCGACCACTTATCCAGATCCTGTTTTTAATTATCACCTTGTCAGTTTTCACTTTCTTGGGGGAATGTTACCAGCATGCTACACAAAAAAAAAACTCTGGTAATAACTGGAACTTTCAAATCTTTTCAAACATCATAAATTTGATGCTATATGTTCCAGGTGATAGGACATTACTGGTTGATGACCGTCATGGTAGCAGTGTGACCTTTGTGTCAGCCTTTTAAGAAGCTCTTCCACACTGTGAGCCAATATACATGACAGGACCCTTTCCAAAACTGGTATCTGTATGCTAAGGTCTTCCTATTTACCTATTATTTTACTCAAAAATCCCTGCTGCATCAGGTACTTGTGATGCCTTTACCAAGGAGCCAGTGACAGCTAACTTGCCTTTGCAACTTCTAGACTGGCCTCACTGAAAAAAATGTTGGCTCTAGAAATTTGTTCCTGGGAGAAGCTTAAAATGAACATATTGCCATCTACTTTATACATGGATGGAGGGGGCAGGACAGCCTGGGGGAAGAATTAGGAATACAAAAATAAAATAGCTTTTGCTCATTCCACCCCCATTATCACTGGATGATGCGGTCCCAACACTGTAGCCTTCCAGTTTTGATCACGGTTGCACCTGCTCCTGGTTTTGAGCCCAGAGCGATTTAGGTCATGAATGGTCTATTTTACACATTCCTGCTGTGGCAGTTACAAACATACAATGAGAAGGATGAACAATGGGAAAACGGTGAAAGGGCACTCATGGTGAAAGCACTGCATCTCTGAAATGCAGCTCCCTCCCAACTGACCTGAGTAACCTTCAGGATACGCTGCAGGACTCATCTGTTTTCTCTGGATGGATGAATGAACATCATTTCAGTGGAAGAGCTACTGGGGAATGGGAACCTACTGGGATTGGAAAGGCTTCTTTTAAAATAATTGATTTTTCAGGACCTCCTTTGTTCCGAGTCTTTCAGATTTTGCTGTCTTTCAGATGAAAATTAAATACAAAATAGTATATAATACAATAAAAGCTGATGTGAAAATCTGGAAAATACATGCATTAAGTAATTTTACACTGTTGGTAGGCTTTTCTACTAAGAGTTTTAGGACTGCAAGAATAACCATCACTTACTTCTAGAAAGCAAGGAAGAGTTTGTCAGGTCATACACCCAAGAGCTAAATTACTAGTCAGTGATAAAACTGCAGATAGAAGTCAGTATTTCTTGTTGCTGTCTGTCTCGTACAGCGCACATCACATCACATTGGAAGCTGCTATTTACCAAATTTTCTCTTCAAAAAATCCACACAAAATACAGTAGAAGAGGCAGCTTAGGAGAAAAAAAAAAGATAACTCAGGTAGAAAAACATCTTTTTTTCCTGTTTATTGTTTCTCTGAATCGTTCCAGCTCCTCCCAGTCTGATCACTGCTGCTAGCTGTTACACCACTTCAGTCATCCATGTGAATAATTAGAAAATCAGCAGCAGCAGCAGCAGCCTAGGTGATTTTTGTGAAGTTTAAGAGGCAAATAATCGCTTGAGTAAAAATTGCATCAAGTGAAAGAAATAAAGGCAGGTTTTCCCCACTTGTTTATTGCTTGGGGTGGGGGGCAAGCATGAGGTGGAAGGAGACCGAGGTTATCTGGGGTTGGAGAGATTTATAACTTAATGTCTATGTCCTGGGACTCCTCCCAAGAAATGCATCTCTGCAAACTGAACCCTGTAAGAGTAGATTTTTATCCCTTTGAAATAGGGTCATTGTATAGTCGTATACCTTGAGCAATAGCACAGAAAATAAAAGCCTGGGTTTTTGTTTTGTTTTGCCGGGAGAGCACTTAAATCTTTCAGGAAAAGGCTGCATTTCAATACTGCAGCAAATGAACAGACTCCAGCCTATCTCCGACCACAGCCACATGCACCACAAGTTCCTAAAGGAACTTACAGATGAACTACACAGAAAAAGTTCATCATTTCTTGGTTCAGCAGTTCCCCCGTGCCAGAAGCAACCAACAGACATCTCATAGTCTCAAAATATACTGCAGTCATTTTTTTAATTGAGTTCTATAAAAAGAGCTAAGCACTAATCAACACCATATGTTATTCAATTAGCTAGTAATACATATCTATTTCTCAAGCCTGTGCTAACCTAATGGAGCACTTTGGGTGGTTTGGAACTATTTAAAGGCCAAGTAATTAATTTGCAAACATCAGCTTCTAAAATCTGAGAAGCACTACTGTGGTGACTTACAGCCAGAGCCAAGCCATGAAAACTCCCTCATTTGCTTTTTATTCAATCCATTTTCAGAGATGGTCCCTGTGAAGACAAAGATTTCTGCCTGTACCATGGCCAAATAAAGACACAGGTTCAGCTGTGTGTCTTGGTACCCAGGCCCTGAGGGATGCTCTTCCCATGCAGGTAAAGCAAGCTGTTTGCATTGCCTCACCTCCCTCTCCACCACCAGTATTTTGTGGTACAGACCTCGTACAGAAGGCAACAGTTAAAATGGCAAAAGGAATGGCTAGCAAAGCTGCAAAGCTATGAAGGCTCAGCCTACCAAGAAAATTTGTTGTTGCCATGCTCCCTGAAGTGTATTATTTTTCCCATATTCTTGATTTCCACCTTTGGGAATTCCACTCACAGCCTCAAAAGTCGTGTCAACAGCACTCCGAGTTGGCTGAGCTCAAAAAGAAGGGACAGAAGTGTCTGATCACAATTCAGATTGCCTCTACTGGACAAAACCTTGGTTTCAGCATTATTTCTAGGATAGGCAGTCAGTACAGGTTTTAAAGGTCAGGAAAAAAAATGCAGATTTTTCAAGTTATTAACTCTGAGCGACATATAAATTAGACCATTTAGCAGGGTCCAGAGACAGGTGTAAAGAAAAAAGGATTTGTGAAGGGCAAAGATGACAACTGACCTTTTTTCTACAGAACTACTGAAATTTTGTAGGTATTGGAATTAGAACCATAGAATCATTCATGTTGGAAAGGACCTGGGCAGCCTGTTCCAATGCTTGATAACGCTTTTGGTGAAGAAATTTTTCCTAATATCCAACCTAAACCTCCCCTGCCACAACTTGAGGCCCATTCCCTCTCATCCTATCACCAGCCACCTGACAGAAGAGACCAGCACCCACCTCACTACAACCCCCCTTCAGGTAGTTGTTGAGAGCAATAAGGTCTCCCCTCAGCCTCCTCTTCTCCAGACTAAACAGCCCCAGTTCCCTCAGCTGCTCCTCATAAGACTTGTTCTCTAGACCCTTCATCAGCTTCGTTGCTCTTCTTTGGAGACACTCCAGCACCTCAATGTCTTTCCTATAGTGCGGAGCCCAAAACTGAACATGGTATTCAAGGTGTGGCCTCACCAGTGCCAGTTACAGGGGGATGATCACTTCCCTAGTCCTGCTGGCCACACTATTTCTGATACAAGAATATTATATATTTTCACTTCATAGATAAAAATCACCTCTTTCAGCCCCTCTGGATCAAGCCCCTGATGTGAAATCAGCCTACAGTGTGTCATGCAGATATCCTGTAAGTGTCGTATTACACCTTAAAGATCTTTAGTTTTCCTAGTACCTAAATATCCAGACAAATCTATATTTCAACAGAAAGTGAGAACATGAACAATCACTTGGGCATAAAAAGCAACTAATTTTTGCAGACGAGTAAGTTCTGTTCTTAACACTCCAATACAACCACTATCTACCACTGTATCCAAGTAAGTAATTTTTAAAATTAAGTTTCAGTTAGTGTTTGTTGACAGGTTATCTCTTTAGAAACACTTCTCTTTTTTTTTTTCTTCCTTTTGTGGTTAAGTATTTCGGCAATACGCTGATGAAAATACATCTACAAAATGAAACAGAAAAATAATTAAAAGACAAGTCACATGAATGAGGTCTGTGGGAATTCTGCTTAAAAAAAACCCCACAACCACCCCCCCCCCCCAAAAAACACTGCTGAATAAAGAATAGTAATTTTGAGACAGATAGTTCATCCCCTACAATATTTGTTATGCATATAAAATGCAGACATCAGACACTGAATAAAATAAACCAGCAATAAATGCAGTCATGGTAGAAAAGAGGAAATTAAAGGTCACAAGCAAGAGATTACTAAAATTCAGAATTATTTTTTTTCCTTTCAATTCAGGAGGAATGTCAGAATTTTGTGCTTTGTACTTCTTTTTTCTCATATAAGCAATTTCGGAAATTATTCTTTTCTTATAGTTCACAACATAATTTCTCAAGATTGCCAAAGTTTTATGATTTGAATTCTCACACCCTCTCAGGCCCTAAGAAACAGCAATGTTTACCACATCTAGAAACATCCAAAAGTTAGAAGTCAATCTCCTCCCTCTTTTTTTTTAGGGAGTTGCTATGTGGATATTTTTTAAACAAAAGGACTTTAAAACAATAAGAACCATAGAAAAGCAAAAGAGCAATTTTAGTGCTTCAGTTACCCTTTGGAAGAGATCTGCAGATCAAACGAAATATTGTACATTTTGTCTCCCTGTAAATGCACTTTTACAAACACCAGTGTTAAAAAAAAGCTTGAGGAATTAGGGCTTGTATTTGAATATTACCATTTGTACTTTCACAGAAGTAATCATTTTTTCAGATTATCTACTCATTATAAAATATTAAGGTAGCTCTGGCAGCATTTACAAGTTTGGGGTATTATTATTATTATTATTATATTGCTTCATTACACCCACTGGGCCATTTAATGTTGAATTTAATGGAGAGCAGATCATTTTCCATGCAATGCAAACATATCAAGGTAGTAGAAGTCTGTTGTGTTTGGAAAGGTTAGCAGATGTTTTCGCAAGTGCATGTGAAAGTTACTGTCATTTATCTTATTTTCGCACCTTTGGATTGCATTCTTTTTAACAAAGAGGATGCATTTAGTACTTCATTCATGGCAACAGGAACATAATTTCTGCGAGTTTATAGCATGTGTTTTTTGGGGTAGACTGTGCAGTTTTAGTTGAGAAGTATAAACACATTGTATATAACTTAAAAAGTATATTCTCTGTCATCTCTTGACAGCCAATGTCTTTGTTATTGTAGCTAAGGCTGATATAATGTTCTTTCATGACAACTACACATTCACCTCAATCTCTTCATCAATATTAGGGATTTAGAGATAAATGTCTAGCAAACCAGGCTATCCTTGACATGTATCGGTAAAAAATCTGAAAGACAAATTGGGAGATCCGGACCTTTTCATGTTTCCCCAGGATGACACAGTGTCCTACAGCAGCAGCTAAAGTCTTTTGTCAAAGTCACACAAGGCCAAAATAGGGCTTCACTTATGCAGCTGGGGAATTATTTTAACACAAAGCCTATGTGTCTGTGTCACATTTATAATAACCTTTTCATCACAGTACCCAGATGTAATGCATTTATAGAAATGCTTATGCATCAAAAATAAAAATGTGCAAAAGGAATCTAATTACTGGAAAGAGAAACTGGAATGATTTATTTTTTATTTGGGCTAAATTCAGGTGATTCACTGTTAGTGAATGCGAATGTATTTTCAAGGTATGATTGCTATAATCCCATAGGGTCAGTGTATGTCCCAGTGTACATCCAGGAAAATGTATCATAGAATATCAGGACTTAAGAGGACCTACTGGGCAATGAGATATTTATTGCAGTAACTTTTTCCTTGCATTACTTTCCCACAAGTGTAATTCACTCGTCTGTTGAATCATGTGTGGAAAATGAGGGTAGGGGACATTGGGGAGAATTTGCTTATATTTTTTATAAGTTACACACATGAAAATAGCTTTTAGGGTAAGTACAAGGGGAGGGTTTGAAATTATTTCTGTAAGTTTTTATTGCTCCAAGATCTCTGAAATATGTTGCCTATTTACAATTTGGACATATACAGCTCAATAATAAAAATATGGAAATACAGGAAAACATGGACAAACTAGAGACTTCAAGCCCATACCTCCCCTCCGGCACAGGGACTGTTGCTTCACTTTGGTTGTAAAAATCAGCCCCTGTTTGAAATTGCTGATTTTACAAGATATTAAAGTAATATATTCCAGAATCTAGAAAATTACCAGAGAGGCCCAGGAGCCTACTGGACACATTAATCAATGACAGTGCCTTACTATTGTTAAAATACAAAATAGACTTCTAATATAGGAAAGGTTTCTCAGTTTTGCAGAAATATATATACATTTATATATTTTTTCTGTGCAAAGTTGTCTTGGACCACCACCTTCAGGATTACACCACCATTTTATTTTTTTGTTAGGCTTTATACAGCATGGGTTGCTAATAATTAAAAGGCAGCAGTGCTTATTTCTGAAATACCCTCACAGATTGGCAGTAATTTTTTGTCTTAAAAAATCATGTATTTCTGAAAAAGTCATGTAAAGTGTGGGAATAACACCATACACACAGAGAAAGCAGAATAGCTGATGCTTTCCAGCCTTCTCAGGGAGACCTTCACAGCAGTACCTCTCCTACTGCACTTCATGGCAAATGCTTATAGTGCAGACCCAGAACTGCTGCTCTTGGGAAGCTTGAGCACTTTGCTCAGCCACTGTGATCTGCAAAAGTACTGCTGCTGAGTCTGTAAAATATTTTTGCCAGCCATCTGCAATCTCTCTCGACCTGTTGGGGTAGGCTGAAGCTGTTGAAAACCTCTGAGAAGTCATGCACGGTAGGATTTAAAGCTCTGTAAGACCTATGAAGTTTCTTTCTTCAGCCATGCTGATTCAGATGAAGAAGCTTATAAACTCTATTAAACGCAGGACAAGTTTATAGAATCCCTGGGACTTGCCCAACTACCTAATTTTTCAAAATACAGCTCCACTTCGCATTAAAATATTCGTTAGCGCTGAAGGTCATGTAAGGCTACTGAATAAAATATGTAAGAAGTTTTCAGAATTAACTCATTTTGAAACATGATTTTATGACAAAAGGTTAGAAGACTTCACAAAATATTAAATGGCCCAATATTTCAAGGCTTTTTATCTCAGAATTACCTTCTCTAATTAACCTCATCATCTAAAACATTGCACCTTGCTGGACATGTACAAGACTTAAATCTAAATGAACTTTTTCAGAGGAATTAGAGAAGTGTTAAATGCAAGGGTAGTAATGAACTTCAGCTACTGACAGACCTTTGCAATATGGTGCTCCTTCCGCTAAAAAATAGACACCTGTCTGAATCCATTTTCCTGAAATGGCAAGATAAACATATTCCTATCCAGGTGCAAGTCAGGATAACAGCCACTGAAGGCAGCAGCATTACACTGGCATTAAAATGGTGCAAGAAAAGCAGAATTAGATCCCCATTTTCCTTCTACCTAGAAATTCATGCAGTGATTTCAGCATCTCAGCAGCCACCATAATTCCTGCTGTTCTTGCTATGCATTATAGAAACTGTCACTTTTTAAATTTATGGTAACTTTTACAGCTTGGGTTAAAGAACACTTAAAGCACTTTCAGTGTTTGATATACCTCTGCTCTAGAAGAATAGAAATGAGACTCCTTTATTAATTTAGACCCAGACTACCAGACTATTCACACTAGCAGTCTCGGGGAATTTTAATGGGATTACCTGCATGAGTAAGAATTTATATGACAAAAGCTTTGAAGGACTGCAAAGCTTTTCTAATCAAAAAAGGGAAACCTTTAATAATGAAAAAGTATAAAGATTACTATAGCTAAAACTTCATTGACTGTAGGACTCACAAGGCTGCAATACGTTCACTATTAATTTAATGAATATCTGACCAATCAGCTGGTTTTAGCTTCCTAAGAAGATCTGTAAGGTAATAAAAATCCAAACGATGTCAAATTACTACTTCTACTTTAAACCTTGATATTGTCAGGTTTGTTTCTTCCCTGAAAAATTTCTTCTTTAATAGAAGAAAAATTGTTGAACTATGGGCAACTGAGATAAAAAAATACACTTCTCAATACACATTCATTTGCTTTTGTTTCATTTTGATGGCAATCCATTAGAAATCTTTGCACATTTTCATTTTGTTTGTCATAGAGGCATATGAAGAGTAAACACTGCATGCAAGCAAAGCCATCAAAAACACAGCCTAAAACCAAACAACTGAACAAGTGACCTTCCCCTAAGCCACTGCACACAAGAGACTACTTTCATCCTACCTCTCGTTTCCCTATTTTAGACAAAATCATCATTCTTTTACTTAGCATTATTTAAATCCGGTCCAATAATGTCATTTGCAATCAACATTCACTGCCAGGAAGCAAATGGGAATGGCTTACCTTGCAATATAGCAGTGTAATCCACTTCAGCATGCCTTGCTCCTACAGCACATACACATCTGGAACCAACACACACGGTCATCAACTGCTTTTCACAAATCACTTGATTATTGATCGCTACACTTACTGCTCTTCACTGACTGAACCTCATTCCACATTACTGCTCTCCTGCTGCTTCAGCAAATTCCGAAACTTCTATTGCAAGGAGAATTCACACACAAACCAAGGCAGTGATCCTTCACCCTGGATACTTCTTACTATATCAAGACTTTTTGCAGCTATCTGCATTTATTTAAGAAAAGAATAATTTGTTCATTACAGTTGCGAAGTCTTCACCTAGAAGTAAGCTGCAAGAGGTGCTGTTTTTCCCCTTCTAGTGCGCTATGATATATATCTTTACTATTTTATAAGAGACTCACTTCTTCGGTATTGAAGAATTCAAAGATCTATAACACACAAGTAACTAGCCACATGGCTTTAGGAAGGCAATTGTTCTGAATGGTCACCAACCACGCAGGAGGTTACAAGGACTTTTTTTGAAACTTCCTCTGCCACAAAGCATACTTCTTTCTGTCCTGACAACTAACTTCAACCTTTGTGTGGGATAAATAACTTCAAGAAGGACAGTAAAGTTTAATTTATTACATGTACTTACGTATATATAAATAGTGCGTATATATCAGATATACATATCTGAGGCTTTTGAAAGAGGTCTCAAAAGGGTCATTTGAGAAAATCATTTGGGGTCAAAACCACCGGAGATTTTCTTTCAAGGAACTTAGCCAAAACCAACATTTTTTACACAAACAAGGTGACAATGTTTTTTCAATTTTCCTTGCCCAAACTTAAATTTTAATGAGAAAGGAGCAAAAGCTTCTGGGTCCTCTAGCCCTAGCAACACTAAGTCACTATCTTTCAAATTTGTTCTGTACAAGAATGTACTCATATTACAGCTAATTAGTACATCCAGTACCACAGTCACCTACTAGCAGGTGTTCAACACTGTTATGGGTTTAAGGCAGGAGATGAAGCAGCTACCACTCTTCTGCTGTCACCATTTCAAGCATTAAAAGTGGTATCGGAAGGTGAGTGTATTTTCTCTGAGAGCAAGCCTACCAGAAGCGCAAGTGCCCCAGTGGCAAAGTACAAAATGAAAGAAAGCAGCCAACAGCCTAAATATGAGTAAGTTTCACAGTGGCACAGTATTTTGTCAGTCCTGTGAACATAGCACAGGGTTTTCTACTCCTGAAGAGAGCACTTTGTCAACAAAGGGATTAGCACTGACAAATTATGGCCCAAGATCCTTTTACTTCTGCCTGCAGGAGTCTTTCGCTCACCCTAAAGATAAAAACCAGCAACCTTGACAAAATGTACAGTCAACATGGTAAATTCTGGCATAAAACATAAAGAAACCAAGCTATTCCATCCATGACCCTTCCTCTCACACTGACTTTGCAGAGTTCATCCTTCAGATCTGAACTTTTGGGCTCCACCGATTTGCAGGAGTAAGGAAAGAAGCAGAGGCTACTTGATAATGTTACCTACCTCTGTAACCAGTCACATTTCTGAGTCTGCATGCAAGGACTTTCTGTGTCACCATATGGAACAAGAACCCACTCTACTAACAGTTCATCAGTGAAGGCAATGAAAAAAAAAAAAGGAGTGGGGTGGATGTATGTGTGTGTGTGTGTGTATATATATATAAAGAAATGCAACTAGAGGAAGTTCACTTTGCTATTGTAGATATCACCTTGGTAAGGTTTGGTGTCCATTTTAATTACAGTAACTCTGTAAATTGTGGGACAGTCAGATCTTAGACCTGCACTTCAGGATTATGCCAAGGAACACACAGAAAGGAGAGCACCATAAGGCAGACCTTATTCATAACTTTTTAAATCTAATATCAGCATAAAAGGCACAGTTTAGAAGCAGAAAAAAGAACACACAATCTAGAATTGCATTATTGTGAAGCCTGAAGAACTGTCATAGCCATTCCAAAAGGTACTATTTTCTTAAAGTATGATGAAGGAAACATGCTCCATTTTAAAAAAGAAAATGGGTTGGAAAGAGTGCCTATAGAGACACAACAAAGAGAAAACCTTTCTGAACTCACAAACATAGCAGGAGTATCTTTAAATTAAATGCGTAATTAGAATATAAGACCAAGATGCAGATAATGTTATGAAGTACTATAATATTTTAGCACTGGAGATAGTAGCAAAGTTGGGAATATTAGACACATGCACTACTCTATTTTCTTCATTACCTGGCGGAGCTTCAAGAAAATACCTTACAGAACAACACAGTGCTGCCAGCAGTGACCTTGTTGAAAGCCTTTTACCATATCTGTAAATCTTGTACAATTCCTGTCTGCATCCAGACGAAAACACTTCAGTCAATCATGCAATTGCCAAGTGCAGTAGGAGGTGAAACTTGAATTCATGCTTTCTAGGCTCCTAACTTAGTGCAGTTTCTAATGCTAATGGACAATTTCTTGTCTTTCCTTCCAACCCCCTTCTCTGCTATGCTTCTCTTCCTTTTGTACCCAACTTTATTTTTCAGAGATTACTGTGCTTTTAAGGAAAACTGACAAATAACTTCATTTGAATATCAGAGTATTTTTTGTTAGCATGATACTATGCCTAGCATGGAGGGAAGTTCACCAGTGTGTTTCATAGCCTCCTGTTCCCTGTTGTTTGCTATTTAAAGAGAAAGTACATTAGAAGGCTATTTAATTTTCTGGCACTTGGGAATTCAGTAGGAAAAAATACCACAAATATCCCAGATAAATGGCAGGTAAGTTGATGATCATTTTAGTCTAGTGCTTTCTATCTAGGAAGAACAACAAATCCTAGGAATGCACCAAACACAAAGGCATATGTTTACCTAAAGGTTAATGTTTGAATTTTGGATATCGTATTTTAGAAACTGAATGTACGCCACGTGAGGAAACTCTTCTCCCTGAAAATATTATTTATTCCTCAATTTCAGTGATCTTCCCCAAGAAACTGCTGAATAATTGCTATGACTAGTATTATTCAGTGCAGCATCTATATTTGCTGAAATGAAATTTTTTAGACCATTAATAAAGCTTTGACAGGATAGCTGTATTTTTTTGTACTATCTCTTCTTAAGGGATAAGATTTTGGAAATGATGACCAAACTGAACCTAAAACTGAAACAAACAAAAAAGCCTGCAATTAGTATGCTCTGTTGATTGTTCTATTCTAACTTACTGTCCTGCTTTCAGCTGGGATAGAGTTAATTGTCTTCCTAGTAGCTGGTACAGTGCTGTGTTTTAAGTTCAGTATGTGAAGAATGTTGATAACACACTGATGTCCTCAGTTCTTGCTAAGTAATGTTTAGTCTAAAGTCAAGGATTTTTCAGCTTCTCAAGCCCAGCCAGCGAGAAAGCTGGAGGGGCACAAGAAGTTGGCACAGAACACAGCCAGGGCACCTGACCCAAACTGGCCAACGGTGTATTCCATACCATGGGACGTCCCATCTAGTATAGGAAGTGAGGGGAAGGGGAGTGGGGGGAACTGCCGCTCGAGGACTAACTGGACATCAATCAGCGGGTGGTGAGCAATTGCACTGGGCATCATTTGTATATTCCAATCCTTTTATTAACACTAATAAAATGACAGCAGTAATATCATTATTGCTATTAGTTTCTTCTTTTCTGTTCTATTAAATCATTCTTATCTCAACCCACGAGTTTTACTTCTTTTCTCAATTTTCTCCCCCATCCCACTAGGGGGGTGTGGAGGGGCAGTGAGTGAGCAGCTGTGTGGTGCTTAGTTGCTGGCTGGGGTTAAACCACAACATTTATATGGGTATTTCTCCAATTTCTTAAAAAGCAATCACTGTATAATAATTAAAAAAATATTTAATCATAAAAACTTCATTACATGAGGGAAACATGCAAATACTTCTCTGTAGTCACATAGATTTTTAAAAAGAATTATGTTGTATTTGGCCATTTTGTGGCATGAAGTTTTGAGTCACTATAAATGTGACATTATCGGATTAAGACACTTATCCAAATGTATTCACCAGACAACAGTACAGTCTGTCTCCGAAACCTGCTAAAGAGATTTAGAATCCATTTATTGGTACTGTAATGTGTGCTAAGCACATTCTTCTGCATTGCTGGAAGAATACTTTGTTCTTTGATTTAATCAATTAATTAGCTAATATTTGTTGAGTACTTTGAACATGTAATGTTCACCAGAAGAGCTGAGTGCTCTTGTCCAAAACAGTGCGGGGCAGACTTTTGTAGACCACAGGCAGATGCGTCTTTTCAGGCATTAAGGATTATCCAATGACTCAGAAGTCAGCTGTAGGTGAGTAGAGAGAGTATAGGTACTTGACAGGAAATATTTTTCCATGAGAATTATGGGCCAAAATCTGAAAACTTAGAAAGCTAATCTATTTGTTTCTTCTACACTGTTTTGCTGGATTTTGTTTCACTGATAAATTCAGAAAAATATCGTATCAGTTGTTTTGAATGGACTTGACCCTAATTCTGAATTCTTACAACATGCTTCAACCCAACTGAGGGACAACTATACCCTTCTTGTGCAAGCACAGAAAATGTAGAAAACCCGAGTGGCCTTTAGACAGACCAGAGTTAAGATCAGGATTTTGTAGGCTCAGGCAGTCCTATGAAGAGAACATTTGAAAACTAAAACCAACGCACGCACGGACCGCTGCTGGAACAAAGAGGTGACTCGCAATCTACTGTGCTCACGCATTTCACTCCTTATCCGCCATGCACCACACTGCCCCAGGGCGGGCAGCTAAGAGCGGACGGGTTGGCAGATGAATCATTCCCTGACCTCAGATGAATCATTCCCTGACCTCCTCTTAGTCATTTCCATCGCACACCAAACTCCGCTCACAATGTTGTCAATATCATCTACCAAAGACCAACACACACCCCCACACATACATAGTACAAATAACCCTCCTCCTAGTAACACCACAATCGGGAGTTCCCCCAGTCTGAATTACATTAGGCCTTCAACAGAAATAAAGTTATTTTTTATAAATGATTGTTTATTGTTTCTACTCTAGTGAAGAATTTGAATTAGGCTCATCTTAATGGTATCCGTGTGCAGTATTTCCAGTGCGTGTTGTCTGAACTCTGCATAAATCAATACCACCATTGCGCTCAGCATCGTCTTCTACAAAATAGCAACTCTGCTTGCTTCTAGAAAGACTGTTTCAAATATGGTTACTTGACAAAGAGGGTGATGTGCAGGTTTCCCAACACAGGTATAAAGTCCAAACCTCCTGGGGAAAGGTGAGAAGAGAAAACATGGAGTGACATCAGCAGCAAATAATCTGACACGCCAGCTTCCTAACTCCTGCTTTTTTGTAACAGAAATACAGGTCAGAGACAAGGACTGAGGGGGAAGAGCACTCTAACAGCTCGCTCTCTCCAAAAGTTTATTTGGTTCTTCACCTAGAATTCAGTAATAGAATTTTACTGAATATGTGGAAGTCTCCACATCAGTTGGGAAAACCCCAGAACTGGTGAACACCAACCCTCTTCAGAAATCAAAACTCAGGAGTTTGGGCTTCAGCATACACTTAGCTTTAATTTCTGTTGTTTCATGTCTTCAGAATTTTTATTTGATTTAGGAATTATTTCCAAATCAAAAACATAAAAAAGAATACAGGGAGAGTATATTAAATTCAGTCCAGGTTCACAAACCTTGGTGAACTTGGGCTTGGCTTGTTTCATATTGAAACACAGCTCAATTGCTCTAGCATTTCATTACAAAAATCTTTAAAGAGCTTGCTCCGAATGCAGCAATTTGATTTAAAATACATTAAATCCACACTAGAGGCTGACAAAAAGGATCAAAAAAAGTTTAAGTAATATTATTCAAATTTTAGAGACATCGAATATATCCCAGTAAACATCGTTTTTTCCAATGTCAGCACTTAACAGCAATCAGAACATTTGGTTTATGCATCTGATTGAACACATAGAGTATTCTAGCAGGAAGTTTCAAGGACAGGCATTTCATCCTCTGCCTTGACATTATAGATTAAAACATCCCAAAGAGCAAGAGGCCCTTTGCTGCCTTTTCAGAAATAATTTCCACTAATTATTTACCAACCAATCAAAAAAACTAAGTGTTCTTCCCCCAGATCATAAATTCAGATGACCATATTAGATCTGTGACAAAAGAAAGCTATAAAAATAAGAGAAAATTACTAAGCTTTAGGCATATTTAACTGTACATTGCAGTATAATCCTGCAGATACAGATATGATATAAGTTCTCCTGCATCCAAGAACTTGGTTGGTGGTTTCATTCCTCAAGTTCCTTCTTATTCTACTGAAAATAATACAGTCACTTGAGACATAGGTCTGGGTTGCATTGTTCCTCTTTCTGGCAACTATTTATTGCTCTTCCTCTTTTTGAGAGAATCTGAAGAGATATTAAAATGGCAACAGTGACCCAGAGAGTACAATATTAGCCATGTTCCCAAAAAACACATTCACATAAGGCATATAATGTTTGTACTAGCACAATACCTTCTGAAGTGTGTTACACTCCATACCTTTTTGGTAAAACCAGTGATTGCCATGTAACATTCAAAGATTCGCTCTACTGTAAAACAACAATTTCTCTTCAATTTTCCACTTAGCAATTCAAAAACATTTTTGAATGTCAACTGCTGGCAATTTTCATGCTGGCTACAACTTGGTCAGAATAAAAAAAAAAAAAAATCATTAGCATGTTAATAACTTCATGTCTCTAAGGGGTAGTAAGCTGATCCTGCATCAGGAAAAGAAGCTTCTTTTTCAGCCCTGTTCTTAATTGTGAAGTGATTATGATTTACCACAATTTCATAGTTTCCTTCATTTCAATTTGTGGAGAAGAATTTCTCAACATGCAGCATGCAGCCCTGTCGTCATTCCAATGAAAGCAGCTCAGTGAGAAATTTCACATCCATTGAGATATAGAAAGGAAAGGCACGAACTTACACATGCAAATAAGAAAGTGGACAGTCTCTAAACAAAGCTGCAACAGGAAGTTACGTAGGCAAAATGTGGTTGCCTGTATTAAAATACAGGCAGATGTCTAGGAGTAGCTTTCTACACTTCATAATATATTATAATCAAATCAGCTTACACATCAGATTTCATGCAGTATCTCAATCCTTTTTTAATCTTTCCAGCATAAGTGGTTTAAGATAGGAAAAAAAAGTTCCGTCCACATCTTTACACAAAACAGTTATCATTCATATACACAAGCTCATGCATGCCACTTGTCAACAAGGAAATGAAAGGTATGATCATAATAAAGGTTTTGTTATTACTGGGGTTTGTTATTTTGTGTTACTAAGAAATGGATCACAAAGGTTCTATCCAATAGAAGAAAGTGGATATTTAGGATACATAATGGTGATTTCAATGTCCATCATTTTCTTTGAAGGAACTACATATAAATGCATAATTTTGGACAAAACTTCTAACAAGGCAGATTTTAATATATTCTGTTTCTTTTTGATCATTAAAAAGGAGTTTTCAGTAATCTACAGATCTACGGCATTCATCCATGTATTTTTTAGACAACCGAGGTGTTCAAAGGAGACTTTCAACAGCATAGACAACATTCAACCTGTCACTATGTATAGGTAGCAGTGTAGTGCTATTCATATGCTATTCATAAATTCAGCTAATATTTGGAGTAGAGAACGCTCACATGCTTGCTGCTGTGGCCCACACTTCTCCATGGCCTTACCCAATGGTGTGTTCCTGCACTCATGTAATTTGTGCAGTTTACCTAACAAATTGCACCAATCATGGAGTTTTGCATCACCTTAGTATCTCACAAGAAACTGAACTGCCTCTTGTGAACTTGCTTGGCAATGAAAAATTTAAATACTAAGCAGTATTGAAAAAGAGAAACAGCAAGAAAGGAAGCGAGGAGTTATGGTACTAGACACTGAATGAATCTCTCCAGTTAAAAAAGCACTCTGCTCATTTGCTTTAATAATTGACCTACTTCACATAAAAAAATTAACAACTGGAAAGAAAGGAATAACCTAACACACTTTGCAACCTGAATTTCACATGGGACTTTCTACAGTGGGACATTCTAACAAGGACTTTGGAAACAGTAGCGCTTGTTTCCAGGGCATACAGTCAGCAGACTAGGAAGCCTATTATGGCACAGGGCTTTGTGAAACAGGTTCCTGTCTGAAGCAAGGACTCATTTCCAGCTAAGAAAGCCAGTCCAGGCACAGCAAAAACTTACAGGTATGCAGCGCAGAGGTGCTCAGATCAGTTTACGTGCTGATACTGTCCTGTTCATAACACTCGTGTCACTTGCTCTGAGCCCTCAATGCTCAGAAAGGATTGTGGAGCTGAGCCAAGCCACCACTTTGCCCTGGAGGATCTTCAGCACATCCCTGCACCAACAACCAAGGCAGGCTTGAAAGGAAATAAATAGGCCTGTGGGGAGTTCTCCATAGTGATTTGCATTGCCATCACATAGGAGGCTCACATAAGCTTTAATCAGCCTCTGTCTGGATGGAGAGAATATTAATACAGTGAAAATATAATTAGTAATGTTCATAACACTACAACAATCTAGTGTCTGTTCCTTGATTTGAGAACTCCTTGTTAGCAAAAGCACAACAAAATGCTCCTTTGCTCACTGAACAGCTAGGAAAGAGTTGTCAGAGGCTGAGCTCTTCCAGTAAACAAACTTACCTATATTCGATTAACTCTATTGCCACTGCTAGTTCCTTTAACAGTTACAAGGAAATAAATGTCTGCAGTTTCATTTCAATTCTTCACTATTATGTCCATCAATAACAGTGGGGAAAAAAATATTGGGAGTCATGATAAATTCAACCGATACACAACACTATTAGGGTAGAAATGCCACGAGACTATTGTCTGCTGACAAGGAAGCTCTGGAACAGTTAAAACAAACAAACAACAACAAAAAAGAGTGAGTTGTTAGTTTTCTTTGAGTATTCAAAGAGGACAGACAAAGCGTCTAAAATCTAGAAAAAGGCAAATACAGAGTCTGTCTATAAAAGCTAGGAGGGAGGAAAAGATCGCAAACTAAGGAGTTACAGACAATCTAGTTTAATTTCAATGTGCAGAAAAATACCTATTTATCAAACTCTTTACATAAGAAGTATCAAGAACCTGAGTAACATGAAAGTGTCAAAAACAATCATGTAAAAATACCTGAACTCCTCTTCTGGCAGTATAAAAGGCTTTACAAAGCGAGGAAAAGCAGACACTAACTCTTGACTTAAGTCATTTGATGCCGTTTTCCATTATTTTTCCCTGGTAAATTTTGAAAAAGATACTCTACATGCAACTTCTATGAGATTAAGGCTAAAGTTATGAGAAAACAGTAACCAAGTTGTAACTGTCAGTGATCTCTCCAAATGAGAGATAAATTTATTAACAGGCTCTGCTGGGATGTGTTCTCTGTCCAATATTATTCATTAGTTTCATTAACAACTGGATGATAGAATGCAGTATATACTTATTAAACTGGCAGATCACATCAAGCATGAAGGGATGGAAAGCACATCAGAGGCAAAGATTAAACTCAAAATTGAATTGACAAGGTGGAGAAAAGCCCTGTGAAGAAGATCCTGTAAGAGAGGAATGGAAATCATCACCCTGGTTAGGCTGAAGTTTTAGAGTAGAGAATATTAATGTTAGAATAGATCACAAGCCAAACACGTAATGAGCATGCCAAATGAATGGTATTCTCTGAAAGACTATTGTTCTAAGATGAAAGGCTAAACCATAGCCAAGTAAAAAACTTTTTTTTTTTTTTTTTTTTTTTTGCATCTGCAAAGAAAGTATTTTTTGCCCTTCTCTGGAGACAGAGAGTATATTTGTAGGAATTCCTCACATTGCACTTAAGAGCTTTTTCTTCTATTTCTGCTCCAGCTCAGGATCACTTAACTGTCCTTTCACTATCCTTCTGTGAGAGATCACTACAACTAGGCTGTATTATGGGCTGTATCTTGAATACATATGGTTTTATAAATGCTTCCTGCCATACTGTTAGAACAGTGCATTCATTCTTGAGATTTGCATAACAGATTTACCTCCCTTTTATCTTGGCGTACGGTCACTCAAAAAATATACATCGTCTATCTGAAAATCCTTCATACTTCCTTGTTCCGTTTCTGTGGAAAATGAGCTTAGCATTGCACTGAAAACAGACATAATTTTGAAAAAAAGAACTCATTCACAGAGTGTATGGAACTAAAATCTCTCCCAACACTTACATCCAACTTAGGACTGTGACACTGAAACAGATTCCTGTAGGAAGATAAATTTGACAGTAAAGGTCAAAAAAACCAAACTGAAACAAACAAACAAAAAAAACCACAAAACCCCCCACCCACTTAAATGTTGTTAATGACTACAAAAAGGTATTTCTTTTTGTGTAATGTTTCTGTTTTTTCAAGGGTTTGTCCCAGCAAGGAAGCCTCACCTTTCTTCTGTATCTTAATAGCACGTGCTTTCACCACAGCTGGGTACAAAAATTATACGCAGGCATTCAACAGTGACAAAGGTATTGGAAAGTATAAAGTCTCAGCATGACAACTCCAGCAGCAGGATGGGATGAAAAACAGAGGAGAAAAGAATGAATGAAAAAAATCGATGCAAAACGTGAGAGTGACAGGTACTGTGGGCAGGTGCACATCAGCCATGGAGAACTCCCTTTTCTCCACTCTGCGTTACAGTACTCTGTGCAAGAAGCACCATGTTTGAACTATACAAAAGGACATGAAAGTAAGAACTGGTGATTATGGTTAAATTTAAATTGACAGCTAAGTTATTGGTTTATAGTTTTAAAATTTAACCCCCTTTTTTTTTTTTTTTTTTTTTTACATACTTGTAGATTTTCAGGGCCATATCCGTGTGTATACTTGCCCAGAAGTTTTAATGCTGTAAATACAGTTAACATGAAAGATAAAAAATTTGGAAGCTAAAGGTAGTTTGGGTTTCGGTTTACCCAAGACCAGATTTCTAATGGAATTTCCAACCCATTAAAGAAAAAAAAAAAAGAGAGATTTCAAAATATTATTTCACATTCTGAATCTGAGAAGGAAAGCTATACAAAAATAAATGAAACGCATTTCACAGGAATTAATTAGTAAGAGTCTGGCGTACAATACACATGCATGCTGGATTATATAGACGCTTTAATGCATCAGCCCTGCAGCACCTATGCTGTAAATTCTATGAACTGACATTGCATTGGACTTGCACATGTTGCACAGCAGAACAGTGAGGGCAGAGGAAATCTGACAGCACACAAATAAATCACCTACTCCTCATCAGGGCAGTGAATCCAATGAGCGGGACTCAGATGACATGTAAAGCCAGCTCTTACAGGTATTTCATGTTGAGTTTCTCTACACAGCAACAACTCTGATCAGCTATGTGATGTACAAGCATCCCTCAATAAATGGTCAACTGATGGAGAGAAAATTTATTTGGAAAAAAAATTAAAACAGACTATTGGAAAAAATTATTACAGTTGGCAGGTATATACGTCTTATCAATTTATGTAAGGAAGCAGTACCAAAGCAGTGCATGAACTTAAAATATGAGTTATCATGCATTTTGCTTTACCTAGACATTCATAATGTACTTGCTATAGTATGCAGTTATAATTACAATTTTGGTTGCTGACAGATTCTCCAAGGTGAGGACTATATTCATACATTTCTGCCGGACTAACTACAATGCCTGCAAAAAAGCTGAGGACTCATAATGCTCGAGCGCACTGGGTGAAGGTTGAAGTCTCTTCCAACCAAGCTCCAATGAAACTGAAACAGAAGCAAAAATAACAACTGTGACACTACAGAGTTCATACTCGTTAGCTTTTGCTATTCCTTTTTTAACATCATGTACCATGCCTTTCCTTTTCCCCCTCTCACTCTCCAACATTTGCCAGTATTTTTAAAGACAGGACCTTGAAACTACTCCTGGTGCTCTTGGCAATGGAGGCAGATACACATCCTTTGCATGCAAGAAATAAATGCCCATTTTATTATTGCTTTTGCTTTCTGCATGGACAAGTCCTAAGTTTGGGAGAATGGGCTTCTGATGAAGAGGTAGTACAAACCTGAATTGCATTTGATCATCTCAGAAAATAACTAGTAAGAAATCTTTTTCTTAGGCATTGATCATATTTTTTCACTTCAACCTTTTTTAATTCACTTAGTGATTTAATGAACCCCAATGGGAAATGGACAGGGCTACCATTGATCTGGTAATTTAAAGGGACCCCATCATATGGCTCATTCAACACCATTCATATAAATACACCAGAAACACAGTTAGTGTTCTTGAAGTGACTTACAGGATTAAAACTCAACCTCTGACAGCTAGACAGCTACTTCAATATTTTTTTTTCAGTTAGAACAATTTCAGCATTTTTACCCATGTTGTCACTGTTCATCAACCTATGCTTAAAGGAAACTGAACGTGTTGTTACCTGTCAATTCAGGATTTAGATTTACATGATATAACCCATAAGAAAGTTTCCAAAAACATCCCTTGAGATCTCCACATACCACTGTAAAGTACCAAAATGTAACTGTAAGAAAAGTGGCCACAAATGAACAAATAGGGGAACACAAAGTAAACTTAGAATAGAAGGCTCGGGGGGGGATCTCATCAATTTGTATAAATATCCAAGTGGGGTGGGGGGAGCCTTCCAGCCTCAGGCATCCTGTGATTCTGTGAACTGCAGAACAGTTTGCAGGTATATAGTAGTATATTCGATTATCAGGATCTAAATCAATATAACCGAAACCCATGCAGTGTTTCAAAACTATGTGATTCTGCTCCCACTGTGTTTTTATGAAGGACTTACCACAGAGAAATGACTAAAGACAACTAGGAAATAGGATATTTTTTGAACTGGAGTAAAAATGTACTTTTATTCCTGCTTTTAGACACTGTTCTATTTTAATAAATCACACTACTTTGCACAAGACACATGAAATACATAAAGCATTTATATTAAAGCTAGGTACAGCAATTACAGGTATCCTAGCCATTAACAAGAATCCATTTGCAAGGACATTTTCACAGGCAAGTTCAGTAGATTTAAGGCAGACAGATGTTCTGCAGTGAGAATGATAAACTATTGGTTTTGGAAAACATCCCCATAATTAGAATAGCAGAAGAGCTAGGAAGAAATAGTTACTCTGTCTTCACAGATTTATGCTAAAAACCAAATTAGTATGCATGGGATCATCCTGTTTTACACATCTTAAGTTGAAACAATGAGTAAAGAAAAACGGTCAAATTATTTATGAATTCCCCAAGATCTACAAGTCTAAGCAGTATACATAAAGAGATAAGAAAAAATCAATGTATTTGGAGTTTGGTTGGTTTGGGGGGTTAGGGGTTTTTTCCTTTTCAAAAAAAAAAAAAAAAAAAAAGAATAAGCAAATCCCATCAGTTTGGTAGACAAATGTCATAGTCTCTGCAAGAGATTTGTCCATGTTCAGGGTACACTGTTCTAATATTAAGTTCACACAAAAATAAACCAATTAAATTCTAACAAGGTGCATTAGTATATCGAGAATCAGGCCCAGTCTTTGAAGGGTTAATCTTTGTAATTATTTCTGCACATTTCTTCAGGGCTTGCAGGGTGGGAAGGGGGGAAGTACAGCAAAGTGGTCACAGCAAAATCTTGTGAGAATAGTATGTGTTAGGCATTTACTCTTTCTCTGGTGAACAACTCAAACTTTCTGTCTTACAAAATATCAATAGCAGCAGATAATCTGTACGGAAATATTTTCGAACTGTACATATACTGGCAAGTCAGGAGATCAACTGGGAAGATTATCATGTACTGAGAACACCAAGACAGATTTTTGTGATAAACTACTACAGTTTCAGAATACAAACAATGAGAAGAACATCTAAACATAAGTCTAGTAAATAAAACTGAATCACATCAAATCTTTTAACATCTTGGTGAAAAATCATTAAAGTTTTATTTTAAAATATAGTCTCAAACACCTGTTTCCTAGAGTTATATCTGAATTGAGTAACTTCCCAATAGATTGTTTTGCTGCAAAAATCTGCACACTCAGAAATAAAGAACACCTGAAACTAAGCTTGTAATGCTAAAGAGAATGATACAATACAAAATAAAAGTAATTTCCTTTTCCATTTATTTATTGTTAATGAAAAATATATAGCTGTATTTGAAAGTGCATCCTTGCTAAATCAATTACCTCCCTCTTCATTCACACACCACTTCAGGGATACAGGTAGGTAAAGCACATCTCCAAGTGCAATACTCCCTTACTGAGCAATCGAACTGTAGAGCCAACTATATTATCTCACACCTGTAACCATTCTAGACAAACTGAATGGCACTTACTCTCTTGATCCTAAAAGATATCGGGGGGGGGGGGGGGGGGGCGATAAAAAAGAGCCAGTTTATTAAAGCAGCTTCACTATTATCTGTCTAAGCAATACAATCACTTATTCAATTTGGTTGAATTTTCAAGGCAATTTTGAAATCCCCTTTATGCCTGAGCAGAGGGCTGTATCCAGTTCTCTTCTCCACAAGAAACCACCAAGTGTGGTCATGCAATGGCTGCAAATTACCGCTCTGAGAGGAAAACACACCAGAACAGAAGAGCAGAAAGAGATAAATATTACTCTTGCACACAACATGATCTCATGCTTCTCATGCTTCATTTATCTTATTTTAAGAACCAAGCTACAGAATTTGATGCAGTTTTCCATTTGACCCTTCTCTTCCTAATCCTATTTCAAATAATCATGAGTTCGAAGATTCAGAATGACTATGGCATCCTTCAGTGGTCAGTGACCCCAAAGCTGGCACGAAGCTCAACAGGCACAGATGTAAAGTAAAGCTGTTTCAAAGGCACCTCCTCAGATCAGTCTCCCCTAAAATATGTCTATATACACGTCTCCATTGCTTGCTTTATTTGCCAATAAAGAAGGCAAATACTTGCAAAGGAATACTTGCTTTCTTATATATAAACACCATTCATTTAAAAAAAAAATAAAAATAAAAAGAAACCAAAACCACACAACAGTATTGCTCCACAGCACTGTATTCAAACTCACAGCACAGGGATTGTGCAGGGGAGAGGAGGGGAAGAAGCAGAAAACGAGTGTGAGTCAGTTTTAACAACTATGCATTTTAACTGTCTCTGCGCCCCACATCTCCTTCCTTTGTCGAAACCATGTATTGCCTATTATATACAGAAGATGATGATTTTCTACGGTAGCTAGTATTGCAATACCTTAATTTCAGAAAGGACAGAATATTTAACTCTCCTTTAAAGGAAATTAATCTTTGGAAATTCACTGTGTGGGTATCTATAAATCAATGCATCCAGAAATCTCAATTTTCCCCAACATTCACTGAACAAGTTACAACTATTAAAAATTTTAGTCAGTAGAAGATTCAGGTCTACAATACAAGCTGGAGGACAAACAGCACAGAAATACAGAGAACCTTCATGAATGCCATCAATCTGGCTGGCCAGTTTTTACTAAGCAATGTACCAAAATTTTTTAAAAGTTATAAATGCCTGATAAAAGGCTTTATACCTTCTTAAGATTCTCCTTCCTCCCATCAACTTCCTATCTAGTGCTTCTTGCTAATAGCTCGGAAACACAGGAAGAGCTTTAAATCTAAAACCAGGAGTGTTACTTCTGAAACTTTGAGCAGAAGAGTTTCAACATTTCCTTTCCTTCTATCAAAACTGGCAAAGATGATTTATGTATAAACAAATAAAATGGAAAGTATGAAAATGGAAAATCAAAATTTACTGAATATCCAATATTCAGCTGACACTAGCGTAAAAACCTGAATCACCTTCCTGCTACTCACTCCTACAGAAATTCAGGGTAAAAAAAAAATAATAAGAGCTATAGACAATACAAATGACAAAATGTGCAGAGAAGAGAAACAGAAAAAATAAAAAGTAAAGACAGAATTAATGCAAGATTTAACACAACATTTAGCACACTATGAAAATAAAGAATTCTGCATTACTCAACAAGAACAGTGGAAGAACTATATGGTTTTATTTTCTGTTCTTATATGATAAGCAGAATCTTGATCAGGTATGTCTGGAGTTACCATTGCAGTTACCTGGAATTTACAGAAAAACAGGGGCATAGAAAAGCTGCATTAATGTTGATGTATTAAATAGGAAAAAAAAAAAAAAAAACAAACACAGAAATCAAAACTTCCCTGATGAAGGCCACTATGCATAGGATGGATGCCTACCTTTCCTGATTCTATATGCTACATATCAGACCTTGCACACAACTCTGATAACACAGAACATACACTGCAACCCCAAAAGAGCCAAAAAATGGGACATTCCAGGAGGCAATAGCCAGCAATGGTTTTCCTGAAGGCCCAGGTCAACATGTGTCATGGTTTAACCCCAGCCAGCAACTAAGCACCACGCAGCCGCTCACTCGCTCCCCCCCACCCAGCGGGATGGGGGAGAGAATCGGAAGCAAAAAGGTAAAACTCATGGGTTCAGATAAGAGCAGTCTAACAGAACAGAAAGGAAGAAACTAATAACGGTGATAATAATAACAATAATAAAATGACAATAATAATAATAAAAAAAGAATTGGAATATACAAAACAAGTGGTGCACAGTGCAATTGCTCACCACCCGCCAACCAATGTCCAGTTAGTTCCTGAGCAGCCATCCCCCCTGCAGGCCAACTCCCCCCAGTTTATATAGTAGGCATGACGTCCCATGGTATGGAATACCCTTTTGGCCAGTTTGGGTCAGCTGCCCTGGCTGTGTCCCCTCCCAGCTTCTTGTGCCCCTCCAGCCTTCTTGCTGGCTGGGCATGAGAAGCTGAAAAATCCTTGACTTAGTCTAAACACTACTTGGCAACAGCTGAAAACATCAGTGTGTTCTCGACATTCTTCTCGTACTGCATCCAAACCATAACACTGTACCAGCTACTAGGAAGACAATTAACTCTACTCCAGCTGAAGCCAGGACAACGTGCCAGATGGTTGGCCTCAGGAAGCCCTGCTGGCTCTCCTTCCTCATGCAGGGATTGACGGACAAGACCCCCTCCTATGCCAGGTCTCCTAGTGATGTCACACAGCCCTAGCAGTCTCCTCACTTAATGTTTTTGTGAGTTGCAGATCCATGCAGTTATATAGTAACGAGATCTTCTCTGGCATGCCCTTCCAATTACCAGCCAAGATTAAAAGGAGGCAAACTCGTGAATTATCCAAATTATGTGTTAGCTAAACCACACCAAACTATATGAAACTCTCAATAAATCTAACTGAACAAGAACTGGCAGTTAAGCATGTTGATAAAGTTAATGCAGAAGGAAGTGTGATAACTACATGGTCACTTTTCCAGATTTTAAATTAAGGGCAATGGCTCACACAAGAAACCTGAAAAGAAACACCTGGATATTAGATTTCCTACTCTATGCTCAGTCCTGAAACTTAAAACCAATTTTCATACATGATTTGCAAATGAGATTCTTCTTTTATTTAAATTAATTACTTCATCATAATGTCACTAATTTTACAAAAGTACAGTGAGGACAAAAAATTAATTTTTATTTACTTCTGAACTGAATACACCTTCCCGCACTCATATCAAACTAGTAAACCCTCTTTCTAGTTCTGTATTAAAATAGTGAAATACCTGTTTTGATCCCAGTTAAATAGATTATCTTTTCAGAAAGGACACTCAAATTTGGTGAAAGGTTGAAGCCTGATCTTTCAGGGTAAACCATACAGATGATCTAGTGGAAGAGCTTACAGCAAGAAGAGGCAAAGCTGGAAGACAGCGATAGCCAGACCCGTCTTTTGCTAAGAATCCAAGCATAATGTACTTGGAGCATGGCACAGGACCTCATTATTGCTGTGATTACAGTTTTAAAAATGAAACACACTTCTGATAACAGTACAGTAAATTCAAAATAACTTAGTATTTGCTACAATCAATTCTTCTGTTTATAGTCAACAGGATGAATATCCTACTCAATCATATTACATTTTTGACACATTTAAAATTTCATTATCTGAGAATGCCTATTTATATTTAAATGAGCTTGTGTCGCACACAACAGATCTGACACACATGACAGTCTACCTTATAAAAACAGGTGAAAAGGGTATTTAACTTTTAGCTGCTTAGTGCAACTGCATTAGATGGACATGTTTGCAGAGCTACTCTGAGGGATTTTGTTACAGCTTGTAAAAGGGGATTACCAAACTGTTCTTCCCAATTTATGTGAAAAACACTCAGTTGCACACCAATATCCATCAGCATGATAAACTCTGACTCCGACACATATACGGCCAATTCATGATTGAAACTGACACAGAGAACTACTTTAATCAGCTAATAATCACTCAAAATTACCTCCAGGAAAATCCCTGTAGCTTCAGTATTTAGATTAAGTGTCAAGGCTGAGTCTGAACTTCTTATGAAGAAGGCAGCTTCTCTTACAACAAATCTCTGTTAAGTTGACAAGAGTTAATGTACCTGGCAGCTCCTCAGCAGATGGCAGGTTTAGGCGCAGAATGCTGATGACACTGGAGCTTCGTGCCACCAACAGAAGTCATTAAGGTGAAAGAACTTTCAAATGAGTCACTTGGGTAAATTATTAAAAGAAAATCACTCTTAGTATAAAATGTCTTAGCTTAAGACTGAATTTACTTGGAGGACACTTGATAAAGCTCCTTTTGTTTGTTTCTGACATATCTGAAATGCATTATAAAGCATTATTCGCCATGCACTAGAGTATTTTTTACAAAGTTACACAGATAACTCCAGAAACACACGGTGAAACAAGAAGCTTTATAATGGTTTTGGCTAGCTCTCAGCCAAACTGAATACCAGGCCTATTTGCAAAATATTTGATTAATTGAGAAAACTTTGTCTTCAAGTGCATACGCACAAACCTACAGTATCTATAGATATTTTAAAAAAAAGGGGGGGGGGGGGGAGCAGAACAATGAGGAATGCCTAGTTTCAAATAGGAAACCAAACCATTTCTTCACCAGCTGACCTGCAGAGAAGCCCGTGGAGATGCCACCTTGAAGGGGAAGACCAGCCTAAATACTGCAGGGTGTAGGGCTAAACTGTACAATTGCTGCCAGGTTTGTGGGTATCCACTGTAACAATTCACCTGCAGACATTTGCTGACTGCCTGACAATCCTGCCCTCTGCTACTGGCTAAAGGCTTGCTAATAATAGCAGTAAAGGATTTTTTGTCTTGTAGGGCCTGCCCTTAAAACGACATTCTTATTATGGAGCCACACTGTGTCCTTTTCCAATTAGAAGGATGTTTATTTATTAAATAAAGCAAACAAAGCTCCAAGAGTGCAAATACACCATGTTTCTTGCATTTAATGCATTTTTGGTTTTACTTCAGCCAAGTAAGTAAAAACAAATATTACACTTAAACAAAAGAAGATGCTGCTCCTGCACGCACTCACTCTGTGCTAATTAGATCCTATTTCCAAAGAGTGAACATTTTCCTAGAACAAAGTTTTGGATATGCTGATACCTACCCTCCCAAACCTGCTGTTCTCTCTCAAGCAAGCTAAGTATAGACTCAAACTGTTATTTCCAAGATTTTGTAGTAATGCTGGCTGAAAAGATTTCTGATACAGCTTTTCTCAGGAAAAGATTCATACACTCTTGCCAACATAGATAATCTGGCGTAAATGTTCATTTAGATTCAGCTAAATTAACTCTAGAGCATTTGCATGTTGTGTTAATTGATCTCACCTAGGAAAATAATGTCACTGTGACAACTGAAAACCCATTCCTGGAATATGCTGCAACAGCCTAACACTGTGGAGCCACAGAATACCTATAGCAGAAATATTTTATAATTCTATAAAGGTGAACTATGTCAAATCAAAACATGCCCTGAGGGTAAGAAAAACAAACACAATTGCTTCATTCTGCTTGGTTTGCACTGAAGGTCTGACGACTGGCCCTCCCTTAGCCAGCAGTCCTGCACAATTTCAGTCCCTCACACTGTCCCCATTCAGATTAAAATAATCTTTGAGGAAAGAGAGATTTCAGACTGAAGGGTATTGGTTTCTCACCATATTTAGTTCACTGACATTAAGCTACTGCTGAGGAAATTATAACACAATTACAACCTTAATAAAATCCAAAGCTGTATATGAGAAAGGCAGTGGTCCAACCAGAGAAACAACATTCAGTGTTTAACAAGACACAAGTGCTTAGGGAGGGTAACAGAAGATAGTACACCTTACACAATAAAAGGGACAAGTCATGATAGTTGTGGGAATCATTATGCTGAATCTCCTGACTTTACGTGTGTAAATTTCAGCAATAATGTCACATTAACGTAGTTATTTGCATTTAACACTAATGTTTATTGGGGGGGGGGGGAAAGTCACCACAATGACAAACCATTCTCTGAGATACATTCTGGGTAAGTAAATGTCAAGCAGCTGGAGAAATTTAAGTTACACAATATCACAGATGTGCACTATAAGTGAAAACTTTTTTTTTTTTTTTTTTTTTTTTGCTTTGTACCATGCAAAAGCCTCTTGGGAAGGAATCTGTTGGTCCTTTTTATAGCAAAGATGATTTCTATGTGCATAGCTCAAGACACTCAGTCGGAATCTATAAATAACTAAAACAGAAAAGCAGGACCCACTGACAAGTTTCATCTTAAAATAAATCGAAAATCTGTTCTTTTTTTAAAATTTGCAGTGATTATTTAGATAAATTGTTTCAATAGCTATCCAGTATCCTAATGCTTTTCACAGGTAAAGTACACAATGCCTTCATGTCCTTTTATTATCACTAGAAGGTGACTGGGAGATTGTGTCTTTTGCACAATCTGCTGGGCTGCCTACCAGATAAATAGTCCTTGCACTGAAGCTCTGCAAAGAGGCCAGTTTCAACAACACCACAAGCTGTGTTGCTCATACCTGCACATTTGCAGCACTGCCAAAATGGTTTTCTAAGCATCTCCCTTAAGAAAACATCCATGAGATCTTTAGGGCTTCCTTGCTACGTGCCCGTATGACTTTGCTGGGAGAAACTGAAAGACAAGGCTTTCTTTCTCCCACTAACAATATAAATGTTACTAAAGATATTTCTTTAGTATATAAAGTGACAGAGCATGCCAGAAAAAGAAGAAAAAAAAATGACACTATTAAACTCTTCCATCAAGTGTTACTTAAAAGCAGGGGTTATACAAATGGAATAGGTGGAACAACTTGTGTTCTCAAAAAAAAAAATAAAATACTTTTTGAAATGTGTTTGCTATGTACCATAAAAATTATAGTTTTTACTCCAAAATATATATACACAAAATTAAACCATAAGGCCTTAAAACAAATGCCATAAAGCCCAAATGAGATTTCTGCATCTTTTCATATGAGTAGCAAGAATTTTATCACTGCTGCAAGTGCAGAATTTGGGAAACCAGCTTCCTATCCCGGCATGCTACTTTAAACTGAACTGCACTGAATAACACTTGGTTGTGATGGACATATTTTTAGGTATCTTTAGATATGTATATACACAAACACTTCACAAAGTATTATTTTAAAATAAAACATATGGAAAAATAACTTTCTTCTGTCTGTTAATTTGCTCATAGACGACAGGAGTATAAGAGGTAACACAAGTCCATCTAGCATGTCTACAACTACAGAAGTTAATTGGAGGTATGGAAGAGTTTCAAAACAGCACAAGTATCTATCATGTACACCTAGAATAACCTCTCTGTCTCCAACAGTATGTGGATTTCCAACACCGATGTGCTGGAGGGTGGTTTGGAGGGGGTTTTTTGTTCGCTTCATTGTTTGGGGGTTTTGTAGGGGCTTTATTTTTGCTTTAAAAGAGTGCTTCATGGATTCTGTTTCTTTGAAACTCTCCAATGATACCTTAAGCCCATATCAACTTTTATTATCTACAGCTTCCTGCAGCAAGGACTTCATGCACTGAACTGTAGTTCTTTTTGTTTGCTTTAAGCTAGATCTTGCTGGTTTCATTTATTTCCTCTTGTTCTTTTCTTAGATGAGACAGTGAACATTTCTTCCTTATTCATTTTCTCCATGCCACTTACAATTTTATAGTGTTCTAAAATAAGCTCCCTTTTTTTCAGGATAAAGAGTCCTAGCCAATTTAGTCCCTCCTTGCACAAAAATCATTGCATACCATTGATCATACTTGCTGCCCTTTTTAGAATCTACCCCATTTCTGCTACATGTTTTTTGAGAGATGGAGAGAAGAATTGACCTGAATACTGAACACACAAGCACACCATTAAATCACTCAGGGTCATAATGATGTTCCGTTCTGTTTTCTACTTCTTCTTAATAATGCCTAACATTACATCAGCTTTTTTAAAAAAACAATACTGGCCATTCAGCTCCAAAAGGACAAGATACTTTGCAGCTCTAGACAACACCACAAGAACGTACCTTCACGGTTCTGGAGAAAGATACTAAAATTTGACAGCTGACTGTTTGTCACTTTCTTATGGAGTAAAACAGGTCAAATATTCCATTTTCTCATTCATATGAATAATCTTGATTAATTTATGATGAGATTTGCAATCAAGACATGCAGAATTTCTTTTTATTGGCAGAGTTTCATGGAATAATGCAGTAAATACCACTAATGAACAGATTATAGGAGGTGTTTTGTATAAAGATAATACAAGAATACCCCAAAGATGCTTTCTTTAAAAGTGTAATGGTTAATGATTTGATAGATAATGAAGACATTTTCCTCTAAGAATTAAAGGGGGGTAGGGGGGACATGCAGACAGACACTCAAAAAATACATGCAGTTTAAATACATAGGGACAATGCATTGCAACATAAAATCTCTCTGATTCACATCCCAATAACACTACCTAAACATGCAATATCCCAGAAGCATGAATGTAAAAAGACTTAAGGGATGCTGCTGCATAGCTGTCAATAAGGGAGTTCCATGTGCTACTTGTGTCAGCGATATATAAATAATACAGTACTGAAATACTAATAATATTGCACTGTAGCTTACTGTATCTGTATTCTCAACAGTTAAATTAGTACTATACAGAGGAATGTTTTCAGCCGAAGGGTGAAGAACAGAAAAATGGGATAAGGACGACAGCAGAGCAAGGTTTTAACACAACAGCACTTCAAAACAATGGGTAGACAACAAAGGGACTCCAAGGTTGTACTGTGCCATGTAGGAACCCAAAAGTGCCAAGTTCCTATAATCAATATAGGCTCAGCTCTATGTTGTGGACAGTCAAACCTACTTCCTAGAACAAATTTTATTTCTAGACTGCTGTTCTCATCACTGCTATCCTTCTCCAAATTTCTGGCGTCATTCTCAATTCTAGCTTTTATTCATGGAATTAAGATATTTATATTTAATAAATAAATACAAAGACAAAAATACTGTCTCACCTTTTATCTGATTTAATATCTAGTATTTTTCCTGACTAGCACTGAAAAAGATAACAAAAAATTTATTGAATAGGGACAGTTCTGGGGAAAGCAGGTCATACTGTAATACCTAAGACAAGAGGGGAAAAACATACATATATTATTTTGCTTGCTGCCCAAACAAAATGAATGTCTCCGGATGAAAAGGTCTGAATAGTAACCACCCGATTCATTTCAAAAACATTTCTCCACTATTTGATATGCCATCAAAAGTAATTAAAATTCTACCTTGCTGCCTAGGTACAGACTTCTTAAATTTATGTATCTTTATATTTACCTACCTTAATTTTATTTTTCCTACATAAGTTAATTTTTGGGGGGTAAAACTCAAAGACACTTCAGGCTCCATTATAACATGCAACATTTTGCCAGGGAAATAAGATACATACCTACTATCAAATAGCTATTAAAATAGCCCACATAATCAGTTTGCCTGAAGCATGCTAATTTTTTTCTTAATTTAATTAGTAATGGCTTGTCACTTTCACCACAGCTGCTCACTAAATTTGGGATTTGCTGAGAACATGGAGTTCAAAAATGTCAGGTTTGTTGTCAGGCACATAAAATTTACATTTTCTTAACTTTTAAAATTTATAATTGTAAATCCTATATTTAAATTATTTGCCTAAAAGCCCCAAATCAGAATTGAAGGCAAGATTGTATGAGGTGCTGTTCAGGAACAACACTAAAGATTAGACACCTTCCAGAGAGCTGATTATGCAAATCCATACATGCACTTTAAAAATAATTCAGTTTTACCAAATGAACCAAAGAGTCTCTTAAAACAGCTGCATTCAAGATGTCTGAGAAAACTTTCAGAGAATTTTAAGTATGGAAACAAACATAATGGAGCTAAAAAGGAAAACACTGACAGCAGTTCTAGGCGCACATATTCAAACAGCAGAGAAACAACTGCAAGTCTTGTCGTAAAACTTGATTACAAACTTAAAAAAAACCCAAAAAACAAAAAACCACAAACAAAAAAAAAAAAACCCTGAACATTTGCAAACGCCAGAAGCAGCTGCTTCTACTCAAATATCAAGAAAGTCAAAGCCCATTTAATAAAGTCAATCAAAATGAAATTTAGGGATAACTAACGGCAGAGTTATTTAATGAAATTACCAGGAAATCTCAGGAATCCCAAAGGCATCTTGGTGAAATGTATTTAAAAATGACTGAAGTCTCAGCTGCCCAGAGATGGTGTTGGAGCAGGAAACAGCTGAAATATTGAAAGAGAGTAAATCTTCACCACAATAATTCTGCTTCAAGCCATAGTTCAAGAACACTCACAGCCTTCCCTTTTTAGGGTGCCCTTGAACAGACAAGAGGAAACACATTATTTGAGCAATACTCTCCCATTCCCAAGCAACAGCTAGAGAAGGTACTATGGAAGACGTCGTCTGTCACTTCTCATCTTCAGTCTCCAGTTTTCATCTGATTTCTTAAAATGTACCTCCTGCAACAACCTACCGCAGTGGAACACAGTAGGCAATAGGCTGAAGGCGGGTATGAGAGGGTACATGATAGCTGAATGGCCGTGAAAGTGGGCAGAAGCTCAACGCAAACCTTCAGCATCATCCACCTCCCTCAGCCTCTCCCCAAGTTGATATGGGTCTCCAAAGGGGACACTGCAGTGCCCAGCAAGAAAGAAAAGCCGTTCAGTCCCCCCGCATGGACATAACTGGGCATGTCTGTTGCTGTATTTCCAAGCTCTTATCTCACCCAGTCTGACACAGCTAAGATAAGAATTATGCTGCATTGGCAAGATCATCTTGTGTGCTGCCCTGGACACCTCTGGATCCCTTGGCATGAGCAAGCTGCATGGCCAGAAAACACCATTCCACAGGGACAAAGTCCTGTAGCAGGCCTATGCATTTATTTTTTCCAGTTAGAACTAAATAAACAACAGTAAATCTACCATGTAACCACGATCATATTTTCACATAGGCACAGGCAAGAAAAGAGAGCTTCCAGACAAATACCTGGAAGTGCCAGAATTTTCCAATGCAATTACTTGCAAATATGTTGCAAATATATCCACTCCATTTATCAGTGATACAAATCCATATAGATACCCCTAATTACTCTGACATCACCTGAAACCAAGCTCTGGACCTAGAAGTTTGAAGGATTCCATCTTGTGGTAGGTTGAGAGTTTTGACATGCACGTTAGGAATGCTGTCTTGACGTGGTTCCAGTTGCGCTATCTCAAAACACCAATAGCGAAACGTTTATGTAGATTTAGGAGGGGGGGGAAAGTTCAAGAAAAATTAGCCTAAGAAATAATTTTATTCCCCTCATCTTTTAGCACCAGCCTTCAAATGATGAAAGCACAGAAATGCAGAACAGCAGAAGTTTACAAGAGGCATAAACACATTTCTATTTCTACATGCTTCTACTATTTGGCAGTATGTATAAAAAAAGCAAGGTTACTTTTAATATTTGTAGTAACATCTCCTTTCTGTCATTTGTCTCAATTCCAGTGCTTTAGTTTTTTCCTAGTAGTCAAGTAACTGAAAAATCAATCTACCTGCATATAATTTGATGATCCTAGCTCTGTGTGGTATGCCACTCAGAGACATTTAAGAGATGATACTCTCCAGACAGAGAAGGCAACTGGTCACCACTTCATACAATATAGCCATTACCCACAGTACAGCCTGTGATAAATAATGCCATTTTTCTGTACCTTTACAGGTGAGTGTGAGCTGCTGAGGGCTTCCATACAGTTAGTTTCCGCTTCAGCCTAGGCACAGAAAGCTCACCAAAGCTACTGAAAGGAAAAGCTTGAAAGAAGGCCACTATACAGAAGTCTATTTTTTTGATAGCTCCTTGGCTTTTAGCAGAGTATCATGGATAAAATTCATATTTCTATTTGTCACTTAGGTCTATTTTCAGAATTTGATTTCTCGGGTTACTAGATGCCACTCAAGATCTCAGTAATTTAGCTCCTTATTCCACTTCCTTAGAGGGGTTTAACACCTTTGGTGTAAGTCAACATTAACGCTATAGCACTATTCACTACATGTTGAAATGCAATGCGCTTTATTTGCTCTAATTATGAAGTCATTACTAGCATGCAGAAAGGCATGTAATCGATTAGAAACAACATATTTCTCCATAAATAATGGACTTGAGAAGCACACCATAGATGGTAACCCAGTAACATGCCATTTAAAAAAGAAAAGTTTATTAGTCTGTGAATTAAAGCCTACCTCAGGAAAAACACAGATTCAGGGTGTTAAATGGTTACAACTCAGGAAGTTGAAATATCTAAAGCAATAAATTCCAGGTATTCTCTGCAAGGAAACATTTATCAGTGTATAATTTAGCCATGACAAAGAACAACCATTTTCAGATGTTCCTGGCTTTTGCTAAAGATCAGACTGATGAGGCCAAAATATTTCAATCCTGTGATTGCACACCATCAGCAAGTCCACACTTCCAAGTCAGCGATAACATGCAGCCTCACTACAGGGGACTAAACCAGAGTGAATCGTTTCTCATCTTTATTGTAGGAAGATTAAGTTGTCTAGGGGTTTCAGTGGATTAAAAAAAAAAAAAGTAATTCCCTTGCCCCATGCCTAGCAAGTACTGTGGCTGACTGGTGAAGCAACAGTGAGACAGACCTCACTCTCTCCCAGTTTTTCCCTACATGGTGCCTTGTCCCCATCAAGTGGAGAACAGCTCCAGGTCTTCGCTCTATGCTGAGGGTCACAGTCTGCGGATGATCTAGCTCCCTTATTCCCCAAATGTGACTCTTGAAAAGCAAGTCAATCCCAGGCTAGCCAATTAAAAGAAAGCTTCAATTGCCACATTGATAGAGGTGCCTGAACCGTGCTGTGCTTCCCCTTTCCTCGGCATTACAATAAAATGCCATCTCTTTTCAGAAACCCCCAGGAGCCTTCTGAGGTCTGCCTGCTTGCTAATGGGCCATTTTAAGGATGAATGCAGCTGAATACAGTTGTACATATTTTAATAGCAAATGTTAATAATCTGATTACTGTGAATCACAGTTCAGGGCTAGATTCAAATTGTGGTTGAATCTACCATCTCCCTCATATGCACTTGCCTCAGAATGAGCCACTCCAAATTAATATTTAAAACCAAAACATTCAGCTTGGCAACCTTTACAACCTGATTTGCACTCACTTGTCACTGTAAACAGAATATTTTAATGCTGCAGTTCAGTTTGTTAAAAATTAGCAAAGGCGCATTAAAAGCTTTTCTCCCCATTCTCCTATGAACGGAACTCAACTTTGAAAGTCTTAACACAAAATCACAGAAACATTATTGTGCGTGTAAAGTTTAAGCATCAACAATAAAAATAATAGTTATCAAAGGAAGAATTTATAACTGCTGTTATTCTTCTCATCTGTTTTACATCGGATTGCCTCAGAAAGATAAAAGCATCCTCATCACCTCTCCCAAACAAAAATGGAGCAACCAATGCTGCATATTAAGGCACCCAAGAACAAAAAAGCTCTCTTTAAAAGAAGCTCATTTGCACTAGAACTAAGCAGTGTACAAAACATTCACATAGACCTTGCTTCAAATTCAAGAGTTACCCCTTCAGCCACAACAGACAGCCGGGCTGCAGGTGAGGAAGGAGGTGGTGGGGCCTCCACACGGTGTAGCCTACATAACACTACCATAAAGATCATGTTAATTAATCTCAGAAAAGCCACTATCAGTCTGATTCTTGTTTAAATAGAAGGGACTTGATCTGGAGAGAAATTATCCCTGGCAGCTGCTTCAGGCACAAACTGCTGCAGCTTTAGACTGGGCTGGGTAATAAACTCCCCGACTTTCAAGCAGCTCTGTTGAAGATGCACTTTACAAATCAATAAGAGCCCCCGCTACCTATCTATTAGTCTGAGAGGACTTATCTGAGTATGCAGCATCCTGCTTCTTCTATCCCAGCCTGCCAACACCAGTAATCACTGAAACCTGAAGTATCAGAAAGAGAGGTGCATTTTTAGCAGATTTTTCCATGTATATCTTTCTTCACTGATGAACCATCTCAGCCTTTTTTTGTTGTTGTTCTGTTCCTCCTCTCTACAAAAACGTAATTAGTCCCCCACAGTCAGTCTACATGCCCAGAAAGGGCAGCAGCTTCAGCAGTTCTCGGTCCCAATCAGGCAGTGCGTATTCCAGCTCCAAGGTTCCTGTGCAGCCTCCCCAGTACCACCCAGTGACTGCTGGGTACGCCTAGATCAAACAAACTAGGCCATGACCTGATTTGGGAGCCCTGGCTTTAACTTCTTCCCTGCCCTCGGAGGACTATGGGTTTAGCTGGAGCTGTAGATCTAAGCACTGTGTTTCCCTTCTTTCTCAATCCATCTCTTTAAACGAGGCCTGCTAGGTTTGTTTTAATGCTGCCTTTTTTTTTTCTTCTCTTTTTTTGCCTGGAAGTCAAACACAAATGAAAAATTATTATAAAGCAAAAGCTGTAACACACAAGATCGAGGATTTCACAGAATCACAGAATAATTGAGGTTGGCAGGGGCCTCTGGAGGTCATCTGGTCCAATCCACCCGCTCAGGCAGGGCCACCTACAACCAGTTGCCCAGGACCATGTCCAGGCGGCTTTTGAATACCTCCAAGGATGGAGACTCCACAACCACCCTGTGCAACCTGTGCCAGGGCTTGGCCACCCTCACAGCAAAAAAGTGTTTCCTGATGTTCAAAGGGAACCTCCAGAGTTTCAATGTGTGACTTTTGCCTCTTGTCCTGTCACTGGGTACCACTGAAAAGAGCCTGGCTCCATCTTCTTTACACCCCTTAGGTATCTTTACACATTGGTAAGGTCCTCCTCGAGCCTTCTCTTCTCCAGGCTGAACAGTCCCAGCTCCCAGACTTCCTTCATAGGACAGATGCTTGTCAGCCAGTAAAACACCCTGTGTCCAAGAAGGGTGCCCAAAAAAAGTGACCTTGTACTATCCCATTTAATACATACTGTGGCATCAATGTTTGACAATGCAGGACTGTGATAGTGGGACAATAGAAGAAGCTCTGTGATTCCGGTGCGACCAGTGCCAGCTCTGAGGAACCAAACCACAGAGATGTAAAAACAAAATAAGGGAGAGCAGTACGGTGTAAATTAGGACCAGCGCTTTCCACTGAGGGAGTTTGTTAAAGATTAACGTTATCCTTCACTCATCAGTACAGTAATTTTCAGGATTTGCTGCAGCCACACTGCATAACAGCTCTCCAGCATGTTTCCACTGGACGATAAGGTGGCTGGAGTGCTCTCAACAGCCCAGAAAGGGACAGATGAGAAGGGAGGGTGTCCCAATAAGGCCAGGTTTCTCATAGCCCCTAGGAGCCCAGCCAGTCATGTCCAGCTCAGTCAGAAGCACACAGTTTCAAAAATCACAGCTAAGCACAAAGAGCAGGGCTCACGTCACCACCTACAAACAAAACTTTGCCGTATCTTACCTTCAGTTCAACACAACGAACGCTGCATTTTAAAGCTATGTAAAAATCGATCCACAAAGATTTATAAGTAATTAATTGATTTTTTTCAATTTACTGAATAAGAAGAGGAGGCATTTCACACAGCTTTCACCATATATGTTCAATTACTTGAGCATTAATAAAAACAACCACAGGAGTTCCATACTAAAGGACCCAGGAAAGTGTTTTCGTATTCATACATTCCTTTTCACATAAAAAGGTAATATCTTTGATGGAATATTGTTAAATATTGCATGCAGGAGTCCTTAATGTTTAAAACTGGTAACTTATTTAGATTTCATTTTTATTTAAAGGCTTCTGATAACGTTGACAGTTGAAATAATGCAAACAGACCATCCTCTTGGAGTCATTTTCCTTCCTGTGTTCCCATATACCCTCTAAGTAAGATACTCAACAAGGGACAAGTCATATGTAAATTTATTTTGCAGTTTGGGATTGTGCTAAATAATTACTAACAAAAATGTATTATTTAGCTCCAGGCTATCTCACTGCATTGGAATTAAATGGCAACTATTTGCTCTTTCAGTGGTGGCAAGAACCACTGGGCTGATGTCAGCATCATTTTGAATGCCATTATCACAGTCTCTGGCTCTTTAGAAGGAGCAGGCAGATTTATTTACAACCTAGTGAAAGTCTCACATTTCTTTGAGCATGACACCATAGGAAATATCTTTCTTATTCTAGATAACCAGGAGTATATTAGTATTATTAAAAGCTATCCCTTTATTAAGAAGGTTGCTACGACATTCCTATTTCTATGGGAAAATTAATTATCACATACTATTTAAGCACCAGTAGGCAACTGTGCATATTTACTGTGCAGAAAACACCACAAAGCAGAATACTCTTTTGAGTGCTTGCCAGAGAGCCATGTGACACATGCCCAGATCTGGTGTTAAGGGTTGCCGGGTTTTTTAATTTTTTTTTATATTTTTTTTTTCCCCTCAGAAACACCAATGAAAGGGTAACAAGAGACTGCACAAGTCTGAATCCCAGCTGCTATGCTCTTTGGAAAGATACCAGAAGCGTCAGCACCCTATACTCCTACTGACAGGCAGAATAGGCTGAAGAAATATCAGGACTGAGCCACAGGATTGTTTGTTTTTCATGGTTAGCAATACTGCAGTTAAAAGGTACAGGACTTGCCACACTGCAGGCACTACCAAATCACACCGAGAATATCCTCTCCACATCTTTACTTCCAAGGAGAAAATGCCTGCAGCCTCAGCCATTTGGGCAGAATCTTTCCACAAAATCCTACTCCTTCTGTGAGTATCAGTGCCACAATGTGGCCATAAATTAGTAGTTTCTAAGGCTAATTGAGCATATATAAAGACACACACTCCCCTGTCTCTGTCTTAACTGATGCCATCCTCTGGTGGTTTTTTTTTGTTAATGGCGGTATATAAGATGGAAATATTTTAACAATGCATTCAAAACACATTGCAGACTAAATATTCATGAAGTCAAACAAATACTCCCAGAAGAATATCCTCTTATAGATTCATAGCAAAGGGGTGTTTGCTTTCAGTGCTTGGCAATATACTTTTTCCGCAAGCAAAACACCACTCAGACAGCCCTTGATGCAGCCTTGGCTTAGCCAGAGTCTCCCTTCCCCTCTTTCCATAGGTTTGTCTTGACACTGACTGATCCCAAAAACCCTTTGGCCTAACTGTCATCAAACCAAAGCATCCAAACTTTGCTCTAATGTAAGAACGTAATCCTTTACGGACAATGAGGCAAAAAATAATCAAAGTTCACAAATCTGAACACCATCTTAACAAAGTCTTCCTCAGTTACAGAGCAGAACAAGGTCAGGTTCCTTCTGGAAATTTCATTAATAGCTCTGTCATGCCTTTCTACCTCTGCCCTATTCAACTTAGGAGGATCGCCTGACGCTAAAACAGAGAATGAAATACAAATTCTCCCAGACTTCTTGCATCTCAGTTCAGGGTAAGATTTAGACTCACCCTTCTAGACACATACTATCAAAAGGCAGGAAAAAACTGAGGGCTGTTCAATGATCGCCAAATATTAAAGTATACCGTTGTATTCTGCATGCCCATTCCTTAGAGGTCTGCAAACTGTAATATCTAACTTGAACTACTTTAGGCAGAGGCAGCTGAAGACTAACACTACTTCAGAATTGATGTTCCTCCATTTTAAAATGACGTTTTTCCATTATCCACAGGCCAAACTCATACTGGCTTTTAGAAGGTGGCACAAAAAGACCAATAATCACAATCATTCAGCTCCCAGGCTTTTACTATTTTGATAAATACGTGGTCAGCATGTGTTGAGTTTTAGTCAAATACAGATTAAAAGCACATTTTTTGCTGCTACTGATAATAAATCTACTTGAAGCAGATGGGGACACATCCATTCTCTTACTCATTATATGAAGATATACAAAGGGAACACATTCACAGGCCTGGATATTGTTGCCATCCCAATTATGCCTCCAGCCTCCAACTACGAATGCCTTATTCTTATTTGGACCAATATTCAGCCAGTCACCACTGCAAATATTGCCAGGCAATGGACAAGTGAAGAGATGGAGCCATCTAAGAGCTGAAGGCACAAAATTATTTAAGTGGAAATTAAACATTGCTTAAATAATAATTAAAATGCTATTTTAAGTTTTTAAAGTTGAACCAAAAATCAATTAATGAAGTCCATTAATTCCCTATTTTAACAAGTTCTCTGACAAAGGCATGCAGCTTGCTCTCTTATGTCCTCAGCAGACATATCACCAGACTTCAGTTAATGTATACATTATAAATCGGAAGCATATAGACAGCATAGCTTACTCTCTAGTTTATTTCCCTTTCTGGATTTAAACACAGAGCATCATGGCCTAGCAGAGATATCTCTACAGATTTGTAACACACAGAAAGCCTTACTAATGAATAAAGCTGCATATAAGAGGTAACTCTAATTTTTAATATGTTTACAAGGGCCGAAGTACATCTCCTCTTGCCATCCATTTTAATAGAGTCCAGGCTCAGTAACGCACCTCGAGCATTAGCAAATGAGCAAACATAAATGAAACAACTTATGTATAACAAAAGCAGTGGCAAAGCACTGTCCACTTCTCATCAGGAAAAAGACAAACCAGAAGAGAAAAAACAACAAAGGAACCAAGTTTTGACAACTTCATTAGGAGAGAGCATTTTACAATCAACAGAAGAAGGAAACGCAAGATGGCCAGTAAAGGCTTCTCCTGTGAAGACAAGAGAAACAGTCCCATCGTTTCAAATAGCAGTGCCTGTAAAGAATGCAAAGAAAAAGCCCTGCACCACCGGTGACAATATTTCACATATTGCCACCATCTCAGTGACACCCATCATGAAGCAAAACTAAATACTAAAAATAAGATTTTCCATAGTCAGGATATGTTTAAAATAAATTTTAAAAAAGCCTACAAAAGAGAAATTCCACTGAAATCCCAAGAGTGAGAACATAAGTAATCAGCTGAGCAGTGGGGACATTGCTTTCTCACTTTCACTCTTGACTAAGTAAAGGAGCTCTTGACTAGGAAAAGCAGCAGGCACCAGGGACATAAGTTCAAGTGCAGCCTGTAACAGCAAGTGCTGCAGCATCTGCTTCTGAGCTTTTTCTCCTCCCTGGTACTCTTGGAGAGGCTGCAGCTGCCTCAGACTTAACGCTGCATCAAACTAGTAGTAGTAAGCAGATCATTCTACCTCCCCACCCTCAAAAATTGTTGTAACTTTAAGTCAAAAACCTTAAACGTATGTCACATTTGATTTTCTTAAGTGATTAGTATATTACTAATCAAATCGAGAAGCTGATTAGCAAACTGAACATCTGATTAGCTCCTTCCACCATGCAAAGAATTAGATATTAATCAAAGCTTGTGGAAGATAAGCACCGCCATGCTCACACTCAAACGAAGCACCTGCATTTCACAAGAGGAAAAATAACGATTAGTAAAAGCAATGAATTGTAGCTCTTTGATTAGTTCCAGGCACTTTTTTCTCATCTAATCAAGGTAATTATACAATAAATCTTTGAAAATACATGCTGTATTTAACAAAGCAGGCCTGATACATTTGTGCTCAATAAAGACTGTTCTCTCACTGCTCCTCCAGCTAGCTAATACCCTCTTTTGTAAGATGACCTACTACTACAAAATTCCATTCCAACAGCTGCTGACTGTTTTACCGGTATTGGTGTAAACAAGTCACTCACGCTGTCGTACCAACACCAAATGTGTTCCACAGAAGATGGTTCATAAGGTTTTCAGTGGCTTAAAATATATATTTAAAAAAATAAAAAGGGGAAAGAAAGCATCTGCTAGTGTCAAGACAATTTCTTGGCAGAACTCAGCAAGAGGACAGCTTTCAGTTGATTAGCTGTGCCCTCATAATTAAAGAGCCATCACAGTCACCAGGAATTACTTCAAACTGGTTTACAAGTTAGATTTATCAATAACAAACTTTAAATAAATTCTATCCAGAGTGATCCCAATGAAGGGCTAAACTGTGTATGCCTAGTTGGTTTTGAGGGTTTTTTTTATTTAAACTTGAGAGGTCAGCATCTGTCTACCTTAAACCTCTGTATTTCTTCAGTATTTTTATTCTATCAATGTTCTGAAAACTAGAAACAAAGACTTTGGCTTGTTGTTTCTTAAATGCTTCCAAGTAAGCATACTCTAACGGTTTCCTGCTTGTCACATGATTTTTCAAAGAAAATTATAGTTAACTTTAACCATGCTATAAATTTCAAGGTATAAATTCTCACTCAGATGAGAATTACAAATCTTAATTAATTCTTCTCTGCCTACAGACTGCAAATATATTTCAACCAGCTTTATCATTCCCTGCATCAGGTATTGGATAAAATACATTAGCCATTGCCCAACTGCTGTATCTCTCCTGCCAGAGATCCAAACAAATCCATTTAGGTCCCACTTAAAAGAGCTGAGCTATCCAAGAAAACAAACGTTAGTCCTCCAACTTGTCCTTCAGTTACCATCAACATTAAAATCTGTGCCATTACACCCTTTTCTTTTCCAATTTTTCTCTAGTCTTTCTTCTCTCTTTATGCTAGGAAAACCCACAACCATTAAAATGGGATGAATTTTCCCATACTGTAGTTAAGTGCATTTGTTTCTGAATGGGTCAAAGCATTACCATGAAAATTTTTATAAAATGTATCTTGACTAGACTATATTACATGGGGTAGTACAATCCTTTCCACCTTGAATGACCAAAAAAAAAAAAATAAAATAAATAAATAAAAAAAATCACTAGGAAGTGTTCAGCTAATACCCGAACAAAAATCACCATATTTGTATTCAACTGTGACAATAACATCAATAACTGAACACAAATCTGTTGACTTGCTGTCGTGGTTTAACCCCAGCCAGCAACTAAGCACCATGCAACTACTCACTCACTTCCCCCCCACCCAGTGGGATGGGGGAGAGAATCAGAAGCAAAAGGGTAAAACTCATGGGTTGAGATACGAGCAGTTTAATAGAACAGAACAGAAGAAACTAATAACGGTGATAATAACAATAATTAAATTACAATAAGAATAATAAAAGAATTGGAATATACAAAACAAGTGGTGGACAATGCAATTGTTTACCACTCACCAACTGATGCCCAGTTACTTCCTGAGCCCCCCCCCCCCCCCCCCCCCCCCCCCCGCAGGCCAACTCCCCCCAGTTTATATACCGGGCATGACGTCACACGGTATGGAATACCCCTTTGGCCAGTTTGGGTCAGCTGCCCTGGCTGTGTCCCCTCCCAACTTCTTGTGCCCCTCCAGCCTTCTTGCTGGGTGGGCATGAGAAGCTGAAAAATCCTGGACTTAGTCTAAACACTACTTAGCAACAACTGAAAACATCAGTGTGTTATCAACATTTTTGTCTACTGAACCCAAAACATAACACTATACAGGCTGCTAGGAAGAAAATTAACTCTATCCCAGCTGAAACCAGGACACTTGCAAATGCTATAATATACAAGGTTGGGAATTATGTTTCATGCACAATTTTACACATGAAGAAAATGAAACATTTCAGTCAAGACCACTGTCAAATTACCAGAAAAGCAAACCTCTATATAGTCTTTGGGTGTTTCTCTAGACACCAAATTATTACATTTTGCTTTTGAAAGAGAAACAGAAGTCTGGAAGCCTGCTGGGGGATGGGGGAGGGGATGGGGGGGGACGGGAAGGAGAGAAAAAAGGGCACAGTGCCATCCAAATGGTGTCTATCAGTTTTTGAATGTTACATATGTGATATCAAAATCTATAGCCAGCTATACATAGCCTGAGCAGTGACTCAAGGAAAAAAATCCAGTTTTCCGTACCAAAATACATAAGTCTTTACTACTAGGAGAGAATAAATAGCTCATCACCCACTAGTGAAGAACAAGAATGTGTATGTGTAATTAATGTATGTGTCATAGAAAATACACTGTTACACAGGGATACAAATCTGGAACTCTTCAAATATGGTTATTATCAGAAATATTGCTATGGTATATAACCAGGCTGTAGCAGCTTTTGCATTTTGGCTTCCAAAATTTGCCTGCATCTGTTTCACTCCTAAAGCAAAATGCTGTGGGAGTGCTGCACATAACAATTCTGAAGCAAAGTGGAACAGTTGGTGAGATACTGCAACTTAAATTGACTGGAGGCATTAAAAAAGTTCACGGGAAGCAGCAAATGCAAGATTTCTCTATCTTGTGCTATTATACAACAGTCAAATAGAATTCCAGTATCTGAACTCCTAAAACACAAGGACATCTCCACTTAGTGCCGCAGAGCAGAAAACATGTTGTACTCTCTAAGAGGGTCCACAGCAGGTTAGACACTTACTAACACTTCCCCAAACACTTAATGTACTTGGCCTGGCTTTGATGCAGTGCCTCCCAGATGTCCTGTTAAAAACTGTGAACTTCAGCATCCTTAAAACAGCTGCCCCCGCTGCGTAAAGTAGCCCAAATGTGGTTCCCATTTAAAACTGTGTCTTTTTTTGCTGTTGAACAGACTTCAGTGTATTATACAGCCTGCATTGTGTTGAGATGAAGGATGCTCAAGGAACACTGGATGGCTGGTATCCCATTGGGGCTCTCAAGAAAACAAGTTTCCCACCTCAGGAGGCTACTCCTTAGAGAAGATTTTAAATAAGTACACCTCAAAATTAATTCACAGCTGTGCAAGTACCTTAACTCTATGAATAACCTGAAAGACAAGAGCAGGCTTCTAAAAGTAAAGCCTTGGTATCCAACTGTGCTATAAAAAGCAAGCTTTTGCTGTACTCTCCCCCTGTCTTTTCAGAGTTTAAACAATTACTACTACACATTTTAAAGTCTTTCAGGAGCCTTGGTTTATGTTATTTTATGCTACCACAAGAACATTTCAATAGGAGAATAGAAGACAATCAACATGCCTCTTGATAGCAATTTGAACTTTGTAGAGCTTCAGCCTGGTAATCTTGAACACCCCGGGTTTTAAGTAGGACACCATTGTTTTCCTCCACCCTCTCCTTGCCAATGGAGAGAGCAACACACCTGTGGGGAGAAGATGTGGCCTCATTTTTCTCCTCTAATAAACAAAAGTTGTTAAACTTAACAACAGTTGAAACAGCCAGTCTGGATACCTCCTGGAGCTTACAGGGCACACCCCTACAAGCCCCAGGGTACATTTCTGATGGGCCACACAACCTCAAATCATCTTCCTAAATATTTAATGAAGAGGTGCAGGTGACACAAAGAAAAAAAAAAAACAAAACCAAAGTTGATTAAAACAGCATTAACTCTTTGCATGACCTGCCCCTGAAATTCACTTCATTCAGAGAAACACAAGCAGGTGTCATTCCCATAATCATTCTCATCACTCCTTCAGAGCTGGATTTTGCTTTGCTACCCAGTCCTCGCTGCTCTGCTGCCTTTTTATTCATTCATTTATTTATTTCCTAGAAAAACTGAGCTAGGTTTCTAACCCCCATGCTTGGAAGCAAAACCACTGCAACACAGGGCAACGCAGTCTTCAGAACATTAGGACAGCCTGCAACGTGGCATAAATTCCTTCAGCCATTTCAGTATCTTATAAAGTCTAACACCTAAAGATAACAATGTAAATGTCAGCACTGTTAACTTTAACTGCCTATTATTTCTGCAGAAACATCCAGCTAATAGGCTTATTCTAACACTCCCAAACTGTTTCCAAAACTTCCTATGTTGCAGAAACCCCTACTGTTTTCTTCCAAAAGCTTCCAGTTTACTCCTGTTAGTATCTAGGATGCACTCAGGTATTGTCAACAGAAAAACCTTCAACAACTCAAAGCCTGAAAATGAATGGGGAACACAAAACAGGACTCTATATCAAAATAGGTAATAGCATTAATTTCTGGCTTTATTCTCATTTTGCTTCTTTAATTAAAAGCCTACAATTAAAAATAAATAAATAAATAAAGCTGCCGCAACACAATTTTCACTCTGCCAAACAATATGCTGCACAACCAAATTTTGCCATGTACCTTAGATCCAGATTGCTCCCCTTCATAAAATTTCAGCTACACCACAAGAACTGAATTATCAAAACAAATGTTTGTTTTATTTTTAGTATAATTTAACAAGAAAATTAATACCTGGATAGAAGAGAGAGATCTAATTGGAGTTTCCACTGAATGAAATGTTGCAGACTGATGTCAACTATTGTCTGCTCTTACTGGTGTGACTGCCAGGACCCCAAATGCACCTGCATAGGCAGTAATTGCCCTCAAGACCCACACCCCTTCCCCAGGGTGAAGTTAAGCCTAGCAAATGAGACTCTCAAACACAAAAGAATGTCTGAGAACAAATATAAATTCTTGCACAGTTTCTGCAGCCATAAAATCAGAGATTAAAGAAGCCCTTTTTTAGAAAAAAAAATAAGATACAGAAAATAGTTATGCTTTTTTTCTCTTAATTATCTGTGCAAGCAAAGCGTTTCTAAGGGAAAATATTTCTTCTAAAGCATACTACTTACAAGTGCAAGATATAAAATTACACACATTCAAACAATGTATCTTTTCCTCTAGGTACAGATACACATGTGTTTAGATGCATCAGGATTCCAAAATGCAGACCCTGTTTAATACCAAAGAATCATATTGACACATCAAGATCACTGCACTGGGGTAACTTGCAAACTCATACGTTTACTGTGTATAACAATATCATAAAACCCTCTGAATTGCAAGTGACATTTTATCTTAGAAAAAAATGCATAATAGAGTGGATGCCCAGTATTTGAAACGGGTGTTCTAAATAGCTCTGGCTCGCTTTTCATCCCACCTCAACCAACAACATGCCTACATGCTGAGACAGAGAGAAAAGGCAATGGGTAAAGGAATGCTCCTAAATGCTGTTTTATTCCCTACCAGAAGGGCTGAATATTAATGATGCATAAATGTTTCCAGGAAAAAAATCTTAAAAGCTTGGAGGCCATATGTTATTATCACAGATACACTACGGAATAGAAATATGGCTTTATTTGTGTGTTTACAGGAGTAACAGCAGACTCCACAACTAATTAAGGTTTTATTAGTATTTTCTCATACTACAAAATCTGCCTAAGGATTTATCTCCTAAGCCTCCCAACAGAAGTTATAGTAGTACTTCTCTATGTCCATATATCCCCATTTATCACCAGCATAATTGTAAATAAACCTACCTACTTACCATTTTCTGGCACTGAAAAAACTTCAAATTGTGTCTTAAGTGTCACTCAGCTTGAAACTACAATGTTCATGACTGAGAAAACTCAAGTAGTCTCTTCGTGTGATTAGCCCCAGACTGTCACACAGTGAAGTAATAACGCATCCCAAAGCCCAGTGGGCTAAGAGAAAAGACAGTAAGGAAGAGGAAAGGCTCAAATGACTTCAGAGGGAGAATAAACTGCAGCTATCCCTTGTTCATCTACCAGCTTTATTTCAGGTTTGAATCTGACCATTTATCAATGAGCTTCAACAACGCTAAGAGAAAAGGAAAACGTCAAATTGGGCACAAAATAAAATTAACTGTATGTGACTAAAAATAAGTCATAAAGAATCCCCATTCCTTTTTATTGTATTCAATTAACTCAAAGTAAAAAAAAAAAACCACAAACAAAACAAAAAAAACCCCCACAAAACAAACACCAAAACCACAAAACAAAAACAAAAAAAACCCTCACACTCTAAAATAAAGATAGAGTAGACATCAGTCTGTTCATTCAAGGGAAACGGAACTGCTGTGAATTATGAAAATTCTGACTGCACCACAAGTTCTGCAATATTTAATATTTACTTAAAATCTATTTTTCATCATGTTTTCTTAAGATCACTGAAATCTGCAAGTCTTGGGTAAATTAAAGATTCCCTTATCACTTGGGCATGATTGCAAGTGTAGCCTTGTTCACAGAGCTTAAAGTTTTAATTGGAGAGTGAAGGTCTCACCTCGCATTACCCAAGAGAATGGTTAGATTTTATTGTTTATCTGCTTCACTACAAGTTTACTGAAATTTGTTTGGTTGTTTTCAAGCTAATGAATAAAATAAAGTTTATTAAGTTGTTATTAATTTAAAAAAAAAATTGAGAAGGAAAGATGTTATTATTTTCTTCTTCCCAAAGTAACTGTCATGCCCAAATGGCATCGATGCATTCATGCAATCTGACGAGTGATGGTACTGCCAAAACCTTCTGGTAGAGTATGCTCTCACACACTAACAGACACCAAGAAGCAGAGGATGTCCGCGTGCCCACTGGCATCAACACACACAGGGACCTCATCCAGAAACAAAAGCCTACGGGCCACAGTAGCACAGAGAGCTATGTGACAGCCTCAGAGAGCTGCAACTTTCCAAAGATCTCAGCTAGCATCAGCTGGAAACCCATGGTGCAGCATCACTATACTGCAGCAGGCTGCCGGTTAAATCGGTCTGAGATGAGAGACAGAATGAGAACAAAATACAGAAGAGAAAGGAGAACATGCTCTGAAATCTTTGTATATAATAATAAAATGGGGAAAAACATTCACTGTTCAAAGAGAAAATTAAGAGATTAAATTATCAGTTACGATAAATGAAATGGCACCAGGCAAACCTCTTTATCTCTTTGAAATAACATGGAATGTGGTGAGACCAGAGTAGTGCTATGCCAACAGAAAATAAGCAGCGTGAGATGTTCATGTCACACACTCATGGTGAGCCACGTGCCACAGAGAGGCAACACTCCGCATGTGTGTGTGTGAGCCTGTATATAAACATTTGGTCCACAACTACCTACAGTAGAAATGTGGCAGGTATGCAATTTTCTCTGTGCATGAACATGAAATGAAAATCTCTCTCCTCTTCTGCAGCTCATATTATTGCCACAGGGACATTAGCAACCTTAATTAGTCATCCAGCTTGCACGTCATTTGAAAAAACTTTTAAAACTTGCAAGTGTTTTGTAAGAAAGCCTCTGATTTAATAGCCCAAATAAGGGCTGGCTTATTAATTCAAGGCCACATTATGTGAGTGTAATTAATCTAAACTGTGAAATGGATTTGAGTGTTTATCTAAATGTTTCCATTTTTGTGCTTCCCACGAATGCTAACAAAATGCCAATAGAAAATAGAGTACAACAGAACATCACACAACACTGGAATTGGGGGCAGCACAAGTTGCCCTGCTAATTGACTTGGAAAATATTTCAAGAGAGGTGAGCAAGTACTATATTACTTCAGGGTTTCTCTATTTAGCGCTCATCCAAAGCCCATTATACAAAGGAAACTTTTCATTTGACTTCAGTGATCTTTATATCTGGTTACTTTGCACTGCTAAGTCACACACAATCAAAAGGCTACAGAGATCATTTGACTTTTCTTGACTTCAGTGCCAACAAGTCATCTTTAATTAATTTTCTGCAATCAATCAATCAGAAAATCATTTCTCTAATCATTTATTAACATCCTATCATTATACAGCTATTTGCAATTATTATTTTCACAGAACAGAGGCAGACAATACTAATTTACAAATGCAATGAACAAAACCCCTGCTCACAAAGAGATAATGAAAGCAACAACTTGTGCAGCCCAAAAAATGGCTTGGCCTTTAACCATAAGTTTCATGGGCCTCGAAGTTGTCCCGATGGACTAGGTTATCTTCACTTTGCTAACCAACTGCCGAGGAATACACATGCAAAATCTTACCTGTGGATCTTTGAGTGCATCCTTAGTTACTGCAGAACTAACTGAATTTCAAAACAAATCCATGGCCAACCATGAAATGCTTTTATGCTGGGTGTGGAATTTTAATAAAATTAAACTCAGCTATTTACCTTCTCAGTGTGTTTACCGACTCAAAGACAGTTCATCTTGCTTGAACTTCCTGGGGAACGTGAATAAATGACAAACATAACGCAAGGACAGTTTCAAAGAATAACACACTATGCTGTCTATGGACACTGCCTCTCAAGCATGATTATTTTCTAGTTCATTTAATCTAAATATTATGACTAGTAATAGACCATCTAAACCATTTACTTTTCTAAACCATTTATTTTTTTATTTCAGTGAAAAAGTGAATATGAGACCATAAGATCTAAATCCTTCCCTCCCAAGAATTTCTATAGAATAGCAGTAATTCAAACTGTAACACCTATTACACTGCCATATAAGAGAAGTAGATAAACAAGCATTTTTGTGACAAGATGTTCCTATCTCCCAAATCAGATATAAAATGAAAACCAATAGTTTTCCAAGACAAATATGCAAGTACAAAATAATACATTACTGTAAATCAGAGAAAAAAATATGCTGAACACAGACAGTGTTAATAACCCTATATTAAATCATAGAGTCACAGGAAATAGAATTTTTGATCTTGCATTCTGTCAACTTCCAAATACAATAGCTCTGGCAGATTAAAGCTCCAAAGTTTCCAAAAAGTTATGAGCTAACAGCATATACACAAATTTATCAGTTAAATCTTTTATACCTCTTACCAAGGATACAAGAAAATTTGCAACTTTCTCTCTAAATTATACAGATTTCTGTTTGGGACTAAATTTGCAGATCAACTTATACCATTAATCAGGTCCATACTATGTACAAATTGCACAGTGCATACACAAATGGGATATGAGTTTGGAGGCCAAAACATTTAATTTCTATACTTGAAAAGTGTATGAACTTAAAGGTATTAAAAACAATTTAATAATTATATGTAGCCCAGAAATAATGTTTAGAAAAGGTATAATAGTTTTATGGCACTCTTAGAACTTCTAATACTTATTCGCTAAAAATACTTATAATTGGTACTGCCTCTTACTACTGCTCTGTGGATGAACTTGCATTTTTAGGAAAGCAAGCCTAAAAATTGAATAATTTATAACTAAAATATCTCAAATCTCTGCAACATTTCCAAAAGTACATGATATTTAGTTCAATTTAGTGCTTGCCTGTCTTTCTCTCCTTCCGTGTTAGTACTTACCTACCACATCTTTAGTTTTTCCTTTGTTATTACAAGAAAGTACATTCCAACAATAACCAGGACAACAGGCACATTTTTTTCCACAACAAAGCACAGCTTAAATGCACAGCATTTGCAAACGGATGTTAATACACAGTATATAAAGTTCAGCAACCATTAGTAAATCTTAACACATGTATTTTAGTATATTCTTTCTTTCCCTTTGAAAATTAATTTATCCAAATTTTAATCTCCACAAGTGTCTTCCTGAAGTTCCAGGTAAAAACATCATATGCAGGGAGGATTGAACAGGTCTCTCTTTGAAACCTATTAAAACAGAGCTTTAGTTCATTTAATCGAGTTTAGAAACTGTAGATACCCTGGAGTACGGCATTTGAAAACATCTGTCTATCACAATAATACAAAATGTATTACAAGTTGTGTAAAAGTTCTTTGAACTTCATTTTAATGTTAGTAACAAAAGTTGTGGTCTTTTTTAAAAAGAGAGAGAAAAAGAGAACTGCCACATTTAAATGTCAGACCAAGAAAAGGTTAGTTAAAACACTCCACTATGGAAATTCAAATGTAATTCAGTTTTGGAAAGCATACAAAAGTCTCAAAAGATTAATAATGGGAGGTTAAGTGCACCATTTTTCACTCAAAATTGTAGGTCAGCCACATAAAGCAAACAATATTGGTATATGAAGTCCACTGTAACAGAGTATTAAAGAGTCAGATACAACGTGCAACTAATTCAGACAGTAAAATTGCTATTTTAATGGCATTTTGTTCTGTGTACAATTCTCAAATATCAGCATCCTAATCCTAAATCCCTGCGAGTAATTAGTTCTCTAGTCACCTCCTTCCAATACTTAAATTTACTCACCTGAACATTATCATAGAAATCAGTGGGCCTTCCCTCCATTTTGGTTTTGTTAAGCCATCAGCTCCTGACTGTAACAGGGAGATCCGGGCATAAACACTGCTCCAGAATCAGTCACTTTTGAAAGGAAAAGTGAAAACGGGAAGTAGGTGGATTTTGACAGGGTTAAAGCTTTGTTTTTCTTCCCCCATTTTGTTCCTCTTTTCCTACAATAGGCTAAGTAATGAAAGAACCTAATTATCTTTTGCTCTTGCCTATTTCCCTCTACTGCAGAAGAAGCCCGGTTGGCTAGTTTGACCCACATACTGAAGTTCTAACTGTGTCAAGGGTGGATGAAATTAATCTCTCCCTAACTCATCTGTCTTTACAACCTTCAAAAACCTTTACAACCTCCAACTACTGACCAGGTGAGACAAGGACAAGCAATAAGAGTATGTTAGGAACAGCTGAAGTAGCATTTGCAGATACTATCTTTTTCTTACATCAGCAGATAAAGAGATATTGAAGGAAACAAAAGCTTTTTGACACTCAAAGCCTTTATCAGACTTGAAAAATAGAGCAAACATCAAGCTAAGTGAAAATTTGAAAACACTTGGTTTATATCTTTGTTCCAGAACAATTAGACAATCTTTAGAAAAGGGGAGCTAGAGCGCAGAAAAAACTTTTGGCAGGGCTAGAAGCAATAACTCGTATTTCCCAAGCATGAGGAATAAATACTTAGCACCTAGAGAACAGCTGGGAGTTAGGAGGTGCTACTCAGGTAAAATTATAATCTGCCATAAAACCAATGTCTCCATTGCACTTAGTATCTAATGAGATTCTACTCTTAGCACTGACATTCATTTTTAAAGTTTTTTTGCAGTTTGTCTTGAACATCAAGACTATGAAATCAAGGAGGCTTTTTTTTTTTTTTTTTGGTAAGAAATTGTTCCTTTTCTCAGTTATTTTGTCCATTACTCATTGCCTGTGTAAGTTTATTCTGGTTTATATAGTACTATTTGATTTTGCCCACTCCAATAGCACTCAATGCACTGGATAAAGCATACCATATGCTGAAATTTGCACATATATAATTGTCAAAAAACAAGAAGTCCATGCAAGACTGCAGATGCAGAGACGTCTTATGGCTGTTAGTCCAAAAACAGTTTTCATCTTAGATGAGTTTGCAGATGTTAGGGAACAGGAAGCTGACTGAAGACTGATGGAAATAAAAGTGAGGGAAAGCGAGAAAAGGAAGTTGGGAAACTTCTTTTAAGAAACAAGCTTAGTAGAAGACCAAGTAGCCTATGATATATTTTGTGTGCCATACAGCATATAACAATATCTGGGAAAAGAAAGAAAAAAACAAAAACTGACAGAAAACAACTACTCATACTGGATTGCTTCTTTCTTGTAACCAGAGTACATATACTGGTCACATAACTTTTGAAGAAAGAGCCTTTGTTTGCTGAAGGCCATCCTTAGACTGGTGAGTTATGTCTCTTCAGATCACATATAGATAATTTGAGAGCCTTAGCTTTCTCACGGCTTGAATATGTGTACTAAAATAAATCAGAAAATGTAACTGATACAAAAGCCCTCAAAGCTAAATCCAAAAGGTATACTCACATTCTGTGGAAGTTATGCTACATGCAGCCAGAACAAGTTTGATAGCACATCACGTAAAATCGGATGGGTAAGTGGCAATTGCCATCTATTTGTATATACCAAAATATGCTGGATGTCAAGCATCCATCACAGACAACAAAAATATTCTGAGCTAGTATTTTTTTTCTGCCTCTATATAGGACTTGCAATTTGAGTAACATTTCATTCAGAAAGGTATGATTACAATAGCCAGCAATTTAGAAATAGTAGTAAAACAGCAAAAATAATTATTGTACATTAATACTATCATTTAGATTTCTGGCATTTTCAATTAGTGCTATAAAGTCCTTCAATTAATGTCAAAAATATTACAAATATGAAAGATATTTCTCTTTTTAAAGTATTGCCTTAGGATATATACTACTTCAATAATAGATACTAGTGTTTTGGCAGTTCTTTATCATTATTTTTATGAAGATGACCCCACTGTTTCATTGCTGAGAAACTCTTGGGGTAAAACATGCAGCTAACCTCCTAACCTCATCAGAGCAAATGTCTTGCCAAGTTATAGATTCTCCAAAACACATAAATACTATACAATGTCCAAAGTCACACGTATACATCACATCCAAAACCAAACTCAACAACGCTACAGATAAGTTACAAGGTAGAAAAATTATAATATCTAAGCTCTTCACAGGATTCAGAATGAAGTAGCACACTTCCCACCCCGCAAGAATCTTAACTCAGAAATTCATTGCTTCAGCATTTCCAACTAAATAAACTATTCTCATGTTTCTCAAATCAAAAAGCGTGGTGGTATTTATTGCATGGAAGATATACTCAAGACAGGCTGTGCACCTACAATCTTTCTGTAGAGTTTCATGCCTAATGGCCTCTTCTTGTGACTGACAGCTCTGATAGACTCAGCTGAAGGCTGATTTTAATGAAACACCATTTTCCAAAGGGAGACCACTGTGCTAGAATTATTTTTGTGCTAATCATAACTTTGAGCACAAAAAGGTCTCTCCTTTTCTCGTCCATCCTCAATATAATTTTAAATTGAAATACCAAACTCTTTTTACACAATTTGGTCTACTGACTTTCAGTCAGCTTTGCAAAAAGATATTTTCTTCAGCTTATGTAAAGCCAGAATGATAGCTCATTTTGAAAAAAATAGGCCTTGGACAATTTATATAATAGGCTGCTCCTTTCAGATGAACACGATATGTCGGTCAGAAGACCTGCAGTCTAGAAGCATTCGACTCGGTATGTGTGATCCAAACAGACATTCAAATCCTAGCAAATCCCAGTCTTCCTCTTTAAAGCACCACAAAGCCACTCGTTCACTCCTCCCCCCACCAGCCCCTGTGGGATGAGGAGGAGAAAATATAAAGAAACGCTCACAGGGCAGGACAAGGACAGGGAGGGATCACTCACCTCTTATGGTCACAAAAAAAAGACAGACTCAGCTTGGGGAAAAAACAAAATCAATATAATTTACTACCAATCAAATCAAAACAAGGATAATGAGAAGTAAAACCAAATCTTCAAACACCTTCCCTCCCAACCCCCCTCCTTCCCAGCTCAACTCCACTGCCGATTTTCTCTACCTCCTCCCCCCAGCAGCACAGGGGGATGGGGAATGGGGATTGGGGTCAGTTCATCACACCTTGTCTCCGCCGCTCTTTCCTCCTCAGGGGGAGGACTCCTCACTCTTCCTCTGCTCCAGCGTGGGGTCCCTCCCACGGGGTTGCAGACCTTCATGAACTTCTCCAGCACGGGTCTTTCCCACGGGCTGCAGTCCTTCAAGCACAGACTGCTCCAGCACAGGTTTTCCCATGGAGTCACGGCCATCTTGGGGGCACCCCCCTGCTCTGGCGTGGGGTCCTCCCCGGGCTGCAGGTGGGCCTCTGCTCCCCTGCTCCCGTCCACAGGCTGGGGGGGGACAGCCTGCCGCCTCACCACAGGCGGCAGGGGCATCCCCTCCTCCCCCTCCTTCTTCACTGGCCTTGCTGTCTGCACAGGGGTTTCTCTCACATTCCAATATCCCCCTGCTCACTGCCAGTTCCCCTCCTTAAACCTGTTCTTCTCCCAGAGGCACTACCACCGTCGCTGATGAGCTCGGCCTTGGCCAGAGGCGGGTCCAACTTGGAGCCGGGGAAGCTTCCAGCAGCTTCTCACAGGAGCCACCCCTGCGGCCCCTCCCCTGCTACCAAAACCCCACCACACAAACCCAAAACAAAAGTGAAGATAAGTTTTAAAATACAACCGCTTAGCAAACAAACTCAAAAAGCTTTTTAAACCTGCGTGAAGTGTTAACCAAGAGGGCATTCCACTTCTCGGCCTTCAGATAGCAACTTGAATCAAGACTACTGAGCTTACAAAGATACACTAAAAAAACCAGCATCAGCTAGTTGAGTCCTGAGCACTTTAAATGACACGGCTGTGATAAGTCTGTCAAGATTTGGGTGGGAAACAAAGGAAGAGCTGTGTATCCAGAGTCAGCAAACGGGACATATACCCTTGCTGAAATCCCAGACTACAGCTGACACGACCGTCAGCTGCTGGGGGTGTGAGCGCACACGCAAGAGAGCACCCGCTCCCAGGCGCTCAGGCTTTCTGTTGTCTCTGCTCACTGAAAAATTATTTCATCCCAGTGAGTGAAATGACTGTTTCAGCAATATGGAGAATAATATATTAAAATGTGGCAAAGGAAGAATAAGGGCATGAAAGCATGCTGCAGCTTAAAGTAAATGAGCATGCTGTTTACCTCTTAGAAGTAATCTTGACGGAGTCCATGAAGAAATACAGCTGTCTCTTGTTATTTAAGGTGAAAGATGAGTCCGATATCAACGAAACACAAGAACACAACCAAGATTTAGAAACAATTGTTTACAAAGTCTTGTTTCTTTATCTGCTATTCATCAAACAGCCCTTCCCTGAAGTTAACCATTTCCTCCAAACCCTTACAAAATTCAGCACCGCAGCTTCAAGTCTGTCTGTGCACCGCTTTTTGTGGCATACAATTTTAAAACAAGATTGGAAAAATCTGCACTACAGCTGCATATGGGGCACCAGCAGCAGGGTTTCGGTAGCAGGGGGCTGCGGCAGCGCCCTGTGTGGGAGGCAGCCCTGAGCCGGTCATAGCCAGTTCCAGCCAGCTCTGAAACCAGCAAAAACAGCCCACTGCTCCCCAAAACCTCAGGCAGGTTTAAGAGAGCCAGTGGCAGCCGCCGGAGGTGGGAGGCACAGCACTGGAAACACAGCTGAAGACACGCTCCGGGCAGGAGGTACTCCATGCCAAATGGAGGCATCCTGAAGGACTGCGGCCAAGGGTGACCCACCCAGGAGCAGGGTCACCCCTGAGAGACTGTGGCCACGGGCGGCCCATGGGGACTGCAGCTGTGGGGAACCCACACCAGGGAAGGGACAGCCCCAAGGGGACTTTCACTTGTGGATGTCGCCCTAGAGCTGGGATGTTAAGAAAGAGAATAGCAGGAAAAACACCAAAAGAAAGGGCACAAATATGCCATTATGGCACACGAACCCATCTCCTGCACTTCACCTCACTGAAGGAGCTGGGGCACACGGAACCTAACCTGTAGTGAAAATAAGGGAAGCCGAGACTAGGAAGGGGTTAGGATAGGCGTTTAGATTAAGCTGAGCCTGGGGAAGGGGAAGGAAAGGAGTTGACTTGTTTAATTGTTTATTTTGTTTCCTTTTTGTTCCCCCCTCAATACCCAAATCCATGATCAGAAGTTTCTGTTAACAGGTAAAAAATTAAATTCAACAAAGATTCCCAAGTCAAGACCGCTTTGCTCATCACAAACCACAATACCAAGCTCACAGAGATTATTTCTTTAGGCTTCACACTAAGCAGAAAAATAATGGGCTTTTAGCCTTTTTGTCTCAGTACTTGTACAGACCATCATTGGTATAATTATGGCAGTAGTGTATTCAATAGCTCGGGGAAATACAAACAGATTGCAGTAACATCCCGTTAGGTTATCTTTCAACATATGTCTGAGCTAAATAGAGTTGAAAGAAAGTTCATCAAAATAGATTTCTCCAGACTGACCAGAATTAGGTCCCTATTGTTACCCTACTTAGGAAGCACTGACATTGTAATTACTTCAGGCACCCATCTGGCACAAATCACAACATTATTTCATTTCACATAGTCTCAGATGTTAACTTTGTTTTCCTCTCAGTTAGACTGTGTCATGAATGTGTGAATCCTGTCATTTACAACAGGAAAGCAAACAGTGATTTCTACCTCATGATCCTGAAAAGCCCTGGCAATTGCCAATGGTGGGAGATTTACTTTAAGGTTCAAATCATGTGTCAACTGACAGTGAACTGAATCCATAATTCTTTGGTTTCTGTTCAATAACATTCTAGTTTGTAGGTGTTTCATATTTATTGGTAATAATAAGCACACTCCTTTGTAGTTACCAAATACTGATAGAATTAAGTCCAAAAGGCTGCAGTTCTTAGTTTCCTAAATAGGTCAAAATCTGAAAGAGTTTAGTCATTTAGCTTTTTTCTATTTTCAAGTTTTGCCACAAGGAGATTACTACATTCATTAGTCTTTTTTATTTTCAAGTTTTGAAAACAAACAGACAAAACCAACAAAAAGCCCCAAACAACTCTTGCATTATGGACTCTGTAAGGAAAATACTTGTTCTTGAATTCATAATTCCAGCCATGCTGGTCTTAATCAGACACACAACTAAAGGATTACAACTAGCAAAGTCAGCTGTAATGCGCATATATGCAAGGTTACAATTTCAAATTATTTTCCTCTCAGTTTTATCTATTTTTTTACTCAATGGTGCTAATTTTCTGACAATTCATGACAGTAAACCTATGCACTAGTTTTTCTAAAAAGCAAGCAGACAGTTACCACATGTTCATTTAAAATTTAGAAGAATAATTTTACTTTAAAAGTTACATACATACATATGTATTTCAGGTGCATGGCAAAATACAAAATACAAAAGGAGCATAAGATAAGTAATTTGTGTTAAGACATTCAGTGACACAGGTTATACACCAGATGTCTGTAAAAGACTTTGTTTTTTCTTACCACACAGATTTCTTCAAAATCAGCAGATTACTACACACCAACTTTCAAGATAGCCTATACCGAATGAAAGCCTTTTCCACTCAGCAACATGGTGCTCAACTGAAGTTCTGAGACTTGGGATGAAACCGAAGACTTTAGCGTGGTACTCAACTAATAATCTCAATGTTTTGCAAAGCAATACCATTCCAACGTAACTCCCAATGTTGACCGTCATTAAGGCAGTAAATCAGTTTCTGTTCTTCACTGTTATGCAGTTGCATTGTGTTTTATGAACTAGGAAATGGTTATCAGAACAAGAAGGAACTCCATGAGAGGTAAGAATCAACAAGTGTATTTTCCAAAAGTTTTCCTAGACCAGCTTCATCAGTCATCAGTAATTTGAGGCTTGATCAGCTAGAAAGGGTTTGTTGGTCAAATTAACATTCTAAAGCTGTGACTGTCCATGGTAAAATAACTTAAAACAAAACCTCCTGGGAAAAATGTCTTCATTTGAAATGATTTTCAGTGCTACTCTATCAACATGAGAGCTGTTTCTTAACTTTGTGCTAAGTTTGGTCGTTGCCATCTAGAAATCCACCACTTCAATTCCTATTGATATGCAGCTAACTAGTTTTGTTCTGATAGGTGAATTCACATAGCCGATCTCACAGAGGCAACAGCCACCTGCTTGAGATTTCCAGTTTTGCTTGTACACTAACAGCATTCATCGGTCTGCTCCATGAACTTCTGAGGCCAACAAGAGAAATGAGGTCTTGGTCTTCCCCAGGGCACTTCACAGCCTGGCTAAATACCATGTATTAACATGGAAGAAGGGAGCAGTGAGGTCATTTAGGCCAGACTCTTTGGAAACTCAGCTCTGCTTACTCCAATGGAAGAGAACTAGTTACTTGTAAGACTGAAATAATGTGGAATGTGTAAGACTGAAAGTAAACTACAGGTGACAAGCCTGGATGCTTGTGAGCAATAGCTGTTTCTGTCATACATATCTGCTGTGTTTTGCTCATCATCTGTGCAGTTATATCTGAGATCTCCCTAATGGATTGGGGGGCAAAGGTAAAGAGCTTTTATGGATGATATAATGAAAAAGGGTGTTTCTAAAAGGTAGCCCAGATGGCAGGTGAATCTCGGTCAGAGCTGCATGATATGCTCCCAGTTGAAATCTAGAGGGTAGAAGGCAGGAAAAAATGATTCCATAGTGTAAGAAAGAAAATTAATGCTCTGTCTTTGCGTAAAAAAGTTATTAGGAATTTATGTTATTAGGAGGAAGCTGCATTTCAGAGAGATGGTTTTACCATGTTTTTCACAAAAAAAATTGTTTATTAATTGAATATAAACAACAAAATGTAAAACCGCAACAGAGCTGTAGCAGAACATGCCTGAAGTTCTGACTGTTCATATATTAGTGTCAATAGGTTATAAATCATGAAGGTAAATTCTGCCCTTCCTAGGTGGTAAAATGCTGCAGGACAGATGTGATAGTTCAGTGGTCTCTAACTGGCCTTCTGTCCTCATCATAGCAGCACAGTGCTTGGTTTTCTAGGGATGTTCATTACCAACAGTACAGTCTCCTGAAGAGTTGTTTGTTTCTGTGTTTGTCCCGATGCCCTGCCTGCATGGCATTGCCTTTTCCAGGTGCTTCCCTCAGCTAATCTGCTTTCTTGGCCTTCTCCTCTCTCCATTTACTCTAGAGATCAAAATCACATCATCTCTGCCCCCTTTAACCCCTTACAGAGATGTCTCGGGTCCTCAGCAGCTATTTAAGACTCTTCTCCATAATGGCTATGCTATCTGTTAAAGACACTCTACACAAAACTACTGTTTCAGTACAAGTCTCCATAACAACATCAATAAATTCTGCAGGTATTCTTCCTCCCTTCTGGTACCAGAACAACACTCCTGTCTTATCTTACTAGCACTTAGGTGATCATAAAGCCTTTTTCGTACAGAGACCTTGTACTCACTCATTCTGGGTTAGAAGAGTGAGCAACAGAGTCAGTAATACAACATACAACTCCACAGACTATCAGCATGTTGCCCTGAGGCATGCCTTCAAGAGCCTAAAATTGCAACGGAGTAAAAAAAAAAAAAAGTGATATGGTGGCAGGGGAAGGAAAACATGGCATAAACACTGCCTAGTGCTGTTGCCCTGTTTGCCGCTACAGAAAAGTGATTTGTCACCTAATGTTGTACACCTGAAGCAGCCCAAGTAAGTTGAACTGCTGGATGCCAGTCCTGCATTTTCTTCTCAACCATGCACTCCCATTCCCTCTGCGGCATACATCTGACCATGGCATGAACCATTTCATCCTGCCAGACCAGCGGAAAAACAAGACACCTTACTTCCAATGAGAGCATCTTCATCTGCAATTTCAGCTATTCTCCACTCAGCCTTTGTGAAAGTTCTCCAGTGCCAGGGTGGTCACAGCACTGGCCAAGCTCATCTTGGTGCCTGTTTTCAGTTTTGTTCCCACTTGCTCCAAACTTTGTAAATTAGCCCAGCCCAGGCTATTGTTTCAGTCACCCCTGGAAAATTTCACTCCACTTTTTAATGCAAGTGCAGGGAACAAATTAACAGGGAACAAATTCTAAGCTTGCTCTCCTCCACACCTGGGGACTAGGGACACCCACTCACCCCACCATCTTTATGGGAATGCCTTACAACAGTGCCAGAGACTATGCATAACTGGCAAGTCTGAACTCCTTCCAGGGGCACATCTAGCACCAGGCAATGGGAAGAGAAGACACTTGACCTAAATCTGCCTTTAGAACACAATGGATGTGCTGCATCTGACACACAGATGTTTCAGGGCAATGTGGGAGCATAGCACATTCATCACATCAGCCTGCTTTCAGCCCTGCGCTTCATCAAACAGCATAGGCACTGAGGCAGCTTGTATTTCTACAGTCCTCCCAAGACACTTTCTTTGCTTGCTCCCTTGCTTGTTTTGAAGAAGCTCTGGTCCTTTTCTGCATTTCTCCATTCATGCTTCCAGATGTGCCAGGAATTTTGCATTTCAGCATTCACATTGCTGTGATACATTCCTCACTCTAAAGCGTCTAGAAGCCCTGGGCTACTGTAAATGTAAACCTGGGTAACACAGAACTAAAAAGCATAGCAATTTAAAAACTATGTGATTTCAGCTGCATTAACTTCATATGAATTATAACAGCAAGGGCGTAAAACTGGCTGTGTACCAGCATTGACATGGCAAATGACATCAGGAGAAATAAAGAGCATGCACACAAACCTATTCAGGTGTAAAGCTATCTCAGTCTGGGAGAAGAGCAAGACTGCCTGAAGTAGGAGAGGTTTTGTGGATACAAATTTTCCACTGATAATAGCAACTATTTCTAGAAGATAGTTATTCTACTCCCAGGCTGGATTAGTTTGAAATAAAAAGGCAAATTTAATAAATATATATATATATGTATTTCAAGTCCAGTTGTGTATGGAATGAAATACCTGATACACTAAAATGAAAAGTTATTCAGAGAAAATGCTGTTTTTTAAAGAAGGTCTTAAGAAAGTCTAGTTCATTCAGTTAAAGAGAGAGGTCCAAATACAACCCTAAAATACGGCTTCTTCAATCCACTGCTGAATTTCTCCTCAATTAAATTTACTCAAGGTCAAAAAAGAAATTCAATGCATGTACATGTGTTGTATCTGCATTCTTTTTTCAAATTACACAATGTGGTAATTTAATTTTTAAAAATTAGTACTGCACAAGATTTACACAAATCCTACAAAGCACTGTCAAACACACAATACATTAAAGACAAAAAATAATCCATTTGCTCCTTTAGTCATAGTACCCTTCACTGCTCCATCTAAGAACATTAGGCAACAGTGTCAGACAGAATTGTATTTTTAATTTCCATCTATCTTCATGAGTCTCTTTCTTTCAAATGCCTCCTATTAATCTGAGGTGTGACTGCTAGGCATAATTTGTTCCTTCAAACTTTTGACAATTCTTTTTTGGCAATATATATGTGAAAATTTGTAATTACAGGGAGAACCAATAGCACTGCACTTTAACACTGCCATCATTTGCTATCAGGAAGACTTCATTTTTCAGTTGCTTAGAACTTTGCCAAACTTTAATTGCAAGGACTTCTTTTTATTGTTCCATGTCTGTCCCAGATGGAATTTGGTGGGGAACATGGCTAAAGACTTTTTAGGAAAATTAGGCTAGGGAAACACATTCTTCGCCCATAAATCTGGAAAAGATCACTGGATGTGAATGGCTTAGAAGACAGAGAGAGGGCTAAGAAGATACAGGGGGCAACTGAGAGTGTTAAGGAGCCTGGGACTGTCCGGAGAAGGAAACTGGAACTGGGAATCAGTAAAAGCAGAACTAAGAGGCTGAGACATAGGCATAAATGATTGAAATGAATTAGTTCCATGTGTCGCCAGCTGTATTGTAGTGGCATGGACTGCAAAAGGCTACTGCAGGCAATAGAGGATCCAGTTCCTCTAACCCACTGCCAGTCCCTCTGCTGTACTACTATCTAGCTTTCAAGTAAGACGAGTAGTCACACACTGTCAGCAGCTAGGGATCTGCCATTTTAACCTTGACCATCGGTCTCTTAGGTAGCTCTGCTACCAATTTTACTGTGCTGTAGCTTCCTGTGTCTCTGAAGACTCTGCCAGCAAACACCATGGTGTGCAGTGTTTACACCAGCACCCATTTTGGGGAATTTCCAGAAGTATCAGACTGTAGTTGACATTGCTCTGTTCCCACAAAGTTTTAGAACCACTGATACCCTTAGGATTTCCTTCGGTCTTCCTTTGGCTTCCCACAAATGCTACCTTCCCTTTCATCCTTTAATTTAGGCACAAGCACTGCCTGGCATGCCCCAAAGAGTTGCTACCATCCAGTATCACAGTATTCTACTGCCTCTTCCCTGACTTTTCCTTTCCTTGCAACAAGAACATTACCAACAACAATTTCAACATCTAATAGTTCCCCAAGTGCCTTGTTCTATTTCCTCTGAAACATCCCAAATGCCAGGCTAACTCCAAAACACATTCATATTTAGTGGTATCTTCTGACCAGTAACAAAAAGTTCTAGGTGCAGCCCAACTATCTGTGTGCTGGAATCACATTTCTGGACTCACAGGGGAAAAAGAGAAAAGAAAAAAAAAAAAAAAACAAAAAACAAAAACCACCCCCCACACACAGCCCTTTCAGCCTGGACTGGTCAGTTGCTCTATCCTTGGTCTTTGATGAGAACTGGGAGTCACTATTATTCATTACTAGCTCTGTGTTAACTGGTTTATTGAAAGATGCAGGTCTTCCAAGATTTTCTGTCCTCTTATAGACATTACTAAAACAAGTAGCTCATCTAGTTATTCTAATACAACATCTAGTGATTTGATCTTTATGTGGGAGAGCTGCCTTCACTGGTTTCCTCCAGATAAATAGAAATCAGGTAAGTTCCACAGACATACAAACCTGCAACAGTTTCACTGTATGAATTACATACGTCACAAATCATTGTATTTCTAACTTGGACAACTGTAGGTTTCCACAGGCAGAGCATAGATACCAGAAGACTTTCAGTTCAGGATTCTCGTTTGCTTCCTGGCTTCAGTTAAAGAGAAAATTAAAACAGCATCTCTACTGTTTTATTCTGTTTGTGATTAGGATATTTGTCAAATACGCTTTTCAACTGTTGAACTTTATTGCTGACCACCATATATCATACCCCTCTTTAACCAGTTAAATACTTCATCTTCTCCACATCTCCCTTTAAATCCACCATACTCACCTTCATGCAAGCTCAGCTGTAAAATGCCCTTTATCTGGAAATAAAACCTTCTGTGTGAGGCTTTGCCATCTTATTTCAACTATTTTGTGTCTTTCTTAATCATACTCTTTGCTCTTTGTCCTCCTTATCACTGCTATAATATTTCATATTTCTTCATTCAAAAATATTCCACACTTGTAAAATTAAATTGTGTAAAATTAAATTGTTTACTCAAGAAGCTATTGATGAGCAATTTTGCAAAGTGCCAACAACATTCAAGCTCTATGCATGCAGATTTGGCCAGTACAGGCATCTTTCTCCACACTCAAAAACCTACTAAATTGCCTTAGTAAATTTCTTGGATACCTGTTCCCATTTCTCAAATGCAAACAGCCACTGTGCAGACATTGCCTGCATGCCCCTATATGTTCAAGACATTAAATACAGCTCCTCACTCATGGCCAGGAAGCCACCTAGAACTGGTTTAAAGAGTCAGGCAAAGATGTGTCCTCTCATGTGGCGTTTGCATATTCTTTTCCACAACAGGCATTCTATTGTTACATATCAATATATAATTTATACATTGATATAACATATGTTAAATATACATAAATTATATATTATATAGAATTGCACACATTGCAATTCCCTCCTACCAGAAGGTTCCCTCCTGGCTCCCGGTCAGTTAGACACTATCGTATACTGGTAGGACAAGTTCAGTTCAAGTATTCACAAGCAATGACTGCCATATGCAGTGTTTTACACCTACTTCAAATAACTTGGCTGTCAAGGCATACAAAATTAATTCTAAGTGCAGGAGATGAAATACAGTCTCTGAAGATGAAAAGCTTGCGAAAACAAAAAGTAGCATTAATAAGGAAATTGTAATGCTCATTTACTACATACAGCTTTTCAGTATCTTTCTCCAAGTCTTGTAATAGCATATCCACTGAGAACCCAAATGGCAGGTGGATGAAACAGTGAAACAGTCAGAAACACTGACCCAACAAAAAAGGATTTTTATTATTTGCCAGTAACAAACACTAATGCAATGCTTCAGTCCCCCTGCACAGTCTACAGGCAACTCCCAAATCAGATCCTCCCTTTCTATCAGCAATCTCCACAGAGTCCTGTAAGTCACATGTACTCAAAACAACCAATAGACATTTTCCCACAGCCACATCAGTGAAAACAGCAGCTTCCGAAGAGGACAATTATCACTAGCACTTGTCTGTACATCTCGTGATTTGAGTTTGGGTTTGATAAGCATAGTTAGGAGTGTGTTTTACTCAGAATAATTCTGTTCTATCTGTAAAGTTATACCTAGAAAGTTTACTAGGTTTGATCTTCCTGGAGTTATTAGCAGAAAACAAACAAGAAGCAGAGAAAACATAAATGAAAATTACAGTGCTATAGCATAGGTAAGCATGTGGAGCTATGGAACTTAGGGCTCATTGGGCTGACAATTTTGACTCTCGTTAAAACTGTGAAGAAAAAAACCTGGAAAATTTCACACACATGAAAAACCTCACAAATTTTGTTAAGAAAAATCAAATTAAGTGCTGTATCTTAGCAGCAGATAATTTATATTTATCTAATAGAAGAGTCTGTAGTGTGCCAGATGGAAATTCGAATAGGCAGGTGGCAGGAACACCAAATCATAAAAATGAAAGGCAAGAGGTTAAGCAGGAGGGGAAACCACATTTAAATTCTTGCCTTTGATGGTGAAGCTCGGATTTAACTGAGGTTATAGGGACTAAATAAAGCGGAGAGGAATTTTTGGAACAGCAAAGACATGGAAATTAGAGTATCATGAAAAGAAGAGTGAGAGAAAGAAAATATGGTAGTGTATTTAGAGTCTTTTTCCTCCCAAGACTGGTAACAGCAAGATTCATGGCAGACAGGCTACAATGGGGTAATGCCAGAATTATAAATAAGAATATAAAAAGTAAAGGGGAGACACAAACAGGTAAAAATATTCAAGAAAAAAAAAACTTTATTAAAATGGAAAAGGACTGATAACATCTTACAGTTTGTACAAAACTGTTTTATTCCATAGGCACAGGTTACACTTAACATAACCTGGGTATATGCTTAACTTTGTGTATGTCCCTAACCTTCTACACTTTGAATATTCTTACTATATTAATTTATGGCAAAACTTGAGCTTTAAGATCATGCAGAGGATGGCTTAAAAAGCATTTCCCATTTTGACGGGAAGCAAAAATCAATGCAGAAGTTGTACACCTAACATGTATACAAAATAGCTATTAAACATATTTTCATCACTTAACTGTAAGGTTTTTATTGACAGCATTAAAGCCATTCAGGAATGGCTTTATTCAGGAATCAAAATGATTATGCACATGTCAAATATCTATTATTTCAGGTCTTACTTGAAATCAGCATGTTATCAACCTCTGGGAAAACAGAATAATTAATCAAGTTGACATGAAATTGCTTTCCAAAACATTCAGAAGCAAGTCAACAAATAAGCCTTTTTCTTGCCTTTTCCAGAGGACGGGGGAGGGGGAAGGTTTCCTTGTAAATAGGTGCATGTGAAAATGGCCTGAAACCAGGCAGCTTTAAGCTTCAAAGTTATTCACACTTCACAAATAAAATTTTACTTCACCAGAAAAGTGAGGAAACAGCCGTTCTATCTTGTTATAGACCTTCACTTCAAGATATTTACCACCTTCCTATCTCTGTCAAATCTGATTATAAACCAGGGATCAGCAAGCAGGAGATTAAAGGCTCATCTGAGAAGATGGAACAAATGAAATTGATGAAAACTGCCCATACTGTGTCAGTTCTAAAGAAAAAGTCATCCAGACAGAGGGACTATTGGAATTACAGGTATGAGTGCTCACAGTCTCTCTCTGGCTTTAAAATGTAAATGAAAACTGCTGGAATTGTCAAACAGAAAGTGCTAACTTTTTTTAGATATATTGTGGGAGTCTCCTCACGTTAACAAGCTTTGTGGAGCACAGGATCAGCATTATATTAAATGGAGATCCTTGCTTATCCTTGGGTTTTCTCTGTTCTTATTGGAGAATTTTTTCTCCATAGGCTTTATATGCATTCAATTTCTATTCTGTAAGAAAAGGAAGTACTTATTGCTGTGTGATCTGTTAAGCACGTACTTAAGGTGCTACATGAGCACTAAGGTCATTTTAGTATTTATCTACCTGAAGCTGCTTTAGAGAAGCCACAGCCAACACCTGTAAAAGCAGTCTGAAAGCCTAGAAATAAAAGTTTATGTACATAATCTCTATTGGATGGATGGTTGATGGATTAAAGAGCAAGATCTTACTGCTCCAGAAGAAAAAGGGGGGGGGGGGGGGGGGGGGGAGTAAGTTGCCTTTCCCGCTGCCACCCAACTAAACAAATAAAATGACAGTCTGCTCCTTCAGTTGCCACTGTGTGATTTGCATCTGCCAATTATTTTTTACTGATTTTATAGTTTAGCACCCAACTATGTTTTGAACATGAGACAATGCAAGTTGAAAATGGGTATCCTTCAATTGCCTGATGCTCTCTAAAACCATGATCTTTCTGAGCAGGTATAAATGTATTACAGAACAGCAAGTAGTCTCAACCTCTATAAGCAAAGTGACACATCTGAAGTCTCCCCTTCCAAGAGCAACACCTCAAAGAGGAGGCAGACACACACAGAGGCACTCCACGCAGTACCTAATTCTAATTTGAGAGCTATGGGGGCCCAAATACATGCCTGTTCCTTCATGCACAAGAGCAGGTGCAAGCACATTCAGGGCACTGCGTCCTATAGCATGCAAGAGTCTCTCCCAGAAATGTGCTGGGTGTAGGAGTAGTGGATCATCAGGACAGAGCAAGTTTAGTTCCATTCTCTGTGAACTGCAAATGCAATTTGTCTTGCTGCATCCTGGGAAAAGTACAGCAGCAAAACTATCCTCCCACGGTGGATTTACTAAAGTGATTTTTTTTTTTTTAAAACGAATGGAACGAGGGAAAAAGAAATCCTATGCGGAATAAAACCCCACTGCTTATACATTCTTTCAGTTATACTGTCTAAAATGGAAGTTCCACTCTGACATTTTAAAAGAATTTATTTTCCTTCAGCTATCAGTAAAGATAAAAAAAAAAGTTTGAGGAAAAAAAATAATAATTGCTATACAGAAAGCCAGAATAATCACTTTCCCTGTCCTCCCCATCCTCCCACATTTTCCTTTATGGGTTTTTCAGCTTTTACTGCCTACATTCTTCACCTGAAGTCAAACCCTCTGTTTATGGCATCACAGTGGTTGCTGTGGAGGTTATTAAGATGTACAAAGCCAAAAGTGATGAGTTTGGAATGAGCAGCTCTATCTCATGAATTCTGTCTAAAGAATAAAGAAGAATAAAAAAAAAAAAAAAAAAAGGAAGAAAAAACACAGAGCACATATATTGAAAACAAGTAAATTAACTTCTTAAATGACTGTTTGCTATCGACTTTCATTATCTTCATTATCACAACTGTTTTCAGATACGTTACTCCAATGGCTGGAGAGACTAAGTGCTAAACTAACATATGGAAACAAGCACACAACATGAACAGGCAGCGCTAACTCAGATGGCAGTAGCGTTCTAGCCACGCTCCTCAGTAGTGCCTGCTGTGATTGCTATCTTCTGCTGTAGCAAAAACATGCAAACAAAACATGGTAACGCAGACGCGCTACACAGTGCTGCTCTGACAATGAAAGTGCTTCATTGTCACCCTTCATACAGCACGTTTCTCTGCAGCAGATTCAAGACTTAGTAAGTTATGACCAGAGAACACAGATTCCTGAAAATGCTATTAGTTCATTATAATTTCTTCTGATACACGGATTGGTTCCACGTACACATTCTCACACATAGACGCATTTAAAAATACAACTGTTGAAGTTCGGGTGCTAATTCTCAAGAAATACATTAAAGATTACGAACAGGAGAAATCTGTCTTGCCTCTTTGCATCACAAAGTTAGCCACTGCCAAATTTTCACAACTTTGGTAGCAGAGACAGTCCTTAATTTTTCCCTACATTAGGGACTTTAATGACTTAAATTAACTGAATTAGTTTCTAAATCATCTGTTGCCCCTAATTTTGACACCTGCAGTATTACTAGGAGCGTAAGGCCCAAGGAAAACCATTGAACAAAGATTTCTCAATCAGACCTGTACTGACAGAAATGCTTACCTATCTACTTGTTAAAAGCAAAACCTGCAAAGAGCAGTGGGACAACGATAAAATCAGTTATCAGATTAAAAAAAAAAAAACAAAAAAAAACAAACAAAAAAAAAAAAAAACCACCACAACAGTTGGGGACAACACAAGCAAGAGAAAAACTTCAAAGCTGAGACTTCAATGGCCACAGAACTCAATGAAAGATCTTAGTAAAAGATTACTAAGCAAAGAAAGTGATTTTCTAAACAATCTTTTAACGAGCGCCTTGAGGTTGCCCACGGCCCAATGTATCCTATTACATAGTTGCAGAAGCATTAACAAATCAATTATACCAAATACCTGAATTTATTAGGATATGCGAGACAATGGCTGTTAATACTAAAAATTCTGAAGTGCTTACTTGGAAAGAAAAACAGTACTCTTCTATACCAGGAAAATACATTACCAGCAAGGATCTACTACTGCATGCAGGCTGTGTTGCGTGACGATTTCTTACACGGGAACATCATTGGAAAACAGTGAAATTCACCAATAGGCTTATACACAGGAAGATACCAAGACATAAAGATGAAATGGAGCTGCAGCTTCTTTAGCAGATTCCTCAAGCCAGACACAGGGGACAGCCAGAGAAACCCACCCACCCTGCTGACAAGGTGGCACGTGGAGCCTCAGAGCGGGCAGCCATGCTACTACCCCAAAGCTGGGACCCAAAGAGTGCTGGGAGCCCAGATCCAACAGGACCATCAAGGTTCCAGACTACTTGCCAAAGAAGCCAGAGACAGACCCCAGAAAGTCTGTGAAAGGCTCCTGATGTTCACAAATGTATTCAGTGTACATCAGGCCTGTAGCTACACGGCTGCAATTTGGTTATGGATTCCTTGTTCTGGGCTGCAGAGTTCAAGAAGTGCAGTTAGAATTCACTGAAATGAAGAATCTTTGGTTCATTGACAATTTTAATTTTGTTTGGTTTGTTTTGTTGTGGTTTTTTTACTGTGATTTGGACTAGAGGAATGGATGACTCACGTAAGAATGGACTGAGCTTGTATTTAATTCTACAAATTTGTGGGCAACTGCCCAGCAAGTCCAGGGCCAAGAGGCACACAAGCTTTCTACTAACGGAACCTGGTGAAACGGCCTCTGCTACAGAGCACGGTGCAGGAATCCAGGCAGACAACACTTAACTAGATCCAACACTAGTTCTCTTCCTTCAACACTGTTGAAGAGAGGTGCACCAGAGACTGGTGGTCTTACTCTAGAAGAGAGTAAAAGGTAGAAATGCATATTGAGTCTGGACTTGTAAGTCAAGTCCAATGCATACAGGATACAAGCTCAGCATTATTTAAGGAACAGGCAAAGCAAAACAGAGTGGTCTGAAGACTGGAGCCCTCAGGTCTGTAAAAAACACATAAATAAACCAAACAGCAAAGCATTATCTTTTAGACTCTTTCCATAATGACCAGATACCTCTGTGCTATAATTACACTGGAACATTTCAATTACTCAAGTTGCCAAGACCCTTCGTGTCACAAAATCTTACCTGTATTTTTGATTTATGCAACGGATAGTTGCAGGGCCAGATACCTGGCACATTCTTCTGTATTTCTCAAAAAGTTACTATGTTTCTAGGTGCACTCTGATAAGGGATTGCAAGCCTAGGAATAGTTATCATTCTTTTTATTCAGAGAGCTGTGCATATAAGCAAATGATTAGCTTTCCACGATATCTGTTCTAGAACATCCTAAAATGAGGCAGTTTGCACTATGTTTTGCAAGTGATGCTTCAGATCATCATTGGTATCATTTTAGCACCACTTACTCTTGGTCTGATTTCTAGGAAGATGGGGCCATTATCTAGAACTCCCACTTTTCCAAAGTTTTCAGGCTCGATTTTTAATTTCAACTTGTGAAAAAGTAACCAGTTGCCAGAATTTGTGCATTCTCCTTCCTTGGATGTTTTCAACACTGGACTGAAGAAAGCCCTGAGCAACCTGATCTGCTCTCACAGCTGACACAGAGCAGAAGACTGGACTACAGAACTTCCTTAGGACCCTTCCAACCTCAATTATCTTATGCATTCCTAGGTTTCCACTAGATATGCTGAATATGATCAGAACTTAACGGATCTAAATATTTTAACCCGATTTAAAAAAAAAAAGTCATATACCATTGTCTTTATTGTTGCAATAAAGAATTTTGCGACTTTCCTCTTTTTACACTAAGAAAGTAGTAAAATAGACTTTCAGTTTGCAGAATACAAAAGCCATTGTTAAAAATATCCTTCTACCATCAAATTGGCATCACAGTGCTACAGGAATAAGATACGGCAAAAAAGCTAGCCATGATCCAGGATGCATCATTTAACCTCCCTGCAATGGAGCAACTGCTCAAAGCTATTAAGAACTCTGAAAAACTCTCAGATGTCACTTAGTCATCACTTCTGTGAGATCATTTGTCTGCTTCAATCCCTGGAACAAGTGGTAAAACAGAAGAATTCACAAAGCCTAGAAAACAAGCTCACCAACTGATATGGTGCATACAGCAAGTGGCTACGTCCCACAAGATCAAGTCATTACAAGATCAGAATCTCACTCCAGTCACTGCAGTTTCTGCAAGGCGATCCTTTTCCCACCTTTAGATTTGTAATATAGCCCTCTCTCAAAAATTAAAGTAATCGAGCTGGGAGTAGCTTCTCAGCCTGGATGTTAAGAAAACAAACACTACACACACAAAAAAATCCAAAATACACTCCTATTCTGATCAGACCATTACCACTTCTCAGTGAAAAATAACAAGATGTCCTCCTGTTGCACAATGAATAAAACCAGTGATAAGTTCTTTTTTGCTTCATTAGAACTTGCCTTGGTAGGCCAAAGGCTTGAAGCAATTTAGGCTGCACCCAGCTGTACCATTAACACAAACAACTGACCATCCCTCAGGCTACTTCAGTGTTAACTGAAATCAATATCTGGACTGGGAACAGCCTGCCGTAGAGAATCTACAGAAGTCCAACGTCATCCAGGCTGGAAAAGACCATGTTTCCCTAAAAGCATTTTTTGTGTTCTAAGGACTGCTTTCCTCCAGTTTTTAAAGGGATTTGCAGACCTGAATATCTCTTGGAATTCCAAATAGCTAGACAGCCAAAAATTCACACCTCTAGCTTAAATAAAAATTGAAGAGTGCGTTCCCTAATCCCTCTAATTCAAGCTTGAACATTATAAGCCATATATTAATGATGTCAAGACTTTATTATCAGGATGTCTTACATTTAAAAATGATGCAGAAGCCCAGAGACATTCTGCCCAGCGCAGAATACAGCATCTCACCTGTTTTGCGATCCTGGCTCATAGGAACGCATTGCAAGGGTCCCTTAATCTTTCTGCTTACAGCTTCTCATTACAGAACCTCCTCTCACTTACCTCCTGAAAAATTTTACTCACACCCACTTCTCGTCTAGCAGCAACCATGACCTCCCACATGAAACCACAGTGACTATCAGCCAGAAGGATCAAACTGGTGAGAACACCTGGTTATACCTCACATATTTACTCAATCCAACTTCTGGAGAAAGAGTATCTCTTCTCAACTTCCCATTCCTCCCCCTCACTACAAATGCCAGCACTTTAGACAGCTCTGTAGTTTCAGAGATTCAGAGTGGTAAGTATTGAACAAAATACTGGAATGGTTCATACAGCAAAGCTCAATGCAGTCATTGACAATAACAAGTCTTTTTTTCTCACTGCTTTCCACAGGCTCTTGGGTTTGTTATCACAAATGAACAGTTCTACTTTAATCTGCCTTCAGGAGAAGGTTCTAGCCACTAATTCCTACTCCTCATTTCTACTTTTCAGTATTTCCACAGGAATGTGGCATCAACAACTCTTAATGAAAATTGGTCATAGAGAGCACACAAAAATATTCTTAGACTTCACAGTGCACAAGACAAGATCACAAAGCCATCTTAAAAAAAACTACGTATGTGTTTTTTACACAACATTTCGGTTTTATTTGTTCAGCAGATCCTTCAGTATTTACCTTCCAAATGCAACAAAGTTGGGTTTTTTGTGGAAATAAACAAAATTATTTCAATGATACTACCACAAAGTAAGGTAAGGCTAAATGCTATTAAATGAGTCGAGGTACAGCCAGTGTAATACCTTTTTAACAAAAGGACATTTATTTGCAAAACACTCTGCTTAAATAGCAACCAGAGTGCTATCTGCAAGCCCACTCACATAGCAAGAGATGTCAATTTGCATTGCTGGCAGAGCCTCCCTGCCACGTGGCCCGTTCATTTGCACCATGTCACTTGTCTGCTCTATTAACATTATTAAATTAATCAAAGAATGCCACTATAGTTTTGTTTCACTTTTTATTTAATGGTTCAATATTTTAATCAGCACTAATTTAAAATCCATCAACAAAAGAGAACATACCAAAGTGAACCCACAATAACAACATTCCCTGTTTAACTGTTACACATGTATGTGTATTGCAACTCCACTATGATGTCTTATGATTGGAAATACTACAGCCTCTATCCTATTTCATATACATGGAGATAGAATAGCAAAATGCTACCCTGCATGAGGAAGAGAGGTTGAATCTTAAGAGGATAAAGACATTCCAGGTTTTGGGATGGCTTCTCCTTCTGCTGCTCAGAACAGCACTGGGTAAAGTCCAGCCCAAATACATATGGGAAAGCAGTCAGAGTTGCCACGGTTCCAATCAATTATTATGGCGACGTGATGAAATAAATTCAGTCCATAAACAGACATTCCAACCTTAGTTAACGGACAAGATGATTCATTGTTATAACATGGCAAGGCTAAATGGAAAGACAAAGGCTGAGACACTAAACTGAATACTAAGACTGGAAACTTCCAGATGTGAGTATAAAATGCCCCTGAGCCAGGGTTACTCAAAATATAAAGTACTTCAGAATGTACTAAAATGAGATAGTTTCTATAGTTCTGTCGGAGTAATCATTGCACCTAGCTTCACAATTTTAAACAGCAAGAGCCAAGTGATTAGGAAAGTGATTTTTTTTTCCCCTTTTAAAGGACACCTTCCATTTCCCAGCAAAGTGATTTGTGACCTCTATCCAATTAAAAGTCTCCAAATCTTCTGTAAAAAAAAAAAAAAAAAAAGGTCAGAAAAATAAATCTGGTTATGGAATGGAGGGGAATTCTTTGGTTTCTTAACTACATTTCTGTGCCAAAATTAGATTTAAATGAATATCATAAAACTGTATTTGGAGTCTGGTTCTAAGATGTAGATGATGGGTTTGTCATTCTATTGTAAATTCTAATTTAGAATAATCCATGGATTTGTAGCTCTGATTACTTACTTCTAATGTTGCAAGTTGTAATACTAGGTTTTTTCAGTACCGTAAATAACCCCTTCCGTGAACTAGGGGGGAAAAGGCATAGGTACAGCCATGTGACAGATACCTACCGGTTCTATTGTGCACATTTCTGGCCATGAAGGGTTGTTACCTTTTTTAAAGTAACATCATCATGAACTAATTTGAAAAACAAAACAAACAAACAAAAAAACAAACACACACAAAAAAAAAAACCAACCACAAAACATACACAGAATGGTATTTAACTCCTAAATCACACAAGTTGTTAAAGAAGTTGTACCGATTATGTATATAGTCTGAGTAAGGTATTAGCTGGCGCTTACATCAAGGAAAAGGTTAAGCAAGTTAAAATCTGTTTGGCAAACCAACCCTTCTTGCTCTCCAGGTCAAACCCTTTACCCATCCATTTGTTTTGAAAGCCATGCCTTCCCAGCAAGGTCTGCATTACACATAGCAAACACACATTCACTGACAAGTGAGGCCGAAAAAGTTGCTGAGGTATCGAAGTGTTAGTAGACCTAAGTACAAATAACATCGATGTTCACACTTTCTGAATGTATAGGCTAGAAAAATATTTTGAGATTTAAAGTCTACTTGCAGATTATTCCAGCAGATCAAAGAAAACAGGTTTACTTGCTTCAAGAAGAGAACTTCTATTCTGTTATATTAAGCAGATTTATATATATAAAAATATATATATAAAAACGCCTACATGACTTTCAGACATTTACCTTTACAAATACCACAGTAAGCCACACGTAAAAAGTGAGGTGTAGAGAACTATGCCTCCAGCAAAACAGAAGATTTGGTTATGACTACCTCAATATGACCAAGAACATTATTTCCCAGGAGGCAGAGAGGGAAAAAATGAACAAGCTGACAGAAAATACTGAAGCACATTCTTGAATATTTCAAGAAGAAATGTGCAAAGATGAGAACATCTGAAACTGGAAAGCTCAAGCACAACTTCATTTCCCTACCATCAACTGTGGAATTAGTCCAGTCCAGTAGCGACCAGAAGTCGTTAGCACGTATATGTGCATGCATCTAAACATATACAAGAGGAAAATAATGTCCAGGGGTTTTTTTCCCCTCTGTCCCCGTTATTCCATCAGTTTACCACAGTTAGAGGAGTCCATTTCTGTGGAGCAATAACGTGCTGACTCTTATTCTTACCATACTACAACCTTTCCGTTACACTCAGATGGAATAAACACCAAACAGAAATGGAGACAACAGGTTTTGTCTTGTTCTGTGACAGCTCTAGACAGGTGAAGTCTAAAATTAGTCAGCAGGTCCAGGTGAAAAAGAGGTCTGTGTTGGTACTGCTCACATTTATTTATCCAGCCTACCTGGGCATGATCCAACATATTGGCACAATACCAACTGATTTCATTGTGCTGGCTGAAGCACGGAGGACTTCCACTCCCGAGCCTACATTTGGCATATTTTGTGAGCAGTTTAAAAAAAAATAAATAAATAAAATAAATTAAGTAGTAATAATTTTCTGTCTAAAATATCACCTGTGTGTACACACACACACACTCTTACACGTACATCCAGCACTATTCACTTGTGCTATTTTCCCCTGGTAATTGTTCTTATACTAAGGATGCAGAACAACTTTTTCACTACAAAACTTTCACATAGCTTTAAAAAGGGATATAAAATATTGCTTTCTCTCCAGAAGTTATTTTTGGTGGTGTCAAGTTTCACAACATCTAGTCACAAACTTTCCATATCTACTCCTCAAGGGAGGAGATTTTTTCATACAAGTATTTCAAAGGTTTCTTAAGCAATAGAGTAAAATACTATTTGATTTATACTGTGGTTTCCATTATGCTACTCCTTAACATCTTCTGCTTAGAGAGTATCTGTAATAGAATTCTGGCTGTAGCCATCCATCTAGGTTTTCAAGCTCTTGGAAGACTTTAAAGGTAAGGTGCCAATGCTAACCCAACATCAAATCATTTAAAAATAGGCTTTTTACAAGACCATTAATATTCATCATCTTAACAGATCTCAAGCTTTTTGCTGGAGTCTTGACAAAGACTTTGTTTACTGTATAGACCACAATGGGTGGAAATGCTAGTTCTACTTTACATTGCTTTACGTGGTATGAAACCGCAAAGAGCGTAAAACAAGAACTTTTGCACATGACATCATAGGGAAAATTTCATATTTGTGTTCTAAAATATTTGAAAAGTATAGAAAAGTCTCCATAATTGCTCATATAAAAGGTGAGAAGAATATGAAAGCTGGCAAATACTTGTAACTTGACTCAGTTAAATGGCAGGTTTGCTCAGGTGTTCACAACTCAATAAGCACCCTGACAGTTTAGACCCTAAAGTGATGCCCGAAGAAAAGTATCCTAATCCAAACACACAGAGAAATATCGTGCTTGGTCTTCAGGTGGTATCAATCGTAACAGTGCCACTGAGATCCACAGAGCTATGCCACTGCTTACCAACACAGGCTGGTGGCCCTTTGAAATGGTTTTGCAGCAAAAAGAGAATAGGAAAGAACAACATTACTAACCAAAATTGAAAGTATTCCCTACTTTCAATACCTCCTAGTTCTCCTGTGAGCAGCTCTCACTTCACTTTGATAACTGCATGCATGCATGTACGAATAAGTCAAACCTGTAAGTCTGTTGGCCAGTCAAAAACTTGCTGACAGCTCACATACCACAGTTTTACTTTTAGGTCTATCTTATAAACCCTCTAATGCTTTAGCTTGAACATTTTAAGAAGATTTTCCATTCCAGCATGAAGTGGTCAATACTGTCTACAAAAGACAAAATTTACTTAAGAGTCCATTCTTGGAAAACAGAGTGTTTTTATAACTTTGAAAATTGAAGAAGAATACTAAAGTAATACTACGCCTTTTTTTCTCCCCCAAAAAATCTCTCTGTAGCACACCGTCAGTATTAGGGACATACAAATCAGGTCTAATTTTGGTTTTACCTTACATTTGGAGCTGTTAAAGGATAGTAAATGACCTGGTAAATAAGTCCAGTGCATCTTGCAAAGGCAGTACAGCAGAAAGAGTGATTATCCTTAAAGTACAGTTGCAAACTAATTGGGATGCAAACTGTATGTGCTGCAGTGTAATTTAGTGTTCCGTGTTGTTACAGCAATTACTTAAATGAGAATTTAGCATCATACGATACTTTACAAAACATTTATAAGAAGCAACTCTGATATACTGAAGCACACCACACCTTCTTTGTTAAGCTAAATTAGAATGAAGTTATAAAATATCTCCCTAAATTAACTAATTTACGGTAGAGCTACTCTGATAATATTTTAATCACGGCAGCATACTGCAGTGTTATAAACTTTGTCATAATTGCATAGCTGTATCAGTCAAAGGTTTTCATTTTGGCCCGACACTTTACACCAGTCTGTGGGTTCAATTCTGGTGCTTCCTCAGGTCAGTGGCAAAATTCCCGCTGACTTCACTGCATCTAGGATTTTGGTCTGCGTGCCTAGCTACCGTATAACACCCACGAATAACAGGTATGTAACTTAAAGGGACGCCACCAACCCTCTTTTTCATGTGAGTTATTCCCCGCTACCAGCATTACACTCAGAATTAATAGGATAAATATTTACAACTATTTTTAAACAGCCACTTTTAGTCTCTAACTGGATAACACTTCCTTTTCTGCACAGTCATTTACTTTAGAGGGTTTTTGATATCCACTGACAAGACCTTCCCTCCGACTTTTAGTCTGTTTCCTCTTTGCTTTGTGAAAGACGCACAAACAAGCAAAAGAGAAAAGGAGGGATGCCCGCAAAAGCACTCGAGCTCAGAAATACCCAGGTGACAGTCGGTGGGAGAAGCAGCTTCTACTTTCCTCTCATTTCAGACCTGCACTTGGTGGTATTACTTTGACAGCAAGCACCTTCTCCAAGACCTTAGCCGTCACCTAAGACGCCAGGCTCCCCACCATCCCAACATCCCCGTCATCAAAATTACTGTGTGCGCTACAGCGCTCTGTATGCTTGTGAAGAGTACGAACTACTCCTTCAGCCCAATTATTTTCTGTGGAAAAGGCACAAAGTTACTTGGAGGCTGACCTATCGAAGCACAAACAAGCACGAATTAAAGCAGAGCTCCAACACAACTCAAACTGTTACTTTATTATTGAGGAGTTAGGTCAGAGGCTTCTGCAAACCCACCTGCCCAAACAGCGGGTTTAAAACCTACGGGGAACGCACAGCTAGGAGAAATTCTAGTGAGATCTCCAGACACGGCGACCGTACCCACAAGCACTTGGGTTTGTTCACCAAAGCAGACAACGGCGACAGCCAAGTGGTACAGTAAGGAAACCGTACATGACAGATTTGGCTCCGGGTAACCGCACTCACCGTTCAGCACACCCCGGGTCAGGAACCCGAACGCCTCTTTTCAATAGTTCGTGCAGCAGCATTCCCTTCTGTGTTTTCAAAGTCGGGATCTGATTTGGGGAAAACTGTCTGCGTGCTGCTTAGCCTTGCAAGAGAGCAGCTAGATCTCCCCGAACTAAGTCAGGTGGGGACAGGAGCGCAGGGCAAGCGTTTTTAACAGCGCTTCCCCAGCATTAAGACCAGACAGATGCAAGCCAACAAAGATTTCGAGGACTCTTCCCAGATTCACTGGCGTTTGCCAGGTTGCAAACGCTTCCTGCGACAGTCGGAGAAGCCGCTGTCAAAGCCAGATGCCACAACGCACGCGGACCCTATATTCCTCTGCCCTGGCCTCGGTACGCGGTAAATAAAAGGCGTGAGGCGCGGCGCGGCGCGGCGGGGCTCGGCGGAGTTGGGGCTCGGGGAGCTCCCCTCCCTCCGTCCCTCCCTTCGCACCCGCTGAAGGGGAGAGGAGAAGAGGCTCCCCCCGCCCCTAAGGAGCCCAGCGGGCCGAACAAGTCACGGGCAAGTTGGCCTCGGGGGCTGCCCCGCACGGACCTCGGGGCTCCCCGTCCCACCCCGCCGAGCCCCCGCCGCGGCCGCCCCCTTACCGTGCCGCGGCTGGGGCTTGCCGCCCGGCGGCTTCTCCTTCCTGCCGCCCGCCGCGCTCCGCATCCGCCAGCACGCCGCCCCCCTGCCCAGCGAGCCGGCCATGCCGCGGGCGGGGGCGGCCCCGCGCACCGCCCCTGCACCGCCCCGCACCGCCGCGCCGAGCCCGGCGGAGAGAGCGCGGGGGCGCCGATGGAGCGCGGCTCCCGCTGCCCGGCGGCGGCGGCGGCGGGCGGGAGCAGCGCGGTCCCGGCGGGCCCGCCCCCGCCCGGCCCGGTGTCAATCAGCGCGGAGCCCCGGGCAGCGCCGCCCCCCGCCCGGCTCAATCGGGGCGGCGTGCGGAGCTGGAGCGCCGGGGGACGGTGCTTGCCCCCACCCGCCCCCCCGCCCGCTCCCGGCCGCCCTGCCCGCTCGGGTCCGTGCGCCGCCGGCGCCGCCGTCTGCGGGGCGGGGGGGGGGGGGGGGGGGGCAGAGCGGCGGCAGCCCCCTCTTCGTACCGTGGGGAGGGAGAGCGTCAGAGGCGGCGGTGGTGGGCTCCCGGGACCAGAAGGCTTCCCCACTTGGGAAATGACAGTCCTCAGCATAAACCTCCTCCTGCCCGCCGGCAAGTCCTCCTACGGCCCCTCCACTGAAAAACATGTGTACGTTACCTCCTGCCATCAAAATCATTGGCTCTGCGCGCTCCTGACTCCGTAACGATGAGTAACTCAACCTGAGATTCCCACTTCCCGCAAGCCCACGTGTGGTGAGGCAGCTGCCTCCCGCCCTCCCTCGCCTCCGCGGAGCACCCTCTCCCTCGCCAGAGTCCCGGGGACTCCCCCCCCGCCGCCGCCTTCCTCCCCTTGCTTCGGCATGGGGCCGCCAAAATCTCTGTAAAAAGATCATGGCAGTGAAAGAAACGTGATATTCTCTGAGATTTGTTGTCTTCTCAACATCAGGCTCGGGGATTAAAAAGTTACAGGCACAGAGAGATGGAATGGCAGCAGTTTTCAGGCAAAAAAAAAACCCCAACAGTTTGAAATGCAGTTGTAGTCCTGAGGATTTGACAGAGAAGTATGTTTCCCAGGCACAAATAATGCACATAACTTTCGTTTGTAATCTTGATAATAAATCCACCTGTGTGTCAAATTTTAGCAATCACTGCAACAGCCCTGGAAAGGTATTCCACAGTTGATTTTTCATTTTTAGCATACACATATATATCTATACGTCATCAGCATTCCCACCAGGCGTATCCTTCTTTCTATCTGGACACTTTGAAATACAGAGTTTGTATGCAATTCTGTATGCACGATTTGCAGGGATGGGGGGGGGGGGGGGTGGGAAGATAAAACCTCCTTCCTGTGCCACTATATTCTATCTGTTTCCTTGACTTCAAGCAGCTTGTGGAGAAAGATAATTAGGATTCATTGCTATCATAAAACTTATTGTTTGGAAACCAACTCAGAACCCAGTTGCATTCTTTTAATTAATTTTTGTTTTAGAGACACTCTGTTTGGCTTTGAAACTCAAACAGCCAAGGCGTAAAGGAGCCGTAGCCTACAATGCAACAGCACTGTTTTGTCCTGGCGTTAAGAATTGTCCACCTTTTTTTCAAGGCTGATCTTTTCCAACAGCCTCTGCTAATCCGTTATCCATCCTAAACCCTGAATTCCCGCCAGCCGTTCTGCCTCACCTGTGAATTCGGGCTCGCAGAAGTGAGTCAGTCTGACATTGTCGTGTGCTGAAGCTGCTGGTGTTTGAACATGCTGCATCAGGGGTGGTTTTCATTAGCACGGAGAATGATTCATGTGAACAAGGATCACTGACCTTGACCCGACATGTACAGATACACCCCGTGGTGATGAATGTAATAGAATAAACAGTTAGATACGACTGCTTATTCCCTCTTATAGTGGTGTTCTTGCCCAACTCTATTGCGCTATAATACAAATAATGACTCATTTGCTTACCCTCATAATATCACTTTTAGAAACCCGCTATTCATCTCCGCTTGAAGGATCTTGAATAAATACACTCCCAAAATGACTGATTTAAATCACATATATTTCTGTCACTTGATCCCATTTCTGTTGTTATTGATAAAGACTACACAAGTGGGTGGGTGGTGTATCATGTCACTGCTGTTCTACATGAGGATGGTTTTTATAGTGAATAGTCTTTTGTTAAATGCGCTTCTATAGTAGTATTTACACAGGGGAGGAGGAAGAAAGAAAAACAAAAGAAAATACAACTGGAGATATACCTTTTTTTGCAAAGAATATGAAACTCCTACAGCAATTAGCTGGAATGCAAATTAAGAACAGAGTATAAAAAACTTTTATAGAGAGCAACATTTTTAAATTATATAAAAATATATAGCGCATAAACCAAGGAATTAGTGAGGAGAAGGAAAAGTCTGCCATAGTTGTATGTAGAACTGATATTCCAGAAGAGGTTTAATAAATAAGAAAACGGAAAAAAAGACTTATACCAACCTTACATACTTAAATTTGTCTTTGTGCAAAGAGGTATTTTTGCAGAAACTTCCACAGCTGAAAAAATATATTTGCAACTCCTTCTTGAAAGATTGATTTTTCCATGATCTACATTTAATAACTTTTTTTTTTTTTTTTTTTAGAGGAGTGAAAGACACAAGGGTCTTCTTAAATATTATTGTACAGTGTAGTACCTGTGATTTAAAGGACAATCTCACTTAGTCATCATATGCCGACAAAAGGTGTAATGGAGAATATCAGCAGCCCATGTTGAAAAGATACCATAAAAAATAATACTGAATTGTTATACGATACCTCTATATATCATATTGTCATTCCCTTACTGTACCGTCATAAGTTGCAGGCTAATTTTTGTTTCTTCTTGTTTATGTTTCCTGCTCATTTAATGTTGAAGATGTACAACTGTTTTCGTGTATTAACTTGGGGCTGGTTTTCCACTGCCGAAGGACTATTTGGATGTCATATCTCTCTGTTTAACATGTTCTTTGCACAGACACATTAAACAGACTGGTGATTTGAATACGTGTTCTAAATTTTGCTTATACTGAACTGACTTATTCAGACCTTCACAAATAGGAACATTGCCATACTTGTTTTTTGCTTAGGCATCTGTTGTTTTACCTAAGAATAATATGGAAGCATTTCCAATAGTACCATTTCTCAGTGCTGAAATTATACTTGCTTCCTTTGGAAAGGGGACTACACAGTACCTTCTGCCTAGTCAGTCCATTTGAGGACATGGCCTCAAATTTGTAAGGCTTCAGCTCAGTCCATGGTAGCAATCCAGCTCTAATCTAGAAGCCCCAAGGCAGTTCTGCCCCTTCTCACCTTCTAGTCCAAAACTTGCTGGCGACATCCTTGTAATTTACCATCAACAAGCATTTTCTCTTAGTGTCTTTTGGTACTGGAGATGCCCACCTTCTCCTAACCTGGCCAAACAGAGGAAACCTAGACAGCACGGAAAAGCAGTTCACAAAATGACACTGATTCCTTGCAGAGCACCACTTCATGTTCCACAGGGGATTCTGTGCCCCTCCAGAAGGTGCCTCCAGGTTATAATGCATTATGTAAATGCGCAAGTGATTTTGTACAAAGCAGACAAAAGCAGAATAACCACAAGCATCTTCTTTCTGGGCTAACTTACCTGCCTGCAGCTGCCCTCCTCTGCTTTGTGCAGGTGCAAAGCTGTGACAAAGCAGCTAAACTAGCACCTACCTGGACCCCAGCTTGCCCTTTCACAGCAACCTTCATGCATTGCTTTGGGTCAGCCTGCCTATGCTCCTCTTATGCTTCCCTGTGCTGGAGGAATCCGAAAAACAACGGGGTGGCTTTGGTACAAGACAAGGCACGGGGCGGGAATTAGGCTGTGGTGGCTCTTGCCTTGGCAATAGCAGCATCCACCCCCACCACGACCTTATAATCCTCAGGATAATCTTTCTGAGTCTTCTTTCTTTCATGTGCTAGGAGCAGCTACGCACACCCCAGCAACATATCCAGCAAAGATGCTGAACCTGCGTGGTGGGCAGCGGGGATCCCCACCAGCTCAAAATCATGAGAGCAACTGCTGGCCGAGGCTCTTTGAGGGAAACTTCAAGACCAGCCTTAAACAAGTCATTTTCTTTGCTTCCTGTGCTCTTAATTGTTTCACGGACCTGGGGGTAGGTTTAGAAGACTAGATATCCATCATAAAAAGGAATGTGCAATGGAGTCAGATCTTAGTACTGAAAGTCTGACAAAAAAGACAGCCGCTATAATTTTATGTCGAATAAAGCAAAAATAGTGACTTAATCTTTTTATCTACAAAGTTTAATTTTCAGGTTATGTATTCCCAAAATTCAAGGTATACTTGACTTCCCAGAATCTTTCTTTTAAGCATAATATTGTTTCTCCTACTCCTAGAAACTAGGGAAAAGAGTAGGTAACTGTGAAACAATATCATGCTGGAAAGCAACATTTCTGTTCTCTATGCCCTTGCCTGTGTTTCTTTCAATGCACCTCTGTTCCCTCAGTTATTAGCCTAACGGCAGAAAACTTGTTTTCCAGCTAGTGGAAGTGAAGCGATGCATTTCCAATGGGTAGGACAGGAGACACAATTCATAAACTGCGCCTGCCCTTTGCATGCCACACAGAGTTTGATCCAGTTGACTGTAAAAAGCAATTGAGGGTCTGCCCAAAGAGTCGGGAATGCTGGGCAGATGCACCAGAGGTGATAAATATGGAAATTTAGAAAGCCCACAGGGTACAGCTTTGACCTTAGAGCACTTCAGTTACTATTCTAGAAGCTCAGATTTTAAATGATGCTATTACATGTTGAATGTCCTGCCAAAAGTCCATTTTACTCAAACTTTTACTCAAATCTGATCAGAGGGAGCTACTTGAATCACAATCCTGCCTCTCAGATATTGTTGTGGGACACAGCTGTCTGCACATTTTTGTCTTTTCGTCCAACATACTGAAGAACTACAAGATTTGTAACCTCAGGTTCATTTATCCTAGTATTGATGTGGAAGATATTCCAATACTTCACTATGTAACTTAGAGGAGGCTGAGGAAACTGCATGTACATCAATAACCCACGAGCAATCATTTAGAGAGATATAAGTACGTATTTCCAAGCTCACAAATAAACACAGAGGTTTCTGAATGAAAGAATAGCTGTAAAAGCAAGTATAAAGAAAAACTGAATGTTTACTGCTCTTTCAGGTCAGTCAAGTTTTGGTGACTGAAAAACAAAACTCACGTAAAAAGAAATTCCTGGTTTCAAAGCTATGGAATTATTGCAGGGGTGCCTCTTGGTCCCTCATATTAGCTAATGAAATGGAAATGCGACTCAAGAGCTGGATCAGAAGACAGATAATCTTTAGGATGTGCAAGAGACAGGATCCCAAGAGGGCACACTGCTCTCAGGTATTTACTAGCGCTTCTGATCTGGATACCCCGAGGAATGGGATTTTAGATAAATATAGAGCAAAAGTACACCCAGGGATCTTTGAGAGAAGAATTAGGAGGTCAGTCATAAAAGGGTAAATTCAGCCTACAGTTACCCCAGTCACAGAATTTAAGAAATAGCTGTGGTAAGAAAGTTTAAAGAGATCTTCCTTTCTACTTCTTTCTAAAACAAAATAAATTTTCCCAGAATTTTCTGAATTCCTTAGCAAACAAATTTAGCAGTTTGAGAGAAAATTGCCATTTCTTCCTTTTTGACACACATTTTGTGTGATCTGCAACTCCTACATTATTTCCTATGTCGGTTATCATTCTTTCTCAGTGTTCAACTTGGTCCCTGTTATATATATATGTTTCCCTGTCACTGTGTCAGAAACATATTTGCTATGCTTTACTTTAAAAAAAGTAGTAGTAATATAAATTTAATTCAGTTTAACATAATATAACTAACAATAGAATCTGGACTAAGAACTTAGTCCTTACAGATGTGAGCAGAAATGTACATTTCATATCCTAACTAGAATAAAGCCAGTGCCCTGCAGTAGAAACTCATCCTGAAAAAAAAAACCAAAAAACCTGAAGGGCTGGCTCTTTTTTCACCTGTCACCTTCTTAAAGGTTCAGTGAGTCAGACACAGCCTTAGTTTCTATTTGCAGCTCTGTAGGAAACTGCAGAAAACCTATTGCCGGGGGCTGCAAGAGGAACGTACTGAATGAAACATTACCTCTCCTGGCTGTGCGTCTCCCCGCCAACAGCCGCAACATCTGTAGCATCCCTCTGGCATACGGTAGGTTGCAGGAGCTTGCAGAAAACCTCATGCAGGTTTTATGGTACAAGCGACTGTGAATGGTTTGTTTGTTCTTTGTTTCTGTGACTATAATTCAGGGTTTCACTCTGTATTCCACCAGAGTTATGCTTGAATATAGCGTCTGGGATTGGACCCTCACTGCAGTGGCTAAAAGCACATCAAACACAGACTAGGCTACATCCTTACTGAGTAGCATGTTAATGTAACTAAACTCATACAGTTATGGAGGTCTAATCACCCATTAAAAACCACTACAATTACATTATATGGCTTTTCCCTGGCTTTTAGTAAAAAAATGTTACTTTAGGTGGTTTTGGTAAAGAGAATGCACTAGTGTGAAGCCACATGGAGTAAGACAGATTTGCAACTTTCAAACACGTATCTCAGAATTACATAATTTGGTCTGTGTTTCCCCCTACTTCAATAACCACCTAATTATTGAAACAACTACTACATTAATGTTTAAAGTAAGTATAAATAGGTGTCTAGCAACCTCTCCGATATAACATTAAGAAAGAATTCTGTGTGTTTCTGTGTAACATCAGTGAAGAATATGGATTCAAAATAAGGAAATTCCCTTGGAATTAGGTGTACAGGAGATCCATGATTACTAGCATTAGTCCTTTTTCCTTTGGCTGGTTCCCCACTAGTCACCATATAACAACATTTCTGTAAATTCCCAATTGCCTTCATCCTTCCTCAACTTTCTGTGGTGCTTTCACTGGCCCCTAATGGAACCATTTCTGTTCAGGCTTTATTCTCTATTCCTTTTAATTTTGGACCTATGCAGTGTTAAGGGATCATTCAGAGTCGAGGGTACGGCCACAGGTCTGTCACATTTAGCAGCTGAATGCCAGGGCATTGACGCTGATGACCTGACCGTCCAGCAGAACATGCTGACAGGTTCCAAGGTTATTGCAGTATTTCTGCGTGACACCTCTGTCTCACCGCTTCCAAGGTTATTGCAGTATTTCTGCGTGACACCTCTGTCTCACCGCTTCCTCTTTCTTTGATGTGCTATGAAGAGAACTATCACAATGCAATGGCACGCACTACTTAACCGCTTTGAAACCTATTTGCCCTGAATAATAGAATTTTTCCAATTTTGCTCTTTTGGCCTGCGGAGGAAAGGGTTCAGAAGTGGAAGGGTGACATTTAGACCATCAGGAGGAGCCTAACCAACGTGTCCTTTTTCCCTGTGAAAACTTTTCTCTTCATACACATAGCAGAAAAATAACCTCATCCTGGAGTGAGAAGCAGATGCTGCTAATGCTCACAATTATGATGCACGTCGGGTCACGTGCTCTCTAGTTGATTGGCACATCTCACAGCTGGCAGAGACCAGAACTGTGTGAAATGCGAGATGGGGGTTGTTGTCAGCACTTCTTCACCGCTGCATCTGCAGCAGCAGGGGCTCTGCCACCAGGCGCAGTTTTGACAGATGCCTTTTGGCCTTACCTATGTGATCTTTCAGTCTTGGTCAAAATAAACATTTCCACAGTACTGCATGAATAGGGAAAAAGAAAACAGCATTTGTGTCCTATGTAGGAAACGGGGACGGGAGAAAAGCAGCAGCTTCTGTTTTACCCAGTGCGGAGCTGAGCTGTATAACGCACCGCTCCCAGAAGCCAGTGCTGTGTTGCTGACCCCAGGAAAGCAGCATTCCTCTCCAGGGTTGCTTCCGCCTGTCACAACCAGACTCTGCTTTTCCTATGGACTAGAGATAAAAATGCAATTTAATATGTGACACTTCTGGAGTTTCCAATACATTTTTTCAAGTTGAGCTTTAATAGCCGCAAGACATAAAGGATATGGGAGTACATGACATATATCAGATATACACCATGGAACCACCTGACTTTTAAAAACTGACAAACCACAAATAATATTGTTAATAATGATGCGTGTCTTTATTTTTTCTGTCTAGCTACAGTAAAACTAAAAAGCACTACACACATAAAACTGCTTCAAATCTGCCTCTGCTGTATCTATTTCCATCTCATATTTTTCAACGTGAATACATGGGATCTTTCAGGATTTCATAACCCTATACCTCTCAGAGGCATTCTGTACATAGGAACAGTTATATACGTTATGTGTAACATACTTGTTTATTAAATAGTTGATAGTTCATCTCCATTTCAATCATTCATTGGCTTATACTAATATATAAAACAGGCAATGATTCCTATCAGTAATCAGAAAGTTAAAACTCCTAAGACAGTTGTTCTTAATGTGGTATGTCTATCCCATGGGACAACCGTGGCATGAGTTTGGTTTAATGGCACAAAAGATCATTCTAGGTCACTCCAGTCTTCAAAACACAGCACAGGAATAAAAAGCTAGCTTTGCCAAAACCAAAGACGTAAAGCACATACGCTAGGCTTTATTTCTGAATACAAGGCTATAACATTTGTTTTCAGAACTCAAACTCAATACAAATTTAAGCACAGCTGCTCACAAAAAAGGAAATATAGGTAATTCAAGTCTACACACCTAGAGTCCCTCTTCACTTCTAGAAGCACTCTGCACAGCACTGCTCTAAGAGACCAGAGACAAAAAGCCTGAATATTAAAAGCCACAGCAGTTCAACAGAACAATGCAACACCCTCTTAGACTTAGGTGCAGCTGGCACTACAGTCAGTCCTTCCACTCACACTTAAGCAGCAATATTAAGTATACATTTACACAAAAGGAAACATTTTCTAAAAGGTATCATAATTTACTCTACAATCACCTAATTTGCAACAGAGAAAAGAAGACACGTGAACCTCTGTACCTGATAAAGTCGATTGACTTCAAAGGGCTTGGGACTTTACCCAGAATTTTCAAAAATATTTTGGACAACATAATACTGACATGCCCTGGTTTCAGCTGGGATAGAGTTAATTTTTTTCCTAGCAGCTGGTATAGTGTTATGTTTTGTATTTAGTACAAGAAGAATGTTGATAACACATTGAAGTTTTTAGGTTTTGCTAAGTAGTGTTTATACGAAGTCAAGGATTTTTCATCAAGAAGGCTGGAGGGGCACAAAAAGTTGGGAGGGGACACAGCTGGGGCAGCTGACCCAAACTGGCCAAAGGGGTATTCAATACCGTGTGATGTCATGTCTAGTATAGAAACTGGGGGGAGTTGGCCTGCGGGGGGGGGCATCAGTTGGTGAGTGGTAAGCAATTGCATTGTGCACCACTTGTTTTGTATATTCCAATTCTTTTATTATTATTATTGTCATTTAATTATTGTTATTATCACCATTATTAGTTTCTTCCTTTCTGTTCTATTAAACTGCTCTTATCTCAACCCATGAGTTTTACCTTTTTCCTTCCAATTTCTCCCCCATCTCACTGGGTGGGGGGGAAGTGAGCAAGCAGCTGCATGGTGCTTAGTTGCTGGCTAGGGTTAAACCACAACATGAGGTTGGGTCAGCATTAGATAAAAGTCTCAAAAAAATGCTGGTCTGATTCTGTAAAAATTTCATCCTAAATAATGTTACTAATTTTAGTAAATCTTCCTGTGTGAACTGCAGGATCAAGCATATACAGATGTTGAATAATACATAGTTAGAAGTATTATTTATTCTGATAAGATGGAAGTTCAGCAAATTGATCTACAAACACTGGAATCAAAGTCAATGATGTTTCAGAGAACAGAACTTTCCTACAGTGTATACTATAATTATCTTTTCTAAATCACATGTGGTTGAAATTATAGGTACAATAAATGTAAAAAGCCTAATAAAATCTGATAAACCCAAGGCACATGAAATATTAGGTAGCGCTTCCATGCTTTGGAACAGGTTAATATTTTCTATATTAAAGTATCAAAGGAAGAGAAACTCAGTTTCAGTCAAAGCTCAGCTTACCTTATTTAATTTCTATTCCTGGGTCTATCAATGGGAAATTTGCCTGAGTAAAGACAAAGGATGCAATCTACTACATATTTAACACACAGCACAATCACCTAAAATTAGGGAATACACTAAATTATAAATATTTCACTCCCAAAAGAAAATCAGTAATGTTGTGCTATGTGTCTATGGGAAGACCTGCCTCAGAGGTGGATTCAAAGGGAACTCTATAGAGAATTGGAAAACTGGCAGTTCACAAAACTATTTAGAGACTGCTGAAAGTAAAATACAGAAATACTCCAGGGAGCAGAAGAAAAAATTCCCACAAGTTTTCCTAACGAAGTGATGCTGACTCTTGTTCCTTCTATGACATATGTCGATTATTTATCATATAAGAATTTATATATCTTATAATAATTATGAGCCACAATCAGCTGAAACACTGAAAACATGCTCCTTCCTTGGTAGAGTCTTTAGGGCCAATGGCTCATGTCCACTCCTAAGAGAGATATAGATTTAATTTTGAAATGGCAGAAAAGGGATTTGAACCATAATTTGTCACTTTCTAAATAAGTTTTTCAGCCACTAGGCTATCAACTAAAAAGATTTCCTTTTTCAGCCATATTTTAATTTGAAATTAAATTTAAAATAGTGGCCCAAACTACATTTGTGGGGCAGCCACCTCTGTTACTCATTAGGCATGCTCCTAAGAGTTCCCACTAAATTGTTTTTCTCAGGGTTTTTTAAGCACACATACTGACTGGATCTGGCTCCTGACTGAGCTTAGATATGAGCCAGGTGCCAAGCTGGGTGCCTGCACTCTAAGTCCCTGATTTTGCCTAGCTTCCAGTGAAAACTCAGAAAGAACTTCAGGATTTTCAGCTCAGCCCTGTAAGTGCTTATTCTTGCAAGCAAGGGATTTGTGGGAACAGTCCCTTAACATTTCAGGTGCCAAGTTTCACATGCCAGAAAAATTTAATAGACCATTCTGTGGTTTTGAAATCATGCTGAATACAGACTTAGTGCCAGCAGTTTTTAAATTATTTCCTTCACTATTAGACATAACAGTGCAGTGGAAGTTTGAACTAAAACTTTCTTCCTTGATTAAATATTATCCCCCTGCTGTTCTGACCTACAACCTATAAAGAAATCTCTAGAGTATATGCTTAAGCATGCATATAGTCCCATTAACTTCAGTGAGCATAATGAGAAAACCAAATGAGAGTTTAAGTTATTATTTTAACATTGTTCAGAAGGACTGAACAATCAAATGTTTCTTTGGAGAGATACATTGAAGATATTGTGCTCAATCACATTGGATTTTTTTCATCAGAGGAGGATTCTGTTTGCTTGATTGCAAATTCTGTATTTTCACAGATATTGGAATTGCTTAAGTGACATGGATTTATAGGAAGCTGTGGGGGGTCTGAGAAAGTTGAAATTTGGAAAAGCTATGTGTTGACATATGAACAACTTCACATTTCATTTTTTAGTATTAAAAATCCTCTTTGTTATTTGGGAGAATTTGAACAACCGAAAGGATGGTTAAAAATGTTTGTTGTCATAAAATTTTCATAGATTCAGTAACTGATATTCAGTAACTATTATTTAAGGTTTGGCTGCTTTTTTTTTTTTTTTTTTACATTAGGAAAAAAAAATATCAGTTATCCATTTGCAAAGGAATATGGCATCACATGATCAATCCTCTACCTCATCCCAAAAACCCGCGTGTAGCAAAAGTCCTTCATCTAATTACTTAGAAATATCACATATGCCTGCCAAAGGTAATGAGATGTATACCAGTGAAAAGGTATAATAGAAGAGAAAATACTACATATACATATATGTATATACATTTATACGTTGTACCACCTTGTAATTTTTGGAATTATTGTACAGAATTTCAGTCAAAAGTCCTACATCTGACCATATGCTAATGATAGCACTTTCAAAGGATGAAATGCATCTCTTTAAACCACCTGTTTTTTCATTTATTGAAAAGAACATACAAGAGCAAATTGAAAATTCATACTGTTATTCTTAGTCATTAAGAAATAACAAAAGAGCCAGTTGCTGTCAGTTTTCAGATTGGTTCCTGGTCAAAGGAAGTAAATTTTTGTTTTCCCCCAAAACCAAAGCTGTTCATTTGTACTGCATGTTACATTTAATTACAAAATAGTCCCTTCTGTGTTATACAGCCAGCTGCAGATAAAACTCCATTTCTTATTATATGCTCTAGAACTCTCACCAATCAAAACATTTTGTGTGTCCAAGTGACCAACCTAGGTGTATATGTTGCAACTAGACATATGACAAATCATTAGTGCAACTTAAAGCCAAATTTCTTTTGACTATTGATACTGACAAAGTAGGTGGTTAGCAGTAGGAAAAATATGTCTTAGAACTCATTTTAAACAAAATGGTTGTTATATTTAAATAGGATTTGCCTCCCCTCACCAGCTCACTTGAGCTTGGGAATCTTAGGCTGTTCCTGCCAATTTTGCTTCAGTGACTCATTCTAACTAAGCTTTTTGGATTTTGGTGTCTGTGTTGGTTTTCTGTTCCATGGTACTGTGCCATTTTGAGAGCACAGATTGTATTTTTATTAATGAAATAGGAAGTATAGAGTCATTCAGTCATATAGAATTAGTCAGTGCCCCTCTTGTCTTACCCAAAAAAACTAAAAAGGAATGTTAAAAAAGGGAGGGTGTATCAAGAAAGCAACTAAATTGGGTTAATTGACATGATTCTGGACTCAAAAGTGTTCATTTGGCTTCAAGTCCTACATTTAATGAAGTATTTGTTTGCACAATCCATCTGTGTGTAAGTGCTTGAGAAAAAAAAATAGACAGAAAGTATAAACAAAGCTTTTAATAGATCCATTAACAAATAGATAAGTTGACATTTATCTCTGATATGTCAACTACAGATGAATCTCATTACTACATTAACACATTTCCCCATAAATTTCCTTTGGGCACATAAGGCTTTTTTACTGCACTTGTTGTCTTAGACCCAACCTGTCATTAACTGTGCACTTTCCAGCCAGGGAAACAGCAACTCCTACAGCTTCCTGTAAGAAAAGAAGTTTTCCCTCATCCTCTCGTGTCCATTGATAGCATGCCCTAACGTGGTTGCAAAAAAAACCATTATCCTTTGACATTCCTATGGAGGGAACAAACTCCCTCCTTAGCTGAATAACTGAATGCTTCATCTTTTCAGCTGTATGGTACAAATATACTCTGCTTCTTCATTTGTCATGTCCATGCACAGTCAAGACCTATATAAGAGCAGTGTCCTTGCAATATATACGTTTATGTGGAATACGCAAAAGACACCCAGGAGTGCACATTTTCTGCATTGTCACAGTACTTCATAACTGCAGACTTTTACTAGCCCTTTCAATTCCCAAAGTCTTTCTCTAATCTGCATGCAATCTCACTTGGGATTCCTGTGGCAGCATCCTCAGAGAGCTAGGGAAAGAATCTAGATAAAATTAATAATTTATAAATTCCCCTCTACTGTTGCGCATTTTCAGAAATCCTGTACCGTTTTATTCCACTGAAGCACGCACATTCATTGCAAAGTGGAACTGAGGCTACTTTCACACGGTGCCTCTCACATAACTTTTTGGTTGCAAAGCTGCCTTGTGCACCTTTTGCCTTCAGGCGGTTAGTCCCAACAGAAATTTCAACATTAGCCCCATTATTTCTGGGGATTATGCCCCAGAGCTAGGGATTTTGCCATCCTTTTGGTTCATGATGTGTGTCAAGCAAATCTTTAAAATTCCTGCACAGTGATATTATCCATTGCAATACCTTTTTCCTTTCCCTTATGCTAGCTTTTATCTTACCTTGTACAGTTTTCCACAGCGTATATAGCTTAATGCACTGTTCTGTGACACAGACTGGAGCTCTGCCTGCCTTTTGCCAAGTCATTGAGATTCCCTTCTGCGTCAGACTACTCTTCACTTTCCACAATCTAAGCATGGCCTCGGTCACTTCCCTTACTTCACAAATATCAGTCATTTTTTGCGTTGACTTAATACTGAGTCACCTGGGAGTGTGTTTTGTCTAAGATCCCAGGGAAGGTTTTTTCATTATCAGGCATTCAGGAAACCCTCACCTGTAGGTTGTGAAATCTCCATCCAAAATCCTCAGTGGGTACCATGTTGTGTAGCTGAGCAGCAAGTACAGACACATCCATCGGAACAACAACTCACCCAGCTCTTTTGGAATATTCTTAAAATGGGTAATACTAGTGAGCCTTGACTCAGCTAACTTCACTCTTTGCCATTCTCTTCAAGCCAAAGCATGTTTTTCAGCAAAGAGAAGCCTCCTCCGTGACACACTGGTGGAGACAGAGAATCTTTTTATGAATAGATTTAGAGGAATCTCTCTGATTAAAAGTGTTCATAGGCTTATGTAAGTAAGGCCTATATGTCCCTAGCTGCACAGTGAAGTTAGTACAGGTGTTCTTCTGCAAAGATAATTTTGCTGTAGAATATGGAATATGTATCTTAGAGATAGTTTCGTTCAACAGAAACAAGATTTATATGGTTTTGGTAGCTTTCTACTTTTTACATATATTCTGTGTAGGTAGATGAGCTACAGCTGAGCTGAGCTGGCTTCACATACACTAGCCAGCGGCAGTAAGGAATGTGGGACCCAGCCTAGCAGCACAGCGAGCTGGATCAAGGCTGGAAGCGGTACAGCAGTGCCGTGCAAACGGCTTTTGTGCCAGTAAGTATGCTGGCAAAGTGCTGCACTGTACGTCTTTATCTATTCAAATCCACACTGACTCAAGGAGATCTGCACAAGGCTCCCGTGCTCAGAGTTGACATACCCTTACAGAACATAGAGATAATTTAATCTCTTGTAAAATAAAGTGAAAGCGGTCATATACATGCAGTACAAAACATAGGACTAGAGCAAAATGGGTTGAGCAGAGAGAGAAAAATGAAAATTACACCTGCTAATGGAGAACAATCTACAAGCACTGTTTAATCACAGTAAATAAACTAATCAAACTAAATAAATGTAATAAGCAATTTTTTAAAAGTTTTGTGTGAAAATCCACATCTAGTCCATCTTTTCCCAGTGGGTCTTTGCTTGCAAGTTAGATGTTTACTGTTCACTGTTTGTTTGGGGGGGTTTTTCCCATCATTATCCAATTGGACTAAATATTGTCCTCTTAAGGTACAATGCCAAATTACACCACTTAAGCACTTGATAATGTATACTATATATCTTCAAATAACATGGCAATGACAATTATTGTGCTGAAAGTAAAGCAGTAATACAAAAATGCTACCTATTTCTATAAAGAATGCTCAGCTTGCAACTGCACAAATGAATATATATGGAATTTCCATTATGCAAAAATATGCTATTGGACATCACAGAGTCTGTGTGTACACATACACAGGCACGGAAGAATAACAATTAGAAATGCTGACATTTTTCTTACATTCCAACCTCTTAGTACATTTCCATAGATGCATTCGAAAAAATTAGCATAATTTGTAAGAATCTCAGTGAGAAGTTCTCCTAGGGCTTTTGAAATGAAGTGTGATGCATACGCTTTAGGCTATATTTTCCTTTGAAAAGAAGTTCTATTAGATCAAAGTTTTCTCTTCTAAACAAAACTGATACGCTCATATAAACTACACATTATTACAAGATGGTCACTAGCTTCTAGCATTTTTATTTCAATATTTAAGACAGCAAACAAGATGTTCAACTTTAACAGTTTTGGCTACAGATTACTAATCTGCATTAGTTAAACTATTTCAAAGCAAATTTGAAAAGTGGAATCAAGCAAATGTTCTTTTTTATCTTTTAATTTACAAAACCCTTTTTTTGCTCTGATATAGAAAAAATGGGCCACGTTTATTTCTACTTTCGTTTCACTGAGACCAATGGAAATTACATCACAGCCGAATTGAGCTCAGATTGATCGAATCTGTAACACAGCACAACATCTATGCACACCTTAATGTGTACACTGAAAACTGATTGTTCCACTTCTGTGCCAGATTATGGATCTGACCCTGATGTAGTCGTAACAAAACAAAACAAAACAAAAAGGCTATGAAACAGCAAATCTGCTGCAGGACTGGGTTTGGAATCCATGACCTAATTTAAAGCAGAAATCTCATTGATTTCAGCCTCACGGCCCAAAGGCAAAAGGTCCAGCACTGTTGCCAGTGAAGTCAGTGGCAAAACTCCTACTGGGTGCAGTGTGAGTTGGTTGGGTTATATATCAGGCTGGCATCAAAGACATTGAGCGAAATGTCGGCCCTATCAGCGTCAACAGGACTTTTGCCACTCGCCAAGTGAGGACCAAGGTTGCATTTCTTACATCAGCAAAACTAAAGCCAAGTAATAACTGTCTCTTTGTCTTCCTGGATGGATGAATATTGCCAGCACTGATTGCAACCGACATTTTTCAGAATTCTTCTCTTACTCTTAAAAATTTTGCTATCAGCAACTGTTACTACAATTAATTTTAATGTACTTTTTCTGTATTTATTTTTCCTTCTAAACCTTTTCTGGTCTCTTTTATAACACAGCTTCTTTTCTCAACCCCTCTCACTCCTAGCAGTGTGATTTTGGAGTCACACAGGGAGCATGGATGGGCTTATAGTTCAGGGGATTTAAGAACTGAATGACTTTGAGAAACACTCTCTGTATTTCACTGTTCAGAAGACAAAATGAAATTAGGACATTATTTAAATAAGTCAAAATGATGTGAGAATTCACTAATGCTTTTGATTATTTAAGGAAGTAGTAGTTAGCTACTGTGATAAGCAATATTTATCATTCTTAGCTCCTCTGTAGGTACTTTCTGTCCATAGATATCAGTAGGCTATTTCCTTAATATCTTGTTCATTTCTACACCAGTGATAAAATTAGACCAAAACTATTTTCTAAGGATCCCTCAAAAGGTGTTAGAGAAAAATAAAGATGCAGTTGTAATATTGAGGCCAATCTCTGCTTCCCAAAAACCTAACGTAACTCCACTATTAAAATCCATAGTATCATGAAATGACTTGGCATAGACTAACACATGGAAGTACATTCAGCAATGGGACAAGAAACCAAAGCATTATATAGTCATGGGTGGATGATCAAAGTTTAACATTTGATGATTCATTAGTAAGTGTGTGGCATATTTAGAATCTGTCTCTTTTTTAAGAATCTGGGGGAAAAAAATTAGGTTTGGGTTTTTGGGTTTTTTTTTTGTGTTGTTTTTTTTTTTTTTTTTTTTTTAAGAGAAACCACTTAAGGATTTCATGTTCCTGAAATTTTCTTTATGCTGTTAAAATGACAGGTACGCTGTAAATTCTTCTTCACTCATTAATATGCATCCTTTGATCAATGAGTTAGGTTTGTCTGCTTATGGCATTTTAACACATTACTCCATTTAATACAGCATTCTTTTAAAGAGCAAAATACCCATAATAGCCATTTCCTTACATTTTCATTGTTTCATATTGACATTCTTTAGGAAGAATAGAAATTAAAATTTTAAGTTTTACAAGGATTTAAAAACTTTTTCTTAAAGGTTACAATTCACATAGAAATTTCTGGTTATCTGAAGACCAAAAATAGTCAGAAAGATGCCATGATACCCTCTCAATTCTGACTACTATGATGAAATTATAGTTTCCTGGCATAAGGAGATTTTTATTGTAATTACAATTTAACAATTTTCAAATAATGTGAAAAGACTATTTAAGCTGTAAGGGTGTGCTTTACCCCCATGTCATCACCTCACACTTTGGATATCTATTTAAAGCAGCAGAGCACAGGACAGAATATAATCTGGGCAGGAGAGAGAGGAATTAGAGATGTACAATGAAGGAATAAGAACAAAAAAAAATTTTGAACAACTTAGGATCCACCAATATTAAAACCCTTCTTGTTTCACATCTAAGAAAAGAGAAGGCAGAAGATGCCCCCAGAAAAGCCTTTCTAGATGGAGAAAAAGTGAGTGTCAACACATTGAGCCCACCTGTCAGCCTAGCACTCCAAGATGTCTGTTCTCTTCTCACCAAACCTTAGATAAGCAACACCTGTGCAGTGTACTTCTACAAGTATAAACGAAACAGTGCTACTTTAACTATGTAAGGTAATCTATGTTTCCGTGGCATACCAAGAAAGCAGGACTAAAAGCTTTGTTTACTTGGAGGTTAACTCTTGCATTGCAATTTATGATTCAATTGAACAGACATTTTATGGCCTACAGTTGGTATTTTTATGTAGAATAGTGCATGTAGTAGAGGTTTAAGTTTTTTATTCATGTAAAAGAGGTTTAAAATGTTTGCAGGTGAATGATGTCTTTAAAAAGCTGTTGAGGTAGGAAAATGATCAAATAGTAGGCAAGTTATTTACACCTAGTGAACATTTTATATCGGTGTTTTAATACTTCTGCAAAGCAATAAAGCTGGAAATAGAGTGAAGTAATTCTTGAGTAGACTAGAAAAAAGCAATTTTATTCTAGATCCCAGCCAAACACCTAATGTCAATGAAACCTACACAGTTTGAACACTATGCCCAGTCCTGAGTGAAAACAGACAGTTAAATTCATCCCTGTAAGTAATGTAAGTGCTGAAATCACTGGAAGCATGCCTGCTTACATTAGGTTGGAAATTTTTTTTTTTAGCTACTATGCCTTAAAGTATTTATTATAAACTGCATAAAATACGCCATTTAAGAACATATGGCTTGGCAAAACATCACCCGTTGCTTTAATGTTTCTGGAGTTTGAGTCAAACAGTCTTTATAAACTGTTAAAAGAAGAAAATAGCTGAAGAGTAAAATCACAAGAACTGTTCGAGATATGAAAGCTTTCTTACAAGGGACTTGTTTTTAAAGGCACTCAGAGTATTATTGAAAAGAGTGGTAATAGAAGCAGCAGCAAGTCAAGCATATACATACCAGTTAATGTCTGCTTGGGTAGCTCACAGTCCTCCACTCACCGAATTAGTGTATTTTTTGCTTTGACGACTATCTTTCAGTCTTTGTGGCAAAGCTGCCCTGCCTGGACACATCTTCATTGTCTTCTTCACCTTTGCAGATGAAAAAGCACACGCTCATGTAAGTTGTTAGGTGTTGGGAGACATTTGTAAATAATCTCATTTTAAAAGGACAAGTAATGAACCTGAATGCCAACTTCTGTTAAAGCAGTTATTTGATAAGCTCGAAGTGAGATTCAGAGGCACAGAAGAAAGGACACAGTCACTGGAAGGATATAATTTAGTGCTTAAAAAGGAACTTAGAAGCAGATCACAGCTATAATTCAGGCTAATGCTTCATTTCATTTTAAAAGGGAGTCATTAGAAAATGCTTTGAAGCATAAGAATGTCTGCCCATTGGGTTTCCTGACTGGTCTAGGAAGGGAAGATCTCAAACAGTTTAATAGAAAGTTATGTAAAGATCCAGACTTCAAGATAAAAATAGACAATGTACTATGCAGAAAATTATCATCATTTCTGGTGCCCTTGGGTTTTGCCCTGCAAGTGCTTACTCACTTAAAAAAAACCCCTAATGTCTCCAAACCCCACTTACTTTCTAATTAGAGTATTATTACTTACATGAGTAAGCATTTGCAGGGTAAGTGCTTTTGCAAGCAGTCTGAGAGAGGCCAGCAAGTGAATGAGCACTGGAATGGAATGATCCATTTAGCTACCCAGGAAGCACGGGTATACTTGAGTCCTGCCCTGCAGGCAGTAAATTACCTTTCTATGAGTAAGCAGGATTTGTAATTAGCAAAAGCCCTTACATGAGAACTACATTTGCTTGTGCACTTACTGTAAACCAAAATAAATAAATAAAATAAATAAATAAAATAAATAAATAAATAGCAAGCTCTAGGTGTCTGACAGCACTTTGGGGATCAGAAGGTGTCAGGTAGTTAAACATAAGTAAAGTTGAGGATTCAACTGCAGTTTGGATTTGGCAGCTGCAAAGAAGCCCCCACATAAAGGCTAAGGTGTGTTGTATCAAGTGGCACCCCAAGAGAGGGAAGGCTGTAGCCTCTTCACCTTCCAGTAAATTCACATCCACCTCCAAGAGTCCTATGTCTTTATCATGCTCAAAACTAATTTGGATGAAAAGCAGCAGCAGCAGAAGAAAGTATCCTCCTGGATTGATCATCAAGAATATAAAGGCTATTTAAAAATCCAGAATTTACTACCAGATAGACATACATGCACCAAGAAACCAGAGGGTAACAGAAACATCAAAAGTCTGTAATGTTGCAGTGATGATAAATTTATTAGATGGCCAGCATGGCTGTATTTCTAAGATTGAGGAGATTTTTGCATCTGTTCAGTTGCCTACACGAGCTAGCTCCATTTGAGACCTCTGTTATCAAAGACATCTGCACAGTGCTGGCAAAGATGAATCAAGGCCAATGGTAGTCCACACTCCCAGGACAAGCTGGAGGACAGGGGACACTGCAAAGCATATCAAATGGCACCTGTCGTGGTTTAACCCCAGCCAGCAACTAAGCACCACGCAGCCGCTCACTCACACACACACACACACCCCCCCCAGTGGGATGGGGAATAAAATTGGGAAAAGACGTAAAACTTGTGGGTTGACATAAGAACGGTTTAATAGAACAGAAAAGAAGAAACTAATAATGATAACGATAACACTAATACAATGACAACAGCAATAATAAAAGGATTGGAACGTACAAATGATACACGGTGCAATTGCCCACCACTCACTGATCGATGCCCAGTTAGTCCCTGAGTGGTGATCCCCCACCCCCGCTCCCCCCAGTTTATATACTAGATGTGACATCACATGGTATGGAATACACCGTTGGCCAGTTTGGGTCAGGTGCCCTAGCTGTGTCCTGTGCCAACTTCTTGTGCCCCTCCAGCTTTCTCGCTGGCTGGGCATCAGAAGCTGAAAAATCCTTGACTTTAGTCTAAACACTACTTGGCAACAACTGAAAACATCAGTGTGTTATCAACATTCTTCGCATACTGAACCCAAACCATAGCACTGTACCAGCTACTAGGAAGACAGTTAGCTCTATCCCAGCTGAAACCAGGACAGCACCAGATGTCTATATTTAGGAGACTGAATCAAGACATCTATAACTTGAAGTTAATCCATAGCAGCTGCCTGACATATTAAACCCCTCTATTCAAAACAGGTATCATTGATAAAGCCCTGTGAATTGGGAAGGTCAAGCATGAGGCTACCCATTCACAGCCTTGTTTAGAAATAAACAGATAGGCACCGGCTCCAGAAGAGGCAGACTCAAATGAAGTGGAAGAGACCAGGGTTTTTTGCTGTGCCTGAGTGCAAGCACGCTGACAGTTTGTTACGCAGGCCGTTGATGTTAATTCTTTTTTCAAAAGACGCGCGTAAAAGCTGTTGCGTTAGGTCCAGTAGCTTCCACTACACTTCGGCAAGTGCAAACCAGCATCTGTTCAGGACTTCGGAAGGAAATGCAAAGCACTTTAATTCCACATGGGTTTCAACCCAAAATCATGAAGTCTGGCATTTCACAGAATCACAGAAAGGTTGAGGTTGGAAGGGGCCTCTGGAGGTCACCTTGCTCAAACCCCCTGCTCAAGCAGGACCACCTAGAGCAGGTAGCCCAGGACCCTGTCCAGACAGCTTTTGAGTATCTCCAGGGATCAAGACTCCACAACCTCCCTGGGCAAGCTTTGCCACTGCTTGCTCAGCCTCACAGTGAAAAAGTGTTTTCTGATATTGAAAAGGAACGTCCTGTGTTGCAGTTTGTGCCCGTTGCCTCTTGTCCTGTCACTGGGCACCACTGAAAAGAGTCTGGCTCTGTCTTCCCTGCACCCTACCTTCAGGTATTTATATACATTAAGATGATCCTCCTGAGCCTTCTCTTCTGCAGGCTGAACAGTCACAGCTGTCTAAGCTTTTCCTCATAGTAGAGGAACTCCAGTCCCTTCATCACCTTAGTGATGCTTCATTGGATTTTCTCCAGCAGCTCCATCTCTCTCTCTTGTACTAGGGAGCCCAGAACTGGACCCAGCACTGCAGATGTGGCTTCACTAGTGCTGAGAAGAAGGTACCTCTACTATGCTTAAAGATACCCTAAAATATACACCTAGTAGAAAGGGACGCTTTTTTCACAATTTACAGCTCTGTAGATGGGAAATATTTCAGTACTATATATAAACTAACAGGAAAGAGGAGAGTCTGTTGAGTTACAAAGTTACTGGCATGTAATAAAAAAAAAAAAACCCAAACCAAAGAAACCCCCACACCAAAACCAAGACAGACAAACAACAGAATACAAAAAAAGAAAGTTGCCTAGTGTTGATGTCTGCTAGTTCAAATTAATATTTTCTATAGATAGTTTCTTATACAGACCTGAAGTACCAAACAAAAAAACCTCTGTACATTAGAGAGTAATGTCAACACTTATCTGCAGAGAAACCAACAGACATAGCACAAGCTAAATAAAGTTATAAAAATCCAGTTCATCTTAATTCACGCAGGAGCAAATTATTTTGTCACTATATTGCCATAATGAAGTAGTTCCTTCCTCAACATGAGCAAACTCCCCAAAGCATGAAGTAGTGTGCGTTAGATAGACCATCTCATACGATGTTAACATATATAGAAAAAATCGGCTCAAATTAACTTATAATTTCCTGTTGAAGCCAGGGAAGAATGATAGCCACATTAAGAGAGAGTTACTGAACTCATTATGAATATTATTCTAACAAATACACAAGAAAATTCTCAAAGCTCACTGAACTGAGTACCGAAGTTTAGACACAAAATGAGGAATTTCAGAAGCCAGATGCAGAAACAGTGCCACTTTGAAGGGTTTTTTCTGTATATTGGATACATAAGTGACTTGTGAATTCAAGCAGGTGGTAAGAGACACCAAGTCTCATTTCTCCTTCAGAATATAGCTTTCCAGACGTTTTCTAGTTTCCAGTTCCTCATGTTGCATTCTCTCCTTATCTCATATACCTGAGGATACCATCTCCATCAGTGCTATTTGATCCATTTAGGATGTTCAATTCACATAATAGGTGCCTCTGCAATTTTCTAGATCTATTCTTGATGAAGCAGCATACGAGTCATGTAAGTGGAAAGTCCTAGATGTGATTCCTCAGGAGTTTATCTCAGTCCTCTCCTACTATGCAAAGCTCAGAGACATTGATTTTACAGCTGAAAAGGGAACATTATTTGCCCTCTGTGGAAAACACGTGACGTTTCAAACACCTAACCAGCTTTTATTGAGACCGATTCCTACTGAGGAAGCTTTTCACAAGTTCAATCAATATTCATCCTATGGCTTAGAAGGCATCTCTTACAAGTCACAGGTTGACTAGGAGAGCTTCAGCAAATTGCTCTCTCCCACTCACTGCCCAGGATACAAAAAAAAGGCTCACTTCAGCAGTACCAAGGCTTTCAGAAGAACCCCAGATGCCACATCTAACATGAGAGCCAGAGCTATCATGCTCTACAGAGTGAAGGACGTGTGTGACGCCTCTCTTCTTAGCCCCTCAAACCATGCCCATGTCCCCCAAACCTGAAATGATGCAGGGGGAGAGTTCAGGCCCTCCTGCTGACACCAGTGGTGTATTCATCCCACACAGCTTCTGCTTCAGCAGCAGTAGGGGAAAGATGCGAGTTCCAACTTAGAATCATAGCATAGAATTGTTTAGGTAGGAAAAGACCTTTAAGATTATCCAGTCTAACCCTTAACCTAGTACTAAGTCCGCCACTAAACCATGTCCCTAAGTGCCACATCTAGATGTCTTTTAAACACCTCCAGGGATGGTGACTCAACCACTTCCCTGGGCAGCCCATTCCAATGCTTGATAACACTTTCGGCGAAGAAATTTTTCCTAATATCCAACCTAAACCTCCCCTGGCACAACTTGAGGCCATTTCCTCTTGTCCTATCGCTTGTTACTTGGAAGAAGAGACTGACACCCACCTCACTACAGCCTCCTTTCAGGTAGTTGTAGAGGGTGATAAGGTCTCCCCTGAGCCTCCTTTTCTCCAGGCTGAACAACCCCAGTTCCCTCAGCCGCTCCTCACAGGACTTGCTCTCTAAACCCTTTATTGGCTTTGTTACCCTTCTTTGGACCCGCTCCAGCACCTCAGTGTCTTTCTTGCAGTGGGGGGCCCAAAACTGAACACAGTATTTGAGGTGCGGCCTTACCAGTGCCAAGGACAGGGGGACAATCTCTTCCCTAGTCCTGCTGGCTGCACTGTTTCTGATACGAACCAGGATGCTATTGGCCTTCTTGGCCACCTGGACACACTGCTGGCTCACATTCAGGAATCTGTTGGCCAACGCCCCCAGGTCCTTTTCCATCGGACAGCTTTCCAGCCACTCTTTCCCAAGCCTGTAGCGCTGCATGGGGCTGTTGTGACCCAAGTGCAGGACCCAGCACTTGGCTTTGTTGAACCTCATACAACTGGCCTTGTCCCATTGATCCAGCCTGTCCAGATCCCTCTGTAGAGCCTTTCTGCCCTCAAGCAGATCAACACTCCCGCCCAACTTGGTGTTGTCTGCAAAGTTACTGAGGCTGCCCTCGATCCTCTTGTCCAGATCATTAATAAAGATATTAACCAGAACTGGCCCCAGTACTGAACCCTGGGAAACACCACTGGTGACCAGCCACCAACTGGATTTAACTCCATTCACGAAGCTCCTGGGGCCTGGCCACCCAGCCAGTTTTTTACCCAGCAAAGAGTACACCTGTCCAAGCCATGAGCAGCCAGTTACTCCAGGAGAATGCTGTGGGAAATGGTGTCAAAGGCTTTACTGAAGTCCATGTAAACAACATTCACAGCGTTTCCCTCATCCACTGAGCAGGTCATCTTGTCACAGAAGGAAATCAGGTTAGTCAAGCAGGACCTGCCTTTCATAAACCCGTGCTGACTGAGCCTGATCACCTGGTTGTCCTGGATGTGCCATGTGATGGCACTCAGGATGATCTGCTCCATAACGTCCCCCAGGACCGACGTCAGACTGACAGGCCTGTCGTTCCCTGGATCCTCCTTCCAGCCCTTCTTGTAGATGGGTGTCACATTTGCTAACCTCCAGTCAACTGGGACCTGCCTGGTTAGCCAGGATGGCTGATAAATGATTAAAACTTGTTTGATGAGTAAAGCTTTATGCCACTGCAAGTTTCAAAGTCCAGAGGGAGATGAGGATGCTGCAAGCTGATGTAGTTCTTAAAAAGTTAAACTCACTGAAACAAGACTGTGGAGAAGTAAGAGCAATGAAAGATCCATGCTTATTTTATTGAGAAAAAAACGATAGCTGCGCTCAACCAAAAACATCCTTTTCTCATTCTATGCTGGAAGGAAGACTGCAAAAGCAATGCCTTTCATCAAAATTTCTTTTACTCATTATTATTCTGCTCACATAGTTATAAGTAAATAGCCATACTTGTTCAAAAAGTATGACTGCTTATCCACTCTGTTAAGCAGAGTATTTTAATGAGCAGCTAGCAGACTATCATTTTTAATAAAATGTGAACCAGGAGACTGGGAGGCATTTTTGAACAAAAGTCATGTGATTAACATGCAAAATCCTTTACGAGCTCAGAGAAGTCAATGGACTCAAACCAGATCTGGATTTGTCCCGGTGCTCTCTATCATTTGCAGTGATAATTAACATATTTGCAAAGCTGGCTCCAATTCCTCAGCTGACATCAATTATGTCAATAGATTCCCAAGGATTAATTCTCTACAATAAATGGAAAAATGAAAATATAGTTGCCAATATATAAAGGTGCTCACTAAATGGTTTCCAGGATGTATCACTCTTCAATGTTGTATAACTAGCCTACTTTGTTAATCTATGTTATCAGAGTTAGCCTGGTGCTCAACTAATACAAATGTAAAGGAATGAAATCTCTATAAATACAGGAGATGCTACAGCTTCAGCAAAGAAAGCAGATCTATTAAGAAGGCTTTTTTCAGATGACTTTCAACAGGCCTTGGGGGCTGCTAAGTCTGGCAAAAATGAACATGTCAGATTTCATTGAAAATCACTGCCTGGCTAAAATGGGATTTTGAACGACGATCCACCTGCTTTATTAATAACAACATCACAAGGGTTTTTTGGTTTGTTTTATAGACACAGAACTGTGTTCCACAGATCATTTTAAAATGTGAACAAAGGTTTAAAAAACTGGAGTTAACTTTTAAGGATCTTCCCCCTCCCCATCATCATAAGCCTCATAATTATAAGACTTTTACAGCAAAGATTTCCCCTTCCTTCTGTTTTGGCTCCAGGGAACATCTACAGAAAAATAAAACTAAATCTACAATATGAGGGAATCAAAATCATAAAAGTGTGAGCAGCATTGCTGGAGAGACCGCTGAAAGACTAGGCACAAATCTCACTAGGGGCAAGATGACAGGTACATTAACTTATCTGCAGACCATTTTAAAACCCAGAAAAGGCACAGCACAGCATAGAGGAAGGTGGCAGAGGTTCATAGGCTAAAAGGTCACTATTTTATTGTATGTGACACCTAGTAACCTGCACTCCAGTCCTACAGTCCATCGGAGCCCACTGAGTCAGTGGCAGGGTACAGTTAATCACAGGGAGGTCTGCACTATTTTAAACAACACATAGCATTTCTTGTCATTTTTGAGACTTCTGTCCTGAAGCCACTAGACACTGAGCAATCAAATTTGGTATAGCAAAGCTTTTACCAACCATTCAAAGCAGCTGCCTTTCAGCTGGCCCAAAACAATTGTTTACGACTGTGCAGCAACAATGATAGCTTCAGACTGGGAAAATGGGGAATGTGTCTTACATTCAGTTGAGATGTGGTGAGGCAATTCACAGGCAGGTATCACAGAGATAACACTGAATGGATGGGGGGTCAGGAAACTCAAAGTAAATGTTCCCCTTGCTACATTTTGTTTTCTAAAAACTATTCAAAACATATTTAAAATCTCTGTGAATGTGACTGTTAGCTGTGGCACACTCACAGGACAGAGCAGAATAGTTTTGAGAAAAAGCGTGATGGCTAACCTTGCTTCTCTTGTTGTCATTTGGATCAGTTAGTTCTTGTGACTGACTACTGCTCACAGCAGTTTTCTCCACCCATTCATGAAGCCAAAAAAATAAGAGACATTTCTTTTACCTCTATTTCAAATGTGTAAACCCCAGAAAAAAACAGTATTTCTAGCTAATGCTTTCTTAGAAGAGTAATGGACAAATAAAGAACTATGTTCTCTCTACTTTTCCCAATCACTTCTTGTTTTTCAATTTCCAACCATCAAAAATACTAATTACTTTATAAGACATTTCTTTGTAATTCATGCTTCCATACATATATATATATATATATATATATATAAAATCACTGAACTCAAGTCAGTATTGAAGAAAATCTGAGAGTAAAAGAGAAAGCTACAACTCAAGAAAGAAATACTGGAAAAAGCAATGCAATACAAGATTTTCCATATTTCTATGCTTTACCAGCATGGAAATAAGGTGTGCTCCCAAAGTGACATTCATTCATCCATCCATCTGCCTTTCAGAACACAAATATTAGATAACAACATCTTCATTCTGTTTGTCCAAAACAGTTGTCTCAATCTCTGGAGTACATACAATATTGTGAATAAGACACAGGGCAGTCATCACCCCAAATGCTGTGTTTTATAAAAAGTATTGGGTTTTGATTGCAAGGGAGGTACCATCCAAATTGATCAAACTGCACTCAACTAAATTGTTCGAGTTTAGCAGAAGATAAATAAACTCATCATCTTTAGAACACACACTCCAGCAATGCACTACAGGGTTTTTACTTCAGTCGGTACTGGCTGCCAGCAGTGGTACTAATGAATTTAAGCCCAGCAGCATTTTGACTGATACTAACTTCAGCCTAGTAGAAACTGCATGGATGTAGAACTGCTTTTAAATCTGATGTGTGGTTTGAGGGGGTGGGGGACGGCTTATTCTTGTTTGGATATTGCCAATTTGTTAAAATGGTTTTATAAAATCAGAAAAATTCCTGTGTAGCTTGTTTAGAGCTGAGGTAGATTTCAAACACCTCCTGTTTGCCCCTCATCATCCCTGCTCAGCTCTTATGCAGCACATCAGAGTGCCTTGGATTTGGCAAAATTCAGTCTCCAGCTGGCTGCTTTCCAGATAGCATATCCTGCAGCTAAAGCTCCTGCCTCTTTCATAGAAAAAAATCAAAATTTTAATGAAACTGAACCTCATAAAAATGCTCTGTGGAGAGAGTGGTGTTTCCGGCTACTGAAAGCACAAGATATTTTAAAATTAAAGCCATTTGGCCTTTCAATTACTGTTAAGCCAATGTTAGTTCAGGAGGTAAAACAAGCTAGGTCATGATTCAGCATGAGTATGCAACAGATGAGCCTGAAGCTGAGATGAAGGTCCTTTTCTTTGTAATTCCCACTTTGAACAACAGTACTGAGACCTGACAACTAGCATCTCAGCAACACAGCCCACTCAAACCATTTACAATCTTTGCTTCCATCTCCTTTCGTCATTCATCTTAACTAGATTTCTTCTTTTGCCTGAAAAACTTGCACCTATCCTAGACTTGTTTCCCATCTCCCCAGCCTTAAGCCCTGGTTTCTGGTCCTCTCTCCCATTCCCCTGTTGATTCTTGGTTCCAGGTGCTTCCCCAGGCTGCTCTGTCCTTGACTATGATTTCCTACTGCATGATTCCCCTGCCCCACTTCTTTTCCCCATACGCAACAAGGCGACACTTGTTTTGTCCACTGTCAGCAATTAAACATATCTCAAACCTCATGCTACCATCTTATCAAAATTAGCAACTGACATCCTAAGCATCGTGTGGCCTAGTTGTTTAATTCACAGACCACTAACATCGTCTGGCAACCACAGTTCGGGAACCTTTGGTGTTGACACTTAACCAAGTTCATCAGCAATCACAAAAAAAGGAAAACCTTCCTTTAACCATCTTTAGCTGACTGATCCCCAAGGTGGAGGTGCTTTTGGAACCGCACGCTTCCCCACAACTCATTGTTCCATTAACAGTGCCAGTACATCAAAACCCCAGGTCTGTCCATAAAGGGACAATATATCAGGAGAACAAATATGTTTTTACTTTCTTTATTTAAAAGGTTCCTGAAATACAGAAAAACAACCAACCAAATACACACAAAAAAGGCACAGGTCTCTCTTCTTTGGCTGGCACATACCTAGTCTTGTTAATGACACCTGGACTTCTAATGGCTCCCAAGGTTGGTTCCACTTGCTAATCCATTTTTTTCTTTCTTTCCGGTGTGACATTAATGTTACACTTTTTCCTGATTTCGGAGAGAAAGGTGTAAAACAAGATTTTCTATTGGAAATACCTATTTTATTACATTCCCCTGACACTAATAGAGAGTTGACATAGACTTCAAAGGTACTGGTATTGCTATTCTTATTTATTAACGGTCTGACGTGACTACTAAAAGTGCAGAAAGAAACCCCAACAAAAAAAACCAAGATATGTTTTGCAGACATAATAGTTTTATATCACTTTACACTTTCAGTCACAGCTGTGTAACATTCAACATACTGAGCTGAAAGTTAGGACAGAAGACTATGATATTCATCATCACGTAATTGAAAAGAACTTACATGGTTATAGGAAAAAATATTTTGAATGGTTGTAGACTATGACAGGGAAAAAAGGTGTGACCAAATGTCATGAATTAAACATTGCATTTACATGAAGCAAGACTCCACTCTTATTTTTGGATTTGCTGCGAGTACCATCCTCAAATCAAGTACTTTCATTGTGCATGTGTCTGGCATTTTAACTGATGACACATTTCATTGAATTCTCTCTTCCTTATCTTTCTTTAATACCTCTCAGGAGAAAATCTGTCTTAGCTGTTTGGAACACGCTATAGCCAAGACTGATGATTAAAACATGAAACAACGTGTTTGGATCTCAGAAAGCCTCTGATGAAAGTCTGATATAACAAGGTCCTCTCATCCAAAAGGTGCTGTGTTGCACTATAGCAGACAATGTATAGAGGACCACTTAAAATACAGTCAAGCTGACACCATTCATAAGTAAATCTGCCTATGAAAAAGTAAACAACAATGGCTAGGAGGAAGGCCACTTGATTTAATTTATTCCTTATAAATGTCTTCATGCTTTGATGCCTTGTCCCTCCTTCCCTTTGCTTCTGTATACAGATATTTTTAAACCAGATCTCAGAGAACGCTTATTGCCTCTTGTCACCTAAAAAGTAATTAACAATGAGCTATCTTTTTTCTTAATAACAATCCAGTTTGTTCAGCTTCTTGGGAAAAAATCAGAAAAAAATGAGGCACTAGAAATGATCTCATCAAAGTAGACAGTGGTATAGAGAACAAGGACCAATAAATAGAGGTTTCACCAGGAATGTAATTATTGAAGATCTAGACCTATTTTGCAGTAAACTAACAGAGTACTAGTACATACATGATAAAAATTAAACAAAAGGAATATAATTAAAGGTAGGAGTATTTCAAATAAAGAATAGTAGCATTAAAAAGGAAAGGAATTAAGTATTCTAGCATGAATGGTTTGAATTAGGTTTGTTTTGTTTTTACCTTCAGGACGAATCTTTCTTCCTATAACATTCAAAGACTCCTGAACAAATTTGTCTCATCTTTTACTATTTAAATGAAATTTATGCTGTTAATTAAAGTGATGGGGGGGTCCTCTCTGACAACCTACAGGCAAAGAGGATTGTATACACAGTAATTACAGCATCTGGTTACTTCAGAAAATATCAAGACAATGCAAACAATCTGTTCCCAAGATGTTAATTAGTTTCCACATAAGAAAAATGACTCATGATAGATTTAAAGACATGCAATGTGGCAGAAAGGGGAATGGAGAGACACATCATCCAGCTGTGGAAAATATGAAACTAACTCAGGCACTCTGCATCCTCCTTTGAAGAAGACCAATGTAGTAAACTGTTGTGTGCATAAACTTATGAGCTTGAAATAGATAGTAACGACAGTATTTTAATTTTAAAAAAAATACACAAAAAACCCAACAGCTGTATCACATACTCATATGAAGAAAGACCTCAGCTCCTGTGCTCAAAACAACCCATTGTATTAGTGGAGAAAAGCTGCAGTTGTGGCACATAGGATGCTCATCTAATTCAGACATCATGGTAAAGCTAAGACTGATGGAGCATCAAAGATCGGCACACAACAATCAAGGCCATTTTCTGGGAGCATGGAAACTACAGCAATCACTGACAAGTATCCCAGTTAGACAATCTAAAAACAGTAATGAAGGCTGATGTGATGGCATTGCCTCATACAAGTGTATTGTTTTGTGCAAGTCCCATCCCCTGACTAAACATGTTCCAGGAGACCCACAAATGGAGAATTTCAATCTACTAGCATTACAGCAACAAAGAGATTGTAAAAAACCACACGCTTGGAGAATACAAGGATAAATGAGGGCAGATACACGGGAGATTTCTTTTTATCCAAAAAACCGAAAAAAGCTTATATGAATTATCAAATTCTTCAATATTCCTTCTTGTCATAAAAATCTTTCAGACATTTGGGTATTTCTTGTGCAATGATAATTTTTCTTTTCTGCTTAGACATATCCTGAATGCTTTGCTTAGTCTGACATGCATCCTGCTACTGCTTTGACTACCTCCTCATGAACTTTGGCATTAGTATCAGGAAGGTTTGATTATTCATTCAAACTTACCCACTTGCATTAATACTACTGCTAATGACTAACTATATGAGGGCTTCTTCGGCAATACTTAAAGGATGTAAGAGGTGTGTGATGGGCTTGATTCTTAACTGCTATCTATTAATAGAGCTGCATCAAATTCTGTAGTGTTGCATAAAACTATGATTGAAAATTGTATCATTATGAATACCTGTGCACTGAGGATGAAGCTTAATAACTGCACCCTGCAGCAGTATGCATCCTTGGTGGGAGAAAAACCTATGTTATCTCTGAGGTTGCTCATAAGGGTCTGTAGCCAGGCAGGTTTTTAAAGAAATTAGATTAATTAGATACTGGACCTCTTTTCCTAATTTCAAGGTCAACTGAATGTAAAAACTCTTAAGAATCTGAATTTTCTAAGTAGAAAGTATTTCTAAATAATAGACTATATTTTGGCAAAGTTGAGTGGAGAAAAAAAATTTGCTTCAGCTGCCCCAAAACAAATGATTTATGAAAGATTTTTTTGATAAAAATCAACTTTATGTTTTAAACTTCTATTCAGAACTGCCTCTGCTTGGAAGTTGCTAGCCTTGACGTTTCTCCAGCTGTCAGATATCACTAAAAGTGAAACTTTGGTTTAGTTTTTGCTCCTCATATTTAATAAATGGTTTAAGAAGTAATCAGACTTGCACTGAACCTGGAAGAAGGCATTATTTGCAAATAAAAAAAAAAACATTAAAAGCATAATTTTTTTAATTACATTATTGGCCTACTAGGGAAGGAGTAGAGTTTGATTAACAAATCAGAGCTCCAGAAGGGTTGTGCCCCAGGGCAGAGCTGCCTAGCATGGACAAGGAGTACCTGTGGCACATCATCCTTTGGACTAGCGCAATCAGAATATGTTACCTTGTAAAATGGCCCTTTTATTTGATCCCTTCTGTGCAATCATTTCATATACTGCATGACTTAGTCCTCAGGGACACGTGAGACGTAATCAAAAAGCAAGGCATAAGTAATTTAAACTGCTCTAGCACTCATTGACTTTCCCAAGGCCTCATGAACCCCTCTCTCTGTAGCATGTCCAGACTTCTATGTGATACAGCAGCAGAAATCTGGGCATCCCCAACATGTGATAAGTGCTCATCCACCCATGTAACTAAAAGAATACGTGCATTGAAACAGAATATGGAGGCTGTGTGCCAGTCGTGGGATAGAGGGTGGCTGCACCTCCATGACGGGCACACTTTTTGTTATCTGGCAGAGGAAGGCTGAAGATGCACGTCTGCTGTGTACCTCCTCCTGAGACCTGGCATCCGTCTGCTTGAAAGGTCAGACCCTCCTGCAATACAGGATTCAAGTAGAAATTTGCAGACGGAATGAAAGAAGGTAGGCATTTCCTTCCACTTTCTTATTTTTTGCCAGCTAAATCCTGCTCATTGGTGTTAGGACTTGGAAGGAATTAGTATCTCATCTGCGGTAGATACATGTTCATTAATGAACACCATTTAATCTAAGTTAAACAACTGAAATCAGTGGAGTTAGGGTGGATTTATACCACTCAGTTTGCAAACAGAATCTAGTCCTTAGGTTGCTTACTATACTATTTTTATACTGTGACCTATTTTAGTAGTTATCTTTGGAGAGAAAGGTTTAAGTAAAGATCATGGTAAAAAAAAAAAAAAGTCTCATTTACATAATTTACATACCCTTTCATTTCTTAAACAGTCATATATGTGTGTGTTGCATTGAATAAGTATTCTGAAAAGAAATAGAAAAATTGTCTAAAAATACTTAAAGTTTAACAAAATTTATTCAGTTATAGCTGGAGGTTTTCAGAAGGGGTTTGGAGATTTTCTTTTGTATTCAGATTCAAGCTTGCTTTATCTACATGCCTGTCCTCTAACTTAATCCCTTCTTTTTATTTTATTTGTAAGGTGAGAGGCTTCAGGTAACATAGAATATGTATATTCATACAAGAGATTACAAAGAATGGTTCACACGTATGTCAAAATGTGTTGAATAAACCATTTTAAAAAATAAAAAGCTGAATCCGTAGAAAAAGGAGTACCTGCAGAAAAACCTAGTTCTTTATATGTAAGTAAACCAAAAGCATTGAAAAGAATTGAAAAGAAACTGTCGTGGTTTAACCCCAGCCAGCAACTAAGCACCACGCAGCCGCTCACTCACTCCCCCCATCCAGTGGGATGGGGGAGAAAATCGGGAAGAACAAGTAAAACTCGTGGGTTGAGATAAGAACAGTTTAATAGAACAGAAAAGAAGAAACTAATAATGATAATGCTAACACTAATAAAATGACGACAGTAGTAATAAAAGGATTGGAATGTACAAATGATGCGCAGGGCAATAGCTCACCACCCGCCGACCGACACCCCGCCAGTCCCCGAGTGGTGATTCCCCGCCCCCACTTCCCAGTTCCTATACTGGATGGGACGTCCCATGGTATGGAATACACCGTTGGCCAGTTTGAGTCAGGTGCCCTGGCTGTGTCCTGTGCCAGCTTCTCGTGCCCTGGCTGGGCACGAGAAGCTGAAAAATCCTTGACTTTAGTCTAAACAATACTGAGCACCAACTGAAAACATCAGTGTTATCAACATTCTTCACATGCTGAACTCAAAACATAGCACTGTACCAGCTACTAGGAAGACAGTTAACTCTATCCCAGCTGAAACCAGGACAGAAACTACAATTATTATACTGTTACAAATATTTCTAAACAAAAACCCTGTTTATTTAACCACTGTGAACAATGTGAAATAACATTAAATGCAAAAACACTTCAATATTCAACATAAAGTGTATAACCGAGAGGGAAATCAAGTAGGATTTTGGTTTGGTTGCTCTGAAAATGCAGATTGCCTTCACAGTTTGTGGTATGTTACAGGAAAAAAAAAAATAGCCTGCACATTTCAACCCTATTTTGAACAGAATCTATGAATAATCTCTGGACTCATCCATCCATGTCAGACCTAAATCTTGTGATTTCTTCCAAAATAGCCCAGGCCACACCAGGAAGGTCTCCAGGCCCGTATTTCACTTCTTCGGTCCAGCTGCAATTCTCCCCACTGAAGTCCTTCCACAGGCCTGTTAACAGCACTGCCTTTCAGCACTTAGTTCTCATCAAGCTGCCATTTCCAAAAGCAAATACAAATAAAGACGTTTGGGGGTTTTACATCAACATTTATCCCATCTTCTTCCTCCCCACAATCTACGCTAGTATCTGATTTTCTCACCAGCCCTTTTATGCCTTACCTGCACACCCCCCTGGCAGGCTCTTTGCTGTCATGTCTGCCATACTCTATCTTCTGCAGAAAAAAAACCATTAACACATAAAGATCTTATTGATACTTATATGCTCATTTTGCACATCACTGCATTCATTTTCTCACTGAGATTAAAACATTTATCAGAATTTGTTAGAGCCAGCTGTATTTGACTGGGTTATGTTTAGAAGAAAGGAGTTTGATCCAGACATCATTCTTCATAGTACATCTGCTAGCTCTTCTAAAAGGTTTTTAAATATATATGCTTTTCACATTTTAAACAGTGTTTTCAGTTTGTTCTTCCTTCTACCAGCATAAATATTGGTCAAGGAATGTTTACAATGTGCTTACTGGATCTAAAAAGCGTCTCATGATTCTTCATTCCCTGGCTTTGTAAAATGTTCTAATCTTTTATATAATTTTCATGAGTTTGAAGGAGAGCTCCATTTTTAAGTCTTTTACACAAAAATGCTAAAAGGTCTTTTTAATATGCCTTCTTTCCTTCTCATAATAAAAATTCTCTTTATTCTTTGCTAAGTGGTTTCTGCATTACGATAAGGTATGTACAGTCAGAAGGTATGTACAGTCAGAGTTTATATATTATTAGAAAACTATGGGATTGAAGTTTATAGAATATTGCCCAAGTTTCAGGATTTGATTATTTTTAAAAAAAGATGGGAAATGAGGACAACCCAGAAAATATGATTTCAGTGTAAGGGGCAATTAAAAAAAAAAGCATACATTTCAATTCCAGAAGGGTTCCCTTATAAAATAAACAATTGAAAGATACATTTCTGTAACTGGGAAGCAAGGATTATCATCATATTAACAATTGGCATATTTAATATTTATTCTGGTCCTTGCTGAAAATGTAAATGCAATTCACAGCCAATGATTGTTCTTTCAGACTGCCCCCAGTTTTTTGTTGATGGGGGTGGTTGAAGAGGGGAATAATTTCTTTTTTTTTTTTTCCAACCCCACTGAGCATGATCGATTGACAGATACAATCCAAACATATTTAACTGTTTATAACGTCTCTCCTTTTGTTGCTATTAAGAAAGCATTGCGGAAAAAAAAATCTGAGTTCTCAAAATATTTGTGCTGTGTGCATAGGTAGAATCTTTTTTACTGTAGCTGTAGTCATGAAGAAAAATATAGGAGCCTCAGTTCACACTCAGTCTGATCCCTTTTCTAATGACTACTCTCTAATACTGTTTAATTGCCTGTGAAGATGCAAACAGGCCTAAAATCCATAATAATTAGCTTAAGATAACTGGCTGAGGTTCAGACAAATAATCTGATATCAGCATTTCTGCTTACTTTGCACAGTAAAAGGAGAAAATTAGGAGGAATAATCTGTGAATGCAGTAGAAAGGAAAAAAGAGGTTTGTTTACTAAGAATTTCTCTTTCCAGCACACCTTCTAGCTCTTCCTGTATGCTGCAGATGGTATCCATAAGGACATACAATCCATATTCAGCATCTGTGTGTTGAAATTCATATTTGCAGGCTAGCTATGAGCCAAAATTTGCAAGGAGAAAAAGAAACTACTGAGAAAGACACAAGACAGACATGAAGAACCAATTCCCTCCTGCCTCTCTACTTGGTGTCAGTTAGTAAGAGAAAAGATCTGCAGCCTGCAAAATTTCCCACGTTTGTTTTTAGGGCCGTGAACCACCTACACTTCAGTCTGTATTTAATAGGATTCTTCAAGTGATATCAGTGCATTTAGCATCACCAGTTGCTGCTACATTCCGGATGATAAACTAGCTAAAATGGGAGCACACTACTGTTTATCCATTCACCCGAACAGCCATTTCTCAGGGTTTAAAATTGCTGCTGTTTTAACATTGCACCTAGAAATGAAAATCAAACCAGCGACTTCGCTGCATGAAAACAGGTCACAGAGGTAGCATATACTATCTAGAAACCAGCACACCACTTACATGCTATATGCAGGGCTTTAATTGAGTCTGTAGTTAGAAACTTATCTTACACTATGAAATGAAACAGTAATAAAGAAAAGAAAAAAGAAAGAAAAAACCCACCACAACAAAAAAACCCAACAAACTTCAGATAAAGCCTAGACAGTATTGGCCCTATTTCTGGTCAATAGAAAAGGGTTGGACCTTTTTATACTGTTACATCCCCTCCAACCTGCCTCCAGCAAATGAGCATATGCATACTGAGGTGAGGTTAAGAAGTATAATCTGGAACTTGTGGTTTGTGCAGAAAGATCGTGGAGGAAAAAATAAGTGGTAAGGGATGAAACAAGTAACAGGTATATTCATTTCTCTCCTTAATGTCATTGTTGCGGACAATACTATCACCTATATGGAGTTGTTGAGTTTCCCGTCAATGTCTTCATTCCAGTCTCGAACATTCCAGTGAACGTTCTGCTTGGCTGCAAAGGAAAGAAAATAGATGGAGCGAGTAACATGAGCAGCAGGTCTTTAAAGAACATTTCTGGAATGTGTGTGTGTGCGTGCATGGGTGTTTATATTTCCACATATATATTTTTATTTCAACATTTCTTTAAAGTTGCTGAAAATATTTTTGTGTGTGTGAAACTTCGGTCTTGTAAACACTGACATTAGAAAATGTATTAACCACCTTATAATTGTGAAAAATAATCTCAGTAATGGCTGGCAGTCATGTTTAAAAACCTGTTAGATTCCTAGGATTGAGAGTTATTATTGAATGTCTCTCACGTTCTTCAATGAATCCAGAGAAAGAATTCATTTTATCTCACACCTTTTAAATTACTGCAGCCAAGTACGTACAAATACACCATAACATTCTGTAATATTTTGGTTTAAACACCACAATTGAAAAAAGTAGCCATGGTCACAGTACATATCTGCCTTCTTCACAAAGATATATAGATGAAAGTGTGGTTGGAGAAACCACAAGAGTATATTTTAAAATAATAACATCCTTAACTTTTTTCAGAAATCGTCATTTATTTGGAAAGGCAGGGGAGCAACCTTCACTATGTTTGGGTGATGCAGCCAACTTTTTATTCCACTGTTTCAAATCAAGTATTTTGCCAGTGTCTGTAAAATTAGTGTCAAGACTGTTTCTACTGAGATTAATGGTAAAATATCCAATGCATCAGTGGGGTTGGATTTCACTCATCACTTAAAAACACTGGCTATTTATTTAATTATATATGATTCTTCAAAAGAATAAAATTATACCCTACAGTGAAATGCCGTTCAGTTTGGCTCCCTACTATCTGAAGAAAAGAATGCACTGACTAAACATTATGGAGCTGATTTCCAGAAGGCTACACAAGAGAGGCTTGTAACGAGCTCTTAGTTCTGCTCAGTTTTCTCTTAAACTAAACATTTCAAAATCTATGAAACACACACAAAATTTCCATTTCTCTGACCATTCCGAATCACAATTCAATATGTATCAACTGGGCTTCTGTCAACATAATTGGCTACAGCAGTCAGATTTTCAGAAGAGCTTAGCTTCAGCTTTGCCACCAAAACAAATGAGATTATCAGAACAAGCTCTGCATACAAGATGCTGACTTCTTTGAAAAATCTGTGCACAAGTGTCATGGTTGGAGCTGCTTGATGCTGGCCTCTTCTGAACATTTAACCTTCATCTAAGTACCAAAGTGGTGCCAAATCCTCTTTAGAAAGCCCATTCCCCCGACTGTCTTTTGTCCCTGTAAAAATCCACTCTACTGCATCTGCAGGATTAGCAGAATAAAATAGGGTATGGAAGGGATGCCATATGTAGTCCAACCACTTCACTTTTTACCAGTTATTCCTGCTGCTCATTGCTCCATCCCACAGGAATACTTATTTTAATTATTAAAGAGTAGAAAAAACAGAAAAGACCTTCTGAACTAACTTGTCTGTTCTTATGAATTTCTCAAGATGGGCTTAGACTAAAGAAAGAGCTTCTAGATGCTGATGTAAATTCACATTTTGATGGATTTTGTATTGATTGCCAACGTCAATGTGAAAGCGTGTGTTTATTTCGGCCTGAAGAAAAGATTTTCTAAAAATGGGCATCCAGCTGCCTAGTAGGCTTTGAATTCAGAGTGATGGCACAGATGAGCCTGTTTAGTTGTGGTTTCCCTTTTGTTTTGCTCGCTTATTATATCCAGTGACTTCGACAGGTATTCCATCTTCTGCCCTGTAAGAACCATGTAAATACAGTTATATTAATAAATATAGGACATATTTATATCAAATTAAAGTATTCCATAGAGAGGCTTAGCTTGTTACTGATTGTGATCAGCATGAACACAAAGCTAAAGAGTTTGTTCCCAGGAACAAAGGAAAATCGGAATTTTATAAGCATCCTTTGTGGCCCCCTAAGAATGGGAGATCTGAGAATTTTGCAGAACCATGTGGCCTTTTCATTTATTACCATAACCCAGAGGGAGACAGAAGGTGGAAAAGAAATAATACAAGCACTGAATTACAGATAGAATAAGTTTAGAGTTTAATGGTGGAAGATTATTCACAAATGCCAAAGACCATCAATATACTACTTTAATATAGCTGTGGCCTCCCCGAGTCTAGCCATCAGCATTTCCAGATCAGTTGAATGATGAGACAAAATGAAACTTCTGATGTGATACTTTCTGTAACCACACACGTAAATTAAACTTGCTGTTGGGATGACAGACAGTTACACTTCAGTCGTACCCAAATGACCACACTCAATATACGGCAAGTGGACTAAATGCAAGAGCTCAGACAAGATTGTCTGAACGTGAAGATCTCAAGATCCTTCTTGAACATATGAAGTACAGTATGGTTGTATGCTAAATTTATACTAGAGAACAAAAGATAAGAAATAGGTAAGAGCAGCTGGAATATCTGATTGTGAGACAGTGCACTAATTCTTGGTTTCTGGGTTTTTTTCCCCACAGTAAAAGTCTCTTTGTTTAAAGCTAATTATAACTTGGGATAGATGCCAGTACATTGTACAGTATAAAATAGCAACATTTTGTACAAGGAAAAAAACCCAGTGTGGTAGAGACTTTGAATTTATTATTACAGCCATTTACTTCACTATGGCCCAATTTAACTAGATTCTATGCAATACAAATATACACTGTGGTTTTCCAGACAAGATGCTGTAGAAGTGTGAAGCAAAACAGAGACCAAGAAGGGAAAGAGAATAAGGTAACTAATGGGAATACACTTTGCAGAGCAAAGGTTATGTCCGAGCATGTGGAGAATGCAAAAGACAAGAATTTTGTCTCTGTCTATTAGGACTAGATCACATCTGCTGGAAAAGGCAATTTCATGAAGCAGCATTTGAGACTTTGGTTGGAATTTATCTTCTTTGTCGCCAGCAACAGACAGATTTGATAAGCATTTAATGCTGCACTATTTTCTTAACATGTTTTACTATGACATTTTACCTACTTAAAAACAGTTAAATACAACTGCAAATTAAATGTAGCATTTAATTGTGTATTAAAGCAAAACATCCCACTCAATCTGAAATCAACATATGCTTTGGGGTTTCATTTAGCTTTGTGGAAAAGAAAAATAAATATCAATTTTCCTTTGGGGCTGTCCCTTAACATTCTTACTTTGGTTCCTCAGGCAAATTCAAAGTAAAAAGGAAAAAAGAAGAACTACAATCATTCACAGAGCTGTACTCCTGCCGCAAATTGCTAGGCCATTAATGGTCTGTCAGTGAGGAGATGTTGGTAGGGAAATCACTTTCTCAAGCGCTCTTTTAAGAAATTATTCCTGATCCTTCATTTGTGCTCTTTTCTTTTTCAAATATTACTTTAAAGGTTTTGCCGTTGCTGTTGCTCATGACAGCAGCACGCAATAAATTAGCGCAGTAGCGTAAAATCTGCTAGCTTTTCACAATTATTTATTACATTATAGCACAGAGGAAAAGATGGAGCTTCATACCTGTTAGGGGTAATAGTGACAAACCAGGCAAGTAGAAACAAGTGTAAAATAACTGCAAGTGACTTGCGCTCTGCTGGGCGAAATCCTGTTGCTCCTGAGATCAGGGGTGCTTTTGCCAGTGTTGCCGCCAGATGCAGCGGGCTGAGGAGTGCCCGTCTTTACATCCTGCAAGGAATTCCCCGGCCAAAATCCACAGTCAATCCTAACACAGAGATTATGAGACAAACTATAACTTGCTCAGTGATGTAAATCCCAGTTCAGCTCTTACAACTGTCCTAATGTTGTTATCGATGGAGTAACTTAATATCGCTGACGCAGTTCAACAAGGTGATAAAGGGAAGTATTCATCATGGTTAGGTTAACACACGCTTTCAGCGAGACAAAACTGATCCCTGTGGAGATCACTTGAAGGGACCCAAGCTAGTCTTCCCTCCTGAATCACCTTGGGGAAAAAAAAGCAGCTTATGTGCTCCTGTGCAAGCCTCCCCTTTTCCCCAGCATTCATTGATGTGGTAGAGAAAATCTAGAGGGTATCTGCACTGTGGATACTCCGCTACTGGATGAGGAGGAAAAAAGGCTGTTATAACTCTCCATGCAGGTTAATGCCTTCAGTAGTTTAACGGTAATATACATATAAAAATACTTATAAACCTCTAGGAACATGCAGCAGAAGACAAAAAGCAAAATGGTCAAAATATAGGGAGGCAAAATTATAGTAAGAGAAAGAACAGCCTACCCAAATATTCCTTTACCAGGGTGTTTATTAGATGGCTATTCTGGCTATTTTGTCAGACATTCGTTCCCTTTCTTTCTTTTCCACTCTCTTTTTTTGTTGTGACTGTTCTCATTGTTTGAGAGTTGAGAAGAATTTCAAATGAAGGAGTTACATTTTCAATAATACATCAAACATAATCTCAACACATTCAAAAGTGATGGGACCCATAGTAAATTACATGTTGCAAAGCCTCATCAGCTGAAGCTATTACTCCATTTCTTCAAGCCATTTTAAAAGAGCCAAGAAACTGATGCTATTTACATCATGTATATAAATAACATGTATCTCATATTTATATAAAATGTGTGAGATGTGTGAATATTTCTGCAAGTGTTCATTTGAATTTTAACTTGAATTCATATTAGCAGTGATTGCACAATGGAGACAATGATTGTACCCAACCCCTTTTGAATTTTCTCCCCTTAGTGTTTCAATAAGTCTCTGCTTTTTGCATGAGCTTTCTCAGAGGCAAGGGCTTGTGATGACAAGTGCAGTATTTATGGAGGATGATATTTCAAAAAGTCATTTCAGGAGTGCTCCTGAAGATACAGCTATCTAAAGACAAACTCATTGTATTATGAAGAGTGAAAAGAGGGAAAAAAAGAAAAAGAAAGAAAAGAGAAGGGGTGGTTTTTTTCTGGTATTTCGTTTGGAGGTTGCTTTGATTTCATTTAAAATGTACATATAAGCACCGTAAAACTTAAAACCTTGTTTGATAGATTTCGGAAATGTTATCAGGGACAAGAAGCATTTGTCAGTAAAGTTTTTCAATCCTGCAGAGAGATATGTAAGAGCGTGTTTTTCTTTTTATGCATATTAGTACAACTGGTAAAGGTAAGTATCTTTGCAAGAAATTGCAGTTAATCATGTAACAGTAGATTATATAGCACAGTGGGCTTGGCATACGACAGTGCTTCACATTGCAAGTGGGTAACATTTCCAAAATCCCACGTAGGAGAAAACAATGAGCCACCCACACAAGGCACCGAAGCACCTTGCAGAAAAGAAGTTTACTTTGCTAATGAAAGCTTTATAACCAATAAATCTTACTTTCTTGGTATTATTTTACATGGTGTAGGGTACAATTCATCACAGGATGACCTTATTCCCAAAATTCCTTACCAGACCCCTCAAGGCCAGCAAAGTAACACATCAGAAGGAGGATGTGAGTGTGGATTTAATCTGTGAGGACTCTGGAAGTGGAAAAGAAAAAGTAATAAAAAGTTATGCTCATTCATTCAGAGAGTGAAAATAACACATACTCTGCTGATGGCTGAGGAGTGTGGCTAGAATTCCAAATACTACTTTTAATTTGTTTATTATTCAGTCTGTAGAATAAATAATAGCATTGAAAGCAAATAGTACCTATGAAAAACAAGTATATTTAAGAAAATTATACACCATCCTGAGAAATTCTAGAATTATAAAGAGAAGTTAAAATTGACCATGTTATTCACCATAGCTATTTAAAGTTCCATTATGCAATCCCATGTCATGCCAGGTCAGTATTGCCCCCCAGAAATATCACACAGAAGTTCTCCCCCAGATCCCAAGCAGATCAAAAATGCAGCATGAGTGGGCCACTTTTGTACAATTATGTTTGTTTCCTGGTTTAGAAACTGTTTTCAAATTTCTATCCTCTGACACGCTTTTTTACTAAAAGTCTGTCAAGATTAGCTGGGACTCTCATGACTAAAAACCACAATGGCTGAAGGACATAAACTTTGTGAAAATTGAGGTGACTTCCCAAAAGACTTTGATGCATCCCCACAAGCTGGCAATGTCATAGGCATTTCCAGACCTACTACAGAATTAATCAGTGAAGTCTCATACCCACTTGACATACAGAAGCATTCTTATTTATGTTAAACGGTTAGGAATCTGAACTCTGAGCCCTAAAAAGTTAAAAGCCTGTGTTTCAACTATGACTAATATTTTTGGTATTGTAATTTGCATTTAATTGGGACTGATTTTTCAGAGTTAGAGAGCACTTCTGGCCTACGATGGACAACTGAATAACAGGCAATAAAACAGGTTTTTAAACACTGGCCTTAAAGAACATTTCTGCAGAAAAAAACAGCATGTCATAAAAATACAATGAGGAAAAGCCATTTCTAGTCCTGTAGCTGAGCCCCAAGGCAACCTTTTAGTTAATATACATATGGCAAAAACAGATTTGTATGGTTTTTTACAGTTTGTATGCGTAATATAGTGGAGATAGCTTTGTACTTTAATTCACATTTGCCCCAACAAGACCCAAGTTGACACAACACTGAGTCTTTGGCACTGGAGATCTGAAGGCAAGGCTGCAATGTAGCATGGCCCTGGAGCCATGTTATTCAGCTCTGGATCTTAAAGGAAGTTTTGGGGAAGAACAGTAGAAAATGAAAAAAAAAAACCAAACATAACTAAACTAACTTTGCATAGAAGTTGTTCCCCTAGGGCATGAAGAAGAAACTTTAACTATGCCAAGAAAAGAGGAGGAAACAAGCCTGAAATGTACTCGATAGAGTCAGGCCAAACCAGTGGCAATTCCAAGTAATGAAACAGGTGCAAATGAAAATTGGCAATTGGCACCGAGCCACTCTTGTAATGAGTCAGCATTGAAATCGCTACTACTTTGCCACTCTTGAGTAATAAGCTTTGTTTGGGGAATGTCAGCTCAATTTATTACACGTAGATTAAATTTTATTTTCTATTACATTGACAAATTATATACAGACAGGCTTAAGAAAACCTCCTTTGCTGTTAACATACATTTGTTCATATTTCTTATACCTGCAGTTCAAAAAAGGCTGACAGTCATCAGAATTGTTGAATTATTACTAATTATGATTATATTTGTAAGATAACAGAAACAACATTCCAAAAACATAGATGAGCACTTGATTTCCATTGCATTAGGAAAAATATCTACACACTTAAAATACATACTCTAATGTTTAAAAAGCAACTCAGAAAAACAAAGTTGGAGTTTACATGCAGGTCCTATACAAAAAGTTCAAATGTTTAAAATACCCCAACCTTAGGCACGATTTGCATGCTCAGCTAAAATGCAGAGCAGTCAACAGGTCATTTACTTATCTACTAACAGGCTGTAAAATAAGGTGTAAATAAATTAAATGAACTTCCTTAATAGCTAGGGTAACACCAGAAGGAAAATAGTGACTTTTTTAAGTTCCGTTTTGCAGGAAAGGAGCACATCAGACAGATTCTTTACAAGACACTGAATCCACTTAGGTATGCTGACTCTGGCATATTGTACTACATGCCATTTTCAACTTGTCAGTGGGCTAGCAGCTTTCTTCCTCTCCCTGTCCAAATCTTCAGCATTTTGAAACTTAAAAAATATTCAGTTTGCAAAGGCTTTCTTGTTAGATTTTTGCCTGTTTTCCCGCTATGATAGTGCTTCTTGTTTGTGCCTACCTGCATATTTGTCACCCTTAGTGAACGTTGAGCCCACTGACTGATTTGAATTGAATTTGAAAGATCAAGATCAGAAAGATAGGTTGGGTCCTAGCAACTTTATGAAAAATACAGTAACCCTGGAAATGCCCACATGAGAAGGCAACTCCTCATACCTGCTCCCACCAAGGGAAAGCTCGTGGCAGATTATACACCTTCTTAAACAACAAAATCAAGCAGAAATATCAAACCCATAAGAAATCAGATTTCATTCATTTTTACAGTTACAGAAACACTGTTAATTAAATGCCTGCATGAAGGGAAAGGTATCTACAGAGAAGTGTCATTTCCCAGGTCCACCCATACATTAAAGATAGACCCTCAGTACAGACTCTTATAGAAATGTAACTTCGGTATTGTATGGCTCCATATAGCCCTGACTCATCTGTAGTACATTCCCAGTTCTTTCCTTTAGAAAATCAGGATCACATTTAGCATCAGATGAATCAGTATTTTGGAGGGAGCAGGGGAGATCATCCACCAGAAAGCTCTAGCCAGATTAAAATTAACTTTGTTTCTATTCAGCAGTGCAAAATAATCCTATCAAGCTAAAGAACAGACACTCTGGTTTTCTTGGCAGGGGTCTCTTACCGTCTGAACGACCCTCCCCGTACTCTTCAGACCCGTGCGCTGACATTCCTGCTGACCGCTGTAGCTGCACCTCCCTCGGTCCCTCAGGGCCGCAGAACTGCAAAACCAGTGGCATTTCATAGGTGGGTGGATAGCCTGGACAAAAACTTAGGAAATCCCCAAATTTAAAAACACTTGCTTTGCCAGCTGAAATGAAAACAAAAATTTTCACAAAGGGAGAATATTTTAGGAGTGTTTTCAGGCAGTAAAGCAGCTACACATAAATTCTTCTATAATCCTGCCTAGTCTGTGGAAGGAAACAGAGACATAACCTCTAAGGAGATGGACCAGATCCTATGTTTAACTGAAGGTAAAGGAATGCAACAAATGCATGAGGGGGGATTGTTCCTTTTTCCTTTTGTCCCTTTCTTTTTTAATGTAGCTTTCTGGAGAAGCTCACCAGCACAGGACAAGGAAAGTCCTCAAGAGTGAAACAAGGATATGCATCTCAACTTCAACATGGGCGAAAGACTGTATTTTTTGTTGAAAAAGCCAAGTGGTGGCTTTTTGGATGACTGCTACCATGAAGCAAGGCACAGAGATGCCCCTTCTGTAGAAAATGGAAATTATGAAATGGTGCTATCCCAGAGAAGGACTGACAAAATGTGGCTTTTGCTCTAGAGAAGAGACTCCTAAGCACACTTTCAAAGGCAGTTAAAATGGTGACATTACTATCCTTAACAAAGAAAAATTAAGAAACGTAATTGCTGAGTGTGTTTCACAGCATATCAGTATAGCTGAACATTTTCACCATAAATGAAGTCAAGGATGTCTGAAGAGGTTGAAAGTATGCACTTATACTACAAGAAAGTAAAAAGTCTTTAAGTCCAAAGCCAACAGCTTAAGATACGACTAAAGTACGAGCATGTGGTTGTTGCTGCTTTTAATAGGCAGAAGTTTAATGATACGTGTTTCTGCCTTGCTGTTCTCCTAATTTGACAGCAAGACTGAAAGGGTAATCATGTTTGGGAGACCTGAGGTAGCATTCGGTGAAAGCAAAGAAGTGAAAGTGAAAGTTCAGTGAAAGTAAAGAAATAAGAGAAACATGACCTTAAACCATTCTTTTTTGTTTACTTATCTGTAAGATCTTTCTTCGTGTCACATATAATTGCTTTAAGTATTGATTCATCATCTGCTCTCAAATATTAGTAATTCTTGAAATACAGTCTTTGGTTTCAGTGAAATTCAAGTTATAATCTAAAGTAAAAGCTGCTGCTTTATTTTCAGGAGAGACACAAGTCTTCTATAATGCCTATTCTTAAGTCATTTCAGTTTTTACCATCACCTTGTTTTTTTCCAATATTATTGGAAGATCTATATTTGTGTTATAAAATATAATTTAAAATATATATTGAACACATTTTAAACAGCAACTGCAGTACAGGAACATACACAATACAGAAATGTTTCTTCAAGTCAACAAAAAAAAAATACATGAAAAGTCAGAAAAATGCAGCTTATATTTACAAAGAGCACTTTCCTTTTCACCTTCCGTATTCACCTTTCACTACCTAGTGGGGTTTTTTTGACATACATGGACAGCAACTAAAGGAGATGGAAAAGTGCTAATGTCCTACTAAAATTAGCCTCTTTTGAGCAGAACATAGAAGACCACCTGTTGTATTTTCTGTTTATTTTGCTTTATTCAGTAGCATCTGAAGAAACATTATTGTAAGCAAATCTACCTCATCTGCAAAAAATGTTTACATTCCCTAATGAATGCTCGCTTATGGCAGAAGAGTTCTTAGCCATTTCCAGTCTGAGCATATGGGACCACCTAAAATAACATTTCTCTTCAGTAAAATACGAAGACGGGTTGGGCTGAACATTTGTATCTACATTAAGGTATTAATAACACCATCACTTTGTTTATAACAGGGATTTTTACAAGCATCACTTTTTCTCCTTGGAAGACACTATCAAAACAGAGATCTAAATCAAATACTTGAAATAAAAAGTAAGGGCATCTACAAGATATTGCAGTCCCTTAGTCTCCAAAGGTCTTGGAGGTGCAGAATCAGGAGTGATTCTGTATTATGAGACAGGCAAGTCCCACTTTGATGTGGTTCATGTGAGTGCTCAAGGTACCCCATGCACTGCAGTGAGTATGCTCAATTTCTCAGCACATGTACCGTAGCTGTTTTCTGGATGTACTGAAGCGCTGATGGTAAGACATCTGGAAAAATATCTGATTGCTAAAGACACCAGTTCTATATAATGGAGCTTAGGTGTCCTTACAAAGTACAGAGTCTATTCCCTATCAAGTATATGGAGCTCTTTATGAATACTAAGCATTTTCACCAATAGCGTACAATTTAGATATCATTTCCAACTAGATACATTCCACAGTAAAGGCCTTTTAATGGACTACAAAGAATGAATATCATAAGAAAATGAGAAGACTGTTTTGGGTGACAAGTTATATTCAGCTCAATTCCTAGAATTCACATTAGGAACCTCTAAAACACATTTTCCTTCCTCAACATTAAGAACACACTGAATCAGTGTATCAAGAAGAATCAACTCAACTGCCAGTGCAATTGCCACAGGGAATTGTCTCCATCGTTGCAACACAATATATTTGCCTGGGCATATCACACTAACTCACTATCTCACTACGTTTAGCAGAAGAGACTGCCAAATTACTGTTTAATTCAGTGAAGATACAGATCTAAGCAGCCTATTAAGATCTTTGCTTTGACTTATGGTCTGATTTAAAGTGACAATTCAAATCTGCTCTTGTATAACCATAAAATAATGGGATATTAATAATACAGTTTATGCATTTCATGCCAAGCTAAATTTTAAGCGTATTATCAAGATGCGATGAAATATTTAAAAATTAAAGTGGAATGATAAATGAGGAGGCTGGAGAAAGGTCACTAAAGCATACAAGTTTTAAACTGTCCTTTTCCTGTGTACATTGTCAAACTTTGTTATGGGTAAATGCAATAAAACAGCCATATTTTACCCCTCAATATTAAACGAGAGTATCCAAGCTATGACAGATCATTTATATACTTTTCGTTCTGTGTATTTCAAATGCAGTGCCAAGCACTCTCTCCTTCCAAGCCTTGATAGCAGATGCTGAAATGAAGGCAAGAGTATTAAAAAGATTAGTCAAAAATAGAGATGGCACAAACTCTAAAATCTAAGTGCTCCAGAGCTCCCATGTTGGAATACAAAATCTTCATAAGGCTTCTTATGTAGTTAAGAACTGGAAGGAGGGTAAATTAATGAGTTTCCAAAAAACAGTGAAGGGACAAAACATGAGAGAGAAATTGGGGGCTGGAAGCCATATTATGATTCAGGCTATCTCTAGCAACACACATGCAAGTGTGAATGCAAGCAACTTGCAAACACCACTTAAATCCAAGTCGTGATTAGAAACTGAAGCCAGAAGTATTCATTGTGTTAGAACATCCTCATTTTGAATTTTTCCTGAGTCTATCTGGCAACAAGGGATTTTTCTCTTGTGATGCCAATAGGCAAACAAATCCACATCTAAAATATTCCGCAGGCTGGGCTGGCAGTGGAGAAGATTAGACCCGAGAGCATTTATGGGAAGAACAAAGTCAGTCCTTAGGGTGTGATCCTAGGATAGTGACGATAGGACTAGTACTGGTCAATAACTATCACCCTTCACACTTCTGCCCTGCTTGAGCCTGACATTGACCCATGTGCCTTAAAGGTATAAATTTACCTTCTCCAACAGTTCTTCAACAGGAAATTCTAGAAACTGGTGAGACACTTCAGCTCCTGAGGGCAGTTCATTCTTTTTCCTCTGAAAAGCATCCAGACAACTGCATGTCCTCTCCCTAATCCTGCTCGGCATTTGAAACTTAATGGGAAATTAAGTTTGAGAAATGAGAATCTTCCACCTGTGAAGAAATACAAATCCTCACTCTCCACAGCAGTCAGATTGTGAGCCTTGAACTGAGTCAGCTTTTAGACAGCTCAAGTTTCATCCCATGTTATGTACCACATGGGGATTCCCTTTTAAAAGGAGAACATGCAGTGAAGATATCTGTGACTACTGGCTATGATTTTTATTAAAGCAGAGTAAATGTTTAATCCAAAATGAATCTTTAAAATCTATGCAAATGAGGTTGCAAAGTCCTTGTTGTACAAGGTAAGCTCTTTTTTTTAATATTGCAGGCATACACTGTGACTACTGCAAATGTCAGAGCATGAAAGATCTCCTTGCAATGCCCAGATTTGGATACATAAAAATTTTCACCACTCTCACTGAATGAGAACAAATTTAATAAATCACTGAAATTCACTCTCAGAAGGCTATGTTTCAAAACTGTCTTCTGCAAAGCATCCAGTCAAAGCTGTACAAATAGACCTTACGTATTCTTGAATCTGCCCTAGAGAGTTTAACAGAATTTATTTATTATATTCTAAAACATTTCAATACATTTATGTTTGCTAGGCCTGGTTTTCCATTCTCTAAACTGGCAAACTTTCAGGTCAAGGAACTTTCATGACCGATTTTGCAACACTAAATGATTTCAAACCAAGTAGGGCTTTGGAGATGTATGGTTATGATTAAAAGCGGCAATTCCTACGAACCATATGAAAAGCATACTGTGTTAATATCAACCTACACTCCTCTGCTGTTTTATTCCTTGTACCTTTATAACAATTTTTTTATTATTATTAAAAATGTATTACGGCAAGGAGCAACTGTTAGCACAAAGTAGAATTTTAAAACAAGGGTGGAAATCCCAATGCAATAGGAACAGGCTGTATATATAGTGTTTTTGTTTAAAATGTATGTAGTGAATAATGCATGATAAAAGATTTAGAGTTTGTTGTTTGGTTTTTTTGTTGTTGTTGGGGGTTTTTGTTTGTTTGTTTGTTTTTTACAGTAGGCTTTCCATGCTTGTATATCACAGTCCTTTGTTATAGACGTCTGGACACTGTACTGATAGCCTGTCAAGATTTTGATGACAGAATAAAATCAAAGGAAAGAATTATAGAAAAAGATCAGTCTAGACCTCAATATAATGTGAAGCTCCTAGTCACCATTAGTAGTATAAATAGCTCCCATATGAATCCTTTCGATACAAATCGGTCAATTACTTAAAGCCACCTAATTTCTATCCACCACGCACTATGTAATAATATCCTTTTGCAAGTACAATCTTTTGTGAAGCAAGCTTTATAAAGTGGCTATCATGTATCATACAGACAAGCAAGCCAAGCTCTAGAGATGCAATTGTGTAAGTTACCCAAAATTTAGAAACAAGTTAGATGCAGAGGTGAGAACAGGATACAGGTCTTCTGCTTCTAATACTCGGCTTGCAGTGCTCAGTGGAACAGTACATGCTGCTCCAGGGATGCACAGATGAGTAGCCTCTACCTCAAAGTCATCTCAAAATTTCCACTCAAAACACAACTGAAATCCTTTTTAGCTGTGAATTCAGCAATTCCCTGCTGATTTCAGTCTTTTATCAGACTTTCTGGAGTCATGGTGGCCTAGGTTGCCAAGCACTCAAGTGCCTATGCAGAGAAAGGTTTCCTGTTCCCTATTCAGATGAAGGAGGTCTGAAGTAGCATTGGACTTCAAGGAGTATTTCCAAACCAGACTGGGATTTTGCCCAGGAACACTTTGCACAGTGCTGTCTGTGCCACCTCCCCATGGCACCTAGAAACCATCTTTTACCTCTCATCACATTCCGCTTCTTTGTCCTTCCTTTCTGATCATCAGTGCCTTCCTTCAACAGAGATTTTCCATTGTCTCTAAGGAACAGTGCTTCATTCCAAATTTTACCTCCAAATGTTCATTTTTTCTGCCCTCACATTCAACTCTGATCCTTGTTTGCATCACTAGCAGAATTGCAGCATATTGCAAAGATTCCTTTCACCTTCAATTTTGTCATTTTCATTGATGTCCTCAATTTACAGTTCAGGCATAGGAGATTCAGGCCTGCCATTCACCTTGGAGTTTGGTTAATAAGGAACCTTCACCATGACCCAGTCCTCAGAAGTACCTCACTGAGGTTTAACTGCATTGATATAGATATATAGGTGTGTTTCCCGCTGCCAATACATAAAGATTGAACACTGAAACATAAAGATTGAAGACTGAAATAAAGCAGCCATGCCATTTCTGAGGCTGGCAGGGTCCATTCTTAGAGATACGTGATCTAGCAGGAACCCCCTCTCTTCCATTTCCTGCACGTTTTAATGTATCTATCACACCCTACAGCAATACAATCTAGATGTCTTCTTGAAGACCACTCCATACAACCTGAAGAATGATATTGGCTCCAGCTTTTGTTGAGGGAGTTCCTGGCAGCAAAACTCCTCGTTCTGTTGTCTCCTTTGCAGCCACACAAAAGATATGGACAATTCCACTGATAAGCTACATGCTATTCTTGCAAAAACATCACTATGCAATGGAAAAAGTGAAATCCAAATAAGCTAAAGCAAGGGAGAAGACAAAACCTATTATGTATGCTCCATAGAGGGAGTGGCATTAGCAGTCTGCACCTATGTAACATTCCTGCTTGCCTAGCCAAAAAAAAAAAAAAAAAAAAAAAAAGTGTCTATTTTATTTTTAAACACATGTCTTCAAAGCATTTTTCCAATCCCTTTTTCTACTGAAAATTGAGACACTGTGGAGTCTCCAGAGCTGTTGAAATTAAGGCATCACTAAATCTAGAGAAGTAAAAAATTAAGAAACAGAACAGAAGTCTTTTTTGTCAGGCTTCCTTAAGGTTTTTTATTATTTTTATTAATACTCCTTTAAATGCACTACCTGATTTTTTGAGAAAAATGTTTCTGTCTAAAGCTGCTCTCTTCTTTTAGTTAAGATCACATACCTAGAAACATTCACATTTCAGGAGGGATGATACAAGCCTAAAACTTTCCTTAAAAACAGAAGAATGTATTGCCCTTGCCACAACGAAGGCTAATGCTATCCTGGGCTGCATTAGGAGTGTTGCCAGCAGACTGAGGGATGTGATCCTTTCCTTCTACTTAGTGTTGGTGAGAAACTGCAGTGCTGGGTCCAGGTCTGGGCTCCCCAGTTCAAGTGAGAGCTGCTGGAGAAAGTCCAGTGAAGGGCCGTGAAGGTGATGAAGGGACTGGAGCATCTCTACTCTGAGGAAAGGCTGAGAAGCTATGACTTTTTTAACCTACAGGAGAAAAGACTCAGGAGGATCTTATCAATGTGTATAAATACCTGAAGAGAGAGTGCAAAGACAACAGAGCCAAATTTTCAGTTGTGCCCAGTGAAGCAACTGGCACAAACTGAAACACAGGAGGCTCTGTCTGAACATCAGGAAACACTGTCACTGTGAGGGTGACAGAGCACTGGCACCGGTTGCCTGGGGAAGTTGTGGAGTCTCTATCTGCAGAGATACTAAAAGTCCATCTGGACACGGACCAGAATTGGTTCTAGGTGGCCCTGCCTGAGCAGGGGCATTGGGCAAGATGACCTCCCTAGGTCCCTTCAAACCTCAACCATTCTGTGATTCTTGCAATCATGACATTCCTATATCACATAAGGGAATTAAACTCACAAGTTCATTAAAAACACTGATTTGAAAGACATCTTTAAAAGAAGGACTGTGGGACTGCACTAAATCAAGCTCAACAGCAAGTTCCTGAAAGACAGATAAGGCAAATCTCCAGAAGGAAAGCCTCCCAAAACACTGGAGCACTAATGGAAACGGTGTTGGTGCCAAGCCTCTAAAATCCTAAATTCTGTCCCTGTCCTCTCACAAACTGCTTATGGAAGCTTATTAAAGTCATTTCAACCATCCAAGTTTCAGCTATGACCTTACCTCCTAGGAGTTTTATGTGGAAAAATCAAAGTGAGATGTTCAGGCACTGAAACGAAGAGCAAGAAATGCAAAGGCTTGTAAGAAGAATGTATTGCCCTTGCCACAACGAAGGCTAATGCTATCCTGGGCTGCATTAGGAGGAGTGTTGCCAGCAGACTCAAGAAGAAATACCAGCCCAGGAAAAAAAAAAACCAAACCAAAACTGGTCGAGGGAGCCGCATTCATGCACTTGTTAATAAAAAAGCCCAGAAAAGGAAGCCTTTACAGATGCTCCCTGTCCTGCAGACTGATCCTCCACATGCAGCACTTTGCTCTGACCCTAACATACAAAGCTGAGCTTGTAATAGTTGAACTCGCTGCACAAACAGCACATCCAGCTCACAAGTGGTGGTGACTTGTATGAGCTTGGCAGAAGGTTAGTGACTTGCCCAGGCTGATGAAGGCTCCAGTTCAGACACGCAGCATCATGGCTCCCTGTGACTTATTCTGTTGTCTTCCATGGAGCTGTTCACAAAGTAAGGATTTGAGTGTGATGATGCGTGGCAGAGCATGGATGACAATGATGAAAGATTCAGTCCAGAAAAATCTGAGCCACAGGTCCGTAGAAATCATACCCCATATACTATGCATTTCAAGAGATACGATTCTGCTATGGATTTCAGAGAAGAACATACAAGCATGTATGCCTGTACTTCAGCTTCCCAAACCTTGCTCCCTACAGCACACTGGTGGGAAGTGCAGGCATACAAATACTTTAGGAACACGACTTTATATTTCAGTGCTGGGGAAGGTTTTGTTTTCTTGCTTATTATTTCTGTTTTTACTACTTGGAATCTGGTTGCTCTTTCTTGGGGTGGGGGACACAACTAGTCTGTATCCAAGTGGGTCTGTAACACTGTGTTTCCATACACCATTACTGTCTTTTAGGGTAAGCTGTCACAAAGGTGTTAGAGAGGCTCACACGCTGTGTGCCACTTCAAAAAAACCAGCATTTAAGCCTCTCAGGCACACATAAGATAGTTATCAGTCTGTCTCAGTGCCCATTTCTTGGTCAGCCACAGCAGCAGAGCAGTGAGACTCCTGAAGTCACCCTGTCACAACCAATTGAATCGTTTTTGACACCACAGGACTTTTATAATAAATATGTGAGCGTGGGTAGAGTGCTTAAAATTCAGTATGCCCTTGGGAAAAATCACTTTGCATCCCTGTGAGAAAGCTAATGGGGAGACTGGAAAAACTTCAAGACTAAAATTTAGAAAATGGAGCTCTGGAAGGATATGACAACCAAATAGATAATCAGGCTGCAGAAAAGTGACAGAGCAGACATTGCCATGTGCCAGTCAAACAGCAGGGAAGAACCCATCGGCCCAAACACGCTGAAACCAATAAGGAAACATTCTAACTGCTGAAAACCTCGTACACAAAGGAGGCATAGGAAATCCATTGGGAAGGCACTGCACCAGACTTATTAAATAGCAAGACAGAAAATAAGGAAAATAAAACATAACAGAATGCTTAAGAAACTGATAAACTATCTCCAGTGGAAAAGGTATTAAATTAACCAAAAGAAACCAGACTTCTGGTGAGAAGAAGAGGGACAAGAACAGTTCATCCCACTGCTAGAAAAAGACAGAAAATGCAATTTACAGCAGAGATGGAACAGCAAAACCAAAAGAATACTATGGCTGAAGCTCTAGGGAAGCCCAGATTCTGAGTTGTTCAGTCTAAACTGAAGAACAACAAAATGGAAGAAAAAATTTTCCAGTCTATTACTAAAAAGTCGTACAGCATAAGGTGAAAGCACTAACAGTAAGTCACCGGAAGAAACCAGAGGGTTGTAGCAAATATTTCTGAAATATCAAAGAAGGATTTCACAAAGTATGTCATTCAGAATGACCCAGAAAAATATTGTGTGGTTAATGCACTTTCTAATATATATTGACTTGTTTTCTTTTATGACTGAGTTTGTTATTCAATGGACTAATCACTTTTAAGATACCCCAGGTCAAAGCCATGTGGACTTCCCCAAACCTCTAACCCAATCACTGGCTTTCACCAACCTCCCAGGCCACCAGTGCTGACATTTACCCCTCCTCATCGCTTGCTTTTTAACATATGAAGTTATTGAAGCTATGAAAAAACCCACAAAGTTTTAGTGTGATTATGTTATTAATAAGAAAAATTTTCCACTTTCACTCCATAGAAGAAAGGGAAAAAGATCATGAGACCAGGGACAGCAAGTCCAGACCAAGACAGCCTTCTCCCACTCTCAAAAAAATAAGGCAGGGAGGGATACAAAAACTCTGAATGGGAGAAGAGATAAAATTTCAGCCCTCTCTAATCTGAGCACCTAGGCATCTTCTCAGTAGGAAAGGGGCCACGTTTGTACAATACCAACCTGACAGAGCTATGACCTCTAGATGTTACTGCAATACAAATACAGAAAGACTGAGAAGCAGCAAGCCATTTGTGCATTAACTGGGCTGTAAATGCTGCCTGAATTCCACAATAAACCTTTTCAGGCTACCTCTAATCTGAGATACTTCACAAAAAAAAAGCCTCTGCCAAAATATTTTAAACACTTCTTTCAGAAAAAAAGGCTAAGCTGTGGAGATGTGAAAACTGAAAATAGAGAACATGAACTAAACAGAAGTACTTCAATCTTCTAAACATTGGCTGAATTTGGGGCAAATCCCTATAGGTCTTTATTGATGGAAGGAGTGTCTTCTTTAAGACATAATATAAATAAAAATAAATAAATAAAATAAATTTTTATTTACCCAGCGGATAGTGGGTGGACATTAAATTAGTTCTCTCTGCAGACTTTAAGACGACAAAATGTGTCAAATGACCTTGGACAAGGAGACAAAAGGGAGCGGAAACCTAGATGGCTGTTGAATGCCTCACTTGAGCAAAAGATTTTAAGTTGCCAAGATCAGAATTGACTATGGCACAGCTTAGTCATTCCCTATAAAATACTCTTTTGAAACAGCACAACTCCACCTGTGCCTAAACCAGGTTTTTCCTGAAAGGTCTATTGAGGCCAGTAATCAAGAGCAGCAGACGTTATCTTGGCAAGGAGTGATTTCTTTGCCTTAAGTCTTCTAAGAAAGAAGTTTTGTTTTGTAATAAGGAATATTCCCCAAGAATATGGAGCGCTTGTAAGTCTAGCTTTACTCTTAAAGACCATTCCTGCTGTGCCACTGAAATTGGTGGCAGCACTGTAACTGCCACTTCCTCGGCACCCGCTGCTTCTGCAAATGCTGCAGGATTTCAAGTTTTAGGAGCCTGTTTAGGGAGCTGTGCAGGCTGAAGTCTCAACAAAAAATCCCACACAACACAACGCAGAAAGGGTTATTGAAAGGACAGCAGCTTTTAATAATAGGTTGCAAGAAACACACCTTTAGCCTACTTGAATACTAAAGTGTAAACTTGAGTTCGATTTTTGTTCTGCAGACTCTCTACCATCTACAAAAGTCATAAAGCTCTGGTCTATAAAGAAAGCAAGAGGCATTCCTAGAGAATACCTGCTCTATATAAGGTAATTCTTCAGCTGCTTCAAACCTGCTGAAGGATCCCAGCAAGGGCTTCATTAGGTCTCACTAACTGAAGGAAACCAGATTGGGCTGTTTCCCATGTATTTTCTCTTAACACTTGGTCCATGCCAAGTACTGAGACAACCAGATCAGTTCCATGCTTGCTCCAACTGCAAGAGAGACCTACAAAGTGTACTCAACACAGCCCTTTCCATTATCTGTATGGTAAGGCTGTCATCCCCATTTCCAGGAAAGTCCTTTGGTGTCATATAAGACAAGTTACCTAAAACTCCAGACTCCCTCTGTGACACACAAAACAGTGCTGTTGGCAATTCTGTGTCCACAAAGCAACCAAAAATGCCCCATTCCAGTGGCCACCTGTCGTGGTTTAAGCCCAGTCGGTAACAAAGCACCACAAAGCTGCTCCCGCCCTGGTCCTGGTGGGATGATGAGGAGAAAATATAAAGAAAATCTTGTGGGTCAAGACAAGGATAGGGAGGGATCACTCACCACTTATGGTCACAGGCAAAAAACAGACTCAACTTTGGGGAAAAACAAAATAAATTTAATTTGTTACCAATCAAATCAGAATAGGATAGTGAGAAATAAACCCAAAGCTTAAGAACACCTTCCACCCACCCGTCCCTCCTTCCTCGGCACAGCTTCACTTCCAAATTCATTACCTCCCCCCACCAGTGGCGCAGGGGTACAGGGAATGGGGATTGGGGTCAGTTCATCACCCGTTGTCTCTGCCGCTCCTTCCTCCTCAGGGGCAGGACTCCTCACTCTTCCCCTGCTCCACCATGGGGTCCCTCCCACAGGAGACAGTCCTTCATGAACTTCTCCAACGTGGGTCCTTCCCACGGGCTGCAGTCCTTCAGGCACAGACTGCTCCAGCACAGGTTTTCCCATGGAGTCACGGCCATCTTTGGGGGCACCCCCCTGCTCCAGCGTGGGATCCTCCCTGGGCTGCAGGTGGGCCTCTGCTCCCCCGCTCCCCTCCACGGGCTGGGGGGGGACAGCCTGCCGTCTCACCACAGGCTGGGGGGGCATCCCCTCCTCCCCCGCTCCTCCTCCCCTCCTTCCTCACTGACCTTGCTGTCTGCGCAGGGGTTTCTCTCACTTTCCTATATCCCCCTACTCACTGCCAGTTCCCCTCCTTCAACCTGTTCTTCTCCCAGAGGCGCTACCACCGTCGCTGATGGGCTCGGCCTGGGCCAGAGGCGGGTCCGACTTGGAGCCGGGGAACCTTCTAGCAGCTTCTCACAGGAGCCACCCCTGCAGCCCCGTTTCCCACTACCAAAAACCCCACTACACAACCCCAAAACACCACCTAACTGCGCAGTCCTGGAAACACTTTGATAAAGCACTCAGCATCATGATTCTTCAGGGACCTGAATATTTATCTGCTGTGGTCCAAACATTAGACATAAAGACATTATTTCTCCACTTTGGGGTCCATAGGATCTGATTGTTTAAGACAACTCACAGCATGCCCACTGCATAAAGACCGCCTGCAGTCCAGCACTAAGCACAGCAGTTTGGGAAACTTTCATTAAAATCATAATTACTTTAGTACTCTCTTTTTACTCATGTCTTCACCCAGGAATCAAAAGATCCGAATCAAAAGTTCCCTTCTCAGCCCAGCCTTAACACCACAAAGTGCCTGCTTTTGGCAGGGGGCGGGGAGGTAATTTCGCCTAACTTTAAACATCTACCTGACCTTTTTGGTTAATGATGCTAAGAGGAACATCTAAAACAGGTTAGAAACTGTGTGGTAGAAGTGCCTGTTCCATTCCTTGAACATACAGGGGGGTCTAGTCAACTAACCAACATTATGATCCCAGGTAGCCATTTATGTTTTAGCTATCCGAGTTCAGGTGCGGTGGCACCCAGCTTTGTTGTGCATCTCTGGCTCTGGTTGTGACAGAAGCTTTTACACCTTCTCCTGCATAATGTTTTCAACCAGATCAGGTTTTGGCAGCATCTGTGATCTTCTATGTGCAACAGCTAGTCTAGCGAGGTCTAGGTGACAGCACATCATTTATTGGAGATGGCACGCCAGCCTGAATTGGAGACGACATTGTGGATTCTGTTAATACCCACCCCTAAATTTTCTCCTACTCTGTCATTGCAACCTGTTAAAGGTGAAGGAGGAGATTATGCTACTACTAAATTCACTCTGTAAAACCCTTTGAGATCTTAAGATGAAGCACCCAATATAAGTGCAGAGAAGCAATGTCATTATGACCCTTTCAAGTATAAATTACAACCACTTCAGAAAAAGTTTCACATTATTTTATATATCTTTATATCCACTGCTAATTGTAAATCCTCCTCTTTGACTAAGGCTGTCTTTTGTCTATAATCAACTGACCTTTCCAAGGTGTCCTTTTAAGTAAGATGCCAGTGAGCTGAGGCAAAAAAGGGGAAACACCTTAAAAAGGAAAGGAAAAAATGCAAAGGGAAGAAGAAAGTTGAGCTGCGGAAGACTATCACTTTCTGCCCTGTTAGTATTTGCATCCAAGAACGTTTTTCATGCTGGGATGGTTTTTTTCCTGTGTGCTGTCCCTTGGTTGGCTTTTTTTTGCAAGTGTTTGGGAATTAGAGACAGGCTGAAACTTTGACATTTCTGCTGAGTAAAAAGCAAACATAACTTTGCTAACCATGTGCCGGGGAGCTAGTTCAATAAAAACCGACAGGGTCAGCAACAGTCTTTCAGCAAAGAGTGCCAAAGAGTACCAATTTCTCAAGTCAGAAAATTAAGGCTGGCCAAGATAAACAAAAATAGTCTTGTAAAATCATTGAATGAATTGATTTTCTGATTATGTTATCATACTATCTGCTATTATCGATATCTTCCTACCCATAAGAACAGATCCTTCTATATTCAAGAGGTTAAATGCCCAAGTGAGTCCAAGCCTAGATCATCTCTTTTTCAAATAAGAATTTTGATTGGATTTATAAGCACTTTTACATTCCCAAGTGAGAGAAGCAGTATGCTTTAGCAAGGAATTAAGTTTCAGCACACTAATTATAATGTAGGTTTAGGTTGTTTGTGTCAGGTTGGATTATTCCAGACTACAGATTTTCACTGTCTATGCTGACCTCCTGACACACAGCAGTTCTAGTGCAGGCAGGAGCTGTAATGTAATCCTGAGGTTGATTCTAAGAAGCCGTTCCCTGATAGAGAGATGTCTCTGAAGCGGATGTCAAGTCTGATGCAGCAGAGATCAAATTTCCAGTTCTAAATAAGCTAGTTGTGTTCAATTAATCAAATAAGATAACCATAATTAGTTAAAAAACAAGTGCAAGAAAAAACCAGGAAAGACACTAACTTACTGAATGAGTCCTTAACCACAAACTGCACTTGGGTTTTGCTTCCGGTTTGGCCTTTAAATTCAACTGATGCCAACTAACGAGCACTTTCCAACCCAACCTGCCACCAGCTGAACACCATCTTCAAGGTGCAGTCCCACAAACAGACAGGTTCTTCCAAAAGTATCTAAAGATATGTGGCTGCCCAGCTCCCAGGATATGCCAGTTTTTATCTTCTGTCTCTGCAAAGACAAGGCACAAGGAAAAAAAAAAAAAAAGAAAAAGAAAAAAAAGACATTCTCAGATGTAGATGGTACATCTGGGACTGTTGCCTGTCTGCAAACTGTTTTGATGGCAGAGGAAAGGAGGCCGGGGGACAGGCAATGCATTTTGTCTTGCATACAGCAAAATAAAAATTAATAAAAGGTGCATCAATGTTTCATATTTAAACATATTCAGAACCACAACTCTCTTCATCAGAGCTCGTGACGAACAGCAATTCTACTAAACCAGATTTGTTTCATTTTCCATTTCTCCACACTGTATTCAGCTACAGTGTCTAATTAGTGGGTATGGGAGAAAAAATTCTTAGAATTCTGGTAGCAAGTACAGTATGTAAAAGTTAGGAGAAAGCATCCATTTCCAAGAGGAATGCTTAATGATTTATATTTCATAGTATGTGAAATGTTGTTTCAGGAAAGAACCATTCTGAACCATCAGTGATAGGAGTTTACCAGTTAAGATAGCTTTCAGTAGTGAAATCAGACAGGATATTGATGTCTTGCAGAGCCCAGAAGCCTTCATTACATTAAAATTCATGATTAATTGCCCTAAGAGCAGCCATTAAGCTGAAGACTTCAAGCTACCTTCTCAGGGGGCTGCACACACTATCCTTGCTCACACTGATAAAATCTACAGTGCTTTCAGCTCTCAAGAGCTCATATCCCCTCTTGTGTTGTGAAGCAGTGGTACCCTCTGCCACAGGTGCCAACAGCAACTTTTTCTAAGGCTTTTAACTCTCCTCAGCACAAGTAATACAAACTGCAACTCTGATTTAAGAGACCACAGAGACAGAACAGCTGCAACATTTCAGCTCCAGGAACTTGCTTTTGAATGTGCTACATTCTTCATTTTATGTGGATTCTCAAGTGACAAATCAAGGAGGAGGGAAAGAGGCCAAGATAACAGAATGAGAAAGCATATACCAAAAAGGACTTCAGAAACAGTCTGCTCTTTATAAATGGCCTCGGATACTGGGATTACTTACATGAGTTTTCTGGAATGCAACAACTTCTGGCAGAAACAACCTTTTCAGTGCAGGGGTACCAGAAGTGCAGCCCATGGGGCTGTTTGCAGACCACAAAGCATTGCTCTATAGTGCATGCTGGAACTTTTTTTCACATAGCTGCTTCTGACAGACACAGAGCTGTAGCAACTACAGTGTCTGTGTCCGTTATGCTAGAACAAAGCTTTACATCTCGGTGCTCCAGGAGGTAATGTCTGCAGCCAAAGTGACCCATGGAAGAGCCATCCCACAAGAGTCTGGACTGTGCCCCAGGCGTACAACCAGATCCCGTATACTCCCCCAGTTACATCTAATACTCTGCTTGGCGGGGAGAAGCTGTGGCATTAAGCTGTTCCAGGAGTACTTATGTCATCTGGAAAAGAGGGAGTTTTCATGTCTGCAAGGGCAGAAAAAGAAAAGCCGTCTTTACCTGATACGTGGACATGAAAGTGGATTGAGGAATTTTACTTCTCCGCTAAATGAACTTTTAGGATTTGCTCCTGCCTGATAAAACCTTGGAATTCCTGCCTTAGATGGCATGTAGGACCTATAAACCTCTCAGTGGAGACCATGCTTCTTTTTCTGGTAAAAAAGAACAATTTACTTACAGAGGAGTTGAACTCCACTACCAAGCACTGGCACATATGCCTTTTAATGTGCTGACATTGCCTCCTTGCTCCCTTTGTGCCAATGCTTGTTACCAACGTGCCTCCACGCACACAGCCTTTCATTCACTAGGTTTCCCAAAATGTTGTTACAAGCCTTGTTTGGGATACCTTCCCTGCCTTGCTAGTACTGAATGCTTTGACTAGAAACGTGATACAAAAATCATCAGCAAGGGAAAACTTTGTTGAATGACAAGATCTGTCTGAGACATAACTGAAAAAATCAGAAACTTCTTCATCCTTAACAAGCTGTATATATAGTGTAAAAATAGCTTATTCCAAATTTATCTGTCAAGTTTATTTACATAAAATTGGCCATTGAACACAGATATGTGAACTGCCACTGCACTTAACCGCTGCAAAGCAAACTCTTCAAGCATCCAGTTGCTTAGGATTTTCTTGTCCTCCTAAAAACCCGATTCATAAGTTCTCTCATTCATATCAGTTAATAACAATACAAATGATTCTTTCAGCTGTGCATCATTAAGGTTATGCCAGGAGCAGAAACCTTTTGAACCTATGACAGAGTTCCTGGAGCCTGCCAGAGACAGCAGTTCAAGCTGATTACATGCACTGCCTTACCAAGAGTGGTCCAAGCCATACTTGGAACTCAGATCACCCATACTTCCTATAATTTTATTGTGATACTACTTGCAATCATAAAAGAAAAAGAAACCTAGAATGCATTCAGTGTTTACTGCAGTTTATGTCACACAAATGGGCACAACTAGAGGTAAGGTGAATTACTACCTGTTCAGTCAACACAATCTACTATCTGGCTACATAAATAGGAGACAAAATCCTAATAAAAAATAAAAACTAAAAAAATCTATGTTTAAGTCAAGTATCAACTGCATGCCAGTTACTTTTTAATATCATGGAGTTTAATAATAAAGCAGCAAGATGTCTGGGGAAAAAAACCCAGATTCTGGGCCGTCAGCACTTTCCTAACATACAAAACAAAGGACAGGAGAATATAATTTCTATACTTCTAGCGTTATAAATGTCACCAGCCTTCTGCTTCCTGACCTCTGTCTCCTGCTTTGTTCCAACATGTATTCCAATGTATACCTGAGCATGCAGAGTCTGGGCTCACTGCTGTTATGCTGTAGTTATTACCCTATTAGATTTGTACCGTATTAGATGTGACACCTTGTCTTTGCAAGTTAAAGATCTCACTACATATTGCTCCCCATAATCATACTGCTGTTTGATATCACTACAGAAGAAAATGAAAGCTACACCCTGTAGAATTATTTGTGACATATTTCCATAATTATGCAAATATATACACTACACAGGGAAACAATTTGTGTTAATAGAGCCTGGAACAAATATTTTCTCAAGAATAAAGAACATGAATACGCTTGTGAGACATCTATAGGCTATCCAGCAAACCCCTATCTTTTAGCAGAAAGATCTACTGGTAAGAGGGACCCATATAAAGAAACAATTTACAAATGCATACATTTCTTTTACATGGACATGTAAAAGTTAAACCAGAAATAGTATCATTTCCCTTTGTCCTATATTCTTTATGGTAATAAAGCCATACAAAATCCAGCTTTGCCAGTATTATTTGCTGTGACTGAACACTTATTACAGATAAGCTGTAATATCTGTACAATAATTAATGATTGTATACTGTGCCTTGTTGAAAAATAATTAATTCCTTTTTTTTTTTTTTTTGTAAAATTCTTTGTATACCAAACACAAGCAAACATTGGCAAAAATATTTTGTCTTATGTCCTTTCCTTATGTGTAAAATGAAATAAGGTAAGCAAAATATAACTTCCTTGGAAAAAAAAATCTGCAGGTGAAAGGCAAGAAAGAAAAAAAAATCATATTTAAAATACAAGTATTTGAATTATATTCCTATTACTTGTGAAATACACTTTGGGCTCAAATAAGTTCCCCCTTCATTGGGTTGGGACTCTATCTTCTTTCTCTACAACAGGTCCTTCTGTACCCATGAAAATAGGTGTTACAGTGTGATATTTAATACAAAATCATCACCAGTTTGCTCTCGTACAACACAGCTCTATACACCTGAAGTCAACATAATGTCTACTAAAGGTTGCAATAGGAGAAGAACTAATCAGAGAGACAAATTATAGCAACCAGGCTTGTACAAAGCAGAACAGCATGCTACAAGCCATCTCCTTGGAAAGAGTGAAGCCATTTGCAAGGTACTACCCTTCCCCATGCAGGCAAGGTGGCAGAGCGTAGCCAAAGGCTAGAGAGATGGCTGACTCGCAATGAGATTCTCTATTCTCTAAAATCAATAGCAATTCAGCTGCAAGAGTACAATCCAGTTATGTTCTATCATCTTCCCTTATTATCATCATTTTTAAGAGCATCTAAAGTTTGTTGGTTTTCTGTTTGACATCTGGCTAAAAGAATAAACAAGAGAGCTAGAGGAGGCAGAAAAATGGGTCCCTCCAGCATCACTCAGCCTCTGAAATGGGACACAGACACACTGCTAGTACCCAGATTATACCTTTCTTTGTACTAAACTTTATTTCTTGGCTTGTTGGTACAAAGATTAATAAGGGAGCCATTTAAAATGAATGAGAAGGGATACTAGGAGCATCTTTTCACATTCTGGAATGAGTATGGGGGTTTTCTACATCATTTTCCAGTAGTCAGTACATCATCGTCCTTACATCATTTTTTTACTAGTTATGACATAAATTGGAAGGGGTACTCCACGCAGCAGCAGCCACCTCAGCAGTGCAGACTACATTTAACATTAAAGATGAGAGAAACACAAATAACATGCCTTTTCTTTTAGAGATCTGAACTGCAAAAGTAAAAAAAAAATGCACACAAGGGAAAAAAATTCTTTTGACTGCCCTCCGGTCTCACAATTGTACTGCTCTGCATTATATGTACACTAATATACAACATAAAAGAAATATGACTAACTAAAAAAAAAAAAAAAAAAAAAAAACCAACAAAAAAAACCACACAGAAAAGAATTGGTAAAAACCTGCAGTACCTACAGCATGTTTTGTTTGTCTGTTTTATGAATTAAATTGTCCAAGGAAGACTCAAAGGGTGAAAATACTGCTGTAAGTGAATTTGGAGTACCAAGAATGTCTTGCAGACAGGATGCTGAATGACAGCCGTGGTTTCGAGCTGTGGTTTCAAGAGTGGCTTGATACACTGACTAGAGATGTGACTCTGCTTCCCATCGTGATCCTGCCTGGTATCAGCCTAAAGCCATTATCAGCCACCTGCTGGGCAGTTTATGGGAAATGAGTTGGTAATATCTACTCCATATACTAGAGACTGAGCAAACATAATAGAAACTCATGTGATAATGATTTTTATTTAGCAGCTACTGTGGGTTTTATTTATCTAGCAAAAGTAAATTCTGCTAGACCTGATGCCTGGAGCTGATTCTTCCACCACAGGATATGAGCAACTTCCTCAGTTGGAGTAGTGGTTATTCTCGTGTGTTAGAAATATGAGAATAAAGCCCCATGAGACTAAAATTTATGTATGTAAATATCCTCAGCAATTGGATTTTCCTGAGCAATTAACTGTTTGTCCCATCTTGCCAGTCTGCTTTCTTTTCCTTCACATCCTTTTCACCTTTGCTTTATTCTCTCTCTTTCCTCTGTTTTTTGCTTTAGCTCAGCCTTTCTTCCTAAGCCCATCCCTCTCACAGCTCCACCCAGTGTGATCAGAACCAGGGAACTCCCTCACCACTTGCAGCCACTACTTTTCTCCCCTTCTCATGGGTAATGTTTCCTCTTCAGCCCTGCATCCACCTGCGGTGACTCATTCCTCGGATCTGAAGAAATTTGTCTCACAAAGCCCAGCCCTTTGTTCATCCTTGGGCACCTCCATATTAAATACAGCCACTGGTGACCCCATGCTCTGAACCCTGACCTTGGTTAAGAATCACAGTTAAGAGCCGAGAAGCTTTGTTAAATTTATTATGATGTACAGCAATAAAATTAGGCATGAAAACTAGTTTCTTCCTTTCAGCAGAGACATAGGCAGGGCAAGGATTTTTCCACTCAAGGAAAGGGGGAAGTCCATTTGCAGCCCGGGTCATGTAACATCCCTTCTCTTTATGAAGTTCTCTCAGATTCACTCTCTGACAAATCTGAAGGTCTTAAACTCACCAAAACCAGAAAAACAAAACCCTCAAAAACCCTGAAAAACTTCTCTTGTGCAATAAAGACTGGGAATGTTAACGGACTGTGCTTCTTTTCACAACTCTATTGATTTTGTAACAATTAAACCTTAAAATTTTATAGACTTTTGATATTTGTAGTATACTTATTTGGAACCATCATTTACCATGAAAAGCATCATTACAAAATCTACAGCTGTTTCCCTAAGTAGAAGGCACTCTTGGATATCCTTCTTCCACTTACAGATAGCAAGCTTAGTATTTTTATTCTTCAGTCCCCGGACTCGCTCCACAATTTCGTGATCAGTTTTTGACTGCAGATTTTGCTCTGGACTGAACTGTATCAGTTCAGTCAGGTTAACATTTTCAGCCACAGAGAGCTAGTGATACTAACTGCTATTGCCAGCAGTTACAGGCAAAGGAGTAGAATTGAACAAAGCAAATAATTCATTCTGTCAATTTTTGGTTTGTATTTGTGAATCATCCGCAAATAAATCCAACTTTTCGCACATTCTTAATTACTAATATTATTTCAGCAAATAGTTATTAACATGAAACTAGCATGCATTAGGAAAATTTCCTCTCTGTATGTCAGATGGATCTTTCATGAAGTCTAGTCCACTGTGAAATCAATGACAAAAATCTCATTAATTTTGTGGCATTAAGATTCATTGGTGTGTACTTCATCTACTCCCTGATTACCTGTAATTAAATTCCACTGAAACTTCCCTCACACAAGTCCTACTTTATTGACAATGGTCTCCAACTAATGTAAATAACCAAATATGGTTCAACTTGTAAATTTTAAAATCAGATAGATACGCAATTTAAAATGTTTTCAGCAAATACCTCAAAACCAAAGATTAATATTTGCCTTCCTTGAAGCTTAGTGTCTTCTCTCCAGGGTACTCCCATTAGTAAAATCTGAGCACTTGAATACTCACATGATGAATATGAAAGATCACTGTATCAGTGAGTAGTGGGATTCTGCTGGCCAGCCCATGAAGAGATTACATAGATATCCATCTAAAGCTGCTAAAGCTGTGCTGATTTGTTGCAGCAGGGAGTAATAACCACACAAGATAGATGAAAGGATTATATCTGGTCTTTAGGGAATGGGTAATGGAGATCTATAATAGAGGAGACCTGTAAGAAAAATCTTTGAAACAGCCAAGCTCAGGAAAGAGAATTAGGTCAAAAAACTCAAATAATGTCAAATCCTAGAGATGAAGGCGAAATTCTGGTTTTACCCTGGATGTGCTCCTGCTCATCTAGCACCAAGTGTTTAAAGGTTAGGTATCAGATCTAGTTCAAACAACTTTGCAAAGCCAATGGACTAAAAGAGAAGTCCACAGAATACAATTTATTTTTTTATAAGAAAAGTGACAAAACCAAACCAAACCAAAAAAAACCCACAAGAACCTGTCAGGAAGCAGCAAGAGCAAGTCTGGTCCCTACAGGGAGTTGAGCCAGGAGCGGCAGGAGGTCCTGTGGGGACCAGCAGGGCAGGGTGTCACCAGCCAGGGTCCATCCGCCACCCTGATTTGGGGAGCAGGGCATATCTCCCAAGATGGTGGCCAGGTCCACCCAAGAGTCCAAGTCATAAGGAAATACCATGGTGATAAAGCAGGTCCAAGGTCAAGCCAGGAAGCCAGTCCACAGGTTGAGGTCTGCATCAAGGGGATCCGTGGCCAGGCAGGGCATCCCTGTGGCTGGAGAAGAGACCGGCACTCCTCCAGCGTAGCTCAGGGCAGGGGCTAAAGATTCTAATTGGTGGAGGTCCCAGATAAGGCTGGTCATTAAGGCCCATTAGTGCCCTCAGGGCCCTGACACAAATCCAGCCTTCCACAGATTTACAAAGACAGCAAAGCACCTGCATTTTAGCCAGAAACCCAGTGCAACTCACAAAAACGCTTAAGGAGGTAAGGCACTTTCTCTTACTGATTTCAATGCACCTCTAAGCAAACCTAGTCCCACCATTAAAAATAGTCTCGACATTGCAAAGCAGTCTAATACTTGCCTGTTCCATATTTCTCCTTCCATTTCTGGCTACTCATCTTTAGCTATGCATTAAATCAACCTGGAGACTCGACTCCTGCCTATTCCAAGTTTGAGGCAGTGTGGGGAAATTGGCTCAGATGTTAGTCAAGTTGTTCTATAATAGTTAAACAGAACAAGACATTATTGATCATATGCCCTTCCTGAGCGATGACTCCCAACTGAATTACATGAGAAAAAATAATCACAGTGCTTTCTTGTAATTATCACTTTCTGGTTTTCTGACTTGACATGAATTTGCTGTTCTAAATCTTTCAGTATAGCCTGGAGTTTGTTCCCATTCTTGGGCTCCAAAAGCAAAGGCTCAAATATTTCTTTTTTCTTTTTTAGGAGGGGACACCAATTTTCCTAACCCAAAATGTATCTGCAAAAATCTTTCAAATGTGTTCCATCTGACAGCCAAAATTTTACTGCACACTTTATGTTAAGCCAAGTTCTGGTATCATTTTCCCTTCCTTAAATTCCCAGAAAGTCCAGTGGCTTTTCATGTGTAAACAGGAGAACAATTTGCTGTAAGTGGCATAGTCAAAACCAGTAAGATTACATTCAACCAGCGGTGAAATGTGAAGCTTAGTATCAGGCAAAGATACCTATAACCAATTTATTATTTGCTTCCCACCAGTGTCAGCAATAGGCTGTTTATTTATCAAACATAGAAGTCATCCCACCCTCATATCTCGAGGAGGTGTTCCAATTCAGTTAATTACATACAGTTTGATTACCTAATCCATCCTTGTTCTGCATAATGTCCTCTTGCAGGTATAGTTTAAAACAATAAGCTTATTTGTTTTATTATTCTAATCACTTCTGTGTGTATCAGGACAAGGAAGCAAGAGGCTCAGAATACTTTTAAGACTAGGAACTTCAGATGAATTTCCTTCCACCAGCATAAATTAGGTTCAAAAAACAGCACTGTCAAGCCACTTTGAATATTCTGCTCTAACTGAGGTGTATTTTAATGGTAAGGAGAACTGTCACTTTACTCAGTCAAAGTGTTGTTTAAATATGACACTAATTAACTAAGAAAATTCATTGAAGAATACCTAAAAATTATTAAAGTTACCGGTATTTGAAGGAATTTCTATGCTTTTGACTCAGCGAAGCAGTAGCAATACTCAGTGGAATACAAGAAAAGGCACAGAGTGAAGTTAGTCTTTGCAAATTTTCCTTTTTAGCTTTCATCACAAATGCCTCTAACTCTCCTGACCTGTGCACTAAGAAGTCACCTGCAACTACCAAGGTCTTCTTCAAGGCCTGGGTAGGCTCAGGAGAGTGCAGTGCAGCATCAGTGCTGTAGGGGCAGGTAACAGATCTTACAGACTGATCTCATTTCATTCCATGCCTAGTTTTTAACTGGGGTGAGGAGTCTACTCATCTCTTTTGAGGACCTGGTACAAATTCTACAATTTCCCAGTTGTACAGTGTTGACTAAGGGCCCGATCCTGCAAGTGTTAATGGCTCAGCATCAGACCCAAGTTCAAAAAGGAAGCCAGGTCCAGATGTTTTTCATTCAAAATACACTGATATTTTCAAAACCAGCATATGTTTCATGGTCAAGCTATAAACTCTATACTACAGTCCATATTACATGAATGGAATTTACTTAAAGATAAAAGCAAATTCCGCATAGTCTTTCCTCTATAAAACCTAATGAGCTTTCAGAGACTGGAAAAAAAAACTAGAGGAAAGGTTAACATGAAGTTACAATGTCAGGCCTCATCATGACTTGTATCCTCAGCAGAATCTAATGCTGACACCATCACCACCAAATCAGTGTAGTCAAAATCACTATCCTGAAGTACATTTGTCAGTGTTACCTAAAGAAATATTAGTAATATCTAGAGTAAAATAAAAACAAGGGTTTGTCAACTGTTGTTTTCAGCACTTGGGCTGGGGAACAGTGGAAGGACAAGGGTTGGTAAAACAAAGTGAGTCCTGCAAAACACATTATATTGAATCACAGCCTCAGTAATAATTTCTCTTAATCCTTTTGAGTCTTACTTTTGGATTTAATTTCTTACAAATGTCTATCCTATTCTTCCTTTTCTTCTAAATACTTTAGATGTGTTGGGTGGAAGTCGTAGGGAAAATGGACTTTTCTAAGCAATTGTTCTCTTCGAACACCTGACATCTCTTTGGGCTTCTCCTTTTCTAACCATGCTTTTTGCATTCAGGACTAGAAAAAGTGTCACTAGTTCATCGAGAACAAGCAGCTCAGGCTGAGTCACAGTAAGAGCATGCCAACCAAGCCCTAGAGACCTGATCTCAGACATTTTGAGGTCTTCCTCAGATCTTGGAGCCTATTTCCAGAGTGCCAGTAAATCCAGGAAAGCAGGTACGCTGTGACTGCGTACCTTGCAGCAGAACAAAAAGAGCAACAGGAACTGAAAACTGCAGAGACAATTATTCTTCAGAGCAAAGGGCTGAGCGTGGAGGACACAGACATCCTGGACTCAGTTCACAGCTTTTCCACAGGCTTCCTGCCAGGGGTGAGACAAGTCACTAGAATGCTGTGGCCCAGTTCCCCAGCTACAAAACAGGGTCATTTCTTCCTTTCTCCCACGCATGTTCTCAGTCTCCCTCAGTCATGGTCGGTGCCTCAGCAACACTGCTTTTGCCACGAAAACCCTTCTGCACAAGTCTGCCTGAACGGGCTCCCTGGGGACCTACGCATGTGGATGGAGTAACTATCACCAGAAAACAGCGGGTGAAGAGTGGAAACATATGTGCCATGAGATAGCACGTGAAAGTCTCCCAAAAACTGGTAAACTGAAGACACCAAGAGGCTGCTGAATGCGTCCATCAACCAGAGGTGGGTTAACTTGGACCACGCCAAGAGAGGAAATGGGCTGCTACACACAGACAGAAACCAGAGGTATAACACACCTGCTGACACAAGGGACCTCAAAGTAGCTTCTGAACACCTGTCTGGAAACCATGGTTGTGTCAGGATGAGCACCCGCTTCTGAGTAAATGTACAGTGGGGCTGGCCTCTCACTGTTGCTCCAGCTGTGCACAGGTGTGTGAACTGTGCAAAAGAGTAAGTGAAGGAACAGTGCCAATAGTTTTCTGCTATTAACAGCTTAAGTCTATTAATAAAAAACAACTTTATAAAAGGTGTTCTAACAAATCTGGTTGTGCTCTGTGTGTCCCCAAGACTCAATCCTCTTTCAGAGAACTTTACAACACTTCATCAGGTGTATTTGAAGTGTGTAATGCAATACGGTCATAATCCCTTTGAGACCTCAAGATGCTGGTTCTACCATCATTATATTATTATTACTGACAGTAGCAAGAAATGCTTGCAGTTCAGGAAAAACAACAAAAAAAAAAGAGTCTCAACTTCTCTTTACTATCTTGATTTATACCATCTGAGTGTAATCTGCTTCACTTGCAAACAAGCATTTGTTCTGAGCTTTTATAAAATGGCAGTGAAACCCAATAAGCTAGTATCATGATGCAGACAAATAGGAGAACAGAACAGGGTTGCACAAGCATTTCCTGATTGATGAATCATGCGGTCGGCAACCTTACTGCTCCTTTACCAAGGAGCATGAGCCAGTATAGTTACAAAAAAGACATTCCTTCTTTTCTTAAAAAAAAAAAAAAAAAAAACAAACCCAAAACTCAGGCATATTCTGTGTAACACATATTAAATGAAGTTTACTGCGCTGGTGCCAGGGACTGGAACCAATAAATCATAAAGTAAAAATCTAATAAGGGAGAAGGCATTCGTTTTGATGAACCAACCTTTATAACGTAGGTATATCAGATAGCAGCTTGTACATGACTTTGGACTGTCCTGAGGTGTCCAGGCAAGATCAGCAAGGGAAGTGAGACTAGCAAAAGGGGGAGCTGGAGTTTCGGAGGTAAATCTGAAACCTTGTTCATCTACAGAATTGCATGCTGATTTATCCAGTTCATCTGAAATCAGAAAATAACAAAGATTCACATTTGACACTTCATGCTTCAGGTATGTTCAGAAGATAAAAATAGTTTTTAAATCAACAGTAACTGATAGGGTTTTTTATAATGTTTTTGATGTTTATTTGAGATAACAAAACTTTTTTGCTTTTGTAAGCCAGTAAAAAGCTGATGTTTTAGACAGAAGTTCCAGAAGTAACCTGATGCCCAAAAGTACATTCAAGGTGCTCATGCAATTCTGTCTTGTGCCACAATAGGAGTTAAAATTGTAGACATCAAAAGAGAAGCTGTATCTTCAGAAAGTAAGTTGGGTTCCGCGGTCCAATTCTAGAGTTTTTGGGGGGTGAGTTCCTACTCCCCTCCCCACTCGTCTCCCAAACTAAGGTCATTCACAAAATGTAGCAGGACATTCAACGCTAAGCCTGACTTCAGTTTTCAGTCCTTTGCTGATACTTTCATATTTAGGTCAAAGGATTATGCTAATGCAAAATCATGGCAGAGGAATTAAATACAGGGAGGAATTTTAACGTGTAGCAATGCAGCTCACCATGTTCTCTGCCTTAATGACAGAGTGAACAGCTAATATCTGTGCTTAAAAAATGCCTGCAGTGTCACTTATCTACAGCAGGGGTTGGAATTTCCTGGTTTCTTCGCACTTACAGCCATATATGCTATCAGGCTGCCTTCTTATGCATAATGCTCATATGGGTTTGATTATAATTATAGATGATAATGTCCAACTTTTAAGTAACTATTTCAGCAGTAGATTTCAAAGAATATCAGAAAGGCAGCCAGCATTTTAGTCGCTTTTTGTATGTGGGAGAACACATTCAGAATAGGAAAGTGACTTTTAACAGCTCTCTTCACCCACCAGCACAGATCCCAAAATAGTACATAGTCCATAAAACAAAGTTTTACCACAGCAGCTAATCTGTTATCAACAGTTGTTAAAAATCACAGAGAAAACACTTAGGTATTGGAAAGAGTTAAATATTTGCTCTGCTCTGAGAGCAAGAAAAGTATTCTTGTGTCTTTCTCCACTGAACTTATATAATAGATTGGCTAGCTAACAGTAACAACATCTTTTAACCAGCAGACACACTGTCTGACAGGGGTCTCCATCCCCCTCCCTCTAAAACTAAACTGGAAGAGAAAACAGGAAAAGACAGGAAAAAACAAGCAGATGAAGCAAAAGAGAAAACAGTATGATCAGCAACACCAGATGGCAATATGGATCATAAGACCACGAAGAAATCAATTCAGCCATGATACTGTCCAATGAGGCACATTTCCTTGACAAGCAGAGTCAAAAGGAGACCACCGATCTCACACCCTCAACCAGGGAGCTCCTCGCAGCCCCAGGACTTGCCACACTCTGGTAGGGCTTGCTAAGACCATGGTTTGGTGCCTGAGCATATAACATACAATAATACCAGAGCAGATCGCTAGAAACCCCGATTCATCCATTATATAACTGCCTGAATTCTCAAAACATACTTTTTCCTCTCTCTTTATTTTTTTTTTTTTTTTTAAATATAAAAGCACAAAGAGTGTCAATGGTGGGGCCAACAGGCATGTCCAGGGTCAGACAATGAGTCCAAAGAGACCATCCAGGAACCAGTTCCTGGCTGAATGAGCCAGAAACTCAGATTTAGGGTACAGCTACCCACCAGGCAGCGAGGACCACCCAAACCTAGTCCATGACACCGGTGGATTACACAAAGCCATGCACATCTGGCCTCATGAAAGCAAAGGAAAAGCAAGGCTATGCTGAAAAAAAAGACAAAAATGTTTCACATTAAATATTTTGGGGGAGAAACAGATAGAGATAATTATACAAGTGGGAGGGGGCATCTATCGCACGTGGTACTAGGCATGGGAGAATTAGGAGTGGAGTCTCTCTAAATGCCATTGGCACAGCCCGTCCTCCCAGAGATTCAGGTACCAGAACAGTGGCCAGAGGAGCAGTGGGATGAGCACACTGGTCCTGATCTGAAATCTGATGACATCAATGGAAGCGTTTCCTCTGGCATCAGGAGAGTTTTGGATTGCACCAAATATCAAAAGCAGCTTTGAACTGGAACAAACTTTCATCATCACACAGATCTTCCTCGGGTTCCTTCTTTTCCAGTTTTATTTAACACAGAATGACAGCCCCCTTTGCAAATTAAACAGCTGGGGAAGAAATTAGCCAGATCTACTTACAGTGTAGAAAATTAAGAATGTAAATTAGCTTTTTGCGATATCAGTGAGAAAGCTCTGGAAGGTCCTGAATTGAATTAAATTAAGGTTAAAATTCACCCAGTGAGCTGGGCTTACTGGTCTGTTCAGTGCGTTCACACCTCCTAGCACAGTGATCACTAAGCATAGCAGGAGTGCAGAGCACAGACCAGCAATGCCCCGCAAACCTGCTGGGGGCTGTTCCAGTTGATCCCACATACACACAGTAACCTTCCCCATAGGCCTAAACTAATTTAACTTAAGAGAATGTAGAAAAAGTCAGTTTAATAAAAAAATAGAGGGAAAGCATGGGAGACACACAAAGTGGGTAAGAGTGAAAGGAGCACTTGCTTTCACAGAGGAGTTGCACACAAAATTAGCATGCTCACATATATTTGGTGAAATACAAATATGTGGAGAATATCAACACTGGTTTTTGTCTCAGATTTTTTTTTTTCTAGATAGCTTCCTCCAGCAGGCCTTTCTAACATTTTGACTTCATCTATTAACACAGTCTTAGCAAACTCAGTACATCAGCAATCAAAATAAACAAGCTGAACCCCCACTGGAAATCCCAAAGCACAGAGCAGAGCAAAAAGACCTGCAGGACAAAAGGATGGGAGATGCTGGACTGTGGCCACAGTATGGAACGGTTCTCCTCCGTCCCTCCTCCAAAAGTTTGTTCCCAAACATATTCCCATACGTAAATCAGTTCTCTACACCTTAAGATAGGTACATAAGAAATATGATGTGGATTTTGTTGTTGTTGTTGTTCCTTCCAGTTTCATTTCTTCTTGGCCAATGGCAGAAAGATGACATAAGGCAGCAGACTGAATAAAAGACAGAGATATTCAGGAGTGAAGGTGAAAGTAAGAATGTAAGGCAAGGAAATGTCAGGGATGGGGTAGAAATGAGAGGTCTGGATGGATAAATCAAAGAATTACTGTGCAAGAAAACCGCATATGGAAAGACAAATTTTGTAAAAGAGACTCAGTAAGGAAAGACAGTACCAGGTGAGAAAAAGACAGGTCATGAAAAAAAATAGTACATTATCACTTAAAAGTTGGCATAACATATACACAGACCAGGGCTGAATTAAGGATTCACTACCAATGTTCATTCTGTCATTACCTAACTTGTTTTGGCAAACACTTAACTTCACAACCTTAATTAATGTCCTTTTAATGTTCTTTTTGCGTGCTTATGACACCTTATCTAAGAGGCTGAGACTTATCCATCACAATTGCAGTTTTCAGATTTAAATGTTTCTGGAGCAACCAGAGCATAAAAGTGTGTCAAAACAATCCTTTTCACACCCAGCTTGCTCAGAGCTAAAATGATTTTCTTGGGGGAAAAAAAAAAAATCACTTCTGAGACCAGAACAAGCATGAAAAATTGCATGCCAAAAAGTAATCTGGGGGGATGTTATAAACCATGTACTAGGATAAGTTAGAATGAAAGAGTCACCACATCTGTGCTATCTAAATTGTGGAATACCCCCATAAATACAGTGCATTTGCCAGTAATCCTCAGGGAAGTCATCTCCAACAACAGATTTCAACAGAACCTTCACAATGTAATCCATGGTTTAGAAGTCTTAGGGCTTAGGAATTGCACTACATCCCTTTTTATGGATGGAATCCAAACATGAGACATCTTATTTAGCATCAGAGATCTCCTGTGCTCAGTATGGTTGGGTACATTCCTGGATATAGCTTTGTGGATCCAATTGAAGGATGCTGTGGCTGAAAAACAACTGCAAATAATTTGGGTGCTAGACAACTCTAAGAACCGCATCCAGTGGAAGCACTTAAATCTTGCAACAGATGCAAAGACCTTATGTAGGCCACTTCATCAGGAGCAAACATCCTATTTTTATTTCATATTTATTTATTTCAACTTATCACTGTAAGCCTGACAATGTAGACAAAAATTTCCAAAGTCAGCTTATAAACCAGTCTTATATGATGGCCTTTGAGATCTTTTCTTGATATCACATGTGATCTGTTTTGCTTGATCTTCAGCATCCTAAACATATATTAATCACAATGCCAGTTGCAATAAGCATCGAGGGACTATTTTCTTCACCAGGATGGAGATCACAGATCTCAAATGACAGAGCAGATGACAAGCGTTCAGAACAGATGAGAGCACTGAGCAATGCATGATCAGCAACCTCAGCACAAACAGCATCTGATATCCTTTGAGACCCTTTGTGTGAGGCCCCTGCTTTGATCAACAGCCAAGACTAGTTACCTAGTTACAGTCATTAGACAACACTGTACACATTGCTCTAAGGAAACTGATGGAGCAAGATGGGTAGCATTACATCAGTTTAGACTGTAATAACCTAAAATCTGTAGCCCCTCTGCTGTAATTACTCTAAATCCCGCCTTCATTTATTGTTAATTTTCAAACAGTAAGTGCATTCTAACAATTTCATTGCCACAATCCTCATTCATTACCCTGGAAGAAAGTTGCACTTTCTAACTTTTTTTTTTTTTTTAAGCAAATATTTAGCCTTGTTTAAAGGTTTATTTGAATAAAGACCTTCTTGGTTTAGACAATGTAAACTAAGGTACTTGGTGCCGCCAGGAGTAGGCATTCAGTGGACAAACAACATCAGTTGTTTACATGAGGTAAGGGGTTTTCTTCGTCGCTTTTAATAAAGCTCTGCATGGCAGGCATCTCAGATTATTGCTAGAGGTTTGAGCCACATCTGCTGTTCATGAGATACAAGACAAGAATCCACAGTTAGCACTTTTTAAAGTGCTTTTATGTCATGCTTTTAATTTAATTTTTGCAAGCTTGGATAATTTTAAAATTGCTTCGTTTGAGCTTTTTCTAAGTTTTGAGCAGCCAAAAGGGGAGATACAAAATAACGTCATTCAATTCCCATGCTACTAAAAGGAGCTACTCAGGATTGGCTGGAAAAATTGACCTTAAAAGAAGCATCTGTAACTTAATGAGATATCACCAATATTGCCCAAGCACTCCACCCAAATAGGTGGAATTCTCTGTGTCTTTATCACTTTCAATTGTCTCCAAATCCTACATTCTCCTGGGAAAGATTCATGGCTCAGACCGATACATTGCCGCCTCTGCAAAATCAAGATTCAGCCAAACTGCAGCATCAGTAAATGTTATAATGTCCCATTCGATTCATTGTTCCAGATGTGACTTTCAGAGCCTAGCAGGACTACTTATAAAACAATGTTATTAAAAAAAGCCATTTTTATCTTTCTCCATATTATTTGTATTTATTAGAGAGAGGAAAATAAGTACAAAAACCACTAGTGCCATATTGAAGAGTAATAAATTAAATCCCCAAATACAGGAAATGAAAATAGTCTGATCTTCCTAATATCAATGCCTCTGAGTACGTACATGGAATAAATTTAGCTGCATGTTTAAACAATCCAACTGATAATTAAAGCTACCACATATGCAGGGTAGGGGAAGTAAGACAGTCATGTCAAAATGAAAACACAGTACCTTGGGTTTTCATTTCCTGGTTCTTTTTCTGGATTTCTATTTGTAAGCTTGAAGTTTCTTTGCTATACATTTTTGTTTTAACCTCCGTGCATGTAGGTAGATAGATAAAGCATATACATACATACGGATGTGTTTTTATATTTTCTATATATCTCTGAAGCAAAGCACATAGAGTGTACTAATAATGCTATTTGTTTCCCAGAAAGAGGTGTAAGTTCCAAGAGGCTGGTCATATCTCAAGGATTACATATTTCGGTCTCTTAGGTGAAAGGAGGCAAGGAGATAGGCCAGCTGGCTCATGTGAAGTTAAGTCTTCCATGCCAGCTGGACAAGAAGTAGTATTGCTGTTAGCTTTGGAGGCTGGTGCCTGCCTACTAAGCACAGGAAGACCAGAAGAGTTAAGAAGCAAAATCTACATGAAAACAATTTTCCATTCCATATGGAGTTGTTATTATCCCTCCGAGTATAATTAGGTTTGCCAGATTTACAGTGCTGTGTGAGGCAATATACTGAATCAGACTGCTCAGATGCTTGCCACTCACACAACATTTACAAGTCAGGCCTCGTTACCCTCCTGGCAGTGAGCGATGAGGGGAAGAAGGCACATTAAAACTCTTGGTCTTAGAAAGCAGCTGACAAAACTCTTGAAAGAAGAAAGGAATGAGACACTCAAAAATCAAATATGGACATTCTTCTAACACTTCTGCTTCCTAAAACCCAGATAACTGGTTATGGTCTTTGAGTCCAAGTACAGTCAGTGTATCTGCCACAAGATGTGACTTACTGCAAAGAACCTTAAAACCCCCACTTTCAATGATTCTCAGCTGCTGAACTTGAAGGAACTTACAGAACGTATTTAATTTCTTCTATTTTTTTTTCTTTCACTGACTTAATATAATCATTACCACATTTTTATAACATTGCCAAATACACCTTAACATGCCACTTGATTTGAAACCCCTGAGGCAGAGGCCATGGCTGAACTCAAATTGTAAGGTGTCATGAACTGTTAAATTGATGATGTATGTTTAAGTTTATAGACAAAGAAACTAAAGGGCAGAGTCTGACCCACACTTATCCAGCAGATCTGTGGCAGGGATTAGAACAGAGCACGCATACCCTGACCTCAATCTTGCATGTAAGCCAAATGCAGTGTCTCTTGATTTAACCTGTAAATTTAGTGAAGAGACAGTTGCTAGAGCTATGGTATCTCCTATTAACCAAGACCACTAACACATTGGGTATTTGGAGCTCTTCTGTCCAGTTATATATGAAATACTAGGAGTAAGTATAGTCTCCTAGGAAGAACTCAACTTGTCAAATAAAGTAATCTTAATACTAAGTCTTCTTTCCAGACGTAAACAGACACACCCCCCCCCCCCCAAAAAAAAAAATGCCAAAATGGCCACCTGAACCTTTCTATATTCTGTACCTCTATTTGAGCCCAGAAACACAAAGAAAAAAAAAGAAGAAAAACAGACTGACCAAGGCAAATTTAAAACTATTTCATAGTTAGCCAGCAATGACATAGAGAACTGTCTCACCCAAGATTTCAGACACACTTCTCGTCCATGAAGATGGAAGCATCTGTTTAAATCATATCAAGCCACTTAGTGTTATGAATATAATAAGTTGTACTGATGACACAATAGGGCAATATAAAAAATGCAGAGAACATAAGCAAGATAAATGCAATAAAATTGCTAAAATAATTCACAAAATAAGCATGGGCATTCCAGACTCTGCAACCTACAGAGGTTGCAGCCTGCAACCTTGACCCTTACTAATCAAGAATATGACCAAAGTGCACTGCATCGTTTCCTGCCTGTCCATTAAGGCTTGCTTTCCTCAAGCTGCAAAAGGAAAGGCAACATTAGGTCTCATCATACAGACACAGCCTTGGCACATAACAAGAATTTCTACTAAAAACTCAGAGTTCACTGGCTGGTAACGCCTGGTCACACAGATTGCAGTGACCATGAGCCATAAGTACAGACATAAAAAAGACAAATACAATCTTATGACACATCATACATAGTATAAGAAGTCAGCACTGTGTATTACCTTTGTAAGACCTCATCTAGAATTAAGCTTGCAAAATCCAGTTACCTGTTTTCATGATGAATTAAGACTACTGCAGGTCAGAGAAGGGCTAAGATGATCAGAGGAACGAAGGTTACCTTACATAAAAGGCACAAAATTCAGAAAAAAAAAGAAAAATGGTGAGGAGAAGTCTTTGGATTGCTGTGTATGAACACACCAGGGTATGAACATTGGAGGGAGAAAAGAGCTGTTGAAATGCAGTGCAGACTGAAGAGCCAAGGGATATAACCAAGCCATAAATAAGCATAGACTAGACACATTGCTCATACAGGTAAGAGAAACAAACATCCTAAACTATTTTGATGGAGCTGGCACACTTATAAATAGGGTGACATGACAATATGCTTAGCACAGCAGCTTGGATTTGATGATCTATGAAATCTTTTTCACTTCTGTCATCACATCTTTTGCTAAGTGATTACCCTAGTGATTGAATTAGGAAAATTCACATATCACAACAGCAAAACCTATCATGGGCTGATGCTGAACAAAGCAAGTCTTGTTAGTGTCTATATACCATTTTAAAGGGGGGGCTTTTTTGTTTATGTGTTTGGTTTTCATCGGAGTTTGGGGGTGTTTGTTTTGTTGTTTGAGGTTGGTTTTGTTTGGGGGTGGGGGGGTTGGTTTTAGGGGGGGGGTTGTTGGGGTATTTTAAGATCCACATCCCCAAACCTGAGTTCATAGCTTCTAGCGTGGTTTCTTTCCATATAGTTCAAAGGAAAGTTGTGGATAAGAAAAGAAGAAAGAAACCAGAGTTCTTTGCAGCTGCTGTACTACACACAGCCCCAGAACCAACATGGAATGAGGAAGAAAGCATTCATCATTGCTGCCTGGCAACACGCATCTGCTATATGGCTACGAATCCTGCTGGCTTCATCACCCCAACATCATCAACAGCGTCGATGCTTGGGCTTCAGTCACTAAGCTGCAGAGGAGCACTGGTGCTGGGGTTTGAAACATCCTTCTTGCTGTGACCACCATACCAAGACAATCATTTTGCCAAGAAGAAAAGTTGAGGGCACTTGCTTCTTACAGACATTACTTCCTACAGACACCTTTCTCAAATCACGGAAAGCCCCAGACATCCAGCTGCCTTGCTAGGCAGCCAAGAATACTTGGATTTCACAATACCTTCAGAAGTAGCTAAATAAATCACCGTGATTGATTAGCTAACATATCTGGCCCTGTGAACGCAATTTCAGAGTTAAAACCACACCAAAGTCTAAGCCCACATGACTGGATAGAGGTGCTACATCCCACAGCTTTCTTCTATCTAATGCAGAGAGGTAGGGCTTTTGTGGGTTTTTTTTGCTTTGTTTTAAACAGAGAATTGAATACTGAACCATCCATAATCTCCAGCTTCTTATTAGGCAGCCAAATTCCTTCCTGGGGTAAAGTCTTATACCCATCATCTTTACATTCAAGAGGGTATTTTTATCATGAATCAGTAAGGAGCAAAAGAATCCTCCAGAATACAGACTGGTCAAAATTAACTAATAACTCCCAAAATAAAAACACATAGGTGATGATTGAAAGATTCTTATCCTTATCAACCAACAAGGAGTTTCTGTGTCCAAAATCTTCATTTCTTTTAACTATATAAAGTTGATTCTTAAAAAAATACTGTTTCTTCTCAAACTTTATCAGGCTGATAAACTATAACCCCTTGGTCTCTGTCCCAGTCTGACTTATTTCTCCCATGAAAAATTGGAGGATAGCAGAATCTGTTATTTAACTGTTTGAGTTCATGTAAAACAACATCAAACAGCTGCCTTTACAGCAGCATAACACAAGATGTGGATGCAAATTGAAGATGAGAAATTTGTCATCACAGCAGAAACAATTTCATTCCAGATAACACGGGCGATACACGCCTATTCCTCATATTTTAGTTCTCCTTGCTTTGCTTTATTTATGTGCCATAAAGCTGTAATTCACCAGTGAAGAATGAAACACTTTATTGAACATCTATACAGTACTTGTACTCCCTGCATCAGATGCCACTTTTTCATCGTAATGAAACATATTGGGAATCCCAGAGCTATGAAGATTTATGAACTTCTGGACTGCATTGGTAAAAATACAAAGCACCATGAGCAGGTTCTCGAAATGAGCCCAATCTAGTAAACTTCCATATTAATTAGAAATCTCTGGAGGGTTATGGGTAACAATTTAAGTTAATGGGAACATCATTCTCTGTCATCCATCATTCCTGTAGGGACAGTAATAATGTAGGAAGAAAAAAAGAAATTAAAATAAAGACAGTTTCTGACAAAAGAATTTTGAAATGTTTTAATCTTTACAACTTACAGGTTTTACCAGAAGTTGTGCCTCCCAGAATTTAGGATCAAGTCAGCTCGTATCATTATTTTTTTTTTTCATGACAATGGCATTTAAGAGGAAGAGCAATTTTAATTTAAAATAAATAAATAAAAATAAATGAAAACCGAATGCCTCAGAGAATTTATGATTAAGGAATCTGTTGCCTCCAGAATATCGTTAGTGATTTAGGTCAAACTTCAAGACAGTCTCTTGCAGGTATTTAGGTATAAGCTTACCCATGTGCATGGACAGCCCCATTTAGGACAGCAGGGCCATTTGAGCTGAGTCAGATTAAGCCCAAGTCTGTACCTCTGGGGGAACGCAGCCTTAGCTACACAAGAAAAACCACTTATAGTTTTATAGTCGAGCCAGAGTCCTAAATACATCAGCTGCACTGTGCTTGATTCTGACAGAGGGGAGCAAAGGCAAAAAATGCCTCCAAACACAGCTGGCAAAGCACCACAAAAACGTAGATGACTGCTCACTATAGGTGGTTCTAGCCAATGCTGGGTGAAACCACCAGGGTTTAAAAACACAGGCGGGAATAAGAGTTTGGGAATCATTACGCAAATTTATGAGAGATTAATTGAATCATACCTAGATTCTCAGGAGAATCACTAGGAAATTAATTTGTATGCTTTGCTACTAAGATTGTTGGCATTTCTTTTTACCCTTTTGTTTTAGTTCAAAAAGACAATCCTCGTACAAAATTTCATGTCATGTTAATTCTGTGTGTCCTGGTTTCAGCTGGGATAGAGTTAATTTTCTTCCTAGTAGCTAGTATAGTGTTATGTTTTGGATTTAGTAGGAGAAGAATGTTGATAACACACTGATGTCTTCAGCTATTGCTAAGTAACATTTAGACTAAGTCCAGGATTTTTCAGCTTCTCATGCCCAGCCAGCAAGAAGGCTGGAGGGGCACAACAACATGGGAGGGGACACAAACTGGGGCAGCTGACCCAAACTGGCCAAAGGGGTATTCCATACCATGGGACGTCATGTCTAGTATAGAAACTGGTGGCAGTGGGGCTGGGAGGGATCACCACTCAGGAACTGACTGGGCATCAGTTGGTGAGTGGCGACCCATTGCATTGTGCATCACCTGTTTTGTATATTCCAATTCTTCTATTATTATTATTGTTGTTATTATCATTATTATTATTTTCTTCCTTTCTGTCCTATTAAACTGTTCTTCTCTCCACCCACAAGTTTTACTCTCCCCCCCTCCCCCAAATTCGTTCCCCCATCCCACTGGATGGTGGGGGGAGTGAGTGGCTGCGTGTTGCTTGGTTGCTGGCAAAGCACGACACTGTGTTAGACAGAACCCATTTGCTCAGATGAAAACCGTTAGTTTTATTTGTGCTAAGTTTACAGAGTCACAAAACATGACAATGTAAGTACTAGGTGTATGCATCTTAAATTAACTACATCTATGCATATCTAAATGAAATTACTTCATGACCAAAAATCTTAGCTGTTTGACTTTCCTGGCCAGGTACCACACAGTGTCATTTTGTTGTATCTACCCACTAGCAAAACAGAGTAACAGGATTGAGAACAGCAGAGATGTTAGCAAATTACCCTGTTAATAACCCTTTCTCCAAAGCCAAGCTCCCTGTGATTTGGACTCTTTCCAGGACTACAGATTAAGAAAGGCAGCACATGTCAAGAGCACCTGAAGCAAAATAAAAATGTCTAGTTGGCTACCTAGAGCCATCTCAGCATATTGGAAGTAGCAAAAAACAGTTGTTTGGCTAGCCCAGTTTGCCTCACCTTTGTGGAAAGACTAATGACAGCATAATAAAAAGCTTAATCATTTATTAGAGCATGAGCATATTTATTTCCTTTTACCATGACAGCACTGTGAGAGACAAAAATCAAGCAATGTAACAGAGGCAGAATGAACAACAATAGATCAATTTAGAGATTTAAATATTTCAAAGTTATATGGATCATGTATGGTAACATCATTACAGGTAAGATGGACTATAAAATCCAATGTCAATTATTCAAGCCTTGCTCACTCAGCCCATTCACAGAGAAACACTTTCCTAAGGAATTACACTGGAGATTACTTATTTGGTTTCCTAGATGAGATATTAGGAGCAGAAGAAGGTGCTTCATACAGTTAAGCATCAAGGAATTTTATTCAGAAGATTACCAAAAAGGGCCTAGAGAAACAAGACACAGCAGGGCAAGTTGTAATAATTGTGTCTCGAAAAACTTCACGGATGGGACCATCATGGAATTTGGTTGTACGACTCAGGAAATTTCACAATTAAAGAGAAGCCAAATGATTAGTTAAGCAGCGATTAGCTGCGATTGTTGTGGTACTGCTAAGGAAAAGAAAAGAAAAAAATAGAACACAAGCAAAAGCTACCTAATTTACATCTTTTTTCCTCATAAAACCTTTAGTCACAGATGGGACCTCTAACAATGAGGTTAATCTCAGCCTCAAGATTCTTAATCCTCCAAATTGAAACATGTTTTAGGGTACAATTTAGGTAAATAAACCTTTAGAGATAGGGAATGAAATCTCACTAATCTGTGGAAGGCCTCTTCATTTACTGTGGAAAACCTACTAAGTTATAAATGGCAAATATCTGTGGTTGTACCTGAGTCCCATGACATCAGATAAACCAAAGTGTATCTGAATTTTCGGGAGAGATAGTCCTCCATTAATATGCTTATTAAACTCCAATCAAGTCTTATTATTTGTCCAAAATCTCAGTTTGATCTACAAACCCTCTATAGGGCCACGTTTTAAGCAGATTTACCTTATACAGGTTTTGCTACTGTTTCAATTTTTACTTAACACACCATCTTAAAATTTTAATCCAGTTTCCTGGTGGAACTTCATAATTTCAGTGATGATCAGGTCATCGCTGTGTGGAAAAGGTATGGGTTTGTTGTCAGTCTTCATGCCGTATTGCAGAATCTATTCTTTCTGGGCTTTCTTACCTGTCTGCTTCTGCTTCCTTGCACAAGAAAACAGGATATTCATCTTCAGCTCATGAATAAGTAGTCCGTTAGTGCTGAGACAGAGTAATTTGTCAATATTATTGTAGCAGTAAATCCTCAGAGCATCTTCAGAGTTCCTCTTTCAATGCTAAACAGGAGATACCCCTGAAATATCCTTCAGATTCATCAAATTTAATAAGAATTGATACTGTTTCAAATAAAGGCTTATTCCTTCAGCTCTTAAACCTCTTAAGTTTCTAAAACTTAATTACTTAAAGGGTTCTTTTAATTTAAATAACCTTTCAAGATAGCATCATATCTTATGATTAGCCTTTAGAGAGGTAGTTCTTTAAGTTTCTCACAGAAATTTGTGAAGAATTGCCAAATCAATTCATTCCACAAAATATATGTTCAAATGACTTTTTATGTTAGTAACTAGTTGTGGCATCATATAACCCTGCCATATGGTAACTAACTCAACTCACTATTCACGTAAGAAGGAGGAAAAAGGAGTATTATGTGATACATTTCTACCAAGATATGACTACAACACAGGTCCAATACAGGAAATCAGTCCTGATCGGACGTATGCTTAATCATTTGCTTCAATCCACTGCAAAGGAACAAAAATATGTGCTTTAAGTGCTTTCCCAAATACATGTGGACTGTTAGCTAAAGCTTAGGGACGACTCAAGAGCAACGCGGTCATTACCAAGCAAAGTTTATCGTGGCTTCAGTATTTCGCCCTGACTGGACAGTGCTCAGAATGAATAGTTAACCACACTTGATAGATGACTTTGAAAATAAAGGAGTAATTTTCCTCCTTATTCACTTATCTTTGTCAGTGTCTCAGCTTTCAGAGCAGAAATGAGATGCCTCTCCAACAACTGCAACTGCAGCAAGGGGGAAAAGAACTTTGTTGCATTGGCAACTCTTTTCATGCCTCAGTTTCTCAGTTGTCTATTCCAATTAGGAAACAGTTATGGGAAAAACAGGAGCAAGGTGAGGATGGAGACCTGACAAAAAGTTTTGTTGGAGTACACAGGTAAAAAAATGTAACATAAAGTTAACGGGCTTAAAACACAGGGCTTTGCCAGCAGCCGCCCAAGGCTCCGAAACAAATTCCTATCAGAATTAAGGACTATCACAAATGGCATCAATTCTCACTCCAAATGCAAATCACTCTTCTTCTGTTTATCTTTCTTCCCATTAGCAGAAAACAATCGTATCAAAACAAAGCACTCCTACTAAGTATCTAATTCTTCATGTAGGCAAGGAATGAGCCAAATATGACAGATGCTAGTCACCTCCCGTACCATAGACTTGCAAGGTACTCATATACCTCACAACAAAAGCAGAATGAGAACCTACATAAAATAGAATGGCATACAAAAGCAGAGCAGGAGGAAGGCTGTGACAAGGATATCATTACTGGGAGAGCAGGATACAAAAAAAGCTACTAAAGACATGCTGCTGCAGCTGAATTATGTAGAGCTCTGGAAAAGAACGAGCTCGAATTTAACACACTGATTCATTCTCTGTTTCTGTTTCCCCACTTATGACGTAATCATTAATCAGCTACTTTTACAGTGAGAAAAACTGGTTTTTGATTAAATTAATCATGAATACAGTCCGGAAATAGTTCCCTGCAAGTATTCTTTTGAACAAACACTTCACTCCCACAGCTTTTCACAAAAAGCTCCACAGCAGATAAAATAAGTACAAACATGATCTAAGCAAAACTCTATTTAGCAATTGTCAAAACACTAGTGAGTAGGTTTCCTCATTATTCACTCAGCTCTGCTGGTATGTTCGCAGTCAGGGCACAGATAAGAACTCTCTGCTGCACAGCAACAAAAGCAGGAGGAACAGAGAAAGATTTCTAGCTGGGCTGGAAACCTCTCTCCTCACCTTGGCCCTAGGTACCTCTGAATTTCAGGGCCAGAATTGTTTCTGGCAGTTCTCAAGAGGCAGAGAGAGAGACTGCAAGCCAAAGAATGGCTTTTGAAGCAAGAACAGAGCTCCTGCAAAAGCCATTTCCTTGCCTACAATCACTTTTTCATCTCAGGCCATTTGTCTGATCGAAGCTGCCTGACCTATCGTTACTGAATAACATTACAAGGGCAGTTCTGTTCAGTGATACTTAAAGGTTTCAGCTCGTCTCTAGATTAAAATCACTGTTCTGGAGGGATTCCTGCACAAAACTAGGAATGGGAGTCATGTGCTCAGAGCATATAAATTTTTTGCCCTTTGAGCCGAAGTTGTAGCTCCTCAATTCAAGAGGCTCCACCACTGTACCAGCATTAACACTCATTACTCTAATTGCACATTCAGATAAAACACCTGGTTTACAAATAAAATGCCAACATGTTATATGTGTTTAAAAACAACAACAAAGTCCACTGACTGAAAGATCTGAGGATTTGCCTGGAGGCTTGTGTATAACAGCTACTTTGAACAATTCTAAATTTAACCAATATGCTATAAAAACAAAATGCAGAGCACTTCATACACTCGTCACTAGCACTAATTTAAACCACACTGTGGAATAAGCTATTTAAATGGGCTTGTTGACCTACTTTTTAATCCCAGCTTTTGGGGAAGAAGTTAAGTAGTAACTTCGAAGGCTTCTATTTCCTATAAATCATATTTTCATATGACTCTTACCACACAGTATTTCATTTTATGAGGGGTTTTTTCCACTGAATGCAGGTACAGATTAAGCTGCAGAATGTTAGGAGATGGAAAAGTATTTTAATTCATTACGGCCTTGAAGTGATCCTCATTGTCTGACATTTTGGAAATCATTTTGCCTATAATCAGTCTTTTCTCTGTCCTCTCAGTCACTTCCATTTGAAAAGAGAGAAGCCATCTTAAACGTTAAAAGGAGCTTGACACCACACAAAAGCACTTACAAGGAGGGATAAAGGGACTTTGTTTAATTTAGTTCTTTGCTGTAAAAATTCTTTCCTCAAGATCTTTTCAAACAATTATTCACTTCTTTTTAATGTTTGTCCCAAGCATGTATTTTTAGGTTCTCCACTGTTCTGTTACACCCTGTACGTGTAAGCTCCATTCCAAAACATTTTTCTTAGGACAAAAGTTGTTTTATATTTTTCTCAACAGTATCCAAGTTATAGAGGTGAACTAAAACAGGAGGGGAAAAAAAAAAAAGTCTACAGTGTGGTTCTTACCAATACCTACACACTTGCATGTGGAAGTTGATGAACCAACTTAACACAACAACTTATGGGTGAAAGTAAGCATTTATGTTATTATAGGTATATGATTCGAAACTGCGTGCAAAAGTGGGTCTCTCTGGCTCAGCTTTTGTGCCAGAAAAGTAAAAGGTACAAAAGGAAAAAAATACAACAGGTTTATGACAAAGGAAAGCTGTACAGCTGGCACCTCTCCGTGGCTCCTGTTGACTTCTGTCAGCAGGCAACTGGACAATAAAGTCCATCCACAAGTGGAAGGCACATGAATAACATACACAAAATCTATCATCTTTATGACTTGATTTGATGTACAAAAGAGGCCATAACATAGCTGGGAGCTAGAAAAAAAGGCTTTGAACTACTTATTCTGTTAGGTACCTAACTGTGGCAAGCTGGACTTTGCCATGAGCTAACTGACCATGTTTCAGGATGTTCATCCACTACTGTGTTTAAGTGACACTATACAAAGAGAGCAAAGGACCTACCAGGGTAGAATAATCATTTTCCTTTGAGGGACAGGCAGAAATAGAAGGAGGGGGGGGTGTGTGTGAAAGAAATGTAATTATCGCGGTGTCAGGCACATCAAATGTAACTGTTAATACCTTTATATTAGCGGCCACTGGAACTGCGCACATCCATACAACCAAAGGCTTTACCTGAGTAATAACTAACGCATTGTGAATCTAAATTTTTCTAGAACCCTACCTTTGGTAAAGAAGGCATGCATCCTGCTTTCCTTGGGACATGTGAATTCCTTAGTGGTATGTGTGCTTGCACTTGACAGAAATAGAGAATTGTGGAGACAAGCTTTTTCCATTCAAGAATACAAAGGTTGCATTTTCACCTTTAACCATAGTGAAGGGGCAGTAAAAGCAATCAAACCAAGCAAGAGGTGCAGAAACTATAGAGTTAAATTAATAAAAAAACATGAATAAAACTAGAAAAAACACAGCTCAAAACAATTTATGTGAAAGCTGACAAGGCAAGATGGGATGGAGAAAATTTATCCCTTTTTGTTTTTCATAGTCTATTGGGGGAAAAGAAAAAAAGTAGCAATTATTAACACAGCAGTAGAAATGCTGGGGGGTGGGAATGTATAAATAGTAAGGTGACTCCATGCAGTGCCTGAAGAATGTAAACCATCTTTACATGTGCAAAGAAGCCAAAAAATCATCACCTGAAAAGGTCGTGGAAGAGAGAGTCTAGGGGCCAAACATGTAACTGGAGAAAACAGTACTAATGCAGACTTCTGGTTACATTTAAGAGGAGGCGGTTGGGACTGACAGACAATTACAGACTGCACAATCACAAACCTACAGACCAAACAAGCCCCTTAACTTTAGTAGTAGGTAAACTATAATGAAATATTTAAAGAGAGGCTTATTGACCCAGTATCCTTGCTATTTCATTGTCTGCAAATATTTAGTTATTGGAAGCCCCAGGCACATCTTCTATTCTTAGGGAGGGAGGGAAAATTTATTCTAAGTCAGCCCCATTTCAGCTAATCATAGCCTGACGTATCATCTTGCCGGGAGAATCTTTTCTGCCTGAGTCATAGAGGGTTGTATTTGGATTTTTGCACACTTGTGAGGTTAAAATCATAAACAGAAACCTGACAGGAGACACAAAACAGATCTTTTACTTACATTTTAAGAAATATACATATAATTCAAATCGTACATCGAAAGTTAAGGGGACAATTTAAATGGGTACAAACTGCATGAAGAAATATTTGAGATTACTTTCCAAGAACCTAATAACAGTCAAGGACTGGTAGAACCTGTAAGTACTCTTTAGAAGAAAGATGGCACTGAGAATTAAAAGGAACACTTGGTGAACAGATTGACTTAAATTGTTGTTTTATTAGTATCTAACATAGGGTATCTTTCAGAAGGCTTTCAGATAATCAGCTTGCTTTAAAATACCACGTCAACATTTTAGTCAATATCTCTATGCATTAATAAACGAAAGCAGAGACTGTATTCTTTGCAGCAGAGAGTACTTCTCACTTTAGCATAGAGCACTGGAGAGCACATGCAGATCCAGCAGCATTGGTGGCTTTCTTTTAGCATAAGGTGTCTCCAAGTGAATTCTGGATACAGAGGAGAGGACTTCTTCGACAACAACAAAAAAACCCACATTACCAAGGGGGGTGGAGAGGAGAGGGGTACAAAGGTGCGAGGGAAGGTTTGCAATGCAGAGTGTGGGGCTGTCTCTCCTTCCTGCTCTGCTCCATTAACTCTGCCCACATAGCACATAGCTCCACACCACCTACAAGGCTGCAGATCTGCCCCTTCTTCCAACAAGATAAGGGAGAAAGTGGAGTGCGATCTCCATGGTACACTGCTGGCATCAGGTCCAAAATGTGTGGTACTTTGCAGCAGATTCACGTTTAGTGAACATGAGAAGTTATAAACCTGAAGCCCAAAAGACTCCTCAAGGCCTTTGAGTGCCTGCCAGATTTCTCCCTTTGGAGTCCTTCAGGGGATAAAACGTGCCACTTCCCTCAGCCAAGGCTCAAAGGAAAACACAACATACAGTCTACAAGAGAGTCAGGCCTTTGACTTGCACCATCTAGAGAAAGGCTAGGGTTTTTGCAAAATGCTTGTGCTTGCTTTAACACACACGGGACATCCACAGGTATTCGCCTCAGTCAGATGCTTACCACATCTTTGCCAGCAGAAATGCCCAACACAACATATACTTATCAGCTTTATATTTCTTTAAAATAATACAGGTTTGGGATCATGAAGTTACCTTTGCTATTCTAAGGAACTCCCGAGACAAATTAATCTTTACAACTCTAATGGAATTATTTAGAATCATAATTTTCTGAATTTTTAAAATACATATACATGGTTGTTTTGATACTTATTTTTCACAGCATTCTTTTGTTAAGATTTTCCTGAAGTTGGGCCCCAAAGATAGCAGAGGGTAAAAAAAAATAAGTTAGTGCCTTTAAGGTTACCCTTTCTTAGGCTAACCAGAGGAAATCTGAACCTGCAACTGTGGGACACAGATTTGACACCTGACTGTCCAAATCCCCCCCACATGCCAAACCAAAGCCTTAAAGCAAAATAAAAATAACCCAGAGGTAGCAAGAAAGAGAAGGCAAGGGAAATCACACAAGTTGCAACTTTGTCCAGAGGATTTAGTGAGCAAAACCTATCCAGGCCTGATCAGCACTTCTCCCATCAGGAAAGGGAGTCACTTCAGAGGACATAATTTTGTCCCTGACCTAAGTCAAATAGTACAAATTGTTTAAGTTTGCTTGCTGAAATTAAGCGGCATACTATAAAGAACAAGGGGCCAGGTCAGGAGAGCTAACGTTTAGCCACATGGGCAATGAGCCCAGGCAGGGGCAGCCAGGTCCAAGAGCAGTTTATAGCTGCTCCTCAGAGGTGACGAAAATCTGAGGTGGCACAGCAAGTAGGGACTGACTTCTTGAGTCACTGGTAGCCAAAAAGAGCTAAATGAAATTCCTGCAGTGTATCCTAGCAAAAACTTCGTGATTTTCTGCAGGAGCTGATGTAATTATCAAAGTGCAGATTTTGGACAGATGTGAGATCTTTTCCAGAGGGCAAATAAGTTAAGCCAAAGAGCTCTAGGGGGGGAGCTACCAGACTATTCACAGCTGTCAAGGACAGAAGGTGAATGCATCATAGTGACTAGTGAAGAACAGTGACTTATCCCTTCATTCAGACACATCTGATTATCACCCAGAAGCTTCCGTATCTCTGAGTAACACAAGAGACCTGTCCAGTAAGCCAGGCAGCAAGAAGCACTCATGCCATAGAGAATCTGGTTTTTTAATAACCAGAATTAGAAGCTGTCTCACAGAAATACATCTAATGAAAGAAGGAATTGGGGCTAGGACTCCTACTCTCACGCAACCTCTTCCCTCCATCCTTATCCTTCAAAGCCAGCAATGAGATGACAGCAATCAGAGGACCAGCTTTGATGAAGTGTGTGAGGGAAAGAGAGCAATAGTAGTTATTATTAGAGAAAAAACATTAAAAAGGGATTCGACCTTTACTGTCTATGAGCTAGTTCCCAAGTAAGTTGAGAAAAATCACGACATAACTTCACCATCTTCCTTTACTCTGGTGTTTTCCCCTCTGGCCAGATCATACATACACCCTCCCGAAGCTGAGAAAACAGACGACTGATTATTTTTCTTCATGAAGACAAAACATTTTGTGGTAACTACAATGGAATTCATTGGCACTGAGAATATAGGTGCAGAATAGGAAGATACATAGCACGTTTAAATCTAATCTAACAAAATTTACCAAACAAGTTTTAAATACCGTACTGTTGCACCTCTAAACAGTAAGCTTTTTATGCAGTACAGGCTTTTAATATACTCACCACACAACCCATGCCCGCCCACTTTGCATGTTCCTACTGCTGTATACTGCATTTCCTTTTGGCAACCATACCTAACCTACTTCCAAAAGAGAACTAAGGCTGTATTCCCAGTTAAAAGCAGCACAGTGTTGATGAGAGAAGTCTAATCACAATAGGAAAATATATGCTTTATGTTATGAAAATAGGGTGAACCAGTAGAGTGCAGTTCTAGAGCAATGGCTTTTAAGGTTGTGTACAGTTTTGATATATTTTACCTATTGTTGTGGATTAAATCAATGGGCCCGCACTGCTTTTCAAAATCTAAAATAGACGAGTCTCTTTTTTATGACTTAAAAACATAATTTAGCCTTTGTTGAGCAGACTTATTTCTATACACAAAGCATGCCAGTCAATTACATTGAAACAATTTCATTCAGGTCACTAAACATCAGTAGGTAGCATGATTTAGTGCCAGGACTGTATTATACAAGAGCACAGCAATTTTGAGGTTTGGAATTGAAATGGAAATTGCAACATGGATGAATATTGACAGTAAGCACATACAGCAGCAGGGAGCATCCTGCACTTGCCCATGGCCACGTGACCAACCCATTCCTGACAAGGAATCCTTCTCCCACATCATACAACAACAATATTGTATCTTCTTAATTCAAGTTAATTTCTAGCATTTGTGTGCAAACTGTTGTACAAGTGTAGGAGTCATGATATATCAAGAAAGTTAAAAAAAAGAAGTTACTACACTCAATTTCATAGTTCTAGATTCATAAAAAGCTGTTTTATTCTCTTGCATAATTGCAGGCTTTTATTTAAACCTGAAATAAAACAATATTAGGTATTCCTGGCCCCACTTTTTCTCTCTGAGAAAGAACTAGAATTGGTGATGATTTATGTTTATTGAGCCAACATTTCCAACATCTTTAAAACACAACTCTAACACACTGAAAGATGAGACTTTGTTTTGGCCATTGTTCATAAAGGCCCCTTTGATACCTGTCAAATGAAGGGTTTTGGCATTTTCTTACAAAGAATGAACAAAATATACATCAACTTCTTGTAATTACAAGCCATTACAAGCTTAATTATAGAAAACTGACCTGGAGCCACATCCTCTATAATACACAGTATGTTTCTGGAAACACTATGGGTCCTAAAAACAACTTTGAAAGAGGAGTTCTACTTTAAAAAACCTGTCTTAATCAACCATCATTACTTATCTAACTCAAAGCCAGCATGTCTGTTGACCAGGAGGCAGCAGAGAATACCTCCAACTACTTGCTTTCTCTGTCCAAAGTGATCGTTTATTTTTTACTATTTAAAAAAAAACCAACCACCATCTCTGAGGATAAGGGCTATTCCTTACCTGTGATTATTACCTCTTGGTTCACATACTCTGACAATCAGAAATATTACACTGTGGAATTTTTTTCCACATGATAGGTTTCATCAGTTGCTCTCTAGCAGAATATAAACTACCACCATGTTACACCAACCAAAGTTCATCTTTCCTCTGGAAGATTTGGGGTTATGACAAGATTTGGCCCGGTTTTAACTGACTTAGATTGTCCTCTGAATTAGTCAGTTAAGGGCTCTAAAAATTGACACTTCCGTGCTAATTTTACCTTTCTTCTGTCCTGCAGTTACTCATCACAAATACAAACAGCAGACCATATTTTAAATGGAGTATTAGAGCTTTAAAATTATTGAGCAAACAATGGATAAATGCATTGTTTACTCATTTTGTATTCATTGTAGCAATACTAAGATTAAACTGTTAGACTGTCTGTTAATTATACATATTCAGTATATCTCAATTGTTTATATACCAGCTATGTTTTAAAGGGTTACTCCACAACATCCTCAGTAGCTGCTTGAAAAGAAGCAATAGCAAAGAAATCTCATGGGAAACCATCAGATGCCATTTTTAGATGGCTAATTAACAGCTGCAACCCCCAGCAATGAAAAAGAATTCATGTGAATGTTCAGTTCCATCAGAAATTTGTTTCAAGGTAACAGCTGTCACAAAACAGTGAGACAAGAAGAAAAATAGATGGAATAAACACTTAATGTCACTCCTAGCCTCTGAAATATTTAAGGGTTTATGTCTGCAACTCTGGTCAGTGCTTATGCCAGTGGGACAATGTATGTTAGCATAACTTAATACAAGACACGTCTTCAGGGTTTAGGTAAGAATCTCTCAAATATTGAAGGTGAAAAACTGGCACCACTGACACTGAGGGACTGCCACAAGAGCAGCAGGACCAAGACTTTTCCCCCAAATGCCTAACATGCTTTCACCTTCAGCTGCCCCCTCCTTCCAGCCTGATTCTTCAGATACCTCCTCCCATCCCTCCCTTCTCATATCGTTTCCTCTCTCCACCCAGCCATTTCAGGACCTCACAGCAGTCTGCCTTTGACAAAGCTCAGTGAGACCCACTGTTTGCAAAACCGTTGCAAATATTCTCTGTCCAAAATGATAATTTATTTTTTACTATTCAAAAAAAGTCATCTCTGAAGATGAGGGCTATTTCTTAACCATGATTATTACCCCTTGGCTCAGGTACTCTGACAATCAGAAGTATTACACTATGGAATTTTTTTTTCACACGATGGATTTCATCAGTTGCTCTCTAGCAGTACCTAAACTACCATCATGTTACACCAAGCATAGATCATCTTTCCTCTGAAAGACTTGGGATCGTGACAAGGTTTGGCATCACTTAAAAATGTGATTAAATGCAGTTTACTGACTCCACACTGCTGGTTTTGTCCTCTACACACTGGCAACACAGGATCGCATTTTCATTTGCAAGGGCCAAAAATCAAAGAACTAAACATTTTCCAATTCTGTTCTTCTAAAAGAATTTCAAAGGGGAAAACAAATGGCTCATGTCTTGGGGAACGTGGAGTGAAACCAAAAAGAGAAACTGCAGCCTGCTCCAAAAAAACAATGATTCTCCTAAGCTGGAAACAGCACAAATCCTTTGTGTGTTAAATAGATGGGAATTACAAATATATTTCTTTTACAAGTCCTTGTTAACTTAAATCACACACTTCTTCAAACTGCTCTTCATCAGGAAATAAAAAAGAATCAAAAGCTACAAAATCTAAAAAAGGTTGTTAGAAAACCTATTTTTTAGAAATAGGAAGAGGCTTAGATGGATACACCTTGTTCTACTGACTTAGAAATCTCTGATGGCAAATAATTAACCAAGATAGAACCCACCACCATATCAATCACTGAAGAGCTTTAGGCAGTAGTGTCCAAAACAACTGTCACAAATTGTGACAATTCATGTTCCAGTAGAGGCTTTTATCACTACCATCATGAGACTTGCACAGTTTAAGCATATTTTACAAACTAGAAGATATTTTACTAGTTTATAATATCTAGTAAATTAAAGACACTTCTGTATTCCCTGACTCAAAGTAACCATGAGTTCGTTATACTTGTGAAATTGCATGCAGGATAATCTCAGAAAGTCTGAAGGTATATGCTCAGAGGGCCTGAATCCACTCTTAGCATTTTCTATGAAGTTTGAATTAGGCAAAGATATTTGGATTTGAGAATTAAGAAATGCAACAAGCAAAACCCAATTCTTAATGCAGTAGCTACAATTTCAGTCAAGTAAAAAAAAACAAACCAAACCAAAAAAAAAAAAAATACAACCCAAAAAAACCCAACACCAAAGAGTAATGTGGGCACTTAGCAATGGTTTAATATTGAAAAAAAATTTATTAAACATGACAATTAAATAATGACTCATCAGGGGAAGCAAGTAAGCAAAATCAGTTCTCTTTTTAATCTTGCATAACATAAGAGTTCAGTGATTTTGTTTTTTTTTTAATTGCAGTAACATTACTTCTGAGGGCCAAATACAATAGTTTAAACGAACTTTCAATATGCATAGACATTTACGTACATTATTCTTTTCTAAAACTGATTTTCAATTAAGTACCATGTCCACTTACCAAGAATATATTTGAATATACAACTGTGCTCCTAAGCTTTCCCAAAGCAAGCCACGGACTTCCACGCATGGATTTAAAAGCAGGAACTTTCACAATATTCTGATTCTCTGAGGTATAGGAGCCGACTTCAAGAACATGCCTGACTAGCAGCACAGAGTGCTGGTATTTCTTCAGTCACACATTAGTCAGAGCTGATTAGAAATTAGGTTTGATTTCTATTTTGTTGCTTTTTTTGTGTTTTGTTTTATAACCTAGGAAGATCCGAGTCTGCACCACTTTTTCATGACACAGTCTCACAGCAAAACAGGAGTTGGACAAGGAAAAAGGAGGAAAATGGTTCACTCCCCACTCCAACCTCATCCTCCCAGGAAATCTGAGGCTGCAAAGATCAGTTTTCTTCTTACCTAAAGGTTCTCTCCACCATGAAATATGCCACAGAGTAAAGGAGAAAAACAGTCTTTAAAATCTGGAGAAACAAGAGCCAAAAATAGTAGGCCAGTAACATACATGATATGTACTTCAACATTTTCCCCAATGGATCAGTAACTCAGTTCTTAGTAATACACATCTTCCCTATAAACTGTAAACAAAATTAAAATGGGACTGCTTGCCTTCCTCAGAAGATAAAAGGTCCCACTTATTTTGCCACCTAGCTAATTTCTGCTGCGTTGGCTTCATTTTACCTTTCTGTTCGGTATGGCATTTCTGTTACTCTTCCAAGTAGATGTGTCCCTTCCTAAAGGGAAATTATCGGGGAAACAAGGCTGTAGATGCCTCCTAACACTCCATCAACACTTTACAGACTAACAAAGGAGCTCAGGAAAAGGAAAGGAAAAGAATCTTAAAGTCCTGACACGTCCAAGATACAACACATAGCATCTCAGATGCACATGAAGACTGTACACTGCAATTAGCTTTTATTTTGTTGCAGGGAGAGAGTTACTAAAAACGTATTTTCTCTGTACAAGCATCCTAAGTCACTTGGGCAAGCTGTTACTAACCATTCCTTTCTCTGCTTTCCCTCAGCCTCCAATCTGCTACACACCTATATATTCTCTAATTTTAAGCATACATTTACAATTTCTTTGTCATTTTAGCTACTCCACAGCAGGGATGAGGATCCTTCACGAGACCTTTTCATTTACTGAACAATCAAGCAACATAAAAGTTTAAAAGTTCAAGAGTACCTACAAGGAAAATGGACCAAAAGCCATTTCTGGTATAACTTCATTGACTTCATCCATTCAGCTTTTGCTGCCTCTTTTCTATATAGCATCTTTGAAGTAAACAAAGCAGAAAAGCTTTTAGAAGATGTTATACTTTATAATGAAATGGATCAGAATAATTACTTGTTTTAACCACATTGCTCTGTCTCAGCTTTGTGATTTAAATAGGATGCACTAGAGAGTAAATAATACGTATTACAAGACAAGTAGAGTCTGGCTTGCTTTCTTTAAGTGTAGATGGTGTTAGGTTAATTGGTTTTAATGCTGGGGTGAAATTTCAATATTAACTGATGTTCCTTTTGTTGGTGTTATATCCCCACATTTACTCTAATATGATCTACTGAATTAAGAAAAGTATTGAAAAAATTTTGAATTAGCTAGATTTTCCTGTGTAGGAAGAGAAAGGGCAAAGACATACCAAGTGATGCTGCAAGCCTTCAGGGTAGCTAAGAAAAGAAACTGGCATTCCATTAAACAAAAAAAAAAGAGAAGAAAAAAACAAAACAAAACAAAAAAAAAAAACAAAACAAAAACAACACACCAGTATTGGGGTAAGCTACACAGCTCTGTGAAAGGATAAGAGAGCTGGAGTGGGAACTTGCTTGCCAGCAGGCAAGGTTCAAGGGCTCACCGATGTAAAGTCACATTGAAATAGATTGCATGACATGGAATCTCCAGTGATTTAGCTGAACTTTATATTCCAGATGTCTTCATGTAAAGGTACACTTCCGTTACATTTAGGAGCAATGAGAGACATGTTTTATAACTCCTTTGTTTCTGTAAAGGTCCTTACAGGAAAGAATTCAGCACGATAGAGATTTTTCCATATTTTCACATTTGCTGTAGAATTGCTGTTAGACATATTTATTCAATAAGCAGGTACAGCTGTTACATTTAAATGCAAGAAAACTGAGTTTATTTTCAAGAACCCTCTGTGTTGACAAAAGATTAGTTACACAATTCAGCTTGACAAACAACAAAACTTACAAAGCCTGGTAACCTTTCCATAATGCCCTGTATTACATGGCACATTCTTACAGTGGACTGTGGATGGGATGAGCAGTTCAGGAAAGCGTCATTTAGTCAGTCAATACATTTCTGAAGGGAAAAATGGACAAGAAACAGTCAGGCATTATTATTTACAAGCATGCATCACACGAAAGATCTCCCCAAAATACTGTCTCCAAAAGAGGCACACATTGTGGTTCCTGCCCTCCTCTTATAAAAGCACTGCTGTGTATTAACTTATGTAACTTATGGTTACAACTAGGGCCTTTGGGCATCTGCACTTGAGCAGCTTTCTCACTCAGGCAAAAAAATTTATTAACTTCAGCATGCAGCACCCCAGCATCTTTCTGCTAGTGAGCCCTTACAGAAGCAGTACTACCACACACACTCTTCGTGCAAGTAGTTTGATCAGGATATCACCACGGGGAGGTTATAGACACAGAACCATGAATTATTTTCTCTTCTAAATAGAGGAGGTCAGGAGATATTACAAATATGAGATATAAAAATGAAAGATATCTATTTAAAAACCCTTTGTTAAAATTTCCATCACAGGATGTGTGAGGAATAATTAAAGGACAGCTATATTTCTTTGGTCTGACATAAACAGAAAAGAAGGATAGGAATTTGATAAAAAACGGTAATTTGCAGGGCATATACTATGGTAATGAGAAGAAATTAAGAGTAGGAAATTTCAGGCTAAATATTGTAAAATACTGACAGATTTTTATATCAGATTTTTTTATATCAGATTTTTATATCTGTTTTACAGAGGAACTCTATCACTTGGGACATCTAATACTAGCAAGCTAAGTAATCGTGAATTTGTGGAAACACAGGTATGAATTAGATACTTCAATATTTTTAGCTTCATCTCAATTCTTGGACCACAGGCAAATGAAAAAGAGGCCCAGTTAGCAGTAGCAATGTTTCTAATATTTGACATTCTTGTTGCAACCAGCTCAGTTTGGAAAGTTGCAGTCCTCTGAATACAGGCAACACTATTAATCATATATTATAGCTTGAGATGGATATCCATCCCTTCTCTCCCTCACACAGGTTGAGAAACCATTAAAGAGAACAAAGCAGAAAGGCACAGCCTGTCAAACTGCACAGCACTAGAAAGGTTATCGTAATACAGTTGCAGGCTGCTGTCTTTTCCAGCCTGTATGACAGATGAAAAATTTCATTCTTGTGACAAAAACGGTAATGAGGATAGAAAATGGCACAACATGAATCCAGCTTTCTGACAGGGTTCGTAATGAGAATCAGAACTGTGCAAAGTTAATCTAATCCCATCACAGCATTAGAACTCAAGTCACAGGGGACTTGCTTATATCTATAGTTTCATATACATTATCTCAGGAGTGCAAAGCTTACGTGGAAAAGAAAAGATACAAGAGCAGCATTTTGAAGCTGAAAGAAGCTTACACTATCATAAAATAATGGGGACAATCCGATAGAAGATCAGCCTCAAGCGCCAGCATTGTAAAAGCAGCTGATTGCACCATCGTGACTGTGTACTAGGACAAATATTTCTTTGCATGCACAAGTGAAAACACAATCTAAAGGTTGATTTCCTCTGATCTAGAACATGGACTGTATAGTGGCTTTTTTGCCAGCCATATGCTTAATTCTCACCATTTCAAGAAAGAGATGTACTAGTATCCATTTTGTAACTGAGCTCATATTACACAGCAACACGGTGTGGTATTCTTTACATGGCAATATATTATTATTATTATTATTATTATTATTATTAAAGTATTACTGACTTTCCAGCTTACTTTTGAGTCTTTAGGGACTGTCTTCAGACTAACATCATCTTTCTTTTCCAATCAGCTGTCATAAATGAGATCTCAGAATTTTAAGTGCATTAAAAAAACATCCTCTAAACAATGTTGTGTTTCTAGGATGTGAAGAATATAGTTTCTACATAATGTACACAGAAAACACTGTAGACAAAAATACTGTGAGATTAGGCATTAGCTAGCAGACACATCACTAACCTAGAAACATTCTTAATTTGGAGAAAGAGTCCTAATTATCACTGAGGGACCTCCATCTTATATGCATCTCCCAATTCAGAAAGCTTGTGCTTCAGATATGTAAAAATATCTAGGATAAAATACTTTCCCTCTCATTATTTTCCTTCCATTCTCATTATTCAACTGATACTGAAAACACACACAGGATTACAAGTTAACCCCTTCCTAGCTTAAAAAAAAAAAAAAAAAAAAAGGCACAAAACTACAGTTACCTTACATCCTACTGAGCTGCATCAGGCACAGTTAGACATTAGCAAGTCTACACAACATAACAGGTAGCAGGCTAGTTTGACTCCTGCAGTCAAAAGTAGCTTATTAGTCTGGGCTGAAAGTTGTACAAATTAACCCAGCTCCTCAGAAGGAAATCACATGGTGCTTGTCTGGCAGAATAATTGGGCTACCTCCACTCAGCACATTTTTCATATGTGAAAAGAGATGTTACTTCATTAGATTGTAAAATCCTAAGTGTCATTATTTAAATACATATCTTTATAGATGATAAAAAAACTAAAAGTCTTTAAAATGAGGAGATACATGCTGGAACAATTCTAAACATTGGGAGGCATATATGTAAAACAAGATCTTGCATGACTAAATTATGACAAGAGCAAGCATAATTCATTGTTTCATGTCTTATTTTTCCAAGATTTAGCACTACATAGATAAAATGCTGTTGAAGAAAGCATTTAACTTCATCCAGAAGATTTAGTCTAGGGCACCCATAATAAAAAAAAATCACAGCAAGTTATTTTTAATAGTTTATTAAATCCACTATTTTCCTATTGTGGCATTCACTTAGGTCAACATCTTCATATATACTTTTGATATTTAGTATGGCTTTCCTCTTGTAAGATCACCATGACCCCAGTGCAAGGTAACGCTTGCTTCAGAGAATAAAATTTCTCCAATTATAAAATACAAAAGAAAAGACCAAAGTACCATATTTTCTGTTATTTTTCCTCTATCTCTACTCCAGAAGACACTATTTCTATGACTCCTTCCCCCACCATAGTCATTTGTACTGTTTAAGCCTATAAGTTAGCAGAAAAGCCAGTGCACTGGTCCAAAACACCTTTACATAAAAGAAGGATTCAATTTCTGTTACTAATATAAAAACTGATTATAAAGTTATGATGGATGTACCCTTGGAAAGGGTAGGATGCAAAAAAAAAAAAAAAAAAAAAGTGACAGAAAATGGCTTATTTACAACCCTACTTTAAGGATAGCAAAGCATTCTCTCAACTGTGTTGTCAAGGTTTTGAGCATCTCATTCTCATTAATTTTTGCATCAGTAGAAGGCTCAAAATACGATAAAATGAGCAGAGAGGAACAGAGCAGATATTACGTGCTTTATTAACATCTCCCTAAAGACCTAGAAGCTAGTTGCAGTCATTTGGTTCAGAAGATGCAGGCACAGCAGAAACCTCATGAGGAACCAGGCTGAGAAGGAAGTCTGACTTAACAGCCCATCACACTACTGCTTCAGCTAATGGAGAACCTAGCTGTACAGTGTCATCTACAACCGGTTGAGTTTCATTTTCCTCCTTACATATCTTGCTTCTACCTGTACAATCAAAGAGTTGGACTCTTATTTTCCAGGACACACCAGTGGCAGGGAGGTGATTTGTTTAAGATCTTCTGATGAAAGAATGATAAAGCTAACTTTAGCAAGCATGAGGAGTGTTATTTTTTCCTTCCACATGAACTCATTTAAACTGCAGGAAAACTCTTTAGGTACCTTTAATGAGTCTGTGGTACTCATTAGTCCTACAAAGACACTGCGGGAAAACCATTTCATATGGAAATGGAAGTGGAGATGTTAAAGGCTGGAAACAGCAGTCTCCAGGACATGAGAGAGTCTGTGACAAATAATAATGTTGGCCTTGGAGCAAGAGGCAAGCAAGATAACCTGTATTGCTCTCCAGTTCTTCCAGAGGTTTACAAAAGCACTTGGCACAGTAAAGGGCAATGGTGGGTGAAAACTCCCACACTCTTGAGCTGCCCATGTCTCCACAGGTTCTTAGTGAACTTGGGGTATTTCCACTCCCAGCTAAATTAGTAACTTCTCAGCTGGCGCCTTCCCGCACCCCTCCACAAATGAATGTTTCAAGACTAACAAAGATGGAGTCACAATAGCAGTATAGTCAAAAAGAAACTTTCATACTTGTATTAAACATATGGGTAAAGTTAATTTTTTGTGACTTTTACCCAACGTGTTAAGATACTAAGCAACTCGTCATTGTAGCAAGATCACAGCCTTTAGGATTTCTGCACAGGTCAACAGTTCAGTGGCATTTTTGCATGACTGCATATCACATGCTGAGCAATGTGAAACATATCAAAAAGGTCAAGAGCTGTAGCACACAGACGTACACAAAACTGGGAGCTTCTACTTCGTCTTTCTCAAAAATACCCAGAATTTATTATTATTATTATTATTTAGTTAAATTCAAGAGGAAAACACAACAGTTTTGTTTGGGGTGAGTGGGCTGTGTGTAAGCTCTACACCATATGTGCTCTCCACATCCTCAGGGTAGGCATTTCACTCAAGAGCAAGTGGTGGAGCACGCAGAGCTTCCCTGGCACAACCAACAGCACTTGGGCAACCGCCTCCCAAGCCAGGAGGTGACCAGTGTCCCAGCCCTAACTTCCAGGGGAAGACCCACATATCCACACCATGTGTTTTCATGCTGCTCTGCAATTGTCTGGTTGCCATTTTTTAAAACCATACCCATGTGAACTCAAAACATACTGTCCTTTTTTCTTTAGGACCAGAAAGTGCTTATAAGTATAAAAAAAGACACATTTGTACACATTGATAAATATATATATCTAAATCTACTTATGCGAAATAAGTACATATAAAGTGTCATCTGTGCATATGTACACAGATATGAAGATATAAACTGAATTTCTTAAAGTGTAGGTATAAAGTGCATCAGACATTCCTTAATAAGAGTAATTCATTAATAAAAGTGTAAATGCAAGTATCAAACAATCATGGACACCTCCACACGCACTTTCCAATGCTTCTTAACAATCCCTAAAATGTCAAGGGTGAAGGTGGCTTGAGGGAGAAGTTCAAAGGCAGGGAGTGCCAGAAAGATTGGAGGTGAGGAAGGAGAGCAAACAAGCTAGAACATATTGGAGGATTGTAAGTCCATCCCAGGAGGCCCACAAAGTGGGCCATGTATGCGAGGGGGAGGACAGTCCTGTGAGCTGGGCAGAGAGGCCTCTACCTTTGGCTCTTGCTCCAGAGAATGACCATGCAACGCTACCAGGCCAGGCAAGCTTTGTGTAGTGCCGTAGGACAGGCGTCATTGTCCACAAAAAACGGGAAACCAGAACAAAAGGGCAGCTTCAGAGGAATGTGTGTGCATGGGCCATCAAGAAAAGCTGCAGAGGATTTCAAAAAAATTTTACCACTGTGTACAGGCTTATAAAGGGTGGAGGGTTGTGTTATACATGTTTTCATCAGTTCTTAGACTGATGTCTTCTCCTGCATACTGTGAAGTCAAAAGCAATGAACAATAGTCATTTTCTGATGACAGTTATGTTCCAGGAACACCAGATATAGAAGCCAGCATAAAATTCATTCAATTTATTTCTTCCAGTTTTCACGATGCGCTACGCAATAAAATATGAAAACTCAGTAACTCAAGTACATATATTTTCATGCAGTTTAAGTTACATGCATATGGTTTTGTAGTGGGAAATGGAGTAACTCTTAGAATAAATTCCATCTTTTCCTAGAAGTAAATACTCAATATATGTGAAAAATACCTGAAATCTTCACTTTGCCAGTCATAGAAGACAATGGAGAAAACACCATGTAATGTACCAGTATATAAACCCAAACAAACTCAGCTGGCCTCAGTGCTTTTACTGCAGCTGTTCCAATGATCCTTGCCTACCAAATTCAGCCTAAAACCACTCAGTTCTAATTTTTTTGTAGTACAAAACAATGACACTGTGAACACCACTAAAACCCAAATGGTGTTATATCCCTAAATACTTTAACCTTAGTCTCATATGTTGGCAGGCTAATTGAAAACAAATTTCTTTGCCTGCTTGTCATAAAACAAATTGCTCACCTCATTATCTTCACTTTTGCTGGTTAGTATCATTTTGGACTTCAAAAGAGATAGTGAGTCCATGGGCTGTTTCTGACTGTCTGCTGCTAGACTGCATTAAAAGTGAATGTTCATTGGTTTTGGTGTCCTGCCCAAAATCTCTCTTCAAAATAGAGAATACATAGGCGCACTTACAGTTTAAGTATATTTTGCAAAGCTAATATGAATGTGCATTTATGTTCCCACACAAACCCTCATTACCCACAATTTATGTTTGCTCGTTACAAAATTAATTTGTGGAGGAAGAGTTAGAGACTTGGGATGGAGGAGGAAAGAGAAAAGCAGCTGCCCATAGAGGAGCACCTTCCTTCCCCATCTGCTTTCTACTGCCCTTCTCTGCTTTAAGCAGGATAGGTCTGCTGATTTGCCTCAAATTTCTCTTTAGGTTTAAATCATAACCTGTACCAAGCCTCGTGGTATGCAATAATATGACTGAAGTACTTTTGGAGACCTCCACAGCCGCGATCAGGGGCTGCTTCATTAGGCAGTGGATCCCACACTTACAAGGAAGAGCTAACATTTTCATAGCAAGAATCAGAAGCAAATAAAGTCCTATTAAGCTTCTCCTCCTCCCTCAAGGTTACTATCTCAAGGTAATAATATATAAGATGAGTCCTGTCAACCTCTGCAGGACGCATTAAATTCCTGTTAAATATGGATTAGATGAGTACTGCAAAATCATGCAGTTATAAAGAGTACATCCCTTTAACTATCTGGCACTCACTGCAAGGCCAGAGCAACAGCAGGCACTTCTAGAAAAGACATACAAGAAGCAAGCAAGCCTTATATGAAAATCACAATTCTCACAGTATCATGTCTGGGGGAGAAAAATTCAGATATATACGCAAATCTTTTCATTATTTTAAAATACCCAATGAGTCCCAGGAAGCTGTATGATTTTAAGAGCAAAGTAACCAAAAAAAAAAACCAAGAGATACAGACAACAGTTGAATAAGGTGAATGTTTTCTAGAGACAAAAGAAAATACATGAAAAAGTATTTATTTTATATTTGACTGCTATAAACCTTAATTTTCTGCTAGTATAACAGGGCATAACCCAGGGTTGCCACAACTCTGATGGATTCTTCAGGGTATAATTCTGAGCGAGTAGCTGGAGAGTCACTTACTCTGCAAAGGCAGCAAGAAAAATATTGGATGAGTAAGCTTCCTGAACACACATTTAAAACCAGTAAGATAAGTAAACTTAAACACAGGAGTGACAAAGTGTCTGCTCTACTATCTGTTCTGTAAAAAGAAAAGTGTCCTCTCAGTCAGAACTGGTGACTGAAGTGTTCAACAGACTGGCAGCAGAGGCTTAGAGAAAAACCTGCTGCAGAAAAAGTTTGTGCACTCAACTTAGCTGAAGGGTCCCTTAAGTTCCAGTGCATTAAGTGCAACAAAAATGTTCAAGCAAACATTTACGGTGCACACACACATGAAAAGTATTCTGGAAAAACAACTTACGAGGAAGAAACATGTGGAAAAACTTACAGGAAAGAAATATCACCAGCAACATGGATACAGTTAATTTCTTTCTGTAGGACCACTGTGCATTTTTAGTACAGAACACTGAATGTGTTTAGAAAAATCCAAATATTACATGCTTAGCCATTTCAGATAATTTTAGTTGAGACCTGTCCTTGGATTTCTACGTGCACTCTTCTCTCTCATCTTTCTTTTGGGAAAAAGTGAGGGAGGAAGGTATTTTGGAGCACCAGTACTGTGTTCTCCTTTCCCCTCAATCCATACCCACTGTGTTCATCATTCAATAATAACTTCTGCAGCATCCACAAAAGCAGGTGGTCCTTCTCTGCCAACTAATATATTACTACTAAATCCATCCACCAACCACATGATGCTCAAGACAGCAACCCTATGTTAATAACTAACCATCTTCTCTCAAACAATTTTATTAGAAATGCTAAATTCAGTGTGTTTTCTTCCACATGAAAGCCTTCATGGGTGACGAAACAAGGAAAATGACTGCTGGTGAAAGAGCTCCAGAGGAGAACGGAGCATACATCTACAGAACAACAGGGCCACTCATGCACCACAAGGCAACACCTCTGTCCATTTAAAAAATGTTTGGAAGACAGACAAATCTTCACGTGCAGTAATTAACCTGCAGCTGGTAACTTGTTTAGAGGAGTACGATCACTGGCTTCCATAGAAAAGCTCTGTTTAGGGCACCTGACTCCCACCAACTAGCTTAAATGCACTAACTACATCCTCCACAGCTGCCGAGGTTTCTGTAAGGATTTCCTTCCTATCCCACCCATAATCCTATAAAGTTATAGACAGATTAGACTTGTAACATGAACAAGACTATAGATATTCTTTCTCTGCTGTAACTTACAACCCCACTAAAGAATTTAAGACACGGCAAAGATCTACAAACAAGCACTTAATTTTAAGATAGAAAAAGAGGAAAAGGAACTTCTTTAATGTGTTTGTGGGCTGCCAGTTTCCAGGTATGTCATTTTATTTCAAATCACTACATGGTGCTGCAGTAGAAGAGATATGGAAGGGGTAGAGTCTGGCACTAATCTGCTCTTTGGAGCAGATCCTTACATTCAAGCTACAACATAAAAAGCTAAGAGCATGCAGCAAAGCCAGGAAATAAACAGCAATAATTCATCACAAAATGGCATATCATCTTCCTCTTCTCCTTAATATTTCTCCCTGCTTCACCCAAAAAGGATTACCCCTACAAAAGAGGGGCTAACAACATCTCACACTGTTAAACAAAGGTTGATCCAGCTTATGGACCTCTGCTTCATATTGTTGATAAGAAAAACCAAATCCTTTTGCCATTTGAAAAAGTTCCAGGGCCATTTATGGATGTATAGGTGAAACCCAGCATTTTGAACTGCATCCAGGAAGGTCCCAGGCGCCACAGGTATTAGCGTCATTCTTCATCAACTTGAGGTTTCTTTAAAAGGTTTAGTCCAAAGCACAGCATGTGTGTTACATTAATCTAATCCAGACATGACAGAGGAAGGCATTTGAGTCAAGGTTTGTATGCAGAAGGTAACCTTTCCCCCTCCTCCTCATTCTAGAGGAAGAAAGGCAGGTTGCAATGGCTGCTGAAAGGCCAAACAGAACCTCACTATAGCTAGGCAGAACCACACCTTTTCATATCAACCTTGCTAAAAGAAACTTGGGTGATCCAAGTGTCTTAACATGTTTGTTAAGGAGTGGATAAGAATGTTAAAGAAATACCTTCTTTTTATTTTCAAGAAATAAAACTGTACTGAGCTGAAATCAGGCTTCTAAGTAGAAACCTTAGGTATTTTGGAAAATTACTCAATTTATGTTATAAAAGAATAAAACGTAATTTTATGTTAGCTAAATTCAGAGTAACAGAGAATTGATTCCACCACTTGTACAAATAGCATCAATTTAGGCATTTCTGCAGCCTACTATAGCTCAGAGCAATCCCCTGAAGACCATGGAGACAGTGAGCATCAGTAGAAGCTGGGGTACTTCTATTAGGTCCCATCATAGCTGAAGTATTCCAATATCAAGTGGAAATGGATTCAAGAAAACTGGTACAGACATGAACCTTGGCTGGTGCCAGGATTTTCTTCTTGGGAAGAACCAAGAATTGGGAAGCAAAGAGTTGGCACATCTGCTCACAACTTCCTTAAGTGATAAAGCACAAGCTTAATACAGCTGAAAAGTCAGTATCTGTTCTTTTAGCTGTTTTAACTGCAGATGTTACCTGCCTCACATCTAATTTTTTTTGAAGCCTGATATAGTCTTTACCTCAGTCACATCTCACATTAGTTTCACAGATTAGTAATACAATTTGTCAATAGGTCTTGGCAACTATACTAGATTGCAATACTGCAAGCATTGACTGACTGTGGAAACTAATGGATCTTTGTATTGTTTACAATAATTCAACTAGAAATAAGTTCTCTAATTTCTTTGATGTAATAGAACTGTTCTTGCAAGTTAAAGCTGCTTTTATCAACATTGGCTTAAAAGAATTAACTTCCAGCAGTCCCCCCAAAGGTAACATTAATCCAACTGTGAATTAGATTCTTGAATTATGTATTAAACCAATGAGCTAGACAAAGCCTGTCTTTCATTAAGAAAGCCTACGTTTTACTGCCATTTCTCTTACATATACCAAACAATTCCTCTATTTACCCATTATTGTTACTGTATTTCCCTGCATTTTAAGTTTTCCTTTAGATTTGTGGGGTTTTTTAAAAAATGTATCAATGCTGTATCAATTTTTGTACTTGGTGCTCTTTTCACCACTTACCACTATTATATTTTTAGGACAACTGTCCTAAATCTTTCAGATGTACTGATATAGAAGTGTCATCCATGAACTAGTCACTCAAAGGAAAATTCTGAAGCAAAAAAAATTGTATCATTAAAAGATTTTGGTTTTGTGATGATAGAATTGGGGGGGGGGGGGAGTGGAGCATAATAATTCTGCTTCCAAGACTTTTCTTCCACATGTACCTTATCCACATACAGTCTTTTAAAAAAAACTTTTGAAATTCTCCTAATACACTAATTCGTACATATACGTAGAACATGTAATTTGCAAAAGCAATATCAGACTCCAGTTTTCAATCATCTTTCTCTTCATATAAACTTTTTGTTTGTTCTGAGTTTTTGTATGTCATTCATGCACAGAAAACAAGCACTAAGATGTAGAACGGCTCTTCCATGGTTGCTTTTATAATTGCACAATATGCTTTCAGAAGCATTTTGTTATCCTTTCTGATCTGAGGAAATAGAAAAAATATGGACCTAGAAGGTTATTTCAGATAAGAGAGAAAAACTGCAAGGAAATTGAGTATATTTGATGCAATCCTCTTTATTGGCATGAACAAAGTCTTGCTTTCTGAGCTCAGAAAAACATCTGAAGTAGCTGCCCTGCTTGCATTTTCACACATCCTTTAGTCAAATCTGACTGAAAAGCACTTTCTCTAATCTTCCAAGCATCTCAAATACTGCTGTTGAGGTTATTTGCGGGGGAGGGGGGGGGGTGTCCCTCTCATTTCAATGATCCAGAGACATCCTTCTGCATTTTGGGTATGGATACAATTTCAAGCTTATTGTTTCCATTAAAGGATGACTCCTCAAATTACCTTAAATGAAAGATTCTTATATGTCTGATACGGATTCAATGAGATATAAAAGTTTAAAATACCAAAAGAAAATAAGTGCAGCACAAATTCAGGATGGCATTATGGGGTACCACAAGTCAGACAGAGTCTCATATTAGGCCACCTTTTTCTTGGTAACAGTTCCATGCTCTAAACTTGGAAGTGGTAAAAGTGTATAGCATATGCCTTCCTTTCCCCAATATGTCTAAATTGTAGAGTGAAGAAGTTAGGGGTTTAGAAAGCATTTCCACTTGCTTTAACACTATAGGTGAGATACATCACGATATTAAACCAGCCTCAAGCATCTTTTCAGAATGTTAGAACAGCTATTTGAATAACAAGTCCAATTTTCTTGAGAAAATACTGTCTCCAAAAGCTCTGCCATAGTGCTGATCATGCTCTCGACATAATTTCAAAGTACGAGCACATGGAGCAGAGTAGCTGGCAGTGAAAGCTGATCCATCATGGCTCCAGGTTACGGGCATACTTTGTAGCAGATCCTAGGTAACTCTTCTGTAGCACAGGCTATGTATGTAAGTTGTTAAAGCTAGCTCCCTCCCATTTTTCTTGGACTAACTGGAGCACTTCCATAAACCCTGGCCGGAAGGGGTAATCTCAGTGAGAACAGCCACCAGCCCTCCAAATGCTTTTGCTGGTTTCTCATAAAGCATTTAAGGCTCAGGTACACAGCCCTTGCTTGGCACAGCAGAGCAGAAGTAAACCCAGCATTGTTCTTTCTGCATTCCCATGGCGTTGCCTGAAGACTGGACCAACACTGCCAGAGCCATGAGTTCAACCAACCTCATTGCTGTTGCAATTTATACATCATCAGCTCTAGGTCCTGAGGAATGGAATTTATTTCTCAATACTTTCAAGTATGTACTAAGCAGCCTGAAGCTCTGAAGCACTTGTTAAAACATAAATACCAATAGCATGGTGTGCTGCAGCGTCCTCTAATACATGGAAATTCACGGTTTGACTTTCAAAACATTGACCAGAAAGCCCAGATGCGTTTTCAGCTGAGATCATTCAGGCCTCAAAAGCTGAGCAGACCTGGTCCTGTTGTGACATTGCAAACTAAAGGACTGACTCATAACACATGAGGAAAAACACATTTCTTCTCTGCAGGAAGCCTGGGGATATGGCATGCTCTCCTGGATGGGTTCACAGCACCCATGAGTACCAACACACCCTTGGGACACAGCCCACAGGGTGCTGCACCACTCCACAACAACTTTCACAGCATTCATGCTGGAATGCTTCTTCACAAAGGTAAAATTCTTAGATACAAGACTATAAAGACTATGACCTCAAGGAGAAACTGAAGATGCCCTCCTCCCTGCCACACACTGCAATGCTAATGACAACAGACTCAATTGATTAGATAGATAAGTGGAAGTGAAGCATTTTCTCAAATTAAAATGTCATCCTTCCACACTCTTCAAACACTATTTTCCAAGGAATCATTCTAAAGAAAGACTGGCAGATTTTCCTTATTGAAGTTCTTGAAGACAGCAGGAAGAGCGATATTTTGTGGTCCATAGGGAGCTTAAACACCAATCTGCTTTCTGTATATACAGTCTTGCAGAACAGAGTGCCAAGCAGATGAAAGTAAATGCCTGATAAGGCCTTCACTCCCTCTTGGACTTATTGAACTGCCCAGTTGTGCACCTTAGAGAAAGATTCAGAAAACAGATTTTGACTTTAAAGGCTGACTTTGCTGGAAGCCAAAGTCACAGATCTTCACTCTCATGTTTATTTTATTCTTAATAATCTCTGAATGGCACCTGAAGAGTAATTTCAAAGACATATAATTTAAGATTTTGCTTACTAAACAAATATGGAAAAGAGTGTATTAAATGTCAGCTTTACTGTTTTCCATTGTATGTGTTAGAAAGAAACATAAGACCAGAGTGCAACACCCATATACCTTGAGTTGTGTTACTGGAAAGGGTTTGAAACACTCTGCAGTTGACAGCAGAATGCTCATATCATGTCTTAATATGCTTTAAGTGTTCATGGGTAAAGTGCTTCCACTAGACGGCTATTGTTTAAGAAAGTTTAAAAACAAAAATAAAAAGGTGTGTAATTTTAAAGTCCGGTAATACTGCATGTCATGTGCAGTTGGATTAGTGCAGGGTACCCACTGTAGTGGCCATTATGCATAAAACAACATGTACTTCTTGGACCAACCTACTTCTCTATTGGGCTCAGTGCTGCTAAAATAATTTACAGCTACAGAAATAAAGGGTGTAAATGTGGCTTTGACAGAGGAAGACAACATGAAGCTTGCTGTGACAGGAACTGGAGGAGATGTTGAACATGTCTTAACATCTTGAAAGTGATTCTGATCGCTGGATCTGTAGTGATACTCAGTTATTATTGAATGATAGTCATGAAAGCCTTATTTCTCCTTGAGTTTTATTCATTCTGCCTCCCCAAGACATAGTTTCATCTGGTTCAGGGCTTTTCTGGCAAAGGTTTTTATTTTATATACTTATTTTAAAACAAAACAGGCTTTGACTTTATGAATTTTCTGGAAGCCAGACCAAGACATTCATTTGTCTGCACTTTTACCTACCTCATTTATGCAGAATGAAATATTTGCCATTTCAGTCAAAAGACCAAAATATGTAATTGGTTTTTATTATTTCAGATGTCTTAAGCCACATTACATCAGATATAATATGACCCACACCCCAGTCCACTCTGCTACTAGAAATCAATCATTTAATAAGTTTTACAGACTGCGGCAACTTTTTCAACACATTGGCAAAATCTGAAGTACAAGGATTCAAAGCGTAACAGAAGCACAACTACTCTGGTTCATACAGAGCTTGTCCTAATGGTCTGTCCTGCTTTGTACCCACTGCTCTATCAGAGCTCCAGTCTTCTCTTGCACATCTGCACAAATTACTGCTGCTAGGAATAAAAATAATCCTGAAACGGAAGAGGATTAAAGTGGATAACCCTATTGCCAGACATCAGAACATGCAAGAGCAAACATACAGTCAGTGGCCATGGTCCTTATGCCTAGGCTTAGTCCAGGAACATTCCTCTGCAACTCTTTTGGCAAAGGGTGTTAAAAAAGTGACCTCTCCTCAGGCACTGGGAAGAAACAGATTTGTAATAGAGAAGTTCTATCCCATTCCCCTCCATCTGCCGAGTGCTTTTCTGGCACACTCAAAAATAAAACTGCCAAACCAAGTTCAAACCAGAATGCTTCATCCTGAAAGTATTCCTTATTAATAATCCTTGTCCAGTAAAAAAAGTGAGCCTGCTTCTGCAATCACTTATGCATGTGAGTAGTCTCAAAATTCCAAAAAAGAAGGAAGAGTTAGTAGGCTCAGTTTTTCATTGTAGCCCTGTCTTACCAGCTGACTCACAGTACAGGAATAAATCTTGGCTGAGCATTTGACCTCACAAATCTTCTCTCTCCACTGCTATATTAAATTATCTTCTCCCAACCAACCTCAGTTTGAAAGGTTCATGGTGCAACATACCTTTTCTAGGGGTTTTGTTGTTTGTTTTGTGTTTGGGGTTTTTTTTTTAAGTCAGGTTTTATCACACCTCCTTCCTTTCCTGTCTTCATTTGCACTTAGAGATCCTTACTCTGAAAAGGAGAATTTTTCTGAAAGCAAGGTTCTTATTGCAATTTTTTCCTCCAGGCAATAAAAGAATATTACAGCAAGTTAGTCTAGTCTGCAGCTGTACCAATTTTGTACAAAATTGTAAAGAGTTTTTCCCCTTTCACAGCAGAAATGCACTTTTAAAATGATGTGTAGCTCCATCTTTTGGATCAGCTGTGATTCTGTCTACTAATCTGTAATCATGCCCACACCCATACTTTGTATATTTTATATACTACTGAAACAAGCTGTTATGTCAGACTCCTAGGATTTCCATTTCATAGTTCATTTAGATGAAGATCTACTTATGATTCCTACCTAAACTTGGCTGACAGGATATTGTCAAGACTACTAGTTCAGAACCATTAGTAAGTTGTAGCCCCTTCCCATCACTTGGTCCTAAGATACTTCTACTGTACTTTTGCTCCTACTCAGTGACCAAGTACACAGCACTTAGAATCTTATTTTCTAAACCGTGTTATTGCACAAGGACTGCAACTCTTTGCTAACTATCTTCAGTTATAGACAGATGCCAGTGAAGCTTCTGTCTAGGAGAGGAACAGTCTGTTCAATAGATTGAACTGTAGGGACGTCTGTCCAAGTGTTTGTTGGTTTGATTTTTTTTTTTAAGTAGCCTAGCATTAGTGACAGGAGAAGTGTTCAATACTGTTAAGATTCCATGTAGCAAAGTAGGTAAGTCCTCTTTAATGAACGTGTTGAAGACTAATAATTCTACTAATCAAGCTGTTTACACACATATACTATTCAGACACCATTTGGAAGTATACATGCTATGTTTATCATGGGCCAGTTTATCTTCACACCTAATCCCTAGAACAGATACCATAGTACAATAATAGACCAGGAACAGATCATGTCATTTGGTCTCTGCTTTTTGACCCTGTAGATGCCCTAAACCAGCACAGGTACTTGTATAAAGCCGCTCTGGCAGGTTTCAGTTACTCAAATGGTTCTGAAAGTACCACTTTGGTGTAGAGGAATGTATTATATACGTATGCTGCTCCAGAATAGCAATTTCTCTGCTAGCTCACAGCTTCTCCATCTGCTCTGTCTTCCTCCCTGACCTCTCTCAGTGCTCCCCAGGCTACACACTGGGTATCCCCAAGATGTTGTCACCCATCTGTATAAGAAAGGCATATGCCCATATACTTTCTCTACGCCTTGAAGCTTAGATTTGAAAATAAGGTACTTCTACACGGTGCTGAATCACAGTGGTGGCCAACATCAAGGAAAACATGGACTTTTAAAACGAGTCAGAATTCCAGTCCAAGACAGACTGTTCACAAGCACATGTCCCAGTACTGGTTCCCTCAAGATCCAGCAGAAGAAAGTGGATTAGTCTTCCTCATCACACCACTTCTTTTTCCTTAGCTAGTCAGGCAACACAGGCAGAACAATTCTCAGCTTGAAGCACATCTTCCACATACCTGCTGGCCTGCCACACTCATGTTAACGCAAGAGAGTTAAGCTAAAGAATATTATTTCTTTTTTCAGCTTCTAAATGCCTATACCACCATCCTTAAGAGTCAGTCCATCACTTCTGTAAAGCCATTTCTTAGGAAAACAGACACTTTTTCTTCTTGCTGACTGAGAAAAACAAGTGTACCTGTTATGCTAATCTTAATTATGCTTAAGAAAACACAGTCTATTTATCATGGCAGTGCATGCTTTACAAACTGTATTTACTTCTGCAACCAGAGCCCCAGTACTTAAGCATAGTGCATGACCTCAGCTCCCACTGAGCACAGGGACAAGGCCTTAACAGATTGAGGTGTTTTGGAAAGGCCCAGGAGAACACCGAGAGATGAACTGTGCCACACTGCTCCCAGTAAATCAACCAAATTTGGGTTCTTTTGCAGAGCAGAGCAGAGCAGCTTGTGACTAAGCTGGATGGCTACATTTACTGCCCATTGCTGTGCAGTTCACACAGTCCCTTAAAAATTCTGTTTTCAAAAAAAGAAAAGCCTACTGGGAGGGGGGGGGGGGGGGGGGAGGAAGGGAGTTTCCTCAAATTTTCATTGACATTTTAAACATATGAAAACTCACTAGAGTTACCATATAACAAATTAAAAAAAAAAAAAAAAAGAAGCAAAAAAAAAAACTAAACAAAAAAGCACACCACACAAATCCACAACCCATTTCTCTTGATAATTCAATAAACAAACAAAAAAGTGTTAAGCAATCAAAGTACTTTTGTCTGACCTGCAGAGTCTGAAGGTTTTTTGGGTTGCTTTGGTGCTATTGGCCTTTACTAGTCAGCTATTCAGCCTCAGAAGATGTTCTTGCAGCAATGGAAGACAAGCACTGATTCAAGGGATTGTGAAAAACATATTAATAATCAATAAAAATGTTCTTTATATGTCATTCTGAAAGCATTTAAGGCAGCACAACATTTATAACTGTGAAGCTATTGAATGGAAACTTCTCAGACTCTAGCAGAAGAAGCAGTGGTTTCTCAACACTTTATGCTGCGCTATGTTATCTTTACCCCCCTCATCCCCCCTCCCCCATCTTTGACAATCAGCTTCTAGCACATTCTTCAGCCTGAAGTGCTATCATCATAAATGAAAAAGAAAAGGACATTTAGATGACTTTCATTCCCAGTTTTATTTTTGGCTTTCTTGAGCTTCTGGCAAGTTGTTTTACTATGAAAATTTCATTAAATTCTCCATTAAATTCAGAATGGGAGATGGCAAGGAGGATACAATCCATTTTAAAGGTATTAATAACTATAGAGAAGGTAATAGTATGACTGCTCCTGTATCAAAACAGCAAAAGCAATAATAGCTTTTGCATTATGGAGCATCTTTTCTCCCTTACTTAAGGGAGAGAGCTCTCTTAGATTACTAGTCATTTCTTCATATGTAAAATTAATCTACAATGATTCAACTGAGCCAAGGAGGTACAACACTACGGAAATAAGACCTTGGCATAAAACCCTCAAAAACACTAGCATCTAGAGAAATGAGCTACTTATCACATGGTCTGAGTGACTGCAAAAAGAAACCAGCTGAAATCTGTGCTATTATTCCTAAACCACGTTTCTACCTCTGGAGGGACTACTTCTATTATCAGAATTAATAAAAGGAACATTTCTGACCCACCTGTTACAGTCATATATGTTCTTTCCATATGTCTGTTATCTCAAGACTTCCTACAGCCATGCAGCAATTTCCAATTGCTGTTCACATAAAACCTGTATGAAACAGCAAACTTCCTATGGGACTTCTTGAAATCTTACTTTTCCTTTCCAAATCTAAACATTGTCTGGGACACTTTTTTCACTTGCTGTTCTGGTCAAGGTCAGTAGGGAATGAGTCCAGAAAGGAATATTAAATTTTGGGACCACTTATGGTAGGAAAGCCACTGTCCTGTATAACATCAACACGTTACACAGCAAAAGAAAATACTTGCAACGTAATGTAGGGCATTATACCTACCATCAAATTAAAGTTGCACAAAAAGTGATTTCTGTACCCACTTTCAGGGAACAAACACAAGCTCTGTCTACACTAGTAAGCGAAACAGGGACACATCCTGTTGCATGTACCCAAGAAGTCACTCAGCATGGCTTGCATCCACACAGTTAAACTACACTCCCTTTTCAGTAGGGTAGCTTTGTCCATAGAGTGTAGTTTATTAATGTAGACATAGCCCTAAAGGCCAGAATATCAGTAGAGCACATATTGCAATACACACTGCGTACATCAGTAAAAGTGACATTTGCAAGGTCAGGGTTGCAGAATACAGGGACACGCCCTTTCCAAGTAGAATTGGCAAGTGGAAAACATTAATGAGAATGACATACAAAATAGCTCCATATCCTTTCACTGTTTTAATGGAATCTGGCAAGAAGTACTCTGATAAGATGCTCAATTGTTTATTGAAAAAGCTGCACGTCCAAATTTTTAAGTAGCAATATGCTATTTTAAAGTTTCAATCTAAAAATTGAAGACCAAGAAGAGCCAGATCAGGTTCAGTGATTCTGGTTAAGAGAAGAAAGTGAGCCATTACAAAACACTACCAAAACAAAAACAATAAGGCTAGATAAAAGGGTTCTTCTAGGTAGTTGGCAGAACTGGAACTCAGGTAATACAATAATGATCAAAGGTTATATAAATGGGACCACTGCAATGTGCATGTGGCAAACAATTCATTTTGATCAAGAGTTCATACATCAAGTGGCAAGTTTAAAAAGTCATTATGTGTATAGTACATGTACTGTTTATATAAAGTGGCACTGTTACGGGAGCAGCAAAGCAGACATAATGTTCCGTTAATGGGCAGAGAAAGCTATCCATGCATATGTACCCAGAAGTCAAGGACACAAATTTTCCAGAAATACAAAGGATATCTGCCCTTTACAAGGCAGGGGGTAAGGGGAAGATGTAAAAGTGTTTCAACAGTCTCCAGATATTTTTTTTTTTAATGTTTAATATCACTGATGCGTACATGGTGCTATTTTCACCAGTGAAAGCTGCTGTTTATTACACTAGAAATAAAGTACCTGTGCTAGAGTGTGTTCCACTGGCTAAAGCTGGTATCTGTAGACTCTGGTCTCACCATCCACTTTGTTCTTTGAGGAGTTAGTGATCACAGACACATGGCTAACCAGGTGACATGTTGACTGAGCAGGACACATGTTATGGCAAGCCAATTGATATGACTAGTACTAAGCAGAAACGATGACTAGATGGATGAATTTAAGTTGTCCAAACTTCGATTCAAAATTTTGAAGGGAGGTAAACAATGAAAGCTTAGCAAAATATTGCAGTCTAGAGAACGATGTGATTATTTCAGAGATAAATTCTACACAGGAAAAAAGGCAGAGGGGAATTTTTGTCAAGCTTTTTTGGAAATGGAAAGAAAGGGAAATTTAAATGACTAACAAAACTGGAGATAAAGATCAATGAACAAATGAGTTAATGAAAAACAAGCCATGTTGCTCTAATTCAGAGTCAGGAGAAAGAATAAGAAAAAACTCTAAGAGGCAATTTCACTGTGGAAGAGATTGTGTCTTTGGAACGGTCATGAACTATAATCAAGAACACCCACAATATTCTGCACCCATAAGACTGGATTCCTTTATTTTGTTTTCTTTTCCCTGAAGCAAAGTAAGCTAACATGAGGTTTCAAAACAAAGAAGTCTTCGGCGGTTTTGATATCCACTCCTTAGTTATCTCTACTCAGGATGAAGTTGTTGACCACATAAAGACCTAGTCTGACAGGTCTTCAGGAAGCATTCTTCTGCACAAAGTTAGCCACCTGAAGAAGAAAAAAAACGTTTTCAAACATTCCACTTCCAGTTGAGACCCACTATGCAACAAACTCATGAGAGTCCAGCTTCTAAAGAAATAAATATTCTTCCTGTCTTGAAATGAATTTCTCCTCCCAGCTCTCTGATCTCCTGAAGGATGTAAAAATATTGCTTCCCCAAAGCCCACTTCTGAGATAGGCCTGTTACCTCTAAGATATTTGTGTCTTATGTATCCCGATGGATGTGTTTAAGATCAAGAAAAAGAAAAAAAAAACCAAACCACAAAACAAACACCACATACATCAGTAACACTGTCCTGGTTTCAGCTGGGATAGAGTTAACTGTCTTCCTGGTAGCTGGTACGGTGCTATGTTTTGAGTTCAGTATGAGAAGAATGTTGATAACTCTGATGTTTTCAGTTGTTGTTCAGTAGTGTTTAGTCTAAAGTCAAGGATTTTTCAGCTTCTCATGCCCAGCCAGCAAGAAGGCTGGAGGGGCACAAGAAGTTGGCACAGGACACAGCCAGGGCACCTGACCCAAACTGGCCAACAGTGTATTCCATACCATGGGACGTCCCATCTAGTATAGGAACTGGGAAGTGGGGGCAGGGAATCACCACTCGGGGACTGGCTGGGCGTTGGTCGGTGGGTGGTGAGCAATTGCCCTGCGCATCATTTGTACATTCCAATCCTTTTATTATTGCTGTTGTCATTTTTAGTGTTATCATTATTAGTTTCTTCTTTTCTGTTCTATTAAACCATTCTTATCTCAACCCATGAGTTTTACTTCTTTTCCTAATTTTCTCCCCCATCTCACTGGATGGGCGGGGGGGACACACAACTGGGTGAGCGGCTGCATGGTGCTTAGTTGCTGGCTGGGGTTAAACCACAACAAACACCATGATCCCAGCTAATACTAATTGGAGGATTAAATTGAAAGCATGTTAAAAAAAAAAAATAAGTCTTCAAACTTCTGTGACAGTAGAAACCAGGGACTGCTACAAAAGTGTTCTCAATTTTAAAAAGCTCACGCAACTCATGAAAAAACCATTACTTCATCCCTTCCCTCTTTATCTGTAAGCTTAGCTGGCCAGCCAAAGAAGAGTTAGAATAGAACAATTTGCATACCCCCATTTCTCAGAGTTGGTTCTTTGTTTTCCCAGGAACCAAGTAGTTCCTATATTCCTCTGGGGAATTTCCCCAGGGGAAAATTCCTCAAAATCACAACATTTCAGCCAGAAGTTCCATAACTACATAAGTAGAAATAAGAAACTTTGTCAGAGAACACGATTGGACTATTAAGGCTTAAATTTTAAAAACTGAATTGAAACTGAGCTGATCCACTGTAGAAGCCATACAGAGGGCTTCTCCAGAAGCCAGGATGGCTTTTGCATATATACACACACGTGTATATATATATAGTGTCTACAAGCATACAGAATCTGAGATACAAATATACTTCAAAATGGATACAGAGCATGTTTGAGATGTGAAGATAGAATTACTGATGCCATGAAACCAGCAGCATTTCCTGGCGTTCTGTGGATGGCAAAACATTTAGCATAGAGTTTAAGGAATACAAAATAATTTCAGAAGGTTTCCATTAATGTGGTCTAATTGGTTGAAAACATTGGGCTTCACTAATGCATCTTAAAGCTTATTTTCAAGTGGGTTTTATGTGTTACATCCATAAGTAGCTTCAGAAAAATATTCTTTCCATCCAAACACACACATTTCTTACATTAGTAAAAACCAAGTTGAACAGTTTGCACAGATTGAATTCTTTTAGAACCTTGGGAGAGGCCTTACGGCAACAAAGTCCCATAGTGTATCTAAAAAGCAAGAGCATTTTAAAATATTTCGGTTAATCCCAACACAATCATTTTATATGGAAGACACTTGTTACATGGCAATGGCTGTAGCCAGATACAGGAGTATTCCCTCAGGCATATTCTAACCTAGCACCTAATGCCTGCAGGAGAGCCTCCAAGAATCACATGGTATCACAAGCAGTAGCAAAACCAACAGAAATAAGCAAGCCATGGGTTGTTATGCTAGTTAGGAAAAGACTGAGAGCAAAGTACTTTAATGACAAATATAGTGATATACAACTTATATGACAATGTTCTGATATTTCAAAGGATCAAATTATACAACCATGCAGATAGAATACCATCTTTTGTGTCGTGCAGGAATATCACCTCTTAAGGGATAACTGCTTCTCTTTAGGAGGTTATACTGAAGCAGCTAAATCCTCCTCCTGAGACACAAGACTGTTTCAAGACACATGGTAAGATGCAAACAGAATCCTGCTGTAGGCCAAGATGATCTAAGCAAACAGAAACTGCCCTTTCTCAGGTTATCCAGTTTGCAGGACCTACTTTTGAATGGTTAATAAATTCCGTTCTGGTCGGTATATTTTGGTTTTTATTTCTCTAGTTTGTCCATGCATTTCCATTACCAATATGGGCACAAGATTTACATAGAGCTGCTGAATTTTGGTAGGTATGGGCAGCTATTCTTTCAGAATAGCACTTGATTTTTCATAAAAGAAAAATCTTATCTTTCTGTTAGATTCTCGCTCTGTCATCAAGTTCATTCAGAAAGTGTCCATCCTTAGAAGTAGTAGTTCAGTAAACTACTAGGCTACTTTCCCTACCTATTAGCTTTTTAAAAGCAATGTATTTCATTTAGAGTCTCTTTCTTAAGTCAGGTGGGCCCTCAAGTCACATCCGTAGGCCAAGGTGAGAACCTTTTGGGTGTAAAAAACCCAATCTTCCTAGTAAAATCTTCCAAATTAATATTCCTAGTAAAATCTGCAGCCCTATATCTATCTTGTAGTAAATCTGCTTAAAAAAAAAAAAAAAAAAAAAAAAAGTCATCAAAAGCAAGTGAAAGTTTTAGGTCAAAGCACTTGACTGCACTATAAGTTTAATTATCTAAATATTTTAATTTAAGACTTACTACTACATTTTTCCTAAACCTATTGGTTTTGTTATCACCTTTGCCTCATGTTTAAGATTCAAACTCTCAGAAGGAGGCTTTTAATCAGATGGCAGGGAACAGTGAGACTTTCTGTGTAAGAACCTGAGAACTATTCATTTTCTGTATTGGGTATCTGGCTCCAAAGCCAACACTGAAAGAAGATAAACCTCTGACTGATAAGAGTGCTGGTGAAATAGATTAGATAAATCACTTGACCTGAAAGGCTGCATTGGCCACTATCAACAGTGCAGAAAGCTTAGGAAATTGCTCATGACTGAACTGCTGATAGTTTAGTAGAAACTCAGAGAAAGAGACCCTGTGTAAAGAGTGTTACCAGATGAAAACAAAGGAAGAAATCCACTACCAAGTTAAGCTTTCCCCTATTGCTCAAACATATATTTACATACACACAGGGGTGGGGGAAATTTTGATGATAAAAAAAGGGAAAAGTGGCCTGTGATGTCTACAAGTTTTAATTTGTTGACCTTATATGACAAGAAATAACATTATGTGACTGGCTTATTAATCTGGTACTATAAACTTAGACAAAACATTATAAATTTATAAAAATATTGAGCACCTTGAAACATTTCACTAAAGTGTTTATAGAATAGTACAACAGTATGAAATTGCCCTGAAAGATCAATAAAAAAAATCATTCAGCTTAGAAGGGAAAAAAATGAGTTTTATCCATAGCACATTAGGCAGCACCAGGTCTGTGCTTGTTGCTCATAATTACTTTTTGCAGCAAGCATCAAACCCTCCTTGCTCAAATCAGCATCGCTTTCAAAAGTAGTGAGATGACAGTGTTTTCCTACCTCCTGCTTATTAGGCATGGTTCTTGGTTATAAGAGGACAGGGGAACAGCAATGCCTGTCACCATCGCCAGATGCCATGCTAGGGTGAACATGACCAGAGGTGGCAGATCTCAGCAGCACTCAGGTATTTGTATACAGCAAGGACGGAACAGGGCAGGAAAGCAGAAGGTAATACAGAGTTGTCCCTCTGAGGTGCTATGGAGGAGGTATGCTGAACAGGTACCAAGATGGATTTTTGTTTCTAATTCACCACCTGGAGCAGCCAGTCTTAAAGACTTCACAAGTTGGAAAACAAGTAAAAGGAGAAATAGCATTTGGCAGGGACATAGTGGCCAGGGAAGCCTTGAAGGAGAGAAGCTAGAGTCTGAAACCCAACTTAAATTACTGCTATGGACTGCACACACATCCTGCAGCATGGTACTGATATTTGATGCTGCTTTCCCAGAAGCTTGTCCTGCAGATTTTTCTACCAGATTAATCATCCCCAGATTATCAGGTAGGCTAGTTACACTAACTTTCCTCATCTAGGTTTCTTTTACCGGTGGGATGTTTTGAACAAAGAGGCAGCAATGCAGCTTCAGGATTTCACAAACTAGATTTTCTATCTCTTCCTTGGAGGTTACCGAAAGAAATCCCACCTAGGAGGACCAGTGTTGGTCATTCTTGCCAATTCCTAGATAAAAGCCTGAGCTTAAGAAATAGGACTGAGAACACTCTCAGCAAATTAGACCCACTAAAACTTAATAGGATTTAAGTGCCTAATTCCTCTTGGCAATCATTTACTTCATTTTCTTTTTGAAATTTAGTATTTTTAATGCATTTTAAATTAATGACTTAGTGAGAAGGACTTTGAATTAGACAATAGTAATTTGCATATGTTTCCCATAAAAGCCTTTAACAGAGCCATCATCCTACATTTGAAGATAAATGTGCAAATATGCACACTTGCCTTACAGAGTGTTTATAAGATTGCCCGAGTGCTATTTTTGTCAAGAAAATTGGTTGAAAATACTAAGCCTATTAAACACACAGTATTTACCTCGAGAAGCACTACTTCAATAAAACGTACATAACAAAACCTAGAAGGACAAAGTTATAAACAGGATTAAATAAAGTTTGCTACGTACATGAGTCAAAGAGAGGTAGAGTTGATATGTGCCCTAGAAAGGCAATAATCAGTACTTTCACACAAATTCTCTGGTCTGAGAGCACCGATTTCCTTGCACTAAGCTGCAAGAACCATCCTGCAAGTAATACTAGCCTATCTGAGCAAAACCATATCATCCCTCAATCTCAGACTGGCCATTTTTCATGGTCTGTATGTTGCAGTCTTGTAACTCCTTTTCGAAGGAAATGTCAATCCTGGTTTTGCTGCAAAAAGCATCCAGTAACAAAATAGAATATCATTCTTTTTTAAAAAAAAAAAAAAAAGCTAAGCCTGTTGCTATCTGCTGTTTTCCTTTGGGTTAGCTTTAGGGCAGCTTTTCCTTTAGACAGCTTCAGGTTAGAAAGTCGTACAAAAACTATTAAATATGAAGGTGTGGATACAACCTTTGACTTGGAGACGCCCTGAGCCACAGACTGCTGAAAGCAATTGATGGAGTGGGAAAAGCCTCACTTTATGCCTGCCTGCTCATATTCTTTCCCTAAACATCAAGAACTGGCAGCTTTCTAATCCGTTAGAAGTCTGGCCCACTAAAGTGGGATACATACACTTTTGTCCTCATCTTCTGTTGCTATACTTCTTTACTCAAATTTTTTATGTTATCAAAGATGTCAAATAAATATAATTATGATCTCTCAGGGTAATTTAGAAAGAAGGTTAGTGTTAAAGCACAGTGCTAACAAACCACTTCTGCAACGTATTTTCAAAGTAAAATCTTTTGAATCTCACTGTTTCTTGCTTTTCTCACCTGTAAGCTTAGTATCTTCTTCCCTGGGAGGAGTTTACTTCATTGTATTTAAGATACTCAGGTAGGAAACAATTCATATGTGAAAACTGGCTATTACAATAACCAGGTTTTTTAGAGGTTAAACAAAAAAAGAACTTTAAGCTTGTACTTTTCTCTAGGGATCAGCATTATAGAGTCTTTATTGTCCTTGAGAGTATTGGTCATTTACACAAAACCAGCCTACACCCTCAGGTGAGGTAGGCAAGTCATTTTAGAAGATGACTGTTTCAGAGATGCATTACCAAAGAGCCAGGAAAGTGAAAGTCTTCAAAGGACCTAGTGCTTTTAAAAACAAAATAATGCTCCCTTCCCCTCCCTGAATATATGCATACATTTGGACTAGAAAGCTTCAGAGGGTTTTTTTGTGAAAAAGTATAACTGGAAAATGTTAAAGACTTCTCTTGGGCAGCTTAAGTTACTGCATATGTTTCAACTGTTAGTCATATATTCCTATCAGGAGTGTAGGAGTCTCAGCAGAGGAATCCCAGCTGTAGCCAAGAGATGTGAGATGTTTTGCTTTGTTTGCTAATAAACCACCTCCCAGGAAATGGCTACATTTGGGGTTTATGTAAAGCACAGACTCTGTTTGAAGAGCAAGCTAGGAAAGATTTTTGCTCACTCTATAAGAAGATAACTTTAGGAAAAAATCCTACCACTCAAGGATTTATGTAAACATTTGTCAGCATGCAAGTTAAAAATAGTTCATTGTAATTCCATCTGTATTAGCATGTCTATGGCTCATATGACAAAATAGACTACATACCCTGAGCACAATGTCCAGCATCAAATGTGAATTTCCAGACTAAAAGACAGACCCTGTTACCCAATACAGTTTAGCTGCAGCCATTCTCAGTGAGGACTGTCCACTATGTATTTTTGTACCCTCTAACACCTGAAATAGACAAGGACTGCTAGAGCAAATATACATCTAAAGATAACATATATGTGGCTTCTTCCTGGACTAGTATGTTTAGCACTGCATAGACTGGGTTCAAACCGGCTGTGTTTTTCTTCCTTCAACTCCTCGTTTGGATTTTAACAAGCAATCCAAAGTTAAAAATAAAATAAATTAAAAAAAAAAAAGCAGGATTAACTAAAATATGAAATTCAGATCACCAGGGGCAAACAACAGAAATCCATCTCTTGCCAGAATCTTTGCAGGTCTGTCAATTACATATTTCCAAAAGAAAACTGGCTCTTGGAAAAAGTTACACAGAAGAAACTATACCTCAGTTGGGAAGGGAACACGTCAGTGAATTGGAGGAAGTGGAAAGAAGGAGCCCTTGTTTCCAAGAGAGTCCATACAGCAGGCTTTGAGCTCCAACACTGCTGTCCTGGCTCCTATCACATAAGGGTTGGATGCCTGTGCAGGCATCTCTTGCTATGATTAGAGCCATGTCAGACTGTCTTTCCTGAACCTATATCAAGAGGAGGAGGAATAGTCTAAGAGATACCTTCCATCCCTAAGTTTCAGTTGAATCCCTTCTCCAGGGCAGGAGGAGTACCTACCATCAATCTAACAAGAGCAGAGCATGGGATCTTGCTGAAGAGCCATTAAGCTTGAGCAAACGTGTGCTACAAAGTCCATTTTGCCCAAATCTACAAAGTATGGGGGAAAGATCTGTTATGCTTTAACATCCGACCCCTTATGGCTTAGTTGCCAATCCCCTCAGTTTACCCCTCAAATTTGTCATAGTTCAGGAGATTAAAAGATGGGAAATTTTGGCAGATGCTCCCAGAAAGATGGCTGGCAGTTTAGGAGGGACCATGCCTCTGTCCTCTCTTCAGGATGCAGAGTAGAGCTACAGCAAAGCTCAACACACCAGGCCTTCAGAAGAGCACCTTCCTGAACAGCAGGCTACAAGGTACATTACAGCCTGCTTTGCTGCCTTGAATGAACAGGTAAATCAGTGTCAGTGACTCTCCTCATGACCTCAAATAATTAGAGCCTATACAATAACATCAGAGGTCAAAAAACCCTCATAATCATCTAAAAATTGCTTTCTAGTACATGCTATGATCTTCTCTATATCTGTTAATTTTGTTCATTAGCAAATGAATAGTTAGTAATAAAAGGAATTGTTGAGCTCATCTAAAGGAAATCAGCAAGCTTTTAGATAGGTTTGAGGCTGCTTCTGCAGGAGCTCAGGTTCAGCTTTTTAATCAACTTTTTTCATTTTACAAATGCATAACCGATAATGTCAAATTGAGCAAGCCACCTCCTTTAACCACTCTCAATGACAGTCAATCCCCTAAAATTGAATTGAAAACTTTGTTTTAAACAGAGTATAGCAGGTACAAAATTCAATTATCCCTCTGCAGGAAAGAAATAATTAAAATATACAATTTTATTCAGAGGAATAAACAAAAGAGATTTCAAAATTTTTAGACAAAAGAACATGCCAGATTCCCATAGTTACTACAATTGGAGAGTGCTACATTACACACAAATATATTTGTTTAACATATTACTAAGAAAATACAATTTAAAAGAAAAACTTCCAGTGTTCTCCAAGTGAAACAAAGAATGCAAGTGTTACTTGATTTTTTTCCTGGACATTTTTCAAAAATGCACTCAGTTTATTCTGATAGAAAAGAGTCAGATTTTTCAGCCAGGTCCTGATGATATCAAATTTATTCCTCCCCTCCTTCCCCAGTGATGTCTAGAGCAATGCCTGTGAAAACAAACCTTTGCACTAAATTTATCCCAGTCCTGTTTGACACTTTTCCAGAATCCAACAGGTACAAGTATCAGTCTTTATATTTACCTGTAGTCTCAAACTAAGATAACAAGCTGTTATGGATCAGACTGTAGGCTGCATGTTCTCAGACTGTGCAATTTCAGCAAACAGTAAGGATGCCAACCTCTGGGTAACATGGATTCTTTAAAAAGTTTAAGGATTTCCAATTCTAAGTAATTGATCTTAAACCTAAATTACTGAAAAATTACTGAAAACCTCAAAATACTCAAGAGATTGCTGATTAAGGCCCCAGTATTGCATCGGCTGTTAGCACATGAAAAAGTAGTGATGAAAAAAAAAAAAGCAAGTACTACATTTATAGTTACATGCCACAAGTACACTTCCTTTCCTCAGCTGTATGCATTCAAAAGTATGACTAATGTCGTAACGCACCCTTAGTAAGTTTGCTGACGGTGATACCAAACTGGGAGGTGCTTTTGACTCCCTTGAGGAGCAAGATGTTTTGCAGAGGAATCTAGATAGATTGTAGCACTGGGCAATGATTAATGGGCTGAAATTTAACAAGTCAAAATGCCGGATTCTGTGCCTGGGACAGAGTTTGTCTAGTTTGGAGAGAGGGAGGCTGAGGGGCGACCGCATTGCTCTCTACAGCTTCCCGAGGAGGGGAGGTGGAGAGGGAGCTGCTGATCTCTTCTCCTTGGGATCCAGTGATAGAACTCGTGGGAATGATTCAAAGCTGCGCCAGGGGAGGTTCAGACTGGAAATTAGGAAGCATTTCTTTACCGAGAGGGTGGTCAAACACTGGAACAGGCTTCCTGGAGAGGCGGCTGATGGCCCAAGCCTGTCAGTGTTTAAAAGGCATTCGGACAATGCCCTTAATAATATGCTTTAACTTTTGCTCAGCCCTGAAGCGGTCAGGCAGTTGGACAAGATGATCATTGTAGGTCCCTTCCAACTGCATCTATTCTATTAGATCAATTAAAATATTATTTAATAATTTTAAAACGCAGGCGGCAATCTCAAACACCAGAAAACACCCAAGTTTTCCCCATGCAGACCTAACTCTGACCTCTGGGTTTATGCACTATATACATCACTAATTTGCATGAACACACACCGTATAAGATGAAAGGGATCATGGGCCTGTTGTAGTATGAAGGAAGTAAGGTGGAGTTTGGGTTTTTTTTAAAGCTAGGACCTCTTCCTCATTCTGCATTAAACATTCTGTCCAATCAGTGGTTTAGCGAGGATGGTGTAATTCAAGGGGAGATCCTCATATTTACCCAGCTATCCAAGAAGAGACTGTATCTAATTATAGTCATCCCTTGGACTAACACTCCACTATGCTTCACTGTCTCTCCTTTCTCATCCTAAATGTCATTCACAACCCCCACCTTTTTCTGAGCTCATCGAATCAGTTTTCCTATTTTTCCTGCATGCATTACCCCTCCACACATTTACCCATTATTCTTGCTGCCTGCTACTCTGTCTCTGCTATTTAAGTGTCTTTTTTAAAAAAATCTCCTATTATGCGGTGAGATCTGACAGCAAAGCAGCAGACAAGCAAGTCTGAGGGACCAGTGCCATAGCCACTGGTGACAGAGACAGGAGGAAACTTGTTCTTTACTGCTTCCCAGCTACTGCAGAGATACAATAGATGCACCTGAAGGCTTTACCAGAGTAAGTAAGTGAACTGAGAGGGAGAAGCTGCTGAGTAACTAGCACAGTGGGAGGGGAAGGGGTGTTTTACTGCCTGGCAGGGGCACAAGACCGACAGATTGGAAGTTCAGCAGTGAGGTTAGCTTGATGCAGAGAACACACAGCGGAGTTCAGACCTGTTAACTGAAGTACACTCACTGCCACAATGGAGAAGTGACACTGACTTGGAGAGAATGATCTCAAAAGCCACAAAGTCAGAGGTTTGCCAATAAGATTTTGAGCATCTTTCAGTTACTGAAAGCAAAACTGTAATATTAGTTACCCAAGACAAAAAGCAATGCATGGAAGTGAAGAACAAGTTTTACGTGGCCTGGTAGAACGAGGAACGTGCTCAACAAAATGCAGATTACTTTCTCTTCCATTTGAGGTCTTGTTTGCTCACATTAGCACTTTCTGCTCTTTCATTGACAGAATGCTAGAGTACTGAAAACTGAACCCTCTTTTCCTGTGTGGAATAACATGCACTGTTTCACAGGAACTAGAAAAAAACCCCTCATATATACTGCAATGACACTATCCTAAAAATCAAGCATTTCACAAATTGACTAACTGATAACAGAGGCCAAAATATTTCTCTGGAGCAGCACACAGAAGGAAAGGGTTTGACAATATTAATCTAATTTTTTTATTCACAGGCAGCTCGGGGCACTGGGCCAGATCCTTCATTCACATAAGTTTCAGTGGTGTTGTGGCCAACTATTGTTCTGTGCCATAAAAGTTTCAAGTCTCTGATGAATGGCAGTAAATTAATTACAAGCAGGACAATATTTTTCATGACCTAATATCCATGTTTGTAATAGAGCACAAAGGACTTCAGCACTTACTCACTGCAAATGGATAGTCACGCAAAGGAGGACTCCCAAGTGCCTTGGTATCTCAAAGCTGGGGGATCAAATGGAGATATATCACCATATCACAGCCCACATGGTCAAGGAAATATATCCTTATTTATTGCACCTCTCCAACACCAGCGGAGCTAACACTGGTTTGATTGCCAAAGCTGATACAGTAGTCAAACATCAAACCTGAACAGCATTTAACATCCCCCTCCTTATAATTCTGTGCACTATTGGCATGATCCAAAGAATATGGGCATTCCCACTCCTCTCGATTTACATCAGGCTTTTTATACTGTAAGTATGGCCTGCGAGATATGATGGCACTTTCACGCTAAGAGCTATACCTGCCTGGACCTCAGGTGAGGCTCAGGCTCTCATCCTCATTCTAGCTTTGGAAAAAAGGTGTTTTCCTGGCTCAGTTAAAAGCAACACCCTTGTACTTTTAGGGTAAGGAATTCATAGAGATAAGTCTCAGGTCTAAAACTAGACTAATCCCTATATTCCTCTATTGCCATTTAAACTTTAGTTCTGCAAAAAAATTCCATAAGCTTGCAAGCATCTATATGGCTGTCAACAAAATTATTTACCTATACAAAGTACATCTACCAATAAGTATTTATAGGATCAAAGTCTGTTTTATTTACAAAGTTTTAATTTATCTTAGTCTATGCATTCACTGGTTAAGATGTCCTGTGCACAGAACTTCAAAACTATTTAGTTGCTGAATTCCCTGCTTAAAACATACAGTCCTATAACCTTCAGGTCTCCATTAAAAATGTAAGACCCTGGAATTTATGAGTGTCAGGAAAATCATGCCAAACACTATTAAGCCAGCAAAGATTCTTTAAAGTAAAAAGATTAGGCTAGATTTCTCAATTTATCCTGTTGACCTGAAGAGAAACCATAACCTTTATGGCAAACAAAAAAAAAATTCTAATGACATAAGACTTTTTGTCTACCTATAGCGTAATGATTTCCTCAAGCACTTTCAAACAAGAAGAGTTCACCCACAGATAATTAGTCCAGAGCTCATGATAAACCTGTTTTGCACAAATCAAGATGTTTGACTTCAATCAAACTAAGTAAATGCTTATGTTCTATAAGACAGGTAATCCGTTACAGCACTTAATACTGTAAAATAGCAGTTAAGACAATGTCTACTGAAAACAAATGCAGATTTCAGGGGAAGGCAAGAGGTACTTTTTAGCTCTAAGAAAATTCCTTTTATTTTTTCTTTAAAATAGATGGAACACACTCATTTTTAAGATCTCATGTTTACACCTACAGCACAAAAGCCTAGCAGAGCATTTCACACGAACTTGAGAGATTTCAATCCTGTTACCACACTAGATACTGCTCTCCTAAGTGGCATCAGGGAAACCACTTTTGCCTTCCCACACCTTGGGATCTCCATTTGTAAATCGGAATTATGATATCTGCCTCCTTTATAAATTACTGAGAGCTACTGACAGAAAAGTAGTATGTAAGAATTCAGCAATATTTTTCTGAAGAAATAAATACATGTTCTTTGTAAAGTGTTAGTCATGTGCATCAGATTTGCTTTAAATGCTGATTTTAAAATAGCTACCCTTCTCCTTTGCTTGGATTTCAGTCTTGTCAGACCATGATTAAATGAGAGTTGGTCACCACTTGGCTGTGACATTTCAGCATGTACAAGAAACATAACCCAAATGCAGATTTGGTTTTGTTTTTAAAAAATAACTTGCCAGAGTTCCCCTGTAAGTTATAGCACCACCTACATTAAAAGTTCATTTCCCCTTCTGCCTTCCAGATCCCAGTAACTATGATCCCTCTAATATTAGGTGATGGGGGTGATTATCTCCTGAGACAGATTTATTTCATACGTGCCACTGAACACATCATAATTTTCAAACATGAATAACTAGAGCTTGAACACAAAGCCACATAGTACCAAAGAAGGAGCTTATTTCTGAATTACTGTGTTGAAGAAGGTCCCTTCACAGCAGTAAAGCTTACACTTGCTAATAACTAGCTGCATAACCAAGTCTCCAAAGCAATGACCTCATTCTGAAAGGCTCTGCTTTCCATTACTCGACCTGGGGTCCATCCATCCATATCCATGAATTGTATCAAGCAGAATACAGCTTTTTAAAGGCTGCTGTAGGTGCTACGTTTTTCTGACAATACTAACAGCACTTACATAGAGTTGTGTATTATATTTCTTCTATCCATGGGTTGAAACACCTGCAGGCTCCAGCAGCATATCTGGCAGGCTCTCACAAGATCCTGCCTTCAGTATCAAAGAGGTGGCAACACACCAGCAAGTCTTCCTGTACACACACATCCATGTGCACAACTGGCCTTTTATTGAATGCACTGAACCGATAGCCTTTAATAGAAACCCTTTGACTTATGCAGAAAAAAATCCAAAAGACAAATAGGAACACAGGTTTCTGTACCACTCCATCCTCCCTAGATCCTGAAGGGGAACAACCATAACCCTGACTCACCAAAATGGTGTTAATCTTGAGAAGCATGGAACAGAGTAGTGTTACCTTGCACAAGTCACTGTCTTCAGAGCCCTGACATAGACGTGGAAAAATACAGTACTCATCTCCAGGAAAAGATTACTATTTAAAAACAGCTGACAGCAGCCACAGAAAAATAAAAGCAAACAAGTTTGAAGTCTTCAAACAGCCTGTGAAAAGGACTTCTACAAATTACAGACAGTCACTCCCAAGCTTCAGATGTACATACGCAGTGTTTCACATCACTAATCTGAAGTGGGGATGCTGAGCCAGTGAATGCCTCGGATGACAAAGATGGAACTTTGCAGTCCAATCTCCAGATCCAGATCCACCCTCTCTGGGAGCTTTCAGGTTTCACATTAACAAAATGATATGCAAAATAGTTAAGAAATGTCTTACTATTTGATCCATAAGGAAGTCTACTACCGATTTGACCTCTAATATAGCAGGCTGCAAACTAGTTCCAGCTGGATGTCAGAGACAGTTGTAGCTGGCTGCTACACCAGCACAAATCCAGTGGCTCCAGACATACTTCAAACAGAGCATAGAATTTGTTCCAGAAAATTTAGGAATCATTATCAAGACTGTGACGCTTCCAAGACTATTGTTTCACAGTTACCACCAAGAGACGAGCAATGAGCACTCAAAAGATAACAAACTGACATGGCTAAACTCACTCAGAAATTGTTTCACAATACATGACCTGTGCTTAAAGTATGAAGCTTGTTAAGGGAATTAACATAAAGAATTTCCGAAGTGTTTACAGATGTTTGCGGTAATAAACAGAAAATCTTCTGGTCTATTATGGAACAAAATAATGTGCTATTAATACCCTTTGTTTAAAAGGAAAGGGAGAAAAAGCATCCAAAAGTGTCTGTGTTTAAAATAGATACAAACATTAATTTTATCATTTTAAGAAGCCAGAGACTGATGATCTGTATGTACATGAATTTATGTATTAATAAAATAATATGGTCACCAAAAAATTCAGGGAGAAAAAATTCCAGAAAAGCCAGCAGAATGTACAAACATAGGCCCAGTTCACTGAACACTTTCAGTATTTCACAGTACTTTCAAAGTAGAAGGAAAGAGACCTTTGAAAAACTGAGACTTGTATCAAGATCTCCCACATGAAACATTTCAACTTCACACTTCAAAGCTTTTGTCTCAAGTAGATCTACTTTTTTTTTTTTTTAAGGTTAAAATGATTAAGTAACCACAAAACAGAAGGAAATATTACACTGTCTTGATCAGAAGGGTTTTTTGAGGTAAAGTGTTTATAACTGATGTACACTGACACCTAATGCTGCTGCCCAGTGCCAAACAGAATACGAGAAGAGGAGGGAGGGTAGTCATTAACAACTGCAGCAGCACCCAGGGACTGCCACCACCCCAAGCCCTGTGTATATTGCTTCTCCTCTTCATCCTCTCAGGAGCCACCCTTTTGCAATAGCTATAAGGAGAATACGAGTTAACCCTACATTGCTCTATCCTGTGCCTGAAGACGATGGATCTGACTAGAGGGCTGCCTCCTTTCTTCACCTAGCTAGCACTTTACTCTGCAAGGATTCCCATTAAAGCCTCAGGAGGCTTTTCAGCAATTAACACAGTGGGAATGGTAGTAATCAGCCCGCAACGGGGTCATGCAACAGCCTATTTGCCCACAAGGACACAGAGCAATTGCAATCATTAATAGAAAGCTTTGGAAAGGCTTGAAAGCTTTCCAAAGCTAAAGCTTTTCAAGTCCCTCATAATGCTGTGATTGTGTGCAGCTCCTGGCTAGGAATCCCTACAAAGCTGCATAGCACCTGAGCTGACCTGTTAAAGCATCAAAAAACCAAACATGAAACACATTAACCTCCAATGTACTAGCTACAAACAATTATCAAGAGACTCTCATTGCCTTTAAGAGACCTCATGCAAACCCAAGTTTCCCATGTCTGTTTTCATCTATATTAGCATTAAAGAAGTTAGCCACTGGCACATATTTTATCCTCAGTCTTCATTTGCAAACATTAGATTCTGAACAAGACCTCATCATGTGTTGGGATTTCCCCCCCCCCCCCCGCCTTTTTTTCCTTAGCGGCATCCTAAACCAAGCCCCAGAGAAAGCCTTGGAAGTGTTTTTTAGCACAGATGTACCTATACTGAGAATATTTATCTGAAAGTTTTCAATACCAGAACAACAAGAAACTAGTTGTCTTGTACCTACCAATTCAATGTTCTGGAAAATAGGAAAGGTACTTTTTAACTGATTAGAAAGGGAATATAAATCATATTTGTTGCAAAGGGAGGAGAAAAAGCTTGTATTTCCCAAAGTCAGGCTTATTGATTACACTTCTAAGTACATTACAAAGCTAAAAGCTGTATTCACATGCTGCCACACATTTGCTGACTCTGCAGGTCATTTCAGACAACACAGCTTATATCTTTACCATAGAAGGGCCCATTTTCAAGGTCACTGGAACTATTTCTGTTGAACTTTAATACTGCATCTGCACGTGCTAAATCCTGGATATTACACTATTGACTTATAGAAGAATTACTTTTTCAGCTTGACTACATCGTGTTCACTGAAATTTATATGCTCTGCTTCAGTGCCTTTATTGGAGCTATTCAGCAAGAAGAAAGTTTTGGATGAGTTTTGGAAGCATCTACTTGTACAATCAAGCACAACTTCTCTCATGTGCATTCCAGCTGCTCTTCTAGTAAGGAATTGTCAGAGCAGAGCCGTTTCATAAGGTCCCTCCCAGACTTGACTCCCCACTGCCCCTGAGGACACACAGGGGGACAGATTTTTACCAGGTAATGCTACCCTTAAAACAGAAACAAGAGCGTTACTCTTACCTGAGGAATTCATGTTGCTGGCTCCACCATGTTCTGCCTTTAAAAAGGACTGGAGCAGATCTACAGGGAACTATAACTAGTCCATGAATATCCTCGTGCCTGCAGCATTCACAGCATAAGCTCACAGGAGCAAAAAGACACCTAACCAAAACCTTTCCACAATACAAAACAGGCAACTCCCTGCCACTAAATCCAATTCAAGCCAAAGCACATCCTTGTGTCAGGGCCCTGCGGGCACATGTAGGCTGTGATTGCCCTGAGTGGCCTCAGTTGGGACCCCCACCCACACACCCTTGCCCACCATCCCGGGCTCCATTTAAACTCAAACCCAGCAGCTAGGTCTGGCCTAAGTGATGTTATGGGTATGTTTCTGTCCTGTTTAGACCAGCTCCACCCCATCCAGGGCTGTTGATGGCCCCTGTTAAAGCAACCAGTTCTGCCCTGCATATGTGTACCCCCCTGACTAATCTGGGGGGGGGGGGGGGAGAGAGGGCTTGTATTCTAACCATTAAAACTTAACCTCTTTAATCACCTAAAGTGAAGTGTCACTATCAATGTCACTGCTCTATGTGAGTGCTTACAGACTGATCAAATCAATTCTTTCTCTTTGGTGAGCTACATAGAGTGACTTTTTGAAACCTTTTACTTTAATAATTTTGCTTAGACCTTCGTAAGAGGGGCTGTCATGGACTTCAGAAATAGAAACATATGTTCCTCCCTGGAGGAGGTGAGGAAAGATTAAAAACCTTGCTATGAGGAAAGCTTTCAACAAAATTACACAGGTTTTCCTCTATTATCTGCTCCATTCCCGTGGGCTGGTACAATCTCCCATGGGCAGGTACAATCAGGATCTTTCTTTTCAGCTCCATGGCATAAATGATGCAGCAGAAATGGGTTGCATGTTGACTTAGAAATGTTACATTTGCTCCAGTCACATGATCTGCACACCACCCTATGGTCCTCAACTCTCCCCCTGACCCCTAGCTGAAGATGGCATCTGCACCTACCCTGTACAGACATTTCCCAGGGCTTAAGATGTTTTGTATCACTGGCTGATACACAATATGCTGTCAAATGGCAGCAATTTGGCTATTTTGCCTGAAGTCAAGTTGGTTACAAAGATTGCTCTGCTTCAGAAAATTATTGACACACCAATTTACCATCTCATTATGCTCCTACTCTCTTTAGAGATAATATAGTCACATTAAATGCTCATTAATGTTAAAATTAAGAAAAAAAATTAAATCCTCATCCTACATCTTTCTGTTTCTTAAATAGCTCATGTCCCAAACAGTTTAATTTTTATCTCAAGTACTTGTCAACTAATCATCTTTGGTTGAGTAGTAAGGAGAACTGAACAATGTTTCTGATAAATCTTATTAAACAGATGGGCTGCCCCTTGGGAGATAAATCACAGAAATGCTTACTTTATGAAAAGTACCTTTTTTGAGAGGGAGAGCAGGATGGAAGGGGAGCAGGAAAAAAAAAAAATTACTGCATCGGGAAATAGTGATCATACATGTGCCCAGTTTTCCAAGAGAACTGTAGGGTTTAGGGTTATTCCATGCGGGGCCCGGACGATAGAACACCAATATGATGATTAAAGTCGTCACTTTATTGAGCTTAGCCGATCATTTTTATACAATTCTCTAAGTTGTTTAGAAGCTTTGATTGGCTGCTGCATGCAAGCATTTGGTGTCCACGCACATAAGCATAAGCGCTGATTGGTTACAATGATATTGTCCAGGCGCATAAACATAAGATAAAGTTAGTTATACTCACTCCGTCCACGTGCATAAACACAGGACATAATTGGCTGTGTTAATTAGAGCATGCAAGACTTGTCTTAGTCCAGTTGGTCGAGATAAGCCTCTGAATTGACGTAGTTTGTGCCAAGTTCCCTTTATCGTGGAATGTGCACCTGTGTTTTTCTAATTGGGATCTTTCTTCTTCTATCTTCTTGTTTAGTCTGTTTAAAGCCTTCTAAAGGCATCTGGAACACTCTTGTGACCACGAGCTACTTTCAGGCCCAATAACTAAGTTCCATATAATCGAACCCTACAAGAACTGAGACTAAATAGCATCACAGGAGTCACAAATTTCATTTCTTTGCAACTTCCTTTGCAATGTGGAGGCTGGTAACCTCATCAATTCCTGGCTGATCACACGTACGCGTGCATTTTTGTTACCAAGAGATGCACAACTTCCCCCATAACCCTTGGTAGAAACTACAGCAGGTTGATTTGAGTTTGGAAGAGACATCTTCTATTTGAGGAAAACTGCATACTTACACTTATGCAACCTGTCTTCTTCATGCACAAGGAGTTCGTTGTCCCCTTCTTCTGCTGTACTGCCCAACAACACACTGGCTTGGCCATTACCTCCAGCAAGTACATGCTTATGGGTCATTACATGCCATCATTGGTTTGTCTACAGTGCATAAAGGCATGATTTGCCCGACTACTTCATCCACAGCCATACTATGCTTGGCCCCTTGGAGGCCAGCCCACTATACCAGGTATCTAGGGAAATCCAATGTGGTCCACAGCTGCACCTTCAACTTCAGTCAGAGCTGTGGTCACTGCCATGGACGGATCAGGTGGGCCGACTCACAGCAGTTTGGCTGACAGCCACCTTCAGCATACAGACAGACCCTTCGGAGAGCAGAGGTAAAAGCCTGCTGCACATTCCCACAAGCTGCTGAGCCCCACAGGGATTATCCACATGCAGGATGAAAACAGATCCAGAGGCTTACTATCTCTTCAAACAATATGACTTACGGGTGAATAAAAAGACTGAGGGATCTTGATATTCCATACCCAGAAGCATCCTTCTCCCTGAACACAAAATATACCTAGCTGGTATACAAATACTTCTTTCTGTGAAAAATCAAGGTATAGTTTATCATTTCAGTAATGTGTCAATAGTCTGAATTACCTTTACTTGTGCCTTGCAGCAAAAATCTTTCTGCCAGGCATCTGTGACCAAAGAAAAGACAGTCATGACGCTCTGCATGGTCACGCAAATTCTTTTCGTAGGCTACAGGATATTGGGTGGTTTTTATCTTCAAACCTGGGCTTACTGAATGAGTACATCATCCTCAAAATCCACTTATAATTGTGAGGGAAAATATCGGGGAAAAAATGTAAAAGCATCAGTATCTTTGAGCAAGTGGAAACAACAGAAAGCAAATTGCCAACTTCTTATTGCAAGAATTTCTTGTTCTTGTCTTTGTCAACTTCTTCACCTCATTTCCAATGTAGTGATCAATCTTTCCTAGTACACGCTACATACTATTTCAAACGTTTATGCACTGGAGGTCCTGCTTTATGTATATCAGGTGGTGAGCCTTAAAATCCTAGATTCAGCAGAGCACAAACATGTTATTAACTTTATACACAGGAAGTGAAAATTAATCTTACCTTCAGGATACTTTGGAAATAGAGGGTGAGGGGAGAGTGGTAAAGAAAAGCCATTTGCACAGTTCCTAGTTGCTTTGAACAGCATTGGGTTAATAACTTTAAAAAAAATTATTATATAGAAAAACACAACCCTCAGTTTTTACACAGAACACCACCAGGATATTTTAACAGACTTGAAATAGTACATTGTCCTCCCAGAATTAATTTTGTGCCTACCAAATGACTGCCTACATAATGAATTACACACAGAGTGGGTTTTTCATGAGGTCTAAATCTGTGTAAACATAACCATCTTCCCAAACAGCACTCAAACACACAAAAAACCTTCAACATGCAGTATCAAGCAGTTTAGTGTCCCAAAGTCTTAATTCTGGAGGAAAACTGCTTAAATCCCCCATCACCTAATCAGATAACAAGCTCACTGCTATTGAAGGACAAGGCGCTGGACTTAAGCTCTGCTGGCATTTGCTCATGAAAGCTTGGGGAGGAGGAAAGGAGAAGGAAGAGGAAATGATGAAAAAAGGCCCCTCAGGGTTAAATAGTAGAAGCATCTGCTTCTACCACATCAGGGTGCTTCCAGAATAACTCGAGGTGATCTTCAGCCAGGTTCAGTGCAGCAGCAAGAAAGACGTGGCCCTGTCACCAAGAACAGACACACAGATACTTTCACTTGAGCTGCAGTTCTGGCTCATATTAGGGAGAAAGGATTCACGGACAGATCTGTTTACATGCAGAGCATCTGCTTTGAGTCTTTTCAGGCATAATACATTTTATATGAGGCCACGGACAGAAATAAGCCAAATGGGGAGATTAGAAAGCAAGTTATCTGTTTGGCACAGATTTTCATTGGTGTGAGGCCCTGAGGACCAGCAAGGATTTGCCACAATAGGTTGCTGACAGCTTTTCTTCTGCAGTATATTGTCCTGGCTCAATAGCACAAGGTCAGACTGAATGCCTTTTTGCTGCCTTTCAGCTTCTCCTAGGGAGCAATTGCTTAGAAAAATATCCCTTTACTTGACAGGTTTGTAACGCAAACAAAAAAATCCATCCTGGTTGTGGTTATTGGACCGATTGCTTAGGAATCAAACAGCAGAAGACTAATAGTGTCATAGTCACTGAGCCACCAACCACACCAACATCACTTAAATCCACAGTGAGAGCTGACTGGGGATAGCCTGGAAAAAATAAATGAATGAACCATTTTATTTTAATTTTTTAAATCTAGTACTCACACCTCATTATACAATTAGCAATTGATTCCTCCTTGCAGAAAGCAAGTCAGGATAATTAACTGCAAGAACTTCACACACACACCCCTGTATGCAAAACCTCAAGTCACTCTACAGAACAACATCTACAGTGAGTGTGATGGAAAAGGAGACAGTTGCTCAGAGATTTTAAACCTGTTGACAGATTACAGCTATCTTTATACATTCTCAATATGAGCACTTTAAGGTTGACACTTTTATGTATACAATAAAAGGGGATGCTATGTGGGAGGTACTGACGCACCAAGGCTAAGAAAGAACATCGCTTTACATTAAAATAGTCCCTATAGACATAGCGGTCCCCTTTTAGAATACATCTGGAAACAAAAGAGAATGCATGTTTTTCATCTGCTCTACACAAGACCTCTCCTGAGCCAGCAGCCATGCCCTCAGCATGGCTGTCAGTAAGTTTAGGCATCAAGGCTTCATAAACTATCACAAGTCGATTGAGTTCAAATACAGTGAATTTTCTGAGATCTCCAGAACAAACCCTGTGCTTTAATCCCACCACTGTACACAAATTAGCCTTTTAATTTATATATGCTTTACTTACACACCATCAAGCAAAACATCAATTTGACCATTACTCTAAATATCCTACATATATTAAAGCATTATTATTAGCAGACTGACAGAGAAGGCTAGGTAGGGTATCTCCAGCAGCAGCCCACCTTTCCTGTAGGTCCAGCTCACCATACAGTGTCTTGCTCCCCAAGAAAACTGTACAGTAAGTACATCATGATGTAGGTGGTCTTACTGAAGAAGGCTGTCCCCACTGGAGCTGCAGCGCTTAAACTGTAGAGCTGAGCTCCGGAAGGACGCCTACCCAAGGCAAACTTTCAGGGCGAGATTCGGGGGTGTGACAGGGCACCTGTCCCACCAGCATGGCACAGCTCTGACGGTCCCGTGCTGCATCTGTGTAGGGCTAGCTGCGCTGTCCTCCCACCCCGCTCTGGAAACCACCAGGAGCTCTAAGGGTATAAGGGGTACTCGCCCATGTCTGTAGCCCCAGCTGGCCCTGGGCCCTTTCAGGTTCAATATAGCAGGTCAAGGAAAGCCTGCAGGTGAGGTGTGATGGCAAGCAGCACGGCAGCAGCAGTTCTTGAAGGACAAGGAAGCAGCAGGGGCAAGAGCCAGGGCGCAGGAGGGGGGAATTGGGGCACACCGCACCGGCACACTGCACCACAGCAGGAGGCTTGCCTGCAACAAGCCCGTTGGGAACCCGTGATGAAGGTTGGCTGCCTAGTCCATGATCCCAGAGGTGCTTTTTGTGAGGAAACTCACCTTGACTTTGAAATAACACTGGATTTATGATAAAATAGAATAATTTTTTTTAAGGGGACTTCTGCCATGTCTTCTGTCTCTTTAAGCAGGACCCCCGTAGTCTCTTATATCCTACTGTATTTTCCAGGATGAAAGATGAACATTAGCCTCTTTACATACCTTGACAGAGCTTCTGCTGTTGGTGCCCAATGTCAATAACAGAATTAGGACGTCAATACAAAAACATTGTCTTAGCAAGTGCATTTCAGCTTTGCTTCTCTTCTTGTTTTCTTATATTAATGACAAACATGCTGCTGATGCTGTTTTGGAGATAAACAAACAATATTGTTAATTTCCCCATGAAAGCAAGGGTATAGGTGATTTATGACTGTGATGTATTATTTATTAGATAAATAGAACTGCCTATATGAAATTTGCTGATCAACATTTTCGTTTTTAATGTCACCATAATGCTACTAGTCCAAAAGGATTTACAAGCTGTTTACAGAAAGCAAAGTACAAGCCCATAACATAATCTAGCATTTAGCTTGGTCAAATTCAGAGGAAGTTAATCCATGCAATCCAGTTATATTGAACAGAAAACAAAATCTGAATGCAGAGTGCTGAATATAAATCTATATAAGACACTTTAATAGATGTACTTATATTTACTTTATTCAAATTAGTCAACCAAAGAGTACAGTAATGATGGTGTTATAAGTACCACAATTGATATTATCACTTTACTTGCATTAAATATATTTAGAGGTTTACACTGGATTTATATTGATCTCTGGCCTTCACAGAAAACAGAAAATACAGGAAAATAAGGGCACTATGCAGTGATGGTATACAGCTGTATGTTATCTCTTTCTGGTATGAGAAGAAAAAAAGAACTCTAGGAAGCTGGCCAAAATACACGTCCATCACAAATACTCTGCTAACATGCTTTCAATTATGTGCTCTCAAAGGAATCAGAAGGTCCTAATTACAAGAATGAATGATAAACCTGAGCAAAATCCCAACAAGGGTGGCAGCTCAGCCTGTGTTTCTAAGAGATGCTGACACTCACACTCAGGGGCAACAGCAGATGCTCAGCATAGCTCGCTTCTCAGACTTCAGTGAACAGGATTTGTTTTCCTGGTATTTTTCTGGGCTTCAGAAAATTTAACAGGTTTTGGATTCATCTTCTTGGTTTACACAAGAATATCTGTGTGCATTCCCTGTCTCAGAGCCTCAGCTATGCTGCATTTAGAAATAATGTGGGGACTTCTACTACCCAGGTTTGGGTGGGATTATGGCCACACAAGGCTTCATGGTGAATCTTTGGTTAAAGTAGTAAACTTTGGAGGATCCCAGGTGGCAAAAATAAAGAGGAGAGGCCTTTGAGTAAGGACATGGTTTTGCCACCTAAGCTATATCAAGCAGAGATAAGATGCCTCAAATCTGGCCCATTTTCTACAATACCATCATTTCTACACTGTACTGGCACATGCAGCACAAACACTAGAGTCTGAGTATTCACAGCTGAAATCACCAAAGGTGAACTGGTAGTCACTCTAATAGCCAAGTTGCTGGTACAAGACTCAGCCACAAAATGAATAGGTTTGAAACTTATTCCCCACCACAACCATATCCAACTAAAAAAATGATCTAAGCGCAGTCACAAGGTCTGAAAGGTGTGCACATTGGCATCTTGTATTCTCACTCCCAATAAAGAGTAGATACCAGCGTCCCCAATTAACCTATCCTGAATCAATGATCATCAACTCCAGTTATCCAGTTCCCCTATTCTGCATTATCGGACTGTCTGTCTTACAGAGAGAGTTTGTACTTATTTGTAAGCAACCCGTGTCCCTGTTAGAATTTCTGGTTCGTTCCACTCTCTTCCCCCCTCCTCCCACTTTTTTTATTTTAGATCTGCAGATGTTTTCACAGACAGGGAAAATTTTATTCCATTCTTCCTCTAGATGACCTTCTACAATTCTAGCTTATCAGATGGTGTGCACACTTACATACAAAAAGAACGAATGCAAATGTGGTTCTTGTTTTTAATACTAATTAAATGCATTAGAATAATTCTGTAAGTTTTCTGCTCTATCTTGCGTAATATTAAAACAACTTTAAGCAGTACCTGACTACGTCTACAAGCTACCAGCATAATGCACCCAGGTTATCATCTTCAATTACCAACCACTGACACTCACTGGGATTGCTAGTGGTAGAAAAGGACAATGGGAACATTGACTCCTCATCGAACAAAACTTCCCATAAATCAAAATCTATTCTTGTCCATATAATAGAAATAAGTTTAATTAAAAGAAATGGAATGGAGGAGAGAGTCTGTAACTTAATAGGAGACCCAAGCCTAACAAAGGAGAATTCAGCCTTAAAGGTTAAATTGAAATTTCTTGAGCCAAGATGGAAATCCACAAATTTTGATAATGATTTTATAGTGTCAGTTCCTGTCAAGCATTCACAAATGCAACATTAGCAAAGAAACACAATATCAGGAAAAAAAACTAAAATTAAAGAGGAGTTAAGATTTACTATTACCTTTTGAAACTTCTTTGCCATGTTTTTCATTAGGCACTGATCTTTGGGAAGAGATGTTGAGCAACAAGTCTCAACAGCAAATAGCTCAGTCCAAGGATAGTGATAGTGGCAATGGAGTGGCATAAGGTGCAGTCCCTTGCTAGCAATAACTTCCCTCTGAAGCAGGATTCTCTATACCCACCCAAAGAAAGGCCTCCCTTCTGCCTCATCTAGACACTAAGCTCTGATTGCAATTATCTGTGACAATTAATATTACTTTGGTTTCGTCAGCCTGTCACAAAAGGGAAGCTCAGACTCCCTCACTATAACAGCAGCAGGGCAGAAAATCATCAGTTCCCACATGCCCCGGCTCCTGCAGAAAGAGCAGAGGAACGGGGGGAAGGAGCAGCCCTCTGGACTGGAGGAGGGAGAGCAAGGACAGCTGCAGCGGGGCAGAAGAAAGCAGGGAAAATGATGAAATCTAGCTCTGACATACCCAAAGCACAGGTGGTAACATTAAGGTTGTATGGTAAGTAGTAAGCAACAATAAATATGTTTTCCTCGCTATCTTCTTGTATCAGAGTATGCTGCCTGGTGACAATAGTAAAAACTCATGCGCACTTGCTCCTTTTTAGTCTCCACTTTACCATTGCCCAGTTTTTTAAGATCAGGAATAGCACAAATTCACTGACATTAAGCCAGCTTCATCCCCACTGCAAGAAAGAAAAATATTTGTTTCTAATTAATTAATTCTTATTATAATAAATTATAAAATAGTCTGAATTATTAATTATCCAGATACAAATATTCCAGATGCAAAAAGTATTTGACAGCAGTAAAGACTTGCTTACACAGAAAAAAAGTTATAGATGAATCCAGAATAATTACTTCCAGACCACTCAGACCACAGACATTCATTCTGGAATAAAACTGGAAAGTCCGTGCATAGAGTTACTTAGGAGTCCAGTCTGAACTCTGAATTCAATCCCTCCCTTCCTCTGAATTAGCTCTATAGTGCAGACAAGGCTATATAGTTAAACTGCAACTCAAAGAAAGCAGGAACAAGTGGCAAAATTGCTTCTCAAGGAATTACCATGGACTTTTTTTGTATTTAGGCTAGCATTATTCTAACTATGCATAACTCTCATAATAAGCATTTAATCAACTAATCCGATCACCCAGCACTTTTTCTGTCCCCTTTCCGGAAGGCTGGGTTCCTATTTGCTCATATCTAACAGGCAACTTTGTACACTCCATTAGATTTCTTGTCTCTGGAGCCTGGTTCAAATTCCACACACTTTACTCAGTCACCTTCAAAGCACTTTATGATGGTTCATCACACCTAAAGCTTAGTACAAAGTCTGCTGCAGAAAATCATCATGATTCTTCAGTTTACAAATTTCTGCAAGTCCAGTCCTCAATAGAGCTGGAATTTGTTCTGGGATCATGTCACTTGCTCCCCAGCAAAATGCTGCTTCTGAGTATCAACACTACAAATTTGAACTCCAAAGGTGACATCTGAGAAGGGCCATTTTGATCCATGACAGGGACTCTGCTGTGTACACTCATTCCTCAGATGGGGCACGCAGATGGAAGTAGCAGTAGCAATCTTTCTTATTCTGAGATGTTAAACTTAGCAAAACAAAGACTGAAGAAGTGCAGTTGCTATGCACAAGTATAATGGGAGAGAAACACTGAGAAGAGAAGTTATGTGTTTAAACTCAAGTTCAAGGTGCAACAAGAACACGCAAGCATAAAACTAGCCACAAATCTGGGGTGAAAGTTAGAAGGTGGCTTTTTGGCCAGTATAGCAACTAACCTCCTGGAGAGAGTAGAGGGCACACAGGACTCAATCTCTTTCTGATTATATGACAGTGCTGTTAGGGGAGCAGGAGTTTCATTCAAGAATTCAAAAGATCCTTTCTAATCTTCCATTCCTATGATGCAAGTTAAGAAGTTTTTCATCTGCTGGACAATTCTAAGTCCCCTTTCCATATTTGTTGGTCATCTCAGCCTCTAATAATGTATTTTGAAAGACAAGATTGTTAGAAAAGCACCACTCGCTCTTTTTACAGGTGGGCAAAGAGAGGCAAGGAGAACACGCAATGTGGCCAAGGACAGGCAGGAGGACTGCAGAGCAGCAGGGACTTGGACAGAAGCAGGTCAGGTTTAACCAGGTGACTGCGCAGACCACTGGCCAGGGTAATGACTGGGTTAAGAGTGGCACTTTGTACAGTAGCATTTTGCTTGAAGAGTGTTTGTGTACCTACTTGGTCACTTCTACACTTGTCAGAAGAGGTTGAAGTGACCACTGAAATGGACTGAAGGCTCACTTAGAAATGAATGGGGCTTTTCCTAAGATGGAGCTCTACCTTTTATCTTTTCTATAACGTCATATAAACTTTGTCTCCTTCACTGCCTTCCTGCCCCACCACACCAAGACTGCTTCTTCAAACCCAAAATCTCAGAATTCCACTCAGTGTTTTCAGGCAGAAAAATATGATTTGTCATTGCATGTGAACACATTGTTTTGTTATGGGTGGAACGTGTTCAGCTTGCCCCTCTTGAAGAATTAATCAAAAATAAAGATACCTGAAAAAAAAATTTTGCACTTTTTTTTCAGTTAGCAGCTCTTACTATCTGATGAACTAAGCGTTTGTTTGCAACAGTATAAAATAGAACTGTGAGCACAAGTGTGGTGAATATGGAGTGATGTTATCATTTTAATTTCACCATGGTTTTCTCCTTGTCTCACAGATTTTGGCATGAAATTATAGGGTATTTATGACACTATACAAGTTCTGTTTTCTACCTACATAAGGCATCTAAGGAAAAAGTAGCTGAAAAAGTCCTGTTCAATTTTTCTAAGATGGATCCAGGGAAAAAAAAAACAATAGCTATCACCATTGAATTTAAAAAAGACAAAGGAACAAAAGTCAAAAAGAGACATCAACTTCTTTGGGTTCCCTATCTGAAAACAGCAGTCACAGAAATATAAAGTTCTTAGCTTCTGATATCACTGAAGTGATGTTATCTTATCTGATAGACCTGTCAAAGTGAATTTCTAATGTACTGAATCACAAAAAACTATGTTGAAACGGTCTGACTTACACTCATAGGAGTCAAGAAGTTCCAAGCTGAGGTTAGAATTTGTCTTCAGCTGTCCCGGTCGTGCTGAGAGGGCAGTAAGAATGTTATGCTACATTACCTTCTTGGCAGACTTCTTCAGTACGTGGCTGTAAGACCAGCCTGGATCAGATCCACCTTGTGTTTGTGGAATTAAGTCACTAACTTTACCTGAGTGCAGCCACGTAATTTAACAGACCCAGATCTTGATCCAGTATAAGCACATTTCTGAAGCAAGTTTTATAGTTAAGCTAATGAACAGGAAGAGGGACTGATAATGGAGATACTGAAGGGCATAAAATTAGTGTTCACATACAAGAATTACTCTATGTTGCCGCAGTCAGCACAGCTGCAGCTTAATAAAATAACATTAACGTAAGTCTAGACGATGTGAAGGTAGAGACTTTGTAACCTTGGAAGAAGGACTCTTTTAGAAAAGACCTGGGAAAAAAGAAGAGAGAGAGAAAGCTCTCAGGTAAAGGTCAGATAGGGAATTCCCTTCACTAGCTACTTGGGACGTTCAGCAGCTCTGCCTGTTCTTCCAAATCATACTTATTTAACTTTCTCCCCACATCATCCACACTAAGAAACCTTGTCTTTAAGAGCTGATTCATTCCAAATAGTTTTTCTAGTGGTTGCTCACTGCAGGACTGTTGGCAGGCCTGCTCTAGGACAGCAGCAACTCACGGTCATGGTTCATTAAGGTACTCGCTTTAGAAGAGTGTCTTTCTGCTGACATAGATGGGATCTGCTGGGGCACATCTCTGCTTTGCTATGTGTACAAATAAACCCAACCTGCAGTGGAGCAATGGCAGAGCGATTTAAACCACAGCAAGTCGTGTGCGTGTTAAGTCCTTGTGCAGCCACTTTCTCATATGTAAAAAAGCACCAAATTGCATAGCAGAAGGGAAGCAGAGGCAGAGAGCGTTTCTCACCTTTTTAAAGAGGTATGTGTGGTTTCCAGGCTTCTACCTCAGACACTTCACAGACACCTGTGGAGAAAAGAGGACTCCAGCTTTCCAAGGATATTTTTTAAGTGGTGGCTGCTGTATTTTGTAAAAAGTTCCAGTGAAATAAACCTCTTATGTCAATTATCCTCCGGTTTATTGTCCTTGAGCTGAATTCATTTTAGCTCTGTGTACCCACCTGATCTTTTGCAAATGACAGTATGCCTCTTCATATTAATTTAATGATATCTGGTTTTAAAAAACATTCATGTCAGGAACCCATGATGCATAAGCAAGAGAAATTTGAGCACAGTAGATAGTCTAGATTGAAAAGACTGAAGCCCATGACAACTTCAAACACAAATCCAGAGAAATGTTCCTGACTTGCATTAGAATCAAATAGCCTTTAATTTTAACTGAAGTCCTTGGTCATATTGAATATTAATGTTCATGGCTAGAAGTGGCAAGTCTGAGACAGTCACCATCTCTCTTCAGGCTGCTTATATTGGATTCATTAGCAATTTATCATAGATGTAAAGGCCAAATTCAATTCTATCTGTGAGCTCCAAAGCACATAAAACTCAGTGTACCTGATGAATTGCAGATGAGCAGGAACTGGAGTTACCATAATAGAGGTTAAAGGCTTCTGGAAGCTGCAACAATTTTATGGTATTATGCAATTTCGGTAATAATTATAGTCGTCAAAGGTAGAGTTTAAATAGCTCCTCAAAGGAAGCAGCTGCCTAAACTTAGAAACATTCTACATTTTTTAATCTCAAATATCAGATTACAAGATTGTTTTAGGGATTTCTAACCACTTCAGGCATAATTCCTTTAGATCTTTTGAGCTTCAGTTTGATATTATTCAATTCATATTTCTTCCTAAATGTGAAACACAATCTTAACTGCAAGCATTGGGCCAGACTGGGCTACCTGAACAATGTTAAACAGTACTTAGAGCCAGGGAAACCAGCAGGGCAATCAGAAGAGAAGAGAGAGACAATGCCTGAAGTGAGCAGCAGGGGAGCAGTATGGCCCATTATAGACAGGTTAAATTTTAGGGCTTTGACTGGTTTGCTTACATACACACGGTTTCAAAAACACAAAGGTTATCCATTCACCTTTCCCCTTTGCAAAACAAAAATTAGGCAAAAGAGTTGTTTGTAACAAATACCTTCCCTAGCAGGCTGTCCCTGCAAGACCACAGAAGATTGTGAGGTACCACACTGTCTAGAATTAAGCAACAATAGTGGCTCTTACTAAATAATACCAGACCCTGTCTTTAAGTCTTATTCTCTGACCCTATCTATTATTAAATGCTTTGATGCCTGGAGTAGATATCAGGAAATCATTTGAGCAGGGTAACAGTCAGGGATAGGAATAAATTAATCAGACATATCACTGTAAAGCCACCTTCTAAATAGCAAATCCCTCCATCAGTACTTCTTTCTCACTATTATATTACAATTTAAAACAATTAAATACAACGGATGGGGTTTGCACACAAGCACAAGCAGAGTGACAGACACCACATGCAATATAACAAGGAAATGGTAACACAAAGTATTAACTCAAGCTTGTGATCCACAGTTAAATTTGTGTGCAATAAAATGGAAATGTCATGTGTGATCACGGTTTCTCTATGTGTGTACATACATTGATTTCTGAACTTTGCAAAGCATTAATTTGCCCTTTAAACTAAACTAGGAACTAAACCTGCAGTTATTTAAAGGTCACTGAAGTGTAAAGATAACACTCTAGAACTTGACCCTATGCAAAAATGAGGAGCAAAAGTCAAATTCAACTGAATTATTTATAAAAAGTATTTAATATAATGTTTTTTTCTCTTTGGAAACTACTATTACATTATCAGACATTGAATAAATACTTTATGCATAGCTTCATGAAATGAATATAAAAGTGAAAACACAACCTGCTTTACACATAATGGAACAAGGAAACAAAAATGTGACAGAGAAGGAATTGCAAAGTTACCATAGTAGGACCAGAAAGCACACGCTATCGTATCCACAACTCTCTTCCTCCCTCTTCCTCCCACCACCCCCACTGAACATTTATTCATATATTACTCTTCAAAATATCCTCACATGGAAATCAGGTATGAAGCAAGATATAAATAAGCGTTTCATGTTTAAGGGTCAGTTCCAAGAGAAAATTTCAAGGCAAGGCATCATATCCTACTACCAGTGTATTTCAAGTGGAGAAGAAAGATTGCTTCAAATGGAGAGGATGAGCTGGCATGGAAGTTGGAAAGAAAACTGAGGTTAATATCACAGGTGTGAATAATACAACAGAGAGAAAAGCACAGAGCTGTAAGGGACCTTAGAGTAAGGACAAAAAAAGCTTACATGCAACACAGTTATACTCCACCTACACCCTCTGAATGGCAAAGGGGGAAAACCATTTCAGCAGCTGCAATTTTGAATGCAATGGAAGTGAGTAGAAAGGAGTAGGATGCTGTCATTGAGAGGGCAGATGAGAGTTTATTTGTGTTACATTGAATCAAACCCTGAAATCTTTTTTTCCATTCAGAGAAGCATGTTGAGTCAAAGGCGTTCTTCTATTGAGCACTAATTTATCTGAGTATTAACTCTGTTATGTTACTAGTGATTGACCACACATTAAACTTCTTCTGTGAGATGCAAGAAAGGAAATCCAAGGATAGTAATAATTTTAAATATAAATGAGATACAAAAGCTAATGTAACAGTTGCAAATGATTAAAAGCTGAAAAGGAAAAAATAAAAAATGAACAGGAAAGCTCGAGCCCATCTGGGTATTATCTAAAATTAGAACAAGTGATTATACAAGCAGCCAGAGAGTAAGTACCTCCCACCAGTCTCCAAAACAAAAACAAAGCCATAATGGAGCTATAGAAGGTGTGACAGACAGAGAAAAACAGGTAATAATGGATTTTGAGACTGTGTTATGTAAACAAAAAAATGTTCTACTTTCATTTTTCTTCTTCAAAAGAGAAATGTGGATTTTTAAAGAAAGTAGAATCACCATACTTCCTGTGATTTGTAGTGTTCTAGTGTCCTCCAATGGATACTTTTGAAAGTACTTGCTCTATAATAGTGTATTAGAATTACAGCTGTGCTTCAATTAATGTTTTTTTATGGCATTTGTTGCAAGACATTGGGAAGGGGGAACAATATAAGATCTTACAGACTTCATCTTTTTTCCTATATATAAATAGACATTGGCACTACCAAATTATCCCGTCTACAGAAAAGGAAGTGTGACCTTCTGTCAAGCTGCAGCAATGCCACCTGAAGACTCAGCAAGTTCCATCCTGACCTTAGTAATTGGTTCATCTTGTGAACCCACAAAAGGAGAAAAAACAACAGGATAATGAGAGTGTAGGCAGCCCTCAGGAGCCATGTATAGGACAAAGACTCCAAAGCAGGATCTAGCAGTCTCCAGAGATGCATGGTACAGCTGACAGTGAGTGTGTGGAGCCACAGCTTCTCCCCCTTCTTTCCAGCTGGTAAATTTGAATAAAACACCACTGCAGAAACATTCAATACTTTCATGGCTGAGTGAGAAAACACTGAAGTCAGCACTCATTTACATTGATTTAGTTCATGAAATACTGCTATCACTTGGAGAGGTAGCAAAAATGGGGATGGTTTAATTTCTTTTTCTTTTCAAAGATCTAGATACAAAACTAGCTCTCGTAATTTATAATCTGGAAGAACGATGCTCTAAACAGCTTTTCTCAGTACAGGCTTTTGCTTTAGTCATTTGAGGTTTCTTTACATGGCAAAGTTAATGCACAGTAAGTTGGTACAACAAACTTCTGTCCCTGCATCAGCTGACAGCTCCCACTAGTCACGGCCTTCCTCTGCTCCTGATCACCCATCCTCACCGCTGTCAGTGTCTTCTCCCAGCTGCGGCTGCCTTAGTCCTGCCTGCCTCATTCCCTAATCCAGCCCTTGCATCAGCCACCTCCTCCTGGTTACACTCACTTCTTCCAAATACTTCCAAGCAACATCTTTCTTAGGATAAGCTTAAAAGCCACAAAAACAGGGAATGAAATAAACCTGCATTAGTCTCTACTTAGACAGAAATGAAGGATGCCTTTGTGCAAGGTGGATTATCCTGCTTCCAAAGAAATGAAGGTACTGGACACACCTAATATGTACTATGAATATAGAATTATAGAATAGTTTGGGTTGGAAGGGACCTTTAAAGATCACCTAGTTCTAACCCCCCTGCCATAAGCAGGGACACCTTCCACTAAATCAGGTTGTTCAAAGCCCCATCCAACCTGACCTTGAACACTTTGAGGGATGGGGCATCTACAACTTCTCTGGGAAACCTGTTCCTGTGTCTCACCGCCCACATCATAAAGAATTTCTCTCTTATATATAATATAATTCTACCCTCTTTTAGTTTAAATCTGTCACCCCTGGTCCTGTCACTACAAGTCCTGATAAAAAGTCTCCATCTCTCTTATAAGCCCCCTTTAAAGTATTGAAAGGCTGCAATAAGGTCTCCTTGGACCCTTCTCTTCTCCAGGCTGAAGAACCCCAACTCTCTCAGACTGTCTTCATAGGAGAGGTGTTCCAGCCCTCTGATCATTTTCATGGCCCTCCTCTGGACCCACTCTAACAGGTCCATGTCTTCCTTGTGCTGGGGGCCCCAGAGCTGAACACAATACTCCAGGTGGGATCTCATGAGAGTGGAGCAGAGGGGCAGAATCACCTCCCTCGACCTTCTGGCCATGCTTCTTGCTATGGAGCCCAGGATACAACTGGCTTTCTGGGCTGCAAATACACATTGCTGTCTCATGTCCAATTTTTCATCCACCAGTACCCCCAAGTCCTTCTCCACAGGGCTGCTCTCAATCTATTCACCCTCCCAGTCTGTACTGATATTGGGGATTGCTCCAGCCCAGGTGCAGGACCTTGCACTCAGCTTTGTTGAACTTCATGAGGTTCACATTGGCCCACTTCTCAAGCCTATCAAGGTCCCTCTGGATGGCACCCCTTCCCTCAGGCATACCAAAATATGAAAAAGAGCAATTAGCACAGAGGAGGTAGCACACTGTAAATTCACATCCTAGTTTATTTTGTGCCAGTCTACTTATCAGACACAGCCTCTGAAATGCAAATTCAGTCAAAGCAAGTCAAATGTCACCATCCCACTGGCTCTTGTCTCCAGGGATTTATGGTCCTCCCAGCTGAAAATAATCCTTAGTTTCCTTCAGACGATATCCTTACATGCATCCTCGTGCAGGTCCTAAGCAGAAAAACTGAGAAAAAGCTTAAGAACTTAGAACTCTCATATGTTATTGGCAGCAAGCATGTGACTGATGATCTCTGCCAAACTTAGAAGATTTAAGGGCTTTAACAGAAGTATATTTACACCCTAATGTCCCGTGTCCTCTTACACTTCTCAGCTTCCTCCTACAATACATAAATTCTTGGATTTTTTTCTCTCTCTCACACCATCTCTCTAGAAATTTTCTTGAAATACTACAAGACGGAACATCCTTAGTGTAGGTTACAACTTAGAAGTATGATCAGTACCCAGCAATCTAACAGACTTCTAATAGCTCAACATGAAAACACAGCTTTCATTGCAGAAAATCAAGGCTCAACTAAATATACAGTTATTTTGAAGAGAAGAATCCATTTAAAGCTAAAGACCACAGCAATCTGCTTAACTCAGCACCTTGAACAACCATGGCTGTTTCATCACTATTATCTGGATTTAAAATACTAAGCGATAAAGAATTCCATATATCCCATTGACTGATCCATTCAGTCACCATCTTGCATGCCTTCTCCATAAATTTCAGGTTGCTATTATACATAAAAGGGAAGACTTCCTAGGTTTCTTTACTGTAGATTTAGTAACTGCAGATCTTTTGCTACTGCTCAGTGTGCTTTGAAGCTCTCTTTCACACAAAGCTATATAACATGCTTTAATTCCTTCAAGTACAAAGTTTAGTAATATACTTCAAAGTCCCCTTATACACAGAGATGTCTGACACATTCTCAAATTCCCTGAAACAAAGATCTATACTCTTGTGTCTAGCTCCTTCAAAAGAGAATGCCCAACAGTTTCACATTCCATTAAAAACTGGGGGAAGGGTTATATGTTATAGCATCTGCTACTCTTACAGAAAATTGTTTCTAGTTTCAGAATTCTTTAAACAGTTCTTTAATACGGTTTGAATTCCCCCCTGTCTTTTATGTCAATCTCTTTTTTCCTCAGCAAATCCAATCTCTGAAATTCTGTGGTTTTCTTTTTTTTTTCTTTGTGATCTGCAGGTAAACAGAAAAGAAGTCAGACACAAACACTGTAACAAGCTTTAGATGTTTTTGGAGGTGTTGACTAAAGAACCTAAATCTCAAAAGTGATGATTTCTCACCCTCCCCAGCAGCTTTTAGGATTTTAATAAACCCATAGTCACATAAAAATTTCTACAGAAGTGCAAGAGAGCAAAATCCATTAGCAAAGAAACAAAGCCTTTTTTAGGATCTGGTCTTCAGATGAGCACACAAGGTGGAAATCCTGTTTCTTGGGCACAGAGCCAGATCTTACTATTAATGGAGCCAGTAGGTTCCTACTGGAAAAGGGTCTGCCCCAGTTCCCTCACTTGCTTTTAGAGGTCTCTTCTTAGAGGTAGCAGTCAACAGGCTCCCAAGCTTTCAACTTTGTACCCTTGAAATCCCATTTCAAAAACCTTTCTGCACAGAGGCTAGAAAGAAAACCCCCCACTACTGTCCCCCAGCCTATTTTCAGTTTACCAGGTGGTGTTGAGAAGGGGGTTACACTCAGAGAATCTTTTCTCCTTTTCCCTTTTTGCAAAGGTGCAGAAACATAAGGGCTGGTCCTCGCAGGCATATGAGAGCATCATTCAGGGTGCAGGGCTCGTTGCATGCCTTACTGCTCAGCCCCAGCAAGGCTTTGCACCTTGAAACCACTGGGAAGGGGGTTATACGTGAGCTTAGCAACTCATCCTGACCAAGTCAAACAACTGAAAACCATTCCAGTTTCATCAATTTCTCTTGTAATTTGCCAAACACCTTTAGTGGTAGCCTTTGCAAGAAGCCCTGGGCCCTGTGCAAGGCTAACAGGAGACACCAGAAGTGACTGTCGGACCCAGTGAAGGAAACAGTATCAGATCACAAGACTTTGAGCTGACAGAAATGTTAATCTAGAGCCGCTCCTGCTGAACAGCCTGTGGGTCTCAATTAAAGGACATAAAGGAAGGAGAGAAATGGCAGCACCTGAGAAAGAGGCAACTAGAACCAATATACTGTGACCTGTGAGAGCGCGCTAAGTGCTCCAGAATCAAAAGGCAGTCTTGCCTCTATTTAAAATATAAGCAGGGATGTAGGCAACTTTACTGAAGAAAAAGAAAAAAATTAAAAAAGTCTGCCTAGTGACACTCTCTTTAAATGAATGGGTTTAGTTTTTTATATTTAACAGAAGCAACAGTTCTAGATCAATGGCTCCCAACCGGGACTAAATTTCTACACACAACTGCAGCTGAGAAAAAACAACAAAACAACACTCCAAAATCTTCAACACACCATAATCTCAGCTAAGCTCTACCTCTGTATATGCTTATCTAAAAGAGCACACACACATGCATACATGCAAAAAAATATTTTTGTTCACTGCTAACTGGAGAAGAGAAACAAATGTAGAGATGTTGCTCCAAATTTTCTGAAATTCTCTATGGCTCCATAAAATATCCAAGAGTTAGTCTGAAATGTGTGATTTCTATGTGCCAAGCAGGTAGAGTTCTTTGCAAATCCAGAAAATTACCACCTTGAAAAAAACTGTCAAAAATGTTCAGCACTATTCTAACTTTACTCCCACTCAGTGGCAAAATGGTGTCACTAAAGTTGAAAAGAGCAAAATTAAGGTAAATGCCACAATTTTGAATCAACTGTCTGATGTAAAGCCTTGTCAGTGGCAAGAAAGCTGTGCCTTTCAAGATTTAAAAAAAAAAAAAAAAAAAAACCGCCCACAAAGAAAACCAAAAACACAAACCTCTAGAGACCACTCCTGCTCACAGTATGTTTTTCTGTATAGCTTCAGATTATTCTACATAATAGAGTCATTCCCAGATGAGCTATCACTAGCTTTTTCTTTCCTATTACCACTAGACCTGCAAGTACATTAAGACAGACTTGGCATAAACTGATTACTTTAAAGTCCATTCTATGACTTTGCGCTGGCACTAACTGATTGCTCTAGACCTTGAAAGAATGCCAGATTTACAGGCTGTCTTCAGTAACTGCCTATTTTACCTACATCAGTTTAAACAGAGGTATAGGATAAGTAGTTTAAATATGCCCGATGTTATAAACATGACTCATCTTTGTAGAAGTCTTACTATCACAAAGCAGAGCTCTTTTTGCTGTTTAAAAGATTATGTATCAAGAGTCTGGGATGTGCAAGTAGTGCATTAAGATTACAAAAGAGATGCCCCTTGAGAAGCTTTACAATTGGCTGGTATAGGGATACAAAGTGCTTTGAAAGGAAAGATATCTTCTCTTTTAGTTATCAGAAAGGATGTAAATCTGGACAAAAAGATTTGCATGCTGTACTAGCGTAAGGTGATGCAAACAAGGAGCTGCATTATGCTTGGATGGTGTGAAGAGAGACAGCCAAAGGACTCCACATCCACTGGACTAGCCATAAAAGGGCATTCCTTGACACATATGCTGTACCTTAGCTAACTTGCACTATGTTTGGTTTTTAGAAAAATTAAGTATTTCCTATCCTTGCAACTGTGTAAAGACAAGTTTTCTTTCTGCAGAAACCATTTTTTCTTAAATCAGCTCACAGAATGTACTTACAAAAAAAAAAAAGATAGAGTACTTGGGCTTGCTGGATAAATATATACAAGTTCTGGATAAACAAACGTCAGTGTTTTAATCAAAATTCGTTGTGTTGGTGAGCAGAAACATTGCTTAAGAATAACATTCTCATCAAAAGCAAAATTATAAAAGCATAGCATAATAATCCTCTCCATTTATTCAGTGTGGTATCAGTAAAGGCAAGTATAAAAATTCCATCACACAACTTACACTAAAGCAAATTCGGGAGGGAACTGGAAGCGCTGCAGTGAACTGGGTCAGAACAAACTGCTGAAGATTAAGAACAAAGATACAGTTTACAACCCAAGTCCTCATGTGACTCAAGTCATAAAATTATCCCTGTGATAAATCAGCAGTACTACAGAGCACACAATATTAGAGAGGGGATTTACAGTCCACTTGTAAAAGTTGTAGACATGGAAATACTAAAAATTGTTTTCTAGGAAATCTGAAGGAGCAACATGTAACAGAGATATTCCATATATTAAAGGAGAGCATTACAGTCATTTTGAGTCAGTGAGGTGAAGCTCACATGCAGTCGTCTAGCTTCCTAGATTTGGTCTGCCAAACAGTGAGCTATCAAAAGCACAAGATATCTTTGCTCTGTACAAGTCTGTTCATCTGTCATATTTGGCAAGTGTTGGTCATGTCATATCTGTTTCTTCCTCAGAAAAAAGGCTGCTTATACTGTAAGCAGAAGCCTCGTGCCCTAATAAGAGTCAGGCTCTTTTCCTCTCCCCAGAACTCTGCTTTTCAGTGTTGGGGGTAATTTGCTGAGGGAAGGAACTGGGAGTTGCTGCACAGTGGGCCTGTCTGCAGTCACTTACTCCACCAGGAACACACATGGCTTGCTTTCTATTTTATATTATCAGTGTACAAAGTGTTTTCTGGGTAGACGCAGCAAACTTCACACCATGGATAGTCTTCAAGATCATGATTCTGCAAAATGCTGAGCATTTCAGTCCCAGTGCAACAAAGCATGTGTGTAATTTCAGATATGAAAAGAGTACCACTGACATATGTATTGTTAAAGTGTGTGGAGAGACACCTGGAATGGCATCTTTACCTTACATGCCTGTGAAGTGCTTGGCATATGGTAAGTAGCTGGTGTGAGCAACAATCAATGCACACAAGAATTTTTCATGCCTCTAATTATATCCAGTACACTCAACATCTTGAAGGACTAAGCCTTCAGAGGCAGCATATTAAAAAGACAGGAGAGGGGGAGACTTTGTCAGAGTATCAAAGGGATACAAAACCGGGTTTCTGGAAACTGGAATCACATGAAGACTAAAACTGACTGAACAAGGGCTTACTGGAAGCATTTGAAGAGCACAGTCATAACATCCATAACACAGCATTGTTAACTCTTAATTTTGGCATGTCTCTTGGCCTACACAATATTTTTCTTGAAAACTCTTATTCTGGAAAAAAGACACACAGACGAGGTTTTGAAAAAAATCTTAGCCAAAGACAACTCCTCGCAAAACAGGTGCTTGAGGACAGCTGGAAGATGGCAAAAAAACTTTGAAAACTTTCCCATTTCTTGAGGTCTCTTCTGGATCTGTGAGGGTTTTCTCATTTCTCTGCTAGACCGAACGGAAGTGCTACAGTGGCTCCTACCCTGCAAATCATCCTGTTGCCGTTCCAGCTGAGCTTTGTGCTAGACTGCTTGGAGTATTACAACCTTAAACAACACTTCAAAGGGGCAGCTGAAACTCAGCCTCATGCTAGAAAAGTGCCAATACCTTCACGCAACTCAAAGAAAGGCTGCATGTATTTGAAGTAAAAATGTACAGATTTAATGCAAAGCCATTCAGCAACTAGTAAAGAAAATAAATGTGTTATTAATGTTTGAAAAATCCTCTGCATTAGTTTTCATAATGTTTTCTAAGTACATATTAACACTAGAAGGAGACAGAGGACTGTACCTTGAAAGGTGGCTTTCCTAAGACAGTTCATCAAAGCAGGATTTAAATCTGGGAACAAAGTGAGACCTCTTTCCCAAAGAGAAAAATTGCAGACTGAGAAGTTATTTTAAAACCTTTTATCCCCACAATGATCCTTATGTATTGTATTAGCACTCCACATGCTACAACTAGGCATTTAATAGGCATTTCAACCTGCAGGGAAGTTAAAGAATACTGCAACTAGTGAATATTATTATTCCTACTTCTCATCAGCGATTTTAAATATTCTAATCATGCATTATCTCATCTAACCTAGGAGATATCAGGGTAGCTCCTCAAACACATTTCTGGTGCTTTACAGATTTGGAGATCTTTATTCCCCCCATTTTGCAATTGTATACTTTATGCAAGTCTGTTAGGCAATACGCAGTTAAAACAACTGAATAAATTTCTGGATTTTTTCCTCTCTATTCTCAGGCACATGAATTTGAGGATTAGGGCATCAGAAGAAACACCTTTATTTGAAAAGGCCTTGAACGTTCCCTCCCACAGGATCTAGGGACCATCAATCACCTCTGAAAAGAGCCAGATCAGTTATTAAGGATCTATACTTCGAGACTTAAATTTTTAAAAGTTTTGGTTATTCCCTCTCCCACCTTATAAAAGGACTACTCCTGCTGTTTCATGCAGTTACGTGGATAAATAGAGTTCTCTTCAAAATCCTCCACTATTGTCTTCCCCCCACCTTAAATGTAGCCAGGGATTATAGGGGAAGGAGGAGAATTCAACTACAGAGCCAAAACAACATTTCGGCATAAGAGGCCAGCAAGTTCACAGCCATTCCAGCTTTGCGACAACTTCTGCCCAAAGCATTGCCTTGCCATAGAAGCAGAAAATACTAGCTTCAGATAGTCTCCAGTCCCCAGTATTTCTTTCCTTTGGGCAGGGAGAGGGTGTTTCTAGTCATGTTTACATTTGAAATAGCAATCTTAGCCATCTTTTGCTTTGCTAGGGGATGTCCTAGACTGGGGGTGGAGGGACAGGGAACACAGAGAGGATTCTAGGTGAAATGGAAAAGGGGGCAAGACTTAATGACACTTACTTACAGCTCTTTAGTTTCTACAACCAACAGTCCGAAGAAAACCAGAAAGGCCAGATAGGAAATTGAGTGAAAGAAATAGATTTTAGCCTTGAAGAGTGATTGTATAAATTTACAATTATCCAGGGTTTCAAGACTGCAAAGAAGGTAGTGCCTAATTTTTAGAATGTGAATAAGAGGGGGGAAAGAGAAAATGAAAAAAATACCAAGATCTATTTATCTGTTCAAGAGAACGAAGAGGTATGATCCTCTTTTTTCCTGCTCTATTTCCAAGATCAAATACAGCCCTTTGCTGCACAAGGTAACAACTCCAAGCACACACCTAAAAAGCTGCACCGTGGCAACACAGCACCTGTGGGTAGGAATTCTCACTGAAATCCTCTCAGACTCACTGAAACTGCTGGAGTCCAAGATTTGCAGCCAGCACAGTGCAGTGGCAGGTGTGCCAGGCTCTCCGGCTGGAGCGCAGCCCTTCATCAGCACCATTTGACTCCCAAAGAATGGAGGCCTAGGGGAAAACTCCAGATTTGGCACAATAAAAATGGAAAGCCTTGCATTCATGCTCCTCTCTGAGGATCACAAAAAGCCTTACAAACATTAATTTAAAAAAAAAAAAAAAAAAAAAAGCCTTTGCAAATCCTTCCAGAAACAGAAGGATAGCTTTTAACAGACATGAGTTCAGTGGCTGTTGCGTACAACAGCAAATCTATACAGCACACGGAAACACCGTGTAAGTCAAGTGTAAAGAAGTGAAAGGTATTAAATGACCCTATAGTAGGGATTTCAGTAGAGGTTTTAACTGCTTGAGATGGATTGTGTCTGGAGCAGAAGTATTAACACCCTTATTCTCCCTAAAACTGTGATACCATCTTTACTGACCCCAAGAGATCAGTGCCTTGCTCTATAAAGCCCATCGCAGGTCATTAGCACACTACTATTTATCACAAAGCTGTTTCATTAATGACTTCCTCGAAAGGGTCGGCACAACTCTGCTCTTTGAAAGATCCCTCAAGGATTATCATATTTGAAGACTTTCAGCATGGAACTGAAGATTAATTCTTTAACCTGAGAGTCATTATGGGCTGCTTAAATGATTGAAGTAAAGGGAGAAGGGGTTTATGAAGTTCTTACATTTATACAGGATAGCTATATTGGGAAAGCTTTCTTTCTTTTAATTAGATTAAACTGCCAAGAAGCAGAGGCAAAAGGCAATTCCCTGGCCAAAATCTCCTCACTCCTATTCCCCATGCAATTCCACCAATGCAAATTCCTAGCGAGTGAGGTGGAGCCCTCTATTTGCTCAGCTGCACACTTGAATCACTTCAGGTTTCTGTAAAGGGATCCTCCAGCCTAAGCTAAGGTTTCTAACATCCAAGATCTACAGAATTAGGACTACCTTGCATTTCTTGGACAGTATATGTTACTTTGTATATTGCTGCATCTTAAATCAAAGACAGTGTATTTTAATCTAAAGAATGTGAACCTTTCCTACAATTTATTATTATTATTATTTCACTGGAATACAGCAATAAAGTTTGCATACAATTTATTTTTTAAAGTGTACAGCAGTTTGCAATTGCTGATATTGTACACTTTATGTTCTGCCCCTAGCAATTCAAAAATATGTAATTTATCACCCATAACTGCTAATTTAGAACAGGTTCTGTGTTACATTGCTGCATTTACCACACCTTTAACTGAATTCACTTACTCAATGTATTTGCTAACGCAGCAGGTAGAAAAAAAGGCAAGAGTATAAACATAGATTTTGCAGAATTCAAATTCTAAACCCAAGTTCCAATTTGAACTCTTGAATCATATTTAGTTTATTAGAAGTGAAGCTTGCTTTCTCACACTCATGGCCAGGAAGATGTACTAGCTCACACGAAAAAAAAATAGGATTTCTAGAAGCGATTCCTACTGCTACTCTTTCAGCTGAACTTGCAGCAGCCACAGCTACTCTTGCAGCCATCATGTGTGCCACATTTCTGAGCTATTTGAGGCAGTAAGGTCTTGAGCTCTTTTTTTGTGCCTTAAATCTTGGGAAATAAGGCAAGACATCCCTGTAATACAAGCTGAGAAATTTAACATTCTTCAGAGACAAAAGTGTGTAAAAATGAAATTATTTGTATGACTAAGGGTAGTTGCAACTAATGTAATTTATCTTAGACTTTCCAACCAAAGATTTACAAGAACACAAAGTCTTTCAGAGTTACTTAAAAATTTAAAAGTTAGAGATTTTTTCACTGATCTGACCTGGGAGGAGAATAAAGCAGCTTCAGAATGTATATTAATCATCAGCTTCAGAAGACTGAAATTTGTAGTTTTAGCATATCATGCTACAAAAACTTGCACAGTAACATAAAATGAACTGCTAAGCAGCAGTAATGGCTACTTTAAACTACCTTGGCCTCCTGCAACACATACAGGCTGCTCTTTCCCTCACAAGCTAGCTGCAGGAAACAGAAGTGGCTGGAGAACCCCAAAGCTCTTCAGGCTTCTGCTATGCCAGCGTGCAGTGCCCAGCCAAGACCACCAATGGAAGTAATAAAAGGAAAAATGCAGAAGTTCAGGTGCACCACAGCCTCTGAGGTGGTTTCTCCTTTCTAGGAGCCCCCAAAAGCTTATGTGTGCCTACAGCACAGTGCAGTTGCTACAGCTGTGCCAGCTGCACACCTAACCCCATCAACAGCACAGGTAGAAGGGTGAGAATTAAGCTGTTATACTTTATGGGGAGGAGAGGAGTCGTAATAGGCTGGCAATAATTCATCAGTAAAGATAAGACTGATAACAAAAAGAATTAATCCAAAGAGAGGCCGTGAGTCATGAGCGTATTACCCTGAAAGGAGGGAAGAGCCTGTTTTCAACCAGAAATACTCAGTGCAACACAGCTGTAACAGAAAACGAAGGCCTTGGACTGCTGCTCTTTCCCCAGTCCGTTGCCCATCCCTGCCTCCAACCCAGCACCTCGCTGTGGCCAGCTGTGTCCCCTGAGAGTTGCCGGGTGAGCTGCTCCCACAGGCCCTCCCTCACACGTCAGGCAGAGCCACATGGATCAGCTAAAACTGGTACTTTAAACCAAGGGTAAACATGTTTACTGAGTCAACAGGTTGTGAAAATGGCTTTAAGAAACAAGATGCAGAGGGGACCTCTAGCCCCTCTCCCATTCCCTCCTGCAGAAGCCACACCACATCTCATTTCTCTTTTTTTTTCCATTTCATCAGAGCTGATGTTTTCTAGTTTACAAGCACCACCTAGCCTACATAAAAGCGGGTGAGGGTGGGGAGCAGAAAACAGGGACCCCCCCTAGCCAGCCAGTACATATCAAGATGGCCCAGCTGGTCAGACCAGGACACGCACAGCCCACAGCCCCCACTCCCAGGTCCATCCACCAAGGCAAAGAACTGCCTTGCTGGTCACCGCCAGCCCAGGGGCTCCATCTGCCATGGGACTGATGCGAGTTATTTTAACTAACACAGATTTTCCTGAACGTGACTAAGACCTTTGCACGTAAACTGCTCCACTAACAGAACCCGGGAGTAAAAAAATCTCTTGGTAGGCCGGAAAGGGACTGAAAATAGCTGCAGGTCAATGGCCTTTTATGTTGGCACAGCTGGATCTGGGAGCTGAATCTACATTACTTAAATCTAAGATGCAGTATTGGCACAGTAAGGTAGGAATAACTTTTATCAGCAACTTCAGTCATTTTCTTTCCTCTTAATTAGTCCTATATGTTGTAGCAGGAGGAGGAGTTGTGGAAGCAGATATGGAAAAGCGCAGAAAAAGTAATAGTTCAGAGAAGCCAAGGTTTGCACCTCTTTAAGTAGCTTTGAGGTCTTTGTGATCTATATGGCCTATCAGCTGGAAAGAGTATTAACACTACCACAGGCCAAATTACGCTCTTATGCATAACTGCTACAGCGTTACAGCAACCTCATCCACACACCCAGGGGCAGACCCGAGGCCAGGGCATTCCCAGGAATTACTTTTCCAGTCCAACTTGGCCGGGGAATGAGCTCTCCAGGCTGCAATGGTAATTCCTAACCTGATACTTGAGCTCCTCCATGTGGCAAGCAGTAGTCTTAATCTTTCCTGTGTGTATTAAAAGAACTTGTTTATTTTTCACAGCGTTTTTCCTTTCATTATTCTTCTTACAGAAAATTAAATATTACCAAAGATACAATATTACACTATGGGGCAAGAATGATTAGTTCTGAGGATAATGAAAGGAGAACAAAGGCAGCATTACTCTGTTAATTGCTATTAGTCACGAATGGATACTTTCATAACATGATGTAGTTAATTTGCATGTTCACCAAAAACACTGTTCTAAGTTCAGATACAGACCAGCTGTTTCAAACACTCAGCTTTGGACAAAATCATACATGAATTCAAATAGCCTCTTGATTAAAGTAGTGCCCTTCCCATGGTGAAATATCTAGCAAAATGGATTCTATTACATTGAAGATTTACAACTTCTGCTCTGTCAAGCTAGAAATAACAAGACATAGTGCAGGTTTATTCCTTGAAAAATTGATAAAGAGGTTTTTATATTAAACTGCAGCCAAGGGAAAATTTCTCTGCCTTTTTAAAGGAGTGTCTGGAAATTAAAGATGGCATTTGTTTAAAAGAAAAAGGCTTAAGATTCCAAGTACATCAGTACAAGAAAGCTATTAAGGGCATTTATTTTTCCCAGCCATTTAACTTTTCAAGTTGTTTTGCATGTTGTAGAATATTGTTCAGTCAGGTTTCATTCTGTGCTGAAGGCCAGTATCCTTTCCTATTCCCATATGCCTACACAACAATGTCAGTTTACTCATGTACAACTTAAAGTCACACACCTGCTTTTCCATTGACACTGTAAGAAGCACTGGTGAAACTGCTCAGGTTTAAGTTCACTTGGGTTTTTTTGATACACAGTCACTTCTCATGTCATCAATTAAGTTCTTTGATGTGTATACTCAATAAATATTTAAGTTGATTATGGGTAGAGGTCAGACCTTGTATTAAAGAAGTTGCCTTTTCTTAATGGAAACCTTAACTTCTGCATGGTTTTGTTTGTTGGGGGGAGGGAGGGCGTGTGTGTTTTCCACACTAGCATGAGAAATCAGCAAGCACAGGACACACATCCGAGCTCCTTCAGTGGCAACTAGGCCACAGGAAAGGAAGGAGAGGTGGCAGAAAAAAATGTGACCTTCCCTGAAATGCCTATATGGAACATACAAGCAAAAGAACTGTATTTCAGGAGGCAGGCATATCTACCTCCAGCATCTTTTGTAGGGCTGCATGGATAGCCCACTCTCAAAGTTCCTCATTCAGCCCATGTCGACTTTGTGGAAGTCAAACACAGTGGATACCAGACAGCAGGGAAAAGGAAGCGAACTAATCTCACCTCCTCCCCCTAAAAAGTAAGAACTTAGAAAAGTTTGTCAAAAAAGGAAAAACAAATGCTCACTATTTTTTTATTCAAAAGGAGTGTGCTCTCCCTAAAAGTTTTTTAGCTTTTTGAACTTCATGCCTTTGTCAGGCAATTGTTGAGTTATCCACAAGTTTTCCCAAGTCTGAAATTGCACAAACTAGAAATAAGTTGATCATTCAGTTCTTTGGCTCTCAGGAAGATGAAGCCAAGCTCACAGAGATTTCTGTTCTTAGAAACTTTACTCTAAATATGAGAAACCTGTGAGCAATCATACATTCCCCTATAGCCACATCTAAAGATCCCAAATAATGTTTTCAAACCTGGCTCTGCTGTTGCCCTTGCTTTATCAATTGTTACAGATAGAGGGAGCAAACTACTAATCAGAGGGAAGGGAAAGGGCTCATTCGGTGAAGTAACTGCTCTGAGAGAAATAGTCATACAGCACGGGTGGGAAAAGGATGGCATGAGACCTGTTTATTTCATGACTGAGCTGTACAGTCTATTTTTTTCAGCCTAAGACCCACATGAAAGTCGAGAGACAGAGTGTGTTTCCATGTTCAAACAGCATCAGTGAACTGCTTTTTTTTTTGATGCATACGAATGCTCTTGCTTCATTGTCGATAACATGAGGCAGGAAGTGGGAGAAGCAGAGAGCTTCTCTCTGCTTGGCTGCAGGGAGACTTAAGATTAAAAAAAGGAGAGGAGAGGAGAAGAGAGGAGAGGAGAGGAGAGGAGAGGAGAGGAGAGGAGAGGAGAGGAGAGGAGAGGAGAGGAGAGGAGAGGAGAGGAGAGGAGAGGAGAGGAGAGGAGAGGAGAGGAGAGGAGAGGAGAGGAGAGGAGAGGAGAGGAGAGGAGAGGAGAGGAGAGGAGAGGAGAGGAGAGGAGAGGAGAGGAGAGGAGAGGAGAGGAGAGGAGAGACAAGGGGGTGAGGGAGGGAGCATTCATGTATCCTGAAGAGATTGTGTCTTACAAAGCATCACTTAAGCTAATTCCCACATACAGCCATGTGGCTAATTCACATAAATTCTGTGGCATTTGCTGTTTAAAAAAGCCTCCAATAATTAACTCTTCCTTTTTTTGGTATATTTAACTCTTTTTAAAAGTATGTTTATTTGTATTATCCATTAGAAATCCTATGTTTATGTTCCTGAAATCCTCATTTTTCACAGAACAAGTAGAGCAATGAGAACTTCCACATCCCATCCCATTCCCAAGTCATACCCTGGAGGAACTCTCAGCTCACCAAGTCCCTCTCCTACAGGAATGCCAATGCCTGTGGTGGGCACCAGCTTGCGAAGCGTTAAGCCAAGGCCTCAAGCTTACTCATAGAGACCACAAGCCACCTAATAAAAAAAAGAGAAAAAGCATTTCTTCTCACTACAAACCCTGTCAGAATTTGAGATGATGTTGTTTAGTTTTCACTGTGGTCATGGCATATTTCCCATATGAATCATTCTGCACAGCCTCTCCTCCCATCACACACAGAGTTCCTCATACTCTGGGCCAACCTCGCTGTACAAGTGGCCTCAGCATCTCCTCCCTTATGCTCCACATTATCCTCTGTGGTCCCCAGGCTCCCTCATCAAGCCCAGTTTTTAAAAGCTAGTGTATTCGAGCAGCAGTTACAGCTTGTGGAAGTAGTCAACAGGCAGATCAAGAAAGCAACTGGGATCAAGCTTTCTAAAGATGAGAGAGTGGGCTCACATGAGACCAAGTTTGTGTAAGAAGATAAGACGAGGGAAAAGACTTCACTTTTGGGAAATCTGAGGATGACTCGATCAAGACTTAGGAGCAAGACAGAAAGGAACGCTGCTGCAGAAAGAGAAGGTTTAGGAGGATAGAGAAGGGTATTTATAATGATCACAGTGATCACAGACATTATATTCCAGAGAATTCCCATGAACAAATTCCATCCATTACCCGCAAAGATTGCTCAGTGCATTATCGCACTTCTGTAGCTATGGCACCTGAGTTCAAGGCTCCTACTCTCCATACTGCTTCCTAATTTTTTAGGTTCATTGACATTACAGAGCACCTATCTCTTTCACATACTGAGTGGAGAGCATCCACTGTAGGCACGACCACCTATCCCCAGGAGTAGTCAGCAACAGCCTAGAAGGTGACATCACCCTTTAAACATGAATGTAGAAGTTAACAGTTATTTTTTTCTGTTGGCAGGGGAGGGAGGAAGAGAGAACGTAACTAAGTGCATGAAAGCCTAAGAGATCATTTTTATTCCAATTTATCTAAAGAATGCAGGAGGTTTTAATCTTGATTTGAGGAATTCACATTCAACCAAGCTTCTGGATTAGTCCAACTACCATGTATTTCTCACCACAATTACAAGACCATAGAACAGGTTTTGAGTCCTCCAGCACCTCTTCCCCCCACCCACTCCAGTGTGGGTTTTTTCCTCCTTAAACACGATTGCCTTTCTCCAGGTTTGTCTATGAAAGTCAAGGGATTTACATCCCTTGAAAACCATAATACAGCAATAGATCATGCACTGAATTTATCTTATAAACCTATTCACTGCAACAACAGAATGGAAATTGATGGCCAGATCTTCAGCTGCAACCGTCAGCTTAGCTCCATTAAAATCCACCCTGCGGCCTGACCCCTGAGCACTGACCTAACTTCACGCTGGCTGACACAGTTTCCATTGGCTTCGTGGAAAGCAGGAAATAGCTGGGGTGTGGGAAAGCCCCAGCCATGCCTCCTCCTACCCCGACCGGCTCCCGCGGAGCTGGTGCGAGGGCTGCATGGCTGGCTGGCTGCCCACCCGCCTGCCCAGGAGGCCCCTGGGCCTGGGGTGTTCCTCCCAGCCAGCCACATTACCATGCTGCAGCCAGCTTGGAAGACCTTGCTTTGGAAACTGTCATTCCTGCCCATGGCTGTATAAGCAGTCACAATTTTGGATAGAAGCTAAAATGAAGTTTTAGGGAAAGAGGAGCTTAATTCTGATTCCACACTAAAATTCAGAAAATTTTTTTTCTTTTTTTTTAAGTTCTCAACCAGACATTAGGATAAGAAGGAGAGTAAGCATGACGTAAGGCTCTCAGAAAAAGCCTAGCATAATTAAAGGAAAAAAGAACACCAGTGTCCCAGTCCTGAAGCAGACAAATTGGAAACTTTCCCTCTTGAAGAAGTCAGTTCTCGTTGCCATGTGTGTTTTTGTGGAAATACCAAAGTCCAAAGACCTGCCTCTATGTGTGTTATAGAATTCTATAACAGTTTGTTTAAAAAAAAAGCCTTTAAACTCCAGTGCTTTTTAGGTATTTTACATTAGGTGATACTTAGTGCATTACTGATCTCTTGGTACAAAACACGCTCATTCCTCTACGCAAGATTTGCGTGTTACCTTTCCATCAGAAAGAATGGTACCCACCATACAATAATTTCCATCTTTCTATTACTTTCCTTGATATTCTACCTCTTGTTTAATTTGGAGCCTAATGCTGAGGAACTAGGGGAAAAAAAAAAAAAAAAAAAAAAAAAGAAAAAACCCCACACAATTGTGAACATTCCAACCTTCCTGATAAAAAAAAAAAAAGCCAAAATCCTTGATTCAAAGTTTTACTTTATATACCGTCAATTTCCCAGTAGTCCCATTTCTCAATCAGAATTTGAATAATCTTTACAATTTGTATTCCCCAAAACTCAAATTTAATGAGTTAGTAGGTATAGAAAGAGAAATAACAGCTGCAGCTTATCCCGCTGTGCTATTCAGTAATGACAATGTTATACCACATTAGCAATTGTGACATTAATAAAAAGAAGCCCATAGGATTAGCCAGAGACAGCTGACTTTAGTCAAATGTAGGTCATGCTTTGTTTGCTCAGAGCTGGGTAATAAATTTCCAGGTAAGTGCTCTCATGTGTCATACATATATGCCAGGAGCATAATTTCAGCTATACTAAATGATCCACATTCTTAAATTTCTGTAAGCCGTTTTTGAATTATTGTTAAGCATTTAATTCCACAGCAGCATCTTACAGGCTACTTAAAGTTATTAACTCATATGACATTATGGCATGTTTTCTTTCTAGTGGCAGCTAATAGCATCTTGATCTGGTTTCCCTTTCACCTTAAGGTATCTGCAACTCTGAATTGTGAGTATTTAACAAAAGATACTTAGCAAGGAATCAAACCTACTACATTTTGCAGCTCTAGCTAAAGAGGAAAACAGTATTTGGAATCAATCCAAGCAGCAGCAAGATATCTTCCACCACAGAAGGGAGGCTTTAAAAAAATTTAAAGGAAATAAAAGCATAGCCTTCAATTAATAGTACAAAAGATCCTATCTCAATCTCTGCTACTTTGGCAAGCCCTCAAAATTTGGATTGAAAGCAGACCTTTAAACATATTCATATTTAATCTCAGCACAAGATGTGCATATTGTACACTGAAACCTTAAAGGCCAAATTCTGTGTTCACTAACAACCTGGCAGGCTTCTGTGGGAAAGGGTGAGTGTAATACAGCAGAAGCTGACCTTGAGGTTGTAATCTTACTTCCACTTTTTTTTTTTAATATTGTGATAATAATCAGAGGCACCAAACAAGATCCAGGTCTTTTTGTACAAGGCACCATCCTGACATGCAGAACAGAGAGGGGAACTCTAGTTAGGAAGAGCTCAAATCGTACCTTTTACAGATGGGGGACTGATCCACAGACAGTTCTAAATGACAGATCCAGATGGCTTTAATTCCACCTAAGTCTCTCGCCTAGTGATTGCTATGGCTTTAGGCAGCTACTCATCTTGCCCCTTATTTTAGGGGCATGAAGCTCCCTCCTCACAGCCCAGATGTCATAGGGACTGGCTGAGCCATGCCCCAGGTGCTCTGCTACAAGTCCCACGTGGCAGGGGGGCATGGCTGCACCTTCTCGCATGTACCAACATAGTGCCTTGTCATCTTATTTACAATTAATTATTCCAATCATTTCTGAGCAACAGTAGTTAATTTCTTGACTCCCTTCTATTTTTACCCATGTCTTTGCTAAAATGTATTTACACATCAGCCAGTCTTCGGGGGCTTCTGAAGCTTGTCAAGTGGAAGAGCTGACGTACCTATAATTCCAGTTGAATTTTTGGTTGGTTGGTTGGTTGGCTGTTTTAATGGCATATATTCTTGAAAAGGAAATTAAAGACCATGTAAGTAGGTTTTTCTTTAGTAATTAAGAAGTCTTGAGATCAAAAAGCGGTTTTTTGTGTAGGGAACTAAAATGAGAAGGCTTTGCAGTCTTTCCGTACAATTCATCAAGTAACAGTTTCTTCAAAGCAATGATGTTTTACTGGTCTCTTTCTTGAAGGCTGCAGTTGTATCTTTATTACCTTTCATTGTTATCAGTGAAGCAAAATGCCGTAGCTACATTTAAGGCAAAAGAAATTCCTTTTGTGAGAGGCAATGATTTCCAGCAGATCCTGAAGACCTTTGTGCTTGACTTCAAGGAAGTAAAAGGTGGTCAGCATTCTCTGACAAGTCTGTGTATTACAACGTATTAGAAATACGGGCTGTTTGAGGTAATTCCTGCTCAAAAATAATTCACACACACAAAGAAAAGGAAAAAAAAAAAGGAAGAAAGAAAGAAAAAAAAAAACCCAACACCAAAAAAAAGGAGCACAATTGACACTCTGAAAAACTAATGAGTAGGAGCAAATTTGTCTTCAGGTCAGAACCATGCAACTCCAATAAATATTGCATGCATGTATCATCCCAGAGCAGCATTGGCCAGCCTGCCTTCTATTGATGATTTCTACTTGCTTTGCAGAGGGAGAGAGAACCTAACTGAACAGCACTCACCCCCTCATACTTATAGGCAGATAAAGCTGATGAAGCTCTCACATGCATAAACGTGCATACATCACACACAGAAACATCCTCTCTTACAGAAAATGGTCTTAGCAAAATGAAACCATGTAAAGACAATATTTTGTCTGAAATTGTCTATATTTTTCCTCAAAATAAAAATGAAACATTTTCAGTGAGAAAAAAAAATAAACAGAACATGTTTAAATAAGGGGGGGGGGGGGGGCTGGTTTGTGTGGGTTTTTTCTTTTGCAAAGAGAAAAACAAAGAAAATCTTTTGGTGGGAAAAATCAATCCCTTCACTGATGGGCTGGCTGTCTCCCTGTCTGCACAGGCTTATGCTCCTTTGTTCCCAGGCCCGTTCCCCAGCCTTCCAGCTGAGCTGGTGCCTCAGAGGATGCCTCCTGGCTCCCTCCCACCGAGCACAGCCCAGGAAGGCAGCTCACCGGCCACCCTTCTCACACCCGTTGTGACTAGGGTCCAAATCCCTCTTCCCACAGGACACAATGCTGGCAAAAGCAGGACTTTCCAAAGCACTCATATTCCCTTTTCCCTTTCTTCCCCACTAGAAAAATAACAAAGCCAGCACTTTGTTATTACTTCAGGGCATTTTTTCCTCACTATTACAGCCCATTTGCAATGCAGCACAGAAGCACTGCCAGGGTGGCAGGTGAGAGATGAGTCTTCCTCACCTTATTTGCAATGGCAACTTTTGTTTTGGATAAAAGCTTGAGGTATATGACAGCAGCAAGGCCAAAGGTAGAAAGCTATTTTGCGTGGGCAAGAGTACGTAGCTCACTGAAGAGAGCCGTGGAGTAGCAGGGACTGTTCAACAAGGAGGACACTGGATGTGGGGCTAAGGCTTGCACTGACCCTACCACAGCAAGGGGCAGCTCCAAGCTGCCTATCTCCCTAGCACAGCCTCTGGAGCGCGGGACTGAATGCAGTCCCCTCAGGGCTACGCACTCGTTTTCTACCCTAATCTCATGTACACCCTTCTGAGTGTGTCCCACACGTGCTGGCCTGGGAGGCCACAGGGCTGGGGCAAGCTGCTGCAGCTGGGGCCCACCCCGTGCAGCACCCAGGCACAGGGCCCAGCATGCCCATCAGTCACAGGCACTCACCCCTCCAAACCTCCTCCCATGTAATTACCCCACTTCTTTTCAAGCCCAAAGTGAACTTTCTGCTAGCACAGCTGTACAGCTGAAAGCCCTTTCAGACACCTCAATGGAAGTGACGGTCAGCAGAGCCAAGTTCTCCGTTAGCATACCCAAAGCTGCATTAAACAGCCCAGGAGAGGCACAGAGAAGAACTAAAAAAAACCCAAACCCAGCCTCCCTCTACTGCCCTGTTTGCACGTATGAACAGGTTACAGACTAGAGGTGCAGTGCAACAGCTTGCCCTCTGTAACTGTACGTGGTGTGTAACCCTTGCTTCTCATCTCAAATGGAAAGAAGTCACAGAAGTTAATACAAATACCATCAGGATCTTTCTAGGGTGTGTATTCATAGCTGCACAGATGAACAGTAGGATTTTCATTTAAAAGAAAAGACGAAAAAAGGAGGAATTCCTGCTAAGTGTTTCAGCCTGGGCATTCAGGCGGCTTGGGAATCCCTCCTCAATCTGTGATACACACTCAGTCATTTACGTTCAAAGACCTACAAATAGTGAGAATAAAAAGAGCAGACGGAGAGCAACACCAGGCAAAATCATTCCCAACCTCTAAACCAAATACCATCTGTAAAGTATCTTTATATACAAGTGAGAAGAAATAAAATAACAATTTATTTCACAGTTATGAGGATGAGATCTGTATCAACTACACATTTGGTCAATTCCGAGTCATCATAAGCCATAAGCTCTCCCCTCCTTTCTTCAAAATTATGGGCAGTCTTCAAAAATGACTGAAGATACTGCAAGTAAACTGTTTTCAATCTTATTTCCAGATGAATAGATCACTCTCTGTTACTTTAAAAACCACTCCACTTCACTGAAAAGACAGAAAGCTGGAGAGGAAACAGAAACCAGAGTTTGTGTGACAAGGAAAAGAGGAGGAGAAAAAAATCCCTAGAAAATTACGGGGACCATTCTTTAAGCTTCATCACTAGGACTTACTCAGCTACAAGGCGCTGAGTCACCCCACAAAAAAAAAAGAAAAAGAAAAAGGAAAAAAAAGAGTCCTTCATTGGAAAAACAAGCTGTGTTACATGTAACTGGTGCTACATGCCAGACTCCCTGACATCAAAGTGTAGTTACATGAGGTAATGTTGGTGCAATACATTTAATCAGTAATTAAATTACCCCTACATGAAAAAATGCATGGGTAAAGGAGACAAAGAACTTGAGAAGAAACCCAGCAAGCCAACACCATCGATCAGAGAAAAACAGGGACTCCCAAAGCTCACAGCGAGAAGGCAAATTTGAGGAACAGGTAGAGAAGCAGCAATTATACCAAACGCTCCCCCATGGGGGTCTGTCAGGGCAGGGCCCAGCATCCAGGGCCTGTCCCACTGCCCCAGCCGGGAGCAGGGCACCCAGGGCAGCCCCGGGCATCAGGCACCTCCTTGGGGACAGGCCTAAGCTTCTGGGCTCAGCTTGGCGGGGCCCATGGCCAGGCTGTGGGCAGCTGGAGGCCAGCCCTGCTGCGGTGTGGCTGGGTCAGGGAGAGGTGGCCTCGGGGGGCTGACGTGGGGTCCTGGGCAGGGCAGGGGGGAGCCCTGGCGGGGGGGACAGTCAGGGACATTAGGGCTGCTGGTGGCCTCAGAGCCCTGACACCTAGACTGTCCTGGCTGAGGCCAGCTGAAAGCAGCGTATAAACTCCTCTTGCAGAGCCAGTAGTTGCTCGCGATGTTGGGTATGATGGACTATTCACATTAAAATCTATTGCAAAATAAAACTATTAAGCAAAAAAAGGTAACATTAATCTCCAGTATTGCTGGGTGATGGCACTTCACCAAAGACGACATGAGATGTTAGTCAGGCAAGAGATTTAAAGAGGTGAATCTTCTAAAGAGAGTTAAGAAAAAGATCTCATAGTAACTGAGGACCAAATTCTCTACTAATCTCCAAATACGAACGTTTCACTGGATTTTGGGAAAGTTGCAGGGAAGAATTTGAGAGCCAAACTCAGTCCCAAGAGTACAAGACCCAAAAAAAGCCCACAAATAGGGTGCTTTTGTTTGTTTAAAGCACCAAATTAAAGGTTGCAAATAAACCCAAAGTGAGATTAATTGGAAATCAGATGTTGGACCTGTTACCATAAAGTGCTATTGAATATGATTAATATGCTTGCGTTATTAATAAAAGCCTGTGGTAGACATACACACACAAAAAAGGCAGAGAAATGCACTAAGCAGTTATTAGACAAGAACCACAGAACCAGTTTTGGAGTGAGAAAGGGTAACACTAAATTTCAGGCTTCGGCGGGGGGGGGGGTGGGGGGGTGGGGGGAGAAAATAACACCTGCTTTCAGTCAGATACCAACAGACACGTTCTCAGAAACTAAAGAGTCAGGAAAAAAAAGTAATTGTTATCGCTACTCTGTCCAAATCCCATTTGTGAAATAACACATGCATGCACGCACACAAGTTTTGGGAGGTTGATGGAGGAAAGGAGAAACATACCTACTTTCCTGCAGAGCACAGAAGAGAAGGATGTCCTATTCTGTGAATATCCAAGACCCTTTATTATGAGGAAGAAAATATAATGAAAGAAAATATTGCTGTTCACCTTTACAAGATGCACAGTCTCCACCTTGACTGATGCTCTCGTGCGTCTGCCACACCACACCAACATGCACGCTATTCATACGTGTGCATTGCGGGATTCAGCTGTGAAAACAAGAGAAGAAATAAAATGCTTCTTTGAGAATGCATACTTGCAGGCTTGCCAGTAGCAGGTGAGGTGCAGTACCAGGTCTGGCAGGCATTATTCCCAGTCACCAGTGTTCAAAGGTACTCAAATAAATTTTCATTGTGAATTCCTGCTGAGGACAAGCTGAGTACCAAGGCTCGGCAGAGCTGGTGTCAGGGGTAAAGCCAGTAGGAATTTAAAAAGGATGGGAAAATATTCTGTAGAAGCCAGGCAAATCTATTGCAGACTGACTTCTAGTGATTTGTCAGCATGCTGGACAAAGGCTGGAAGTTTGCTGGCCTGCTAGAAAAGTAAAATAGAATCACAGAATCATTTAGGTTGGAAAAGACCTTCAAGATCATTGAGTCCATCATCCATGCCCTGAAGTGCCTTGTCTATGTGCTTTTTGAATACCTGCAGGGATGGTGACTCAACCACTTCCCTGGGCAGCCTGTTCCAATGCCTGACAACCCTCTCAGCAAAGAAATTTTTCCTAATATCCAACCTAAATCTCCCTCGCCGCAACTTGAGGCCATTTCCTCTCATCCTATCTCCAGCCACCTGACAGAAGAGACCAGCACCCACCTCACTACAACCTCCCCTCAGGGAGTTGTAGAGAGCGATAAGGTCTCCCCTCAGCCTCCCCTTCTCCACAATAAACAGCCCCAGCTCCCTCAGCCACTCCTTATAAGACCCGGCCCAAAGCCTGGTGCCTATAGGCATCTTTAAGCCATGTAAGCATGGACTGTTGCTGCAAAAACAAAAAAATGACTGTCCCTTTTCCCCAGTTTGTCAAGAATTTGTGTAACCTTCTTAAAATTCACCTGAAAGGAGAGCAAAATTCTCCTTGAAAGCTCCTAGAGACCTAAATATAATTATATGCCTTGGGGATCAATTTGGACACCCAGTTATTGGGCAATACCTGATATTGCTTCCAGTTTAGCACAGAGCTTGAAAATCAGATATAGGAGAGAAAATTCATACTTTCAGGAGTATCGCAGCAACAATGTACACAACTATTTTGTATGAAAATGAGAAAGTATAATTCAGAGATACTTCTCAATCTTTAAAATCTGACATACAGTGAATGTTGTTGGTTCAGTCAGGTACAAAATCATTGGGAAATGACAATAGGGAGGAAGACTCACATTGCTCAGCTCAGACACACACAGGTATTTTTTAGACCTTCAGTATAAACCAGAATTGCTGCTGTAAGATGGTTTTAAATACGTGCCGTTGTCCTGTTATCCTGCAACACCAACTCCTCCAGCACAGCGCCTGGAACAATTTCTGCATAACATGTCACCACAGCTGCTGCTGTATATTTGGCTTGAAGTTCCACCTCTAAGGAAACCCATGTCAAACTATTTATAATAATGGGCTGCAATTTATGTGAAATGACTTTGCACCCTTCCTACATGAGAAAGATTCAACATACCAGTCCATTCATTAATGCCTCATTAGTTTAAAGGGGTCTTTTATAAAGCAATAATATGGATACTTTGCTTCTCTATGGTGCCTTTCTGCAAAGAATGTCAAAATGTTTTCCAAATGTAACCAAATATTTAACAGCCTCCAAAATCATTGGGGAAGATGGGGAAAGATTATTATGTCTGTAGCTAGCATACCTTCATATTACTGAAAAAGGAGGCATTTACAAGTCAAAAGACTGTGAGTTCCTGCCAGGGCTCTCTGTCCTGGACTTCACATTACACAATGCTCCTGGAAAGAAGAAGGAGAGAGGCATGTCACAAGCAGAGCTGTAACACAGGGTCAGGAAGGAAAGCTCACCCTGTCAGGGGAATCAAGCTCACCAGTGTAAAAGCTGTGTGAATTTCTCTACCTTGTGTGTGGGTTGTGCAGCTAAGTTTTTTTATCTGTGTAGTTGATGGATGGCTTGCAAAATATTACAAGAAAGTTACAACCAAATCTCAAAAAGAAATACAGGCTCAAGTCTACAAAGTACTTAAGCAAGAGATTAGCTTCCAGCATGGGAGTAATTGAAAACAATGCAATGTAACCTGTTTTGCCAAGTCAGAGCCTACAGTAAGAATTTGCTGTCTCATTTAATGTCTGGTGGGGGACAGTAAAGGGTGGCACACAGATACACAATCCTTCCGCAAAGTTTGCTGTTCGCTATAGTAACTACCTGAAAGTGGTCAGATTTAGACTCTCTCTCTCAGCTATGAACTCTATTCTCAGATAGAGGTCATCCCCAGCTTCACAGTTTTGAATGCTGATGTGGTTTGAGTGTTGCCAATTTTCCTGAAAGCTTAGAACAAATTGCTCTCTGTGCTGCCTATCTCTTTCAGCATTTTCCTCCAAGGAATAGTGGAGGCTGATAATAGGAACTTCTGGATGGAAACAAGTAGGGAGTATAGCAAATATCCACTCTTCTCCCCAACAGTAGTCCCATTACTTACATTGCTTATTTTTATTCACACTAAAATAAAGTGGACCACTAAGTAACCTAGTTTCTATGAGCCAGACGCCCCTGCCGAGCAAACTCACAGCTATCTAATTCAAATCACATATTTTCTCAGAGCCTGCCTGTGACCTCCTACTGAAGCTACAGAATACGTTGCTTCACCTTTGTCTCAAACTGACAGTGATAACTCAAGCTGAGCACATGGTCATCTTTCCTGGTCAGGAGATTTCCTACCAAATTCCTTCAGCCCAACTATCTAAGACACTTCTTGCTCTTTCATTCAGAATATCTTAATTTCTCTCTTTCTGAACACCATGACATTTATGTCCTTAATGTCCTTGGCATCTTCTGGAATGAGGTAAGGGATCTACATTTTGTGGCTGTAAGTGTACCTAATTAGCTGGCAGACAAAAAAAAAAAAAAAAAAAAAAAAAACCAACAACAAACAAACCAAAGCCAAAAGAACAACCCTACCTCCATGATAGTTTGGCTTTTTCCTGTGTGGTTTACCTCTCTGTCTTACACACACTCACTATTCACCCCATTTAGGGTGAATGATTGAAATGATTAATCCAGTGCTTAAGCTGAAGGTATGAGAAGGAGACCTGGGCCGTCTGTAAAGATCACCAGGAATCTGCTGCAAGCCTACATTTTTACAACACGCATGTTCCTGACAGCTTAGATAATTGAACAGTCTGCATACAGGCATCTTCCCTAGGGGGTATGCTGCAGAAAGGAAAAATACAACCCCAGACTGTAAACCCTGCCAAGTACAAAGTACTCCACTCATCCATTACTCCACCTTGTTCAATTCCCTAACCTCCCCCCCCCCCCCCCCCCCCATTAGCAGAGGAGATAGAAAAATCCTAGGAGGAATATTAAAATCCACAGCTTAAGTCTGAGTCATTTTCCAAGATTTTCTTTGCTGAAATAGGTAGCTATGTAACGTTTTTGCAAATTACGTTGTTCCTGGCAAACAAACATGCGACACATTCCCTGTGACCACCACTGACCAGAGGACACTCCATCACACAGCAATTTCATGAAGGCAATCAGAAATTTGATCTTCTGTGTAGTAAAGTCTCCAAATCATCACAGCCCCGCAATAGCAGAATACAGTTTAAAGGATTATGCTCACAATACAAAAATGCAGTTAGTTTTTCCAGTTAGCCAACTTTCCTGTAAGTAGTATGTCACATTTTTGTAAAATTGTCCATAAGTCATTCTCAAACCCCAACTCAGCAAGGTTTATAAAACATATGTTAAGTCCCATTTATTTTACTGGAAGTAATCCCGTGCTTTCAGTTAGCGATATTGCACAGGTATTCAAAAATCTTGATTCAAGCACTACGTTCCAAAGTAATAGGGCAGTATTTTCTCTAAGATATTATTTTTCCTTGGACTCATTTTCAAACTTGTAGTCCAGAACCACAAGCACTACAAAACTGGGTTTTCATTTAAAGCTGAGCATCTGAATCTCAGTTCCCACAGCTAAAGCCTTAAGATCAACATAAAACATATGAGAGATGGCAATACTGAGTTAGACAGGCACATGCTTAAGTGATTTGTTTTGTTCCCTTCTTGAAGGGAAGGGGTTTGGAGGAGAGGAGGGTCAGAACTTTAACCTCCAACCCTTTCACCTTTGAATCCTTACTCAAAAGCTTCCAGGAAGGAAAAAGGACTTTGCAGCATGTCTGGGAGTTTAACAAATCCAGGCTCTAGTTAATCAAATAGAGAAGCCCTAAGGCTGTACTAATTCCAAGACCCAAGGAGGCCCCTCAGAATAGAAGGAAACTGTGAGCATAATAGGTAGTAGAGCTGCTCGAGTTCATTTACATGACATATCCCTGGTTCCTAAGCTATTCTAATGCTTCTGACTAAATACGCAAAAGGCAGTTTCCCCACCCAAAACACTGATCTGGTCCAGTCAAGGCACAGCTGACTACTGTGACCCCTGGATTTCACGCACTACCAAGTGCAGTACATATTATGGGGTGAGTGAGGAAATTCGCTTTTGAGGAAGCTAGGATTATATTTATGAAGTGTGCTAGTAGGTAGATGTGTGTACCAGATCTGACACTGTCTGTACAAAGTCAGAGATTCAGCAAAACAATATACAAAGTAGAAGCTAAACTACCAATTACAGAAGAAGAGATACTTCACAAATTTTTTCTTGCAGTCAGGTTTCTTCCTGCTCTCTCAAAGGCAAGCTTTTCTATTATTTCATACCAAACTCAGTTGTTACTAGCTAGCTGTCATGCTTTACATCAAGATCGCTTTGGTAGCTGGGAGTTAGAGTTTGATGCAAGGCATCCAGAATTTAGACAGCAATTTAAGGATCAAATGATTCAGTGTAATGTTTCTGCAACATGTAATTTAAAGGGCTAAAAGTCTTTCTGCAGCCACCAATGCTTTCAGGGTCATGAGTTTATTTTTACTCTGTTATTTCACTTAGTAAATGGACTGTAGGCATTTAAGGGGATGGCTGATCCTAAAACAGAGCTCAGCCTTTAGAAACTCATCATGCATAGTACTTTGGTTTGCAGAATAAAAAAGGAGGAGGGAATCCTAACTCAGTTTTGACTATTGCCAATTTCACAGACGTAAAAAAGAAATTTCTCTAATTACTAACAGGTAATCTGCACTAGAGAGTATAGCAATATTTTAAAACTGACATGATTAAAGTTCACAGACTTTGCAACAGAGATGAAGTTTCAAGTCTGCAATGTTCTCTAATTTTATTTATCTAAAACACATCCTTTCTTACCTCATAACAAAGAAAAGAAAAAAAAAAAGATCTAACTTGTTTACTTCTCTTCAGAAATGCAAGTAGTCCAAACTCAGAAACTGAACTGAGAAAAAATGAGGAACTGATTGGGCTCATTATTGTAGGACGGTTCAGTTACATATTACACTATGTACATAGATTATTTTCTTATCTTTTAGTAAATAGCACACTACTCAGTCTTGACTCTCATTAACGACTCTCAGTCACAGCTTTGCTATATATTTACAGTTAATAAGTTTCAGCCCATCATTTATTGCAAGTATCTAGGATTTGATAACCATTTCATATAAATATCTGCGAAAAGAACTGTAACACTACAATAATTAGAAGTACATTGCAATTAATTTTTAGGCAATATTTTTGTCACACTCGCTGAAGCTTTTTCATAGCCTGGAATATAATGAATGCCTGAACAAAAGCAAACCAGATCCATGCTTTAGTTTGCTTAGAAGAATAAAATTAGACTTAGTGAGGAAAAAAGCCTACTTTAAAAAAAAATCCACATCTTAATTCAGGCATTCAGTAATTTTGCTAACAGAAGGAAAGGCTGAGTAGCTCAGTTCGGTAACAATAAGTGATGACATCATTAAGTTGTTAGTTCAACTTCGACCCACGTTATATCTATTGAAATTTTTTGCAGGCTGTGGCTGCTTGAACAACCTAAGTATGCAAAGTAGCCTATTGGTTTTAAACCTGTTCCTAGGTGTTCAAAACTTGCACAAAAATCAGTATGATAGCTATGATGAATTGCTCTATTGCAACCCAGGCAGAGGAAATTACACTGGTGCAAGGTGTCCCTCTAAGTGAAGGGAGAGACCCTAATAGCACAACATTTACCCCAAGCTATATATGGTGCTCTATTATCACTTATTTAAAAAAAAAAATAATTAAAAAAACAACATAACAAAACAAACAAACACACACACATACGCTATGAAGCAGCAATTTAAAAATATGAGGGAGGGAGGAAGAAAGAACTTATAAATCAAGTATTTTTCATCTCATTCTCAGTTCTGTCAGATTTCAGACATTTCAAAACCTTCCTGGCACTTTATTTCCATGCTGACTTAGAAGACATGTGAGTGCTAGAACACCAAGATCATTAATTTCTCTATCACCATCTGATTCATTCTAATTTCCCACCTCTAACTTAAAGCTTTCTGGATGGTTCTGCTTTTTAGAGAAAAAGTTGCTCAGCTAAATTTCTTGCAATACACACAAATATGTAACCATTTGTATGACAGATTAACTCACCCAACAGACATGGACGTAGCATACTGTGGGACACAGCCACATGGGGAACTGCCAGATTTATCACTTTACCTAGACCCCTTCCAACACCATTGTATGTGCATGAAGTCCTAAAAATACATAAAGAGAAACAAAATTCTGGAAACTGATCAAAATGCCTGGAGAATATTCTGTTTGTAGTTATTAATCAGAGTATCTTGCTAGTACATTAAAAGGGTTTTTTAATTGTTCCTACACTGCCAACATGAAAATAAACATATCTTCACTTTACAAAGTGTGACAAGTCTTTGGGAACCCACAGAAATGATAAAGCACAGACTCCGCATAAAAGGGTGTCATGGTTTAACCCCAGCCAGCAGCTAAGCACCACGCAGCCATTCACTCGCTCCCCCCCAGTGGGATGGGGGAGAGAATCAGAAGGGTAAAAGTGAGAACATTCATGGGCTGAGCTAAAGAGAGTTTAACAGGTAAAGCAAAAGCCGTGTACACAAGCGAAGCAGAACGAGGAATTCATTCAGCACTGCCCACGGGCAGGCAGGTGTTCAGCCATCTCCAGGAAAGCAGGGCTCCATCACGCCTAACGGTGACTTGGGAAGACAAAGGCCATCAGTCCCAATGTCCCCCGATTCCTTCTTCTTCCCCCAGCTTTCTATGCTGAGCATGACGCCGTATGGTCCGGAATACCCCTGTGGTCAGTTGGGGTCAGCTGTCCCGGCTGTGTCCCCTCCCAACTCCTTGTGCCCCCCCCAGCCCCCTCGCTGGTGGGGTGGGGTGAGGAGCAGAAAAGGCCTTGGCTCTGTGTGAGCCCTGCTCAGCAGCAACGAAAACATCCCTGTGTTATCAACACCGTTTTCAGCACAGATCCAAAACACGGCCCCATACTAACTACTGTGAAGAAAATTAACCCTATCCCAGCCAAAACCAGCACAAAGGGAAAACAAATGAGGGCCGATTACAGCCCTTAGCTCCATCCAGCAATTCTAGCAAGAAGTATCAGAAATAAGGCTTAAATTTCTTAAACAATTACCTGTTTTCCTTCTTTTCAAATGAGGAGAGAATGAACCAGCTCGTAGAGCTTTTCTTTCCCCTTTCCCTTGGAAACAGCAACAGGTTTTTTTTCTTCTTCAGACAGTAACAGAGTATCTACTGCTACCGGGGCTGGGATTTCACTTCAGCCAGCAGCTGAACTGGTTCTGAGCCATTTCCCACCAGTGGAGGTTAATGTATCACACCCGTCAATTATCACATTTCCTGGCGTGGGCTGCCATGTGCTTAAATAATAACATGATAGTGCACGCACATGCTTCTGTATGCAAACAGCAGATTTACACTTGCATCCTGAATGATTTATTTTGGATGAAGGGGAAAAAGATGAGAGTAGGGAAAAAGTAAATCATTCTGTGTTGCCTTCATAACACACAGCAACACAACCTCATTCACAAAATGGTACCTATCCCTATAGACAGTAAGCACCCTGAAATTTAAAGATCTGATATGCAGAAGACAAAATCCCAACATTTACACACTATTCACACCTTTATTCCATAATACCGAACAATATTTGAGAGTGTTGTTACTTCTTTTAAATATGTCGAGAACAATCACTGCTGTTGTGCTTGTGCTAGGTGCCATGCCAGGCCATAAAGGGCACCAGAGCCACTCCAGCATACAGAGCTCTAACCGCAGTGTCCGTGGGTGGCATGCCAGGCCCTTGCTATTTCATGAAAGAGAGCTGAAAATACTTCCCTAGTTTCTAGCAACGTACAGCTGGAGCAATGAATAGAGTGAGGCTGTACGTAAATAAATAAAACTTGATTACTGATAGCTTGAGATTTTCTCTTGGCTTAAAACACGCATGTATACACACACATATGGACTTACATACAAATAAATCCAGGAAAATCCAATACAATCATTTATTCTGACCTTCAATTAACTTCAGTGAAAAAAATATTAAAATCATTTCAGTTTACACAGAAGACCAAGTTCTCGAAAAAGCACAGCACGTGTAAGACGGAGTACTTCAATACACTTGTGAAAAGCACTGGCTCATCTACAAACTAATGACCATTTTTCTACCTTGCCTTCCTGTTCTCAGACATGAAGTACTTGATTTTATCTGGATCAGTTGTGGCCCTCTCACTGCTGAGAGGTCCTGCTGAGAGGTCCTGCTTTTGCGGCACAGGGAAGAGCCCAGCCTGCCAGCCTTCATCCCACCTTCAGTCAGAAAAGGGGAGGTTTATACCAAACTCAGTTACCCACCAAAAGGGGAAAGAATTGGCCTTGGGTTTTGTATTTTCTTTTTCTTTTCAAGGGAAAGCTGACATAGCTCTGCTTTTATTTGCCCTCATATATGAAGCTTGTGCAGAAGCGAGAGGTGCCCTAGACTCAAGCTTCTCACCTTGGATGGGAAATGACAGGGATCAGGAAGGAGGGAGGAATGAGCTGCTATGTTGAGTTTGTGTGGCAGGGTTTTGGTAGCAGGCGGCGTTACAGGGGTGGCTTCTGTGAGAAGCTGCTGGAAGCTTCCCTTGTGTCTGACAGAGCCAATGCCAGCCAGCTCCAAGCTGGCCCCACCGCTGGCCACGGCCAAGCCCATCAGTGACAGTGGTACCACCTCTGGGACAAAATATTTAAGGGGAAGAAAGTTGCTGTGGGCATAGAAACTGCAGCTGGAGAGATGAGTGAGAATATGTGAAACAACCCTGCAGACACCAAGGTCAGTGAAGAAGGAGGGGGAGGAGATGCTCCAGGTGCCGGAGCAGAGATTCCCCTCCAGCCCCTGGTGGGGAAGACCCTGGTGAGGCAGGCTGTCCCCCTGCAGCCCAGGGAGGTCCACGGTGGAGCAGATCTCCACCTGCAGCCCGTGGAGGACCCCACGCCGGAGCAGGTGGGTGCCCAAAGGAGGCTGTGATCCCGTGGGAAGCCCACGCTGGAGCAGGCTCCTGGCGGGACCTGCGGATCTGTGGAGAGAGGAGCCCATGCTGGAGCAGGTTTGCTGGCAGGACTTGTGACTCCGTGGAGGACCCACGCTGGAGCAGTTTGTGCCTGAATGACTGCAGCCCGTGGAAGGGACCCATGCTGGAGCAGTTCATGAAGAACTGCAGCCCATGGGAAGAACTCATGTTGGAGAAGTTCATGGAGGACTGTCTCCTGTGGAAGGAACCCCACGCTGGAGCAGGGGAAGAGTGAGGAGTCCTGCCCCTGAGCAGCAGAGACAATGTTTGATGAACTGACCGCAACCCCCATTCCCCATCCCCCTGCACCGCTGGAGGGGAGGAGGTAGAGATATTGGGAGAGAAGTTGTGCCCAGGAAGAAAGGAGGGGTGGGGGGAAGGTGAAGGTGTTTTAAGATTTGGTTTTATTTCTCATTACCCTGCTCTGATTGGATTGGTAATAAATTAAATTAATTTCCCCAAGTCAAGTCTGGTTTGCTCATGACAGTAATTGCTGAGTGATCTCCCTGTCCATATCTTGACCCATGAGCCTTCTGTTATATTTTTTCTCCCCCTGTCCAGTTGAGGAAGGGAGTGATAGAGTGGTTTGGTGGGCACCTGGCATCCAGCCAAGGTCAACCCATGACAGTTGTGGTAGATATTTGGAAGGGGAAGAGGCGTCTTTTGTTTAAGAAGGGGAAGTTTGGGTCTCCTTCCTGTCTTCCACATCTCACTGAGACATAAAGAAAAAGGTAAGAGCCACACAAATGAAAGAATTTGGGACGCATGTCCTTCCCAACGGGAAATAAGAGAAGCAAGCAAAACACAAGCTGTGGAAGCCTGATGCTTTGGTAAAATCACATCTTTTTTGGAGGGGGCTGTGGTTCCTAACTATAATGCTGTTGGCCTTTTCCATAGTTTTGCTGAGCTGGTAACCATCAGCAGCCTGTTCCACCCTCTTCTCCAACTCCCACTGGCAGCTTCAGCCAGCTATCTTGACTAATATAATTTAAAACAGAAAATGTCTATTCTTGTAAAACTTTACTAGAATGAAATTACACATTATTGAGCTCCTTTATCAAAAAACATATTTTAAAATAAAGAACAGCTTTTCTATATTAAGTTAGAAACATATTAAATGAGCTATTTTTAATATGCTAGCCAATTTGTATGGAGACTATGAGTGTCTTCTCATGCTTCTGGGGCTTACACTGAATCCAGGAATGTGTTGTAAAAATGGGTGAATACATTATCTTTCAAATGCTATACAGAATAATAATCTAGAGAAATGCTTATACATTATAATTATGTGCTATTTAGAGTCCTTAGCTAGGTAGAAACTCACAGTGAAGAGCTATAGATAGTACTGTTATTTTCAGTGTAAGATCTTCATTTCATTCAGCTTCTCTCTGATGTGATTTGATCATCTCTCAGAAACCTGATTTGTTGGAGGTTTTTATATCACATTTCCTTATCAAAGTTATATTTTTTGTAGCTAAGATGATATTTACTATTCAAGAGATCTGTAAACTTCCCAGATCAAATTAATCAACTGAGCAGCTTCTGGAATTTTAAACATGGTCCCTATGGCAATAAATAGGTTTCACTGCTGATTTTGATTTAGAAGAAATAAAGTAGATACTTATTTCATTCTACAAATTGATCATGACAGCCAAAACCTACAACATGGCATTTTGGCGCTGTCCTGTGGCTCTTGTGAATGAAAAACATATCACATATGATGTACCTTCTAAGAAGTTAATGTCTTTGCGATATAACATTGCATTGAAATATAATGATGTGCAGACCAGGGCACAAAACGGCTTGGATTAAATATTTTGGAAATGAAATCCCTTTGGATGACTGTCAGTACTAGTCTGCCTCCATTATCCCAAGACACAAGCTGGCACATTATCATTTTTATACACAGTTAAATACCCAGACTCTGATTTCATTAATCATTCAGTTAGGGCTGCAAACTTACCAGGCAGAGGGCATTCCCTGTCTTCACATGAAATGCTATTTACTAAAGTACTATGGAAGTATTGCATAATACAAATGTCTGACATTTTAGCAATAATAATTGCACTTGAATCAAAGGTGGGTTTTCCCTTCAGTTCCCCTTTAGCCTGCATACATTTTCATTTCTGCAACTCCTAGACCTCTAACAGAATCACAGAGGCTTTCTTAGACCAAATTAGAACCAAAAAAAAGGGGGTTTTGAGCACCTCATCCCACTTTAATCACAGGGATCTCTGAAAGTGGAGACTTTTGTCCCCATCACATGCCAAAGAAACAGTCTTATTTCCTTAAAAGCCAAGGAAGAAATAAATACCTAGTATCTGCATAAAAGGCTGGATCAGCCTCCAAAAGATGATACCAGAGGATTAGAGCCTCCTGTCTTGCAAAATGGACCCATTTTCACAATACTGGTGATGCTCCCTGTCTTAAGCCAAGACCATGGTCACACCACAACTCTTCTGTAAACTGACTAAGCAGATGCACAAGTGGTCTACTCAGCAATACTCATTCTTTGTTCAGCATAAAACTGAGCTCTGAAATTTGCTGGTTGAGTCATTATCAGTCTCATATTTATAACATAAACTGTGATTCATTCCCAATTTCTCTCTTGTTCTCCAATTTCATGCCAGGACCAACTGGAAGAGATATGCCTTTCCACCCTTCCAAGATGTATTGCAAGGGGCTAGAAACAATTTTGGAGCCCTGTGTGAGCATCATACCAATATGCAGGGTTGATACTTCATATGTGACTATCGTGGCATTGTAATATTTTCCATTACTAGCAGATGAAATAACTTGTATACTATTTCAGGCAAAATTTTAAAACACAAGCCTACTTTCATTTGCATTCCTTATACAAAAAAAGGTAGAAGCAAGCCTGCTCTACAAAATCAGGTCATTGCAGGTCTAAGTCCTTTATGGGTACAGTCAGGTACTTCAGTGTTTAAATTAGAAGGGAAAAATAATTACAGATAACTGGTATCATCTGTCGGGGTATTTTGTAAGATCTCTTTCTTGATAGCCAAACTAACATCCAGACTTGGGAAGAAATATTGAACTGCTACTAGATATAAGTTTTGGTGTAAGTCATTTTATTATTTTAAAACTGTTTCCTGTAAATAATCATTCATATATCAATAAAATCATTCATATAAAAAATAATCATTGTACCCAACCCTATACTTTGACTAGGGTCAATTCTTGTGATTTTCAGGAAACTAGATCCTGCAGCTATGCTAAGATGCCAATCATAAAAAAAAATAATGGGTTTTGTTTTAAAGTTAGATCTAGACTATACACACTGTTACCCCAGTCTGCATCTGCATTGTTAAGCAGATACATGATGCTTTCCTCCAAACTGGATGAAGAAACAGGTATCACTGGTAATCACTACATACAGGTATGGAATTATGGTTTAAGGTGGGTCTGAAAACTGAGCCGTACCATAGAGGAGGAGCTCAAGCTGTTGATTATTTTCTAATTCCCACTAATATTTTCCCACTCTTCACTTGGGTGTTCAGCCTCCTTGTTCAAGAGGAATCAGCGATCCATAAAATTATATAACATATTGCAGCCATATTCTACTTAAACAATGGCACTATTCAGGAAAGTAAGGCAAACAGGATTTGGCCCTAGCTGTAAGTGCAGTATTGATCCTGGATTGTGCATATCTTAACAGGCTGTCTTCTGTATGCAGTCACTTATAAGAGCTCAGACGGAGCAATGAGGTATGAAAATAGATCACTGTTTGCTATCACTGGATGTACATGCTAACAGCATTCTCCCTTGACCCTCTGTCTTTCTTTTTCCAGTTTACTGTATGTTGTCTCCCACTAGTATTGTTTTTTTCATCCAGTCATCTCCACCTCCTATTGAACATTTCCTTCTGTGATCACTTAGGTCAGCTAACTGTTTCCTGACTTTTCTTCCAATCTTTTCTCATCTGTTCTCCTTTTCTAAATCCTGACACAATATAATCTTTTTTCAGATTAATTTCCATGCTGTTGCCAGATAAGTTACTTGAGACTCTCCCCATCCTACAGCATCACAGAGCCGGCCCTGTTCACCAGGGCATGCAGTTTGGAGGTACGACACTAGGGCCTCTAGGAATTCATTCATGTTAACAGTGAAATTAAATAAGGGTGTTTAAAAAAAAGAAAAAGCAGTTTGCAGACAAAACTTTCCTCAGCAAATGCCATTAAGAGTATTGTGTTCTAGCCCCAGATATATTTCTCACATAAACATGACTGTCAGTCCCTTGGTTGATTTGTAAAGTAATCATATGCAATCTGCCAGGGGTGAATAATTTTTATTCATAGCGACTAACACTCAAGCAAGTTTTCTGCTTAATGATGGTCCAGAAACATTTTGCAAAACATCTTGTAGCAGCCTACATTGGACATGTCGGTGCTGGATCCCTGATTTTTAGCTTAGAGTCTTGTTCATCCTTCCTGCAGTCCCATTGAAATCCCTTTTGGCCTGGGCCATGAAGTACTGGGTGTGCTGCAGATAAAGACATACCACCTTAAAAGAAACAAACATTTGAAATAGTCGAATCTTACTAGTTTTAAAATGTCTGAGCTTTGTATATCCCCAGGGTCTCTCTGCTTGCATCTCCTTAAACAATACAAGCCATTATTAAGAACATGAATAATGTGGCATGCTATCATATTAGGATATAATTAAAAACAAGACAGCTAAGCCTCAAAGCTGTACTGAACATACCACACATATTGTGGTCTTCTGCATTTGTTCTGAATTAAAATCCCACTTCTTACTTGAAACCTCACCTCTGTTTTCCTCGCAGAGCAGCTAGTCCCTATTTGGACAACATTCACGTTTGGTAAAAAAAGCCGTACCCGCAGCTCGGGGCGGTGGGGGGCACCCACCTGCCTCCCCGAGCACCCTCCCTGCCTGGCTGTTGGGGAAGGCTCAGGGAGCCGTGGGAGCAGGAAAACCTCACTCCTCACAGAGCACGCCGTGGCGTGGTCGGAGCGACATCGCACCGGAAAACCCAGCCCTGCCAGTCGTCTCCCCCGTGGAGGCAGCATGTCTGCCCCCTCACTTCCTGAGGTGGCAGCTTCCAGTCTGCAGCAATTTCGTGGCAGCCTCTCCCCCAGCAAAAGGACTAAATGTGCCACTGTGATCATAGCCAGGACTTCCTCAGGACCATTAGGACTGGTATAAAACCAAATTAAGGCACCCATGCCTTCTTCCATCAAGCACTCAGTTCTCAGAGACAGTTTTCTCTGACTAATCTATTTACCTAACCTCAAATTTTACGCTAAAAGCCAAGAGCATGTTGACTCAAGAACATGTTGGCAGGTGACCTAATTTTACCCAGCTATCAGCTGACTCAGAGCCAGGAGTGATGCCAGGCAAGCCTAGCCCGCTGTAAGTGCCAGTGCTTCATGAGAACTCCTCTTTCTCCCTTCCCCTGCTGTTGCAGCTGGTTGGTACTACAGAGAAAAGCAAGCAGAGGGCTCTCCACCTGACTACAGGCTCTGCCAGTGGCCAATATGGTCTGCCTGCCGACTTTAACTCCCAATTCCTCCCTCTCCCACATCTTGAAGAGTAACCACCTGCCTTAACCACCGTCCGTAATGCCGAGCTGAAACTCCATAATCTCTCCAAACTTGCCATACTGTGAAGAAAAGAGCAGGGCTTTGTCGGCCAGGAAGAATGGAGGCCTTCAAGGAGAAGTAGGAGCTCTAGGAAGTATTCAGAGAAGAACCTGGCTGCTGCACTTCTTCAGCCAGGAATCAGGAGAGTTCAGAGGCTTTGGGCATGACTGATACAACTATTTGTTGTATTTATTCCAGAAATATGTCTGGAAAAGGTCTTCCCAGACCTGCCTGGGATCGTTTCCAAAGCCAGCTACGGACTCATACCAGACTGCAGCACTGGAAACCTGCTGAGCAAGGATGGAAGCTATAAACAATTTAGGTGCTTTGATCAGTGTTTCATGTCTAGCTTTTCTTTTGTGGTCTCATCTGAAGAGGTGAGTGAGCTGATGTAGTTCCTTCTAGGTAAAAAGTGGCTCAGCACACAACCCTGTATCTAGTCTGAAGGTTAACCTAGAAAGACACAATGACCTATTGCCCCTTTTGACAGGATTCAGAGCTGTTTAAAATGAAATGCTGTTGGAGTAGAGGTACGAGTAATACTGGGGACACCCAACAGAGGGGTTTCTAATGCCTTTGCTTGAGTCTGCGTTCATGCACTATTTTAGTTCAAGGACCAGGCAGAGAAGCTTTAGCTCTTCTTTAAGTGCTAGGTGACCCCAAATATAGCCAGAAGATCACACTTCAGTCGGGAGCTTTGAGCAGCTTCTGGAGGAGTATCAGACCATGAGAAAGCCTTCTCCCACACACCATGACCTGTATCAATGAGGTGGGTTTTGGTAGGAGGAGTGGTTGGTTTGTTTGTTTGGGGGGGGGGGGGTGTTTGTTCTTTTTTAGTCATCAAAGCATTAGACTTCTCAGGAATAAAATATATGGCAATTGATGAATTTGTTTTGTCTCCTGTCATCCTGTTCTTAGCATGACCTGCAGCTCACAAGATTTTAAATCTGTCAGCCTGTGCCATGGCCTTTTGGATGATGAACTCTGGCCTTTTGGATGGTGAACTCTGATGAACCCGTAAGCTCTAGCTAAGGAATACTTGGTCCGTACCTTATGAAGCAGAGAGACCATGGGCACAGTGGTATATTCTCAGCCAAGGATTCAGGAGAAGAGATGTGCCAACCTGCCCATTCAAGCAGCGAGCGAGGCCTGTTTTCAGATATGAGTTTTCAGTTGTGGGTAGAGACAGTCTGTGACAGAGTAGTAAAAACTGTTAAGATCAGCTCTTGATAAAGCCTTCTCCCACGTCTGGGGTGCTGCTACAGATGCCAAGCTTGGAAGCAGGCTCAATGTCTCTTTTCCAGAGCTTTCAAGGTCTACCACTGGAAAGTAAAGCGATCTTTAAATTTTTTTCTTTTTGCCTGACCTATTGCTGTATATGTTGTTCCTGCCTCACCAGGGCAACAGCTTGTTACTATCTGTATTGGTTCAGCTAATTATTCTGTTAATGATTCAGCTAATATAGTTTAATACAGGAAATGTAGATGTCACATCATTAAACAATTATTTATGTATTCTAGACCTTTACCATAATCTATCTTGAGATGTGTTAATTTATTTCTCCCCTGGTGTTTATAAGGTATGACATCCTGCAAGCAACTAATTCTGGATCTTCATTCTCTTTGAGATTTAATCAGCATCTGAGACTTATACCTGGTATTATGCCAGGATAACTAGAAAGCAATGATGAGCAAGCTTTCAAGCATTTGGCAGTTCCTTTCAAACAAACAGAATTTTAGAAGTTGATGTGAAACATGTAAAAAAAGTTTCAGAAACTAACAGTTCTTTCTCACATTAAAAAAAAAGAAAACCTAAAATAAACAAACCCCTTGCTTATACAAGCTTGATTGAAATAATGCTTAGAAGTTCATTAACAAACCACACAGTTATATTCTAGTTTCTCTCAAATAAAAGGAAAGTTAAGTGAAACTAATTGCTCTCAGTAGCACAATGCAAATGTGGATCAGTGTGTCCTGGATAGCTTAAAATACGGATCCAGGGAAAACATAGTCAGAGATTCCTTTGACTGAGAAAAAGAACGTGTCATTTTACATCTCCAGATAACCAAGGCCATGAAAGTGGCATGGATGATGTGGTAGAGAGACTAACTTCATTATTTGTATTTTTCTTATCTATTTTATTAGTCATACTAATTAACATCAAGTTGAATAGCACCTCAGACTTTGAATTTATGTATGACTCAGTTCAATTATTTACAGAATAATTGCTAATTAAATAATGTAATTCATTTAGAAATAGACGCGTTTGTAAGGGCAGGTAGTTACCGCTTTACAATGAAGCATTCTTTTAAATTTGAAGGACAAAACAAATGAAAGTGAAAAAAAGCAGAAAAGAAACATCAAGGAGGAGACATGGCTTAGGGAGACACAAATATTCCAGCTGAAGCCAAGCAACACTGAGCGCAGGTTTTGTAAGATTCTATAGTTGAGCTTCTGCTAACACAATTGGCCTTCACACTCCAGCCTTAAATCATTAGATCCTTTACCTAGCAGTAGAGAAGAATTCATTTGGATATAACAGCTCATAGAACCATTCTGCTCCTTTGAACCTCCCCACAAAAAGTGTTAATTCAGAGGCCTCCTGCCTGGAGCCTCCCATATTCGGGCCTGCATCTCCAGGCTTGCTTCAGCTACATGACCTACTCCATTATGTGTCTTGGTTCATTGCATCCCCCTTGGGACGTAAGCTAAATAGGCCATAGGTAGCAGAGGATCCTTCAAGGGACCAACCATCATGTTGAAACCATTTATATAAACATATATATACCTATGTCATATAAAAAAGGGACCAGAGAGCTGGAGTGTGGGAGATGTGATGAGAGGGTGGAAGGCTGCAAACTTCTTAGAAACTTCAGGTGTGAGAGAGGCCACAAGAGAAAGAGGGAGAATAGATGGTGGGTACTGGGTTAGGGATGATGGCAGTAGCAGGGACAGGTGTCTGTGGAGGTCAGAAGGAGGAGGAACAAATCATGGTGTGTGCAGGATCCAAAGTTGTCCTAGCGGAGATAGAAGAGACTGGGAAGTGGAGGGAAAAGAAGCGTACTGAACCATCAAAGAGGAAGCAAAATAGATCTGGAAACAGGCACAGAAGCAGAGATAAGGCAGTTTAAAGTTGTGATTGAGACGGGGGCTGTGGTGAGTGGTTGCTCTCTGGTAACCATAACAACAACAAAATTGTTTGCAAAATAGTGTGAAGGTAGAGCCCGAGGAGGGCCCTCTGCAGCTGGGAGACCATCACCCTACCTGCAAGGGAGCAGAGATGGTAACTCAAAGCTTCTCAGTGAGCTCTTCTGTGCTTTAGTGTAAGCTTTTCTATGAGATATAAGGCATTTGATCTCCACATAAAAGCTTCACCTAAGTCTGATAGTTACAATTCTGGATAATTACATCTCAGACAGCTGGCCAAGAAAAAAAGAAGTGGATTTAGCACAAGCAGGAAAACAAAAGAGGGTCTGTAAGTGTGCTCTACTTGCTTATCCGTTCCATGTAATTTACTAAGGAACAGGACTTCAGTGAATCTTTTCAAGACCCACTTAAGGGAGTAAGTATTAAACTATCAGAGGTACAGAGTATTATACAACTGCAAAATAAAAATTGTAGACATAGATAAAAATCTGCTATTTTTACTGTGCAATCGTAACTGGTCAGATGCAGTAGGGCATGACAGTAGGTGACAGTAATCAAGGCTCACTGAAAGCAATTACAGTTACAGGATAAGGAAATATGCAAAGTATATTTAAACCTGAGTCAAATCCAGCATGAAGCAGAAAGCCTTCAACAGTTATCCTATGCAGAGAACAGAAGAAGTCAGCACTCAGGAGTACAGGAACTTTCCATTTTGTTTCCAAAAAACCTCAGCAGAATCCAACCATCCTCCAAAACAGGAATTTTATGCTAATTACCAGTGTGAAAATGAGAGTACAAAGCAGGTACTTTATTTCTATAAGCAATCTAATATGCCACCAGACTCTTTTTTTTTTCAAACTGGATTTACCTGGCTCAGTGTGAAACAACACATACATTTCATTACTAGCTGTGCTTTATTTGCATATCAATGCAGACATGAACCAGCATACATTGTTGGACCATTTTTTTCTAGCACCTGCTCAAACCTATGCAGCCAACCCTTCTGCACCCTGTCACTTGCTAAAACACCAAATGCGCAAGCACGCCAGTCAGAGGGGAGCAGAAATAGCTATGGGTATGATAGCTTCAGTTTCTTTGTTAGTTAGCACAATGCAAACACTCAACACATGTGACTCAGTTGTGTTTGCAAGTCCTCTCTTCCCACCCACGTTTAGGTCAGATGTGCCTGTCCCAAATAGCCATCCCCAGATAAAATGTCAAACATAACCATTTTTTCTTTAAGGGGCACAAAATTCACTGCTTTTCTGACTTCAAGGCATTTCTTTGAAATAGGAACTGGAACAGATCTATTCCTTCACAGTTTCAAAAGTCTTTCCTGACCTTATAATTCACCTAGGATTTTTTTGGATGGGGATTTTAAGGCACAATACTAGGTCATATTAGCTATCTTGATCTAACAAACACCTTCTTAAATCTTGGACAAAAGTAAAAGTCAAATTTTACCAGTTATTGAAATGGCTCGTGTGAAGCTTTGATTCCACCCTATGGCTTCAGAAGTTTATTATCCTCACTTTGTTTTAATTAGAGCTTCAAACCACCACAGTTTAAGCTGAGCGAGCTGGGTCTGGTCCAGCTGGGCCACATCTAGCACACAGATTGTTCCCATTGCACAGCTGGGGCAGGCAGTATTGCCCTACCTGCTGGGCTGGCAGCAGGGATGAGGGACCCACTGCAGCCTAAGAAAGAGCAGGCGGCGGCAGCTCCTTGCCTGGTCATCCTCATCCATCCTGTTCAGCCTCATCTGCAGCAGCAGCAGCTGCTGCTTTGGTCTACAGCCCTACTGACTGTGCCCCTGAGACAATTGTTGCTGCAGCTGTAAACACCAGAGGTGCAGAGCAGGGAGAGTTAGCAGCAGTGAAAGAGCAACCCATAGCAGATCAAACAGTAGTATGGGCCTGTGTACTCTTCTGCCAAGGATGAGACAAAAATCAAACATCCTCTACGGGAGGGTTTGCAAATCCCCCTGAAGGGCCTGTGGCATTTCGCCTTCCTTCCCTGGCTTGCAAACTCAGAGGGACTGGAGCACTTCATGCCCCTTCACATCCTGTATTCCTGCATCAGCCCACAAGCATTCCCTGAAACTGCCATCCTGCCTACAGCAACAAAAAGCTGAGACCACCTGGGACTAGTTAGCACCCTCTGTTACTCTAAACTTTAGGCTAAACACAGTTTAAAACTGTTACTCGGTCCTCCAAAAATACTGAGTACACCAAGCAGCTCCAGAACGCATCCCTAGAAGTAGCAGCCTGACTGTTCTCCAGCAGTGTAAATCTTCATCTTAATCCTGCCCTACAAGATGTCCACACCTATGGAAATGGCATGTTGTGTAGATTACACAAATCTGCCTGAGGGGCGGCCTGTTTTAAGTACAACGAGACTGTTTAAGTGTAGTGGTGAGTCTTCTGTAGCACACTTTGTTCCACCCAATTTTTTTTTACAGTGACTCAAATCCTTTAACAATTTAAAAAGAACAGGAAAAACATAGCCTTATGAGCACCTTCACTCAGACTGCAGCAATTTAATAATGTATAAAATAATAATAATGTAGTAAAACAGTCTCAGTTTTTCTAGGCTCCTTTTTACCATAGTCTGCAGTCTTCCCGCTGCAGGTTGTGAACTCATTGGCTCTCACAGGGTAATCATGAACAGGTTGAGTTGGTATTTGGATAGGAAATCCACAGGGAAGCCATAGCAGTCATTTAGATTACCCAGTTATGGAAAGAACACTTTTCTCTTTGTATTTGTAAGAGTTCTTCCACATATCTTGGGAGACAGCCCTGCCTCTCAGATAAAGATTATCAAAGAAGCTGTAGGCCAATGTTTTTCAATTTTGTGGCTCCAAATTTATTTTTTTCCTATGGAGGTGTACCGCTCCGTGTAATGAAGGGAAGCCTACATCAGCTTTTATAGATCTCTTAGTATTCCATAAAAACAAAGGTGTCTATGGACTGAAAGTTACCCCCAAAAATCACCATTTCAAGCCACTTATGGTTGTCAGTGTTCTCAATCTTGGCATCCGAGTCAAATCTAGCTGCTGAAAACTACATTTTGAAATCATAAACTTCAAGAGCTGTCAATAAAATGCTGTGTTCTTTGCCCTCTGTGTGTGTGTTATGGAATAGGATAACACTGTTAAGTCTGATTAAACCACTGCCATTTATTTCCCAACATAGATTCCCAGCATAGGCTGCATTTCAATCATCAGGGCTGCCTACCTTTTTTGAGAGTTCAGAATCAAAAGCACTAGAAAGAGGAAAAAATGCAGATCTCAGATGGCTACCCTATTCAAGCTTCCGTTCACCTGATGGAAATCTGGAGAGACGGCAGGCAGGCAAAAAGCATTGGGCTGTTTCTACTCTCTTTACCCAGGGTTACCTGGCTACCAGGCTGGGCCTCTGAACAAGTCATAACTTTGCCAGTTGGCCTGTTCATTGCTTGAGAATGCTGCTATAATTTACCCCAGCTGCCAATAGCAGACCAGCAGGTAGAAACAAACCCTAATGCAAAGGTGTTTTGGTCATACCCTTTTTTCTGAAGCCAAAACTCCTACACTGGTAACCAGGATAAAGGAATAAAGTAGCTGCCACCATGTAACTCAAGAATCTACTAGGTGTCAATGGCTGCATCTGCCTATTTTAGGGTTGCTTTCTCCTAAAGGAGCAGAGCAAAACCAGACCCAACAGAGCAAGGAACGAGAACCACTTATTTCAAATATCATTAATGTGGAATATTCAGAAAAGCAAATGATGCAAAATGTAAAGGAGTTATTTTCCTGGGTTCGGTACAGTGCTGAATAAAGATAAAATTCTTACATTCATTCATCACTGAAATGAACAATCACTGTCAATTACTACTTGCATTCAATACTTAAAGAAATTATTTTACAGTACTCTATCTTCAACATTACTACTGGTCTTATTTTGTTTAACATATACACCGCCTCATTCAAATTCTGCCACTTCTGTTAAGTGCTTTTTATGAGTTATTGATGCTCCATTGTTTTGCATGTACTTCATTCACTACCATCTGTGACAAGATTTTTAATCTTTATACACAAGGAACCAGGCTCAAGCAAGAATGACCTGTCAAGAATACTTATGGCTTTGTGGTTAACTCTCTCTTGAGTGCGATTTAATCGACGTGGTGCTGCCTGACAACATACAAGATTCAGCAGCATAATAAAATCTAGATGTTAACCATTTGACACCATCAAAGAGGGAGGTAGAGAGCTTTGGGGATTTGCAATAGCACAAAAAACTGGGTCATCTGGGATGTCCAAGTTTCTTCTTTAACAGTTAAACACAGTTTGGACTGTGTTTTAGATGGGGCAATTGCAAGTTTGCATTTTCATGCTGCTTGTATCATAACAGACTGTGGACAGGAACGGCAAAGATTTCCAGGTGCAGTCCTGTCACTGGGCCTTATCTTTATGTGAAACAATCACTCCAGAAGTCAGATAATTTTAAGCCATCTTTTTCAGGCAGTCTTTGACCTCACTGTTGAGCAAACATGGCACTTGCTGCAATGCTCATTTACCCAGTATGACCGGAACTAGTGCCACCAAACTATACATAACCTAGAAGACAGCACCTATACACCACTCCGATAGATATTTCAAGATAGACACTGTAGGAAGGAAACTCAGGGAGGCTATTATTGTGGACCCATGATAGGAAAAGAGGTGGGCTACTGTAGTGGTGAGGGACAGGCAACTTGCGACTAGGTAAGAAACCTTCTGCAGTGCTTACGGAGTAATCTTCCAGCCTTTTATTCTGCTCCAGTGGTTAAACACTCATCCCAGGCTTTATCCCTGAAAGCTACATGCCTCCTGTCAGTCTGGTCCAACTGGCAATGGTCCCCGCTCTCCCTAACACACTGGTGCTGACCTCACCAAGTCAGCTGAAACACTTCAGTCATTTAAGTCCATTTTAAATCACTCCACTAGCTCTTCTTTACCTACCGCATTAGATTTAGACCTTCCGCTCTCACCTTCAGTGCCCCGCATAGCTGCACGCTTTCTGTGTATACAGTTTTGCTCTCTCCACTTACCATTGACATCAGTCTTGATGTCCCACTTATCTACCTCTCCTGCAAGCTCTTCTGTGTCATTCGGCCCAGTTCGTGAGATGCAGTGCTGATTCTGGTTCACTGGATTTGAACTTTTCATTCAAATCCCTCCTTTTACGTTCATTTTGGTGGTGCCTACAATTAGTGGCTCACTGATCATAATTATTTTAAATAAACCATTTAGTTAAGCAATCGAGGTGTTTACAAGCCCCAACAGCTTAACAGCTTGATCTTACTGCTGTAATGTGTGAGGTAGTTCCTCACTCCATCTCCTCCTGCTGTTTATTACTCTCTTTCTAATCTAAAGTTAGATGGTAAATTCTTCAGGGAAGTGATTATAACTTTCTTTTTGTTCAGTGTAGTGCCTGTCATGGTTTAGGGCACAATAAAATGTAATACAGAATGTACACAAACTGATACCTGTAATCTAATGCAGACTCAAACCCGTTAATACAATTAAGAAAAAGTAGTCTTAAAACCCAAATGTCACAGTATGTGTTCAGTGACCAATAAGAATAGCAGAAATCCATAAGAGTATAACCATCTTAAGTGAAAGGCTTAATTTACATGTCTCCCAAAAGAAGCAACGGCACACTTCAGGAAAATTGGAAAAATATTCAGCTGAATAGCTCTACAGAGGTGCTTAAAACTCAGTAGATTGAATGAATGTGAACTGCCTATTTTAGTCTATGTAAGCAGCCAAGAACGTCTGTCTAGAAACAGTTTTCCAGGAGATAGCTGTCACATGCTTCAGATGAATGTTGTGCTTGCTTCTAGTAGAGCTGAAGTCTATGACTTAATCTTATCTGTTTAACATCCAAGAATCCAGTTTTAGATTTTTGGCAGCAAGCATATGCTCCCCCTGTGGCAACTGCATAATAACATAATATAGTTAAAAAAATCCAGATCCTTTAAGGCTCAATTACCTCATGAAACTATTTTAAAATTCAGGGCGAACAAAACTGCAGTATTTCAGTTTACAAGCATCATTTTAGTTTACAGCTGTTTTAAAGGACCCATTCTAGTGTTTTATGTCTTTCACCACCTGCAGAACTGAATGAAAATATTTATTCTATTTTGCAGAGGGCTACCAGAACCAAGAAAGCAGAAGTGAGTGAGAAAGAAGAAAGTATTTTAAAATAAAGATGAGATCCAGGATAACTGACTTTATTGCCACTCTGTAACACTGAAGATAAGATAGGTTAAAAAATCTTGCAAAGCAAGAATAAAAATAGCCTATAGGCAAGTAAGGATCTTTAAAATGGCCCATTGCCTAAATGAGTATTTGTATTATTACTTATAATCCTGATACAACCACATCAGATTTTTAATATTTTTAATTACTGCTTTTAAACAATGTACAGAAGAGGATTGGTCTGTGTAACCTGTGGAATTAATTCACCTACATTCTATATTCTTTGGGTAGGAACTCTCTTTTCAGTGATTATCAATACCAGCTGGAGGCTCTGTCATAATATAAAATAAAGAATAAGAACAGGAGGGTAGAATAAGCCAGACCTTGAAAGAGCACTGCCTGGGGCCAGGAGAAGCAACCTCCTCCCCAAAATAGGAAAGGCTAAAGAGAAAGGATATCAATCATGAAAAGCAAAAAAAAAAAAGAAGAAAGCAAAGCAGGTAAAAGAACAAGGTGAGGGCTGCAGCAGGGGAATAGTGGAGAGGGAAGGCAGGAAAGATGATAGAGTTGAAAGGAATTACTCTCTTTGGTTTGGGGTTAACTAAAGGGTTAACTAAAGGGATTATGTTAGCACCGGAGGAAAGGGAGTTGAAGGTTTAAATAAATGTCCTGAGTTGGGAGACCAGGCAGAAACCCCAGGCGGCAGCAGCTTCTCTGCAAAAGAGTTGAAGGATTCAGTGAGCGATGCCCAAAGGAGCACTGCCCAGGTGCAGGAGAGAATTAGGGATGGAAACAGTGGGTCTCCTCCCCAGCTTTCTCTTTGTGAGCAGTTAGGGAATGCTAAAACATACTGTGTGCTAGCTTTGTTCCGACAGCACAGCAGGTACAGGTGTTGCCCCTTCACACCGGAAAGTTCATGCTGCTCTATTAATGTCTATTAACTGCAGCTCATACCAGAGGGGCCAGTTCTAGTACAAAGTGAGCAGGCAAGTGTCCACGTCCTTTTCTCCTCTTTGCAAAGATGGCCCTAAGGTAGTACCTGGGGTTTCGTCACCAGTGTACCTATTTACTAGGAACCAATACGAGACCATAAATACATTTCATTCAGAACAGCTGTCTGGCTGCAAGGCTTTCAGCGGAGCTGGGAAAATGATGGGCAGGAGGGAAGGAAATTCTCTATGAATTATAGAGCTGGTCAAACACCAGAAAAACTGGTGTGTCAAAAAAATGATTTGAGGGAAACCAGCCACATTCACTGAACAGTGAAGAGTTTCTTCACATTAGAGCATATCCATCTAAATTTCCAAGCTGATTCTGAACCAGACATAATTTCCATTCCTTCATGTCTCTTCACGGCAGGCACTGATAATCTTTTCATAAATAGTTTTAGTCCAAGAATTATGATGTGAGGAAATGTATGAATAACTTTGAATTACAAGTAAGTTAAAGAGTTTCACAGTCTGTCCATGAACTATGTACTAGTGAGGAAAAGCAGCTATCTTCACTGAATAAATTATTTGTTCACAATTATTTGCTCAGTCCAGACTTACAGACTTACCAATTTGGCCTGTATTCAAACAGTCATTACGTGAAGAACTGTTTCCTGAAACTTATCCGACGAGAAAGGTCAATGTTCATAAAACTTAAATGTATTTAGTCACTTCAGATAAAACAAGATTTTTTTGTAAAGAGCTCATCAGCGCCATAGGTCTGAGAAGTGATGTCTGCCTGCATCTGCAGAGAGTCTGGATCATTAACTTTGGGAAATGTGAAGTGTGCCATGAATCTCAATAGTGTGTTAACAAAGTGCTCTCGGGATCCTGTCAACAGCCCCTCGGGAGGAGTATGTATGTGACGAGCACCGCGGCAGGTCTGAGCCAGTTGCCCTGGAGAGGGTAAGGACTGGGAGGCTTATCTACAAACTCCCCTCCTTCCAGGTGCTCTTCCGCAGGGAGAAGACTGTTACTACAGCAAAGAGCCCTACTATCAATCCTGCGGGGGCTGTGAAAGGAGCCTCTTGATACTCCTGCCCCACAAAAGGGAAGAGGGACGCCCTTGCCACTGGCACTCCAGTCGGGAGCAAGGCCACAGGATGGACGTCTGCCACGTTATTTTGTAACTGAAGCCCATTACTTTTGACAGCGATGCCGACTTAGATCATTCCTGCTTCTTGTTGCTGTAGCAATGCCTCAGTTGGGTTGATGCAATGGTTTGTCTGGCTGTATGGTGAACCAGATCAGGGACTGACCAGGAGGTAATATAAACTTGTAAATAAAAGTTATTTTAAACCAAGATCCGAGGGAATGGGGCAAAAGAGCTTTCCAATAGCTCACTGCCTGGCTTCTGGAGTTGTTGAGAAACCAGTGTCCACATCCTTCCTGTGGCCACTGAAACACACTCAGGGGTGCACTATGGTGAAACCATCCTCAGAAGCACAAAGACAGGGACAGAGGCCATTCAGTCCTTCTCTATCCACCTCCCCAACTCCCTCCTACACCTTTTATCCATGCTGGAGATCCGGTTCATTGGTTGAGTTCCATATAAGTGTGCTTGACTGGTTTTCCCTTTTTTTTTATTCTCCATTTAGTCATGTGTTTGCTCAGCAACTTAAGAAGGTTATTTAAAGCATGTTTTTATTTACATATGAACTGTAAAATATTCAGTACAGCTATGCTTAAATAACTTGAGGCAAAGTGATAAGAAAACCAAGTATGTGGTTGACAGCTGTGGAAAAGGGACAATGTTAGAGGTACATTTTAGCAAAAACAGTATTAATGTTTTATATCTTCATTATACCCTGTAAACACTTACACACTTGATTAAACCTACGCCTATTTAAACCAAGGAAGCTACTCACATGCAGAAAGTAAAAGGATACATAACAACATGGTGGATTAGACCTAAGCTGACACAGAATGTAGTAACACGTCACACTTTAATAGATTTACCCAACCAAGGGCTCTGAGTAGAAAAATAATATTATCATCAGAATGATAAACATTCCACTAATTAACTCCAGTTTTAGATTATCCCTAGATATATCTCATAAAGAGACAGTGAGATTTCCCAAGTCTCTCAGAAATACAAAAAGGCCGCTGCAGCATTTAAAAAAGAGATTATACTCTTCGGGTTTTTTTAAAACAAGGTTGCACAACTAGCAAAGAGACCTGCTAATAATTATGTAAGTTATTTGACTCAGTATGAACTTATTTGTTTAATATGTACCATGCTGTTATGCATGTGATAAGGTTTAATATTAAAGTATTGAAGCAATAGGAGAAAATATGATTTCTTAATGAATCTGAACACTACCATTCACTGACTTGATTTCTGAATGATTCTCAACAATACTGCACTGATCAAATATAACTGAGTTGCAGTGCAAAGCTGGATAGATACAGGAGTTTAAAATATGATTCACTGACTGTGGTTCTATATGAAGTTGACTACAAATGACTGTGTCAACACAAAAGCTGAAGGGTTAGCATGAATGAGACTGCAACACTTTTATATAAAAAGATAAAGGACATATGCATTTTCCCTAAGTGAGCTACCATCCAGCTGTCACCAACAGAGGTTTGTGTTAGGTGTTTGCTGCCCCCATCACCAGCAGGAAGACTACAACAGATACAGCGCAACTCCTCGTCTTCTGCTCCCCATATGCAGATCACAAATGTGGCCCTGGAGACTGAAGGACAGGACAGCAGATGACGGCGATACTGCGTAAACCGGTTACAGGATAAACAAAAGAAACAGGAGAATAGGAAGATTTGCCAGTCTCAGTTCCAATATAACTTCGCTATGCACCAAGTGTTCTGCTAATGCCAGAGAGCATGACAAATTAACAGGATATTTTAAAGACCACTGTGCTGTTTCCACAAACCATCACTGTAGGATGCAGAAATACAGACAGCTTTCCTCCAAGACTCATGTCCCTCACATGTGGTAGTCATTTCTGCACAACGTAGTTTCATTCCAGCAGTAATAGCAGCATAGGACTATTCCCTGCCTGGTCCCTTTCCATAGTATAACTATGTTACCAGCTATTGACTTATGTCAGCTCTGAGCTATGTCACAAATGTATAGGCAGGAAATAAAAATCAGTCAACTGAAAGCAATCCTTTGCATGACTCTACCTTTTTCATGTAAGAAATATGTATATTTTTACAATAATTGGAATAAAGCATATCACGATCCCTCATCTTGGTATGTAGTTTTCAAAAGCATGGGACAATCATTATTACAAAACTTCAAGGTCTTCCTGGAAGAAATAGTACACACCAGAAGGTAGAGAAGGTGAAAACCTCTGAACCAGCCAGTTGAAAATCTAAAGTGAACCCTGGGAACGCAAAAGATACTCTGAACTCCTGGCAAGTTCACATTTTCATGGAATTTTTTTATGAATCACTGTGTTGGAACAGCAGCCTCCTCAAATCAAAGTCGTGGATACTGACTCAACTCCAGCAAAGGTAAATTTCTGCAAACTGTAAGATAGGATTATGTCAGTGAAACCCTGGCTTCTTTCCAGCATTTCCCCATGTCATGTAAAACAGCCTCTAGTGAGGATTCACCCTAAATCACCTCTGCAATTAGGGGTTAACTGAACAGATGCAAAACAGAGCAAGATAAAAGATGCTGCAAAAGAAGAAACAGGTTTGTGCATACAAACTTTGATTTAACCTTAGACCTAAATCCTCCTAAAGAGGCCTAAGGCAGCAGCTATAGTGACACAACTTGCTACCCCCGAGCATTCAAACACAGTGAGGCAAAAATCACTACTTTGGCTCAAAAAACCTGACACCGGCAGGTGGGGAGTGGGTGCTTTTACTAATGATTTTGAAACTATAGGATTCACTTTTTCAAACTTTTCTTTGCAGTTGATATAAATCTGAGATTCTCCCCACAGAGACAGGGAGAATTCCAGAACATCCGGAAGTGATGACTTCAGGAAAGCACTGAACATCACTAAAAATATTAATACTCAAACTGCCAGCTTGGCTCTGCAGCACTACCAGCAGAAATCTTCTTTTGGGGCTGCAGGGAATTTGGTTCAGCAGCAAAGCAGCATGGCAGGAATTCCTGCAGGCAAGAGGGGAAGAGGAGCAGTGAATGGAGATGGAGCTCCTCTTAGCATCTCCTGGCAAAGCACACACATCATTGCCTCTGTGACAAAGGATGGTTACACTACTGCCTGTCCTCCCTTCATGCTTTTTGCATCAATATTCGGTTCTGGCTTGAAAAGCTTCAATGTTTCAAATCCAGCTAAATTGATTGCCCTATAAAATTTAGGTGGCAGCAATGTTTCTTTTCTGATTTACAACCCAAGTGGATATCACTGGACAAAGGTGCCAAGAAGGGTGAGGCAGGTGAGATAAAGATGGGTTGGGTGTGGTTTTACAGTGGTACCTGAAGCGGATTTTAAGAGGATTACATGTGCAAACACGGTACTGATGCGCTGTATCACATTTGGCCATATTCTCTGCCCTGGTCCTTGTGACTGATTCCTGCTGTGGTCCAGCATCTGCGATAAGCGTCTCCTGAAAGATGTTTGGCAACCCTCAACAGTCTGATTTGTTCTGCTTTTAAAATAAACCTTTCTGATAAAATCATTGCCCATTCTTCAGTTTCTATTAGCGCTTTATAATGTACTTCCTGAATACAGATTTCTTGGGTATTGCAAGTTAAAAATGACACGGCATTTGGTGAGTGTGAAAAGCTGTTTTAAATCTACATATTTCAGTCCATATGACTCCAGTGGTGTTGGCTCAGCCACACTCATTCCTGTAGGAAATGCGACATGCCTGAAGAGCAGTCCTCTCTAACACTAGAGAGAGATGGGAGGGAACAAAAGCAGCAACTGGGTGCACACTGGTTTCCCATTGACCTCCTACATTATATTTTAAATTTCTGCTTCCTTCCATATGTTTCTCCTTCCATCCAGTCCTAGATAGCGGTGAGAAAGTAAGAGCCAATGCACAGCTTTTGGGCAGGGGGATTCTGGTGTGGACTAGGAGACCTAGACAAACTGCTGAGCACAGTGCCTTCCACAGGGCAGGGGAATCTTCTTACCTCCTAAGAGCAATAAGCACAGGAGAACAAATTTTCATGTTATGCCCTAAAATAACCCAGGGCAAAGCTTTCTGGTAGGTTTTAGGACAAGGCAATCAGACCCATTATTTTTTTTACTACCATAAGGGAGTTCTCTTCAAATGTATGGTGATAGAGCAATAATCTACAATGTACATCCTTATCATCACTCGTAAGTGAATCATATAAAACTCCTCCATTATCATACACCATAAAAAAGATTAAGCCACGTGCACATTTTAAAAGGTAATTATTACATTTAAAGAAATGAAACCACATTCTGAATTATCTCAGTAGCTTATTTAGCACAAGAGACTGCACCATTTTTTTTCTATTAAAGCAGTTCTTCACAATTCTTTTTTGTTAGAAAATAAAAGCTTAAAGCCAAGCACAGCTGCTGAAAGGCATTAATGAAACCTGTGTCTGTGTAGCAGAATCAAAGCAGTAGTAGAGGTGGCAGCTAGCCACAGAAAAGGGCAGATGAGATAGGGAAAGCAGTAACAAGGAAGGCATGAGATAGTCAGAGATAGCAAAGATTTACAAATAAGTTACTTGTTGCCATCCGTTACCATCTATATCTGCATCAGGGAAAAATGTCATTTAGAAGATTCGCAGTTTTGAAAATGTCAGTGCATTATGATAATATCAACACTAAACACCAAAATCCTTGGCATGACTTACAAGCGTATTACATAGAGCAGGGTATATGGGATCTGGTTAAATCTAAATAAAAGTGCATTTGGAAACCGTCATTTATGTGGTTGGGTGCTTTCTCAAAGGCACATGTATAGTCTGTTATTAATCTTTGGAAATAACTGTGTTTCTTACAAACACAAATTAATATACTACTTTTTACATTTCCAAATTAAGTTATGTAATAAAATGAATCCTTTCAATCAAGGTAATGCAAGCTGACATGTGCTTTCCTTTGTGAAGCAGATGTTTTAATTGTTAGATAAGCTCCTAAAAGTTTGCCTTTTTTGAAAGGAAAACAAAAGTATATGAATGACCTCTCCCTCCCCATGGCTTTCAGAGCATCTACTTTTCCTGAAGATTAGGAGTCTCTTGGACTCAAGCCCTAACTCCTCTTGTATCTGCAAACTACAGTCTGAATTAGTTTTCTCCTTTAACAAAAACTCCTGCTGTGTTGGAGAATCTCTTAATTACTTTTCAAGCTTCTCCTGTTATTGTGGAACTCTGTGAAAATCTGATTGCAGTGCTAATAAAATGAGTGAATAACATTTTTTTCCATTTCATCTCAAGGCTTCAAAATACAAAGATACACAAAGTCACACAGCAAGATCACATTAGTATAAATATATGAATGGTGCCAAATGAGAACCTTATGTCGTGCAAATGTAACTGTGGGAACTATTCAATCCACATCCGATAATGTGAAGTACTAAGGAATAAAATTTGACAATTTAGGTGTTCAGAATTCTTTATCAAGGTAGTTTATAAGACTGAAGTTTTGTTCCATCTGAGAGCTAAGAAAAACAGTGCTTTTCCCACAACTTCTGGCAAAAAAAAAAAAAAAGGGGGTGGAGGGAAAACTTAGGTCCAAGAACCCCCAACCAGTTTGAACTTCTACAGCTGATAGTGGTTCTTCAAAGGCCACCAGCAGCTTCCAGTCTGCAACCAGACATAAAGATTCTGAACACACAGTCAGAGTTGCTTCAGTGGGAGCTGCTGTCTCTTTGATAGCAAATACAGACTTAAAAATCTGCCCAGCCAAAATTATATAGTACAAGGCCGAAAAGGAAAAGAGAGCTCTACAGCAGGGAATTGCAAATCTGTTATCGTTTAGCGGGTGCTCAAATAAATCTTCATCTCTTCTGTATTAGATGTCTTTATCCTGGGCTAAAAATGTCTATATCCCATACCAATGGCAAAGAAATTCACAAGCCTCCAAACCACAACTGAGGTAACCTGACTTGAACACAGTGGGCCAGGAAAGAATTGTTTCTTTTTTTTAAAGATACCAATGCGTCTGTGGGGGAGTTGAAGAAAACTCCTGCAGGAAGAGCCCCAGATGATGAGACCCTTCATCACCTCCTTGGTTTTGTCTGTGAGGGAGCTCCTTCTCCGTTACTTTCTTTTTAAACTCTTGCCTCCTCAAGTCAATTTGGGATGTGCATTCCTCCAACATTTTTTGATTCCACAGTAATTTATCCTTTGAGGCGAGTAGCTGGATATACAGGAAGACTTATGCTAGCCAATGCTGGAAATCAGTGGGGAAAGTATAGAGACCCTCATATTAAAAATACATGTACCCAACCATCATCAAATGCGTAAGAGCAAAAGGGTGGTGGGCTAGATTTTGGAATCGATGATGCTGACATAAAACTAGAGAAACATGGCTGAATTCCGTAGGGTTTTTACTTTCTTTTTAGAGAAAGTAAAGTGAAGGGATGGTGCTTCAACAGGGATAGGGTTCTGGACCTACACGGTGGCTGTCAAACCAGGCTGCACTGCACTGCCTGCAGGAACCTAGCAGGAGCTGCAGCCATTGCCTTGCTGGGAGCAGCTGATCAGCCGCATCCTGCCTCCCGGCTGAGCTCCTGCAGGCACTCCTCCAGAAGCCAGTCTGCCTTCAAAAATGGCACTTCAGTGTTATTGAGAATAAAGGAATGAAGGCAAGGCATACCACTCTCTTCAAACTTCGGGCATCTGCATATATATATATATATATATATGATGCCTGCACTCTCACACCAGCCCCATGAGTTTTATGCCAGCAGTCAGCCAGCCACTGCTCCCCTGGTCCTGAGAGATACCTAGGTGCCTAGGCTGCTACATGCAAATTATTACTGCTTGGAAGAGCAGTAGCTTCCTGTGCCTCCCCATGGAGGGCTGGGCAGCTTTTCAGGGGCATTATACTGACTTTGGCTCCTTGCGTTTCTGTACTGACCACACAGCCCTTCTTCCCTGCCTGCGAGCCCCAGGTACGAGGAACTGTTGCTGTCACACGGTTTCACATCATAGCCCTCTCTCCTGCCGCATGGCATCTGCAGGCACTTTTTATGTGAAGTCACTTGTGATATGGCTCCGCAGTCCTCCGCACACAAGCCAAGGCAGCAAGGGGCTCACGGTTCTTGTTGTCTAGTTCTGAAGATCAAGTGGAAAACACGTGTAAATACTAGTGTTTTGTTAACATTTAAATCTGTCTGCTAAAGCTAAAGTGCCAGAGGAGAGGGGGAAAAAAGTAGAACAAAGGCTGGTTGCTGTGCTGGCTGTTTGTCCTCAGGAGACTGATTTCCTGACGTCACCGGCACCAACACAGGCAGAGCAGAGCGTTCTTCTTCTGGTTCTTTTGCTGCCGCTCAGGTCGGCAGTTCACTGCTCGAGATTGCTGCTGTAACAAATGGGAGGCAGAGCGCGCTTTTTTTTCCCTCCTGTAAATTCAGAGTAAATTAGATTTGGTTCTCCGCCAGAACAAAATACTGTCTACTATTGTAAGGATTGTTAGGGGCCAGATCTTCAAATCTTTACGACTGGCAAAGTGTGTTTGTCCAACTATTGAGTTAGTAAAGATATCTGATTTGGCCCAGTATCTTTTACATCTATGCCTTTAACTCTCTTTCCTCCCAGAACACACAAGCGAATACAGTCTTTATAATAGAAAAAAAATTGGATCTGCTTAAATAAGCCGTACAGGATTCCCTGCTACAACCTTACCTGGCCTGGCTGATTAGAGATCTTTGTTTTAAAGAGTGCAGTTAACTTCTGTAGCATGCAAATATAAGCTCTGATGATCCCAACATTATTTGCATGGGTGGAATAAAACAAATCCAATGTGAGCACCCAAGAGGAGAATGGAGGTCTAAATAGTGTAATATCTAGCAGCCACAATAATAACTGCCTTGTGAAAAGTTGGAAATTACTTCTGTTTTCCTTGCTGCTTTTTTGTAATGCTTGTAATTTTTTGGCTCCAAAGCATTTTAGAGTCTGAATAAAAGAACACTTATGACATGTGTTGAAATTTCAAAGTGGATCTGTCCACAACTCTTTCATGTGGGCTTTCTGTAAACACGGCGCATTTCTAGCCAATATGTCCCCTTTTGCACTTCACAAAGGGGACAGAGCAGACAGCTAAATCTAATCCCAAAAGTACAAATTTCAGAGTAATTTATTTTTTGATGAGTCTCACAAATAATTTTAAATAATTCCAAAATAGCTTATACATGTGTGATATATATGTCCAGACACTAAAAATCCAACAAGAAGAATTCAGTAAACAAAAGTTTCATTATAACTGATTTGCCTATCTCTGTCTCACAAAATTTCCCCAGCATTGTCTGGATGCAATGATGGCTGCTGTCATGAATACGAATTATGTGGTTTTATATCTTCTCTTTGCTGTGAAAAAGTGATTAAAATAGAATTTTAAATGGAACCAGTTCATAAAAAAGCTTACAAGTTATTAAAGAAAATGTATTTTTACTGTAGAATTATTTTTAAATGACAGGATACGGGACTGAGAGGCATTCTAGAAGAACCAGAGAGTGGTGTAGGAATTCCATTGTTTTCACGTGAAAAACCTGGTGCTTTAGTAATAGTCTTCTTTGATAATGAAATTTGTCTTAATTAATAACCTGTTTAACATGTGCATTCCATTATCAGGAATTATTGTGCTTCAGAGACCTCCCAGTGGAAGTAAACACTCAGTGGAGGGTGGTGTAAAGATGTTTGAGGTATAGGAAGCCACACTGGTTCCACAGCTGGGAGGAACAGATTCATATTATCATGGTGCTGTGAACAACGACTTTCTGCCAAGGAGTGGTTTAGCTTGGAGATAGAGTCTCTACACCAATGGGATCGCCGATGCCAGGCAAACATTACCCACTATAAGTTATGGACAAACCCATTTTCTATCAGAGTAGAAAATAATTTGGAATCATCTTGCACAGTAATATAGATGACCAAATCCACAATAGCCAGGTTGAACTGGGTAGCAACTAAGAGTAAAAAGCTGTTGAATTTTTTGTTTGTATAAAAAGTTTAGAAAATAAGAAATACTACCGTTTTCTTTTTCATACCCTTTCTACTCTGACCTCAGAAAATAGTCACACTAGACACTAGTTTGCAGCTATTTCTGCTGTCTTAACATGTTCTCAAGAGACTTGAGATAAGAAAGGGGGAAAAAAGCTAAGGCTTAACCTACATGAAGGAATAAATATCGGTAACTGATGCCCACTGGAAAAGAAGCTGAGTGCTTCACTCTGTTGGAGAAGATGCCAAAATCACTCTGCTATTTTCTTTACTGAGAGTACCATTCTGGTCTTAACTACGATGATGTGTATCTCATGGAGTCAGCTAAATTAATCTGGATTTACACTGGTGTAATCAACTGTTATATTCTGCTAGCCTTACTGATGCTGAGATGTGTATTACTTTCCTATGCCCAGATCCCTCCAGCAACAGTGTTTAAGAATGTGTCCTTGTACCCACTTCGTACTACCATTAGTTACAGAGGTATGAACTGTCCCTGAGTGATCATGTTAATTTCCTTCAGTAAGTGGATGTAGAAGAGTGCTCAGCCTTCTGAAGGTAATGTCAATCCCATCTGAGTTTACTGAGTTTATGTGTTAAATCACTTTGTGATTGCAGAGTATTGACTATAAAAAGATTGAGACTCTTCTGGGTGATCACCATCTGGGATTGCTGATCTGAGACAAGGGTGTGAAAGCATGCAGTCTGTGTGAATTGTCTGTATCCTCCCAGTTGCTGCTGCTCTGCGTCATTCTTTGAAGTATTCCCCAAGGAATGGCATACTACCCAGCTGAATCAAGCATGGTTAAGGCTTGCCATAATATCACATTTCCAAAACCGGTCTACTTCAGCTTGAAATGAGTTATGTGCCTTTTGTTTGTATATCTCATTTCTAAACCTAAAAATATTTCTTTTACAGAACAGGAAGGATCCCCCCCAAAAGTGTGTTGAAGGAGATGTGATAAATCAATTAGCAATAAGATACTTGGGGTTAGCTTGTTCAAACAATTCTCCTCTTGACCTATGCTTACTCTGTAAGTCTCACTGAAATTTGATTAAAGAATATTTCAAAGCACTGATTCTGGAAATATGGTTGGTGTTTTGTGTTTATGATTGGGTTTGTTTTGCACGTAAACTGACTTTAAGAAATCACTTTATTATGGCTCAAAGTTAAAGGAAACTCTTTTTCGGTATTTCACAATGTCTCCCTCCTTAGTAAGACTGATTTATCAAAGCATTCCAGTTCAGCACTTAAACAGTGCCTTGGACCAAAGCATTTGTGCTAAACCGCTTGGAGGCCAGTAAAGTAGAAGTATCCTTGTTATTTTCTTTGCTCTAATACTGCTGACCTGTTCAGTTTGCTGACCAGTACATTGAAGGGAGTAGAGAGTCTCCCAAGAGCTGACGCTCTTCTTGTCTTGGGCAGTGTCCAAGAAAAGTAATGAAAAGGTAAGGCAGTTACCTTTGCTTTGGCCTTTCAGATCGACACAGCTCAGATCTAATGTATAGTTTACGTCAGGCTCATTACTCCTGTAACCCCATAATATTATAATTAGTTACAAAAGATCCTCTTCTGACATTACTATTCCTATTTTAATCAAACTCTCCCCCTTACAATACTTCTAATATCATTGGGAGTTGCTGCTAATCTAGAAATGTTTCCCACTTCTGAAATCGGTCATTAATGAGACTGCTACTACTGTACGTTAGAATCCCATCTATAGGTTTGCAGATATGTTAAAAGTATGAACCAAGGCCACCACGAGGTCTTCAGACTAAAAAGGAAGACCACCTAATCATAAATGCCATATTTTGAGAGGTTGGGAGGCACTATATCACTAGATTATTAAATGGCCCAATAGAGGGAAGGCTGAAATTTCAACTACTGCCTCGGATTTTTAGCAACTCCAACTTTTAGTGTGGGTGGCATCTTAGCAGAGTTCACGCAAGGAGCTTGAATACCTGCTTCTACTCAGAACTGCATAGACCTGTACCCTCATGATGTTATAACAACATCTACAGTTATGCAGGAAATAATACCAGCTAGGTATCTGATGTGCTTTGTCTTTGAAGGTGGTTTAGATACTCAATATCTGGAAAAGAACAGTTTTCTCTGATCAACAGCCTCCCAATTAATCATCAACCAACAGTTTGTGAGTTACAGTTTGTGAAGTGAGGGACTAAGGCATGCACTTACACATCTGGAAGGAAAAAAGGTACAACAAATGGATTGGGGCAGGGAAGATCATCCAGGGACAAAGTCAACAAGAAGAACACGTGCAAAGAGACAACAGAGAAAAATAGAGTGGCTGGAAAAGGAAAGGGAAGAAGGGAGGGAGAAAAATAACAAGCAGTTCAGGTACAAAAGCCTTATTCAAAGAAAAACAGGGAAAATAGAAGGTAAAAGTAAGTGACAAAAAAGGTGAAATGAAAGCAAAGACAAAGGTACAGAAATGTGTGAAAAGACAACGGGAGGCTTACTCAAACAGAATTAGACTGTGAGATGCTGTTATTACTCACCATAGCTTTTTTTCTCCCTAGTACAACTCTTCTCCACATGCTGTAGGAGCGCTTTTTTTTTTTTTTTTTTTTTGCTTTAGTTTTGTGGGGGTTTAAAGCTTAAAATACTCAGCTCCGTCAGTTTTCTCTAGGTAGTTAATGAAAGAGAACTTAATTCCAGATGCCAAAATCTGTTTGCTACTAAATAAATAAATGAATAAGGCCATAAGCTGACAGACAAGTCAAATTTATAATACATTATCATCTGTTCACGGAAGGGATAGAAGGGATAAAACAGTTTATTCGTGCAAAGACACATTTTGCCTTGGCTCACAACCTTTTAAAGCAACATCATGTGGAAAGCAGGCATTATACAGAGTTGCCATAACAGTCACATTGGCTGCAGAAGGCCAGCTATGAAAGCAATCCCTGTCTTCAAATGATGAAATGTGAAGCATTGCGAGAAAGCACAGGGGAGTGAGATGGGCCTGTGGCTGTGCTACTGGGGTAACTATGCAAAGAGTCCTCTGAAGCAGACAGCAGGCTACCTGGTGCTTTTTGTACCTGGAAAATCTAAAAGAGACTGTGGGCAAAAGAAAAGGAAGGTTTTGCTGAGGCCTATGCCCTCCCAGGGTGCACCTGGTACCATGAGGCTCTACAATACTATGTGGCTTTAGAACATAAACTGCAGTAGAAATGAAGTTTGGACACAGAGAGATTTCAAAAACTCTTGGATTAATATGAAAGACTGGCAATAAAAAGAAAACATAAATAGGCTTCATCTGAAACACTGAGGGATCCATTATGGACAAAGGTGACAGACCTGTACATGGGACCTGCCAGGCACTCATGCAGAAGGGCAGTATCTGGCAAGTGAAACATGTCTGTTGACTGGTTATTGTTTTGAAATACATCTTTTCCATAATAATTTTTTCCATCAGCAAACAGTAAAGTTGGTTGGTAGTTGATTAATTCTATCTTTGACCCTCAGATTCAAGGCTAGATGCTGATCTAAACTGAGACCCCCTGGGATAACACATCAGGGCACGCAGCCATAAATCTTTGCTATGAGCAGCAGGGAACACAGGTCCTAATCTTGATCGCACCTGAAAGAATATGATAGCTAAAGATCTACAGCTTGTGGTAAATGGTGCCAAACTAAACTGAAGAGGTTGAAGTGTTGGCTGCTCTTCTCCCAGGAATCCTTACAGAGGTTACTAAACTTCTCCCAGAGGTTGCCACCTCTTAACAGGGGGGAGCTGAACAGCTCATGAATCAGCTGTAAACCACTGCAGCTTACAGCTTGGCCTATTAAGGTAAACCAACATTGATTTTGGTTTATGCTAAACTGTAAGGTTCAGGAGCTGATTCACGAGCCGTTCAGCCACCCCTGCCACAGGGCTGGGGTTGGGGGTTGGGGGCATTAATTGCATCAGCCGCTGAATTTTAAACTACCATTAGCTGTGTGCCAACACGTTTATGGGGAGTTCCCTGTGGAGAAGACCACAAGAAAACCAACCAAACAGAAAGTTACAGCTTAGTCTGAAACTGTGATAATAATCATTTGTAGCTTACTTAGGATCCCTGTCTTCCCATATCATTTTTAAAACTGTACATTATTGTTGCTATCAAAAATACAGCTGCAATCTGAGATCTCGGATGTATGTTTCCTTCTGTTCCTGGAGTGAAAAATGGTATCACAATTCACCTTTACAGCTATGTTGTGGAAAATGAAATCTCTTGTAGTATTCACGGATGCTTTCAAGAGTTATATTAATATTTTGCATCTTGACCTGAAGGACTCATAATTCTATACAAATATCAGGCGGTCCGAGCTTTTTGACATCCGTGTATATTATGTATATTTTGTGGAAGGGAAACTGAGGAAAAGTTACTTAGTTTGTGTAGCTACACAAGTTATCTTAGCTCTCCTCACTTTATATCCTATGTTTTACCAGGAAAGACCATTCTTCCTCCAAGACACTCATAGCAAAATCTGAAATCACATGAATCCAGGCTGGTTTAAAGTTTCAGTGTAAGTTTAAAATTTAGCCCATTTTTAGAAGAAGCCTTACTATGACATTTATGAACTCTTGAATTAATCTAGATACTGTTTTGAGCAAACTTGCTTATAGATCTGGTTTGGTGACCAAACTATGCAAAGAACATGAAACCAGACCACCCAAGCTTTGATGCTTCTTAGTCAGCTTTGGTTTGCATTTTGAGTTTCAGACCAAAGCCATAGTTGAGGGAATGAACTGTTATGAATCAGAATAAAGAAAATGCTTTTGTGAGGTTCTTCCTAAAGAAACCCGCAGACTTCTGCACAGTTCTCTATTTTTCCTACAAAATTAAACCATGCTTTAAGCCTTCCTTCAAAAATAAAGTAAAACTAAATTCTCCTGTCAGAGGGCTTACCCTTGTTAGTGTTTCAAAAAAGACATCCATTTTAAGAAGCACATTCCCTATGGTACATTCAGGACCACTTTATTAAAATACATACATGGCAAATAATGTATGGCATCAATAAAATGTTTTATAGTGGCAATTAGGATTTAATCCAAAATCCATTAATGTTGGTGGGAATGTTTCCATTGATTTCAAAGGAGTTGGAAGTAGGTCCACATAAAAAAAGATGTAAGCTCATTTCTAGGCCTATCCTAGTCCACCCAGGTGAGAGAAAACCTGTGTATGTTTCACAGGCGTCCCTCACCAATGGATTTTTAATTACCAGTAATGGCCAGACCATTATATTTAAATTGCCAGCCAATTTCTGGTCCATTGTTTCAGATCTGTGGGCTCTGCGAGCAGATGCCGAGGCAGCTGGGCAGCTCACAGCTTCCGTGGCATTTCACCTCACGGGAGATGCAGCACAGCAAACCCTTTAGCTGGCGTCCCCCGCAACTGGGAACTCTGGTCCGGTAACACAGTGTGATCCAAGTTGCTGGCGTGCAGGAGTGAAAAGCAATCGTTGAAACTCTTCCAAAACCAAATCATATCTTCCATTGTCTCAGAGGAATAATAAACCCTGGCTGGCTGATTGTGGAATATAATAATCATCTAGCTGAATTAGTGGGCATTCCTGGGAGTGACTGATCTCTGCTTTTCCCAAACAGCGTTTTTTTTTCCAAGACAATAGTTCTTCTTACCTGAAAAACAGGATTTATCTATACATAACTCCATGAAAGCTAAAGTTGAGAGATTCAGAAGAGGTGATATTCAGAATTAGACTCCTTATATGTTTATAGTAAAAATAAAATGCTCTTTAGCAAAAATACACGGCTGTTGAAAGCGGTTTCCACTGACACAGCGTCAGGGCCCCGAGGGCACTCCCCAGCCCGACTGTCCTTGTCTGGCCTCCCCTGGGGGTTCCCCCACCCCAGCCCACCCCACCCTGCCCAGGGCCCAGGGCCCAGGGCCCAGGGCCCCATGCCAGGCCCCCGGGACTCAGCCCCTGCCCTGGCCGTGCCACAGCAGGGCCGGTCTCCAGCTCGCCGCAGCCGTGCCCAGGCTGGCCATGGGCCCTGCCAAGCAAGGCCCACCTGCGAGCCTGGCCCGCAGCTTTGGCCTGTCCCCCTCCCAGGGAGGTGCCCGATGCCCAGGGCAGGGCAGGGCAGGGCACCGCGAGGATTTTCAGACAAAGATGTCTTCACTGAGACTGACGACTCACCTGTCGTGTCAGGTCCGTCAGCCCCGCTCGGTCTGAACTGGGTGCTTGAAAATCTCACCACTGCATCAGCACACAGTCGGCTGCACAACATGTTTGAATCAGTAACATGCATTTTGTTACTTCAGTGTATTTTTCCAGGTAATGGTGGATTGTGGTGTTTTCTGGTTTTAAGTAAGTCACGTCTTGGGTCTCACAAGTAGAAACCCAAAGTCTTGATGTCGCCGAGCAATTTAACACCTATTTGTGATCCCAACAATGATGATTCACAAGCTGAGGATCCTGCTATCTTGCCTGCGGACGTTGGCCTAGCAGAGCAAGCACTCTCACCTTCACCAAAGCACAGGCAGAAGCACTTCATCGAAATGTGAAGCAGTTAGACCTTTCACTCAGGATGTCAGAGACATGGGCACAAACCACTTGTTTTCCTGAAGGGACATGTTATCTTGGGTTGCTGTCTTGAAAACAGGCAATGGCATGGGAAAGGGATGGGGGACTTCTTAATCTCTTTTGCTAATGCTGTTCCATTTTGAATGGGATCATTAAATATTGAAAGAGTGAAAGATCAAAAGATAGAGAATGACTTTTAGCCTTCTTGTTAGACCTCTCGCATTTGCAGTTCCAATCCAGTGTAGACATAGGTATTTTTTAGAGAGAAGAAGAGATGCAATGAGAGAAAACAAATAAGCCAAGCACCAAAATGCTGTAGTGGTTAGGACACGCTTCTGGGAATTAGAAACTGCGTAGTTCTGTCCTTTCATTCAGTAGATAGAATTAAATTTCTATTTCCCACATTATCAGTGATGCCTCCATCACCAGAAGATTGAACAGGCAAGGGTCTTCTGCTAGATCCAGCTGGATCTAGGAACCTGTAGCTAGAAGTCCCAGCTGGAGATAGGTACATACATTTGTGAAAGACACTGTGCCGGTATCATCTCTCTCCTTTTCACTTCCTAATGACTAGGTTATGTGGCTCACTACTCAGCCAAATATTTGAGGACTTCCATTGTCTAAATATCTAGCTCTGCTAATGTATTTCACTTGAAAAGTATGGCCTTCCCTGAGAACTGTGAACTTCACTAGCCAAGGCAGCATCAATAGTTAGAAATTGCAACAAAGATACCAAATTGCCTTTGTGGGCCTAGTCCTCAGCTATGCCATGGGTTCCCATTCAGAGAACTCTGCCGAACACAGGAAATTGAGACAAACATTTCAAAGAGAAACTGTGCGCTGGATTCTCCAATTACTTTCCACTTTACCAAATTAACTGTAAAATACAAGAAGCATCCACTTTTCAGAAGCAGAAATGGCTATGTAAGATGCAAAGCTGGTCAAAATAAGGGTCTACTTGGATTAAAAAACAGTAATAAATATGGCTAGGTAGGCTCTGAACTTAGGTATAAGGTTAAGCAAAATTCCTTAAAATACTCATTATGATAAGATTAAGAGGTCCAAGAGCCCACTGGTCCTGCTCAGGGCTCTGAACTGCGGTAAGGATACTCAGGAAAAAAAATCTGCTTACTTAAGAAGTAGACGCGTTTTCCCATGCCGTGCCTTGCAGCTTTTTTAAATGAAGTGTATGCCTTACCTGTGCCCTCCCCACTGCCTTCCCATGACTTTGCAGCCTCAGGAACAGTTCCAGTGTGATTAAGAGAGTATGTCCCTTCCCTGAAGTTGCTGCTTCCACTGCTTGCCTGCTTCATTTGGGTTAGGTGAGGAAAATGAGCATTAGCTGTTCTGTTTCCTGCTCCCTGAGGCTCTGCAGAAGATGATTAGGGAAGAGCAGGCAGGAGTTTGTCAGGCTCTGCCTAGACCTATAGGCAAAAAATGTCATTTATTCCCTGCAACAGTTACCACCAAGGACAAGACAAAAGATGTTTGGGTTTTTTCTTCCTCTGTTTGTCCTTGGACTTAGCCACTGGCAGCTGCTGTATTGGCACTAGTTCGGTATAAGGTTCCATAAAGCAGAAGGGATAATTTAGGTTTATCAAACTGCAGACATTCCCCTTTATCCATTTCAAGTACAGCCCAAATCAGGCTGGTTGGCCAGGATCTTCAGAAAAGAAGTGCAAAACATGACTAGTCTGACTTACTGCTACAGGGGACTTCCATTTCACTGGGGGAATCCCCTGCAGAGAACATGTGGGTAATTTCCACTCTGTACAAGGCAGACAATCTGCTTCAGACTGATTGTGGTCCCTTGGGCTCCTGAAATATATTTGGTCATTCATATTGAAAGGACTGAACAAGCCTGCTGTATGGGGTTTAGTTTGCTGTGGTGGATGCACTAGCCTACTCCTTAAGCATGCATTAATCATGCATTAACCGTAGAGGACATTAGCCCACATTCTTCAGGAACCTTAACTTTATTGAAAGGAACTTGAGTGCCCACGGCTTCTCTTTCTGTGTAAAGATGTAACTTTCCCTACAGAACCACAAGAGATCCTCAGAATTTTACCCATCTTTAATCAGAAAACCAAGCTCTGATCCTGTGAATTAAGATGTTATGAAACCAACACAAAATAATAGGAATGCGGAGGTACTGAAGAGCGTGTGGAAATAACACCTAACCCCCCCCCCCCCCCCCCCGATTTTCTTTTCTATCCTATCTTCGCTTTTCAACGTTCTCTCCCACGTATGGTGATGAATTAAGACAGGCAATGCAGGGAATTCTTCCAGTTACAGGTCACTGCATTACAATAGCTTTGGAAATGAAGATTTTTCCCTTCAGTACATACAAGATGAGATTTTTAAAGCAGTGGTTTATTCTAGGATTCAGTTGTCAACGATTTCTGTCTAGAAACTATCAGAGAATTATCCTGTGCAATTATCTTAAGTTGGGCTCTAAACCAGCACATAGAAACAAACCTCTATTCCAGACACTAAACAGTGATTTATTCCCTATCTTAAAGAAAAAGCCAGGCTTTCATTAAGGACATGGAAGCAAGTTATTACCTCCCTCCCACCCATCCCTAATATGTTTTATCTTTATTCTTTACAATCCTGGATAGCAAAGCAGCCGAGAGCCATCAGGATCTCTGATGCGACATGGTTATTGTCCCAGTTGTTTCTTCTGGTTCCAGCTGAATGATAGTGGGAACTGTTCTGCTTCTGAGCAAAGGGGAGGAGGAGCTGCAAATTCTTAGCTTTTTAGGTTAGAGCAGAGTGAAAGAGATCTTAAAAGTTGTTCACCTCACAACTTGCAGCTCTTTTCATATTTAATGGCTTGAAAAGATTAGGGTGAATAAATTCTAATGATTTGGGGGTTTACACTATTGTAGAACAAATAAAGAAGTCAGGCTGGTGATAACTTGTCTCTGTGCCTGCACAATCATTTTACTTCAGAATGCCATGAACACACTCTAAAAAGATTTCTGTCAAGGCAGTATTTGAACAATAGCCTTACCTGGTGTTCAGGATTCAATCATGCTTTCCTTGATATAGGATGTTGGTTTTTAAGCAATGAGGACATACACAATTAGCTGGAAACTCTAATGAAATTTCTGCTGCACATACCTTCCTTGCTACTCCACTCTACATGCAGATAGTGGGAAAACAAAATGAAGAATCCTGATCTCTGAATCACTTAAATGCTGTATTTTCAGACGCAGCTGGTACTTCAGAGATCAGGGTACCTGTGAATTTCAGTTTACATTTGCCAACATACAGAGTGGGATTCATCCAAGTGGCAACAAAAGCAAAGCAAGATTGTAGAAAAAAAATAGATTTAGTGTGAGAATAAACAATCTACAAATGGAAGAAAGAGAATTATCAGAGAGGGAGAAAGAATAAAGAACAGGCCAGATCCTCTGGACTATCCTTATGGCTGTGTGCCATCACAGTAAGGAAAGCCAGCTATAGGAAAAGAATTCTGTAACGGCGTAAAGCTACTGCAGAGACTCATGCCATTCTGTGTCTGTCTGTTAATGCCAGCCCCCGACTAAGCACCATGCCGCTCACTCACTTCCCCCCCACCCAGTGGGATGAGGGAGGGAATCGGGGGGGGGGGGGGGGGGGGGGGGGGGAAGTGAAACTTGTGGGTTGAGATAAGAACTGTTTAATAGAACAGAAAGGAAGAAACTAATAATGATAATAATAATAACAAAATGACAATAATAATAATAAAATAATTGCAATATACAAAACAAGTGATGCACAATGCAATTGCTCACCACCCACCGACCAATGCCCAGTCAGTTCCCAGGCACCGATCCCCCTTCCCCCCCCCCCCCCCCAGGCTAGCTCCCCCCAGTTTATATAGTAGGCATGACGTCCCATGGTATGGAATACCCTTTTGGCCAATTTGGGTCAGCTGCCCTGGCTGTGTCCTGTGCCAGCTTCTTGTGCCCCTCCAGCTTTCTCGCTGGCTGGGCATGAGAAGCTGAAAAATCCTTGACTTAGTCTAAACACTACTTAGCAACAGCTGAAAACATCAGTGTGTTCTCAACATTATTCTCATACTAAATCCAAAACATAACACTATACCAGCTACTAGGAAGAAAATTAACTCTATCCCAGCCGAAACCAGGATACCACCTCAGCTCAGGATGGAGGACAAGCCTGGGAAAGGCAGGGCCTGCTGCTGAGAGCTGCTTGCTGTCTGCTCTCTGAACAGCCCCATGGGGCCCCAGACTCAGCAGGGAAGAAATGGGGGGGATGACACAAGCTGGGATAGCTCCTGTGGAGCTGAAAAGTGGAATCAGGTAAAGAATGAATAAAGGCACCTTTGTCCCTATTCCTCCAATCCTCTGCTGATAATAGTTCAGATGGATGAAATGATCTGGTTCATTAGGATTTGGTTGAAAGAGACTGATAGAACAACTGGGTGTGCCATGGAAAACTGAATATTTCCATCTCACTTTTTAATATAAAATATTAAAGTTTGAAAGAGAGATATGCTATCACAAGAGAAATGCTGTTACATTTTCAGCTGTATCACAGTTGAGAGAATTCCTCATCTTTTCTCCACCTCACAGAACTGATCCCTTTTTATCAGTTATAACTTGATGACAGTTAACAACTTAAGTATTAAAATGAAGTGTCCTTTTAAATGGGAACGAACAATACTTCATAAATAGAAATGCAGAAGAAACCTCAAAGTTGCATTTTCCTATTTCTTATTTTGACATGTAATAATAACATAATTTAATTTCCCTGTTTTTTTAACTGAACAGAAATGGATAAAACTTGCCATAAATGAGATCTCAGTACAACTAAGTCTAATAGTCTAAATTGATCCAATACTTCTTTAAATTAAACACTCTTAAATGAAAACTTGGCTCAGGTTTCTTCAACTCCATGGATTTTGATTGACATATCTGTCCTTACAACAGACACTCTAAATCAAGAGGCCTTAACAAAAGTGTCCTTAACTGTAACAGTCTTAAATCGTGACTGTCTGTGCCAGGTGAGCTGAACTCCAGTGTGTCTCTCCAAGGAAGCAGCAAGCTTCTGAGAGAGTAAAGAACTCGGGTTGTTTTGGATGCGTCCGGTGTTGTAAATAGTGTCAGCTTTTAGAAACCACATAAAACTAAGCAGGGCAGGGGGGAAGAGGAAGTGTAACGTGTGTGCCTTAGCACTCCAGCGTGGGGAAATCTAACACTGGAGTATTGCCACTCACTTCAAAAGGGCCAGGATTTCACTCTATATGATCCAAACTAACAAAAGTCTTCCAAAGGATTTTGAATAATACAATATTATGCAACCTTTAACATCCGGGCGCCAAACATGTTATCTTGAAAGGTCAAAAGGGTAACACTGGGAGCAGTAGACTACCCTGCCCTATTCTCTTTACACTGCACAGGGCACACCTCAGTGTGCATCTTCTATTCATAAGGCAGTACAAACCTTCTCCTTAGTTTAGTTGGGGAGTTCTTAATTTAAGCCCTACCACTTAGGGCTTTGGGCCCGAAGTTATACACCGAAAGAAAAATCAGGGCCTGACTCTTGATGACTCAAACCCTTTGCTCAAACACTTCAGAGCTCCCTTGATTTTTTTGGCACTGGGAATTTATGACCCAGATTCTGGGACACTGTATGGCCCCGTCCTACCCCTGTCTGAATTAGGCTATTCACTGAGCTTCTCTCTCTGTGCTTCCTGCAGATCCTAGCAGAAAAGAAGAACTATAATGAAGCACACCGAACTGTCACTGAAGTGCAGTCCTGACACAGGCTGAGGAGTTTCAATAGATGGGGTATCCGAACAGGAAAATTTATGCCTCCTTTAAGGCACTTTTAAGCAATCAGAGCAACATTAAGAAAATACAGTAGAAGACTCATTTATAAGTAAATTTCATCACTTCCTGAGTGGTTTTCAGGAGGTCTGTTTTGGAATGACTGAAAGGAGAAGGCATGATTTAAGAGATCTTAGAAAAGGGGGCCGTGATGTCAAGAGCACGCAATGCAGCCAGCAGCCTTTCAGTGCGATGAGAAGCTTTACTTGCAGATTTGCATTCTTTAAAGGATTTTACCGCATCATATTCTGCTAATTACTTAGTTATTAGTCCTTGCGAAAAGTCAATGCATGCTAGCAGACAGAAACCCACCTAGCTGACATTAGGAGCTTCTTTCCCCGAGTTCGTCAGAAGTAGGAAAGTATCTTGTAAATGCACACGAAATAGGAAGAACTAGCTGACTGCAGTATTTTTAAGTTTAGGTGAAAATGTCACTGGGATTATTTAACAAAGAAATAGGAAGAGACAATAAACCAAGTTATTTCAAAACAACTACTCAACAAAGATTAATTTTACGTACAGGGAAACTGCAAAAATCACTTCTGTTGTCTGGATATAACATGAGAGCAGGTGCCAACAATGCTTCTAATCCTTAAATATCTCAACAGTGCTTCGAGTTCTCAATTTCTGCATGTTCGGTAGCGCGGACTCCACCTACACCGTAACCATGAGTCAGAAAAAGTACGATACTTCACAGCTCAAGCAGGGAGAAACTTTTCCTCGTACATTTTATTTTTTAATTCCTGTTAGTTGCTAAAAGGGGGGAAATATTTTGACTTGCCATGACCTCTTCACCCTCGTCTGGTCTATTTCCCTGTTAGAGGAAGAAAGGTTTGAGGTGGCAAAAGTTTACATAATGTAGCTAAGCGTAAACGGCAGGTTATGTAAAGATTAAGATGCAGCAGGGTCAGGGCAGGGACCCAAGTATCTCAGGCCAACACAGCCGGTTACCTGACAGCCAGTTCTGTCAGAGGTTTGTTTCGTTCCAGGTTAATATCACTCATGCTAAAAATCCCGCATTCGAGCGCGGCTCTGCCTTGGCCTCGCCCGTTCCTCACTGCGATGCTTGCCACGGAGGGAATGCCCACTCGCGTGGGCGGCGAGGTTCGTTTGCCGGGCTACAACCGCGCTACAGCGCCTACCTCTAGCTGGGACGCGGCAGGTCACCCGGCGTCGTTAGTGGCCGGGGGGCTGTTCGTGCCACCAAGCCGTGCTAACGCGACCCAGCAGCCTTGTGGTCGGAACTACCGCGACAGACACGACAGGATGAGCGCCAAGCACCGGCCGCGGCCCCCCTCTCCGCCTGCCCTCCCACCACCCCTTGCCAGGTAACTCGTCCTCCCCGCCCGGCCGCCGCCGGCCGCCGCTACGCACCCTTCGCCCCCCCCAGGGCCACCCGGCGGGTCTCCGGCTGCTCCGGCAGGCGGAGGGAGAGGCGCGGTGCCTCCGCGGAGACAAAGGCCGCGGGGAGCTGCGGGCAGCGGGCCGGCAGGACCGGAGGCGGGGGGCGGCCGGCGGAGGGAACAAAGAGGCAGAAAAAGACGAGAAGAGCAAAGAAAGTTGATACCGGCCCCCGCCGCTCCCCTGCCCTGTCCTGCCCTGTCCCGGCCCGCCCGGCCGCCCCGCTCCCGCCCGCCGCCGGGACGTTCGCGGGGGGCCGGCGGCGCAGCCGGGCACACGCGGCGGCGTGGGGCCGCGCTGACCTGGCCGCGGGAGGCAAGAGGGCCGGGTACCCTAACCTCCACCCCCCTGCGCAGCGCGCGCACACACACCCCGACACCCCCGACCCCCTGGCTGGGGCTCCCCCGCTCCCCCCATCCCCTCACGCCTCCTTCCTACTCGGCCCCGCTGGCCCCGCCCCCGTGCTTCCCTTTAACGCGCGCTCCCGCCGGAGGCTCTTCCCCCTCCCCCCGCGCCGGCGGCGCGCGCGGCCTCCAGTGGCCCCCGCAGGCGCGCGCCCGCGCACCGTCCCGCCTCTCTCTCCCCCCCCCGCCCCCCCCGGCCCGCCTGCCTGTCAGTTTCGCCTTCCCCCCCGCCCGCCCCCTCGCCGAAAGCGCGCGCGCGCGCGCCCGCCCACCCCGCCCCTCCCCTGCCCTCCCTTGGCGGACGGCGAGCGCCCGGGCTAATTGGCTGGCGGCGCGCGCGCGCGCGGCGCTGGCCGGGCGGGCGGGGGCGCGCGCGGAGGCGGCGGCGGCGGGGGCGCGCGGGCGCGCGCGGCAGCGGCTTCACTTCTCTTCGGGCAGCGGGGGCAGGAGCGGCGGCGGCGGCGGCGGTGGGAGAAGCAGCAGCAGCAGCAGCAGCAGCAGCGGCCGTCGCTGCTGCTCGGGAGAGAGGGGAAAAGGGGGAAGAAAGAAGAGGGCGAGGAGCGCGGGGGAGCGGGCTCATGACTCCGTGAGCGGCTGCAGCCCCTTTCCAGCCCCGCGCCCGGCCGGAATCGGGGCGACCGCGTCGGATTGTCCCGCAGCCTGTGCCCGGCACCAGCGAGAAAGAAGGAGAGGGGGAGAGAGAGACCTGCGCTCGCCTGCAGGTAGCAGAGGTCGCGTCCGTCGTGTGGGTCCCCCCCCCCCCCCCCGCCCGCCCCGTCCCTCCCGAGGTACACCTCTGCCCCGGATTAGGTCCCCGTCTGCCTCCCCTCCCCCCGCCAGGCTTCTACCCCCCTCGCTATCCCTCCCTCCCGGCAGCCCCCCCCCCCCCCCCCCCTTTTAACTGCGACCCCCGGTCTCTACCTTTATCCTTCATCTCCCCTCCCCCTCCGCATCCCCCCGGCGCTGCCTGGTACCCCCTTCCCCCCCCCCCCCCCCCCGTCATCCCCGGCCGTGCCCTTTCTTAGCAACAGTCCCGTCCGCCCCCCCGCCGCCCCCTGCCACCTCGGCATCTCTGCCACCGCTCCCCGCTCCCCCCGGCTCCATCCATCCATCCTCCGGTCATCGCTCCAGACTCCATTGCTCCTCAGCACCCCCACACCCCTTCAACAACTCTTCCGTGTCCATTTGTCCTGCTTGCCCCGCTGCGGGCGGGAGCAGCGGCCACCCCCGCTCCACCCCCCCCCCCACCCCCGGCCCCGCTCCGCGCCGATCGCGTGGTCCCCGCGGCACTCGCTGCGCCCCTGGGTCGCTCCGGCGGACCCCCTGCCCTCCCCCCACCCCCCCGCCATGTCCGAGCCTCCTGGGGTACGCCATCCCCACACACCCCTGCCGCAGCTGTGGGCGACGGGGGCTGGAGCCCCTCGGGAGGAGCAGTACTCGCCCCCCCCGGGGTGCCCCGAGGAGCCCCGCAGCCCAACCCCCTCCCTTCCCTCATGTGCCCCCGACGTCTTCCTCTCGCAGTCTCCTCCTCCTCCTCCTCCTCTCCCCGGCTGTCTCCTACTTCTCACCCCGGCCCGGCCGCCGCCTGCCCGGGCGGGGTTTGCGGGGTGCCTGTGGCGTTTGGGGGTGCCCCTGCCCACCCCACCCCCCCCCGCCCCCCGGTACGGCCCGATGCTGCACGCTGGGTCTCCCCGGCGGGCGGGGGCAGACGGGCGAGTCGCGTGTGTGCCCACCCGCGGCGGTGGGGCCGTGGGAGCCGGGGGCTGCCGTCCCGTCCCTCCGGGTGCCCCTCTCAGAGGCGGACGGTGCCCGGACAGAAACCGGGCTCCTTCTGCGTCCCCACCGGTGGTGTTTTGGTCGTTTGCCCTTTACGGTTTCTAACGAAGATGAAGTAAGGCGGCTGCTGCTGTTGCTGCTCGTCGTGGACCCTGCAGAAATATTCAATTTATCTTGGCTTATAGGAAATTAAGACCGCTTTAGAAAGACATCATCACTAGCTCTGCGGCCCTAGGGACCCATCTGCACGTTGCCAGGATCTCTCTGTCCCTGACTGCTGGATTGTTTGGTTGTTTTTTTGTTGGTTTTTTTTTTTTTGGGGGGGGGGGGGGGTTGGGGCAGGGGGGCGGGCGGGGGGCCGGTGGTGGTTGGGTTTTTTGTTGTGGTTTGGTTTTGGTTTTTCCCCTTTTGAGGAGGGAGGGCAAGGTGCCAGTGGATATATATGACAGAAGCAGGATCTTTTGGACACTCTTCACTTAGAATTGATAGTTGTAGTTAGGCTTGTAATCTGTGTGTCTGCTGAATCATCTCACGTCAAGGGAGAGACTTTTAAGTCCCCTTTCACTCCTTCCTCTGTCCCCTCTGCTCATTTTTCTCAGCAAAACAGCAGGGAGGTTAGCAACCCTCGTCTGAATGTAGAAGAGCCTGGCAGCCAGGGACCCGGGCGTCGTGCGTCTTTCCCCTCACTCCGTGTGACAGTTGCAAACACTCATGGCTGTCCAGATTCAAGGAGTATCTTGTATTTCTCTGTCTGTGTTCGTGGCAGTGAAATGTTTTCCTAACAGTGTCACCCTCTCGGTTGATTTTTTTTTTTTTTTAATCCCTTCTCTTATTTGTTCATGTGCTTGTTTGTCTTTTAAGTTTGACCATGTTCAAAGTATCTAACTTGGGGCCCTTTAAAACACACTTTTACTGCAGTATTGGGCATCCCTTGAACTATGCAAAATCCCTAAAATTGCAGATATCATGAGGAAAGGCAATGGAAAGAACTGCCCAGATGTCAGAAAAGGGGATAGAGAGGGAAGGAGGGAGGAAAAAAACCCAAGAAACTAGCCAGACATCAAATGACAGATTTAAGTATTTTCCTGTTGTAAATGCTGGCATTACATGTTACAGTAATTACATGCTCTGGGCTACTGTTGCAGTGTTTGTTTGCTGGATAGTAACCTGAACTTACAAAGTGAATACAGTTGGTTTTGGATAATAATAATATTTATAGCCAAGGTTATTCACAGCAGATGTCCTATGCATATAGGCTTTATTAAATATGCTTGTAACTTTGTGGCCTGCAGTGTTAAAACCTATGTACGTTGTGAAGAGGATTTTTCTCTTTAAAATTAAATGTATTAAGATCAGAACTAAAATCTAGAGTAAATAAAAGCCGTCAGAAGTGTTACAGAAAAAGATGAGATTGTATTTTAGCTGTATGTAGCAGCAAAGAAAATGGGTACCTACTATCAAAATTGCATTACTGTTATTAAATGCATATTTTGACTTGTCAGAATGCAATGCTTTTTGTTTTATTACCTCTAAATCTTCTGTTGCTTTTATCTTAAAATCTGTCAACCAGGATGTAAATATCTAAACATTAACCTGTGTAAATATATGAATTATGTTAAATATAGTATTCTAGCTGTACTGTAGGAAAGATCATTCTTTAAGAATGAATAATTTTTGGTTTTTAATTTTAGGATGCAAACTACGCATTATTTCAGTTACTTCAATGAGCAGGCTAGGTGTTATGTTTTTATATAAATTTATATATGAATATATATTTATAAAATATTCTTTTCCATAATAAAATCCAAAATGTAGCTTAAGCTGATTAAGGGAAACCTAGTCCCACATCCAGCACTTGCTATTACTTGCTATTTCTTTTAGCATCTGAACATTTTGATGGGATGCCATACTTCCAGATTTCCTTTCAGTATAGCTTCCTAAATTAGACAAAAAAGACCCAATTCCTCCTGAAGTTAGTTGGATTGTGTCAGTAAGGCCTGAAAAGCTTAGTTCTTCCACTCCACAGTGTGCACTATTTGATAGAATCAAATTGCAGAACAGGAGTAAATTTATTTTCTTACATGCAGCTATAGCTAGAACACTTATGGCCTTTTTAAAATTGTCCTTTTGTCAACATTAACCCTGTTGGCATTGTTGTTACTTTACTTTTCCTTTGCTATCTCTTTCCATAAATATGTACAGGGAGATGAACTTTTTTTAATCCACTGAATGAGCATAGTTGAATCTGAGCCTGCAATCTCATTATTCTCCCTTGAGAGAGTATTAAAACATATAATAGTCAAGGTGAATAGTTTTGTTCTTAATTGTGATGGTGTCTGTACATAGGTAAGAGGAAAAGCAAGTTGAAGTTCACAGCATTTTAAAACTCTTTGTGTATGAAAGAGCAAATTCTTGATTCAGACAGATTCGATCAGAAAACCACCGAGATATAAGGGGATTGCGTGGGTGTAAGCAAGTAACATTTGGGCCTGTGCGCTTTGAAGGCAGTTCTTTTATTAAAATACCTAGAGGACAATATATAAAATGCGTATATAAATTACAGGTTTGGAGTTAAAGACCATTTGGGTTTTTTTTTTGTAAAATTTTCTAACAGTCATTGCCACCACATAGGCTAATTCAGTAAGAGTTTTTCATGGACATCTGCCCTTCATTAGAACCGTTTGAGAAGTCATGACAGCTGTTAACAGTGGGCTTGTAATTCCTCATCTGTTGGCATATTGTTATACTATTTAAAATGAAGAAAGAAATGAAAATAGCTAACTAGTATCAGAAGCATGCAAATAAAGCATTAACTTGACTTCTGAAATATACTGAAATTTCTTGTTGCTCATGTTCTCTGACAGCTTTGTTGCCTCACGTTACCTGAACAGAATTTGTCAGAAAAAAACTTCCTTATATCCTCTACCAGCGTGCTTACTGCTCTAGAAGCATACTGTTTTAGTAAATACAAACAGTCCTGTGTTAGTGCCTTTTGGTTCTGTAATGTTTCCAACAAGCATGCCAAGATGTGGATTTTGTAATGTGGAAACCCACATTATAGACTTGGAATAAGCCTACAGATTCATTTCATATGGGATAACAGAGAGTCTTAAGATAGTAATAACTCTCAGTTTTTAACAAACTATTCTAGATTTCAACCGGTGGCGTAGTGATGAGATAGCTAACTCATGGTATTGCCGAGTGGTTGAAAAATATAATTCACAGTGAATGGTATTACACTTACAGAATTATGGTTCCAGCTTCACTACAATAACTTACGCTTTTCATATATATAAGGGTTTATTTATTTGGTATGGGGTTTAAAATTACCAACTCCTGAATTACTGTTAAGATGCTTATTGCAAAACTCTTCATTACTAAGATTACTGAAGTACTGTAACACAAGTATTATGTATTAAGACAAAGACATAAATCTCATGTGTTGTTTCCTTAAGGCATGTAAGAAATACTATTGGACAGTTTCTTCTGAAAAAGCTAACTTTTGCTGTTTGTTTTTTGTTCAGTGCAGCATCTGCCATGTCTACAGAGGGGCAGAGAGTTGATGATAGTCCAAGCACTAGTGGAGGCAGCTCTGATGGAGATCAGCGTGAAGGTGTTCAGCAGGAACAAGAAAGGGAGCAAGTTCAACCCAAGAAAAAAGAGGGCAAAATATCAAGCAAAACAGCTGCTAAACTGTCAACTAGTGCTAAAAGGTACAGTGTTCTTTCTGGCTGCTTATCTTCCTCTTTTTTTCAGCTGACTATCAGATGTATGTATTGACTCAGTATATTAATTTTCTTATTGTTTTATTATAACACTACTATGTCAGTGTAATAGCCTTTTGAGACTGGTCACAATAATGAGACTTGTATACTTTTTTCCTTTCTTTGACAGATTGGCTCTTTCACATGGTTTTAATAGTAGCTTGCATGATAAAAGCTGACATTTTTTTATTGCTAGTAAAACTCAGACAGTTTTGTAGCCTTATAAAATATATCTCTGTATGTGTATGTATGACTGATGTTGAAACTTGTCAGTGTAACTTATAGTTAATTACCCATAAACATTTCAGACAGTTCAGTAACTCAGCATGTTAGGACTACCATAATACCTATTGCTGTAAAGTACTGCGTTTCCTTTTCCCAGATGGTCAGGTCAGAAATATTTAAGTGAACAACAAATGCACGTTGGTTTCATTACTTTAAACTGTGGTCCGTTCTCTTTTCTGCTTGAGAGGAAAGGTGGGTTTGTAGAATAGCTATTTAAATTATTCTATGCTATCGTGTCAATCTCCAGCTAATGATTCTCTTGCTTGGACCAGACAGAAGGAATTTACAGTTTAGTGTTGCTCCATTAGTACATGTAGGGGTGCTAGTCTAGGCAACAGAATTCAAATGGGATTATAGTGACTGAAGTTAAAAAACACTTTTAAAATAATCTGACAAGAGACCAGTTCTACAGACTGTCCTGATGCAGAATTCCCAGATCCTGTTTCTTTGCTAATTCAAGGCCATGTAAACTACAAGAAAAACCATTGGAGTTGTGCCACTATGGTGCTGCGGTAAAGGAGAAGAATCAAGGCCCAATTGCCATAATTTATAACGTATGCATGGAGTCAATAAATACCGGTATATAAATGTGTGTATACATCCCTTCAGGATTCAAGTCTTTGTCTTGGCTTAATCTGTTCCTTACCATATACATACTTTTCTGAACTGAAGTCTCTTCTGTCTTTCCACTGAAGTATTGTCATGCTTTTCTTCTGCCATAGACACCTTCCTTACAGCTAGCCTTTCTTCTTTTTTTCCTTCCCTGGTGAAATGCTTTCTGGAGACCCATTCCTACTGTGACACTGTTAGGAGATAACCTAGTCATATCACTTAGAGGATGGTGAGCAAAGCTTGCCCATGTTTCCTTTTATGACTAAAAGGGAAAAAAAAAACCCAAAACAACTTTCACTTCAAACCATGATGTTATTCATGTAGTTAATTCTCATAGCTGTTATGGTTTCTGGCCTTCTTCTCTTTCGTCTGCTTCCTGCTATTGTTATTTTTTAAATATTAGGAATATTGGACTAGTCATGACTTTTAAGGTCATAAAAAACAGGTTTTAACATCATTAGAAAAGAGTCTTACGTGTTCTGAACTTTGTACAATGCCTGATGTAATGATGCCACAATTCTGACAAGAGCCTGTGGACAGTTTCCTATTAAAAAATTAATAATGATATGTCAGAAATTGGTCTATTAATCTTAGCTTTGTATCTTCAAAGCTTAGAGCTTTTATCAACATGCATTTCACAGTGATAAAATTACTTAAACCTTTTAAAGTTTAATTATATCTGCTTATGGTTCTGCTGAACCTAATTATGCCAGTTGCTGACATCAGTACGTTTGCCAGTTAGACTCTAAAGGCCGTTTCACATGTGTACTAATATTGAAGGAAAGTCTTTGATTATGCATTTTAAAAGCTGTGATGATTTATAAGAGTTCTGTAGGTATGTGCACAATAAATAATATTTTTGAAAAAAATGTATTTTAGGAGTGGTAGTTGTCATAGCACTTTGTGGAAGGCTCACAGCAACGCAGATTTTATAGTAACAGGGTTTTTTAATAGTATCATAGTAATTTTTCTTTCTTTTTTTTTTTTATTTAGTATTCAGTAGTTTGTCACTGTGTTAGAATTGGGATTACATTTCTATAAACTTTCTTAATCTGACCAGGTTTTCATATCACAGGTTTTGTTTCTTTGCTTTTTAATTAAAATCAGTAATGCCTCAAGAAAGGAAAATCAGATATTAAAGTAGAGGATAAAATGGAGAGGAGTAACACGAAGGAAACAAAATGGCATAGAGTCCTCAATATGTGATAAGTATTACAGAAACTGTCTACATAAAATATCTTCATAGTAATCTTATTATTTTTGTTCATTAGAAATGAAAAATGGTGCAGGAATAAGACTATACTCCTTCAATGGGAATGTTGTTATTGACCAGGTTAAAATAGTGATCTTTTAAAAACTGAAATAAATTGAAGTAATTAAGCTGTCCTAGTGAAAAAAGACTGAATATATGTTTAGCAACTTTTTCCTTTTCTAGTTTTTTAATTCTGTGGGTTTGTATGGCAGTACTCTAAAGTCACAATAATCTTAAGTGTTTTACTATGCAATTCCCTCTAATAACTCCATTATAGTTAAAGGAGTCAGCTAAAATCAGTAAAAACCCCAAACAACAGAGTGTGGCTTTGGTCAAGATTCCTTAATTCCTGTTTAAAGCAGAGAATCCCAGCAAGTTAACATAGCATTGGAGCTAAGGTCACAGACTGCAGACTTGATTCTCACCTGAGTCTGGAAGTCATGTTTTCTCACTTGGAAAGCTTTTTCATGCATATGGAATTGTAGTCACAGTATTTTTGGATTACATTATGATACCTACTGTATATCTTGGATTAGAATGAAGGTTTGTGCATCTGTATTTGGAATACTTCTGTTTTGCTTTTTATTTGTATGTTTATGTAGTCAGATTTAAAGAATTTTCAGTAGCATTAGGTTTTTATATAAATTGCGATTTAGCAGTATGCTGACTTTTGCTTGTGTAAAAGTAAACTGCTAGCATGTCTTATGTATGAGTATACTACTCCCACAGCTTACTGCGTTCCAAAATGATCTGATTACGGAGGCTATATGAAACCACTTGAATTAATTTTTGAGTAAGATTTTTGGTTTTGAGATATGGAGTTTCTTCTCTTAGCATTGCTGTAGATGGCATCAAGAAGGCAGAATGCCATCACACGCCGTCCTTCTCTGTTAATACTTTTAGGGCTAGCTGCTATACAGGTGTAATAGCTTACAGTATGTCATACAGCGTAACGGTCCTTCAATTTTCCTCGCCCAGAGGGCATCACCTTAAATAGCAACCTTTCTTACCTAACATGTCAAGATTGAGAAACTCGCTGCACATCACAATTACAGTTCAGACATGGAATTGAATTGCTGTCCTTGAAAACAGCAGGCATCTTGTTACCTCTTAAGTAGCAAATCTTAGCATGACCTTTGGATTGAGAGAAGTGTAACCATTCTTGGCTGACATAGTAGCTCAACAAAAAAATGTATTGTTTTGCTTGGCTTCTGAAGTTGGTAGTTGAAAATCTGTCAACCTTTGTGTCCAGTCCTGGAATTTTTTTATAAATATCTGTGCCTACAATGAATTGTGAACTTTAAAACTTTAGTCGTAATCTTTTCTTCATTGAAAGAAGTTAAAAACTTAAGGAGTAGCAAATGGGTAATAGATTAAATTTGTTTGAAAATCAACAAAATAAAAATGAGCTTTTTTCCCCTCTTTTTTTTTTTTCAGAGAAGTTTATCACAGCACTATTTTCAAGGAATTTGGGAATTATATTTAGCATGTTGAATATGATGGCAAAATATGGAGTGTTTTTTCTTATAAGAAATATCCTTGTCATTTATTGAGTATCTAGTATGGAGGCGAGAATATTTCTTTTCCTCCAGCATGAATCTAACCATCTTTAGATCAATTTCCTGCTCAGTCACAGTTTATGTAAGATTGAAATACATACCAGTGATTGCATTTCTTAGTATTTTCTAAATAGCGTATTCTTCAGTATGGAGTATAGGTTCATCTGGCTTTTATGAGTAAAGACGCATATATTTTAGAAAAGTAGACATGGTAAAAATAGCTCATTGTCATGTAGTCCTTTATTTTAATTCTTTTCCTATTAATCTTCCTGGGAAATCCTCTGACATGTTCATTTCTTTCTTAGCTTTAGAGAACTTCAGCTGTTTCATGAAGGAAACAACACAGAGTCCCCCTAGGCTTGGAACAGTAGTAAATATGTGTCTCTGAGAATTAATAATATTTGAAATCCACAATGTACTTTCATGCTTCTGAATTTAGGGGTAGATTAACCTTTGCACTATTACTGGAAGGCAACTATGTTTGTTCTTTTCTGTTAGTAAAGTGGAGGGGAAAAATACTTTTATGTGTGTGTGTGTGTGTATGACAGAGTGAGGGGTCAAATGACTTCTTTAAGACCAAACAAAGAGTATCAGATCAGATGTTGCAAATTAAATATCCTATGTGTACAGCCCAAGGCTTTGATTACTAGCAGGGGCTTCCCCCCATGTCATCACTCCACTCCCCAATATATAGTAAACCAGTATGTCATTAATTTAAATATAAACTGGATATATACAATGATTTTAATTTAGTCCTTTTACTCTCTGACATAGCTAAACATAACTGTACTGAGGCAGAAAATCCAAAGAAAGAGATGCCAGAAAGGACCCTGCAAAAAATGTTTTGTTGCCAGAGGCCACATATTCTCGCGGTGAACTCTCTGTGGTCAGTGAAGGAAATGAGGCACATCCTTTCCCGTGCCAGATTCTCAGGGCAACTCAATGGAGATATGAAACAAGTGCCAGAGCAGTGGAATAACTCGTGCAGACAAAGGCCAGCTTGCACACTGGAGGTATCTATCAGCGCAAGGCTCTCTGGGATGTTGTCTGACGATTTAATTGTAACTTTGAATGCTGTGACACGTGTACAAGCTCTTGCGTGTCAGCTGCTCTACAGAAACTGTTTATGAATGTGCTCTCAGCATGAATGCAAGGTAAATTAAGGTTGTAACAAAAGAGGTGTAAGGTGTATATATTAATTTTAGTTTGGGATGCCACAGAGTAGGAAAATAAATATGGACAGCTTGCTGAGGAGCAATTGATGGACAGTATGGTATTCATATGTTGTATTTTGTTTGTGTAAAAATAATCATGAATGAAACATCTCTTTTATCTTAGATGCTTGCAAAAGCAATTAGGACTTTTGAACATAAATAGAAAGTACTATCTGATCAATTATCGCTTGAGGCAGAAAGGTATTTTGTTCCTGTTTGCGCAGTCACAGGAAAAGCTTGATAAAGGACAATTTTAGTGCTTTTGGCATTAGAAGTTAGAAATTTTGAGTTGAACTAGAACAGAGGGAGAAAAGGAGAGAGCTCTGTATCCTTTTGTTTTCAGAATGAAAGGGACTTGGGTTAGGATTTAGGAGGAAGAACGGAAGGTTTTTGATCTAGGACTTAAGCTACACTTGTCAATCCATTCTTGATATGTCTTGGACTCATTGTCATGCAGTGAAATATTAACTGCTGTCACTACTATATGTAAAGCAAAGGAATAATCCCTGACTCTGTAGCAATGCCATCATTCTGTAACTTCCCAAAAGGCAGAAAAAGCAAAAAAACGCCATAAAACATGAAATTGAAGGAGATTCCATGCTACCTAGGTTTTCCGTGATTTGAATTTGTGATAGTATAAATTATTAAAACACAATAGAAATCTGACATATACAGAAGAAATATTTTAAGCATTTCCTACACTTGTATCATCTCCCTTCTAAAAGGTGTGAACTGTTAAAATTGTTAGAATTGAGTAACTTTTAAAAAGCAACATGTTTATTGTGCTTAGACTTCACTAATCAGATTTTCCCTTTTAAAAAATGTGGTTGATTTTCAGTGTTACTACAATGACTTGCTGCAAATATTGATTAAGCAGCCTGTGCCTGTATTTTTGCAAAAAAGGAATGATATTTATTGGGCAAATTCTATGTACTGGAGATGTAAATATTTCAATGAGTAGATAAAGCAAATAAGCATCGAATTTCTCCCCCTCTACAGGGGTAATTAGTTTGTATGTATGTAGGGTGGGGGTGCATAGAGTTTAGAAGGAAAGCTAAGCATCTGAAAGAGTGTTTTTATCTTTTCAGCTATATCGGCTGGTCTAATAAATGATTATTGCCTCTACCTACAAATCTTCCCCACATACTTCCTAGTTATTTCAGAATGTGAATGATAAAGGATTGGAGTTTCTGGTTCAGGCCAGTTCTACTGCCTTTGGTTCATTTATTCATTATAGCCACAAAATCAACTCATAGTGGCATAAGGGGAATTTTGATAGTGGCTGTGAGACTCCTTAGCATGTAAGATTGTATTTGGATCTTAACATTACATAGAGAATTAAACTGCTCATTTTTGTTATGTATGCCAATATACGTGAATGTTTATTTTGATAAACCATTTTCTTTGCCTGTATTTATGTGCAAAATGGGTGGCAGTAATTTTTAACAAGACATGGCAGTCATTTTTAACAAGATAACCCTGAACTTTTGGGTTGTGGCTTGAGCATGTTTCTCAGGCATTTGAGTGGTATTATCATGGCCGGTTTTCTTTTTTAGTGTAGGGAATAACAGGAATAGCAATCTGCTCCTGCACATGAAATCTTGTGAAGGAGAAAGGAAGAAGAAAATACTGAAGGTACATTGAATTGTTTTGGTTTTGTTTTAGTTTTTTTTTTTCCTTCCTCCTTCTAAATGTGCATGTTTTTGCACTGAAGTAGCCTATAAAAAAGCCCTGGGCGTAGTTTATAGGGAAGGTGGCCATGGCAGTCCTGCTTATGGCATCATACTCTGGCAAGTCTTTGGGAACTGTAAACTCCTACAAGTTCCTTTGGGAACTCTGTAAACTCCTACTCTGCATGTTTAAATTTCTTCAGAGGGGATGATACTGGCTCTCAATCAGATGCTGGTGTAACGGAAAAGAGCCCATATTGCCAGATGTGGCAGAGATCAGGAATTCAAGGACTTGGCATAGAAACGGCGGCCTGGGAATGTCCAGAAATCCTTAACAACGAAGTTGCTCTGCCTGGAGGAGGACCTCCAGCAGGATTCCTGTAACGAGTGCAGTACTGCTGGGATCTGGAGTGGACCTGCCCAGCTTCACCTCTTTATCAGTGACCTGGAGGACGTGGCAGAGCGCACTCTCAAGTTGGTGGATGACAGCAAGTTGGGGGGAGCAGCTGGTACATCCAGGGGCAGGGCTACTGCTCAGAGGGACCTCAGCAAGCTGCAAGAGAGCGTTGACAGGGAACTAGTGAAATTCAACCAGGACAAATATAACATCATGCATGGGGAAAGGCTAATCCGTTGTAATGATACAGGCTGGGGAGAAGCTCTGCTCAGAAGGACGTGGGGGCCCTGGCAGACAGCAAGCTCAACAGGGGGCAGCAACAAAGGCTAACTGCCTCCTGGGATGCGTTCACAGGAGCATAGTCAGTATACGTAGAAGAAAGTGATTTATCTCCCTTTACTCAGCTCTCATTAGACTGCATCTGGAATAACACGTACCCGGTTTTGGGCCCCCCAGTACAAAGAAGGCATGCATTGGAGCAAGTCCAGCGGCAGGTCCCCAGCCTGGCCAGGGAGCTGGAGCACTTCACTTTGAGGATAGGCTTTGGGGCACCTGATAGCAGCCCCCCAGTACCTAGAGGAGGAGGTTATGGAGAAGACCGGCATGAGCTCTTTCCAGCAGGGTGGGAGACAACTATCCTATGAAGTTGGGTTTTTTTCCCCTGCTAGTACGAGATACATTAAGAAGCTAAATATTCTGGAGAACAAAGGCTATGAGACATATAGGCAGAGGGGAAATAGAGAAGGAGGGTATACGAGACATTTAATTTTTCTGTAAGTGAGCAAAAGAGCTGAGAACCTCGATGTATAGAAGAAGTTGGATTTTCTAGGTGGCTGCTCATGGCATAACTTGTCCCAGATTGGAGGCTCATTTTTCAGAAAAGATTGCAAAGATTGGATTTTTAGTTCCACATTTTTTTGGGCGGTTTCATGGAACCTTATAGCATCAGCTTTCCATCAGAAATTATAAGAATTATATTTTTTTATTATTGATTGCTGTAGAAATGTTTGTAAAGTTGAAAGATATTTGAAAAAAGTCCTGATAATTTTTTTTTTTTTCTCCCCTCTTAAGAATTCAGAAAGAACTTGCAGAAATTACATTAGACCCTCCTCCAAACTGTAGGTAAGTTCACCTGGATTTTATTAATTTGGAATATGGAAATGGAATGTATGGAATTGTGGAAATTGCATAGGGGACTGGAGTAAATTTTAGCTATTCCTTTGTGTGATCACTTCGTAATTTTGGAATAAAAGCCGATAGATAACATGTTTGCCCACATGCAAGTAATCGATATGACATACTTCCTGGTAACAAAAGTCATGGTAAAAACTGATGAACCCTATGATGTGTTAACAGATACAGGGTAAAAATCAAATCACCCTTAACTTGAGTTATTAAATCAATAGCATTTTGTTTGATTCTGTAAAATGTAATCTTGGTGGCAGTTGCTGGTATGTTTGATTCCTTTTTTCTTGCAAATTGTTGACACACTGTAAATATAATGGAGAAGGAAAAATGTTATAGGCACAAACTATTATTCATCTTCCGACTGTGTTTCTGGTGATCAGTTATGATATTCAGGGGAAACTTCCTGCAATAGAGTGTATCATCGCATAGGCTTTCTAATAATGACTTTGCGCTTGTTTGTTTTGGGTTTTTTGTCAGGTACATTTACTTTTGGTGTGTTTAAAATTGGCTTTGAAATGAGTAATGAGGTAGGCCTAGAAACCCTCGCTGCCTGGTGGCTGGGGCAGTATACAGTTGTTTTCAGATGGCTGTCTCGGGCTTCTTATCTGTCAGCTTGACATATGGTCAGTGTTGGAGCTGGGCCAGGGCTGCACAGTGCTGCTTAAAGGAGCCTCTGCCACTGCACCTCTCGCAGTGAGAGGTCAGGCTCGGTGCAGACGAATAGCTTCCATCCAGTCCTGCCAACCCATTTCAACTGATGTGGTTAGTAGGATTCATTCTATTAGTGCAGTAAAAAGAAAGATTGATAGAAATGGCTGATTGCATGCAGCTTTTATAATGAATCCCAGTACGTTTCAGTATCGAATTAACTAAGCAACTGGTAGTAAAAATGACAGTCAGCTTTATTGTTTTGGTCTCTTGACAAAAGTATGTGTGAGAAAATATTCTAACAAGATTTGATGTGGTTGTGCTGGATCTCACGATGTAAGTCAAGTGGCTGTGTACTAAAGCGCTGCGTAGTGAAGTAGCCTTGCAATAATAGTGTTCAAAGAGTATTTCAGTCAATTAGGATGAACAATTCTTTGCTAGATAAAACATTTTAATAGCTAAGCTGTTCTGTCATACTTACGACTGTGTGTGAGTCTTCAATCACATCAAAGCTGTTTCGTATGGCAGATTTTACTTAGGTGTTGATGACTGATGCCTATTAGTGGATTGATTTGCTGAGATGAATATAAAACTTCGGTCTGTTGTAGAAGAATGCATGAGTCTTTGAACTGAGTCTAAAAGGCTTATAGTTTTTACAGCAGTGTCATTTGTTCTTGTTTTCTGAATCCTTTGTAACAAAGCAGTTGTTTTTGTATACAAGATACTGTTAATTTGATTTTCTTTTGCTAGCAAGTGTAAAGGGAGCATTGACTGTCTTAGTGGAAGGCCCTTTGTTGACTTGCAATTTAAAAAAAAAGAGTTGGAGATTTCCTGTTTTTTTTAATTATTTACACTAATGATAAAATAGCAATAAAGTACACTGCATGATGCTGTTTTGCAAAGTCAAAAAATTACATTAACTTCGTGTGTCTGCTGCTTTAACACATTTCTTAAGATGCAGAATTATTTCATGTTGTGATCTTGATAGATAACCATTAGTAACTTTACTATTAGCAAATATGTTTTTATAGTCAATACGGAATCACTTCATTTAGTTTTATGCTCTGTTGACATAGTCTAAACAGTGTTTTCATTTGAACTTCATCTATTTTCTATTATAGTTAAACATTACAAAATAAATACATCAGCCAGACATGATTCTTCAGCATAATGAAGAAAGCCAAGCTATACTACAGCATATCTTACCCTAAAGTATTGATATGTCCTTTCTTGGTTTTAGTGAAATTTAGACCATTGTTATAAGAGGTCTTAGATTTTCTATTAAAAGGCATATTTCATAAAGATAAGTTCCTTACGAATGTAGGCTACTTGAAATGGTTGTGATTCCAGCTTACCTTCACTATGTGTGCTCTTTTATATAAAAAATAAATCATGTATGGGCAGTAGGAATGTAATAAATCTCAAAACTAAACATCACAGAAGATGTGAAGGAAAGCTGTATTATTCAAGAATACTCTCTAAGTGGTTATTTAGGAAATTCTGATAGGTAGGATATTGAGCTGAATTGGAACTTGGGTGGAATATTGCCAGATGTGTTGCAAGACTTTCTGTTAACTACAGCAGGCCAAAGCTTCAGGTTTGTCTCATTCAGGAAAGAACCCAAATGGAACTGTATCTGTAGTACAGTAGCATCCCTTAATGGCATGCTAGGCTACACAGTACAAGCTCCAAGGGAGTTGCAGCTTCTACTTCTACAGCAGCTGCAATCTTAACGCTTCCCCCGCCTCATCCCCACTAAGAGAATAGGCTGTATAATCTTCTTATTTGTCTGGAAGACAAAAAAAGTCTTGCTCACACATGTGCCTTGTAATTGGCAGATTATCACTGCTGCGACTTGCAGCATCTTTCCAAAACTGTAGAAAGCTGTGGATTTCAGAGTTCCTAAAAAAATCTGTCATGTTTGGCTTTAGAAGAAGATTTAATGTTATAAGAAATCAGAGTTGCCTGCCTCTCTAGGTATTCATATTCTGTAGTTTGGGTTTTGGGCAATGGAAAGAGTCCTTTTGACTCCACAAACTTGGGATCATTCCTCAGGACTGAGATGTATAATGTTCTAAGTGTCAAAATGTCAAATCTGGGGGGCATGTGGGAGTTGAGCAGTGTAATCATGGCTATTTTTGGAGGAAGGCATGCCATAAAAAAGCCTGTTATACTTCACATTTAACAGAAAAAACTGCATAGGTTTTGGTGTGTGCTGTGTCTTCCCCCCCCCCCCCCCCCCCCGCCTTTACTGTTGTATAGAGCTGAATTTACTGTCAGAGTCCTGAATGCTAAGCAGGTACATTTGTATTTTAAGCCTACAGCGTTGTGAAATTTTAGTTTGTCAGGAGACAGTATACTTAAATTGTAGACATTTGCCACTCTTCTCTTTTTCCCCTCCTCATTGAAATACCAAAGTTCGATTGCTAGAAATATCACACATACTACACCTTTGAGTGGTGCAGAGTTTACCTTTTCTCATGGGTGATAAAAACCTCATCTTTAAGTATCATTTTCATATGTTGCCTTACTGGAAGAGGGTAGTAGTTGGGAATTCTTGTAGCTAAAATGATGCCTTTTCAAATTTTCCCATATTTTGAACTGCGTCTTGTCCAAGACAATAGATTTCTTAGAGTACAACTTCTATTGTCAGTGTTGTATACTATTTCCCTTCTCACTGGCAAGAGAACAACATCTCTGTGGCAACTTATACCAATTGCTTACATGGGAAAAAAATATTTGGAAAGTATTTAATGTATTTTTAGCTTCTTTCAATGTGAACTTAGCAGCTGGAAACAAGGAGAGCCAGCACAAAGCGAATAGCAGCTCTCTGTGGACACCGCTTGGAGCAACTGCTTAAAATTTTCCTATTAAGTCACTGTTGTTACCTATCTTCTTCTTCATGTTTTCTTTTGATGTTCTGTAGCATATTTGTCACCATTCTTTTCTTTTCTGTGTATTTACTGCAATTCCTTTTATGTGTTATACATTTTGTTTCTTTTTCCCTGTAGCAATATGGGTGATGCTTGAGGCTCAGAAATATACTTTAAAGGGCTGTACAGCTTAGTGGGCAAATTGACTGGTTCTCGTTCCAAAACAATCCATTTAAAACCCTGCATGTAGTCTTATCTCTTCTATTAGTTTGGAATCACTACATTGATTCCTTGCTTCTTATACTGTCTGCAAAATTGATAAACAACCAACATACCTGATCCTAGTATTTTGCTTGTGTAATTACACTGAAAAGACTTAAAACCAGTTCTCTTTAGGGTGATGTAGAGAAGAGCCAAGTCAAATGGCAAATTATTCAACTTGGCTTAGGTAGAGAGGTCAGTGTGCCTCATGGATGCCTCTTGCGCTATTAACGACTGTATGGAGTCTGACATTCCTGTCCAATATTGCTCTGACTCTGTTTTTGCTGAAATGGTGAGGCCAGAATCTTCTCAACTCTAAGGGATTATGTGAATTCCATCAATTTAAGTTATTGTTCTCTGGGCCATTTGTTTAAACTCTTGCCTAGTGCTACTTTAAAGCTAAGAAGCTGGCACAAGTGTCAGGCGCAGAAAACAAATGTTAGCACAATTTCATGGGAAGACTGGGAGGGAGAAGACCGTCAGCCTTGCTCTAGGATGCAGAGCGATGGAAGTGTAGGGACCTAGAGCAGCAGCTGCAGCAGGTATTTATCGTGCTGCCCTGGTGTGCTCGAGTCGCCTTCCTTCCCTCTTGCTCGAGGAACTTGTTAAGGAGTCTTTCCCTCTTCCCTGTGTGTGTGCACACACAAGCACAGGAACGCTCACATAGCTTTCCAATGTGAGCAAGGAGATGCCTTGCCATTTTTTAGATGATATGCTCACAGCATCAGTTTGACTTGTGAGTAGGGGGGGGGGTCTGGATAATTTGGCTATGTATGTTTCCTTAAAATATTTGAATAAATGCGAAAATATTTGGAAAGAGCAGAGCGATGCCTTCTCCAAATGCAAAAACAATTCCTCTTGGGAGCTGGAAGGATTCTGTTTTTAAAGCAATTTGCTCAACTTAAATTTGCTTATCTTTTGGGTAATCTCCTTTAGCTTGCACAGAGAATTTACATAATGATTTTGGTAGCATTAAGCACTTGCTCAGTAACACTGCATCCTCTTAGATAGTGTCCACTACCTATTTCACTGCCTTTATATGCTTGTTGCGTTCTTTTTGCCCTTGTGCAGAACACACAGGCTACTTCAGTGAGGTGCTTCCTTGACCTGAAACCAAAGAAGAAACTTGAAGGCAGCATAGGCACAGAACAGTGTGTCTTTATTTGCTGGTTCCTTTATAAAACTCTGGAAGCACAAAAGGTGATGGGCATCATGCTCATGGTTGTTGTATCACTTAGGAGTATAGGTGTATAGTGGCTCCTCTGGCTGAAGAAAGGCTTAATCCTATTTCTTCTGATAGGGATTTCACCAAAGGAGGACCTAGGCACAAAATTCAATTGGAAAAAAATCCCCAAGGTCTACAGCTTATATTTTTATTTTAAAAGGAACTGTGATCAGTGATTTTGATTGCTTGAGTTAGGGATGCATCAATCTGTTGCCATAGGCACATGACTGCAATGCATGCGATGCTAATGTGTGAGCGGGATGAAAATCAGAATAAGGAATGCTTTCTTTGAACGTTTTTCCTCACAAACATTTCCAGCTTCCTTGGTATGAATCTGGGCTCTATTCCCGTTACATTATGTTACCCATGGAGTTTACCTTCTGCCTGTATAGGCTTCCTTTGATCTGCTGCTAGTTTTCTATAACCTTCTAGAGAAAATGTGACACAGAAAATTGTATAGAACTTTGCCTGGCTAGGCCTTGTTAAGAATTTACAGCAAACAGCAAAACTTAATCAAAAAGGTATGCATAGAAGAGGTTGATATTAATGTGCAGAATCCTGTTGGTTTTAAATCTATGATGTATCAATATTCGTTTGAGGATAAGAATGAATGTCAAATGTATTTGAGTGCTCATTGCAACTTCTTTATTTTTTAATTTTGATTCCCTTTCTGCTTGAAAAGCAGCAAGAAACATGCCCCCAAAACATGCAAGTTAACAATTGCACTGGGATTATATTTTATAATAGCAACTATGCTATATTTTATCACTTGAGTTAGCTTGCCTGTTTTTTATAACTGGTGGGTTTTTTAGATTTATTAGCTTGGTACCTTGAAGTACCTCAGATGAAAAGTGTCAGGTTACTTTTTAATGTGTAATCTTTTAATTCCTTCTGCTATTTTCTTTTAGGACAGTGCAGGACGGTGTCACTTGGGCTTTAAGGTCTGAAGCATGTAACTGTACTAGAACTTTTTTTTTTTAAATATCTGTTTATTTTCACTGTAAAAATGACCTTTCAATGTCATATTGTTCACAAAGCATCTGTTTTTAAAAAATAACACACAGATATTTCTTTTCATGGGTCTTCCATGTGTCAAGATGCAGTGTACGTGGTAGGCCATCTAAAATATAGCTAATGTTTCTTTAGTGATACGATATCTTTGAAAATGTATGTTTGATATGAAAGATTATTATGAAAGCACTGAGGGTTTTTTTATTATTATTGAATAAACTGAATTCGGACTATCTACTTGATTCCATTTCTGCTTGTGGTCGTGGGATCATTGATTAGATGCAGCACTCAAAAGCTTCAAGTTGTATTGCAGACATTGGTGGCTAGAAACCTTAGCAACTTTCATGAAGTTTTGGGGGGGGGGGGGAGGTAAAGGGAGCCTGGCACTGGCTGCTTGCCAGGACTGGCAACTTCACTTGCTGATGATGAAGTAAGGAACTGGCTGACAACACCCATTAATACCTCCCAGCATAACAATACTTCCACATGATTTCTCCAGTTCTCCCAGTTTTTCAATGATGACAACTCCTCTCCCAGGTGCAGAAGAAAAGAGAAAATAGTATTAGAGAAGAATAAGAGTACTTCAGCAAGCATTTAGTGAGTGCAGATTTGGAAGGTCAGGGGGATGCCAGAGCACATCCCATGGGACAGCTGAAGCAGGGAAATGAGTGGAGATGGGGACATAAGGAGGAGTCCTGACGATCACACATTCCTTGAAGCAGGAAAGGGCAGAGAAGTGCCCAAAAAGGAGCCTGTACAGGACATGGAAGGGATCATTGATATTTGCAATGTGCTTAGTGCTAAGATTAGTAAAGCTCTAGTTTAAATTGCAAGTGTGGGCAAGGTAGAGTGGAGGACTGTAACAAGGGTAAAAAGAAACACTTTGATGCTTTTAGTGTGGGGAATTCTGAACAGATAAATTTTCTTCCAGTGGTTTCCTTGAGTTGCGGCTGTTCTTTGTAAGTCGGTCTCCTAGGAAGTACAAGGGCAATCCACAATGCTTTCAGCTCCAGAATTTTTAGGACTACCTTCCATAGACATTTATTTTGCCCTCATCTACATAGCTAAACAAAGCTGTTTTGGTTTTTTTTCACCTGTGAGCCTGAATTTGGTTTATAACATAAAACTGATATTATGTATGCATGTTTTGGTAATCTCCTCAATACAGCCCTCGTAAAACACCAAAAAAAAACCTTTCCCCCACCAAACCCTAAAATAAGTGTGTTAAATAAACAGTCATTGTTTGCCAGTGAGGGAAGCAAAACCACGCTGGCTGAGACTTCACATCATTGTTGGGAGACTTTGCAAAGAAATATCTAAATGTGTAGCTTTTAAATTTAGTTAGCTAGTTCTGGGGGAGTTTTGTCCTTTTTTTTTTTTTTTTTTTTTTTCTCTAAATGTAGACTAATGTCTTGTATAAAATCTACATAAGGAACAATTTCTTTACAGAAATTTGATAGAGCAGAGTTATTTGAAAGTGTGACTGTAGTAGGTACTATTGCACTGAAAAAGCAATCACTGCCATTTCATGATAATCATGTAAGAAACATGCTTTTATTAGCAAGTCATTACCCTTTAGTAAATTATTCATTATTGAATAAATGGGGGAAATGGAAGGTACTTTGTCTGTTGGTTGGGACTGACAGCATTACTGATAATGAAGTATTTGTTTCCTTAAATAAATGGCACAATCTCAGAAGTGCCTAATGCTGTTGTCTTCAGTACATCCATATTTGATCATAATTTGAACTCTGATCGTCTATGTAATACTTAGAAATTATTTCATTTTTAAGAAAAATTTTAAAAAGCATCTGATGAATTCATGTTATTTCCTGAATGCCATTGTGTACCTCTTATTCCTTCCATAGAAAAAAATAGTGTTTTCCTCTCTCCTTGGAAATCTATTGAAAAAAAAAAATCTTTCTCAGTTCCAATACCACAATTCTATGGCTTTTTAACAGCTAACAGTTAACTTATACACTTTTTTGGGGGGCTTTTTGTTGTTGCTGGTTTTGTTTTGGATTTACATAGGCATGACAGTCTAAGGCAATGCTGTAATTTATCTTTTATTCTTGGTATACACAGAATGTGTACAGATTTACAGTTAATAGTCTGAATTTAATTAAATTGTTTTCCAAAATCTCCTGGCAGAAAAGCTGCAGTTTAAGACTAAAAAGTTACGAACTAATAACAGAGCATGCTTTACAGTGTTTCAGAAACAAACTATGAAATTGATCTGGGTGCTGTTTTCTTGGTGTGCAATAAAACTTATTTATGCTGTAGTTACACATTTGCAGCTTTGTTACAAGCTTTTTGGGGTATCTAATTGGCTGCAGCTTTGAATCATATCATAATACATGCCAAATGTTGCTAATTACTATTAAGATATCTACTTGAAATAATCTTTGTTTTCATTTTCTCTGACAATTTATTTTTTTCACATATTTACATGCCTTTAATTTTTCATTTTAACAGTTCTTGCAGCACTTTAATTTATTTTTGTTTCAAAGCTGTGGAATTGGATTAAACAGGGTTTTTTAAACACTTCCATGTTGCTTGGAAAGAAGCCAGTTACTGTGTATGGGCTTAATAGAAACCATGCTTAGCAGTGCCTCACATATGGCAGCTCGTGTTTGTGTGGTAAGGCATTATGTATTTTAAATATTACCTTTTATACGATAGTCAAATTTATGCCAGAATCTGAAGTTTCCTCTGATTAATGTTAACAAAAATAGCAGAGAGCCAACTGTTTCTGTTTTTTAGGGAGAAATATGTAATTAAATACATGATTTACTGTCTGCTCTGCACAAAAGCCATATTTATGTGGCCTTTATTAACTTGTGATGCATACTGTGCCTAGAGAAGGCTATAGGTGAGTGATAATATGCTTTCTTGACACTTCTAGCCTTTCAATGTTGTAAATATTGTAGAGGCCATGATGGTGACTCGGTAGCTAAGACTGTAATATAAGGGTTTGCACTTAGTTTAGGAGATGGAGTTATTTTTCAAGAATAAGCAGTACACAGTTACAACAATTACTCTTTGAGTAACAGTTGACACAGCTGACAACTTAAAGCTTAAATTTCTCAAGGTTTTTTCTGGTTTGGGTGTTGTTTGTTTTTTGTTTGGTTTTTTTTTATTTATTTAAAACTTAGTATAACCTTTATGAAATTTGGAACTTAGTATAGCCTTTATGAAATTTAGAGCTTCTGAAGGCATTTGTTCTGTATTGTCTGGCTGTAGGCAGTCTTTTTGTATAAATTCAGTAGTGACTCTTCATAATGAAATTTCTTTATCAGAAAATAATATTGTTGTTCAGTAGAGAAATAGTGAATAATTTCATTCTTTCAAAACAATTGCCTCATTTTTAGTGCAGGATGGTTTTTGAGGGTGGAGGGCTTTTTATTTCTGCAAGATTAGCTGATGTTCAATTTAATCTTTGTTTGGGAAGTATTGACAGTAATCACTGCCAAAAATATATATCATAAATCTAACAGAGATTATTATTCTTATTATTATAACTTCAAAATTGTCAAAGGAAATTCTTTTCATTCTGTGACACCAGCGCAGTATCTTCTGCATCAGTCATAACAATATGGGTAATGTGTAGAAACCTGTAGTAACAAATTGGATTTATTTTACATTTTAAGGTGATCTAATTCTAAAATGGCAAATAAGTGTTTTATTACACTAATTTATGATTAGTCTGTTTACACATAAGAAGGCAGTATAAAAGAATTTATACTTCAGAGCTAAATAGGTTGTTTTTTTTCCTAAGATAATTACAGTATGCTTAGAATAAATATATGGTGTCAACTGTAAGGTCATTTTACCAAAGATGTGATCCAGAGAGTTTAAAAATGCTGTACAGCCTCACTATTTGGTATCTTAGGTAGCCTAAATAGGATAAATATGTGTATTACCTATAAAATTAGGCATGTTATAACCCTTCAAAAGAGGATGGATGGAATGGAATGCATTTAATTTTCAGATAAGTCTGTGATTGAAAAATTAGATGTCTGCCTAGCATGCAATTTCAGATTTGTTAATATAAATAATTGATTGCTAAGCTCATAGCTGTGGCATTTAAGGTTGAAAACCAGGGATAAAAAATAGTTTCAAATTTGGGACTTGCAGCCAGGGTGGGTTCACAGGAAAACCAGTTTCAGAACCACTATGGTAAATGCAGTGCTAGCTTTTGCAGTAACATAAAGTAATCGTGGATGGGATCTGTTAAGTGTTCTGGGTTAAACTGGAGTTTAGCTGGTTGGCTGCAGTTAACTGGGCTTGAATGTTTCACAGGAATTTTGACTGAGTGTCTAGCATGAAAATGGACCATTCCCGTTATTTCAGATTTTGTTGGACAGCTTGAAAAGAGGGCATTCTTGACTGTACTTCTTACGGCAGAGCATCTGGCTTTTGATTGCTGTATAAGCGTTAGCCTTGATCCAGGTTACATTGGAGAAAATTCATTTTTCTGCAGCCGGCATCATAGGAGACACTCGGGCTTGCTCATTCAGAATACTCTGTAGGAGTGCACTTCTCGGCACAGTACCTCTCCCATCCCAAAGAACTGATTTTGCTGGCTGGGTCAGAAACACAGTCATGGCTTCTTGTATCTCCTGTATACGGTCTGCCACATTGCCTGCCAAAAAAAGTCCTCTGGAAATCACTTTGTGACTAGGGTACGAAGAGCAGGTTCTTTGTGTTGCCTCTCCCTTTCCTGAGGTACTTGTGTAAGATCTGCCGTAGTTTGGCTCAGAGAAAATAGCCAGCTCTAACGGGGGGAAAACCCCAACACCCAATTCCTCCCTCCCCCCAATTAGCTGTTTGCTTATTTGTGTTCTGTTCTAGATGAAATAAGACCTGTCGATCTATAAAAATGTTTCCAAAAGAGGGCTTGCTTCACTGCCATGTCTTATTCACAGCAATGTCCTGTTGGTAGCAGCAAGAACAGTAAAACACTTTGACACACAGTGTGCACATTACAAAAATGAAGTGTCATATCAAAAATGGCTGTAAACATTTTCACAGTCACTTGTCATTGCACGTTTGAAGGTGGGAAATTTTTAGAGAAGATGACTCAATTTGCTTCCTTCCCTGCATTGTCTGGGCTGCCTAGAAGGGAAGAAGCATCTACTTAATATGGCATTTCAATGGGCTATTGTGGGCACAACTACTATAATCCTGGTTGTCCGAGTATGTTCCTCAACAGTCTAGCAACACAGCGATTAGGCATCAACGCAAGAGGACTATTTCAAATTTTGATCCAGCATTAACTGAATTATAGTTTTGGGTTTTTTTGTTGTGATTTTGTTGTTTTTTTTAAACTTGTAAACTGTAGTCTTCAAAGAATAAGATCAGGTGATCACAAGTGCCATTGGGATGGGGAACTGTCTAGCTGATAGGCACCACATAATCAACTCAAAAATCTCATTTGAGTCTGGAATTACTGTAGTGTAAATCAGATTTAAATTCATGATTCAAGTATCATGACCTCCTGCATTGCAAACCTCCCTGAGAGACATTTAATTAATAATGTATATTAACTGTGAGTGTTTTGGCACGTATGTGTGGCATACATTTTCAGGTAGCCACAAATACAGCCTCAAAAGCCCACAACGTGGTGGCTGTAGGGTGACGCATTATTAAGATGTTCTGCAGCAACCTGCTTTGCTCCTTACTGAATACAAATAGCTGAGGGATGACAGCTATCTCAGTTTCAGTAGAATCTTTATGATTTATATGATAATGATAATTTTATTCTGCTGCCAGTACAGAGCACTTTGCAGACTGATATCAAGGTTAATTGTCACTTTGAGAAGAAGTGAAGCACAGTCTGCCAACCTGATGCTTTGCTCAGCTGAGAAAGATAATTGCTATTCAAGTAGTATTTAAATGAGCCCAAATGCTGATAAATATACAACCAAAATATTTTATTTTTTTCTCTCATGTTCATTCACTGTGCTAAAGAATGAGGTCATCACTGTGTATAATATCACTAATGGACGCTGTAGTAAAAACACGCTGAGTATTTACAGAACTTACGAGGAGTGGGTTTCCCCCTGTGTGGGCTGTGGGGAAATACTTTAAGCTTGAGTTCCTCTTGTCAACACATCCTAATTCTTTTATGTCTGTGGTTGCTTTTAGCAGTTGTTCTGTTACCTTATGTATGACTCCTTATGCACTATGACCTGACCTTACTGACTCATCTGAGAGGTTTACAATTTGTATTATGCCTTGCAAGTTTTTAGGGTTACTCCATGCTCCACATATCTCACATTGATTCTAAAGATAACTTACATTTTTTCCTCTAGATTTGGGGAATTGTAAGCAGCCCAGTGGCCAGAGAAATAATGCAGAAACATGCAAATATGACTATAAATTGCCAGGTTGGGTTTTCTTAGTAGCTGCACAACTTTTTAAGAGAGCTGGTCAGCTGTATGCAACAGTGTAGTCCTGTATCGCAGAGAGCCATAAGGCTGTCCCAAAATCTGGGACTGGCTTTGTTCAATTTACATAACCTCTTTTACCTTAGGGTATTCAAAATTAAGGCTTTACTGTGTACCTTTCCCTCTTTTTGAAATATTTTAATTGAATAGAATGCATGTGCTTTGTTCCACCTGCTGCTACCCTGGAGGATTTTTTTCCCCCCCCTGTGCTGTTTAAAAATTATGAGCTGCAGGGGTCTCCTAGCCTTGAGAATTTTTAATTTGTTTTGGTGCAGCAGTAGCTTTATCTTGATACTTGTACTGCCGTTCTTTTCCGCACTGCCGAACTGACTTTTTCCTGATTCACATGAAAACTTCTGGTTTATGTTTCGTGATTTGTTTGTTGCTAATCTTTCAGTGAAGTGGGTTCTGTTTGTTTAGGGTTTTTTATTATTTAGAATGTTAATTTGATGCAATTTTTGGGCTAAATTAATAACTGGTATAACTCTACTAGACAGACTACACTGTAGATATGAAAAAAAAATTGCACAAAGCACAGTAAAATGATAGAATAGTTACTTTTAAGACTTCAGGAAATAAAGATAAAATGAACTTACCTTAGTGGTTTATGTAAAGGGAATGATTTTTGCCATGACCATCCATAAATTCCTGGTGAAGGTGTTTGCATATTATTATTATTTTGTATGAGGACAGTTCATTACTTACTGGTAAGAGACCACTTACTTGTTAATTTAATTCTGTTATTTAATATGCATTATAGTCCTGTGGCTGAGAAGCATAAATTCTTAAATGGATTGTTTCACTCCTAAACAGTTCCATACGTTTTTGTAACATTTTTAGATTCTGTATTGCTTAGTAGCTTTCCACATGACTAATGAAGATTTTAACAAACAAAATGGAAGAGGGCCAACTTGTAATTGTTAGTGCAGTAGCATAATCAGGCATACACGGTTTGTTTGTTATAGCTCAGCAATAGAACAATGTTTCAAAGAGAAAACACGCGGAGATGATTAGTAAGTACCACAGTGATGTGAGACTGTCCAACTACAGAAGCAGTCTAGCTGGGTTATTCATATAAATGCTTAAGGGGCACTGATAATGTCTAATTTTAGTAGCCATTTACATTGAGTTACTAAGAAGAAAAATGAGAGGGTTTTTTGCTTGGGTAAATGGATGTGTTGTAGAAGTGTAGCTCATGCTATATGTTGTACAAACTACCAAACCGATTAGAGCTTACTTTATGCAAATATGAGAAGGTGAAAAATATCTGGCAGGAAGACAGTTACTTCTAAAGAATAAAATGTTTATCAGAAGTTTATCAAAGATAAGTAACTTCAGGATTTGTATTGTAGCAATTACAAAGGCTGCCAAATGAGCATCCTTTCTGACAGTGTATTGATTGAACTAAAGAAATGGAATCAGAAATAGCAATGCAGTGTGATAAGTAATGAAGGGAAGACTCAATTGCATAATAGTTGTTTTTATTGCTTTTCAGTCTATTTTGCTGAATTTGTTGGAAGCAAGCTTTAAAACAAAACGAAACAAAAACCCAAAACACAAGCAGGAAGAAAAAAACAAAACAAAACCCCAAACTATTACTGAGTTTATGCAAGAATCCGAATGTATTTGATTCATAACACTGCTGTTGCTTGGTCAGTTGAATAAATAGAAAACTTCTTTTATTTCACTTTAGAATTTTAATTCTCCCTAACTATTTCAGATATCATTCTGTGTCTTTCTGTGGCAGGTTTCAAAGTGGCATTCCACTGTTATTCCTGGCTTCATCTAGGTCCTAGAAAGTGGTCATTCTCTTGAGAATTTGGTATCAAATATAGAATGCTTGTACAGTGAATAGAAAAAGGTATATTTGCTGTTATCTGTGGAGAGACAATATATTAGTGTCTGTTTTTCAAGAGTAAATGCCATTCAATCCTAAAATTTCCATTGAGCTTACAGATTAATTTTGCTCACCATTTCACTCACCCTTTAGCAAAACAATTGGCTTGCAAGCCTCATGTTCTTTTCTTCCAGCTTCTGCTACGTGTTCTTTCATCCCCTTGATACAGTGCCTTGAATCAGCTTTATCTAAATATGCAGGCTATGAAAGCTGATGAATTGGTTGAATTAGTTTTAAACTGATTTTAATTAAAAAGTGTCCAGACAGATTTTTGAAATCTTTAGTTTCTGTCTTATTTAGGGTTATATTAAGGCTATTGATTTTAAACTGAATCAATGTAAACCTTGTTTCTGAATGTTTCTGTAGCTTTTTGACTGGTTTAGCTAGAAATAGTCTTAAGTCATGTGTTTTTCTTGAACAGTGCCAGTTTATGCATAGGCAAGCCTTCAGCTTAGGTGTCCATTTTGCTTCTTTCTTCATTAATTCTTTCTGAAGAAAAAACAGAAAGTCCAGGAACTAAGTAGTGTGTTGGAGAAATGTCAACTAACCATAACTAACTTCTTCACCTTTACATATTTTATTGGTTTCAATGATTCTATTTGACAGGAGCCTTATTTTAACACAAAAGATACTTTTTGGAGGAAGGGTCAACATACGTTGTACAACATCATTTTTAATGGCATCTGCTGTACAATTTTCATTAAAATGAAATTCTGTAGAGAAGAGAAGGCTCAGGGGGATCTCATCGAAGAGTATAAATACTTAGCGCGTGTAAAGAAGATGGAGCCAGGCCCTTTTCAGTGGTGCCCAGTGACAGGACAAGAGATAATGGGCACAAACTGCAACACAGGAGGTTCCACATCTGAACATCAGAAAACACTTTTTCACTTTGAGGGTGACCAAGCACTGGCACAGGTTGCCCAGGGTAGTTCTGGAGTCTCCATCCTTGGAGATATTCAAATGCTGTCTGGACACCAGACGACCTCCAGATGTCCCTCCCAACCTCAGCCGTTCTGTGATTCTGTGATAATTACATTGTTTGGGTTTTTTCTTGTTGAAAAGCATGAATATTCCAGCATTTTTTAGTTGACAGGTCATTACAAACACTAGGGTCAGGTTTTTGGTGTTTGGTGTTCTTTTTTTTTTTACTGAAACAATGAGGGTGAGATGGGGTTTAAAAATAGACTGTGCATGGTGGTTGGCTTTCATTCTGTGAGTTTAGCTTTACTCCATATATAAACATGTTCATTGCAAATTTTGCTTTTGTTGTACCTTAAGAAATCCTGTGCAGTTTCTTGTTACAGCTGAGTATAGCTTGTGTTTGCAGATAACTAAAGGATGAACTTAGAGAAGCCATGGAATGGATGTGCAAAACTTTTGCCCTTTTCGAATTGACTGTTAATGTTTTTGCCTGACATTTAAATTCACTAATTAAATCTTTGAAAATTTTGCAGAACTATTTTGTTTGAGTACCATGCAACTACTTTACTCATGTGGATTGTACTATTTTATATTTAGGATTCTAGTAAATGAAATTGGCCAACTGTTGTCTTGTAACAGCAAAGTTTAATGCTGTTAAGTGCTTTCGCTTGCTTGTTTCAATGAAGTATATATGCAGTCATGAAGAACTCTGTTCTTTATCCTGAGCAATTTTTTTTTTCCACACTTGAAAGTTACTGGACTCCTTTGCATTTATTGCATTTCCTTTTGAATCAAAAACCAAGAGCCAGCCAGTTCCTTAAGGCTTTCTAAATCCATGCAGCTGAAATCCCTCTTAAACACATAACCAGTTTCATATATACTCAGACACATCTTCCCCCAGGAAGAGATCAATCAGCAGCTAACCTCAGAGGGATCCTGCAGAATTGCCAACCCTCTGTTACCAGCAGTGGTGTGGCTCCTGGTCCGCATGACGGAGGATCCCTGTCTGCCCTAACACTGTCTTGCTAGCATGCCAGAATGGTAGTAAGTGGTTTAAAAAAACCCCCACTCATATTACTCAAAATGTTCTTTTATATCAGAACAGTAAGCATTCTAGTTTAGCTCAGCAAAAAAGGAGTAAATTATAAACTTTAATTGCCTTACAATGGTGTTCAATCAGCAAAAAAGTCCTTGTTGATGAGACATTGAGCATCTTGTAGGTTAGATGAAGAACTAGCATTGAATAAGCAAATAAAAAGTCTGGACCTGTACTGGCTCTGTACAGAGTTATGTCATGTGCCACTGTACTGAGTTTCTGAATGTGATTCTTGAGGCAGGAGTGCCGTTCCTGAGATGGCAAATAGAAGCATCTTTCACCAGAGATGAGGAAGAAGAAATGATCTGAGGGATGTGTGGAACACTACTGGTTCACCTTCTGTAAGGTTGGGAGACACTAATTTAGCATGCAGACTACATTAAAAAAATACACATATGCAATGATTTTTTCTTTGACAAATAATATGCATACATTCATTTGAAAGACTCTTTCAGATTGATATAACATGCATGTGATTTGGGCTTGAAATTTATATAAAAGTTCACAAAGTCTAAGAATAAAGTTTAAAAAAATGATGGCCATGTATTTTTTTAAAAACAATGTTTCTTCTGTTTCAGCACTTTTTGTTTAAAAAAAACCCACCAAAACCAAACCAAACTCTAAATCTTTTAAAGGGTCCCTTTGAAGGGCTGCACATTAAGCCTAGGTATATTGATCAGTCTGGAATGCAGTGTTTGCATCATTTCGGTGTTCTTTTTTTTTTTTCTTCCTTCAACTTAATTTAACCAAATAAAAACAAAAAATCAGTTGTTCCTTACAGTCCATTAACTGTATAAACCACTTGAATTTCATTTGTGGACAATTTGGTCCATTCTTGTTACTGCAAAGCTTTGGTTCTTTAATTTTCAAGGTTTAACAGTTAACACTTGTGTCATGCTCCCAGTAATTTTATTATTAAAGTTGAAATCTTATTATTTAATTACAGTTTAATGGAGAACAGACAGAGTAACTTCAGCATTATTTTATATAAGGGTAACACTGGGAGAGGAATGTGCTGTTGCTGACAGTCCAAGTATTCCTTAAAAGATATATTTTCCTGAAGAACCCCGTCTAAAGAGCCACATGGTTCTTCATGTAAGAAGTAAAGATTCCTGAAAAACCTTTTGAAAATAGCTTTTAAATTGCTATCCAATTTGAAGTAGCCGATCCAGAGGATAGATTTAACAAGAATACCTTTGCTGCCAATTTGTTCTTGTATAAACATTCATATTGTAAATAGTCATATGTTTAAGCAAGAACTCTATTTAGACCTTGTAGTTAGTGAACCTGTTCATCATTAAAAATGCTAGTGCGTGTGACATAGCAGTAGCCTTTTCATATCACAGGAACTGGAAGAAACTATATTAACCAAGTAATCCGGATAGGAGTTGAAATTAGGAGGAAAACTGAGGGTATTCATTGGGACTTCACTGGGTTCCATGGAAATGGCAAGAATTTATATCTAGATCAACCACTGAATTGTAGTTGTGTTTAGACTGTAGATTGTCTGCAGCAGAATTTGGGAAAAATACTCCTTGTAATGGTAATTCCCCAAAATACCAATGGTATTAAGACAATTGAAAAATACCTTGGGTACCCAAAGCTTGGAGCATCTTTCTTATTCTGATAGCTTCCATTCTTTCTTCTGAAGTACCTGGAAAACTAGCTGTTTAATGTTTTTGGTAACAAGATGTCCATCCCTTGTGGCGTTTCATGGTTTATTCTAGCCACTTCAGTTACCTCCCTTTATTTGTTTATTTATGTTCTGCTACTTCTTGTTACAAAGGGGAGGCAAGCCCTCTGGACTTGTCACTTAGGTATATACAGGTAAAATGAACAATACCAGAGTGTGTCCTTGGACTATGGAACTCAGTTTTAAGTTATTAGAACAATCTGGCAACGCTTTGGACAGCATCAACCAGTATTCTCCTGAACAAATCCTGAGCATGGCTAGGGAGAACGAAGGCTAAAAGACATTCCCATCCGGCAGTTGCATACTTTGAAGGGTAAGGGAGTATGGACACAGTCTGTTCTGTGCCAGCTGGCCTTAGTGCCAGCAGACAGTCCTGGCATGTTTAATTTACTGTTATAAGCACAGTCTTTGTCTTACACACCACCACAAACAGAAACTGTGCGAATCTGGGCACGTTTCCATGCTGAGGGCATATATATGAGGGGTTATATACAAATTGTCTGTTAGATTACTTATAGGTTTCCCCCTTACTGCGGGGTGGTGTTGAAAGAGTGACTTTCATAGCTATGATTGGGCTGTATTTACTCAGAACAAGGGCCACTAGGTGATGCTGGGAAATACCTCGGGCCGTGGTTTTGCATAATTGTCTAGACAGGATGTTTTGGGAATGTAACCCACTCTTCTGAATGCAATGTTGTGTTAGTGTTTTGGTATTGCTATGCAGCAATAATACAGTTATTCATGTCACTTAAAACATGAATGTAATGACACTGATATTAAAAGGTGATAGAAATGTCATTAAAATCATGTGTGAATTAAAAAGGACCCCACGTGCCAAAAGGGAACAAGGCAACTGCATGCCTGGCTTGTACCGAAAGATCAGAAGTTTGGTGTGTGAGTCCAGCTGACTGCCAAGAAATATCACCCATACCCCATTTCATTATTTGGGGCTGTTGGCATTGATGATGGTCGCTGTTGCTGGCCTTGCAATGTGGGAAGACTATTTCAAGGCTGTCACTTCAGGTATGCTTCTGTTGACTTTTCAGATTATGTCAAAAGGTGATATGAGGGAGGGAAGAAAAAGAGTATTGCTGTCACACTTTCAGCTTTTGTTGGCCAGAAATATAAGACTTCAATTTGCAATGGCAGAAAATTATACTTTTGCAAGTTAACTTCTCGGATGTAAAATGCCTGAGAAGAGCTTCCATTCTCTCCCAAAGCAGAGCAGTTGTTAACCTGGTCAAAAGTTACCAAAAGGTACATTCTAATTCTTTAAATGGCTGCTCAGTGACTTTTTACATGGGAGTATAATTGATGGTGTCAGTTTTAATAAATAATTCAGTAGTTCTTTCTCTTTGATTGTATAGCAGGATTTGTGGATAATAGAGGTCTGAGGACTAAGTGTGACTGATGAGAATGGATGGCATATTGCTATCAATCTTGTCACTTTTTACCATGTGTAAAAATTGAATTTGAGTTATTGACCATCCCACAGCATATTTGTCCTCTCGCTGTGTGTGAACCAAAAACATGCTTAGAAGGTAATTATTAAACTTTGTGTGGCTGAAATAACCATTGCAAGTTACATAGCTCCAGTGTTGCCTTTACTGATTTTATTTATTTATTTACTACATGGAGAGTGTGAAACTCACTTGTTTAATTCTGAATTTAATTTTCTTGTAGTTTAGCTTTAAAAGAAATTTACACTTGTATTTACTGTTCTGAAGTCAAACTGTATTTGATCATTTCGCGTGGTGAAAAAGAGCTTATTTGACTCTAATAATTATGATGAATGCTTTGTAGTAAAATGACATGGTCAATAAATTAAGATAATAGCATTTATTCTTCTGTGTGTCTTTGCTTGACATAAGAATAAATATCTTTGGCTAAATTTGGCTGATTCTGCCTAAGTACCTTTTTTTTTTTTATTTCTCTCTTTTTTGCCTCAGTTGTAATTCATGATTCATCAGCTTGGAGTCTTTTCCACTCTCTATTCATCTTCAGTGTTAATAGGAATTCTGATTGACTCTGCTTGATTCCTAGACATACCTTTGTATATGGTGATGTCCAGCAATCAAAATATTGTTGGATGTTTCTTTATTTGGGTGTGTGCAGGGAGAGCAAGAAACCATTTCTATCCACCATATTTCTTGCTTGTTTTTCCTTGGAGATTTTTTTTTTTTTTTTATATCACTTTCCTTTCAGGGTTCACTGAGCCCTGAATAGGGTTGGAGCATGGTAAGTATTATCTCTGCCCTACCAGCCTTTCCCCTAACCTAAAATAGATCAGCCAGTGATAATGTCATGTAATTGCAAGTTGAACAACCTTTTTCTCCTTTGAGACAGAATATTATTATTACTTTTGGGAACTGATTTGATCAGGGAGTATAGTAGAAGCTTGACATACTTTTAGCTATTTTCCCATAAAAGAGAAGCTCTGCCTGAAGACATGGAGTGGAAAGCTTGACTTCTTCCATGTTCCAAAAGATTGCACATGGAGTGGTTCCCACTCACCACCCCCCTCTCCATCCCCAGACTCCTCTTTCTGTATCACAAAAGTTCTCCCTCTCAAAAAGAAATCTGAACTCTTCTGTACACCAGTTATTCCACTGTGCTGTGTGTCTGTAGCCCAGGGTATAGGGCTAGGAACACTCCAGAGCATACAGCTCTGCACTTTGAGCCCCGGGCTTCGGCCTAACTCCTAAATCTTGCTTCCACATCTCTCCCAGCCCTTCCTGCATTGTTGATACTCTTAGGAGCAGTGGGGACTACTTCACCCCAAACACTGTCTGGCATACCACACAGATACCAAGTCAGGTCTGCTACTTTGGTGCTTAGAAGGCTGGTCATCATATGGTCTTCCCTGGCATCCTTAAGCTAGCTGTGTGTTTGATAATTAGTCCCCCGTCCCCTTTCCTTCCCACTGCAGGACCTTTTCTCTCCTGAGCATCAGCAATGGGGAGTAATATCCTGGACGTCAATTCCTCTGTGCTGTCCCTGTAACCCTCCTGTTGATGTATCTTTCTGTCTTTGTGTGTTTGTTTTGGGGGTGGTTTTGGTTTTTGTGGTTTGTGGGTTTTTTGCTTGGTTGGTTTGTAAGTTTTTTTTTCCATTTGGCCAATCTGTCTTCAAAGGAGAGTATTTTTATCCCTGGCATCTATAAGCTGCCTGCAACAGGTGCATACTTGCTATACATGTTACACATCATACATTAACTGAGAAATCTTCAATTGCCAAGTTGGTCTTAAATGATTGTATAATGCCATACCATGCTCCAGAAATTATTCCTGTTCATAGTTTTAAATTTGTTGTGCCTATGTGTGTTCCAGTAGAGGCCAGAAGGTTAGTGCACAGGTAGTACATAAATTTTTTGTAGTCTGAGTGGGTTGGTGGCTTGATCACCTCCCTTCACCTTGAGGGGTGCGAAGTATGAGGGCATACTGCAAAACTTTTGTTAAAGCCAAAACAAGCTTGACTTTAGGATTAGGTTTTGGATTTTATTAATAAAAAAATCTGTGGAGTTGAACTTCACCTTTTGATGGGGAACAGGATGGGAAGGCATTTTGGTAGACAATTGAAGGTCCTTTAAGATAATTCAGAACACTGGCAGAGATGAATAGACAATACTGTTAAGTTGATTGCCACATGATGAAACTTTTTCAACTAAAATGAAATGCCAAGCATGTGCTGTTTGCATCAGTGGATAAGGAAGTGTGTCCTGTTTAAAACAACCTTCCCCCCATGCCTATCTACGCTCATTCAACTTTGTCTACAATCCCAATTGACAGTGTATATTCTCTCCAGACTGAGTATCAATAAAGCATAAATATCTTGAAAAGATGTAGTCACATTTAAAAAAAAATTCATTTCTAACAAGACCATCTGGAGGCTAGAAGCATTTCATCAGGTATAGACCTCAATACTGTATTATTTTACTTGATGTATTGTTTCATTCACAAAACAGCATTTGTATTATTTGCAGACATCCAAGCATACTGAGTTTCTAGAAATAGCTAAATAGCAAATAAGATTATGGTTTTGTATGTCAGTCATATATACTCTGTACTATTCTCTGGAAGGATAATAGAATACTACTCTGTGGCTTAAACTGGCTTAGCTTCTGAACTCTTATTTTAACCTTCATAGCAATAAGCTTGTATGCTGTAATATATGCTCATTTCTGTAACGCTAAGCTTACATTTATTAAAGCTCCAGCTTCCAGTAAATATCCCTGTTTGTGAACGCATCTCCTATAACTTCTCCTTCTTGCCTTTCTGAAGAACAGAAATACAGTTTATATGTTATTTTTATTTACCTTTTAATCTGGTCTTCAATGGCAAAAGATTATACAATCACAGTGTTGTTTCTGAAGTTTTTAGAGAGGAAGCTCAGTGGCTAATTTCAACCAATTTGACAGGAAGGTAGGAGTCTAAAAAATGCTAAATTCCTACAATAAGCCTACACACCATATGGCCCAGAGCCCACACGTAATCCTTGCAGCTATTACTTTTGTGTGCCAGTGGCCAGGGGGCAACATGTTCCCTCTCATCACATATTCAACGGATTGTCCGGAAAACAAGAGAGCCAATTTCTTCCAACAGCTTCTCTAGTGAAATAAGCTCAGAAGCAACACAAAGGGTCGAAACACGCTTCTCAACTTTATTTGGATAGGCAGAAGTTCCTGTTTAGGGACATGTTTAATATTAAGAGGGAGCTGGGTTTTGGAAGTACCTCCATCTGTGCTCACCACACATAATATTAAGAGGGATCTGCTGTTTTGGAGAGAGCTAGAGCAGACAATTTTCCCAGTACCTTCTCTCTCTTTCTCTGTGCCTCAGGCTGCCAAACGCAGGTATTGTGGGAGGACAGTAAGCTGACGTTCTTTCGGTGTTATGAAGTTCTTACTTGAACTTCAGCCTTCAGAGGTATGATAGGGCTGTTATTATGCAGGCAATAATTTTAAGAAAAGGTGTGCTTTTGTGAGGGGCTGTGGTCTCTGGGGTGGTTTCTGGTAATGCAGTTGACTGTCAATGAAGTGCCTGATTCAGGTGAGATTCATGATTCCTTTGGTCAACAGGGATGGGAAGATATTTGTTCTTGCAGAACTGTCATCACTCTGTAAGTTCTCTAAGTATTTTTTTTGGACAAAAAGAGTTTGCAGTATTTTTGTGGATTGACAGATAGTGAAATACATTCTGGTATGCATGTAGCCAGTGAGGTAAAAGTGCCCTCCATTACAATTTTCATACTTCCCAAAAAGCTTGACTGGAATTAATAGCATACTCTCCCTGTATTTGAGCATATGTGCAAAACCACATTTGTTACTAATTTAGCTGTCAGGTGTGTGGAATGAATATTCACCTTCCAAGTCATACAGCTATATCACTTTAGCATAGACCACATTTAATGGTAGAACAGAGAATAAAAAAAAAAAATTGTATTATGTTGCAGTGGTTCATGCATTCCAGAGAAGGAAGAAGAGCCAACAAGGTGCTTATTATTATAAAGGAAGTTGGAATTTCAGAATATGCTTCCTAGATAGTCTACCTGTTGTGAGGGGATCAATTTTACTGGTGTTAAACTAAGGAAGTCCTCAATTCTGCTTTTCTTTTCTTACCTTTGGTCTGTGTAGAGGTGTGAATTTGTAATGTCTTGCTCAAATGATGTGATTTTGGGTAAGTGTTCTTGTGAAAAGCAACTTACACACTTAGTTTGCCTACATATGCCTGTCAATCCTGTCAGCTGCTCCTTTCTTCTCAGTATTGTCCCCTCCCCCAGTCACTGGCCAAATTTCAACCAAACTTGACAGAGTGAAAGAGGTTTAAGGTATATTAAAGTCATATGAGGTTACTGAAAATAAGATGACTGATAAAGAAGAGACTTTTGCCCTGTGGAAATATTAATATACAAATACAAACCATGTTAGACATTGGAGAATCCACATGGGAACTCAGCCGTGAGGCACAAACCCATAATAAACTCTTGCTTACTGGCACTATCTTGCTTGTTTTCTATTTTTACCAGTTGATCTCCAGTTTGGGGTTTTTTTTGAGGGCAGGGGAAAAAAATGAGGAAAAGAAGATGCTCTGTAAAAATAAGAAACTGTTGCACTTCTGTTTCTTTTAAAATTGTAGCAAGTTTTGAAAATGTTATTGCTGTTCTTTAAAGAACTAACATGACTAAATCTGCCTTTTCTTCTAAAAGGCTATATGATAAGGATTGGATGTCCCTGATTAAACATAGGTTGTGGTCTTTCCTTTGAAAAATCTTATGGTTTAGCCTTTCTCTGACAGTTGTAACTGGAAATACCTGTTGCACCTCAGTTCTTGAACTAGAGTTAATCCAGTAGTTAAGCAGGATTGTGGTTTATTTCTCCTTTATTCTTTAATGGGGAAAAAAAAATTAAATATTGCAATTAAAGTGCAGCTGAATATTAGGAAACAAACATGGGGCAGAAAAACCTTCTAAAGCAAAAAATGGTGGAGAAAGAAATACTGTGCTGCTAAATCCTATGTTTGTGATTTGCAATTATGGAAAGTGCTGGTTATATCCATATAAACATAGGGATATATTTCAGATTGGTCTGTAATAACTATCTTGCCCTGCACCAAAACTGAGAGCTTCTTCCTAGTCAAGGTATTGACTTAATGCACAGGAATCTTGAATGTACCTGTCATGGTTTAAGCCCAGCTGGTAACAAAGCACCTCGAAGACGCTCGCTCATTCCTACCCCCAGCCCTGGTGGGATGAGGAGGAGAAAATGTAAAGGCAGGCTCATGTGTCGAGACAAGGACAGGGAGGGATCACTCACCACTTATCATCACGGGCAAAAGACAGACTCGGCTTGGGGACAAAAACAAAAGTCAATTTAATTTACTACTAATCAAATCAAATCAAGGATAATGAGAAGTAAAACCAAATCTTAACACACCTTCCCCCCCCCCCCCCCCCCCCCCCCTCCTTCCTGGCTCAACTTCACGCCTGGTTCTCTCTACCTGCCCCCCCAGTGGTGCAGGGGGACAGGGAATGGGGCTTGGGGTCAGCTCACCACACCTTGTCTCTGCCGCTCCTTCCTCCTCAGGGGGAGGACTCCTCACACTCTTCCCCTGCTCCAGCGTGGGGTCCCTCCCACAGGAGACAGTCCTCCACGAACTTCTCCAACATGAGTCCTTCCCACAGGCTGCAGTCCCTCATGAACTTCTCCAGCATGGGTCCTTTCTGCAGGCTGCAGTCCTTCGGGCACAGACTGCTCCAGCACGGGCTTTCCCACGGAGTCGTGGCCATGTTGGGCGGCACCCCCTGCTCCGGCGTGGGCTCCTCTCTCCCCAGGGTGCAGGTGGGCCTCTGCTCCCCCGCTCCCCTCCACGGGCTGGGGGGGACAGCCTGCCGCCTCAGGGCATCTCAGGGGCTGCAGGGGCATCCCCTCCTCCCCTCCTTCTTCACTGACCTTGCTGCCTACACAGGGGTTTCTCTCACATTCCAATATCCCCCTACTCACTGCCAGTTCCCCTCCTTCAACCTGTTCTCCCAGAGGCGCTACCACCGTCGCTGATGGGCTCGGCCTGGGCCAGAGGCGGGACTGACTTGGACCTGGGGAAGCTTCTGGCAGCTTCTCACAGGAGCCACCCCTGCGGCCCCTCCCCTGCCACCAAAAACCCTGCCACACAACCCCAAAACCCTACCAAAGACACGTACCACTGTATGTATGTTACATAACACTGTTTAAATAATTTCTGCTTCTAGTGGAGCATAGGAAGATGCTGTGTAGAATTGTTACCAAACTGTATATGCTCAGTCTTCAAGTTTGTGATGCAATAGTCTGTCATGTCATATGTGTCGTCCCCTCCTCAATAACGGTTTAGGCAGTCTGTTTCTTGACTAGAAGATCAAGATCTGGCCTACAATTATGATTCTCAGGTGTAGGTGACCTGCAAGCTACTGATTATTTCATTCTGGATTGAACAGTAGATTGACAGGTGATATCAATAAAATAGATAGCTATATAGAGGGGATAACTGATGTTACTTACAGTACTGAACCAAGTCAGGAACAGTGGAATAGATTTCATTACAGGTATTTATCTGGGACTCTAGCACTTCAGCTAGGTACCTAGGAAATTTTCTATAGGTAGAATAGGGATCCGCCTCCAAGTTTTCGTGGATTGTAAGCCACTGCAGGAATTGCCTTTCCACCAGTTCTAGGAGAGGAATTTGTCTCAACCTCTCTTTTATGCTAAATGTAATTGCTGAATACTTAAGAGTTGCAGCTTGTGTTTCATTGACCACCTTGCTTTTGCCCTCATTTCCCCATGCTCTGCTCCCGCATCCCATGAACGTATGCTGTCTGTTGTTCTGAAATAACATGGTGTGTCCTTCTGTCCTCTGCCATTTTTCACACGTTTTGCAAAGGAACTGTACTGGGTCAGGTGTTACAAAGCCTTCATCTGTTGAGGGGCTGATTAGCATTAGGGCTAATGATAGATATTTTTGCTGATAGTGCTGAACTCGGAAGACTAAATACAGCTCAGTGTAAATAGATACGACTTTGCTTTTTAATATAATGTAAACAGAAAAGAAGCAGCTCCCTTTGAAAACGCAAATTATTTCAGCATTAAGATGTATTAGTGAAATGGTAGTGTAGCAGCAATGTCTGCTGACTTCTGAGTAGGTCAAGTAGTATGTAAGTGTTTTGAAGACCTCTGGGTTTTGTGCATGAGTATGGCTCAAAGTGAGACATAGCTTCTGTAAAATTAATTTATTCTAAAACGAAAAGACTTTCTTATTTAGAAACAAATTTACATTGATCAGAATGATGTATTCTTAAGCTGCACTTTGTTGCTCTAAAATTTTAAGGTTTTTTTGTTATTCCCCAAACCCTGAAAATAAATGCAGGTATCTTGTATTAAATAGCTCTATTTTAGCAGGAATTAGCATACAAATGTTTGAGACTGAAAGTTTATAATGCCTTTTATCCTTTTTATGCTTATCTATTTTAAGTAGCTTCAGTGCTCTGTGAAGACAAAGGCACTGGTGTACATGCCACTGATAATAGACAGTGTGACCGTATCATGTATGCTTCCTTAATAATGTCTGACATTATCAGATTGATTAACTCGGCAGGGGGCTTTAATCAGATTTAACTACTGTTGGCAGCTGTACACTGGCAGAATAGTAATACATCAGGGAGTAATATTGAACTTCTTTTATAAGCTGTATTAAACATGAAACTCAAAAATGTACCATAAAAATTATAATTATTTCTACTACTAATGCAATGAGAAGTGAAACCTGCACATTTCTCACACAATCTCAGGTCTCTTTTCGATCATGCTTTCCCAAATTTTCTGTTGTCATCAGTTCCAAATACTGACCTTCTTCAGATTCTGCTTTGGTAGTTAACAGGAGTGTATTTTAAATATAGCTATTTCTTTTAAGATTCAAAGACCAATAAATCATTTGGGACTCAATGACTTAAGCAGAAAAATAATAGAAACATTTTGTAGCTACAGATTTAAGCATGTGTGTATGTGACAAAGTAATGATAGTTGGGTTTTCTGCTTTGTCCTTTTCAAGTCAAATGCCATATTTTGACACATTGCTTTAGTTTCATTTGATGCAGAATACTCACAGTATTAATAAATAAAATGCAGGCCTCAAAGATGTTAATTTAACATTTATTCATAGATCAATAGGTCAGGAGGGACAACTGTGATCATCAAGTGTGACCTTCTGCCTATTGCGTGACATTAAGACTTTTCTGAGTTCATTCCTGTTTGAACTAAAGCATCTCTTCTTGAAAAGATTGACTTCTTGAAACAAATTAATGAAGGGGACAACCACAGTCCTTGGCTCTTTGTCTCAGTAATCAGTTATTCTTCAGGTGAATTGCAGTCTGGATTTGTTTAACTTCCAGATACTACACTTTGTTCTACCTTCCTAACATAGTTAAAATACAGTAGAAATATGCTACTGTTTGTTATTTTATAGTTAAAGTTTCTTTAAAGTATAGTTAAATGCTGATTCTGCTGTTGGTACTTTGTGTTTTCTATTAACTTTCCATGCTTTGTGTTTCTCCATTAACCTTCTCTTTGAAAGCAAAATAATTCAAGTTCCTGGAGCGTTCTTGTTCTAAAGTAAGCTTTTTAGGTTTTAACTATTATCATGTAAGGTGCTTGTGTTCAGCTGGTTGTTGTGGCACATTTATGAGTCTTCCTTCCCAAATCAGATTTTTTTGTTATTCTGAAAGTACGACCTGCATTTTTTGTATCTTCAGTGTTTTCCATTTCCTCCATCTCTGTTGAAACTGTAATTTTTATCAGTGATGATTTAGTTCAATTCAGGTCATGAATATAAATGCAAAACCACAGAGCACCAAGACCTGATCTTACTGGTTGCTCCTAGATTGTTTCAATTCCTCCTTTTCTGACTGAGCAAAAAGCCCTGCCATCATATTTTCTACACTTCTTATGTTGCAAGAGGGTTGGAAGAGTATGGACTCTTCCCTCTTCCTTCCTCTCCTCATAACGTCTTCCGGATTGCGAGTCTTAGATGATTAACATCCCATAGCTGATATGCTAGACTGAGCTGTGCTTAAAGAATCATTTCCTCATTAGAATATTTTTTTCAAATTTTGTGGAAAATTATTTATAAATAGCCTTCACATTTCTAAATACATAATTGGAAGAATAAGTTAGTCTCTAATTTGTAGAGTCTTCAGTGTCCTATCTGTTTTTTTGTTCCTGTCTCACATTCTTGGTAATAGGTGCTACATGAGTGAGCTTTACGGAAGAGGGAATGAGGCAGTTAACTGTTGCTTGGACAAATCCTTATTTATGTTTCAATGATCTGGCAAATCTTCATATTCAGAGAGGTTCATGTCTACTTGGACTATCATTGCTGAAACAACAAAATCAGTGGTTTTAAGTTAGGTGAGGAAATTATTAAAAGTGCTCATAAATAATAAAATTGTGATGGAATATGTGAATTACTTTATGGAAATCTAATTTAGGTTTTTTTTTCCAGAATACCAAATTTCTCGCTCCAAATGGTAGTGATGATTACTGAAGTGATATTACAACTACTGCAATCATACTGCTGCTTTGCTGAGTTTATAATAGAAGCATCTTAGACAATAACAACTGTGTGTGCTTCATTATATATCACAGAGAAATTCCATTTTTGTAGTGTAAGCAAGCAAAGAGAAATTGTTTTGAATATATTTGTAGTTACGCAGGAGAGTGCTGTCAGAGACCTATGAAATAGATGAGTATTGATCACTATAGCAGAGGTGAAAGAGAATCAGTATTAACATACATGCAGACAAATTAAACTAGCATTTAAGGAGTTAATAAATATTGTGATTGCAATAAGATGTAGTAAGAACCATCAGAAATGCTGATAGTTCTCCAGTATTTCTACATGCTTGAGGGGGAGGGAGGTGGGAAAGACAGTAAGTTGATGAATATGTCAGATACAAAGAGGAAATGCTTCTGAAAACAAGCAAATATTTAAGCAGAATGTTACTAACATTGCAGTAGACATTGGCATCTGGCAGTCATGTAATTTATGACAATGTATATTTAAGTAGCATTTGCCCAGGAAGGCAGCAGATTATAAAAACGTGCATAAAAATGTTTTTTTTTATTTATTATTATTCTTGTGCTTTTGTTGTTGTGGTTTTTTTCATTTCACATCCACCCTTGCTTGCCAGTTTAGTACCTCTGGGCCTGCCTTGCAGATCATGAAGGTGTTTTGAAACTGCTTTTGGATGACATTGTTTTACAGATTACTTTCCTTGCATATGACAGAAAAATATAGTTCCATGGCATGATAGATAAATTTGTTACCAATCTGTTCTGGGAGCCCTATAGGGAGTGCTTATATGTATTTACTGTGAACTAGAGAAAGTGTATTATTTACAATTCTCATTTGTTGTTTCATGTCTTAATTCTCAATTTTACTTAAGGCCTAATTAAATTGGCTTGTGGATCAGGCTGAGTCCCCAGACTAAAGAAAAATAAAAATACAAATAACAGTGGCGATTCAAACAAACCTTTTACAGACATATTTCACACAGTGTTATGTAATTGCTATACCTAAATTGGTATTTCCAGTTTTTTTAGTTACTATTTTGACTTGTTCATGGTAGACTTGAATGGGCCTGACTGTTTAGAGTCTCCTCACTCGTATCTTTATGGTATTTTTATTAGGTCAAACTTACTTAATTTAGTACAGGAGGCTACATTGAAGGGGTTCAGATAATCCAGTGTGGTGTAACATGGATTCAATTGTCATCAGTAAGGCAGAACAAAGATCAGATTCTCTGAGAGAACAGGTAAGATTCACTTCTTACTTCATAGCGTAACATATGGGACGCAAAGATGGATTAGTCATGTTCTCTACTTGCTGGTAGGTGTTTTGCACCATGTCCCCATGACTAGCACCTGCTCTGGAGAGAATAAAATAAATTGCATTACCATGATAAATTAAAAAAACAAGTCAGTAATAAAACAATGAATTCAGTTATTGAAAAAAGAATTTCATGTATGCATCAGACCAGCCAAATAACTAAACAGCTCCTTAAAATCACTGGAAGATAATGTATTATCTGTACTTAAAACAGATTTTAGGGAAATGCCCAGCTAGAGACTTTCCTCCCTTGCCTCTTAGATTTTTATAAAGGATTTTTGCCTTTTCTATCAGTCTCTGAATACACAGTACCTTACAATTTTGAAGCTCCACTTGCCTCTAGCAGCTGGAAGGAACAGGCTGTCCAAAGTATTTTGGAGCCTGTGAGGCTGAATGCTAGGATTAGATCGCTTGCTTCTTTTGCAGCCTGCCTGCTGTTGCTTTAAAAGGGGATTTTTGAAGTCTTTCACACCATTCCCCAGGGTTATCAGGGTTATCTGGAGTTATCTCTCTTTCCAATGAGTCATTGCTACTACTCATGATAAGGTTTTTTTGTTGTTTTTTTTTTCACTGGTAGAGTGTGATTCACATACTTATTGCTAGTTTGGTTTTGGCATATGACTGAAGAAGGGATTCACTAAAAAAAAAAAAAAAAAAAAAAAAAAAAAAAAGTTAATCTTCATTCTGCTCCTCTGTGCAGCCAGATAGAATTTTCTTTAGTCCTGGGAATACAGCCTTACTGGTTTACAGTTGGTTATTAAGTTCATAATTGGAAAATTACATTTTGACCCTAAAAAAAGAGGAAGCTATTTTTGCTGCAAAATGTAATTATTTTTCATAAAAACAATTATTGAGTTAGATGACAAGGTGGTTATAAACCATTTTCCACTTGTCACTAGTATTCAGAAGACTGGGGTTTTACAGCCCTATTGCCATGGACCATCAAATTTTGTTCTAGGCGGTTGAGTTGGGACTCAAAGATAGGGCAAATAAATCCTGGAAATGTAATCCCAAATAAAAGATCATACACTTTCTAGTAGGATGGAAGGCTCAATTTATGTAGTGTCTTAAAAATAGCAGAACTTTATATCTGATGACAAAGCTTGTAATTGTCAGAGAAAGCAACAGTAGTCTCTTGTATAAAATCCAGGGAAAAAATAACTGAATATGAAAGGACAAAGAATGAGAGCAAACAGCTCTCATCAATAGATGTGTTATAGTGAACTCAGCATGCTGGTAGATGTGTAGAATAGATCATCTTTCCTCTAATGAAAGTGGCATTTTCACTCCAATATTGAAGGAAATACAATAAGAGATACATTGACAATCTACTTCTTATGGGAGTAGGTCTTGCATCAAAAGAAAAGGTTTTCTTTTTGCTATGAATTATATCTCTAAAATAACTAGAAATAATTTCTAGCAATTTGGGTCAGGTCATTGCACTGGAATTATTAATTTTAATATCCTTTTAGAAATACTTTTAATCCACATTAAAGTTGTGAAACAATGGAGCAATCGTTAATGTGTCAAACACCGTTCCTCAAGTTTGGGCATTGAACAAAAGTGAAAAAGGTTTCTGCTGTTTGGAGGGGGAGAGGATTGCTTTTGTTTTGATAGTGTGGCAGTCTTGAAGCTCAAATGCTAATTTTTATTTGGAATAAAGCAGCTGTTAATTGTTTTCTAGAATACTATTGAAAATCCATTAATGTACGGGAGAGCAAAATCGATTATGCATCTGTTCACATGTTTACTGATCTTTGGAAGAATGTCACCACAGATTAGAAGAGTTCTGTCATGGGATGTAAAAAAAATCTGTATTCTTCAAGCTTTATTAAAAAAAGGAGAGAGAAAATGGCTTGCAATGTCAGTCAAGGTGCGCTATATCCATTAACTTTTCAGGAAGGACATTGAAATTATATTGTATTATCATAAAAAGTGCTGAATTGTTCCTCTCTTGGGAAAATGTATCAAGAATTTGGTGGCATTTTACCTCAACTAAATAATTGATTCCTCCCTTCAGTGGCTAGGAAGCTGGCTCTAAGCGAGGGTAAGCTGATCTGATCTCAGCATTGTACAGAGTTATGTTTTGAAAGATTGCAACTGTGGCAAAATAAACAGCTAATAGGAGAACCATGTGGGCAAGATGATTGCAACAACATTGAGGACTTCTCATTACATGTTTTTATTAACAACCTTGGACTTCCTGAGGGTTCTTGTAGAACTAAAACTAACTAAAACTGTGTCCATCCAGGAAGCAATCACCATTTTTATGTAAAATGATGGAGTTAGACAAGGATTCAGGGAGAGATAGGCATGGGTGGTTGCTCCAAATTTACACCAATAAAAGTGCTTTAAGAGAATGAAAACCATAGTAAGAAATGAAAACTGTAGTATGTCTAATATATGTATCACTTCTGGGGTTTTTGTGTATCCCTTTTTAATGCAAATCTCAGCTGGCTTCCCTGCAGCTCTGTGAAGTTCCAGGTCAGAGTTCTAGAATTCTTGATCAGGATCATATTTTAATGAACCATTTATCTTAAATGAGCATATTCATTCTTGGACAATTGTAAGTAGCTTACTACATGTAACATAGTTATTATGTAATTTTATATTGCAGCTATTTATTTAACTTTCAAAACTACAGCGCTTGGCTTTTATATGCTGTTACTTTAAGTACTGAAGAAAATAAACAAAGATTTAAATAATCATCTGAAAATGTTAAGACATTGATTTTTTTTTTCATACACTGAAAGACTCACTAATAAAACCAAAAAGTAACATCTACAGATGCAGATCTAAGTAGCTTAAACAGTGTTTCAGATAGTTACAGCTTCTAAAAATATGTTTTAGCCAGATTCAAGTACTTTTTTCAATTAAAAGTTCTAAGTACTGATACTGTATTGTTTGAGGCTTTGACTATTAAGAGTCTTTTATCAATCACATTGATTCCCCCCCCCCCTTTTTTTTTTTGACTCAAACCATTGGTAGTATTCAGCGTTGCCAAGATGTCTTTTCAGAAAAATTCATGTTTCTTTGATACCACTTTATTTATGAATCTTGTAAATAAGCATTTCAACAATGAGGAAAACATTTTCAATAATTACAAGTTTCTCTCTATTTAATTATTTTCCACAGAATTGTTCTACTTTGACTTTCTAGGGTACTGTGGCAATCCTAAGAATTGTTATTCTGCTCAGTACTGAGGATTGCCCAGGTCTCCCTGGGTTAGCATGCAAATTTCACTAGCAGATTCATTAAGAGGGCAGATTGCATCCCCTGCTGCATTTTGTCTCTCTGTTCAGATACAAACTGCAAGACAGTGTCAGGATAAGTTTTTGTGATGGATACTGTTACAAAGTTTCGGGGGAGGGTGGAGTTGCTTTAGTTTAATTTTTAAACTTTGATCCTGTTTCAGATGGAATATCAGTGGACAAAAGGATGTCAATTATCTTGTACAAATCAACTTTTCAAGTTTCATCCTTAGGGAGAGTAACAAAAGCAAGTATTGATTACTCAGTTAGGCTAGTCAGGGGACTCGGCTACGAAAATAGATCTTGGAAGAAACAGCAGGCAGAAAAAGCATGGACAAAAGAAAGGAGCAGATAGGAATGTTTTCTTTGCAGATCAGTGCTTGTAATTGCATAACAAATCACAACAAAAACTGGCAGCTGAGAAGAAAGGGTGAGAGAAAAAGCAATGTGTATAGAATGGGATCCTGTTTTCTGAACCTTAAAATTATTCAACTGGGAAATAGTGAAACCTGCAGGGAAGTGGCGAAATGGGCATTTAACTGCTTTGTCTAGAACTGTGCATATCCCGTACTGCTTAAAATACAGGCAGAATGATTTCTAGAAGGCTCTGTATAGTGCCCAAAATGTCCATTTGCTTAACTTTTGTGCGTGCGTGTCTCAAGAGACATGAGCTATAAATGCAGTGTCCTCAAGGATGAATCTTAGGAAAAGTGTGATTAGACTGCTGAAGCATCTGTGAGCCAGCATCTAAGGTCGTCTTTTCTTGAATGATTTTCAGATAGAGCCTGTGTCTCCAGGAAGCATGCCAGAGAGGATGAATCAATACTGTAGGCCGGAGCGCATGGTCCTAGCTGCAAGCAAAGAAATTTTATTAGGGCTATGCGAAGCACACTGTTTATGCTTTCCTGAGAGTATCCTTAGCACCCCGACTTTTTTGTCTGCGAATGACCACAGTGTCAGAGGAATGTCAAACCACGCCTGGATCCTTAAGGTGGCATTCAACCTCCAGAAAAAGCCTATGCAGCTCCACTTCTAGTCAGCTTTTCACAGGCTGTGGTTGAGCCAGTGGTTCCTATTGTTCTCGAATTGCTCACTTCAAGAAGCCTAATTATCTCTTATATTTATTCCAGATAAAGAGAGTATGCCTTGCACACCACCTCATACAAGATTTTACCCGATTTTCATCATGCCAGGATGTCTTTAGAGTGGAATAATTAACATAGGCATTATAGTTGAAGGCAACAAAGTAATCTATTTGTCTAGTGATGCGGCAATGCCTTCAGATGGAAGAAGTTCCTGCTTACTGCCATTAACTTGTTTTCTAACATAGGCTAAGCACACTAAAATCAGATGTTTCAAAAATGAAATGTTAAGCTTAATCCTTCTGCAGGTCATACAGCTGATGATTCAACTGGATTTCAACACAACAAAACAGTAATGGCATCCTAGTTAATAAGCTAAACATGCCATTTTAAAAAGCTATGTTCTTGCAATCAATAGTTGGAGTTATTCTATTGAGTATGCCATTATTTTTCTTGCTTCTTGTTAAGCTTAGACTCAGGTAGGGGTTTAAACACCCTTGTAAAGTAGCATGCATTTTATGACTCCATCTTAAATTAAGTGTATCGCAAAAATGAAACAAGGTATAGGGGACAAATGTAGATATTAAAATTGCAGTGCCAGTTTTGCAAAGGATTGTTCAAACTCTGAATACACAGTTACGTGGTGTCAAAGGTAGCGTTTATGCACTTGAGCTTTGAAATGTGATGCAGCAATTGCATGCTTTGTGCCAAATGCAATCTTTATGCCAAACTCAACCTATACATATATATATTCTCTGAACGGATGGATTGAGAAATGACTGCCTGAACAAATGGGGGTTACAGAATTAGTGCATTTGAGAGAAATGATCTAACCAAAGGACTAAAGCTCCTGCTCCCATACTTAGGTAACTGGATTCAGTCATACTTTCTGAGACAATATTAACAGCATAATTGTCTATTTATAATAGCACTTAGATTTCATTTGGTAAGAACTGACTCAGACCAGCAGGAATGTAATTTTGAAATACTCAGTAGTACTACGTGTTACTACTACCTAACAAAAATGGAAAAATGTATGTAGGTATGGGCTTCATAACAAGAAGCGTGGCCAGCAGGTTGAGGGAGGTGGTCCTGCCCCTCTGCTCCACCCTCATGAGATCCCACCTGGAGTACTGCATCCAGCTCTGGAGCCCTCAGCACAGGAAAGACATGGACCTGTTGGAATGGATCCAGAGGAGGGCCATGAAAATGATCAGAGGGCTGGAGCACCTCTCCTATGAAGACAGGCTGAGAGAGTTGGGGTTGTTCAGCCTGGAGAAGAGAAGGCTTCAGGGAGACCTTCTTGTGGCCTTTCAGTACTTAAAGGGGGCTTATAAGAAAGATGGGGTCAGACTTTTTAGTAGGGCCTCTTGCAGTAGGACAAGGGGTAATGGTTTTAAACTAAAGGAGGATAGATTCAGACTAGCTATAAGGAAGAAATTTTTATGATGAGAGTGGTGAAACATTGGAAGATGTTGCCCAGAGAGGTAGTAGATGCCCCATCCCTGGAAACATTCAAGGTCAGGTTGGACGGGGCTCTGAGCAACCTGATCTAGTTGAAGATGTCCCTGCTCACTGCAGGAGGTTGGACTAGATGAGCTTTAAATGTCCCTTCGAACCCAAACTATTCTATAATTCTACATAGGTGGATTTTTATTTTTTTTTAGTCTCCAATAAAAAACCATAGTCCTTAAATGTACCATATTGTTAAAATCTTACCATATTTATTTTTAAAATAGTTAATACATAGTATTGTACACTTCTGTTGCATTTTGACACTGGCTTGCAGTTCAGCTGTTAACCTTGCTTTAGGCTGGGTTAAAAAAGCATAAATCTTTTTTCAATTATGATTGATTTTTTTTTTTTTTTTGGTACTGTGATTTAAAAGCATACATGGTATTTTACGTGTTGATACTGTGAATTTCTCTTGCTTAGTATCTCCAGGAAAGTAACACAGAAAAGAAATATCCTGTTTTCAAAAACAGCTTCTGCAATTCTCTCTAAGGACTTTTTCTAACAAAATTACTTAACGTATTCCAAGAATTTAAAAAAAGCTTTGTTATTATGTAAATAAAGTAGATGGCTAGAGTAAACAAACTAGGTTAGCTGTGGTTAACTGGCCCAATAAAACAACTTTCATGAACTCTAAGCAAGTATTTACCGGCCCTTTTATTCTTCTTCTGTAAATATAAAGTGAAAAATGAACACGGGTAGTGTGAACTAATAATAAGCTTTTTAACACTGGTTCTTTTCAGTCTGCATGAATATTCTCTAAGTACTTTGTCCTGTGAGAGGAAATAGGAATCGTGTCTTTCACACATGAAGTTCATGAATCATGGACAAACACTTGGATCTATAAAATCACCTGTTCTTCCTTTATATGTTAGCTTTATACTTTCCCTTTATACTGATAACCGTGATATTGTGGACTTGCATAATACCTGGGAGGAAGCCCATTAGCAGCCTTCAAGGACAGAAAATGGGAAGCATCCCATCCCCGTGGGGGTTTTTCCCTCCTTATGGAGTAGCTACAGCAATGGCTGGTGTTACAAAAATTCACAACTGGCCAGTGCCAACTGAGGAGAGAGGCTAGGGCACAAAGTAGAAAATTATAAGGGTAAATATTTATTCATGTGCATGAGGTGTGCCAGCCAAACTGGGGCACCCCAAATGTGGTTTTACACATTCAAATGTGAAGACTAATTACTAGCACTCACACTAGTGATTACTAATAGTAGTAAAACTTTGCAAAGCAACTGTGTTTCTGCAGCATTCTTGCTATTTGTCTATTGATTCAGACATCCCTGGAGTCAGTCTTGCTAGAGTTACTTATCTGTGACACCAGATGATGCTGGGAGGGTTTCAAAGATGTGTTAGAGGGGCTAGGATGGTGGCATTATCTTGGTTGTCCAGAGGTATCCTTTATCCTTCATGGACAGCTCTAAGCTTCCAAGAAGCAAAGTCCTTATTTCCAGGGCCAGGCTGTTCCTTAGTTTGTTTCACTTTAGCATGAACAATACCAAAGTCTCCAGTAAACTTCCACTATTTCATTACATGACAGTGTATAATGTGAACTAATATATATATATTAACAAAGTTAATACATTTTCATACTATAAAGACTGACTGATATAATAGTTAGGGAAAGGAATTTTCATAACACTGGTGTGAAGTAGTTCCTTCTTTCTTACCTGAAAGAAGACTGCGTGCAATGAAAGCATTCTCAGTGCAGTAGTACCTTATGTCACCCCTTCTCACGGAGCCTTCACAAGACCGGGCTGAAACGTGGAAGCAGTCAATCGAAACAAAGGCCACCAAGCAGATGAGTAACACGGATCAGGAGAGTTTCCAACAGTGGACCTAGTCTGCTTTGTAGTTGTCTGTGCTCTTTCCCTCATTGCTTTGTGAAATTAGCTATCGCTACTGAATTTTTTGCAATTTTTTGGCTTATGGCACCTCTCTAGATGATTAAGCAGGCCTTTCTAACTTCACCTGTACTTCGCAAGCAAAATTGCAGTTGCATTGGATTGTAAATACAAAAGAGATGGCTCACCTGATAAAACACATATTCCCTCAGTTTCTGTGTGACACTGTTTGCTCCTCCAGGCTGCTGGCTTTTTGCTTAACCAATCCATGAAGATTTTACTTTTTTTAGTACCAATCACGAATGTCAGATAATGCACTGAATTTTAACTCTGATTTGAATCACTCCTCAAGTAACAAACAAAAAATGACTGCACATGAATTGCTGTATGTTTGCAAAATTTCTCAGTACAGGCAACTCCAGTATAACTATTTCTACTTACAGTGATATATATGCATAGTTCTGCAGTAGTGTGTCTGTATAAGTGTGGATTTGTAACAATTCCTCAATCCCCACATTATTGAATTTATTCTTAAAAAAATAACTGGGCCTTTCGCTTTAAGCCTTCAAATACGCTTTTACAAATTCTACACTGAAGGTTCCTTGGTTTTATCATTTTCCAGTCCAGACATTTATTTTTCTTCCTATTAACATTTTTTTTTTAATAATTTAAGGCAGGATTATTGCCCCTGACATACAAGATCTGGCTTGTTTTGGCTGGCTGAAAATTCTGCCTATGCTGTTAGAGGAAGAAAACTTCATATTGACTATAAAGCTGCTCCCCTACCCCATGGTCCCTGTGGTGGAAATGAATCTATAGTGCTTTTGACCTCTGACTTCAGCTGCCTGGTACAAAAAGAAGGGCTGGAAGAAAAGGGCAGGGGCTTGTCATCTGTTGTAGGTCAGAATAGTTTCCAGATATGTTTTTTGAGCTGGAGAGATGTAAAGAAGGTACTGTTCCAGTCTGTGTGCTACTACTCTGCTACTCTGAACAGGTGCATTAGAGAGCCTGTACACTGGTAAATGCCATCAGCCCCGGGTGGTATTAAAGGCATTCATTGGATTAGGGAACTAAGAATGGTAAGCTCCCTCTCAAGGCTCCATTCTGTTGATAATGGCATGCACATGTATATGCGTATACATATATACGCATATCTCAGCAGCTCATTTGCTGATGTATTTATTGCACACAGGTAATAAATGCATTAGCTTTAGTTAGTATATTAGTTAACTCTAGCTATTAGGTATAGTTTGTTACAAAATCTGCTTTGCTAATTTACCTTTGTATTAACCTGCTCTGTTGCAAGTTTCAGGCTTCAATTGTTTGGCTTTGTATTACAAAACTGTAGTTGGAAGCTTTATTGAATCAAACAACCTAATTTCTTATCAGTTGTCAAGTATTTGTTCAGTTACCTTCTCTGCACAATCATCTTCAAAGGTGCTATTTGTGCAGTAGGTGCCCTTTGGCAAATAAAAATACAATGATGTGAAGTGGTGTAATTTAAAGATGATGTATTTTTGCCAGACCTGTGACCAGTCATTCAGTCTCTTCCTCTGTTTGTCATTAAGGTGTTAGGGTAACAAAACCAGGGAACCTCTTTGTGTATGTATCTAGTAGCGCTACTGAAACAGACTTTTAAACATCTAGTACTTCTTAAATCTCTAATGTGTAAATTCAAGTGATTTAAGTGTATGGATTTACAAGGTAAATAGTTTCTCAAAAAGACAGCTTAGGGTGGAAGTACTTAATTTTCTCTTCTTTTAATCTTTGCTTATGTGGGTATAACTTCAGAATAGAGCTTGTGAATGCTTCTTATAATTTAAAGTGTGTTTTACAAAATTCACATTTAAAATGCTGTAATATTAATTTACTGTTCTATTTATTGTAAGAAAGCAAATCTATCCTACTTGCCCAGTAGCATGATAGACAATCATTCTGAATCTGAAGTGGACATCCTCTGATTTCTGACAATAAATCTGCTATAATCCCCCTGCTTTTCTCAGAGAACTCTTAACAGGTGTTGATTTAAAAAAATAAATACATGCAATCTATCAAAAGAAGAGACCATTTATGGAGATTTTTACTTCAGTTCCTCTGAAAAATTCACACCTTCACACTACGTGTTCATAAATCTGTGTTTGGGGACTTCAGGATGCTGGTTTAGACAGTTTGGTGAAGCGGACTGTTAGAGGGTGGTGGTGGGTGTTTTCTGGATGGTCCCATTCACTCTCTGCTCCTCAGGCAGCTCTGCTGGGGCTGCCTGCTGCACTGCCTGCCCCTGGGCTCTGGCAGGGCTGCAGGTCTTGGCCCCCTTCCCCAGCTGCTTCCCTCGCCGCTCCGGAGCACAGGGCTGGCAATGGGGAGGAGGTGCCCTGCTGCCGGGCCACAGTGTTCCCAGCTGGTCCTCTAAAACCAGCTCTGCTTCATGAAAATTAATTAAAATAGCTCTGAGGGAAGAGGTGAATGACCTATTATGGACTGCATTAGATTGCCTTTTCTATTTTAGGGGTGGAGGTAGGAATCTGGCTGAGAGAAACCCTTTTACTGGGACTTAATCTTTAGCTTTTGCCTTTAGTTACAACTGACATTGGAAGCCAAGAGGTTGAGGGGGAAAAACAGCCTGGAAAAGGATGCTGCATCCCTCAGGCCTGTGGGATTATACACATTTCGTCTGACCCACATCTGGAGAGATGACAGCAGCTTCCTGCTGCCTCCGGACTCTTGACAAATGAGTTCTGGCAGATTGTAGCGCAACAGCTTAAGGTGTTACCATCCCCAGATGCTTCTGATCTTTCTGCTGGCACTTACTACCTGGGAGAGGGCCACCCTTTGATAAAAATTATTTTTTCACCGTGATGCCATGGTGTAAAATGCAAGACTCAGTATGTAGACACATGCCCTGTTTTCCTGTGGCATCGATTGGTGGGCAGAGAGCTGAAGATGAGTTTGTCTCACACTCTTTCTACTAAATATACCTAAGCTTTTTGTTAACAGATACACAGCTAGACCTTCACTAGGGATTTACCTCTGGTTTTCTGTTAGAAGTGACAACATTCATTCACACAAAATGACCTATCTAATTTTCTGGCATTTAGCTGTTTTGTATCATTAGTCCAAAACCCAAACTTTGTATTTGCAGGAAAACAAGTTAAGAAATTTATGCACCTTTGCTGGAATACTGACTTTTTTCCAAGAGAAAATCTATTCAAATAAAGAGAATATCTGTATCCCTCAGAGCTTATAGAAGTCTTCTGGTTCACAATAAACATGGCAGAAGGTTACTAATCAAAATAGGAAAAGAAAGAAGAGGATAGATTGTATAATTCCAGTCATTTCATTTGCTCTGAAAATTTTGCTGTCATACTGTGGCATTGATGTATGTTCAGGCATAGATTTTCTCAGCTTCACTACTCCTGGTTGGCTGCATCATAGCACTGTTCCTTCATCTATAATGATAAGCAAGCAAACAAATTTAGAAAAACTACTAACGCAAGGCTAGTATGGTTCAGACAGTCTACTACTGCTTTATGGACAACTGGCTTTCTCATTTTGCCACTGATGGGGAAGTGCATCATTTCTCTACTATGTTCAGCTCTTGTTCCCTTGCTACACTTGATAAGGTTCCTGCAGCCAAGCCAACATGTCATCAGATCATCTGCTGTCATAAAATGTTATTAGCTTTTTTAAAAAAACTTATTTCACAATTGATTGTTTTAATACATAAGATACTCTTGCTAATATTGTTTCTCTAATATACATAGTCTTCTGCATATGTGAGTAAGTGCAACCTTACAGAAGAGAGAGGCGGAGAGGTGGTTGTGCAGAGTGTGCAGCAAGAAAATACATGAACATTTCAAAGCCTCGTTTCAAGGAAGGCAGTTTTGAGTTGGAAAAGCGACGACTGCTTATCATGTTAAATTATAGATGGTATTATTAAAATAAGTTCAGAATATCGTATTTAACTTTCTAGTGGTTTCCCCCAAACACAGACAGGACAAAAGGATAAACTGAAATGATTAATGCTTCATCTGCAGCCTGTTCTGTTTTTCTGTCATATAATTGCCAAGAAGGTTGCTGTTGATCGCCTTTGCAGCACAAAGGCACATTAAGGTCTACTGAATTAGCCAATTAAGCAATTTATATTTATGTAAAGAATGCAACTGGATATATAAAATATAATCAGCTGATGTTGTGTGCTGCTTGTCTCTGCTTTCTTAGTAATTAGGCAACATCCATGCTTTCGGTGCGAAGTGAATAAATAATTGAATGAGGTAAATAGTGAAGCCATTAAGCAATTACTCACGGTTTGGGTATATTCTGAGTTTGTTACAAGACTATTCACCTACTAGCTGCTGTCTACACCAGTATTAACCCTATTTATTCTTCTTTTTATATCAGTCTCCAGATTTAAACTTTGCTTCATGTTTTTCGTTTTCATCAGATGGAGAAATATATCTGGTTTACTGTGTATTTTGAGAAGTTTTCAAGATTTCAATTTGTCTTGGGTTACAGCTTGCATGAAAAAAATTTCATGAAAGTGCTAGTCATTTTTAACAGATCCACATCAGAGATTGTGACCCAAGAGAAGTGAAATGATTTGTTCATATTAATATTTGGGTTTATAAGGCCATTTGAAGTGGGTTTCATAATCAGAACTGTGGTCAGAACTGAAAAAGCTTATTATCTTCTGTCCTCCAAAATTAAATTAGAGACAGGCTGTCATACTAACTTGTGAAATAGCAACAATAACTATTTTATTTAATTTTATTATTATTGGTGCAAGAATGAAACTGAAAAAATAATGAAAGTATCATTTAGTTTCAGTTCAGTTTCATACACCAAGAAAATTAACACTCCCTTACTTACCATTTTCTGTGTAGTACAGAATTCTATTTTAGTCATGTCAAGAGATATCTGTGATGCCACGACCAGTAACTTGCATTGCTATGAATAACCATCACCCATTTTGGAATTCAGTTTAATTTCTTTGGCACTAATATAAATTGGACTTGATTTTTTGGAGGATTTAAGGGATTCAAAACTTCGAACATACCAACTGTTAAAATATAACTTTTAACTATTATTTTAAACTTCATCTTTCCAACTCTGCAGATGCTCAAGTGAATATGTGCTGTGATGTTTGTGAATTAAGGTCAGACTTCTAAGTTCTCCTAATGTATTCTGGAAAAGTACAGAACAGTTTCTCCCAATTAAACAAAACCTGAATAAGGTTCTTCAGTGTGAAATAATGACTACCAAAGAGCTGATATTATGGGGTTGTGTAAAATCACACATTTCACAAGGAGGTAGTAGTTCTCCACATTTTCAGATACAGGAATTAACAACAAATGAAATTAACGGCTGACTCATTTATGGGGGGTTTCACAGAACACTTATTTAAGCTAGGGAAGTCCTTTCTGGCAGTTGCTATGGATGCTAAAACTTCACATGGAATCAAGGAGAGAGTGGAAAAGTGCCCAGAAGAGAAACTCTTGCTACATCCATGATGCATATAGAAACCATGTTTGCCTTAGCTGCAGAAGGTCCCTTGCTTGCAGAATGGGAAGCACTGGAAAATGTATTTTACATAGCGACCCTGCTGTGATCTCTTATGTGCACATCCCTTTTGGCCACTGTCAGAAACAAGATTCAATCCTAGGCTGGCTGCCTTTATGCTCATAGGTAGAGATGAGAGTACGTTCAATATTTTTCTGCTCACATTAACACCAGTGGAAATTCTGTGGATTAACTGGGAAGAAAGGACACTGCTGACCATAGTAGTCTCTACAACTTGAGAGCCATGTTCCATTTTTGAATGCATTTGGTAGATTGCTTTTTGCTAGAAAATACTAACTTCGGTGGATGAAATCAAACCCATAGTTCTGGGGTTTTTTATATTCATGTTGGGGGGGGAGGGTGGGGGGCAGAAACTTTTATGAGCTTATCCTGTGTGGTTTCTGATACAGCAAACCTTTATCATGTTGTCTTGCATAGTAGCATGTAACCTGTCATTTAATATGGAACAAATTGTTAACTTAGGAGACGTAGTTAAAATAGAAGTTGTGGTAAGTATTTGCTTAATTGAGGCCTAAGCCTTGCCTTTTGTTGGCATGAGTGGGAGTAGAGCAAAATCCTGACAGTCCTCACTAAGTATCCTATTTAAATCCCGGTGACACAACAAATGCTAAAATTGACCAGAAGGCATTATGTGTATATGAATACAGGAGCATGTTTAGACTGTCTCGTACAGCACTTAACATTGGAGGTTTCCTTCTCTGCCGTATTTCTGGAGGCTTGCAAGCTCCCTTCTTACCCACCTGCAAACAGCCACAGCAGCTGAAGCAGGTTTCCATCATCCGGGTGGAATGACCTAGTGCTGCGCAGAGCTCTTCACAACTGTGTATCTAAATGGGCCTTCTGTGGTTACCAATAGTGCACAGCTTCTAGACATTTGTATGAAAGAGGGATATCTTTTTAGTTTTGCTTTTCATTATTTTTGAGAAGCAAGCTCAGTTTACCTGCCAAAAGAAAGAATAATCTGTAAGGAAGTTAGCATAGAAAAACTGGCAAAATAGAAGGTAAGTAAAACACAGAAAGCAGCTTGTACCTTAAGCTTGCTTTGACCATTTGAATTTCTTTTCTGTTATAATTTATTGCCATGAAAGCATAGTTTGCAAAATCTTAAAAAGCCTAGTGGCAATGTTAATGTCAGGTTGATAGCAGTAATAAAATTTAACATCAAGCACACTCACGAGGATTAGTTTAAAATCTGCTGTCATGAAATATTGGAATACAGTGAGGTACTTGATAGCCTGCATGAGTTACTGATAGGGTATGCAAACATTTTCCCTTAACCACAAAAAATAACCATTGAGGAAGTTCAACTCCATTGCCTCAGTACCAGCAACCACTATTATTTGATGCATTCTAGGAAGACCAACTTTATTTTGGTGATAAATCATCCTGAGTTAGTCCACTGTGTTATCGTTCACAAAGCATATCCCATGATTTTATACAAATTCATTGTTTGGCTTCACTTTTGTAGTATCTTGCCTGGTTTCTAGCATCTATTTTTACTTGTTCTGTTTTTAACTAAGCACAGAATTTGGCTAGGTGTACAGAATATGTTGCAAAAATGAAAAGTAGATGATTTTGCAATTTTTGAAAGTTAAATTCTTCTTTTGCTGTGTTGCTTTTTTTGCCTTCCTTTTCCTCCCTACCCCCACCTTCTCAAAATGAAAGCTTTACTGAAATTAGAGCAGGCAACAGGAATCAGAACAGAGGAAATTTTTGGAGAGTTTGGAATTTTCATCCTTCCCCCTGCTTTCTGCTTCTCAGTTACATTAGATTACATTAGCACCAGAACATCACCTTCTACATATACAGTAGATTTTTATCTCCTCCTCTGCTCTGTAAGGCAACATTTCTTCTTCACATAACGTATCTTTCCACTTGCCACTTTACATTTAATTTAGGTGGAATTTTGTATTTAAAGAACACCAAGAATTTACAACCAGATGCAGTTTTAACAATATATCTTCCCACTTAAATTGATTATCTGGTAATATGATATTTTCAAAGTCGGGGGAAAAATATTTACATGTATGGAGATAGTATGGTTTTGGCAGAGAAAAGGCCACCAAACGTATGAGAAGTTTGCAAGAAGAGAAGGGATTGCTGTCTGAAGTGAGAATCACATATCATTTTTAGGTTTTCAGAAGGAGCAAACAAGGTGATTCAGCAATACCACGGGAACAATTGTAGACTTACCATGGTGACAGCATTATAAGCTCTTTTGTATCATTTTAAAAAAAAAATAAAAAAATCAGAACCGAGTGTCAGCAAATAATCATTACCAGAGTCTCTCTCATTCCATCTTGTGAAATGAGTTGCTTTGGCCCAGACCTTTCTTTTGAGGGCTTCAGTTCTTCTTCCAGCCAAGCTGCCCTGGCTTGTGCCTCCCATGGGATGCAGAGGGCCTCCTTTGCATGGCCACTTAACACACCAAAAGCCAGACACTGGAACAGGTACTTCCGAAACTGTAAATTTAAATAGTGTAGTACCGCACCAGAAAAAGTCGTGGTTTCTTCTCCCACATTTATTCTACATTCTGTTTGTGGATACTTTAATCACTCAATTTTCTCTTTACTGGCACTTATAACTAGCAGATGCTTATTCCAAGGTGTATGTCACCTTGTTAGTAAGGCAGAACCCTCTTTTCCAAGGAAATGCCAGATCTTTCCTACTTTTGTCTGTTTGTCTATCTCATCAGTTTACTCCCTGCATTGTTCTTTATTATATGTGGTAGTGTATTTTCTACTTCCACTGCCAAAATCTCTCCCTGAAGTGAATCTTGCTCTCAACAAATGCTTTCTTGAGTACTTGTATGGTTCTTACTGAAGTAGGAACGTTTATATAGGAGAAAAATGGTTGCTTGTCTAATGGTCATGAGGGTTGTAGGTACTCCACTACAAAGCTCCACTGGCAGCTGGCTTGTCAGGTGAATGAAAAGAAGACTAGAAAAAGCAAAGAAGATGCACAGGGCTATGGTGCTTTTTTTATTCCTGTGATGGCCATTTTACTTTGTTGCAGAATGAATGTCTATCACTAGTCTTCAGCAAAGAAATATTTTTATTTAAAAAGTTAATATAATGGCAGTGTAGTTAGCCAATATGATTATATTATTTATGATGTAAATCAGGGAAAGAGGGAATCAAAAAGGTCAAATTTATTCTAACACACAAAATTATTTGGTGAGGCTGAAATTACTGACACACAGAAACTGTAGTGAATAATGTATAGAAATTATTTATGCAACCTCTAATCTAGTGCAACTTCTATACTATATGTTCATAATAACAAATACAAGGGAATATTGCATTAAGTACAGATGAGTTTTCTTCAGCTCATTGATACAAGAAACGCTTTATAGGTCCTGCTATTATTTCACATTTTTCATAGAAGAGAAGAGAGATTAAGTACCATATTAAAAGGCACACATAGCTGAAAAAGACTATAATTATGTGTAATTTCATAAGAAAATATTTTTACAAATCCTGTATCTCATATTTTATGTTCATCCTAATTAGTTCAATGGAGAAATATTAAATACTAATTTTGCCATGCCTGCCAAGATACCTGAAGGGTTATTTTAAAAGATATTATTAATGGTACTGGATACAATGTGTGTGGTTCCTCAATGATAATTAATTCATTGAGGAGACAGTCCTCATAAGCAGATGTGAAACCAGAATCTGAGACAAAAACATTCTGTTTGGTTGTGAAATTTGTCTATTTTCTAGTGTAAGTGCACTTGGTAGGTAAGTAGTTCCAATCAAACTGTTTTGTGTACCTATCAAAAAGTGTTTTATTGGTATGCTTTGAACCATAGGTGAAATTTTATCATGAAAAATTACACATAGACTTCATAAATATTCCCAAGATTAAAGCTAATTTTGCTAAGCCTGCTGGTATGATCACAGTTCATTTACTTTGATTGCACTTTTTTTTTTGCTTTGCACCCAACTATTTCACTGTTATGTCAGCTAGGTAATATTGATTTCTCACTGCAACAGTACTTAAAAGCTTTCATGAAAATTAAATGAGTTTTTATACCCAGCTGCCAATTTCATTTAGGCTATTTTTAACTGTCTACTACAGTAATATCAGATAATTTTTATTTCACTGAAAATATTAATTTGGTTTTATTAAAGTTTAGCAGTTTGACAAAAAAGAAGCCCAGAGAATATTGCATTACATATTGATAGGTTTTTCTGTCAGGGTATGGGGGCTTTGTTTTTAAGAAAGATCACATCCTTTTAGACTGCTAAATCATTCTTCTGGATGCTGTTAGTTTGTCCTCAGCTGAAGTATAAATTCACAGTATCTGTTTTCATTGGCTTATTATGTTACATGATTTCAATAATGATTTCTTTTGTGTAGGTATACAAAATAAAAATAACTGTGTCTGAAAAACAGGCCTATTAAACAATAGCATTAGTTATCTATTTACTGAAAAATATTTACAGTAATTTTTTAAGTCTTTATAAAGGGGGAAAGCAAGCTCAGTCATACTTGCTGCCCTTGTTATGCCCCAAATTGTAAGGCTGAAAAATCTCTGATTCATTCTGTAGATAGCTGCCAGCTTCTCCTACCTAAGACAAAGCAGGAAATTACCCATGATGTTTGTTGTAGCACTGTTAAATCTGCTAAATGGATCCAAGTCTTAGTCTAATATAAGGTTGAGTTGTCTTTTAGAGCATCTCAACTGCCATGTGCTCACTGTTTATGCCCAAACATGCTATTAACTCTCCTGCCCCTGACAAAAACAAAAAAAGCATGTGAACAGAAATGATTAATCCACATAGTATTCTTTGGCTATGGGATAAATAACTTTCTTGATTAAAATTTTTGCCCTCATTTTTTAATGCTTTAATTGAAAACAAACCCAGATTTCTGACTCAGGCAAAATCTGCCCTGATGAAGAAGATAAAATCTTGCAGTGATAATTTCAGAGCTGCCGGCTGTGGAGGCCATACCAGCTTCTGTTCCACCATGATAGCTGTTTGCCAGCAGGCAGCATCAAATCCCTTAAAGTACCTTCTGGGCTGCTTTCATACTGTGGTTTGAGTAGTTTGGAATACCAGCAGGTTTTCTCATGGAATGGTGCCTTTTCCAATTCTGAATATCTTTTTGATGTATTTTTGGTAAGTAAAAATTAAATAGGGTTCTCTTTTGTATAATTTCTTCATAATGTTAGGAAAGCTGTAGCCAGAGGAGCAATTTTCTGTTATGTTTTAAAACTAACGAGGCATTTTTAATCTGGTTAGATTTGCAAGTTTGTTCCAGGCTCCCTCCACTGTGAATGTCTTCACTTGCTGTCCCATGTTTTGTGCCAGTTTTCTTAGCTGTGTTTGCTGAAGAAAACTACAGTGTTTTGTTCTGGTAGCAGTAGATGCCTTTGTAGCTAGTGTTAGGTCCACTGAGGGCTTTGAAAGCAGGGACACTTGGCCTAAGATTTGGTAAATGAAAACCAGTAGCATCTAATGGAAGATAGCATAGTTCTGGATTATTATATAGAAAGGCGGTATGGAAAAGCGCTCGTATTTGGGACTCAGTATTCACTCTTAAATAAGGTGAGTATTTCACAGTATCACAGCCTGCCTGGGTTGGGAAGGCACCTCTGAAAATCATCTAGTCCAACTTTTCCACTCAAAGCAGGATCAGCGAGAGCAGCTTGCCCAGGACTGTGTCCAGTTAGATGAATATCTCCAAAGATAGAGACTCTGTAATGTCTCTGTGCAGCCTGTTGCAGTGTTCAACCACCCTCACAGTAAAAAAAAGTGTTTTCTTGTGTTCAGATGCAATCAAGGTGAGGCTGACCTGCTTGTAGTTCCCTAGATCCTCCTTCGTGCCCTTCCTGAAGGAAGATAGGAGTGCAGTTTGTTTTCTTCCAGTCATCAGGAACCTCTCCCAGTTGCCATGACTTTTTAAAGACAATTTTGAGAGTGGCTTTGCAATGACATCAGCCAGCTCCCTCAGCACTCTTTGTTGCATCCCTTCTGGTCCCATGGACTTGTGTGTGTCCAGTTTAAGTGTCCCTTAACCTGATCATTCTCCGCTAAGAGAAAATATTCATTTCTCCACATTCCCCCCCTGGTTCAGGAGCTTCATATTCCTGAAGGTAGGTCTTACCTTCTTTACTGAGGCAAAGAAGACATTGAGTACCTCAGCCTTTTCCGTATCTTTGCGACCAGGGCCCATGTCCACTCAGTAGCAGGCCCACATTTTCCCTTGTCTTCCTTTTGCGGCTCATGTAGAAGCCCTTTTCGCCTTCCATGTACCTTCACCAGACTCAACTCTGGGTTGCTTTGGCTTTTCTAACCCCATCCCTGCAAGCTTAGAGTATCCCTGTATTTCTCCTTGGTCACCTTGACCCAGCTTCCACCTCTTGTACACTTCTTTTCGTGCTTGCGTTTTGGCAGGAGCTACTTATTCATCCATGCAGGCCTTCTGCTGCCTTTGCTTGTGTGAATTGCAATAGTCCAGGCTATTTGGAGGTAACAAATGAAAAGATCATTGGAACCATTTTCTTCTGCAAAGATGTAAGTTTGAGTGGAGATTATAATGGAGAAAGAAAGTTAAGACTGAAAGATTTTGAGATATTGCTGCAGGGAATGCAGTAGAATATGTTATGAAAATCTTTTAAAATGTTTAAAAGTAATTGAGTACAGATACACTAATAGTTTATTGTAAACAAAACCCTCCATAGGGTTATAGGGTGTTGTATATAAGAAGATATGAAAGTGTTTTAAAATATTTGCTGTCATTTACAATGTGACTTTCAAGTTCTTAAGTTGTTGTGGTTTGAGACCAGCCAGCAACAAAGCACCATGAGGCCGCTCGCTCACTTCTCGGGGAGGAGAAAATATAGCAAAAAACTTGTGGGTCAGCACAAGGACAGGGAGGGATCACTCACCAATTACGGTTATGGGCAAAAACCAGACTTGACTTGGGGAAAAAAACCCCAAAAGCCAATTTAATTTGTTATTAATCAAATCAGAGTAGGATAATGAGAAGTAAAACAAAACCTTAGAACACCTTCGCCCCACCCCTCCCTCCTTCCCGGCTCAACTCCTCTCCCAGTTTCTCTACCTCCTCTCACCAGTGGTGCAAGGGGACAGGGAATGGGGGTTGGGGTCAGCTCGCCACACCTTGTCTCTGCCGCTCCTTCCTCCTCAGGGGAAGGACTCCTCACTCTAACTCTGCTCTGCCGCGGGGTCCATCCCATGGGAGACAGTCCTCCACGAACTTCTCCAACATGGGTCCTTCCCACAGGCTGCAGTTCTTCATGAACTGCTCCAGCATGGGTCCTTTCCACGGGCTGCAGTTCTTCAGTCACAGACTGCTCCAGCACGGGCTTCCCCACGGAGTCACGGCCATCTTGGGGGGCACCCCCCTGCTCCAGCGTGGGGTCCTCCCCGGGCTGCAGGTGGGCCTCTGCTCCCCCGCTCCCCTCCACGGGCTGGGGGGGGACAGCCTGCTGTCTCACCACGGGCTGCAGGGGCATCTCCTCCTCCCCCGCTCCTCCTCCCCTCCTTCCTCACTGACCTCGGTATCTGCACAGGGGTTTCTCTCACACCCCACTCCCCTCTCTGCTGCAGGTTCCCCTCCTTCAACCTGTTCTCCCAGAGGCGCTACCACCGTCGCTGATGGGCTCGGCCTGGGCCAGAGGCGGGTCCGACTGGGAGCTGGGGAAGCTTCCAGCAGCTTCTCACAGGAGCCAACCCTGCGGCCCCTCCCCTGCTACCAAAACCCCACCACACAAACCCAGTACATAAGTGAAAACAGCTTGTCTTTATTTCAGTTGAAAAGGCTTTTTAATAAAAGCAACTAGTGCTGAGGTGGGTGAATGAGTAATGTTTAATGAACCCATCCTCAGGTAAGCACAGGCTGTCACCTAACCAAATACAGCATACCTGCCTACGATGCAAAAGAAAATGGGAACATTCAAATGATCAATGATGATTGTCAGCAGTGGTCGGAATGCCAGATTTAAAAAAGAAGAGCAGGACATATTTGCCTGGAAATGGGCAAGGAACAGTAAATGTGACTTTTTTTTTTTTTTTTTAGTTAGGTTGAGATCTGTTCTACTACCTCTGCATGACAGTGCTCAATGGATGCCATAGAATTAACATTATTAACTTTACCACAGTACTAGGTCAGTGTAAGCATGGACCAGCACCCTAGACAACAGCACTTAGGAATTTTAAAAGTGAATGATAGAGGGAAGTAATATTGGCCAGTTGGAGGTGAGAGCTAATAAAAATGAGAAAGGGTGAAGTGGAAATAGGGCATGAAGTGAAGGCAAATAGTTTGTATTTAATAAGAAGGAGGAGCAGGTGTTAGTGGGAGGAACTTATAAAGAGTGTTACGTGGTGATTCAAAGAGCTTAGGAAACTGATCCTTGCAGGTGCACTCTGAGCAGTTGTGAATGTGGTAAAATGTATTTGCTAAAGAAATGAGAAAGAAAAAGGCCAGAGAAATAGAAGGTGCAATAAAGAAATGTGACATGATCAGATCCCAAATAGGAATATGCTTTGTGAAGGGTAGGAAAAATGTAAGTCATGGGGCAGTGACAAAGGAAGCATTTAGATATGACTCAAATACAACAGAACTAGAAGACCTAAATAAAAAAAACATCGCCTTAACTATCAGCTTGCATAATAGCAGGGTGAGGATAGTGCTTGGAGAGGTAAAGGAAGGAGACAGGACTGGTGGCTGGATGTGAGCTGGCAGATTTTTAGTGAGATGCAGCTGTATTTGGATTTCGTCAAGAGAATGCAGTGCAACTAAAATAATGGCAGATGTCTGAGTGGTCTTTGAAAAGTGGTAGTTGAGTTTGGTGCTGGCTTTATCTGGATATAATGTGCAGAGAGTGAAGGGAATTAATTAGAAAAAGACTTACAGAATGTGTCCTCTCTACCTGAAGAGGGTAGTTCTTGAGTCCAGATGGAGAAGCTCTTCCTAAGGAGATGCTTGAACGATTGATTGGAGGAGTAGGAAATCAGAAGATGTGACAGTTTATGTCACGTGTCGCCTACAGTATTGGGCTGTGATCACATTTTACATCAGTTCAAACAACCAAAATGGAAAAGGAGATGAAAGTATTAATATTTCAACAGCCAATCAATCATTTTTGACAATGGTGGAGGCTAGCGGTGATGAAAGGCAGAATGCAAATCTATACTGTAAGAGTGGCAGGAAGATTCCTTACTTGTAAGACTCGTCATTTGTCAGTTTATCATTGTGGAGGAAAGTATTCTGAGAGACAAGTGGATGTGGAAGGGTAAGTTTCTTTCTATACTACGTAATGAAAAATGTGTGACATTTATTTTTCAAGAGAAACAAAGATTAGAAGATGGAGAGGGAGATTGGGGAGGTGTGTGTGGCTGAAAGTGTGAAAGGGTGGATATACAGTTCATACGCATCTGTCCATCTTCCCCATTCCTGTTATCTCAACAACCTTGCTTTTCACCATAAATTGGTAGGGCAGAGAAAATGGTGAGGTACCAGGAAGATGTAAGTGTGTAATTGTCCATGTGTATAAAATAAATGAGAAGGCTGAAGAAGAAAGAGATTGTATTTGGGAGTATATTTTACATAAAAAGAACAGGACCGTGAAGTATTTCAATAGTAATTGTCGGGAAAATCAGCAGCTAAAAGAAATATGCAATTCTTTTAAATGGATTTCTTTAGCTTCCTCCTCTTCCCTTCCCTAGCTACAATAAAAAGTGATGCATAGGGAGAATGTTATCACATATATCAGTGAAGCATATATTATAGTGATGCTCATGGTTTGCAGCCTGAGGGTTGAACATGCTCCTCTTAGCAAAAGGTTAAGAGACCACAAAGTATATTTTGACATACTTTCTCTCCCATGTTTTGCCTTATTTTTTACACAAAATATAAAAAGAATGCGAGTTACACCGAAGACCCCAACAAGGATAGCTAGCCCAGCAGTGCAGAGCCAACACTGCTGAAACCCAGAAGCAGGCAGAACCCGGGGTGCATGGGAGGAGAGCATATCTGGTTTTTCCACAGCTCTCTGATGACCTAAGGTAGAATAATTTCTTGCATGGCCCACCTGGAAAGGAGGAGGGGGCAATGCTTTTTGGTTCCCAGATTCTGCATTGGCCTTCTGCTAGGCTGGCTATATGGGTGAAGTAAGAAACAACTCACAGCAGGGAAGCACATGCCGTAAGTGGTGGTTTCAGTGAGTGTCTTGGTGCTCTGCGAGGCAGGGGAGCAGCTGGGCTCCCTCTTTTTGCTCCGCTGCGGCCAGCAGAGCCTGTTGAGCAGCTGCGTTCAGGACAAGGCAGCAGTTGCTCAGATGGGTCAGCCCAGACCCACTGCATTGTGTATGACATAAGGCATCTTTCATGCAAGTAATTCTACTTTAGGTACTGAATTTATATGGCCTCCAGCTGTAGGGTTAATTTTAAATTATGAGAAATACTCCAGTGTGTTTGAAACTTGGCATTTCTTCCTAAATATTTAGGCACAGTAACTAATTTTGAATAATAAAGTTTGCATTCTTTGGGCTTACTGTAGATAAACTACTCAGAGGTTGTGACATAGGGTACTCAGCTTAACAATGTCGGCAAACAAAATTGACAGTGTTCTGAGTCATCAGATTCTCAGCTGATGGTATCACTAGCTCAGGCACTCGGAAAGCATATCATTGTTTAGGAGTTTGTTGTTCTAACAAACCACAACATAGTTACTATTTTTGTACTCATTCAAAACTTTGTCATCTGTTGTAATCAACAAAAGCTTAATACTGAAATATTTCCCTGATCTTTTTTCTTCCCCTATATTGCCTATATAAGGATTTGTCGCATCTAGGTTGTGCGTGAGAGTTTGGCTGCCTATGTATTGGTATTTTGGGGGGAGAAAACAGCTGAAGTATTTTACATTAAGAAACAAGGAAAAAATTCCTCAATGTAGTCTTTTTTGGATGGCTATACTCTACAGAAGGAAAGTAACAAAATGATGTTACAAAACATAAATTGCCAGCATGCACAGCCCTTAAAACTAAGGACAATTTAAATCCATTAATGAGTTGATAAATTTCTGGAGATTTTTTAGAAAGAATTAGAATGACCCAAATCATCTAGGGTTTCTTTTGAGTTGGGGGGGGGGGGGGGATTTACTAGGTGACAGAGCTCTGTAAATGACAGAATTTCCAAAAGCAGGTGATCTAATGAGGAAAATCTGCAGGTTAATCCCTGCTACCCAGCATTGCCACATCCTAAAAAGCTCTCCAGAATGTAAGAGGCTTCTAGTACTTTCTCTAAATTACTCTATTTTCTTTGTAACATCAAGACTGTGCTTTGGACTTTTTCTGCTAGGTGCAGATTAGGCATTTGATGTGGTCAAATAACTCTAAACTAAGTGTTTGAAGTTTTATATAAACTCTACTTCACTAAATTAAAATGAGAATCTCTTGCTCTGTTCAGAATCCAAGGCAGGAGAACATCAGCTGAAGTATTTTTAGGTCCTTCTTTTTTCTTGTTATTGCCTAGCAATAACTTGGACTGACGGTAGAGAAAAACCATAGAAAACATAATGGAAAGGGAGGACAGAGAGTGAATGAGAGTGTGCTGCTTAAACTGAATCCTCTCCCAGCTTTTATGATCAGGCCCTGGCCCACTTCCATCACTATTATGGATTCCTTAGGTGTGTTTCCATATGGAATGAGTGTGTGCAGGTTCAATTCAAGGTATGTGGTGAGCTACTCTGCTGCTGCTGCTTCACAGCAGAGTGTAGGATGTCCAACATCGTGCTTTGGATAAAGGTTATCCCATCACATTTTGTAAGCATAATAAATACACAGCCAAAGATTTCTTCTTTTCTTCAGAATTTTAGAGCTCTTAGCTGGATAAGATAATCATATAGAGACATTAAAAAATTTTTTGAGGAAAGTTAGATATGAATTTATCTTTTCATTTTGGGAGTATTAGAGTTATTTAGTGATATTTCAGAGCAGGACATCTCACAGAGGTCTGCTTCCTTTGTTGTCTGAATTCTAAAGGACTCTGCGCCACCAGCTGCTGCCCAGGAAATGGGGTTTCGACCAGCATACAGGTACCATACTCCTACTCCAGCATAAAATACTAATTACAAATCACCATTAGTCTAACACAGAATTCAACATACTTTTTAACCAAACAAACCAAAGAACAGCATAGGGAATGCTCTGTGTTGGATTTATAGGTCTTCATTGTAGACAAAAAAAGATAAATAAGTACATATACTGTCATGGTCTCTGTTGGGACTCAATGGTCTGGACCTTTTCAGGCAAACTGTCCTGCTAAGCATTCTGTATCTCCCTCTCTTCTGAAGTTTGTAGAAAGGGTTGATTATTTTTTTTGTCATTCAGTCCTGATCAGCAGTTACACTAGCATCTGTTAGTGCACGTCTTCTGACACCTCTGCTGCTCATGGCCATTGTTTCTTTCTGAAGAAACACCACTTTTTTCCAAAAGCAGCAGCAACTATAGGATCCCATCTTGTGCTGATGTTTTTGCTTTGCCTTTTCTGTGGTGTGTATATTTGCAACCCCTCAGTGACTGGAACACCCGTTTCTAATTTAGAATTAATTAATTGTTGTTTTCAGTTTTTAAGAATAAAACAGCAGCAGGTGACAATCTGTACTTCATTACTGCCACTCCATAATTTAATAGCATTGGATTTGCACCAGAGCTGGCCTTTTTATCAGTGAGTACTTTGTTCTTTTGACACTTCTTGCCATTTACTATTTTAGGGAGAATAGGGAATAGCAGCAACAGTTTTGAACCCATATTTTATGGCAAACTGGCTAAAACTCATGCACACTGGAGCTATGGCTATTTCTTTTTCTTAGTCTTTGTTTGTGGATTTAGACAGATAAACAAATGGAGAACACAAGTTGATCTGTCCACATATGTGCTGTTAACCAGTGGCAAAGGCAAGGTCTTTCAAGGTAATGAAATACGAGTCAACTGATTTGAATTATCTCACTTTTTCTAAAAGTACCTGATTGGAGAGAAAAAAAAAGAATCTGAAATTTTGGTTGGGATACAAGTTTGTTTGTTTTCAAAATTAGTTGTTTTCTTTAAAGACTGTAATTATAAATTTTTAGTTTATTTTTTACAAGGAGAACATATGGTTCCTTCTTAATTCATACCAACTTACATTAGTTTCAGCTTCTAAGCTAAGTGAATGTGATACTGCTGGTATAAAAATACAATCTCAGTTGATTAAAATAGGCACACTTTCTTCTAAATAGATAGTAGAAGTGTTGTGTGAATGATAAATACTTTACCTGGGACCATCTGGATACTTGCCAGGAATGCACGACTGTTATCAAGAGCTTTCTTCCAATTATTTGGAATAAAAATTAATCTAGGATTAAACTGTCTCTTTTATCAGCACCTAACTGTGATATCAGGAGAATTGTTCGGCCATTCACACTATTAGATTCTGTAATTTTGCGCACTTGATGGTAAGCCTCTTTATATGTTTCCTACTCTTTAGCAGCTGTTAAACTAGGTATATTTGGAATTTCAAAAGTCATCATTTTAATTTGTGTTTTCTTGAGAGCTCAGTTACTGATAACTTATTTATAATTTAATGAGCAAATCCATCTTCCTTTTGGTTGATGGTATGTGCATGTAGGGAACCTTGGTGGTGTACTCAGTCTCCAGTGAATTTGCTGAGACAGTTTGTTCCGACAATGATTCAGGACAGTTCTGAGGTTCTGTTTCCACAGTGTGCCACAAATGTATCTTTATATATTTTTTCCTTAATATCTTTAGCCTTGATCTGGAGAGTTTTAAAACGTTATGTGTATTTTTACATTTTACTACTCATAGCTTATACTCAGACCATTAGCGGGGGGGTACCACATGTTGGGGAAGTTATACCTGAGCCTTAAGTCTTTACCAAGTAGGCAAAAAAGGAGCTCTGGGACTGTGGGGATGAAGTAGGGCTAGGTAGTAGAATGAGAAATTCTCCAGATGTTAAAAAGACTGTTATATTTGTGCTAGAGACCACGAAGTTGCTATAAATTTAATCCAGTTGCAGTGCAATAAATTTAATTTGGTTACTGTTCTTGTGTGTTCACATATAAGACTGGTATAATTAAGACTGCTAATGCCAGTGTGCCAGGAATAAACATTTTCTCTTAATAGTTGTGGCAGAAGTTGCATGAAGGGGGTTTCAAATTGTGATAAAGATATCTGAGCCTGACTGCTTGCTGTTGACGAGAAGTCTTCCCAGTCCCAGGTCAACTTTATGCTAAGGTCCAGTAGAGGCTCCCATTTTACAAATTTGAAACGCTTTCCCAAGTATGAAAAAATTAATTCTCACATTATCTGGAAAAGTAAACAAATATTATCCAATTTAAATTGTGGGAAAAGCAGTTTAGGCAGATGAAATGATTTGTCACATAAAGAAAAGCTGTATCAGAGCCAGAAATTGAAGCCAGATTTCCTTATGGCATGTCCTGCTTTATTAAACTTCCCTCCCATGGTTGACATATGTCATCGCATGCTATTGTCTATCAGTATTTCTGCTTTGGATATTATGAACATTGAAATAAGTTATTGGAATACAATGTCTCCCTGAAGGTGACCCTTCAATCCACCCACTGTAATGCTTGAGCTAAAGGAGTGAAACTACAAAGTACAGAAGTGAATTATCAACTATTAGATCAGCCACAGAAGTAGGACACAGCACACTCTTTGCCAGTGTCTTATTTACTTTTCAAAACAGTTGTTTTCATAAACAGTTTGTGATGCTTGTGTATACAGAATAAAAGAGTTCTTTTCAAAGAGTGAATGTATTAAAAATTCATTTATTCAGAATTCATATTTACCTACTTTAATGTATTTGAACAGCGGGGAACCCTTTGTACCTTTTTAATTGTTATTTTCTCTAGATGTTTAAGTCAATTACTGCTGAGCAGTTACACTCTGGTAGCTTTTGTTAAGTTTGGAAAGGAAGAATTATGGAACTCAAAGTAAAGCAAGCAGCTTGATCCCTCAGAATTAAACTCCCTTTTCTTATGATGACAGAAGAATGTTCTGATGTCAAGGCTGATCACTTTAAAAATAACTGTTTAAAAATAAACCCTTAAATTATTTTTCTTTTTAAAGCTTTTTTTGGTTGTTGTTTCTGAATAGAGAAGCATTTATTTTTGGATGCTGATGCTTAACGTTTAAAGCTTGTTTACAAAGCGCTCACTCCTTCTCCATAAAAACAGCGAGCTGTAGAAGTGGAGTTCTTAGCTTATGTGGTGTTGGATTCTGTTAGACACAGTCTCATCTCCTGTCATCAGAATTCAGAAAGAGAGGTGCTTTCATGACACAGGGTGTCAAAGACTATAACATAGTTAAAATATTTAAAGCCAGGTATATAAAAACAAAATTCAAGTATAAAAAATAAGAATCATTTGTTTGACTTTATTCCTGGAGTCATGGTTTTCTACATGGCTACTACTGCTATTAAATTTCCTTTGAAACAATAATAATGGTCAGACTATTCCATTGAGATTCATAATCATTACAACATTGACTATGGTAGTTGTAGAATCAGCAGTATCTACCTTTTAAAAGTGAACTGATAGATAACAGATTTCTTTTTTTCTTTTCTAATTTCAGACTGGGGTCAAGTCCAAGTTACATACTTCTAAAAATTGAATAAATAATATTGTCATGCTTAAAATAAAAGGAAAACAAATAGTGTGAAAACATTTTTTTCTATTGAGACATAGAAAATTCAGGTCTTCTGGCCATCACAAGTTACATCACCAGCAGCTTGACTCCTTACTCATTTTGGATTGGAATTACTCCACTTTGAATTGGCCGCTGCCTGATTTTGTTATAGAAATTACAGCTCTTTTACAGCATGATGCTGATGGACTCCTCCAACTTTGAATTTTCCTGAGTAGCTTCCAAACCCATGAGGGGCACCAGAGTAATTACAGATACCAATGATTCTGAGTTATTCTCTGGTCTTCCCATGAATTGTACTACCATGTGCCTGTGCTATTTGTCCCCCAACACAGTGTTGTTATTTGTTAGTAAAAAAGCAATGGTAAGATGTTAAGTTGTTACAGCAAATGTATTGACTAGTTGAAAAAAACCCACATAAAACATTTGGAAGGCAAAACCTAAAAAGGCACATCTCCTAAATACCAATCTACAACCACCTTCAATATTTGCACATAGTGAATCTGTTTCTCTAATGAATTATGCGTCTACTCAGTTATAACTTATTCTTGCTTTTTATCATCAGTTTCCCTGTGGGTGTTTTTAAAACTAAACTAAACTAAATATTTCCTGAACAGATTATATTTTCACCTTCTTAAATGCTTCTGAATGTAAAAAGGGCTGAATTATCTGCTTCTATTAACTTTTGATTTATACAGCTACACTGAATTTCTAAAGCAGATTCTATCCTCCTTTTCATATAGCTATGTTTAGGTGGAGGTTTTCAAAATACCGCTATATTGTGACAAATAAATTAATGGTATACTTGGGCCTGCCTATTTTGGGATTCAGCTTGCATGTTTGTAGCCAGCTAAGCCAAGGCTATTTGTTCTGGTCTAAATCCTAGTGTGCAAAACAGCACTTGCTCCAGCATGCATTGGCACAGTCTCAATGGGGGCTAGATTTACAGGTGCAAACTGCCTGCTCCTCCTTCCCAAACCTTATCATATAATGGCTGCAGCTGGCGCGTATTGAAGCAGACATGGTTGAAGTTCAAATTATTAATTAAGCCTTGAAAGCATAACTACAAATTACCTAGTCATTGTCACCAATGCTTTTTAAGTATACTTCTCTAATTATAATTCAATATCTGTACTGATCAAGCAGTAGGTTCTGCAAATTCTCACTTTTAATTATTGGTATCAGAGCATAGAATCACTAATATAGTCTGGGATTTCATATGCTCTTGTGACAGATTTTCATACTTGGGTTCTACTTGTGTTTCCATATGAGGAAGTTAATATATCAATAACCCACTCTGGTAGCCTCACCATTAGGCAGGAGTGTTCATAGAAAATGTACTATGCCCAGAATTATTGGAATATCTTTCATATTCAAGAATTTGAATAGTATTTTAATTCTTTTTTTTTTTTTTGCATAAACGTTCTTTTAAGTCTTTTTTATTACTTAAACTATTTTCAGAAGCATTTGTTCATCTGTCTTTCCTTAATTATTGAGGATGTTTATTGGAATTCAGTGCTACCTTTTTTTTTTAATATGCAAGACTAAGTGCAGGTTTAGCAAGGTATGGCAAAACATGCTAATGCAGATTTTTATGAACTGTTAAAATACTCAACGAAATTTCCTAAATATTCCATATTATTTAGACAGTATTTTTACTATACTATATTGTATTTTTAGACAATGCATTGAGAGGAAATTGCTTAAAAGCATTCACAGTGAAATTTAAGTATATGGCAAAAATATTTAGCACAGAATATTTTTAGAAGGCTAACAAAAAAACCTCCCTCTGGCATGTTTCTTTACTAAATACATTTAACTATGCTCTTTTAAAAGGTTGGTCTGAATTTGCAGAAAGAAACTGTTGGTAAGGTCTCTTTAATTAGACTTAATAATTGCACTCCTAAACATTATGCATATATTTTATTAATTAATTTCTTTAAAATAGCGGAGTTATCCATTGGAACAGCATAATACTTAATGAATATACATTTCAGTTATTTAAAGAGATTTGGTAGCCTATTCGAGAATCATTTCATTTTCAGGCTTAATATACTCATCTAGGGATAATCCTAAATTTAGCAACTGTAAGTAGATTTAATGTGTTGAATACGGGCAACAAAACAATAAACATGTTTTACTGTAATAATTAGGATAAACCGACAAATGGATCTCCATAGAATTTGTGTTATTTTTCATAGCACAACTAAGGTACACTCTGCTCTACAAAAAAAACCAAACATTTTATTTTGGCAAAAGAAAATTGAGGCAATGAATGCTAGCAAATGGCTTCATTTCCAAACTGCTGAAGAAAAAAGTATTTAATATTAAACCTATAGTACTTTGCTTCAAAATAAATCCTGATCTTTTAAATTTGCATGTTTGCAAGTCACAGGCATGCTGTGCAGGTTTCTCAACAAGTATGCCTGCTGCACATCCTGGTGAGAGACATGTTGCATTTAACACTGGGGTATTTAGGACTGGTAGCTTTTATTGCTCTTTTTTTAATTTTAATCAAATAATACGTAGTGTTTCATCTTAATCACAAAGTGTCAACCAGCATTTTATGTCTGGGTAATAAAAAACACTGTGGAAATTCAAATTTCACACCAATTATTAATTGTAACACATCCTCAGGGCTTCAACAAACATGGTATCTGAGGGTTAATAAAAACGATTTTCTAAGAATGCTGTGCAGAAGCTCGCCTCTATAAATAGCCTTTGTGAGTTACAGTGCATACATTAGCAGCTCTGGAAAATGTTAAGAAACTACAAACTTAATTCTCTTGTTTGTTTTTTGTTAAAGTATTTATAAAATAGGTTATAGGGACATTGATCTTACACTGTTGCTTGTGATGGTGAATGTGTAGAATAATTGACTTTCTGTCCCATTTATAAAGTATTCAGTCATTATCCGAGTGAATAATGTAATACTGATGTTTAAAGGGCTTTCACAGGAGGAAAAAGTGGCATGGTTCAGTTTACTGCATTGCCTGTCAGCATTTTATTTGTCTACAGAAGCATATGCCACAGCATTTCAGTTTTACTAAAGAAGCACTGTGTGTTCTTCAGCTATGAGGAAAGCTATAATAGGAAGTAGGTCAGTGTTTGAATGCAAGTCTTTCTCGTTGTTCCTGGATCTTTGCTGATATTTTCAGCCTGTGAACAGTTTTCCTCCTGAAGATGTTGCTTTCAAAAGAAAAGAGAAACCAAGCATGTTCTTCACGTTGTCTGTTAAGCTTTTGGGGAGTAAAAGTGCAAAGTCCAAAGTTTCGCACTTAAGGTCCGGTCAGCTAAGGAATGTAAGTGAACTGTGAATCTTAATTGACATCTTTACTACATTGCAACCTATTTATTCCAGCAGACCAAAAGGTCTATTAAGCTGACTCTAAGGTATATATATATGAAGTGAAATGCCCTATAGCATTGCTCAGTCTTCTAAAACTTCTGAGTTGAAGGGGCAGCAGTAAAAATGCTGGAAGAGGGGAGGTTGGTGTTTTCCTTGTTGCTTTCACTCCTATGGTTTGAAGCTCAGTTTCTCATACATCACTTCAGACTTGGTTTTCCTAGTCTTCAGCTATTTCTCCAGTTTGTTTCTACGTGACAAGGCAGGGTGTCTGTGCTAAGATTTAATGGCTATTGTCCCTGTTCTAGCAGAGATGAGATGCACCTCTCTAATGAACAAGTTAGGGAATCCAAGAATTCCTTTATCCAGCACTGATGTAGTAATACCTTTTGCATAAATTTTTAAGTTACACGTAAGCAGTTTTCCAGATAAGCACAACTGCCGTGCATGTGTTATAAAAATAAACAGTCTTGGGAATAAGTATGGTGATTATGTTTGTGTTTGGCTTGTGCACTTTTTTCTCTTCAGTAGATCTGCTTTCTGTTGCACTTCACCATGATTCAAAGTAAACCTTCAAATTTGTAATGCTTATAATCCCGCTCATGCAGAGCTTCTTAATTCATTTGTACTTCAGCAAAATGCCAGCTTTGTTCTTCTGGCTTTTGTCTTTAGTGAAGCAATAACTTCATATTCATAAACCTCAAATAGAGTTTCCTTCTTTTGCTATAAATTTACTTAGGGATTAGTAAAAGTTATCCATAGAAGACTTTCCATAGTAGTGGAAATGCAAGGCATGATACTTGGTCTGGGGGCTAATTAATGGGAACAAACACCTTCTTGTGTGACTTATATCCATGACAGAAGAGCAGAGTAGTCAAGTTATTAAGAGAAAGGCCACAATGCTACACTACCGCCTTGCAGTTTTGCGTATCCAATTTACCACTTTCCTTTTTATGGACCCGTGCATTGGATCTAATGGGTCAGCAAATTACACATCTGTACATCTCCTGTTCTTGAGAGGGAAAGAAACTGCAGTACTATCCACAAGAACACAAGTTTCAAAACATTAGCAGAGTCATAGGGTATTAGGAAGTGGCCAGCTGATGTTTTTCTCCTGCTATCCATTCTTATTACAGGAGAGTGCTCACTGGGCCCCCAATGGACTAATAAGTCTCAGGTACAATCAGAAACAAAACAACAGTCCTTCTATTAAAAAGCTGCAAAATACGAAGAAACAGAGGCAAAGAGATGAAATTGTTCAGTCTGATAGTGTCAGCAGACTTACAGTGGTGAGTCTTGTATATGTATCACAGCAAAGTCTTTACGCCTCTGAAGAAAGACTTCAGGCCTGTGGGTGAAGCAGAAACTGGAAGTCCTTCTCTGGTTTCTGTAGCTGAATCTTGGTTACCCTCTACTAGCTGCTGCATGTTAGAGGATACAAAGAAGTGCAGAAGAAACTGCAACAAACCGTAGTACTCTGAAGGTCATAAATTATGTCTTCTATCTTTGTCCTCTTTTCTGTAAAATTCAAAGGAAGAAGTTGAATGACAGTGCAAAAGGTAATGCAGGATTTATTTGCAATTTTGCAAAATGTAGGTTACCCCAGTAGTTGTCCGATAGTTGATATCTTTTCTGTGGTGCCCATTCTGAACATCTAACCAGTTTCTGTGTGGGTGATGGGGAAATTCTAGTCAACATTCATGAAGGATTTTGTCTTGAAAGGCTTTGTCCATTGATCGTCTTTTCCATCGGTCTGCATGTGTCTTTCTCTGGGCAAACTGCAGAACTGGATTCTTGCTCTATAATGTCTCAATAATTTTTTTATTTCAAGAAAGATGTCAAATACCAGAAAAAGAAGGTATGTAAATTCTGTCTTGCAAAGTACCTGTGTCACACCAGTACAGGTCTTTATCCTGCTTTTCTTTAAATTGCAAGCGCTCTTGGTCAGAAAATCAGATGGTAACTCAGTAATTTCAGTTTCAAAGGGTGGTTCTGCAAAGGCTTTCATAACAACTCAGAAACTCTTAGGATGAAGTATGAAATGTTGTTTATTTTTGTTCCCTAACTTGCTGCATTCATACTCAACTTCTCTAATTGCAAAACCTTGTGGAAACTAGATTTCAGACAGGGCCTGTTGCCCAAATCTTAAGAAAAACAGGCAAACTACAGTTTCCATGGTTTCAGACACTGCTGCTCATCCTCTCAAGGCTGTTCTACTCTTGGTAGGAGAAATTCAAGCACTGAGAATGTGTGAAAGGCTAAAAGTGAGATTGTTTGTTTCAGGGTTGTTTTTTCATCTTGCGCTTACTATCACGGCTAGAGTTTTACCAGATTGTCAAAACTGAAGAAATATTTTTCCCAGCCCAAGAAAGATTTCTCAATGATGTTATGAGTTCTCTTTCTCAAACAAGGCTGCCTTATGAAGCTTTTCTGAAAAAAGTTAGATATTTCAGTATTCAGATTAGGAGTGTTTCTCTTGGTTTCAGGGATGTGACATTGGTGGGCCGTTGTTTATTTTTCTGTAAATATGGCTATTTCAGTCAAAATGGCTTGGGTTCATTAGCCACAGGCTTTTGTTTCTAAAGGAGTAGTCTTCAGTTTTGGTAGATTATCCAGTTCTTTAAAGGAAATTGCATTTCCTGAGAAAGGGGGGGGAGAGGGAGCGTTTGTCTCTCTTGCCTGCCATTCTTTGCCTTTTTCCAGCACAAAAACACTTAAATGGTTTTCAGAATATTTAGTCACCTCTGAAATGGCTGAGTGCAGTTCTTCAGGACCTTGCAAACTAACCTCTTTCTGTTTTTTTGGCTTGGTTTGGTTTTTTAATTATTTTTATGGCTCCCTGGTAAGAATATGGGAGGGAGAGGATTTCTGTTGTTCAAAACTTTTGATGTAGTAGGAATCCCACTTGTCCTTTGCTTCAGCTCCCCACATGTGAAACGAGATCATAGGGGACTGAACAGTTCCAGCTGGCACCTGGGTCCTCCTGATGGTCGTAGAAGCAATGAACTTCAAGTATCAGTAGTCGTGGCCCTCCTTGAGAGCTGCTGCACATGTAGCTGGGTTGTAGGGGTCTATATGCAGCCAGAGGTGATAGGTAAGCTACAGATGACCCAGCCTGATTCTTAACGTCTGGGGTGAGCTTTCCTGGCTCAGTTATCTACATCAGATTTGTTTGGTTAATATAATTGAAAACATCATGATACTTTAGGTTGTATCCTTGATAGTTTTGAGAAGATAGTAAGTAAAAACAATCAGTTTTGAGGTTTTTTAACAATCCTTCTGGGGCTAGATGGAGATGAGAGAAACTGCTCAGAAGAGACATCCGTAACTGCTAGGCTGTAAGAGAAGCTGTGAAAAGCAGCCCCTTCTAGTAAAAAATCTTATTCTCAAACCATTGGTCTCAAACCATTAATTGATAGTGAAACTAACATAATATTTGGTGCATCACTTAATTCAGTGTTCTGATGTGTTATTCGCCTTCTGTAAGAGTAGAAGCTCTTTAGCTTTTCGAGGCAGGAGATGAGAGCAATGCTCATGAGAAAAGGGACTCCTCCCTGCAGACTCCTAAGTATTACCATGCTAAAAGTAGTAAAGCTGAGGAATAAAGACTGGGTTTTTTTCCCAAATAGTTTGCATGTAATTTTATTACATAAAATCTAATAACTATGTGAAAAAGCATGTTTTTCCAAAATCTCTGTCTCCTTTCTATCAGATATTAGTCTGGGCTTTGTTATGAGAAAACTACATTACTGGCACATAAATTATGTAAAAATGAACTCTTGCTTACAAGAAAAATGTTCAGTGGCCCACAGATTCGAAAATTTCCTTTGCTCTAGCAGAACCTTAGTGTTATTGGAATATTTCTTTGATCCAGTTGCCTATTATTTATGCAAAGGCAAATTAATTCCTTTAAGTATCTTATTGTATTATTTCCTTATCGGCTTGTCACCAAATGTCATTTCCCCCAAACCTCTATTTAACTGCCACTTCCCAGCACCATCCCATGTGCTGTTAGAAGCAGTGAACAGCTGCTTTCCCCACTGCCAAGTGCCACTACTTGGATAGTTAGTAAAAGATGCTGATTTATGGAGTGATTGGTTTCCTCTGTCCCAGAGGCTGGATGAGTCACTCTGGAAGGAGCCTTGTGCTCATTGTCTCTGCATCTGAGCTCATACTTCCCCTGCCTTCATGTTTCCCACTCCTAGTACAATGAGCTATTCCTCAGGGAGCTCCTTTGCAGGGGGCAACCGTACCCTTTCCAGCACAGCTTAAAAGCCTAAAATAAGTATTTTCTCCTACACTGTTGAGTCGTCTGTTCCAATTGCTTCTCTGCTTTCAGCACTGCTCACCTCTTCAGAGTTCCCCAGCCACCATTCATTCCCCATCCGCTGCTAACCCTTTGAAGGGTCTTTATCATTTACAGATGCAAATAAAGTCTTCTGGGGTATACCAGCTCTATGGCAAGGAGAAAAGGAAAATAAACCCACTTGGGGGACTTGGGGATGCTTGGACTAGAAGTGACTGAAAAGAAAGCAAACTGAGGAAAGATTGTGGTACAGGAGAGGGAGACCCTGAACTAACAAGCAGAAGGTGGGCAAGTCTGGCTATTTTAATTGCTTTCAGGAGGCAGTTGCAACTTTGAATTGATAACCGAGCAGTTTTTTGGGTTTGATTTTGACTTATTTGTTGTTGTCGGCGGGGTGAGTGTGTAGGAAGCGGTAGGGGAGGGAGTACACATGCACTGGAAAGTGTGTCAGTGCTCTGACTCAACCTCATAAAGTGTTTCCATTCGCTTTGCTGAAAAGTAATAGTCATCATCTTTGTTCCTCTTTCACCAGTCTCTCTCTGTCCTGATGCAGGGATCTTCTCGGGTTAGGGACTTTCCCCTTGTGTGGCAGATGCTTCCATGAAAAAGGACGTGAAGCTGAACAGCAGAATAAGTGAAATGTGGTACAGAGTGAAAACGTTTTCTCTCACTGTTTCTCTACCACAACCACTTTCACTAGGCTTTTTAACACTAGCATTCCTCCTCTGAACATTCCTGTCCCCAATTAAATGATATTTTGTCTGTGTAAGAAGTATGTGTCACTGATCTCCTTATTTACCCTGTAGAGTCTGAATAAAATTCATAGACAACTTTTTTCCCCATCAGGATCAGCATTAACTGTTACTCATTCACCTTCCCCAAACTCACCAAAAGCTGTTGCTTAGAGCTTTCATCCATAGCAGTGCAGCTCTTCAGCGGGTAAATATCACAGAAGGCAAAAGTCCTTCTGCTCTGTTTTTTTTTTTGAGACTACTGCCTCATTTTCTGTACCATCATGTAAAAAGCAGTAAATGAGAATGGAAGTCTGAAAAATAGTATTCTGGAATAACAAGAAGGTAATCAGGTCATCACACCAATCTGCAGCCGTGCAATGAAACAAATTTTTACACAGGACAACTGGTGAAAATGAACCCCTGGATTATCTCCAAACATTGGACTGAGCGGAAGCTGAGTCGTAATTTGATTTGAGAACCCCCAGTTTAGGGAGGTATGAGAAATGCGGTGCCTCCAATGGGAACAGCAGAGCTACCAGCCTTATCCTAGACCTGAACTTTGAATGAATGTTCATGCTGCCTTGGGGACCTGCACTTGAGTTTGGGCTCAAAGTGCTTGGGAAGTGTTTTCTGTAGTGTCTTTATGCTTTTAGTTATTAGAGACCAGCACATATTTGAGGTATGTTAGGTAAATGCTGCTATTACCATATGTTCTGAAAGCATCCATTGCTCCCCCCCCCCCCCCCCCCCCCGAAAAAAACTTTGTTATTTTCTATAGAGCTCTCCAAGACTAAACACTTTAAAACAATAGAAATCTGGTATTTTAATAACTCTTTATTAGTGAGAAGCAGTGGTTTCATATTTAGAACTGTATAGAATATGTTGAAAGCCGATTTAGTGGACAACAAGAAACACAAGTAATTTATTACTGCTTTTCTGCTGCTAATTAGCAGAGATACATTGTGATCTGATTTGTGATAAGATTATAATTTTCCAGTATTTTGACTGTCTCATTAGCTTAATGCTTAAGTAATAACTTGCTTCAGATAATGTATTTAATGTTTCAGTGTTTTGTCAGTTCAAATATATGAAGGAAATCGGTTTTCTATATGTTTCTTAGATGCTGTGATGATATATTGAAAATTAGCACTATAAGCAGCAATGTATAAACACTCTGTGGTGGGTTAACCCTGGCTGGACACCAGGTGCCCACCAAAGCCACGCTATCGCTCCCCGTTCTCAACTGGACAGGGGAGAGAAAAATATAACAGAAGGCTCATGGGTCAAGATAAGGACAGGGAGATCACTCACCAATTACCATTATGGGCAAACCAGACTTGACTTGGGGAAATTAATTTAATTTATTACCAATACGATCAGAGCAGGGTAATGAGAAATAAAACCAAATCTTAAAACACCTTCCCTCCACCCCTCCCTTCTTCCTGGGCTTAAATTTACTACCGATTTTCTCTACCTCCTCCCCCCAGTGATGCAGGGGGATGGGGAATGGGGATTGGGGTCAGTTCATCACACCTTGTCTCTGCCGCTCCTTCCTCCTCAGGGGGAGGACTCCTCACTCTTCCCCTGCTCCACTGTGGGGTCCCTCCCATGGGAGACAGTCCTCCACAAACTTCTCCAGCATGAGTCCTTCCCACGGGCTGCAGTTCTTCATGAACCGCTCCAGCGTGGGTCCCCCACGGGGTCACAAGTCCTGCCAGAAAACCTGCTCCAGCGTGGGTTCCTCTCTCCATGGGTCTGCAGGTCCTGCCAGGAGCCTTCTCCAGCATGGGCTTCCCACGGGGTCACAGCCTCCTTTGGGCACCCACCTGCTCTGGCGTGGCATCCTCCACGGGCCGCAGGTGGATATTTGCTCCACTGTGGACCTCCCTGGGCTGCAGGGGGACAGCCTGCCTCACCATGGTCTTCATCAGGGGCTGGAGGGGAATCTCTGCTCCGGCGCCTGGAGCATCTCCTCCCCTTCCTTCTTCACTGACCTGGGTGTCTGCAGGGCTGTTTCTCTCACATAGTCTCACTCCTCTCTCTGGCTGCTGTTTCCGCAGCATTTTTTCCCTTCTTAAATCTGTTATCCCAGAGGCAGTACCACTGTCGCTGATGGGCTCAGATTTGGCCAGCGGTGGGTCCGTCTTGGAGCCGGCTGGCGTTGGCTCTGTCGGACATAGGGGAAGTGTCCAGCAGTTTCTCACAGAAGCCACCCCTGTAGCCCCCCAGCCCCCTGATACCAAAACCTTTCAACACAAACCCAATACACAGTCAAACCAAGACCTTTCAGTCTGATGAAAATCTGAATATATATTTAGAGGCCCCTTCTAAGTTCTCACAAATCTGTAGTTATTAAATTAGATGGATTTTACTCCAGTGCTGTCCAACAATATGCTTGATACTCATTCTGTTGTCTGAGAAGAATTTAGTTACATAGTTTAGAGATTGCTTCTGCAAACTTTTTTTTCCATGTGAATGGTTAATACTTAAGTTTGTCCTGCTTGCTGGAAACAGAGACTACTTAGTACAAAAAGAGGTTGAAATCAATTTAAAGCTATAACATTTTATTTTTTTCTAACTGTCCTTTTTTTTTAAAAAAAAAAAAAAAAAAAGAATGGTTTGCTTTAAGTTGTGGATAGTCACACTTGAGTTTCATATAAGAACTCTGGGACTGCTTGGGCATCTCAGAATCTGCCCAGGCAAACCAAAGGTGCATGAAAACACATCTGGATTGGCCTTTGTTTCTGTATTTACCAGTAAAATTCTGATTTCAGATTTGTACCAATTTTGGTATGGCCCCTTTTTTTATTACATGGTTTTTTACTAAGTAGAACAGTTTGTGCAAAAATGCATAATTTTCTTTACAGTAGAAATAGGTGAGGTTTTGTTGGAACTGTGTAAAGCAAACAAGTTCAAAGTCACTTAGATCAGTCTTTTTTTTTTTCAGACATAGAGAGTTTGGGGTTGGACAGGGCTGGATGCATCTATGATACAGATGGGGAAATTGCCTAGAGCACACAGGCTGTACTGTACTCCCCTCAGCCTCCCCATCAAATCTGTCCTTGTTTGGAGGACAACTCTTGATATTTAATTCTGAAGCAAAGCATTAATTTGTGAACAGATAGCCTTTATCATCCTGCATACAACTGCATTTTCTTAATAGAATTCTTTACTTCAAAATATTAAATGATTGCTGTTGATTAGTTATAAATTGAACAAATGAGACTATTGCGGTTATGAAACAGGAACTTACAGTATTATTACAAGAATATTGAATGATTGTCCGGTTTTCTCTCCACAAAGCAATTTGCTTATACTGTTAATGGTAAATAGCCTGGGAATTTCCTTTTTGATTAGCTAATAATTAGCTGAAATAATACTCAGTTCTCTCTCTCTCTCTCTCTCTCATTAAAAAAAACCCACCTCATGTTTATGGTGTGATTAGGAGGAACATCACGGACATCACATTGTAGCAAATCTGACCTGGAGAAAGCTAAAACAGAGCTTTTAGTAACCCTCTAGTCCTTGGAAATAAGCAAACCGCACTTAATGTAGAATTAAGGTTGTGATCCTACAAAAACTTGGGCACCTGCTTAACTTCACCCACTCTACGTAGCCCTCTTCACTTTTCACAGTGTATACAAGTTTCAAAACCAGGGTCTAATACCAGCTTGTAGTGCAAAGAGTATCTTCTCTCAGTCTTACACCATTTGCAACAAAGTGTGTATCAAGCTCTGCTGTGGAAGTATTCTAGCTTTTTATACCCATTTTAACATCACTCTGAATAAAGTATGAATGAACAGCAGAAGGATGTAATGAAATTGAGTAGCAGGAACTCAAGGTATTACAGGATAGATAGTGTAATATGGGAGATGTAATTTAGCTAAAATTCGACTTGTCCCCCGTGTTGATCTCTGATCCCTCAAATTAAAAAACAATCAGTCTTTTTTAGTTGTATAAGGTTAAATTTAATGCTGTTATTATTTTTGCTAGAATGTAATTTTAAATAGTGTTTCCAGAATTTTTTTACTCTCTGGTTAATAATTTTATTAGGACTTACTGTATGGAGGAAAGAGATTCTCACAAAGTAAATAAATGCAACCAGGGGAGGAGAAAAGGCAGAACAGCAGGGAGAATTTATTTTTAATGAAAACATTTATTTCCGATTAGTCCAAAGTGGTGTTTTGAGATACATTTTGTTGAAAACATCAGGCAGCGATAAGTTGGTTCTTTTTAGTCTAGTGTTACTAATGATCTTTTTGCACTCTTAAGTCTTAAAAAATTGTTTAGTCATCATTCTTTTTGTTCAGCAAGACATACAATTTAGTATAGTTGTAATGCTTTGAAGACATTTTGGAGCATAACTGTAATAACCAGAAGATCTTTTCAATATTAATAGGTAGCTAAAAGCAGCACTTTGACCTGCTTTTTAAATTAAATAAACTGAAATGGTGGCTTAGATTCATTCAGCCAGTCTGAGTCTAGCCAAATATAGCTTTGCATCTAGCATATCCTCTTTTCCATGATAAGACTCTAAATAAAGGAGGACAATCTGTTCACAGTCCTTATAATAATATCCTTGTAAGTATTTTCTTTATCTTCTGTTTAACACAACTAGGCCTAATTGTTTTTCCCACGTAGAGGAGTTTCTAGATAATGTGTGTTTCGCATACACGGTTGATTTGAAGGCAGTCTTAAGTTTTTTCAAGGTGTTACCTTATTATTCTACAGAGTTGTTCAAGAACATGCATCTGGGTCCTCCCTTCCATGTCCTGGGTGCAAGCAAGACATAACTGGGAATTGTACATGTCAGACTGTGGAGAATTAAAATACAGCGTAGGTACAGTACTTGCTTTGGGTTGCTTCCTACATGAATCTTGATGCAGAAACCATATTCATAAAGACAGGGAAATAAGATTCAGGACTAAGCGTTAACAAGGTTGACAAGGAAAATGCATTGTATTCACTTAAAACGAGTAACTGCACATACGAGTTTTGGTCATTTGAAATTGCTCCACTTTAGCAAACTTTAACGTTAATGCCATGAGAGTGCTCAGCAAGTTCACAGATGGGGAGACCAGTCTAGCCTACAACTGAATCTCTTGAAGCCTGACCTTAGAGGTATTTCTGCTTCCATGGGAAGAGGGGACTTAAAATAAGTTGTTGTCCCTCTTTCCCCTGTATTTCTCCTCTTTCCTCTTTCTTTCCTCCCTCTCCAGATAATTCCCTGCACCATTTTGGCAAATGCAGCATCAGAAATGACTGATAACAATGACCAAAATCTTGCCCTGTCTTCCTGGTGTGAGGCATGTCATAAGTTCCTGGAAAAATGAGGAAACTACTTCAAAATTAGAAGCCGACATTCAGAAGTCTTTAGTCCAGCAAGCTCTTATTTAGGTCTTTTCCCCCTCTTTTTAATTTAGCTGAAATTCTCTTGTCTGTAAGCAAGTATTTAATGTTAACAAAAATTATTGATGTGATTATAGCCTGTCCTTGACATTGTTCCGAGGTGAAGTAATGGAAAGGCTGATGCAGGTCTCCATTGATACAAAGTAAAGGAGAAAGGTGTAATATTTGCCAATCAATATTCGTTTAACTGTACATCCGTCTTTATTAGAATAAAACTTTGGCTGATGAACGTTAATATTATTACTATAAGATATACAGAATTCTGTGAGGCTTGAAATAGTACTGTCTAACATTTCTATTTAAACGTAATGATACAAGATCAATCTGGCATTCTAACTGGATTAGAAATTGGCAAACGAAGGGATGTCAATACACCTGTAAACAAGGCACATTTTCTATTGGGATCTTGTGGAATCAGTTCTTCACTCTGTATTGCATAACATTTTAATTAATAAGCTGGTAGAAATAAAATTACTTGCACTGTGATTCACACAAGTGATTGGGGGAGTGGTAATGAACGGCATGGGTTATTCTTGCAGAACAACATAGATAACATAAACTGGATGTGAGCAAGTGAAATATTTACATACAGTGCATCATTTTTGAGGGAACAAGCAAAGGAGATCTTCTGAACTTGAAGTCCCAGTACAATCATTTAGAAGGGCTAACATCCTCATTCCGAGTTATTATATGGTCAGTTTGTAACTGATTCATGGCTGAGATAGTTTTGGTTGGCCTTATTTGTAGGTTTGGGTAATTGTTGGGGATGGGTTAAGTTGATGGGGAAAGATAGTTAAGAATTTTTAAATCTCAAAAATACGTCAGGAATACATTCTGTGTGAAAGGTGCTTTCTGCAGTTGAACCTTCTAATATACTCCTTCGGTTGAGCTGGTTGCTATTTATCTCTAGAAAAAGAAGCAATCAGGCTTGTATGATGTGAGTGCTAGTGTGTGATTTGGAAGACAAAAGTTCAGTCCCACATTCTTTCATAACTTCGCACGTTGCTTAGTCTTGGTGTGTTTTAATTGCCTATGTGTAAAATGGGAATAATGAGTTTTCCTATCCTGCAGCATGGCTGTAAAGATAAATTTCCTGAAACTTTTCATATGGAATGATGCTAGAACAGTGGAAGTCATATAAATACATTATCTTCCAATAATATTTCATATAAAAAACATTTTCAAATACTTCCCTGTTTGCTTTTTAAAGCCTAGATAACAATTAGACCCTCACAGATTTGGGGGTTTTTATTTGCCATCTTTAAGAAGAGAGTTGGCAAGCAAACTGAACAGCAACTGAAATATTCTGCAAGAATACTTAACAGCAGACTTTAGTGGTCACTAGTACATGTAAATGTGCAGAAGAAATTCCACTACAACTGAAATATGCACTCTAATATAATTAAATTGCAATTAAAATTACTTAATAGACTGGTGTAATGCAACATATTAAAAAAGGATCTTGGAATCTTGAGGGTGTTGGGGCTGAAAAATCAAAGGCAATGGTAGGAACTTAAAATGATCAAGAAAGCACTTCGCCCCCCGCACCCATTTGTCTTGTGCATCTGTTTTGCTGTGATCTTATGTGTAGGACACATCTGAAAAGGAACATTCATATTATGTAACCAAATCACAAAAGTGGCATGAACATATGAGAGCCTAATTAGTACAAGCAACTCCTCACTGTAAAAAGCTGTGTTCCCTATTCAAACCACATGTACTTAATAACCATATCTGAGCTGGCATAGGCTTTGTCAAGAGAGCAGCGATACAATTGTATGCTGTGTGCCCGCACATGTTAGAGCTAAACACACTGAACTGTAAGGTTAAACCGCACTTGTTACCTGGCCCAACTGTATCTTGTGTTCTTAGTGCACAGAAAATCTATAAATATCTAGGTTTATTGTGAAACTAAATTAAAGTCATTGCAGCATTTTCATTAAAGGCTTTTTGGCTTGGTTATTTAACCCTTTTATAGCCCGGTGAGGAACTTGCAAAACATTTTAACTGGGTTCCTGACAGGAAGCACTGAAACAGCTTTTATTTCTGATAGCATTTTAAAATTTAAAGGAAAAGGTAAGAAATGAAACTAGAATTAAGAGCTGCCAATTATCTAATGTTTGCTGAAGTAATGTGGTTTAAATATATGCCTCAAGAGGAAATGTACGCTAGCTGATGCAAAACGTGCTCATTACTAACACAGTGGCAAATGCTATAGACTTGCTCTTCTAAGCGCATGAGGCTTGACTCACTCAGGCCTGAAGCTACTCCAGGAAAGACATAAGCAAACCCAGTGCTCTTTTCCGTCAAGATTCATCAAAAGATGAGTCATCTGTTAAAAACAGAGTAATCATCAGGCTATTCTGCTTTTCTGCTGACTATTACTATTAGAACAAAGCCTTTGAGCAAAAAAAAAAAAGGGAGAGGGGAAAAAAAAAAAAGATGTGGCTTTGATCTCATTCACAGGACTCTGGCTGGTTTATGCTTTCAAGTTCTGCCATTGTGATTATTTCAGTCATAAGGTGGAAAATACTGTGCCACCACCAGGCGTAGCTCCAATGGCAAAACCTCTTGGTTGAGATTCAATTTAGACTGCGTGAAAGCAGCTCCCTCTCTGATGAAGTGCTGTATCCCATCCAAGACACTGGTGAAAGCTCCAGAGCAAGGAAACACTTTCCTTTCCCTCCTTACAGCTTACTCTCCTTTAAAGCTGTAGTCTCTCAAGCATGGATATACTTTATTTCGGATGGCAGCTTTAATAAAGTGATCAACAGTGAAATGATTAGTTTTTACTTGGACAATATCCAAGGCAAAGCACGCGAGAAGTGGGGATGAAGAACCTCCACCAACACAGTCTCCATGTAAAATAAACATCCCTGAGAAATTACATGAAGCCAGAGTGTAAACAGTCTTAGGAAACATCTGCAAAACCATTCTCTTCAAAAAAGCTTCATCTCACACAAAAGACAGTGTTCGTAACAGGGGTGCCTCCCACCCCAGACCCTTACCGACAAGAAATCCTCCTGCCTGTCTAACAGGCAAAGGAGGGAATTCATAAGAACACTCTTGGCATAGCATTTCTTTTACAGGAGTCCACTTTCTGAAGTCTACTAAGGGTTTTTAACACAAGATACTTCATGAAGTCAGATACTAAAACTAAGTAATACCATCAAGTTTTCAAATAAAAATTCCATTGTTATGAATGAAGATATTTCACACAACTGTCACGGAACAGGGCTTAGAAAATCTTGTATGATTGCAGGTGTTTTTTTAAATCCTATAAACAGACTGATAACCAAGATGAGTATTTCTTTTTTATATACACTTAGGAGGGCTTCAGCATTGTGCTTAAACTATTTACACTTAAATTTGAAGCACAGATTTAAAAAATAGAAGTAGGTGAATATAACAAGGTGAATGTACTTCTAAAAATGGTATTTATTTAGGTGCTATACTTTAGCTGTTGTTTAATGCTTTATTCCTGGTATCTGTATCTGGTATTATAGACATTGAGATTACCCTCAGTTTTATAAAAATAAACCTTGCAGAAAATGGTAATATACCAGAACATTTTCCAGACTGGTTCCTCAGTGACAGCCGTGGGCTGTTTCTTTGTTACGTTATAATTTCTCCCTTCCTTAACAAGCTTGTCTCTTTTTCCTTTCTTATTATAATCTTTTGGGTACAAGGAGAGAGATGTAAAATTGTTGTGTTGATCCTTTACTCTGCTGTTCTAGATAGGATGGCAAGACTACTGTCACCATAGAGTGGTAAATTTGAGTATCATCTCCCCAAGTCTTGTGTGCTCCTTTTCATCAAATGAACTAATTCTCCCTTCCTTACTTTCAAAAATTATTTTTATTATGTTTTGCATAGTTGATTCTACTGCTTTCTTAATATGTTCTTTGCTATGGGAATGTAGAATTTGACATGTCATTCAGAGTCAAAACTGCTTGCTTTGGGGGAAGATAGAAGATCTTCAAAGTGGCAAACACAAGATAATTTTCCCTTAATGGCATCACATACAAATTTCTAACAGAAATTATTGGTTACGTTGGCAGTTAATAAAGACCTTAATGTGATTTCTTTCTTTTATGTATGGTACAGGTTCTCATCAAACCCTGTACCAATAATGTAAACTAAGTATACAGTGATAGGAACCTTTGCAAACAGGTAAGGCAGCACTGTAGTGGCCTGAAGCTTGGATTTCTCCCCAAACAGTAACTTTCATGGAAGCTTAATCATGAACTGAAAATTAAATTCATGTCTGAAATACTTTCTTATTATTCAGTCTACGCTGTTGTTATCTTGGCAGAACAATTTACTTGAGCCTTTGAAATGCTACACGTGGAAGGATGCCAACTCTGCAAGTTCCAAAGCAGTTCTCATTTTAATCTAACCTAGTGATCACATAAAAACAGCTGATGAAGTTGTATAGTTTACCAGATTAGTTAGTCAGTGGATATTCTTCGAGGCAGGAAGGAGGGTAAAAAGTCCATGGAAAGAAACATTGTAACGTCTCTTTCTTTGTACTGGGAGCAATCTAGAATCATCACCACTCTCTAACTTGGGCAGCATTAGTCTGTGAGCTGCCAGGGGGATTGAGGCCAGGACTCACATTTGAACACTCTCTCCTGAGAAAATGTACTTGTTTGCACCTGCTTTATTTCCTACTTGCACATTGCCTCACAAACAAGATGCTTTCAAAATATAAGTATTCAGCTTAAGAAGTATTTTGCTAAAAATGGTGCAAATCTTAAAATAGCTTTTATCAAATCAAAGTCTTCCTTTTATTCTGTTCCTGGTAACAGTAAGGAAGAAAAAAAGAAAATGTTTGTGTGTTACTTGTGATGAGACAGGATTTCCCAGTATTTGTGTATTTGAGAAAAAGTAGGGTTGCAAGAAAAATTCAGTTATCATGTGTCTATTAAAACAGAATTAATGCAGGCCTAATTGTTTAGCAGAACACTAATTACGTATGTATATGTCTATCCACCTGGCTATCTCTAGGCAGTTTTGTAGGCATTTTCCAGCTTGGCTCTAGGTTCCTACTTTATTCTTTAGATTAAATTTGGAAAATGTGATATATTTGCTGGGATTTAAAACAACAGACTACTTTTTTCATCCTGTATCTAAATTTCTTAAGGATTGCAAGCCTTCCAATGCCAAAGTCTAGCATAATAATTTTCCTCAGGTCAAGGACTTAATGGTATTCAACATCCACTTTATGTTTTCAGAAATCAACATAGGCATATACTTTGCCTCTGCTTATGATGGTTTTAACAGATGAAATTATTTGGTTTAGTAGATGTATGTTTGTTTGTTTTACTAGATGAATTGTCTTGTTATAGCAAACAAAAGTCTGTATACAAGCTATTAATAATTCCAGGAAAGAGTAAGGATTTGTGAAATTTTTCAGGCAATGCCGTAATATTTAACTGCATGGCTAATAGAATGCTGCTACACCAGAAGATACTGAGAGCTAGCTAGAATTCTGCATGTGAAAATTATGTTGGTCCTATTAAAAAACATTTTTATCTCATTTTCATTTAAAATGTTCTGCCTAGGTTTAAAATAAGCCAACACTTTAAAATTTTAAATGTGATACAATGCATTAGTCTTCACTAAAACTTCAGTCATTGGTATTTGAATAGTTGTTTAGTTCTTGTTGTAAGGATTTGGGTTTATACTGCTTACTGCAGAGCAGGATACTTCTGCACCGTGATCATACATTTCCTAAAGTAAACTGGTATTTTCTTATTAATTAGAATAAAAATGAACCCATTATTTCACTGAGACACACCATTTTGTATTGGAATGCCAGAGATCTGTATTTTTATCTGTAACTATTCTGTCAATGTAGATTTAATTTTTGATTTAAAAACAGGCCATCATGAGCCAATTTATATGGGCAATATCTTCTCTGTTTTTATGCCGTGCCATTCAAGTATCTGATTAACAGATACAATATAAAGGAACATCTCAATATGCGTTAGCTAACAGAGTGATTTCTCTGCTGTTTCACGGTAATTTATAAGCATCTATTTGTCAGCCATTTCACAGTAGTTCATGTTGTTCAAAGGCCTGCCCACCATCAGAATTTTAAAGAATGCCTCCTAGATTTCAGATTTAAATGAAGAAAAAGCAAGATTAATTTAGAATAGACTAGATTGAGTTATGTTAAGGAACGAAGGCATTAAACCGTTTTTGTAACATCTTCATTAAGAAGTTTTGGGGGTTTGTTTTTAACCATGGATTGAAGTTTATTTAAATGTGCACGTGAAGGGTTGTAATTGCTTCTTGAAATTCTTCACTTTTAGGCTTCAATATTAAACAAGACAGATACATTATTTTTTTTTACAGCAAAAATGCAGTGCTTTATGTTACATCACTGTTGGGGAACAGATCTTCTACATTAACTTTTCTTCTGTCCCCAGTTAAGGAGTTGTTTTTTAAAAAGGGTCTTAGGCAGTTGTTCAAGACCCTGGTCACACCAGCTGAATTTAAGTTTTTCCTAAATTGGGAGTGTGGGAGGGAATTGTGACTTAGCCGCTGCCCCCCAAAAGGCTTATACAGCCTCTTGCTTATCTTCTGTGTAATTTATACAGTTAATAGTGGTTTAAAAAAGAAAAAAGATTGGCTTAGTATTTTGTCTCTCTTGTATAGTCCCTTTTCTTTGCAGAATTCAGTGGCAGGAGATCTCTGAACACATGACATTGGAACACCTAAGAATCTACGAAATTGTGGTTATTTTCATAGGTACAAGTGCTGTTACTTTAAAACTCTGAGACATAAAATCTACAAAAGCCCTTGTTCAGTGCCTCCCAGAAAAGATGAAAATCGCCCATTTGGGGCAATTCCAAATGCCCCTGGGATGCATGTTTATTAAGCTCCTGAGCTGCCTTTTAAAGTCAGGATACTTCAGGGGGATATTAAACATTTATTTAGTCATCTAGTTTCAGGCGTGTGGACTGTGATAATGGGGACCTCGTAGCTGGCAGAATGCTCCTGCGTTTCATGCGGGAGAGCTCAAGCCTCAGCCCACATTATCATATCTAGTGCTTCTAATACTGGAGCAAGCACAGGTCCCTTCTTACGGGACTGCCTTGTGCACTAAGGACAAGTTTTGAGAGATGGATCTTGAAAGCTTTGAAAATATTCTCCCTTTTTTATAAAAAAATCTATGTCTGTGCAGAAAAACAAAATGAAACACTGTTCACACTTCCGGCTGGCTATTGTAAATGCACGCTTCGCTAATTAACACAACTATGTGTGTGAGGTGAAAACAAAATTTGGTATTTAATTGATTCTTAGAGAGATGGTTGCATTATTCTCTGTCTCCACCTTGTCTTCTCTCCACCCCATTGCCTCAGCTGCACAAGGACTTTCCCCAATTGTTTTCCCTTCTAAGACATGCGTAGATACTAAATGGCATTGAAGTGTGAAGCTGTAGCATTGTAAGTTTGAATGTAAGTTAGGACAAGTAAAGAAAAGTGGGTTAGCTGCTATGTAAATTATCATGAAATATTGCAATTTTTCTTTTTTTATTATTATTTGTCTGTCATAATTCGTGCACAAAAGGATGGCTGGAGTCTTTTGCTACCGATTTCCTCTTTGTGTTTACAGGTGGTTCTGGGCAACATGATTTCCTATAATTTCATACAATTTCTGCTGAGTTATAGGTACTCAGGTACTCTGATGAGATGATGCCAAGCAGCCAAGTGGTACGGTGGACGAGAGGCTGCAGGGTATTCCTCTAAATACTTACGTATTGAGGGCTTGAAAGCGCACCTCAGATATTTGTACTTCTCAGTCCTGTCCTAACCACAGAGAGCTCTGTCTGAGACACAAGGATAGGGTGAAGAGAATTTCGATGAAGACGATAAAGAAAACAGCTTTTTATTGCCCCTCTAGTTGGAGGGGGTCAGAATGTAGTTGTGCCTGGGACAGAGATAGGAGTATTAAGCATATCCCTACTGCGGGGACTGTCACCCAAGCACGCCTATGTTGGGCACCAGAGGTCTGTACAAACTGCTGGTGACTGACTCCAAAACTGCAGGCAGTGTGGGTACCTAAACTGCGGGGTCCTAAAAGACACAGCTTACTAGCTTCAGTGTGGCACCATGCTAACGCTAGCTGTGCTGCCTCTTAATCGAAGTTGGGGTCTGTTGTAATTCGCACCCCCTGGCTAGGTCAGCGTAGTGTCTGAGTGTCCTGTGCAAACATTTCTCTTGGTTCAGTACTATCATCTTGTGGATCTCTTCACCACACCTCATTGTTTGAAGCAGACAGGCTTATCTCTCAATTGAACCCTGTGAACATAAATCAGTGTTGGCATTTCATTTCCCCTACCCCCCGCTACCAAAAAAAACCCCCAACACTTGCTTACGTTGCTCCTCATATGGGAGGCATTAATCTAGCCTAGAGTAAGCACTGGTGTTCCTGATATTTCCCACCCAACAATTTGAAAGCCTGTAAAAGCATCCACCAAGATGATGAAGAAAGGGAGTAGCACTGAACTGAGAAAAACGAGTTGACAAGTTACAGAAATAATGCTGCCTGAGGTTGAACCATTAATGAGCAAAAGAAAACAAACCTCATCTAGAAGAAGACCGCCTGTCACTTCGAATGTTATGCTATGAATATTTAAATGAAAACATAAAAAAAGACATACAATTTTTCACTTCTGAAAATCAGAAACTAATAAATTGTGCCGTAGATAAACTATGTAAAAAGATGCCATGGTTTTAGAGAAGGCGATGTGTTGTTAATTTGAAAGAGAAAAGGACCAAGCGCAGTAGGTACAGAACTTTGGGGACAGTGCAGGAACCCCAGGACAATGAGAAGAACAGCAGTCTCACAAAGTTAATTTTGATTATTTTCCATAAACTGGGAGATGAAGGAAGAAGTGTTGTTGCTGGCTGCTCTAAGGAAGCTTTTCTTGCCCCAGTTTTTCCCCCCCTTATATGTCTGGCTAGAAATTAATTAACGTGACTAACATTAGGCAACCGTCTCTGCCTCTCACAAAATAAAAAATGAAAACATAAAACCAAGGCATCTCTGACACTATACTGAACAATTTTGGCAGCTGAAGCTGTGTTTAATCTATAAACAGGTTAGTAATATTTAATACTTCAATTTGTATGCTGGGAGATTTTCTTCTGTTCCTAACAATTCTATATTTAAGATTACCAGGGCTTCAGGCAGAACTGTTTGGGTAGTAAAGTGATAAACTGACACCAGAATACTGAGCAGAAAAAAACCCATTACGCTAACAGCAGCCAACAGCAGTTAATGGTTTTCAGCTGTTGCAGATCTAATTGATCTTGTTGCTATAACAGAAAGCAGTTCTCTGTGATTCATATGCTTTCTTACTGGAACATATTCTACTCTCTTGCTGGTTTTAAGCCTCACTAACTCTGTTTTTTCCCTATTCTTAAATGCTATTGCTAACAACACATGCTATTTAAAGCTAATATTAGTAAAATAAAAATTCTATTAGTTTGCTGAGCCTTAAATTTTCTCTTTTCAGTAAAAAGAAAGGCCAAACTACTTAAATTCAGTTGCGCATTTCTTATACTTATTAATCCCCTTCTTTGAAGTGTCACACCCAGCACTCATTATTCTTGATTTATACATACCTTGAAATCCATATCTGCCATGAACATATCAATCAGATGTGACTAAATGATGTAAACATTTGCCATCAACTGCAGTCTGATGCCAAAACTCAGTTCTGCGTTTGGAGCTTCCATTGATGTCAACAGGATCCAGGGTGCTTTCTGCAGGACATGTTTTGACTAGTACAACTGATACAGCTGCCTGTATCATTTGGATTCTGCATACAAGTGCTTTTCTTTTTTCTTTATACCATTTGGAAACTTCTGACATATTGTTTAAATTTTACAGAAGAAATAATTTGAATTTGTGATTTTATTTTTTGTCAAAAAGAAACTGGAAAGAAATAGGAATTGTGTGAAAATCAATGGAAGCTTGCATTCATAGTTGTAATTCTAACTCATCAAAGAAGAGAGTTTGTTTTAATATTATAAATATAAGTGCATATCAAAGGGGAATTTCCAGTAAAAGCCTTAGGAATCTCAATGGAAATGCACACTCTTTATTTTGATATTGTTCATATTGCTTCTTCACTTTGAAAGCTGCCTGTATACCTGTTGTGGTTTAACTCCAGCCAGCAGCTAAGCCACTCACTCACTTCCCCCCTGCACCCAGTGGGACGGGGGAGAAAATCAGGAAAAGAAGTAAAACTAATGGGTTGAGATAAGAACAGTTTAATAGAACAGAAAAGAAGAAACTAATAATGATAACACTAATAAAATCACAATAGTAATAATAAAAGGATTGGAATATACAAGTGATACACAGTGCAATTGCTCACCACCCCCCGATCAACATACAGTTAGTCCCCGAGTGGCGATCTCCCCAGCCCCACTCTCCCCAGTTTATATACTAAACATGACGTCACACGGTATGGAATACCCCTTTGGCCAGTTTGGGTCAGCTGCCCCGGCTGTGTCCTCTCCCAACTTCTTGTGCCCCTCCAGCCTTCTTGCTGGCTGGGCATGAGAAGCTGAAAAATCCTTGACTTAAGACTAAACACTACTTAGCAACAACTGAAAACATCAGTGTTATCAACATTCTTCTCATACCAAACTCAAAAACATAGCACTATACTACTAGGAAGACAATTAACTCTATCCCAGCTGAAACCAGGACAGTACCTAAGCAGGCAGACTGCTCTGCAGAATGACTTTGCCCATTAGTTTTATGTGCAAAGAATCTTAGCTCTCAGCCTGTGCTGTAGCTGCATCGCTCCCTATATTATTTAAGTTAAATACCATGTATTAAGAAAGTTGAATCATCTTTCTCTAGGGAAAAAAAAAAAAAGAGTTTTGTAACTGTTTAAGTGTTGGAAATATACCTTCTGTTCGTTCCCTTTTGTTCTTGTAAAGGCATCCATTGCTGCAATGGAAGATAAAGTAACATTTGCAGACAGGAAAGAAATGGGAAATTTTTCCTTTCTTCCTTGCTTGTTTCCGTTGCTGCATTGTTCTGATTTGGTTTTTTAAAGGTTGACACAGAGCCTCCTGAGAATTTTTAACGTATGAGAGTAGATAACCTTGTTCTTTTGTTCACTCATCCCTGCTCTGTTCTGATTGCCTGGGGCTGTTTTCTGAATATTCCATTTCATATCCATTTAACACTTTCTCCATTCTTCTTTCTGCCTTCATTCATCAGTTTGGAATAATGTTACATCCAACGTATCAGCAGAAAGAATAACAAAGACCTTCAGACATAATCTCATCAGTGCCTCATTGAAGGAAGAGTGGCTAAGAACAAACCAAGGTTGTATAAACGCAGAGGAGAACCCCATTGCAGCAAAATGCGCAGGTTCAAATTTAGCATTTCTTTTAGTCCTTTTGCTTATCAAAGACTTGACACTTCTTAAAAGATTCTGCTGCTTTCACCTACGATGAGAAGCTCTTTGCTCCACATGCTGCCCTCTCTGGTGTCCAACACATTTCTCATGGAACCAGACATTGTCCTGCAGGGAAGTATGACAACATACAGCTCGGAGTAAATCTTGGGCTATAAGAAGACTAAGAAACTCCAATACACATAGTTCAACATCAGAAAAAGTTTTCTACTTACTTAAACAGCTATCTCCCTTTTTAACCCAAAACAGCAGCAGCATCTTGTCATCCTGGTTAAAGAAAAGGACTTTCAATGAAAAGCTTATAAAGGAGCATTTTGGCTTATGTCAGGAATGAGCAAAGCCTCAGAAAATTAATTGACATGAAACACAAATGGTTTCTGAAGTCACTCCTAACTGTGGAATAAATGCAGGTTTAAGAAACACTCTTTTTCTGAACAGAGTATTTAATTTTTCCATTCAAATACTTTCACAAAGAGGTGTGAATTCAACAATTACAGTGTGAGGCAAGGCAGAGAGAAGAGTACCCAGGAAAAGCAATGCAAATGTGTAAATGAAAATGCCCCATTTTCACAAACAATACACATGTATGATTAGGAAAGGCATGTATGTTTTAAAAATCAGGCTACTTTTAGAGTCGCATTTTGTACATGAGCTTAGGAAAGTAACATATTACGTTTTAACTTTCAGTATTAAAACTTTATTGGTAGTGTAAAAGTCTTCTGTTTCTGAGAGGGAAAACTGAAGTCCTTACAAGAAATTAACAGTAAAACAATCAAATACACAAATTCATCTTCTTTAGGTTTTAGAAAGAGATTGGAAGACAATACTAAAATAAGGGTTTCAGGCGACGTAAAACTTTAACCAAAAAAAAGTAAAACTTACCCTGCAAATGACACAACAGCAAATAAAGTGTATACTAGAAACCACAGCCATCTGGCAAATTAAGTGAAAATTAATGATTAAAGAAAATCTCACTGTGTTTGTACTGTGTTTTCATCCATCTGTGCCCAATTATAAAAGAGTTGTCAAAGAAAGCAAGCCACCGGTGGTTAATTCCAAACTAATCCAGAAAGCCTGAAAACGTCCATCAATGTTTTTCTTACAGTTTCTAATCTCTGCAGGTTTCTGATAAGAGCAGCATTCAACTATGGTGTCATGAATTTTGGCTTTCACGTTTGAAACTAACAGAGATGTACTACCTGTGATCATTTTAGATTAAGGAAGTACTATCTTTCAAAAGCACACTACAGATAGAATTTATAAAAGGAAGAAACTATGTTCAGATCCATTGCTGTCACATGCAGCCAACACAGCAATTGCAGCTAACAATATCTAGACTCTAAAATGGTCAGCTGTGACCCAAGTAGATAGTGCTGAAGTGCTATATTGTACTGCCAGAGTGGGCGGTGTCGGGGAGGCGATATGCCTTGCACCGCTCCGTGTTGTCGTGGGTTCTCAGGGCTTTGGGGCCCAGGCACAGTAGCTGAGGTTGTGAATTTGCAAATTTCCTGACACTTCACATTGTACGCACGCTGCAATTTCACACCCTTAGCTCACTGCGCAGCCACCTGCATGGACTTGCTTGGCGTCCTGCGATTCACAGAGCAGCTGTACATTGTTCTCTCTGCAGAGAACAGGCTGTTCTCTGTTTCAAGGGGAAGGAGCCTGTGATTCCCTTCCTGTTAGTTTGGGCCCTAAGATTATTTTTAAGTGCTAACTGTGACTGCTAAGCTGTTGGGCCTTCGGACTAAGCTTGCTCTGTAACAGAGCACATAGTAACATGGTGATGGGTAGAACTAGTGGATAGCCTTCCTTGCGTAGGTTATCCTTTGGTCTTTCTCTAGAACAAGTGAAAAGAGACATATATCCAAAAGGCAGTTTCAGAGAGCGGGTGTCTAAATTAATTGTTCTCTTGAGGTTCTTAACCACTAATTGAAAAGGAAAACTAGTCTCCGTATGCTAAAGTTAACCTTTATAAAATGCAATTTAGACCCAACAGTAGGTGCACACTGGAAGAGTTGGTGAGGAACGAGCGTGGAGAAGAGCAAGTAATTTCCTTTGTGTTCTTTATTTCCAGATGAGGATTTGATGTCAGAGAAGTGAGTGACAGAAGGACAGTAGGTAGCCACATTAACCAACTCTCTTCTTTGTGTGGATTCTTCAGTACTTGGTAGTAAGGCATAAGCTTGCTTTTGGGGTTTTTTTTGAGTTAGTTTAGTAAAGGTTTACTTTTCTACGCTGGCTTCTTGCTCAAAAAAAGGTCTAGGAGAGCAATTTGGAACTGCGATCAGGAAAAAAAGGCAAAAAAGTAGTGGGAGAGGTGTCATTCTTCTCTAATGTTACACTGTTCACTGTCAGCCTCCTAGTATTGTCTCTGAAGGCTGGGCATTTTATTCATTCTCAGAGTCTTTTTACAAAAAGTCCTTGCTGCTGTGGTTCTTCTGGCATGGTCTATATTAGAACTCACCCAGACTTGAAAAGTTCACATATATGAAACATTTACAGTTGTAAAACTTAAATTTCCGTGAGATCTGCTTTCTCAAATGGGCCCCTGTGAAGCTGTTGTGCCCAGCCCCTTTAAATAATGCACTTGAATTAACCCCTTACACTCTTCTGACAGCAGACAACATAAATCAATGTTATCAGCTAGCTATGTAATCATAACATTTACAGACCTCTCAACATCCTTTATATCTAGTACATTAAAATTGTCTGCTCAAACGTAGACCATAGTTTAACATGTAATTGGTTTTGGCTGCAGTTCAGGCTTATACAGCCCATGTAGCTCCTTGGGTGTGTTGGTAGAAGTATTTGTGCAGCCATGCAGCGAACCAGATCAGGCATCTGAGCCAAGTTACAGAAAAAAAAAAATTAATAAGGTTATTTTTGCGGTAGATCAGTTCCCTGTACTGTCAAACTGGAGGCAGCAACAAAAAAAAAGTAGGGAAAAAATGAGAACTAGTGCCAGAATACTATTGAAGTGGAGACATGACGGGCCATGTTTTCAATGTAAACTTCCAGTGCAGTGTAAATGATTGCTCCATCTAAATACCAACATTAAATGGTAATTCAGGAAAGCTTTGTTATTGTCAAAGTAGAAATTACCATCTTGACAAATTGATCTAGAATGCAAATTGATCATTTTTTAAATTTGGACTGTCTGATTCTTTGGTAAACATTATTATTGGGTTAGGGAGGTGGTAAATTTATTGTTATGTTTCATAAATGACTGATAATGCTATTTTAATATTACAAATTAGATTCTGCTTCAAATGAAAAACCCAAACATAGCTACAAGGGGCCAGATTATGCCTCAGTTATACCTGTGTATTCCTATTTACTTTAGTGATGCTGATTAAAATGTAATTTAGAGCAAAAATTTTGTCAGAAAAGTTTTAGTTTAGTCCTTGCATACAAAGCGTTCATTATTGCCTATCTTTTAATATAGTATGTGCCATCTATGGCTTCATATAAGTATTTTATTGTCAAACCCTGTAGGGATTTGTGTTGTGCATCACATCTATTATTTCCATAGACAAATGCAGTAGTAGAAGAGGAAATTCTGGTGTATTGGTTTAGAAGTTCTGATACATGATTCCCTTTCCACTTTCTCTCTTCTGTAGACCAGCCCTGTTTTGAAAGTTGTAGCTATATGCACTATATGTGCACACAAAAATTACCTGGCGTATGTCACATGTAACATCATCTACATGAATTGAATTTTCATTTTGCATAACCACACCTCAAAAAATCAGAAAGTACTAAAATTAAACTTATCCCTTGTGCCATAATATTTTGCCTGTGTCTTGTCTGAAGGTTTAGCAAGCAGCATGTGGCATGATGTTGGGATGAAGCATTCACAGTGCTGGGGAAATATTGTGGGATTTTAATAATCAGCCTCTAGTAAGCTCTGCTCAGCCAAACGCTGCTCAGAAGCTGCAGCTCTAAAATAATTTAAAGTTGAGGCCAGTTTAGATTGGAGATCCTGGAATCAGGGGGGTATCTTCTGCAAAATAATTTTTCTTTTTCCTATTGAGAATTTTAACTGGTAGATCTCTTAAGAAAACCCATTTTTATAAAATAGGAAAAATATTTATGTGATGACTTAAATATTCCCTGAAGACAAGTTTTTCTAAAATAAAGGGATTCTGTCAGGTTTGGCATGGTCGTTTCCCATTAGCCCACTCTCAGTTTCCAACTTGATGTTCTCAGCCTCAGAAACAGCTGCTGTATTTCCAAAATAACTCTCACCTCTATGATGTTACCAAGAGTACTGCCTGCTGGAAATACATCCCTTCTCAAAAGCTGTTCCTTTTCAAACCTGTATTGTGGGAAGGACTACCAAACACTTACTATTCTGTAATGAAATCACCATCCTTTTAAGAACCTTTTTGGAAATTGAGAAATCTGCAAAAAATCTTGTTCTTCCTTAAAATTATTACAGATATGAAAAAGCTAATGTTCTGTGAAAAAAGTCAACACCTGGAAACAGCAGTAACACTTGGCATGGATTCTATGCATCATCCCATTAGTTCGTTCATATAGAAATATAAGTGTGTGTATATATATTCTATTGATTCTAGAATTATATATTTTATATATATTTATATACCTGAAGGATTTTGTCTTGCATTTCTTTTTCTTTTCAGAGGGAGGGGAAGCTAGAACAGATTAGTGCTTCCTGAAAAATAAATAAGAAATTGCTAAAGCAGTCACGGTAAAATCAAGCCACAGGCGAACTGGTATCTTGTACAGTAACATGATATTCTGGTTGTATGCCTGTTTAATATCTTTTAAGCCACCCTTGGGCAGGACCCCACTGTAAACAAGCTGTCGAATTTGACTTGGAACATCCTTTTAAAAATAACACTAATAAATAAACATTCTGTCTTCACAATTTTGCTGCCAGGGATTCTCCATTTCTAAACTTATGAATGTAATGATTTGTAAAAGTTTTGTGTCTTAACTGCAATCTCCTTTTTTCATAAATATGAATTCTTCATTTTCCATTTGTTTAGTGTTTTAAAATTAAAACTTCAATTTTATTTTATAATTATATACTGTCATTTTAATAAAAGCTTTTATTGAAATCAGCTCTGTCTGTTAAATTTTCTGTCTGGCAGTGGTATATAAATCAATAATGTTAATATTAGGTAATAATAGAAGAGGAGTACAAGTCTCACATTATTAAGACCTGAAGTGAAAAGCTGCACAGAGGCAATCATTTGCTGTGTACAGCAAGATGCATTGATTCGACAAAAGCCAGTAAGGCTCATAGCCTTGACTTCCTTCTATGATACTTTATCTGCGAACGGTTTATCTAAGTGTATCCTTTAGCTCTTCTTCTCTCTGCTACTCTGATCTCCTTCTAGCTGCTCACTCTTCGCTGCTAGGTTTCATTTGCTCCAGCATTTGCTGCCTTGGGGCTGTGCAGGAGGTTTGGGATCTCTCCAGATTCCTTGCAGTGTTGCTTGGAAGGTCCTGTGAAGAGGAATCTGCAATAAAGAGGTCAAAAATAAAGGGCTTTTGGAGCCAATTAGTAGCACTCCTTGTTCCCCAGAAAAGGCAAATGGAATATCCCACATCCTGTTTTCACGAGTGGCCAAAACCTGCCTCCACTCACGCGTACTGCCATGTAAACAGGGGTCTCCCTGGGTTCTCCCATTTTTGTGAGCGCCAGGCATAGATGAAACAGGAATTCTGAATGTGGCATTTCACCATTCTGAATTAAAAACGTATTTTCTGAACAGCAAGCCCAAAGAATGTATTCAGTTAGAGGAATTTGTGAACAACCTGAGACTCCATTGCCACGGCATTTGAGAGGAAACGCATTTACTGGACTTCAGAAGTGACAACACTTCACATTATTTGACACGTGATTTGTTATTGATTTGATCTTGCTTGCTATAGTGCCCGACCTTTTTTTTTTAACTTTTTTTATAAGCTCTGCTACTATTTAGCTTCATTATACCTTTTCCCTTTGGAGAAGATGTATGTATGTTTACACAATGTTGACAAATCTTTAAGTTTCATTGGGACTCTCATATTTCTTGTGTGTGTGCGTGCATGTGCCGTACTTTTGGAGATATGCACACACATTAAAAACTCAGGCTTTGTTTAATAAGAGTATGTCTAATTCCTACGGTTTTGGAGAAAACCAAAAGAACATGCTCCTAAAAGTTAGTAATGAAGTTAAATAAATGGAATTCTGAATACATGTTATTATTTTATCATTTTTATTTCAGTACTTGGAGTTGGCAATGCTGGGTTGAACACTATGTGTTTAAGACTCCCACAAAGTGAGAATAGAAGTGCATTTAAAAACAGCTAGATCTGTCTCTCAGTAGCATGGATGACACTGCTGTCAAAATCAATGAAAACTGCAGAAGAATTCAGTGAGTTCTGTGTTGCTGTCACTTCACATAAGTATTACTGGCCCCATAATGCTGTTATTTCTTACCAGGTCACAGAAGACCATGGTATCATGTAAGGTACTCTGTGTATGAATGGTACAACAACTACAGAGTAGTTTCATTGAAAGACCTTTCAATCCTGCTGCAGGAAGCTCAAAGGAGTTTTTTCAGCAGTAGCTGGAGGTTCTTTAATGAACTTTGTTTCCAAGCTTCTACTGGTTCATTTTGAAAGATACATAAATACTTCTTTAGAATTCATTTTCTCTGCTGTGTTTCTCTGCATGCTGGATGCAAATGCCATCTCAGTGTTGAGTATTGCAGTGTTTTTGAAGGATACTCAGCAGATGGGACATGCTTTGTGCATACATTGTATGTTTGACAGTGGGATTTTTGTGACAGACTGTGGAACCATGAGATAAATTTCATTTACAATGCATGTTTGCCTGCCTCACCTTCATTCTCATCACTATTCATTTTGATTTGGACTCAGTGTTATGTGGAAGTATCACCCTGTAAAATAGAAACATTTATTTTCCCCTGCACCATATGCATTTTGAAAAAAATCTAAAATGCTTTTGTCTTATTGTGCCTTACTCAGTGGTCTAAGAGCCAATATTTTGTAAGCTGTTAAAAGCTTAATCAATAGAGCTGAAAATTCCATTTTCTGGTATTGCAAGACATTCTTTTCAATTTATGGTAGGTTCTGAGTTATTGGATGTTAAAACTGTAGTACCATGACTTATAGGGAATATATTTTAATAATTTTCATAGGTTATTGAAATATATTCATTATCATTTCATTCTCCCTTTAAGGCCTATAAAGTTGAACTCATGATAATAAAATCAAGTGGCTTTACATGTAGATATATAAGAAATATTATCAATAAAAAAGTAAATCTCTAACATGGATCTAAAATAGATTGTCTGCAAAATATGTGTTATAAATATGATAAACGGTGGTGCAAAACAGGTATTATGAACACTCCCTTGGGATGATTTACACTAAAATAAGGCAATATTGCTGGGCTCATTTATGGTAAAACCTTAGCTGTACAATTCATTGGGGTGATTGTAACAATCTTTCTTTTTTTTTTACAGTCACATATATGTATCAAACTTTTGTTATGTAACTGACAAGCTCCATTTTCATTCAAGATCTGGTCTATCTCTAGCCTTCACCGCAGCTGCATTAAGCATATTAAGCATTTGTTTTACTTTGGTTTTGGTGAAAATCACAGGTGTTGCAACAATTTCATGTTATTTGGATATAAAATTCAACTTAAAATGAATTATTGTTTTTTGAAGAATTGTTGTTTCTTTAGTTCAGTTGTTTAATCTTTGCTCAATCTTTGTTCAGCTGCTTATATAGCACTCCACTGGAATTTGACCTTAACAACCGTAGGGTGGCAATGATGTCATAAGAAACTTGTGTGGATCACATTTGACTTCTAGGTAATTGCTTCAAGATTTTGATTTTCATATTCTGAAGCACCATTTCCACCTCCTTACCTCCGGCTTCTGCATTTTACATAAAGTCTGACTTCAGTACTTAGGATATTAAGAGTATGTATTAATAAACCATGCATCTTTGAAAAGAGTTATGGAATATATTCCCTAAGGGCCAGTGATAACCTTGTGGTTCATGGTCCGCAGATTATTTCAATCCTTCAAGCTTAATAGGTGCTTTCATTCAAAGATTTAGGTACCCAGGCTTCTGTATTCATACATAGCTGCCTAAACACGTGGTTACACCTCCATATTTCTCCTCCATGACTTAATTTATCTATGTTACTGGATCCACTAGTGGGAATGGGTAGCTTTGTAGTTACTTTATGCCTGGTTCACTCTATAGATTCATGGACCATTTTTATGTTGTTTTTTATAGGGAAGAAGGGAATTCATATGTGTCCATCCAGATGAAAGATGTTAGAAAAAGTTAAAAGGCAGGAAAAGGAAGTAACAGAGCATGAATGGCTAGGTTTTGAAGAAGACTACTTCAGATGGAGGCTGAATGTGGAAAATCCTCAATAGCATGGAAGGTACAAGTGCTGCTCAAAACTGAGCTCGAGCAGGAAGAGAGAAGCAGAAATGAGACTTCGCAAATGGAGAGAAGTCTCACAGAAAAACTGTCTCCTAAAGCACTTGATAGCTCACACTCGTTAAGTAGGAGTGGAAATAGGGGAAGCTGATAGCTGAACTCAAGCCAAAGAAGCAGACATAGAAGTAGAAAAAGGAACCCTAGCACTCTGTTGTAACGGGAAAGAACAAGTTGACAGGATAGACTGCAGAAAAGACAAAAGAGTGTGGGTAGCAGCAGAAGAGCAAACAGGATGAAACCTTTAATTTGGAGACAGCAGTCACAGGAGCCTTAGTTTAGGTGATGATACAGAGTTTTCCAAGATTGAGGAGATAGTGCTGTATTAGGTAAGGTAAATTGAATGGAGGAGAGAGTGGAGGTAGAGAAAAAGACACATAGTGGACTGCCTGTCTGAAGACGACAGGAAAATTCAAAGCCTGCCTCTTTCCTCAGGTGTAAAGGCATGGAAAAGAAAACATGAAAAAAGAGAAAACAGCACTTTCCTTTGTTGAGTTCAGCTGATGCTGACACATCATCGAAGTTTGTTTTTGTTGCTCTGAGGAAGTGCAGGGTTAATCTGTACATGGCATCACTTCTTACAGTGGTAAGAACAGTGCACCCAGGTATTTCTGCTTCACCGACGGAGAACAGGAAACCTGGGTTATGGAGCTTGCTGACTGAATGATGAATACTTCGATAAAACCTATTTGATTCCAGACGGTTTCCCACTGTACTCATTGTTCAATCTACATATGCTTTAATATTAAGGGGTAGTAAATAACTTATTCAAGTAACAAATAAAAGTACTTGAGTCATCACGATGAATTAATTAGCTGGTTTATTTGTGGGTTTTGCCCATTTGCCCAATGGTTTAAATGGGCATCCTTAGTTTAGTGTGCATGCTAAATACATGGGTACAGAGTAGAAAAAGTGAAAAAAAGCTTCAATAAGAAAACAAAATTTACTTTATGATTTAACACTAATCAACCATTGCTAATGTGCTATAAAATACTACTTAAGGTAGATACAGATTTCCATTATTAAAGTTAATGGTCTTAGTTGCCTCATCTGCCTTATTCCAATATATTAAGCATGCAGACCCCATAATTTAATTATCACCTGTTAATATTGGTTCTAAATTCATTTTTGTGCTTTTGGGCTGAAGCTGCAATGATGAGCCAATTAAAAACCATTATCTGGCTGCTCAAAGCATCACATTTGTAGTTATGCTCAATAGTACATGATTCTACAGGGACTTTCAAGATGGAACATGCTGCCCTAATGCCTTTAGGGATTAGCTAAACAAAAGAAAAAATGTAAAGGAAATTTTAAATATTTTCTCTCCTGCAGGATTTTAATTTTCAGATCTCTTCCTTTGCTGTACATCACAGTTTTCCTTGAAGCTAATTTGCATAGCTTTAAAAGTGTAGCGTGTAGCTGAATTACAAGAGAGACTCAAATGAGACCCTGGGTTTTCTTTAAATCCCAGAGGAGGCATTTGGTTCAAGAATGTACATAAGGTACTAATTGCAAGGATTGTGTTAGATAGCTACTATTTGAATGAGACTGCTGAACTAATAAAATACAGAACATCATAACCTCAGAGATTTGCTAATGAAAAAAGGAGCATTTAATTTATGCAGATGTTCTCAAAGCAACTTGAAAGGACAATAGCCACACATTGTATCAGTTCCATTACATTGTTTATTAACATGAAAGACTTATGTTATCAGCTTGCTGCTGACACAGAATTTCAAGTGCAGGTGTTTCAAGTCGATCTAAGTTTGTGCTTTTATAATGGCTGACTGAGAAATGGCTGATGTAGACAATGCACCATAAAATTTGTTACTGGAATAGATGCATTTCACATGGAAACATATATTCGTGTTTTGCTTGTCAGTCTGTAATACTGCCATATAAACTTCGCAGCTCTTTGCGTACTGTAGATATACAATTATTGAGTGGCAGAGTATAGAAACTAGACTATTTGATCTACTGTAGCTATATTGTACTGCATAAACACGATGACAGGACTTAAAGTTTCTAGAGAAGTTAGTGGAGAATCTTCCTCTGTAGAAAAATCCTCTCTTCTGAAGGGCAGCTGACCTAGAAGCTCTTTTAGGGGCCTTGCTTGCCTGTGATATAATGAGGGACTATCCTTTTGCCTTTCTTAATTTGTTTGGGGCACCGCTGTCTTAGGGACTTGGACTTGACTCTACCAGGACCAATTCCTCAAGTGAATCAAACATCATGCCTTGGGCCACTGCAGAGTTTCCAGGCATCTGTATAGAAACATCCTGTTATTAGCCACTTAAAACTAATAGAAAGCGGAATTATTGCTGAACGTACTCGGCCAGGTTTTAAATGAGGTTGGAGCTTTTCAGGGGAACAGAAAGCTGCCAAAGAACAAGCTATCAGCAGCTGAAGTTGGCGAGAATTCCCCTACTGATATGTGTGCGTGTTTGGGTGCTGGTTTGCTTTGGTTTGGTTGCTTTCTGCTTATAAGTTTTTTCACTATTCTATTATGGGCATGTGTTCTTTTGTCAGTGAGAGCTATTAGGAACAGACCAGGAACCCTGCTGTGCCTTAAAATTAAAACACAGGAAAAAAAGCTCAGGCATGAGAAGAAAAACAATGAGCACAGATAAGAAATAAATGTAAATTAAGTTATCAGGCTTAAGTAATTTTGACCACAAATGGCAAAATAAATACAGCATACTCTTCTTAGAAATTCTTCTGCTTCTTTGAGTTGGTCTGGACAATTGTAAACTTTATTTTTCTCATTAAATGAGATGTACACTATTTTGCTGCCTCTCTACATTCATCAGTCAGTTTTACAAGTTTCATGAAAAACAACAGTTCAGCAGAGCTGCTGATGAGCTTCTCTTACCACTTCTCCCCCCACTCTTCTGCTTGGTGAAGGTCTGCAGTATAAATTTGAGAAATTCAAGTTAATTTGGCCCACATTCAATATCTAGCCATTCTGTGCACATGCAGATAGATATTCCTGCCCAAAATTATTTGGAAGAAAATGGAAAAATGCTGAAAGGTGTAAGCTGGGTGGGTTGAGGAGTAGTGAGTGGGGAGACAGTGACAGTATCACACTGAACCAGAGAGCAGTTGTGGAGGACATCTGACAGGACATTAGATTATTGCAGCAAGAGTTTTGGAGGATATAAGACATATCAGGAAGGGGCAAGTTTTCCTTCTATCCACTGATCACATAATAACTTGGGGGTTTGGTAGTCTTCAATTGTAAAGGGATCCTTTAATATAAATTGTAAACTGTAAACTAACATTGTGATACCTCAATTTCATAAAATTCAACTTGCCTGAAGAGCCAGAGTAATATTTTTTTTTATAAGTAAGCAGAATACCATTAGTATGTCCATCAATCACTGTGTCAAGTGAATGTATTCTAAATCTTTATTAGTAAGTTGCCGAGACAGTTTGGCAAAACTGTAATGATTATAGGGGTAGCACACAACCCTTGCAATTGCAAAATAATTTGGAGTTTAGGGTGAACCTCTGCTACTGTCAGTTCACAGTTTCTTTATAGACGGGCATGTATTTGACATGATCCCGTAGTTTCCTTAGTTGAGCAAATCTAGCGAAGTTAATTGTATATTTTCCAATGTAACAATTTGATCTCATTATGTAAAAGTAAACCCAGTTCTTCAGAATCACAGGCACATTCCTATGTGTATTATGAAGTTTCACCATATGTACAGATTTTTTTAATATATAAAAATATTTGTATTGGGCATTGGATGGTATAGAAAAATCGGCTGATATGATTTCTCTCTTTTTTTAAGAGACACAAGCCCTTGGTTCAGATAGTACTTGAAGGCTTTGTCTGTGAAGAAATTGCATATTGTTTAGCTAGATTTTTAAAATCTGTTTAGTAATCTAGTATTTTAAAATGTTTTACTCTATTCTGATGAATGGAAACATAAGCCTACCCAGCAAGAGAGTCACAGGTTGTGTATATGCGGTTCTGTTTTGGGTAAAGCTCCAAATGTGCCTTCAAAGTGTATTCTGAAGCTGTGTGGCATGACTTTGCATTCTGGAGGTACCTAACTGGCTTTGACTCAAAAGCTTTACTTTACACTTAGAACAGGAATCAAAGTGGTTTGTGCTGTGTGAAAAATGCTGTATCATCTTCTAACAAAGAGGAATTACTCTCTGAGTAGAGAATAATTCTGCTGAAAATTTACATTTGGATAAATATTAAGAACTCTAGCTTTTGTGTCAGATTTATTTTATTCTGGCAGGCCTTAATAATGGGATGACAAGCTCTTTCCATAGAGTTACAATCAGAGTGTTTCCAACAAGCTATTTTAGAAGGAATTATATTGTTGTTGAACTAAATTATTGAGTGCTTATCTTCTCCCATTGTGTTTATATAAGTGTTGTATAGACAGCACAACAGTTCGAACAACTCTTTCGTGTCTTGAGAAATTACTTAGGCTGCCATGAATCTTCTTCTACATGAGAAAGCAGTTCTCTAATGGTCTCTGAATTTGAACATTGACAAACTGATGCCTTTTCGACATTGTGATATTAACTGTTCACATCTTTAAATACTTGGAAGGTTCAGTCAACATTATGGAAATGCTCATTTAGAAATCTTAATATTACAGGACATTGTGAAGCTTCCTTCTTCTTTCCATATTATAACTCATGACTGAGCAAATGACTGACTTCTCTTAACAATTGTGTGAAACTATTTCTATCTTGAGATATCATATTTTATCTGGAAGAACTTTTATATAGCAGAGGCATAGAAAATCAGAAAAAGCTATGTTAGTGAGACAAAAAGGAATAGTACTGGAAATTGGCATTCATCAAATTTTGGTTATATATAGATTGCTTAGCTTGGATTATGAAAGCCTGTAAGCGCACCTGCTGTAGTTGGTTAAGCAAGAGGAGATTGATGATAATGATTTAATATGGAATTATTGTTTATCATATATCATGCTGGAAGAGTTTCTTTTTTCTCTCACTCTTGGTTTATTTAGAGGCTTTATTTAGTAAACAATTGATTAAGTAGATAATAAATACCTAGAGGTCACTGTCCTAGCTATTAGCATCCTCCTTTATACAGGTTAAAATGGCTTCTCTTGTATGGTCTTAATTTTTCCTTAGATGGGCTGGCCGCTTCAAACAAGATACCACATTTAAAAGCCAAACATGCCCACTAGATGCAGAGCACTTCCAACTTGTACACTTTAGGTGTAGACAGCTTGTGACACTGAACGAGATCTTGAACTGCATGACCGTAATTCTGCTGTGAGTGCTGAAAGTATGACTGAGCAATTGTGCCTCATTAAGGTTTTACAAATGGCTATTCTGAAGTATAAATATAGTTCAGAATGAAAAAGGCTGTTTAAAATGAATTTAACGACGGTATGGGCTGTGGTGGCTGTGGTGCTTGTATCTACAAACAGCTCTTTAGAGACATGAGGGCTTTCAGCTAAGCCAATAGAAACACTGGATTTTAAGGGACTTCAGAGGTCACCAAATCCAGTCCTCTGCTGTGGCATGCAACATTATACAGTCTTTTTCATAGACTGGTTAGGTTCCACCTATTAGATTTTCCTTCCCCAGTCTCTCCGTTTGGAAGGTTGTTGTAGGACCACACTCCTGTAATGATGATTACAAACCTTCTTCCAGTTTCTATCCTTAATTTATTCATGACCAGTTTCTACCCATTTGTTCTAACACCAACATTCTCTCATAGATTTAACAAATCGTTTGCCCTCAGTGCATTTGCTACAAGCCATCATCTTTCCTCCCAGGCTTCATTTTTCAGCATAAAAAACCCAAGTCCCTTCAGTCTCCTCCCATAGATAGGTTTATGTTTGATCTCTGTAATAGTCCTGTTTGGCACCTGTTCAAACTGGAATTCATCTCTTTTTTTGAACATGTATAACTGAAATTATACAAAATGTGTCAGATGAGGTCTCAGTACAGGCTATACAGTGGTATGAATACTCCCTCTTCTTTACGAAAATACCTTGCCTTGCCCTTTTCATGGTCAGATTCAATTAGTGGCTCATAGTAATCCTGTGACTGACTAAAATAGGTTGCTATTTCCAACTAATGAGCTCCCAGTATATATCAGGAATTCTTGTTGTTAGTCCCATGTGCCCTTTGGACTATTACTTCCAACCCAATTCTGTTTCTGGGGTCTTCAAGATCATGCATTTCCCCCCACAGGACGTTCAAATTCTCCTTCTCTAGGAAGACTCTACCTCCTGACTTTGTATCCTCAACAAACTGCATTCATGCATCTTTATTTTCATCCCAAGGTCATTAACTAAAATATGAAATAAAATGGGTCCCAAAGTATAAACCCGGTATTTTTTGAAGAGATTAATCACCTTCATGAGGTAATAGTAGTAATGGCTCCTAAATGACCAATGAGATTTTTTTTCAGTATAATATGCATCACTGTGAATCAATTTTTCATGTTACCTCAGAGCTCAGTATTTTATACCCAAATATTCAGTACTTGAAACTTAAAACCTGGTGTTTCAGAAATTGCAAGGTCACGTCTGATACAAAGGCCGTCTTCTTTAAGGGCGTAGCAATCTGTCCAGATTTTCACCAAACACCATGCAGGTTAGATAAATAGGCCTCTGTGGGTACAGCATTTGGCAGATTAGATGCCTGTTATCTGTTCTCTCCACCCGCTAACATATTGCTAATTAAGTTTGAGAGTGAGGTGAAATGATTCATCTCAGCAGAACAGTGAGTGTCTTTAGTAAATCCTTACTCTGCTTCAGTTCCAATTCACTTGAGAGAGAAAAGAAAATAGAAAGTGAGAAATGCTTCTGAGATTGTGCGTGTATTTTTTACATTTGTTTCTTCCCTGTCCTTATCTCTAAAAGTCCTTAGATTATCATTAAATTGGTGAATATGCGACATTCATGTCAATTAGTAGTAAATGCAGAATAAATTCAGTGGAACCGATAACCATGCACTGAAAATGTGAACAAAGAAGTACTTGAGATAATTCTTCTGTGTGTTTGTGTAAATAAAGTGGCGAGATGGGTAGGTTGTCTTTACATAGTACAGAAGACAACTGCACAATGAGCAGAAAATACAAGTGCACAGAAAACTGTAAATCTGACATTCCCAAACTTTCAAGCACTTGATTTTCTAACTTAATTAGGATTCTTTGAACACTGGGTGGTTCTTTCTTGTTTACTTTTGCCTATATATGATACTGTATTACTGAGTTCTTTCCGTAGGATCCTCTGTGACAGTTCTTCTCCCCTCATTTTCTTCACAGCTGTAATGGTGATGAGTATGTCATATCTAATGATCTGCAGTACTCCAGCTCCTTTCCCCCTGGGATAATCTGGCAGGTGATATTCCCATACATGTCCTGCAGTTTATGTTAAGAATGGTTCCCCAAACCATGCTATATGTACATATTCCAAGGCTGGTGTTTATAAATGCCTGTAACCCTGCCATTTGTTTTAAGTGATACCATCATGCTGTAAGATATTGCAGAGCAACATAGACAAAGTAAGTAATTACAATATTTGTCTGAGATATGAATGGTTGGATTATACAGATACTACATTTATATTCAACTAGGAGAACAGTGAGACTGATATATTGTTCCTAACTTGCATAATACAGTATGTGCTATAACATTTAAAAACACTCTGTAATTGCTTTAGTCCTTTGTTGATATATAAATTGCGTATTTGTATGCATCTGTGTAAGTGCCTCATAGAATTTAACAAGTAGAAGAAACATGTGACTAAATGAGTAACATGAATCTTTTCATGGAAAAAACCTGTCTGCTGTGGGGAGATACAGCCTCTGATATTTATTGATGCAGAGGATAAGTAGTTAGGTAAGTGCCCCTTGGTCTGTGGGTTCACTGGTTAAGTATTGTCTGAATATTAATCTGCCAGGTTACAGTTGTCTCATGTTGAGAAACCAGCAACCAGCAGCAGGTTTGAGCTGTGTGGATCCAGCTGATGCTTTTTCTCCATTCAACTATGTGCAAGGAGCAAAAAAATGTATCCTGCTCTCTTCTGCTTTGATAAAGAGAGGGGGAAGCGATTTGTGAGGTTTTTCCTGTTTGAGCAACTATCGGAGAGACTGGGGCGGCGGGGAAGGCTATTCTCTCTGTCTTGTGTAGCTTTGTGTCCTTGCGACAGTGAGAGATACTTCAGAGGCTGAGAGTGGTTCTTCCTAAAATTATTGCACTTTGCTGTGGGAATTTCAGTCCTGCAGTAATGAGCCCATTGGCGTCACAAGACCGAGCGATGGATATCCCCATGAAGCTATTTAGATTAATTTGAGGAGAGTGACACTACCAGCTGCCACCTTTTAAAGAGACTTCTGAAGGTGTGGAAGGGGATTGGAAGTGCTTTCTCAGATCTGTGGATCACAAAGGTAAAAGAAGCGGTGAGGGGAATCAGGGTTAATTAAGGCAATCTTAAGACCAGCCGTTGCTTCATGGCTCTGTAAATCATCCAAGAGCTGCTGTGAGACTCTTGATGTCGAAGGCGAGGGCACTGGCAACAACATCCGATAGAGCAATAGGCTGCTGTCCTTGGAAAAAGCAGATTTCCTTAAGCAGGTACATCTGCAAAAGAAACCTTCTAAATGCTAACTTGGTAGTTGAAATGTATCTCCAGCTATAGGTAGTGGGGTTTTTTTACTTAATCTCCTGGCAAGTGTCTGGCCCCCTGCCTGTGCTCTAGTGGGATTCCCTAGAGCATTGGGCTTTGTAGTTAACATCCAGAAAGCTGTCATCTTGGACTTTTTGTAGATTTGTGTAAATGTAAATGCATAAAATGCAGCTTCCTTGTAAATGAGGGACAAAAACATATTTGGTCATTTAAATGAAAAATAAAGTTCTGAACTTGAACTCTAGGACTATGAGCCTTTGGATGAGGCTTATAGTGTTCGTGCTGCACTCTGACATGCAGGGAATGCAACCACTGAAAAATGTTTGATGCTGAAGTTAATAGAGTGGGAAATCTCATTGGGAATCTGTAATTTCACATGCGAACCAAAATGTGAGTAGGAGAAGAGAGTTTGGGAAGGCAGAGAGGGAGAAACTTGAAAGTTTTCAGAATCTTTCCATTTTCTTTTTATTTCCTTTCATTTTTTCTTCAAAAAATTCAAATATTTTCAAAATTGCCCTCATGAAATTGTAAGAAAACAAAAAAAATGAACAAGTATATGTATAAAAGCGGAAGAAGGAGAATTGGTGTTATTTCCATCCCTTAGGAGGGAGAAATGCATCCAGATGCAGGAAAGCCTTGAGCAGTTTCCTTTATGGCCTGAGTAGACTTGACTTTCCTGTGAAGATGACTGGGGAAATCCTGTGCTGTGGCATATTCCAAGGAGGTGTACCCTTGCTGTATCCCCGGGGTGCTGCTTGGATTTGTATAAATAATCACTCCTTGACTGGAGCAGGAAATGGAGCTTTGGCATTTCAGGGCTGCCTATCTTTGATTTTATGTGTGTGTGTGTGTGTGTGTGTGTGAAATGACTTGGGGGGTAGAAGAACAGTTCTTGTTCTCTCCCTCTCTCCTCTGTCAGACACCAGAAATTTTATAACCTCGGAGGAATTTCTATTTCTTCATTCTCATTTCCATACAGGGAGCTCAAGAAGAACATTCTGTGGAGTCAAAGTATAACCTGAACACAGATCTTGGTTAATGTTGCATTACAAACTTATGACAATTCATAGAATTGCTGTCCAAATCTTCGTCACAGCACTGTGTTGATAAAGAAAGAAAGTAGAAATTCTCAAATAATAAATACAAAACATATAAAAGATTCTATTAGCGTTTAGCACATTATGTTAATCTCTTGATAGCTAATATTATGAGCAAGGCTACGTCTGGAGAGAGTAATAGCAAAGATCTTAGGAATAGAAATAATGTCTTTTTAACATCCAAAAGAGGATTCAGAGAGCTAGTTGATTGTTATGAAAACTACTACTCTTAGTGAGCATATTAAATTGGCAGAGCATTAATCTGATGAAATGGAAGACGTTGTCCCTTAAGAATGTAATTTACAATGTAGAAAGTTCAGTTAAATATATAAAATAAAGCCATGAAAATGGATGGCATTTTTACAGATTAATTATTCTAGTGCATTTGATTGTAAAATGTAATATCTATAGATACATCACATTACACACTGAATCAGTAAAGTATTAAAGTAACATTTAATTTATAAAATTCAGTACATCTGTATTAATTAGCTTTAAGGTATCAGATATTAAGACTGATTCTATATTATTTTTCAAGGATTTTGAATAATATATTTTATCTCTTCATGGTAAAAAGGGTAGAAATTCTGCAGAAAATAGTCCTGGTTATCAACATGACTCCAAAGCCTGAGTCCTATAAAGCTGTAGAAACATCCTTAAATACTTTTAAAAGCTTCAGATTGTGAGTTGGTCTGATATCATCTTCCTTTCTGTACAGTTATGTGCAGCATTTTCTATTTTTACCTTCCTGAACAAAACCTAATTTTAATATGCCTTCTCCCGTCTGCTTCTTGGTGTCCACAAGCTGTTGGTTAATGGACTAGAAATTTGGAAAATCCTTATGTTATTAAAGGAATGACATAGTCAGCAGTGGGAGGGTAGAAAATGGAAGTGCAAGTCTTAGGGGTTAATTGCTGCTTTGTTCCCCTTCTACAAATTTTCTCCAAGGTCAGGCTTAGTTTTGTCTAATATTTTCGCAGAGAGGGTAAGAAATTTTTCAAGACATCTGTGTTTAAATAGATAGAGATGCCTAAAACTTAAGAAATTAGATATAAATGTAATCCTGGCATAACAATACTGATTTCATTTGACTTAATCAGAGACTTAGTTGGTCTTTGTGGTTTTACAGAACGCTGTTTGTTAAACCACACTGTGTGTATTACATGCATTGCAGCTTGTCGGCAGTTTGCTTCATCTGTTCATGTAGTAGGGGGTGCTTAAAACAGCACTTGAAGGACGACGTGCTTAAAAATTAGCATTCAGCAGTTTTGCAAAGAGACACCATGAGCATAGCAAGGTCAGGTGCATAAGCAAAGCAGGATTTCTACCATTTCATAAATTAAAACATCAAATTTGCCCTTGGTTGTTTTTGTTTATATAATGTTATGCAACTAAAAACATCCACGCATTCACATGAAGATTAGTTTTAAATACTGTTAATGACCTGTTTCATAGTGATAGATGCCTCCAAATTCAAAGTATAGCCTGGAACCATCTTTTAATTCCCTGAAATTCATGTGGTTTTAAGGCATTTTCTGATAGTTTCAGGCCTCAACCCCCTAATTTCTTGTTTTCTGTTATTTGAACCAAGCCCATATGGGTATTTTACAGCATTTTTCTGGTGCTTTGTGGTTGTTATTTTAAGTTTTCCTGAAATACTTAACCATTTTTTATACTGTATGTGTTTTAAGTAATTTATCAGTCATAAAACATACCTGTCGCGCAACATATGTGCATCCAACTCACAGAGATTTGAGTCCTAATTTAGCAGAAATTGCCCATGTAACATTTCAGAGGTCAGAGATCCTTCTGATTTTGACTTTAACTCAAAATCAGTAAAATTACAACTCTTCAGCTTGGAATGAAGCTAGAATGAAATAATCACGTTGGGTCCCACTTCATGGGCATTTTCCTTGTCCCCAGCTGTGCCCTCTGAAGAAAAGTGCTGGGATCCTGTGGTAGGGAAATGTGGATAAAAAATCTATGTAGTAGGAGCTAGGAGTGGGGTTATACTCAGAATTGTCAAGTTTACAAGCCAATATATTAGGTACCTTCATTTGCTGCTGTCTTGCAAACACTTGTGTACACCTGGAGCGCGTAATTTATCTGCATTGGCGGGTGCACAAGTAACTGTTGCAGAAGTTCTCCTGCTATGACCAGACTTATCCAGGTCTTTCTTCAACGGCACCTCCAGCCTCTATCTATGTTCCTCTTCAATGTTGTTATTGCCATTATTATTGCTTATTGTTTTGTAGCTGTATCAGTTCATCATACAGCCGTATCAAGCAGTTACACCAGCATAGATGAGGAAGCTGCAGAAATGGGGTCTGCAGGGGGATGAGGAATGCTCCCTCTGAAGGTGTAACCAAGGCTTGATTTTTCCCAAATCTGTAGAGAAGGAGGAGTATGGTTCACACAGGAACTTTCTGATGGAAATACTCTGGATGGTCCACATGAAGGGTGGAAAAGAGAGTGCAGTGTGTGTAGTTGCTGTAAGGAGCTTGGAACGATCATAGGATTGGTGTTAGATTTGGGAATATTTTACTTGAAATGGCTTTGTATTTAATACTTAGTATATTGTTTATTCTGCATTTCATCTGCATTTCATAATGGGAGTGGTTTCTTAATGAGTACATGCCAGGCTGAAAAAAGCATGTGGGAGATTTTGTCCAAGTGCAGATAAAGTGGCAGATCCTGCCTAAGTGTCAGAAGGGTTCGGCTGGATTAGACAACAGCGTCTTTTCAGAAAGCACCAGCTCTCCTCTCGATTAGTATTTGCAATAGGCTGGATACCGCAAAACACTGCTAATGACCTACATATCAATATATCAGAGATTTTTACATCTGTGTAAAATAGAAGTGCACATACTTAATGTGGTCATTTTTTAAGAACTGAGAAAATACTTAAAACGTCATGAAAATGTTGTGTAACAGAAGAGGAGACTGAAAATCTCCCCAAATACTTAAAAATCTTAAGTATTGCAGCTTTTCTCTGCATTTCTCAGGCGTTACTGCTCTTTTCTTCCAGACTCCTCACAGCATACCCCACACAATTTATTTTGTGAAATACCAGCTGACTTGAAGCAACCAGTAAGATACATTTTTAGATCATTATATAACTTAGAAACAAATCCTTGCCACATTTCCCAGGAATCAAGACTATGCAGCTGTCCAGTGAAGAAGTAGGTAGGTACTCAGTGGGAAAGGTGGTGGACTACTCAAAGGTGGAGAAGGATTACTTGAGGGCGTGCATCTTGCAGTCAGCCAGACAGGACTAAACAAAGAAACACACAAGCAGAGCCTACAATAAAGGTGGAATTACATTAATTACCAGGCAGAGGTCACCCTGCTCTGTTGAAGCATATGAGAAATCTCTGTATATGACTTCTGTTTGATGGTCAGCGTAAGGCATTGTGCACGTGAGAAGATGGATTCAGAACTGTAGCTGCAATTATAACTGGAGTTTGTGCCTCCCGAGGGCATCCTGCTTAGAGTTAACTAAAAATAACAAAAGCATAACCGTTTATAGTAAAGGACCAGTTATGAAGATGTATTTGCACAGGCAGCATAAAGCGATGCAAATTTTTTCACATAGCTTCAGTCATTTATTAGAGAAATTTTAGCTAAGTTATGGATAGTTAACGTTCATATACTCCAAAGATATCCACCCACCTTTTCCTCTTTCTAGTAGTATTTATGCATGTAAAGAGAATGAAGTAAAGAAAGGATCATTACCAGAGAGGTACAGAATTTTAGAAGGAATTCACAACGAGACAAACTTGGTGTTTTCATATAACATGTACCAGAGGGTTTTCAGGCTCTGCTATATATTAGCTACAGAAATTGTTTAGTGGTGTGTAATGTTTTCTAAGGACTTGTACAACATTCATTTCAAAGGAGTTGTAATTATAGATATGTCTTTTGAGAGAATCTCTTTTCCTCAAAGCCAAGTGTTTATTCAGGTAGTAAATGTAATCACAGCATTACTGCTCAGGTCATACTTTTATGCATGTGTTAAGCAATTATTTTCTGTTATCATTTTTCATATGTCATCTTGAAAGATTTTTCCTATGATTTGTAGCTACACAAATGAGTCTCCAAGGATAAGGGAGGCTGAGTTTTTGTGCCATTTACAGTCCGAGGAATTTGAGTTCCAAATTTCCAGTTTCATCTGATGACAGTTTTTTCTTATTTGTGAAGCTTTCCTTTTCTTGTATTCAGACTGTGCAAAAAAGACTGCAGGAGTCATTTGAAGGTTAGAATAAAGGAGCTGAATAAATCAAAGAGATCTTAGTTACATCTAGAAAGTAGAAAGCCCTCTTATCACAGTTATCCCTAATAAAAAATATTTTTATTAAGAAAACCTCTCTTTGAATGAGAGCTTTACTTTCTTAAATAAAAATAAAACCAAAACAGCACACACCAACCAAAACAAATCATTTCAGCAGGTGCACCCTTCTCTGCATTTTGTCACATCTCAGATGAAATCATCCCTTTGATCACCAGTTTGAACCTCTCCTTTCTGCCAGCCTGAGTAAGCCTGAGAAGTGCAGAGCCAACCCCTGGGCATTTGCTATGCCATTTGAATACTTCAGTCTTAAAAGAATGCAATTTTCTTCTATCGCTGTGTTTCCCTGGTTTTGGTAAGCATGGGAAATTAATGCAGACTTTGGTAGAACTCCATCTACTCTGAAACAGCCAGCGAGGAAAGAGCCCAAAAAGGCTTAAAATTCCAGCAGCAGAACTTAATCTAGCCCATTATTTAGGATTTATTTTGTTGTTTTCACTTTTCTGTGTTACTTATACAGTCTTTAATTGCTCAAGTGTGTTTGTGGCTGTGAAGCTCATGTTCTTGTAGCAGCATGGTCCAAAGACTTCATTCTAGCTGTCCTGACATGAGTTTAAGCAAACCAAAATGTGTGTTGAAAGGTGGAGTAGCACACAACCTGAGAGCACGGGAGTAGGCAAGAAGAGATATGGGATGAATTTTTCTTTTCTTTAACTGGTTGGTTACATGACCCTAGAGAAGTCAGAGGATCTTGTATTGCATTGGTTGCCCTCTGCATAATGGTAAGGCAGCTCTCAAAAAGCATGGGATCCTTGGCTAAAAAAGCATGGAAAGCATTACTTTATGAAGAATGGCAGAGACCCAGATCTTTGTTGTCCTTGCTGTTTCAGCTGTGCTCTTAGTGATTAGTCTAGCACTTGAATTTTATTTGTATGCCAACTAGATTCTATTTTTAATTCTTAGGATATCTTCAAAGATATTTAAATGCTTGGGTTTTCCCATCCCATTTTAGCCATCATCCACAGCATAGGATACTTTCTTTCATGAAACTCTTGTTTGTTTTGTTCAAAGGAAAATTAGATACTATTTTGGTTTAGGCAGTGACTATTTTGACACCTCTGTCTTGCAGTCATTACTCAAATCACAGAGTAACACTTTCTGTGTAAGCATACAAGCATATTATAAAGGAAAAGATGAAAAGTTATGGTTATTTCATTACCACTGGATTTTTTCATTGTAGGTGTTACTTGCTCACCCACTGTTATATTGACCCACTGTAAAATTGATAAAAAGATGGTGTGAAATTGCCCTAATGTACATTCAGTTTGAGTTTTCTCTATGCCCTTTACAAACACTAAACAAAGCTATTTTAGTATGCAAAAATACTACTTGCTATTCTTTAATGTTTCTGAAGCAAAGGATACCTATTAAATGTACCTCAAATGTTTAAATAAAAAAAATTATACAGTCAACTTCACAAGAAGTTTCATTTTAATTTTCAAGTTTAACTTGGTTAGACACAAAAGATTTGTAAGCTTTGAGGATTCCAAACTTTTTGAAAATATTCTCTTTTTTATGTATGGGTGTTTGCTTTTTTTTCCCTTGAAATCTAGAACACTTTGTTTTAATCAAGAGATCGATTACTGTGCCGAAAATGCAGCTTGACATATTAGCCAGCTTGAAGAGACTGGAAACTTAAACTATCTTCTCTCCCACCATCAGCCAGATGTTCAGATCTTCACCTTTTGATCCCCTGGGCCAGGGTTCAGGAATTCTGAGCTCTTTGCCAAACTACAATGCAGTGTGCTGACTCTGTAGTATTAATTTATATGTACTCTTAGTATGGCTATACTATAGCTGTCTTTAGATCCTTCTGTTGCCCTCATCATTACTTTTTAAATTTTTAAATAGAAATTAATCTCTTTGGGATATTACCTTTTATTTATATGGAAAGATACTTCTCCACAACTCTCATTTATGTACCATTATTTCAAAACATAGTAATACTAAAATACAAGAAAGAAAACCTCCTCAAGTTTTTTCTTTACTGTGTAATACCTCTCCATCCCTTTGCATACTTCATTGCCCAACCTCACACTCACTGCAAGGGGTTCTTGCTCCACAAATTTAAAGACAACAGAGCAGAGCAACTGGTTGTGTTCCTCAGGCCGGTCCCTTTTTTTCTCCATTGCTGAAGTGTGAGAGAGCAGTAGAAGTATGTGCAGTTCTGCGGAGGTGCCTGAAATTTGGATCTCTCTGCCAGACCCAGGCAGGGGGAGTCTTTAGCCTGATGCACAGATTAAGTCTATAGTTGTTCAGCATATGGTTCAGGCCTTGCTTATTTATCTACACAAGTGTGTGTTCCGAGTATCTTGCTGAAGGGATATCTACTGTAAGTAAAATGATCCACCATACCAGTGTCGGTGTGCTCCGTGCCTAGTCTGCTCGTTCTGAGACACAGTTACATAGAACAAAATTACTTTTATGAAATTTACGAAGGTAGAACGGTGGAGCATTTAATTGAATGAGATAACTCTGAACAGCGCTGCTTCATCTCTTCAGTGCAAAATGTAATACGTGTTATTTGGCTCTATGGTTCCAGGGTACCCTGCGTAGCTCTTACGTTGAGTCTGACTTACGCTGGCAATGTTCTCAGTATGTCCATAATAAATATACAGATACAAAATGACAACCAAAAGATCCCATGTAGAAAAAGCCGTTCCTAATTTTATGGATAAGAAACTGTAACTTGCAGATGGTCGTGACATATATGTAAAATAGGAGACAGAAGGAGACTTGCTGAAGAAATATGATGCAACTAGACCACCCCACTACCACCACTAGACACACTACACCAGTTAATGGCACTGGAGCTTTTGATGTATCCTTAGCTCCCCTGTTATCCGTGTCCACTGACATCTTTCATCCCATTGAAATTGCACAGTTAGAAAAACTTTTGTTTTTAATGTGTGCAAGTTGCTTAGTTTGGAATAAAGGTCTTGTGCAGTCCTGCCTGCTCAGCGCAGAGTAATTATCTGGAATACCTAGTCTCAGGTATGTGTGTGTAATGCCAAGCTGGAGAGCGTGTGGCTCAGGAGTTGCATAAAATTGAGAGCTTGGGAATAATTAAAAGGCGGAGAGGAAGGGCTGGTGTTACAAGTTATACTAACCTCTTACTGTTTTTCTTGAAAAAGGATTTGTGCATAGTAAAGAGGTATGCTTCACCATGTGTTAATGTTACTGCACTTTGCTTTAAGTTTGATACCTGTCAAAATGCCTTTTTTTTTACAGTTTTTGTCTGTATTTTCCTTAAGAGATCAGATCTCTTTGAAAGTGTGAGAAATACTGTTAAGTGTGTCATGAAGGGACTGAAGGGAAATCCTAAAGCAGTTATGTTTCATTGAAATGCTTTCACATATTATTTCTATAAAAGCCTCTGAACCAGTGCTGTTTCAAGTACTGAAATTGAATCCTAGAAATATAACTCTCATGGGTGCAATATTTTTGTAAACATTAATATATAATAGAAGGAGAAATAGGATTAAGTTTGTTGCTCTAAATACAAAAATGCAATGTTGAGGTTGGTGAAGCCACTGAAACCAAATATATTTTATGGTGAAACCAAATATATTTTATGGTATGTGATACAAAATTAAAACATTCCTGAAAGAAAATGTTTGCTCAGTTATAAAACAATTATTATTTATATTTATAGATTTTTAAACTTATTGATCAAATGGTTTGCCTTCTAAGTGGTCCATTGCATTGGTGTAATGCTGTGGACACTATTTAAATTATTTTCTCACTTTTTTGTTAAAAAATTGGAACTATAATGAAGTTTGTTAATTTCAGAGTAAATATCTATATAGCATATTATAACATCCAGAAATTCAGTGTTGTCTTAGTTTACGAAACCTTCTTGGCTGGCACTTGGCTTGAGAATCATATTCTTTATTACCACACAGTGGAACAATTTTAATTGCTCCCTTGAACATTAAAATACTTCCAAGCATGAAAAAACAGCATAACAGATATGAGAGTAAGTCTGTGCTATTTCAGTCACTTTTCCCATTTGACAGTGAAAATCATATGTTTAAAAAAAGAGAAGCTGCAGTCATATAAAAATAATTTTTAAAAGCTACTGCTGACGTATTATGGAATGGAAGTAACGGAATTCCTGTGAGGATATGATCTACTTTGTTCTGCAGAAAGAGAAAAATACTAGGCAAAACCTCTGAATTAGGAAATCATCTAATAAACTTTTAAAAGCTATCCTTTAAATATCATGGAGTGTATCAGTTACACCAAGTACCAGAGTAAGTTCAATAGAAAAGGTAGAGTGTTATCATCAAAATAATCTAAATAAGAATTAAACAATGCTTTGTGTTCTGATTAAGAACATTTTAGGACAAAAATACCCAATAAAATTGAGAAAGATAATAAAAAGGAATAATCAAATCCTAAACTGTTGAGGATCATTTAGGATTAGGATAATTTAGCATTTAGGTCCATAACTTTCAGGATTTAAATAGTTGCTCTTACCTTGCCTACTACTCCTGCTGGGAGTAAAAACATTAAAGAAAGGCCTATCTTATTCTAATATTGATTCTTACTGAAAAAAAAGTCACAGCTTTCCTATTCCTCTATATTGCAGTGATGCATTTCTTGATGAAATGAGTGTTCTTTTAATGCCTGGGTGCAGGACCTAGATGGTTAGTGTCCTCTAAGGTACAAATATTGACTTCTCAGCCTGAAACACAGAGAGAGGCATTTCTCTAGTAACATTGTGCCCCAGAGAAGTTATACAGGAAAGTGAGGCACAGTTTCTCAATGTCCAAAGATTCTTACTACATTCCTTTTCTAAGTCTGAAAAAACAAGCTAAAAAGGCTACTATGAAATTAACAGTATATTGCTAGAGCGATATATGGAGCACTGCAGCTGTAGCAGATTCAAGTTCAGATTTGTTGCTTGTGTTCATTATGTTGTCTAGATCTCCAGGCTGCTTTAAACTATTAATTCTCGAAGTTATTCTTTGTGCATGTGTAGACATCACGAAGGCATATATTACTAAAAAGCAGTCTTAGTATCTCTTACTCAAGGTCTTAGCCATTCATCCAAATAGAGAAGCTTCAAACAGTGAAGAATGAACCATGTGCCTGATAATTTACCTGTCTCTTTCCTTCTTATAGAGATAAGCACCTTATCAGCCCTCTTCTTGCTAATGCCCCATCTACTGCCCAGATACTGTATCCCTTTCATTTTGGGTGCTCTGACTGATCAATATATCTAGTTAGAACAGTTGTCCCTAATTTGTATTTCATTTTGAAGATGACTGCTTCTAACTGAAAACTGAAAAGGGGCTAAGTGACTGGAAACTTGTCTTTTTTCTCCAGATGCATCAGTTGATCTAATAAAAGATATCTGTCTTCATTGACCTTCCATTTTGCATAGCTGAAAAAGAAAAATATTTAGAGGAATCTCATGAATCAACTTGTAAATGTTAACATCGTGTATTTTACACCAGGGTGGTGGTGGTGTGTGTGGCAGGATTGTATATTCTTAAATCTGGTTATCCCAGTGGGGTCCTGATGTTGATGACTACTTATGGAAATTCCTTCCCAGTTCCTTTATGGACGTGTTTGACCCAGGTGAGGGCCTGAAAGTTCTGTTTAAGGCTGCTTTACCTAAAGCTGCTTTACCTTTACATTCCTGCTCTTGCTTTGTCGCTTAGAAGATCATTGTGGCTGAAGGTGCGTGACTGTAGCCGACACTGTCAAAGATACACGCCGTATTTTGGCCATCAATGGTGAATGCTGGACATGAGACAAAGAAACCAGCGATTCCAGTATTCTTTCTGCACGGTTTTTTAGTTACTTTTTAGGAGTTTTGTGGGTAGTAAGCAGTGCCAGGCTTTTGGGGGTTCAACCCCTCTTTGTAGTCTAATGGTTCTACTTCTCTTTTTTAAGCACTCTTACGGACAGAAGTTGACTCTTCCTATAGTTTTAAAGTGAAACTTCAGTCTTTCCTCTCAGGCATGCGTCTGAGCCTGTGGACTGATTGCTCCATAGGCTGGATTCAAACTTCACGGTACTCAAAAGGAAGGAATCTGATGAACTTTGGTGAGCTTTAGATCAGTCTGTTAGGAAAACCACTTGAAAATATGGATGTACTATTTAGGCAAAAGACTTGGCCCAAAATCTGCAGAACTCAGTCCGTTTTTTCCTTTACTAAAGCACTTGAATGGAAGAACTTACTAAGTGTTACACTGGTAAGAAAACAATCCACAGGAATTTCATAAACGTGTTGCGGCTTTTTTTCTTTTTAAAAAGTGAAATTTATTTTTCAAGTCCTGAAATGAGTATGGAAATCTGCCTGCCTTTCAATAAATAAGTCATGTCTAAATTTTGGCATGTTAATCTGCTGCCTTGAATTACGAATAAAGTACTTTTAGGAGAACATCAATATTTCTGATATGCAAATCAGAGTCCATACATTTAGGGTGAGGTGCATGCACTGTTCATCTCACTGTGAATATATATATAATTATATTGACTGTTCCAGCAGCTTAATACAGAGCTTTATGTCCTTCTGGGAAGAAATGGAATCGTTTGGGCACAGGCTTGAGGTCTACCTACTCCTCTGGCTGTCACATGGTGCCACGGAGCGGTGGCAGCCCCAGTACCCACCACTGGCTTGGTCAAAATGGCTCTCTGCATCTGAAAACTCCCATGCAGTGATGTCTCTCCTGCTAATCTGTATGGAAGAACAGTGGTAAAATCAATGGTCAACAAAGACACGCATGAGATGGTAAGTTTACAAGACTTGTTAACATGACCCAATTTCAAAATGTCGTAATATACTTAGTACAGGCATGTGGAACACTAGTCAATTAGATATGAATCAGAAGAATATTTTTCTAAAAAGACCTGTCTATAATGTGATATCCTCAACAACTTTATCTGAGGTGGCAAACAGACATGCCTTTCACACAGCGTGCCTAAATAAGACTCTTAATCATATTTCATTTCCTCTCTCACCTCCTGTGTGACATTGCTTGCAGATTTTCCATGTAATTACTGACCTCTGGCTATCAGTGGAAAAAATATCTCACTGCTATATCTGCCCATTCTTCCTCTCTCATTTTGAGTACTTGTTTACCAGTTCTTAGGCAACCTTCACAACGTTATGCATCACTGAAATAATTCCCTGGCTCAATGACCAGTTTGAAGTTATGTTCTTTTTCCTGATATAGCAAATAAATTCTGTATACAACTGTTTAACTGCATCAATGATAGGTCTCAAAATCCCCAGTGTGCCTCAAGTTACCTAAAAATATCAGCCCTAAGTTTCATATCTCTTCCCGTTCTATCAAACTTTACAGTTGTTTGTAGAATGTATTCTCAGTCAAAACACAGAAGCCAGCTTGTTACTTTTAGAAGATGTAGTTACCAATTTTGGAGCCAAACTTCATTTTCTTTTTGTGCACCTGTTCTATTGATCTGTTTCTCTCCAGAGGACAGTGGGATCAATACCTCACACTATAACTGTTAAATGAAAGGATACAGGAGAATCCTACGCTCTTGTTACCTGCTTTTCACTTTTTTAGATTCACAGGGCTTACGACAGAGAAGACTAAGAGGCAGGTTAACCTCCTGTTTATCACAGACCCTCATTTCCACCATTTACCTTTACTGCATGACTGATCTTAGGCTTGGTCCTCCGGAAAGAGATCTTCTCATGATTGGAAGATATCAAAAGAATCTGCCACTTCCCTTGGCAGTTTATTCCAGTGAATTACCACTTTCACTACTAAAAGTTCCTGTTTTCTTTCCAATTTGAATTATCTGGCTTCAGTTTTCACATACGTATTGTACTTTGTTTTGCTAAATAAGCTTTCTTTAGAGTCCAGTATTCAGCAGTTTATATCTTTCACAATAAGGCATTTTTTCCAGACCTTGACTCATATATGTGTTTCTTTTCATTACGCTCTCCAGATTTTCCAATATCTCTTGAAAATATGAGCACCAGAATACTATATAGTATTCCACCATCTATATAAGTAAAGTTATTTCTCTGTTGACTACATGTCCTTTTTCCCACTGCACAACGCTGAATATTGATGCAACATTGCTTATCCAGTGTAATTTTATAGAACCATGACTTTACAGTCTCCCATTTGGAAGACCTGGCCTGCATGATGTGTCCCTAAACGTTTTCAGTGTGTTAAAATACACTCTGTCTGGTTGGGCTCAGTTTATGATATAATCCAGATTGCTCTGCAGTCACTTCTACACCAGAGATCCCAATACTCTTCAGCTGTGTCTGCATTAGACAACCCCAAGCTGGAGTCCTGCGAGCTGCCTCAATCTAGAAGTAGCATTGCTGAGTCAGCAGCAGCGTACCGTGCCGCTCTGAGATCTGAGCTGTTCAGTCCTTGCCACACTGCAATGTGCTAGGAATACTTACCAATTCCTGTTAGGTTTTCATGAAGTTTGGGTTCCTCTCTCACCATCACTGCACCTTTTGGACAAGCCCTGTGTGACTGCAATATCCTCTTAATGTTTTACTGTGGTTTTATCAGAAATCACCTTTCAGATCGCTAATGAAAATGATTGAATAGTGTTGATTCTAGAACTGACTCCTGGAAAAGAGTGTTAGAAACACCTGTTTAATCATGAGATATTCCTCATTCATGGCCATTATGTGAATGCAAAACCTTTAGTGGATGTTTTGGGAGGTAGTTAATTTAACAGCTGAACCAGACGTTTACAAAGATGTAGGACTCTACCGTTAGCTAATTTATTCAAACGTTCTGTTTCAGTGCACTTTCCCACCATTTCCATCCCAAGCTTGTCGATTGATGATCTAGAAACTGTCTAGTCCCTTTTGAGGGAGTAAATCTCCTATTCTCATAAAGGTTTATGAATTCATTATTTATTCTGGTTTTGCAAACTGCTGTCCTGGAAGTTCTCCACAGAATTTGCAAAAATTCTTAAAGCATGCAACTGTATACAATAGTGATTTGAGTATGTACATTTTAAAATGGTTCTTACAGGTATTAACTACTTACACCAATAATAAGGCATGGTATTTCAATAGGCTGTTAAAGTTTAGAACAAGTTTCTATACATGCAGAGCATTTTCATTATCAGTCCTGTGCTGCAGTGCTTTGGGCATGTAAATTGTATATAGTAAATCACAGAGGGAGAAGTAAACTGAAGATGTGAAAATCCTAATGGCATATGGATGTTGTTGTTGCCAGCAGATGATACAAAAAATTCTAAAATAATCTTTATTAATAAGTAGAGCAAGTATTATTTCTGTGTTCTGGATTGCAGACAATTGTGTGGTGTATATTGCAACTTCTCTGATGGAAGAAGCAGTTTATAATGAAATATTAATGCTTGCAACATTTTGGCATGCTGAGGGGAAGAGGGTGTCATCTGAAAAGCAGTCTGCATTATCACAAATACCAGTATTTTTTTTAAATATTGACTTTGACATTCTTGCAATAAATTAAGATTCAGTGCCAGGATTATGAGCTTCTTCCTTCTTATGCTTTTTGCTATATGACACCCATTTATCAAACTTAAGTGGCCAAATCAATAGACTGTTTCCGTGGCAGGTAGTAATTGCTTTAGACTTATTACCTATACTAACAGACTTTGAGTTCTTACCATCATTCTTCACTGGGTATCCCAAGTTGCCTTTTACTAAAAGGGCTGGGGCACTACTTTTTTTTTTTTTTCTTAATACTTGTTAAGTATGTAAGATTGCTCTAGAAGAACTGATAAACTTATGGGTTATTTAAACCGACTGTTCCACAATATATGTACTTATGCAGTAGCCACAGTCTGCAGTTGTTCATGTTCAGTCAATACTGTGAGCTCTCTTGCAGTTAATTTTACATTTTTGTTCATTAGAAGAAAAATTGTCCTAGATAATACTTTCATTGTGCTTACCTTTAACAAGCACTGTGCATTTTCAGATTAACTGAAGGGTTTATTGGTGCTGGTATTTGAAAAATATATCTTTTATGGCCAGTAAAATGTGTCTTCTTCTCTCCTGAGATAATGACTTGTACACCTGGCACTTTTATGGCATCCAATGGATTTTATTTTTAAAGAGCTTTAATTAAGCTTCTGGTATCACATGACACAAGCAAGCAATGGGGTTTTTTTTTTTCTTATTGCAGAAATCATGTTATTAAAATGGATTAATTAATAGATAACTATGGCCTTGAGATCTTATTAGTAGACTAAATATTTCATAGATTAGGAACTGGATTATACGATGCTGTAAATGGCAGATATTATAGCGTCTTTAAGTACATTGATTTCAGCGGATGCTTTCACAGGTATTTGGCTAACTTTTTTTTATGACTATATACATCAATTGCCCTTTTCATATACAGGCATATGCTTCACATACTTGTTTTTGATTGGTGTTGCTGCAGAAAAGCAAAGAGAAAGATCCATCCTTCCAGGGTAGGCAGGTCATCTAAAAACGAAAAAGCTGGATGCCTGCTTTACTGACATTTTCCTTATTCCTGTCATTTCCTTATTGCTGTCACTTTGCAGAGGGAGAAATCCCAGGGTGACCTTATCCGAATTGCACTGTGCAGCAAAAGGAATGAAATAATGGGGGGCAGTTTGTTTTGCTTTTTTTTAAGGAAGTCTTACTCTAGTCAACAATAGTATTATTGATTCCCAGCTTTCTATCCAAATTTATTTAAAATTATAAGCCGCAAGGGACAGAGGGAAATATAAGTGAAGGAAAGAGAATCACGTGGATACTTAATATTCATACAGACTAGCGGAACATGATGCTTTGTGCCCAAACTGTTGGGAGGAAATGTGTGTAGTTCTTAACCTTGAGGAGAAAAGGTAAAACCTTAAAGTCCAACCACATAATAAACAAAATATTTAAATAATATAGCAATGACAGTAAATATTATGGAGGAATGTTTTGATTTTCATAGCTGTTGAAATTTTAATGCCTATTTCATTTGAGCTGCTACTTTTTTCAGAAGGACCAGAAAGACCATCCATTAATTTCAAAATGCAACCATAAACTCCCTGGAAGAGGAAGCAATTTGTCCTGTCTGTGTGCATAACATCTGCCACAGTGGATTTCCAAGTCAATCTGCAGATATTATCACGTAGTAAAAAACTGAGTGAAAATAATTCAGATTCATGAACTTGGTGAGCCCCTCACTACCACAGTACTATTTAAAATCTTTAAGGGCACTTATTCTGGCTATCTAATTCTGATGCATATTTAGAAAGCACATAAGCAGCCATACTGGGAAGCCAATGCTTTGCATTGAAAGATGCATGAAAAAAGGCACAGGAAGACTAACAACAGACAAATGAGATTTCCCTTCATCTCTATGCATCTATTTTTTTAAGCTTGTGAAGCATTAGACTTCCTTGATCTCTAAAAAAATGAGATCTGTAATTCTCGTGTAAAAAAATGAATGTGTCATTTATCTACCATTTTTTATGTTGTCATTTCTCATTAAATTGAATGTTCCTATGTTATTTATAGAACTTCAGCTTTAAAAGCTTACCCATGCAGCCAGAACATTTGCCAGATTTACGCTACCTGTCTGCCTCAGCAACGGCCAAAAGAGAGAGAAAGACAGCTGAAGATAGCCTAATAAAATAAAGTTTGAAAAGGCAGGAAAGGGGGGAGGAGGGGTGTATGTGTATTGTAGTTAGCATTTACAAGCAGATCACTGACCTGCCAGCAAATTAGACTGGGAGTCCAAGGAGGAGAAAAACTGATGAAAAATACTGCAAATGAAATTTAAGATACCTTTAGAAAATGAGCGAACTTGAATGGAAGTAGTTGAGCATTGTTTAGTCTGCTCTGAATTACGCATGGTCAATTTAATAAAAGTGGCATATTTTGAAAAGTACTACCAAAAAAAGCTGAGCAATCTCTTTCCACAAAACATTTATTAATAGTGTGAAAACACCACTAAAAAAAAGCTGCGACATTCTCCGAGTATGTCAGTTTTGCAGTGGTGGTTGTAAACATAAAAAAACAGTATTCTAAAAATTCAAAATGGCCAACTTTTACTCATTTATAAAATAGCATAGTCAGTTTATAAACAAAAAGGCAATTCTTATATTTACTACACCCTTCCTGTGGAGATTCTCATTTCATCTTAAGTGTTTCTGTGGGATGTAGCAGAGAAGATAGTAACACTTAAAAGTATTCTCCTCACCTTCATGTTTCCTAGTTCAAAGACATATTGGGGAATGGTTGCCACCTCCTTGTTAAAATGTGAGGTGATAATAGTTACTGCTCCCTGTCTCTCACGCCTGTGCTGATGTTGCCGTACCAATGAATAAAGTGCAGTAAAAAGATGGTAGCTTTGCTGCAAAACCCAACCAATTGCGAACTCATTCAGATAGTAAAACTGCTGGGAAAAAATATTGTTGTTTTTACTTAGTCATTTTTCCAACCACAGTTGCATCTGAACAGCTATCTTCTTTGTGCTGGTTAACAGTTGATTCATTAAGCAGGTTGACAAATACTTTCATAGCTTCATAGACTCATAAAAATATGACTTCTAGTAAGTGTTTGTGTCTCATCAAATTCCACCAACATGGTCAAGGGAAACCACAAAAAGTCCAGTTTCTTTAAAATTTGGGAAAGAAAAATGCTGATGCGTATGATCCTGAATTTCAGTTATATATTGGGAAAAGGAAACCATAATTATATCAGATGTGATAGTTTCAATTAAAGTAGCAAATGAACAGTCTGATGTTTCATCTGTTGCCAAGATCTGTCACCTCTTTACCAAAGGAAAGAAATTGCCATAATGAGGGCCTTAGAGGCACTGGAGTAACTGTTGTTTGTGATTAATACAATATGGTCAGAAAAAGCTAGTTCTTGTGATTTGTGTATCATTGTGTTTCCTCTATAGATGTCGTGTGTAGTGGATAAGACCTTTTAAAGATTGTCAAAGCAGTCCTATAACCTCTTATTGTGTCACGTCTTTCAGTTTAATGGGCACATGTAAGGCAGTGTTTAAAGTACATTTGATATAGTTTCTGTAATCAAAAAACAACTTAATTTGCCTGAAACGTGGTCTGCTGTGAGCAGCTGAATGGTGACCCTGTCCAGGAGAGCTTTGAACTCTCATGGCCGCTCACCTTCTCCACTGGCTGACTTCCTACAGTGCCCTGCTCTACCTGCCCTGTGTCTGTAGAGGAGATGCCTGATAACTTACAGTTGCCTTGCCCTGTGGTAAGCGTGTGTGTGTGCGTGTGTGTGTGTAGAGGAAAGAAGAGCATGTATATCTAAAAGTATGCCTTTTTTCTCCACCTGCATCAGTTGATCTAATGAAAGAAATTCTTTCTTTCTTGAAATTGTATTTGCCTATGCGTACACTGGCTTCTTTGAATAGTTTACATCAAGTTTTATTCACATTAGTATTATTCACTATTTCTTTGTTTAGAAGGCTTTGTGTAGCAAGGTTTTGGTAGCTGGGGGCGTTACAGGGGTGGCTTCTGTAAGAAGCTGCTGGAAGCTTCCCCTGTGTCTGACAGAGCCAACACCAGCCGGCTCTAAGACGGACCCGCTGCCAACCAAGGCTGAGCCAATCAGTGATAGTGGTAACGCCTCTGGGATAACATTTTTAAGAAGGAAAAAAAAAAGTTGGGACAGACAGAAACGGCAGCTGGAGAGAGGAGTGAGAACATGTAAGAGAAAACAGCCCTGCAGACACCGAGGTCAGTGACAAAGGAGGGGGAGGAGATGCTCCAAGTGCCAGAGCAGAGATTCCCCTGCAGCCTGTGGGGAAGACCCTGGTGAGGCAGGCTGTCCCCCTGCAGCCCAGGGAGGTCCACGGTGGAGCAGATATCCACCTGCAGCCTGGGGAGGACCCCACGCTGGAGCAGGCTCCTGGCAGGACCTGTGGACCCGTGGAGAGAGGAGCCCACGCTGGAGCAGTTTTTCTGGCAGGACTTGTGACCCCGTGGGGGACCCACGCTGGAGCAGTCTGTGCCTGAAGGACTGCACACCGTGGACTGGACCCATGCTGGAGCAGTTCGTGAAGAACTGCAGCCTGTGGGAATGGCCCACGTTGGAGAAGTTCGTGGAGGACTGTCTCCCGTGGGAGGGACCCCACGCTGGAGCAGGGGAAGAGTGTGACGAGTTCTGACCCTGAGGAGGATGAAGTGGCAGAAAATAATGTGTGAACTGACAGTAAACCCCATTCCCCATCCCCCTGTGCCACTGGGGGGGGGGGGGGGGGTAGAGAATCCAGGAGTGAAGTTGTGCCCAGGAAGAAGGGAAGGGTGGAGGGAAGGTGTTCTGAGATTTGGTTTTATTTCTCATTACCCTTCTCTGGTTGATTCCTAATAAATTGAGTAAATTTTCCCCAAGTTGAGTCTGGTTTGCCCGTGACGGTAATTGGTTGAGTGATCTCTCCTGTCCTTATCTCGACCCACAAGCTCTCTGTTATATTTTCTCTCCCCTGTCCAGCTGAGGAGGGGGAGTGATACAACAGCTTTGGTGGGCACCTGGTGTCCAGCCAGGGTCAACCCACCACAATACTGTATATCTTTTTGGACTGGAACCATGTTTTCATTAAATGCAATGGCTGTATTACCTAAAGGGATGTTGACCTTTGATTTGGACCTCTTGTCATTGCTGCATGAAAAATAATAAGCAGCTCTCGTGGATTTGGTGAGATCAGTGTGTTTAGCCCTAGTTACTAGACAGATGAGGCACTAAACCTATTTGACTACCCTGTGATAAGTTGGTGTTAGTAAAAGGATATATGTCATATAAATATTTAAAGTTAGAATTGCAAAGATGTCAGTCAAGTCTACTTAGGAGGATGCTTGAGAAAAATATCATTCTCAGTAGCACAGATTTTGGAAGCTGAGGGGAACTAAGCTACTGGGTTTCCAGTGACTATAAAGACACTGCCCATCTCTGTAGCTTTGTGTGCTTGCCTGCAGTGAGCAGGTAAAATACATAACCAAATAGCAATTATGACTTCCATAACTGTTGCATTTATTAAGAAGTATTGAAAAAAAGCAAGAAAAAGAATTTGTCAGGGGGACAGGGAAGTGTAGGCACTAAGTCTAGGCATCTTAAACACAATTATTTTCTTCAGTGTTTATGCATGCAGGAGTTTTCTATTGTGCAGTTGTTTGTCTTGTTCCTTGTTATGGGCACACAATTTCTTAAGCCATACAGTCTGAACTCTGTTGTTCAGATATTGTAATCCCATCTCTGAAGTAAGCTGTCATGTTTTAAAAAATATTTAGTCCTGCTTTTTTTTAGCCTTGCTAACTTCTTATACAGTTTTTCAGCAGTGAAGGTTTATAACGTTCAGTGAGGTTAGGCCTGTGTCATTTTTTGCATCTTTTTGATATCTGCGTGTGTCATTTTTGAAAACAGAACTTTGGTACTGAAATTATCCTGGCCATTGGTGCCTGAATATCTTTAAAAATCCAGACAAAAAAGCCCTATTGCTTTCATAGCCTGAAAATTGAGTTTGGCAGGCTCTGCTTCAATTGCAACTACTATTAAAAGCTTTAGGAAGCTATTGGCTTCATCCGTAGGATGTAAACTATCTAAATCTCACAAAACAGAGTTTAAGTTTCTGGCAAAATGGTATTTTGAAGCAATTTAATTTAATAAAGCTCCTTTTTGCAGAAAAATCTTCAGTATAACGTGTTTAAGCTTACTCATGAGGATCACTATGTAAAGAAGTCTCTGAGTATCAGGAGAGTAAAGATGATGTGTTTACAGCAGCAAACAGGAAATATGTAGAGAATGTCTGAAATAAATAATTTTACAAGAGAATAAATTGATATTGAGCTCTGCATTTCTGTCTAATCGAGTGTATTTACCGATAAGCACTAAATGCAATAAGAAACACGTACCTAGAACTCTGTGTTTTGTTCTTTGGAGAGTCACTCCTTTGGTTTCCCAGTCCAGAAGTATTTCAGTTATACCTGTTGGATATTGCAGAAATATTTGTAAACTTCTTAAATTTATTTACTATGTTTGATGTTTCTCATCATTACAGAGAAAGCTAAAGACCATTTCCCAAGATATTTAATAAAATCCAATCTTCAAAATTATTGCCCAATTAAGTGCAAACAAAATAAAAATTAATATGGTTTCAACTTTAGCTGTCAGTAATTTTGACATATTTCAATCTTTATGCTGATTTAATATTTTCAAGACCATAACTGCCATTTGGGGAAACACTAGGAATATGTTTAGCATAGTATCACGTGGGTTAAATATTCAGCCTTGTTATTTATGTTTTGAGTTCTTTGACCGTGTCTGATGGGGAAATAGTCAAGGACCTACCCAAGGATCATGCACACTTAGGTACTGAATGATGCACTAAGAAAGGCTTTTTGAGTGCTGGATCATTTAGTCCCCACTATAGTGAAAAGCAAGCTTATGCTAATAGAGGGGTTCTATGATTTTTTAAAGCAAATGTGAGGTTGTACAATATTATAATGACTGTGTTAATGTCTCCAAGTGCCAAATTTCGTCATATTCAAATTAGTACTTGGTATTACTTTGCAAATGCTACTTTAATTGTTCAAATATGCTTAGCAATATATAAGTGAGATTAAAGAGTTAGCACCTATCTAAACATAGATCTTCATTTTACAATACCTGTATTGTTCAGGCCTTGATACCATGAGCTAATAAACCATATACTTACAAAAACAGGGGTCATGTAACCTAATGTTTAGTTAAGAAAACTTACCTTCAATGGCGTATTTAATTTTTCAGATTACAAAACATTTTTTTGATATATGATCGCTAAAGAAATTAAGGTACTTCTCTTCATGCCTACTTTATGGGTGAATGTGAAACTGATTAGCATACCTAATAAAGAGATACAGTTTATTAATGAAAATTGCAGTCTTTTCTGAAATAATGGTAGATTCTGTTCCCCCAGTTGATACAGATGCTGTACTTGAATATCAGCATCACCATTTCTTAATGCCTTGGGAAAAATACGAAAACTAAAATACATAATATCAGTTTACTTGAAAATCCAGTTCTATATGTGCATACTGAAGATACCATGATCAATTTAATTACAATTGTTACCTTTTCAATTATATAAATTGAGAATGTGAAAAAGAGAAAAAATACAAATATTTCATAACAAATTCTAGTGCAGAGTTATCAGAAGCAAGCAGTGTCAATAGTTCAGACTAACCACAACCAATTTGGTAACTTGGCATTACAAGAAATGAAGAAGAGCACAATTACAATAATACAGAAGTCAGCTGCTTTTTATTTTTATAATACTACTGAAATAACCACAAAGGAAGTTTACATAGCTACCTTTACCAGAGCTGTTAGTTTGTGCCACAAATGAAAAGGAGCACAAGAAGTTTAAATTACGGCTTTTTAAAGTGACCTTAAAAGTATTTAGGAGAAAAAGTGCAGGATACCATAGAAGGTACAAATAAATAATTTAATCTTTTAAAGATAGGTAATTATCAGGCAGCAGAATATTTCACTTAGTCTGATATCCATGGTACTACATGAAAAACATCTTTGTGCAACAAGAAGTGGGTTTTTTAAATGGTAAAGTAGTTGAAGAAACTAAAGCTGATTCATTGAAGGAAGTGCCGCTGTATAACTTAAATCTTGAGTGCAATTTTGTTTTGTGCAGAAATAATTTCATTCCTGAAAAGCTTGTTTATTCAGACAAGAAATGATAAAAGGAAGAGATATAGATCAAGTGGTTGATGGCAAAGAGCAGTCTTCAGCCAAACGTGAGCAATGGGCCTCTTCCTGCATACTGTTTGTTGAGTGCTTGAAATTCCCCAGAACTTAGCTGAAGATGAGTCAAAAATTTTAAAAATGTGTTTCTTTTTGGCCATGTAGGTTTTTTTTGTTTGTTCGTTTATTTCTGGACCATTTTAAAATATTCTGGGGAGAAAGAAAGGATATAAGATAGAAAAATCGCTTAACAAGTAGACTGAGAGAGGCAGATTTAAAACAAAATGAGATGTAAATAAGACACTTTCTAGGTACAGTTTTTAATTACCTTGTTTCCTGTAATGAATTATCATTCTATAGTAATATAATTTTAAGAAACAGTAGATCAATATATAAAAGCTTATATAAAAATCTTATATAAAAGTTATATAAAACATATAAAATTTGTTATAAATCAGCGATCTGGGCTTAGGAATATTAATTTAATTTTTACACACTTTTCAGTTGCAAGAGTCTACAGCCTTACTGTTGAAATTTCTATTTCACAGACAAACTGCTATCTTTGTTCTTTAGCTCAGCCGTTTTGTTTGCTGATCACTGAATCCAGATACGTTTGAGCCTCATATGATCCATACAGAATAATATCATTCATATTCATGAATGTAATGCCTGATGGTTAGAAAATAGTAAGCAACTAATTCTGCCCCTCGCTCCAAATGCTCTCTCATGGTACATCACTTTTAGGGGCTGACTTTGAGATCTTCTTACCCAGTTTTGTACATCGATATATGTAATGTTACAGGATTCTATTAAAAATATCACCATGCTGAACAAACTCCAGAAGACTTAACCAAATTGAAAACAGGCCCCCAGACCTAATGATGAAATGCTTGCGATGTTCCAAATGGACATCGCCACTCACGAGCAGCTGGCTTTGATCCCTACTAACATGCATAGAGAGATGATTAAAAATACATATATGCTTCCCTAAGACATCGTGCATTTTCCAAAAGCTGCAATAATGTCCACGTGGGTGTTACGCATCCTAGGAGATGAAGACATAGGCTGGTTCCCACTGATGCAATATGCAGGCTTTCCTCACTGTAGTGTGTTTGGTTAGAGAAGGTCCTAGCTAACTCTTTGCTTGGAGTTTGAGAAGTTCCTAGCAAGATTCTTTCAGAGTAATAGCTGTCCTCATTGGGATTCCCTGCCCCTTTCTCCCCCATCCCATATCTGTATCCTGGCCCCGCTCAGTGACTGCACACATCTGCTCAGCAACATAACGCAAGCTGGAGCTCCACGTTCTGCTTTCACAGCCAGTCTCCGGTGTGATCCAGACTCTGCAGGAATATTCTCTCTACTTGCCTGGTGGTTATAACTCAGTTCAGGACACATAAATAATACTGTCTCTGTTTTACTTTAAATTACAGGGTTATCGTTCTTGGAGGATTTGTGTAAATAAGAAGTTTGGGTTGATTACACCAAGCATCATCTGTTCTCCAGGAAAAATGGATATGATAGTAATTTGTTTTCATTGAGATAAATACATATAAAAATGTGTGATGGTGGAAATCTGGAGTCTGGTATTTAGATTAACACAGTCTTAATCTGGTTTCTACTATCTGGACTAATTTTTGTAACCCTGTGTTATCATTAACAGAAGTTCCTTAGCCCGAGGCAGTGTTTCATTTAAAACTACAGGAGCAAAGTAAATGAAATAAAGCACTGTAGGTTTTTCTAAACTGAAAAAACAGAAACAAGATCGTAGTCCTCCATGGAGGAAAGACACTGTAATGACAGTGTCATGTAACTAGCTGGAAGGATTTGGGGAGATTTCTAAAGATAATCAGTTTAATTCTAAATATTATGATCAAATCCATGTTGCCTTGGCAAATCCTAAGAAATGGGGTTTATGCAGGTGACCTACTTGGAGTTGGTGGGAATAGACTTATATCTGACGAGTCTCTGCACAGCTTGAGCTGTCACTGGACCCATGGCTCAGATGGGAGGAAATAAGTAAGTTGTATTTACCTGACTTCAGTGCAGTTGGGATGCTATATAAATTCAATTGTTATCAAATTGGCAATTTGGATTATAATTGCGCTGGATCTAGTACAATTATTCTTAAATTCACAAATAAATCCTATAGATAAATAATAGACTTCTAGTGTATGGTATGCTAAAGCCATATAATATATGTATATAAAATAATTATATCAATTAAATGTTGTACAGCTCATCAAAAATGAATAGATAACTACAGATTCCAAACAGTGATAGCTAAGAGCAAGTTCTTAGTCAGGTAGTTGTATGATCATTATAGTTTTACAATAGGTATAAAACCAGACCGTTGATGATTTTTAATAAGGAGAACAATACCTAATAATGCCACCTTACTCTAATATTTTTGACATTATGTGGGATAAAGAGCTTTATGTCCAAAACTGATCTACTCTGAGACAAATTGTTCTTTCACTTGATGGAACTGTCAGGGGCTTTTTAAAAAAAAAGTATATTTATGTTCAGGAGGGCTCAGTTTTGTTTGTTAAATTTTTTCACATAACACATGTAATCCATGGAGTTAATAGTTTAAGTGGATTGGGAATTTGTCAGTGATTTGTCAGGGGTAAATCTTACTGAAATAATCTCATGCCTCATAATGTGGAGACAGGGAAAAGTTTCTGAATGCAGGATGCTATATTTGCTAGACCTTTGAATAAAAGTTAACGAAGTTTTTTCTATTTGTTTTTATAACAAAACAGGCTTGTCATTATTTATTCCTTCACTTAACTAGAGTGGGTGTATTGTTTCAGTTTAATGCTTAATTTGATATGAATTGCTTTATTTTACTGAATCACTATAGATGGCAAGAATCCCTATTTCAATTTCCAAAGGCTTGAATAAAACATTTTGGTAGCATTTTTAATTTTTTTTTTAACTGTACTGAACTACATCACTTTTCTCAAGTTTTACCTTTTTATTCTTTTGGAAATACAGAACTAGGTTCACTAACATATCTTGTCTAACTCCTGTTTCACCTGTCTAGACCCAGGAATATCATTACCAGATGTATGCAAATAAAACAGTGTTTTCTTCTTTTGAAGATAGTTAATAATAATCTATCACCAAATAAACTGGTAGACAGTCAGCATGGAAAGGAGTATAATTTCATTTGTTGGAAGGGGGAGGATGACGAACTCTTGGCAACATGAAACCATCTTTGGGAATATTGAAAATAGTTCATGAATATCCTGAAAATTGGCAGGGTTAAATAGAAATGAGGAACTTTTTATAGTGACAGTTTAATTAGCTTTGCTAGTTTGTGTTGGTTTCCGTGTACCAAGGAAATATTAATCCAGTTTTTAAATACCTGTTTCAGATTAGTACACCTCTTTCAAATTTGTATTAGCTTTACATATGGTGTCAGAATTTTATTTACCAAATGCCCCAAAAAACCCAAAACAAAAACAAAACAAACAAAAAAAAATGCAAAATGGTAATACTTTGGGGTTTTTAATCAGGGCACTTCAGGCCATCTTTTAAAATTTTACTTTTCAATGATAATACTCCACATTTAATCCAGAGCTAGCTAAAATAAGAATCTGATTTATTACTTACAGAGGAAGGAGAATTAATAACATATTGAAATTAAAAAAAACGAGATCTGTGTGTAGTTCAAATTATCTGTACCCTTAAAGAGGTTTTGGCAAGACATTCTGATTCACCATTTCAATTGTATGTTTAAGTAATTTGGAATATTTTATAAAAAGTCCACAACTGATTTAATAACTAGCAGAAGCTTCACTGAGCTGGTTGCTGAATGTTATTAAAATCTTTGTTATGTTTTCCTTCGTGTATTTTATTGGCGTTAACTAACAAAAATTTTGACCTGTATAATGAATATTCACAGACCCCATCCAAAGAATCTTTTGAATGTGGAGAGAGAGCTACTTTATTTCACTTTCTCTTTTTAGACTTTGTTTTCCAGAGTTTATAAATGTGTATTTCATGTTATTGGATCCTGCAGCATCAGAAGTATTACATGGTTCTGATTGCCTTTATATCTGAAGCTGCATTTTTTTTTAAATAGCATTGTGATTGAAGGATAGGATAATATAACAAATGATAAGACAGTCCTACAGCCTAGAGAAAACTCAGTAGGATGGAAGGAAGGGACCCAATTATCATCTATAAATACTTTTAGAGTAACTGTGTAGATGAAGGAAGGAATTATTCCCAGTCTGGGAGGATATCAAGACAAAGAATAACGGCCCGAAGCTATTAGAAGCGGTCTTTAACAATGGGCTACAATTGTCAGCCGATTCAGATGGTAAATCCCTGCTGAAGTCAAACGGAGGAGCTCTCGGTCGGTACAGTCGCCGGAACCAGTTGTTCCCAGTTTGCTGATTCTGTCAGTTTTGCAGAGAAGTCTTAGCACGCTTATTTGAGAATGAGGTTTTGCCTGGTTTAAATAGAATCGGCTGGGTGGATATCTGATGTCTTTCTCCCACGCTTCCTACGGCCCGCTGCCTTCCCCCTGCAGTAGTCCTGGTGGTCTCTAGTTTTTGCTTAATCTTCCTATATTCACTCTTTACTACCAAGCCACTTCAGTCTGGCCCAGTTGACTCCAGGCTATAACTGACATCAGTGGAGCCTTCATCAACAAGGTGGGAATGATCCTCACCTCACTCAGGGAAATGAGACAATCAGGTCAGAGCGAAGCATATTAAACTTCACCTCATACCTACAGGCCATTCACGGTTTTCTTACAGAGTTGCCAAAATTGCCATTTTTACAAATAAAAGACCTGGCCAGGGAGAACTCCACAGGGGACGGTGTGGCTAGCCCATGTGCCAGGACCAAGCTTGAAAGCAGCAGCCACAGGGATGCGCTGGACTACCTGCCGGGCTCGGCAGAGTTTGGCTAAACAGATGACTGCGTGTTAATGAGGGCAAGTTAGAGCGCGTCACCGACAGTTTTGACCCAAAGCAGTGACAGACGTCCACTTCTCTCTTCACTCCCGACAGCTGTTTTCTTACTGACGTACGCGGTGGTACCATGGGTGGCTGGGGCAGGAGGTGCCTGGCAGCACTGAGCCCGTCGTGGGCAAGACAGTGCTGCGTTAGCCGTGGAGGCGAGCAGGAGCACTGCTGGCGGAGATGGGGGGACGAAGGCTGGTATTCAGAGGAGAAGGGGAAGAGGAGTGCAAGTGTTGGGTAGCTGGAGGAGAAGGGGAAAAGCCATCATGTAAAGATGTGTAAGGTGCACGGCGAGCTGATCTGATGCTCACCTGGTTGGTCCCTGCGGTAATCAAATCAGTCAAAATAGAAGGAACTCATTCTCAAATGAAAGATGCGGTGGTATTCATCCCACACTGTTTGGCGCTACAGATTCTTGCCGAGAAAGAAAGTTGCCACCTGTTGAATTACCAAGACCTTCTGATGTGCCTCGATCCTTTCTACAGGTTTCCCCTCCTCTTCTAGAATCAGCTGTGTTTACTCAGACAGATAGGAAGGTCACAGCTTTAACAGTTTGGAGTATGTGTTATTTTGCAGGGGTGCAGAAACATAAAGCAAGTTCACGCAGGGAGGGGAAACCTAGACAAAAATGCGTGAGGTTTGCAGATGGATTACCAGAACACCAAAAAAATTAGTGGGATGATGTGCACTGAAGAGCTGTAGTTATGTGTGTTGTTTTGTATTATTTTTTGCTACATAAATACAGTTTAATCAGTCAAATGGCATATGGTGAGTAAAGGTAAGAGACAGAGTTACTCCTGCCATCTGCTGCTCCAGAGATCATTGCCAGCATATTACAACTCCCTTTCTGCAAGACTCTGATACAGCTTCACATCTCAGGCTTTCAATTTCTTAAAGAATTATGTTCTGATTTGTAAGCCTGTAAGTTGCTTTTTATTAAAAAAAAATGGGGTTAAAGATTTAGGGAATGATTGGGTGAAAAAGCTACAAGTTGTTTTGTTCTATCTTTTGATCATCTTATTAAATCCTTCAATGCATTCAGCTATTTCGTCTCATATGAATTTCACCTCTAAAACATTATCCATGATTTTGTATTCCAAAATGTGGAAATGCTAGGAGGAGCAGAACCACTGTCAGCTGTTCAACTACTCTTCTCAGAAACAAAATGACTGCATTTGACCAAAATATCAAGAAAAGTTGCTTTCATTTTAAAAGTCAGATACTCATTATAGAGTGTGCTTTCGGTAGAGTTAATTGAATAGATTATTTGTAAATCCTTTTGACCACTACACAGTCCACTTTAAGGCTATTAGGTGAAGAAAGGAAGAAAATAAGAAATTTAAAAATAAGATTGAGGTTTTCAAAGAGTATTCACTTTTTCACATTCTGCTAGTCAGGATAAGTGATTTCAAACACTTTTAATTACTTCAGTTTTGAAGAAAATGTCTTAAACTTGTCATCCCAGTTTTACCTGAATTTTCTGCACTCCTGCAGCGTCCTCAATGTTGCTTGAGCTCTAGTTCTTGTGTTGTTCTTCATCAGCCTGTGTGCTGTTACAGGGAGAATATTTAATTTTGGTAAAACATCTGGAGGACTGCATAGCTTTGTTCCCTTTGGTAAACCACCTATGTTGTGGAAGTATGTGTATTTCCATTAGGACAAACAGATATTTTGGTGACAGTCTGAGATTTGAAGCTAATTGCTTTGCTGGCTCTGACTGGCCTGTTCTTCTACTTGTTCTTATTGTAAGGGGATGAGACTTAAATGGCAGCTTTTTAGGACCAAAATAAATCTTTCCTAATTCTTGAAGGCAGAAAAAGAGTGCTTGCAGGGCAGAATTACCTGACTGACTACCTATGATGTTAAAGCGAGGAAAAGGTAACCAGCAGTATTGTCTATATTTTGATCCCTCAAAGGGATGAGGGATTTTCTGAAAGAGAAACAAGACCACCATAACAAAAAGAGGTGTAAAAGAAGCATTTCTTATAATTGTTATTCCAAGGGACACACATGCTGGCTTCATACCGAAGTATGCTTCCCAAAAAGAAAGGAAAATCCTCAGTATCTTCCCCGGAAGATGCATTTTCAAGAGTTTCTCTGTTGTTGTTGTTGTTGTTGAAAAGTTGTTACTTGAGCTTGTGATGGTTTGACACCAGAAAGGGGATGTGACAGCATGCCCGATTGCGTGACAGCGCAGCCTTGCAGCTCAGCTCAAACCCAAAACCACAGCCACATGTGAAGCAGAGCTTGCTGGGTGCCAGATGATGGTCGTCATCTGAGAACATGTTAAATTAAGACACAGTTTGACAGGTTTTACCATTTTAGTAATGTTTTTACCTTCTGTCACATAACAGTACCTCAGGACAAAACATAGTCATCTTTAATATTACTGCTAACAGAAAATGCTATGAAAACACAGCATTTTTCCTCTATCAGGAAGGTAGAGCCCAGTACAGCACCTAGTAAAATATGAGGGGTTTGTTCTATCTATCTTTCCCTTTCCCGCTCTCCCCCCGCTGCTCTCCCCTTCTCTCCCTCCCCCTCTCCTGCCCCTTAATTTTCTTCTTTTTTTTTTCCCCTTAACTTCAGAGGGGTTTGAATAGCCCCGTAAGGAGAAGAAATACGCTTTAAGGAGAGATGCACGTAGGTCTCTGGAGCGCAATAGGAGCATAAAATCTGTCTCAGAGGCTTAATTAGGTTTGCAATTAATTAATATTTGCAAACCACTTTGAGAATCTGGGTGCAAATTATTATTATTATTTTCATGATGTCGCTGCCGAGGCAGATGAACAGGAAGTAGAAACAAAAGGATGATCAGTAAATTCATGAAGAGCTTCCACTGCCGCATTAGGATCATTAACAATTGCTTCTTCTTATGTATCATTTTTTTTATCCAATATTAGTTTTCCCACTCCAGTGAAGGGAGAAGTACAAGAGCTCAAAATTTATGAAGTCTCACCAGCTAATGAAACATAAAATACAATAAAAAGTGAGAGGTGGAGAAAAAAAGATTTTTTTTCAATGATTTTGAATATCAGGTGGGGAACAGGGAAGAGTCATTTGTACGACTGGTATGTAATTTCATAATTTTTTATTACTATTATTTGTTTACACCTAGTAAAATCTTAAGTGCTGTCCCCACACAATTTCCTAATTTTGTGAAACAATTTTGTTTTAATACGTATGGGCATAAAGGCTTTAGATAGTCCCCAACTGATTTTCGCTGTCTGATAATAATATATTGGACAAAATAGCATTGCTATTTGTGTGGGAGTTAATGCTTTTGAAAACAGCTAATACACTTAACTACAGTGTATTAACAGTGGGCGTTCTGCTTAGTTTTATTGCAAGCTTTAGCACTGTGCAATTTTCTTGCAACATGTTAACAATAATCCACTTCATGCTGGCACTTAAGTATTTATTGAGCATTACAGTAAAAAAGTTATGGGAAAAAAATGGATATATAAAAAAAAAAAAAAAATTACGTCTTGGTATGGCATGGTGTCCATAAAAGAAAACAGTGATGAGGAAGTTTGGTGCAGTCGTTTTTAAGATTAGTAAAAACTATTCCAAAAAAAGTATTACATACATGTGGCATGGTTTTTGTACTACCTTTACAAAAGGAAGAACGCTCCAACTAAGAAATGAATTCCACAAATTCACACCAAAAGTTTCATTGCAGTCCCTGCTTAGTACTGAGCTGAACATCATGGAGAAAGCCATAAAAAATCCTAGAAAAGCAGAAGAGACCATAGCAAGTGCTGAGACACCGGCCCACACTAACTCACTGGCAGGGTACGGTGCCTCCCTGCGGCCCCATGGACCTGGTCCACCTGCTTGGCAAGAGGGAGATTGAAGGGTTGTGGCACCTACACCCCTTCCCCATCCCAGGTCCCCTGAGGGTGATGGCTATACTACTGAGATTGTAGGTGTCTTTGTGTAGTTAAGTATTTGTGCCTGCATGTGCCGGTGGGGTTGGTCCTGATACGCTATGGGATGAAGCTGGTTGCCAGCACCTTCGTGGAAAGGCATGATAATCACCACAGCAATATCTAAAATGGCCTTCTTAAATAATTGTTTTGGAAAATGTGGTTTTAAGAAGCTAATACTCTTACAAGTTCCAGGAAGGAGTGAATCCTTAGAGTTGGAAAAAGCTCTGCACGTAGCTTCTGAATACAAAATTACAGGGATTGGCTGTAATTTCGGAAGTGTGCACAGAAAGTAGCGGAAGGCAATATCACAAGGGGCGTCCTCTATAAAGAGCCTCCCAATTTGCATAGCAGCCGTTCATACTACCCTACAAAAGATACTCTACAAGAAGGCTGCAGTGCAAATGAGCACGTCTGCATAAAACCACACGAGCATGGTAAAACAACAGGGAAGCCATGCTCAGAAGGCAAATGTCATACAGAATGGCTAAACACGAGGAAACTTAGGAAGTGCTTGTTTCATTTTGAATAATACCATAGAACCCAGATACATCGGGACAGCGCTCTGGATGATAAGGCTCTGTGTCACTACCTCCGGATGTTCAAGGGCAATCCATCCAACTTCTGGGGTAGATCCACCTAAATCAAGGGTGTAGAATAAGTAGGTTATATTTTAAGTTTGGTACCACAGGTCTGTAATGGAGAACATCCTGCAGCCATCTGCCATAATTTGAGCTTTCGAAACAACTGAATTCCCTAAGAAAGCCATACTAATTTATCTGTTAACTTGACTGATTATCAGTGTGTTTGTTTATGCAGTTATTCCAATCATCAGGCGTTCCTTCTAGTGTCCTTGTTGGGTTGTAAAACAGGACTGTAAAACACCTCTCCGTAATCAGCTTCTTCCTTGTCCTCTGCAAGTTTCTTAGACACTGATTTCTTTTCTCTTTTGGTAAGTTGGAATTGGCTATGCAGCGTCTTCAGGCATTATTACTGGGCAGGGCTCTGTTTTCATCTTAACACAGTTAATTTTTACAGGGAGTGCCAAAAGTCTGAATGTTCACCTAGGCTGCTTTATCCTTTGTGTGGCACAAAGAAATTTGGAGCCTTCATATAAAATTTATTTTGGAAGGTAATTAAGTAACTGTGCAGTTTTTTGTTTTCATTTGAGTAAAGCAGGAAACCTAGCTTACACTTGTTGCTCATTGTTTTACGTGATAGAAAAAACTCCTTGTAGTAATAACACAGGTTTTTTGTCTCACCAATCTTTCCTTTATGCTTCACTTAGTTTTATTCAAATGAAGATGCCTCCACAACTAAGACCCTGATAAATCTCTGTGCCCCCTACTTCCCAGGGTTCCTTGAAAGATTTATAACAGGTGTTTACAGTTAAACATCTGCATTGTCCTTCATTACATTTTGTTTAATGATTTATATGCATCAGCAGTCCCTTTGATACATGACAAAAATTATAACCATCAGAGAACAGAAAAACTAAAAGCTTTTTACCAATCCAGACACTCCTAAAGAAAACCTCACAAAAAATGATCCTTAGAGAGATAACTGCACAAACATGGAGAGAAATCATTACCAAACACAGTATTACATTGATTCCTGCTGCATTCTGTGGGTTCTTTCAGTGTGTTAAATAAGTTCTGGAAAAAAACCAATAATTTTACTTGAAAATGTAGCAGAAAGGCTGTGCTAGAGTCCCTGGTCCCCATATGTGCGTGTCTGGAGTGATTTATGCAACCTAGAGTCCAGCCTCTCTGTGTATCCCACTTGAAATGAGGGCCCAAGTCTATGGTCCCATGAGCCTATCCCTTAAGATGTCTTGGTTTACAATAGCTCTTTAAAATATTCCTTGAACATGTTTGACGTATTTAAACATATGTTTCATCATCTCATCTACCTTCAAAGAGCACTTAAGTAACACAATACATATAATCAAACTTTTTTTCTGGATGATTGGTTATCATATGCTTTAAGTGCAAGTTTCTTTTAATCTCATCTTTTTCCTGGTCCAAATTAAGGCTTACGTTTGAAAGGTATAGAAATCTATAGTGTTTATATGGTAATCATCTTTTGCTGTCACCGTTTCAAGTCACCTTCCAGCCAAAGGAAGTGTTAGCTGCCGAATGATCTGCTGGCTCCGTAATTAACACAGGACTGATCACTCTTCCCCCATCCCCTACATTAATAGGCTGCAATGCCCAGCCTGGTTATGTCTCACACGCACGTAACACCCCAGTTTCTGCCCTCCCACCAGATGCTGTTCAGTTTTCTGTGTAACTGGGTATATCCCTGTAATGCAGGCCAAAAGCAAGCCAGCTTCTCTTTCTGCACCTCCTGTGGCTTCTCAAAAGAGTGAACAAATCCTGCTGGCACCCAGTTTGTGTGGCAGACCTGGTCCCCTGATTCTGACTGTCTTGAAAGCATAAGAGACTGCAGAAGAAAAACTTTGTCCCAATTCTGGCTTCGTCAAAACTGAGGTGAAGGCCATCTGCGTGGGGAGCGATGGCTAGGAAATAGGACGCAGGAGTGTTATTAGCCGTAATTGTTGGGGACAGACAGATCATCTGTATCTGCTTCTTAATAATTGTCACAGATCAAGCTCTGTGGTTTTTTCCTTATGGCTTTTAGAAGAATTATAATTTTATCTTTTATAAAAATGTTATATTGGTGAAGTGAAAGTGGAAATTTATGCAAAAATGGTTAGTAATGATTCAATCACAATTCATATTATTCATACGCATGCCATAATTGATGCTGATAAGAAAGCGGAAGCCTTTTGTTCAGTCCCTCAATGCTTAGAACAATGCAATCATGCATTTTATTTTAAACTTTGTAAATTATCTGTTTTCTGAAATTGCAAATGATCCATTTCTAAACGTAAGCATTCGTGTTGTAATCCCTTGATTTTATTTTAATGTGAACAATGCCATTCACTGGCTCCAAGCATATAACTAAAGATTTTAAATTTTAACAATGAATATATTCTATGTTTAATACTTACAAAGATATTCAATTATTTACAGTTATTTATTAAGTGGAGAAATAATTGAATGTCACTGCTAAGCAGCGTGTCCCTGGAATTTAAATAGAATTGTGAAGAATCCCAAGAGACTGTCACATAGCAAGGGAATAAGAGTATGAAAGTAATGGGTGATATAATCTAAAAAAACATAGACTTCGGACTTTTGTCCAAAGAGCAACAGACTACTGTAAACTGCCTTTTGCTTTAAGTAAATTGCCTTCATTGCAGTACTGGCACAATGTAGACAGAAAGGGGCCAGTAACCCCTTCCTCTCTCCCACCTCTGTTTTTTTCACCAGCGTAATGGGGTTGGAACATTCTGCTGGGAAGTGAGAAGTGTAGGTGTGAACCATGCCAGGCTAGAGAAGGAGTTAAACCAGGAATTAATCCCACGTCCTCTGTATCCTGAACCTACAGCAGCATTTAAAGAGTAGGCATCTATTGTGTTTTGGTTGTGAAAGGAGGAAGCGAGGCACTTGAACAAGTTAGGGTGGATTTGGGGCTTTGAAACCCTATCTGACATAGGCACTGCCTTGCAGGCCATAAAAAAGATACCTAAGCTGCAAAAGGAGAAGAATTTGAGGCACACCCTTCCCTTAGTGTTTCTCTTGGCTAGTTTCAACAGCTCCCAGCTCAGCCTTACTGTCTGCTCTGAATTCCTTTCCGAGGCATCTGATTCTCCCACAGGCAGAGACCTCAGGCATCTAACCCAGTCCTGAGCGGCTCGGTCTGGATGCCAGGCATTTAGGATGAGAAGTAATGACCCTCAGTATTGCTGGACCCAAATCCCTTCGCACATTTAATGCCAAACACATGCTAATCTCCTGCGGCTGCAGGAAACATCCCCAGTCACTCAGTAATAAACTGGACACAAGCTGTAAGTGACACTGTGTATGTCGTAAGAAGAAAAACAGGCAAGAGAGATGTTAGCCCATCCATTAAAAATGGATATGGTGTTCGGTTAGATCATAATGTAGACCTTGTGGATGTGTAGTGCAGTGTTAAAGATCTAAAGAAAGTTACAGTAGTCATGCCTTAAAAAGGATGTGATGTATAGATTGCAAACCATAGGCTCTAATTGATGTGAAACAATTTTAGAGAATACTGCTTTCACAAAGAGACTCCATGGGAGAGAAAAAAGAGAAGAATAAAGTCAGATCAGATTGCTGTATGGTCTTGATCCTCCCTTATAGACTCTAACACTGAGCACTGAAAGTGCAATCTTTGTACGAAGTGCTTCACCGTCAGGAAAAACAGAAGCAGTTGTAATTGAAATAGCACATGGTTTTACTGCCTATTTTTATTTTGTTACAGAGTAAATTACGGCTGGTTATCATCGATTGGTTTTGCATTATTTACATTATAAAATGTTATCACATTAATTAAATCCATACATCTGTTTTAAACAGTTGCCATCATGTAGTTCACTTGTACTGATACAGAGGTTCCTTATGTTTGTGTATTTTTTTGCTTTAGAAAAGGAAGTAACTAGACTGCTACAGGTATCAGTACTAAGCCCTGTAGTTATATGCTCACTAAGCCTTTCCCAAGTAGAAATGTCTTGGTACCAAAATAATGCACATGTGAGTAAATTAATTGCACGGGAAGAATTCTCAGGTATGACCCAGGCCAGACTCCCAGGCTTACACATGATGTCAGCAAACTTTCTCAAAAATGCCGAGCTCACATCCTGGGTTTTGAATACCAGTAATAGACCAACAGGTGCTGCCTGTGGCACGGAAGATGTAGCCAGGTGTCCCAGAGCTACTCATCTCAATATTTCACATGGTCCCATTCTTCCCTCAAGGCTGTGATCAGCCAGGCAGAACTCATGGGAGTGCAAGCGAGATCGGCCTTTGGGCTGCTCCCCCTTGTTTCGGTAGCTGCACTGGAATAACCCTCAGCTGTTCCCTTCATGTGGGTGTTCCAGCATAAAATGCTCTTTTGCACCTGGCTCTGTACCTGCAGTGTTTGGGAAATGTAATTTTTTTGGCACTCAGTGGTTTAGTTCTTACATAAACCTCTTTTTACATCCCTATTATTGCTCAGAAAACCAAACATATTTGTCTCTTCCAGCTTAACAGTGTACCTGAGAACCAAACAAATACACAGGCTGAGTCTCCTTAGATTCCTATCTTCGAGTTATTACTGTGTTCAGTGAGTTTGTGGTTTGATATACTGATAGTTAAATGAAAAGATTACTGTCATTACTGGTAATTTACAGCTTCTGTGTTTGATCTCTCAAATGTTCTTTCAAAGATTAAACATGGTCTGTTAGTTGTACAATTACCTCAAACTTTTTAGGCTGCAAATTCAAAAAAGAGGAGCTGCTATTTTCCTTTAAACTCTTGTCTTTCCCTCCCAGCCTCTGATACTGTGAGATGTTACCTTCTACCCTTGTAAGGGTGTTACTCCAAATTCAGATAGCTGGAGGCATTTTAGAAGGTAATCTTGCAGCTATGCTTTCTGTCTTTTATGAAGAGTAATAATTATCATATTTCTTGGATGTGTGTCTTAACCATCTCTCAGGCTGCATGATGTGAATGGGGGCTCCACAGGCAAAATGAAAAAAGATTTCATGAGCAGGCCATGATCTTTAGCCATCTATTTTTGCAGAGAGCTAAACTGGCGGTGTGGTGTTTTGTTCACATGGACTAGGACTTCCTTTGAAAATATACTGCATGCCTAATTCTTCGGTTTTTAGCAAAAAGGTTTTTCATCGTACTATAAATTTAACAGCAGATGGTATAGTAAGTAATAAAAGGTGCACCAAAGTCTTATTTTGGCTTTTTTTAGTAACCTGTTCAAGTATTTACAGTGGTAACGTTCAAAAAAATTAAAACAATATTTTTATAACATTTTTATTTTTACATCATGAGAATGAATTACGACTTTCAGACATGTTTACAAACACTACTAGCTGAAACAAAACTGTTTTAAAAGCTCAGTTTATTGATAGTTCAAGTAGCAATACCGGGCTTTGTGGCAGGGCTTGTTTGGTTTTTTTTACAGCTAAGTTAACCACGTGAATTCGTATAATAAAAATGGGAAACGTGTAGGTAATATGCTAATTCAGCCGTGTTCACCTCAGCCCTATTCTGATACTCGGGATGCAAAGCGGTTGCAGGGGTGTCTTGGTTTTAGTACCCTTTCGTGTTCTATCTTTTAGAGCATAGTCTAGTCTTCCCGTTACCCTTAATTCCGGGAAAGTTGCTGGTGGTCTGCCAGGTTACCAGCCCCATCTATAGAAACGACTGCCTGACAAGAGCCATTCAAAGGCTTCTAAAACCTTCTGGCTGCTGCCAAGCACGGCAGTTAGAGACGCAACGAGAGAAGGAGGAGGAGGAGGAGGAGGAGGAGGAGGAGGAGGAGGAGGCGAAGCTGAGCCGGCTGTCCGGTCACCGGCCGAGGCCAACTTCCCCGCCGCCACCGCCGCCTGACCCCGTGTTGTGTCGGGGGAAAGTCACAAGCACCAGATGAAAACTAACATCGGTCCGTAGTTGCCAGGCAGCCGAGGTGGCTGTCCCAGAGCCATGGCCACTGGAAGACCGTTGATCTAGGGGTCCCGGGGGCTGCAAGGGAAGCGTGACGTATGAAGGGTTTGCTGGCTGGAACTTGCACCGAGTCCCTGAGCCGTAGGACGAGCTGCTGTGTGAGGTCTCAGAAGAGCACACGTGCTGCGGAGGGAGTCAGATAATTTCTTTCCAATTACCGAATGGCCTGTGCGACCGTTCAGCAACAGCGCAAAATGTTACCTATTTCATTTTGCAGAAGTGGTCATTTATTAAAGTGTTAGAAACAATAAGCTGGCAAACATCTGTTAGGCCTTCATGGAAAGACTTCACACCTTCATGTTTCACCTGAGCTAGTATTTTTAAGAACTCTTAAAATAACAAAAATAAAATTAGTGTAGGGACAGTACTTAAAACAAGAGCCTCCGCTCACTCGAGAGCACTGATTTGTAATGGAATAGGGAGGGATAGGGATGGAAAACACTGTTCAGATTCATGTTTAATCAGACTGAGTGCTTTTAATTAGCTGGAGAAGAAGATTGTGAATATTTCTATTTAAGTAAGTGTTACTGCTCAGAGAAATACTTTCATCATAAGAAAATGATCAGCTCACTTGGCATAAATGAAGAACTCATTATTGGTGTCTTTTAACATACGATGTCTTTTAACATTGCGTATTCAAAGTAATAACAAGGAAGATGAGGCACCTGATAACTTCAAGCTTTTTTCTTTCTCTTTCTGTATTTTTTTAAAGCTTGGGTAATAATTGAAGTATAATTAGAGAACTTCCCTAAGATCTGGATCTATTTAATTGATTTAAGCATGACTACACAGAAGACTCGTTTCAGTTGTTGGTGTTTTTAAATCACATGAAGACAGTGTTCTTACTCTCTTATTTTTAAGCTGCTCATAAAAGAGTATTAGAAATGTAATCAACACAACATTGAAGTATCAATGTGGTATTGACATCATTAAAAATTAAAGTTGAGGATATTACTGAATTATGTTTTGACTTTCAATGAAATGATACTCTACTTTACACAACAGTTCTGTTGCAAAATATTTTACAAATCTGCAAGGAATATGCAGCTAATGTCACTAGAGACCCTTTTCCTAAGTTCTCACCAGAGTCTGAGAAATAAAAGGTTTATCTAGGACCAAACATTTATTATCAAAATTGAATTTCAGGGAAAGTGAGTCTTTTCAAAACGAATTATGAGATTATCCTGATGATGGTAGTATATTTATTAAAATCAGTATTCTGTCAAGGATGCATAGAAAGGAAAAACGTTAGGAGTGCTGTAATTGTAATGCTGGGTACCCTTTGTAGGAATATTTAGATTTTTACTTTTAGAACGTTTCCGTACTTCCCTGGACAAATTATTTTGTGTGGACGAAACCCATTTTTTTTTCTAATTAAATTAGTTTTATGATCCCTTTTACTGCATTAATTTGAGTCAAATAAATCTTTTCCTAACATTATTTGGGGACTTAAAATACTGAGTTACCATATATTTTATGCTAAGTAAAAATGCATATTACCAAAAGGGACATAAGCCAAGCACATGCGATGCTGTGGTGGTGACTGACCATGGGCAGAGTCTGTCCCATGGTAAATGCAATGTCGCTTACCTCCGGTTTATTCCAGGCCACATTGTCTTGAGTAGCTTTGCATTTCCTATGTATGCACCGATAGCATCTGTGGGCAGTAACTTGTTAGCCTTCTGTCTGTACAAAGATTCTCTTCTGCACCAAAGATATAAAAGGATCCTCTGGCCAGTGGGGGTAAGGCTGAGGAAGTGGTTTCATGATGGATTTAAGCCTATTTAAATCCCTGGGGTCACTGAAAGAGGTTGTCCCTCCCTCTGCTTTATCCTTCAGTAATTCATTGCTGCCCCTCTCTGTGTCAGCACAGGGCTTGTCAGTTCAGGGAGCTGCTTCAGCTGAAAAAAACCCTTTTTTTTTCCTGTGGTCAGATTAATTTTCAGTCCAGCTGCACAGCTGCCTGAGCACTGATGCCAGCACAAACAAGGGCGCTGGAGCACACAATCACAGACAACGGGGAGGGCAGGACTGCTGCTCTCAGTAGCAGTAAATAAGGTGATATTACTCATGAAACTGCAGCCTGTGTGTGAGACAAAGTCTAAATCAAGATTACAGATGTATTTTTTCAAATCCTTGAACTTGTAGGTAATCCTTAATGAGCACAACTGGGTGAAATTTGCCATTCGTCGTTTTAAACTAAAAATATTTTTTCAATAAACCAGATAGTTTTGCTGGGAAAAAAACAAAAAAAAAATTATATACTGATTTCTTCTGTTTTCTTTAAAAAATTAAGAGCTTTTTTTTCCTAAAAGTTCATTAACTTGGTGTTATAGAAGGATTTCAGTTATTCATTCTTAAATATTTTCATAGGTGATTGGTCCACCTCTTCTCTTCCCCTCATAAAGGAGCTTTTTATCTTCATTTTACAACTGGAAATGAGACATAATGAAATTAATTGACTCCTCTGCTCTGTTTGATGACCTAGGAGCCTGTGACAGCCAGGAACTGAACCCACATCTCTCAGATTTCAATCCAGACCGGTACAAATACAGCCAGGGTTCCTAAAGCCAGAACACATCCTTTGAACAGATTACCCCCAGCTTTTTCCAGAAACTATCATCTAAACTTTTTGCAGCAAACTGGCCATGGTTCTCCCCACTGCTTTAGTTACAGCAGAAGTAGATGTTCCTCTGTTCAGCATTGGCCCCGGCAGTTTGTTAGGCAGCGGCACTCCCGGGCTCCAAACATGCTTCTCTTCGGTTTCCTTCACTTGGGGGAATTACGGTCTGTATTAGAAAAATTAATTAACGATTTGAGAGGAAATTTCAAATTTAGATGTTACCCACAGTGAGGAGAACAAAATTAACTCATTTAATGTCAGACCTTCCATTAATTATATAATTAGCCTCCTGGCACTTGAAAAGAATGTAATATGGATATACATTTTAGGTCCAGAAAATTGTGTAACTTTTGCTGGGCAGAGTGGGGCCTTCTGCCTTTGTTCTTCATCCTCTCTTTCTGGGTAGCATGTGAGCTGCAAGGTGCAGTTTACTAGAGGCGAGAAGGACTGTCTGAGAGTATTGCAATTACAAAAGATTAAAGGGAAAAAGGGGCAACTGGGGAGTTTAAAGAGTCACTCAGGCAGGACTTGTGTCTGTTCAGCCTAGTGCGAGAAAATAAATAATTCTGTTCTTTACTGCAGTGAAGTCTCCCCTTCCTTCCTTCCTCCCTCCCTCCCTCTCAGAGGATAAAGGAGACTTGAGTTTTATAAGCCTTCAGCTGGGTAGGTGGCTGTGCAGTGTACACTGGGCAAAGACTCCCTCCTATGGACAAAATTATTTCTAAGTATATTTGGATCCCTGTGGTTGACAAGCATCCCGTGTGTGTGTGGCCTGTAAAACGAAGCACCTCTTGGGACTACCTTGAACTTCATTAACAGAGATACAGTGAACTAGGTAGCACAGGTACACTTTGTTTCTTTAACTGATAGATGCCTGTATTACATGCATGAAATTGATGTGTATGCCCTCCCCTGCCATTTACATGAATAGAACAGATGTGCACGGTTGCCCGTCTAGTACTGCTTTTAGTCATACAAATCGAGTGGCCACAATTGAGCTAATGCTGTCCGGAATTATACCCCTTTAACTTCATTTGAAGACACGGGCTGTAAGACTCAACACTAGAATTTATTTCACTTTTACAGTACAGGAGTAGCTTGGCATATAGCATCAGGGTATTATGCCTCTGAAACGTGAATTGCTTTGGTCTATAACAAAGCATTTTTACCTTCTAAGACATTGTAGCAGGTTTTTTTTATCTTAAACTACACTACAGTTAAGAGTCTGAGAATACATGGGTATTTCTGTGAAGTGTTACAAAGCTTTTGCAGAGTTCAAAACTGACCAGGAGTCCTTCTGGACACGGTCTGCAAGGCGTGCTGCGCTTACTGGGCTGGAGCAAACTCAGAAAGGGTTTCCTGCGTTGGGTGCCGCCGTTTCCGGAGTCTGGCTTTGAAGGTCAGGATAACACACATGCATTTGGATTAGTAATTAAGCAGTTATTAAAGAGCTTTCTTGAATCATGACCTAACAGTCTAATTTGGGAAGTGCTGGGCAACCACACCTTGGCCTCAAAGGTATTTATGAGGTCTTCACATAAAAATGTCTAATATAGTGACTCAAAACCCCAGGCCTCTTAAATGAGAGATTGGTTTGGTAGTTTGAGCCTGAACTTGCTTGTTAACGGCAGCTCATATATTTGTCAACATTCTTGAAGCATATTTTTGGAAAGCTGAAAAATTTCCTTTAGCTAGTTGCTGTTGGTTTGATGGCAGCCAGGAATTCTGTAACATAAAAATGCATCTTCTGTCCGTCTTTGAGGTGTGCATCGTATTTTTGGAGGGAATTTTCCTCACCAGAATTTGCTGTTACCAATGGGGACACAGCAAAGCGTCATACAGCTGCTCCAGTTCAACTAGATTGGACTCACATAACGGTATTAAGTTTTTTACCCATCGTTTCTCAAGGAGAATGCATCAACACCTTATTTTGCTGTAATGCAGAAACTCATTGAATTACATGATTCTTGGTTTTATTCCTGGAGTTTTTAACAGGCAAAATTTCTGTAAAATAAGTAGGATATGTACACTGTTGAGCTAAAATACTTAACAGAAGAGGTTTCAGTCTGAAATCAATTGAAGGTACTTGTGATTTTTTTCTGGCTTTTGTTTGGCTTATATTAAACTGCTAGAAGCTTGAAATTAATATTTATTTTCCTACTGCTTTTTTCTTTTGTGTTCCAGAAGCCCTTCTCCCCTTGCAGCTCCTCTTTCTAAAGGCATGTAAATTTGCACAGCTTTCCTGTTTACCTCTTCTGTTTCATATTGTCCTCATTGGACAGCCCCTTCTAGGAAGAGAAACCCTTGAGCGAGCTATACCCCCTCTACTGGCAAACATGCTTGTGCAGTCAAGTAAACAAAATACAAAACTGTATTTGTGAAGACCTTAATTTTTACTGAAATCGGTACAAAGTTCTGACCAGTCTTGTTAAAGCAGGATTGGTACAAATGGTGAATGTTTTTAATCTCTAAGAGGAAAATCTGAATCCCAAACATCATACAGTTTACCAGGAGCCTGTGCTGCCAACTTGCCTATATTCAACACGAATAATATTCAACTTATTGCTGGCATAATAGTCTTTGTAAGAGAAATTGTGCTCCTATTTTTTAATCACCATAGCCCTATGTTTCATGTTGCAGCCTGTAACACAAGACGAAGAGCTGGAGAGCTTGTGCATACCTGAACTCTTTCCCCTTTTTCCCAACTTTTTTTTTCCCCCAGATCCAGGCAGAAAGTCCTGGGAAGAACTAACTGGTGCAGTAATCTCTGAAGCGTAAGGTCTGAATAAGCCTTCCTCCATATGGAGAGAATTTAAGTCCACACTTACATAGAATGAGGAAATGACCTGAATTTAAGTGATCGAATGGTACATAACTAAACACTTCTCGTATTCAGTGTTTCATTTTTTGTGCTTCTTACTCTTAGACACCTGATAGACAATGTCTGAGCACAGAAATCAGTTTGTATCGGCACAGGAAAAAAATGTCAAGCTCTTTCTAGAACTTGTCTTTCAGTGGATGAGCTGAAAGTAGTATGAAGAAAGTTCAGAGTTTGATGACTTTTGACACAGCAATTATCAATAGCATGAAACTGGTAAGATTTAGTGTATTTCAATGTCAAGCTCTCAGATGTTTTCTTTGATACACTTTGTCAGTTTGAAGGTAAAATCAGAGATCTCAGTTAAACATAATATAATTGGAATATATATAACATAATTCCACAAGAGGATAGTGGTTTAAAAGTAGAACATATTTGGGAAGTCAAGTACTTGGCAGTGTTTCTTCCACAGAGTTAGGACTATGACACATACATAAAAAAATCATGAAACTGCAAAGTCAGCATTAATTAGCTCTAACAACTGCATTTCCTAATTTGATGTGGCTTTGTGGATATGTGACAAACTTACTATATTTCAAATGCAAGGGGTTTTGTGCTTTAAAGGTCAAATGTTTCAAATATATTGCATTCCTAATCAACATTGCATTTCATTCGCCAGCTGGCAATTTACTTTGACTTTGTGTGTTAGAGAAGGGAAATGGCTATGAGCTGGTTTTTGGCACACCACCACAGTTAGGAGCAAGTAAAGTAAGGAAGAAGAATGAACTGAGTCATCCTTTGCTCCACAAAATTATTAAGTAAGGACAAGAAGATTGTATTTGTCAACTCCTCTGTGCATGTGACAAATGCTAAACACATTAAGTCAGCAAATACACACTTTCAGCAAATAGGTAATTCTAGCTGCTGATGCCTAGGTCGTGTTTGCTTGTCAGCATGCAGAAACCATTGAAGAGGTAATGTGAAATCTTAAATAAAAACAGGTGATTCTTCTCTTACAGCCTTTCATTTTTGCTTAAAAGGGTAGCTGTCACAGCATCTGCTTGATGGCCAGTCCTCACTATACAGGTTACATTAATGTAGTGGAGCTAATTGGCCATGCTGATATTTTTTTAAAGAAAACCATCAGGATACAGAAAACCAACTTATCTGAAAAGGAGTCTGAGGTTACATCTGTTCTGCAGAGGTGATGCATATAGAAGGCGCAAAATAGTTGTACTAATTTTAGAAACAATACATGGAAGAAACGCTCCCTCCATAGCCACGGGTCCGACATGTTTGCCTCGCTATCAGTGGATGCGCATGACAGTCTTGACATAGAACAGGAGGCAGTACAGTTGTATTTCTCAAATGCCCCGTTCAAATGGGAGAGGGGCTCCGGAGTTTTAAAGCACAGAATGAAAATTTTAAAAGAGTTTTCTTCAAGATATATATTTTTAAGAAAGTTAACATTATTTAAAAAAGAGTAAATTCTGTCCACAGTCTAGTCCAAGCATATAATCCATACATGGATCTTGCCAGCATGCATACTTAGCTAAGAGGGAATGAATATGATACTGCGAAATCTCATTTAGGCTAGTGAATAAACACCTTACTTCCTATTCACATACCAGGTTATTCTTGATGAGTGTGAACGTGAATATATATTACCAGGACAAATTCAGCTGCTCCTGTATGTTTAGATGTAGCATTCTCTTTAAATGCTTCTGTGCTTATACAGCATTATAGTGCAACTTTTCAGTGGTGATCTCTAGACAGCAAATTATTTGGGAAGCTGAACGAAACCTCCAGGTCATAAACAAGGTGTCATCTCCTCATAACTTTTTAATATGACATTGCTGACAATTTTTTAGAAGTGTGTGCAGAGTCAGTATTTCTGCAGAATAGCAACAACAGTAGCATTCAGTGGTCACCATCTTCAGCTATGTCAGGCAATTAGGGCAGAGTCAACATGACACCACTGTGACGTACCAGTTGCTTAAACGACTTTGAGAAACTCCATAGTAATCACCCTCATGGTAGGCATATTTGGTTCTGTAAGAGCCAGGATAAATGGTGCCCACTATCTGCTGAGCTGAACAGATTAGTATACAAGCCATTTCTTGCCAATTTATGAGGTCAGAAAAATCTTTTGCTTTCTGCAGATTGACAAAGTGCAGACCTGAGGTGTTTGCTGAGATATAAATAAGTGAGTTGACTGACTTTGATCAGCTATGTCTTTTTCCTCATCTTGTAATGAAACACTTTCATTTTCTAACTTTGAAGAATGTTTGGAGATGCAGAGGTTTTACCTACCACTTTTCATTCCCTTCCATTCCATTGCCTTCTCTGAAGGGAGGAAGCCTTTTGTAAGGTTTTCTTTCAGGGGAAAATGTCTTTTGCATTGAACCTGAGAGAAATTATTGTATTCTTGTTCTTATGGTAGTGTATGTGTGTTTCTTTATATCAGATCACGTTCTGACAATTTTTGGTCTGGGTACCCATACAGAGTTTTGTGTAATTATCTTTATCCTGCTATTTACATTTTTATTCCATTGTGGTCTTACACAATCCACTTTCATGATTTCAAAAAATTATTTCTGCAGTCCTTTATTTTCCTAATGATCTTGCTGAGCCAAGTTTAATCCTTAAGTAAGCTAGTACAACTCCACTGAAGTCAGTGAATTGTATCATGACAATGTTTGCCCCATTACTTTAATTTACAAGAGGCTTTTTACATATTCATGTATGAGAAGCAGGTTTTTTCATTCTGCTACAAGCAGCTTTAGTTGGTACTGGTGAACTCTTGAAAGAGTATATATTCTGATAAGAACACATTGGGAAACATAAAGAAAAGTAGGTGTTTATTCTAGTGAAAATGAAATTTTGGAAATGTGTGTATCCTCACAGAGTATGATGTTTTATGATAGTCCAGTTTATTTTTTAATATAGAGCAACATGATAGAATCATAGAAAACCAGAGTGGTTTGGATTAGCAGGGACCTTTAAATAGCATCTAGTCCCACCCTTGGACTAGGGGACATGGACAGGGACATCTTTCACCAGATCAGGTTGCTCAAAGCCCCATCCAACCTGGCCTTAAACAGTTCGAAGGATGGGTCATCCACAACTTCTCTGGGCAACCTGTTCCAGTGCCTCACCACCCTCATAAAAAAAATTCTTCCATATATTCAGTCCACATCTACCGTCTTTCAGTTTAAAACCATTGCCCCTTGCCCTGTCACTACAGGCCCTGGTAAAATATATCTCTCCATCTTCCTTATAAGCCCTGTTGTGGTTTAACCCCAGCCAGCAACTAAGCACCACGCAGCCGCTCACTCACTTCCCCCCTACCCAGTGAGATGGGGGAGAGAATCGGAAAAAGAAAGTGAAATTCGTGGGTTGAGATAAGAACAGTTTAATAGAACAGAAACGAAGAAAATAATAATGGTAATAATAACAATAATAAAATGACAAGAATAATAAAAGGGTTAGAATATACAAAACAAGTGATGCACAATGCAATTGCTCACCACTCACCAACTGATGCCCAGTTAGTTCCCAAGCAGCAATCCCTGGGCATGATGTCCCATGGTATGGAATACCCCTTTGGCCAGTTTGGGTCAGCTGCCCTGGCTGTGTCCCCTCCCAACTTCTTGTGCCCCTCCAGCCTTCTTGCTGGCTGGGCATGAGAAGCTGAAAAATCCTTGACTTAGTCTAAACACTACTTAGCCACAGCTGAAAACATCAGTGTGTTCTCAACATTATTCTCATACAGAACCCAAAACATAGCATTATACCAGCTACTAGGAAGAAAATTAACTCTATCCCAGCCAAAACCAGGACAAGCCCCCTTTAAGTGTTTAAAGACCATGATAAGGTTTCCTCAGAGCCTTCTCTTCTCCAGGCTGAACAACCCCAACTCTCTCAGTCTGTCTTCATAGGAGAGGTGCTCCAGCCCTCTGATCATTTTCATGGCCCTCCTCTGGACCCGCTCCAATAGGTCCATGTCTTTCCTGTGCTGAAGGCTCCAGAGCTGGATGCAGTACTCCAGGTGGGGTCTCACCAGAGCGGAGTAGAGGGGCAGGACCACCTCCCTCGACCTGCTGGCCACGATTCTTTTTATGCAGCCCAGGAGACGGTTGGCCTTCTGGGCTGTGAGCACACATTTCCAGCTCATGTCCAATTCTGCATCCATCAGTATCCCCAAGTTCTTCTCTACAGGACTGCTCTCAATCCATTCATACCCCAGTCTGTGTTACTGTTGGGGATTGCCACAACCTAGGTGCATGACCTTGTACTTGGCCTTGTTGAACTTCATTGAGGTTCACATGGGCCCACTCCTCGAGCCTGTCAAGGTCCCTCTGGATGGCATCCCTTCCCTCAAGCATATCAACTGCACCACTCAGGTTGGTGCCATCCGCAGACGTGCTGAGGGTGCACTCAATCCCACTGTCGTTGTCATCAACGAAGATACTGGATGGTATTGGTCCCATTACAGACCCTTGAGGGATAGGTACTGCCCAATTTAAGTGAGAAGAACAGAGCATGTAAAAGCCTTTTTGAAAGATAAAGAATTAAAACTTTCTTCAGTTGAGACTTTCCAGTTAAACTGTATAGTATAGCTACCAACGAAACTCACCTTATCAACACTAAGCAATTTTCTGTGAGAGTATGTTCCAGCTCCTGGATGCCCCCAGTCGACTGGACTTCATTATTTCAGGTTACCTTTTCTCTGGAGCAGATTACATTTGTGCAGAATTCCTTCAGCTGTCCCTTTGAAAGATGGCCTCAGTGACATTTTGGCATTGTCAATCTGTCTAGTCTGCAAGCCACTGAGTAGCCTACAAAAAACATATGCAATTCCTTCTTTGTTGACTGAACCTCCTGGCCGTACCTGCATGCAGAAGAAACATTTTAAGTGTAAGCACAGCTCCCAAACAGTCAGGTGTCTTCTACTATTCAATATAAGTTTATTGCTTAATTTATGTGATGTTACTCTTAATTCATATTTTATACTGCCCTCTGTTCTGAAGCAAAGATGTTGATTTTAAGTTTGTGGGTGTTTTATATTACTTTCTTGCTCTGGTTGCTTCATGTATATAGGAGTTATAGGAGACAAGTGTGTTGCCTGTGATAATGGATGTATTGTTCTAAGCACTGTTATTAAGAGAATTTATTCTGTGCATCAGTTTTCATATCTCTTAATACAGGGACAAAAAATCACAGAGCAGCAGAATCCTCATATGAAAGATGTTATATTAGTCATTAGGGGAAAATTGCCAATTAAAGCATATTACAAATTATTCCACTCTAAATAGTGTTTATTCTACCCATTGACAGAGATTTTGCTCACCCAGCTTAGAGTAGATTCCTCACAATCAGTGAATCTGACTGAATATGGACTGAAGAATTCTACTCATTAGAGGTACCACAATCTGTTTTCTCATTTTCCTCTCCATGCAGAATATATATATATTGCAATGATGCTGAACCTATTTCTGTAGTTAAAAGAGTCAATTACGACAGACAGCCACTAGCACACCGAAGCATTGTGGTGAGGAGGTCAGTTAGGTCCCTTCACCTCAAGCTCTAGAACACCCCCTGAAAATCCAACATGAAACTCTTAGGACTTGTTCTGAAATATTCCATGCTTGGATAATTGAGTTTATTCATTGCCCAACAGAACTAAATAGGCCTTGCTTATTAGTGCCTCCTGGTAATGTACTGGCTGAAAAATAACACTATAAAAAAAATGTATTTCAATTCCTGGAATGCAGCTTTTCATTTTGCTGTCAAAACCAGCAGGCTGCAGCTGGGAAGTGTTGAGTCCTGAAGAGCTTGTGTCCTTAAGTAGCTTTATGCACACAAAACATTGTTGTTCATGTCCATGTGTATTTTTGGTACTAGGTCCTAACATTTTGTAAGACCTGAAGATAATTAATGACTCCTCTTTATAGTACTGTGAATATTTTCATAGGCCTCACCCGGTAGAAAGTATTTGCAGCAACATGTTATTAAGTTTTAAATATTGTAGAGCAATGACTGCAAGCTGTGCTACATGTGACTGCAGAGAAGTAACTTTATAAAAGTATTCCCTAACACCTACAGTCCAGGTCTTCTTCTCCGCAGTTGTGGGGAGCCCACAGCAAAGGACTGAGCATTGCTCCAAACCCTTCTCTTTTTTCTTCCCTGTGCCTGTTAAAGTAATGTTATTGAATGAATGAAGAACGTCTTAAGCGTGGGTTGTGAAAGGGTTTGAAAATCTATTTGGCAAGGGAACGGCTGCCCGCCCCTGCTCCCTGGTCAGGAGTTTCTGGTTCTGGGTCAGTCTCTGATGAGGAAGTGTGGTGTGAAGTATTTTAACAAAGTCTTTTGTTTAAAATGCTAAAAAAAATTTTTGGATGTGTATTTGAATATACACTTTTTGGATGTTTATTTTGGAGCATCTGTGGTGGCTAGCATAACAGAAATCCCCCTGAAAAAATAATATTAATGGCCATGTAAATACATTTTCTGAAATATGGTACTAATTATAAACCACAGAGCAAGAATATTATGGTGAGTTTCACTGCAACCGCCTGAACATGGAGTAAGAGGTACAAGGCCACTTCTGCTCATGATGTGATTACGGTGTAATAAGTTAAAGTGTCAGCTGAAGCCTCAAACCACTTGTATTTTATTTGATTCATTAGTAGTGTGTTAAACTGAGAAATGTATTTTGGTATTGAGATGTACACTAGGTAGCTATAACAAGTATGCCAATACCATATGTAATGAATAACTGTAATGTTTTATAGCCCACAAATGAAAAATACTTGTAGCTATAATAAGGAAACGGAGATGAAAAGGGATGAAAAAAGTATCTGATTTTTTGGACAAGAGATATATCAATACAAAACTTTTAATTAATGTTGGGAAATCCTATTTTGCCTAAATTGATAACCATAAATTGAAATTGTGTTTGTGGCAGTGCCATCTACCTTTCACTAAATCTCTCTTGTCAGTTTTTGGAAATAGGTGAAAGTTCAGGCATAACTTCTGGGCTTCTGAGGGTTACAATTTTTTAGATAAATTCTCCAAAGCTTGCAAAGTGAGAAAAAGTTGTATTTTGCAGGCTTTCCTCTATTTGTGAAGTAAAATATATTTATTGGTTTGATGAAGTTAAAGTAAGAGGAATAAAATAAGACAGCAGTGTCAATACAAGAGTAGTAGCTGTTGATGTTGCTAATACTGCTTCATCTGCAAAAAATAAAACTATTTTTAAACCACTTTTACTTCCCACTGTTTATGCTGGTTTGTTTTCCACAAAAACCTCTGGACAATCACAGACAGATTTTGGAAGACACGCTGTGTGTAATTTCTATTTGTAAATATTATGATTCTGTATTTAAACACAGTATTTACAGTCACATCCGAAGAGGTAGCTGGCCGCTCTACATTTGTGCACACCTCTTATTCACACAGTCATGTTTTTGAGGAAGATGAATTTACTTTACCTTTCAGTTTGCCAGGACCTCCGTTTCCTGATTTTCAACAAAAAGGGTTATTTCTTTGCTCCAGATTTTTTAGGAAGGAGTAGCTGCAGAGCAGAGGTGGGTTTCTGAAAGGTGTTGTGATTTTTAGACATTGTTTCTATTTGTGCAGTTTCTGCTCTGGTAGCACAGCAAGCCGGGGCACCGGATTGGCATACTGTTAGAAGTTTTTTTTTAAAAAAAAAACTACAATAAATAACAGAAAGTTAACCTTGAAAACCAGACTGATTATCTTTCCTTCAGTTTGCTAATTCATTTTCTCATGTCTACTGCTGCTCCAGGTAACCTTATATGTAAAAGTGTTCCAATTTTTTAAATTGTAGTAAGATTTGAGTCATGAAACCAACAATAATCCCTATTAGTGATAAAATTACTGGAAAATAAGTGTAAAAATGCAAATGAAAATAGAAATATTCATTAAATAGGGAATATTAGCTTATGAAGGAACATACACCGAAACTGTAGTAAATTTAGTTTTTCAAATAAGTTAATAGACTTCCCAAATTACTGCACTCTCTTATTTCACACTGGAACTGACATTTCAGTTCTGAATGTCAGAGAATTGTATTTAAATTTTTCTCCACAATCTCAGACCTCCACAGAAGTGATAGGAATGGAAGTCAACCAACAAGTTTGGTTCATATTTTTGCATGATTCTAAAACATTGCTGTAATGGAAAAACCTTCATCAAAGCTTGGTGGTTGTGGGGACTGGACCACCACCCGCTGCTTTTTGATTTGGAAGGTTTGGGGTGGTGGTTTTTTGATCATCTGAGGATACAGTTTTAGAATATGTTTCCTAACATGATATGAATGAAAACAATTTAAAGTAGGTCAACATAAATTTGAATGTACAATTGCACGTGCAAGACTTTTTTTTTAAACAAGACTCGCTAAAACCAGGGGATTTTAAAATGGCAAGCACACCTGCATGCACATTTTATGTGCTTACAAGTGGCTCCTAAGTGCTCTTTTTTGTGCGTTTCAACGTACTGAAGTCAGCGGGAGTTTTATCAGTGGCATCGCTGAACCCCAGATCAGCTCCTGAGTGCACTAGATTGAGCCTTTGCTTCCCAGGAAGGTTGACTGTCAGTCACAGCTTCTCTGCTTTGGGGTGGAATGCACCTAGTTTGGTAAAGAAACATGTAAATCACTTCGGTATCTTTAGGAAAAGCTAAGTAATGTATCCCATAAGGGAAACAGTGCCCATGCATTCAACACAGCTGAGTTGACTACTTTGTGTACATTGTGCCCTGAGGTAATTCAACATCAGTTGTGGACCCTGTGGTATCTCTATTACACAAGAGTGTCTCCTGACACGAGTTAGGAAATTTCTGCATTCTAACATTTTCCCTGTCATATTTGCCACATTTCGTAGGGACGTTGGCGTGGCTGAGTGCCGTCGCGGGGGTGAGTGGCATGCTCTCCAGAGCGCAGCTCCAGTCCTCCATATGCTATACATTTAGCTTTAAATACAGCATTTATGTATTTCGAGGGAACTGCACTAACTTGATAGTGTTGCCTGGGGGAGAAAGAAATGCTTTCATGCAAAGAGTGTCACGGGCCGTGGAGTGATAGCTGAAAGTAGCTGGCCTTATTAAGCAAAGTTCCTGGAGGTGTTTACATGTCTATGTAGCTGTAAAATAGCCTTTCTTCAGTCGTGAGGGGTTTTTTTCCTTTTTCTCTCAGTTCTGTGTTTCAAGTTAAAATATATATTGTTATATGTGAGCTTCTGTCTAGAAAAAGATTAAGAGCAAGAATTAAATCCCATTTGTGTTACTTATGCGGTTAGCTTGGTTGCTTTCAGTGTGTCTACTTGAACAAGTAAAATAAAAACAGATTTAATTTCAAATTTAATTCCAAATCCTTTCACTGACTGGCAGGGAAGAGTACTCATTGACCATAATAATATCTTAGCTGAGTACTAGATGTCATCTATAAATGATACACATTTTTTAGTCATTAAGTAAGTCACATTAAGCAGTACTAAGTTTTGCCCTCAGCATAAGTAGTCTCTTGCAATTGCATCTGTCTCCTCAGTATACAGAGAACATGAAAGGAAGATTGTGTTTTACCCTATTATCTAAGAAATTGTGAAGCTATGAAAAACAGATTACCATTAATAAACAAAATTTCTTCAAAAGGCTATGTGTACAGTTGTGAGGAAACAGCTGCTCTCCCTTCCAGAACATACAATTGGCAAGTACATTAATTTTAAAAAAGATTCTTTTGAAGGCGTCAGAACCAGTAGAAGTGCAGCAACTGTGACAGGAATACATATGCACACTGTTGTGATTCAATATGATCTGACAGAGGAACACTTTTTCCTCTTAATACATAAAGTGGTATATTTAAATCCTTCTCAGGCAGCTAGATTTCTGCTAAATTATCACAAGCAGTACGGGTGAACCATTGCTGATCTTGATCATACCCAAGTTATTTAAACAGTAATATGACCTGAAATATCTCCACCATGCCTTCCCTCTGCGTTAGAAAAAAAGTTTTTCTGTTAAAACTTTTCCACCCAATGCGATGTTTGGGAAGAGTACACAACTGACCGCTACAGCGATTAGTACAGATACATTCCTAATTAACCTGTGACTAACCAGTAAAGACAGGCAGCTGTCTGGCACGTGTTTCCGCAGCATTCTCAGGGCCTCAACCAAGAGCTAGTACATGCAGCCAAAGAGTATTTCCTCCTCCATCCACTCAGAGTTGCCAGTGAGGCTGCAATCAGCAATGATATTCTTATGACTTGGGACATCGGTCCACTAAGAAATAAATTTGTAAAAAACTTATTCAATAGATGCAGACCACCAAAGAGCCTCCAAGTACGAACAATTTGGTCAGAAGCCATCTAGGCGAGTGCCGAACCAAAGACCACAAGATGAACATTTCTGTAGCTCATAGCCATTTGCTCCAGCTGTTTGCTTTGAATACACAAGTCTTACACAGGTGTGTTTAGGATAATAAAGATAAGCAGTAACACATGATAAAGATAAGTAATATAACTCTAGTGTTCGTAGGTTAAGCTACATGTTATTTTTGTGTTGTGAATTTCAGGATGACTAGTGCAGTGTTCTGTGGTTCTCCTTGTGGTAGTAGCTGTGAGTCAAAGACTGGTCATTTGTCACTTAATGCACACAACCAGTCATACTACGAGTGAATAAACAATGATGAGAGAAGGTATCACCGGCAGCTGAACCAAGGAGATGAGCTGGAACTGAAAATGGGAAAGAAAATAACTCAAATGTAATTTTTATCATGCAAAAAACATCTGTGTGAGTAAGGATTCCAAGTTGTCGCTGCCAAGGAAATTATAATGGCAATTTCAACTGTTGCTGGTATTATATCTTGGTATAGGGAACATACACTGTGGTTATAAAAAAACCCAGGTCTTACATACGTGAAGTTTTATTCTTTTATGATAAAGTTTTTGGTTACAACTTACAGATTAAAATGCTGGTTCTCCCTTATTAATTAGAAATGTTGATTCTTCATTAGACAAGGCATCATTTCTAGAGTGAATCATGTGTGAGGCATACAGCAGTGAAAGTGTCACTTGAAACTTTGAGAGGGATTTTACGGACCTCTGAGTTCCCCAACTCCAGCTCTAAGGTGAAGACTGTTTTCACAAGCAGGTACCTGCACACCGGTTGTTTGCCTTCCCATCCTGAGAACACAGGCTGAGCACTTGTCTTTCCAGCCATATGCGTTCATTACGGCTTTCAAATGACAAGTAAGCATCCTTCTTTTCTTGAACCAATTTTGCCATCATCCTTCCCAGGACCACTTTCCATCTTTCCATCCTAATGCTTTTGAATAAAGCAAGGGATGAAACTAAGCCGTTTTATAGGGAAGGGGTTTCTAATCAGAAGACTTGATCCTGGGAACACAGTGGAGGTCTGTGTACTGAGAAGAATGTAGCCTCGGTTGTCGCAGATAAGCTCACCTTTACTGAAAAACACATTGGAATGACCCCGTTCTCATAGTGAAGTCTGTGGCATAACCAGTTTCTAGGACTGTTTTAGCAAGTTCACTTGGTAACTCCAGGTCTGACTTTGAGAGGATTTCCAGCAACCTCGGTACAGAAAGCTCAGTCCTACATAAGCCCCTTCCTAACCTCAGCCCCAAAGACTCTCCCAAAAGATCCTAGGACAATATTACCCTGATGATAGAAAAATGAGAAATTTCTGTATATTTTATTTTCTGTTCACCCTGTCATGGATCCAGATAAGTCCCCCACCCGAGGGAAGGAGTACATTAAAAAGTCTTAAAGATATTCTAATGAAGTAGAAGAAGCCACATTACAGGGTCCTAGTCTCACATAAACGCTCCCCAAGAATCTGCCAGATCCCCGTTTATTTCAACTAGTCAGTCAAGTGGTGTAAATTGCTCAGTCCTCACAGACACTGCAAAGAAAATTGTCTATAAATAGTGTTTTCCCTCTGGTAAGTCAGAATGTGAGCTGCAATGGGGGCAATCAGTCTCAATCAAAAGTTGAGGCATTTTAAGGTTTCTTTTACCTTGGACCTATGGCTGGTTTCCATATTTGAAGAGAATAATTTCAAATTAAGAACAAATGTTGTGAAAACATGTCCATTTGCCAGTAATTTCCAAGTGTGTTTTCTTCTGTTTACCAGAGATCTGGAGAAATAAGACAGCCTCTTAACTAAATTGACTAAATAAAAGGAATCTGCTTTTGAAGTATATGGATTTCAGAATCAAATTTCCTTTTTCTGTGCCTGTTGGCTTTATAGGCTTGTTTACTCAGGAGGAAATGACTTGGTTTATAATGTGTTTAACATCATGTTAGTTAATCTGTACCATAATACAGAGTTGTTTCCTTGTGTAACCAAGCATTTCACGTGTAAGCATGTGTGAATCTCCCACTGAAATGAGGGGAGTCTGTATTCAAGCCTTTTCCTCTGTTTACGGGATGGACAGAAGAGCAGGCTTGTTGGTTGCACAGCTGTAATGTATGTTTGAGATATGTCTCTCTGTAAATACTAATTCTTTAACTTTTCTTCTCATTGCTTTCCCTCATTAATATTTTGGGACAGTTTTACAGGCAGCTTATGAGTAGAAACAAAAGTCTCTAAAATGTCACAAAAGGAAATCTCAGAATTGGGCCCCTTCAGAAAAAAAAAGCTACAAAATTATTCTTTTTGCATAAGGTTTCAAAATTTCCAGGCTCCTATTTAGACAACTGCCTTTAGACAGGATTATTAAAGATGACAGTTTTGAGCAAATCAAACCTCTTTATAGGCAGTTGGATAAATCATTTCCAAGTCGGGGAAAGATACAATGACTAGTGGTTATACAGAAAACCAGCTTTGTGAGGAACAGAGAATATGCAGTCATTGAAAAATATTACTGCCTTGCTTATAGTATTCATAATAATCAGAAAGTGTGTGTGTGTACATATATTAGAAATAATCCTGTATAAATCATTCTCAATTACTGAAATGGCTGACTACTGCAGAGTTATCTTTACACTAATATTTCTTAAAGTAAGATACTGTAGAGATCTTTTTGGGGTAAGACTTCAAAAAATTTCTTACATGAAATCATCAGTCCATCATCAGAAAGAGAGACGTTAGTTGAAGTTCAGCTGATCCATTCATCGCTAATACTTTGCGCATGTTTTGTTTTGGGTTGGGTTTTTTTCCATTTTTCATCATTTGTGATGAAGAGCAGGAGTTTGGAATCATTTTTTTATAAGTGATCAAATCAACATATCAAATGGTTTTCAAATCTAAAGCTTTCAAGTAGATTGCACCCATTCATGACAAGTCTTTCTAGTCTGTTTGAGCTCGGCTGCTTTAGCCTTGTCTACCTCTCTCTCCTGCATTGCCTCTAAGGTTTCCACAGAAACTAAAAAGTCAATGCTGTTTTAAAGCATGCTTTCTTCCCTACTACACCTCTTAAATCTTCCAGCTGCTGTGGGGTTTCTGTGCTATCTGTCCGCACTCAGTCACCTCATCCTTTTAAATTAGATTTAGAATTTAAAAATATAGTACCTGATGGTGCCACCCCACTGTTGCGTGTCATGTTTTCTGTTTAACTCAGAAAAGATAGAATGGTAAATTACAGCTGTTGTGGGTAAAGGGGAATGTTGTGAAATTAAAAAGTAGTTACGTTTTGAAAAATAAATGGCAATCCTGGGAAAGAAAAAATAACAAGGAAAAGCAAATTAGGAGTAACATGGAAATAATATCACTTGGCAGGTTGCAAGGTTGGAGGTCATATTACAAGGTCCCAGGACAATCTGTTCTTTTTTTTTTTTTTTTTTTTTTGGTAGGGTTTTTCATTCCTAGTTACTTGTGTTTTCCTCTTTTGCTAAAATATGGCTACAAATCATGCTTGCTATAATTTACCATAGAGGCAAATCAGGCTGATAAATATTTTATCTTATTTAAACCATACAGTCCATTTCTGGTGGTATAAAAGAGCTGGAACTACAGTTAGTGGTATTACTTTAAAAGAAAAAGAAAGAAAAAGATGTGGCAAAAGGGAATCGAACCCATAGATGTGTAATAGGAGGCAAATGATTGTTTCCGGCGCTTAACAAGGAAAGCTTTCTGTGAAGGGTTTTATGTAATTTTGTTCAGCTGAACAAAGTGAAGAATACTTAACAAAATTGCCATTTTTAAAATCTCATTGTGAATACTCAGCATGCTGTGATCATACACTGTGTAATGGTGTTTGCAATGAATAAATTGCTGTAGATACTATAATATAAATAACTGTTTTGTGCATTAAGAAGCAGTTCTCTTCATGATGGTTTCTATCTCAGGAATGCTCTGAAGACAGGACTTCAGAGAAGAAAAGCATCAAAGTACTTTTTGAATAATACCAGTCTGCTAAAGTGCTAGGATACTTTTAATAATTTTTGGTGATATTATTTAGAAGTGAATAATAAAATCAACTAAGAAGTGATATTTGCATTGGTCTTAATCTTTTTGTTATATTTACTGTGGCTAAAACTTACTCATTTTAAACACAACACAGCTTCAGCAGCTTCAGCCAATAATTTTTAATGGCTCCAGTGACAGGAGGGCAGAAAAAGTTAATCACAAGAAAAAAAGGATTTGGCTCATACAGAATTTCAGCACACTGACCTGGTGTGCTGCAGGTTTGCTGCAAGGAAGCAGCAGAGGTCCCAGAGTTAAACTGCATATCGCTTTGGGTGATAAATGGACCTCTAGAAACACCATGCTGAAACTAGAGAAAATTCACAGGGAAAAAATGTCATACCGTATTGAATTCAGTCGCTCTCAATAAGCATAAGAAGCAATATCTTGTGTTGTCCTGTAATATGTTGCTGCTCCTTTGACAGCTCATTGGGATCAGTTTTCCTAGATATTTTTACAATCACATTTACCGCAAATATATTGGTTCCAAAGTGTAGATGAAAATGGTAACTGGCTTCAATAAAAAGTACTTGATAAAAGCAGGATTTAACCACTTTGAAAGAATTGTAGCATGAGTTAGAAAAATGTCTTAATATCCTCCTTCCCTTACCGCTTGCCTAAAAGTACTCTTTTTAAAAAAGTTTCTTATGGAAAGATGGTCTCAATCAGAAAACTGGAAGACAGTCTGATCCAAATTTTTCAGCTGTATTCTCTCACTGTAATGGAAACTAAGTGGTGTAAGGGATTTTTCTGAAGTTTCTGCCAAAGCCTTTCTGGGTTACAAGTGGCCCGGTTGCTTCACCCTGGTTTCCATTATGAATAATTAAGTCTAATGAAAGATACCTACCCAAAAATCGTGATTATTTCATCTAATTATGCTGATACTCCAACACATGTAAAACATAAATTCCCGGTAATATTGCAGGGTGTCCAAAAATATTGGATCTAGCATAGACGCAAATTTCAGTGTTAGATCATGGAAAGCCAGGCTTTTTCACTACATATAGTGTCTAGTTAAAGTAAAATGAGCAACTCTTTAAAAATGTATATATATTGTTAATTTTCTTAGAGTAATTCAGATTTCTTGGGCCTCAAATTTAATGCTGAAGAATTTCTAACTTTGATCTAGATAATAACAAGTAAAAACCATGAGCATCTTCCAGTATTTTGATAATGGCACTTTTTGCACCATCTAGATGAAGGAATTGAGATGAGGATAAATGTTAAAAAAAAAAAAGGAAAGAAGATTTTAGGAGTTTTCAGCAGATCTTCAGGAAAAAAAGGAAATTAAGAAAAGGTTATGCATTCCAAAGGTACAAATTTGGGGAGGGTTTATTTCTTGATGAGAGTTTAAGTCATCGATATTATAGCTGAACTAGGCACTTATCTCTAATTCTGAAGGGGTTTATTTCTTTAATTGTTCTTTGATTTTACTTCTTGGAGGCTAGCCTGCTAATTTTATTCATAGCAGAGGTGTTATTAACCGTACAACTGTGCCCATTGCCACAGGCAGTCTCATTGCTAGCTACTATCTCTTTGGTTTTGTTTTGTAGAAATGTATTCCTTTGGCTGCTGTGGCAACTGTTTATTACATACATTTATAAAAGTACCTACTGATATCACTGTAGCATCTGGGTAGGCAGCTGTGACTCCCTTTCCCTTCCCTATGCCGCTGTTGCTGCAGCACCCGCTCTGCTTGCTTGCTCTTCATTTTCTACGTCTCAGAAGAAGGGCAGAAGGGAAGGAAAGAAACAAAATGAGCAACTGCTGTACTGTAATAAAATCCCCCTGCACTATTTTCCACCCCCTCCTCCTTTCTGGAGAAAGGTGAAAAATAGCAGGACGTGTTGATGGCTGTTGATGAGAGAAAAAGAAAGGGGACGTTGAGGGGAGGGGTTTTTGCATGTACCTGAAGGGAGGAAGGATCCGCCGTGCACCGTGAAGAAGGAGCAATGAATTATCACCATACGGAGAGGGGGTGGGAGGGAAACCACTCTCAAGCAGAAGATAGAAAATACAGGTTCTACAAAGAAGAACTGTCAGTAACAAGCGAAGAGAAAGGGTGAAGGCTCAAGAGGTGGTGGATCAGGTGGGCTTCCAGGTTGGAGAGGGGAGAGAACTGGGAGAAGAGCAGAAGAAATTCAGCAGATGACCGGTGCTGCTGACACTGTCTGTATCTGTTCCAAAGCCACTGGCACACAACAGTGGGAAAGGCGGGCTGAGAACTCCGGTTGTTCATGGAGCTGTGATGCCAGTGCTCCTCCATGGCTCTGTTGTTGCATTTTGTTGGACAGGGCTGGGCTGGGCGCGCAGGTGGGTCTGAGTCACCGGGTGATGTTAGGGTCTGCAGAGCTCCTGCTGACTGACTTCTTCCAGTCTGAGATTACCCAGCAACCGCTTTGCCAGCACAGCCCCACTGCTGGTCTCGCGGCTGTCCCCAGGCACGGGGACAGCCCCCATCTGTGGTACAGACCAAAGCAATGCTTTTGCATAGGACCAGTTTCGGTGCCGGCACCATGTTCAAAACAGAGAGCGGAGGTATGTACTGGGTTTATTTTAATGAGATTCGTATGAGCTTCTCAAGAGACGTATCTCCTGAAAACTGAATCTGCAGTCTTCTGTTTTGTCACATCCATCCTCTTCCCTCACCAGCTGTGCTCTTAAATTATTTTGCCAATCTTCCAATACTTTTGTATCCACTTTGCTGGCTGGGCAACTGGCTTCCCAGAAGCATTCACAGAGGGCAGCTAGAGGCAGGATCTTCTCCAGCATAACTGTTAGATGTGCAAGAAAGAGGATTGTAAGAAAAACTGTTGCATGTCTTATAAATGGAGATAATTCTGCGGTGAGCTTCTCTCCTCGGAGGGTAATCTCTTAAATAGTTAAAGTCAAGGCTTTCTGTAATAAAAGGAAAGGAAGAGACTTGGGTGTACCCCTCTGCTTTCTGCTGTCATGTGTTACTGAAGTTAGTTGAGAGGGTCTACATCCTCCATGGACTGCACCTAGTGCAGGAGTACCCCAGTTCTGATGTGGTTTTCTGCGTGCTAAGGCAATTGAGATTAGGTAATGCTGTAATAAGAATGAACTGCCATAGACAATGCCATGGAAAGTAACTTCCTGGACAAAGTTTGTATAATATCCTGGTCCTGCTTTATTCTGACCTGCAATAAAAGATGAGGATAAAAATTAACTTAAACTCACCCAGTCCAGAAGAATCTTTCCATTTCTTTCTGAGTCCTGAGGAATGGGAAGGCCTCCCAGCTGTCTCGCTTTCCTGTTTTATTTGGCCTGATCGCTTCCCCACACACACCATTAGCGTGTCGGAACTAGAAGGCAATTTGAGTTACAATTCCTTTTCTTACTTCCTTGGGAGTACCGTTACACTTTAAATGTGGATACCAGCAAGATTCAGAGACCAAGAATGGGAGGGAAGACATTGAACTAGCCCTCATTTTCTACAGTATAAGGTTATGCTACCTCCAGTTACAGGCTCTGGGGAAGTAGGGGATCCCTCATCAAGAAACATAAGTTAGATTAGAAAATAATAATATTATTTTGACTAATTTATTCCATATAAACATGAATAAACATTGATAAACATGGGATACTATTATTTCTTTGAATTTCTGCATTTTTATTTTTTAGGTTATTCTCTGGAAGTTGAATAAATTTTTATACAAATTGCAGCTCTGATAAAACTAAAAATCAACTGTACTTTCATAACTTCTTCAGATAGGTTTTCATCTAGTATGTCTCATAGATGCTGTTGTTCTCACACAACTCTCCTAATACATCATTTTAAATTTTAATATTTCAGGATATTCTAAATGCAGAGAAGGCTTGGTATTTATAATGGATTGTACTGGCCAAGCAGTTTTTAGCAGCGCTACTTTCAAGTGACTGCCTGCCTAAAACATGATGAGGGAGTAGAAAGTACTCAGCGCGTTAAGCATATTTAAAGTAAAATGAATTCAGTTATAGTAGCATTTAAAGTATTTTGCTACTAACTGTAACCGATGTGCATACATTTCACCTGCAAGTATGTGTGTGGGAAGCAGTGGCAGAACTAAAATACGTAAGGAGAGGCAAAGGAGAGTGAAATGCAAAGGAGACGGTTTTACATGTCTTGACTCCTTTGTCCTGAATTTCATACACCCATACTGATGTCACCTTCTGGAAGAGGAAGAAGACCGGCTCCGTGTCCATCCACCCCAGCTCTTCCAGTGAGCAAGGCCTCCGCAGCGGGTAAACCAGGCAATATTCTGTGCGGCGTCTCATCAGCTGTAGGGGCATAGCGACAGCAGAGAGCTAGCTCTTGACAAGCCATTGATAACTTCAAGTCTCCAGGGCCTTTATGCTCAGCCGCACCCCCTCGGTCCCATGCTACAAATTCCACCCGGGCGATCATGCTGGCAGCGTGGGGAGTGCCAGCTCCAGAGTCCCACCGCGTGCTTCTTGCTGGGCTCCGTCATCGCCTCGTCCGGCAGGTTCACTAGGGTTTCAGCACCAGGGCTCAAACCGGGAGGCTGTGCTGCTGGTCTGCCAGCAGACCTGTCCTTCTCCTGACCACCTTATCCTTATTGTTCAGCCACTTCCACGCGGAGCTGCCACCGCCACCGGTAACTTCTGCCCTGAAGCCGACCGATTTAGCAGTGGGTTAGGAGCAGACAGCGCGCCTCTGCTGCGGCCCTCGGTCAGTTGAGTTCAAGACAGATTTAGCCTGCCCTTTGCCGAGCGGGTGCGCGTCTGAATCTGTCCTTCCAAAGATAACAGAACTTCAGGCACTGAGATGTTTGGTTTGCTTTCTTTGAGATCTGTGGTTTGGTTGCCAGTAACATTAATAGAGCTGGAATATAAATCATACTGAATGTAAAACATTTGGGCTTCAGTGTGCCGGGCAGATATCCATGTAGAGAGAAGGGCAATTAAATCCTCTCGCATTATAAACCTTATAGAATAAGGCTCTGGCTGAGGTCTTGCACATATGGGAGTTTTCTCTGGTGAAGCCTGATGAGTCGTCGTTCTTGTTGCCAATAATGTGGATAAATAAAAGGCTTAACAATTAGGAAAGAAGGAAAACAAAGATAATACACCTGTCAAACTTTCTGTATTATTAATGTGCAAGTGAAAAAACGTTATGCTTGTGCATGCTGTTGCCCTTAATACCAGCTGTTGCCAGTGCACATGGATTGGTATTTTACACCGGCTGAACATCCTCGCTGCCAGCAAGCACTCTAACAGGCAGCATCGATAACAGCAGTCTTCCCACACTCCCTACAATTCAAGCTATTCTTCAAATTAATAATAATAGTTAATAAAGCTTCATCTCTCATTTGCAAAGAAAACCTTCAATTAATGTTAATCAGCATCCTCAGAATGTGATCAGGCTGGGCTTGTAGCTGGACGTGCCGAAACAGTTCAACTGGCAGATGGAGCATTTTCCAACTATTCTAATTAATGACTGCTCATTTCAAATGTTAATGCAATTAAATAAATAGGCAAAACAAATAAAAATAATATACGTTGTGAAAATGCCACTATCAGAGAGAGTTCTGATCAAAAAAGCGAGCCTCGCTCAAACCCAGAAAGGGCCCAACCATCCCCTCCTGGCTAAATAAGGTCTAAAAAAAGACAGGGCTTGCTTTTGTTACTTGCTTTTTCCAACCATTTCTGTGGGATCGACGTTTATATCACTTCCATTTTAACCTGCTGGCATCACCTGAGTCATTGCTTCTCCAAGCATTAGAACATTTCTCTACAGAAAATGGGAAAGGATTTCCTTCACATATTATGGGCTTTTTTTCATGTACGTTTTAGACTGCCCCTTTTCCATTTGAACTAATTGTCTGATGATTTTTTTTAAGGGTTTTACTTTCTGTGAACCTTGTATACCATAGCACTGAGGTAGGACTACATTCATTTGGGCTTATAAAGAGTTCAATTAGCCCCTTAATGCCTAGTTCAGTCACAATTAAACCTTCCCTGTTGACTCGGGATTGGTCTTTCTAAAGGCAGTGGAGATGTTTTTAATTATTCATTCTCTGGTTTGTTTCTTACAGCAGTCTCAGCTGTGCTTTATTATTCAAAGGTTAATGCAAACTGAGAACTGGGTAAATTAAATTTGTTTGGCAGCTAGCAACCTGATGTATTGTAGACACTGTGAAATATGGATGGCAACACTTCTGCTATTGTGACACTTAAAAAGCCAGATTTTTATCTTTAAAACAATTGCTAGTTTTGTTACTATGGCCGATAGAAAATGAATGTTCCATAATGTTATAGTCTCTGCAACCCATTTTTGTTAAGAAAGCATGTAGTTTGGAAAGCCAAGAAGCATTAACAGCTATTATAGAAAATTGATGTAGGTACCATGACTAATGAAGTACACTGTGCAGTACTAAGTCACGCAGTTATATGCAGGGAATCATGCAGTCAGAAGTTTTAATGAAGGGAGCCCAAGGAATTTCAGGTGAAAGAGGGTTTTATTAACTTTCAGTGAACAAAATGAATAGTTGAGCAGTGAACATGACATGATGTCGTATAATAATTGTATGCCTTGGGTACATTGTGAGGCATGGAGCATAGCCAAGAGCTTTCATCTGTGCTACACACAGGGTTATTTCACAAACTCCTGCATGCTGTGGAAATCTTTATTGCAAACATAACAAGAATTGTTTCACAAGAAATGCCTTAAGACAATACCACGTCACTTACTTGAAATATCTACCAGCACTGCCTTCCTCTGAAAAATATTAATCAGATATCTAGAAGTCACCATCCCAATTGATCCTAATTAAAATTCAGGTCCTGTATCAGTGACTGGTATCAGCAGGCTATGAACCAAAAAAGAAATCTTCCTATTCCTTAAGAGGCCACCCTGAGTAAAATATGTATTTCTATGGACAAGCATTATGTTGTATGAAAGGAGGCTGTGGTGGCTTTTGGAAGAGTCATGTCCAAGAACTTTTATTAGTTTTTAATTTGATTTTGTCAGGAATTGACTGTGTGGGTGAGAGATTTTTCTTGTTTCACATACAGGATTATGATTTGTACATTTTAAATATTGTTTCAGTACTGTGTTTTTAAACGAGGACTTTGAATTAACATAATCCAACGGTTTAACCCACTTCCTGTTTATAATATTTTTAAGGTAGGGTAACAATTGCAGAGTAAAGCAGCCTTCTGTACTAGTGACTGGAGACCTTGGGTTAGTAACATAGAAAGTGCAGCTGCAAGGTCGTTTGTACCCTGCTCAGTCTTTAGTACAGTCTGTGCTGTATAATAATGTGTGTAATTATACTGCTACTGACTGATGAGGTAGGTGGATGAGGAGATAAGTGAAAATAGGATGGCTTGTGAGGCAAGACAGTGACAAGACATCTCAGCAAAGGCTCTGTATCCTTGCACTGTAAATACTTCACATCTGCCCACTAAAATATTTGCCATAAGACAGTCGGGAATTTTTCTGTGCTTATTTGAATAATTTATAATGTGATTTTAATACTTCATCCTGGCTGAATATATCACTTCACTGACAGAGCTTAGGACACCAGTTACATGTTTTATCCAGGACTAACTTAATGAATGTGATACACAATTTTAACTTGTAGTGTTACTGCAAAACCAGTGATACTACTAGTAGAGTGTAACTGATGCAGTATATCCTTGATTGTATGTTGTTATTATGTTATATTTTTGTTTTCTATTTTAGTGCTGGACCCAAAGGAGACAACATTTATGAATGGAGGTCAACTATACTGGGGCCTCCAGGGTCTGTATATGAAGGTGGAGTTTTCTTCCTTGACATTACCTTTTCACCGGATTATCCTTTTAAACCACCTAAGGTTAGTAGGAGGATATTAAAAGTCTGATAGGAGTCCTCGTGATATTTTTTAATGTGTATGTTGGTATATCATTGTAGGATGAACTATAAAACTTTCAAGGCAATAATGAATATTTAAACTGAGTATTTGGATGTGAAGAATTTAAATAACTGCCTAAAATTTGCCTGCATGTTGCTGGTATAGCTGGATGGATACGGATTTATTTAGCAAATGGTTGCATAATTTCCAGCAGTTATTTGTTTGATTTGGATTTGTTTCTAATATGAAAGCATTTATATTGGAGTTGTACCCCTTTATAAGCAGCTGGAGATATTTAATCTTTCCTATTGACCCATATCATTCATCAGGGGTCTGTGGCAGTCTGACAAAAATATGCACCTTTTGCAGTACCCTGTATAAATTACTTCTGCAGGTGCAAGCTACACTATTGTTCATGAAGTTATAAGTAATTGCTTTACATCAGTTTTCTGGAAGAATGTGGAAATACAGCAGCAAAGGCAAGAAACTGGAGTGAAAGACAGAGATTTACAGAATTCCTTACAGATTCATTTTCTAATGCTGTCAATAATGACACTAACCACAGACGTAGAACTGTACTAACAACACGAAGGTGGCCAGTCATTACCATGGTCGAATAGGCTCAGAATGTCAAACAGGAAAAATCTAGTGATTCTTAAGACTGGAAAAACAGAAAAGGGATGAATTGCAGTAGTGCAGAGTGGCATCGATAACCAGTAGCAGTAATTGAGGGAGGGTGTCAAAATGAGGCTTTATTGGGTGATCACAGGATTATTACAAACCACCCATCTAATGCATCTATAAAAAAGGCAAATACACTCCTAAGATGTGTCCTCTGGCATCACCTGTAGAGGTAAGGAATTACAAATGTCATATAAAGACACTTGCAAGACCTCATCTGGAAGACTGAATGCAATTCTTAACGTACGTGTTCGCTAACAGGAACAGAAACTGGGAAAATTTACCCCACAGGGCTATTAATAGAATCAAGTAAATTGATGCCTGTCTTTTATGAAACAAAGTGAAAAGAGGTGAATTGTGCACCTTGCCAGTGTGGAGAGTGAGGGTCTAGAACAGTTCCCCAGGAGGAGCTATGGGAGCAAAAATATTTACCTTCTTTTTGACACATTTGTGAAAGGGTTGGTATGCCTCACTGGTCTATAATAGAAAAAGAGAGTAGCTGATTCCTATTTGATTACCATGAGTATACTATTGAAAGAGAGGTCTTTATAAACAGAATTTTAATGCCACAGTAGTAATGTTTATAGTAGTTAACATTGATATTATCAGGAAAAGTTTTAATAAAAGAATGAGAGATGTGAATGCAAAGTACTTGTCATTCTGTAAATTGGACTTTCCCAGCCAGTCATCTAAAGGTGGGTTAGTATAGCAGTATTAGAGGTAGTCTCACTTTGTTTCCCACTTTTATTGTTCCAGTTTAGGGAAGCTTTGAGGTCAATGACAAGTCTTACAGGGGTTGTACACCTTGCTGACTGCACATTTTCTGATTAGGTAACTGTGATTACACGGTGAAGAAAGAATTTGAAACTCTATAACTTTTCCTTCAGTTAGCTAAAGCTTTGGGCAACCTGAGCTGGATGATGCCCTAGTCTTCCTGCCTCCTGCCCAGCCCAGGCCAGTCCAGACTTTACTTGCTATACAAGGTCCGTCTTAACAGGACCCTTTTATTTGCTTCTTTGCTGGGCTTAGTCTCTTTGTAGTACCTGTAATGCAATGGTTACATTCAATCCACCAGCAAATTAAAATTATATTACTTAGGGGATATTGGCATATCCACTGAATGAATTTATTGAGTATAAAATGGAGCTTGAAGTTCTCTAAGAGATCCAAACCTAATATGTGAAGAACTAGATGTGAAATACAAGTTGGAGGGATGTCTTTTGTCATTCTCTCTGTTGAATCTGTTGAGTCTTGAGGCAATATATGCAATAGGCATCCTTTTAAAAGAGAAGGTGAAGGTCCAGTTTGCTGTTTCACCACGAGGTAAAGATTTTTTCAATCCACACTCAGTTATGTTTGGTGACTGCATTATTTTGAGATATCAGTAATTCAGCTGTGCATTGCTTATTAATGAAATATCAAGCAAAGAGGTGGTTCTTGTCCTGCTTTGTAACAGATCTTTTTGTCTGCCTTTATCTTGATGCCAGTTGTCATTGTAAGAAATGTGTGCATATAAATCACATGAAAATGTACTGCTTGATAAAGGATGAGAGAGTTGATGGTGCCATATTGTATTACTAAAAGGCCAGTATTTATGATGAGGGAAATTGTTATCTGAAAGAAAGTAATGAGTACATGTGCACAGGTGACTAATGTCAGATATGACCAACTATGTTGCTGGCGTATTTTGTACATATGGATTCTTATTCTATTTGCTTTGTCCACTGTTGTAAATGACCCCTATTTTCAGTCATGCTGTAGGATCTCTCAAATGGTTGCTATTTCATTACACCTATTTTCCAGACCCTGTGAAACTGATTCAGAGGTAAAATAGTTTGGGAAATCCCTTGAATAAAGCAGCGTGGGAAGATGACTGCTTGTCATAAGGAAGCTGCTGCCAGTCGGTAGTGTTGGAAAATGGTGGTTAAATATGTTCTCCACACGCTTGTTTCTAGCAAAAGAAAGGTAGTGAGTATGTGGAATGTAACATATGGCCTCACAATACGGTGCTGTGTCACTGCATGTTGACATCTCTTCTACTTCACCACAAGATTTGTGATACTTGGTGCTGTTCTCAAAATCATGGGTCCTAGGGTTATGGGAATAGATCACCCTAGATTTTTTTCTGAGTATAGTCCCACTCCTTATCATCTTAAAAAATCTAGAGATAAAGTACAAGACTGTGGAATGTACTGAGAAAGACATAAAATGTATTCCTGAGTGTTGGCAAGATTACCTCCCTGTAAGTACATAGCAGAAAGGGTCTAATTCACATTTCTCGCTATGATTGAATTCATACATTACTCCTGAGATTTCTGTGGGCCATTTTCATCCCTCTTTTACTATGAAGTAAGGAAACATTTACATGAGTACTGTCAAAATTGATCTTCCAAAAATGTGACCGCAAAAGACCTGGGAAGAAACAGAAACTATATTTCCCAGATGCAATTACTTGACCCAGCCTGAGGTTCCAAAGGCAAATGCCCATATCAGTTAACATAGTTACTGTTAAAGGGCCTAATCCAAAGTGTATTAAAATCTGCAGAAAGATTTCCACAATCCCTTTTCCTTATCTATGCTCAGATGTTATGGACTCGGTTATCGTGCATGTGTATGTTGCACATGGATGTTGGGAAGGGTAAAATAATTTTTAAATAAGAAAAATATATTGAAAGTGGATTCTGGATAAATATCTTTTCTTTTTATTGTTATAATTAAAATACATTTGTGGTGTAACCATTGTTTGGTTTGTATTATACAAAGTTCTCTGTGTTTTCTAAAGGATCCAGATTCCTTCTATAAACAATGTTGATGCCTATTCTGATCATTTGGTACCTTGCTGCATATTGGAAAACATTAACTAAAATAAAATTAAACATCTGAGAGCACATTCGCACGTGAAGAAAAGATGTTTGGCCTATATTTGGGGTTTTTTTAACGAATGTATAAAGTAATTTTCATTTCTTCTAGATCGTTAACCTGCTTTCCCACCTTATCACGTGGAAGAAATTGAATCACTCATTCATTCGGGTTTTGTTTAAACAAAGAAAAAGTATCTATCCAAAACTTCCATTTTTATGTATTTCTTCAGTTTTTACACCTTTGTAGTCTTCAACATCACATCCCCTTAAGATTTTAAAGTTTTATCTGTATTCTTTACATCCTCTAATTATACCGTGTGGTCCAGTTCACATTCCTCATTTTGTACAGCCAAGCATCACTGCCATCAGGTTTCCCTTCCAGTCTGCACCAACCAGTCTTTCCCCTACAGGTCTGTCTGTCTGGTTCTTTTTGTCTGTCCTTACCTGTCAGTGTCTCTCTAAAGTTAAGCCATAAGCGTAATATCAAACTAAGTTATTCTTCACCAAAACGGAATATACCATGTGGTAAGTCAGAGTATAATTTGCTGTCGTGATATTCATTTTTTTCCCCCTTTGAAGTCACTCTATTTCAGTCTTTCGAACTTTGTCTTATGCCTTGAAACTGGACTCCAGATTTTCTGAGCCAGAGGTTACTGACCCTTTCAGCTCTGCTTTCCTTTTAAATCAATGGCATTTGGCGTCACTCACAACTGCAGCACGCTCATGCAGAGGAGGGAGTTGTTCTTCCCAAAAAAAGTTTATCTACGTGTGACTGATGCAGCCTGAATAGGAGTGATGGAGGGCCATCGCTGCCTAACTCCAGTTTATCTCTACAACCAGAGAACGTGATTTTTAGAACAGCTCATCTGAGAACTGACAAATTAGCTTTGGCTTCCTGGGAGGCTCTAATCAATTAAAAATACTTCCTCGCCTCCCCTGTGAGGAAGCTTCTGTAGCACTGCGGAAATTAGCTGAGCACCCAGTTGGCTGAGTCAGCAAGAAAGCGGGCAGCCTGCAGAATCGCCGTGCTCTTTTCAGCTGCATCCTAAGTGTCACGTTGGTTTTATGAGATGCCAGACAGGAGGAAGGTATGGAACAGACAAAGCGAGGCGTAGATGTGGATGTGATCTCACCTTCTGCTAAAGGCCAGATGCTGCTGAGGCTTCAGTCTTGGTCACAAGGCGAGGTTTCACTTCAGCCCCAAAATACAGCATCTCCCTTGTGGTGCAGTGGGCTGAAGAACAGAGAAAGCCGTGCCCTGTTCAGAGCAGCCACTTAAAGAAATGAATAAAAATACTTAGATGGCCTGCCAAGGAAATAACCTTACATTTCTCCAGTGCCTCAGTGACCCCTCAACCATTTTTAGAAATACCTTTGAGATTTCTTTTTCCTGCTAACTATCTTCCTTTCATCCTTAATGGATTCAGACACTTTGCCCCTTGGCTTTAACAAAGGAAAGCTCTCTCTCTTGCTCTGTCTCTTTCTTTGGGGTATTGAATGGGATGTATAGCTACACATAGATAGATGTCTCTTGGCTTGGGGGAGGGGGGGGGGGGGTAATCTGTGGGTGCACATGTGTATATATACTTATATACACACACATACACGTGTATATGACTAGGAGGTATCACATCTTTTAGTCAGCCTGGTCTGACAGAAAGAATTTCAGCTCAATTTCTGTCCTCAGTCCACACAAGAAATTGGTGAGTTACCCAAGCATGCAAACTTTTGATCTGAGATCCTTTACAGTTTAGCCATAACAACAAATTAACACTGCATCATTATGTTCACTATCATTATTGAAGGAAGGGGAGTAATTTCATTATCCTGCATACTGTCCCTCCAGGGCAGGAAGCCTTGACAAATCAGGAAGCCATACCAGGGTCTTTCATACAGGTGTTTGTAGAAAAATGAATGCTCTCCAGGAGAACTTTCCCCTCAGGAATTGTCACTATGGTGGCGTCTGCATTTTCATAAAGAATAATCTTTATTAATAACTTCTACTCTCATATTTGACTGCATTCAGTCTATTACAGTGTCAATTCAATTCAGCTGTAGCTGATACAATATGGATATATCTATCATTATCCTAGTACTCTGCTAGCTTTATTTTTGAATTCAAGTGATTTATAAAATCTCTTAATCCCAACTCTACAATTAATCTTGCTAGGGACTTTAATCTCAGCTGACTGAAAAATGGTTTGCAGGACTTGAAAGCTGCAACATGCTAAATCAGCCCTAAATCAAAATTAAAATAACAGAAAACTCCATTTCCTCTTTGTAAATCTGCTATGTCTATCAACTGACTGAAAAATTATTCTCAGCATTTGAAAGCTGAGCTGTTTTAAATCAGCTGTTGGACTGCAGGGAGGGTGTTTTTCCTTTGTAAATATAATGCAGTGTCTATAGAATCTGGTCTTAATGGCAATATTAAGCATCTCTTCAATTTTTTTTATGGGTAATTGTCATATAGCACTAATCTCTATGCACTAAATGTCATTATGTGGAATCCTTCTCTTGCGGTAGAAACTTTCTACCTGTTTCGTAAGTTCTGCCTCATGTACAAGGGCAGTTCTTTTTGTTCCCAGCTTCTACTCTACTTTTTCATACTTATTTTATATGTGATTGGCCGTTAAGGACACTATTATCTGCAGCGTAATAGAAAAACAGTGCTTACAAGAGTAGATGAGAAAAAATAAGCATTCCCTGGTATTTCTAACCTAAATTGTCAAAATGAACCTTACAAGGCAGACCCACACTTTAACTTGCATATCTCACTATTAACACAATTTACATTTGAAGCTCTCAAACTTGGAATAACCTTAAGTAAGCCTATTTGATCATTGCTATTTACCATCTCCGCAACCCTGGTGCAGGTAGGGCTTCAATCTGCCTTCTCTTGCCCTCCCCCCCCCAAGATATTGCCATCGTATGACCAGCCTTCAAATGCGATGGTCTCCTGTCATCCCTTATGTTCATTTGCCTCCTCATACTTCTCTCGTAGCCTCTGTCACATCACATGAGCTCTCAGTGCTGTGCTGCTCACAGCTTTTCTCAGCTGCCTCCTGCCCTCCCCATCCTCCTCCTCCTGACGGACTGTCTGGTGGTCCCTCACCTGGGGCAATCCCACACCGCTGCCTTCCCCGGACCCTTCGCTGTGCCCCCGCACTCCCTTGTTCTTCACCCGGCCTTGCTATTTACATCTTCTCGCTGAGAGCAGCCCGTGGATCCTTCCATCTATGACAATAAATGGAGCCGGCAGGCTTTCCCAGCGAGCGAAGACTTTGGGTGGCTGCAGGCAGAAATCAGATGCACGGGAGTCTTTGAGAGGGAGAAATGGACAACCTCCCACCAGCGGAGCAGTGTTGGAGCTAGCGGTATCAGCCCGAGTCCCGCTCTCCTCAGAGCAACTCTTCCCAGGCACACGAACCGCAGCGTGTGGCTCCCACCCACAGCGAAACTCTTCATTCCATAGGTCCCGTATCTTCAGGTAACACTGAACCTACAGGGCAGCACGCAGCGGTGCAGGGCTCGGGACAGGTCAAACGCAGGTGGCTCCTTTAGAAACTGTAACGTCTCTCAAAATGACAGAATCACAGAGTCGTAAAGTGGAGGACAGAGGTGCAAGCAGGTACATATCAGGCTGAGGAAAGGATCAATAACTACCTTTATTGTGAATAAATACAAAAGTCACTTCTGATGGGAACAATACCATGTAAATCTCTGAGGTTTCCTTTGAATTCGGTTATCTGATAACTCTTCTAGTAATTGCCAAACTGAATTGCCGTTTCTTCTAATGAATAGCCTTTTTCACTCTGTTTTTAATATACTAATTTATATCAGTAGTTTGTATTGATTTATTTAGTCTTGATGAAAATGTCCCTATCCAACTAAAATCCTCCTGTTTTCCCTCTCCAAAACTTAGGTGGTTCGTAATTTCTTTCTATTTCCTATAAATACCCAGTACACAAAGCTCTTCAGAAGAGCCTGTAGAGGCATCTTGTGGGGAATATGTTCTGCCTCACAGCGGTGGTTTGCATACTGCCTGTCAAATACATTTTCAAAAGAGGACTTCTGGTGTCTATTGGATGTTTCAGAAACTACGTAATTATGCCATATCATGCACATTTTACTACTGCATAAAATCCACACATGATCTAAAAATACATCACGTATCGATGTTCTTTCTTGTCCTCTTTCACACCCACAGATATATATACAGATGTGAGAGAAAAAATTTTATGTACATTGTTACTATAGAATAAGAGCAGATGAAGTGATTAGGACAGAAAACTATGATTTCGAGGTCAACCTGCCTAGAGTTTCTCATGTAGGGAGCACCTAAATACCCAAAGGCTTATTAAAATTGGGTGACGAAAAAAAATAAAAGCCCAGGTTTTTTAGAAGAAAATTTAGGACGTGGAAGTGCTTGCCTCTGCCTCGATTCCCTCAGCAGAGCCCAGAGCTCCCTTCTTACAGAAGCATAGCAGAGTTAGGAAGAACAGTAAAACAGCGGGTATTGTCTGTCACATGGTGATATACGATGGTCTTCATGTAGAATAAAAAAGTTGCTATGTGCTAGGCTTACTGACATTTAGGTGAGGAGAGTTGGATTGCATTAAAGCAAACATGAAGGAGCGCTTTGGCAAGCTCAGAGAGGTGCGTGTGTAGGACAGTACAGCCTGCATGCTTTCAACTATGAAAGGGAGGATTTATTTTATAAAAATTAAATGGCCAGTAAATCTTAAAAAAAGTTCCTCTCTATAAAAGGACTTTATTGCTGACTTTCCATATGGAATTACTAATTGTAAGAAAGATTATGCTGATTAAATGAAAATCATTTTATAAAAACTCATATTGACTTTGTCAGAGAAAGCTTTTGGTGCTTTGCATCTTACAATATTGTTTCTATTCTGAGCGTCCCTAACCCAAACAGTAATCCATTTCCCTTGTTCTCTCCTGCTCTTCCTTTATTTTCAGAAAACTGTACAGTTTAGAATAATTTTTTATTTGCCCTCTCAGGTATATCAAAGATTACCAAGGTCCCTTTTTACTTTTTCTGCTATTAAATCTGTGTGCAAAATGAGTTCATTTATATAATGTAGATGTTTAGTATTGCTGTGCTTATTCAATATTTTTTTCCCTGCAACAGTCTGTTCAATGACACAGTGTTAGTAGTTACTCAGCTTCATAATTACCATGAACATAATTAATAATTACTCATATGGCATACTGTTTCATTTTCAGTAATATTAAAGGTTAACTCACGTGGATGCTATTATATCCCTTTTAAATTATTAGTACTTTTGGCTAGCTATGTCTCACATGGTGCATTTTACCACAGAAATCCAGAGTAGTTTGCATATCAGACTTCTCTGTAAGTCAAGCAGATGACATATATTTTCCTTCAGTAAAATAAACTATAGCTGTTCTTTACCAACTCAAATTAGGTGTGAGCAAGTTTTTTTAAGAACTGGCTGAAGTTCATTTCTTGGCACATATTTAAATCATGCTCTTTAACAATGAGCATCATGTGGTTGGTCATTTATTATGCACTTTATGTGATAATCCACTAAGTATCTCAGCAGTTGTTCATGTGCATGCTGCAAATCTGTACTTACAAACCAGAGATGGACCACCCTGCCTTAGAAAGGCAGCCTCAGTGCTGGGTATAGGTAAAATTAAGTGTACTCTGTAACAAATTTAAGGATGCTAATTAGTGTAAAAGTTGTGGCATGAACATCATGTCACTCAGAGCTATAGATACTTTTCATTTAGGTTGTTTTGGAGTATTTTTCTAATATGACTAAAAGAGTGTAGGCCTGATCTTGTTTTTATTATTCTCTCTATTCAAGCAGACAAATCTATTGCTCATAAAGTCTGACAAACTGAGATGGGAACTACTTACTCCCTCCTGAGCAACATGAACATCATCATAAAGGGCATCATATTTTTTAATATATATATAACCTTTTCTGTATGCAGTACAACTTCTTCCACTTCAGGTAGTGCCACCGCGGTTTTATTAAAACAGAACTCCTGGGGAATATTTGAGGAAGACAGAAGTTTCCTCTCAGGTAGGCATGCAGGATTGCATCCTTGTAAGAAATGCAAGAGCTTGAAAGGAACTTCCCAAAACTGCGGGAATGAGAGCCCTGGCCTCTCAGACCTGCTTCCAGTCTTGGCCGAGAAAAAGGGGGTAGGTTTTGTTTATTCTCCTGTTGACTCTGGGAATCTTTCATCTGTCCTTGCACAGTCACCAGGCTTCAGTGGGAGGAATGAGGAACGGGAGGTGAGGGTTTGAACCCAAACAGGCTGAAGAAAGCAATTCCTGAGTGCGCACTGTAACCCCTTGCATGCTAATATGCAAAACTGGAGAATCATTTCTTCCTCCTGATAACATTTTTGGAGAGAATTGTGTCTGAATTCAGTGGAGTCTGAAAGTGCATGAGATGTGTTTCTGGGACCAGCCCTTTCAGAGCTGGTGGTGCCTTTACGCGCCTGTCTCTCAATCTCACAGCAAAGGTTAAGCAAGTCACCCACGTGGATGCCAGCGCTGCAGTGGCTACTTGGGTTTAGACCTAACGGGGGAACATTCAGTGCAAAAGAGAGATAGTGAGTGATTTTAGGACTACATCATGCTGGAAAACTGGTCTTCAAATCACTCTGAGATCCAGGAGTGATTTATCTTGCCTATAACCAGGTGCCTCCAATCACTCAACTGAAATACATCTTAATTCACTCTTCCCAGGTTTTATAAACAGTCTTTTTTCAGTCCTAAAGCTTATTCAGTAACAGCCAGCCATAGCTTTACGTGTACTTCTTTTCCTTCTAATCGTTTTTTCTCCCGCTTTTGAATAGATAACCTCATTTTCTTCTTAGAGACTGTATAAAGGGGGGTTTTATTTGTTTAATTCTGGTTTACAGTATTCAGAATGGTTTGGCATTCAGCAGTCGATAAACAGATGGGTTTGTTGTTGTTTACTTCCAAAACTGATTGAATATAAATTCCTTATCTTTACCTTTCAAAAGATTTTTTTATAGTACTCCTACAGTTTTCTGGAGGTAGTCCCATTTTTACCTGTTTCCTGTAATTTGCATTTTTCTGACCTGTAGTTTTATTCAACAAAAATGAGATACCCTCTTAAAACTGCAGAATCAAAGAGAGTAAATCCATGGAGGACACTTATCATTCAAAAAAAAGATAAATTACTCCTGCACCATTCAATTGTCTGAGGATAACTTCTCCTATACACCCACACACTCCCTTGAGCCCCTGCATGGGATTGTTCAGGTATTTTCATTAGGGGATAAATAGAATTAGAGTGCACCATTTATAGGAACGATTTAAGTGGCATCAGAGGTAAAAATATGACCATAATAAAGAAAATGTAGTTCCCCTGGAATGGTATTATCACTTAGTTTCTCTCTACACATATAATAGGAACGACCCTGCATAACTTTAAAATGTGGGTATGGTAAACACAACATCCAGAAAGTTACATGTCAGCATTTCCAGCACTAGCTGCAATTTGAGGCAATACCTGGATGAGGAAAGCAGTATGTCATCCCAGTTGTACTCTGTGATGCTTTGGGATAAGAACACTGTTACCTGCCACTGTCAGTCCGCAGTTCCCAGCGTATTAAGGCTGTCATTAATACAGCTTCTTTTGAAATTCTGAAAACTTTGATTTTTTTGCCATTAAAATGTGTCAGTGTACTTAGGCAGGCATTTTAAAGTGCACTGGCATGTTTGGCGATGAGTGACATACTTATCAGTGATAAGCAGCAAGCCTTTATCTTGTGAGTGGGCGCCTTCTTCAGTGTCAAGGGTTTAAGATGTGCTCATACAGATGTGCTACATTGCAGGTCTAAGTATTTGCTAAAAATAGCCTTCCAACTACAAAGGGGTGTAGTCCTACCTACATCTATCCACCATATAGCCGAAGGTGGCAATGGAGCGTTGAACAGTTTAGGAAACACATGAACTACCTCCATTCATCCCAGTGGCTCTCTGAATCCTGCCAAATTCCCAGTGTCCTTGCTTCAATGCTTCAAAAGCAACTAAGGCAGGGGAACATGTGGCAAAGTGTCTGTCCTCTCAGCTGACAGCAAAACAGTTACATGTTAAAATACAGACTCAAATTGATGGCCTTCTCTTAAGCAGGTTACAAGCTCAGACTGACCTGTCTATAAATAATTTAGAGGGTATAATTTAATCTGTGCAATGGATTCCGTGTTTCCCCCGCATTCAGTGAGACCACATGTATCTTATTACTCGGTGTATTCAGATACCACTGAATAAACTCCTCAAATTTTTCATCATGGAAGCATAGGGAAGCAGCACCTTTGTTCAGGAAAAAGAATTAAGCAAAAACTTTATTCCAACAATGTACTGAGAAGTGAGCGTACAGTACTTAAAATTAAGTAGGTGCTAAATTGTTTGCCTGAGTCATGGGACATCCTGCTAGGAAGCATTCCCTGATTTGCTTATATCTCAAGGGTAAGAGTGCCTGGAGTTAATCTAGCTGGGGGCTTAATGAGCACTGACCTACAATTCTCAAGATGCTCCTCCACACCACCTCCCCTTGTGGACACTTCTGACACTTACACTTTGTGTAAGGTAGTGTACCACTTTTGTGGATTTGTAACCTTCATTGTTCAAAATAGCTTCCCTTTGTAGACAAACATTTCATTTTATCACTAAATACTATTTTCTTGATCTTGCAGAACACTTCCTTCACTACAAATGCTGAATGTGCATGGACTCCTAATGAGAGGGAAAAAATAGATCATCTGTCTATAGTGTTTGGATGAATTGAGCTCATTGTGCCAGAAATATTTTAAATTCTCATAAAAGTTCCGGAAGTGAAGCACTTAGGCTGGAAAACAATAGGCGAACAATAGGGGGGGGAGGAAAGAACCTACAAATATGTAGGGTATGGAGTGGCAAACAATTAAATTACCCTATTAATTGGCAATACCTTTAGACATAGATGTGTTTAAAAACTGATGAACTTGCTTTGTTGGGATCTTGATGACAAAACTCACTGGGGCATGACAGTGGGCTCTGAAAGTGCTTTCCCAGATTTATGTGCAAAAGTACTCATGAGAATAAGTATTTCTTGATGAATGTAGTGTTTTAATACCAGAAATCCACTACCTTTTCTTTCCGTTTTTTTGTCAAAGCTGCTTGATTTAATCCAAAGGGACAGAATTTTTCAGTGTGTTAGAGTATGGGGGTGGGGGGTGGGGGGGGGTTAATAGAAGTAAACTAGGTACTGTGTTATTTTGCTTGTATCCTCTCTTCTGCTTCTGATAAGTGGCCTGATCTCAATCCCACTGAAATCACAGAGATTCCTGATATTGAATAAAATCAGACCAGGAGCATGTCCGTCATCAGTTTCCATTACACTCCAGAAGCAGGTTTATCTGTGTGGTAGAGCAGGGATAGGTGCATAAGCACTCCCAGTTATTAGCACTCTCCAACTCTAGTGAAGAGCACGGCTTTCCTAAATTGGGGAGTGCTTTGCCTGCTGTTGTCTCCTGCCTACTCAGCCCCTCTGTTGACAGGGTTATTGCTGGTGTAGACCACTGAAATTGTGCATCTTAATTTTAGATGTTATGAACAGGTCATTAAAACCTTCTGGTTTGACTTGTCATTTGGGTAGAACTGATGAAGAAATTAGTCCTTGATGACCCCAAGAGATGTGGGGTTTTTATACTGTCCCTTCCTATCCAGTAGCCCCAGTATTCATTTTGAACTATGATGTGGACTTTCATAGCTGACCATCTTTTAAAATAAAAGGCCTGTATCTTCAACATGAAGCAGAAGCATGTCATTCTGGGCTAAAAGAAGTGATCTCCTTCTTGGTTTGTTACATATGGGATCACCTATGAGACAATATAAAATAGATACAGAAATCCTCAAAATCAACTACAAAACCCCAAAAAGTATTTGTAAGCAATTCTACTGATTCAGCTGTGACTTACTTAAATTGTGAAAATAAAAACATCTTATTTGAGCACACTTTCTCAAAGATATTTCTTTTTCCAGGAGTCGCTGATGTGATGCCTCCACATTTTTTTTTCCAGCCTAATCTATTGGGTCAAATGATGAACTGATGAAGACAGCAGAAGAATCTGTCTTCTGCGTCCCTTCAAAGTGTGAAGTAGCTGTGGGCCTGAGTTATGAATGTTGTCCACATCAGGGGCTGGAATAGGTTTTTTTTGGCCCCATACAAAAATAATGAGATTGATGACACCAAGGCAAGAGGAAGCTCAGGAAATATGTCCCATTCTCGCCTTGCACAAACCAGTTCCACTGCTAGCCACAAGTGGAAGAGACAGACTTTATTTTCTTTATTTTCTTTTGAATGTCCCTATCTTGCCCAGTCTTTAACTGACAGTAGCAGAGGTACTGTCATTTCAACCACTAAAGTAGAATGTTAGTTTGTGTAATTTTTTAATTGCTTAATAATCATGTAATTATTGGCTTGAACACCATTGTACTTAGACACGCTGTCTTTTCTAGGTAACATTTCGGACAAGAATCTACCACTGTAATATTAACAGCCAAGGCGTCATCTGCCTGGACATTTTAAAAGACAACTGGAGTCCAGCGTTAACCATTTCAAAAGTTCTCCTCTCCATCTGCTCCCTCCTCACAGACTGCAACCCGGGTAAGAGGAATTAAATTTCACGTTTGCGTTCATTCACAGTTCATATTTGGTCAGCTACTAGGATGTGGTCAGTGCACTGTTTTACTGCTACCTACCAAAAAAAGACAAAAATGTAAATTTGAGATGCCATTCATTTAAATTAAGACCTAGTATAGAAAGAAAGCACAATTTCAGGAGCTCAAGTGCATTTTTAGTCCCTGAGAATAAAAATCTTCTAATTCAGAAAGTTGAATCAGTAGAAAATACCTTGTAGTAGGCACTAATTTGAGTATTACAACCAGGATATTAGTAGCAAGAAATATTAATGAATTAATAAATATTGAAAAGGAAAGCTTTCATTTAAATATGCTGATAATATGGTCTCTGAAAAGAATATTAATAGTGCTGGCAATGATAGATGTCTAACACAGACTCTACAAATAATGAAAATTAATTTAAATGAGGTTTATTCAATATCCTGGACAGCCAGTATGAGTATTCAAAGCAAGCTGTCATTCTTATTAACTAGCATAGCACTTAACCTCTTCCCTCAGCTCTTTTAGATTTGTTTTCTGCTATTGACCACTAGATCTGTAATTTCCACTTTTTCTTACCCTATTTACCAATGAATGATTCTCTCTGTAGCCTTGGGAAATGGTAGTATATAGAAATTACTGAAGAATCATTAAAGAAAACTTAAGTGATCTGTTTACATGTCGTGAGGGTTGTTGCTGGTTTGTTTTTTTATTGCACAATTCAGTATCTTTTTAATTTGCCATATAGTTCTTAAACCTTTAGGTTTCCTGTTTTTAAATTTTTCTCCGCAACCAAAGGGCTAAAAATTGCTTTGCAAAGGGCAGAATGTGAGATTCTTGTGTAATCGGGGGCTGAATCAAAAGCTGTAACAGAAGATTGAATTATTTCAAAGCTCAAAGTAAGGTGAAAGTGGGCAAAAATGCAATTGACTGCTTTTATTTTCATGTGGGTTTGTTACTGTATATAGCATTAAAACCCATGGTGCTCCTTCCATCTAAGAGCTGGAGCGGTAGAGGAGCCCTGTGTTACCATTTCAGGCACATTTATTTCAGGTGTGTTGGATGCTCTCTGCTTACGTCTCAGAAAGATTGACTTCTGGTAGTGTCTACCCCAAAATATGCAGAGGTGCCTGTAGGAAGTCACGTGGATTGATGACAGAAGTGTAAAGAAAAGCAAATTAATATTTGCTCATGTGTCTTAGAGACCAGGTAAAGAGCTAGAGACACTGCAAAGCTGTGTTGGGATTGAGAAATGGGCAATAAGTATGTGCTCACTTGTGGTCACCTCTCTTTGGAGGGATACAGTCAACTTGAAAGCTGGCTACTTTCCAGTAGTGATTTGAAATTTAGAAATTTACTACCTCTGCCCTCTCGATCTTCTTCTTTCCCTTAGACTATTTTGCAGATGCTGTCAAGCAGCAGTTTTAGCTGGCCAAGTGTGTAAGAGGAACCCTGAAAACAGTTTCCCATAATATATTATCATATGCAACAAGTTATACTAAAAATGGGAGGTTATTCTTCTCTTCAGTTCCTTTCAGTAGCTGTGAGCATTCTCATGACCATAGTAAATAAAACAATTTTATGAAATTTCATTTTCAAACGTTCTCTTTAATTACAGAGTAGTTTTGGATTTTGTTCCTGCTTCATGTTAAAATCTTTCTATAATTTTTGGAGGAACGAGTGCAATTTCTTGCTTTGAATTGTGATTTGAATTGTGAATTCCCCTCTTACGAGGAGCTGATGGCAGGTAGCTGTGAACTGCTGAGTCATTTTTTACTTCCTTTGAGATTGCCTGTTTTGTGTTAGATAGTTTTCTTATTAAAAAGTGAACTTTGAATGTTAGTGACGTACAACAGAAGGCCTGTAAAAACTTACAAGTTCTTACTTTTCAGCATATTGCCTAATATGCTACAGCTTGTTCTGGTTGTACTGCCTGTCCCATTATTTTTTTATGACATTTTATCATTAACAAATGATTGGTTCCTTGCCATTCAGATTGAACATGATGGATAGATAGGTAGATAGATAGATAAATAGAGATATACATCACATATATATATATATATCACTGAGATACCTATCACTGAAATATATCACATATATATCTACGCATATGGATACAGAAACATGCATACGTGTATTTTCCTCTCTGTCAGCTGGGAGTAGTTTTCTAATCCCTCGATCCTCTCTTCATCTAACTGGTCTGCCCCTTTCTAAAGGCAGAAACCCAACAGGGGTCTCGATTTGATAAGCAACTTTGAACTCTTTGTTCACCATTCATCAGCCAGAAGCAGATCAGGTCAAATGGAAAGGCAACACTGAATCTCCCGCAAACATAAACAGTCGGGATGGGCGAGTTTTCCACCCCCAGCCTCTCTGAAGGGAAAAATCAAGTATCAGTTACCCCCTAGTCTTACATTTATGCAAATCTTCATTAGAACAACAAATAGAAGTAAGAATGGCAGCTAATTAACCCTCAGTCATACACAGTGATTAAACGGAGCTGGAGCACAGCTGCAGCTTCATTGGCAAGCGCTGCTATTCTTCTCCAGCAGGCTGAGCAAATGAAAAGAGGTATTTGCTCCTGCCGCTCCTGTCATTCACACAGTAATCTACAAAAGCCACGGAGAGAGTCTCTTTCCTCCCCGGTTATACATCACCGCCCTTTGTTCCCTATCACTCCAGGCAGGAGTGAGTTTGTCCTTTTTAAGCAACTAATACAATCCTTTACTCATAAGCTGTCTCAGACCCTTCAGTCCTGATTATTATTAATTGTCTCTATTTTGCTTGGCAGTATCAGCCAGTAAACTGTGTTAATGAAATGTCTGAATTTTGTAACAGCTGGCTGACTTTTTCATGGGGGGAAGGGGTGCCATAGGATTTGTGTATGAGTAAACATGTGTGAATTATCTGGGAGTGCGAGAGCGCCAACTGGAATGGTATCAGAGAGATGGGAGAGATGATGGGATACACTAGCACTCAATCCAGGGGTTCGTATTTTTCTTTAAGGTGGCACTCTGGGGCACAGCACGCATCTCTTTCTACAAAGCAGGGCCCCAATCCTGGAAATATTTTGGCACGTGCGTGAGCAGCCCTGTGAAACCTGATAGACACATTCATCTGCATGAAACTGAGTATGTGAGTAAGTGCTCATAGGCTCTGTGCTCAAGCACTGAAAATACTTACTTCCAGTGCTAGCTTCTAAGGCTTGCCTATGTGGGTAGTTATTCCAGAGTAACTCCATATGTGGACGCTCCCCTCTTTGAAAATGTATTAAGTCAAGTCACGAAAAACTGTCTTACTTGGAGTAAAAGTCAACTGTACTTGTAAGTATTCAAGCGGAGCCCAGGGAGTGTAAATTCCCACACTGCCTTAATCTAAAGGAGCTTTCAAGTGTGGATGGCCCCTGAGGTTTTGTGTTTTTACTGAGCTTGAATTACAAAAACAAATTAATTTATATTTAGAGAGCTGGTGATGCTGATCTGGGTTAAAATGCTTACTGTTCTCAGTTGGTCATTGCCACCCCAGCCCTGCCAAAGGTTCTCGAGCCCCAGGAAAATTCTCATTTGCAAATGCTTCAGAGAAAATAAACTGAAACACCAACGAGACTGCACTGCAACCTTTTTCTTCACGTGGCCTCCTTCTTCACACGTTCAAAGTCTGAACTTGGCTGGCCTCATTATCCCCAATGTCTGAACAGTCTAACGTCAAATCGTGTCTGCTTAATAACACGCGGCTAAGCCTTGATTAGGACATCAGAACAAAGCCTGCTACATCTCCCTCACACCAGCCTCTTCCCTTTTGGTGTTATCCTGCGCCTCTAGCTCCTTACCGTTTTTCCCACACACAAGTTCCACAGTCAGTGGGGATTTTATCCCTCAATTGATGCTCCCAAACCGAATGCTTCGGCGATGCTCCTGGCCCTCTCCTGCGTGCAGCAGGCTGTGCCCGGCTGCCAGCTCGGGCGATGGGGATGTGCACGGTGGTGCAGACAGGGGGTAAGAGGGACAGCCTGAGTCGGGGAGCAGCCACGGCACTGCTTTCCCACAAATGTGCCCAGTTGGGCTGAATGCTTGGCTGGCAGCCGTAACCAAAGTAACTGCTGAGGGGCTCTACAGAGCCCCGCTTGCTTTGCTCTTTAGAAACCTCTGCCTGATCGCTAGCCTGAACTGACTCGCGGGAATTTTACACCCACTTGTTTTTAAGCAACTCTTAACCTATCGCTTGAGGGACTGTTTTCCTGTTTTTCATTCCCGATGTATTAATGAAGAACCATCCTCTTCCCTCCTGGTCTTTATTTGCTCCACACTAACCAGATCCATGGCCATTGGCCTCCTTCTGTAAGAGAGGTGTTCCATTCCCCTGCTCGTCCTCGCAGCCCTCTCGTGCCCCAGCATCGCACTGCAGTCATCCTCCCTGAATGTGCCTGACTCGTGTGGAGTTCATCAGGGCATGAGGTACAGCTAGACAGGCTAACCCCGCTCATCATCACCGTCATAATTCATCACCGAAATATTTACTGCTCCCTGTTGGATGTCTCTATCTCACTGGCAGCCCTGCCAAAGGTTATTTCTTTCTTAGTCCTGTCATTTTCATTCTTTGTCTGCTTTACAACCCAATCTAGTGAAATGATGGGAAAAGGAAAAAAAGGAAGGAAGAGTGAAAGAAAGAAAAAGCTTTTTTTTTTTTTTTTTTTTTAGAAAAGGGCATTAACCTCTGGCAAAGGAAATGCACAAATAACTGACAGCAGTACCCACTTCACCTGGGTCAGCACTAGCCAGGTTAGTTGGTCTGACTCTGCTCTCAGACACTTCAGTGGCATGTTATATCAGCAGCATAAAGCTGCTTGTCTGTTGTTGTCCTTTAAACCCACCAGAAAGTGTGAGATGGTTTGTTCAGTGTTACAGGTAAAGTTTGCTGTGAACGTAGTTTGAGATTGAAGTCTACATGTCCTCACAGTAAATATAAGAGTAAATGAGTTGGACAGAGACTGCTAGAGTTGCTCAGCATGTCTGAAAAGTACACTGCTTATGTTAAAAAACTTTGCAATGCATATTGTGGTTTTCAAATATAATGTGCCTCGGTTAGAAGTATATGTGCTGGTGTTTCACAAGTACTGCCATGAATCATGTATTTACTAGATGGTTTCATACTTTGTTAACCCACATTAAGTAACGTGGCTCTGCATTTTAATGACTTACATTCATCTAAGCATAGATAAACAAAGTCAAACAAGATCCTAAGATTATGGGGATCTTTACTTGTCTCACTAAGGGACATAAGACATGCTTTCAGGCTTTCTTTATATGAGTCATTCTTGTGTTTTGCCTTTATCTTCCCCAGAAAATTCATTGTTTTCATCACAGAGTAGATAAAACTGGCAATTTTGGATAGCATACTATTGTTGTTTTTCTATTGCAATTACAAGTTATCCATGTGCTTTAGCATGATTTAGGTTTGCCTAAATTTTCCGCCAAAAAGAGTATTAACACACTTACCTGCATGAGGCTGCTGGTGTTTAGGAAACTTTAGAGAAGAGATGCAGTTACTACACTATTTTTTTTCCTTTTTCTTTTTTTTTTTTTTTTTTATTTTGTCCTTGATATTTTCCTAAAGGTTTGTAAGGTTCTGTACTCTTACTGCTGAGAGTATAAAATCCCAGTTCTGTCATCCTTTGCAGAAAAGGATTCAATAGTGTAATTTAATGCATATCTTTGATCCTCAGTGGGATCTGAAACAGCACTTTGGAGAGTCACTTTTCCACATAAGCATAAAAGCTCTAAAAGCCTGAACGGTATTTGCCCTGCTACTAAGCTGCTAGAATTGCTGCTGTCTGTTTCCAGGACCTTTGCAAAACAGTGGTAGGTGGGGAGACTTAAGTCAGACAACCCGCGAGGGGAAGAACTGAATTAGCATGCTATCTCGATTTCTCAGCCCGTTTCCCTTTCAGCCAGCTGTATACGTTTTTGGAGGGAAGCTGATGTCCTGCTGCAAAGCCACTGCCCCATCCCTTGGCAAGTTTGCCTTCAGCAGCCTTCCCCGACACTCGGAGTCGGAATCGCTCCGGCTGGGGTGCGTACCCACATGCTTAGCAGGAGGCCCCAGGGTACGGGCGCAAGGGCAACATGGATAGATCTGGTGTTTAGAAAGTTTTGAGCACCTCCACATTTTGAATTTGTGTTAGTATTTGGGAAATTTAAGCTTCATCCAAATGCTTGTTTGTAGCAATTCCTTAATCTCTGCCAATTTGCGTAAGGTATTGACAGGTAAATCTAGATCAGCCAGTTAAGGAAGTCCCTTGCCATGCTGCCAGGAGCTCCTGCCCCCTGCAAAGCCCATGGAATTGTCTTCTGCACACCCCAGACAAAGGGAAGTAGGTGCCCTTGAACCCTCTCAGGAAAACCCATCTCCCACTGGGAGTCGGAGCAAGGCTGCCAGCCTTCAATGTGATGCCCACCGACACTCTCCATTCTCCTGACTCTGCTTTGGACTGATCATCTCTGGTACAGGGGTGTTAACTTTCCAAATTGCCATGGCCACTTGCAAAGCGAGCATGTGTCGACACGTTAGATTCCACAGGAATAGCTCTGTTTTTTCAGCTGATAAGGTCCAGCCATACCAGCATGCATTTTAATACACTAATAGATGCCCACTGTATCAATGAAAAAGATCTATTTTCAGAATTACTGAGAGATTTGAAAGCACTAGCCTGTCCAAAAAAAAAAAAGTTTAAAAATAAATCTAAGGCAGCTTAATAAAGGAAAATGTAATATAGCTGTAAAAATAAAATCTGTTCCATGCTGGAGCATTTGGCTCCAAGTGAGGATTTGGCTGACTTGTGGTCACAGCTCTGCTGTTTGGCTTCCATGTTCAAACTTTTAAAATAGCTACCCAGCCCTGGGTAATGAAGAACAGGTCCTTGCCCCTCGCCACTCAGCAGACTGGATGTATCTTTTTTTCTCTCTGTTCTTCTATACATCTCGATCTAACAGGAAGCATGTATGATGTTTCTCCTCATCTGGTGCTTCTCCATAGCAGAGGCTGCTTTCTGTCAGTGCCAGTTCACGTCAGATGTTCCTTCTGCAATTTTTTTAGACTTCCCAATTATCATTCCTTCTTTTCCCCTCACCCCCGGTCGTGAAGTGAATTTAGAACCTCTGGATGACAGCAAATTCAAGGGATGAGCCACTTCTTATTTTCCTCATTCTTGTAATTTTTTTCTTTAAAGCCATAATCTGCACATTTTGCTACTATCAGAAACTTTGCTTCAGAATCCAATCTGATGTTTTTCTTTCTCATTTAGGAGCTCAACAGCTTTGTTCAGTTTATCAAAAAGGACTCCTACTCTGTCCTGTGCCCAAATGTATTCTGTGCTGGTTTGTAATGAAATTTTGTTTCCTTTTAGAACATTTTTGTGAAGACATATAGAAGACAGGAAAATCATAAATACTCCTTCTGTAATAATCCAGAACATATTTAAGTAGATTTGTCAAATGTGATGAATATTCTGGAAAATGAATTAAATACATAGAAATTGGCAAAATTATGTTTAATTTGTCCAATTTTATGAGGCTGGCTAACCCCTGCTGTTTTGATTCTTCCCTGGCACCCACAGGCCACCAGGTGCAATGTCACAGCACAGTACTATCAGACATACAACAAAATAATCTCGTTTTGCCATATATCCTTTTTATAAGCAGCAGAGGGTCGTGTAAACAATGAAATTGCTCTGTTGTCTGAGATTATTTATATTCTTTAGCTTGGAGCTGGTTTTTTCCTTTTCTTCAGAGTTTATGTACTGTGCTCTGTCAGGAAACGGGCAGGTTTCTCGGCTGTTTCAGCACAATGGAAAATGCTCTCTTTGTATCTGGAGCAGGAAAATACTTTACACCGTGTCACTGAAGCATGGCAGCAAGTAAGAGATGGTAAAAAAGTTACAGTGGCAAGGAATCAATTCATGTAGTAATGTTTTTTTGATTTGTTCTAAGTTGCAACATAACCTTTCTGTCCCTTTTTTAAATCTCTGCCTTGGGTTGTCTCCAAATGAAATGAGCTCACTCCGCAGGCTTTTGCTTAGCAAATACAAAATATAGTGTGTGCTTGCTCTGCTGTCTTGGTGCTGCTGGACTGGGAGCAGAGTGGATGGATGTTTTACATGAAGGCCATCTTAAGAAGTTGTCCTAAAGAAGCATGAAAGGAAAATGCATCATAAAACTGATCAGTTTTGTTTTGTTCTCAGTGAGTGCAGAACAACAGCATCAAAGGTGGGATTGCTTTGGGAAAAACCCATCACCATCAACTTCATTCACATGAGCAAAATGACCCCATCAGTTGCAACAAAGTTCTTTTTCCCAGAAAGTACCTATTTATCTTTACTCTTATGTTCCCCTGCCAATTTTGTAGAACCTTCTATATATTTATTGAAGTAATAGGTACATATTCAGACTGATGGTATCATATATTCTAGAGCTGATATTTACAAATTATTGATATAGTCTGTCAGTGGTTTCTCTTTCCATTCCTTTTGAAAGGTAGTGTACTATACTATCCATACTACAGTTTCTCTAGTTTCTCATATTCTGAGCTGGGCACACAGTACCAATATATTAAAGGCATTTAGGCACTTAAAGATGCCGGCAGCCAGCCAGCAGGGTTTTCAGTACTTCCCATGGGATTTAGGCATCCAAAGTCCTGCTAGGAGTCTCTCTGCACTGCCAGGAAGAGACTTTCTATACGTCTGGTCTTCAAATATTTGCAGACACATACACCTATATGTCTTAATCTCTGTGGATGTGATCTATAAACATGAAATTATACATATGTAGATGCAAGCAGTGCAGCAGCACATTATGAAAATGATGCATAGATAAGCATCGAAAGAGAATTAATTTGCTTTGCCATAAAGAGCTGATGAAAATGTTACAAGATTTTGTTCTTATCAACTGAGTAAGTCCCCTCAACATGAACCCATGACTGTGTGGATTATTTTAACAGCAGGAAAAACATTTGTGAACTGTCATCCCTTTAGTAGTTCTCAGGAAAATATGTCTTGGAATATCTCCTAATTATGTGTGCAGGGGGAGGAGGCTTGGATCAGGATTACTATTTATGTTGGCCTAAATCTTTGCGCTTTTCAGTTGCACACTGACAACACCTTATGGGTAGAAGAGCGTTGTGCGTGAGCATAGAGGCATTTCATGTGTTTAGATTTAGGCTATTCAGAGCTCACAAGACATCATTAAAAAGATAACACAACTATAGAGGTAAGGTTGTTTAGAAATATTTAGTTTTAAAACCCCCATTATGGTTTCAGAACTATACAGTCTGAGTAATTTTTTCTCTGAAAAGTGTCTGCAGTTATTTACATAAGAATACTAGTGGGTTTATGTAATTTAGAAAGTGAATGGTACAGATTAGTTTTTAAAAATAAAATGTGCAATCTGGATTTTGTGGTATCCAAGGCATAAAGCAGCCACTAGCTATAGCTCCAGATACCAGTCACACACACACTTACCCTATTCTTTTTTTATCTGATGTATCTGTAACTCTACAAAGAATAATCACTAGGAGTATAGTCATTCTCTAGCAGAAAACCAGTAGAACTCGGTTCAGTCAGGTACGTTGTCTGTAACTACTCATTGCTCAGTGGTTCAGTGAAAAGTGTAAAATTCCCTCAAAGCACTTTAGTCATACAGTAATATACTGGAGAGGAAATTCCCTCCTAACCACAGCTAACAATCAGATTATGTGTTGAAGCATGAGCAGTAATAGCCCTTGCAATGGTAACTTAGGTGGTGCCATGAGTAGTGTGTTTTCTAATTCTCTTTTAATTTTCCTAAATCGCCTTCTAATATTCCTACACTATATTCTTGGATGTGTTTAACTATTTGGAGTATGAAGCGTCTACTTCCTTTTAATTTTTGCTAAATATGTTCGGGTTTTGTTTGTGTACTTTTCTTACTATGGAAAAGATAAGCAAGACCACTTTTTAAAATAATCTTCCTTACAAAATTACCTGTCACATCTTATTTTGTCTTTTTTTTTCTAGAAGAAATAAGCTTAGATTTCAACCATTCCCTAAATGGGAAAGGTTTGATCGTGCCGCTAATGATTTCTTGTCCTTTTCAATAAGTTATCTACTTCTATTTTGTTTTTATTTAAGACAAGGTGAGAAGAATTGAACTTTAGACATAATAATACCCAACCATCAGTTTATTAAATGTCATCTGATTAAATCAGAGATTGACTAAGATCCAAATCAGTAAAGAGGCTTTGTACATCTGTGTCAAGAAATAAATATAAAGGGATGTAATTGGCACTCATGAGAGAAAAGAGTCTTGTCACTACCCTCAACTGTTCCTAATTTGTATTATTCCTCAAAAGGGGCTTCCAGAACATACAAAATTCAGTCTTATCACAAAATGGAAGTAAAGCTGGAAGAAAACACACCTGCCATTTTGATATTTTTGTTTTTTACGTGAAGCTTATAAAAAGCTATATGATAAATATACATACAGGGGGTTTAAAAGTTTGTGCATTTCTGCTCAAGAAACACAGGGTTTCTATGAGCTATACCTCACCCGTCATTAAATCAAAAGTACTTGAGAAAATGCATGAGTGATGGATTCTACAAATGCAAAAGGTTACAATTCATTTTCCTTCCAATAAACTTGTGTAATTTAAAATAGTACCAGCTATGAGGTTTCCTATGCCCATTACCTCAGAGAGAAGACAGGTAATTTAGTGCGTACACATAATAAATCTTTGTGTGAACCAAGACTAAAATAAGCCATCAATGTTAAATGTTTAACAATGTGAAGTATTTAAATAAAGCTGTTAGTTATTTCTCATGTATAAAATAGGAATCCTAGCTTAATTCGAATTAATTCCAAGATACAAAATAAACTGCCTTTTACTTTCAAAATATACTCCAATCATTTACAGTCATTACATGTATTTTCTTTGGTTTATGCAGGTTTTCTCTAGCCAATACAGACATGTCCTTAATTACATTAGAATCTTTTGAAAGAAGTAGATGCAACACTTCTGGATTCTACTGGATATATTTTCTCACTAATAGAACTGTATGTATTCAAGGGAAAAATAATTAAAACTAGAAAATCAATAAATGTAGACATCACATTTTACCTGTATTCCTACACTTAGTTCTCTAATCTCATGATAATTTAATCTAATATTCATTATTCCCGTTTAGTACAAATAGCTCAAATCTAAGATGGAATAAAATGGCATCAGTCCTGCTCAATTTTTGTACCCCAGATTTTTCATTTAGACTTTGTTCCATTTTACTAAGTGGGGTTTGGGGAGTTGGGTTTTTTTCCTGTGTACCTTTTATAACATGAAGACAAGGACAGATTTTTCAAATTTCTTGCCATATGTTTCTAACTGCCTATGAACCACCTTCAGGACACTGATTAGCACAACTATTTTTAAGGCTGCTTCTTCCTGTTCTTAAAATACAACTATTCTTGTTTCACTGTAGAAATCGCACTGCTCCATCTTTAAGCTCCTGAAAAGAAGCCTGCTACATTTGGTTCTCTAGCAGATTCATAAGAATGTAGAGTCAGTCCTGAAAAGCAAAATTCATAATCCTGGATATAAGTATGTTAGCTATTAAATCATTTAGTGTCTCACTTTCTTGAGTAAGATTTCAGAAATTAGTATTCCTGAGTTGTTAAGATTCTACCTTCAGAGATGATCTACACTACTGCAAGACGTGTCTCTTTTATTTTGCATAGCTAATTTTCTACATTATTCAGCAGGGGAGGAGGAAATGGTTGTTTGTTTTTTACAGTTTTGCAGATCCGTTAAAGGCAACAAATAAAACAAATTATATGCAGTGTGTGTTTCAGAATCCCTATTTTCACAGCAAATTAAGTTCAGGTGCATTAACTGGAGTAGCAGACAGTTACTTAAATAGCAAAATGTGTGGTGTAATTGTCCCAAATTTGAGGATGGGCTGTACTGTAAGATTTCACATTCATATAGGATACAGAAATAGAGCTCTGATTAGTAAATTGTTTGTAGAATTTTCCATCTGTACAAGGCTTAGAAAAAGGCCCATTAGATTTTGGAAAATTCTCAAGGGCTGGATCCTCATTGCTTGGGTCTTTATAATACCAATTAGATAAAGCAGCATGAAAGTAGAAGTTACTGTAAGACACAATATTATACTAGCAGAAGGAATGCCTTCATGACCTTCCATGTCTTTTCCATCTCTACCTTGTATAGTTTTTTTCTACGGCTCAGTCTTAGGACTTTTTATGCCAACACCTGAAATCATTTTGCAAAGTGATTATCATTTAGTCAGGCATGACAATGGAGTCAATGTGACCCCTCACGCAGGAAAGATAGGATTTCCAAATAAAGTTATTTTACCTGTTAATAAATATGAAATTATCGCTGTAAGTATCATAAATGCAATCTTTATTCAACATTACCGTGTAACTTCATTGCAACTAATCCAGGAGCTAAAGCTGCCTACATGATGAATGCTAATTATTTACTTTAACCAGTTTTTCCTTCTAGTCCTATTAGAACCTGTTCGTAATTAAGCCTAATTATATTCATGTTCTGAAGTTAATTTAGAAGTGGATAGTCCATGTGGTTACTAAAATGAGGTTATTTTCTTTCTCACCCACTGATTCCTCAGTCATTGCCAGAGCTCACACCACCCTGCTCCCTTCATATGATATCCCATGTCACCTCAGTGATCAGCCTCCAGAAATATTGCCGTAACTGGCCTGTACCAATCTTCAGGGCGGGATGGCACTCTGGTTTTCATACTTTCTTGAGCCACAGTGTGTTGGTACCAGCATCTTCACTGGATGCCTCTTTTGGTAGGGCAGTATTGCTGCAAATTCTGCAGCACTCAAGGGATCAGAGTTCACCATGCTGGACTTTCAGAAACCTGTCAAGGTACACGTTAGAACTGAGACTGACTTCAGAGGTCCCTGCCCCATACTCTGCTGAGATGGCACCTATTTCCTACATTTATAGCACAGTAACATTTTGGGACGCCTCCTCCAGGATAGTATGGACCACAGATGCCGATGGCAATGTGAGGCACAGTCCCAACATGTGATCACACAACCTGGCTCAAACGATCCATGCCTGCAGCCCAGAAAAGCCCTAAGAAGCCAGCCCGATCAAGGAGAGCATCTGGGCCCTACCAACAAAAATCCTGAACAAATTCGTTTCCAGGCATTTTCCTTCCACTGCCTCTTGATGCAGGTATAAACATATAGACACGTCGGAGCCAGATACAGCCTGACTTCCTTCCACATGTTCCCTGGGAGAAAGGGAAGTACAGAGAGGCAATGGAGAGGCCTGACTATTTTTTTGTGTTATTATTGGGTAACAGCAAGAGGTGCGTTAATGCAAGGCACACCTAAGTTCCTATTCCTGTTTGAGGCCCTGGCCTATGAGAAAGAGTCCTGTTGGCCTTTAGTAGGGATGAAATTCATCACCAGCCCCCCCTTTGGTAAATAAAAGCCTCTTGTATTCTTTTGACATTTTGTATGGGTTTCCTAATAACAGTTTTGGATTTAAATGTGTCAAATTAATAATGAGATTTAATAGGACGAGAAGGAGAAAGTCAGATTAAACCAAAATAAGCAGCATTCATTACGTATGTAGGCTTTTTCTAGTTACTCCAAGGATTAATTGCAATAAAGGAACAAAGGGATAGATTCAAGAGCAGGATTCAGATGACTCCTGCATCTGACCTAAAATGATCCTGATGTGTTTAAGTTGAAGATTTTGGTATGGCTCACATTGAAACCCTCTACTAAAAGTGAAGATGCCTTTAGGACTCCTTTTGCTCTGTGTCTAAATGCCACCAAAGACCAGACCATGCAGTAACACTTGCTCCCCCCCCAGGAATCCACATGCTAAGTGGATCGTATTGGACCTCCTGGTTTCTTGCAGAGTAATCTACCTTCGGTACATGTGATTATAGGATGTCTAACACTGCACTGCATGGTCACAGGGAATGCCTTTACACCCAGTTCCTTTGGGATTAAACTGTTTGTTCAGGATGTGTAAGACCCATAGGTCACTCCTTTGCCTGGAGATGGTGATTAGTGGGAAGTGAGAAGAAAGAAATCCAGAAGAAAACTGGTTATTTTTTCTTTCAGTGAAAGAAATGCTAAGTACACTGGAATTCCTATAGAATAGCTATTCTTTGCTTAGTAAATCTTCAGACAAAAAAAAAGCATCCGGTGTTTTTCTGAAAATACATTTATGACCCTGTGGATACATGCCAGTTACATTATGGATCTCAGCATTTTGGTTGCTTGACAGCATTTTGAGATCTGAGTGCTGTGATTTCCTTATTATCCACTCACAGTCATCGCCCACAAGGTAAATGCATATTGCTGTAACTTTTTCTGCAAATGTTATCAAGCCACGTGCCATGTAATATCTTTCATATCAAGTCCTTATTTACTAACACCTTTTTATTAATTTTTTTCTAGTAACAATGACTGTTTCTCAGCTGAGTTCATTATTATGAACAGATACATTGCTAATGTATCTGTGCTTTTAATTTTGAGACGCATCCAAGCATCAAAGTGAAGTGTGTTATTTCAGAACTTTAATTGTTCCAGCATGCTGGCACTTCTAATAGGTGCACGTTCTTCCTTAATTAAAGACAACTCTTCAAGATCAGTACACTGTGCCTCGTTGATCCATGATTGCTTCAGCTAACTCCCAGTCAGCCAGTGAAGTTTACAGAAATCCTGCTAAAAACTGAAGACTGAAAAAAACCTTACTCTTTAAACAAGAATGATTTCCCTTGGCAAGATACAGAGATGAATCACTGCCAACGCTTTCCTTTAAGAGCCCTGTTAATAAAATTGGGCCAGATAATACTCCTTATTTCTGAAACATCTTTTTCTTAGGCAGCCTCATATTTCACACAGATCTGTGGTAGGTAGCCTGACAGCAATCAAATGCAAGTCCAGAGAGAGGAATGAATTTCTCCTTCTATGTATCCAGAATGGGTATTTTAGTAAATGGATGTGTTCTAAACTGGATTTGCAGAGCTCTTTTATTTTTGAAGATAGGTAACATTTTTCTCCAAACAATAGTTTGGACATTGGAATCAAGTCAAACATGCCTTAATATTTGTGTAACTTCAATCATTGTACAAACTAATAGAAGTCAAAGGTGTTTCTGACAGTTCTGCAGAGCTCAAAATTTAGAGTCAAGTCATGGATATCAGCGTCTTTACGATAAACATCTACACAGCTGCATTTACCACAGTATCCAGATACCTCGCAATTTTTAGCATATTTGTTCTCAGAATATCCTGGGTGATAGAGAAGCATTAGTCCAGTTTTAGAGATGGGAAACTAAGGCATTACTGTAAGACCACTTCACTTTCTTGGAGTCATCATGACTACTTGCAAACCATGAAGACCAAGAAGTCTTCATGCTCTAGAGTTTCATCTCTTGCAAACAGTATGAAATGACCGCTTCGCTGCTTACTTGTCCATATGTGCACCCTGGCTACACCTTGGCTATACAACAGAACGAAACCTCAGGGTCTTCCATGCTTTATCTCACCCTCCCTTTCTCCTCCTGCACCTGCTCTGATTTCTCCCAGGAAGAAGACTTTAGGTGTCTAGCTAGAGAGGTAGCCAAGGACTGCATGACTGAGTGAACAGGACTGTGGGATGTACCGGTGAACACAGCTTCATAGGAAGCCTGGTGCAAAACTTCAAGTCCTTTAGCGCTGTGTTAGCACAGTGATCACTAGGTTAAGTCAGCTTTCCTATGTTGGGACAAAAAAGCTTTTGGCAAACTTAGGCTTTCAAGTTACACAGTCTCTAAGCTGCAGTGTATAGCACAGTTTTCACTTAGTTCTCTAAATGCAGAGGTGGTTAGTGTAAACATTCAGATCGGTTTCCAAAGGTTGTGTCTCAAGTTCCCATGCATCTCCCTGTATTTACTTATTTCCCATATTATACCTGGAAAGACAATCCTGGCTTTTATCTGAAACTGGGAAGTGTCATAACAAAGTCAGCCTTTGTTTCTCTGAACTCAAACACACTGGATCCCCTTGTATGTAAGAATGCTATGTCAAGGGATATCTTACTGCATCTCTTCTTATTTCCCTTTGGTGGGAACAACCCTTGAAGGTCATATGGTTGTCCAATTTGTCAAAGCCATGTCAACCATAGTAGCCAGCCTAATGAGGTACATGAGCTCTAAGGCAATTTCAGCAGGAATATTTTGAGGTTTTAGCACACTGACGTAGCCTATATATTAGAATTTTTCTATTGAGTGTTGAGATGTCACCAACCAAACCTGCAAAACTAGTTCCTGAAATGAGAAGCAGACTTCATGATACTCCATATCATATGAATTCTGCTGTAAACTATAATTGCTAAAATTGATATTAGCTTCACTGACTTTTTTCCTAGTAGACATTAGACCTTTCTAGAATTTGTTCCTTTCTCCTCTAAGGATTACCTTTTTATTTTACTGAAACAATTAATTTTATTAATTCTCTTTTTTTTATACAGTGTTTATTGATCACTTTATCATTCATCCATACAGTTTTCAAAGAGCCTTGTAGATGGTTAAATACATTCTATATGGATAGTTGGAACTGTGATTTTTATGAAAGTCAGAAATAAATTGTATTTCAGTTTGTAGGGTGTGTAAAACAATTCAGAGCCCTGCTACGGCCCTTTGTTCTGACTTGAATCAGTCTGTTGTTCCAGTTCCTATGCATGTGTTGATCAGACTTCCAACCGCGAGGCTAGTTTTATTGCCGCACAAACAGGGATTAGTGCTGCACTGCACTCATTTTCACTTGTGCCCTGATTTTGAGCACTCTTTTCAAAGCTGCAAGGTTAGTGGAGTAAGTCAGTGTGCTTCACCTGTCTCTCCCTCCAAAGAATTGCTTAGTCCGTGCATTATTATTAGCAATAGCAAAAGAGAGCAATGCTGCTGCTGTAAGATCACTGAAGGATACCATGATGCATTTCACATACCTCATTTTCCACATCAAGATTCACAGTATCCTTGACGTCGTCTTCTAGGAGTTCATTAAGTTTAAAACAGGTGACACGTGGCTAACTATGGAAACTTCCTGAGGCAAAGTGACACTATAAATAAAATTACTTACAAACAATTAATCTTCTCTTAATCCCTTCCTCTCAGAGTATTAAATTGTTCTATGACATATTTGGTATAGCATGTCTCACACTGCTTTTGTCTGCAGTTTTCACTGACTGGTCTTCTCATAACACTAGCCCAGATGCCACTGAAAACAACATAAGAAAATATAATTAGATATTAAATTATTTTTTTAAAATTAAGTGTAAGGATATTTTTGCTGTGCATCAAGCTGTCAGCATTTGCTGTTAAGAAAACTGATGTTTCAGTGATTTATTATTTTCTGCTTTTTCCCTAATCTTAATTTTTTTTTCTAGTTTGCCTTTTGGGACCTATTTCTTAAAGGTTGGTACAATATTAAAAACCACAAAAATTGGATTCAGAAAACTTGGCTTTCACTACAAGCCAATATGGGAATATATTCTGTCCTACAGTGCTATTATTTGCACTGAAATCACCAAACAAAATGTAGCTACTGAAAATATGAACTTTCCTTTTGGGGAGGTTTAATTTCGGGGTAACCAATCCTGCCTCTACTGCTGTATAAAGATGACTCCAAGGCAGCTATCCTAGAGACAACATACAGAGCACCTGGACTTTTCCTAAAAAAAGGCTCAAAAACCCAAGCACTCCCTATTTTTTAATTGACAAAGAAATAGAGCAGAATATTTGGAAAGAGAGGCAGCCCTAACAAAAAACAATTAGTATTCCATAACCCAAAAACTCTTCTAAATGTGTAACTGAAGTCCAAATAACTAAAAAATTACTTGGTTGTTTTCTTCTACATTTCACACAGCCTGTCCAAAGAAAAGGAAGCAGATTTAATTATTGGAGACTGATGTTTCAGTACAGGTAGTTCCATAGAGCCTCTCAATGGGATGCCTTTCACAGCTATGAGAAAGGAGTCATTTATAGCTCAGGAGATGAAATAAGACCTTTCAAGTTGCATCTAACCTTTGGAAATTCTTCCAGTTTAATTCTGCTTCTTCAGCTGGAGGCCAGCTCTTCCGAATTCCCCCTAATACAGAGCTGAATCTAAACCTGGACCCAAAAATAACCCAAACATTGTAAATATTTGGCTAAAGAAACTGTGAGATTTTTGTAGGGCTGTGGGTTTTTAGTTTTTAAGGTGCTCCAGAAATCTTTCTGAGAACCCACTTGTGATGGTGTAGTAACTGGCTCCATCAGCTGTTCTCTATTAAAACTGTAAAATACTCACATAGAAGTATAATTCTAGTTTATAAATGTTCATAAAAAATATACATATAATGCATACAAACACCCGTAATGTACATTTTAAGTCTAAATGTGTGTCTCTTTAACCATGTTGGCACTATCAATTGGAATTTCATTGCATATGATGTGGCTGATGGAGAAGGCACATTGGAATCAAGCTGTTAAACATACCATCTCCATTTTTTATTTCACTGGAGTATGTTTCCTGTATTTTTAAAAGAGCATTGAAAAGCCCAGGAGATGAATTCTGCTCTGAAATTGCTATTTGCTGACATAGAAATAGCTGTAAAAATACAAGCGGAGAAAAATACAGTATAGCAATATATTTTCATTTATTTGGGGTAAAGTAGTTTTAAAGAAGAATTATAGTCTGTCTTCTGAATGATAAAGCAGTATAACTAGCATTAAACACAGCTGAAATTTTGTAATGACCAAACCTCAGCTCATCCAAATCCCCAATAGCATTAACTCCCTAGAATTGGGCTGTAAATTTGATTAGCCTTACAACAGACATGAGACACAAATGTTCTTCCTTATACAGTCGTATTAAGTGGCTGCAAAAGAAGATGACAAGGCATTGTAGAGCAGCACATACGACCTTTTTAAGCTAGGGACAAGCTCCCGCTCGCCCAGCTTTCAAAACCACATTTAAATACAGGGTACTTTCATGAATTCTGATATAACATAAGGATTACATATGGTGAGGTGAGGGGGGATTTAGCAGCTGCAGTCCTCCTATAAATCATCCAGAAGCTTTTCTTCATACTTTAGTTCTCTTGATTGACATTTTCCATAAAAGCTACTTCACTGAATCTTAGCTTCTGTCCATGCTTGCTTAATTTGGTGCTTTTTTTATATATCTTCATTACTCTTGCGCTGTCCTTTAACATGAAATTTGATGCTGTAACTCCTGGTGTGTTCCAATTTTACATGGAACTAATCAGAGTATTGGATAAAAATGGTTATAGAGGCATCCTGGAGCGGACTTCTAGAAGTGAGAGTCTGGGACTAGAACGAACAGTAAATCATGAGACTTTAAAGATTTCCAGGTCCACAGAGTTGCCGCAGCTTCTCTGGTGAGCTGACAGCACGCGCCATGGCACGACGCCCCACGCGTGGCTATCGCAGCCAGCACCACCCGCAACGCTGCCTCCGGGTTTCAGTGCTGCCGAGTGCCCCGCACGGTCACTCTGCCTCATCCCAGCTTCTCCAGCCACCAGTGCCCTGAGGGATGGGGTACCCGTGCGTCTCAAGCTACGCAGCGTGGATCTGGTGATGTGAGAGGTCCCAAAGTACACACCTCCTGGCAGGCTAGGAGTTACAGAGTTCTGTTGTTACTGTTATTAATTTATTGTGGTTTTATTTTCATTTCTTTCACTAGGTTGCCCTGATTACACATTTCTGCTGTAGCTTTACATTCTGATCCCCTGGTTTTCGTTGTCGTTTGGACACAGTCCCATTTGGAGTGAATTTCTGAAACGAACCCTGATTCACTGATGAATCACGCTACTTCTGAGACAAAAATAAAAGAAAAAGCTAGAGCAGTTTGCTAGTTATGGAAACAAATTTCTAACGTTGAGAATAAAACCACAGATACATACAAATGTAAAATAAGAAACAGTTTTACGGTAATGAGAAACGGAAACATGGGAAGAGTACCGTTATGGATTTTGAGATCCAGTATTCCTTTTTATCTCTTAATTAGATAGTTTACACAGCAGTTGTTTTATAAATACGTATTTGGCCCTACTGGACATTTGGCCATAATGGAGGTTTCACAATACTCCTTAAATAGTGCGGCCTGGCTGAGAACCAGGTGGTGCTCAGCCATGTGCTACTTAGTTTAGTGGGTAAATGGGAACTATTGTTTGTTCCTCATATTTGATATTTTGTAGGGCTTGGACACTACGACCAGGGCTCGTGCATGTTGGGAATTAAATCTTTTAATTGTTTTAATGAAGGTGCTTCAGTTTATCTTGAAATCTCCATTTTATGGCCCATCCCCGTGAACTGCATGGCAATGGTGATTCATGACTCATTAAGTGTTGAGAGATCTGTCTCCTTGGGCCTGCCAGCCGGCTCCCTCCTCCACCGGGGACAATACGGCATGGGCTCGAAGCTGCCCATGCAGGTGGAGAAAGGGACCATTTGCACTTCTGGAGCTGACATGCCATCCTTATGTCCTCCGGCACAAATGCAGTGTGCTGCATCGAATTGGCCAGTGTGCCACTGGTTGGGTGGCCCTGATCCGAAGTTAAAATTTCCCTCCTCACCAGCTGCCCCAACTTCCCAAACAAAGCAGTTGTGCCTTCTGATGGTTTTACGGCTTCACAGGAACTGCTAAAATAAGCCAGCTCTTCAAACACCTGTTGAAGAGTCCTTGTTAAAGTCCTCATAAATAATGACATGTAATGGTAACACACCTCCAGACCCTCTGACAGGGATGTGAAATAGCTGGGCCTCTCTGGCAGTAACTGTTTTTTGGTTTCTTCAGTTTGGACTCTCAAACGAGCAAGTGGTTTTGCCAAACTATGGGTTTGTTCTTTTATTCAATATTGTTATAACCAATAAAACGTATAGCCAAATTGCAAAGAGCAATGTTACTCCTGTTATTACCGAGAGCACCTTTTAGTAGCGGCAGCTCGGCAGCTGGCTGCGGGTGCAGCTGGTCCTACTCATGCTACAGCAGGCAAGGACCTCTCTTTGCTTCGGCAGTCCTACTTCGCGTAGGCAGACACCGATGGAGGGAGGCAGTGGCTTGAGGGAAGCACCCCGAGATGATAGTTGATTCACAGGTCACTCTCTCGGTGGGAATTTACACACCTATGACAAAAGCTATGTAGACCTCAGACATCTTGCTGGCCGTCACCTCCACTCTTTCCCCGACTGCCAAACAAAATACGGCAAAGACAAAGGCTTGAACGTATGGAAAAATAAACAGCCCAGTTCCCTACATTACCGGCCTTCAACAGATTGCCCCACTTCCTAATCAAGAACTCCTCTCACTGATTCCCCCACCCCAAAAGAAAGTAGATACCCTCCCATGCTGGGAGGAGGTGAGAGGAAGAGCTTGTACCTTCCAAATCCTTCCAAAGATGTACGTTGTTGAAATACTTCCTTGCTCCCAAAAGGAGATACAGATGGAAACCCACACTAGGAAACCAAACATTGTAATCTGTCATCCAGGATTGGTGATGATGATGTGATCCTCAGTACCCTTTCAGTATATCAAGGAAATTGATTTACAGCTCTCAATGTGAAAGACACGCTTTCACAGAAACATTCATCCCACACATAAAAGACTTTCAGATTTGAACTGGGTAAACCTTTACTACGGCACATCACTTTTCACTGACTCACATAAGGGTTTATAAAGATCTTAGCGGCAGCACTTTAAATACACACGAAACCTCATTAAGTACTTGCTGCGTTCCAGATGATAATGCCATGGTATTCTTGCAACCCATCACAGCCAGATGCCTCAGAGGCCAAACCCCACCTTCCTCAACAGCATGAAAACCAGCGCATTCATCAAATTTTGCTGCAAGGATTCCTTCCAGCTTCAGCCCTTGGTCTCCATTTCTCCATGCGTCTGTGAAAGTGTTTCTTCGCACAGTGGTGTTGCATCCAAGGAGGGTGTGGGAATTCACAGCAGTGCTGTCAGGCTTATTCATCCCTAAGCTACGTTACACTATGACAAGGTTCCCCTGTGGCTACTCCCTAAATTTTTTGCTGAGAGACATTTTGCCCTTTCCCATTCCCAAAGTTCCCCATTTACCCAGCAGCGCTTCTCAAACCTCATTCCAGCCGTGAACAACTTAAACGCTGCTTCAACACCCATAGACTGTTAGCCTTCTATTTGCACAGAACAAAATCCTTCTGGTAATCCCCTATATAGTTCTTCTCCTTGGCTGAGGAGTTAAAGGTGATATACTTTCTAGTATGAAACTTTTTAAATGGATCTTAGATCAGATATGCTTCTTTGACACTCATGCATGTAAAAATAGCAAAGTCCAGGCCTTGGTGACCTCCTCTGGATATATTAAGATATTAAAGGTAAGCATATGCAGTAAGTGTTTGCAGGACTGAGACTACGGGGACTTAGTACACCACAGTCATAGTGATAACTTGCCTTACTAATTTAGAAGGTGCAAAATTAAGATTCGAATCACAGGCTCTTCCTGAAAGTAGAGGGTATACTTTCAAAGCAAAAGATTTTTTCGTTAGACGTTATTCACTAATATTCAGTAATGTTGGCAGTAAGCCAACCAGTTGATTTTTGGCTAAACCAATGTATTTCTCCTACCATAAACTTATCAACAAACAAACAAACAAGCCCAGATTTACTCTGCTTTGCGGAAGGCCTGACATCTAGTCCCAGGAATTTCAGTGGTTAATAATGCAAATGCCACACTGAGATTACGACTGTACTGGGGAAGCCGAGATTCATATTGTTCAATGGCACCATCTTCAGTCAACTACAAAGCTGATTATTAATTGGCTTTCAGAAGAATTCATGTTCATATGTCCTAAGTCAGGAAAAAACATGGTATCAGTGCTGCTGAACTTGCATGGTACAACCTCAGGAAATTCACTGTTGCAGCAGAAATATCAAGAGTATGGGTTTCCCCGAAAAAGGGAAAATCTCTTTGAGAAGAGAAAAATGTTGTCTGAAAGAGAAAAATGTTGATTATGTAGTCAATTCTGGGAAAGCTTTGTCTTGGTTTGTTTTTCTTAGAGGGCTGATTGGTTTTGATTAATTATTTGTGAAGTAATTTGTACATTCAGACCAAATCATGCAGCATTCTGGCCATATGAATGCTCAAAAACATCTCATAAATTAAATACCAATTCCCAAAGTTTGGAATTAACTTTTGTTGCTTTGAAAATAGTACTTACTGTCCTAATTCCTTATCTTTCTTTATGCGTTAAAACTAAAAGTATTTAAAAAAAAAAAAAAATTAACCTGATAATAGTTAGAGCCCATCCCCTTCTTAGGTGATAGTATAGATATTTGTGGGAGTCTAATACCATAAATAAATGGCATAGTATGGTTATTCTTATCACCTGAATGTGACTTTTAACTCAAAATAAAATTATTGGGACATCTGTTTGTGATGCAGAATTTTAGAAAATGGTTTTAGTTTTATGTTTACCAGAAATGTATAGCTAATTGCCGGCCAACTTCTCCCCATCCTCTTCTTCCTTTCTGCCTGTATGCTTTCAAAATGGGACTAGTATATGTAGGCATCTTGTTCTTACAGTTAAACCTAAGAGAACCGAATGACTGTGGATCTAAGAATAGCTTTTTCATCCTTCCAAGGCTGACGAATATTTCACGGTTTGTGTTTCCTTTCCAGCTGACCCCCTGGTTGGAAGTATTGCCACTCAGTATATGACTAACAGAGCAGAGCACGACAGAATGGCCAGACAGTGGACCAAGCGATACGCCACATAGGCACCTACTCTAGGATTTGCTGGACCTGTGCAAGCACATTCACTAAGTGCATCAATAGCCCTTCCCTTCATTCTTATTTTTTATTAAATTTTGAACCATTTTGTGACAAAAGGTTGTCCTTTCCTTTTGGTTTTATTTTTATTTTTATTTGTTTTGGGGTTTTTTGTTCTGTTAACTTGAAAGTTGTTTCCCTCAGATGTAGGCAGGGAATTTTGGTTATCAGTGCAAAGAATGTTGGATCTGTAATAGTATAGAGCTTTGTCACAAAGCTTTGTATTAATGTGTGGGGTTTTTTTTTCTTTCATGTGGTTTTGGGGAAAACAAATGAATTCAGAATTATATCTCGTTTCTACTTAAATGTAGTGTTTAGGGTTATTTTTTTGTACTGAAGTCTTTAATGGTGGGTGCATGCTACTGGGAACAAGTTTTGTATAAAAGCTTAAAATCAAGAATCACTGTGCATTACTAAGACTGTGTTTATCACTAGCCTTCTGTTTCCCACACAAAAGGCTATTGCGTTGAACAAATTAATATGTATTTTGATTTACTTAAAAGAAAAAAAGTGCTTGTAAATTTCTTAGGGACCTGCCACTTTTGACTGTGGATCAGTTGATGTACACTTGTATTATTAAAGCACTCAATAAAACACTGTGGCTGATAAATGCACTTCTTGCAAGACAGTGCTTTTTGCAGTATAGGCTGCATAGTCCTCACATAATATAACTCCAGGTTAAGCAACTATTTTTAGACCTAAACTATTCATTTCTTCTCAGCAATGCGTTTCTTAACTTAGACTTCTTCATTGTGTGTATCTTTCATATACAAACATCTTCCAAATTTTAAGGTCTTTATTTCACATGCCGGTGCTCAGGTCAGCTATTCAGAAGCCTCTTGCTACATCTTTTATACTATGGCTTCACTATATCCATCTTGTTACATGTAAAATAGTTGGCTATAAAAATAGCCTTGCAGTGAAAGCAGAATATTGATGATGATTTTATACAGCCGGCCTCATTTTGCCTTTCTCCAAGCTCTTTAATTGTAAAAGCAACTGTTTGTTATTTTAAAAAATAAATGAAGGTTTTTGATGGGAAAATTGAGCCCATTGCACCAATCATTCCCAGCACGTTCAATGGCAAGAGTATTACTATTCAGATTTGACCTTCAGGCTAATTTTAGATACACAGCCATAGGAGGAGAACTTCTACTTGGCTAAGGAAATGTGTGGGTGTTGTGATTTAGAAAATATATAGTGTGATGCTGATATCTGAATGTTCTTTGTGTTGCAAGGCATATTGGAAAATCCCTGTCTCATATAATTAAACATTACAGATGCTATACACAGTGCTTGCCTGCCCTCTCCCCTCTCTCCTTGCCTCTTACGTTTAAAGAAGATCTTATCTTAAAGAAGATACATTGCAATAGGGACAGTATAAACATACAGGGACACCCAATCCCATTACACTCCAACCCAATCCAACCATCCTGAAAACTAAAGCAGTCAAGGTGACACCACAGGGCCTCTACACCAACCACTGCGCTGCTCAGCGTTTCCAGGCTGTTTTGTTTTTCTCTCAGCCATTTGCTAATAACTGAACACACGTACAGCTCGAATTTATTGGTGAGTTGTCCTCTGTGTGTGAAGAGAAGCTGAACGATGACTTTGTTGTAGGTGGTATATATATAACTACTGCCCCAAGAACCACAGGGATCTCAAAGAAATAGTCAGTCTCTTTCAATCAAAGCAAACAGAGTCTTTTGGTGTCTGCAGAAGCCAACTGTTTACAAGCCTGGCCGTACAAGATTTTGAGGCCAACAGATCCTAAATACCAATGCGAAAGAACAATAACAGTTCAAAAATAAAACAAAACAAAACCCCAAAACCAGATTTCTCTGAGCCAGAACACCTTCTCAGGACAACTGTTATACATGCTTCTCTTGGAAGTTGCTTCCACCATGCAACTTGCCACGAAGTACCTCCACATCTGAAGGGAACCTTCCTGCTGTAAAAATACAACAAAGGGATAAAAGGATTAAAAAGAACAACTGCATCTTGCCCAGTACAGTAACTGCATTACTTCTCCTCTTACCCCATCTGCTGAAGCTATTGCTGCCATAAAAGACCTGTATCCCCTGAGACAGCAATTAATGGGCAATTTTAGATTTCTTATGAATTACTTTAAGTGTCTGCCACTCTGCAGCCTTTATTTACACTCATCTGAGCAAAATGCAGTAATTTCCCAGGTATATTTTAAACCTGCTTGGAAAAAGAAGTCTTTAATTCCTACTTTTTTTTTTTTTTTTTCCAAAATTTAAAGAAGACATTATAAACAGAAGAGCCTATGGTATCTCTAATGAAGACGTAACTGAAAGACAGCTGCGGTACCTTGGAGGGGGAATCACAGAATTCTTAATAAATTACTATTCTCAGTTCATCAGCTCTCACTTGCCTTTCTTACCAATCAAAAGCTGCGCAGTTTGAATTTGCAGGTAAGTAAGTTGCCCTCTGTGTGAAGCTGAACAGTCACTTTGTCCTAGATAATATAAAACTACTGCCTTAAGAACCATGGGGATCTCAAAGAAATAATCAGAAAGGATCAACCCATGTTGATTAAAGCAGATGCAGAGTCTTCTGGCATCTGCAGGAGCCAAATGTTTGCAAGTCTGGCCATAAAACATTCTCTTCTATTTGCAAATCTGCTCTTCTTGCCTCCCAAGAAATTCTTTTTCTTCATCTGCTAAACCTGGGAAATATGAAGCGTTATTTGAAACCTGCTGTTGTCACTGAGGAGAAATGAGCCATCCCCAAGAGAATTCAGTTTGCCAGCAGAGCCCCACTGAACAGCAATATAGTGACATAGCCTCTTTTTCTCCTTTTCTTTTTCCTACATCTAGAAAACATTGCACGTTACTCTGTCTCACTTTTGCTCTTCAGATGCAATGCAAATTTAGCTGATTCCTGCTTCATCTTTTATGACAAACCATTTTTCTAACTTCTTCTAGATGGTGAAGCCCACGTGCTGCCCTTCTACAAGTGGGTATGAAGGTCTTTCAAATGACTCGCACATAGTAAAACCTTCAATAGCATACAGTTGTCCTAAAACAGCATGTAAAGGCCATCACTTCAGCAAATCTCTGTATTTTCTCAGGGACACACAAATGCTGAGACTGGGTTTTGTTCTTTAAAGGCATCTTACAGCTTTTCTGGATTCACTTGCAATATCAGGTAAACAATATTTAATTTCCAGTAACCCCAGCTCTATGTTCCATACTCTTTGAGTTCAACTCAGATGAAGCTGAAAACAGGGAACTCTCCAAGCTGTTATTACTATCCAAACAGGAATTATTGAAGTGTCCTTCATATCCCCCTGTCCAACTGACCAGCTGATTTCCCTGTCCAGAAAACTGCAGAACAATGTAGCTTAAATTACGGTACCCAAACCCATACTGTATTTCCAGAGACAGCATTTCCAGGCTGCTCCAGGAGTGAGTTTTAGCAGCTCATAACCCTTTTGATTATATGCATTGTGAGTGATTGCAGCCAAACAGTTAAAATCCATTAAAACCAGCTGCTGTGCCATGAATAAGGCAGGAATAATTCCCCTTCAAAGACCTTTCCTCAGGTTTTCATATTGTGAGCTGCAGATGGATACACAGTCATATCCCATGCCCAGGCAATAGGCAGCAGCTCATGGCCCTTCTTCCCTGCTACCCTGTACAACCATACCATGTAAGTATGAAACACCAGAGGTGCTGGGCCCCACAAACCCCAAAACTGGGCCTCTCTTCAAGGCCCTCTCAGCCTTTTAAATTCCGGCTCAACGCAGGCTCTGGGTGCCGTGCATGCTCCGAGCTGCTGTTGGAGCATGCTCCCTCTCGCTGGCTGTCTTATCTCCAGCATTAATCCCTCTGACTTACTCCTACTTCTCATTCACCCTTTCCTTCTCTCTGGCTGCTTCCTTCTGCTTGACTGATGCATTACTCGCAGCTGAGAGGCCACCCAAGACACTGATCCCATTTCAAATAGCTCTTCCTGAAGTTGCCTGAGCATAGTAATCTCTGTCCGTCCCCCCCCCAAGTACACGCCCAGAATGGGCCCCCAGGCCCCTCTCTGCTCCCCTTTGCCTAAAGCAGTACCCACTGCAGCAGGAAAAGCAGCGGCGGCTCCGCTGGAGTACGAAGATGCCACACAATGATTCACAGCACAGCAACTCCCAGTTACTCTACCCCCAGCGTTATCCTGGGGTCCCTTTTGTCCTTGCCCGTTCTCAGAAACTTCTCTTGTCTCTGAAGTTGGACATCTTGCCCCAGGCCGAATGCGCTTGCCTGCATTTTGAGTTGGGCAGACTAAAGCAAGGATTCAGAGTAAAAATTCTGGTGCTTCCAAAGTCCGACGGTCCAGCCTGGGCAGCCATGATTCCTGCAGAGCCAGAGCTGCCTGCTGGTTTTCCATCCTCAATTGCCCTTTCTTCTCTTCTCCTTTTCATTCCCTTTCGGTTCTCCTCCTATCCTTTCCTCCACAACATCAATGCTAAATCCTGAAGCTTCCTTCTCCACCTTTCCTTTACCTCAGTCAGGGCTCTGTTCTTCCCTTGGTGTTAACAAGACCATGTCACATAACACTGGGCCTCCCGGAGCTTCCTGAAATCCCCTGATTTTTAGGTCTTAGAAGCAAGCAAGAGCTTTGTATGAATTAAGTACTTCCTCATTGTGCCACGCCTGGCACTGGCTATAAACTAAATCACTTCTCCCACACACGTCATTAGCAGTAATGAAATCCGGGCTGGCCTGCCTCCTTAGCATGACATCCATATGCAAATGCATTTCCTCAGCTCAAACGATCTGCAGAGCCAACACATGGCTGCTTGGGACACCTCCAGCAGCCTCTCTCAGGTCACAACTGGAATATATTTGGGGACTACTATTTACCAGGAAGACTTTTATGATACCTTTAAATCCATCATTCTGCACCCTAATTCCATCATGAACGTTAATAGGGACCTGCAGCACTTCGGGATAATGAAAAGGGCAAAGCAAAACATCCCTTTCATGTCTACTTTGGTTGTGAAAGAAAGTAGTCACAGGCTAACGGACGGTTTAAAATAAAGACAAGGCTACTAAACCATCCTAATCCCTTGCCAGTCCTGAATTAGAAAAATCCCACTTCACGTAATGGCTAAATAAAAGCTGTGTTTACTTCTATAGATTTTGCAGAACTGAATCAAAAAAACCCGCTATCCAGGTGTCCCGGTAGTAAATGTGGATGGTCACATCATGCGTTTCAAGAGAGCTTTTCTAGGGAAATGCTTCCACTAGGAAGAGCTTCCTGGCACCCTCATCTCCACCTCCGTGCTGGGCTGCCCGCAGGACTCCCCCCTTGGCAATCCCTTAGGAAACAAGGGCTGGAAACAAGGACCTCGGGTCATTCCTTATTGTCACTGCTCCTCAAATACACTCACTCACAACAGGCATTTGTTGCTGCAGAATCAGTGCTGGGATCCCCTTTTGTGTCACTGAGGACCTTGGGGTCAGGAAAAACAAAGGGTCACACTTCGGTTTCTGTGAAATGCCTCCTTTCTTTGCAGTTGACTCATACCCTTTGTAAGACCCTGAATGGAGTCTCTTCACATGAATGGAGCCACGCAGATTTCAATACAGCCTTGCTCCTTTCTCCACTTGTCATAAACCAGGCAAAGAAAGTGCTTTTGCCCATTGCACTTTGGAAACACCTTGCTCGTAGCAAAGCTTAACTGTGCTCTCGCCCATCTTCAAACTCTTCCCGTTTACATTTCTGGGACATTTCTTCTCAATTAGAAGAGCCTTTCGCTAGCAATCACTCCTCAACACTAAGGACCTGCAAAAATCCTGCTTCCTTCTTGTGACCTTTATCCTTGCTCCTTCTCTGCTGCTCTCCAGTTCCTAAATCTGCTTCTTCACTCAGGCTTCAGGGACCCAAACCCCTTGCTAAGCCCACCGACTCACCAAACACCAAAGTCACCTGTGCTCCAGGCTCCTCGCAGCCCATTGCTGTCTCACCACAGTGCGCTGACATCTCACCGAGGAAAGGAAAGCCCACCCCAGCGCCTGAGATTGCTGCCATTTTTGCAAAAAGAGGGATGAAAACCTGCTTTATTGTCCTTTATGTGAAAGAGCACGTAATGCTCCTGATGCTCAGCACTTACACTAAGGCATAAATACTCTCTGCAGGTCTCCTGGTATCAAAGTTCATGACAGCACTCTCTGTTGGTCTTCTAGGAAGAGTATTGTAAGTAGTAGCAAAATGGTTTGTATTAAATGCCCTGAATGTTACGTATCTAATAAATAGAATGCAACTTTCCAAAAAATCTGTGTGCAGTGGGAGCTTCATCATCTTTTACACAGGAAAATAACTGTGTGAATTAAAAAGTCTCTCCTGTTTCCCGTTCTGCTTCATTATTATTGTCCACCCACAGGTTCTTGCTGCAGTTTTAAAGGAAAATCTTCCTGAAATCTACTTAGAATTTAAATCCTTATTGCAAAGCATCAAAGAATAATCAAAACATGCTCTGTCATATCAAGGTAATCTAATCAGAAAGGCTCATGTATTTATGTATTTATATACATACATTTTTATGATCATTTAATAATTGATAGGCTTAAAGAAATAATCTCATTCTCTTCTATTTCATAATATACATCATTAAATACTGTATTTCATTACTGGGTACATCTGCAATTTTATCTATTTAAAATAAATACAGATTTGAATATCTTTAATCAATAGTTTTCTAGTGGGAGGAGAAGAAGACTCTGTTAAACTTGAGTAGTGTGGTACTGTGTGGACTTACCTGTGTTAAAAAACATAATCCTATTTGTAACTTTTTTCTTTCAATTTGTAAAAAAGATTGAGCAAAGTCTGCAAACAAAAAATGACAGCAGTCACTTGAGCTCTGCTAATGTGCTGGCTGGAGCTGTTAGGCATAATAATTCTGTCTAATTTTCAAAGAGTGGCACTGAAACTCTGGAGGCAGAAGGACAAGAGATGCAGTCAAACCCCAAGAAGAAATGAAAAGAAAAATAGTTGCAGAAATAAACACGGCACTCACGCGCTACAGATTTCGTGTCGTGATGTACACATGCTGCAGCATCCCCCTTGGGTCAAAGCGCGCTCTGCTAGCTGCAGGAGGCCGAGCCGTTGGAGCAAACATACTGCTGCACTCATCCAGAGCCGACAGCTTCACGCTGTTCTCGCTGGGCACCAGGCTCCCAGCTGTGAACGGGAACACGTAAACCCGGGAAGTCGGCGTGTTAAATGGCAAAGCCGAGGGACTCGTGCCTTCTCCTGGTCCCACGAGGGCAACCCCCTAACAAGGGGGCTTCCCTCTCCTCCTCCCGACCCCACTCATCAAGATGCTATTGGGCCTGAGCCTGCCCGGGCAAATTTGGCAGCAGCAGTGGTGCTGCAATGATGCAAAACTAGCAGGAGGAGGACACGGGGCTGTGTCTTGCCAGGTGATGCTGTTCTCCCTCTGCAGCTGAGGCACCTGGCACCTGCTTTAAATCCAGCTTGCAGCTCGCTCAGGGTAGAGCCCCTGGCTTGTCCCCCGTGCAGAAACCCCTGCTCCCAAGGGCTGAGGGGACCAGCCCCTCCTCCCCTCCTCGCATCCAGCCCCCCTGCCACCGCTCAGACCCCCGAGAGGTACCACCATGCCTCTGGCATGTTCAACTTCAATCTAACACAGAACCAAAAGGATTTTTCCAGGATTCAGAAGCCACACGTAGGGCCAAAACTGCCAGCAGGTACTGCTCTCCCATACAAGGCAAGGACACGCGAGGTCTCCACGCAAGGACAGGACTGTCACCCCTCCACCCTGGGTACCAGGCTCCCGGTCGTGAATGGGAACGCGTAAACCCAGGAAGTCGGCGTGTTCATGGCACAGCTGCAGCAGTCGCGAGCCTTGAGATGCAATATTAGGAAACTCGTTGTGGGTTTTTTCGTGCAAAGGGTTTTCTTCTCTTTTAAAAAAACCCAGCCCCCTGGTGCACACTGTCTCTGTGCACGGGTCCTTTCCTCTTCTCTTCCCACCCTCCCTGCCTCTCCCCTGCCATGCCCCCAGGAGCCCAGGGGAGCTGAGCCTGGGCGCCTGCATGTGGATCGAGAAGTGATTTTTATTTTTTTTTTGAGAAATGGGGAAAGATGTAATCAGTAGCAAGAAAAAAACTGAGTAGCTGGAAGTTTCTCCCCTCCAGAGCCTGCCAAATGTGTGCAGAGCTGAGGCAACACAACGCTTACCCAGATGGCTGGACCGTATTTGTGGATGACGGGCCCTGCCTTTTCTTAGGTTATATCAAGCCAATGGATGAATGTATTTTGAAGGGTAGCACTGCATGTGTTCTTATTTATAAATCCTTCTCCTATATTATTTTAAGCCAGGCTCGGGATGGCCAGAGAGGGGACAGCTGCTGGCCACAGCCCTGAGACCCTCACCCAGGCCCTTCTTCATCCCACCACTGCCTCCAGGACACATACACAGAGCAACACAGGGCTGGAGGAGAGGCAATACAGAGGGCCAGGGCAGAGGTGCCGAGGAGAAGAAAACTCACAATTGCAAGACCCGGCTTAACCTGGTGCTTCCCCAGCCCACCTGAGAGCATATATACATGTATATTATATATATATATATATATATATATGTGTGTGTGATATATGTGTATTGATGCATGTTTTATATACATATACACATGCCTGCTTTGGACACCAGCTTGGCACCTCCAGGATCGAAGAGGGTTTGGTTCAACCTCCAAGTGCCCCCAACAACATGGTGGTGGGTGGAAGCGCAGCGACCCGTGGTGCCGCCCATGAGGGTGGTTCCAGCACTGCACTGGGTAAAATAAAGAAAATAACACTAACGGGAACTGATGGTGAGGCACTTAGTAATTAAAAAAAGGGGGCAAATGTCACTGGAAACCTTCTGCAGGTCTAGCAGAAATAAACTTGTCCAAATGGGTGAATTAAGGATGAAAATGTCACTTTCCAGGCATAAATGAAGATCCCTAAGTACAGAGCAGCTTTTCCCTGTCTAGTGTTGCACTACACCTTGACAAAACAGGGATGAGCCACTTTCACTAGACATATGGTACACAGCCCTGAAATTTATGGACTTGCCTTGTTCCAGTGGCGGGGAGACCTATTAAAACGTTGGTTGCCTATGGACAGGTAATTCATACGTGTTATTACACAGCCTAATCAGAATTATTAAAATTATTCGAAATATTTAAAACTGCTAAATGAAAATCACTCCCCATGCTGAACTCCTGAACACTAAATACTTGTCTTTTAAAGGCCTGTTCCTCCAAAGAAGCATTTCTGCTCCCAGAAATCAGCAAAGCCCATCAGCAAGGGGGAAAAAAAAAGTATTTCCAAATCTTTATTAAATCCTTTGGGGAAAAGTAAAATATATTTATGTCAATAATTTTCCAGGGAAGTGGTAAGGTGCTAGCTGGTGGTTCAGATGTCTTCCGTTACTCCCTACAGCAGCTCTCGCACTGCTCCACCCTGCCTGAGCAGGAGGGACGGTCCACAAGACTCATGCAGAGTCTCAGCTGACCTGTCCCATGGTTAAATTCATGCACTGCAAGTTATGCACAGTCTGTAGATCTGCACAACAGCCCTTGATCCACAAAGCTGAGCACGTGAAGACTTTTTTCAGAATCGAAGACCTTTTATATGGTAGGTAGTTTTGCCCAGGGGGAATATTTCTCCAGTATCTTGTATCAAATCTAATGTAAAGCTCAACAGAAAAAAGAATGATTAAATAACTATTTATCTGTGTCACCAATCCTCCAAATATTTATATCTGTAACTGTATTTCTTGCACGTATATGAGATCTCTCTAATGAATCTGCCTCAGTTGGCCAAATAACTTTTCTCCAGGATGTTGTTTTTCCTTCATACTTATTTATTTTTAAAGTATTTTGCTCGTTAAAGTGCCTACCTTCAATATGGGTCTGCTTTAATTTCATAGAAGTACTTAAAAAACAGTCCTCCACGGATTTGCCACTCAAATGTTGCAGCATTGAAAATCTGAATAAAAAACACCGTATAAACCTAAATGAAATTGCCCTACAGGAATTGATTTTTATTGTCTCAGCTGATAGAAAAACAAAACATAAAAAGCATACTGAAAAGTAAATTCAATTAAGTGCTAGTAATCTGAGGTGTCGTCGGTAGCATAAGCAAAGAGAGGTTTTGATTTACTATGTGCTGAGTTCAACCTGGCTCTGGTGCTCAGAGCAGCTCTCCTCTGCCAGGAGGAAAGAACCTGGCATCAGAGGAGTGAGCTGCAGAGATTTTCAGTGGCCTGTCCTCGAGGGCTGATGGCCACCACAAGCAGCCCCCGAGGTGGGAGCTGGAGGGGGAGCGGGGAGGGGATGAAGGCATCCTGTGCTGGCCAGGTCAGGCATAGGAGACTACCAAAAAAGTTGGGTGCTGGAGCAACAGTTAGAGCCGGGGTGAGTAGGACTTTTACTTAAGGAGAGCTGCCTAATGGCACGGTTCCCTTTCTATTTGTCGATATTCGGCGGTAAAGACGCTCTTTTTTTTTCATTCTTTTTTTTCAGTTGCTTTCGCCTGGCTCTCAGAGCTTTAACGTGTGCTTGTCCTTCCCGAGTCGGCTCCAGTTAAAACCGTGCATTCGTGATGCGCACTTAGGCGACAGCATCACCAGAGGTCGTGGGCTTGCGTGGCTCGGGCCGCCTCAGCGGGCGTACCGTGCTGCAGGAGGGGGCCCTTCTGCCACTCGGGAGATGCTGCAGCTGCCCACTGCTGCCGGGGATGTCTTCACTCGGAGAGGTGGCCACGGGAGGGGCAGCCAGGTTTGCCCCACTCTTGGCCTCCTCCTGCACTCTGTCTGGGAGGAGACCTGACTTCCCAGGTGGTGGAGGGGAAAAAAAAAGAGAAAGGATTACGAATATTGCTGCGAATGATCCTTTTTTTTTGCAAAACAAAAAGCTGTTTTGTTGCAGCAACTGAAGCCTCGGGAGGTGCCTCAGTCGATAAAACCATAGGATGTTTTTTTTCTGTTTCAGGGGAAAGCTGACGGTAAATGGGAGGGATTTACATGCCGCTTAAAAGACACCCCCGGAAAGTGTGAGAGACCTGTAAAGCGCCGCAACTTTTGAATCTGAATTAAAAGAGAGATGACCATCGGGAGATAATGGTGGCCTTGAATCAAATCCAGTTCTTGTGTAAATGATCCTCTGTCTCGGCACTTCCCACTCAATTATGGTGAACTCATTAACAGATGGGCTACCCTGTCAGTTGTGTAACAACTTTAGTTTTCTTATCTCTTTCATATAGGTCATACCTGTTTTATTGGACTCTGAAAATAAAGTATACCGACACAGCTGTGGAGGTGTATTAATAAAAATATTAAAGGTATTTCTTCTTTTTTCTCCCCGACAAGTCTAAAGAAAACCGAAGTGCTTTGCATAAAACCAGAAGAAGCATCTTCTCAGTGAACTTGTGCCATCCAGTGAGAGCTTTCAGACAAAGTGGCAAAAGCTGACAAAGTGAAACAAGTGATGATGTCGTATTAAGATGAAAAGCGTTGCACAACTTCAATAGGGGATGCTGCCTACCTGGCCTTGAAATGCCTATATGTGATATTTCTATCTTGGAGGAACTGATTCATTACCGGTCTTTCTCTCTCCATATGCTGCTTCCACAATGAATCAGGCATTGCTCAAAACCATACTTTCAAAGCTGATGAGAATTAACTGAAGTTGATTAAAATAGCAAACCTGGAGGCTTTACTTTACTCTTGGTAAAGTCAAAGCAAATTTTGCTATTTGTTTGAGCATTACCAGGTTGAGAGGGGGAGCTGTTTTTTATAAATCTTGTGGTTTTCAGTGTAACCCTGGCTAACTCAAATCTAGCTTGGCCTTTTAATGACTGACCTCTGAGTTTTACTATTAAATGAAGTTGTGGGGAGAACTAGGAATTGACTCTGATGCTAAGCAGCGCAGAGCCTCCTTCGGGCTCTGCTCAGCCCTGCCTAGCAAAAATAGCCAGAAAGTTCCCAGGAGGCTGAGACTGAACTGTCCACGTCTTCCAAAAGGCAAGTCAAAACACGCTCTTGGCCCAAAGTAATAGGCCCTGCTGGAAATCTGCTAGAGACAAGAATTAAACTTCAGTTTCCCTGTCCCTTAGATGTGGCACTGATTTTTCCTATCAAAAGGCTTACTTCTTTCTATTCGTATGGGTTCCTGGCTAACTCTATGATAAACAACTATTTTCTTTCAATTTAATTAAAACACTTTTGTCTGCTAGGATGCCATTGAATCTATCTTTAATTGTATTGCCAGTCACAGCTCATTAGCCCCATAGGCACAGTGGTCAGTCTGAAATACTAAACAAGAAAAAAACTGATGAGAACATGTCCTGAAGATATTTCATCAGTGCATAAAACGTGTGAGAATGAAGAATAATTTTCTTCTTTTTTGAAGAAAAAACAAAAAGGAAAAAAAAACCCCAAACAATGCAAAGGTGATACATTTTGAAAAAGGGAAGAGATCAGCAGTTCCAGCCCCAACCCCCCCATCTCTTGCAGATTTGGGGCTCGACTCTGGCTTTGGACTCAGCATTGCAGGAATCCCCTGTCCATCGTCTTCCTCCCAGCAGGCCTGCTCTGGCCTGTTTATTCTGCTTCTCCCTACTTCTGCCATGCCACTTCATGCAATACTCCAGTTTTAAGCGTGCAAGGATTCTTTTTTGGTCTTTTAGGCTCTCCACAGGATTACTTGGTCTTTTGTTCTGTCATGCAATAAACCCATCGGTTTACTGTCTCTTCAATCATCATTTTGCTTTTCCACATGTTTTTGGGCTATTTCACAGCACTGGTTTGCCCAAAAGCTGATTTACCAAAGCCCTGCAAAGTTCGTATGCTCTGGCGGAGCACACCACTTCCTTTGCTCATTTCCTCTCCTTTACCACATCGTCAGAGGTTGTAATATATGATAATGCACATGAGGCATCATTTCTATTTATAGGTACAGACAGCTATATATGAAGTGTGGAAGAGACAGTGCTACATAGTGCATGCAGAAAACTTCATTACAGACAAGCGTTTATCCTCGTATTTAAGATTCTGTCTACATCACAAAACACTGGTAAATCGACAGTGAGTGAAGGGTAACCTGGCAGAAATTTCAGCTGCCTTCCTGCTGTAGGGCTTTGCTTCTTTTTTTTTCCCCCTTTCATTTATTTTTATTAGGTTCTGGCTACTTCAGTGTCTTTGAATTTCCTTTAAATTAACCTACATCTCTTCCTGAAAGATCTGACTTAGTCCTTGGTATCCTTATCTTAAAACAGGGCTATTAGAATGACCAGGTAGGACAGCTGCTACAAGGAGGAGCAGCCAGGGTTGCAGCAGCATGGTTATTGCTCAGCTCCTCGCTGTAGCAGGTGCCTTGCCCTCTTCAGTGTAAAGCTTTGTCTCCACTTGTGTAGTCTGGGCCTTAGGGTTACAGGGACTCAAATGCATGCAGAAGCCTGAGGGTACGGCTTGACACCACCACTTAGCTGATCTAATGGCTCCATGGTGTTGAAAGGGAGCAGCCCTTCTCACCTCCAGTCATGCATTTCCATGCTGGCAAGGACTCTTGCTGAGCTGATTCAATTTACCGACCTTGCAGAAACCAATTCGAATTTGGATAATTCAGCAAGGGATGGGATTAAATGGCATGGGCGGAGGTGGAGGGAGCAGGACCACAGCGATGAGCTGCCAGATGGTCCCACCCTGCCTCAACTGAGCAATTCCACCCCTTTCTTTACACTGGCTCTAGTGTGCATCTGACCTGGTGATGAGTCACTCCAGCATGCTAAATTGGTAGAAAAGAATGGGGTTTGGGGTGTCACGGGTGTGCGTCTGGCTTGCATTCACAAATGGCTCAGAGCAGGGTTAGCCGAGCACTGAGAGCTGGCGTAAGGAAGGAGACAGGGAATGTGCAACCAGGGGTGGGAAGGCGGGTGGGATTGCAGCAGACAGCAATTAAATTGGTTTAAGCTGTTGTTTTGTGGCCGCCTGAGCCAATTTTAGGGACGGCTTAAGCCCAAGTGTAAGGATACAGTTAAGTACTCTACCAAATGAAAGCATTTTCCTCAGTAAGTCTAAATACGAGCATTGTATATCTGTTTTTCTTAATTTCACAAATACTCACGTGAAGCATTTTTCAATGTCCTATGTATGTATGTATGTATATATAGCCAAGGAGGCAGGTCTTTAAGAACTGTATCCCATTATCTGCTAGTCACTCCTGTGGCTGCAGGAGCAGTACCTCTTGCTAATGGGTTTCTGCTAAAAGCCCTTTGATTGCCTCCCCATTTGGAGCAGGGTAATGCCAGAAAGAAGACTGTGTCTTCTGGAGAGCTGGCAATGGAAGCAGAGTTTTCTCTTACAAATGTGTATCGGTAATATTTTTTGCCACTAGCCTTGCTCTGCCTGGTGCTTTGTATGTTCCCAGTTGCCGTAGAAAGGAGGAATGGCACCCTAACCACATCTGAGTGCTGGTGTCCATCAGGTCTTTGCAGAGCCTGGAGCAGGCCGACAGCGATAGCGTCGCTGCATGGTAGTGGGCTGCATGTACCAGGGGATGCTCAAAAATACAATATCCTTCTGTGGCTCTGCATTGGCCCTTGGAGCATGCCTGGTTGCTGTAATCTCTGAAGCCCAGCATCAGGGTCCCCTCTTATCTCTCCTGCCAGTGTGGATTGATCTCTGGGCAGATCTGCAAATGAATGGCCGCAGATGGGAAAAGGGACTGGGGATAAGTGCTTCCTTTGTGCCTGTAACTATGACAAGTGCGATTAAGGAACATGCCAAGACCTTAATGAAATAGTGCTGGGTACTTTCTCCCCATCGCTGGGCAAGCCAAAGAGGATGGGAGCATGATGCCTTGTCTTGTTTCATCCAGGGTCTCCATCCAAATAACAGTCATTCTCTCCTTATGCAGCGCTCCAAAACCAGTGGAAATGGCCTCAGCAGCCTGCCAGGTCATTTTCCCTGGGAATCTGCTGGCCCACAGAAGCTGCTAAACATAATTATGAAGTCCCCAAACCAAACATTAATAAAGGAAGCAGCAGTATCTGAGGCACTTCATTTAGGGGCTGATTGAAAAACAAAATCCAAAAATGTCAGTGGGAATGTTTTGCTGCTTTCAGTATGTTTTGCATCAGGCCATGGGCCCAGGTGTTGCTGCGTCTTGTGGAAACGATGCACATGACTTCAGAGCTGCATGCAGCAGCATTGCACAGAGAAATTTGAGAGTATTTGGGGCTCTTGTTACAGTAGGAGGAAAGCTGTTGTTGCGGGAATGAAAGCAATCCTTCTTCTGACTGCTCACAAATATATGCCATACATTTCTCCTTTTGGTACCCTATAGCTGATCACATCAAGCTATAATGAAGGACGGAATGGACAGACAGGTAAGTAGTGCAGTTGCATGAGATCTCACTCTGCAGCTCATTATATCGAGCTTGTGCAGAATGTGATGTGTTGGCACCACAGGGATACTTGGGTCTGGATTCACTCTTCACCCTGTCTTCCCAATGGCAGCTGCAGATAGACTATTGATCTTTCTCCTCATTAATCAGAATAATTTTGAAGAAAAAATAAGGGGCTCATTTCCTATCCATTCTTCCCCTTAGTTCTTTAATTTACAAACAGCTTTATTTTGAGCTTTTCCTGTTTCCTGCCTCCTTTATGAGGCACCATTCAATGACTGCTACTTATTTGGTAGTGATATGTGACTCACAAAGTGTTTGGAGTTTTGCTTTGTAAAGCAGTAAAATGAGAGTAAAAAAGAGAAAAAGGAGGGCCCTGTTTTTAAACAGGATTTGCTGTGCTGTAACTTGATCAAACTCCAGGTAAATGGATTCAGTTGTTTGGGGTGGAAGAGGGAAACGTACTGTTACGGTCATCTTTGGGGGTTACATTTTTAAATGAAAATAAATGAATCTATCCAGGGAACAGGTACATCTCCTTTTACTCCAACCTCAGAAACTTTAATTACCTTTGCAGTCCCGCTGTGCAGCAATAAAATGCTATTATTCTCACTTCGTTTCTTATCCTCAGATAAGAAAAGGCAAGGGAGGCAGAGGACTAGCAGAACCCAGACCCAAGGCAAAAGGTTTATGACCCTGACAGAGCAGATGGAGGTTTGGTGTCTAAGCAAACTGCAGCAAATCTGCGTGCTGAGTGGAGAATTTCCTACTTTGCCAGCAAAAAATGTGAAATGGAGAGGCCTGTGTTCTACTTTGGTTTTCAATGCCTGAATCAAAGACACATGGAAGAACCCCCCCACCCCCCCACCCCCCGTCCTCTTTGGATCCAGAGTTTGTATTTATTCAGTAAGGAGAGGAGTCATATCCAGTTATTCAACGGAATTATTTGGGCTCAGGGTGACCTTGCAAAGGACCCCCACATCGGTGAAGGAATGACTGAAGCACAGGAAGGGGTTTGAGTGTAAGGAAGACACTGAGCAGCCTGACCTACTAAACACTGAGGGGCTTTTAAGTGTCTGTGAAACTCTAATATCTAAGTAGCTGTTTAAACCAATTGAAAAAGCAGTTAAACTCAAAAAACTTAAAGCTCCTTTTGATTTCAAATTCCCCCGGAGCTGATACCTGAACACATATGCTCTGGCTTAGGTGCTGAGACCCTGGTTCTGAATGTGGACTTGCATTTCAAGTTCACCACCCAAGGCTGGTGACTTCCCAGCAGGCTGGCATCATTTGGCTTTGTTTCATTTTTTCCCCTAAGTTCTGGGGGGTTTCCCTTCCCTCTTTCAATGAATCTTTATGAAATAAAAGTAATTGTTTCCTTTTAATGCAAATCAAGCAAGAGATTTGAATGGATTGCTGCTTTTGATGCTACAGTAGGCTAGGTATGTGCAAGGATGTGGAGGGTTGACCCTGGCTGGACGCCAGGTGCCCACCAAAGCCGTTCTATTACTCCCCCTCCTCAGCTGGACAGGGGAGAGGAAATATAACAAAGGGCTCATGGGTTAAGACAAGGACAGGGAGGGATCACTCACCAATTGCTGTCACGGGCAAAACAGACTCAGCTTGGGGAAAATTAACTCAATTTATTACCAATCAACCAGATTAGGGTAAAGAGAAATAAAACCAAATCTCAAAACACCTTCCCCCCACCTCTCCCTTCTTCCCAGGCACAGCTTCACTCCTGGGTTCTCTACCTAGCCCCCGCAGCAGCGCAGGAGGACAGGGAATGGGGTTTACGGTCAGTTCATCACATGTTATTTCTGCCGCTTCATCCTCCTCAGGGTCAGAACTCATCACACTCTTCCCCTGCTCCAGCGTGGGGTCCCACCCACGGGAGACAGTCCTCCACGAACTTCGCCAATTTGGGCCCTTTCCCCGGGCTGCAGTTCTTCACAAACCGTTCCAGCGTGGGTCCTTTCCACGGTGTGCAGTCCTTCAGGAGCACACTGCTCCAGCGTGGGTCCCCCACGGGGTCACAAGTCCTGCCAGAAAACCCGCTCCGTGGGCTCCTCTCCACAGATCCGTAGGTCCTGCCAGGAGCCTGCTCCAGCGTGGGCTTCCCACGGGGTCACAGCCTCCTTTGGGCACCCACCTGCTCCGGCGTGGAGTCCTCCACGGGCTGCAGGTGGAGATCTGCTCCACCGTGGACCTCCCTGGGCTGCAGGGGGACAGCCTGCCTCACCAGGGTCTTCCCCACGGGCTGCAGGGGAATCTCTGCTTCGGCGCCTGGAGCATCTCCTCCCCCTCCTTCTTCACTGAACTCAGTGCCTGTTTCTCTTACATGTTCTCACTCCTCTCTCCGGCTGCCGTTTCTGTCTGTCCCAGCAACTTTTTTTTCCTTATTATATCTATCTGTTCTCCCAGAGGCGCTACCACTGTTGCTGATGGGCTCGGCCTTGGCCAGCAGTGGGTCCGTCTTAGAGCCGGCTGGCATTGGCTCTGTCGGACATGGGAGAAGCTTCTAGCAGCTTCTCACAGAAGCCACCCCTGTAACCCCCCCTGCTACCAAAACCTTGCCACACAAAGCCAATACAAAGGAACAGATACTAAACTCCATTATGTGATGGGGGGGAGGGGGGGGTGTTTTGGTTTTTTTAATTTACATATACATATATATATACACACACAATACGAAGGGAGAAGTAATTGTACCCATTTCAGGCTTGTTTGGAGACTTCTCTGGGTTGCTGCTTTATTAAGCAGTGACTCGCAAGGTGCTAGGAGTAAGCAACCTGGACTTTGACTCTTGATGGGCAAAACATTTATCTTATTACTACATGCTTTCAACTAGATTCCCAGTATTTCTAAAATATCCAGTACAGTATTAAATGCAGAGCACAAAGCAGAGTGGGAGTGTGTTATTTACAAGGCAGTTGACAAGCTATTTGCTGCTGTAATATTGATGAGGCTTCTTGGACAGGTCGCGTTAGGATAGCATGATAGGAAATGAAAACTATCTTGTGGCTCTGAAGCCAGCACTTGGGGAACGTGGTTTGAAATCGCTAAGCACCTATCCAGAGGAAATCAAAATCCTGCTGCCAGGAAGCAGGTGTTGCATCTAGTTCTCAAACTATGTGGCAGATTTGTAAGGCACCATTGAGGTCATGGGCATTATTAGGAGGTGGTGGGGAGCTGTGTGCTTTTGATTCCCCTTATCAAAAGGGATTTGGGTTTATTGCAGAAGGTCTGACAGCTCAGCGGTATTCGCTGCCTTATTGTGCCTCCTGCAAAAGGTCAGTCCGTTCTGGCTCAGGCAAATGCTTTTCAGCCAGAGTCCTCCTGACAATAAACTATAAATGTTTTGTCTATCAGAAGGTGATGATAGCTTGGTATTGCACAGTTTTCCTGTGCTACTGGAAATCTTTTTGTTTATATAGACTCCTCTGCCTCCAGGATTTATCAGCCTGGCAGCAATTATAAACAAAACCCCATGGGTTTGGGACTTTCTCCGAATGTTTTCAGAGAAATGTTAAAACGCATTGGTTTTCTCGCTGAAGAGTCACAGCTCATTATCCTGAGCTTGTGAGGAAAAAGTGACCAGGGAATTAAAACTGAAATCTCCCTCTACCATTAAAAGTGAAAGGTGGTCCCCAGAGGGTGATCCCATGGGATGGACGCCCGTCTCCGCAGGGCTGCTGCATGGAGCTCTCAAGCAGAGAGGTGCCTGCGCTCCTCGCTGGAGCGGAGCCCGGGATGCCGGAGAGGGGACCGTCACACCCACACTTCTGCCTGGACAACTTCTTCACCGATTTTTCTTCGGCAGCAACAGGGTGGGGGAAATCTTCTATTCCCCGAGCCTTAGCCTATTTATATATCCAAGACTGAAGACTGTAAATATGGGGTCTGTTAACTGAACTAGCAGCAGAGCTTTGTTAGACACTGTCACCAGGTTATCCAGTAGCTCTAGTATCTAATAAAAGGATATTTGCATTGTGTGGGAGTGAGAAAATCCCACCGTTAATATTCTGGAATCTGTGCAAAATACTGTTTAAAAAAAAAACCTGTTCAAAAAGTGGTCTCCAAGGGGCTTGAAGAGAAAGTGGAAAGTGTGCAGAGTTGCCACCTGAGGGGGGTGGTGGTGTGGAACCAGAGTACCATAATGATGATTTCATTGTGCAACAGGCTTAAAATACTCTAACAAAGACATTACTAGGTAAAAGCATGCCAGTGTTAAGTGCTTTGCTAGCACCAAAGTGCCAAATGCATGAAATCCATCATACTCTGAAGAGGTGAGCAGACCAAGGTGTTGATCTTGGTTGTGGAGAAGAGCTGAAGAGCAGAGTTATACTCACTGCCCTAAGAACTGACCTAGGAGTGGAGGGGGGGGGGGGGGGGTGGTTAATGCTCTCTTCTGCTTAGTTGCAACCCTGTCAGTATGAGTTCATTGCCACACACCGCTAGACTATCGAGAGAAGGATTCCCTGACCTCACTCCCACCTATTCCTTAAATTTCTGGGAGGTGTGGATCTAATTCCTGTCTGACTTAGAAGGGAGTTGAGCTCAAGTCTCCACATGTCTTGAATCAATGTCTTGAACGGAGGGCTACCATGTTAAAGGCTGCAGGAGAGTTTCTATGTCCTTCAGGAGATGGCTTGGGGCTGTGAAACTCAAACAAGCAGAAGTGAACCTTCCTGCCGCCCTCATCCACTGCTGAAGTTTGGGAGCAGGGAAGTATTTTGGAGACCACCTCTGTTGTTCATATTTTCTGTGGGATCATTCTGGCAGCTCCATGGTGTACTGGCAGGAGGCCTGGATTTCTTGAGGGGTGTTTTGGATCACGTTTTAGATGTGTGGCCTCATGTTACACCTATGTAGGCTGCTGCTGGAAGAGGTGATCCAGCCCTTCCCTCTGCCTCAGCCACAGATTCCAGTTCATCACTTTTTGCCTCAAATCTCACCCTTGTTACAACCACAGGCAAACTGGCACAGCTTGCTAACCTGATGTCAAGAGGTTTCTGAGGCATGTGTGGAAAGGGCAGTTTGCTGAGAAATGAACCTGGGCAGACTTGAAATGGAGCAGCACTGGTTGCAGGATCACAAAATCCAAAATAAAGCAGTGGGGACACCTTGCTGCTGACAGACCGGGTTAGAGAGGAATTTGAGACTGATCCTTCTGGCAGTGGCCTACAGTGATGCTAGATGAGGAGAAACAGCAAACGCCAGCCCTCAGCAGTGCTCCTTACCCACTAGTTTCAGGCAGTTCCAAAGATGGAGCATGGAGCATGTACCTGCAAGCACAGGCTGATCATAGCCATGTAGTTCCTGACCCCCAAAAGTGCAAATTATCCCATGCGTGATGGAAAGTGCCTTCAATTAATCTTGCAGGCAGTGAAGTATTTTCAAGATCTAGTCCTGATATACTGGAGGGGTTTTGCTGCATCTTAAGTGCATGATTTCAATGAACTGGATGTTGGTGAGTGTATTTTATGTATGTCTAACAATTCCTTCCGTGTGCTTGTAGAGCATGATTATTCTTCTCCATCTACTTAAATTCCATTTCTCTTTCCATATGTTTCTGTTGCTAGTTTAGACAAAAAGATACAATTTTTTTGCCTTAACACTTTTCTCAAAAAGTAGAAAATAAAATACTCCAGTCCTTCATAAATGCTTTTTTTCTGCCCTCCTTCCCCCAGCTCATTCAGTTGCGAGTGGAATGGCATGTGTTGTCAGATACCCAGCAAAAGGAGAAGTACGTAACCCAGAACCTAATAAAACAACAAATCTAGTGTGCTCTCCTGGTCTGCAATCCTTCAACAGGCTCCCTTCGTTAAACATAAAGCCATGTGTTTCTTAAAACAGATCACATCCCTGGTGCCACGGTGTGGTATGTGTTGCTCTCACTATATTTCATGAGGGTTTTTTAATTTACAGCAACACAGGTTTTTTTCTTACAAGGATCCTTGAAAAAGTACAAAAGAAAAAACCAACAACAAAAAAAATAATAATATGGGCAATACTGATATCTGTGAGAGCTGTAAACTACCTAAAATTGATCTGAGCAGCAGCATTTGCAACTAACCTTGACAGCTCACCTTTATTCCTGGCAGTGTCTGCAGCAGCCCAGCTATGCCTTACTTCTTCAGGCATTTTGGTTGCCCAGGTGAAAATCCCAATTAAGTCCAGTGGCTCCGGTGGCATTGTTCTGGATTTACACCAGGGTACCCATGAGCAGAATTTAACTGTGGGCTTCCTGCGTGCTCCAGCCGCCTGGGCTGCGTTTCCATGGCACAAGCAGTGACGGAGCACCCAGGAGGACTGACAAGTCACAGAAATCTTCTATTTGTATTCTGCCAGCTCGCCCCGGCTCCGGTGTTTCTATTTCACTACTGTTTTAAAGCAAAGGCTAACGAGGTTATAGCCATAAGCCTCTAGCTGGTATTCAGGCTGCTTTGGGTAACGAACGGCACTGGTGAGTAGAGGACACCGATGGAGTTTCTTTATATTTGATTAAAGAATGAATTGTTGCAAGCAGGGGAAGAAAACCAAGCTCTCTTGTAGAACAGGTTTGTACCTTGCCATTTGGATATTTTTAACAATAAAAACAGTTCTTTAGAAATAAGTATGGTGGATTGTACCTATTAAAATTGCTTTTTTTATTTTAAGGTAAAAACACCATATAAAGCCACACATGTAATTCAGGGAGGGGTGGAAGGTAAAATATGTTGCACTTCATTAGAAATGTTGCTTTTCATTTACAAGCACATAAGAATGGTTTTTCACTAGCTGAACTGTGGTTTTCTACGCACAGCTCTCCTGATAGTATCTCAGTGGGCCAAAATTTCTGCTGAATTAAATGATCACAGTCAGAGTAACTCAAGTGGTGTCTTGGTCTTTTACACAAATGGAACATTTGCCCCACTGTCATAAAAATATCTGCAGTGTTTATTAATCTAATAAATTTTTGAATAAAAAAAGAACCATAAACTAAAAGGGTTGCTAATTAACCACAGAGCTGAAAAATTAAAGTAGTTACAGCAGACCAAGTCTCAGTTATGCTGACACGAGCGTGAAGTAATTTTCCTGAAGTCTGTGCTGTTACCTCAAACTTTTGCTGCTCCATCCGCAACCAGAATTTGGTAGAGTCTGCCTAAATATCTTTTATCTGGGCTTAGTTTCAGCTCAGTGACACATCTCCACCTTGCAACCAATCCTTTGGCTTTTGTGAAAGTCTTTTTTGTTGAGAACAGTGCCATTTTGGTTTCCATTTAAAAAGAATTAAAGATCCAATTATGCAAATTAATTTTAAAAGCTTTATCACCGATCTTCTGGGAGAAAGGTTATTGCACAAAGCTTGTGACAGACTTAAAACAAGGGTTCTTTGGCTTTGAAATGCATCCCGGCGTGACACCCGCCTCTGCCTCCTGTCACATGGCTGGCAGCTGAGCGGGAGATTTCGGGCTGTTCGGGGACCTGACCTGGAGGAGCTCCACAAGGCTGCCAGCCCCAGGCAGGGGACCCCTGTTTTCCAGGAAAAGAGCCGGGCTTGACTCATGACAGCGGGGTGCAGAGGGACAGAGGAAGGAAGAGGGATGGATTGGGGTGTGATACAGGAGTCCCCAGACACGTGGGGGTGACCGCCGGGCTTTGTGGTTTGGCTGTGAGACTCGGAAGTCGAACCTCTCTGTCCTGTTGTCCTGAGGATTTAACACGGGGCACTGAGAGGAAGCAATTACTTTGGAACAGGGTGGAGTTTAGCTCAGGAAAAGCATGTTCAATCACGAGTTTATGCTATTTAGGCTTTAGAAATTATCCACTGCAAATATTAGGCTGAGACGGGGAAGAGCAGGGACACGCTAAAATAATATTTGCAAGTAGCATGCGCTCTGCGTGATGAGCAGGGCCAGCTACCCTTCCACTCATTTCTGTCTGACAGGGAAAAATGTTCAAATGGTGATGTAAAACTCAGAAACTGTCTGGAAGAAGCCTCAGCAGCTGCGAAAGCAGCTCCCACCCTTCCTCATGCTCCCCTTCCCTGTATGCAGCCTCTTCCTAACGGTAAGTGAAAGCTGCTCAAGTAGCAGTAGAGTTGCTTCTGCCTCGTTCTAGCAGGGTGTGGAAAATCATAGGTCACAGAGGGCAAACGGATGTTGGCATTAAGCATCTATATCATGGAAACTACAAAAATATCTCCACATTGCTGCTGAAGCAAGGAAACCAGAGATGGGCAGGCCCGGCTGTGGGTTGCACACTGGGGACGTGCGGCCCCTTGCAGAGCCCCAGAGTAGTCGGCAGGGACCTCTCTGGGCAGAGCACGTGGATAAGATTGCTCGGTGAGAGCTGCGCTGCAAAACTCAGAGTGGGAATGAAACTTCTGGGAGTTCAAGGGTCTTCTATACTTAGCCCGGGAGAGAGGGGGCGAGGGGAGCAATGCCTCCATGGTGCCAGGAGCAGGAGTGGCTTCAAGCAAAATCTGCTCTCAGCATCTGCAGAAAACCTTCGCTGCACTTCAGCTCGCTGTGATCTCAGCAGTCATAAAAGGGCTTGCTTTCCCACATGGCGTTTGGTGTCCCCGTCACACCCTCATCAGGAAACTATTCGTCAGCTTTCGGACACGAGCCCGAGCTGCTCAAGGCAATGGCTATGTGCAGCAGCCGGGTAAAGGACTAAGATGTTGAGCTACACAAGGGCAGAGAGGGTGATCCTGGCTGGTGTGATGAGGACCACACTGACAGCGCCTTTGCCAAATCTCTACGCCCGCACGTTAACAAGCCAGTGGTCAGCAAGCGCTACAGGAAGACGAGCTTACAGAGAGGACTGGAAAAAATGGCTTGTGGGCTTGTTCTGCTCACAGAAACCTTTCCTTGTAGCTATACATATTAAAGGGTGAAAAATGCAGCAGGATTTGGCAAATGCGCTCCTGCTGAGAGCACCACACTGGAAATGCTTGTCAAAACCAGGCTGGCTCTTACCCTTCCCTGTCTGGATGTTGAGAGGGGTAAACAAGCCTATGGAGCTGCTCTGACTATTTTATACAGGTGCAAGTGAGAAGATGTTGAGGTTGCTACACCACCATGTGAGTTTGAAGTAAGCTGAGGATTTTAGAATGGAAAGTCCCTTGAGTTTTTTTACCTTTTTAATTCTGTCATTTGCTATAAAGGCACAGCAAAGAGAAGAAGAAAAAAAAATGTATTTACGTGGACAGATAACACTCAGGCAGAAAAGATTTAGCAGCATTTTCAGAAAGAATGACTCTGAACATCCTTTCAGGTATGTTGCTTTACATACACTAGCATGCTCGGTAGGCCACTGTTGTGATAGACAACTACAACTTCAACTGCTGTAGTAATAGCCTTCAAGACCCTACAGCATAAGGTAATGTCATAGCATTTGAACAAGAGGGGTCTCAGGAGCACTTTCTGCTGGGATCACCAAGTGCGCTACTCCAAGGGAAAATCCATCCAGCCATGGTGATGCGGGAAGATTTGGGGTAGAGGCAGTATAAATATTTTGGAATTGATTCCCTTCCTTTTGGAAAGGAAAAGAGGAGTTTGCAGCAAGCGAAGGATGTTGTGGGGAGAACGGGAAGCTTTACATGACAAATTTTTACTTCATCGGTTTAGTAGCAACGTCACAGAGGCTATTGCCTCAGTGAGCATCCCCACTGGATCCCTGACAAAGCTGTTTAATATACCCAGTACTCTGCTTAGCTGACTGAAGATGGGGAAGGTAGGGTCTCTGATGGGCTGTACAGTCTCCAACGGGCAGCAGCTCTGCCTGGGTCTGGAGGTGGCACAGTTGTGCCCCCAGGGTCCTGAGTACAAAGGTAGCATTGCTTGGGCTCCTCTATAACTTGCATCATTTACACTCCTGAAGATGTTGTTAAATGTCTTTCCTGTTGTTCATTCAGAGAACTCAAAAATTGCCCAGATTATAATTAAATATATTCCAGCATGAATTAAGAATCAAGACCTAAGAATTTACAGTGTTATAAGGTACACAAGAAAGTCTCTTATTTACAAATCCCTGCTCCTGTTGGTCAAGCTCATGCAGAATCCCCATTACAGCTGGTGGCAGGTAGTTCCCAGTGTAGTTACAGTGCCATCCAGAAGTTGTCTATCCGACACCAGTACACTAGCTACTCCCTTGGGACACCTTGCTAAATATTTCTTACCATGAAACAACCAAATTGCCTAAATCAGGAAGACAGACGTCAACACTTCGTAAATACTGGCCTGTGCAGAGCTGCAACTTGAGGCAGCAGAGAAAAGAGAATATCCAAGATATCACATGGAGATCTGGGCTTTCTCAGAGTTGATGGAGGCCAGAAACTGAAGCTGAAGAATTAAGAAGCAGCCATTTGATTCACCTGAAAGATCTGATGCTCCTTGCTCTTGTCCTTGTTCTGACTTCGCTGAAGTTGATGCTACATTGTAATAGCCAGAGCACAAGGGTGAGTCAGGATCGGCTTTGTTCAACACAAGAAGAGTGAGCAGACAGGAGAGACTCTGGGCAAACCAAAGCAGGACACCAGAAGTCCAGAAAATGAAGAGCAGATCCAGCAGAGAGGGAGTCAATTTCTTTCTAACATTGGTGGCTCAAGACAGTAAGGGCTTCAAATAGATGGGAGGTTTCATTCTCTTGCTTTTCTTTCAGGATGAACTGTAGATGAGCACATCAGTCTTTCACCAGTGCTTCCACTCCTGTTGTTGATGGCTTTTGTTGATTTCTTGGGGTGTAGGGTTTTGTTTTTCTTTTCTTTTTTTTTTTTTTTTTTTTTTTTGCATTTGTGCACAGACAACCCAACCACTAGAACAAACTCTAGCACAGCATGTTTGGAAGTGGTTTGAATATGCTGAAGATCAAAGGGAGATGCTGCCCAGTGTTTGATGTACACTCGTTTTTAATTCAAGGTTAAAGAAAACAGCAAACGTAAGGATGTACAGAATGGCCTTTATTGAGAATGCATCTGGGAGGTGAAGGGAGAGACATTCCTCCCTAGAACCCCATAAAACTATGCACATATGCTTCTCCCTATTGTTAATCCCTTTTGCTGATGGGACATGGAGGAGATTTTATACAGTGGTGCAAAATGGAAATCTATTGCAGGAGGAAAGAGTGCTGCAATCCCAGAGGGACTCTTATGTTCAAAACAAAATACAACAATGGAGTTAATTAGCATTGCATGGTTCACAAAATCCCCTCGAGGGGATCTTTCTCTGTTCTAAATCATCACTTGTATGTGAGATGGAAAAGCTCCCACTGAGCAGGCCCCTTCCACAAACTTTTAATAGATATTACCACGGTTTTTCATCATTTGCCGTTGGCTTTGAGAAAGGTAACAGCTGAGCCAGGGCTATTCAGCTGCATTAACCAGCTGCATGTTAATACAGAAATACTCTCCTGCTCCTCCGATCTGCCTGCAAACCTCCCCCCCCCCCCCCCCCCCCAAATTAACCCTTTCCTGCCACACTTTTCTCTGCCACTGTGACACAGATACACAGGCAGAGGGTTCAGCAAAGGTAGCCAATTAAGCAAGGGAGGACCTCACTATGATTATTTGAACTTTGCTTGTGTGCGGATAAAGGTACCCAAACCAGACCTTCAACCCACTCTGCCTGCACCCATTTGAAGGGACAGCCCTGGCTCCAAAGGACTCACCACTTCCCAGTGGCAGGCAGGAGGGCAAAAAGCCAAGAGGAAGGACCTTGCCCCAGGAACCCCACAGAAATTAAACCCATGCCTCCCAACTCCCACGCCTGCTATTACTCTCAGAACCTGTTGGCACAAGACTCCCAGCAAGCCCAGCTATATTCTCACTGAAACGCCCTGCACCCACACAGTGCAATTTCCAGTGGGTATTAACGCTGGAGACAATCTGTGCTCTGCTCACTAATAGCACACGGTGAGCGAAGATTAACGCTTCTCTGCTGGTTTGACTGGCCTCCAGTCGCCCTCCCACTCCGTTTCATGTCATGCTGGAACTGATCAGTACCTGCACGTCCCTCCACCCATTTGCAATCACGTTGGCCAGATGGCCAAGTCTGTGTTTCAGTGCAGGCTTGCACACAACTGCAGCTCGCTCGTGACTGCAAACTGCTGGAATCAGCAGCAAAGCTCCGCTGTGGACATGACTGCACTGCCTGATGTACCACCCCACCGCTGATCCTGCATCTCCTTGTCTCCTGGGGAGAGCCAGGAAGCCCTGAAGAAATACTGCAAGACAGCAATCATTGCAAAAAGCCACAGCTAACAAATTGTTGGAGCGGGAACATATCAGGGCACCTTGTAGCTCTCAATCAAGAGCTTGGAGCTGAAGTGCTTTGTAAGGAAAGGAGTTGGACTCTGGCAGGGCTTGTGCTACCTGCCAAATTCTGATGGGTGAGAGGGGGTTTTGTCATGGGTCATTCCTACTAAACTAGGTTTCATTGTGATTGCCTCAGGTTAGTCAAGACTGCTGAATACTTTGGGACCGGTGGGGTATCTGGTAAGGAAGACCTAACCATAGGATTCTAGTATGCCGGGGAGAGCTAGGAGGTAAGACCCTTTCTTTTTCCATTTCAGCATTGAATGTGTTTACTGCTTTCTGTCTTAGCTAGGTATATTGCTCTTCTCCTCTACCTGTCCAGGGTCCCAGGGAGCTGCCACAGTGGCTGGGCCCCAAGGGCATCTCTGCTTGTAAGCAAGGATCCCCCTGTAATGCAGGAGGGAAAGACGCATGGAGAGGGCAGGCTGTGCATGAGCATGGACATGCAGACTGCCAGTCTAGGGCAAGGGACCTCCGTAGAAAGTATCTGTCCTTCTTTACATTTTATTAGCATTTGAATTTAAATGGTGGTGAAACTGATGTGAAAGGGACGGTGAAGGGTGGTGATCAAGTCAAACCAGCCATAGGCTAGCAAAACCCATCTTCCTCCAGCTGTGGCTAAACTATCAGCCACACCCAGCCCCCTCTCCTCCCCCCTTCCTGGCTCTCACCTGGCACACCACAGTGGCACACCACCACCTTCCCCTTTCACACGCCAAAAGCGAGCGCTCAACCCAGGGCAAGAGGAAATGGTTAAGCACATCACCGCCTTGGGAGTCTTCTGTTGGCCTCCCACCGCCCTGCCACCACTGCTCTCACCTGCTTTTCACCCTTTCCTTCCTTTGTGCCCATTATGTAATTTCCCCACATCTCCCACTGCACTAACCTGCACATTTTGGCCAACCACCTCCTTACCGCCCTTGGCACGCCGGGTTGAAAAGTACCACCATCTAATGGTGACACAGTCCTTGAATGCTGTGTGCCATTTAGATTTGTTACTCTCCTACTTTGGCTGATAGCCTGCTCCGAGATTACAACTTTGCAGCGCTTGTAGCACTGATGACGTAACGTTTCATGACTTTGCAGACGTACTTATAGCTCTATATAGTATGTCCCCGAGCATTTTATCACGGCATGTGAGGAGATGTTTCACAGTATTCTATCTAGGCGCTGCTCCTGGCCCAGAGCCTAGGCATTTGAACAGTAAACTCCTTTTAGGACTCATGTGAATGTGCACAGAGATAGAGAGGGAAGAAACAGAGGATATAATTAACCACTGAAGTTCCTCACAATCATTGCAAAATGCCAACAGACTCTGTTCATCTCTACAGAGAACATAAAGTGGAATTTAAGCACAAGCAGGTCTCTGTTCTTGCTCTAGCAGCCTTACTCTCAGATGTTAGGGGCAGAGGCGGTTTCCTCGATCTTTCTGTGTGCCCTTTCTTTCTTACATCTTCTTTGGGAATCTGTTGTGGAGTAGCTGCTGATGCACAGCCTGCCCTAGTGCAAACCAGCAAAGCCATCTGAAGATGTGATCTGTGTTGTTAAAACTCAGCCTAGTTTCTAGGAGCAATCTGTGGAAGTGACTCAAATCTTAGGGACCTGACTGCACAGAGGACATTCTGCTGTATGGTAGAGTGTAAATGCAAGGTACTGCAGCTATCCCACCACAATGCTGCACGCAGGCTTCCTTGTTCCATGATTTTAATACATTTTTCCTAGTTCACTGTAACGCAAATCCAGATTGTCCACCCAGGGAGCTTTTCACCACTACCCTTTCTGTTGACTCGGCTTCCCTGGGAGGAAGTCTGGGGAAACCCACAGTGTAGGCAAGCCTGAAGTGACTACCTCCACTTCTGGATGTGCTTCGTTATAGAATAAGCTGAAATAAACAGCAAAAAGAAATCTGAACGTAATGACGTGCAGCAAGAGCTGCTAGGAACCTACATAGGGCCAGACCCATGAAATGCACCGAGATGCTGAAAGGTTCAGATAGATAGGTGCCTAACCACCTTGAATTGCTTCCAGAGGAAAGTTAAAGCCCTATTGTTTGAAATTCTTAAAACTGTCAACTGGGAAATTCCCTGTAGAAAACAGGCCTGCATTGACTAGTCCTCCAGTGGCCTTTCCCATCTTCAGCTCCTATGATTTATGTGCTCATAAATTCCTTTGTGTTCTGTGCTTACCTGGAAGACTCGCCTGTGGCTGGCATCCAAGAACACCATAGTGGAGTTGTGTTAGGCTGTTCTTTCTGGTTTCCCATTGTTTCTTCCCTGCCTGAATTTGGATCCAAGAGCAAATACAGACCAGATGCAACATGTCCTCTTCAGACTGGAAGGCCATCTTTTCCCATAGAGATATTCATCCCGTTTGATTCTGCCAGGTGATGGTCGAGACGTGAAGTGCCCTGTCCTTGTCAGCTGCTACCAGAACGTCTTCCCTTGCTGCACCTTGCTCAGACTCCTTGGCTTTAACCCTGCTTTATTCTATTTAAAGGTGACTGTATTGGGAGAAACAGAACTAGCCTGGGGCAGAACTGGTCTGAATTCAGAACCAGTCGCCTACCAGCACAGGCTTTTTGGAATACTTACTTCACATCATTTTTCAGGACAAAGTTTTATTACAAAATAGCATATAAGGGAATTGTTTGTTAGCGCAACTCTGTTTCATGTAAGCGTGCCCAAAGCTCTTCTTTGCCATGTATAAAGCAGTATATTTGCATATCAGAAGATTTCACATAGCTTCTCAAGTAACTGTACATGCCTAACTGCTTCCAATTGCCTCAGTAACATTGGGGGAAAAAAGCTTTTACAAATGTTTCGCCAGACAAATCACATTTTTAGCACAAGCACAACAATTCCTTTCTCTTAGAAAGATGTTTTCAATGAGGGCAAAATCAGTACAGTACTTAGTTACAATACTGGAGTGTCAGATGTTTATTGAGTCAGCAAAGGAGATATAAAAAGAACTGGCAGGGCTCTGCAAATCACTTTGATTTTTAGTAGTGACTCTACTACGGTAAACAGTAAATAATGTAAATAGCAAAGGTGTTCTCATTCACAGAGAAATGAAATGGGAAGTCAAAATCCTTTTTTTTTTCCTTGTGATAAGAAATCTTTTGAAACCCTCTGATGCCATTTCTTGTTCCATCAGTATTACATTAACTTGATATGTTGCTGTTAAACAGCCGCACTTAAATACATCAAATGGATTAATGCTGGCACTTTATCAGGTATAGTTTCTGTTTCTGTAAGAGATCTCTAGACATATAGAAACTACTTAAAATGAGAAAGGAAGTTTCTCCTCTTCACTGGTTCAGAGGACTGTGTGCAACTGGCTGATATTTCTTGAACATCCCGATTAGTGCCAGGCTGGTCACAGCTATGACAGGGCCGATAAGTTAAGTGGGCTTTGAAAATCGCTCTAAGTGACATGAGTTAACACAGCTTCGAAGTGCTCACAGCTGTGCGGGAAAGCAAGCAGAGGCACAGTGAAGAAGAGCCTACAGACACATTCAAGCTAGATGCAGTTTTGCCAGGCATAACTCAACCAAAGCTGAAGTGTGAACTCAGTGAGCTGTCTTGCACTGTCTTCACTTATCTGGTATCACCGTATGTAAATCCTCAGGCTGAAGGAAAAGGAAGGAAAGAAGCTGCTCACAAGAGAGAGTAATTTCATCACTGATAAAGGAAAGCACTAAAAGGAGTGAGTCACTGGGCACCATTTACAGAGCAGTAAATAAACAGTGTAGTCACTTGTTATTCTTTTTTTTAGTATCAGAAGTAAGAATGGAAGCTCTTCTCTGTCCCAGTCTCATTGCTGGTTTCTCCCTGGAGCGTCCAGCAGTTCACCTCTGCAAGACCAGGTACCTCGCAGGCAGGCAGGCAGGCAGGCAGGCTCCCCTTCCCTTTCTAGCTCTCTGGGACTGGCATGATTGCTGCCTTAAATATATGACTCTCTGCACAAATAACCTTCAGCTCGTGGGCCAGGGCCTGCCTCCCCCTGCTCTCTAGGAACGCCACTAAATCACTGCCAGCCCTGGCGCAAAGCCTGGCTCCGATTGTGTCATCTTGGTCTTCTGTCACGAGCTGCTGGGGCCGCGGCAAGGTCGGCGACTTTCTGATGAAACAGGAAAGGTTTTCCCAGAAGGAAAGCTGAACCCAAGGAAAGGAGATCCTTCCTTCTCCAGCTGGATTTTCAGAGCCCTGCCTCCTTGCGCGGGACAGTTAGCAATTTCCTCCCCTTTCAGCTGCTGCTGACACACGGCTGGGTGGTTTCCAGCCTCCTCTGTGCACATTGTTCTGCAAGTGTTTGTCTTAGCAAAGTGCAGAGCCAGCCGCACCTTGCAATTAATAAATATGTGTCAACACTCGGTGCAAGCCTGATTATTATCATTACCCCAGAATTAGAGGGCTGGCACAGCCACTGAGCCGCCTGAGGGCCTGATCCTGCCAGGGGCTCAGTGCTCTTCATTTCCATTGGCAGCAAAGACAGTGGAGGCCAGGGGGGAATTACAGGATTCAGCTATCCAAGGGGTGATTTTTTTATTTAGTCTCAAATTCTAAAAGAGATTATTCCTGTCAAGAGAGAGGAGCGAAGCACAATTAATAGCTAGGGGCCTTCCCCTCAACCGCTGTAAAATAATGCCGCTCAACAGCAATGGATCACTGCTGATTTACATCAGTTGAGAATCTGGTGCTGTGTTGGTAAACATGAAATGGAGATTATAAAAGAAAAATTAATAACAATGAAAGCTAACCTAAAAGCTGAACACGTATGCAGGGATTCCTCTGTCGGTTACAGTGCAGCTGTGCAGGGCTTGAGTTGAATTTCTAATCCATCTTGACCCTGACAGGTCAGAGAACTCCCCACTTTACGCTTGGAGAGGTGCCCCCTTGGAGCCAGGGTCACACTGACGTACCTGGAGGGAGGATTTGAATCCTCAGGACTGATTATGATTTGCACTAATGCCTCTTTTCACTGGAAACACTGTGACATTTACCTAAGACCCTGAGCACTGTGATAGAACGATAAAGAAACCGTGAAGGCAGATATTGAAAGGTGGTTAGTTTCCTGAAAAGGCAAACAGGACCTATTTTTAAGATATCTCCACTCTAAAAAATCTCTCTTCAGGTTAAGTCCTCAGCTCTCCTTGATTTCATCAAGAGTTCAGCATTGCTCCTGCACCGATACTCTGCAGAATTTGTAGAAGCACCTAACTGGTCTTCAGGTACCTTCATAAACTGAGAAATCCTGCTGCCCTGGCAAGCAGGGGATCGGGCCATCCAGCAGGATTTGGCTGCTTCCTAAGGAATAGGTGGTTCTTGTCAAAGCTGCTGCATCAGGAAGGTTGAGTATCGAGCTAGAATGATGGAAATGAGCAGGTCCTTGACAGAGAGTGGTAGCCTGGAGTACCGTTAGGTGTAGTGGTGCTTTCACAAGAGTGCAGGAAAAGGTGCTCACTGCCATTTCCTCTTTTCCGCCTCTGTTGGTCTGACCATCTTTGCATCATTTAGAGCAAGAGAAGAGCTGGAGTGAGGACCGGTGCGCTGACTTGAATGGAGAGCAATCTAAGAAATCTGCAAGGATTTCTGAAACAGCTGCCTCGAAGGAGACCTGCTGCTGAAACCCAGTACAGACCTAGGCCTGGGGACCGCTACTTGAATAAGACAGAAATGGCAGCTCCTCCAAGAACTACCATTAGGAGAGCAGTCATTACCCCAACTCCCTCTGCCCCTTTCTAATCTATACTGCAAACACCGCTATAATATCAAGGCCCGTTGCTACAAAATAAACACCAAAACAGGCGAACTGTGCCCCATAGTGAGTTAAAGTGAAGCGTGTTCAGGTGCAGCAGGCAATGCTGAAGGGCCATATTGTGGTTAGAAGAAGGACTCTCTCTTGCATCATGTAATGCTGCAGTCCTTATCCAAAGGTTTTCTACAGTCCAGGCCTGTTTGAGGAGCATGGAGAAGCACCAGACCTCTCTGCCAGCTGTGGACCTAACTCTTTGCCTCCATTCGTATCTCCAGCTTGTTGGACATTGCTTTGGAAAGTTAACCCATGAGTTTGACCCACCATGGCTATTACTATCATCTAGGTCCTCTGTGTCTACTGTCTTGATTATTGTGGAAATCAGGCCCTATGTTAGACATTGTTAATCCATCTTTTCATTGTCCAGGCTCACACACATAGCTTACTTAGTATCAGTGGTACCTTCTATGTAATAATACCGAACAATGGGTTTTCCTAGCTAACCTCACAGTGAAAATTGTCGTCATGGTCCCGGACTATTTTAAGGTATGGATCCACAGTTTTCCAGCCCTACACCTGTTAAAAAAGGCTCCTGAGATCCATCAGCCAATCTGGAGGCAGTGAACTATTCTGAATAATATAAAATTTCCATTTCTTATATGATCAAAGCCCACATCCTCTGTGAAAGGCATAAAGGACTATCTCATATTTTTATAACACCTATTTGCATTTCAGCACAGCGACCCGAGCACAAATCATGTGTGTACAGTTGTGTGAGACCTCCCGAGCAAGGTAGCAGATAAGTGACTTCCTGGAGAGGCTGGGTGCTGCCATGCGTGGCTGCGTCCTTGTGTTCAGCTGCCATCTGCTCAGGACAGGAGAGCCCTCACTGAGCCCTAAGGCTAGCACTGCCACAATTCATAGCATAGCACTGTTTAGCCCTCATCATCTACATCTTCTTACCTGCAGGCTGCCCATAAACTACTGGAGAAGCAATCTTAATATTTTTCTCCTAAAATTGCTCCCTGAAAGGGCTCTTCTTATGACATTTTCCAAAAAAACACAGTCCAAACTCATTTGTGGTTGAGCTGCTGCAGCACCGATACTGCTCCTTGCTGCTTATGACACCATCTATTCTTCTTTTAAACTTCTTCAGCCAAAAGGCACCCTTTTCTTCCTCTTTTTTCCTTTTGTTTTCTGTTCACATGTTACCTAGCAGAGTTATATTCTGTAGTAGAGTGGGATTGGCATGCAAGCTTTGTGGTAATGAGAATAGCATTATTATTTTTTAGATGGAGCTTCTTTTTCATTCTGTGGTAAGGCAGCAAGAGCAACCACAGCTATGAGTTACTTCATGTCTCTATGCTAAGTTTCTTGTGACTGAAGTTAGTTGATTTGTTACTTATGCCCTTTAACGGGAAGAAGTATTCTCCCCAAAACTGTGTTGGCATAACTGAAATTCTCTGTGGTGCCCTCTTGCTTTTGGATCACCTGGCTTTCAGCAAGAAATCAGGTTCCTTCAGAAAAAGGGAGCAAGAGGGACCGTCTTACAGGGAATGCAGAAAGCAAGTCTGCTGCAGATACTACATGGCTCTTTTGGATCACTACTACACCACCTGATGCAGCCACAGCGTTGCTGCTGGGGATGTGTGATACCTGTCTCCATCTCATTACTGCTTTCTGGGACTTTCCCTGACCCTTTGCCTCAGCACCTGCCTTTGGAGGGCCTGTTCTCCACTGCATCTCAAAGCCACTGGCTTTAAGACCTTGTTTGTGCATTTTGACTATAGGAGCTCATTAAATGAGCTGATTAAAGCCTGGATCCTCCAAGGTATTTAGGCACCTAAATCTGGTTAAGCCTATTTGATTCCAAGTGGGGTTAGGTATCCCCATGTTTTTAGGGAGCTGGGTGTAGTGTCCTGGTTTTGGGGGAGGAGGAAGAGGGGGCAAGGAGCAAGAAGCATTTTTCTGTAAAATGTGCATGAAAGGACTGAATACGGGAAACAAAGGATGTTAGACCCGAATTACAGACCTGAAGGTTATAGAACTAATAAAGAATAAATAGTGGCAAGAAAATTAATGTTTCCCGCATTTCGTCCAGCTTCTCAGAATATACTGGGGCAAACCACACACTTTCCAACTCTCACACGGCTTTTTCTTCTGTCTTATTTGTTCCTTTTCCTCACTGCTAGTCTGCCACTGACCATCAGCCCCTTCAGGCAAGGACTGTGCTGTCCTTCATGTCCGGAAAGTGTTTGGCAGACCATGGGCAGTAAGAACATGCCTTTCAAAACCGGCCAGGCGGTGCAAGGATTTACGCTGCCCTGAAGCCCCACACAATAGGAAGAGCACAGTATGTTGACTCTTTGGTATTTGTTATTGTTGGTCTTATGTGCTGGTAAGCTGGTCTCAGCTCGTTTTCCTGACGACTGCTGTGGAATAATCCAGCTTCAGTTGTGATAGGCCCTGATGAATATCTGAATTTCAGGGGGAATGCTGTGGCTGTGCCTGGGCATGACTCCTACCCCAGAGTTCATTTCTTCATGTATGAGCCAGGCTACTTCCCAGGCACAATCACACGTTAGAAAACCACTTCTCTTGTCGGGAAGGAGCTGAGCCGCTAATGGTGGTGGCTTGTCCCCAGGACCCCTTCGCTGCAGTTCAGAGGGCTGCTGGTGCCGGCTGCTGAAGGATGCAGCGCGGTGTGGGTTTGTGCTGGGAGCTGTCTCTCACCTGCATGGGTGGACGCCTACACAGCCTCCCGGTGCAATCGCTCTGACAAAGCTCAGCGGTTAAGAGGGTGCATAGAATACCTCTGGCAGACATAAATATGTGCTGGTGCTTATCTTTTATGAAAACAAATGAACAGAGGTATCTGTTGCTGCAGCCTCTGAGTGTGCATGGAAGTGAAGTCTGCAGGCAGAAACAACAGCTTCCAGCTCCCTGCAGACACGTTTCCTCCCTTTGCCAGGCCAGGTCTGACCAAAACCAGCCTCTCGCCCTCTGCTATGAGAAGGCAAGGCAGTGTCCAACGGAGCCCGTTGAAGAGGAGCCGGAGGAAGGACTGATTAAGATGTAAGCGAGGAAGCTCCGCTCACGAGGCATTCCCGGCAGGGGTGCCGGTGGGACGTCTGCCTGCGAACCCCGCGGCAGCAGCCGCCTTCCCCGGACCTCCGGAGACACTGGGAGAATTTCCTCTTCAGCTATTTTCAGGCGGCATCTGCGTCTCTCACCAGCCATGGATGCCACAAGGCATGGTGCCAAAAAATCAGCAGCTTGGCAGCTTCTCTACATGGACTCAAGAAATATATTCTGGATTATCTGTACCATCTGCCTCTCACAGGTGTTCATCTGGGAGGAGGGGGGAGGAGAAGGGCACCTGAGGGCACCAGAATTGAACAGAAAGTGTTTTATAGGGCAATATGCATTGTAGCAGCTGGTGCTGATGGAGGTGGAAGGAGGAGGAAGAACAGATACTAATTCTTACCTTGGAAGGGTTGATAAAGTTTACTGCACAGTTTCAATGAAACTGGGCAAACCTCTGAGTCCTTACCCCTTGGTCTGCCAGGGGGACAGGGGAGGTTCAGGGTAAGAATCCCCAGGTTTATGTACTTGAGGGGGGAGGCAATTTTCTGGGTAAGTTTGGAGAGGAACTACGTGGTGCATGCCTTGTTTGTGGGTAAGCGGCAGTTTGGAGTAAGCATCCACAGGCCATGGGCTTGGGGTTTTTGTCAGCTATGGCAAAACACTGCTATGTCTCAGCAGACACCAGAAAGGTCTCATCCTCCTTTACTTATTCATGGTTAATCATTAATATTTTCCTGAAAGTGAAACTTTACCGGTTCTCACAGAACTACAAAGCCACATTTAGAAACAAAGCTCTTATTTGTGAGGAGATGAAACCCTGACTGGCAGTGAATGATTTGCTTTCCACTGCGCTACAGTAATGCCGTTTCCTGCCCCTCCCATGAAAAGAATTTGCTGTGGCAGTCCCAGCACAGACTGCACACCTACAGAAACCACGGGCTGCCCACGCTGGCAGCACCGGCACCTGCCACTCGCCTCACCTCCAGCGACAGCCGCGGGTCAGCAGAAGCTGGAGCTGCTACACCTACGAGGCTCCATGTACCGCCTGCGGAAGGAGGGCGCCTGGCCTGCGTTACATCTTTTTTTTAATCATCTGTTGCAATGAATTATTTGTCTCCACGCTAAAGCAGGAAAACCGAGGCAGGAGGGTATTCCTGCTATTTGGAGACAACCTTGGAACAACGCTAGGTAGACCTGGCCCACATCTTGCCTGGTAGGTGCTCCTGCTGTCACCGTTGCTGTGGGTCTTGGAGAAGTCGTGAAATAACTGGGGAAGGCTGTCACCACTCCTTTCTCTGCCCCTTATGTAACCGTTGGTCCAACATCTCCTTTAAAGCCTACAGAAGGTGCAGAGCACCTCCACTCCTGTTGCCTTCAGAAGTGTTCATGGGAATGGACCAACTTTGCAGCTACTTTTCAAGGTATAAGGCTGTGCAAGTCGTGAAAGAGTTGCACGGAGGGGAAGAAAAATAAAACCACTCTCAGTCTCTCATCCGCAAGCTGTTGCAACACAAGAAGGCAGGGCAGCGCTGGTGTGAGGAAAGAGATTGTTGTTTCATGTGGTTTCCAGATAACCTCCGATAACATTTATGATTGCAGCTGACCTTGTGATACCATATTGCTACTTGTATTTTGTTTAAAAGTACAAAGAGCTGTGTTCCCTATATGCAAATGAGACTGATGGTGGAGAAACAAGCTCACAGCACCTCTGGTACCAAGGCTGATGACTATAGTATCACCTTTCAGCCACAGCTCTCCTCTTGTCTTCCTGTTGTGTCCATCATCATCTGGAGCACATACTGTCTATGTAATTTGGCTGTGAAATACGCCCCTTCGTCATTAGCCACACAGTTTTCTAATCCCCTGGCCTGAACCACTGGGCTTTCTTTTGCTTCATCTGTGGAGCTACGTACAGTACTTTGCAACACTCCTGCTATCACGGCAGGTTCTCAGGAGGTGTACAATGCCCACCTTTTTGGTGATGCCCTACCACCATGCTTCAGGCCTAATGGCAAGTTAGAGCTTCTCCATCAGTGGCACCGCAAACAAACCAGACTCCTGATCCAAGCAATTTTAATTGAATACTCATGGGAATGAAGATAAGTAATAAGAGAAAAGGAAGTTTTGCTCTTTCCAACTAGACCGGGAAAACCCTGACTGAGCTCAGGGAGGCTCCCAATGTACTCTTGGTACATCAGCTATCCATATTGTATAGGGCTCCAATGAGTTCTGGTTTTATTCAATATACTAAACAACATCAGCGTTTATTTCCTAGTGTGGATTTTCTATGTTTATCACTACGTTTTTGCTCTCAAGCACAGAATAAAAATACCCCAGATGCTAATGGCTGTTTATCAGGAGTGTAGAAAGTGGGGAAACTGAGACTCAGAAATAAAATTGCAATCACTTATAGATAGGACAGGGCAACAGATATTGTCAGTTGCCTGTGAGTACTGCTCATATGTCTTATGGTGTGTATAAAGTTTCATAAAGGCATTGATGTCTTTGGGCACCTTGTCACTTTTAACGTTAAATTTTTGTGTCATTTGTTTTGGGGATGAAGGAGAGAGAGACCAAACATGATATTAGTCCTTGTGAAAAGTGCCAGAATGACAGCCCTGAAAACAAGTACTTAGTACCTCTCTGTGTCAAGCAGTGCAGAGGCAGAAAAAGCCACCCAAGGTGTACTGAGAGGAGCTGCACAAGACTTCTTGCCTATGGGAAGAGAGAGCTACCTGAATGCTCCCCTGGTCTTGCCTGCTTCGGATGCTGGAGAGGGTCCTAGTGTAACATAGGAGAGTCTGACTCAGTTGCAGCACAAGTCGGTGCTAGCTACTGCAAGCATCCCAAGACCATATAAGCCGCAGTCCTGGCTGGCTCCCCAAATGTTTGCATCAATACCTTGTGTCCTCAGGTATTTTAAGGTAAGCTGTGCCTGATCTTCAGGAGCACCTCTAAGTTCAGTTGCTACAGAGCTGAACATTACAGAAGTTTTATGAATATCTGTTATAAATGAGATTTGCCCTTTATTACGTTTGCATGTATCGGACAATAAATTGCATAGCTGCTGTGCTGGTCATTAGCAAATGTCTCCCCAAGGTTCCTGGGTCACCATGTGATGTACAGACTGGCTGGGCTGATTTCAATCCCAGGGGAAAAAAGAAAAGAGAAAAAGAAAGTGATGTCACAAGGTTCAATTAATAATAAATTGGAGGACCAAAATATAATTATTGCTAGTCAGCAGATGTTGTGGAAAACAGGTCAAACAAACTGAATGTATTACATCTACATAGTTATTTTTACCAGCTGGTATGTTTGACATAGTACTTCATGTTGTTTTGTTTGCATTTAGCACTATAAAATTTACACAGAGTATGCCTACAGTGGACTGGAAAACACACTACCAAGCTTTCAAAAAGTAGTAGTAACTGTATGAGATGGTACTGGGGGGCTTCTATCGGGTTTCTGTAAGCATCAACAGAAGGATCAAGGGCATTCAATATCTCAAATGAATGCCCTGGAAATGAATATAAAATCACTGCTAATAAAATTTGCAGATGACATAAAGACAATGATGAGGACACAGCACTCATACAAACTGACCAGGAGCTTAGCAGTCGTGGATCATTCTAACAAAATGTGGTTTTATGCAGTGAAATGTAAAGTAATTCATTTAGCAGCAAGGAATCAAGCCAAAGTTATAGACTTCATCCTGTTGAAGAATGGATCTGAAAAAAACTTATAGCAGAAAAGCAATTCAACATGGACTCCAAAGGCGATTCTGTGATAAAACATGAGCAGTCTTACCCTGGGACTTCTAAACTGATGATTAGTAAGTAGGAGTAAGGAATTGATTTTACTGGGTAGAACACTGGGACAAGTTATATTGGAATACAACATCTGGTCTCCGTGTCCACATGTTTAAAGGATGTTTGAAACAGGAAAGAGCCTCCAAAAGGAGAGAAATCTTTGCAGCAAGACATGCAAGAGCTTAGTACTTGCGCCTATCAAAAAGCATATTGAAGGGACTGAATTATAGCACAGAAGTACCTTTGTTGTAGGCAGAAAATAGAAGAGTTCCCCAGCCTAGTGGAGAAAACTGTAATAAGGACTAATGGCTGGAAACTAAGGCCAGGCAAATTCAAATTAAAAAATTGAGGTTGTTTTTTTTTGTTGGGTTTTTTTGTTTTTTTTATTGAAGGTGATCAGCTACTGGAACACAAGACCAAAGGAACAAGTCATTCTCCATCTCATGGCATCTTCAATTCAGACTGTGCCTTAGCCAAATGCAAATTATTGGCTTCATTACAGACATAACTGCAAGGAATTATTGGCCTGTGATGCACAGGAGGCTATACCAGATGATCTAACCATCCCTTTTCACCTTAATCTCTGTGCATCAATGCATAAAAGGAATGAATTCTGGCACTATAGAGAGATATTGTCAACTGGAAAAGGATGAACTGGTGCTTTTGGCATCCAGAGAGGAGTGGAGGGTGCTTCTAACAACCAGAAGCTTGTTACTTTAGTTACTTTAGTTTACTCTTTAGTAACATTGTTAGAGGGCAAGAAATTAATTTATTTCTGTGGGGATTCCCATTGCTAAATTCTTTCTTACCAGCAGGCTTGGAAAACAAAATTTCTTTATTTCCTTCCCTCTAAATTTATGCTTTCAGTACATTCATTTAAGCAAATGCATGTCTTCATTTGCTAAGCAAATCATGTGGAGGTTCCTATTATCATCTGTAACAAATAGTTAATACTAAACCCAATCCAAAGACCATTGAAATTAAAGGAAGTGTCCACAGAGTTTTCTGGTGGAAGTTTTATCAGGTTCACTGACTTTCAGACAGTCATTATGCAGTTTCCTGGTATCCACATCCAGTCAGTAGAATAGACTTCAGCTACATTGGAGTAGATCTGGATGCGGACCTGCGGAGCCCATCTTCATTGGTTCAAACTTCACATTCTGTAGGCTTCTCCCCCCCCCCTCCCCCAAACCACCCAGAATCTTCTTAAAATTACATAAAATATTCTGTTACTCATTTCTGGACCAAATTATATTTTGCCAAGATTCAGGTTATTCTGTAGATGTAGTTAGTACCTTTTCCACAAGTAGGAGACTGTTGACTGCCATCATAAGGTTCAATTTCACAATATCAGTAATAATAATTTGGTTTCTGAACTTCCCTGTTTCCCCCAAGAGCAAGGGACAATATTCTAGAAGACCTGAAGGGAATTCACCCCAATAGTTTTCATTTAGCTCCTACAATAAAAGCACCCATTTCTGAAACATTTGGCTTTGTCTGTCATACTTGCCTCTCTGCTTCATGAAATCTCTTTGAAAACTTGGTCTTTATGTGTATTTTTACGAAATGTGTTTAAGCAAAGATCTTGGATGTGGAATGTTAGAGCCAGCTCTTCTACTCCTGATTTCACTAGGAATTGTCAGTCAAATTTTCTATTACTATCAGTAAGAATTTTTTCAATGTAAGTAGCAGCTATACTGAATACTGTACATTAAATGAGATGATAGAAAACATATAATAAGGCCCTATTCCTCAGCAGTTGTTTTCTATTACCTGGCTGTTTTTATTATGATGTTCTTGCCTATAGCTTATGTGTAAAAAGATGTATCTACTGTTCTACATACATTACTCCAGTAGAGTGCAGGTTCATGCTTATGTCTCCTAGCCAGCACATCATTATTATTATTGTTGTTGTTGTTGTTGAATATAATCACATTAATAATAACACTTGATATATGCCACAGGCAGAAGAATATGTACCAGTGTTAAGATGAAGAAGGGATTTACCTAACAGGAGGTTAACTGGCTGACAAGAAAAGAGAATAAGATGAGAACAGGTGGATCCAGGGCATTTGGAGACTGTATATTATACTAAAGTCTCTAGATAAAAATGTTTTATATATTCAACTGGTTTATGAAATCATACATACCTATATATATTTTTAATACACATGGAAACTTTGTCCATTCAGAAAGCCTGACACTACTTATTTTATTCTGGGATTAAGAAAATCCTGTAATATTGCTATGTTCAGGTCCATTCTAAGTAGACCAGCTATGCTTTTGTTCTCTGTCTCCAAAAAAAAAGAAAGACCTATAGAAATGCAGCACTGATGCACTAACTCCTACTGGAAATATTTTCTCAGCTGGGAATGATAAAACGTCAGTAGAGAGTAGATACGTTGGCGGGGCGGGGGGGGGGGGGGGGATGCAGCAGAAAGGAAGGAGAGTCCACGGAGTGGGAAGCTCCTCATGAATTAGAAAACCTGTGATGAGCTCCCTGTCCTGCCACTGATACCTCCGTGCATTGAGGCCACGCAGAGAATGTCTCTTTAGTGTCTCTGGTCCCTCTCCGGTAGTTGTTCACCACACGGCCATGTTGTGACTCTCTCAGATCTGATTGTAATGAGGAACCATATCGAGAGCGAGCTGAGTTAGCTATGAGAGGCAGCGGGATAATATCTGCCTTTATTAGGGGACAGATACTGCGTTGAAAAGCCAGAACATGGATCCCTGCCGTTAGGATATGAACACAAAGATTATTAAATGAATGGGTGTCATAACAGAAATAATAACACTGACCTCTAGTTTTCATCAGTCTTAATGTTGTTCCCTCATTATAACAAACTATTTACCCTTTGGCCTCATTTTATGCACACGGGAATCAGATTATTGCCTCATAAAACAAAGGAGCAGTGAGATATCACTTAAGTAATGGCCCCAAACATACTGTTAGCACGGTGTCACGGGCTGTGGCTGCACAGCAGAGTAGCGCAACTCCTTTCTTCAGGGCTCAGTCCCGGTGACACGGGCAGGGGAGCAGGTAGAAACGTCACGGGCCAAGTGAGCACAGCGTCCCGTTCACCCCCAGAGCAGTCAATCCCCAGAATTTTTATCCCTGCGACGTGTTAAAATCTCAGAAAGCTCATCCCCATTTCAAAGTGATAGCTGCTGCCTCCCTGCCAAATTGCTTTATCAGTTTCAGATAGCCAATCTTCCCCCCTCCCCCCCCCCCCAGTTTTTGCTGATAAAATGTTTGCACACTGTTAGATAGGGAAATGCAGAGCACTGCGGGGGGGGGGGGTGGGGTGGGGGGAGGCCTTGATAATTTAAGAGCTGGCATTTCAGAACGAGAATGTCAAGCAGTTTAGATCTTGTTGACGTTGAACCCTGGGGTTCTTCCTCCTTCCTCCTTTTTCGTCGCATTTAAATCAGGCAGAGTGATCCTGCGTTAAGGACTGGTAGTGGGATACCTCTGCTGGGGATTCTTCCGACCGGCCTCAAGCACGCAGCGGTGACTGAAGCCTGGGGAGACAAGGATCTGTGGATGTAATGCCGGCATTGTCTACACTTTCATTTCTGCTGCACGCTGGCCCCTCTCCTCCTCTGCATTCATTGTCACTGTTGCATTTATCTTGGGAGAGAGGCCATTGTAGGCTGCATATTTATTAATCATTCTTACCTGCTTCTCTTTTTGTTCTTTGCTCTTGTTCTTTCCTGTACAGGGAGACAGAGAGGCAGTAGCATATCATAGCAGAAGTACTTACACAGCACTTTTTCTATTCACAGATCTGAAATTACTCTACAAAGGTAAGTGCTAATAAAACAATTATCATCCCTGTTTGTCAAGTCAGAGAAACGAGGCTAAGAGAGAAACCCAAGGGCACGCAGCAGGCCAGTGATACAGGGTGGAAGACACCTTGCAGCTTCCATACAGCATGTTGGGGTTTACGCTGTGTGCTTCTTAAGCCAAGTAGCCTGGTGGAAAGGCCTCTCTTGTCCATAACCAGAGACATTTTAACCAGCAGAAGACATCCTTGTAAACAGCAGTTCTGAGAGCTGCAGCGCTGCGTGTTTTAGTGGCAAAGCCAGTGCAGTGTAATATTATCTGCGCTGTAGCAATAGAGTAACTTTCGGCTCAGGACTCCGGAAAACTCCTTCCCAACCCCTGCTTCCCATAGAGATTACTACGCTGGCTGGGTAAGCAGGCTGCAAAGGGTGCGTAGGGATCAGGAAATGAATATATGCATCAGGAGATTTAGCAGAGGTGGCTAAACCCCTGATTGTTAGCAGCTACCTCTAAACACCCCTCCCTCCCAGAGCTAGAGTCCGACCAGCCTGGGTAGGCAGAGCTTTCCCCGATTACGCAGACACAGCAGCAAAATTTTGATTTCCATGAAAGCAATGGTGCCTGCATAATATCACACTGCTGATTTTTATATCTTGATTTCAGCTTTGTTTATCTTCTGAGAACAGTTATAAAAATAAAATCCAGATTTATTTTTTTTAAGTGCTGATGAAGATGGGAGTCTGGATGTCTCAGGGATTAGGTAATGGGAGAGACAGTCTTTGGCTTGAAGTCACCCATTCAGCTGTGGTCAGGTCAGCCGTGTGTTAGCATTTATATTGTCCGCTATCCCAAGTACTGAGAAGTTGGTGGTCTTATTCTGATGTGTAGCTCAAAAGGAACATTTTACTTGCCATGTGAAGAGGATTTATTAGCAGCAAGGCTGAGGAGTACATGAGCATGGAAAATTAAGCTGACCTGAAACTTCTGGCCTGTGTCAGGATTTCAGTACACTAGGAGATGCTGTGGATAATGCTGACCATGCTGCACATCTCTTGCAGGTAATGGATCTAGGGAAAAGCCTTCAGGGCAATCAATCCAGCACCTTCTCTAAGGTTGGTATCATCACTTTAAAAGAGGCTGAACATTAGTATTGTTTTCCTTAGATAATTGAAAGTTTCAGCAGATTCAAGATTTAACTGACCCCTTTTTGGCTCATACCAGCATATGAACTCCATGTAATTTTGTATATTATTATCTCCACTGAAAATATTCTGTGGTTTCTTTTTTCCCTCCTGGTATAAGTACAATATCTATAACGCAGTACTTGCAGCCATTGCCAGGGCCTTGGACAGTTGTGGGGGGAAACATGAATCAAATGTGGATTTGAAAAAAAATATCCCTTCCTTAATGGTACCTTTGTAACTGATTAGATTTGGTAATGGACTTGCAAATGAAGTTTAAACATTAATCTAAGAGCTCAATTAGGTAAGGTATTATGGTGCAGCAGAGATTTCCTCCATTCCCCAAGCAAGTGAAAAAAACCTTGGAAATTAAGACAAAATCAGCTTCTTTTCTTTCTTGTCTTTTGAGAGGTTTAGCAGAGGTTGTTACTGAATTAATGAAATACTATTGATTCATATAGCCTTTCTAATAAGTGAAACAGAAAGGGATATCACTTAAGTTTCCTGCAGCAGTTTCATACGGCAACTGGCAACACCATTGAACTCTCACAGGCCTGAAAGTCCAGAAGGAAATCAGACCTCTCTGGGGGTCACCTGCTGACTGGAGATACATTAGCAAGCCATCTGGCTTTTTTGAATAAACTCTTAAGATTTCATTTTGCACTGGGAGTCATAAAGTACACTTTTCAGTATGACCAAGTTACTGGACCCACAGTGTTTGCTCACAAAGGTTCAAACTCAAAGTCACACTTAACTGCATGTTTACATGGGAATTAAGCATATTATTACAGTTAAGTGTGTGCTTAAGTACTGCTCTAAATAGAAATGCTTTCCTGAATCCGGAATAGCAGCAAAGAGTAATTCCCTCCACTGCAGGCCTTGCAGAGTGGAATGCCATAACCTACATTATGCAGGAGGTCAGACGGGATGGTTGGCTGTAGTTGTCCTGTTTGGACCTCCAGTCTGTGAATAGGACACATCGTTGATCAAATACCAACTTTCCAACTGGACTATGTCCAGCACAAGCAAACCATGTTTAGAATTATAAGAAGGAAATAAAGACAGGCTGGGGTAATTAAACACAGGGGAGATATTTTCCATTCACAAGCCCCAGCCATCGGTGTTTTGGATAACTTGTTCTATTAAAAAGCTATCTTGCTACAATGTATTTGAACAATCCTTTATTCTGCTCATTCTATTAAGGTTGCTCTAAAATTATTCCACTGAGTATTGCCAGCAGCTTTGAGACCTTTAGCACACAGCATTAAGTAGAAATGAATAAAGACTTGGCTAAAATAACACATGGCGACTCAGTTAAAAGGTACTGTCAAGACATTTTATACACTTTTCCTTTTACTCGGCTTTGTTTATAATATTCCTCTGAGAAGCCTGAAAATATTTGATTCTTCCCACTGGCATTTGGTCCCTTACATTGTGCAAATAGAGGTTGTCTTCAATGGCAGTGTGAGTGAGCCTGGCTCTTTCCTCTTAAGAGTCTCAGTTTGCATAGTCCACGGCTCTGCTGGACCATCTTCCTTGTGGATCAACAGTAGAGGTGTCCCAATAATTGCTCCTATGCAGCCACGTGATGAAGGGAGCATCTGAAATGCAGAACTGGTAGTCCATATAAACTAATGACCGCGAGACTTTTAAGTAGAAACTCTTGGCAAGTAACACCTAATATTTACATTCAGGCATAAAAACGTCCCCACAGTACACGAACCCAGGAGGTGCTGAGTTTGATAAGGAACTCAGCAGTCCACTGCAGTTTCCCACCACAAGAGCCGTGTTCCGTGAGGGACACTCACCCCACATGTACCTAGTGATGCCTTACAACAACAGACGGCCCTTCAGCAACTGCAGGGAGAACAACCTGAGCAGGAGAACGATTCTGCTGGCTGGGACCGTTCGTCAGTGGGATGACAGCATTGACGATGCCTCAGGTATTATAAGCCTCATGGTGCCAGCTGGGCTCATGTAGTGGGGTGAGCACTGAGCAACTCAGTGTAGCCATCCAAACCATCTCCTTCAGAGGTGGACTGACAGCCTCAGCTGCACCACTTTGTGTGAGCTACAAGTATTCTCTTGGTAGTGCTTTGAAGCAGGGAATTGCTTGCCTCTTCCCCCATCTTCTTGGACTCTGGTGCTTTTGCAACGCATTCATCACAGTTCCTCCATTCCCCTCTCGCTGTCATTTGGCTGCTTCAGGAGCAGCAGCAATGTGGAGCCAAGTGACTGCGTACCGATTCAGTTCTCTCTGAGGTAGAACCAGCGCTCCAGCTTTAATTACACACAAAAGATTGTTCAGAATTGTGGGGGCTTTTTATCAGCCCTAAGGTCAGATTCTCTTCTCATCTATGCTGGCGTCAGTCAGGAGGATGTCAACAAGAGCCAGTGAGATCTGATTTAAAGTACAGTCTTAATTCCCTTCCACGTATCCTAACAGAGAGTAGATGCCACTACAGAACTGTTGCCTGTCGGCAGCCAAACAAAACCATGCCCGAAGTAGTTGCTAGGACCAGCTATTAAAAAGCTGCTTCCAATAGTCCAAGGGCTACCTCCTCTCCTGCCATCCTCTTTCCTGTTTCTCCACTGCCTCCTCACCCAGACCTGGAACCATCCAAAGTGACAGTCGGTGGTGACGGCACCCATCTCTGTGAGAAAAATACTAAAATCCAGCCCAGGAACATCCCAGGGAACAAAACTGGAATTTCTTGAATTCAGGAAGAAAAACCATCCAGAGCAACTAAGATTTCACAGTATTGTGAGGTGGGGGTGAGGGGGATTTCCATCACACTTCACAGATCTACCGAGAGCAAGGCTCTCTACCAGCGTTACTTCATCCGTCTTTAAGGAGGAAGGCACCAGCTGTTTAATAGCACTGTGTAGCACTTCCTGACAGCTTATGACAAAATGGGAAGTGGAAATTGGACCTTTTTTTAAAAATCATTGCCACTACTTTACCCACCAATTCTCTCTAATGAATCGTGTGATACAGCCCCAAGAGACCTTGCCTGAAGAACAGTTCTCCCAAAGAAAGCTACTGTGAAAGCCCTTTTTGACAGATTTTTCCTGATTTGACAATTTCCTTGGCATGAGACCCCCTCCCTCACCCTCTCACAAACCCGTGCGTGAGTGTTGCTCGCTCTCTACTTTTCTTTCACCCTCTTTCCATGAGAAGAATTAAAATCACCTGTGCAAAGATTTCTCCGGAAGTTTTTTACCTCAAACACAGTCCTACTAAGATGAATATTCAGGGGAAGCCTGGCTTTTGCAATCTTTGTCCCTTAGTTGCATTTTGAAGTGCTCATTGAATCTGACCTGTCACAGGTAACAGACATTTAAAGAGAAGAGAGCCCATGTTTCACTAAGGCTCTGGGTTCTCAAAGTACATCAGCCCTTGTCCTGAGCTGGTGCAAATTTCCATTTTTATATACTTACAGTGACTTGGCCCCACGAGGGTCTTGTCCTTTATGTTTCCTTTGAATTAGACTCGTGTCAGCTCTTTCCCTCAGAAATAGAGCTCAGACGCCTGCCTGCATTATGGAGCCCAACAAATAGCCACCCATGAGATGGGAGATTGTGCCCATCCCTTGGCCCATGGTAAAAGGGAGGTAGCCTGTCTGACAAGCCAGATACTTCAAGTGAGGTATTACAGAGCAGCTGATGCATGGCACGTTGCTAGCGGGGTCAAACATGTCTGAGCACTTTTCTATTTATGGGGTGCTTTTGAGACAACGTAGCTGAGATTTATTTTAGCATATTTGATTCAGGGCACACTTACGGAGTTGAATTTTGTCTCCATACCTGTATTGTTTTATGTACGTGTGCGCCTGTGTATTTTTATATGTGTATATATATTGTAGGCACACTGCTTTGGTTGGCTGCTCCGCAGATTCAGGACACAAAAAATCAACAGTTTCATAATTGACTAATAACATTCACAGACCTTTCCAGCCTCCTAAACCATAACTGCTCTCTATGTTTTGTAAGATCAGATGACAAGGACCACTGCCTCGTAATGGTGCCTCATAACAGTGAGTATTGAAGTCGGACATCGCATTACACTGCAAAATTGCAGCCAATAATCACGGCTCAAAGCATATCTCCGACATAAGCATAAATATTGCTCATTAAATATTATGGGAGAGGAATATAAAAATCTTACTCGGTCTCTCATTGAAGCAGTAAACAGCACAGCCAGAGCACCTGCTACAAACAGCTCTGTAAATCTTTCTATAAGGTATGGCATCCAGCATTGAAGAATTAGTTTGTCATCATGTTCATCTACATTTTGAGGAAAGAAATAGGTTGCTGGGGAACCGTGTCTAAACCTTCCTGGAGGTGCTCAGCCATGGGAACCTCAGCACCCTGTTTGAGACCTCAGTAATTCTCCATATGACTGGAAAGCACAGCTGCTTCCAGTAGCCAGCTCAGTGATATAAAACACGACACCTCCATCCTTTCTGAGGCAAATCCACTGCTAAAGACAATGAGAATTTGGCATTTGTACCAGCAGCCAGTTTGGCCCTTCAAAATAAGGTATCGGTATGCAGTTTTCAAGTCAGTTGCCAGCAGGGATTTGCTTCTGTGGGAGATGTCCTTGAATTAAAAAAAAAAAATAAAATCATGCTAGCACTTTTGTTAGTTACATCAGTACAAAACCTGTGTATAGACCAAGCCAAAGGTTTAGGATTCAAAATATTCCTGTTGGATGGTGTTAGTTTGCTGGAAGCAAATTAATATATTAAAAACTCCAGTCCAGGCAAGATAAACTGTACTTTAGCACTCACTAAGCTGATGAAACTGGAGCCTTGCAGGCACAGCTAGGCTTCAGTTCAGCATTCGTCTCCATGAAAGAGGGCAGACAGTCATGTGCGGCTCTGCCTGCGCTCCAAGCCAGCCAGATGTGAGGCAGCCAAGAAGTCCTAGTGAAGCATGTGTATTGGATCCAGTGTGTCATATGTACTCTTGATTAGTTTTCCATTTCCAGCCTTGGAAGACGTCCTTATCCATATGTGGATTAATTGTGTGTCACATACTCCTTTTGCAATCAAGAATACCAGCATTTTCCTGCAGCTACAGGAACACCTTAACATTGAAGGTCTTGTAGGTTGGCATCTTTTCCGACAGCTAAGTTGGAAAGGTGGGGGAAAGGGTGAGGAGAAATAAACTTACTAGAAATGTTTCTTAGATTTAAGTTTCTTACTGTGAGCTATGGACTTACATTTAAAATAATTAAACCAAAAATACACCATAGGTAGCTCACGCAGGGCACCTAAATTTATACTGACCACATAAAAATGGTAGTATGAGGTAGTAAGAGATGCTAAGTATCTACTACAGCTCAGTACTCAGCACTTTTGAAAATCAGGCCACTTGATTTAGGCAGCTAAGCAGGCACACTGGAAATGGTTTGCCTTAATTAGTTCCCCAAAGTTACATAGATTATTAGAAAAATAACTAAAGAAGCATTTTTATTCAGGAGGCAAAATATAGTGCAGTGTTAAACTATTAAGCATAATTTGCATGAAACGTGGTGTGCACACACAAGTCCTTCTATTTGAACTTTACAGCCTTTCTATAGAATATACCAGTAATAATTTTCCCCTTGTAATACTCGGTAGGTTTCTCTTGCTTTGGGGGATATTAGGTGAACTCTTTTGTAGGTAAAATGACAACTGCAAATGAATGGTAAGATTGTGTAGCTGAGTGGATAAAATACTTTAAATTATGGCACTATGATAAAGACACCTCTGCAAAGGTTGCAAATCATTTTTCATTTTAAGGTCAGTGTTCATGCTTCCACTAACATTTTTAGATGGGTTTAAGAACGAGGTTCATTCTGTTTAAATGTATCACAGGGCTGTATCTGTAGAAAGCTTTCTGTGCCTTCAGAGAACCCTGCTCCTATTCCATAGCAAGGGAAGATATAACCCTCTATCATGGAGAGCTCCTCAAGAAATTCTTCAATTTGGCACTAAATATTTTGAATCCAGTCTAGATTCTTTCTCCTCCAGCTCAAGTGGTAGGCTCTTTTTTTCTAATCATAGGCCCAGTTCTCACTAATAATGAGGGTCATGAGCTTACAGATAGGGAGGAAGATACTTTACTTCAGAAAGATATCTTGTGAGAGATTGCTGGATTTCAAATTTGGTAATTTTCATGGAATTTATAGAGAAGAGTTATGCAAGCATTTAAGGGACTGTAAAATAAATCTCTCTCAAATGTATCACTACAATATTAGGGGATTAGCTTTCTACAGGGCTGTCTGCCCTAAGAAAAATAATGCCCATTTTGAAGACTAGCTCAGCTGTAGTACTGCACCAGTAGGCTGTGCACAAGGGTAGGCAGGACTTGGTCTTATCATTCTGTCATGAAAACCTGCTCTCACTACCGCTGTGAAACCAAGACAAGTTTTCCTTACGGCTTAGCTCCATAGAAGCTGATGCTAGTTTTGTCTTGATGGACGCAATCTGAAGGCTGCGATTTCCTCTGCATCCTTAGGGAGAAATTACTTCAGGAAGGTGCTTTGTCGGGTTGGGAATTTTCCCCAGATTCTGCACTCAGTTGACGTCTCGGAGAAAAGAGTAAAAAAAGCAAAAGCAAAAAAAAAAAGCATGGTGCCTCCAAGTTCCAGAGGAATTTTTCAGGCAAGCATGAAGCTTGACGTTAAATTGGGCTGTCTTGTGTCAGACCTAAAGGTGTGGCAGAAAGTTTGTGCACGAGGCCGAATTCTGCCCCTACCGCTCCTCGTAACAGCACAGACTTGAATATCCTTCTCCTGAACTTGCACTGAAGAAGAGAGCTCGGTCCCTTGGTCTTGTGGTTCTATGATGAGACCGGTAGTTGATGCTTTTCTGTCTCAATTTTGGAAACAAAGCCTTTTCCTCTGGCACAGCATGGGTCTGCTAGCAGATCTACAGCGTAAGCAGGCACAACCCTTTATACCTCAGCTGAATTGAGGAGCCTACACCAGGAGTGAACCTGCCCCCGTCTATCAGAGCGAAGGTGTCATTTATTACTGGAAGCATCTTATTCGTCGCTGCTAGTGCTGTAAACAGGCATTAAGATCCACCCGCTCCATCGCTTCCCGGCAGCCGCATCACCCCTCAGCTCCCCTTTAATTTAGTTTAATTCTCCATCCTAACCTCAACCCCCAAATAAACCCCCCCCCCCTTTTCCCTTTGAGGCAGGGGGGGTGGGACGACTTGAGGAAGGCCCTATGGGCACTTTCAGCCGCAGAGGTGATTTTGCAGCGTTGCTAAATTAAATCCCCGATTAAAGCCTGCGCGCTGCGAGCTCCCCCTCCTGTCGCCGAGCCGGAGCCGAGCCGCGCCGAGCCGAGCCGTACGGCTCGGCTCGGCGCGGCTCGGCTCCGGCTCGGCATCGGTGGTACCCTGCAGGAAGGCAGAAGGATGCCGAAAGGGTGTGTGTGGGGAGCTAATTTTGAAGGAAGAAAACTCCGGAGAGGTACAGGGTACTGCCAAGAGAGGTCTGGCATTGAAAAATTGGCGTGTCGGAAAGCAAAGCAGCTTTATGTTGTACGCTAGAGCCTTTGTGGGCTGGGATGATAAAATTGTCTGGCACGGTATAAGGCTAGCCTTTGCCAGGACATCACTTATTTTAAACAACTGCATCTTTAAGAAGGAAATAAATGCTAAAAATTACAAGAAAATCCCTTGTTCCTTCGCTATCTCTGTATCTTCCCTTGTAATGGTTTAACTCAAAGGGCTTGGGATCTAAGAAAGAGAAAACAGAATTTTTCAGAGACTGTAAGCCTGCCCCCGAGGCACAGAAGAAAAGTGAATACAGAGTAGTGTTGAGAGAGGGCACCACAGGCATTGTAGTCAGAACAATTTTGTTCAGGCTCTCCCCGCCTATGTTTTATAGATGTGGCGTGTATTTATACAGCAGGAGGATGGGCAGAACCTTGCACAGCATGTGCCAGGCACGAGGGATGGAAGAGCCACATCCAGAAGCGCATTTGCTGTGGGTGCTACTGAAGCTCATCTTCACGCACGGCGTCTTGAGAGCATTTTAAGAAGGAACGAGGTTTTCTCAGCTCTGCTGAGAAATCATCACCAGCTAGCGTTGCCAGACATCAGGCAATCACTGTAGGTCTCCCCTTGGGTCCAATGTGGTTTAGAGCCCAATCACATGGTGAAGCTGAGCAGAACAAGTCCAGGAGTTTCCTCTCACTCTTTCTCAGAGGCAAGGTGTATATACACCGGAGCAAATGTGAACCAGCTGCTCGAGGTGTGTAGCTGTTCTTTTGTTTACAAACGCTTACTTGGAGGGAGGGGGAAAAGGGAGAAGTTGGATTCAGGCCCTTCTTGAATGTGGGCTAAGAGCTGTAGCTATAATGGAACAAGAGGAGCATCATTTGGGGCGAAAGTGAACCCAGGCACAGGACAATTTCACCTGCATCCTTCTGCCACTTCCCACTCCTGGCAGGCCCTGGAAGTGCCTGGAGGATGGTCTAAGCTGTTGGGCTGGGGAGGGGAGGAGGCAGGGGTGTTGACACACAGGGAAGGAGGCTGGGGAGAGTGGCTCACCCCTGGAGCTGGTCATTCATTAAAGCTGCACATAGGGTACAATGAGTCAAGAAGCTATTCATTTAAGACTGGAGGTGGGAGTAAAGAATTTAGTACCTTACTTGTGGGTGGGCTTTCACCAAAGCCTAAGCAAAAATCTGAGAGAAAGCAATGTGTGTTTGCACAGTTTGCAGCCCAGCCAGGGAAACCTGGCACAGCTCAGGTACCACAGGTTAGAAGTTTTCCAAAAAATCCTACTTCCATCCTCTCCCCTCCCATCTCTAAAATCCATCAAGGTGATTCATAGGGCCCTATAGACTGTGGAGCACAGTTAGACCATCAGACAAAACACATTTGTTCTTCTGAGCAGAGACTGCGTATGTGTGCCTGGATGCAAAGTATTGTGGGCTGGAGCTGCGAGCTGAGAAACGCCTATATGAAACAGGGCAGAAGGAGACCACCATACAGGCAGCGAAGAATGGAGCTTTACACCTGGTGTAAAGGCTTTAACCCTTCCCAGACCAGGGGACCAGGTGGTGCAGTTTAGAACAGCTATAACCTCCATCGGGCAGCTGTGGGTGGAGGTGCTTGTGACTACCCCGTTCACCTTCCTCCCTCTTCCTCCCCAATCTTTCCACCCATGATGCAAGTGCATCCCATATGCCAGGAGCCAGGAGGGACTGACAGATTAAAATCTCACCCGTGAGCTGCTTCAAAACACCTTGGTGCCACAAGGCCATTGAGAAGTATTAATAGTGAGAGCCAGACCCTTCCTCTTAGAACTCTACATGAGGTAAGTTTGTCGGCTTCAGTCGGACGCTTGCTTTACTTATTATACTTTCCAAAAGTAAATTGGAGTTTTAATCTTAGAAATAAGTGATGGGAAAACCTTCCAGCCATCAAAGCGAGGTTTGACTCAAAAGGGAAGAAAGAACCTGGTTGTTCATAGGCAGCCTCAGAAATCAAAGAAGCCAGAATCTCCACTTCCCCAGTCACCACCTTCGCCAGCGCTGCCTTGGCACCAGCCTCCTCTCCTGAAAATGTGGGTGGGTGGAGTTGTATTTGCAGGCTGGAGGGAGTTCCCAAGCTTGACAGGCTGCCAGATTCAGGCTTTGTTAACTGTTGCTTTCACTGTCAGCTGCTGAGATTATAAGAGGAGCATTTTTAATAATGGGGGGACGGGACGGGGGGACGGGACGGGGACGACACACACTAAAAAGAGGCCATTAGATTAAGCAGCAACCCTGGGACAATTTGTAAGTCACAGTTAAGAGAGAGATATCTGGAAGATTTGCCAGGTTCAAAGGTCTTCCTTATTAATGATCCAGTAGCTGACTTGATGGATTGTCTCTAGTCTGTGTCCCCTTATTCCTTCCACCTTCTCTCCTAAAGACAAATGCTGAAGACAAATCTCTAGATGGAGGGATAGACTTTGTAATAGATTATTTCTTATTACTTAGAAATTGGTTAATAATTTACTAATTCAATTTCAGTGTTTCATCCCCCACTTCAATTAATCTTTAGAATATAAAGTAAATGCTGTTCTTTGTTCTTCCAATGCTAATGAAGAAAGAAACTAATGAGGAGACCTGGCCTTGATACCTTTCTAAAGATGATTTAGCTGCATAGGAGCTAATTTTCTTTTTTTTTCTCCTTTTATTTACTTCTACTTCTCAAACACAAAATCCACCCATAAAACTGAAAGCCGTACAAGCTGGTTATGAGCCCAATTTTAAACATGTTATACAACTCTTACTCTAGTAAAATTCCATTTCTTGGCAGAGTGTTACAAAAATCATGCATACCTATACTCTTTCATTCTGTAGATAAATATTTTATACAGATACTTTACACACACTCAAATAAAACAAGATATAGGATCTTTTGTACAGTGATTCAAACTGCTGTCTACCACTCTAGAATGGTGCTTTAAGATTTAGCAGATGTAGAGAGTGATTTGTTTCTAACAAATTTTATCTGTGGCTCTGTGGCCGTAATGCATTTCAAAGAGATTTTTTTTAATCACATCTGTCAGGAATTACACAAGTATGGTCAATCCAGCCTCCTGACATCTCTTCCAGCCCTGTTTCCTGTAATTCTATTACCTTTTGTTTCTTACTTTTCTTCGATTGTTTTTTCTTGCCGTATCCATCCCTCCCATCAGCTCTCTGAGAAATATTTTCAGCCCTGCCTGTAGCACTGTACCCAGGATGCATGGGAGTCCGGGACTGATGGCTGCTTGTCTGCCAATGCACAGGTGCAAATTAGGAAACCAGTTCAGATTCTAGCCAACAGACTTTTGTTCTTGCAGCATGTTGTGTCATCAGCGGCAGAGGTTTGGACATAAACACTTAGGGCACTAAATGACACGCTCTAGTGTTCAGATGCTTTTTGCCAAGTGTGATTTCACACCTTGGGGAGCACACAAAAAAATCTGTCAACAAAGCTCCAAACAGCAACATTTCTGTATTTTTACTTACCAGAGAGTCCTTTTTCTTAAAAGTAAAATTACGGTAGTGGCATGTGGTCAAAGATGATAAGCTTACTTCATGTAATTGCCACTGATACAGGAAGAAAACAGCCTTTTTCCCCACACCTACAAGCTTGCTTAAGCCTGTCTCATTACAGAACAAGGGTAGTACATTAAGCTGTTTAATAGCAGGACCAGAATCCTGTCCGTGCAATGAAGGGGAGCGAAGAAGGTGCTGTTCAGCGTCGGCTCTGCTATGAGAAATCCTACCAGTCAGGACAGGACGCCTCACAGCAGGCTGTTGGCATCCTTTTCCCTGTGAACAAGAGCACTGAGATCTGCGTCTAGCTGGAGTTTGCTTCGGAGGGCTGCGTAAGCGATCGCTGGCTGGAAGGCTATATCCAGGTCTGCTACAGGCCAGCACTCATGAGCTTTTTGTCTTTGTACAGGGGCAGGAAATTCCCTGTGCATCTGATTCTCTACTTTGCCCTCCAGCACAAGAGAGGGCAGGGTTTGCTTTAAGAAGTTTACTTTACAGATTCCTAATTCTATTAAGCAAACACAACTACACACCACAGAGCAGACCCCCAAATATATTAGAACTGTGAATTTTCCCAGATCTTTGGCAGTAGGGGAGTGAGATTTTCCAAGTGACTGAGTAAATTGATGCCTCCAAAAGCATTGTAAACTGATCCATTGGGCTTGACTCTGAACTCCCTTTATTCCAGCGCAAATCTGGAGTAAGCCTGCTGAACTCAATAGAGTTATGCCAAGGCAAAATCAGAATCCTCCTCTTTGCTTTTTTCCTTTTACTGTGCTAACTAATCCCATAGCTGCAACAAAACTGAAAAATCTATATATACAAACTCCATTGGCCAGGCTATCTTATTGTGAAACCTACAGTATATCCCAACCTTATAAAAAATCATTCAAGTGTGACACTGTCCTCTCTCTTGCTTTTCTGATAAGCAGAAAGGAAGGGCTGCCAGTAGCACAGAAACTAGAAGACAGGAAAATAGTATTTCATAGCAGGGGAAAAAACATAACTGAATGGAGATCAAGGCAGCTAAATTAAAGAAACGCACAATACCTGGGTAACATGGCCATGACACAGCACACGGCTGCAGCGGAGACATTAAGGCAACTAAAGGATTCTCCCGATGGCAGTCTTGGAGTAGCAGAAAGCAGCAGCATCCCCACTAATGAGTTCTTTCCAAAAACCTGCTCCTATCCATTGCCTTGGTTTGAAACAAATTAAACTAGTGAAAAGAATCTTATTGACTTTATCAGTTGGTGTCTGAGGCCTGACGAGTTTAAATAAAAGGTAAACTGGTGAAATAGTGTCATGATAAATGAACTGACAGTTTCCCAGACTGCAGATGATGGTACTGCATTGTTTGTCCTGTGTGGCACTGTATGTTTAGAAGGGTGAATGTCATCTTTCTATGACATCAACAAGAAATGGATGGGCATCTTTTGAGGTTAGCAGATGTTTAAAACAAAAATAATGGCAGAATTTAGAAGTGGCATTGGAAAGGTGTTAGTCCTGTCTCTGCTATTTGAAAAAATCTCCAAATTCCTTGCCAAAAAAATTGCTAGGAAAAAAGGCAATATTCCATTTCATTGTTAGCTGTTTTTTTAAAAAAAATTATTAATATGACTTTCAGATCAGCCCACCCTGTAAAAACTGCCTGTAGTTTGTAGTTTCAGTACATAAATTCTGAGATTTGAAATGCAAATCTCATTTTTGAGGATACAGCAATTTGTGTGCAAATCTTCAAAGAGCAACTGAAAAGATTTTTCTCTGTCCTCCTGATTGTACCTGGTGGAGGAAGTACTCTTAACATCCATTGTTCAGTGTCTTTTTTTTTTGAAACCTCAGTTTTGCAAACAAATCCTTCCAGGGTGTGGTACGATCGCCACCCAAAATGCCACAGAGCTGTGCAGTTTTACTGACACCTTGAACATCATATTCTGTATAGGAGGCATGTCCTTCTGATTTGCTTTAAGCATATGCACTTGACTGGATTCTTATCAGCCATGTGTCTCTGTCATACTAAATCAGGTTCTATAATTTTTTTTTTTTTTTTTACTTGGGGTATTGTTCAAAAAAAGAAGTTAAAACTCTCAAAACAGGAATTAGATTTCTGCTTTTATGTTATTGTGTCCTGTTCATGTTGTGGTAACGCCTAAAGCCCAGTTACGCTGTAAGTTCATGTCCAGAGAGCTCCTATTTTTATCATGCCAATTGATGCAATAGGTAGTGGCTCTCAAACTACAGGCCACTGTGGACCAGTGAGGCTATAGAGCATTTGCTGTGTTACTGGTCTATTGAGAGAAATCTGCTTCCATAGCCATTTGCAAGGCACTTCAAGGAGCAGGCTGTAAGCCTGGAAGAAGTAGGAGATAAGGAGAAGGAATGAATGCAGTGGCATTTGCCTGCAAAGTAGTCACCATACCACCAGGAAGGAAGGGGGAGAAGTCCATGTTGTATACTCGGAGGAGATGGGAGACAAAAACTTGGCTGACTGGACCCACAGGCCAAAATTCAGGGGATCACTTGCAGGGTGTTAAGAAAAGCCAGAAACAAGGAAGGGTGCAAAGAAAAAAAAAGTGGAAAAGGTTAAAAAGAATCAGAGAATCATGGCCAGACAAATATGGAAGAAGACAGTGCTTCAGGCTGTGGGGAGAGGGAAAGAAAAGAAAAAGCCAAAGGGGGAGAAAAGGTGCAGTGAATTCTTCGAGAAAGGATCGCAAACACAGCATCAAAGTAAGGTCCTCCTGTTTCAGTTCTAACTCAAGGGAAATGTTGAATGAAAAGGTTGGCGGAGCAACTTTGTTACACCACAGATAAAGTTTCCCAAAGCATGTCTGTGCAACAGAAGAGGTGATTATATTATATAATGTTATATAATTATACTGGTATTGTTCCTCATGTGAACACTCTAGAAGTGAGTCTTTTTCCAATTTTGACATATATTGCTCTGGAAAGGGTTTTAGTTGAACTGCAGATAGTATTTTTATGTTGGGACAGGAGTTCACGGGTAGGGTTATGCTTATTTAACTACAACTATACAGCTGTATTGATGTGAAGGGTGAAATGTGCCTGTGTGGACAAAGCCTGAAATATCGAGCTGTCCTTCAGGCCATAGACATGACATTCTTTAGCTTAGCAAGAAGCCACATTTCAAAGACATCTTTTATGATTGTATGGGAACAGAGCAGAGCAACACAAGGTTATTTAACATAAAAAAGCCTTTTACAGGTATTCAGAAATGTTTAGGTTTCCTAAGCTTAGACATCTTTTATGATTGTATGGGAACAGAGCAGAGCAACACAAGGTTATTTAACATAAAAAAGCCTTTTACAGGTATTCAGAAATGTTTAGGTTTCCTAAGCTTATACTTTCTTGTAACCAATTGCTGAAGATGCTACGTGGAAGTTTTGTGATTGTGAATGTGAGAATGGATAACGAGAAAATATTATGTGTGAAATTTTAGTCCATGCTGTGAACACTTCTAGAACCTTTGGCATAATCTGAGAGTTACCATGGCCTATATCAGGAAGAAAAAAATAGACAATGGCATTTAAGAAGTCTTGAAATGAAGGGCTCTCTAATGCTGGAGATTTAAGAGCATACACCTTTTTGTTTTAACTATGGACTTTAAGTGGGAAATGAAGAATGCTTTATCCTTCAATAAATATGAAAAGTATATGATTCATGTGTTAAATGTAAGTAATGGTTAACAATCAGATGCATGTTCTATTCTTTGCTTCCATGTGCTGGTCAGACAAAAAAGAAGAAAAGAAGTGCTATATACTGGTTTCTCAAGAATGCAGCATCAGGGATCTGTAAAAGTCTGAGTGATTCTATTGCTTCCTTTTGAAGGGCTCTAATAATAAGGAGGCCTACGGAGAAAAATTGCAGTTGAAGACCATTGAAGTCTTGAACTGTAGTCAAGCCACAGAGTGAAATTACTGAGCCCTGAACACCTCTCCTGATCCTTCTCTGTTGAGAAGAACCTTTGTTAGATGAGGAGGCAGAGGTTGAAAGACTCAATTGAAATCCTCACTAAATACATTTTCTGAGAAGTTAGGACATGTGGATTTTTTCCCCACATGGATTTACAAATCCACAGAATTGGAACAGAGGGGGAATCACTCATTTTTTTCAGTAGAAAGAATAAACTAGAATAAGAATATTAGCAATTCAGCGTATGAGCAAGCAAAGCAGATTTTCTTGTACTAACCCATCTGAGCCAGAGTGACACATACTGTGACACTCAGAAATATTTGAAAGGGCAGAAAGAAAGGACTGTAGGTGTAAGTATTATTTATATGGTGAGAAACCCTTTTGTCTCAGATACTAGGAAAATTACTTTGTCCACTTATTACTGAATTCTTAAATAGCCCATTCAGTAAAATTGGCTGATATTTTATATGTCTTATTGCAGATCTGCATCTCCACAATGAGTGATTTTCCAGGGTACATCTTCGGAGTCTGTGGTCAACCTGTAACATTCTGGTGACTGTATGAAAAATACTGTCCTTTTCATCTGAATTTATCAAAGCACCCTACAAAGGCAGAGGCATAAACTGTGAGTGTACACTATTAATAAGCCATCCCCAGTGGTTCTCCTCTCTGACTATTCTGTTGCAAGTCAGAGACACTGTGAGGTTAAGCTTACACCAGAAAAAGACCTCTTGGGATAGCTGTGCAGGCAAGACAGTTGTACGGGCAAAATGCAACATCAGGAGATACAGTTTGTGCTGGCAAAACGGTCTTTTAGACTGACTTTTCCTGGGCTACACCTGGCATTATGCCAGCATAGGAATGTCACAACTTCATCATTTATTACTGTAGCTGAAATCTTCAACTACAGATTTGGTCCAGCAGTGGCCATTACTATTGGCCATTCAGTGGTGACAAATAAAAAGCAAACACAAGTTTTAACGTCAAGTTGGAATTTCCTGCGAGTTAGCAGGAGAAGAGTGGCAAAAATAGCACATTTGCTGCTGTTTGACCCATTGCCTCCAGGAGTCCTTTTGTCTGGGTCATGTTGGCCAACACCTTTCACCTCTCCCAGGGCTCTTGCCAACAGGAATGCCATTGCCCTGGGAGCTTTCCTAGGGCAGGACTGATTGATGGTAGTCCATCTACTGCTTAATCTAGTATAATCACTCCATTTTCTGAGTTTCTTCAGGACCTGAGCACTGCTGCCAAGGAAAAGTGGTATGTAGAAATGGAGAGCTGATGATGATCAATAAAGCAGCACTTTCTGTAAACTGAAAAAGAGGCAGAAACAGGAAAACCATCTGAACTAGGGGAGCATGCAGTGCCAGAAGAGAAAAAGTCAAGGAGTCTGGAATACAGCAATCCAGGGAGCCTGTGTGCTGCAGAGACGGAGAAGAAAAGCAGAGCCAGCTACTGCAAAGCCCGAAGGAAGCACAGAGACCACTGGGGAGGCAGCATTCTGCAGAAAAGCAGATCCATCAGGCACAAGAAGGAAGTGACAGGGAAGTCTAATGAGCGGCTAGGGGTGAAGTCTGTATGTGCACCTCTATTTACATTTTCAGTCTAACTCCTGATTAACATAATTCTCTTCTTTTACAGGGGGGAAATGAGGATCAGAAATATGGAGTGACTGCTAGAGACACAAATAGGGAAAGCATCGTGTATCTCTCAGTCCTGATTGCTGCGTACTAGCTACAGATAGGGCAAACTGAGAAAGCAGTGAATCATTGTATCTTCAAGGTAAAGCCATTTTAAGGCTCAATCTCATCACCTGGAAGCAAGGCAGAAAACTCTGGAAATATATCTCATGAAACTTCTTACGATGCTGTGAAACTCGATTGATCTAAGCATCTTCAGTTTTTCAGTTACCAAAATGAACCAGACCATACGCCAGCAGAGGCATAAAAGAAGCATGGTAGAGGCAGAAGATATGTATACGTACATGCAGCTATACTTCTCTGCTTAAGCTTTTGGAATTAATTGCCAGCCACTCTTCAGGTCTGTGGGGATTCGGCCAGGACTTTAAGAAGGCCAAAACATATAACAGGTCTCAAGTCTTTCTGCCCACACGTCAGTCTCTCAGCAAGGCCTTCAGAGAGCTCCCAGGACTAGACTCAAACAAAACCAAAACCAAGTAGCAAATAGCTGGGGTCTGACAATGAGACCTAAACTTTTCCTTCCAGAACTAAGTCCTCTTTGGCACTGGAATAAAAGGAGAGGAAACAAGCCTTTCTCTGCTTGTGGACCCCTTCATTCTTCTGTAAGGAATTGGAAAAGATATAACTCTAAGGACTAAGAGCTGTATTGTGCGAGAAAATTACAGCAAGGGAAGTTGGACTGCATCATTAAGTTATGGCAAGACAGTTGTGAGCAGGAAACCGAAGGGTAAGCCTGTAAATTCACTACACTTATGTCACAAGAATGAGTCATGTGTGTTTTCTCTGTTACATTTTCTCTCATTTGAATGCAGTTCCTTCCTCTTTTGGCCCAATTCAGAGCTTCTGCCTAGCTTTATTCAAATAGCTGTGTCGTAAAACCTGAGCTTATTGTAGCTTTTCCTTGCTACCTCACCTTGTATTACAGGGTCACACAAAAAGGACAAAGTGTGTCATCACAGGACTGTGTGAGATATCAGCATGTTTCTGGCTTTGCCACTGTCACTTGCAAGCGTGACATTATCAGCGAGGTGACATTAGGAGAGCCAAACAGATGATCATTTCTTTTCTGCTCCCCACAAAAGGCCTGAGGCAAAACTCACTGGAATTGGTGGAAATATAAGGGGCTTTGGCTCAGACCCAAACAGACCAGCCAGGAATAATGCTGAAAATTTATCTGGAGCTGAGATGGTACAAAGGGACTAATCCCAGTCACCTTCCTTTAGCAGGAGGCTCAGAGTGATTTGAATTGGCTAGCTTCTGTTGTGAATTAAGCTCAAAGCCCCAAAGGCAACTTGATTCTAGTCATCTAGCTCTGCAGCCTCCTCCAAACTTGATCCAGAGGGAAAAGTGACTAATCCTATTCAGTTGCTACACTGAGCTAGTGCCATCGATTAAAAAAGCTTGGGGCACAGGGAAAATGAATAATCTGGGTCAGTTTTCCTCTGCAAGTCCTTTGCACAACTCAGCCAAAAAAAACCACCACCCCACAAAACAACCCACACAAGTAAGGAGACAGTGAGAGGAAGCACTGATAAGAAGGAAACCTCGCCCAATAAAGTGCACAGAGAAAAGAAATAGAAGCAGATCAGTGAGGTTTTGTCAAAATTCACAAGATGGGAAGAGACTAGATTAGAGGAGCTAGTTCTCCTATTTGCTGGGAAAAGGACCATGTCGTACACTCTTTTCCAGTTCTTTGGTGTCCATGCAGGGCTGAAAGGACAATCACAGGTGGGAGCAAGGCAAGCTGCAAAAACACGTCTGGGCACAGAAGTCAGCTTCTTGGCTCCCTCTCTCTCCAGGGCCATGGGTATGGCATAGCTAGCACAGGAGAACAGCCCTTGCCTGGTCCTAGCCATGACCTAGGAAGTGAGTCATAAAATGGGAGCTGCCACTGTAACAGCCACTCAAGCGATGACATTAGTAGGTGCTTTCAGCAAGTGCATTTTTGGGTAGGCTTGTAAGTAAATAACTGCTGCTGCTGGTTATCATATTATTACTTTGAACAGGGTTACCAAGGATTGTGTGCTGCAGAAAAGGTTAGTCTACAGATAACCCCCTACCAAGGTTATTAACATAATAAAGGAAAAGGGCATGTGTGATTTTGTAACAATCTTTACCTTTTCCCTGCCCCTTATTACAGAATTGGAGGGCTTTCTTTCTTAATATCTATCAGTTGTCTCATTTGACTTTGGTGCAGGTTTCCCGTGATGACAGGAAAGGGCTGGAGGTTGGTTTGTGGTGAAAGCGAAGATTTTCTGTTTTAAAGAAGTTGTTCCATAAACAGTGAAATTTGTGAAGCTTGGTCACCTTGCTTTGTATCCTCTCATCTCCTTCATTTTTCACCTGGCCTGTGCCACTACTGCCAGCCCCATCCTCCACAGCCCCCCAGGTTAGTCTGGAGAACGCTGGCAGAGCGACTGGTTGCTGTTAAGTACATATGAGCTGAATTCTGCCCCCCTTTCGTCAATGAGGGTCATGAGATGATCAGATCACCTGCCTTTACCTAAACGCTAGTTTTCATGAAATTTATTATGTGTCTTCAAGGCTGTTGTCAATGGTGGAGATGCCAGAGCTCCACAGTTACTGGAGGGAAGGATGACCATGGCTTCCCAAGTGTCATTCCCACAGGTCAAACTAGACAGGTGGGCTGTGCTAGCAAGCTGCTTTTGGAGGACAATTCACCAAGGAAGGCCCAATACATGGCACCATAGGTAATAAAGACAAAAGAGGAGGGTTAGCAAAAAAAACCCCTCCCAAACCCCAAACCCCCACCCAAAGACCAGGAAGCGCGACACTGCGGTGGAATTTCTCCTTTTGTCAGGCTGACTCTGACGGTGTCACTGGTGTAGCTATCTAACCCACCGCACGGCTCAACCACGCAGGAGGCTGGGCAGCAAGTTTGTGGGGAGCGTAGGTAGTTTTGGGGTTGACCTAGGTGAAATGAGGTGCTGCCGAGACGTGTGCAGGAAACGGGGAAGGAGAAAGGGAGAGGATGAGGAGAGATAAGCAGCAGATGCCGAGGTCCAGGGAAACAGAGGAGGGGGTGACAAAGGGAAGGGCTGCCCCTGCCCGGGTGTGCCCTCGGGGGATGCCTCTGCCTGCGGGGTTACTGGATACAAATGGTGAAGGATCAGCGCCACCACCAGATCCTCGTGGTGAGTCACCAAAGTGTGAAGCTGCTGTCCCATGGAGGGGAGGCTCAGCATCCCCCAGGCAGTCCTGCTTACAGCTGGCCCAAACACCCCCTTCCTTCAGGTCCCGGGTGTCCCCAAAAGAAGCCACAGGCACCCATTACCCGGCCCAACCTTTCGGGCTTTGTCCCCGCTCAAGCCTGCGCCCTTGCTAAGGGACGGGGTCCCACCGGAGAGGTTCGCCGCAGGGGCCAGCTTCGCACCACCCGTCCCACCGCTGGGCGGCCAGCCGGGTCCCGCGGGAGCCCGAGGGCGGCACCCGGGCAAGGCCGCTGGCCGCGGCGGGCTCGGCAAGGCTTCCCCCGCCTGCACCCGGGCCCGCCGCCCGCCCAGCCCCTCGGGGCGCCCGGCGGCGGCGGGGCAGGCCCGCCGCGCCCCCAGCCGCCAACCACCGCCGCCGCCCGCTGGGGCCATCTTGGCGTGCGGGGCCGGGCTGCGCCCGGCCGGAGGGAGCGCGGCCCCGGGCCCCGGGCCCCGGGCCCCCGGCGCGGCGCCCGGGAGCGGGTAGCGCCTGGCAGCGTGAGCCGGCCTCGGCTGCACGCCCCCCCCCCCCCCCCCGCCCCGCAGTCGCTGTGCAGCGGAGGCGTCCAGCCCCGGGATGTCCCGTTCCGCCCCCCCCCCCCCCCCCCCAGCCCCCGGCGCGGGGCCGTGTCCCCCCTCCCGCCCCGGCGGCCTCGCTTTTGTAACTGAAGCCCCGGGAGTCCCGGGGCGTCACGTCGCAGGAGCGCTCTGTCGAGGCAGCAGCAGCCGCCTGTGCCCGCGGATCACCTCGGGGCCCTCCCGCGGGAGGAGGGGTGAAAATGCAAACTCCTGTTCGTTATCGTGATGCGCGGCGGTGACAGGCATTGTATTTTCGGCCACCGAAGGTACCGAGTAATTGGAGAGGCGATCCCTCGATAGGCTGTGGAAACTGGCGGCACCGAGCCAAATTTGCCCCGGGTGCGGGCGGTGGGAGTGCGGGTCCCTATTGTCCCTTCACGAGTGGGTCCGGCACCCCCGGGAAGAGCCGCGGCAGCCCACCGGGGCGGCCCGCGGGGGCGGCGGGCTGATCCCTGCGCCCACGCGTGGGCTGGGGGTGGCGGGTCCCTCCAGCCGAAGCACTTTTCTCCGTTGGGTGGACAGGGGGAGCGGGAGATCGACGGCAAAGATTTTGGGGAGAGGAGTAAAACGCCTCGCAAATACAATACGCTAGCAGCCCAGGCGGCTGAACGCCGCTGCGCCTTTCCCGCAGACGGGCTCCCCATCAGGGCACTCGGGAGAAAGGGAGAAAAAAAAAAAAAAAAAAAAAAAAAGGAGGAAAAAAAATCCCTAATACTTTTACCTTTGGAAAATGGAAGGGGGGGGGTTTCGTGCTGTCGCTGCCAAGCCTAGGATTTTGTTTTCTCTCCCAGCATGCGTTGATGACATCACGAAGTGCCCCTTCTTTGTGTGTCAGTGATGTCACCAAGTGCAGTGTGGGGGACAATGGAATCCTGAACTCCGGGCGAGGGCGAGTGGGAAGCGGCTGCTGCTGCTGGTTCAGGGCTGAGCCGGGGGAGGGAAGGGAGGACACAGCTGCTGCTTTGGGGCTGAAACAGGTGAGAGACGGGAAAGCTGCCGGGGGATCCCTTTTGGCTTGCGGGGGGGGGGGGCTTTGGGCTGGGCTTTTTTTTTTCCTTCTTCTTTTTCTCTTCCCCCCCCCCCCCCCCCCCCCCCATTGCTTCCCAACTGAGACAGGTGAGAAGTTGCTGCTGCTGCCGGAGGGACAAAGCAGGTGAGGCAGGGGAGAAGCTTTGGGGTTGAAACAGTTGTAGGAATAGGAGGAAAGCGAGCAGCCCCCCCCGCCGCCAAGCCTAACAGCCCCCTCTCGGCCTTAAAAAAGCAGCCCCGGGAGCTCGCCCCCTCTCCCAGCCACCTGCCTCGACCGCTTTCCCTGCGGGGCTCTCGCACGGAAGCAGACGCGGAGCCGGGGAGGGCGTTATCCCTCCCCCCTTGACACCCCCGCAGGTTACTTTCCAGAGGGTCTCCATTAAAAACTCAACGTCCCCCTTCAAGCGCCCCTTTCTTCCTTCCCCAGCACCCGCCGGAGCGGGGGGGACGGGGGGACCCTGGCTGCCGGGATCCCCCCCCCCCCCCCCCCGGCCCCGGAGCGGGGGCTCCGCCACCTGCCCACCCCCGGCCCCCGCTCCGCGCGAGGCGGCGGCGGGTGGCGCCCCGGCCCCGCCGCCCCCCAGCCCCGCTCGGCGGTGGGGGAGGCAGCCAGGGAAGCCATTGCCTGTTTAATAGTTGCTGTTGCAGCACTTCCGCTTCTCTCCCAGCGAGAGAGACACGAGTGGCCAGGCCCAGCCGCACCGAGGAGGAGCAGCCAGACACAAAGGGAGAGGTAGGGGGACGGGGCACCCCCCGCCGACCTCCCCGCCGGCCCCGGGGGCAGGGGCGAGGGGCAGGGCCGGCCGCGGCCCGGCGATGGGGCGGGAGGCAGCGGAGCCGGCGGGGCAGGGGGGGGGGGGGGGGAGTGGATCGCGCCCGGGGCTGTCAGGTACCGCTGTCCCCCCGGCCCCTCGCCGCCCGGCCCTGCGGGCCCGCGGCCGGGGGAGCTCCCCCGGGCCCCCCCCCCAGTCCCCGGCTCTCGCCCGGCGGAGGGGCGGCAGCGGGGGGGGGGGGGGGGGCGGCCCGGCTGGGGCAGGGGAGCTCCCCGGGGGCCGCTGGCCCTGGGAGGGAGGCGGCCGTGGGCCGGCCCCCCGGGCCGCTGCTGCCCCGCCGCCGCTCTTCCCGGGCCCGCGGCTGCCCCCCTGGCTTCCACCCGAACTCTGCCGGGGTGCCCTGCCCGCATCCCTCCCCCCTCCCCGCATCCCTCCCGACGGCTTCTCGCCCCTCTCGGCTGCGGACCTGCCCTCGGTAGCCCGCCGTGCTCGCCCTCCTCCCCTTTGCCCCCGAGGTGCCCGCGTGAAACCGGGCTGCCCCCCCCCCCCCGGCACCCCGCTGCCCCCCTCCCTGCCCTCGGCCTCCCCGGGCCCTCCGGTCTCACCCCTTGTAGGCCGTGGCCCTTCTTTTCCTACCGCCCCCCCCGTGTTCCCTTCCACCTTTGCTGGCATGCCCCTCAGTGCAGCGGGCCTCAGTGGGTCCCCTCCATGCACCCCACTCCCTGCTTAGCTTTTCCCCCTTGTCCCCCCTGCTCCCAAGACCCCATCCAGCAGGCAGGGGGTTATCCAGCAGGCAGGGCTTTCCCCACTGCAGGTCACAGATCCTCCTTCGGGGTCTCCCCCCTATTGCCAGTGATGCCCCACTTCCATTTTAGTGCTGGCGACTGTCAGCCCCCCAGCCCCATCCCTTCCCGCCTCCCCCACGTGCCTCCAGGGAACCCAAGGGACCGGAGCTGTTCCATTTTTATCTCCTGCACCCCTAGGCTAGATAGTGGTGGGTGGTGATGGCTCCTCTTGTGTGTGCAGTTTGGGGGAGATTAGAAGGATTTGCTTTGAGCTTCCCCGATCCTCGCAGTCGTCCTCGTTCCAGTCTCTTCTCCTGTCATTTCGCACTTGCTTTCTGAGAGGAAGCTTTGGAAGTCCCTTTCCCCCTGCTACTCTGTGTTAGTAGTGCAGGGGAGGCTGCTGCTTCTCGTGCTTCGACTGTAGGGCCTGAAGAGGAGAGGGAGACACAAGGACTCTTTAAAAGGAGCGTGACCCAAACACAGAGTGAGATCGTCAACAGCCTTTCTCTGTGTGTGTTTGTGTTCACTGTTTGTTCCCCACGCCCCATGGTGTCTCCTCTCCAGGTTGGGGTGTGTGGTGGGGGGGTCGCTATGTCGGATGACGATTCGAGGGCCAGCACCAGCTCCTCCTCATCTTCATCCTCCAACCAACAGACAGAGAAAGAGACAAGCACGCCTAAGAAGAAGGAAAGCAAAGTCAGCATGAGTAAAAACTCTAAGCTGCTATCTACCAGTGCCAAGAGGTGAGGTTGCAGTCAAGTTTTCTCACTGATTTGCTGCATCTTCTCTCCTTCCTTGTTTTATTTTGCTCCGTTCCCCCACTGCTCCCTTGCTGCTTCCATTCTTCATCTCTAGCCCTTATGCTCAACCTTTTCACAGGAAGCTGCCATTGTCTCACTTTTCTCAGCGTCTCAGTGCAGTGAGTGTCTGCCCAACTTCACTGCTCTCTGGTCTCTCTCCTGCTTCTTCCTCTCTTCCGTCCCAAATATTTTCCTGTCTTTTCTTCCTCCGGGCTGTTATTCTGTCTCAATTATTTCCACTGTCTTTGCCTTTTCCCTTATTAGCATCAGTTAGTTGTAGGGATGGTGTAGGATTGGCATGTAGGACCTTAATTCTTTCTCTGCTACTGGAAGCTGTATGGTCCTGATTAAGGCATTGCATTTCAACGTCAGTTTCCCTATCTGTAGGTTGGGATTGATCTAGAGTGGCTTTTTTCTTTCCAGGACTGCTTTGTGGATCAGTTAATGTTTGTGAAGAGTTTTGACTTTGCTTGCACTGGGGGAGTGCACCCCAGTGCAAGTGGTGTAATACAGCCCTAAACCTTTTCCACCAAATACATTTACTGTTTTTCTGTCTGCTCATCGCTTACATTGAATTTTCTGTGTATGGTTGGATGTTGACTAGAATAAGTAATACACAGCAGGTCCACTTGTGGACATCCTACTCTAAAATAGTCTTTGCTCACAGCACAGGCAGCACAGGGTTGGGTGGATTTTTGAGAATGAAATAATTTTTATTCCAGAATAATGTCTACGTGGGGGAGAGAAGCCTGCGTAGAATAGTAATTCCAGAACAGCTCTGTCGGTCAGTTTTCTTTACCTGGACAGATGCTTGGAGCCACTCAGTTAAAAAAAACTCCAAACTTATTTATTCTTATTTATTCTGTGTTTCACCTGAATTCAGCGCCATTCTGCTCCAGGAAGCTAAGCTGACAAATGGAAGTTTTCAAGCAAACTTGCAGTACTTCAGTAAGAATAATAAACCATCTCACTGAACAGCTTTGCCAGGCAGCACAGAGAGTTTGTATCTGTAGGTGTCAAAAGTGACTGGGGCTTTATGCAAAAGCCCTTTCGTTGCAACTAAGTTCTCTGTGGCTTTGTAGAATTTAGGCAGTTTGGTTATTCCAGATCTCCACTCAGCAGGTTTCCATGGCAAACTGACATAGATAGTGGCAAGCGCTGTTTACGTGTCGTGCCCTAACTATTTTAAAAGGAAGATCGTAAACTGCCTCATATGAAAAGGCTGTGGTTCTTGTGTATGACAACTGGAAGAGAGGCAGAAGATGCTGGTTGAGTTTAAAGGAGAAGGGAGACAGACTGAGTGCTGGGTGGGGAAATCTGGAGGAGAAGCCTGAGTGACAGCAATGGGACTCCAGGGAAGGGGATGATAGCTGGTTGGGAGTTCTGTGGCAAAAGCAGCGTGAGCCCAGAATAGTCTGGGCAGGGAGGAGAGGGTGTTGTCCGAACGCGGTGAAGAGAGGGAGCGTCTGGAGCCCTGAGGGAGAGGACGTGGGGATGTTGTGTGGTTCTTGAGGGTGAAGAGAGGGGAGGATTGAAGGTGGCAGGAATGCGCAGGAGCCTCGGAAATAGATATTCACCTTCCTTTAAGTGTCCTTGGGAATGGCGCAGTTATTCACTCCCTTGGGACTGGTGTTTTTTCTCAGGATGGTGATGGGAAGCTGGGGGGGAGAGAGGGGGAGCCAATTTGGCAATGACCGTTTCTCTCAATCCAGCAAGACAAAGTTCCTTTTCAGACTGCAGTTTCCTCCTAGCACTTGGTGCATCACATTTGCAGAGGTTTTTCCTCATTTACAGGCTGGTTGGCAGAGTAAAGCGGACAATCTTTTCCACTGCCCCTTTGTGGTTGGCATCTTTATGGGAGCATAGAACAGTGCACCTGTCTGGGTTCAGTGCACGGTGCCTGTCTGCTTTTCTGGCCGTCTCTGTAACAGGGTGCCTGTCCTGCTTGGTGTGTTTGGACTGGTGGGAGGCTGCAGTTGAGAGTGCCTCTCTCTTATGTACTGTTGCAAACTCACGGTGACAGTATGTCTGTAAGGCATATGTGTTAACTGCTATCCCGCACAGTGACTTACCTTTGTTCCTTCTCTCTTTTATTGCCACAGGATTCAGAAGGAATTGGCTGACATCACCTTAGATCCACCTCCCAACTGCAGGTTGGTGTCGATTCTTTACCTGAGAAGGGTGGGGGAAGGTGAGGGGCTGAAGTGTGCCTGTGTGTGACTGTCCTCAGAGGCTCTGAATAGAGCGGAGTAATGGCTGTTTAGGTGACCAGCAGTACTTTTGTGAACGCTTGGATAATATTAAATAGTTTCCAGGTGGGGGGACCTCCAGAGATGATACGTGTTTTGATATGAGCTTTCTGTTTGTTTTGGGGGGTGCTTCGTTGTTTGTTTTTGTTTTTTTTTAACAATTGCATTTCAATCTGTTATACTGCTTTGTGTGTATGTTTCTAAAACTGGCCTATAAAGAAGAGTGAAAACTTTCTCCTTGTTTTTTCTGGTTTATAAATCTTAATGCCTGACTGCACTAATCTTTTATAAATAAGAGTCCTGCCAAGGAAGCAGAGAATAGTAAAACGCTATGAGCTTTTTAGCTCAGAGTGCTGTTATGAACAGTAACTTACAGTGGAAAAGAAGCGCGAATTTGTCACTCAGTGGGTGCCCTACAGGAGCACACATGTTAGCTGATGAAATAAAAAGCAGGGATAGTCTGTTGCCCTTTATAGAGCAGCTTGTTTTTAAGTATGTTTTGGAAACTTGTACCGTTTGCTTGAAACATCTAGCAGGTTGATTTGGTTGATTGCATGGTGGCCTGAGCTTCTTTGCATTTGGAGAGAAGAGAGTAGTAGTGTAACATCTTTGGTTGTGCTTGTTCATTCAAGAGGAAAGTGGCTTTTGGTCTGGTCTGTGTTTGCTGTAGTTGCCAAAGCACAACTCTGTTCCTATCTTCTTGCTGTGGCTGAGGTTTGAGGCCTTTTGATGTTGGTGATAGCAAAAATCACAGAAAATTCTGCTTATAAATAACTATTTAAGTTGGTCTTTGTAGTATTCAGTTGCCATCCACAAATGCACACGAACCTTTTTATTGAAGCTTTTTATTGCTGGTAGTCTGCAGGGAGGCATTAGCAAAAGAGTTAGCCTGACAGGTCCAGAACAACTTTTTTGGTACCTGTCCCAAGGATCATAATTAATTAAAGGAGGGATGGGATGAGGCATGTGAGTAGAGGTCTAGGCTGATACTACGATTTTTGAGCTATTTGGATGATAACTGATGAGCTCTGAAATCTTTAGCTGTGACGATATTTTTTTAGCGGCAATAACAACTACCTGAATATTACAAGAGCTTCCAGCTCTTGGGCTGGAGTTGTCTGGCCTGTCTGCGTCCTGGCTCTGTGTCAGGATGAAGTCCACATGTTTTCCCCTCCTCCTTCCACCATAACCTGATTTTCGTGGGAAAGAAACACAGAAACACAGCTCAGCATGACACTGTGACTTGCTCTCTACATAACTGAGTCTGGGTGATCAAGGTGCTGGTACTGCAGTCTGAAGTTTGCAAATCTATCCAAAAGTAGTGATAGTATACAAGTATGTCAGATTGCAGGTTTCATCGGAAGGTTTGTGTAAATAATAGCAGAGCCCTAATTTGTCCTTGTTTCAATTGGCATCATTCACAGGTACAGACGAGCTAGCAGAGTACCTGTCAAAATAGAATACGCTTTTGTTTTTTCTCTTTTGAATTACATAGACCACTGAGGATAATGCACTTCAAGACCCACATAGTAAATTTGTGCTGTTTCAGCTTTTATAAATATTTCTAATGGTAAAAATGAGTTCATAGTACAAATAGTGATGATTAATCTTTCCCCGTAATGCAATTACAGGTATTCTGCATTCCTTCTGACCTTCAAATGAATGACAGTGAAGGCTGGCAACGCTTGCAAATAATACATGAAACTGTTGTAATTGTTACTGTCTCTTAATATGTTGATAGGTAGGAAAATGTGAATGGAGGGGTTTATGTGTGTGTGTGACCAAAGTTTTGGTATTGCTCATCTTGGGGTGAAGTCATCCTACTTCAGTAAAGATAGTGCTGAGAGTGAAGGAGAGCAGCTCTCCTTATGGCTAACGAGGTTCCAATTGCACAGTCAAACACTGGGAGTTTGCTTCTGTAGCAGCTGGTTTGTAAAAGGATAGGCAGGTGCCAATTGCCACAACAGTGAGATGAGTTTCAGCTATTGCAGTTACGGAGAAAGTTCACCTCTTGTGGAAAAAGAAATAGCAATAGTCAATTTGTGAGTGTGAGGAGATTAAGCAAGTGAGAGACTCTGGTTGCTGCGTGATGTTTAAGGTTGCCAAAATTTGTTCTGGGGAAGCCTGCTGACACTGTCACTCCTTCCCCCCCCCCCCCTTTTTTTTTTTCCTTCATATGAACATTATTAGCATGCTGAGAGGGAGTTATTAAATACATAGTTCCAGAACTTTGTTTCAGTTTCCTGCCTTCATGACTTTGCCTGTCCTTACCTTTCCTCTGACCTCCAGCCCCTCATCTCTCTGCTGCCTTTGTGCCTCTACAGACTTTTTTTCAGGTGTCACTGAAGGGGAGAGCAGGGCAGTCCTCTCCTTTTAGGCATCTTTCTCTCTCCTGGAAGACTAATCTCAAAACTTACATATTCAGGGAGCTGTATATGATACCAGGTACTACCTATTCTGCTGTCAACTTTAGGGGTGGCAAAGTCTCAGAAGTCACATTTGAAAATGTGCATCCAAAAGTGTATCCTGTGTTATGTTGGAAATGTATTCCTTTTTTCTACTGAACATTTGTTCTTACACCCCTCACCACCATCTTTGTATTTTCCCCTGTTCTGTGCTGTGCCTGGTGTTTGATAGCAGTTCATTATTGGCCATGCTTTAATTTTTGGCCTCGTTGCAAAGTGCTATTCTTCTTCCAGTCTTATTGTAGTAATGGGAGTTCAAGATATTTAACACATCCCAGAGCAGCTTTGCATATTGAAAGAAAAAGCTTTAGGTTGTAAATGATTTTTAGTAAGAACCATTTTATTTTTCTTCTTATAAAACACCACATATAAGATGCAATTACAAATAATGAAAACCACTTGATATTTAAAAAAAAAAAGCTTAAAAACAAATGAGTTTCATTTTTATTTCTGTAGCTTGCAGTGACCGTATTTTCATGTGTGTAACCCACAGATCGTCTGTTTAAAAAAAAAACAAACAAAAAAACCCAAAACCCAACAACAAACAAAAAAACCCGAAACCCCAAGCACACTCAACACCCAGTGATTGAGCAGCTGTGTGGGTTTTACACATATGTGGGTAATATGAGGGGAACTTTATCCCAGAACTTCCTCTCCCCTCAGTAGTTTCCTTGTTTCTGGTTTTCCATAGCTTCCCTGTGTCCCCCAAATGCTTACCTGTGCTCGTCTCTTGTTGGCTGCTTCATCATCTCTTGTAGTTCCTTTGCCCCTCATGTCTCCCTCCCCAGGCTGTGATTTTGCTTTTATGCAGGCTAGTAAAAGTTACTTGTACAGAGGTGCAGAATATGTGCATGGAAATGCAATCTATGTTTGGCCTGCATTCAAAAAATAGATTTTTGGACTTGAAGATATTTTCTAAAAAGATATATTTAATTCATGTCACAAATTTGTGGGTCCCTGATGGAGGCAATGCTGTCCTCATAAGTGTCCTAGTGTAGCGTATGTGTAAAGTTCGGCTACTTCTGAATGGTTCTCACTCCTCTTCATCGCTTTTGGTAGGCTGTCCCTCTAGAGGTCTTCAATTTCTGTTGTCCGCAAGATGATGTGACTTCTGATATTAATACTGAGTTATGAAAGTTAAATGTGGCTTTCAAGTTCAAAAGGTGGTTAGTGGTTAGTATGAATTGGAGAATAACTGGTTGGACCTAAAGTGTTTTAAATCTTTTAAGAGAGTACCTGGTGATTTCTTCTACTTTGTATTATATCAGAAAGTTACAACTCTTGTTTTAGAACTCAAAGGAGGTACCTAGAGACTCTGGACTTGTGGTGTTATGTCTTTGCTTTGGGTGATGGAAGTCTGTGTCCATGACTGTCTGCACATGTCAAAACAGAGTTCCATCTTGCTACGTAGGCAGAACCTGATCTTTGTTTGTAGATAACACTTGTGAGTATTGTGCCAAAACTTACTTTCTCTCATTATGATGAAGTTGCCAAAGCTTTAACAGAAGTTAATTGAAGCTTTACATACTGTTTATTCTCTTTGTGTCATTTATTTGACCTCTGTATCTAAGCATCTCCTGATAGTAAATCTGCTTATTGCTGTGAGGTTATGAAATAAATGATTTTCCCCATTTTAGGGATGGGGAGTTGCAGCACACAAAAACCAAGTGACTTGTCCAAGGTCACACAGGAAGTCTGTGGCAAAGTGGAGAAATGAATGTAAATCTCCTTTGTTTCAGGTTAACTTGCAGCTGAGCTATTCTGCTGGAACTGTGTGCATCAGTTGCGTTATGACCAGGGCATTGAATTTGTGCTTTATTGGGTGTCTGGTATTGACTGTATGTGAGCATGGTAATTTAATGTTATTTTTCCCATCTGTGTAGAGGGACCAAAATGGATATTAACTATAATTAACATTTTTTAATCTTTCTTACCCAAACTGAAACAAGTTTGTCTCCACATGGCTCATTTAAGTCCATATAGGCATGACCAGCTGTTATTTAAACAAAAATAATCTTCAAACCTTTACTGAAGGAGGCATTTGCCTGCAAGGCTTACCATTGCTTCAGAGTAAAATGCTATCACAAATTCATTATTTAAGTAATAATAAAATACACTTGTGTTTCCTGGCTCCTTCAGCCCAGTTTTTGTAAATTCACAGAATAAGGACCAGATCTCTCTGAGAGTCTTGTGAAAGTTAACTGTCAGCACTTAATAAATATATGTCTCAGTATAGATGGTGTGGAGAAGTGCTCTCCATTATAATGTGTGGAATATTAATAGTTTTCAAAACTTTGCAATGTAGAATTAAAATTTCTTGGCTAGAGAGAAGTCTGCAGAAAACGTGTGGCTTAAAGGCAGTTTTGAACTCAATAGTTTCATATTATAATTAATATATTTCATCTACATACCATGAAAGTCTGGCATTTGTTTTGATTGCATCTGGTTTTATGGTGCTTGTAATTTTTTGCAAATGTATTTTCTCAATACCTCCAACTCCAATAATGCTTGAAGTGTTTTTGCTTTTAAATCTAGTGTATTATCTAAGGATGGATTGTCACTGTTAAACTAGTATCAGTGTTGTTTTTATTAATTTCATGCTTGAAGTAGATCTTCCTGAACATAGCTATATTCTGGCATAAACTTTCTGGTCTTATGTTTTGTATTTAAAAAACTTAATTTTGGTATGACTTTTTTTTTTTTAATGTGCACACTCAAATTATTAGATCAAGAATGACATGAATGCTGGATTTTAATTCCTTGTAGAAATAAAAAATGCAGATCATGTTTAATGAAAATTATCAGCTTACAAAAGTGCTTTTAGCACTTCTTTTTTTCTTCCCCTCCCCCAAGTTGTTTCTCTGAAATGGGATTGTTTTCTGTGAGAAGTTTTCAGCTGTAGGATAGGAAGGACCTTCGTAATTAGTGCTGTGTGTAGTTGAAAAATATCTTTTGTCATATAAACTACCAGTGGTTCAGCATTCTCTCCCTGCTTTGTTTGGCACATGATCCCTGGAGAAATAACTCTTCCTTTTGAAATGGTGTATTAACTAATTTAGAGATTCTCCGCAGCTGTGTATGGTCTCGCTTGCAAACCATAAAAATAATACCATTTCTACACTCTGTGAATTTGAAGTATACGTAGGTAGCAGCTCCTCCAGGCAAAGTCCTCTGTCTGACATACTCAGACAATAGCTGCACAGGAACATCTTCTTTACTGTGGGTTGATTAGTTAATATTACAGGAATTCACCTTTCTGAAGATATTCTTGTTTGTTTTTTATTGGCTCCCTTTAAAATCAAATGTTTTGGTGGCCGGGCTGCTTGGACACTGTGGCAGGAGCTGGCTGATGCTGTGGTAGATTTTGTTTGGCACATCCTGGCTTAGTAATTCCCAAATGAACTGCATTCTGTGCTCTTGCATGCCAAACATCAGAACGATGAATCTTGAGAGCGGCTGTGAAATTGTATCATGGCTAAGAACAAAGAGGATTGAAATCCCTTCTGTGCACACTCTCTTGTACACCACTTAATTTTATTATTTGACTTTCAGCTTTGCTGCCCTTGGAGGGCACTGTGCAACTGTGTTTATGATGCTGCGTATATGTTTTATCTGACAAATTCTAATACTTTCTCTTGGTTATGCCGTCTTTAATTTGGTTTCATTTCTGTTGTATTCAAGCTCTGCTTGTCCAGATTTTTATATTGGATATGTGTATAGCAGCAGGTTACATGTCTGGTTTTGTTTTAAGAAATATTCATATGTGTATGGTACTTTATAAACATAAATGGGAAACACTGTGTGTGGAGTATTTATACTTTAAGGGCCTGAATCTATTTTGTCTTTTTATATGAAGACAAAATTATCCACATAGAATGGGCGAGTCTAGGGGATTGAGAAAGTGGTAGGGGATGGTTTTGTGTTTGAGGATTTCAACAAGGGCAGGTTGCTAGTGACTGAGAGCTTTGTGGTTTCTGAAGAATGGGTTGGTCTTGAGAGCCGATAAGGTGCCATCTGACAAGACATTAACTTTGGCCCCACTGTTGAAGGGGGTTGTTCTGAGAACAGAGACAGAGCTCACCTGTACCAGTACAAGTTATGTGGGTGTATTAAGGTTATTGTTAGTGCATAGCGAAACTTCTGCAGCCTGTGCCTGCACTCTTCTGTAATTATACATGACAGACTGGCCTTCCATACAGCACCTCTCTAAAAGTATTTAACATACTAAACAAAAAGAAGATATCGTTTTATGTGAATGGGTTAAGAGATTATTGCACATCTGTGCAGACTTGCACACCACATACAAATTTAAGGGCTATGCTTTCTCCACCAAAGAAAGTGCTTTAAACTAAGTTAAATTAATGATGTAATTTAGTCATTATAGTAGAATCTTGCCAATCTGTACGTTTATTTGAATGAAATAAGTTTATACTTGGTTTTCCCTCTGAGGCTTAACAGTGGAGGTCGAAATACTGACTATTTTACAAGATGAACTAGAGAACGTGTATCGTCAAGTACTATAAATAAACTACAACTGTCAAAATAAACACTGTACACTCTGGAATTCAGAGAGGTTTTCTTGTTTCTCTTGCTAATTTGCAAATTTCAGCAATGTGCAATTGGTCTTCCAAGGCATTTGTGGAAAGTGTAATGGTTACTACAGTGCATTTAATACATGTTTTCTGTGCATGAGGGGCTCACTGATGTTACCAGGAGAATATATCACAGATCTGTATGCTTAACTGCAACATCCGAAGTGCAACGTTCTTTTCTTTATTAATCTGGACTCCCTGGGATGGGAGGTGGGGGAGAAAAGGAGAGTGGGGTGTGCAGACTGTAGCTCAGGGCAGATGTGGTGTTTGATTCCCCACACTCTCTCCAATCTCTTTTATGATTTTACAACTGAAAATACAGATCAGATAAGTTGAAGTTGAGCTGTTTTGAGAACTGGGTCCAGGCCAAGTCTTGGCAGTTCATTTGTTTAAGAGAAAATACAAAGTAATTGGATTAAAGAAGCTGTATGATTAATGATGTAGAGTCCTGTTAAATTTCATCTGTATTTCTATGAAACAGTGCAGAATTGAGGGCTTGATTCCTCCAGGGGTTTCAACTTTTAGACTCAAAAGGGAGTGTAAACCAAATCAGCACGTTAGATATATTTTGCACTTTCTTTGTATCAGTGTAAATGATTATTTAAGAGATTAGAGAATTGTGTTTCTCATCTTTCCCTCTGGAGCTGCTGGACTTGCTGGAAATCGAGAATCTTGAACTGGTACTGAGAATTGTAAAGGCAGTAGTAAATGCTGAGGGCTAGGGGGGAGGTGCTTCCAGGGGCATGTGGACTGCTAATATTTAATGCTATTTCTGCTATGGGTGTCTGAGGAATAGATTTTTGCCATTGAAGCTAATTCCAGTGTCTATTAAGGAGAAACCAGGAGAGGGGTCTTGGGGTCTTTTTTAAATTATTTATTTATTTTCATGCCTAGGATCCTACAGAGAGTTGCACACAGGAGTGAAAAGGCCCGTAAACATTAAAAATTAATTCTGAAGTCAAAGGTGTCTTTTCACAATAGAAGAATTGATGAAAAGAAGAAAGATACCTCTAGTTTGGACTGAAAACATTGTCAGAGTTTTTGGAGACAACAGCAAAGCTTCAGGGCAGTAGCTATTGTTACACAAGGAAGCCTGTCAGGGTAACTGTCTCAAAGGTTTTACCTGCAGCTTGAATATCTTCACTGAAATTTTAAGGTGCTAATTTAGGTGATGACTGTTACAGATCTGTCATGTTTGAAATCTTCAAGAGGACAACTTCTAGAAAGTTTCAGTGTATTATTTTGTATTCTGAACAAGTGTAGACTGCTCTGAGAAGTGGCCTATAAATGGTGGAGAAAGTGCAATATATTCAAAGCTGTTTAACTGTTGCAGATGGTTTTGAAAGATTGCTAAAACGCACACTGTTGTAACATAGTTTTAAAGCAATTATATCAATACTGTAGTACACCATAAAAGGTCATTTCATCAGAAGTTTCTGATCAATCAAACTGATTGTTGCAATACTATGTTTGCACATTATTTCCTGTATGTCTTGGTAACCTTTTTAAAGGAGATAAATTAGGTGATGCATGCAAGCATTTATAGTCGGTGTCCTCCTTGACTTGCTTGTAAGTAGTTTATCAATGAGAATTGTCTGGTTTTGTTTTTGATGGGGTAATTCTCAATTTGAGAATCTCATATTTTGAAGTGCTCTGGCTTCTCATAAAAGTATTTGTACTTACACTTGGGGCTTTGTGGGAGAGAGGAAAAAGACTGAAGGCTTTAAACAGCTGTGCCAAATAAAATCTCAAAATATCATTAATCTGACTAGAGTTCTCCATTGCGTTAAAGCTGTGGTGATGCTTTCCTCCTTCAAATCGAACTTGAACAGCACCCTCATGATCTAGGAAATCAGGCAAGAAGATGTATAGTAGTGACAAGAGTGACCTAGGAGATCTATGTTTTGAATGTAACTAGAGTCAGGCTTTCAGATGCCCTACTGCTTGTCTTTTAGTTGCATCCCAGGATTGAAGTCTCTAGTGAAATTTTAATACTTTCTTTGAAATAGCATTTTTCCAATTTTTTCCAGCCCCTCACTCCCCTTATGAGGTTAATCAGATTGCAGGCGTTGGTAAGACAGAATGAATTGCAGGTGAGGAGTGGAAAAGTACGTACAAACACTCGAGGCAGAAGGGTGTTACTCGAGGACAACAAGATTGTGCAAGGCATTAGTGGTGACTGTAAGAGGTAGCAGAGAGAGAGATGGCCCACCAGGATAGCAGAGGCAATTTTGCACTAGTTGCTGAAACAGTTGGCAGCAAAGGTGGAAGCAGAGACAGACTGATTATTTGCCTGCTCCAGCAATATAGGTCCACTTTCTTATTGCCTTCTTTTAAGGAGCAGAAGATGTGGGGCATCCTCCTCTTGAATGAATGGGGAGGGCCATCCATGGGCCAACCTCTTCTTGGGCATGAGTGAATTTTTAAAACAGGCAAGCATGCAAGCTGCAACAATAGTTTTTGCTGTGCTGCTTGTATTACACCCCACCTGGGAGGCAAAATATTTGTATAGCAATAAAGTCAATGCATTTATACAGTCTTACACTGTTTACAATGCTCTGTAAATCAAGAAGGCACAACCTACTATACCTTGAAGAATACATGTAACAAGTGCTCAAATGTATCTTTGTAGGCCTACTTGAACTGCTGAATGAGTTGCACATGGCTCTTGATCCATGGATTGTCCTCCTATATCTTTAGAAGTGGATGAGCAAGATGTGAGAAGTGGGAGAAGAAAATTGGAGGAGTGATAGCAAGAAAGGAGCAGAGGGAGAGAAAGGCAGAGGTAGAAATGGAGGGAGGAGGCAGAAGGGGGAGAGAGAAACAAGTAAGCAAACAAAAAAGGGTAGGAAAGTTCAAAAATCACTTGAAACTCCGTCAATCCCAATCAAGTAGACTATTATTAAAGATAGGAAGTTGCAAATTTAATTTGTTGAATGCCCTGTGAACCTGCATCTCCCAAAGGAGCACACCTTGCTTTTGTAGCAGCTGGAAGAGAAGTATGACAAGAACTGTTATTCAGTAAATTCCATAGTACTAAATACAGAGATATTCACTGAAACTGTTAAAAGAGATCATTTTAGAACAGATTAAGTCCTTCTACCCGGCAGGCAGTAGAGTTCTGGAAGCTGTTCCTGCAGGAGGTTGTGGAGGCAGATAGTATCAGTACACTCAAAAATGGCCTGAACAAATTCATGGGCAACAGGTCCGTAAACAGACTCAAAAAGTCAGGGATGTACCCTTTAGCTCCCCTAACCCAGTGGCATGGATGCTGCAGGAGTACAAGGGGAATGGACTGCAGATAGTGGCCACAGTCACCTATTCTGAGGAGTATCTGCTCTTACCACTGCCAGGAGTAGGGTATTGAATTAGGTGACCCCAGACGGTCTTTTTGCATTGTGTGGAGTACCCACAAAATGACCTCCTTCCCCGACCCTGTTTTCCCTCATTCCAGTCCACTAGCTACAGTCTCTTTTCTGTTTCTTGACATCACTTTTAGCTGCATAAAATGTTCAACTTCTGCCCTTTATGGAACTGTTCGTGCTTCTCTTCTTTTTATGCTTTGCATAAAATCCTGTCACTCAGCCACTTCTTGATTTTGTGAAGGGTTAACCTTCATGCGTTTGTCTTGCTGAATTTAGACTGTAAAATTTTCAGGGCAAAGGACTTCTTTCATTTTTGTATGTGTTTGCAAAGTGGTATGTAAATTTCCGGCTATGTTTAAATGTTCTTTAATAATAAAGTAGGTTTAGTCCTTGGGCTTGTAGATGTCTCCCTATTCCCCCTTCCCCAAAAAAATGGAAGTTCTGCTTACGTTGCAACATTGCATTTTTTTTTCCTTATCTGATTGAGGTAAATAAGCGAGTTGTTTTATTCAGCAGCTATTGCATCATCTTGAATATGTGATTTGGTTATTTTCCGGTTTTATGCACATCAAGGTTATCACAGCTGTTACTTTGTGATACTATTACGTTGTAATAGGATAATGTGTTTTGAGATATTAGTGTTGGTGGTTTGTTTTTTTTTTTTTTTTCTTCCTGGATAGTGGCAGAGAAATAATAAAGGTGTCCAATAGCTAATCTCTTTCTTTGCTGTCTTTGTGCTCCTATTTCACCTTCCACCTCAATAACTAGGAGGACTGTAACTATTTGTTAGCGAAATATTAGTTAAATTGCAGAGCTATTACATGTGCTGAGACATTCCAATTTAAAGTACTTACTATTCAGTGTGTGTACTCCTAATGACTATAAATATTATGTTACATTGGAGGTTTTGTAATGTATTGGGTATGTCTTGTACATTGTTTTTTCCACAGAAAATGCAAATTTTCTAACCCATAGACTTTCTACATTGCTTTATAAGAATTTTTGCTTTGCTTTTCATAGTAGAGTCTTATTTATGAGGAGGTGTAAAGTTCAGACAAATAATTCAGTGTTGAGATTGTTCAGGTGCGTGTTTCACTGCAGTGCTAAGTAGCACAGAACTAGCCATTTAGGACATGTTAAATAACTAGTACTGGACTTTGTCAGGAAAGACTGAAAAATAGGGATTGGATAGTGGAGCCTTTGTATAGTAATACTTTGCACTGGGGATGCGATGAACTGGCAGGGTCCAGCCGTAAGCTGTAGCAGCAGAGTAAAGGGCTGAGGGTAAGTGGGGATGTACTGTGACCTCTCTCATGGCTGGCTGAACAGCTGGATGGGATTTGTTAGTGATTCATGGCTTGGCTTAAAGAGAGATAAGGAAGGAGTGCTGATTGGGGTCTGGATCTGGGAAGGAGACTTGTCTGTTACCTAGTGAAGTCTGTTCTATTTGCAGTGGTCTTTATTGATTCAGAACGAATGGGGGAAAAAAAAGACGGAGCTAAAGTTGATGGCTGAGCTATGACACACTAGGAAAGAGTGAAAATGTAGGGTGGGGTTAGATATGACCCTTAAAAGCAGAGAACGGGGAAAAAAATGCATTTTGCCAGATCCCTTTCCAGTAGTAAACCTGCCAGTCCCCTGCACAGATTGTCAGCTCTTTCTGTACTTCTTTCCTGGCCTCTCTTCATTACAATCCAATGTGTCCCAAATCACCGGTGTGGTCTAAGTTCTGCAAAAGAGAGCTAGTGTGCCTCTTCTGGCCCACAGAGCTGGGCCTTTTTCTGCAAACCATCACAGGCTTGTAAGGAATGATGCTAGTGTCTTTGGCCTCCTTATCCTGCCAATCTGAGCAGGTTCTGGCCCCTTCTCTTTCCTGATGGCTGCACTGATGCTTCAGCAGTAAGCCATTACATCTGTCAAAGTCTGCAGCCCATGCCTACAGGGAGCAGAAGAGTCAAGGTTGTGCTGTTGAAAGAAGGAAATTTTTTGTGAGGAATTAAAAAAATAGACAAAACCACTCTTGTTTTATTAATTTACTATTAAATTTTATTATTTTACTATTAATTTATAAATTTTATTTATTTTACTATTAAAATTTTATTAATTTACTATTAGCCAATTTATTAATTGGCTAAACCACTGAATGTGTATGTAGATTGTTTTATTTTATTGGTTTTAAATGGTTTAAGTATTTGGGTCACAAATCAGAGGAGCTTGATGAAAGAGGAAAGTGTTCTTAAAGTACTTAAATGGGCAATTGGGATAATCCTGAGTGCAAGGTAACATAAGAATTGACATTTGTCATCTTTCTTTATGTAGTACTCTTTGGCCATTGGAAAAGTGTATTTTATTATCTTGAAAGGTTTCTAGTCAAGAGGATGCATCTAAGCTTCACTTTGGGGTTATAAGGACATTTGACATGCAGTAGGTGACCCTGTATGAGCATTTGCACAGCTGTATGCCAGGCAAATGAAAGATTCTTTGGTCAGTATTTTTACTAATCTTTCTCTCGTATACACATTGAATGACACATCTGGAAAGTCATGTAGTTGCTGTTTTAGCAAATAGTTTCTTTTCAGAGGGAGAATCTCGTTTTCTGGATATTAAAATAGTAATGGAACTGTGATGTTTGCTTAGGCTGGCTTTCCGGGAAGATAATGTGTCACATCCTAATGACACACTAGGTCAAGTGCTAAATTTCAGTCCTTGCTGGAGACAGTGAATGAACTGTGTCCAGAAATAAGTGGGTTTGTATGTCCCTGTTCATATTACTAGAGTTCAAGGTCATTAGAAGAGCTGTGGGTTTTAATGTACAATATGTATGATTTACACATTCATTCTTAAAAAGTGCCAGACTCTTTACTGAACTACATGAGCACCTTACTGTTTCATGTATAGCCAGTGATTTTCTTTTTCTCAGCTGGTTATACATAAAGAGGTTGAGCATTTTTTTTTCTTCCTTTTTTAATTTATTATGCCAAGACAGCTGGATGGAAGACTGCATCTTGCTTTTGGCTTCTGAAGGAAAGATCTCTCTTTTTGTTTGGTGTGCTGGGTTTTATATGGGGTTATTCTCTATTAGGGATTATATAATATGAATATGAAGCTACCCTGTCTTCCAAAGGCGCATATATATATATATATATATGATCTCTGGTCAGTAGGGAGAAACTCATGCTTTTGACCTTTCTGTCTCTTTGGACCCATTAGTTGTTGGACATAGTGGTGCTTCTAAAATTGCTTAATTGTTCCAAAGAGATCATTTCTGCTTACTTCGTTATGGCCATTTGATGCAGTCTCTCTACACACTGCCAAAAACCCATGGTATATTACATTTTTATTGTTATGTAAAGCAGCTGTAAAACAAACAGTGTGGTTGTGTAAGTGTATTTGAAATCTTTGCTATTGGCTACTTCATTTTTTCCCTTTATGTCTCTAACTTTTACATTTATAGTTTTGCCACCACAGGGAGCTAATGAAAAGCAAACATATAGACTGTTTGTTTTAAAAATAATAATAATAATGCAGTGCACAGATTCATGTTGCTTCCTCATTCGTATTTATTATCCTGTTTCACAGTATAAGAACAGCTAGGGCATGCTGTGCTGGGGTGGTTTTCTGGTGGGAGGACTGGGTTTTTTTGTCTTCTCCGTGCATTGGTTTGACTGTTAAGTCCTCTGATTTTAGGCAACTTCAACAATTGTAGAGCAAGTGAGCATATAGCAAACAAAGAAAGGAAGAGGATAAATGCATGTGCAGTAAGACATTGATCTAGATGAGGGGAGGTCTGTTGAACTGTTTTGTTTTTTTAATACTTGCATGCCTGTAGGGAATCAGTCCCGTGTGCATCCTTAGCATGCTGACAGGATTATGAAAGGTGATTTATTTTGTGTTCAAGTTTCTCTTTACAAGTAGTACTGAAGAAAACAAGGGCTTGAATTATCCTATATTTTTGATTCTTTGTATGTAGTAGAACTGAATGTCTCAAGAGTAAAATTATGAAATGCATATATTTATTAAGGGGCTGACTTTCAATGCTAGCTGTTTACAGTAAGAGAACTTGTTGAGATGATGAGTCTCTTGATCATTCTTTGCCCTAGTGGGAAAAGTGTGTAAAACCAGCACAACAGCCACTGGGCAGTCTCTCTCACAACTTTTCATCCTTGTTGATCACAGCTGCTAAGACATTTTTAATAGATAGACTTTTTCTTAGTTTAAGCTATTTTTCTACTTTAATTGGAGCTTGCATAGCTTAGATCCTTCTTTCCCCTCTATTCAGAAAGATACCTGCACTCAGTTGCCACTGAGTCAGAGCTGCCTTCCTCCTGCAGTCTGTGCTGGGCAGGCATACCTATTTGTTGGGGGTCTGCTCTACTTGGATTTAAGGAACAGAAACAAACTATAAAGATTAAAGGATGCTCAGAAGGGGAATGTGTACTTGGATTTTGCTGGCAGTTAAAGGTAAATCCCTTACAGTAAGGAAGGCTCTAAAGAGTGCCTCTTGATATGTGTTTTGCAGTAGGTGTATTGCTCAAGAAGAATGAGAATATAATATAGCTGTCAGACTTTAACTTTGAAATAAATGACATAGATTTCAACTTTGTTTTTATTTGGCCGACCATTTCATTTTGCGAATTATGAGGTAATTAATAATAATTTACAAATTTTAAAACCTCTAGATAGTATCTGTACAACAGCTCTAAGGGAACATCAGATCTGCTTTTTGTTGATGGTGTGTTTAGAGTGTGCATGTGTGTGTGCAAACACCCCTTTTGTACTCACTCACCAGAGTGCAGTTGTATTTCTATAAAGGAAAGGGGTTATTTTTTCTTTACTCTTCCCATCCCAAATGCGCAAAAATAACTGTATGGAAAAGAATTCTTGTAAGATCAACTTTCCTTTTCTTCAGCATTTAACTTGACTTGCAGAAGTTGACAGAATACCAATTTTCCTAAACTCTGAACATCGCATCACCCAGGAGAAGCACATGTGGGGAAGTCTCTTTAAGTGCAGGCAAAACAGACTCCAGTGATAATGCTGACTTGCCACGGTTAATTCCAGTGGTATAAAGGGTAAGGCCAAACTTCTTGTTGTGACTGAGAGCAAAAGGTGTTTGCTGGGATCAGTCTGCAATATTGTATATTCTTGTCATCATTTTGTAGCAAAAATGATAATAGAATTCTAGATATGCCATTATGGAATACTATATAAGAGTGTGTGTGTTCTGAAAAATATCTAAGCAAAGGGGCTGAAGTGGGCTAATTCTCTTTTATCAATCCTGGATGGTCTATCTGCACGTCTACAGTATTACTACAGCAGCAGTAGCTGTTCATTTTAACTGCCGCTGAACTGAGTTAGTACAACTGTGGAGGTGTATATTTTGTCTGTGTTTGTGTGTATGCACATGTGCATGTTTATACACACATGCCTATATACTCAGATTTTATATATGAAATAGTGTACGTATGATCAGAACTAGGTATGACTGTACCTTTATCACCCAAGTTTGTTAAAAGATGTATGACATTTTTAGAAAACTCAATCTGACTGTCATCACACTCAATTAGGACACCTCATTTTGTATTTCACCCACCTGGGTTTTCTTTTTCCATTCAATCCTTCTGTCAGCAAGTAAGAGCTAATTGTGCTTTTGTGCCCTTGACTAATCATAGCAGACTGGTGGCTTTCCCCCAGTCTTTGCAGAGTTTTGACGTGGAAAAATGAACTTTGTAACTGTGTAAGAACACTTCATTTGTTTCATAAACTGTTCATTGTTGAAAATATACCTTTAAAAATAAAAACATCTGATCCAAATGACTCTTTCTTGTCAGAAAGAGTTTCTCTGCTCCAGAAATTTGTTTTCAAGTCCCCAAAGCTGGTCACATATAGCTGATGCCTTTTCACGTGTAACTAATGTATATTAATGATGCTGATTTAGAGATCAAGGATCTCATGATACTGCAAAATTAAGCATTGTGATGTAAGTGTATTTTTCCTTAAGTACAGTGTCGTTTCCATTAAACATAAGAACAACCAGATTATTCAAAATAAAGAGGCTGTAGTCCTCATTTAAGTAGCATAACATAAAAGGACTGTGATCTTGGACTTCTCAGATCTATTGGTTTTGTATTTGTCCTTCTGAATTACTATCTTGTGATTTTTCAGTGCCTAGCCTGGGAAGAGAGGTTGAGCCAAAGTCACACAAATATCTTTCAAGCATGCTCTATGCATACGTGACAGGTGGCTAAGATTTCATACAGAAACTGCCAGAATTCTGAAGTTGAATTTTTCCTGCATTCTATGGTTTTATTTGGATCACTTGATGCCAGTTTGGATGCAGCTAACTGCAGCAGTGTCTCAGTCATTGGAAGGTGAGGGAGGCTGAAACTGGGCTCAGTAAGCCACAGTGCAGCCTGATATTGGATCCGAGGGTAGGTAAACTTTGTATTCAGGGATCAGTCCTATAGCTGAGGTAATACAAAAGTTCTGTAGTTTCTTTGAATTGTCCTTTTCTAACCTGCAATAACTAAATCAAGGAAGGTTTCCACTGAAATTGTAATACCAATGTCATCAGTCTGTAACCTGGTGAAGTCCCTCTGAAATCTGTTTCCACTGCTTTTATAAATTGAATGCCTCTATATAGAGATCCCTATTTTATGAAATGTTTTTGTTCAAGTCGTGCTTGTCTTTGGTGCAGCTTTCACCCAGATAATGGTAGTTACATACAAATATAGAGGTACACCCTTCCTGCAAGTGCCCAGAAATGTCATTGCAAAACTGTGGCATTGGTCTCTTTTTAAGCCATTCATCCGTGACACTGGTGATGGCACCTGAGAACTTGCTTATGCTCACAAAGTAAGTTGGAACTGTTGGCTGTAACTGCTTCTGCAATGAGGTTTAAAATGGCATGCTGAGTATGTGTGATATCAGAGTTTAGGTGACATTACATGATAGGTTATCTTCTGCTTTTTTATTGTTCTTCTCCCTCACTGGCATCTTCAGGCATACGTGCTATATTTCACTTGGTTAGAGTTTGTGGTTTGTTGGGGTTTTTTTCTTCTTCAAATAGAGGTTTACCAGCATCAAATGGGGCCATTTTTTAGTACTTGTAGTATTTGTTTTATAATCATAGAATGGTTTGGGTTGGAAAGGACCTTAAAGATCATCTAGTTCCAACCCCCTGCCATGGGCAGGGACACCTTCCACTAGCCCAGGTTGCTCAAAGCCCCATCCAGCCTGGCCTTGAACACTTCCAGGGATGAGGCCTCCACAGTTTCTCTGGACAACCTGTTCCAGTGTCTCACCACCCTCACAGTAAAGAAATTTTTCTTAATATCTAATCTAAATCTACCCTTTTTCAGTTTAAAACCGTTACCCCTCCTTCTATCACTACACTCCCTGTTAAAAAGTCCCTCCCCATCTTTCCTGTAGGACCCCTTTAAGTACTGGAAGGCTGCTATAAGGTCTTCCTGGAGCCTTCTTTTCTCCAGTCTAAGCAACTTCAACTCTCAGCCCGTCCTCATATGGGAGGTACTCCAGCCCTCAGATCATCTTCATGGCCCTCCTCTAGACCTGCTCAAGCAGGTCTATGTCCTTCTGATGTTGGGCCCCAGAGCTGGATGCAGTACTCCAGGTGGGGTCTCACCAGAGTGGAGCAGAGGGGGAGAATCACATCCCTCGACCTGCTAGCCACACTTTTTTTTGATGCAGCCCAGAATGAGATTGGCTTTCTGCGCTGTGAGCACACGTGACTGGCTCACATTCAGTTTTTCATCTAGTACCCCCAAGTACTCCTCTGCAGGGCTGCTCTAAATCCAGTCATCACCCAGCCTGTATTTGTGCTTGGGATAGCCCCGACCCGTGTGCAGGACCTTGCACTTGGCCTTGTTGAACTTCGTGAGGTTCACACAGGCCCACCTCTGAAGACTGTCAAGGTCCCTCTGGATGGCATCCCTTCCCTCCAGCGTGCTGACCACATGTCACAGCTTGGTGTGTGTGGTTTTCTCATGTTCTCTCATAAGCCTCTTGCTCAGAGTTCATAAGTTTGAGTTTCTTTACTTCCTTTGCTTGTTCATCTTTCTCTGATTTTCCTAGTAGGCAGGCAAGTTTATTCTGTTTGGAAGAACACAGTCAGAATGAAATATTTCAGTCATTTATTTAACCGTTAGCTTCATGCTGCACTGAATACTAGTGTAAAGGAAAATAAATTGGAAACATCTGTTTTCTTTTTCTCATAGCAGAAGAACAAAGAGATATGTTCTATTGAAATCAAAGGTGGCAAATATAAGAGTAATAAAAGGAAGGTATTATATGTGTCTTTCACACATATAATTAGTCTATGGAACTTACTGTCACAGGAAATTATTGAGGCCAAGAACATAACAGAATTTGAAATAGAATTGGGCAGGCATGTGACTATCGTGAATGTTCAAAGCCTGTCTTATTAATTATGGTGATTTTGGAGCAATATTAAACCCATGATCCTAGACTTAAGCATGTTTATCTTGAGATGTTTTATCAGAAGAGTGTGGGGTTTTTGTGTTCCTTTGAATTAAACTTGCCTGTAGACTAAAATTTACATGAATTCTGGGCATTGCATGGAAATCTTTTTCTCCAATCCCAGCTTGTACATATGCAAGTGTTTTTCTCCCTCCCTTCTTCCACATACACATGTACACACTTGTCTTATATCTCTTTGGGAGTGGATATCCTCCTCACATGTTTTCTTTGTCTCTTTCTGTGCCCTTTTTCCACATCCCTTTCCATATCAGCTCGTCCCAGGAATTACCATTATGCATCATGTCTGATCAGGTTGCAAGGGAATGCCTGTGGAAATGACCTACAAAGAGAGCAATAGAATCCGAAGACTTATGAATGATTAATACCTATGCAGAGCAAGAACCACAATATTGATTAAACTTGAGTATGCTGTGATGAGTGAAATCACTATATTTCTGTAAAGGAAGTGATGATGGTAGCAGGCTCTTTACCATGTCTTGGCTTTTTAATAAGTGGCACTTCAAGTTATGGAATTAATTCCACAGAGTGGAAAAATATCAGGAGTGAAGTAATAAATATGTTAAAAGGTTTGACTATAGTAGTTGACATTTATGCCTGCAAATCTCGGCAGGGCTTTAAATGACACAGTTCCTACACATTGGAGCCAGGGAGGAGAAATACCATCTTGATATGCTAAAGCTTATTTAAAAAAACAACAACAAAAAAACCCAAAAGCCCAATCAAAAAAAACCAACAAACCCACATCTGTAGTATCAAAAAGAAAAGAAAAAAAAAAGTAGTTGAGCAAAAGCGTAATAGAAACAATAATAAGAAATCCCTGGGCATTAGCCAAAATATTCCTGGTCTTCAGATTCTCTTATTGGGAGTTTATGAAAGACAACTTGAATAAAACATGTGGCTTCAAAGAAAAGAACCTTAAAATGTCTCCAGTAGAGGAGTTCAGCTCTCCACAGAGCTGTATGCATTCCTTTGTAAGGTTCTGCTCTTCTGTAATTATCTAAAAACTAGTCAGATTAATGACAGAAGCAACGCTTGTTGCTTGTTTCTAAGATGCTCAGCAGCAGCACTGATTGATAACAAACACTTAGAGATTATTCTTCCATAAAGAATACCATATCGAGTCTTTTTACAGGATGCAGAAGTGACAAGGATGCTTTCAAAAGTGTTCTTTGCTGACAGTAAGAATGAGGAATGCCATAATTACTGACTGGGCTAAGTGTGATGAAGCAAACCCCCAGTCAAAGTGCTTTGCAGCAATCTGGCTTTTGCAGTCACTGCTGGTTTTTTCCAGGTTCCCAAAAGAGATTTCTCTGTCCTGCATTGCATATGAATTTGTTCTGCTGAATTTGATGGAAGTTTCTCATTGACTTCAACAAGCCCAGACTGATACAGAAGTACTAGCTTCTAGAAAGACACTTGACAAACGTATTTGCTAACACGACAGATCTTTAACAATGCGTGGTCTGCTGCAAAGTTCTTACTTTGAAAGTAGGGAAGAAACTTATGCTTTAGTGGCTTAGTGCTCATTAAGGGCATACCTATGGTAGCGAAGTCTTCCCATTTTGAAAAAGGAAGGGCAGTAGGTTTTTCTGGCATGCAAATGAGAAAAAGGCTTAATATACATACATACAAAGTAATGCCATGTCCATCAACTTCTGTGTAATGCTGTCCACTTTATCTCAAAAAGAATATTGGAGAAGTATTCTGTAATACTAAGTGGATTTTGCAGAGGAGAGATTGAAATTATTGAAAAAGAAACTGGAGGAGTTCTCATGTGAAGACATATGGATTGCTTCCTTCAGAGAATAGACTGACTGTTTATTTTCCTTGTTTTCATTCTCTAGAGAAAATAGACTGGAAGATTATTTTCCTCTGTGATGCACAAGAACAAAAGCATATGGAATGAGATTAAAAGATAGAGAAATTTTAATTTATTTAATTTTTACAAAATGAAATTAGACATAGGGATTCCATGCTGTATTACGTTGCTGAAACCAGGAATTTAGCAAGCTTCAAAAAGACTCAGACTTCTATGGAGGGCAAAATCGGACAGAATTACTGCAGCTTATTCATCGTACTGATTTCAGAAGGGAAACATAGATGCCTGGTTTTGATACTCAGTCAGTTAGTGTCAAGGATGTTGCTAAGGTAGGGGAAAGCAGAAGACCGGGCAGGAGCCTTCTAGTGCCTCTCTCTGCCCCATTTGACACTGGAAACCAGTGAAAAACAGGGCATTGGAATAGGTGGACTGCAGATCAGATCCAGTCTGGTGATTGCCTATATTTCTTTTGATAAGCTACTAGAGGAACAAAGTTCTGTGGCAAAATTTGTATTTGGCTGTGAACAAAGTACTTATAGTAATGGGTGGACTGAGCTTTATTTTAACATTTTTTTATGTAAAGGGGAAAACTGTTTAGAAAAAAATCTTTGCAAGTCGTGTTATAAAAAGGTTTGTGTCTTATGAAACACCCACACACATATGTATCTCTATATATGTGCGACAAAAGCACCTTTAAGAGTAATTTCCAAAACTATTTCCCGTAATGTTTTGTCAAATTAATATCTCTCTCAGAGAATTGAGTCGTAAAGCTGAAAACGAGTGCACACGTACTTTGGTGTCTTACTCCAGTACTTAATCTTAAGGTTGACTTTGCCTGATCAAATTTCAAGTTTGTAGTATCATTATCTCATGGCTTGAAAGTTACGTGTGTGACGTAGTTTTACTCATATTTATACAGAGTAAATAAAAAAATCGTTTTAAGCTTGGTTAGTTTGCTACTCTGTTACTGATATTACCATTGGGATGATTTTTTTTGTGTGTGTGATCTGTTTTATTCTTCTGTGACAGGCACTAGCTCAGCAGAAGAGAACTATTTTTGGTTAGTTTGCCTTAATTGGAAAAAAGGAGTTGTCTCATCATAACTTTTAATTACATTTGATTAAAAACCCAATATAAAATTAAAAATTATTAGAAGTCCTTTTTAATGATGGGAATGTCAGCTGTCTTTGGAATTTGTCTATTCTTACTGATTTTTTAAGAAGGCTATTTGTGTGTACTCTAAGGGGTTTATCTACTGGCCTTTCTGAACTGAGATCTTCACATAGAAACTTAAAGGAAGAAATATCTCTTTATTTTATCTCGAAAGTTCAGGTGGGATTGCCTAGACTGGCTGAGGAATTTTCTAACATAGTGTAAATAGTGTAAATATATTTACATTGTAAACGTATTGCTGTTAGAACATCTTTATTTCACTAAAACGGAATATTTGAAATGCCTTTTAGTGAGAAAATCAAAGTGAATGAAGCTGTAGTGACTGGAAACAAGTAATTTCTTTGTTCTTACAGTGCTTTTCCTACCTTCATACCCCAAATCCCTGTGATTTGTAGCTAATGATAGATTTATTTCTTCCTCTTATGTTGTTATGTATGTAAAATTACATCAAGCATGGGTGTTAAGGCTGTCAGTTCTTCTACGTGTTTTGCCATACTACTGTTATGCTATTATGCCAGTTTCATATTCGTAATATTTGTGCCTAATTAGAAGTAATGTGTTCAGTTTTTCTTCAAAAATTAATAGTCTAAAATTAGGTGCAAACTGTATATCTGTCTCTGTGTCAGTTTTACAGTTTTGTAGGCATGCCTCTTTATTTCTGTTGCCACATGTATGGAAGTGGTTACAGCATAACAAAAGTGATGCACAACTCTCAAAACATACCTCCTAATCTTGTCACTCTTCTTTTAAGGTGTTACTTGTTAACTAACAGTGCTCAGGTTAAAAGGTTAGAAAATGTAAACTGCTGTCTCTAAAACACTTGCATGTGCCTGTAAGGTGTGCTTTCCTTCTTCTGTCTCTATGAAATGTAATAGAAAAATATCACATTAGTACTACTACCAATTAAAATGTTTTCATCAGCCAATAAAGAAATGCAAATTTTTACTAAATGCCACTAAAGATCCTTCTCTGTGAACTTCATGGGTTGTGCAGGAAGTTTGAGGAGAACATTTATTTTTTTTAATGACTAGAAAAGCCTCCAGACCATGGGAACATATCTGAAGCATTATTTAACATCAGTGTTTTCAGCCAATTACAGTGTAAACTTAGCATGACGGGGTTTTTTTTTTCGTGACAGTGAAAGGTTGAAATGTAGTTTAAGCTAAGAATGCCAGTGGTCAGCTGAAGGAGCAAAGTTTCTAGTCGGTGTGGGACCAGGACTGATGTTGACAAGGATGCCTGGACTTCTTGTGCTCCCTGGCAGCTCCCTTTTACCTGCCTGCTGCGGACCTCTGTCAGCAGAACATAACTGCCACCCGTGGTGTTGTCTTTCCAGCTTATTAAATTGTGGCTAAGTCTTCTCTCTTTGGTGAAACTCAGGGAGGAGCAGACACCCGTGTGGCTTTTATGTGTGTAAATGTGCCATGCTTTTTGTAAAAGGTCTGAGTGATGTAATGCCCCGAGTTGAAACTCTTATTGCCTGGCACTTCATTGTCTTTAATGTTTCCTTACATTCAGGAGATACTTCCAGACAAAAATGTCATGGATTGAAGGCATTGGGAAGTTTGAAAGTCAATGATATGGGTTTTTTTTTGCTTTGGGGGAAGTTGCTTAACATCAATTGCCAAATAGGGTTCTGGAGAAAAAAGGTAATTTGTGATGGACTATATCTGTCCTTCAAGTTAAGGCATGCACATTGGCCCCAAAACTGTATATATTATTTAAGAGTACTGCTTAATCCTCTTGTGGCTCCTTATGTGGATTAAATTTAATGTTCCTAATACTTTGAAAACAAAAAAATAAACAAAACTTTAGGAAGCCACTACAAATGTCTATTCAGGCTATCCTTATGCATGTGACTATGCTGTCAAAAAATCAAAAGCCTATTTTTGTTTTTAAATCCCTTGACAGATTTTTTTTTTAAAGCTTTTGCTCTCATGTCAGCTTCACAATAATATTTGTGTATGTATCTGCTACAATAAATGCTGATTAGCTATTCTGACTGGCTTGTGTTTGCAACTGTTATTAATGAGAACAACTTGCAGTGGTATATAAACAATTTTTAGTGACTGCTATGTAGTCGGCTGGCAGCTGTGCTGTATTAAAGTGCAGGTAACCTTGTTTTACTTAAAAAAATAGTAAACTCTCAGATCTCAGATAAAATTTCTAGTCTGTGCATGTCACTGTTTCAAAACTCAAAGGCAGTGTTTTCAAATTACTTTTCTGCTAGGCAACTTCAATAGTAGTTCAGAATTGTGAAAATCAGGAAAGAGATGCACTGGGTAGTGCAGCATAATTGAGACTATTTTGTTGTTGTTTTGAGAAGAGTAACCAAATCTTGTTTTGGTTTTGGGTGGTTTGTGTAATTTAGCTGTTATTGCCTGCAGTAAAACAGGTTAATCCAAATGCAGTGATTTTGATTTATTTAGTGAATGGCAAGGAAAGGAAGTTAATATAAAGAGTTTAATGTCGATAAAGGAGAAGACATCCAGATTAGACTTCCTTTATTTTTTTTTTCTTTCTAGGTTTCATGTATCATTAAGATATGTCCTTCAAAACATAACATTATGTTGCTAATCAAAGTATATTATCAGTATCCGTACTGGTATGCTGATGGAAAGCAATATAATGATGTGAAGACAAGATAATGGAATGACCTCGTTCTCTAGTTAAGTGGTATTGACTCTACCTATCCTTGATCTAATGTGAAAGGGGAGTCTGTTGGTGTTGACTGGCTAATGAATTTGTTTTAATCTGTAGCATGTTTTTAGGGCAAGTTGGTAGGTAGGTAGGTGGTGGGACAGGAAGATCAGTTTCGGAGCATGTGGTACATGAGAATTTTTTTTTTTTTTTCCTTAGGTTATGTTCTCTTGAAAACTTAAAGTTGCATATAAACTAGCAATCTTAAAATACTGGATCATCTGTTCTAAGTACAGACTTTAAACAGAATTAGTGTAGTTCAGTGCAAGAGAGAAGATAGCTACCAGTCTGGTAATTTATTGTCTGCCCTTTTTAAAATAGCCCTTTTCCTCCCCATGCTTCGAAGTAAGAAAGCTAGCTTGAGGGGACAGTTGGTTGAAGCCACAAGAACCATGTCCTTATTAGTTTGAGGAAGTTTGAGAGTCTTGTCTGCTTTCAATTTTCAGCATAGCAGGGGCGACTTGCCAAGTGTTACACATCATCTTTAACTTTCTGGGGCCAGTTTTTCCAAGATGGTTTGTAGCTGCTGTTGCCCTTTCAGTCCAAGTTACTTAGCATATGCATTTCTTGATTTACAGAACTACTAGTTATAACAAAATCAAGAGGGCAAACTGATGATAAAGTCCGAGATAACCAGTCCACTGTGTTATCTCAATGCTGGATAGGTAGACTTATGAAATAGGTGGGATCTTTCTGGGTTGTTTTTTTTCTTTCCCCTAAACAGGGCAAGTGACTTGTGAAAACAGATGCCTCCAGATCATGTGGGTCCAAACTTAGCAGTTTTACAGTTGATGTACTACAGGATGCCTAAATATTTATGACGTGCTGGGTTTTTTTTTATCTGTTTATTGAGACCACCTTTCATGTTCCCACCCTGATAGGAAGAGGACAGGAGATGGGCATGGAGGACAGAAACACAGATGTAGGTCCCAGTTTGATTCTGGAAGGGAAGGTTATTTGTGGTGGATTTCTATTTTCCCTAATGGATAAAGCGTGGTATTTAGGGGAGAATGCTCTCATCTTTTAATGTAGCACAGTTAGGGCTGCTTATGCGGGGCAAGGGGGCATTATTGAACTGTTATGTTGGTCCAAGGGGGTAGTTTCTTTTCCATGGGTGAAGAACCGACTATGTTCCAGTAAGTGCCAGGAGGAACTAGAGCTTTTGTTCTCTTTTGAGGGGTGCACCACATTTGAGATTAGTGACACAAGAACATTCATATTTATTAATAGTACTGATTCTCTTTTATTGTCTTTAAATACAGGACTGTCAATTTGATGCTGGGCAACCACTTTAAGAGTATGTTTACTTTATGAAAACATTACAATTACAGAAACAAATAGGTTTACTGGATATGTTTCTATACCAACTTCCAAAAACCTGTTGGAATGTGAAAAGGCCCCAAGCAAATGGTGTAGTTGCAAAAATGGTGCATTTGTGAAACTGCCTAATTTTGCTTACCAAATGTAAATTACACATCTGTGTTATAAATACTAAATTTGGAAATGAGGTCTGATGATGTGAAGGAATTTCTGTCCCCATGTTGGCAGCTAATAGTCCGGTTGACAAATGGCAGGAAGGAAACTGATATAAAAATAACACAAGGTTAAGCCGGCAGAGCACAGTTTCTACCATCACATCTTCTTGTCATAAGCCATTGCTAATTGTTAGGCGAGTCAGATTCTCTTCTACTCTTTCCCAATTTGTTTTATTGTTTCTTGTGCAGGGTATTATTTAATGGGAGATGCAAGGTCAAATATAAGCCAGTACATTTTAATTTATTTAATTTTTGGTCACAGTGTCAAGCTATAACTATGAGGAGAAAAGGAAAACAGATGTGCATACAATGAAAATAATTTCATTGACTTCATTTAACATTTTCTGTATTTGTATCCTGTATATACTAAAGCCACAGACTTGCTGCAACAGCCTCTCTGCAGTCATGTTGGATGCTGAGAATGGTCCTACATGTAGTGGGACAAACTTCCAGTGCTTTGAGGTGGAGAAGGCTAGGAAGAAGCCACTGCAATGGAAAACGGGAGCCCTTGAGAGCTGAGCAGGCTGGATTTATTTTCAATTTTGGAACCAATGCTAAATGGATTAATTTCTCTTGAACCTTTTTATGAGGACTTGCTCCTAAATTGAAGTGGTTATTGTTAAACTAAATAGAGCTGCAGCACACTCCTGAGAATATCATAAGTCTCCTTCTGACCTCCCTGCCTGTTAACTGAGATTTTATTTTAAATCTTTGAAGCCTGGTTTAAAAATCAAACTCTGCAGTGAAATTATTCAAGAGGGTTGGCCTTTTCACCAAGTAGTTTAGTAGTAACTTCACAGTAATATTTTGCAGAGACTGACATATTTCAGGTGAAGGTCCTAGATTTGCAAGTACTCCTGGGCATTTCTCTTCCTGTTGTAATTGAAAAGAGTGAGATCTTGGCAACAGTAAGGCTCTTGGTTGTTGTGTGATCTTATTGCCAAGTAGTTTTTATATAAACTGGAAAACCTAGTCTTTTTTTTTTTTTTTTCCTTCCCACAGTGAAATCCCCCTGAAACAGTTTTCCTTGAAGTCCCATAAATCCCTGCATAACACCTTATCAGCCCCATTATCAGAGCTATTTAGTTATTTAGTTCCTTTTTTAACCTCCTAAGAATGTAATTCACTGCACCGTTTATCCTCCAGTTTAAGCTTTGTGCAATTCTTCAAACCTCCCCTCCCCAATTTTACGTTAGTCTGATACTTAAGGGAAAAGCTTTCCCAGATGCTAAACCAGAAATTTAGTGCATGCTCTTCTCTCTTAGAAATGTGGTGGGATTTGTAAGGTACTTACCATTGTGCAATAATATTGTGACTGCCATTTTAAATTTAAGACAGAAAATACAGTACCTTCAATGAGTTACAAGAAAAATAATAATATTTACTGCTTTGTACTTGAAAACCATGCCCCTGACTATGCATTAGAAGGAGAATTAAGTTCTGTTTTCACAATTCTATAGTTTGGATTGCTGTAGCAATATAATGTTCCATCTTTGCTCACTTACCTCTCCTTTCCCTCCTTTGCTCCCTTCTTATGCTTTAATTAAAGCCAGCTGCAACTTTTTCTCTTGCTGTCTTTTCCCTGTGTCTCTCCTTCAGCTCGTAGGCATTTCACCTATGGTCAATCCATCATTTTTAATTAGTGTTAACACAGAGGACCAGCTTGGCTGTGTATAATGACAGTGGGCAAAAAATATCACTCTGATTCATGTAGTCATGTGGTAATTCAGTATATTACCTTTAACTTTCCATGGTTGCCCAGGAAGGGTTTTGTTGTGTTGTGATTTTTTTTTTTTCCTTTTCCTTTCATTTCCATTTTTTGACTAAAAATGGGAAGGAAAAAAAAATTATATCCCACTTTTAAACTACTTGACCTGAAAATGGCAATTAAATGGACGGCCCAGGATATACTTTTAACTCCTTCTGTATTGTGTGGTTGCATTTCTTCCTAATAATTGTGTAGTGTTTTAATGCTTATTTGATAATTGAAAAACCTGTGTAGATTGTGTACATGAGTTTTTTGATTGCATTGTAGCATGCCTAGCATAGTGGGGTTCTGTCTGTGAATGGATTGTCTCAGTGCTATAGTAATAAAAATAATAATAATACATTTTGGTAGCTAAAGCATGTGCAGGAGGTGACAATTTATTTCTAAAATTAGAGCTATGCATTAATATGAGGTTTTGGAAGTGACATGGTGGCCAAAGAATTAGCTGCTTTTTTGTTTGGTTGGTTTTAACTCTGTTCTTTGACGTTCCCATTTTTAACACAGGTTGCTTAGAGATCTATAGAGCAAAATTTCTTTGAATGAAGGGTTTTGCAAGTGTGTGTGTAGCTAAGCTAGATGAGCTGTCCTGCTTCATTGTAGACCCTGCACCTGCCTCGCCCAGTGATCTAGGACTTCTGGGGTACTTTTGCAATCTTTGCACCAGATTCAGTCTGACAATGTAGGTGGGCAAGCTCAGCGTGGACCCACTTTGTGGACTACCAGGAAAGAAAGTATATTTACCCTGAGGTCAGGAGTGGGGTGGATTAGGAGGGAAAATCACGATGCACCAGAACTTTATGCTGCCTCCCTGCCAGTCAAAAATGTCTAATGCCTTTTGGGCTTGCATCTTTAAAAAAAAAAAGGCGGGGCGGGGGGGGAAGAAAAGAAAAAGGGGAGAGAGGGGGAGAAGGAAAAAAGAGACCTCCTAACAGTCAACTAAATATTTCCTAAAGCTGCATAGTAAGGTGATGTACACATGGCCAAGATGCAATTCCATGTTCAGTCATTCACTGTTTCTTACTACAAAATAAAACAACAGCAACAACAAATGTTGCTATCAGTTTGTAACAGCGCAGTTTTATGTTGGAGATCATCAGATTCTTTGCCACCTTGGAATTCCCATGCACTTTTAGTATGTTGTTTGCTTTCTGATTTGAGCTATGTCCCTTGGAAAAGGTCATGTCTGCAGTGTTTTTGGAAATTATTTTCCACAAGTGTGCAACTTCCAAACAGCTTAGGTACTTGCATCAGAGTCTTCCTGTTCAGGGCAAAATAGCCTCAAAAATAGAATCTAGGGGTATGGAGTAGTTGGAGTATGAGTTCGTGGTTTTGTCACTTGCGGTTTTAAATGAAACATATTGTAGTTTTTCATTAGCTGTTATTTACTTCAACATACCATGAAATTGCCCTCCTCATAACCACCCTGGCAGATAGCTGTCTGGCATATTTAAACTACTTTGCTAAATTAGTTAGCTTTTAAAAGGAATATATGCCTCTGTGGTATAGCAGGGTATTAACCTAGTGTCTGTAGCATCGACTAATTTTTGATTCATTTATCACTACTGTGACCTGCTATTGTGTGCTTTCCATAGCTCAAAGAAGAGGAACTGAAGTATTCACTGGGCTGTATTTTCACTAGAGGAAAAGCTTATGTTACCGGTTGGTCAGCTCCTAGAGAGGACTAGGTAGTTTCCAAATGTACTAGCAAGTTGACATAAACAGTGGACTCTTTCTGAGTCATTCTCCTGGAAAGTACCGGCAGTGGGTTCCCAGGGATTTTCATACATTAGCTGCATGTGGTGAACACCAGAAAATCCTGCCTCCCCTCCATGGCATAGGCATACTTTGAGTGATTTCCCCAGGGATGCACAGGCAGAGGAGGGAGGAGGGAGCTGGGAGCTGAGTTTGTGCACCAAAAATATGAGAGGGGTATCATGTAATGTATGCCTGGGATGGAGGTTGTACCTGGCTGGCTTAAACACGAAAAAGCCACAGGGTGGTTGTTCTTGCAGACTATCTGTCGTTTCAGCCTTTTCAGTACATGAAAAGGTGTATGTGTGTCTTCTCCGTGAACACTTAATCTCTGTGACAGTCTGATGTTTACAACTGCTCAGTACTGCAAGGCATCTGAGCATGCAGCCAATTTACCTAGGCATCATTCTGGTCCCCAGCCTCTGCTGTGGGCATTTCTAATTTACCTGTTTGGTTTTTAAGTTGAGAAAGAGCATGGCGCCTGCCAGCAATGGGAGGCAAGGCAAGGTGAGGTTTTGCTAAAGCGACACAACATTGGTTGGGACTTGGTCCAGGCAGAACTTTTGAGTCTCACCTGTGCTAAGACTTTCTCTCTGCATTGCATTTACCAGGAGGATTCAGACTGCTGCTTCTGGACTTGGAAAGTTAGATAGTCCTTCAACAAAAACTACCTTGGCACTGGGCACTTTCCGAAGGGTGTTACTGTCATAACATCTGTCCAGAGGATAAGCCAGCAGCAACCTGGGAATGATCAGAAACAGTTGTTACAGTGGGTGCAGGGCATCTTCGCTGAGTATATCACTGTTTTTCCAGGGAAGAAAGATCTCAGTTGCACTGCTGTGTAACATATGCTGCCTAATATGATAATGATGGGTTGGGATTTTCTCAATTTTCTTTCGGATGTCATCTTTCACTCTGCATTACTGGTCTTTGTCTCATTTCTTTTTTTTGGAAGTGAAGAGGTTGTAGGCTATTGAGTTAAATACAGAAAGTTTTTTTGCTCTCATACTCTTATCTTGCAATGAAAACAGTTTCTATTTTAATTGGTTAAAATTGTCTTCCCAGTGGTCATATGTTGGACAGCTTCAAAATGTTGTGTTAGTAGATCTAGACACTTAATCTGAGCAGTGGTGACACACATCAGGCAAGGTGGCAGCTGTGCCTGTGAGCCCTGTATCTATGCATCAGTGAATTTCTTTTTGAAGCAGGTAGTTGCAAGGATTTTAGACAAAGAATGTAATCTTTAACCTTTGACAGTTTTTTATATATCCACCAGAAGCTAATGCCACTGCACTTTATGCTGTGGTCCAGCGTCGTCACTTTTCTATTAAGCACTAGGTCTTCTTGATCTGCTTGATATTACCTAATCCTAATTTAAATCCGAGCAATATTGCACTCTGAGGCTGACTTGCATCTTCCTCTTTCAGTCTTTCCTTTATAAGAAATCAATGTTAATATGTAAAATTGGACATCTACAGCTATTTCACTCTGTTAATTGAATTATGAAAAGCTTAAAAGGTAAGCTTAGTACATCACTGTTAAAGCCTACTGATGTCATACAAAGATGTTGCACTCTTAATACAGAGGTCTAGCAGTATATTACTTGAATGCAGTGATAGCTCTAATTGGAAACCTGAGGGGATACAAGAGATTTCTAAGACTATTACAAATAATAATATATTATTTGTTAAGTCTGTGGGATTTTTTTATTGACAGTCCTTTGGGTTGAAGCTGGAAATAAAATGCAAAATGTTGAAATATTTCTCGTTGGTTCAGAGGGCTGTATTCAGTGCTAATCGCACATCACATTTCTTGAGTGCTGAAGTGCTCCCAGTTGGCAGTTCTCGTGATATAAATTCCAACAGTAAATCGGTGCTAACAAAGCTCAAGTACCTGTTCCATTCAGTAGCTCCATCTTTAGGGAAGGGAGGGGAGGATGATCACCGGTGCAACTTGCAGTAATGACAGTGTGTCAGTAGGTTGCTAATACGTACATAAAGAGGTGATTCCTTGGAGTGGTGGCTAAGGGTGCCCCAGAGTCCTTTTCACTAAGTTTGCACAGTTAAGCTGGTGTCTTTCAAGAGGTAGAGCTTCCTGTCAAAATACAACGCTCTTCCAGTCTAATGCACAAGTGGTAGCTGGAGAGTACTGAGTGCCCAAATATATAGACCTGCATAGGACAGGGACAAGTCATTAAGGTGGAGCAGGATGCCAGGAGTGTTCAGGATGGAATGGCTTTTACTTTAATTTAGTACCGATCTTAAGCTGCGTGGGATTTTGTGTTCTGTGGAGAGAAATCTTTCCCTAGTGGCTGGTGCATCACTTTGCAGAGAACCTGTCTTCCTTTACTGGTTTCTTACATGCTTTCCTTCCCCTGGAAGCATGCTTTTAGTCATAGCTTTGCTATTGTTGAACTATTTAGCACCAATGTATTGTGAACTTCTGTTTTTAGCTTAATCTGAAAATAAAATTTTAGGTTTGATAACAGAATTAACTTCATTTGTCTCCCTCAATTCCCCTGCTGTCAGGAACATGTTCACCGGTACTGCAAGAGCAGGGGAAAAAAGACTGTCTCTGATCACTGCCGTTACATTGAAAATTTATGTTTTCATAGTTGTATTTCTATTTCTAGCACTTACTAACACCTAACAATTACTCTGGTTCCCTTCACATTTCTCAAACGCATATTGTCATGTATATATTGAATTTATTGGATTGCCTTCCCTCAAGTAATACCGCTCCATGATTGTTATAATATGAAAAGAGCCCCTTTTTTTTTTTTATCATCCTTCTGTCTTGCATTAGCCTTGTTAAAAGAATAGGGAAAGAAGAGCAAGGCTGGTTTGCCTTGTATTAGGGTTGTTAAAATCCAGCCCCTTACAGAACAAGGGGAGAAGAGATTTCCAAAGTCATAGCACATCCATGATGGAAAAAGGTGTGTCAGCACCTCCCCTTATGCAGAGGGAGTTTTCAGCTCTGGCATCTTACAGATAAAATACTACCATAGCAGCACAGAAAGAAAGAGGTAGCAATGGAGTCCTAAACCATTAATGGCTTTATAGGTTGAGCTGTACTTAGAAATACTCGGTGACATATGGCACTCTACAGAATACAAGTGTCTGAGGATCTCGGTAGATCTAACTTTCAACAAACAGACATTTGTGTTCTGCAACACCTTTAGTTTGTACTGCTCTTGGTGAGCTGCTGGCAAGTTAGGGAGAATCTAGAATTAGACAAAGCTGATTTGAGAAAGTGCTGTTTTAATTTGACACAGTGATTTTAATTCCCCTTACAAAAGCAGTTCCACAATACAAACAATATCAATGGTCTGAGTTCTTAGGGCCTCATTCTAGAAATCACTGTAGCAAAATGGTAAAAGTGTAGAAAATTTTGACATTTAAGAGTATCATCATGTATTTGGCTTCCTTCAGTTATACCATGAGCCTTGGTTTAACAATAATATGGGAATATATTTTAATTTTAAAGATCACACAAGATTAATAAAATCAACATAAGTCCTTAATTAATTTCGTATGGTCTTTCATGTAGTACAGCGTTATTAAGGCTGAGCTGGAAGAGCCATTTCTGAAATCCAGTAGGAAATTTTCCTTTGAAACTTAACTTTTCTTTTGTTTTGAGATTGCGTAGCATATTTAGGAGTAGTTCTGGGCAGTCCTGCTCTTATAAATGTCAGGTGAGAGAAGCTGAAAACCATACCCCACCTCTAGTTTCTCAGCTTTGCTGAGCAGTCTGGAACACTGGTAAGTCCAGGTAAGATCTCTGAAATTTTTGGAAGGATTCAATCTACTTTTAATCCCTGTCTTTACTTCAGGTGGTGTATGAAGTATAACACTGAAAACTTTCTTCCATATCATACTTGAAGAATGTAAGAGGTCATATTTATTTGAACTGTGGTAATATTCCTAAACCATTTGGTTTTTTCATCTCGTAGCGCTGGCCCCAAAGGTGATAACATCTATGAATGGAGATCAACCATTCTAGGACCTCCAGGTTCAGTCTATGAGGGAGGTGTTTTCTTCCTTGACATCACATTCACACCAGAATATCCTTTCAAGCCTCCAAAGGTAAGAGACCTGTAGCTGATGTCTTAAGTCATGAATGGTCAACAGACCATCAAGTAGCAAGAAGCAGTGTTAATGGAATGCAGCCCATTTGAAAGCTACTCTCTTTAAGAGCAAGCTTCAGCTTGTTTCGGACAATACGTTGGTTTCTATTAGCTAAATGTTAACAGCTTTTCAAGTCCTCTTGATCGCTATTTTAGAGCTTATTTTCTTTTTCTCTGCTTCTGTTTATAAGAGGTCCTAAGCAATTAGTGCAAGCATCAGGACAGGCCTGAGAAACTGAAAAGTAAATAAACTTTGGGAGAGGAGAAAGGATAGAAGTATTTGTTTCTCAAACCACTCGGTTACCACAAGCATAACAGTTACATGTGTTTTGGCCACTAAAGTCGTGTTTAATTTTTCAGTTTTGTTGGGTACTTGTGTTGTTCACCTGCTTGTACAGTAACAAACTTTTTCTGTAGGTGTGTTGTATCTGTGAAGCTCTTATATTCCAGTCTTGTTATGTTCCAATGCCACAAGGCAAATACCAGTGCAAGTGGATGTTATCTTGTGGTTCACATACTTGGCTGGAGGAAGAGTGTTGGGTTACAAGAAAAGGTGGTTGTGTGTACAGTTCATGTTTGCCTTGTATCTGAAAGCATTTATGTGCGTGTTTAACTTTCTACTTTAAAAGTTGTTGCATTGATGAGATAAACACCAGTGACTGCCCCATCTTCAGACTTTGGTCTAGTCTGCAGTAGAAAGGACTTGCCATAGTTCAGGCCATCAGTCCATCTCAGTGGAGACAAGGCTAATTGGTCATACCAGACAAATTAAGACAAGCTTCCCAAATTAAAGAAACTGACCTTGCTAGCATAACTTCAGGGTTTCTGGTAGTATCAACAGGACCTTAAATTCTACCCCTAAGCTAGGGCTCCAGTTCACAAGCAGCATGGTCTACCTTGGGACATCTCTAGTGATTTCGTGCTGGCGCCTGTCCATTCCTGTTTGGAGGTTCTCTTGCAGCACAGGTGGTTCTCTTGTGTCTTCTGGTAGAGTTTAATTCAGTTCAGAATAGTTTTTCATTATTTTGGTTTAATTAATTTGATTGGAAAATTTATTGTCCAGCCGACTATATGCAGTATCTTCTGTTGTGAGCCCAGTAAGCATTTAAAGAGGGAGCTTTTACCTTCCCATCTGTGCTTTGCTACACCTTTGCTTTCTATGCTACAAGTCAGAAGCATTTATCGTCCCAGGCTTATCCAGCATGATGCCTTACAAGACAATATTAAAACTACCAATGGTATTAAGACAGCCCTATATGCCAAGTTCCCTGATGCAGAACCAAAGATACAGTTTTGTCATTCCAGCTCAGACCTGCTTTCTGCTCTGTGCTTCTGACAGGGATCTCTCTGCCTTTATCTTTGGATGTAAACCCTCACCCAGATGAAAAGAAAGGCAGGATTAAAAAAAAAAAAAAAAAAAAGCAGGCACCACTCAGTGAGGCCTTAAAAGAGTAGTTTAGTGGAGATTCACTGTATTGTAGCAGAGTTGCATTTAAATTGAGTCTTCCATCTAGCAGAGTCCAAGGTGGTTGACAAACCATATATATGTATGGGAAAAAAAACACATATAGCTTCAGTCACATTGAGATGGGATATAGGAGAAAGCATAGCAGTGCTCTAATAGAGCGTACTTGTGCTACTTGAGTACTTCAGGTTTAAACTTTCTTTTGCTGAGAACCCAAGACTCTTATAGCGGCTCCTGTGTTAACACCTACACTAGTGTTAGTCAGTGATAATGTGGAAAATATAATTATAATATTGCTCCTGCTTTATTCCCACTAATTTGTTGATTTCAGATTGCCCAACTGCTTGCAGTGACTGATAAATAATGTTTGTGGGTCATCTGGAAGTGGTGGGACTAATATAATTACCATAGCCTTCCTATATTTGTCTTTTAGGGCAAGAAATAAAGAAACAGCTATTTGAAACAAAACCTAGTGTATCCTTTTGATAATAAGCACTAGTAGAGCAGTAGAGTGGTTGAAGGTCATTTCAAAAGCCTTGACCTCTGAAAAGATTGAGATCTCTAGAGTGAAAGGACCAGTTTCCCTTGACTTTTCCTTGGTAAGCCTTGCAAGATCAGTGGAAGAAAACCCCTACTGCCTCTTTGAGTCCTCAGTAATTCTTACAAGGACAGTCTGTGCTGTGGGCTGCCCCGTAGTGAAGTGCCTATAGTAGAACACATTTCATAAGTTGAAAATGAAATGTTATTAAAGGATTTACCTTCTTAAATAAAGTGAGGTGAAACTGGTCACCCTGGCAGGCTTCCAAGCCCTTAGGAATATGTGAGAGAGAAGGTATTGAGGCCTAGCCACTATTGACAAATGCTGTGTGGTTGACAAGCATCCTAGAGATGTGTGATGAAGGATATACAGGTGCAGCCTTTGAGGACTGAGTCTAGCAGGTCTGATTCAGTATGTTGGAGCAAGCTTTTGGGTAGAGGATATTGCTATCGGAGAGCCAGAGGACTGTGCTGGAAGTGATATTAACAGATTCCTGGAAGGATGTAAAGAGGGACTGCACTACTGTACTTGAGGCTGGAGAAAATAAGGGTCTTAAAATTTGACTTGGAAATGCATTGCACAGTACAAGAAACTTCAGTGGGAGAAATCTGGTACAGGGAGAGATACTCTTTCTCCTGTCCTAAATATGTATAATGGAGTTCTTTTGCATTTATTGGGCATTCCATACAACACTTTGAAGATATTAGTGTTAATCTGTTCTCTGCTTTTATGTTTTCTAATTTTGTGTAGTATTCTGGTTTTGCCTTTGTTTCAGATAGCAATTGAGTCAGGCACATGCTGGGTGGGCCTGGATTCAGGAGAATCCAATAAACAAGTATAATTAGAATTTAAGAGTTCAGTAGTTAGTGCTCAAGATGATTGGTATTCTTTTGTACTATTACAATGGACGTTTTCCCAAGAGTTACATTATAGTTGGGTTAGATTTCATTTATTGAGGTGAAAACAGTATCTTGTGTTGACCTGGTGTGTGCTTTGATCATTTGTATTAATAACCTCTAACCACTTCCTTCCCTCCACTCCCATTTTGCTTCTAGTGTAAATTAACCTCTTCTATCACTTCAGGGTAAGGTTCAGATTAGCTTCTTTTATGTCTTTTCAAAAGCTGTGCTTAACTCTGTGTAGTTACTGCATTAATGTAATCTCAGGTGGGACATTTCCAAAGGATTGTTCAGTTACACTATGTTTTTCCGCTATTCCACATGCTGTTCTCTTGACCCTGAATACATTGTACTACCTTTGAAATAACTCAGTTTCTCTTGGTTTTGGTCTGAATCTGCTAGGTTTATGTGAATTTTTTTTTATTTTATTTATTTTTTCCTCTTTAAGGTGTAATGAACATTTACTTTAAATGCTTTGGCTTTAAGTGGGCCTCCAATTCCTCCCCCTCTCACAGCTTCATTTGGATTCCCTGCACAGCTGGCTTTTGTACCATCAGCAAAAATTGTAAATGGCAAACACCTGGACTACATATGTCTAACACCATCCCAGTTCTGACTTGCTGCTTAAGTAAAAACAAATTTAGATTTTTCCCACAGTGCTTTGGTTAGGTAGAGTTCCTCTAACTGGAGAAAACTGCTTTTGGTGTCATGGATGTGACCCTTAAGGATTGTATTTTAAGGTTTCTTAAGGAACCAGGCTGTTCTGCAAATATATGAGAGTCTTCTTCCTTTCTCTCTTTCCCTTCCTTGACAAATAATAATTAAAAAGTAAGTCTTATTCTTAAAGGCAAACAGAATTCATGCTTTGTTACCAGTTATTAGTCAACTGTACTGAGACACTGCCTACAGAGTACTTAGCTTTTGTGCTCAGAATCAGGTTTAACATCTTTCTATGTTTACAAATTAGAACTCTTGACCTCTCTTGTTAATTTGGTCCTTATTGTATCAACTTGGAAATACTCTACGCTTCCCCTTCTGGAAGTGTTTAATCTGTTAAAATTATTACCTCACCTACATTTAGAAGCCTTCTTGGAAGGAGACCGATGCTGCAGGTCAAGTACAGAAATACTGAGCAAGCAGTGGGGCTGGGCTGAGGGCTGCTTGGGAACCCAAGCCATTGCCAGCAACTGCAAATGCCACAACCTGCTGTTTTGCCCTGAACAGTATGGGTTGGGGCAAGTGCCACAGAGTCAGATCCACCTTCTGCTCAGGCTGATGTACATGGACTTCCATATGACTGTAGAGAGTTGTTGCGGCTTTTCCTCTGAGGATTAGATGACCTGGGAAACAAAGGTCACTTTGGTTTCTTACCTGCTATGCCTCTAAGGTTCCCTAGGTAGAAAGCAGTAGGGGTTCTTGGTTTTGGGAGTTGCAGCTTATTGCAGAAGGTGTGTGAGGGGGACACATCTCCACTGTCTTGCAGACGTTTTGCTATTCTCACCCATAATGTGCAAAATTGTGGGGATTTGGTGGGGGTTTTTTGTTTGGTTGCTTGCTTGCTTCCTGGTTTAATCTAAAATCCAAGCAGTTTACAAGGAACAAAGCAGAAAGTCTCCCCAAGCATACAGTGTGGGCGTCTCCTGTGTGACAAGTAGCTGCTTTTGCGAGTCCGAAAATAGCCCATGTGCTTCGTGTATCAGGAGTGTTCTTGGGAACACCGCACGGATGCAGGGCATGGACACACACCAGGCACTGGGCTTTTGTAGCTGTGTCACCCTCCCTCGTGCCTGCTCCCCAAGCCTGCGAGAGGGAGGGTCACAGGCAAAATTTTTGCATCAGAAAGACAGTAGAAAAAAATGAGGGCTGGCTGGCAAGTTTTATGTGTGGGCTGGTCTCATCTTGAGAGAAAGCACTAGTGTGTTCTTGTCATACTGCACGCTTACCGAGCATGTTTTGCAAATACCCCCGTGACCTATAAACAGACAATAAAATTTGTGGGTGTGGATAGCTGACAAATTCCGAGGATTTAGGGCATGAACCCGCCAACCTTTATTCATGCAGATAATCCTAATCCATGCAAGTTCCACCAAATTTTTTGTTGCTGTTCATCCAGTGAGTCAGAGTGAGGCCTTTCTGCAGGTCACATTGTATTCTCCTGAAAACGGCTCGTGGTGCTTTTGTTTCCCTTTTGGATAACTTCTGTGGCAAGCTGCCCAGCTCATTCACATCTCCCAAATTTGAAAATAATAAAATCCAACCAACTCCCCCAATTGCTGAGCTCTTAATAGTGATGGGAGCTGCATTTCCAAGTACCGTGGCCTGTCTGGGAGATTTCACAAGGCCGTGGGAGCCCAGTGGGAGAAAAATGCTGGTGTTAAAGCCCCAGGCCCCTTTGCTGCTGTGAGCAAAAAGACAAAAGGTAATTAAAAAAAATAAATTAAAACCCCCACAACCTGGGTTTCACGGTGACCATCAGCACCCAAGCTGGGCCGTTGTTTTGCAGGGAGACGGTGAATGTGTTGTCAGGCTTGAGCCGGTGCTGAGGCCGCAGTGGTCCTCTCCCATAAGTCACCCACGTTCTGTGTTTCGGTTCCCTGTCCCAATCCTTGGGACGGGAAGCCCGTGCCGTCAGCCCTCACGGTGTGTCTTAACGCTGCTCAGGTGTACGCGGAGGGGCCTGGAACCGTGCTGCCAGCCACGCGCCCGTGAGGCCTCGATTTATTTCTTAGTTTGCATCAGGCTCTTTCTGATTTGCCTCTGGCATCGGAAGATGTACGCGGGCTCTATCTTTTCTCTTCCCCTGGAACGACCGGCGGGAAGTGCCATTTTTAGTGCAAGGCGGCTGCCGTCGGCCGAGGTGGGGCTGTCGGGGACCCCCCGGGGAGCCCGGCCGTCCCCTGCCCGTCGCAGAGCGGCCCGGCCCGGCCCGGCCCGGCGTGGGGCGGGGGCCGTGGGGCCGTGGGGCGGGTGTGCTCCCGCCAACGGCCGCGAGAGGGCGGCGGCGGCCCGGGGAGCCCGGCCCCGGCCCCGGCCCCGGCCGGGTCGGTCTCTCTGCGCCCCCTTCGTGCCCCCTTCTCCGCCAGCGCACCCGGGCTCTTCTCCTTTCCCTTCGCTTTTTGCTGCCCGTCACTTCACCGCCTGGTGCGCGGGACCCCAGCACGCCAGCTGATACCCGTTTCTTGCAGGTAACGTTTCGGACAAGAATCTACCACTGCAATATTAACAGCCAAGGCGTCATCTGCCTGGACATTTTAAAAGACAACTGGAGTCCAGCGTTAACCATTTCGAAAGTTCTCCTCTCCATCTGCTCCCTCCTCACAGACTGCAACCCGGGTAAGTCCCCTGCGCGGCCAGGCAGGCCGCCTGCCCCCTTGCACCCCCCACCCGGCACCCAAATGACGTGGCCCCCATCTCATCCCGTTGGCTTCGGCCAGTGCAGCTCTGGGCTCCGGCCTCCAGCGCGGCACGTTTCCCTCTCCAGGGCAGCCGGAGAGGGGCTGGAGGTGGTGGAGGTGATACACCCTACCTGCCTGCTGTTCACCGCTCCTCAGGCTGACCCGCGAGGAAAGTGGCTGGTCCTCCTCCTCCTGCACATGAAAACTCCTTCCCCTTCCAAACCAACTCTGGTTTTGGGTAAGGGTTAAATGCTCTTTGCTGGTCTGTAGGGCTGTAGTCATTCAGTAATGGAGCTAGAAGAGCCACAAACGCAGTTCTGAAAACAAGGGGATTAGCCTTTTGCTTTCCATCCTCTGTTTAAAACTGGTGACCAACTATGCCACAGGTAGTCCTCGCTGCTTCTCTAACCCACCTGTTATCCACACTGGTTGTTAAGAGGAAATGTGTCTTGGCTTCCAGAGTCAGTTCTACGGGTTGTATTTCTATATGCATCTAAAGATGAGACAAACACCAGATTTCACACTATATTGTGTATAAGAAACTTGTTGAAAAAAAGAAAACCCTTCCTTGAGATCCGATCTTTCCTAGAAGGCAGGTTTATATTGATACAAGTACACTTAGCAATGAGTATGTCCCAGCCACTTTTAGAAGTGGTACAATGAACCTGAAACTCATAAATCAGTGAAGGTCCTCAGTAATGCAAAATAGGACTGTTGGATTGTTGTCTTTTAAACTCCTTAAAACTTTAATTGGTATTTTGCTCCTTATTAAGTAATAGATTAGTACGTCACCAAATACACACAAATCAGTGAAGATACAGACCATCAATTCAGTATATGTAGATTGCTGCAATGTACCTTTACCAGTGTGATTCCCTTGTATTAAATTCACACTTCCGCTTTATTTTTAAGTTTTTATTTGGTAACTTGTCTGAAGTAAGTGGTTTGTTTTCTTTTCAGCTGACCCCCTGGTCGGAAGTATTGCCACTCAGTATATGACTAACAGAGCAGAGCATGACAGAATGGCCAGACAATGGACCAAAAGATATGCTACATAAATTGGATTTTCGTCAAACTCTTACATTATTCGTCTGTGATGGAAAGAGCTGCTTATGATTTTGAAGGGGTGGGGGGAGGGAGGGTGCTGGTAAAGAGTAGGGTATTTCTATAACAGATTTTATTCAGTCTTTTATTTCCTAAGATTTTGTTGTTGTAACTTAAGGTATCTTGCTACAGTAGACAGCTAGGATTGGGAATAGCATATTTTAAGACTGTAATTAGTTCAGCAATATTAGCTCACATATAGTACCGAGAAGAATGTAAACTTCTTAGACTTCTTTGGTTTTCAGTTTGCTTGCAATATGTAAAAGATTAAAACAGCTTAATTTTGTACAGGTACATATGTTGACATTTATGTAAAAGTCCTTTCAAGACTCTACACACTGTTTTTGCTTTTTGTTTTGTTTTGGGTTTAGGGGTTTATTTTGTTCTCGGGTTTTTTGGGGTTTTTTTTGTTGGTTTTTTTTTTTTGGTTTGGTTTGGTTTTTTTGTAAAAAGATGTCGGGATTGTTTTCCCCTATGGAGGGCACATTGGTATTTAACAAATCCTTTTTAAAGACTGTCATCTCATGATCTGTGATACGGAGAGGTGGATATATGGCCTCATATATGAAATGAGAAGTAGTTAATGTATTATTTTATAAGCCAATCTATCTTTGTGAAAAGAATAAAGGGTTTAATCAAGACTGACGGTAACCTGTAGTGAAATACCTTAAGCTGTTTAACTGTAAGGCGTGGAATAGGAGTCACTCAGTGGATTGGTTGTATGTTGTGGGCTACTTAAGTCTGCATTTGTTACTGTGCTAATAAAAAGATGTTTAAAAAAAAAAAGAAGAAGGAAATATTTCTGCTTAGTGCCTTGCTTTGTCATTTTGCCAGAACAGTGTCTTCCAGTATGCTTTGAGGATTACGGTATGGATAAGGACAACGGAGATCTGCAGGTGAGTGCACTGCCTGCTTCTATTTTGGGAAGACACTTCTGGACAAGCATACAATGAATGACAGTGTAAGACTTTTTCAACTGTTTACTGTGTAAGGGTTGCACAGGCTGGCACAGCCCCTGAGGAGGTAACCTGCCACAGACAGAGTCCATGCTAGTTACTTTTTAGCTTAAGTTTTCACGGCATTGGCTTTTCAGGACTGGCACGTTATTTGAAAGTGCAACTGAAAAAGTGTAAGAGATCTGGAAGGGAAACAGGCACGAGGTAAAATGGAAGAAGAGAGTATCTTCATGGTTTTCTGATGGAATGGTCTGTTCCCACTTGGAAGAGGAGAAGGAATCGTGTCCTGGTAAGCTAGCAGAAGACACCTTAAAGGAGAGTAAAGGAGACTTAATCTGTAGATCCTTTAACTACCTACAAAGATTATCTCCTAGAGACATGGTGTTTACACTGAGGTGTGTAGCAACAGGGCAGATGGTTGGGGATATGGCATTTTTGACCACTCCCTTAAGGTAAAGGCCGGAAGCACAGATTCATTTTCACATGGCAAGTACTTCCCCTTGCAACATTCTTCTGAGTGCTATGTGGTCATCTGTGCTCTCAGATTTGTTCTGGTACTTTAAAATGAATTCTGTATATGTTTTATTTATATATTTCTCTTCCTATCTATATATAGATCAAATCTAACTTGGTCCAAAGTAATCTGTTAACTAGAGGTACCCTTCTTTTGCTGGGTGGTTGTGGGTAGTAGTACATTAGCCTCATCTGCTGAACTGCCTTCTTTTGACACAACATATGTTTTGGTGTATGAGGTCCCTCAGCTGTTCGGTTCAGCCTAGGAAAATTATTGGTGTATAGCTACATCACACCAGGAGCATCTCTGGTAATTGTTTCCTCCTCTCCTTTACTGAGTGAGGAGGTAAATGGGTGTACCTATTGGTACATGAGTACCAGTATGGGTAAATGAGTGACCTAGGACAGGTTTCAAGTCAGTGGAATGGTAGGAAGAAATATGTGTTCTGCCCTTTAGCTGCTACGTTATACTCTGTACTTTTCTTATTAACCCTATGTAAAACTGTACTGCAGTGAGTTTCACTTTTACTCAGTACCAGCCACTGTGTGTAGATTGTTTGCAGAGGAGACACTACATTTTCCATCACTTGTCAATAAAATACTGCGGTATTTAGAAAAGACAATTTGTTTGAGTGCTTAAAAAGCATCAGAATAACCTTATAAAAGAAAACAGTGGTGGTTGTTTATGTGAATGCCCAAAGTGATCTAAACTTGTTTCTAATTAATTTAACCAAATCAAAGATAACGTGTTTGCCTTTATGTAACCTGTTTGGAAAAATGGCCTTAGTTATTCAGAAGATTCCTTTTCCTCTTGCCTTTCTTAAAACATTGTCAAGTCCTGAGTGTCCAGGGGAGCAAGTGAGCAAGCTGATCTCGCATGACATGGCTCTGCCAGCCTACAGGTCACATCAGTCTTGGCGGTGGAATTGGCACTGAGACTGCAGGGTGCAGAACTGGACAGGAACCAGTCATCTCTGTTCCTTCCATCTCCACACATTTTACGTTAATTCTGACTTGCTAACCTGCACTCTTTGGGCTCAAGGGTCAGCTTCAGTGACAATGTGCGGTTAGCAGTCTTGGCTTATTTTGATTCATCCAAAGCTGAATCAAGTCCGTTCTAGAAGGGTTCTGCAGAGCCAAAGAGGAGGAATATAACCAATTCCTTGGTGAGAGGTTGCAACAAGGAGGTGAACTGCTGCTGCTCTGCAGTCACCCCCACTTTCTACGCATGCAGGCAGATGCCGAGACTTCTGGGTAGGGAGAAGCCTTGAGGACATGTGTGTTCGGTAGGAAATGAGTGAGGAGGGAGTGTTGTTCTGTAGCATCACTGGGGACAATGACTATTACTAGCCAGGTTGGGGGAGGTCATGCTATAGTGCTTACTCAGCTGCAGTGTTGCAATGGAAACAATTGTATGTTTCTAGCACTACATTACAAGAGCTTGCTCATTCGTAATTGTTGTCTTTATCAAGTAACTTCTTGGCCACAGCAATCCAAACTATATTGAGCAAAGCACACAAGCAGTTTCGTCTGCCTTCATTATAAAGGTAGGAATACCTGCTTAGTTTTTAGTGAATTGTACTGCTGCTCTAACATTAGTAATGCTGATGGACTTTATTTGTCAGTAGTCAGGAAGAGCAATGCTATAAGCACACAGCTTAATTGTGATCATTAACCACACTTACTATTTAGCAGTTATGACAGTGCAAATATTGCTTGTGGTTTTGCTGACTCACAGTAAAATTCTCAATATTTGTTCAAAACAAAATTAATTTAGTGGAAAATGAGGGAACTGGGTACTTCAGTTCACTCCCTCTTTCCACTCGTGTCTTCAAATAGAAAGAAAAGCTAGTATCAATTAATACAAGAGGTTATCAGAGGCCAAAAGCTGGCCACTCTCTCTGGGAATGGTTGCTCGTTCTGTCCCTCTATATCCATTCTTGTTTAGTTTACTGACAGGCTGACCTAGGACAGCAGATTCCTGCAGCACAGGTTTACCAGTGTGGAGAGTCAAATACAGCACGTACAGTTGTGCTCCTGCTGTTGGACAATGTGTGGCATATTAAGACCAAGGCCATTTGTACAGGTATTTCTGGGCGTTTGCCATGGGGATGTTCCCAAAAGGCAGCCTCCTACACTGCCTAGCCGCCTCTCACAACGTAGTGCAGCACTTTGTACCGGTTGTTATCTGGTCTGTAGCTTCATACCGATGGTGGATTACTGCAGCTTGGCTGAACAGCTGGGTAGGAATATTATGCAATGCACTGAGCAGAGCCCGGGCAGTACCTCCAGCATACAAAATTGCTGTGTATAATTTCTCAGTAAAATTATCACCTATGTGATGTGACTGATTTGTACTGGACGTGCTGGAAAAAAAAACATGTACAGCTATGTTGTCCTTCAGGTTGCAGTTAAACTAATAAGTGCTCTGAGAGCTTTTCTGGTTTGTACAAATAAATTCCTGAGCTGAAAGCACTACTTGCCAAACGCTGCTGACAAGCTTCATGTCGGGGTAGATCTGTTCTAGTATATCCCACAAAATTTTTTTTTTTTTCTTTTTTTTATTTTTTTCTTTTTTTCTTTTTTTTCTTCTTTTTTTCTTCCAGACACTAGCAGAACTTCAGTGGCTAAATCTGCTGGTAGTTGTTCCTCCTGCCCCAAACCCTTCTCCTGCAGCAACACACTGACCTCAGCCTCCTGCAGCATTAGAAAGCCCTGTGGCCCTGTTTAAGGTCAAGGTAAAAGGACTGCTGCCATTTCAAACATATCCTCTCTCCAAATTGAATGCTTTATTGCAGCTAGTATTATTTGTGGCTAGAGGCTATAGATCTGCAGGGGGATTGCTTAATGATAAGCTTTTGATTTGTCCCTCAACATGGCTGTATTCAGGCATAGTCAAAGCCCCCACTAGAGAGGTATCCACCTATCCCTCCCTCCTCCATAACCCTTGTTGCAAGGTAACTCCTCTCATGAAGTGCTTTTTAAGGCTTTTACCACCAGTGACATTCTCAAGCCAAGTCTGTGAGAAGGAAGGATACCTCTTAGCCACAAGCTTGCTGATTTTATTGCTGAATGAGATTATTGCTTTAAGTGAAACTGAGAAGCAAATGGCACAGAAAGGCCTTAGGCTGTGACCTGGCAGCAGCAGACAATGCTAAGGTAGCTTAGTTATCACAGTTATTCCCTTTGCTCTTCCTTCCAGGCAAGGGAAATGTTGATTTGTTCTGGGACTGGGAGAGTTTGCTAGCTAAGAAGGTGAAGGGCTCAAGCAATGTTTTCCGATCTGTCACAGTCACTTCCCACAGTCTCACTTTCTCAGCTCTTGCCCATTGCTGTGCTGCTTCTGTTTCCACTTGCCTTTGGTCCAGGAGGTCAGTTTTGTTTCCCAAGACAATAACTGTTACCTACAAACAAAAGGAAAGGGTGAGCTTTATACAAAAAGCATCCACCACTCACAATGCTTTTAAACAGCAGGCAAGTAGCAACACAATTCAGACCTGTTCTTGAACTTAGCACTGGCACAAGGTAAGCTGTGTGTAGTTTGGAAGATCAGGGTCTGGGATGTGAATTAGCCTCACCTACCTGTGGGCTGTGAGTTGGTTTTAATCATAGGATATGCAGGACTTCCTCTTCTCCCTCTGATTGCTTAAAAAGGGAGACAATACCCAAGAGACCCAAAGTTAAACAGCCCTATTCTCCATTTACTTGGCAATTGAGCTGCCCTAGACAAATGACAGGAGCATGACGTCTGAGTACATCAGAGCAGTGGATGCTTGAGTGATGAAAAAATGCAGGCAACAGAGAAAGCCTGGACCCCACAGCTGTGGATTTTGCCCAGCTCGTTTTTCCTGAGCCCCAACCCGCAATGCAAGTAAAGCCAAACCTGCCAGAAGGTAGCCTGTGTGAGCAGCCTGGGCATGCGGAGCTGCTGTGCCCCTCGCCCAGGCCAGCTGCCTGCCCGCTCCTGCAGACAGGGTAAGCCACGCGAGGGACCTCAGGGGACAGCCTGCTGTCGCTGACAGAGTCAGGTAAGCACCAGCACCAGCCTCTCTGAAGCAGTTTTGAGAGCAGCTGGTTAGCTAACAAGAGCAGCATGGCTGTATCCGTTCAGACCCTTGGCTGTAAGGATCCATCAAGTGACTTCTATATCACTGAGACAGTACCGTATGGCTGAGCTCAGTGGCCTGCCCGGTACTTCCGTTCTAGGAAGTGCTGAAGATAGTGCTGACCACTTAAAGTTACTGCTCCTGCTTATTTTAAGTTAACCATTTTCTAAAGATGTTTTACCACCATGAGCTCTTAAGGGAAACCATGCCTGTACTTATAGTTCAAGGTCCTTAGTCAAACTCTGGTCTCATCTCTACACTAGTGGTTTGACAAAGATCAAGTGATAAAGTCCTCTCTTGCTGATGATTTGGGGTTTTTGCTGTGGCCACACCTGCTTGCTCTTTCCTGTTCATTAGGCTAACTCCAGGATGTCTTCTGTTTCTTTCCAGCTAGAGATGTTTGTCCTGTTCCTGTGAGGTCTGAGCCTTTCTTTTCTATAGCAGCCCAGGGTGTCTGGAAAATGTTTTTTTTCCCTCTGCAAAGGCTTTGAAAGAAGCTATAATCTTCATATGTATTTACCACATACTCCAACTGAATTTTACCAATGCTTAAGCTCTGTCAGTACGAGAGAACACAACCTCTATTTAGTGTAACATTTGGCTGGGCTTTAAGGTACGTGCTGGATGGCCCCCACAGCCAGCAGAGGCAAGGAACCAGCCATCAGTGCTTTCTGTCATCTGCCATACAACAGGGGACTGTGCCACTCAACAAGGTGAAGTTCTGCCAGCTCATAAACACCATTTGTTGAGATACATCCCTAATTCGATTAAGGATGCCTTCTAGCAGAGCCCAGACTTGATGCTATCTTAAGGTAGGGGTCCTGATCTCACCTTCTATGCTTCAAAGCCTATTTTATATGGACTAGGAATCACAGGAATAACACTAATTTATCCAGCTTATTGTGGGCACCACTCTTTCAATTATGTTATCCTCAGTCAAGATCACAATTTTAACCTTTCCCAGAAGATAAGCAAATTGGCTGTTTTCTAAAATACCTGCATGCCACAAGAGAGAAGAGTTCTGGTAGGTAACACAGAAGAGAGGGGTGCAGACCCCGTGGGATTGCGACTCTCTCTCTGCATTACAACATGCTATAAACTAACAACTCGGGGCCCTCACAAAACACAGCGCCTGGGAAAAATTTCCTGCTTGTCCACCTTTCCTTGCCATGCAGGGGAGTTATGATTGACTCCCATATCCCTGATATACGTGACAGTCTGCAGCTCACACCAGCCCTACCAGCTAACATACCTCTCCTATGACTGCACGTTCAGCTGCTGTCAAACTTGGAGCCTGCCTTCCTCCACCACCCTATGTGTTGTCAGTACTAAACAAGTTACATTTTTGAAAACTCTCTCCCTACCATTATCCAATTAATTTTTCATGCATGGTGGTTGTGGTTTTTTTTTAACAGCATAAACCAGACATTTGGAAAGCTGTAAGCTAAAGACATTTAACAGGGAAAACTACTCGAGAATATAAAGATACTGTAGGAAAAGCCATAATGCTAATGCCACATGCAAGTTATATTTGTTTAGCTAAGCTGGAACACTGTCAGCTGAAAACACTAGCTGCTTTCTAAGGGAAAATAGAGCAGTCATTTCACACAATTGAATTGATTCAATATGGTTGTTAAAATACATTAAAGCTGCTTTGCCAATTGACTAATGTCTGGGAGACCCATTGTCAATTACACTAGTTTGTAAGCCATCAAGTACATGAATACAAAACAAACAAAGATAATGCCCTTCGTTATATTATTCTATGCACTTGACTTCCCGTGTACAATACCTAAAAAAACATACGAACTGCACTGCTGTAGACCATATGTTTTATTAGTCATAAGTGTCCTGGCTGGTGCACTCAGCTAACAATTTTAGCTGTAGTAGAGGAAGTAAGGAGAGAGAAAAAAAAAAAAAAGGCATTCTTTTGCATGACCTACATGGCATGTGAATTAGGCTTCCCAGCATGAGAAAGCTTCCTTTTGCTGGATTGCCCAAGGCTGTGGGTACATTCGTTTTCTTTTGTGTGTGAGTTTTACAGAAACAAAATCTATGCTCTGCAACCTTAACTTCCTATCACTGATACAGCAATAAGCCAAGCAGTTACGGCACTATGCATTTACCTCCTTTTTGTCTCTAAAGACGTCGATCTCCTTTTTGAGCAGTTCAACTCTTTGGAAAGCTTCGAGGCTGGTCACAGCATAGACAAGAACGAAGCCATCAGCGACAGAGAAATAGTGCTTTGGCAATTCTATGCCCTCCTGCAGACCCCTGGTGTCATAAAGCCTTAACTGTTCCTTCACGCCTCGGTCTGTCTCCACCGATGCCAAATACACATCTTCCATTGTGGCACCTTCATCTAAGCCTGTTTTAAAAGAAGCAGGAAAGCTCAGCTGGTGTAAGTACAGCACCACTATAAGAAGTATTTGCAGTACGCAGAATTTTACTCCACAACAGCTTTCGGTGCATGTTTTCCAGAGTCACTTGACCTGGACTCGACCTTGACTGACATCCCCATGAAGGGCTATATTCATAGGTCACCACACCAGCTATTTACAATAGCTACACTGCGTAAATACAGCCATCTAATATATGAGAACATGGTTATGCTTGTAAAATTTATCTATACAATGTGCATATTCAGGATAGGATAAGATATACAGCTCTTCCCCCAGGTTTCCCAAACTCCAACCACCCAGTGTACCAATTCTGTGCCAAACATGCTGCAAATGGGCCTGCCCAAACATACCCTTTTGGAAGAACAGCCAAGGAACACCAGATAGTCAAGTACTAACATCTTGAGCCTACTTCTTTGCTTTATACTGAGCTGGATCATATGGCAGAAGCAGGAGCCAAAGGAATAATTCTGGAAATGAATGTGTATTGGTGGTACAACTAACCAACAAGTGAAATCAAGCCAGAAAGGGAAGGGGATGTTTGCATGCAAGCAAAGTTGCATGCTATATTTACTCAAATACACAGTGAGCTTTTTCCATCCCTTAGGGATTTAAAATGACTCAGATTTGCTAATAGGAGCAAGCTCATTTACTGCAAGGTAAGAGCATGCATAAGGTAACAAGCTTTCATATATATATATATCACCTGCTCCATGGTAACTATCTGCACATTGTTTCTCCTTCCTTCCTCTCCCTGTGGTAAATGCGAGGTAATTCAAGGCAGCTTACTTTGAACTAATTAAAATTATTTTTTCCAAGCCAAACCTGAGAACACATATATCACCTTAGCTCTGTGTTCCCCCTGGATGCAGGTGCATAAGGTTACAGGTCCCAACAAACTATGTATAGTGTAGCTGGGCCACTTTCAGACTTGGTTTTAAGTATTCATATAAACCCTCTGCAATCCACGTTTTTGCCTCCACTGCACTCCTATATACATGAATTGTTTGCTGTTGCAGGGCTACAATAATGAGTCCTGCATTATTCTCTTTGTCTGCCAAAAAGGGACCATATTGCAGCATTGTCTAAGAAAACACGAGGGATTATCTGGCCTGTGAAAATAAGGATTTTGCTATATTCAATGACACTATTCAAAATACTTCACATTGACAAACAAGCTAAAGCATTCCACCCACGCGGATGGTTTTCCATGATGTATGCAGCATTCCTGTGCAAGAAAGTGGCACAAGCTGTTCTTTTTGCCCCTCTCTGTGCAGTCTTCATAGATCAAACTCTTATTAGATTTGCAGTGAATTAATTTATCTTGCCTCCAAATATAGCCATGCTAAAGTATGGGAGCAAAACCAAGAGCAGAAGGACAAAACAAAGGTTAATAAAAAGAGGAAGCACAAACGCATTCCGTATGGTTGGAGAATGTGTTACAAGGGCGTTTTTAAAGACCTAAGTAGGTAACAGCCCTTTCTGGATTTAGCACTGTATTTTTTCTTGCTCTGCCTTGTTGCATTGTGCAGACAAGTCAAAGAAATATCTAGCATCAGTAAATACTACTTTGGCAAGAAGGAATGAACCATAAGTACCTAAGTTTTCTTTTTAGAAAGCAATGAATAATGTTATATGGGTTTTTACCATCTAAATGCTGCACTGTAGTTCGACAGTCTTTGATATATCCACACTTTCCTGTGACGGTCTCTTCTTAGTGGCATTAAAAGTAGCAGTGAAAATTATGTCTTTTAACATCCTACTTGAAAACGAAGAGGAAAAATTAAGACCTGGGACTTAAGTCAGCACAACAGAGCAACAAATTTTGATGTGAAATGGGGTAGGGGGGGACGATGACACTTTGGAGGCAGCTGGAATTTATGCATCAGTATCAGATTCCAGAGATGAAATTTCACCTATGTACATTAGGGGAGGCAGTATATGCAAGTGGATTCCTAAGCAAACACAGATAATTTTTTAGATATACGTGTGTCACCTTATTCTAGGCCCTGCTTCTAAAGCCCAGACCACATGCTAGCCCCATTTTCCTGACAACGATATTTACACTTCTTGTTAGGACCGTCCCATTCAAACACGTGCCAGGCCAGTTGTTGTACGAGTGGCAAAACTAGTCACGAAAGCCCAGTGTCCTAGGAAGGTGTCTGGCACCATCCCATCCTCCCTGTCATAATGACCCCGGTTCTCCTTTCCTTCACTGGCATCCCCAGGCATCCTCCCACCTTCGCTACCTGTGTGGGCAAGGGCAGCTTGTGCTGGGGAGTTACTGCCCTGCAAACTGCTGCCAGCTCTAGTAGGTTTTCCTTGGAGGAGAGCATTATCATGGGCCTTTTCTTTCTTTCCTGCTACCAGTTTTTTCTAAATTTACAGAAACACGTTTTGAGATATCTACTGCTGTGACACAGATGAATGGGCAGATGGAACCAGCTTTCAGGTTCAGAAGCTATGGGGGGAAAGGGGAACTAACAAGACTGAACAATCTCATGGTTTCTTTGGAAACTAAAGATGAAAAAAAGTTAGGGAGGGAAAGGAGGAATAGAAAGGAGATTGATGCCGTTCTCTAGTGCCTACTTAGCTGGTGCAAGTCTTGGGAGAGGCAGAAAGGTCTTTGTCTATGTTACCGACTGCTGCCACAGAGGAACTGCAAGGGGAAGCCTCAGTCATAAATCGGATGGTGTTTCAACCCCTGGTGGTTTCCCAAAGAGGAAAAGAAAAGGCTCAATATACTAATGAATACTGCACACTCAGACTAGGCAAGGCAGAAATATTGCAAATACCAAAATAAAGCAAGAATTCAAGATGGATGGAATTTCAGAATTTCCCAAGTGACTCCTGAATACAAAGGCAGTGCAAATTTTGTGTCTTCTTGAGTCCTTCTGAAGATCTCCTGTGTAATCTCTCTTTCCCTCTTTCCAGCAGGAATTTAGCAAAGAGCTCCTAAAGCCTGCTATTCCTTGTGTTTGTAAACTGCAGGATAACAGGCTTTGCTTACTTAGATCTCAAATGACAGCGTATCGGAGGATCCCTGACTCAGAGAAGAGCTGGACAGGCCTCAATGGGAGCTGGTCTCTTTAGATTTAGCTGCTAGTTAAGTACTGGTCCCACCAACCAGTAGCCATGGTTGTGACACTCAGCTGCACAGATTCAGCTCCATTTTCATCTATTTCTAAAATGCAAAGCTTACTGCAGGTCTACCAGGAGGTAGTTTGATTTAAGAAACAAAGGTGCAAGAATGCATAATTTGGTTAATTAATTTCTACATCTTTGGAGCTGTGAAAGCCAAAACCCCAAATCCCTCCAGCTGAGACCAAGTGAGGCAAATTCTCTCGTTGTGAGTTCTAGCACAGTAATATATGGAGTTTTCATTTCTAGCTAGCAAGGTGATTTGAAGTAGCTGCTTATGAATAACCTGATCATACCAGCTATTTACACAGCCAGGAGGCAGAGATAAGGAAAATCGTGTTTTCTACAGGAAGAGTTCTCATCTCCTGTTGAGCTGATAAGCTGTACTGGGTTTGTGTGGCAAGGTTTGGGGGGGGGGGGGGGGGGGGGGGGCAGAATTACAGGGGTGGTTTCTGTGAGAAGCTGCTAGAAGCTTCCTCTATGTCCGACAGAGCCAACGCCAGCCGGCTCCAGGACGAACCCACCACTGGCCAAGGCCAAGCCCATCAGCGACAGTGGTAGTGCCTCTGGGATAATGTATTTAAGAAGGGGAAAAAAAGTTGCTGTGGGCATAGAAACTGCAGCCAGAGAGAGGAGTGAGAATCTCTAAGAGAAACAACCCTGCAGACACGGAGGTCAGTGAAGAAAGAGGGGGAGGAGATGCTCCAGGCGCCAGAGCAGAGATTCCCCTGCAGCCTGTGGGGAAGACCCTGGTGAGGCAGGCTGTCCCCCTGCAGCCCAGGGAGGTCCACGGTGGAGCAGATATCCACCAGATATCCACGGAGGACCCCACACCAGAGCAGGTGGGTTCCCGAAGGAAGCTGTGACCCCGTGGGAAGCCCACGCTGGAGCAGGCTCCTGGCAGGACCTGTGGACCCGTGGAGAGAGGAGCCCATGCTGGAGCAGGTTTTCTGGCAGGACTTGTGACCCCCCCACGAGGGACCCACGCTGGAGCAGTCTGCGCCTGAAGGACTGTAGCCCGTGGAAGGGACCCATGCTGGAGCAGTTCATGGAAGACTGTCTCCCATGGGAAGGACCCCATGCTGGAGCAGGGGAAGAGTGTGATGAGTCCTGCCCCGGAGGAGGAAGGAGCGGCAGAGACAATGTGTGATGAACTGACCGCAGCCCCCACTCCCCGTCCCCCTGTGCTGCTTGGGGGGCGTAGGCAGAGAATCCAGGAGTGAAGCTGTGCCCGGGAAGAAGGGAGGGGTGGGGGGAAGGTGTTTTAAGATTTGGTTTTATTTCTTATTACCCTACTCTGGTTGATTGGCAATAAATTAATTTTCCGTTAGTCAAAAGTTTTGTAGTCCGTAAGTTTTGCCTGTGATGGTAATTGGTAGAGTGATCTCTTCCTGTCCTTATCAACCCATGAGCCTTTTGTTGTATTTTCTCTCCCCTGTCCAGCTGAGGAAGGAAATGATAGAGTGGCTTTGGTGGGCACCTGGCGTCCAGCCAGGGTCAACCCACCACATAAGCTTTACCATAGGTTCAGGGGCCAGAGATATTTTAAAAGCAGATGGAAGACTCCTTTCTGCACCATCACTGAACAGGGACGCTGTTTAAGGAAAAATACCTATCCTCTTTACAGACATGTCCCGTGCCAAAGTTAAGCCAGCAGCTCTCCTGTTAGTCCTCTCGAGAGCTAAAGCCAAGCAGTGCCAGGTACCACAGGTATTTAGTGGGACAATCTTCTACTGCCAGTCAAGGACCCATTTCATGACTGAGGAGGAAAGACTGGCCCCTCTTTCTTCCTTTCTTCAGGAGTGCAAGAGAAGGTGAAGGATTTGGACAAAACCAACACTGAAGCCACAAAAAGAGAGATCATCCCAGGTACCAGGAAACTGTATACATATGTGCAAGCCTTAACAACTATTTGGCCTGACTTATAGCAATAAAATCCCTACGTGACTCAAAGCTAAATCTGCGCCCGTTTCAGACATCTCCTTTCAGGTTTTGTCTGATTCCTCATATCAGTTTAGCCAGAGAGGCTGCTATGCAATATGTACATTACTTTACGTGGCTCTGACAGTGTCTCTCATCTTTTTGCCCTCTCCTTTCTCATCCTAGTGCCCAAGGCAAACAGCCCCTCTTGCAGTTTTAAAGCCTAGCACAAAACCCAGTACCACACGTTGTTGCTCACAGGTTCTAGGGACACAGATATTTCTTTCTGGGGGGTATTCCTCCATCCAAAGTACTCTCTCCTCTTTGACTTCAAGCAATCTTAGTGCCTTTGCAAGAGTGCTAGCTGCTGACCATGTAAGCAACGGCTGCACTTAGGGACTTCATCCATGACAAGCCAAGGAGAGCTGAAGGTGCACATTTTTCTAGGAAAAGAAACACTGTGCAACTGGGCTTACAGCACCATCGCTAAGCCCACAGCCAGAAGCATGGGCTCAAAGCCAAGGGCTTTATATAACAGCGTGAAACCTCCAAGGACACTAATCACTTCCCTGATAGCAGCTGTTCCACTACTTTATACAGAAAAGTCAACAGGAGGCACGTGAGTACTGATATAGACTCATGGCTGATTTACAGCCAGGAGACCCCCATGTCAGTGGCTAGGACACCTCAGAGGATGGCATCAGACCTTGTGCTTTGAGCCTACAACCAAGTTTGAGCACGCTTCTTGTCACTGGGAGAAGGATGGGGATGCCGTCAGGAATGGAGAGACTCCGTGCGTTGGCTCGGCAGTCCTCCCCACAGCTCCCTAGCCCTTGGACCGGCCGCAGAGCTGCTCCGGACGTCAGTCAGGAAGCACAGGTTTTGAAACAGCTTGTGTCCATGTTGCCATACCCGGTGAGCTGCCTTGCTGGTTGGCTCTGAACAGGCAGGCTTTCAGCAAACACACTAGTCCTTTTTGCCTCCTGCCAAAGAGGCCAGCAGCCAAGATGTACATGTCAGCTTTCTGGAGCTTGCAAGCTTTAGGAAAGGGGGATCAAGATTCAGTAATCATGTTTTAAGTATGGATGGGCCACCCCTCCAATGGTAGCATCAGCAACGGCTCTGTGCAATTTAAAGCAGCTCAGCTAAGAGGCAATCAAAGACTTGCCATTCCTCAAACTCTGTCCTTGCCAAGTGAGACCCTCACAGTGGTGTCCTGCCTCTGCAGTTTAAGGGTTAAATCAATACAGATTGGAGCAGTAGCTAAAGATCTTCTGGGAACCATTTTCACCAGCCTATACTTCAGGCACTCTCTGCCAGAACTGCCTGTGGGCTGAGGAAGCAGCAGGGAGGACAGTGACCACTCAGCGGGACAGGGAGAAACACCAACCTATCAGTCCATCCCCCAAAACGTGCCTGATGGCACACACGGCTGATACCAAAAGTGCTGGGCCATAGCCGCTCATCCCTTGGGGCTGCTGTGGCTCCATATGAGCTCTCTCCATACGCTGATCTTGACTCTGCTATTTGTCCTCTTTCTCCAAACGTCTTGGGAATAAGATTTGACAAAAATCATAGACAACAGTAGACTACCTTCTTCCTTCTCCCCTTGCACTGCACCCCCTCCCCCCCCCCCCCCCCCCCCCCCCGCTGCTATGAGCTGCTCCCTCCCTTACTGTTAACTCCAAAAAATAAGAGCAGAGCTGCAGGAAAGAAAAACTGATCTTTTTAAGGGGGGGGGGGGGGGGGGGGGGGAGGGAAGGGGAGGTCTGCGTTGCGCAGCGGCCGAGCTAGAGCGGAGCATTCGGGAGCGACAGAGGGACACCCACAGCTAAACCCCGGGCACGAGGCCTCCCTCCGGTTATGTCAGCTAGTATCCATGACGTTGTATAATCGTGTACATGGCTGGCTCCATAAATAGCTCCTCCGATCACCAACACCCGAATATCCTTCCTGCCTGGCTCACTAATAGGAGCTTGGGGCAGGAAGTAATGCAGTGCAATACGATTTAAGTAACATGGCCTTGCTCGTGCTGCTCGGGTGTCTCTGACAATCACCCAGGCCAGTGCAGAGGAGAAGCAGGTCGGTAGCAAAGGGAAAAACCTTCAGCCTGCAGGTTTTGCAACCTTCTCGCAGAAAGCTACACGGGACTACATGCACAGGGCTTGGTAGGATGCTGGAAACAGATGTTGCTGCAACATTAGAGGAAATCCTCCTTTTAGACAAGGGTATTAGCATGCAGCTCTATATCACGCTTTGCCAGCAAATTCCTCCCATCCCCACATTTTAAAGGCGTAGTGCCTGCAAAACACCATTCTAGAAATCCTGGGGTTTATCCAGTAACTTATCCCAACATTTAATTTACCGGCCCAAGGAAAAGATACAAACTGACTAGACATCTTTGGTCAAAGCCCTGAGATTCACCCCTGGTGCCACCCCTTGTTTCTGGGTGAGGCAGGAATAATTTGTCAGCCTGCCGATTGTTGCCCTTCCTCTCAAAGCCAAGTCATATGGAAAAAGAGGGAAACAAGCTGGCTTTGCCTTCGTTCCCTTTCTTTTGTGCACAGCAAGTCTCAGAGAACCCATGCTCTTCTCTGAAGTCCATTTTCCAAAGGAGGATTTCTTTTGAGACCCGAGAAGCTTGGCCCTTGAAGTTCAGTACAGAACGTGGGCCTAAAGCCAAGCTGTTTTTCTTTCCAGTGCTTTGATTAAATATTAGCCAAACCCAAGCAAAATAAAGCTTTAAGAAGACGGAACAAAAGTCTAAACAGTCTCTCCACTCATCATGTGACATCTATTTATTTTTCAGGCATCTACAGCATCTTTCAGGGAATGAGATATTATGTAAATAGGCAGCAAGCACATCACCTGCTTCCTGTGTTTGTTTCTTTTTAAACATTCACCTATTTTGTAACTGGGAACATCACGGAAAGGGTTCTTCTCCGAGCCTCTTTTAAAAATCGGTAAGTAAGGGACTACAGATTTCAAGAACTGCCCAGAGATGCAACAAAACCACATCAATTTCTTCCTTCACCTCAGTGCAGTTTGTGGTCCTCGGTTACTGGGTTTTTTTGGGCCCACACATAACAAGATGCTGGAAAAGGAAACAATCCCCTTCCCCCCACCAAAAGTAAAAATATCTCACCAACGGTATGCTTTCCATAGAGAAGCTGCTCCAAAATCGCAGTCTTTCCCACCGAGGCCATTCCACAAACCACCACCTTGTATCCCTTTCCCATCTTTCCCGAGAGGGCCGAGTCAGCAGGCGAGCCCTGTGCAGACACAGGAGTCTGTGAGCCCGGCGCGGTGGCAGAGCTCGGCACCAGACAGAAGCGAAGCCCACGAAAAGGCGAGAGGCAAAACGCGAAGCAGCGGGTGACTCGCAGGCACAGCTCCCTCCCAGGCGCTCACCAGCGACCGATATTTTTAGGACTAGGGCTTCCTCCCACACCATGTTTTAAGGTTTTAGGCTGCTGCCATGGGTGCCGATGCTTGCCCGCAGCCTCGACGCTTGCCCCGTCGGGCTCGGGGGGACTGTTTGTGAGCCCTGAAGCGTGCAAACCCTCTGGGGCGGGGGCCGTGTTTGTCGGCGTGTGCGTACGCTGCAAGACTTGCGTTACCGGGCTTCGTGGTTTTGCTGCGGGCCCGGCGGTATCTGGTGGTATCAGGACGGCTTCTGGAAACGCGACAAGATGGCGGCTCCTTCCCTCTTATTTCACACACAGAAAGTTCCTAGCTTTGACGGACCAGGCGACAGAAAACAGGAGGGTTAAAAGCAGAAGCACAGGAAAGCAACTGCAAAAGCAGGTTTTCCCGTCTGCTTTAAACCCGTGTGGACGGGCGGGGGTTCGTTTTAGCGGGAGGCCTCCAGAAGCCAGGGGCAGCTCCCTCTGCCCGCGGGGCCAGGGCAGGGCGGCAGGCCCGAACTCTCCGTCGGCAGTTCGGAGCGGTCTGCGGGCCGCGGAGGACCTTCCCGGGACCAGGAGGGGCTGGCGTCGTCCTGCGCCGATTCCAGTTTAACCGGGCAACGCCTCACACGCCAGGGCGCTCTGCAAAGCATACGCTAAAATAACGGAGAGGTCACCCCGCCGCCGCAGAGAGGCCGACTCCCCCCCCTCCACCTCCACCCCCACCCTCCCCCCCCGGGAACACCCCCCCACACACCTGCAGCTCCGCGCGCCCCCGGCCCCGCGCGCGCGCGCCCCTGTCCCCCCCCCCTCCCCGCCCCAGCGCGAGCGCGCACCTGGGCAGAGCTTCCCACAAGACCCCATTGAGCCGCGCCGGCCTGGCGGGCAGAGCCCCGCCCCCTGCCGCCCATTGGCGGGCGCGGGGGCCGGGCGGGGCGGGGCGGGGCGAGGAGGGCGGCCCGGCTCTTCCGCACCGCCCCTCTGGACTACATTACCCATGAGGCGCCGCTGCTGCCGCCGGAAGCGCGATGCCGCCGCAAGGGGTTGTGGGAAGCAGGCCTCTTCCTTTCCGGTGCTGGGCGCCATCAGGTGAGGGATTGTCTGTGCTCGGCCTTTCCCTCAATCTCGTTCCATCCCGGGCCCGAGGCGGCCATCTGCTCGCCCCGCTGCCGCCGTCCGCCCGCCGTCACCCTAGGGGGGCGGGACGGGACGGGACGGGACGGGACGCGGCTGCTCCCGCGGCACGGGGCCTCTGCGGCCCGCCGGGAACGCGGCCTGGGCGGGCCGCGGGTGGTCGGTGGAGGGCCCGTGGGCTGCGCCTCGTCGGGGCGGTCTGGGCGCCTGGGGTGTGGGGCGGGGAGGGGAGGTGGACACTCGGTTGGACCCAGGGTTGCCCGGTGTGAGCGGAGGGCCGCGCACCGCAGCGTAGCGGGAGCAGAGTGATTACAGGCCGCACGTCCTGGTTGGGCTCCGGGTTTGCAGTTGGTTTGTGGTGTTTTATGCCACAGTAAAATCGTAGAGGAGGGGGAGCTGGGGGTGGCGAGAGCTAGGCCCTAGGTGGGCAGACTCGAAAAATCACGCGTGAACTGGTTTGGTTTTTTTTTTTTTTTTTTTCAAATAAAATGAGCTGCCTTTTTCTGGGGGTGATTTGGGTGGGGTTTGATGGAGTTCACTTAAATCTGCTAATTGCTGCAGGTGTGTGAAAGCTCAAAGGTTTTTAGGGATCATTAAACCACATTAAGAACGAATACCACTCACCGTCACATCCTTCTTTAGATTAATATTTACAACTGGTTTCGGATGTTAACTATCGATTTGGGTAGTATCTGACATACACGTCTGAAAATTCCTCAGCTGAGGAGTTCAGCACTTGAGAACATGTGAAAAGGAAGAAAATTGCCGAGAATGGTAACTGCCGTGTGTTCTGTTGGGGGGCCGCCAAGCGTGAGCCATGTTACCAGGTGAGGCAGTGGTATAAAGAAGCTTGAGAGCACCCTGTGTTTCAGTGGTGTTATGTGTATGGTTTTATGCAGTGTCTCTGTTGGAAGCTGTTCAAATTTGGAATCAGATTTGGTGCATGTTTTTCATTGACTTCTCAATTCAGCAGGTAGACCAACATGGGTGCCTACAAGTACATCCAGGAGCTATGGAGGAAAAAGCAGTCGGATGTGATGCGATTCCTCCTCCGTGTCCGCTGTTGGCAGTATCGCCAGCTGTCTGCCTTGCACCGAGCTCCCCGGCCAACCAGACCAGACAAAGCTCGCAGGCTGGGATATAAGGCCAAGCAAGGTAATGAGACGTAGAGGTGAAGTCCATGTGTTTCGTGATGGTGTGGCCGAGTTTTTATGTCAGCTTCCTTCCTTCCTTGCCTGATAGTAGAGCAGCAAAACCTGAAACTTAAATATTCCACAAGAAACTGAAGTGTCTTGCGTGAGACAAACTTTAATATTATGTTAAATTGGTAGTAGTGCCCGCTGCCCAAAACCTTACTTCATGGGGTTTTGAGTTCACGCCTTCTGTGGCTGTTTTGGCAGATGGAGATCAAGCGGGCTTTGGCCTTAATTCTTGTTCTTGTGCTGTGTCACTACTGCAGAGCTGACCAGTGTTTTTAGTATCCTAGGTTTTGGGGGGGTGTCCTTTCTCTGCCCAGATTTTGTCATGTGTTACTTTGACTGTATTACAGTTGCATGCACTTGAGTAAGCAAGATGATGTAGTTTGTACTGTCATTAGAAAACAGTTACTGCTCACTGAAAGAAACTTGGGGAAAGTGGCTATCCATCTGTAACTTGAGCAAGTCCTTGAAACAGTTTGTTCACTATGAAAATACAAAACTAAGAGTCTACGTTTCTGTTACTGTTTGTGAAGTTTGTCTAGCTTTCTCCTTTTTCAGGGATCAGATTTCAGCAAGGTTTGTGGATGGTTAGTGCTTCAGTGCTTTATGAATGTTATGATCAGAATATGGGATTTTAGGTTTGGGGTGGTTGTTTTGTTGGGTGTTTCGGGGTGGGGTTTTTTTGTGTTACAATGTAGCTGCAGCTGTTCTTAGTGTATTTGGAACTGGATAGTGGAAAGGTGCCATGAGCTCTGGTTTGCAACAAAAAAATAGTTGTGACAGGACATCACTTCCCTTACTCACTTGTAATGGAAATAACAAAACCATCTTGTGCTAGCCACCCCCAGTTGTAGATTTTGGTGAAGATTGGTATAGTGACCTAATTTTGCAGGATTTCCTGTAAAGTTTTGGGGTTTGGAAATGCAGTATGGGCATCAAAATTGTGTTGCTGTGATCTGCAGTTGCTATGTGACAGAATTCTTCTAGTTCCTAAGTCACCATTTCTTTTAGGTTACGTTATCTACCGTGTCCGTGTTCGCCGTGGTGGTCGTAAGCGCCCAGTTCCGAAAGGTGCAACCTATGGTAAACCTGTGCATCATGGTGTTAACCAGCTGAAGTTTGCCCGGAGTCTTCAGTCTGTAGCAGAGGTGACTATTCTGGTTATTGCTCAGAAACTTGGTGGTAGGAAGGTTTTAGTTTATAGACTAGAGACAAAAAAAAAAAAAGCCCCAGACAACTGTTTTGTTGATGTGTTGGGTAAGAGATCTTGAATACAGATAGCAGGAAAGCACCAGAATGTCTTGAAAAGCTGTATTGAGACAAATGAAAAAAACTGTTCAGGCTTTACAAACTGGGTCTGGGGGAAGTACAACTTAGGTGGTTTATTGAAGTTCATAGTGTATGCTTACTTCTAAAGTATGCCACAATATTTGTAATGAAAATTAGACCTACAACTAATATAAACACCAGTAAAAATAAAGGGTTAGGCATGAGAAGTAAAAATTCATATACGCTAAGGTGTCTGACTTCACTCATCACTAAATCCCACCGCTGTGTTCCCTGCCATGTTGTATGTATTACCAACTTTAGGTAATGGTCCTTTCACAAAGTATGGATGAGTTCCTGTCTTAAAGTCTGTAGCACCTGTTTGTGTAGTAGCAGTGCTGCGCAGTGTACTTAGCTATGTCATAAGCTCTGAAAGCAGCATGCCAGAGACAACCTGGTTCTTTGTAAAATACTTTGGTACCTTGCAAACACAAAGATTTGTGGTTGACTTGTTTTTAGGTGAGATATTGTTACCTGCTGAAGTACTCAAAATGGAAACTTTGATGAGATCTTTTAAGTTTCATAACGTCACAGTAGTAGTGTTGAAGAGATGTAGTTCTCGCCTTTCAAAAAAACTCTTTCAGTGGGTTAGAATTAATACCAGTCTGCAGTCTCAAAAAAGAGACATTGTGAAAAAATGGAGACTGCTCATTGCCTTTCCATCTTGAAGCAGAACACTTTTTTTTTCTGTTCCCAGGATTTCAAAATTATTCATAAGTGACTTCAGCAAGCTGAATATGGTGGGGGTTTTTAAAAGGAGGAACCCCTCCCCCCCCCCCCCCCCCCCCAGTGTATATGGGACATGCTAATTTAAAAGAAACACAGATGATGAGTTTAAATTAAAAATGCAGTTCTATGCTTTCAGTGCTCATGGCATGCTCTTCATATATGCTATTCCCAGATACCTGATGGCTAATCACATGCTCACTTGTAGTGACAGCTCATGGGCCCTCAGTTTTAGTTTGAAATTTTCTGATTCTAACACACTTTTTCCTGGAAGACTTAAATTTTTTGGACAGAAATATTATAGAAATACAAAACCTCGATTGTAGCTACTGTCCGCACATAGAAGCTGGTTGGGGGTGGTTGGTGTTTTAATGTTTAATATACATGTTGCTCTCACATGGTAGAATAAAACAAGGACTGAAAGAATTTTATTACATATGCAGAAAATAGTCAAGTAAACTAGCAACAGGTTGGGATTGCATTGGGATAGAAGATGGGTGGGCTCCATGGGTTCATACTTTCCCACGGTGATGATAAAGTCCTACGATTAAACACACTTTTAGTTTTTTTAAATAAGGAGCATTCTTGACGGGAGAGGCAGATGGAGTTGCATAATTGTTATTTTCTGCTTTGTTTTGTTTTCTAAACTAAGACTGCTTCTTTCCAACCGCAAGTGAGGGTAGGAATAGCAAGCACTAATATGCTAGCAGTGGAACAAAGACTTGTTACATCAGCTCTTTCTTTTCTTCTATCAGTATGGACTTATTCTCTGCAGAAATGTCTTTCTCCCCTGTAGCTTTGGATGTGTAAATTGATCAGTCTTTCATAACTTCCCACAAAAGATTGTTCCATGGCCCCAAGTGCAGTTTGTGCTCTTCATTTTCATGTTACAATTGTTTTTAACTCTGTATTTACTGATTGGGTGCTTGTGTGTATAAAGTAGTTCTTTCTTTTGTCAATGAAGCACCTTCCTCCTTATGTTATTTAAAACCCATTTCATGTAGTAATCCAAACAGCCTTTTTTTTTCTTTTTTTTTCTCTTTTAGTACAGCATTCCTTTCTGCTATTACTTTTTCTTGCATCTTTGCAACTGGAAGAGGAACAGTTCTTTTAGGAAGAGAGGGTCTCTCAGGGCAAATTGGAATTTCTAGCACCTACAAAATCTTGAGCTATTTGTACCTCTCTGCATGAATAGTGCCCTGCATCCATGGTTTTACAGCCTTTTGCATTTATTTTTTCCTCTAGGAACGTGCTGGCCGTCATTGTGGGGCTCTGAGAGTCTTGAACTCGTATTGGGTCGGTGAAGATTCCACTTACAAGTTTTTTGAAGTGATCCTGATCGATCCCTTCCATAAGACCATCAGGCGCAACCCTGATACCCAGTGGATCACCAAGCCCGTCCACAAGCACAGAGAGATGCGTGGGCTGACGTCTGCTGGGCGGAAGAGTCGTGGTCTTGGCAAGGGCCACAAATTCCACCACACTATTGGTGGCTCACGTCGTGCTGCCTGGAGAAGACGCAATACCCTGCAGCTGCACCGTTACCGTTAATTCTTGTGAATGTAACGATCTAATAAAGCTGATGCGGGTTGTTGAATTTACCAAGTGCTTCTGCTGCTTCTTGGTTTATGTGGAGAAGTGTAGAATTCTCCAGGATTTCAGTTGTTTCCATATTTTCAAAGATTTTTGAAAATGTAATCTGATATTTGTGAAGATTGTAGGCCCCAAGCATAGAGTTCTGTGGTGGATTTCACTTTTGATAAGACTGAAAAGACATGTGCCGTGTGAATTGAAAGCCTAATGGCTAGTCCATGTTCTTTTTTTCTGTTGGTCTGAGTACACTTCTTCAGTGTCTGTAGGTCAGGGTCTCTGTCTCCTGTGCTTAGACTGAAGGCCAGCTTTGATCTTGTGCAATGAGATGTAAACTGAAAGTGCTAGTTTATTTTTTATAGGTGATTAAATACTAATGGCAATTTTATTTTTCAAGTTCTGGGTTTTTCTATGTCTTCAGTGTGAAACCAGCTCTTGAGCCTGTGCTATCTGCAAACATTGGCTAAATCAACTAAGCACAGAATAGAAAGGTGAGGCTTGCTCTGATCATTAAAGTGCACAGTATTTTAAATACAGACACTTCACAAAGAACTATACAATGTTTTAGGTTGAATAATAAAATACTGCCTGTAGAGTAGGTATTAATTTGTGCAAGTTTGCAGGCTGTTTGTTTTTCAGCAAAGAGTGTTTCTTGGATCTGTCTTCTGATACCGAACAGAGAGCATTTCTGTCATGTTGAAGAGCTGCGCTCTTGATTTACTCTGCATGGTTAGGTGGTAGAAATAATCACATTTGGATGACAGACAGTTACAGATGCATGTATTTTAGGCTATATTTTGTGAAATTACAGTGACCTTTCAGCATGAAGTCAACTTGCATGTAAACGCTGAGGAGAATAACTGCAACTTCTGGTTCTAGCTTCCACAGATTTTGTACAATATCCATCGGATAGTGATAGGAAAAGGTATTGATAGAAGGCCCAAGAAGTGGCTGTGTCTTCCTGGAGTTTCAATGTGGGATGTGGAAAGAAAAAAAGTGCTGGGACTGACATGTCCAAGACTTGCCCTTCAACTGAGAAATGAACTTACTTATTTTGCTGTTTAAGTTCTTGGAAGAGGATGGTAGTCTGAAGAAGAAACTTCTTCGTGGTGTGTTCTTCAAGCCAGGACGAACAGCTCAAGGAGGCAGTCCTTTCATGACATGTTTTGTTTGGCTCAAACAAGAAAAAATTCAAAAGGAATCTTCTCTTAAAAAGTGCTATCTGCTCCTCTAACAAAGGGAGAGTTTTGTTTGGTTTTTTTTTTAACCTTCCCTGTGAAGTATCACTAGTATCCTTGAAAGCAGCTCCTGTGATACTGTAGGACAGGAAGTTCCCAGGAGCAAATTTGGTGAATGAGGCCTCCCTGGAGCATGGAGGGGGTTACTGTAGAGAGGAGGCTGATCTTTCCCTTTTGTAGATTTAAGGGCTTAAGGTGGTGCCAGTATAGCCAATGTGTCCATTTCTTTTAAGGTACCAACTTTGATGATGCTGTACCAGGTTTTGTTAAGCTGTCTAGGACCCTTGCCATTGATGGGGGAAGGCGATAGCAGGTGACTGGGCCCTCAGCACTAATGCTGTGTCCTTTGCCAGGGTTAAAAACTTCTAGCATGTGGGGGGTGTCTTCAGTGAGAGTTGCCTAAGGTTTCCCCTCATGGTCCTGTATGTAGCTTTTTGAACTTTAAAATAGGGAGAGGGAAATACTGTCCCCTCCAGAGTTTATTGAAAGCTACTGATGAAAGTGTATCTAAGAAGGCATAGTATGTATCAGACTAGCTAGGAAGTTGAAGCAGATGGTACTGTCTTCAAGGGGAGTTGTGGGCACATACGGCTAATCCCAAGTCTTTGGGAAATGAGATTGCCTTAGCATCTTCTCACACTGGAAGGGTCTTACACTCTTTGGGTTGGAAGGAGGGGAAATGGCAGTGCAGTTTTTGTGTGACGAGGAAAGGCAAATGATCTTTATTAACATCTATTTTTAAAAGACAAAACATTGAGGAAAAACTTCTTTCTTTGGGGTTGTTAGCTTGGGAAACCAGGCTTGGAGAGAGGTTATGTGACCTGCCTTTTGTACTTGATTTTTGAACCTGTTGTGCAAGGTCAGGAGATTCCAAGTCTGTGTTCCTTATGAGTTTGGTGAAAATCGGTCATCTGAGACTGCGGTCCTGGTGAGAGGCTGTTACTTGAATTCAACCCTCCTTGTACACCAAGTCTGCCTGAAACACGGATACTAAGCTATAGCTGAAGGAGGGCAGGGGGAGGGAAGAGGAAGCATCAGGAATTTCACTAGTGAAGTTTATTAAGACACGAAGGAATCCAGTAATCTGTTTCCAAGGCATCTGCTTGGCTCTGCTTGCAGGACTGATTATTCCTCAGTCTGAATGGGCATGTTTTAGATGTAATTAAAAGAGCTGTCTGGTTCCTAGGCAAGACAAAATGAGTACCACAGTTAAACTGCAGAGAAACGGGGCTGTACAGTACCAGCCAATTTCAGCCTGGTATCAGGTGCTGTTGAAAATAGTTGATTGTAAACTTTTACTAGGCTGGACTTCACTTTTGTGTAAACTGCCTGGATTAACTAACCGCTTAGCCTTTGGTAGAAGGTGAGGCCCTGGCAAGTAACTCAGCCCCTGTTAGAAACTAACTCTGTCCTCCTGGGGGGCGGGATGTGTAAAAACAGATTGTGTGATTTAGCATGTTCTTTAAATAAGCAAGTAGTAAACTCCCTTCCCACGTAGCTAATAGAAGTGCTCATTACTTGGCAGCACTAGCTAAGTTGAAAAGTACAGACTTGCTAATCAACAGCAAGTGTAATTGTTTCCTTACATTGTCTCCGAAGCATTGGGAGTTTCTGCAAGGCAGCTGTGTGCTGCTGGACGAGGGGCGCTGGTGTGCTGCCTGTGGTAGGCACAGATGCTGATGGAGGGGGCAGTTTGCTCCTTCCTTGCAGCAGAAGGTCACTGAATGTCACTGGTGATTTTGGGGGGGTCTTAGAATGAAGTAATTGGCGATGGAGGAGAGTAATAGTTTGACTCGCTCACTTATCTCTGTCCTTGTAATGCAGCAGTTGTTCGCTAGCCTTGACCTAGTGAGGAAAGTGACTGCATGTGAACAGCCCTGTCCAGCTAATGAATTAAAAAGCTAGACTCTAAAAATAGAGCCTGATTCCTACTCTTTCATCTACTCACTCTCCAAGATGGGGAAAACGACCATCTTTTTTGCCCTTGTATGGCTCTCTTCTTTTGCAGCACACACAGGTCTAGTTCTGAGAGTTATCAAGCCAAAATACTCAGAGTGATGGAAACACCGCTGCAGCCACAAAAAAGCAATTTGGATTTGAATTGGACAGTTTTCTGGGGCTTTGAGCAAGCACCAACTTTTTGATCCAGTCCTTTTCAAGTAATTGTTTGAAGTGTGAAGCTGTATAAAAGGATGGAGAGCCTGTGGGTAGTACTCTTCATGTGTCAAGGTTCTGAATCAGCCTCAATTTAATAATTACACACAGAGTGTTTAGATTGCAAAGTCTAGCTCCCTAAAGTTAAGAAGTGCCTGAGCCTGCTTATACAACCTTTAATTCAGCGGCTATCCTGCTCTTACCTAACATGCCAGAAGAGGCCTGTGGCAAAGCCAGGATTGGAACCCAGTACTTCTAGGCCCCTTGTCGCTGCCTGAAATTTAGGAAAGCATGCTTTTCTTTGGTATCAAGTGATGTTCAATGATGTTGTGTAATTAAAGGCTCTTATGTAATGAAGATGACGGTTAATCTCATTAAATACTGTCAACTCTCCATCATTCAGGGGAACGGAGAGCTGGGGTATCCTGGAGATCAGGGAGCTCAGTGGGAGCGGATGAGTGATTAAATTAAGCCTGACTCTCTTAAGACCAATGCTGGCTGAGGTCGCCCTCTCAGAGGGAAGGTAGCCCCCTTCTGAGCCTGCTCAGGTCTCCCTGTGTTGCCTTCCAGGTACCAGGGTTCAGAAAGACCCTTGCTAGTTCTTATGTTGGACCCTAGCTGGCTCCTTAGGGGTTACGCAGCCTGTGTCTTGCTGCGAAAGGGCTGTGGAGGCAGACGTCTGCACCCCAGCCGACTGTCGGTGTGCAGGCTGAGAAGTTCCCTTGGAAACACAAGAATCAAGAGGCGCATTGAAGGAAAAAAGGAGAAGAAAAAAGAAGAGGACAAGTCAGCTGACTTCCAGCGGGGGCTTGTTAGTACCCTGGTGCTGCCCGGTGACAGGAACGTGTTGCAGAGGAGCCGGCTGCAGCTAGCCAGGGTTCATCGGCCAGGCTTGCGTGGCACAGTCCCCGCAGCGTAAACCTGGCTGGACCCAAGTCCCCTCAGCACACAGCCAGCTCCGCGTGCCCGTGTCTCCGGAGTCAATCTGCAACGCCGACAGACCGGGCAGCGGCCACGCTTCCCCAAACCCAGAGCAGAAGGACTGTTCTCGGTTGGTGCTGTGAACAGTAGGCTGGGAAAGGCACCACGTCCAACGCTCAAGCCCTCCATCTTCCAGGCCTCATCACCAGGCTGCGTGTCAATAGCCGGAACAGCAGGCAGAAACCAAGACCCTGTTATGCTCTGCGTTGTGTTCACGTGTGTAACGAAAATGAGTCGCCATCCCCAGAGAGCTCATATGCCAAGTGGAGGAAGTAGCTCATTAGTCTGGTGTTCGCTCATTCGTTTATTCATACATTTTTCTTCCAGCATTGTTTTTCTGTGACTAACAAGCAATTATTTGAACCCTTTCCTTGTATGAGAATCGCTGCCCTTCAACTCATCTGCTGTTACGATCCACCTGCCTCTCTCATGGGTTTCGTGATTAGTCAGATGAGTTTAGATAGATAGCAAGTTATGCAACCTTTATAAAGAACGTGTTCTGAGCTTGGTGTTTTCAGTTCATTCAGAGCTATGTATAAAAATGTTGTCTTACAAGTTGCTATGTTGTTTGCAACTATTTGAAAAGCAGTTTTGTCAATGCATAGTTAAGCAAAGTCATAGTAAAGCTTTTAATTAAAACAGAAAATTTCATTTTTTCACTTTGTTTACAAGTTATTGCTACAGGTGTTGATGGAGAACATAGGACATCTGCTTACAATCTTTTTAACAGAAGAAGACACAAAGTAAGATTCAGCTACACAAGAAAAGTCAAGGACAGATATAAACCAGTTTAAATACTTATAAATTTAGAAAAAGGTGGGAATAAAAGGATTGTTGATTATTTTTTTTAATAGATTAATACATACATTATTTATACAAAATACATGATTTGGTTGGTTCTATTAAATCTGGAGAATCTAGTTCCCAATCCTAGTGTAGGTAGTTTTATTTTTGATAGATGCCTGGTTGTCCATTCTTAACAGAGGGAGACTAAAAACTCATATGAACTCATAGTGGGATACTAAGTTTTTCATGTTAGCGCCAATGATTTGTACTGGGAAGATGATTGCTGCCCTTTATGTGTGATACACATTTTAGATTATACTTGCTGTTTAGGTTTTGGGCCCTGTTTTACCCAAACAGCAATTTTAAAGCAACAGTTATACCATATCCATGGGAAACACAAAATAAACTAATTGCTATAATGGGTTACACTGGAAACCCAATTCTTAGATTTGTGATTTATATTGCTGAGAAGGAAAAAAGGAGAAAAGAAAACCCACTGTGAACAACTGAATCACTGTTCGAACTCCTGAGGCTAAATAAAAAACTCCACTATAGTTATTATTTTCACTTGCTAGTTTAATAAAAAATACAAGAATCATAAAACTATGGAAAACGTGGCAAACACGAGTTCTATTTTCTCCAGTGATGGTCCCATCTGTTTAGAACAGAAAACTTTAAAATACCTCTCTGATAAACGATCTTGCCTTCTAGTAGGTGCCATTCTGGCAATATTCTGAAGTTTTAATTTATTTTAAGAAAGATAATTTTAAAATAAGGAAAGAAGAGATTTGTTTTGAACCTGAATAATTATTTTAGCCAAATTATGACTGTGGAAATGAATGCAGAACTGGAATTCTGTCCAGATCATAATGAATACTGAAACTTGATGGGTTTTGCAGGTTTTGCAAATTGTCCTGAAATCATACGAATTGCATTTAAGTTTGAATATTGAATTGTATCATCCTTTCATAGAAACTTTGTAGTAGTAGTAAAGGCTGAAGCAATTTTGTCATATGCAGAGGAGTGAGATGGAGAAGCAGGGAAGTGATTACCTTCCATCTTTCCCCCCTTTGGCCCCTGAAGTGGTAACCCTTTCGACACCTACTGGCCAACCCAAGCTGACCCATCTTGTTTCTCCTGGGTTTATTGCAGCCCTGTGCAACAGGCTACTGCTTGCTGCTGACTCGGTTCTTTTCGTCGTCGTTGTTGTTGTTCAATAGGAGTGAGATTGCCAAAGTTGTAGTCATTTGGGTTTGTGAAAAATGAGCTTCTCAGCTTTGCGTGCCAACACTGTTGTCAGAAGAGCTGACTCCAGCTGTCTATCAGGCACGGTGGGGAGGGGGGAGAGGTGGGAGAGCAGTAGGTCTAAGCTGGCCAGCTCTGAGGTGGGAAACTTCCTAATTCAAAGAAAGATCTAGTGTAATGTGTCCTGCTGAGATCCGTGACCGAGGACCGGATTAAGACTTGGCATTGCCTCAAAGGGGAAAAAAAAATTTTAAACGTGTGAGCTAATCAAGCCCCTGGCTCTGGTGACAGGAGCGGGGATATGGCATTCGGCAGCGCCTGCCTCCCGCCCCATGAATGGCCGTGCAGGGCCAGCCCAGAGGTCTAATGGGCACGGCATCCACTTTTGACAGGAACCAGCGATGGGTGTTTGGAGAAAGGCTGCTGAGCACAGAGCAAGTCCAGCCCCACATGTAGCATCATCTCCAGTTCTCTGAAGAGCAGGGTAAGGATTTCCTCACACCGTGGTTGCCCTCGGACTGTCCTGCTCAGTTACTGCAGCGGGACCTGTGTGCCAACAGCCGCCCCAGACAGCTGCAAGCTGTGACATCCAGAGCTAGCTGGGAACTCCCACGGGGCTTCTGGCTCCGCAGGAACGCGGGCTGGATCCGTACGCCGGATGGCATCTGAAAGTAGATAAAGAGAAAATGATTGCCTTGACTCATAGGTGCCTCCTGTAATTTGAAATGGGAAGTGGAAATAGAACCTGTTGTGATGGTTGATGCTCCTGGAAGCTCACTGAACCAGAAACTTTCCAGATGACTCAGAGCAAGACGGTTGTTCACTGAGAACTGCTGTATCAAGGATTTGGCAGGATTATATAACAAGCAGTTGTCCTTCGCTGCTGATAATGTGCCTTCTCTGCAAGATTGATGCTTACAATTGACCAGTTTTGAGGAACTGCAATAAAACAAAATGGCAAGTGCCTGGAGGCATTTTCAGGATGCAGCTGAGCTCCTGCCAGGAACAGACCTATTATTTGTTTCTAGACATTGCGCTACAGTTGTTCAGGAAGAGAAGATAAAATTTCACTGCTAGCCTCAGAATGCCACTCATTCCTTTGCAGTGGTCCCGTTTAGGTTGTGTTTAGCGTGGCGTACCTTGCTCTGTTTAGCAAAAACACTAAAACTAGTTGTGGAGAATGTGTCTCTTTGCAGTTAAAATGTCTAAGGTTCAGAGAGTGATCTTTTTGCTTTTTGGGAGCTGGGGCAAAGCTGGCTTCTTTTGTGTGCTTGAATTTTGCTATGTCTCTTTCAGTGCCCCTCCTGGAAAAGTTTGTACTGGATTAAGCGTTAGTGAAAATTGTCAGTGTTTGTAGCTGGAGGTTAAGAAGATCCTTTCTATCCTCAAAAAAAGTGTTTGCATTCTCCCAGTTCAGAAAAAAAACCCCGGAAGAAACAGGAATGTTCCTTTTTCTTAATGTCCAATATCACCTTTTGAAGAAGATAATTGATTGTGGCAGGGAGCTCCAAGAGTATTTTCAGTCCTTGGAGTTGTGTCTGAGACCCTAGCTGGGAGTTGCATGTATTCACTGATGTTCATGTAACAACAGATGAAGTGACCAGGGTGATTTTGATAAGATTTTAAGTGTCTCAGCAGGAGGTTTTGTTGGTTTGCCCATGATCACTAGAAGAATGAAAGAATTTGCTTCATTCCTTCTTAATTGTAACAGTTTAGAGCTGAAAGTTCTTACTCTGACTTACTGTACAGAGCCAGTTTTGCTGCGCGTGAAGCTGGCAGCTGAATCTGACTAAATGCATGTCTGCCTTTATTCACGAGGCTGATGATATCCAGCTCTGTTTCCATCACATCAAATATGAATGGTCCCTTAATAGGAATATCATTGTGTCAGGAGTAATCTGGGCAAGTCACTGAGGCATAACACAGGCCCAAGATTCAGGACAGCCAGAGAGGTCAGTATTTCCACCGCTTGTACAGTGCCAAAACTACAAGCGTAGATTAGTTTGCATCCACAGCAATGTTTGTATCCTGAGATATCCCACAAACATATTTCTAAGACCCTATGAACATAATTTGGATCTTACACTGGTGTTACAGGATTATAACCCTTTTGCTTTCAATCAAGTTATTCCAGATTTATCTGGAATCTGAGTTATTTTAAGAAGCGTTGTGTATTTGCAAAATAGTTTGAATACCTCAGGTTTGTTTCTAGCAAGCTTTTATTCTTGCTGCCAATGCCTTGCATACGATTTTGTGAGAGAAACTACATTTGTTTTAACAGTTAAATTTTTATAGCTGGAAGCAATTTTCTTTAGTGTAACATTTCAGAAGCCCTTTATGGCTAGCGATATTTCATTGAATGCCTGAAGATTGAGACCTACTGCATGACTTTATCATGTATAAAGCTTATTATCTGACATAATTTGGTGCATAGCAGGCTTATTTATTTAAAAGGTCACACAACCATATTTCACTACTGGTAATGGCATTTTTATCCATTTAATAGGTTTATCCTAAAGCATATTTATTCCTAATGCATTTTATTCTGCAGCCAGCTAATAACTTTAACTCTTTGGGCTCTTAGCAGAATAGAGAAGCCAGCATTTCGGAACAAGATGTTGCCCACCTGGGCCTAATCCAGGAGGACACAAGGTCTGATACGGTGTTCCACGCATCATCTCCTGATACAATTCCGTACCTTGAAGCATTAGGCCTTAAATCAGCTTTTGACCTCCAAGCCAGCCAGGGTGAGACAACGATCGGGGAAAAACCCACTGTGTTATATAGAGCTACTGAAAGTCTGAGGCTGTCCTGGCTCTTAAACTGCTAGCTATCCTTTGGGTAGTTACAGGTAATAATCCTTAGGGCCAAAATATGTTTTGGTTTATTACCCAGAGAAATTTTACCGATTTGAATATAGCTGCCTTTGTTTTGCCTGGATGTAAAAAGACGGTCCTCTCTCTTGGGGCCAATGCACAGGGGCCAATGGCATCTGTAAGGAAAGGCTGTTCCTTTTCTACCATCTTGGGCTATTTAGGGCCCAGATGCAGGTGGCATTTGCCTCTGTTCATGACTGAGCTGAGTTTTCCCTGGGATTTTCCTTGTAAAATATGCCAATAATTACAATAAGCTTGTGCTGCTCCAGAGGAGAGAAGAAAGGGCGATACGCAAAACCTTGCAAGAGCTGTGGGTGACATTTCTGACTTTGTGTCCCCTCCATACAACCTGCAGAGTTTTCCCAAGATGAGGAGAAGGTGTCATTTGCATCTTAGCTCTGCCCAGGACTGAGCTTTGTGTTTGTGTCACACTACATCCCTCCAAGGATTAACATAGTTTACAAAGAGAAAAAGCAAACTGGTTATTTATGTTTTGGTGGCCCGGAGGGTTCAGAAGGGAAATGGTGGAGCCGAGCTACATGACTTCTGAAGCAATGAGTTTGATTCGGTGACAGCAATGCCCGCCACACTGGGAACGTCCTGGCCAGCACCGTGCCAGTGTCACACAATGCCAACATGATCGCTGGCAGCCTGCAGCTAACTTCCTAGTGAGCATCAGTGCTTTGAAATAAGATGCTCTGTAGGACACTGTAACATAAGAGAGTTTGAAAAAGGCAGAAGAAAATCCAGTCTTAGAAGGATGTTTATTACAAAAGACACCAGAAGGAGAAAGGCGGTTGCCCCTGGAGAGGATTGGGTGGTGGGGAGAAGGGACTGGCAGCTGCCAAGAGCGAAAGGCAGCAGTTGTCTGCTGACTGTGCCTTCAATACAACACTGCTGATGTCTTCTCCGAGACAGTACAACGTGTCGTTAGAAATCACCTGTAGTTAAGTCACGTCAGTCTCGGTGTTTCAGTGAAAGCAAAGGGTAGCTCTTGGTGCATCCTTTGCACAATCCTTTCTGCTTCTCTCCCCAAAATCACGATTGGCCCAATCAAGAAATAAATATTCTCATCTTTGTTTCATTAACTGATGATTTTATTTCTGGGTAAATAGGTGATATGCCAGCAGATTAAGTAACTTCTAGCACAAAAAGGAAAAGGTGGGCAGTGATATTACTGCCATATAATATAGGCTCAATTAATGCAAGATTAATGCTTTGTCTTTCTGGACCAAAGGTCCAAGTCCTCACCTTCTACTAAAATCTGCAAGGGCAGCTGAGGCTAGTTGTAACATGTCACTATTGCATGAGGTTATAGCCCATCATTTTGACCAGCCTAGAAGGCCACTTTCATTACCAATTTATGTGAATAAAAAGCACACCTGCAATAACACTGGGTAAGAGGGAAAAGCAGTGGTGTTACATGCTTCAGGCCATAAACTGACTGCTAAAAAGCTGAATCAGGAAGCAAGTTACCCTATGGGCAAGTTAGTTTATAACTGTCTGTTATGAGCTTTTATATCTTCCTCCAAGGCTCTGATACTTGGCACTGAGAGACAGGATGTGAGCGAGGGGGAACGGTTTGTGAGCCAGCTCCTCTGTTTCGGTTATACTTAGCTCCGTGACTACACCGCTCCCGGTACCTAAGCTAGTTGCATTCGTGTCATGTAGGCATGCCCTTAATGGGTAGGCTTTAAATGATTCTATATTTAGCTTTTGCTTCTTCCTAAAGCATTCTGCACACATTCAGCCTATGAAGGGATGTGATGACAAGCTAAAGACCTCTGGGACCTCCTTATCAGGATTTCTCTTCAACAGAGAGGAAAAAAAAAAAGTGCAACAATCTGAAGAGTTAGATACATGTGTGAAATAGAAATGGAGAATAAGTAGGGCAAGGGGTCAGAAAACACCGCGTAGGGCTTGACCCAAGCCGACTCTGATCGATAGAAAAATTTCCACTGGCTTCCAGAGGCTGAGATTAGTTAGATGAGTTATTGCTATTTATATCATGTAATGTAGGAAAGAAGTCACGGTTATAGCTATCATTATAATGACTTTTAGAGGGCAATATTTAAGCTAGCAACTGAAGATAGCAAGTAAATCTTTGCTTTAAAGAAGCTGGAAATGCAAGGATAGGTTTGAAATCAGTTGCCTCACCTAAGAGAAGTGTACTTGTATGAACTAGTTCCACCTGCAGCTGTGGAGCACAAATTATTCGGGACAGACAGATTATTGAGGTTTTTGGAAGGATCTCTTCAAACAGGCTGACTGGACAGAAAAACAGTGACAAAGTATTTTATATGGGGGGAAAATAACTTTCATTAGATGTAAACCATCGTAAGCTGCAAAGGACCAGGGAAGAGAACTCGGACTCACTGTAGATCTGTGCAAATGCCAGCATTGTTCTGAGCATCAGTCAAACAGACAAATAAGATGTTAGGAATTTTTTCCTGAGGTAATAAGGAACAAAGAAACAGAAAACATGAGGAGCTGTTGGGGCATGAAAAGATGCTGCTCCTTGGCACTCTTCATGTAAACAAATTTTTTCTCTTTGCAAAGTATATGTTTGAGGGTCAAATTAATATTATTGCAAATGTGCCAGGTGCTGAAGAAGTCCAACTCATCCAAAAGCAGACAAATGCCTGCTGGTGGAAACTCCTACGTTCCTGGCTGGTGTGTGGATGTTTACTGGGATTAGGAGGGCCTCTCTGCAGGGACAGACAGGTGCAGGCATTCTGTCCCGACCTGAGCAACCACCAGCATTTCAGGCCTGAGGAGAAAGAGTCATCGGTCTCCACATACCTCTGGTGAGGTGGCCAAAGTGCATCCTGTCCCACCATGCAGCTATCAACTGCGCTTAACAGTTAAGTCAGCATTAGTTGCTGCCACACTGTTGTGCCGTCTCCCATCCAGAGTAGGAGAGTCTGTAGCACAGGTGGGAGTCAGTCTGCAACCTCTGGAATTTAAACATGCAGATTTAGCTGCTCCACTTGTGTCGGGTGGGAGGAAAGGGGGAGGGGAAATATTTGTGTACCTTCCCAGGAGTGGGAAGGGGGTTGTAGAAGCTTTCTGTCCCATTTTCTGTGCTTTTTCCCCTCTTCTGCCCCTTCACACAAGTCTTCTGCAGAGAGCAGCACCCTCAGTGAACAGGGGCTGAGGGATTCAGAGGACTGACCAAACACATGGATTCCCAATTGCTCTGCAGGTGGTCATCCTAGTGCCTGTCTGACCATCAGGTTGGAGACGTGCCACGCCACTGTGAATGCCAGCAGCACAGTGCCTCTCCATAATGCCAGGGTTGGTTTTGCCCTTCATGGAGGGGTGAACAACATGTAGGCAATCACATCTCCTGATGGGCATCGGGGATTACCCGCTGACCATCACATCTTGAAGGGAATGTTACTTGCAGCTCAGCAAGTAACACTAGAGCTTTAGCAGCCAAGCTAGGGTCTGCCCCTCAAGAAGCAGCCCAGGCACCACGACTTGGTTAGCACCCAGAGCCACAGGTTATTATGCTAGGTGTTTGTTTGTATGGGTTCGGAAGAGGTAGGTGGAAAGAGGCTCCAAGAAAAAATTGGCTCCCGTATTGCAACCCATCAGCGGAGCGTTGTCTTCCCCCAGGCTACAGGGCAGAATAAAAACCTTGACACTTGCTAAGAAAGTTTTCTCCTTCAAACACTGAAGTGCCTCTCATGGACTACTGTGGCAGTCCATACCTTTGTGCTGACAAGCAGACCTACAGCACAGGAGTGGACAAGGGCCATTCCTGAGATCTTCTCCATTAGGAACTCCAGGATGGGAGTTATACTGGTTGCACCGCCCCATGGCTACCCACAGCAAGCTCTACCTGCTGGACCTTCTCAGGAAACACACCTTTTGGCTTCCTCTGATGTTGTGGACAAGGAGCCTGAGTGGAAGGCTGGGTAGTGGGCCCATTACTTGCTTTTGCCATACTCCATTCCTAACAGAAGCGCTTAGCTATTGCAACCCACGCGTGTGTGTGTAACCACCTCAGGGGAGGACCCAGAGAGGACATAGTATTGGAGCACAGGGAGCCGTCCAAGGTCATTAAGGAAGGGGTTGATCTGAGATACGAGAGAGAAACAAAATAAAGGCATTCTTGAAGATGGGTGGGAGGTGACTCCAGGGCTGCAAAGTGCAGCGCCAGGGGCAAGAGCAGGCTGAAACTGCTATAATGATCCCCGAGAGTCTCAAAAGCAAACGGTAGAAGATACTAGAAGCTAGGATCCCTCTGGGAGGGGCAAAGTCCTGTCCCGGTGGTAAATAGGAGAGACTGAGATTGGGAGCAATAGCGTGATGGCCTCTCCCTAGGGCATCCTGCGAAGCTGTGTACGTTGACTTTCTCATTTGTCCCACCAGGCAGGAGCAGCAGCATTTGTCCTTGCCCACAAAGGAAATGGAGGAGCAGTCCTTCCCTTTATTGGCCACTCTCAGGAATGGAGTCCATGGACCTGAAGAACCTGGAGCCTCCCTTGAGCACCACAGACTGCCTGCAGGCCAGGTGGACCTTTGGTCCGAGTGCCAGTGCCTGCATACTCATCTCCGAGCGCTTCTACCACTACCTGCAGATTGAAGTCTCCTCCCGCCTCATCCAAGAGCAAGAGCTCGAGTTCTGTAGGTTTTTTTAGCAGTCGCAGTGAACATCTGGGGTTGGTAACCCACTGGCTAGTACATACCACGTAAGCATCGTGTCTAGACCTTAATGCCTTGCCAAAATCCAAAAATAACAGAACAAAAAAAAAAAAAATCCCAGAGACAGAGACTGCACGGGCAGAGAGTACTTGCTCTGCTATTGTCCCTGATGTTTAGCTTGGTTTCCTAGGAGAATCTGATTTATACACTACCTTCTCCTTTGGGTTTGTTGGCCAGTTTCAGCTGTCAAGAGGCTTGACATGGCAGGCCAGGCTAATCTCAAATACACCAGATTTGTGCTCGGTCCACGAAGACCAGCAGCCACGTGGAGGAGCAAGACGGAGACCCAGCCAGGTGCCCTGAGCACGGGAAGGGAGGGTGGGACGTTGTGGCCCGTACCTGGCCGTCCCCAGGGCAGGCAGCACTGCTTGGCCGCCAGCCGAGCAGGCAGGGGCAGTGCGAGCGAGCCAAGAGGGCAACACGGCAGGGCTTAGGAAACGTGGTTTGGAGTCGGTACGAGGAGGAGAACCGGCAACGTGAGGAGAACAAGGAAGTTTTGCTGTAGGAAACGAGGGCTGGGGGGTGGAGGCCCTGGAGATGGCGGTGGGGGCTGCCTATGGACCAAGAGGAAAGCTGGATGCTTCCCAGCCACTCGGCCACGGGCAGAAAAACAGGAAAACTCACCCGTTTACCTTCTTCTAGAAGTGAGGAAGCTCGCCCAAACTGACCTGTTTACCTCATTCGAGAAGAGAGGAAACTCACCCAAATTAGGAGGTGGTAAACTACATTTAGCTGCGTTTAACCTCCGCTCGTTAGCCTCATTTAACCCCGCTGCCTCCCCCTCATCCTGGAGGTCGACATACACCGTGATGCGACGCATCTCCTTCTGCCTCCCGGAGGGCAGAGGCAGGACGGAGCTTCCTTTTGGGCTCTGCCTTCACTGAACGGAGAGCGTGCCCCCCCTTTTATTGTTGTAGCGGGTTTTTTTTGGTGGGTTCCCTTCTGGGAGCGGGAGATGGAGGAGGGTGCGGCCACCCCCCGGGCGGGGACACCCCAGCTTTACCCCCCCTCCCCCCCTCCGGGTGCAGTAGGTCCTCGGGGGGCTACTGGCTCTGCCCGGAGACTTGGCAGCGTTTATTTCGGCTGCGTTTATTTCGGCTGAACTGGCGTGTGGACGCTAGCGGAGGGCTCTCTCCCGGATTTTCCTTTTCCCCCGCCAATGGGGAAACAAGCGGCGGAGAGGGTACGGAGCACCCGTGCTCGGAACTGCCCCACGTCCTGGTCGGGAGAGGAGAGAGCTCATTAGCCGCGGCAATCAGAGCAGTGGCATTTCCTGCCGATGCTCGGCGGCGGAGGAGCCCGCCGGCGGATGCTGACACCGCCGGCCGTCACCGTGCCCCGCGGCGCCGCGGGCACGGGCGCGGGCGCGGGCACATACTTGCGCTGCAGCCGCGGTGGGCGAGCGCCGCGCCGACTGCAGCAGCGGCGCGGCCCGGCCGACGGAGGTGGCTTCGGCGGGGCATCCCCCCCGCCGCGCCCGGCTAAAGGGGCGGGGGAGGGGGAGAAGGCAGCGACGCCGCGGCGGGGGCCTCCGCGCACCCTCCCCTCCCCCCGCACCCCGCGTCGCGAGCAGGCCCCGCCGCCCCCGCGAACCCGCCGCCGCAGTGCCCGTGCCGGCCCCGCCACCGCGGCAAACCCCGCCGCCGCAGTGCCCCCGCCGCCCCACGCGCCGCCCGCACGCGCCCGCCGCACGTGAGCGCTCCCGCCCGCGGCCCGGGCGGCGCGGAAAGTGTGTCACTGGGTGAGGGGGGCGGTCGGGGGCGGGGCCGGCCGGCGGGGCGGGGCGGGGCGGGGCGGGCGGCCGGCGGTGCCGCACTCTGCGCGGCTCCCGATCGCTTTTGTTGTAAAGGGGCAGCCGCCGCTCTGACAGGCGGCAGCGCGACCGCCTCCCGCCCGCTCGCTTGCCGCATGTAGGGCTGCGGCGGGGACGGAGCCGCGGAGACAGCGACCGAGCGCAGCCGTGCCGTGCCTTGCCGAACGGAGCCGAGCCGAGCGGAGCCCGGCCGTGCCGTGCCCTGCCCTGCCGTGCCCTGCCGGCGCCCAGCGCGGCGCCGCCCCTGCCCCTGCGGGAGGAGGCCGCCATGGAAGTCAGCGCGGGTAAGCGGCGGGGCGGCCGCTGCGGGCCGGGGCGGGGGAGGGGGCTCTGCGCGGTCGTCCCGGCGGGCCGGGCGGGTGGGGGGGGGTACAGGCGGGGGCCGGCCGGGGCGCCGCGGGGCGGGGGGGAGCGCGGAGGGCGGCGGCGGCGCCCGGCCCCGGCCCCGCTGGTGGCCGGGACGGCCGCGCGCTGCCTCACATGGACCCGCCGGGCGAGCCATGTGCGCCCTGTGTTTACGTTCCGCGCGGCGTGCCCGCTCATTGGCCGTGCGGGGCGGTGACGCGCGGATTGCATAATAGTGCCGGGGCGGCGGCGCGGGGCGGCTGGCGGCGCGGACACGTGAGGCGGGCGGGCGGCCGCTGTTTTGGTGACCTACATTCGGGGCGGCGGCGGAGGGGCGCGCCGGGGACACGTGGGGCCGCGCCGCTGCGGCGCCGGCGGCCCCGCCCCCCCGCGGCGCCCGGCCCCGCCCCCGCCGCGCGAGGCCGCGGTGGAGCGCGGCGGGGGGGGGGGAAGGAGGGCGGCCGTTGGCAGGGGCGGGGGACGCGCTGCGGCGGGGGCGCGGGGCCGGCACGCGCGCGGCCGTGTGCGGCGGCGGGGCTGCCCGGGCGCCCCGCACGTGGACCGGCCCGGTGCGCGGGGGCGGCGTTGTGTAACGGGGAGGGGGCGGCCGGGGGCGGCCGGGGGCAGGGCAGGGCACCGCGGCGCGGCGCAGGGCCTTTCCAGCCCGGCTCCGCCTGACGGCAGGGAAAGCCGCAGCCCCGGCCCCGCGGGGCGGCAGGAGATGGGCAGGGCGGACGGGCCGGCCCCGCCGCCCCCCCTCCCCGCTTTGGTTTCCTGCTTTGTTAACGAGGGCGATAGGCGATGTCGGGGGTGCCGGCCGGGGGAAGCCCCCGCTGCGGCGGCGGCGTCCTCGGCGCCGGGTGAAACGATTCGCACCGTAGCCGGTTCGCCTCCTCCTTGGCGCCTCCGCGCCGTTACAACTTCCTAAACCTCGGTGGAAATCAAGCACCTGCACGTTACGGGGCTCCCCCCCCCCCCCCCCCCCGCGCCTTAAGTAAACCCCCGCCAGGTAGGACCCGAAGGCCCGAGGGTCTTCGCGACTCCGCCCAGCGGGGCCCCCGCCGCGGCGGCGCGGCCGAGAGGCCTTGCCTCGGCACCCTCCGCCCGGTTCCCTGCGCAAAGCCCCACCGGTTTACGGACCCAGGGCCGCCTTCTCCACCGAGCCTGGGGGTCCCTTCCTGCGGGGTACCGGCGTGTGTGGGTGCGCGGAGACCGCCGTTGCCCGGGCTCTTTGTTTGGAGCTGTCGCCCCGTGCTGTGGGTGAGATTCAGCTTTTAACCGCGGGTCAAACGAAAACGGGGCCCGTAGGGAGATGTAACTTGTAAAATAGCGAAAGTATCGGGAACCTTGACTGCGACACGGGCAAGGCCGCCAGGCTCTCAAGGGTGCGGGAGCAGCCCAGCCGTCTGGGCCTCCCCAGGCTTTCAGAAGACAAGGGGCGCACACCCCCACAGGCGTACCCTTGCCGTGCTCCCCTCTGACACTTGAGGGAAAAGAGCCTCTCTTTTTATGAGGCAGGTTTAAAGGCGGCGGGGCCAGGCGGCAACGTGGAGTTCGCCGCCGGGGCCGCGTTCGCGTGCCCTGCTCTGCCCCTTGCAGATAAGGATGGCGCCTGCTGAGGAACCGGGTGCCTCCCTTGGAGCAGGCGGACTGTGAGCTTCGACCCGGCACCGGGCAGAGGCGTGTGTGGCGCCGGGGGACGGCAGGACCCCTGTCAAACAGGCGGTGGTGTCTTACACGAGCGCGGGCGTTTGACGCCGTCTTTTTCTCTTGCTGTTGCGGGACCTGCGTGTCCATTGCAACCCTCCTTTCTCCAGAAAAATGATCCCGAACGCGTGCTACGCTGTGTGGAGGATTTTTTTTTTTAAAAAAAATCCGTCCAGGAATGACCGCTTTGGTGGGGCGTAGGGTCGCCTGTGTCCAGGAACGTGAGGAGCAGTCTGTGTGTAGCGCACGTGTCGCACAACCGCTTGGTCTGACTTCTGCTCCGCGGCGACTCTGCCGGGGGGGGGGCTCCTCAGCTGCACGCTCTTCAGGGTGTTGGCGGCAGTTTCCTTGGTAGAAAAAATTAAATGCTAAAGAGGAAATGGGCCAGTAAAGCCGCCGCAGAAATGCTAAGAGGACCGTTACAGCTGATCAAAGTAAGGAAAACTTGTAAGTCAGAATTTCTACCTGCGAGCAGTGATATTTCCAGGGTTGTATAACACTGCTGCCTAATAGGCGTAACAGCCTTTATCTGTGAGGAGGTGATGTCTGATGTAAGGGGCTACAGCCCCAAACCTGCCGTGCCAACTCAGTTGATCAAAAACTCAACTGACACCAATGCTTTTTCTCCTCCAGAAGAAGCCAATGCATGGCCGTTCTAAAGTTTTTTAATTTCTAAAGTTTTTTAATTCTTACTGGTGTGTGGAGTTCCTTGCTGCAATCTCCTGAGTCGTCTGTGAAGAGACTTTACCGAGCAATACAGGCATAAAGCAGAGAAGATGCTAAGTGGAGTTTATTTAAACAGTTGCGTGGCTTTCGCTGTTGAAATTTTTATGTGAAATATCAAATGTTTTTATATTGACTTTTGAAATGCTGACTCTTGGAGACAAACTCAAATGAAGTGAAAACAATTTTTCTTGCTTAAGAGCAAGAAAAAGGAGCCTGTGAAAAGCCAGAACTGCTCCCAGGTCTGCCTGAGGACAAAAAGCTGTTTCAGCTGAGGGATTCTCAAGTGTGTCAGATTGCAGGACAGAGACTGTTTGCAAATAGCAGCCTGGCAGTCGGAGTTTAGCTGCTACTAGAAACGCTACAAAGGCTTGCAGTCGGACAAATGGCGTTCAGTAGGCTAACCAGGCTGCAGCGCTATTTCTTTCCCTTGCCCCTTCCCTTCTGCATCGTGAGCACCTCCCAGCCTTTCCTTTCTGTACCTCTGGCGCGTAGCCTGCCTGAAGTCTTTCTCTCTGCCCTATTTCTGTCCCTAACCTAGCTTGTTTGCATTCTGGCTCCACAGTGCTGTAAGATCCTGTCTTTGCTGTGGCTCCAGATGAGCTCTGCTCGGAGGGTGGTCAGAGAAACCCTCCCTGGGCCGCCTCATGCCCTCTCCCCGCTGCCCCGTCCTGCCAGCACCATGGCTTGTTGCTCCATCTTTTGCTTTCGCTGTTTCATCTCCACTGGGATCGGAGGAATTCTGATAAATTGGGAGAAGGGGATGGGGCAGATTGAGAGGTCAGCCGCTGAAAACGAATGGAGAGAAGCAAGCTGGAGGGAGCGAGGGAAAGGAGGGCGTCCAGGAACACGTGATGGCTGGGTCTGGTGGTGCTGGGTCATGGCGTGGCTCACATGGCAGCGGTGCATGTCTGCTTGTTATGTCACTACGTGCTGCCTTTTTTTTCTTGCCTTAGGGGGTGTGATAGCTTACATCAGCTCTTCAAGCTCGGCATCTAGCCCAGCCTCATGTCACAGCGAGAGCTCAGACAGCGGTTTCCAGTCGTCCTCTTCGCCTGTACCATCTTCTCCGAACAGCTCCTCCTCGGAAGGTGGCTGCAACAGTCGGAGCAGTGAGGGCTCTGACGGGGCACCGAAGAGCGATCGGCTGGAGGAGACTATTAAAACAAACCAGTCGAGTGTTGCTGGTTTGACAAAAGGCCATAATGGAGTCACAAGTATGTTTGGTGCTGGTTCCTGAAACCACCATTTTCCCCTTATATATTACAACCCAATATATTACAAGCAGGTCCTCTGCGTAGCTTGCTGTGAAGGCACATAGCAAAGCCTCCATTTTTATCTTTTTTTGCATTATATGTATAGTAATACGTATAGTATTGCCATACAAATGCTAATAGATAGAGGTCCCATTGCTGCTAACTTCAAACAGTCCATAAATACAGTCCAGCTTTACTTCAGATTTTCACTAGTGAAAACTGATCTTAATAAAAATCAAACACTTGGTTAAAAAGATGCAATGAAATAAAAGTAATAGTAATTAGAAATTGCCTTCAGGAGTATTTATGGAGCTGTCTTGCAAATCTAGTTTCTCTGTTTTTCATACTCCCTCCCCTTCCTCTCCACCTTTCCTCCCCCCAGATTTCTTTGAGGAACAAAATAAATAGATTACCAAAACATTGTATTATATTTACATAGCTGTAGCTGGGACCTTTATCTTTTTGATTCCAAGTTTTAATTTGTAGATGTAGCAAACAAAAGTACTTGTTAAAGCTGGAGCTGACGGATAGCCTTTTAAAATGCATTTAACAATCTAGCTCCAGCTATTTGCTTCACACTTTTTTTGGTAATCAGAAAAGTTCGACAGTAAAGAACTATATTTGAACAGTTTTGGAAGGGTAAGAATCAAACTAAGTGCTGGAATGAGTGTTTCAGTAAACACTTAGCTGGAATTTACACTAGTCTTTTGAAGGCTGAATTCTTTTATTGGCAGAATTGTTTTATTGTTTTAAATTGTTACGAAGCTAGAATAAGTATCTAACAGTTCTACCTTAAAAAGTTGGGGTTTTTTTGATTTGTTTTGTGTTTTTTTAAAAAATGTGTTCCTACCCTAAGTTCTTAGTAAGAACCTTTACTTCCTATTAAAAATTTGCTAGCAGCTAGGTTTTTGGTATCAGGGCAGAGGTTCCTGAAGATGAAAACTGTTCAGATGTATAGATAGATAGATAACATTTTTAGCTCAGTACTAGCTCTGGTTAAAAAAAAAAAGAAAAAAAAAAAAAAAGAAAAGGAAATCTTGTGGTTTGGTTTTTTTTCAAAACCTTTAAAAAAAAAAGTTTTAGTTCCTCTTTACAAATGAAACCCAAATGTCAAATAAATTACTCTTCTGGTAGAATATGGTTCTGTGGGAGTATTTCCAGCTGTCTCTGTTGCTCACTGTTAAGGTAACTTTGTGGTTACTGAAGTCACTAGTAAAATTCCCATTGGCTTCAGTGAAACCAATGTTAGACCAGCACTTAAGACTTCCAAAAAAATCTTTTTTTGCAAGCTGAAATAAAATAGGTGGGGAAAAACTTAAAAACCCCAAACCATGAGTATCTTTAGAGGGCTGACGAGGTATTTTCAAGGTCAAGGCTGTAAGCATGCCATTGTGGATATGCGCTCAAATGAGTAGTCTTTACGTACGTAGATGTGGCTGAGTTACCAGTCCTAAATTGTTATCAAATAGGTAGAGTTTATGGCTTGTTTACAATATATAATAAAAGAAAGTGTCCTTTAATATTTCTGTTTTTAAGAGAAGATGTTTATTCTCTGTTGGGGAAACAGTAGCCTTTATATGGCCTTACTTGTCCTGATGGAAAAACAGATTGAGCCCGAACTTTGGTGGCCTAGTTAACTAAATGGGCCTTTTAAAAGTGCGTAAATGTAAGCAGACTTTCTTTTTCTACAGTTGAGTACAATGCTACCGTGATTGACAGTCCAGTGAATACGTGCTTTCTCCCTATTCTGTGGAGTGCTTCATGTTTGTCTTTTTTTTCCCCTCTCCCTTGTACTGGTACCTTCTGAACTGTTCAGCGTTTTTGTACATTCTTGTTGTCTGTTCCTCTGCTGTATTTTTTGTGTGTTGAGCTGACCTGACGTAATTTGCTTTTAGTCCAGGTTTTAAAAGCTGGAAACATGTTCCTGCAGTTGTCATTGGTTTTCTATATCCTTGACTTTTCTGTTCTGATTCTAGAATTTAATGGCATGGTTCTTCTTTGCAAAGTCTGTGGAGATGTCGCTTCAGGATTTCATTATGGTGTTCATGCCTGTGAGGGCTGCAAGGTGAGCTATATTTCTGCTCACCTTTCTGTTGGTGAAATACTGAAGTTCCCCACATAGGGGAAGAGGGGTGATACTTCCGAAAAAAACCCAGGATGCTTCTCTGTTAAACCTGAGAAATTTCAGACAGTGTGTAAGTTGTAGGAAAAGGCAAACCACTTAGCAATACACAGCATTTTTCAAACTCTGAATGCTTTTTGTTCTTGCCCCTTGTCTGATCCTCCCTGACCTGGAGTGCACAGCAGAGAACCAGAACTGGAGACAGAGGTGGTAAGGACCATGTCACGCAAGACATGTGAATGTTAATTGCATTAAGAGATAGTGGGTGTGAGTTGTCACCTGGGCTGGGACACAGAACAAAACAGCTTTGGAAAAAGCATTTCTTTACCATGGGGAAAGCCAGAACTGGGTGCTTGCATGTTCGTGTATCAGTAGAGCTGTATTTTCTGATATTTTAACACTGCAGATTTTATGTTCTGTGAAGGAGTTTATCAACTTAAGCGTTATGTGAAAGAACCGCCTTTGAAGATCATATGGTGCAACAGGATGGTTTTGTTGCCAAACGGTGGAGATCGAAGTCAAAAGACCTGATTTTGACTTTCACCTTTGCACTTAGGAGATTGAGGGCATATCTTATAAACTGTCAGTACAGTGATAGAGGTAATTCTGGAGATACTTTGCTCTTAGGTGCTGACTATGCAGGGAACATCTTAGCATCTTCTATAGTTAGAAATCATAACTAGTTTGTGTTATACACAGGTCACACATGAAGGGGAAGTAAGTCATGAGGAGTAGCAAGTTCTTTAAAATCACTTGGGGCTGATGGCTCTGAAGCAGCTGATGAGATGCAGTGAGGTTTTCTGTGCTTGCTGAGAGGTGAATCTTGGCAGGAGGATTTGACATGTGCTGTAATAATAGTTGTGGGGTTTTTTTGTTTGCTTGTTTGTTTACAGGGTTTTTTCAGAAGAAGCATTCAGCAAAACATCCAGTATAAGAAGTGCTTGAAGAATAACAACTGCTCTATAATGAGAATGAATAGGAACAGATGCCAGCAGTGTCGTTTCAAAAAATGCCTGTCTGTTGGGATGTCAAGAGATGGTACGTTCCTCTACTAAGCAGTGATCCTCTCAGAGGGAATCTGCTGCCCACCTCAAAACCGATTGTTAAGGGTCTTAACGGCAGAAAACACAGCCAGCCCTATTGTCAGGGACAGGTTCCCTGTCCAAGAGCATTTAGATCAGCTTGCCTTCTTGTTCCGTGGCTCTCCTGAACTGATAATGTAATACTGGCCACAGAGGTATCCTCCCATCTCTGGAGGCTAATGCAGTGGGATGCGCTGCAGTGGTCTGTTAGGGAGACAGTTGTAAGAAGAGTCTCAGTTTTGTTTTAATGAGTTAATATTTATAGCTGTATCCTGCCTGAATCTGAACAAGACTCTATTCTTTTTAGTTTGTTTTGTTTTGTTAATGTTGGTTTTTCAATGAAAGGGAATTCTGCCCAAGCTGATAGCCTTAGAGTAATCATTATAAAGCCTAAAGAGTTAGGTTTGGGTGCATGGGGAGAACATATATCTGCTCCTCTTTTTTCTTTTTTTTCTTTCTTTTTTTTTTTTTTTCTCCCCTCTTGGAGGGAGGGAGGAGGCAAGGAGGAAAGGGTAATATTGAGCCGTGTCTCTGACCACCTTGCTGGCTATCCACTCCTTGTGACTTTTTTAAAACATGATGCTGAAAGTGTAGTTCATTAGTCTGCTACAACTTACTGTCATGAACCAGAACTCCTGTTTCACTTTTTAATTTTCTCTGGGTGTTTATTTCACAAGAACTAGGAATCTTGGGCTGTTAATAATTTAGTGGGTGGAGTGTTAAAACTTATTTTAAATAATTGTTCCGAGTTCTTGTCGTGCATAGGAGTTATTTCATCCCCTAGGCGCTTGTTTGCACATAAGGTTGCACCTGCTTTAATGAAAGAGATTTAGTTACATTAATGATGGACTACTGCATGAACATAATTACATCAGTCGAAACTGGTTATAAGCCCTTGTAAGGCTGTGGTTGGACAGCATAGTAGAGGCAGTTGTAGATTCCCTAGGACAGGGTCAAAAGGGCTGCAGCCGCAATGATGCCCTTCCCCTTACCAGCAGAAAATGTCCTTGTCAAGGCAAAGTTATCAGGAAAATGTGCCGAGGTAAGCTTCATTCAGCATTGTTGCTCTTAATTGTTTTGGCAAGTTAAATAATTGGTCCATGAGGAGCTGTCTTGTAGGACTTATATTCAAATATGATATGAACTGTGTTTAAATTTAGCTAATTGTCAGCTCACAAAATTGTACTGTTTTAATTGATCCAATCTTAAGGCCCGACACTTAATTAACTAACACAACTGCGTGTATAGTCCATAGCCAGGTTTGTAGCAAAAGGGGAAAAAGCTTTAGAGATTATGTGCTTTAGAGCTGCCTTCTCTTTCTCTGTAAACAGCAGCATGTAATTCGTATCTTGTGCCTGTCCTATGCTCAGGAAGCTCCTTGACTTCAGTGGTAATACCTCTGCTGTAGTATTGGCGAGAGCAGTTAAAGTCTTCCCTTAAAAGGCAAGATTATTGTTTGGGGTGTGTATTTTGTGTGTGTTCTTGTTGGTTTTTCACGTTGGTTTGATGCCTATGTCTGCTGCTAACACTTTCAGGATTGACTTTTTTCTCCCCCCCTGCCCCCTTTTCATTTCTCCACCTTGGTAGCTGTTCGATTTGGCCGTATTCCCAAACGTGAAAAACAGAGGATGCTGATTGAAATGCAGAGTGCCATGAAAACCATGATGAACAGCCAGTTCAGCAGTCACTTACCCAATGAAGCATTAACAGAACATCAAGATCAAGCACCTCAAGAAGACCTTTCCTCCAAGCCCAAACAAGAGCGGGAAACCATCAAAAGCCCTTCTCCCCCTCCTAGCACTGACATGGCTAAGGAAGAAGTGATCGGTATGGTCACTAGGGCTCACAAAGACACTTTCATGTACAACCAAGAACAGTCCCAAAACCCAGCGGAGATAATGCAGTCCCAGAGTGGGGAGAGAGTATCAAAGAACACTGAGCAGTACATCTTGAGCAGCGAGCACTGTGTTGGTGGGCTCGGTGGCCCGCAGTACCCTGAAAGTGAGCACCACCTTGGTGGACAGTACAAAGGGAGAAGCGCAATGCATTATCCAAGTGGGCATGCCATGTGTTTCACAAATGGCCACTGTATGAACTTCACCAGTGGTTATACTCAGCGACTTTGTGATAGGATCCCAGAAGACAGCTTTTCTCCAAACAAGAATACCACTTATTCTTGCAGCACTGGAGGAAGAATGCATCTGGTATATTGATATCGATTGTTTGCTTTGACTTAGTGAAAGGCTTAGTGATGCATGTGATCCAGCTGTACACAATTGGCACAACTGCTGAAACTTTTCATGGTGACACAAGTTTGATAGCACAAATTGTGATGAAGGAGAATAATGGTGCGAGTTGTGTGGAGCATTTGAAATCATACAACTGATGGGGTTTCTTGGCTCATTTTTTAGCAAACAAAGTAGACTGATGTCAAAGAGCATTGGTTGAAGAAAACTCATGGCTTTTTTAACTGGCTTGACTTAAAAATGGAAATAGATGTTAGGAGTTCATAAATTCCCTTCTTCACTCAATCCTCTTGAAGACTTCACTTGAAAATAATCTACACAGTCAGATATGCTGTATTTTTCTTAAAGGTATTCAGAGCAAATTTCTGGGGTGAGACCCCAGAGCTAGGATTTTAAGCCAGTCTGTTTGCACACCTTGCTAGTGTGTTCTAAAAATCTCTCCTGCTGGGTAGGCTGGTGTTTTTTGGGGGAGGGGGGCCAGGGGGTGTTTTGTTTTGTTTTAATGGGGATAGGCTGATTCTGTTACAGGCAGTGTGAAATATAGGCTTAATGGGACCCACAGGCTATGCATCCCTCTCCCCTAGAACATCTTCAGATCTGAGCAGAGGCAGGAGGAAGTTGCACAGCTAAACCACTTGAGAGAAGTTCAGGGTCTTTTCTATAGTACTTACACAAGCGAGGCTCTGCACACACTTATGGGTACCTTAGATGACTTTGCTAGAGCATTTTCTCACTGAATTCTTAACAAGGATGCTTCCAGTTTTCTTGCATATGGGTTTTGTTTTGGTTTTTTTTTTTCTTTTTTCCTTTCCTTAACAGGTCCCTCCCATTTGCCTTGCACCCACTGTTTCTCTGCCATTCAGGCAACTGGTTCTGTAAGCCCCTTAAAATAGATTGTCCTTTATCACTGGAACTGCCTGGGATGAGAGAACATAACATCCTCGTTCTCATTCTGCACTCCTGTCAAGAAGTGTGAGCCCCTGACCTTTCTGAAGTACTCGAGCTGCTGATGTTTTCCTTCCTCCTAGTTTGTAAAGATTCTTCACAGGTTCTTGAATGCCCCTGAAAGTCTCTGCACAGTGAAGGCTGTTTGTTTTGATGTTGGATTTCTTCTGTTGTTGTTGGGGTTTTTTTGGTTGGTTCGTTGGTTTTTTTTCTTCTTCAGCTACGGCATATGCGGACCATGCCATCCCTAGCAGGCTCTGACCTTAATTGCAGACTCTGGGCACTACACCATGGCAAATACTCATCATTCCCAGCCTTTCTTCCTTGCAGGGAAAGTATATGGAGTCACTACAGCAGCATTCTTGGCACTCCTGAGAAGCAGAGGTTAAACCTGTCAGTATGGGCAGGCAGGGAGTGGCACTGCCTGCAGAGGCCCAACCAGTCAGTTTGACCTGTGCATAGCAGCTGCAGGGAGGTTTCACACAGCCAGCGGTGAGGAAACAAAACCGAATCCAACAGAGCACTGCAGGACCGCCTCTTCCCCCCACCCCGCCCGCCCTGCGTCCCTGACGTGAATGAGGGTTTTGCCAGAGAACTTGATGAGAGCAGAATCCGACCAAAATGAGTCAGTAGCAGTAAGGGAGTGTAATTAGGCTCTGAACCAGTACAGAGACAGATGTTCAGGGGTTTGGTTTTTTCACTCATACCCCCACAACCAGAAAAGCAGAGCAGGTCATTCCTGAAGAGGTTCCTCTAAAGAGACCTAGTGACTGCACAAGCTGACAACTGCTTCCACAGGAAGCCTGTCAGAGTTCAGGGAGTGTCTGGATGATGCTCTTAGTCATATGGTTTAGTTTTAGGTAGTCCTGCAAGGAGCAGGGAGTTGGACTTGATGATCCTTATGGGTCCCTTCCAATTTAAGATATTCTGTGATTCTATGACTCTTGGGCAGAGGTCTCTCAAGAGAGCTTAGACAAAATATACAGCGGGTGAAAGTGGCACTTTCCCCTTGGGACTGAGCACGTGGGGGTTAGGGTAAACCATTGTGGGATGAGTTGAGATGCTTTTTGTGTCCAGTTCAGAGTGGGGTGCCGAACCAGAGATTCCTTATTTTCAGAGCGCTGTATTTTTCACAATACCTGTGTGAACTGTCGCAGTATCGTGGACAGAGCAGTGGCTAGTGTCTGCTGTGCTTCTGGTTGTGTGCCTAGACCTTTCCTTTTGCCAAAATATTTCATGATTTTCAGTTTATGGAAAAGGTCCCCCTCTACCCCACAAGTAATTGTTTGGTTTTGGGCATTGTCCTCAGACACACAAATGATGTTGTGTTTCACAGCTGAACCAAGAAATCTGCAATTCTGTTTTTTTGTCTTTTGGGGAGAGCTTTCTGCATATTGACTGCCCAGTTAGTAACTGATATTTGGGAAAAAAAAAGCACAAAAACTCCAGAAATGTGTATCTGTAGCTCTATTTTGTTTTCCCTAGCTGTTGCCAATTTCATACACATGCACGTGCATATATACCTGTTGACTATATTCTTGTAATGGATCTTGGCACCTTCCATGCAAAGAATTGCTAGGCAATTATCAGTCAAGATGGCCTGCAAAAGCAGCATAGCTCTGAGGAATTACTAATCTATTTCACTCCTTTCTATTTGCTTTGCTCACATGATGTAGGATTACATACACAGTAATAGTATACTTCTGAGGAATACTTAAAAGGAATTCTTGTCCTTGATGATAATGATGATAGGTGAAATGAATATTAAAAGATTTAAACTTCATTAAAAGATGTAAATTTTAAAAAGCAGAACCGAAAGTATCTCAGAGTGTCTGGTTGGGTTTTACAGAGGGAATTTATCGGCAGTCAGCCTTGACTGATACGTCTCATCTCATTATAGTGGATTCAGACTGTCCTACAAAAAATTGCTCTATGTATAAAAGAAAGAGCTTTTTGTCATCTTGTGACTGAGCAAAATTGGAATACCAGTTCCTTGGTCCTCCTTCAGTGATACAAATAAAAGCAAACATGTAGGAGAGGAAGGTGGTTCTGGTAATGAGGGTGTAAACTCGTGACTCAGGAAAACAAGGCTCAGTTCCTTGGTCTGGTGTTGACACCTTTACCACCTTGACTGAATCACTTTAGCTGCCTGCAAAACAAGAAAGATATATGAGAGTGAACGTAGTAGTGACTGTGAGGTTACAATTGATTGATTGTGAAATCACGATTAACTGTGAGATTACAGGGATAACACAAGTAAGAGAAATCTAGATGTCAGCCATGAGTGACATCAGGGAAGAGTAGCATAACCCGGGCTCTCTCAAGTCTTTTGCCATAAACAATGTTGGTGTTACCAAGGTCAGCAAATTTAGAAACAGACTGCTAATGGACTGCCATGGATTTTTTTTATTGTTTGTTTGTTTGTTTTAAAGGGAGGGAGAGAAATCTAGTTGCTTTGGGATCTGACTGAGGAATACTGATACTTTTTCTCCCTGTGTCATTATTACAAAGTTTTCTTGGAAGAATAAATCTGTTTCTTTCAAGTACTTGTCAGTATTTGGAATTATATCTTTAAGAGTTGTCTTTTGCTTACATTTTGTAAACATTAGGTCTGCCCAATGAGTAAGACTCCCCACGTGGACCCAAACAAGTCTGGCCATGAAGTCTGGGAAGAGTTTTCCCTGAGTTTTACCCCTGCAGTGAAGGAAGTGGTGGAGTTTGCCAAGCGCATCCCAGGCTTCCGGGATCTCTCCCAGCATGACCAGGTTAATCTTCTGAAGGCTGGGACCTTTGAGGTGAGACCACTGTGTGTATAGTGCGGACCTGAAAAGCTGTGCATCAGTCCGACCCCCTTAAGAACAAAAATAAATACAACTGGGTTATATTGGGCAAAACCAGCTTGTTCATGGATGCTAGCTCTGAGCTTTCCTTAAGCTGATGGTGTCCAGTGCTTCTGTTTGGTCAAATCTTGGTGAGCTGTCCCTCTTCCAAGTACGTCAAAAGTGCTCAGCCCTTTTACCCTTTCCTCTTCCCTGGGCATTAATAAATGACTCACAAGGAGTTTCTTGGTTTTGTATAGCAGCGGTTACTTTGAGCTACCTTTGCTTAGCCTAGAGAGAAGCAGACTGCATCTGGAAGGGTGGATAGTTTAGAAAGCTTTCTATTGACTTACAAGTTTTGTAGCGGAATGTGTTTGTCGCTCTGTATGTCCTTCCTTCTGCCACTGTGCTCCCTGCCAAAGCCAGAGTATCCATCCTGACCAGTCACCACTAGCCTTTCTTGGGAACTGGGGGTTGCTGAAGCCTCCATTTCCAAAGCAGTAACACTGATAACTAGCTGTACTGCTGCAGCTCTGTAGATCCTGCGTACCAGCTGCAGCCTGACTTACTCTAGGCTAATCCCACCAGGTCCTCGTCGTTAATTTCACCCACTTTGCAAGCATGACATATATGTGTATTAGTGGTGTTAAATTGGGAATGATACCAGAGCCTGGTGCTGTTTTATAATTAGTGACCTTCACCAGGGGACCTTTACTTAAGATTTTAGTTGCTCTTCCAGACTCTTGTCTATGGGGACCATGCACATTTGATAAGCATTTGGATTTGAAGTTTAAACATAGAGGGACAGAGGAGCTGAAGTCTCAAGCATGCGATGATACTGTGGTTTTCTGGGGTGGGTAGGGTTGGTGATGCTTTTGTTCTTGTTTACTTGATTTATTCTTTCAAAGAGGGATGCTGGATTTCAAATTTACCTGAACTGAAGACGTTTCTCATGTAATGTGTTGGGTCTTTTATCTGTATTTATATACAGCCCGGTTCTAAAATGGATAATTGTTGGGTTGGAAGGTACAAGTTATACTGGAAGACCTGGTGCCTGGAGCGTATCAGTTTCCACGTTGCTCCCATTTTGCTGTCATGTATTTTTTGCTATTATACTTATTCTTGACCTTTTAATATTCATCTACAACTCCTGTAGCTAAGGGCTGTATTTTCACTTCTTCAGCTACAGCCTCTTATGTTGCTGTTCACATTACACAAAAATGTCGGTTCCTTCCTCTGCAAAGTGGTATACTGTCCAGTGCCCTCAAGGAGGGTGGAAAATCAGGCTTGAACTGTTCCTATAACGTAAAGCCAAACCTTCATGTTTTGCAAGAAAATGTTTTGTCTTGGCCTTTCTTCACCTCAAGCTTTTCTGAAGCCTCATTCGTATGCCTTTTTGCCTGTTACAAGCACTGCTGATAAACTGTTAAACTGCTGACAAGGCTATTTCTATATCCAGGGAAATTAATAATAATGTGTGGCTGCATGCTTATCCCTATTCACTTATTTATAAGAAACATAAATGATTTCTGTTAGTGAGCTGTACCTGTAGTTAAAGGCCTATGTGGCATCTTAGGAACAGAAAAAAACCAAAAAAACAATGCTGCAGAGCAGTGGGAAAAAAACCACCAAAACAGGATTAAAGAAACCATTGCAATAGAGGCAGAAGCATCTTGAAACCCTGGTGCATACAAGGTTGCTTCTGTCTGCTGCATAACTAAATTAGGATATCCCAACCTCTGCATGTTAATAGAAGAACCTGACTAAAAGTACTGCCTCCAAGCCTGTTTTGGCTCCCTTGGGCACCAGTGGGTGGCTGTCTTGGCACTGTGCTTGCCAGCAGCTCATACTCAAGGAGTGCTTGTTTGTTTAGGGGCGAGAAGACGCATGAAGACGCAGAAGCAGCATAGCTATACATATTCACACACATGTAAGCTAAAAAGCCCTCTTAGAAGTGAGAGTACTGGGGAGCTCAGTATATCGTGGTGGTATTTGCGTGGCTTTGTATGGGAGCCAGCTCAGAAACAGCGGTGACTGTAAAATGAGGAATGGATTTGGGTGGATTCTCCCCCACCTCCACAAGCCCCCACTCCAAATGTAATTGATGGTAGAGCTAACGAGCCCCTTGGATCTATTGAGATAGTGACTCAATTTCTCTACAGACTCACAAACTTGGTAATTTGGCTGCAGGTGGTGGGGAAGTGAGCAAGCACTTGCCTGTGTGGAGGTTTTTGTCTGCTTACTTTGCCATGGTCAGGTGATAGGGTTAATCAGGTATATCCTCAGTGTGCACAAATAGGAGTCTGGCTTGAAGTGAAATGGGATGAGTCAATCATGTGCTCTACCATAGTCTAAACTGTTCTTCCTTGCGTTAGAATGGTGACATTGAAATCTATAGGCGAGGTCTTTGCCTTAGTATTAAGTCAGCACAGCTTCGTGGGCTTCAGTTTTGAATACCAGCGTTAATACTGGTTGCTCATTATTTAAAGTTCATGTTTCTAAAGCCCAGTTCTGTAAGGGGAATACCATTTTGAACTGAAAGGTTGTTGAGCACCTGGTGGGTCCCTGCTAATGCAGAAGTTCAGCATTGTCTGTCTGCCCTTTGTCTCCTTTTGTTGTATTCTGCGGGCTTCTGCACCTAGGTTTCTGCCTAGGTTTCTGCACTCTGTAGTTTATGTCGTCAAAGGACATATAGCTTAGCTGACAAAGGTGAATAATACATAGTGCTCATGTGTCCATCAAGATTGCTGCATGTCATTTGGCTGTTAAAATTTAGGAGCAGGTCACATAATGTGCATGAATGGTGTTTGAATTCTCAAACATTTTCATTTTTTTTTTTGAACCCTCCTTTTTTAAGCTTGTCAAAGGCACTAGTCTTTGCTGAAAACCTGGTTCTCCTCTCATCTGTAGTAAACACTTAAATTAATGCAGTTATGTAGGGTAAGTGAGAAGAGACGACTGTCACACCAAGAGATTGCAGCAAGTCTGAAGTTTTAACCAATACCAGTTGGTTCATTTTCTCCAAATAAGAAGGCTGTTCTGTGCAACTTAAACCTTGAAAATGTAAATAAGGTTGTTGAACATGAGCAAATGAAACTTTACAAGCCATTCCAGAGGGAAACATTTCACAGTACGACTGAGAAACCACAAGAGAAATTTCAGCCCAGAGGGGTAAGTTCAGCACATGTCAACCTGCTCCAGTCCAGGTGCTTATACCAAAGGGGTATTCCCAGCTGCAGCTACAGACCAGGTGCCGTTTCAAGCCCTGCTTCCCTAGCCTTTTGAAGGCTGTACATGTGGCTCCTTTTACCAGAGCTCATTAACATTCCTGTGGGTACAGCAATGCGGCATGGTACTTTCCCAAAGAATGCCTAGTGGGCCAGATCATCAGGTGGTGTAAAGCAGCATTGTTTCAATGGAGCTGCTCTAGTTTACGCCAAGCGAGAATCTGGTTCAATACCTTCATTTTGCTCCTCATAAGTGTGGCCAAGAAAACATTTCTTTTAATGCTGTGTATGCCTTTGGCTGTTTGGTGGCTTAAGCAAGTTGTTCTACTGGCATATTTATGAATGGCAGTGTCTTTGTGGCTCAGGCTGTCTGAAGCTTAAATTTTAATTTTCTTCCCTTTCATGTGCTATAGCCCCTCCCCTGCATCCACTCACTAATTTTTTCACTTGTTTGTTTCCCTCAGACTACTGGGCCAGAGCTTGCACTGTTTTTTACAGCTCAATAGCATGCTGACAGTTTTTTTATAGAATGCTTGTACAGTTGTTAATGAGATGGTTTGAATGATGTTAAAAGGTTTAATTTTTTTTCTTCTGCTTTTCTAGAAATCCACCTATATTTACCTGTTTTTGTTGTTCTTTTTTTCTTTCACCAGGTTTTAATGGTACGATTTGCATCTTTGTTTGATGCAAAGGAACGTACTGTCACCTTCCTGAGTGGAAAGAAGTACAGTGTGGATGACTTGCATTCGATGGGAGCTGGTGATCTGCTCAACTCAATGTTTGAGTTTAGTGAGAAACTAAATGCCCTGCAACTTAGTGATGAGGAAATGAGTTTGTTTACAGCGGTTGTCCTGGTATCTGCTGGTAAGGAGAGAAAGTTAACTTGCACCTTTGCCAAATTTTGAATATGGCTCTCTATTAAAAGATTTCTGTAAAATGTATACCCTGTTATTTCACGTCTAAGTGCAATTCAGTAGGTTTTAAGCTATGAGCAGCCTGTAATTTACTTTTTTACATACCTGCTCTTTCTAATACTGCCTTTTGGAAAAATGTGACAATAGGCTTATATTTTCCTACTACTTTCTATAGAATGCAAAAATACATCTCATAGCTGCCCGATGGCCATTTAGAAGCTATTTGTCTGACTCATCTAAGTTTCACAGGACAGCATCAGTGAAATTACTCCTGATTTGCACAGCCTAGATCTTGGGATAAGGTGGTATTTTTTACTTCCAAGTGTTGTCACTGAAGTCAGTTGCGTATCTTACTTAAGTCTAAATCCAACAGTTTGATCTCTGCCTATGTCAGCAAGAAAGCCCTATTCATCTGCATTGTGACTTCTTACCACTAAAGGTCTGCCAATCCACTAACATCTTCACCGGCCTCATATCTTGTTTTAGTCCCTGGATATACAGAACACCCTGGCCCAGATTCAAAGACGGATTAAGCACCGACTTCTGTAGTATTATCTAAAGCCTCAAATTAGGCACATTAGCTCTGCATATAATGCCTGGAATACAAGATGCAGAATCCCTGCTTGCTGGGTAAGGAGCTCTCTAGAGGTAGCAGGCAGGAATACTAGTAGTGTCCACTTATACAACAAGCCAGCATTTGGGGCCACTCACTTCTTGAACAAGTACACCTCTTCCACGAGTGGGTTAGACCCACATCTTTCTTATCAGGGAGAGGCATCCCAGCCATGGTGCTGTAGGCACACGAAGCCTCTGTAAACACTGTAGGACAGTTCAGTCTAATAGCTTTGTGTATGCCCTAACTGAAATGTGATAGCACAGGGTGGGGCAGCTGTAGCCTCTTCAATTTGTAAGTGGTGGTAACGAGCAGAGGGTGGTACAGAGTTTGCAAGCTTCAAAAGCCAGAACGAATGGCAGTGTGAAGGAAGCATGGCACTGTAGTCTGTCAGTGAAAATGTTCAGGTAGCAGAGAGAAACCTGGGGTTTTAGTTGCTTTTTCCAGACTCTGCTTTACATATTTTATTTTTGAAAAGCTAAATTGACAAGAACTGAAGACAACCTTTAAAATAAGGACTGAGAACCAGGCCTCTTCCCTCCTTGTGCAGTGTCATAACTAGGCTACAGCCGCTCTTCTTGCTTGCTCAGCTGCTGGGCCCTAGAATATCACCATCTCTGTGCCACCTGTTTTGAATGTAAGTGGCTGTATCTGTTCTGTTAAATGTGCTTCTAGCACAGAGCCAGCCCCTCCCCCCGCAGCCTTCTGAGCAGTGCTCCATGCTGTTGCTAGCTCCCAGTAGGGCTTAACTTAGGCATAGTATGTAACATGTACAGCATGTAATGTCAGAGCCATGCAACAGGACAAAAAGAGGAGGTGTTTGGTATTCAGGCTTCTTGCAGCTGCTGAGGATTTTTCAGATCATAGTTTTGGACATTATTACTACCCATCTTAGCTACCTTGTGATCTGATCTGTAGTCTGATCGCAGCCTTCCTGGACAAATTCACAAAATACTTCCAGGGTTTTGTAAAGTACGACTTCATCAGTCTTTTAATGTTTGGGCCCAAACTTGCATTATTACTGTATTCCAGACACAATAGTAACCTTGATGGTCACTGAGAGTCCAGCAATTTTCAGATCAGCTTTGCTCTGCACCTTGCAACTAAATTGAAATGCTGCAGTCATTACTTGCACAAGTGAGTAACTGAGCAAGCTTCATGCTTGAGCAGGTACCTAAGAAGAACAGAAGTGCCCCCAACAGAGCTCCTGGGGAAGATTCTTGTAATGTGAGGGCTTGACAGGAGGAGAAGGTGTCTGTAGAACTGAAGGATTGTGTGCACCTGTTGGTTAAACTGATCTTGAAAGACAGATCCCCTGCACCCCACCCCTCAAGGAGGAGTGTGACCCAGAGAGTCATTTCCCATAAGGTGGAGCTCAATTAGAAAAGGAGGAAGAGTTGAGGAAGAGCATCAGAGAGAATGACATGGAGATGCAGGCAAAGGCAAAAGATGCTGTAACTTGAAGAAGAACTGAAGGTGGAAGAATAAAGCCAATTAAGACTTCTTCATCTCAGAATGAAAGTTACTCAAGAGAAGATTGAAAGGAAGGTGGTACAGTAGTCAAGTTTTACATCAGTTCCAGAAGCAGACAGGAGTGTGTGACCTGTTGAATCTGTGTGATCCAGAATATAAAATACCATGCTGCACTAGTTAAAAATCTTTAAAAAAGACTTTCAGTTGTTTTAAAATTTTTGAAAAAACACCAGTGGAAAAAAGAAATGTTCGTAAGTCTCTAAATAGTGCTAGTGGGTAGAACACTTGTCAGAAGCATCTCCACGTAACACTGGGTGAATAACCACACTTACGAGGGATATTTAGAACATGCAGAAAGAAGAAGCAGGGGTAGTAGCAAGGAATGTGTGTAACTGTACATCCTCTTGTTTTGGTGTCACATGGCAAAGAAAGAAGAAGCAGGGCCATACAGTGAGGATGTAGGAGTGTTTCTGGTGGTGCTGAGGAATTGCCTTGGTACCATTCCAAAAGTAAAAGAATGCTTTACCTCTGGCTTCAGTTAGCTGGATGTGTTGAAGATGGAGGGAAGATGGCAGGATGGATCATGGGCACTGAAGAAGGAAGAAGCAAGGTGGAAGCAAAGCTGAATGTGGTTTGTGCAAGTCTAGAGAGCAGATAATCTCTTAACTGAGGGTGATGCCTTGTGGTAGAAGAACGTAAAATACACACCCTCTATTATTCTCTGTTAGTGGGGTAGTACTAACAAAAACTTCTGCTGTCCACTGGGAGAAACTGGGAAGTAGACTGAGAGGGAGAAGAAAGATTTGGACTCATTGAAGAGAGGAGGCTACAGTCACTCACCCAAGGCAGCCAGGAAAGACTGGACTGCATTCTTCTACTTCCAGAAGCAAGGTAGTAGGTACCGCTGTCACTGTACAGAGCTCTTGAGAAACCTCCTCTGGCATATTCTGTGCAAATGTCATCATCCCTGTTCAGGATAGAGCAAACCTAAATGTTTTGCAAAGCAGGGGGGCAAGTGGGATAGATATTAACAAATAAAGGCAGAGAGGCATCTCTTTACTCATGCTCTCTTGGAGAGCAGCTATCAAACCTAGTGGACAATCTACACAGAAGAGTGGAATATGTGCTAATAAACACCATTTGATATTAATCAAAGTTACTAATTGTTAGAGTAGAAGGTTCTGGAACAATCTTTCTAAAGGAAAAAAAACCACATTAATTGCTTCAAGATGGATACTTAAGTGGATTATATAATAATTTTTCCCATAGCGGTAGGGAACTGCACTGAATAGTCCAGGAGGACTTCCTAGACTCTCTTCACCTGAGAAGTCTAATTGGATTGATGCTGACAGCATGAGGAAGGGATTCCCACTCTGACTGTACAGGCTGACTCAGTGCTGCTCCAGAAAGCTGTTGTCATTCTGTGTCCCAGTTCTGCAAAGTGCTTAAGTACGTGTACACATCAAAGCACATTTCTCTTCGTGTCTGTCACTCATGTATGTCTGTGCCCCACTGAATTTACGTAGCATTTAAGAAGAGAGGCTAGCTACAGCTTGCGAAAAACAGCTACTGTGCATGGTTATTAGGTTTTGCTTAAAAATTTATCCTTTTAAGCTGCTTTACTTGGGTTCCACCTAAGGACAACAGGCATGTTCTTAAATACAGCTCTCTTGAAAGAGATGCTTCGGGTGTGGGACGAGTGCAGTATGTGAAAGCATAATATTTTTGTTGATGTTGAAATTCTTCTTTTCTTTCTCATTTGGGAATTTTTGGGCACATGATGTTTCATTTTGTAAGTGCTTCAGAACACACTCAGAAATAGTGCCCAGTCACGTCAAGGCTTGTGCTCCCTTTGCCCCTGGGGTCCCATTGTGCAGATACGAGGGTGGCTTGTCCTGACGAGTGGGATTTCCTCCTGAAATATGAACAGCCAGTTTAAGTTTAGGGTTCTATGTCCAGCCTTGAGAAATGTTTGAAATTCTTACTTCTGTGTACCCTGTCTCTCTCCTTGCATTGGAAGTTGTGATTCAGCAAAATAAAATTTAAGTGTGTGCTTCAATCAGTCCTTTCCTGGAAACATGGGTGATTACAGAAAAGGTGATTGAATGCTGCCAGTTCAGCAGGAACTTCATATTTTACACAGTTGAATCTAAACAATGTTCGAAAGACTCTTCATATGTGGGTTTGAAACTTTTGGCATAAGTATTTAATTTTTCTTGTGCTTGTTAATTTAGTGAGTTATTCTTGCAGACTACATCTGTTCAGTCTCTCCCCCTCCCCCCTCCCCCATTTTTTCTCTCCCCCCTTCCCCCCCTCTTCTCTTTAGATCGCTCCGGAATAGAAAATGTCAATTCTGTGGAGGCACTTCAGGAAACACTAATCCGTGCATTAAGGACCTTAATCATGAAAAATCACCCAAATGAAGCCTCTATTTTCACAAAACTTCTTTTGAAATTACCTGACTTGCGTTCCTTAAACAACATGCACTCTGAAGAACTCTTGGCCTTTAAAGTTCACCCGTAGGCCTTTAGGTCTCATTTGTACTTGGACTTGCCTCGTGTTAAACTGTTTTGTGCTAAAATATGTATTTATACAGTTGTACCACTTGTTGGAGAGAGAGAGTTCACAGACTGTGAACAATCGATAGCTGTCCCATAACCATGCAATAACGCTTCAGCAGGTGCTTTCAGCTAACAGCGGCACAGCATTCAGAGTCCTCCAAGACGTCCAGACCCAGCTGTGCCACACTTCTGCAGAAGAGGTTGCGATGAGCCGGAGTAAATATGGACTGTTCTTTCATTTAGAAAAAATAACCACCACTGCCCTCTCATGTAAACTGAACGCAAAATAGCTGTGTATGTGCATACAGAGCATGGAATGGGGTGGGAACAATCCTGCGCTAATAGGAAAATGGAAGAGCTGTTTTAATTGGTCTTTCACTTATCTAATAGATGTATGTCAGTGTCTCTTGATAACTCACTCATGGTTTCACTGTTGTTATTCCATTAAACCCAATGGAATGATTTCAGCCTGCACCAACTCTTCACTGAGCGTGTGTTCATGCCATGTGTATATAATATAAATAGTTAAGTAATGAGTGTTTATGGCTATATAAAGTACAGAGTTGTGTGTATATATGTGTATGTATATAAATAGTTCTATACATAAAGTATACATATAATTTCTTCACAATATTTTAAACTGTGAAGGAATTTAAACTTACAACAGAAGGTGATCTATGGAAAGAACCAAATAGATGCACTTTGCATATTGCTGAACTAATTATCTGAGCATTTCTAATTTTTAGAAAACATCAAATTTGCATTACTATGCTGTGTTTGTTAATTTAAAAAAAAAAAAAAAAAAGAAAAAAAAAAAGGGCAACAGAGTGGCACCAAAGGGGCAGAGTCAGATTCAGCTTCCAGAAGGGGTTCATAGAGAATCTCAAGTGGAGATGGTTGGTTGTGGCACTAATGAGATTGATTGTCAATTGCCACTGAGGTTCTTACATTCTGATAAAGGTTAAAGAAGCACTAGATGCTCTTCAAAAACTTCAGCACAGCCAGAAAGAAACTATCAGATTAATAACAGCATCTATCAGAAAAAAAAAGTGGGAAAAATGTATCCATGGTTGCGTTTGGGTGTATGTGTGTTCTGTGACCGTTTATTTCTTGCAATACATCATTTTGCTGCTTCATTGCTAAACAAGAATTGAAAACAGAAATGTGAGATTCCCCATGTCTTTTCACAATTTAGGCTTTGTGGTTCCCATGCCTGTTCTTCTGGAGCTCTCCATTGGTGCGTGTGCATGTGCGTGTGTGTGTATGTGCAGAGAAGGTGCACTGGATGGTCTGGATTTTTTTCTTAAAAAAACACCACAAAAACCAAACAAACAAATGGGACTTTTTTTGTTGTTTATGCCAGTAGCAAATTACAAAGCAGATCCTCAAGGCTTAAGATTCTGCTGTTTTTTTCCATGTAGGAAAGCGGCTCTCTATGGGTTTTCTCCATTTGTAGCAGGACCTGGCACCAGAAAAAAGATTAAAAGAAGTCAAAGCAGTTGCATTAATTAGTTACGTTTATGTTTTGCTAATGTGGGAAGAAGATGCTCTATTTAAGCTTGTGTTTAGTTAACTTACTTTGGAGGTAGCTCTCTGGGTCTCCAGCGTTTGGTAACACTACTCTGTGGAGGGAGAGACCTCTCGGTTTGTTACTGCGTTTAGCTGTATGCGGTAGTTTGAGGCCAGGAGCCAGCAAGCCGCCAGACTGCAGAGCTGCTCCTTGCTGTGCCGAAGCATCTCTTGCACAGCGGCGCGTCCATGGGAGCCGGCGTGTGCCTGCCGCTGAGCTGGAGGAGAGGCGTTCTGCCTGCCCCTGAGCATCAGGAGCCAAGCAGGGGAGGGGAGGCTTGCACCCTGCCATGGCTCCGGTCACCTATGGGCTGGGGATTTCCCCTTGGAAAGTGGTAAGGAGCGCGGGCCAGGGGGCTGCGAGCAGGAGGGGGCAGGTGCTCGAGTAAGAGCTGGGGGAAATCTGGCGTCAGCCTTGGCCAAGGAGCAGCAGAGCCCACCCTTTCCCCTGCTCTGCAGCTGCTGCAGGGAGGGTCGTCCTCCTGCTTCAAGCTACTTTAACCGCTGGGTAACGGCTCCTTCATACACACAGTTTTGCTATCCAAATGTGCTCTCGGGGCATAGTGTCCTAATTTCTGTTAACAGTCTGCATCTTACCAGTATTATTTGTTTGAGACCTTCACTGAATTACGCATTGAACCATTCAGACTTTAGAAAGGACAGTCACATGTTTTGTATTATTTAGGAGCTGAAATGACTTCTCTGTAAATGTGGAAAGTACAGTTAACCCTTGGTTGTTTTGGGAGGGAAGAAGGCTTCTTGCAGAGATTGCCACCCTACAACTATGTTTTGTTGTGTTTTGTTTTATTTTGTTTTTCTTCTTAAAACTGTATTATTAAGCCTTTAGGAATGTATAACCAGGACTGAGTAATTACTGCTTATTAAATTTTTAGTTAGATTGACCATGTATGCCTATAGATAGATATTCTAACTTGTGCAATTTCATTTGAAATAATCTTCCTGTACATAATGGAAAAACTCATATAACAGAAAAAAAAAAAGCCCCAAACAGATTGACTGAACAAAAAAGTTGATTAAAGTACGGTTCAAAAGTGACCCACGTATTATAAACTCTAGCTGGACTCTTAGAAGAAAATCTAAACTCATTGTGTTAGCTGTGTATTGTGAGCTCTTCTTTTACTGTGTCACTGGTTATACACTTGTTAAACGCTGAGATAATAGACTTCATGCCAGGCATTTGAGTACTGTAGATTGGGTCATTGCTGAAAGATTAATGTACTGTATGACTTAAATTTTTATTCTTGATTTTATTCTTGATTTTGTTCTTGTTTTAAAAGATTAAATATGGGCATTATGTCAGCAAGCTAAACTGTGTTTCTGTGTTCTTTGTATTTTTCTGTACGAAATCTGGAGGGGAGGACAGCACGCTGAGATGAACAATGCAGAAGTAACGGATGAGAACATCAGCTGCTGTAAGGTCACAGGGGCTGCGCCGGTGCACAGTGGCTGGGAGCCCACATCTCTGTCCGCCTGAGATACTGGTCCATCTTGCCAGGTGGTTGGATGGGGGCATATGAAGGCCAAAGATCTGTTTGGTTTTTCCCAGCTTGATTTCCTAGTTTGAAGAGTTTACTGTTTTAGGAGATAAGAGAGGCTCCTCCAGGAAATACTGTATCTATCGGTGTTCAAAAAAAACCCCCAAATTAAAACAGAAACAAAATTATGACTGCCAGCACTGGAAAAAATAACAGCACAAAAATGCTTTCTTTTTTTCTTGGCATGTGTTCTCTGCTGGCATGTTTGCATATGGCTTTCCTCGTTGCCACCAAGTCTGAGCCCCTGTGAGTGGGGCCGTGAGCCACGGAGGTCCCAGGGCCTGGGAGGTCCTTGGGAAGAGCTCCTTCCAGCTTTCACCAGGATGCTCCAGATGGGCCATGAGTAATTTCTCCCTGTTTGGCTATAAGAGCCTTACCACAGCAAATGAGGGGGATGGGAGGGACACTCCCCAGTAAAAACATGATTCCCTTCCCCGCTCTGCCACCCTCCCAGTTTGGCAAGATGCTCTGGGGTTGGGGACACGAAGTATTTGCGCTTGTTCTTGGGAAACTTGCTGGGCTTGGAGTCAACAGCGCCGACTCAAGTGTGAATGTGCCCACAGCAGCCTGCCCTGTCTCATGTCCTCACCCCACGAGGAAATGGTGAATTTCACAAGGAAAACAAAGGTATGAGCATTGCTGTGTGAAAGTATAAACTGATGAGGGTGTGGGCAGCCAGCTACCTCCTGCTCGGGCCTGTGACCCATGCACAGGCTGTGTGTGGGGTGGGAGGGAATCAGCATTTGCAACTGAACCGCAGAGCTCTTTGATTACAGAAACAGTTTGTACAAGGAAATAATTGGCACTTCCTTTTCTTTGATGAGTACAGCGAGCAGCTGCCAGAGCCTTCATCAGCAAATACCTTTTTTTTTTTTTTTTTTTTTTTTCTTTTCATTTTAAGGTTGAAGTTTGGAGCGGGCAGGGGGGAACATCCAGGAAGGGGGAGAGCCTGGACACAGCCACCCCTGACAGCCAACAGAGCTGCAACGGGCAGCTTGGAAAAAACATTGCGGAGGCTGTGCTTGCTGGGCAGGAAAGTTGGTCAAGGACACAGCCACGTTGCCAGCGAGAGAGAGCAGCTGAGCAGGCGTGTGTGGAGGCTGCAAGGCTGCACATTTCTGGTTATCAGGAACAAACAGGTCCATCCACGCCAATAAAGCTTCCTTCCGTGCAGACACTGCTCTGCCGTGCCAGGCCCCTTCACAGAGAAGTTTATACTTGCTGCAAATGTACCCCCTAGCACTTCTGTTTTAAGGCAGAGCGTGCAATGATAGAGAGCTGAACTCTGCTGTCTCCTATAACTACAGAAACAAACCACTCCTGCCCGGCCTGAATCCCTAAGGCAGGCTGTGTGGTTATCCGTGATGGTTGCTCCCCTGCATTGCTCTCTGGGAGAGCATTTGCCTTTGGATGGAGGAGGACCTCGGGGTTACTTGTAGAGCTACATGCTTAAATCTGGGAGGAGTATCTCCTTGAAGGGCCCTTCTTTCTGCACATCCCCCTATACCTCAGCTTAAGAAGATCATGGCTTGAATTATTTCGTGCAACAGCATCGAGTGCTACTTATATAAGGTGGAACAAAGGCAAATGCGACATGTTAAAAGCCCATCTGGCCCAGAAATTGCAGCTCAAAATGAAGCAAATCTAGAGAGGCCTGATGGATTACTGCTGTACAACAGGTCTTCTCCATCGTGTGTGATGCTCTGTAGACCTCATGCAGGCAGCACGGGAGGCTAGATAATTGCTGCCTTGGTTTTCATGTACTTAGTGCAGATACTCAAAGCTGCACGATGCATAAGCAGTGGTGACGGTTTATAAAATGAGGCTGACACTAATGCCCACTTTTATGCCACTTTTGCAGGTTTGGCTGCCAACACACAGCTGAAGATTGCCTCTGACCTAGGCTGGAGACTGTCTCAGTTCCCACATAGTCCTGGAATATGGGAGGATCTTGAGGAGAACCTCAGGTACCCCTCGGTCCCCTTCCCTCTGCTCCTTTGGCCCAAATGCAGGTGCAGAAGCCCCGGGAAGCAGCCCAGATCTGCACAGATGTGACAGCCTGATAGCTGACTTCTCTTCTGCACAATACTCTGGGATAGAGAAAACACATGGATAAATGGCCACCTAACATGTGCGCCTGAGTCCCCAGTGGCAGATGACGCAAATTATTTAACAATGCTGCATTTCCACGATGTCTAAACTAGTACCTCTTAGCCTGGCTTATGGTGCAGAGATCAGTCCACACTGTGTGGAGGATTTTTTTCTTTTCACCTTTTTATCCTTGCCCAATAGTAACCTCTCTGGCCTCTTCTCGTGCTGCTTAATGGGGTGTGTGGCTTGGCAGCCCTATTTCCTACTGTGCACTGTGCATTTGCCCTCTGCATGCCCATGCACAGGCTTCCCCTTGTTGCTAGTTTGGCGTGGGGCCAAACTGACCCCCTGACATCTACAGGGGAGCATCTGTCCTCTTAGTCCCTTTATAAGAGTATAAGCAAAACTGCTGGGTTAATGCATCAGAAAACAAATGCTGGTTCTTACGTTTCACAGGGGGAATTTAGTCATAATTATTTACAGTCATTTGCCCTGTGCCTCACAGAAGAGCTGTGCTGAAATAATGAGGTATCAGGAAACCCAGTTCTGTCACTCAGTGGCTGCTTTCTTTTAATTCATCTGCACACAGCGAATGCTGTGATAAACCTGGGTGTAAAAGTACCATTTTTCTTATAGGTGCTTCACGATAGGAGAGGTTTCTCCATTGCTTTCTAAGACAAAAAGCAGGGTGTCACTTTTTAACTTCACTGTAAACAAAAATTTCTGGGTAGCTAACTTCATGTAAGCTCTGCCTGGGGTTGTTCTTGCACAGGGGCCTTGTGTGAACATAGGTGGGCTGAATTAAAGCCCTGCTGCGAATAGCCAGAAGGATCGCCTGCCAGCGATACCAGGAATTACCTGGCACCTGCAGCAAAAAATTCCTTGGCATAAAGGAGCAGGCTGAGGGCTCAGCCTTTGCTCCTGCGCTGGAGGGCTGTCAGCCTCCCCCAGCTGCCCCGTGGCACCACAGCTCCTGGGTCACGCTCAGACCGTACGTCTGGCCCTGAGAATCCTCCTGATGCACTGAAGCCAAGACAAGAGAGTGTCACATTCAGAGGGTTGGAGGAGAAGGCAAACATGGGATGGGTGGGGATAATAAGGCTAGGTGACTACATCCACAGCTAGTAATTATTTTCAAATCAAGGAGAAGGTCCCTGTGTTTGCTCCTTCCCACCCGCCAGGTTTCTGCAGGTCCGTAACCAGGTCAGGATCTTTAAAAATAGTTCTGGAGCTGGAGACCAAAGTGCTCGCAGGCTCTGATGTCCATGCTATACTTGTCTGTGGTGTGGCTCTCCAGTCGTGGCTTGGCCTCCAAACATGCTCAGCACAAACCCTGGATGGCTGCTGCAGAAAGCATTTGCTTTGCCTCTTTACCCATCTTACCCCCAAAATGGCCAGAAACAGTGCTGTCGGAGCTAAGTTTGCCTTAGCGCTGCAACAGTTTCCTTGTTTAGTCCTAGCATTTCATTAGAAATAGAATAAATAAAACTACGAGACCCCCAGAACCGGAGCACAGCTTTGCCTGCCTCTTCGCATATGTCTGCAGACATGCATACGTACCCTCGCTGTCATGTAGTTACTGATAGCAATGACTGCCTCTTGGCTCACAGACTGGCGTAATTTAGGCTCAGTTGCTAGTTCAGCCCAGGGACCTAACTACGGTACTTTGCACTTTACAAACCATCTCGTGTCCACCAACTGCTGAGGCTTCCACGGAGGAGAGATCAACTTTAGCCTGGTCCTGCTGGGGTGCAGCCGTGTTTCTGCGCCAGTGCTCTCCCAGTCCAGCACGTGTGCAGTCGTGCACGCTCAGGCTCGGCAGTTGCGTGGCCAGCTTGGGGACGGGAAGGTGCCCTCCGGAGTGTGCATCACCACCTGAGGCAGCAGCGGCAGCGCCTCGGAGCCCGCGGTGCTGCCCTGGCTGGCCAGGCTCGCAGTGGGAAGACCTGAACGAGGGCGACCGCACAGCCGTGGGTCACATTCCTGGTGTTGTTGCAGCTGTGGCCTAAAATGATAAACCGGTCTAGTAAAGGCGAGGCCTAGAGAGGAACGGCTGGGGTTTCGTCTCTACTTTGTCCTTTACTCGCTATGTGCTCTTGGACACGTCACGTACCCTTGCTCTGCCTGAGCTTCCCTTGCTGCATAACACAGCGCTGACCACATGTCAATACCACGGGCTTTCATTCAACGATGTTAGCTGACTGCTGGGAGAGCCTTGACAGGAGCCTTTGTGTTTCCCAAAGTGCTGAAGAGCTGCCACGTATTAGCAAGGGACTTTCCTGCACTGGAACTTAAACGAGTAGCTACCAGGGTGGGTTTTGTCTTCTCTGGAGAGCGTTAGAAGATATAAGAGAGTGCAAGACTCCAATGCCTCAACTCGTTAATACGCTAGGACTCTACTAAAGTCTAAAAGGAGTACCCTGAAGGACAATGTTGTTCCTCATATCTGAAGAAAGTCTAATAACAGTAAGGACAACATTTAAAAAGGATTGCACAACGTCGTTAACTTCACCTTAAACCTAGTCTTACAGTTACCAATGAACCATATGGGTTCATACCTCCCTTGAATGAGTCACGGACAGCGTGTTTCCTTCATGTTTCCTCTTGATACAGGTATGACCACAGCCTCCTCTCTGCTGAGAATAGTTTCAACATGAAGGTCTGGCTCAATGTCCATGTTGTAGCTTTGAATATCCAAATGTCTCCAACACAAGCACTTTAGAAAGGGCTGTATACACAGGGCTGCTGGAGTGAATTCACTCATCAAACCGCAGCTCAAGGTCTTAGTCATTTTGTTGGTACAGAAACCAAACCATTTGTGAGGACCTTGCTACAGAGAGTGGTGACAAGGTAAGCACTACTTGGCCCCCAAAAAGGCAGGTTAAGAGAATATCATACTCCTCTGTTCCCCTCGCCTCTCCACCCAGCAGCTATCCATCCTGTGTCTCCCCCAAATGCTGGTGCCCCTGCAGCAGAGAACTGGGCTCCAGTGCCCGGCTGTGCGCCCCTGCTTCTGCACAAAGGCCGACAGCTCACCCGAAACCCATCTTCATCGACCTCTTTAAAGCGAGCTGCCAGATGTTGCTCAGCAGCAGCCAAACTGAGGCCTGGGAGCCGCTCCACTCGTGCCAGCCTGCTGATGCTGCGAGAGAGGCCGTTCCCTCCATAAGCGGGTGGACCGGCCAGCTCAGAGCAGCCTTTAAGCACAGAGCAAGATCTGTCAGCTCCTGCCAAAGCCCAAAGTCTTGACCAAGCAGAAACTAGCTGCTTGGGGTGGAATCAGCTACTGCAAAGGGAAGAAGTGCTTTCCCGCGGGAGGACCAGCTGCCCCGGCACAGCGCGAGTGCGCAGGAGGAGAGCTCACTTCCCCAGCCCAGTACTGGCCTCGCTGCCCAGCGTAGCTCTTTCCAGTGAGCTTTTGGCTGGTGGCGTCAAAAAGCCAGGGTGTCAGAGGAAAATACAAGCACCTCAGGGAGAGAGAGAAGTGCAAACTCCAGCAGGGAAAGGGCATTCCCTCAACCTGAAAATGTAGTCCAAACCCCCTTACACACCATTTGCGCCGGTATCCTCTTAGCTAGTCTCATCTAAGTACCTGGACATTAACCTACGGCCTGACCCTGAGCTGTAGATTCCTGCCTGGCTTTTCTTCCTCCCCTAAGGAAGCGGACCCGTGTTATTCCCCGGTATTTCTGGAAGGGGGCACTCTGGCACCAGGATTGCAGCACAGCACGCCGCTGTCTGCGGCAGGGCCGCTCTCTGCGGCTGTTTGCTCCTCAGCCCAAAAGGGAAGCTGTTAAGAAAAAATAAACAGTTTATATCCAGCTTTGAGACAGAGACATTAGAAGAGAAGGATAAACTGCAGCTCTAGGGACAAAGATAATGTAGCAGTGAATTTATTGAAATGTCAGGGCAAATGGGAATGACATAACCAAATAATCAAAAGGGGAAAAGAAAAGAAAGTAACCGAGATGATAAAAAATTAAAATGGCAAACACAGCATGACAAGGAGCAATTATCCTGGGCTGGAAGCAAAGAAAATGTACAGCACAGAGATATACAGAGAGTAGTGGTAGAGCACAGCTCGAAATGAAAACAATAAAACAAAAATATAATTAAGAACAATTCGAGCCACCCAGATGCATTCATAGTTCAGCTCGGATGCCAAATTAAGTTAATAACTGCTTCCAGCTGCTCAGCGATGCACAGCCATTTCTCACTGCAGCCTCTGCGTTGGAGCTGGGGAAAGCATCAGCCCGGCAAACAGGCACCACGCTTACAGCACAGGCCCTGAAAGAGGGCAAGGGAACGGGAGGGAATTAGAAGAGGGAAAGAGCCCTACATCACTGCTGAGCTTAATCAGGACTGCAACACAGCCTGCTGAACCCCTCTTGGTGCTGGGCACTTGGGGAGCGTAGGGGATGCTGCAGCTTTAGAGCCTGTGTATCAAAGTGATTCCTCTGCACGGTCTCTGCCTTCACCTGCTGTTTCTGCCCCTCATCTCCCCGCATGGCTACAGTTTCTTCCAGCAAGAGAAAGATGAGGGCGTAAGCCTTAAGAGCAAGCAGCCCGTTACAGAATGGGGCTAAACAGCAGCCTCTGTGCTTCCCCTCAGTCTGGGGCCCGATAATAATATCATCAGACACCTTTAATTTTCCTCCTTTTTTGTTGTTGATTTTTTTTTTTTTAAAGCTGTGTATTTGGATCCAATTTTTTTCAGTTTCTTTTTTTCCTTCCCAAACCAGGAGGGCTCACAACTTAACTTTTTCATGTTTAAACACAGAGATTCCCCATCCCCTGCCCAGCCACTGTGTGAGTGTGTGCACACGCATCCACGCGCACACATCTGCATGCTCTCACGCATGCACTCTATAACATGGTTCTAAGCACCTGGGACTTGATGGAGCCCATCAGCTGCAGGCACGCAGGCGTGAACTTGCAGCGCTAGCACTCCTAAGTTTTCCAGGGGATGATGTTGTCCTGTAAGACAAACCAGTCCTAACAGAATCATATAACCTTTCTATCACTGCTGAGAGACAGGGCGTGAAGACTGTCAGCAAGAGAGTGAGAATAAAGCAAAGGCAGAGAAGAGGCACAGGGGGGAGCTGGATAACTTTTTTTTCCTCTCCATCCCCTTTTTTAATTAACAGCAAGTCTAGTCTGTGATGCTAGAAATGGCCTGTGTTTGTTAATCACAGCTCATTTGGTTGTGTAGGAAGACGCAAACAGAGCTCCGTGTGTGACTGATTGGAGCTGCAGAGCCAGCCCCCGGGATTATTTTTGCTGCTCCCATGAACAGCAGCTCTTAACATCCTTATGCCAGGCCCCAACCCCAGAGGGTGCTGCTCTAGTCATCTGTGGTTGGGCTTTAGCTGAGAGAAAAGAATCCAGCTATGCTGTGCATGTTCTCAAGTCCCTGCTATGCAGTCCCACATCCAGCAATACCTCCCATCCTAGCCAGATGAGGTAACTATGTTTGCTTTGAGGCTTCTACAGCTTACTTTGTTCCTGCTCTACCCACTTGCTGGTCAAAGGGCAGAGACCTCTGCTCTGATCTTCTAGCACCTCTACTCATCTATGCACTCCTTCCCTGAGCAGCTCCACACAGCCCCCTCCTCACCCGCCTGCCAAAAACCCTCTAGTAGCCCCCGCCATCCCCTTGGGTCCTGCCTGTCCGGCCGCCGCCTTCAGTTCATGTTACCTGACGCGGGGCTGTTGGATCTTCCTCCCTCCTACCGGCACTTGCCTGCTTGCTGCTGACCGGCTCCTCTTCCCCCTCCTTAATGAACATGTGCCCCTGCAGCCTCTCCCATCCCACCACCCCATGACACTGGCAAAAGTTAGCAACAGAGACGACTCTTGTGTTTGCACCGGGAGCCTGGCTTGTGTCTGGGAAGCCCAATAGCAAGCGATGGTATTTTGTTGAAGCCAAAATGATCGAGAGGGGGGAAAGAATAAAGGGATGACTTGTCATAAGACCAAGAAAAACGGTGTACCAGGAGCTGAACAGTATATGACTGACAGCTCTGTAACACTGTAGACCCAGCTGTTTCAGCTACAGCTTTTAAGCTGTTTAAGCTGAGTCAGCCATTTGAAGTATCTTGGTTTCTCTACCTATTGACTCAACACCAGGTTACTATACTAGAGATCTCAGAGATTATCTGTCCAGGTGGGAGGGCAAGAACCCAGTTTTGCTCCATGTAACTCATGCCAAGACAGCAGCTCTGAATGATGGCAAACTTTTAAAGCAAGTTTGTAAGTGGATTTCCAGCAGCTCTGAATGATGGCAAACTTTTAAAGAAAGTTTATAAGTGGATCTTCAGGACCAGTCTTGCACTTAAAATCTTCAGGCTACATTGATCTTTTGCTGCTGGGGAAACCCAGTTTACTTTCTTCCTTGTTTATATATAATCCTGATTCAGCTTTGAGATGAACAGTCGTAGAGATAGGAAAGTCCGTCCTCCAGACACCCTGTAACTCCAATATTGCCCCTTGGGACTGATCCACAGTTCAGAAATGGCTTCTATGGCAAGAGACCATGTGTCTGTCACAGGGCTGTGCTGGTGCTGGTACTGCTGGATAACCACAGCCTTTTCCTTCGCCTGGAAAATAAAGTAAGCTAAGAGAGGCTTTCAAACCAAACATCTCTGAGACCCTGCCATACTTTTTGCCCACCTTCACCCCACATACAGGGACCTGCTGCCATCTCCCCCTGCTTCTAGCTCTCTGTGGTCTGTGGTACATCTCCTGTGGCTCTTGGCCACTCACAGATTTTTGGTGTGTGTATCACAAGGTCAAGAAGATTGATCCCCAACCTTCCCACCCTTGGACATTCAGAGGGTAATTTCTGGGTGCATATAAAGACGACTCAAAAGCTCTGAGAGGATTTGAAAAGTTAATACTTACCTAGTTTTGTCTAAATTGCCATAATGACAGTACACCCCTGCAACAAGCGGTTTAGGCAGGAGCTATAAGGATCATCTTATTCTTATTCTCAGGAGAACAACTATGTACCTCTGCTAAGCCAGTTGCATTTCCTTGCTGCTGGTGGTGAGCGAGCCAGACAATACAACATTTTCATCATCTGTCAGCTGAGGATGGAGAAGGAACTGAATAAACTCTGGTGGTAAATTTTCTGTTTCTCTTTCACTGTCAGATCTGAGCCCACAAGAAAATGTTTGGCTGGTATGGGGAAGCTGGGGAGCAACCACTGAATGACTGATAGGTTATGAATTTAATGATACATAAGGCAGCCTCTGCTGAGAGCTTTGCTAGTTGCACCCTTCTCTGCTGAGGTGGGCATCTACATGCTGCACTGTTGTCTACTTGTGACTGAAGAAGACTTATGGTCTCTTGGAACCTGGCTGCTGGTGTGTGGACAGGGGGACAGCATCCCACAGTGAGCAGCGTGAGTTGTTATCTGAGGTTAGAAAGAGGGTTATTTAAATTCATGCTCATTGGATGATTGCAGATGAGTATGAGAAGTCACCAAGGGTTTTGAATGTATGGGTTGTCCAGCTGTGCTGTGGTGATTCACAGCATCATACCCGAATTCCGTGCCTGACAGAGATTTTACATCAACAGGAAGGGTTTTTTCTCCATCATGCTAAAACTATTGTGGACTACCTCAGACATTTCAACACCCTCAGTGATAGAAGGCCAAGGCAAGGAGATGATGCTCGGCTATTTAGCAATATGTGTGTGTGGCAATATAGTTGTACAAGGCTAAGAATTTCTGCCATGTACTTTTCATCAGTGTAAGAGAAAGAAAGATCAAGTCAATCAAGTCTAATAGTGATTATGCATTTAGTTTTTGTTCAGCCAAAACAATGTCGAGGACAAGTTTTTCAAGAGCTCTTGACTATGGCAAAGAAGTGCTAGCTCCTTTTTTTTTTTTCGGCTGCTACTCTCATTAATTAACATGATTTGTGCTTCCATTGTGATAAGAAGCACTTCAGAAAGATGCCAAATATAAATACAAAAATTAACAGCAAAGTGAGATCAAACCAGAAGATGCTGGCTGAGGGAGACACAGTTAAGTTTTCCCACACCATCACTTTATTGTATTCCTTTCTTTAGCTGGCCCTTCTCTAAGGAGATCATAAATCCTTCAGAGAAGAGTAAGCCTTACTGTTGAGGCTGCTGATGTGAACAAAGATTGCTGAATCATCTCCCTGGCCTTCTTACCTATCTGCAGAATATCTAGAACACTTTGAGGGCAGGGGTAAATTATGAAAAAAATACACCTGACAGTTGGGTTTTAAAGCTTTTCAAAGGTAAACTGCTTCTCTGAACTTTCTGAAACCACAAAACTGTGCAGGAATAATATTTACAGTTCAAAAGCATCCAAATCCCTCATCAGACTCCAAAGTCTACCACTTGGATGCCACACATCCCTCAAAACCACTACACAGCTGCACGAGCCCATAGATCACATGCCCCTTAGCATACCCTACAGCTAATAGTTTGAACCTTTGGAGGTGTAGTTCATCCATGAAGCCCCCCCTTTTTCTAAAACTTCCTGGCAGTCCTTGTAACACTGGGGTGTGGCACCTCTAAGTAATGTAAACAACTCTCATCATCCTTATCAAGAAAGAACATAAATAACAAATTTAATATGAGGCCTAAAGTCTTAAAATAACTTGTTTAACCTCCTTTTCCTCTTCTCATTCTCTTCCCCCTCCAGAAGCTCATAGCTTCATCTTTTCAGTCCAACAGCCTTAGAAATAAATTGCTGGTAAATAATATATTTCATGTTTGATAATAAGAATATATCATGGGCTGCAAAAAGTGTTGAGCATATTGATAATAATTAGCTGTGACTTCATGTAATCTTTAACTGAAGCATGTCCGCAATTTGGGCATTCATCAACTTTCTCCCTTTTTCTCTCCCTCCCACATGGAAGCCTTTCTGTTGAAAAAGCACTGAGCTTGTCTTTTACCATAGTAAGGGGAACAGGGCCTCTCCTTTACCTTGAGGCCTCTTGACAGGCACTCTTGAGATCTCAATTCCTCTAGAAAACACTGAGTCAAAACTTATTGATGGGAGGGAAGGGTAAAACCCACAGAGGAACACAAAAACAGAGAGACGGAGAAAGAAAGCACAATTGCAGGCATCTTAAGAAACTGGCATTTAAAAAAATAGGTTTTAGTTCTGTGTGTTTCATTTTCCTTCTTCTTTTATTCATGATGTCTATGCCTCCCTCATCGTCCTGGTACTTGCAGGGCAGAATTAATTTTGCTGTCCTTTGCAGGACACTAATAGGGATCAGAGAACTGCTCCATGCTGCTACGCATTCAATTCCATTAATACTCAACCTGTAGTATTTTTTACTTCCTCCAGCTCCATGTATTATGTCTCACAAAAGCATGAAGATGCCAGTGTCTTGAGGAGGCTACCCTTTTCCTGAGATAAAAGCAGTGACAACAATTCATCCAAGCTCCTGAATGGCAGAATAATAAACTTGTTCTGAGACTGAACTGTAGACCTTATCCTGCCAGCACTGTCAGACAACAATTACTATAATGAGAAGTACATCCTGAACCTACAACTTGTACGATAAGCATTTCTTCTTCAGCACTAATACATGCGCATTAATGCAACAGCCCAAGAAATCACAAGGAAAATGTCAGTGGAATGTATGTTACTTGACCTGTGAAAGAAAAACACCAAGTGTAGCAGAAGCAGGAGCAAACTTTCTGTTCCACATGGCTCATTCCTGGCAGTAGGACATGCCAGTAAGACTGGCGCATACTGAGAAGGGAGAGCTGGAGGGGTTCAAGACACGTCTGTCTGCTGCAGATGTGACAAAGCGGCTAGAAAACAAGGACCAGACCATCCTCTGCCTGGAAACCAACAGCTTTTTTTACTTCATTGCTTCTGTTCCCCTGTCAGAACTGCACACCTCACTTGCAAAATACCTGTGCTTGCCAGAAGGAAAGGTCTTCCTCTCCCTGAGATTATTTTCACTCTGTTCAATTAATTTTATTAACACCCTATAGACTCAGTCCTCAGGTCTTCAGATTAAAATGTTTCATCATTACAATTGTTTCACAATAAGAGCCATGCAAAACCTACTAATGCTTTGTGTGTGCTGCTATTAATTACCCTGTCAGAAAGACTAGGAAAGCCTGATAAAATGAGCTGTATTTAATGCACCATCCAGAGGAATTAATTCAAACAAGCAGAGCTGACTCAGGCAATTTCAGGGAGTTTTGCTAACAACGTTGTATCCAAAGGGTGACATTCAACGTGACACATATGGAAGAGACCAGGCTGTCCTACACTGCTCTTAAAGGTGTAAATATGACTCCCATTATCATGCTATTGCTGTATCATCAGTGGTCCAGGAAGGCAGGGCTATGTTACTTCCATTTTGCAGACAGTTTAGCTTAAGACCCATGCCCAAGATCACACAAGGCATCCCTGGCTAAGGTGGGAATGCACATTGGACCTCCTGAATTCCCGTTCCCATCATCATCAACCACTTTCTTATCTCATTCTCAGTTAATGCTGAACAGGTTCTATACCCAAATGGCAACCATAGTGCACTGCTTAACCCAGGCCAGAACTGAAAGGGAGACAAGGGACAAGTGGGTAAGAGGTGATGCAGACTTCACCTCCCAGTGTGCCTCGAGAACTGCAGGCAGAGAAGCAGGAGCTCTGGGAGCAGAATTCACTTGGGGTGGTTGAGGCCCAGGAGCTGAATGAGAAACATGTGAAAAAAAAAACCCTATTCAAGGAACCTCTCACTGAACTACACTCCTAGATTCCCATTTTACAAACAGTACAGTTGAGACAGGACAGCCCTGTCCCCCGCTTCAATGATCATTTTGTGACAAGCCGGTAAGCAAGGCAATGAACAAGATCAGCCCTCCAGAGATGGAGTGCTGTAAGGAGAATGCATGATACAGAGTGCAGTAATGAACGCGTACCAAGCACATGATATGCTGTATGACCAAAGTGCTCAGCTGAAGTTCAAAAATCTTTGTGGTGTAGGACTTTGAATTTTTTTTATAGCTTTGTAGTACTTTTTACTACTGGCTTGGGAAAAATTTCTCTATTTAATCTAGCAAAACTTGTGAAATCAAAAGATTGCTGAGCGGAAGCAGAAGGGTAAATGAATCCTGTTCATCACACAGTCTGGCAAGCTCCTTGTCCTGGGATTTGCTGTAGTTTAGATTAGCTGGAGTCATGAAGATCCAAAGGAAACAACATAAAAACTATCTGAGCTTCTCAGTGCATTTTTGTGTCTGGAGTCCTCAAAAGCACAACTGCAGGCTTCATGCTGCAGACCCTGCCTGGAGACTGCCATTGCTCTCCCCATTATGTATTCGCTGAGTAACAAGAAACTTTCCAAGATGAGTCAGTAAACCACACAGCATTTTGAAGCGGGGCAATCAACCTGTATGAAGTATGTAATCAACATTTGTATTGTGAATACTGATGCTAGGCTGCTAGGGAGATGTTGATACCATCAGGCCCGGAACAGATACAAACGTGGTGATGCTGGGATGCTCAATTTGTCCATCCTGGGTGTTCTCTTGCTGGCAACTGAATGGACCCTGGGCGTCCTGACTCTGGAAACAAGTTAGACATGTGTGGTATGATCAGAACAACAGGTGTGGCTAATTGTCCTGCTCCAAGTTGTAGTGATAAGGGGCAGGTACCCATGGACAGCTGTGATTATGTCATCTACATCTATTAGATCTTTTCCCATGTTTCGATCCTCCTTTATCCACCTTAGTCTCCTCCCAAATAAACAAGTCACCCCTAATTACTTTTTCCCTCTCAATCCAAATTTGGCTACATCCAGTCCTAAATTCTGTACTTCTGATAATGATACATAGATAATATTGACTTTATGTGACATTACTGGTACTCTTACATAGGCACTGTAGGCCTTGCAAGATTCCACTCCCCAGAAGGTCCCCAATGCTCCCTTACAGTTATCTGAAGTCTGGTTATTCCTCACATAATTTATGTTTAACCATCTCTGAAACCCATCCATTCCTCACAGTGCTATATGTAACTTTTGTTGGCTTCTCACATTGGTAGCTGTCATGTCTGGCAATTGCTCATGCAATGCCCAGTGGTTTCTAATGTCCTGTTCAGTTAGCTCAAAGGCAGGTCAGGGCATAGTCATCTGCCTGCAGCCTTAAAAAACACCACATAATTTTCAGGCAGCCTGTGATGTCCACACCAGCTGTGTGCTGCAAGAACCATGCAGCGGTATGAAAAAGTCTGAACAGAACTGGATTAAAATCACCCTGGACCTTACAGAAGCTCTGACAGATGCCCAGGTGCATCAGGACTCACAGGCAGGCTGTATTTCTCAGCAGGGACATTTAGATGATAAATGGTTCCCTGCACCGATATATTGGTATGGCTGTCACAAAAGCTATTTTTTATGCTACATAGGTGCACAACCAACATTCACATTATGAATCAACCATTTAACGTGAGAAGAACATTATTGAACAACGGAGGTGCAAATGCTCTGCCCCACAGCTGCCATGGTCTGATCAAGCACCCAGCTTCCCGGTCACAAATCACAGCTTTGTGTCAAGGGCAAAGTCAGGCTTCATTAACATCCGCACTTTTACTTCCTTTGGCTTTTTGTAAAAGCAACAGACAAACTTTACTAGTCTGACGAAGAACATAAATTTTTGCAAGTGCAGTACTTTTAAAGTGAGGATGGTTTCCATTCTGTGGAGACCACTGGCATACACATAGAATAGCCCCATCTCTTACAAAACCTCGGCACCTAACCTCCAACCTGAATACAGGAGCTACTACCCCTCAATAAGAAAGAAAATGCCCAGGAGTCAGGATATGCATATGTGTAAGATGTAGGAATGAAGGCTAAATGGTCACTGCAGAAAAGTATCTCCCCTACAGATAAATCTCTGCATAACATCCACATTAAGCAGAAGAGTGTTTCCTCTGCAACAGGCACACCACAAAAAGGGATTCCTCCCTTCCCAGTGCTGACTGTTTCAAACCCCAAGAGCTGAGAGGGGCTCACCAGTGGAAGTCAAACATCCTCCTAAGTCTCTTCTGAAGCCCAGAAAAGAGGAAAAAGAAAATCTTCTTTACTTCTTTAGTAAAATCAGGGGAATTGCAAAAGTAGTCCTGAAATAATTCCTGGGCTTGGCTTGCTGCACTAGTTGAGTAGAAGTGCAGTACTGCAGTTGCTGGCTCATGAAAATTATTCGGAAACCTGGCTTATTAGTCCAGTCTCTTGTCCTGTCCTAGACACATATCTTGTCTTGACATCTCCTCGGTAAAATCCTGATTACCACCTTCTTTCCCACCAAAAAAGAAAAAGTGGGGAAGCTTTGTTAGCTTTGTTCTGAAGCTGAAAACACTGTCATCGTGCCCAGTTCAGGAAAAAAACACATGCGTGGGAATAATGGAGTGTGTAGGTGCATTCAACTGTCTGAAGCCAAGGCTAGAGGCAAATCAGATCAGATCAGCATGGCTAGAAATGTGACAAGGTATAATTAACATGGGGTGATTACTTAATTTCACTATTGATTTTTTAAATAGAACTTGAAATGAAAATAAAATTAAGAAGAATCTCATGCCTCACACCCGAGTGGTCTCCGTGTGCCCTTTCCACCCTGAGTTCAGACCAGCGGCCAAGCCCTGGTGCCAGTGCCGGAGAACACCTCTAACCACTCCAGCCTCACCGGGCTGCGTGCCCGCAGGCTGCTCGAGGCACGTGGTGGTTTCACCAAGGATATTCCCAGCCTGATGTGGTCCCTTGCCCTCAGTGCAGGGCAGCCTGGGACTTGAAACCGTCCTTGGCTCCCAAAACGAACAGTCAGCCCCAGAAGACCTTTGATTCACAGGGCAATCAGAAAAGTCTGGGGGATGTTAGTTAGTGCTGGCCAAACCACCAGCAGATCATTAGCTGCCCACTGTGTCCCTCTGCTCTCTGCTCCACTGATCGACCCAGGCTTCAAAATGTCCCAAGCTTCACAGCACTTGCTGATGTCCCGGATCACAGCACTACTGAGTACATTTGGTTCCCTGGGAAGCTCGGCAATGCGTTTGCCCTGCATAGCCTCATGGCCAAAGTGTATTTGGTGAGGGGGATTTGGGTCACGGGGAGGAAATGCCCAGATTTACGGAAAAAAACCATAACCTGGCTTCAGCTGGGACTATCAGGGTCATCCAGAGTGTGGTGAAGGACTTCACTCTTTGCACTGAAGCGATGGCACCAGCCTCCCGTGCTCCTGGATCTGGCAATGGAGAGAAGGGTCACAAAGCACGTGGTGGCTGTGGAGCGCAGGTCACTTCCCTCTGGCCTCAACTACCACTACAGAGCAGCAACTTGCACTTCTCCCTGAGGGGAATGAGAGGACTGGAGGAGAAACCAAAACTGCAAAGGACTATGAGAACAAAGATAACATCTGGATGAGGAGACCTTCTCCAACAGGTAGGAGACCGTAAAACACAACATTTGGCAATGCAGGAAGTCTGTTTCTACTTGAAGTCTTTTGTATTGCTGTTACCCAATCTTTCCATAAATGTTTTCATTAAGAATGTATTTTTCATATTTAAACGTCTCTCCCTCCAAGCCTGCATTTAAAGATAGTTTGATGCACTTACTTTTCAGCTTAATTTCACTAAGATAGATTCCTTTCAATACGTGCCTCTTGAGAGGTAGTAAGGGCACATTTCACATGCCTTTTGGAGCTGCTGGCTCTTCACTTTCTGGAGCAATTATGTGCATTCGCAGTGCTGCAGTGATGAAGCACTTTTGACGACACCAGAAGATGGCTCAGAAGTTTCCCCTATTCAAAAATGTAAGGTATGCTGTATCGTTACGCACTCGGGATGATTCAGGCCAATGTGGATCTTAAAAGACAACGCCTGTGAAGGTGCCAGACAGGAACTCCTAGCTGAATGTCATAGAGGCAACTTTCAAGTAAGATTAAATAAGTATTTACACCAATTCTCTTAAAATCTCTCAATCTGTACTTCCAATTGCTTCATCCTGGATAAATCTTGGAAAAATACTGGAATTATACTTCCTACAGTGCAGTCCTCTAGACTTTGAAGTCCAATTCCTCCCAGTTAGAAAATTTTCTTGTTGAATCAGGTGTTTCTGAATGGTCCAAGTCACATGTACAAAGTGCATCCTGAGTTCTTGTCTTTGAATAGTAACGCCCAGTGGACATGCTTTTTGGTAACATACTGTAAAATAGCCTCTCTTCTTCAATTGAAAAAAAGCATCTTCCAGCTCTGACAATACTTTGCCCACACAAAAATCTGATGCATGTCTTTTATAACTCAAAACATAAAAAAATATTTGGAATTTTGTTCATATTTGGAACCTGGAAACAATTAGACTGATAGGAATTTTCTAGAAAGACTTGTATGACACAGTATGTAGTAACCAAAATAACCTTTGTTGAAGACATCCTCCAGAAAGCAACTCATAAATGCACTACTGATTGAGAATTCCTCTAAACTACTGCAGTTTGGGAATTTTAGCTGCAGGCCACATCTGTTTTTCTAAATAGGTTTTCTAAATCTTTTACTTTGTAACAGCTGTTGATTACATAAATACTAATTGCACCACTGAACAATAGTTGTCTCTATTGAACTGCTCAGAAGATAATGAAAATAGACGGCAGATATAAGAAAGCCCATCTTCAAGTTCTTCTATTCTGCTAGGCATCTCCATTCAAAAGGTTTATCCTTTACTGACGTTAATGTACCCTTTTTATGATAATAAGTGAAAATTACTTCACAAGCAGTAATTATGTTTTAGAAACAATGCCTAATTTCTACTTAGATTTGTTTACCTTTGTCTGGAGCCATTTTCATTAAGGAAATGGCATTGTCAGACTGCTGGCAGACCTATGAAATAAAATGAGAAGGCTCATTTCTGTTACTATCAACCTCCATTTCACTTCCAAGTATTTCACAATCTCCAGCAGCACACTGTGGAAATCCTTCAAGGAAAAAAGGTAGAATTTAATGAATAACAACATTTTTAGGACAGCAAACAATTTCTACTGCATTGGGTTCCTTCTCTTTGCCAATCATAAAAATAAATGTACTGTATAGAATTTTCAAATGGAAAGACAGCTTAATAAAAGGTACTTACCCAGAACCATGTAATCATAGAATGGTTTAGGCTGGAAAGGACCTTTAAAGACCATCTAGTCCACCTCCCTGCCATAGGCAGGGACATATTCCAAACTGGAAAAGCCTTTTATGGATTGAGAATGGAAACCACGGTCACACTACATCTCCATTTATGCATACTCACTCCTTGGAATATTCTGTATTTTTTGTTTCTTCAGCTCAGTGTCACTGATTTTGTCTGCATAGCTTTTACAGTGGTGTAAATCTGTTTGTTTTATTTAACTTATTCTTGATTTACATTGGAAGAAGTTGGGACTCACTTTCAGTCTATCATCAGATAAGTTGCTGTGGGAACACATTCCATTATCCAGTGTAAAGAACCCTTTTTGAGATATGAGATGATACCATAAAGAGTCACAATCTCTTAGGCTTCAAGATGAAAAATGATAAGCAAACTAGACAATTAAAGCCTCTGTTTTAGTTCGTAATGTCACAGAAAGCCAAGACAGCATTTCAATTTCTCTTCACTTTCCCCCTCCTCTCCTTTCTGTCCCTCTGCTCATTCTTCCTAGCTTCTACAAAGATCTACCAACCTCCTTCCAAACAAACTGAAAAAGCCTCCAAGGCCCTGCAAGCTTGGGGCAAAAAAGGACTCTGCTGGATGTTAAGGAACAAGTGCTCAACACAGTACTGGTTTTATGATATTGTACAATTATCTTCATGCTAACACCCTACGAACCCTGCACTCTTTTTTTACCCCAATAGTTAAGGCATATCCCTCCGTACAACAGGCACTAACATCTTTATGTGTGCCCTTGCAAACAGCTGCCTCTAAATTCTCATTGATAATAGTTCAATTAGACTAAGTTTTCTAGTTTTTCCAGCTGAACAGCAGCTGGTCTAACCAAAATAATACTTTTCCCTGTAAACTTTGCCTCACTTATGGCTAACACATTTTGCATTTGGCCAACTAGCAATCAGTGGTTTCTAACAACGCTCATAAGGTCTTTTAGCCATTAGTCATCTATGTGCTTGACATCAATATGCAGATTAGGATTAAATGAACTGTGTTGGATTGCTTTCCTCTTGGTTACACAAAGGCAGTCCTAGTTACTCCCTCCTTTTTTCCAAAGTATACTTATCAAGAAAAAATAATTTCTTATCACTTTTTTCTTACTTCTGGTATTAGTGGTATTGAGAAACTGTTACCAAATTGTGCTCGTTTCTAGATTACTCATATCTTCAAACATTTGTATTTCTTTGTTACTGTATTAGCTAACCTGCAAGTTACCTCCTCTATATTATTTGGTACTTTTATAATGAATCTTCCCAAGTAGTCAATAGTTCTAATTCAAGTGACCCTCTACTGTAAGCAGATCAATGTTCTTCTCTATGAAGATGATGCTATATTGTGTCTGGATTAGTTTATTGCAGGTAGGTTTATTCATATCTCAAAGAGTTGTTACAGTGACTGGAGTTGGTGGAGGATTAAAAGATATAACCTCAACTGCGGTTTGATCTCACTTTACTAAGTCACATGGATAGTGTTACAGCATATAGTTACGCTAAATTAAAGGAATCATAGCTGTGATTCTGGGAGCATTCCAGACACTTCTCATCAGAGTTTGAAGCCAATGCTGTTGTCCAACACATGCTGCTAGAGGTCTAAGTAAAGTGCTTTTAAGTCAGAAAGTTGCTTTTCCCAACTAAGCAAAAAGTTGGAGCTGAAATGTCCTATGCAATGTTAATTAGCTATTTTGGTTCCTTCCCTGATCGAAGTCCTCAAATAAGTTGAATTATAACATATCTATTGGATGTTTGTAAGAGAAATCGGTAATACAATACTTGGTAGAAAATGCTTTAAAGATTTCTACTAATTTCAGTAACAGGAGCAACTTCAATGGCTTTGTCAGGTCAAATGATCAGACCCACTGTATTTGGTTTTGTAAACTCATTTTCAGTGATGCCCATTGATCATGCAGGAAATGACCAGGGCAGAAAAGCCACCATGCCCAGAGGACTCATAGCAAGCTTTTGTTGATGCAGGCAGTGGGGTATCCTCCAGAATGTCAGCTAAGGTACCCCTCCCATGACTTCAGCTGCCTTGTGCCCTGTGTCAGGCAACAGCAATGATGGTGTAAAACCATCAGGGTAGCTCAGCTTGGACAGGATTGTAGATATGATCCATATGTCTACTTTTATCAAAGGAAGTGATAGATTGAAAACTGTGATGGATACAACAAGGTGCAAAGTATGAAGATGGAAAAATAGGTAAACATACTACACTATTATGTGTATTATCAAATGTAATTATACTGCAAAGTGTTCTCTGTGTTCCTCTCCTTAGTTGGAAGGGCACTTGCTTACATGTTTCCCAATTCTGGATGGAAGGAGAGACTGGTTAGTGAATGGCAAGCAGGACTGTGGTGCTGTCAGTTGCCTTTGGAGTCACAGAATATAGTATTAGTTCCTATGGCTGAAATTTTTCTGGCCTTTTTTTTTTTTTCCTTTACTTTTTATGTTTCTTCTTTCAATGATATACCTCAGCATATTCACAACTGAAACACTGCATACACAGTAACAGCAAACAAGCATAAGTTAATTTAATATGAGACAACATATGTTTCATTAAGGAAAAATGCATATGCTCTAAATCATCATAGCCACATTAATTGTATCACTGTCTTTTTGATGTATAGATTTATTCTAAAATATTTTCAGTTATTTACCTGTTTAGTGTAAATATATAGGCAAAAGATGAATAAACATTTTCATCTATTTATGGAAAAAATTCCAAAGAAGAAAATATATACAGGGGTTATTATATAGGTTGGATACAGTTGTCTCTTCTACAACAGACAGAATTTATTATTAATACTTTAACATATAGTGGTCTAAGTGCAGATAAAATCTAGAATGCCACAGGTATATCCTCACGCCATGGCACCGTTACAAAAATACATATACCAATTAGTAACATTGATATTGTTAGTAATACAATAGTAACACGTATAATGTTACTATATATAATGAGCAAAGGGGAAAACAGAAGTCAATAAAACTTATAATTGAACTTCACTTTTTCTGAATTCCTCCATGGAGTGTATATCTTTAAATCATCCATCAGTTCACTAGACCCCTCACTTTCTCCGTTACACAGCAGTAATAAAACAGGCAGTCAGAAGCAAGCAAACACAAAATTCCCAGTACCTTCACCTCAAAGCGTGCCTCACGCATTGCCCCCCAAATGTACACACACATACTATCCTCATCCCTGCATGACTAAAGCAAGACTTCAGTAAGTAAATGGCCAAAAGACTTGTAGTATTTCTTCCCTCTATCCCCCAGTAACTGTTGAACAGGATATTAATTATCAAAACTGTTTTTATTTAGTGTTTTAAAAATACCTTTCTAAAAAATTTTTAAATTTTTAAAAATTTAAAAATATATGGCTCTCCACTAATTATTCCCCATTTTTCCTAGTGATTAAGTAGTTCAAAGTACAACAGTGGTATAATGAGACAAAAATGTCTCTGATCTGTACTGTGGACCTTGATGATGATGAAACCTGACATAACAGAAAGCAGCACACCTGTAGGTAAAACAGAGTATCCTGGCATAGAGCTGTTGTAATACCTGCCACAATCTGAGATTAACCATCTGAGAGCTGAATATTAACCATATAATGAACACATGCAGAAACCTGGATGCTGGTGGCACAGTCTAATGCAATGAAGAACAGGAACATTAGTAACAGTGCTCTGTGTGCACATTGGCATCATATGAGAAAACCAGCCCTGCTTCTAGATCGGAATATTGGATGCTATTTCCTCAATACTCCGTTTTCAGTTAGGATTTTTAACCCTAGGGCTGTTGTCTTGATGGGTCAGCAGAATGTGATGCTGTTAGTCTTACTGTACTGCCTGAAATCGCAAGGATTGCTTTTCCCACTTGCTAGCACTCCACCAGCCTGTAATCCAAACCAAGTAATACTGGAGCATGCCAAGGACAGAATCGTGGACTGAGCCTGGGAAAGAAACAGGATAAAACTTTCCTGGTTCTTCAGAGGAACAAAATTCAAGGAAAAAAGAGCATCCTCAGTTCTTGTCCTGATTACCATGTCGTAGCAGATGTCACTCCAGCCAACTCAGTGACTTTCTGAGTAGCAACAATTTCTGCCTAGCCCTGTCTGGTAAGTTCTTTCCATCCTTTCTTGACCCAGTTGGTCTACTTTTTCTTGTGGTTCCTCTGACTTTCATCCCCCTTGGGCATGCTGAGTAATTTCCCCTTCTCTTTCACCTCATGCAGTCTTTGCAAAGGAATGTGTAGCTGAGAACACAAAAATTAGCATTATCTGTGATACCTTGCATACATTCCGATATACTCCACTGTAGCTAGGGAGCATGACAGAGAGAACTATAATACCCAAGATGTTAAATTCATCTGTAATGGCCTATACATCTTTTGACTGTGTTGTATGTGTGTTTGTGTGCAACCATGCAGATCTGTATGCATGGGTATGCAACAGTTAATTTCACAGCTCACCCACATGTCTTTGGTCAGTGCCTCCTATCAATTTTGTTTGTCCCTTTGCTACTTATTCACCGAAGGAGAACTCTGTACTAAAGAAAGGCGACTTGCTTCAACTCTTCCATAGCCTCCCTCACGCAAAATGATAATGCAAATAATAATGGTAGTAAAGGAAATCCTACTGTCTAAAATTTACAACTGACTAGGAAACAAGCGATGTTGAAAAAGCATCAGATGCCAACATCTGATAGTAACAGTTCCAGGTCTGAGCACGTCTAGTTTTCCCCACACTTCTACACTTGTCAAAGATTATGTGTAGAGTCTCTGAATGGGTTCATAGACATGGCTTCCAAAGCAATCTGTTTCACTGTCTCATGCACAGTTTATCCCTGGCTTTCAATTTCTTCACTCACTTCTTTCAGAGTACCTTTTATTTCAAAAATGGTTATGCAGAATAGGCATGAGAACGTCCTGCCTCATGGCTGTGTGTCAGCAAGCTTCTCCACTTTGAGCGTTCTAATGCATGGTCTTTCAGACCTTTGTATGGAAAAGGCCACAGGGTATGATCATTTATACACTCTTCTCAAGTTCCCATCACATTTCTAGAGGTACGTACCCCACCCAGCATCTGGAAGGCTGTGAAATTGGTCCGTAGGAAACAGTTTGCTTTTCTGCAACCCTTCTACCCCACCATGACTTGTTCCATAGGTATTACAGTGAAATAATCTAAGGGATATGGATTACTGGAACTGAGAGCTCTCTATTGAAAATTCGATCTGACTGGCTTGTTGTGGTACCTAGTGCCAAATTTGTATTATCTTAACTGCAGGTGTAAAGTGGCAATCACAACAATTGTCACTTGGTGGAGCCAGATTACTCTGCAAATGGAATATGCCTTACGAGTGGTTTGTGAAAAGGTCTCAAAGTCAGGATTTTTAAATAGCACATTGGAGAAAGAAAGTTGGAATCAGGGGACTCAAGTCTTTTAAGAAATCAGAATTTTTACAATTTTGCTTTTAGTTACTCTGGCACAGGAGAAGCAAAGTTCTTGCCAGCTGAGGGAACAGTTATTACCTTCTGTTGGAATAGGATAGAAGTGCAGTAGAGATGCATTTGGTAATTTATGTGCAAACATGTAAATGCAATCAATAGCTGTCACTTTCTGGTTTTGCACAGTTTAAAGAAGTTCAGATTGTTGATGCTAAACTGTGCAATCTTTTTACTGATGATGTTTTTTAAAAATATCTGCCAGTTTTTCCTTCTCTCTCTTAAATTCTCTTAATACAAGTCAGAAAGGACCTAATGTATTTACAATGTAAAACACAGAACATCCTAAGAGGAAAAAATGAGAGGGTGCCAAACTATAAACACCTTCTCTATACTATGCTGAGATTAGCAACCCTTTCCCTACAGTATGTTTCTTTCTTTTCCTGCCCATACATATGTGACATTTTAATTAAAGAAGTATTATTAGTAAAAGCTCCTCTGGCTTCTGGTTCTCTGTTATATTTGTTGTAATTGCTGTAACAGAGCTCGGGGAACTTGCATCACCCTCTGTCATCTTGATCTTCAATGATCAGGAGTTATTACTGAGACTATATCTGCTCTCTGGCATTTTTGTATCTTCTCATTACATAACTTTTCTTTGCATTGAATTGCTCCAAACCATCGACATAAGGCCAGACAACAGGTCTACTTTTGAGTACATGTCCTGACTGGCATATAAACAAAGTCTTACCGGTTCTTTCCATATATTTTTTAGACCTGTCAGATCTCACACATTGGGAACAGACTATCAGTTTGCTCCAGCCTACTATTTTTCTTCAAAGTATATTGAGAAGAAGAAGAAGAGAGGTGGTTTGGTTGTTTTTTTTTTTTGTCAGTGACCCCACATGCCAGAAAAGGCTGGCTGGCTTAGTCTGCACTCTGTTGGTGGGTATATCTTACAAGCAAGATAGAGAATAGGAGAGAAGCCAGAGCACTGGGGGACTGCAGTCTAGTGCCCATGCCCACCTGGAAGGGCATCTCCTCATATGACATGCTGGATCAGATGATGGTTGTGATTTTTGTGTTCTTGAGATATTGGCAAGACTGGCACGGAGTCTGGTTGTAACATGTGCTACCCTATCATACAGAAAAGGTGAGAAAGAATAGGAACTTCTTGTGTTACAGCTTTGAAGATTTAAAGTTTAAGTACTAAATCATATTAAGGACATTATTAAGTTCTATCTAAGATTTCCTAGATAGTTAACTTAGGTATTTCTGCATAAATCCCACTCTTTCAAGGTGGATCAGCCCATGATCATAAAAGCAAACCATAAGTGATGAAAAATTTAATTTATTACCATGAGCAGCAACAAGACTTGCATGAAGTGAAAGTTATATCTGCATGTAAAGAACACACCACATTTTATAGAAAAGTAGAATGAAGTTAGCGATAAAAATCAACAAAGATCAAACAGAATAAAGAGGACTACGTGAAATAAAGAAGTGACTTTCCCCGGCATGGAAAGGCAGCATGGTGTCTCTTAATGCTAGAAGATGGAGTAGGGGTGGGATGAAAATGGGTCATTGGTTCTGCATATGTGGAATAGCTGGAAAGAGGCCCTGTGATGGCAGAGGCCAAGTAGGAATTAGTATTTTCAACTAGCAAGTTGATGGTTTTGCTCCCTGGCATATGTGGCTGGAGCTGAGGACAGGGCTGGGATCTGGGCCCAGGATGGGAGGAACAGCCACACAATTAGTCATGGAGACCAGGGAGGGTCATGGAGTTGCAGTTCAGGCTGGAGAGGTCTCCTATTTGTCCTGGGCCAGTTTGGGCTCCCCCACATTTTTGAGGAAGGTGTTTGTGTCTTGGTGGCAATTTCAGATTTAAGTTCATTAAAGGAGGAGTGGCTGAACTATGTTTCTTTGTGGGCCCATGGAGCTGAACACACCAGGACGCGGTGCAGGAACTTCAGACTGTCTCTGTCTCTCTTGGGTGCAGTGATGGGATGGGGTCAGTGGTGTCAGGCCACAAAGAGTATTGAGCTTGGGGTTCAGGTGGGCTCATCAAAAGGCAGGAGAGCTCAGAAATGGTTGTGTGCCCCAGCCTTCAACCTGACTTTGGAAGTCTTCTAAAACCCAGGAAGGAATGAAGTGTGGCAGCTGCTCCTTTCCATAACCCTCCTGCTACTCCTGCCCATACTAGTTGTCTTGAGCAAGTGGGCCAAGTGCAAGCCTCGCTGGCCCCAGGAAAAGGATGAAAGTTTTCCTCCCAGTCAATGCAATGCCAGATCCTTGCACCCAGGCTGGGCAAGAATTGAGCAGGAGCCTCGACTCTGGAAACCAGAGCCCTCACCCTGACCAGTGGCCACCCTCCTGCTGAGTAGCAAGGTGGGCACTGGCCTGGGACTGAGAGAAGAGCTCGCTGCTGCCCACCACAAACACCAGTCCTCAGCTTAGCTCTGAGGGATGTCCAGAGAAGACGCAGCAAAGACTGGGGCTGTGACAGGCATTTGAGGTCTGCTGCCATCTCCAGACGGTCTGTCTGGTACTTGGAAGAAAGTAAATGGACATTTTCTGGCCTTTATGGCATGGCTTCACCATCACTTTTCAACCTTTAGAGGCCACACAAAGCCTAGTATTCAACTGGGTTCCTCAGCCTGTGAAGTCTTAAACACTTATCCCAGGGTTTTTGTGCAGTCACAGAATTTTAGATTTCCCCCAAAAAAAGTAAAACATGCTTTTTAGCTGGACTACGTCTCTTTTTTATTTTTTTAAATTGATCTCATGTCCTCTTTTCTGAACATTTATCATTCTTATTGCCCTCAAGTCAATAATTAGCATTTTCCAATAAGTGAATCCTCTTTAAACTGAACATTCAGGATTCCTGTGGTGTAGAAGTTTCCTGTTTTTCACTTTAAACTCTCCAGTACTTTTTGCTATGCGTTTGGGCAAAGCTACTCTATTTAAACTACAATCTCCCTTGTGAAATCAAACTACTGTGGAAAGGAGGCAGAAGGGTAAATCTAAGTAGGTGATTTCTAAATCTTGTTCATCGTATAGTCTGGCAAGCTACTTGTCCTGAGTTTTCCTGTAGTTTAGATTAGCTGGATTTTTCTTCTTTCTGTGACTTTTGCAGTTTTGGCAAAGTACTTTGCAAAAGAAGGTAGTTAAAAGAAAAGCTTTCAATTGCTCTCTCTCCTAGACTTATTTTATCAGGAATGTCAGAGATGCTCTCTAGCAGCACATGGTGTGGGTCCTATGTGCCCCCATTCTGCTGCACAGGTTGGGGTCTTTGGAGTTTTGAGCTCCTTTGACAGTTTCTGGCATTGTGCAAAGAGGTCAGATGATAAGGAATGAGAGAGGCGCTCTGGCTAGGGACATAGTTATCAAAAAGCTTCATAAGATCATATGGTTGTATTTCCAAAGCCAGTTTTTGTTTTCTTCCAGCTGAAGGTGTCTTTTCCCCAGTTTTCATGCCCATGCTACAGTCCCAGGATAAACTGCAATGTTATATCTGAAGAAGAATGTCTGAGTTGCAGAATCAAGAAAGTTACTGGAAAGAAGAATGTTTTTACAAAACGTCTAATTTAGTTGGAAAACTAGCCTTCTCTCTAACCCACTTTGAAACGTAATCTTCCAACCAGCCCAATGTGCAGTCACAAATGAAGTTCCAAAGGAAACAACTACCTGAGCTTCTCAGTGCACTTCTCTGGCTAGATCCCTCAAAGGGACAAGCTCAGCCTGTCTGCAGGGCCCAGTTACAAAGCGTGTAACTGACATTTATGTTGTGAATATGATATGATTTTCAGGCAGCAAAAATTCCTACCTCCCTCACCTATGACCATACCAGCTGTGTGCTGCAAGAACCACGGAGCAGTTCAAAAAAAGTCTGTGCAGAATCAGACTGACATCACCCTGGCCCTTACAGAAGCTCTGACAGCAATCCTGATGCATCAAGACTCATAGCCAGGCTGTATTTCTCAGCAGAGACTTTTTAGATGATAAATGGCTACCTGCATCTATTCATCGGTGCATCTGTCACAAAAGCTACAACTTAGCACCTAGGAGCAAACTCAACATTCACAGCATAATGCACTATCCTTTCCATGTGGGAAGAGTCCCAATGTTTTAAACAACTGAGATGCAAACACTGCCCTGCTTTACAGCTGGCATGGTTTGACCAGGCACGCAGCATGTTAGGCACACATTAGAGTCTGCCGTCACAAAATCGGGGCTCAGTAAAAACCACTTTATTTCGTGTCTTCATTTGTGACTGTGCATTGGACTGATGGGAACACAATGTTTCAAACTGGGTTAGCTAGAAAGGTGGCTTTCCAACCGAATGGGATGTTTTCTAAAACCCAGTTCCTTTGGGGTTTTTCCCCCTCATGCAGGCTCTGTGCAGAGAGGCTGGGTGGTGTGGAGTGCTGTGACTCAAAGCAGCAGAAGTCTCTGCTCAGGTGCACATCATGGCAGGGAAACACTCCTGTTGTGAATCACCAACAGGGATCACAGGCAGCCTCCAGTTGCTGTTTTGTTCCTGACGGGGTGATTTTCAGTCTTCTGTAGCTCTTTTTTAAAAAGGGATTGTTGTATATGCTTGACTTTTCACGGTATTTGAGCATCTTTGTATATAAAACTGTATGTTTCTTCTCATTGCCTTTTTTCACCCATAGGAATTACCATCTTTGAAATAACACAGTAGGGCCAGATTCATATCTCTGCACGCTCTGTGAGTGTCTTACTGTCTCAGTGGCTCTACTGATGGCAATGGGACTCTCTGAGGAGGCAAGGACGACGGGCTTGGAGGCAGGAGCCATGCAGCAAGGTGCAACACATGTGCCCTTCGGGCCTGTACTCACTGTCCAGGTGATGCAGACCTCACCATGCACAGGCAAACAAGCGTCACTTCTTCACCGACACTTACCACAACTCTTGTAGCAGTCCAGAGAGCTGTATAATTCATTATGCTTTGAGGTGAATGATGCCAAGGTCATACCATTGTTCTTCCCCGCTAGCACTTTAGAAACCCATTTTGTGGGTGCAAATAACGACCTCAGCCAGGCTGAGATGTATCTCTGGTCCTTAGGCTTTTACGGTTTCATCCAGACAGCACAGCCAAGCAGAGGTGGCTGGGGAAAAGACATGCTCTTGTTTTAATGTAGCTTAAACTGGTACCTAGTTCATGAGTGTAAACTGGTTCAAACCACAGGCAGAATCTCCACACAGCTGTTTGTGCCCGTTCAACAAAGTTTAACCCATACACAAAATTCAACAGGCTCAACTTTGCCAAGGACAAGTTCTTGCTGTCATGGGTAAGCCCAGCTCCAGGGGTAAAGGTTTAGCAAGACTGAGCCTTTAAATGGTTCCCTGTAGTTGCTGCATTTCATAAAACTAGTGAAAAAAGCCAAAGTTCTCTCATTGATAGTTTAGTCAAACATATCACTTCTCAATGCTGTTAAGCCCACTTCAGGGAAAAAAAGGATGTTTCACTCAGAAAGATCTCCACTGAAATGAATTATGGGGATGGATGGACTCTTATATGCAAGCAAGATTTTTTTCTACAGCCACCTGATTTCTGAAGAGCTTTTGGGCCTGAACCCAACTCCATCATCATCAGTTACATCAGTTCTTTAAACTAGACAAACCTTAAGGTATCACTTATCTCTCTGTTTACTTGTTGCAGGCTATAGTTTTCACCTGTTAGTTACCATATTTGCACTTCAAAATCATTAAAATACTGATGCTTCAAAGCAGAAGCAGAAGGATACATTTCTGTATTAGATAAGGCATTTTATGCACAGATATACACAGAGGAAGGAAATAGAGATTTTTCTTTTTTTTTTTTTTGACCTCTCCTTTCAAGAAGGGAAATTCTGAAAACAGTTTCAAGTCTTGGGTCTTATTATATTATTAGTCATCAGTTAGGTTGCGTTATACAAAAATTATTCCTGGCACCCTACGTTTAGTGGGCCTGAAGTGACAGGGAAAAAAATGGAAAAATTCAGTACAAACCACTCAGTACCTGTTTTGAGGACATGATCTTAGAGGGAAGACAACAAGCAGATTTCTTATTACAATAATATTGCATTAACTTCTAAAATTAGGGCCAAGCAAATTAAAGCTCAGAATATGCTCTTATGTTCAGTGCTAGACTACTTCAAATCTGGTCCAAGAATAATGCAGTCCTGAGCTATCCCACAGCTTGTAAAAGCAGAGAAGTTAACTTATGCAATAGGAAAAGTCTGCTCCCTCTCACAAAGAATATAAGCTTTTGCAGTACTTTTAGAGTGATGGCAGTTTCCATTCTATGGAGAGCACTGACATCCACCAAGAGCAGCCCTCCTTCTTAAAAGACCTTGGCACCCGACTTCCGATCCAAGGGCAGGAGCTACTGACGCATGCTGAAAAAGAAAATGCCCAGAAATCAGTGTGTGCATATGTGTGACATGTAGGAGTGAAGGCCAAATAGTCAGTGCAGACAACTGTTCCCTCTTACTGATCAACCTCTCTGCTTAAAATATACATTGAGCAGGAGGAGGGTTTCATCTGCAGCAGACACAAAACATCAACAGCTGAGAGGGGCTCACTTGACTTTGCAGAAGTCAAACATCTTGACTCTGAGGAAGTCAAACAACTCCTAAGTCTCTTCTGAAGCCCAGAAAATGAAAGAAAAAAAAATCTTCTTTACTTCTGTGTTGAAAATTAAAATATTACTGGGATCAGCCTCCGGGAGCTTTGGAAGGATAAAAGTGCAGCATCGCAGCTCATGAAAGTGATTCTGAAACCTAACTTACTAGTCCAGCCTCTTGTTCTGTCCTAGACACATATCTTGTCTTGACATCTCCTCGGTAAAGTCCTGTTACCACCTTCTTTCCCACCAAAAAAAAGAAATTGAGATTGTGAGCTTTGTTTTGAAGTTGAAACACTGTCATCATCCCCAGTTCAGGAAAAAACGTCTGTGGGAAAAATGGTGTGTAGGTGCATTCAACTGTCTGAAGCCAAGGCTAGAGGCAAATCAGATCAGATCAGCATGGCTAGAAATGTGACAAGGTATAATTAACATGGGGTGATTACTTAATTTCACTATTGATTTTTTAAATAGAACTTGAAATGAAAATAAAATTAAGAAGAATCTCATGCCTCACACCCGAGTGGTCTCCGTGTGCCCTTTCCACCCTGAGTTCAGACCAGCGGCCAAGCCCTGGTGCCAGTGCCGGAGAACACCTCTAACCACTCCAGCCTCACCGGGCTGCGTGCCCGCAGGCTGCTCGAGGCATGTGGTGGTTTCACCAAGGATATTCCCAGCCTGATGTGGTCCCTTGCCCTCAGTGCAGGGCAGCCTGGGACTTGAAACCGTCCTTGGCTCCCAAAACGAACAGTCAGCCCCAGAAGACCTTTGATTCACAGGGCAATCAGCACCTATTTTTTCAGCATAGGGTTTTGTGGATATAGACTGGAAATGGAACAGCCCAGTTTGGGTTTTTAGCCCTATGCTGAGTGCAAAGTTGTGCAAACACACAGTCTGCAGGGAGTTCAAACCCGTCTCCTTCTGGCCAGGACAGCTTCTCCCGCAGACTCTGATTTCTCCCTTGGGTCTTCACAACAATATTCACAATTTGCAGACTCTGGTGACAGGATACTTCTGAGGAGAACAGACAAGTGAATGCCAGGTTTTTATAACAACCAGATGCCCATTTTAATACTAGAGGCTCCTGACAAAGAATACTTTGCTCCTGAGCTTTGCACACAGGCTTCAGAAGCAGCAGATCTGTCCCTGTTGCTCCCGAGCTTCGCACATAGAGTTCAGATGCAGCAGATCTGCCCCCGTTGTCACAACCCGTTTTCTTCAGGCAGACCTTTGTGACCACCTCTCCAGCTCTGTACTTCTTGAGCTGGTGAGTAGCAGTCTGTTCTGGTGCCCCTCATCCCACCTCTGGCATCAGCAGGACTTCCAGGGAAGGCTCATGCCTCTGCACACATGCTGCATAGAAACGCATGCCTGATGTCAGGACCTGCCTTCACGGGGCGTTGTTGGGAGCTCAGGGCCTGTTTGTCCTCCTGCGCTGCAAAGGCTGGCGTACAGGAAAGGAGCAGGATGTGCCAGGCAGAGACAAGCATTCTCTCTGAGAGTTGCGGGCTGCCATGTCTCCTGCAAAGCATCAGATGGAGCCTGGTGCTGCCACACACACCAGCTTGGTGGGCTCCCTAGGACTACCTGGCAGAGACTCTACCTGGGTGCCTCTTGTCAGATGCTCTCTCACCATGCTGCAAGACAGGTAGTGAGTGACCTGGCAGCGGCAGAGAAACCCTCCCCTCCTGACATGATTTAACTCTGGATGAGAACAGTGTTTAGGGCTGAGATGATCTGCACACGATAGATAAAGCAGCCGCTGACTGAATGGAAAAAAACCTTGTTCACTTTCCAGACAGTCACAAAGATGGTCTTCCTCTCTGAAGGACCTGGCTGTGCCTGAGCAGAGCGTGCTCGGCTCTTCCATCCCATGGGGAAGCCTCAGGGCTAGACCCAGGAGTGTGGACACAAAGAGCAGAGCTCACTTTGGGAAGGAGAGGCCAGCAGCTTTGGTGTGTGCTGTTGGACTCAGGAGACCAAGCTATCCTTCTCGCCCCTCCACTTTTTTCCAGTACCTAAGACCTAAGTCAGGTCCCCTGAGGACAGCCTGAAGTGCTTAACCATGAGCTGTAGGTCTAAGCACCCCAGCAAAGCCCATTGCTCAGCTCCTTGTGCTCAGCCTCTTCTGGAACATTTTGGGCACTGGCTACTTCTCCGCCTCAGATATCTAGCGAGGCGGTGTCTGTAAATTTTATTTGCCATCCTTAGACACTCTCTTGGAGTTGGTGGCCCATTCCCTCTTCCCGCTCCTCCAGCAACAGCAGCTTGGATATCTCTGTTCAGCCCCTCCTGCTGCAGCTTGGGATCTCAGCCTTCATGCCTGGCTGGCAATAAGTCAGCCGGTCTCTGTCAGCTGCCGCTACCCAAACCACCGGTGGGCACAGCTAATTGGCAAGGTACCGCACAACAGTCGTTAGCTGCCCACTGTGTCCCTCCGCTCTCTGGTTGGTCAAGCAGCTTGAGGCTGGCGTTTCCTTCCCATGGGCATGCCCTGGCTTTTTTTGGACCTGAAGCAGAGCCAGGCCCTTGGTTAGCATCAATCAGCACTGCACTGCAGAGGCCCGGGCTGTATCAGTTCCTAGCAACCCTACATCTGCCAGAAGAAAGTTAAAGCTTCTGGGTGCTTCACTGGCATAGCTCTCAGAGAGGCTCACTGTCTATTACATGCCCCACATCTCCAGCTCCTCAAGGCACATGCAGAGAAAACAGCCCAAATCTTACCTATCGGAACAGCACAGCCAAAAGCAGGTTGTGCCCTGCTCCCTGGGGCCTCTACCTCAGGCTACATTTGTATGGACAAGAGCAAAAGAGCAAAGGTATGTTTGGTGCCTTGGGAAGCTCGGCAAGGCGTTTGCCCTGCATAGCCTCATGGCCAAAGTGTATTTGGTGAGGGGGATTTGGGTCACGGGGAGGAAATGCCCAGACTTACGGAAAAAACCATAACCTGGCTTCAGCTGGGACTATCAGGGTCATCCAGAGTGTGGTGAAGGACTTCACTCTTTGCACTGAAGCGATGGCACCAGCCTCCCGTGCTCCTGGATCTGGCAATGGAGAGAAGGGTCACAAAGCACGTGGTGGCTGTGGAGCGCAGGTCACTTCCCTCTGGCCTCAACTACCACTACAGAGCAGCAACTTGCACTTCCAGCACCAACTGTTAGGTTTGAAAGACAACTTGGGCATAATGGAGACAAGAAAATGACAATTGGCAGTCGTAGCAGGAGCCTCCAGCACACCGCCAGCCGCTGCTTTGCCTGAAACCAGGCTCCTGCAGCTCGGCCAGAGCAGCCCTTGCCCTTGTGGCCAGCAGAGTCAGGGCTGGGACAGAACTGTTTAACTCCGCTGTACAAACCTGATAGGCACAGCCCAAGTGCTGGCTGTAGTCCTTTCCCTGCACTTCTTGCCACCCATCTCAAGTGTCTTCTTGCTGCACACCGATCTTGCAGCCCTGCTCTGGCACCTCCTGGAAGCCCCTGCAAATGTTCCCACTGCTGTCAGACAGCAGGCAGGCAAAGCTGCTCCACTTGCTTCTTAGGCAGGAGGAGCACAGCAGTGAAAGGGTGAGACTGACACAAGCTACAGGACATCCAAGCCATGCAACCCAGCTGTGAACGGTTAAAGACATATTGCTCCTTCCAGAAGCACACTTTGTCTCCCTACAGCCCACAGGAATTTACCAGCTGGCTCAAGGACTGCTCCTGCCATGGGTAGATCTGCAGAAGAGATTTAGTTTGGGCTGCCCCATTTCTTCTGGTACACGAGCTGGAGGAAGCCTGCCAAGGCAGCAGGGCCAGGAGCCATGGGCCAGGAAGGAGATAATAGATCCCTCCTGCCCAGACACGCGCACAGGGTAAGAGCAAGTCCGCTGAACTCTTCCTTGGGAGTGATGGGCAAGACCATTCCCCTCTGCTCTGCAGACTGCCTTGTCGGCACCATCTTTCTTATTGTGGCGGGCAGGTATTGGGGTGGAGAAATGCAGGATCAGGCCCTGCACAGCCCCACATACCTCAAGGTTTGCATCCAGTACTAAGGTCCAAGCCCTGTGCTCCCCACTGGGAGATGCAGTCATCTCAGAGCAAGGCTTCATGCCTGCCCAGGGAGCAGGGGCTCACCACAGGACAGGGCAGCCAGCTCAGGCTCTCACTGGGGACAGCACATGTGCTCCGGCCCAGCGGGGCTCTCCAGCGCCCAGCAATCTCTCCTGCAAATAGGTCTGAAAAGAAGAGTGTGAAGAAGGGTCCTAGCAGAAGGCTAACAGAAGACTGTGGCTTCTGGTCTGCAAACACCTGTGGTAGGAGCACAGGAGACCTCCGCTGAGACATGGGGAGAAGTGGCAAAGACTGCCGCGTTAGAGGCTGCCCTGATAAACCCCATGAGCTCAGCCCGAGGGGACCCAGGGGATGCAGGAGAGGAGCTCCAAGCGTTGGCAGAGGGCAAGGAAGGAAGGAAGGGGAGATGCTGGCAGCTGATGCCTGTCAGACTCCTCTGAGTATTTGAAGAGGACAGTTATTCCTGCCCAGAAGAAGTAAAGGAACTCATGGCAACACAAGCATATTGCGTTAGATATTCCTAGCCCCTCTCTGACTCAGTCCTCTAGGATGTTCATGGTTTTGCATCTTGTAGTCCACTACTCACATTCACCGATTCTGCCTCACTTCACCAAGATGTGCTATTCTTAAATTGTGGATTATGCTTTTGTGTCCTAGTCGCCAAACACATTCTTGTGCCTTTTGTGAAAGCAACTGACAGTACCTGTGATCTACACTCCACAGGAGCAAGGTACAATTTCACCAAGACAACAGCCTGGCTCTCGCCTTTTGCCATTGTCTACAGCTCTGACTTCAGGGGGCACAAGATTTGGCCTCTCAGACCCATTAATTATTTCCAGCTTTGTTTTTTAAATTTGACTACACAGGAACTCAACATACTTCAGTCTTCATCAAGTAAGGGTCCCAGCTTGAAGGATGCTAGCCTATAATTTAGTAGTGCTAAAGCAGGAGATTATATTTGACCCGACGGCCTCTCTCCATATCTTCCTTACAGTTTTGACAGCACCGCTCCCCAGAGCACGCTGGCTAAGCAGGCCCTGATGCACCACATGGTCAGAGCCACGCTTTTTGGCAAAGCTGCAAAGCCCATTACCTGCAGTTATTGCAGCTGCTCTCTTACAACTTAGTAAACACTGATCCAAGGTGCAAGGTTAGCTTACAGTACCCTTTGCCTTTTCCTAAGAAGGCTAATTCTGCAGAGAATAAATAATGATCTAAAGCCTGTATGCATGTTTTCATGATGAGCAAACAAATTTAGGATTGTCTGGACCATGTGAAGTCTCTGTGCACATTGAATTGCTCACCCCTGGGCACACATTTTGTTCTGATCTTTCTGTTTTTCTAATAGTTTCCTCTTTCTTTTCTTTCTTTCTTCTCCCCCCCTTCATTTCTTTCTTTCTTTTCTTTCTTTTTCTTTCTTTCATCAGTGTCCATTTTTTTTTTTAGTGCTTTATCCACTTGCCAGGAATTGACTCATCATCAGATATTGCTGTATTTGTGGTTTTTTTCAGGTCTTTGACTTTTTAACTTTTTATTTTCCTGGATTCCTGCTCCTTAGAGTGGAAAGTATGTCGTTGAGATTTCACTTTGGTTGTATTTTCAGCCCTAGCCAACTGCTACTGCAATTTTATATACACACTAAGGTATGCCCAGGCTTTCATTTCTATTTTAAACATCACATCAGGCAATGAAGCTTTCTGCCTCTGTAGTTATTCCAGCAAAGACAGCTTCATCCCCTTTTTGCTCCTACCTCTGAGCAGGGAGATATCAAAGACCTTGCAACTACATATAACACACACTTTTTTTCCCTTTAATTATCTTTTTTTTTTTTTTTCCCCCCCAACTGCTTTTATTTCTTGCAACTAGAGCATTTCTGTTTAGAGAGACACTGCTTAAATTTACCCCTATACCCACTCAGACAGCCTCTTGCAAATTCAAATTCCAATGGCATTTGGGAAATGACTCGTTCGTGGTTTTGCTTTTGATTTGCTGATGTCCTTTTCTACATTTTTACACTCTGTTTTCCAAACACAATCCACTATAGATTGCCTCGTTTTCCCTGTAGAAGGCAACGTGGTTCTGCACAGCAGGGTACTGAACTTGTACCATTTTTTCAAGTTTGTGACTTTCCAAGGTACCACAAGGTCAGGATGACCTAGGAGCCTTTTTTCCTCCCTTTGGGACCTCTGACTCAGGGATCCCACAAGTCTTTCAATATTGTTTGACCTCAGAAGTCTCAAAACTCTTAAAAATGATTAAAAGGGGCTTCCTCATTTTTCTAAACTCTTTTGGAAATCTGCTTCTTGACCCTGGCAAAAGGGTCTTCTGGCACATCTTTCTTTGTGCCTACCAAGGCAGCTTGAGTCAGTACCTGCAGAGTCAGTGCTCCCCCCGCACATAGGCATGAGCAAGGAGATAAAGGTGCTCTGTGATCCAATCTGGAAAGGAGTCTTCTCTACCTGGTAAACTGTAAAGGAGAGGTGCAATATGATAAATAGAGTGGAGAGGCTCTTGTACTTTTGTACTTTCAAAAGTGCTGTATCTGCAGTCACTCTTAATAAGAACATGCTTTGTTTTGAAACCGTTGATGCTATTGGGAATACCACACAGCACACATGACCATAAGACACCGGGCTGTTTAAAGTTAGACTCCTAAGTTCGCACTGAGAAAATCCTTCAGACGTGGCTCAGTTTTCAAAGGGTGAAAACCCTCACCCACTGTCACCAAGAGGAAGGACAAACTGCAGCTATACATTCAACAGCAGGCTCAGGATGCCCGAGGCAGATCGTAACAGACTGAGAACACACTCTTGCTGGCAGTGCCAGTGCTGAGGGGGGAGAACTGACCATCTTTTACGTCCTTCTCTGCAGTGATAAATATGCACTGAAGGGAATACACGTGGCTGCCAGAATACTGCTTCTCTCCACAGACCTCACGCTACTTTTTTAAAAACACAGACTTGACCACTACAAAGGAAGCCTGGAAACGTGACAGCCAATGCACTGGGGTCTGTGGGAGTAGAAATACTTCTTCACCTCAAGTAAACAAGTTGTGGCGCAGCAAACCAATTCCTCGCACCCGAGCTGGTCCGGGAGGGCCCGAGCAGCCTACATCACTGCTGATTCAGCGCAACCCCACCAGAGGCTTTGGCACGACTACCGCACGCAGGTGCCTGAGCTGAAGCGCTCGAAGGGACTTCATGTAAGGCAGAGCGTGGACTTCATGCCTTCCCTCGGGCCCTTCAGATGGAGCTTCTGCCTTCAACGGCAGGCCCTCTTCCCGCGGGCAACGGCGGAAACCGGCCCCGGAGGTGCCGGCATCACGCTCCCCAGGGACGCCAGGCCCGGCGTGGGCAAGGCGCTCCCGCCCGCGCCAGGCAGAGGGAGGTCGGGGGCCCGGCACCCATCGGAAGGCTCCCAGCGCCTCGCGTGGAAGGGGACCAGGAGCGGGAGCTGGCAGTCAGCCGGCAAACGCCCGTGGAAACCACTGCGAAGCAACCGCCCGAAATAGGTTCCCCGTTTGGGGCAGGCCGCGAAGCGGTTCTGGATCCAGGCACTAGGTCTTGCTTTTCTCCCTGAGGGGAACGAGAGGACTGGAGGAGAAACCAAAACCGCAAAGGACTACGAGAAGAAAGACAAGATCTGGATGAGGAGACCTTCTCCAACAGGTAGGAGACCGAGGTATGGAAAGCGTGGAGAGACGGGAAGGCTACTGCTCCCGTCACACCATCTCCATCTAGACTGGGAATGGAGAAGGAAAGAAAGGGCGTTCCCATAAAAAAATGTGATTGAGTGAGACCTAAATCAAGAGCCAGTTCACCGGAGTGAATTAAATTTGGCTGATGTGAACAGTGGGGAAGTGAAAACCTTTGGCTGGGTACCCAAGGGTGGGGTGGAGGGGAGATAAGATATGAGGTACATGATGAAAGGGATGCAGAAGGATAGAAGTGTGAACAGGTTAGAGTCGATCCAACATTCTGCTCTGGGTCCTACTTTTCCCATTCCAGGGGCTTGGAAGTGTGCGACAGAGCTGATGAAACAGCCTGCAACAAAGAGACAGAGACACCAGGACAGCTTTTCAGTTATAAGCTTTTTCTTTTTTAGAATTCAAGCTTACACAGTTATCTATGCCCACTATATTCATAATTACATTTTAATATCTGCATACAAAAGCTATGTAAAAATTATTTTCTTCCCCCAAATATACAAATTTTCTCTTTAGATAGTTTAAAACATTTGTGATCACAGATTTTTCTTTTAATATATTTTAGGCTGAAAAAATATTACCAATCTAGCATAACTCTTAACACTGTTTGCAAAAAAATACATCATCCAAGGTACTTTGTTTTTTTACTGTACGGTGTAATGTTTGCCTTACCCTCAGGGCACGAAACTGATATAAAAAAATAAACCAAATAAGCAAAACCCACAAACCTCATAGACAAAGTAAGAAGTCCTCCCAACCAACTTCATAAAAACAAATAAACAACCCAAACCACCCTTCTTTTAAAAAAAATTACAAATTACTAATTTGATGTATTTATGAGCAAACTAAAACTGAAGAGGGCTAAGGAAGTAGGAAAAGAGAAAAAGAAATTACAGTATGTCAGCTAGTTCATGCCCTGATACTATCTTTACCAACATTAAATGTGTAATTAAATAAAGTGTCTTTTAATGTTTTACATTGTGCTCAGTAATTTACATAAATTTAATCTACACCCGGGTGCTGATGTAGATTTACATTTGATTGTCTTGTGCATAAACAAGGTTAGCTTTTAAAGAAGGTAAACTGTGCAATGGACAGTCACAAACAACTTATTACCTGCACAATATTGCTTTTTGAAGGCGACATCAGTCAATGTGGATACACACAAATAATGCATACTCTTTGCATTTGCTAACATCTATACGACACACTAAAACTTTGTGATAAGGCCAAACCTTTTTTTTTGTTTTTAATTTTAAAGCAAAAATATACCGCAGTAAAAAAATGTGCTCACACCGTTTTGAGTCTTTAAGTGGAAAATAAATCTCTATCACACTAGAATAAAATTCTCTCTATAAAATTGAAATACGGATCACTTCACTGCTTTATCAAAAGGAAATGTCTGGCAATCATTTCCAGATGATCACAATAACAAGACACATTAAGAGGTCCTGTCGCCTCTTCCTTTGTGAAAAGATAAATGTTGAACACTTTCAATTGCTCTCACAGTGAGAGGAATACGTTCCTTGGTTGTGGATTTTGATTCTGTCAATGAAAAAGGTTTAGCCTTAGGAATGCTGGCTACATCTCAAAACCATAAGACTGATTTTTATAATTTATGATTCATGCAGCAAGAAGTCAATATGACACATACAGGTTAGAGTTCCATAGCATAAAAATACATCACTAGCAACGACATGCTCCGCTTGTGATCAACAGCCCTGTCTTGGCAGATTACTGATATAAATGGTCCTTCTGGACAGTTTTTTCCTCTTTCTGATGCCTGCCTCTGAGGAAGCAAGCAGCCTGCTCAAGGATGATTTGGGACCTGGAGGTCTAACTCTAACGTCTACATTTTGGCAGAATGTAAACAAAAATCATTATCACGCACTATATATGTCATCATAAATATCATAACTTAACTGAGATTACACATGAAATGAATATCTAAATGCATGTGTTACTCAGGGCAAAACCATGAACGGTGACAATCAGGTTTGACAGGAAGAATCTTCTATGTAAGACCCACACGTAGACCATAAAGCAAACATGAGAGTTACGTGGCACCATCAGAAACGAGACTCTGGACTGTACTGGAAAGTGCACATTTGTTATTTCACTCAGAAGGCCAGTTACTACAAAGGGTGCTGACTGTAGAACTGATGTCTGCCACTCAGATGGTCAATCCAGTGGCTGAAGCCTACAATGGCTTGAGACCACTGATATTTAAAAACAAGTATGTCTTTGCAGAACTAAGGTCAGTATCCACTGGTAAGAGTCTGCAAGAGTATCCTCATGTGATCTAATTTTGCTCTCATGATCACATAAATCAGGAGTCATACTAAGGGAGTCAAAGAAGTCACACAAAATAAGACTGGTAGGAGATCAGAGGCCATTAGACGTCGGTACATCAAATCTGTCAAACTAAGAGCTTGGTCTTAGTTTTCAATTGAGGAATACTACTAATCCCCCTCTGTTAATTAATGCCAGACTTCAACTTAATCTATAAAGCTTAGAAAAGCATGTTGACATTATGTCCTTTCAGCGTAAAGCACTGCCAAACCTGTCAAAGTTGGTTGCCTGATTTTAGGCACTTCAGTCCATCTGCAATCACCTAAGGAAGGAGGCCTGATTTTCTGAACCCTGATTAAGCACAACTCCAAATTGCATCAGCATCTTGGGAAGTCAGGCCATTAGCTCGGATGTCTAAATGCAGCTTATGTGCCTGAATTCAGACATCCATTTACGAAGGCTGTTTTAAAACTTTGTAACTTGCCATGGTAGACCTTGGGGGACAAGTTCCCGTATGAGCAATGATTTTTACAGCAGCCAGTGTGCCAAGTGATAATTCTCAATACTGTCTCAAACTGCAGTTCTGTCCAGGGTATTTCAAGTTCTTTCATGTCTTGCTGCTTCCCCAAGTCAATCCAGTAACTCTCACATTTTTTTCTAACCTCTGATCTTTATTTATTTTTTTGATTAATACAGTCTTGACAATCCCAAGTGTTCAAAAGCCAGTTATGAGGGCCCCAATAGTTACGTGCTAAGTCACTGCTGAGTAGTGACTTCCCACCTAAATAATTAACATTTAGGCTACTGATTTTCTTTATAGCCCAAAGGATAAGAATTCTTGATGTTAATGACAGACTGAACCTCTTAAGCAGCAGCACAACTCCAGGAACTGAAGCTCTGAAAAATACATGAAGCATCATGGACCTTGTAGTGAGATCATTTTGAATACTACTGGGAGAAATGTGACTTTTTTCTCCTGCGTCTCATCCACAGCACAGTGAAAAGCTTGTACACTAACTGAGCTCACATTTAGTGAACAGGTGAGATACTTGCACTGGCTTCAGGAGGCACTCCATGCTCAGATCCCGGGCAGGACAGAACTCCAAAAGACACACACATTTCTCTTTTCTTTGCGAGCCACAGTGCGTATAGATGCAAGTAATGGATCAGCTGTTTTTCTGCTTTCCCTATATGCTATCAGTTCCCTATCAAGCCACCTCTAAATCAGGTATCTAGCACTCTTTACTGGCTATGGATGCTCCTCATCTGAGATTCTGCATGAGTATATGTGAGTTCATCACATTGTCTGGCCTCTTGTTCCAAAAAGCTAGAAAGTTTCTAACTCCTTGTCCCCAAGACATAGTTCTCTACAAGGAATTTGGATAGAGACTGATGTTGTTAACACATATGCTTCAAGATGGGGCAAACACAGCCCACAACAGAGGCTCTTCAACTTCAGAAAACATTTAAGAACAAATTTCCAATGGTCTGTCTTCCTTGCTACCTGCAAAAAACCCCTGAACACCCCATTGTGGTTTATGTTCTCACAAAATTATGGGTACAAACCCCTAAGTGATAACATCAGTGCTCACAACTCATCACAGGTGTATATGGTATCAAAAAACATGGAGGACAAGATTCCACACCCCTGAAAACATAGCCAGTAACACTCCAAATGCTATATCAATGATGTAGGGGAAAAGGTGTGGAAAAAATTTAACTCCTGACACACATATATTGTGTTCCACCTATGAGATAAGTTTTCCTGAGTATCATGTTTTCATGAGGGGATAAACACATAACATACGGATTTAGATATGGGCCATGAGCTTTGAAAGTCAACACATCTACTCTAACAATGCCCACTGATTTGCCAGGCAAATATATCAATAAATAGCAGAGAAAGAAACTGGTACAAATGAATGCATAACATGAAAGAACATGGGGTATGAGGAAGTGCAAAATACGTGAACTAAGTCTCTGGTTCCCAGGAAGAACAGAAGGATGCTTTTGATGGATCATACAAATTCAGAGAATGGTTTAATATCAAGTTTATAAAACCCAGGGACAACACCCCTGAATGGGGATGGATGACAGAGAGGAACCTCTACCTATAATGCCCTCATCACCGGCCTCCAAACATTCCAGGACTCTGAGTACTGGCTTGCAGATTTCGGCAGCAGGACATCCTGTCATTGCTCAGTTCGGTTCCTGCTAGTGCAGTTAGTGGAAATAAATTAAAGGAATCAAGAGAGAATCTAGCCAAATGAAACACATACAGACACCAAGGAGGGAGAACTTAGCTGATCAACACACATAAACGCATACTCACACAGGAGAGGGTGAGAGGAGGAGAGAGAGAAGATAAAAATACAGAAATATGTTTAAGACATCTGCTGAACATTTGTAATTATATATATATAAAATTATATATATACGTGCATATAATCTTTATATATATATATATAAAAGATTACTGCCAAGCAACACTGTATTACTGGGATAAAGCTGTACAGTCTTGAGTGTCATTAATAACACAGTTGGTTTCTGTCCCATCTGAAGGTCACCCTGTACGTTTCGTTCTCCTTGTCCTCATTCTGTGAGCACTCATCCCCCTGAATAACTCTGAGGAAAGCCTGCTATCCTGACAGAGAGCCTTCTCCCTCAGAGTAACAAGTTTGCCACACACCTCAGAAAAAGCAGACTTCTCCACTCTCTGGAAAAGCACCTCAGAGGACCAAATTCCCCTCCTTACTCCAACAGACCTTCCAGTGAAGTTACTTGGAGTTCAAATGTAGTAAGAACTGAAGGATCTTACTTTCTTATACACATGGAAAAAAAATAAGTCAGTCCCCTCTAACACTCTGCATTATTTTAAGTACTTGATTTATGGGGCACAGTTAAACCGTATCTGTTGGAACAATCCTCAGATAATGATGGGATCATGATTATGAAGATCCCAGATGATAATGGTGACTGTCACAATACAAACAACCATAAAGACTAGAAATTTCATCTCACAAATTGGTCACTTGTGCCCTGCAAAATGAGGTAATACTAGACAGAATTGCCAGGGTCAAATTAACAATAGCTGTTTTAACTTGGAGGCCAATTTATTTTCTGCCACTTCAATTTCTCTCCCATATTTTCCAAGCAATGATGTGTGTGAGCTGGTGACCACGCAAGTGCTGGTGAATGAGATTGGTCTGTTTGTATTTTCACTGTTAAGCTGCCAAAGCATTCACATCAAAGGACCGAAGAACAAACTGCAATAGTCACAAGTACCCGCATTAAGGGGATGTTTTCATCCATGTGTATACAACTGCCCCCCAGCAACCCCAAAAGAAAACCCAAACAAAAACCCAACCCCACCTCAAGAAACAGAAGAGCACGAAAAAAGAAGAGGAACAAACAGAGGTGAGAAGAGTCGGGCAACGGGATGAAATGACAGCCAGTAGTGCGATGGGGGTGTGGAGAACCGCTCCAGTCTCTCTAATCCTCAAACACTTCCAGGAACAACGGAGGGAAGAGTTCTGTGGGGCACTCCACCTTCATGTGCAGGAAGCGGCTGGCATGGCAGGCTCCGATCATTCGCAGGTCTGTCACTTTCATCAGCAGTTTTGGCCAAAAGTGTGCAACATGGTGTTTTCTGTAATTAATGTAGTGTTCGAATGCCAGGAGGAAACCCTCTTGACACTTTTCTATCCTCTCGACGCAAACAAGGCCTGGGCGATCTGTAGATACAAAGAAGGAGAAATATCACTATAACTTATTTACCTTAACAAATTCCTAATCATAACTCAGGAAAAATAGGACGATTTCGTTGTTAGGACAGAAAGGAGAGAAACCAAGGACATTGGTTTCTGCCACAAACAACTTCTTTGACTCTGGACACCTCGCTATCAGTACTATCTCTGTTAAAACAAGGAGATAACCTTCCTTTCTTCATCCTTTGCCTGCTTTGCCCATTTATAGTATAGCTGTTTGGGAAGTGTTTCCTTACAGTGCCTACAGCAACAGATTCCTGATCTCAGCTAAGGCTTCTACTTATACCTTTCTGTAAAACAACCAATGAATAACCAAAAAAATGTCCTCGTCAGATATTTAAAATACATTTCTTTCCTATCTGTTTCTCTACGGTCTGACCGATGATCAATCATCAAAATGCTTTGATCAAGCTTTAATCCACAGGTGAGCTGCAAAGTAAACTGTTATGGAGCACCAAGGAACAACAAAGGCCAGAAGTTTGGCTAATTGTCTCAACCGGCATGCAGATGGGCACTGGGAAAGCTTTCACAAGTCACTCTTCAGGAGACACTTCTGGGAAAGCAGGTCCTCTGAACTGCATTCTGAAACCCCTATTCATGTATCAGTATGTAGGGAACTAAAAAGAAATCAAAATGTTTTGATTGGGAATGTCAAGTGCTGTGTTGTGATTAATGTGGAAACCTTTCCGTCTCAGATGCAGTTAATGCTTGTAAATCACTCTGTGTGTATTGTTATTCAGTGCCCAATCTTCAAAGTGGTCTTAAAACAAAATTTTGCCAAATCTGCCACTGCCCAAGAATGGAATTTCCTCTTTGGGCTGGCACAGACAGTGGAAGCATATTTGAAAACATACTTAATTTGAGAAGGTTAGAAAGTCTTTGGAAATCATATGAAATGGTGTGTGCTGCTTCTGTATCATGCCACCAACAGACCAGTTGCAAATGGTCCCACTGTGGGAAAACAGCACAGCTCTCAAATGCCCATTAGCAAGCGGTGGTGCTGTTAAGTAGGAAAACAAGATGGCAGGTCAAACTAAGCATATGAGACTGATGGAAATTTGTATGAACTGTACTTCCTGCCCAATGCATGGTAGTACCTAGGGGAAGACGGAACTTTTTGTAACGACAACTGTTGTTAAATTATTAGTTTTTCATTCAAGGCAAATTAGCTCAGAATCAATCTGATATCTTTCTGATGATCACCCCTGCTACCTCCCTAAGTACTCAACTGAGGAAGGTGTGTTACTAAAGCCACTTTTACGTCCATCTTTCTGAATACCCTGAATATTTTTCCTAGTGCTCACCAAACTAATTCTAAGCTGCACTGGGATTTTGAGAGAAAATTTCTCCCACATTACTCTAGTCAGCACTACAAGATCTAACATATCCTATTTCTTTTAAAAAGAAGCTTGTGACAAAGATTAAAGAGTTTAAAAATGGTTGGGGTTCCAATATATTTCTGTTCTCACCTGATGACATGAGCAGAACAGCCTGAAGAAGGGCAACCTCGGTGTCATCCAGGTTAAATGAAGAAAGAGACATGCCCAGGTCAAAAATGGCATCAGACACTACGCCAAGACCCCCATTTTTCAGCTGGCCCCTTGTCACCGCCATCTCCCCATTTAGTGTTAAAGTCTCACTCTCGGGGTCATAGCGAACTGCTGCTCGGAGGGACATTATCTCCATACAGCAGCCTTTCAGAAGGATGATCTGGTCTTCACATGGCAGCTGCAGAAATTATAAACAGTAAAGAAAAAGATATGTTTTTCAAACTGAGTTTGTTTTACAACTACAGCAAATCCATGAGCATGAAGTTGCAGTTCACACCCCAGAACCCTACCTCGCATAGTGCAGCTACCCTCCAAAAATGCCGCTGACCGACTGCACCACACAAACCTCCAAGACTCTCATTCCTGCTTTCAGAAGCTGCCAGCAGGTTACCATCCCCACACACCCTTAGGAAATCTAGTGATGACAAAGCTGCAGGCAAGTCATCCTGGGCAAGACAGTCAACACAAACCAAGCTGGTTCAGATGCTGAGGTGAAGTGATCCAACCTGCAGAAGCACTGCTCCCTGTGGGACCACTCAGTTTGTGGGAGCATTATAGAATTAAGTCCAATAAATCTTAAGAATGTAGCTTTCCATTTTGCAGAACATTTCACAAAGTGTGAAGGGTGAAGCAGACCTGTCAGATGCCAAGTTGGTGGTAACATATACTATTGGTTTTGTCTCCAATCAGGGGTGGATCTAACTGAGATGGCTGAAGTGGTCGCTGTTCTCAGCTGTTCACCCTTCTCTCTTTTACTGCTGAACTCCCTCAGCTTACAACTTAGCATAACAGAACAAACTATAATTGGGGCTGGTACAGACCTCAGCCATCCCAGTTAAACCCACTGCCAGCCATGCTTATTTCTTACCTCCTTGAAAGGAGGCAAAAATCCATCCATTTCCGATTCATATAAAATTATTACATTTACCTGATTTGCAATTCAAAATGAAAAAAAACCCCAGCAACTATAGGTTTACGTGGCAACTGTGCACTCACAAAGCAAATACATTGATTTGGTGTAAAATGATGTAGAGTGGGTGCCAGACAGTTACCTAACACAAGTGGAAAGCAGTTCCCTGTTAGAGAAGAGTTTTAAACACAAAGCTAGCCACAATCAGAAAAAGGAGTAGAATCATGCAGCTATTTTTCCAGCAATGCCAACTTCAGGTGTGAAGTGTTTGATACACAAGAAAAATGACTCATCCTCTTCAGGGCAAATCACTTTCTGCAGATCACACTCAGCTCACTGAGCTACCTAGAAGGGTATTTACACAGCTTCACCCAGCGTGGAACCACTGATGCCTGTGACACTTAAACTCACATCGAACTGATTAAATGCTCCTCAACCTTCATCTTCTAAGCAGAAGAAAATGCAAGAAGGAAACAACAGCAGAAATGTTGAGAAGTAAATGAAGTTTTCCATAAGTACTTCGATTACTCTGGGATTAGACTTTTGCTTTGAGGCATGGGCCAATGGATGCACACAAACTAAGCTGGGCACTCATAGTGCTTTGCTGGCTTGCACATGTGTCCAAAAAAGAGAGAAAGAAGGAAAAGTAACCGTGAATATGTAAGTGGCTATGGATGTTCCTTGCTGTGCCTCTCCTTCATAGAGATTTACTACACTCTCAGCCTGTGCCTCTGTGGAAATTAATAACTGAGATAATGTTTAAATGCTCTGCAGGTCCTACGGGAGAAAGCAGGGCTTTTTCTCATAAACAAATCAAGAGCCCACTCAGTGTTGCTTCTAAGAAAAAGCTATGGGTTAAAAACCATAACCGAAATCAAGTTAACAGGACAGAGCCTCTTCAAAAAGGAGCAAACATTTGTCATTTCTTCATCCTACAGCAGGAACTATATGACAACTCGGAGGATGGCTGTCCTGTTCCTTCGTGTTCAAAAGGAGTTGTCCCTCACTCTGCCATCAGACCTTGCTGTATATGGGTGTCAGGCTTACACAGTGGCTCAGCTGTAAACAAAGCCTGTCCTAGTTGAGCTGCATAACCTACAGAGGTCATGCCCAATGCCGCCTTGACTTCATCCATGCTTCCTGCCCAGCTCTGACACAAGTGGGCCCACAGTAGCCAGGAGGGGTAGGAGATGTCAGATGGGCACTGCAGTCTGTGTGTGACTGGCAAAGCTTTCTAAATTAAAAAGACTACCTTGGTATGTCACTGCAACTTCCCACCAACAAATGCCAAATCAGAGGAGACAGATTCCCTCAGACACTGAATGCTGCAGGCGCCTCTTGATCTATGGACACATTCCTTGTATTTTAAAATCTTCATGCTTGGCCACTATTTCATGCTTTCTTGGCTGATGAAGCCAATGCTGAGGTTAGCCAGGAAGAGCTATTTACACTATGCCAACTATTGATATTTACTTCTTCTTGTTCTGTAGGTGCCAAAGGACATAAATAGCTCTCCTTGACTGACCTTCAAGAAAAGCTGCCAGCCACAGAGGAGTAAAATGCTATGGCTGCCTTAAACTTCCTTCCTGACTGATGTTATTAGGAGGAAACACTGTTGCCGAGTTAGGAAGCCCAATGAACTCATTGACCGTGGTCCCTCCCATTTTGATTGTCATTCACTTGGCATTTCACCAGCAGAGTCAAGTGTTCCTCTGCAGTGTGGATGAGCAGGCAGGCATCCTTCCATGGCTGGATTGGGGATATTTCCATGTGAAAACTCCTGTGGTTGTGTATGCTAAGGGACTCACAAGACTTAAAATTATTAAAAGTATTAAGATTATTAAGACTGAAATATTATTTCAGGCTGTAGTTCTGATAACATTTTTTAAGTTAGGAAAAAAAAATCATCATCCATTGCATCTGGTCCTTCAATAAAAATGATACCTCGGCGTAAATGAGATCAGCCTAGGGCTTCTCTATTCCCAATGTGCAAACAAGTCTATTTGAGCCCATTTACTGTATATTTTACATGTCAGTATCTACCTGGAATGACAATCTATTATTTTTACAGACTCTTTTATGCACAACCTCCCTGTTCAGAAAAAGCATGCCTAGGGAACACAATAAGGCAAGTGCCATTCCTGGATAGGGATGCTTTCCTGAATTTGAAGAACTTGTTACTGCATAGACTCAACTCTACAATACTGTACCTGCAAGGAGCCAGAAAGCACAGAGGGAACTGTGTGCTGGAAGATCTGATTAAACGTATCAAAGATGCTTCTAGACAGTCTCTTTTTGTTCATTTGCTTTGTTCAAGGCCACCTCTAAAGACACATTCGAGTCCCTAATGACCCATGATGACTTCTAGATGAACAAAATCAGGATTTCAGTAATCACAAGAAAAAGAAAGCTCATAAGAATCCAGATGATTCCAGTTCTGTTTATTTTGAGTCTCTTAAATTTTTCTGATTTTAAACATAGTGAATTTTTCAGTTCCAAGCCAGGAGTATTTTGAATAGTTTTTAACAACAGCCATATAAATGAAGAGCGCAAGGAAGTCTTCTTACCTCACAAAACATAGGCAACTTTTTGGCAAAATCCACCACTCTTGTAATCGCTGGTGTGATAATTTTTGTAAACTGGCTGAAGGCTTCTAAATCGACTTTCCCACCTTCTGGGGCATTAACTATTGGTGCCTGCCCAATATCTTCTGGCTAAGGATATAAACAAAGATATTTAAAGGAACAACCTATCTTAGAGCAAGTATTTTATACTTAAAAAGTCCTGCTTGGTGACAGAAGATATGCTAAAATAAAAAATAACACTATTCACTTTATAAGTAATGCCCATTATGCCACAAAACGTGAATTTGTTTGTAAGACATTTGTGAAAGACGTGAGTGCACAGAGAAATGGGCGGCTGGCATGCCGATACCCATCCTGTGTGGGCAGCTACATTTCTGTGCACATGCAGTTTCTTCCTTGTGCCTCTATCTGAGCATCTTGTGGGTGTAGTGTGTGCATTTTTTGCTTAAAAATACAAGCATGTTCTTGTTTCTTACAAGTGCTGAGTATTCCCAAGTTTCTCTAAAAGCAAAGGGATCTGAGCTGACTTGTTACCCCCGAGAAGATGCTGAGAGCTTTGCAGAATTAGCCTCTCTCACCTACTAGAAGTTCTGAAATCCTCCCCAGAACAGATTGCCTGGTATCACAGAGCTCCAGGCAACTGCCAAGGCCTGTTTCCAAAACCAGGCTAAACCAACTGATGACTAAGAATGGGCTAACACAAAGCTAGTCTGGATAAAGTGACTAGAATTTGAACTCATCTGGGTAAAATTTTGATTGAAAATCACATTCTGCATGACTTCAGCCCAAGGCTTCTCCAAAAGAAAAAAAAATCATATTTTGAGAATTTCAATAGGGATATACAATGAAACAGTTTCAAGCAGAATCTGCGATGAGTTTTTTTTTTATTCCAGCTGTACTTCAACCTGATTTTATGACAGCTTGTCAATGTTACCATGTATTTTAAAAGCAGGCACATCAAAGCTGTTCTGTTCGCGAAGTGTGGCTTTGTGGTTGTAAAAGACCTGCTAACCACCATGCAGAGGTTCCGTTTTGTTCACATTAGAGTCAAAAAATGGATAAAACCCAGAGAAGAAGGCCTTTAAGACTGATGGACTTCACGACAATCATATAAGGGTGCTTGAACAGGGGAGGTGCTGAAAGTGCTGTCTGTAATAAAAACTTGTGCTAGGCAGTTTTTTAAAGCAACACATCATAAAGATGAAGATCCTTCCACAGCTCTGTCACCAATCTGAATCCAAATCTAATTTCTTTCAAGAAAAAACTCAGCAATGCGTTAATAAAGCAAGCACCAATTGTAAAGGAACAATGAAGAGGACTGGGCTCAATTATCCGACGGTTCCTACTAAAAACCTCAAGTAATCCCAGTTCTAGGCTCTCTGCCTCCCTGAATCTTGGGAAACTAAACCACATTGTCTGTGTGCTCATGATAAACAACCTTCATCACTTCCAAGCAAGAAGACCAAATGCTTAAAACCACGCATAACATTGTTGGGGAGGAAAAGAAAGAACACAGCATTTTCTTGGGGAAGGCAAAAGCTAACACACTCCAGAAGGGCATGCAACTGGAGAGCCCTTGCCACCTAACTCACCTCAACAGGGAAAGAGGTCCAGACCTCAAAGGAGCTCCTGCTGTTGAAGAACCAGCCTCAGCTGCCTAAGGACCGACCCACAGCTCCTGGGGTGTGTGGTCAGCTCCTCTTGCTCTTCAGCAGCTTGTGGCAGGGGCTTTCAAAGCCCTGCACCTGGGGCTGGCATGCTGTCCTGGACTTTCCCTTCTGTGCTCACTGCAAGGTGTCAGTGAGCTTCCTACGCTTGCCTTGAAACCACTGGGCTTCAGCATATGAGCACCTCAAAGACCCAGGAGGCCCTGCAGCAAGGGCTGCACTGAGAGCAGTTTCGTATGACCTAGGAACCAGCTGTGGAAGTCACAGCTGGTTTCTGAACTGCTCATTGCAGTTGCCACCCCTGCCTCTGCCCCACCAGTCCCCTCTCCCAGTAGCCCTGTCGTTACACCACCTCATGCTCTGCCTCTGGGCACCCTTTGCTGGAGGCTCACCCTCTGCTGTGACTGTCTCCAGAGCCCGAAGTCCCTCAACAACTATCATATTTTACGTGGTCCAGCGTACTCATTCCCAGCCTCAGCCTCAAGCTCCCCGTGCTTTATCCCGAACCAGGCAACACCCAAAGAACAGCACTCCTGTCTAAGCAACCAAATGCACTATTGCAGCTGCTTCTTGGTCTGCTAAAACCAGCATCACAAACCTTGCTGTCCAGCAGCACTGCAAAGTGCTCCATTGCTTCTTGCCAGTGATCACTGGCTGTGGTTTCCTGACTGCAAGCTGTCACAAACATGCAGCCATTCATAAAGAAATTTAGACAGTGCCACTGGAATTAGCAAAACATTATAAAAGGGATCTGCTGGTTTGAATATATGATTTCTCTTAGCAATTTAACAGTGGGTTGAGATTCCCATGGTGAATTAGGCAGCAGGAGCCTAGGCTTGCAAAAAATGAGTATTCTCAATCTGACTAGGTACACACAGACTGTTAAAGACCCCTGTGTATTCCTGAAACACAGTCTATAATCCCTCTTTTGTGCTGTATAAGTATTTTGCATTCTGCACTTATTTCCTTTAAAAATCGATTTAGAAAAATCAAATAAATCCTCCTCTTAGGCTGAGCATCACAAATAATTTATTTTCTGATCCTTAGTTATAGGCTGAAAACTTAAGTTGTCTTGTAGTCTGCAATCCCAATGCTATAGTGTATGTATCATCCGGCTTTCATTGAAATTCATTTTTCTTTGCCAAATTTATTTTAATTAATATGTTCACTTTGGAACAAGGAAGCAAAAAACACAAGTTATTAATAAAAAATATCAGCTTTCACCTAAAACTTTACATTGTTTTAACAGTTACAGTATGTCGTATACTAGACCCTAACACAGACAACTATCCCTAGATATAATATATATAAAAAAAGATAAGGTATGCATTATAGACCACTACTGTTGTTAATCAGGAGCGAAACAATTTTTCTACTTTTTCTTATCATAGCACATTAAAAGTATCCAGCTGGGTAAGCCTTAACTTAGCAACATGCTGTTTATCATTTGAAATACATGGTCTGATCAAACACTGAGCTTCAGGCAAGAATAAGCAAGTAGTAAATACAGAAATCACCCGGTTTTCATAAATGTCAATACACTGGCAGATATACCCTCTTCAGGATTGCAGTGTTGGGAAGGGACTTCAGAAGAAAAAAAGGTACCTGGCACCAAGAGCAGTGTAAAAGGCTGCAGCCCTTACCAGAAATTTCCTTTTCTGCTTCCAGTGGCTTCCTTGCGCATTGGTGGCCACATGTGCTTCAGTAACAATTTTGATGAGCTCCCATTCCTCATCCGTTGGCTCTGGTTTGTGTCCAATGGTTTTCTGCAGCTCTTCCCGACGTCTCTTCTCTCGATTTTCTTCTATCAGCTTCCTCTTTGCCAACCGCTTGCTGTCATCCAACACCACTAGCAGGGGAAAAAGCATTGAAAAATGGCAGGAAGCGCTTAAGGATGTCTGAACTTTGGTCTTTTCTATGCCTGAGGTACTAATTGATCACAAACACCTTAACTAATCAGCAAAGAAATACTTTGGTAAGACCCACAGTTGACACAGTTCTCTTATTTCTCCCTCTGAACTTCATTTCCTCAGAAGCCTGGATTGCAAAGAACGACTTACCCTTCTGGTAACATTTTGTATACCACCATTGCCTTCAGTGGCTTAGTCCACCAATAAAACTAGTATGTAAAAGCTTTGTGAGGACTCAAAGTGCTCCTATAATGGACTTGGAGCAATCCACGTTGGGAAAGATGCACTTTTGTTTTCTTTAAAGTAGTACCAGAATGCTCACTGCTCTGAATTGTGTAGAATGTGCTCTTGTCAGCCAGCAGAAGGTAACACGGATTTAAGAAAGTGGGAGTATTTATTCACAGGAGGCTCAATTACCCGTTGCATGACATGATCAGAAACAATCTGCCTTTGGCTCTTTCCTTAAGCCCTACAAACAGTGCTGTTCTGTAGCATTGCCCTAGAGCCCTGCTACTTCCAGTGATGCCAGACACACAGGCCCCAGGGTTGCGCATCTCTGACCACCACTGAAGGTTTTATCCCATTTTCCGTGCAAACATGAATAGGCCATTTAAACCGACTGGCCTGCTTTAGCAGAGGAGGCCCACTCTGATCCACAACTGGCGGCAGGCAGGCAGGAGCAAGGAAAGCCCCGCTTACATGCTTTTGTTCACGCATCTTAACTCAAAGGTGGAAGAAACCCTTCTGGAGGTGGGCGATCGCTGGCTGGTCTGCCCTGCTCAGTGACAGCTCCTTTGGGGCGTACGTAGGTGCAGCCCACCGAGGCTGTGGCAGCTTTATGGCAATGGCACCTTCTGGTCAGAACCAGGCTCAGAGAGACGTCTCGCTCTGCACAGCCGCTGCCTGCGGCGTCAGACGGGGCTGGGCGCGAAGCAGTGACCCAGGATGATCCAGCCCCCTCTCCCGAAAGTCTACCTGGCTAAAATGAAATTGTGTCATTTCTTCTATTTCTCTCTAGACATAAGGCACGGTTATACATTACCGTAACAATGGAAAATACTAAGTTAGAATATTTTTCTATTGTTTATTGGGCCTGTTTTCCTGCCAGCTCCTCTGCAGAGGATTACGCCCGCAACATCCATTAACATTAATGTACAGGGGGATTTACATGACTTCCTCCCATTTGCACTAATTGAAGTTATCGGTGTAAATCCCTGTGCAATGGCAGGGAAAGAAGATCCCCAAGGGTTAATCGTGTAGCCATATTTTCTAGTTCTTTAGAATGAGAGTTGAATTCTTTGTAGTGCACAACTTCTTCAGGGCTAAAAATAAAACAAACAACTGCAGGATGACTCATACAACGACATTCAATTTCACATCCTCCAGAATTTTCTAAACAAGATGTTTTTTTCTCAAGCAAAGTGTCCATTCAGATGCACTTCTCCCTCCTCTCCTCCAAAGAGTGAACATTCCTACTGTTACTCAGCCTGAGAAGGCCATGAGAAGGTGCAGTCTGATGAAGGATAAACAAAAAATTACAGGCCTATGAAAGTGGTTTGATGCAATGAGCATAATTCCCCAGTACAAGTTATTAAAACCAAAAAAGTGCTGACAGTTCTGCTCTGCTTTAACAATCTTCACCAATCAACATACTTTAAGCAAACACACACATTAAAAGAGAGAAAAGAAAGAAAACCAGAAAAATGTACTTACAATCTGTTGCCATGCCAACAAAGATACATTTTTTGAAGCGACATTCCTGGCACTGATTTCTTGTTACTTTGTCTATCACACATTTTCCTTCATATTTACAGGAATAGGTTGGATGGAGGTTTTTCTGAATGGTTCTTCTAAAAAAACCCTAAGTGCAATAAATAAATACATTGGAAAGCATTAGCATTGTGCATTTTTTTCAATTTGGGAGCCACTTTGGTTTGGTAGGAATTTACCTAAGTAGGCAAGATAACATACTTCATTCCATGAAACTCTCAAAGAGGAAAAGAACAAACCAGTTTTACAGTGTATGGCATTTCTCTTTTGCGTTTCACAAAACACTTCCTGCCTAAAAATTAAAAACATAGAGACATCTTAGGTAAGTAAAGGCATAAATAATGTTGTCTTGAGGGATAAATACTGTCTACATGTCTTCTTCAAGTCTTACATTTCTGTGTGTTTTTTTTTAATTTGAACTACGGAGTTTATTTTGAGCCCCTTTCTAAATTACATAATCATTTTGAGGGATATTAAGATGCATATACATACTTTTAATTGAAGAGCAGCTTCTGCAAATAGTAAGAATGGTGGTGTGTATGTGCTACTTAAGGATTAAAAACAAACAGTTCTACTCCTTTCTTTCTATCAAAGCCAAATAACCAACCAACCAACCAAATCTGGGCAAGACTACGAGTCTTGCAAACACAATTTACACAATCTTTGAATTTGGTTCTAAATAATGGACTCATAATTTAAACTTTTTTATATTTCTGAGAAGAGGATTTGATTTATATTTACCACAGTCCTCTGTATTCAAAACAAAGTTCACCAATAAAGATCGCTCTCTATATAAATCCATTCTTTCTATCTATCTATCTATCTATCTATCTACCTACCTACCTACCTATCATAATATAGATCTGTATCGCCAGTTGCAACATGGATATGAGGTCAGATCCCAAGCTCATGTGAACTAATGTAGTTCCACTGAATTTACGGATTTATACACCCCATAGACCCTAGCCTTAGGTAAAGAAATCAGACACAACTTATATCTGAACATTACAGACCTAATTCTGGTACTAACTTCAACGTGACTCTTCTCATTGACTTTAATTTCAAGTTTGAGACCATCTACATTCAGCAATGTGGCTTGCGACCACTGTGACATAGAGAGTACACTGGGACCCTGGTCCTGTTTGACCGAGGCCGCTGAGAATGGCTTTGGTTTCAGTGAAAACAATGGCAAAATTCGAGAGAGATTTTACCAGCCTCTTCAGCTGGGATTTTATCTAATGAATAGTCTCTTCACTTCACTAGGTGAAAGGTCTGTTTTTAATCATGTTAAATAACACCTGGTAAAATCTTATAGCAGTGTGTAATTTCTTTTAACACAGAATGTTGAATTAAGACGTACAGGTAAGTCTGTATTTCAGCTTGAGCTCTAACTCCAGCGAAGACAATAAAGAGCCTTGTCTTCATTAGAGTTTTATCTTACAAGATCCAGCTCGAGCTAAGAGTACAACTCTTTCTTCCTTAATAAGACCTGAAATCTCAATTAAACTGAGTTGCATAAAGCACTTTGCAAGACTGGGACCTGTCGGGTTGAACCAAAATCCAGGAAATCACAGGCAAGATGTCCTTATGTAGGATTTGGATCAGGTCTCAAACTCTCATCTACCCAACAACTGGACTTGGATCCACTCTCAACCTTGTGACGAACTCCTAGAGACAGGATCTGCCCCTCTCCTCCCTAAAGATCAAAGATGGCTCTGGATAACCAGGGACATGGGGTAATCTCTAGTTACAGCAAGAGACAGAAAAATCTCTGATGAATCTCAGGAAGTGGTACTGACTTCTGTTTTCCAAACCTTGCATGGGACTAATGTAGCTCTAGCTTTACAATGGCAAGGCTCTTCACCACCTCTGTTGGGATCAGCACCTTTCATCTTCCCATTTCTTTGCATTTGCAGAAACTTTTTGCAAAAAACCTCTTTGATGATCTCTCGATACAATGTAATAAAGAAGCTGCTCTCTATATGTGTCCAAACACTTCATCACAAAAGTACTATTTTTGTCAATAAAAGAAACCACATTTTATTGTAAGGCAACCACCCTTTTCCTAAATTCCTTTACTATGCACCTATATAACAATAGATGCAATGGGTACAGTCTGGAGAAACATTTCAGTGACATCAGAACTCCCTGTTGGTTTATTTGTGTTTAAATTCCTTACAATTTACTCTTCAGAAATCATGCGTGAGGATGCTTTGTTCATGAAAGCACACTTGCCAAAGCAAGTTTTTGGCTGTCAAACCTGATTAATGTTACACAATTAAAGTGATTTTGAGTGGAAGCAACTAGTAAATGTCAAATTCATTGAGAATTGATTACATGTAACTTTGCTGATATATCATACAACTTGACATGTGTATGCAGATCCTCCAAAGCATGGGTTGAAATTGTCCACACAAAAACCCCCATCCTGTACAATGAATACATTTGCAAGAAGAGCAACAAATCAAAACAAAGCAAAACAAAACAGTCTGTAAGCCAACTGTAAGTAGGAGAAAGAAATTAATTACTTTTTGCAAATTGTTAGCTCAGTTTCTCGTGCACATAAGCATTATTTTTAATTGTACATCAGACAGAAGAACTGTATCTGAAGATAAAAGTAGATTTTGTATGCTGTATCTTTAAAATACCTGGTAGGCATAAAAAGAAATACTTCAGTTGGAGTAACAAAAAACTTAGCAGGAATGGCAAGAGATCCAGCTGCTCAGCTGGGAGCAAAAGATATTTCATAATGCCACAGGGTCACTTACTTCTCATTATATCTGAATTACGTCATATTCATACATTTTATGTATCGTTATCATCTGGTATATGGGATGCAAATTTCTAAGAATCACTTGTTCAGTTTCACATTTTTTTTCAAATATAAATATTTTTCATACATATTATGTATGTATTATTCATTATATTGTGAATATTGTGAATATATTATATTATGAATATTACCACAAATCTGCTATACATAGGATATTTAGGTCTTTGTGCATTTCATAAATGTAACTTAGGGCAATGCTGTACAACTGAAGGAACTATGTCAACACAAGCTACTGTGATGTGGGGCTCTAAGGCCACTCCAAACCCAAAATCTCAGATCCAAATATTCGAAACTTTGGGGGTGAACAGAATATGACTTTTGTGGCTTAGTCCCATGACACTAGTCCATGACATGTGTGGTCCCATTTGTTTAGAAAAACAATCATTTTTTATTTTCTGCAGGAAAGAATAGCTTTCTTACAGGATCTTGAGCTATTCAGGCAAATTTATGGCAGTAAAATCATCTAAGATGTGCCTGATTGTGTTACTCAATTTTTTTTATTTACTTGCCCAAAGCAATCTCTTTTTTAATTTTGCATGTAGCTTTGGAGATGCAATTTAGGGCTGAAAGCACATTTTGATATGCTTAAGTTAAAGAAGTAAAAATCTTTTTGAAACTCTTTTAACTGAGTGTCAATGCTTCCCAAAGTGATGGATGTTACTGTTGAATGAGCATGTGGAAGGATTTTGATTTTTGCTTCTTCACAGTGATGATGAGAGGCGCTGGAACACTGTTAATCGCTACAGACTCTTCATGGCCATAGGCAGAATCTCAGCTATTGTGTAAACAGCTTCACTGGAGTTGCTGGGAGCATGCTGATGTACACTGGCTCAGAACATGGCCGAAGAAACATTAAAAAATGGAAATGTAAAAGCTAACAGTTAAACAGCAACAAAAAAATATCTAAATTTCTCCTTTTCTTTTCAGAAGCAAACACTGCAAAAATCAACTAAATTCCTTATGCATATGAAGAGCAGTGGCATAGCCAGATACGGCTTATCATCAGTACTGGATGTTCTTACTCGCTTCTAATCTGTCTTTGTTTTATTTGACAGCACAGTTCAGGAAGTCTGTATAATGGAGGAGCTGGAGAGCTATTTCTGATTCCCACTTTCCCACTGTGCCATTTACCTTGCAACCTTCGCAAGTGATGCAGCGATAATGATATCCGGTGGCTTTGTCCCCACATACTACACATAGCTCATCCTTGTCTAAGTAACTGGGTATATACCCTGTAAAGAAAAAGAGGATGCAGTATGTAAACTTGATATAAAGATATATAAAATTATATACGTTTGATATAAAAATATTATATTAAAATCCACTACAGATCTTGTCTACCAGCCCCATACTTCTGAACTCACCAAATTTCCTGAATAAAAAGCTCATACTATGTTACAGACTTATTTAAAAACAGTCTATAGTATCTTCTACTTTTCAGATTGTTTCAGTGTCTACTGGTCAAAGGGAGAAGTCAGAACATGACTGCACTCTCCTGAGTGAAATACTACCTCAGAAAAATAAATGTATTTATTTTTACCTCAAAGGCTTTGATGTGAAAAAATACAGTAACAGCGAGCCATACAATGTATTTCCCTTAATTATATACTTGTATAGTGAAGATGAGATCCTGGGTTGCAGGGTGACTCAGGGACCTGGTAGTAAGAAGTATTTACTGAGAGATCGTTTGTTTCAAAACAGCTCCACAGGTGTGGTTAGGGAAGTACTAGCAACAGATAGCCCAAGCTGTATTGATCATACCTGACCTGGGCGTGTTCCGCAGGAACATTTTGTATAGCCTGAATTTAGGGCAAAATACGTGGGCATTCAAATATGCATGTGTGTGTGTGTGTGTGTACATGCATGTGTTAGAATGACATTTTCTCTTCTGAAGTGGTTTACCACACACACAAGAAGTGAAATCAAATATTACTGCTATGAAAAACATTGGCAATGCTTGGTTCTTTTCCCACAATGACATTTGTTTTGATAACATAAACATATTCTCAATTTGAGCAAAAACCCAAAACAATTCTGATGGCAATCAAAATGTAATTCTAAACTAAAGAAAACTTTTAAACAGGGTAAAATACAAACTTTTCAAAATAAGTGTTCCCATGACTCATAGTTAATGGAGTTATGGTACATAACTTGTCCTTCTGAAAAATCTCTCTGTAAAAATGTAAAACAGAGATCTCAGATTCATTTTGAGGGGGGAGAGGAAAGCTATTTGTGTAACTGTAAGATTATTAAAGTGTAGTAAGTGTTTCACAGAATCCCAGAATGGCTCAGGTTGGCAGGGACCTCTGGAGGTCATCTGGTCCAATCCCCCTGCTCAAGCAGGGCCACCTACAACCAGTTGCCCAGGACCGTGTCCAGATGGCTTCTGAGTATCTCCAAGGATGGAGGCTCCACAACCTCCCTGAGCAATCTCTGCAAGTGCTCGGTCACCCTCATAGTGAAAAGAAAAGATTATTTTATTGTCTTCAGAAGGAATTCCCTCTATCTCTATTTGTGTTCATTGCTTCTTGTCCTGCCACTGAGCACCACTGAGAAGAGTCTGGCTCTGCCTTCTACCTGACAGGGGATGAGGTATTTATATGCATTGATAAGACCCCTGCCTTGAGCCTTCTCTGCTCCAGGCTGAACAGTCCCAGCTCTCTCAGTCTCTCCTCATACAACAGATGATCCAGTCCCTTCATCATCTTTGTAGCCCTTTGCTGGACTCACTCCAGTATGTCCATGTCTTTCTTGTATTGGGGACCCCAAATCTGGACCCAAGACTGCAGATGTGTTTCACACCAGAGCCGAGTAGAGGGGACGGATCACCTTCCTCAACCCGCTGGAGATGGTCTTCCTAATGCAGACCAGGTTGCCGTTGATCTTCCTTGCCTCAAGGACACACTGCTGGCTCGTGTTCAACTTGCTGCCCACTGGGAACCCCCAAGTATTTCAATGCGAAGTGCTTTCTAGCTGGTCAGGATCCAGCCTGTACTGCTGCATTTATTATTCTTCCCCCAGTGCAGGATTTGGCATTTCCCTTTGATGAACTTCTAGAGATTCATCTCATCCCATTTCTCCAGCCTGCCTAGGTCACTCGGAGTGGCAGCACACCCAGCTGGTGTACCAGCCACTCCTCCCAGTTTTGCGTCATCTGCCAACTGGGTGAGAGCAAATTCTGAGTGCAAGGAGAGACCTTTGGATGCGGCTGCCTGTAACATTATCCCTTGCCGCTGGCTTGCTGAACCCATCTGTAGCACTACGTGTCGGACTGGACTCCAAGCTTGCTATCTATGCAGCCCTCACACCAGTATGGCTTGGTACAGCCCAGGGACTCAGCACACCACGGTCACACGGAGGGCAACCAGCAACAAGACTCAGGGCAGCAGAAAGCTGTTGGAGGATGCTGCGAGAGGGGTGGCCGTCATCTTCCTGTGACTAACATGCCAGAGGGTCACCTCAGTAACAGACAAGCTTAAATGAAAGTGCCTTCCTAAGGCTACACTTGCCAGTGGTTCTCCAGAAAGAAAAGCCCAAATCAGAGAGAAAATACTTGAAATTGACTGAGCTTAAAATACTTCAACTTTCTGGGGGCTGGTGAGTGGATTAGGAGAAAGTAAAGAAGGAAGAAGGCAGGAAGTATTTGTAAGGTTGTCGCGGTTTAACCCCAGGCGGCTACTAAGCACCACGCAGACGCTTGCTCACTCCCCCGCACCCAGTGGGATGGGGGAGAGAATCAAAAAAAGTAAAACATGTGGGTTGAGATAAAGACAGTTTAATAGGATAGAAAAGGAAGAAAATAATGATGATAGTAAAAGAATTAGAATATACAAAACATGTGGTGCACATGCAATTGCTCACAACTTGCTGACAGATGCCCAGTCAGTTCCTGAGCAGCGATCTGCCCCTCCTGGCCAACTCCCCCCAGTTTATATACTGGGCATGACGTCACACGGTATGGAATACCCCTTTGGCCAGTTTGGGTCAGCTGTCCTGGCTGTGTCCCCTCCCAACTTCTTGTGCCCCTCCAGCCTTCTTGCTGGCTGGGCATGAGAAGCTGAAAAATCCTTGACTTAGTCTAAACACTACTTAGCAACAGCTGAAAACATCAGTGTGTTATCGACATTCTTCTCATACTGAACCCAAGAGATTAACACTATACCAGCTACTAAGAAGAAAATTAACTCTATCCCAGCCAAACCAGGGCTACGGTCTACTTCATATATCTAGTTTGAGCATAATTATGAGAACCTCAAATTATAGAGGAACATACATCCCTCTTCCGTAATGCTGTGAAGCAGCAGCACTCTGAAGCCATGCCCAGGTACCTGTATCTCAGGTTTGCCAATACTCCTACTGGCATCCGAAAGGGGAGTGGGGGAATGAGCTGAGATCTTACTGATGTATCATACCAATCTATAGTACAGCAAAAGATCAGATTTACATTAAGGTTACATTTCTCCATGATGAACGAGTTGTGCTTGGATAAAGACTGGTGGACAGGTGGAGCTGGTTCTGTGACCTCGAGGGAAGAGAGACAGCAGGGTTTCGACTCTAATTTACATCACTGACTCCTAATGGACATTATGCCAGTGGGGGATTAGCAGAGGCTATTATCTCCATCCTGCCCCGCTTTTGCTCACACCTGCCTCTGCACATGCAACACATACACAACATGGAGCTGACACAGGAGGCAGCAGAGTCAGCAAAGGGATGCAGAATTTTCCACTACATTTCTCATAAAGAATAATGGCTTCTTGTTATTGCTGGTTACTGCTATTCATGAAATGCAGACTTAGTGTAGCATAGACTATGTCCTCTAAAATTCAGTATCCTTGGTTTCCTTCCTCAAGAATTACTTCTGAATTAAATGCCTTGATATTTCATTAAGTATATAATCTGGTTAGTACTGCTCATGTAATGGCAGCTTTGTTCTATTGGAGGAGCAGGAGTCCACTTGTCTAAACCACTTCCTTAAACCTTCTTACAAACCGTAACATCCGCTGTAAATAATTTCTAGTAGTTGCAAATATCCAGTCCGATTTCTGTATAAATTCAATGCAATTTCATTTGTGAGATATGCAGATAAGCAGCCTCAGTGCATTTTTGCCGCTACTCAGAGTTAGAAACAATACCAGCAGGAGGAAATTCAACAGTGTTTTTCTAAACTTGGTACTAGCATGGAAACTATGAATAGTGCAATGGAGATTCTTGGGGAAGCCATGGATGGCAGCAGAGTTGTCTGTTGGATGGTTTGAGGAAGAAGCAGAGCAACTGACCTCTCACTCCTTGCAGCACTTGGGGGAAAAAAAAGAGGGGCAGACTAATAGGGACTTGTCTCTCACATCAGCAAGTACCTTGGCATCTTATGCGTTTAGTAACTCTGAACCAAACATGGAAACTCCTATGTGGAAGAAGCAGATGCTGTCTGGATGTAACCCAGGTGCTCTCTTATGAAATAAGTATGTCTGATGACAAATCTCATTGAAACATTGGGTAGGTTCCTATTTCTGGTGTTCAAATTGCATCCTTTTATTTCTTGGTCAAAAGAGGAACCATTCAAAAGCAACACCAATCTCACTGAACTGTACAGCAATATCCAATGTGAGTCCTTGGTCTTTCAAACCTCTGTCTGATGTATTCTAGTATCCTCATGGACTATCATTTGGTGCATCCCTTATGATCCGCAAAGTTAACTATCTTTCAGGTATGACTTGACGTTGTTCATCCCCATGCCCATCTTGGATCTTCTCTTTGAGTGGGGAACACCAATAAATGACCTTGACCTGCCACGTCTGGTGTTTCCACTGCAGCCTACAGTAACTCCTTTGCTCCCCAGACTCCCACCTGCCAGCCTGCCTAATCTTACTGTCTTGGCAAGACTAAGTACTCAGCAGGACCAGTTGACCCTATCTAGAAGAGTATGTTGTATAATCCATTATAACCAATCTTGATGGTGATTTACAGTACCTTTTAAATTGTAACTGTGGCTTTGTAGAGATATGGCAAGAAACAATTCCCTTTGATAAGAAAACACGCAATGAGTTTGCCCCAGCAGCTCTAAGGACAGAACCTGCTAACCTATGCAGCCATCTGAGGTACTCTGTTTCATTAATACTGTATGCCTACCCTCTCAAGTTACCATTTGCAGGAATGATACCTTAAAGCAGTATATGTGACCCTGCACAGTGTAACAGATTGGAGAGAAACAAATGAGACACTCGGTGGCTATTCTTACCCCTCCAACAAGGCAAAGAAAAGCTATTTAAATGAAAATAATCCCTGAAAAATGATACTGCTTTTATCCTCTGTACCTGGCACACGTTAAAAAAGAAGCATGTTTTGAGAAAAGTAAAGAACCAATTTCAGTTTTGTTGAAGTATCATTGCACAGACTTTACATCTCTAGGTCTCTGTCTGTACAGATAATACAATACTGGCTTAGGGATTAAACCACACCTTAAAAAAATTCTAGGACCCAAACCATATTTGACTAGCAAACAGGGATATGAATGACATCGACGCAAACAAATTATGTCTGTATACCAGATGTTCCTTACTAGCTTGTTCCTGATCCACCATAGGCTTATACCTTCCCAGCAGAAAAAGCTGGTTTTTGCTATTGCAGAAGGACACTTGTATTTTAAGATCATTACTCAGTATTTTGATTTTCACTGTACACTGGCAGAGTCATATATTAAATATATTCCCTGAAATCTTTGTTTCCCCCATCTGGTATGGTTTGCATGACTAGAGACCACTCAGTAAAATGAGGTGTTTAGGACTTATCAGTAAGCTCGTATTCACTTACTAGACACTGCAGTATGAAAATGAAAAAGATGAAATTAATTACTACCTTGAGAATACCCAACTGTATTAGAACTGAAAAGAAAATTCATACTGCTGTTCTACCAATTCCACAGTCACATTGCAACTCTTCGCAAATTATAAAAAATTACAAGAACCATCCAGATATCATCCTTGATACACTTGTGTAGAAAAAGCCGAAATAAGACTGTTTATCAGAGAAAGCAGAGAGCTGAGTGAGAAAAAGCATACTCCATTCTTGTTTGTGCTATTATCAATATTGATCTGGGTTGATGCACTGATCCTTGTTTCCCACTTTCCTTAAATTACTCCCACTGAGAAAAATTGCTTATTTCTCCATTGAGCTTGGAAGCAGTGAGAATGTTGTTAAACAGATTCACACATTTCTTCATTAGCTAACTGGCTTGCTTGTCCGCAATTTTCATCTTTGTTGATGTTCTTTGATTTATGGAATTACTAAAATTTGGCAAGAGATTCTGCAAAGATAGAATCTGGAACATTTATTGTAGTCTCTTTTCCTGCAATGACTTTTCTATGTATTAACCCTGTTGTTTGGGCTGAGTCAGAAACCTTATCAACAGTAGTTCCATTTTGCACAGATGTGCTGAAAACATTTTAGCCCAAACTGTGTTATCACTTAAACTGCTGTGATTGGTCCTATACTCGCATCCATTACCAACTAAAGGTGCAAACTGCACTACGGTAAGAGTTAGACCATGCAAATTTTTCCCCAAAATTATTTAAATGTTTTTAGACACCATAGCTTAGTATCACAAGTAACTTAGTTATTTAGAACTCTAAGCCTCACTGAACATCAGTTTTACTACTGATGAAAAATAAAGTATGACTTAGTTCACTTTTCCATCCTTCATTTGATTGTGGAAAGGTTACAGTAAAGGAGCTGAAAACACTTTTTCCACTGACATGTTTATTAAAAAAGAAACATAATTCCAAATGCATAATGATTTGCTGAATAAGATGCAATTTTTCTGATCAGTGCTATCTCCTTAGATGGGTGGCCAAGAGCAAAATTAATAATTTTTAAGCTCCAAATAACTGTTCACTCACTGGGAGCTGCTCTGCTGCAAAGGCCAAGACGAAAAACACTCAGTGTTTTTGTAAATTGATTATATGCACACATATTCCCTGCACTGATGAGAAGATATTTTGACATAACCTCCATGTTGCATTTTCTTAGCTATTCAGAAAGGACTCTAATGTTTTCACACTGCTGAGAATTCAGTTTGGACTAATTCAGTCGCATACTCTAGCAGTCATACAGTACGTATTCTCAGCTGCACGTAAATTGCCTAATATAAAGGGAAAAAATAATGACAATTACAATTACAGTAACAACAACAATAATAACTTTCAGAGCCCCATTCTCCCACCATACCAAGAGCCCTTAAAAAGACGGCATTAACCTCACCTTGTACCTGGGAAGCAAGGTGAGACACAGGGCTGCGGAGCCAGCACTGCTACAGCCCCACTCAAGAATTCCTGCCTGCAAACCCGTGGTGTGGGGGGCAGCCTCTGGTTACTTCTGGTCTGCTCCCACTGAGCCTGAAGTTAAAGCCTAACTTCACAGACACCTGCGGGCATCTTCCGTTAACTTTGTGTGGGAAATGACTGTGTAAAGGGAAGTGAAAGCCGACTCTCATCCCAGTTTTAACTTTGCAGACCTATTTCTCACGTTGTCCGAATGCCCAAAACACTGCGCACACACCAAACGTGGGGATACTGAGGTTTCCGGACCTCTATATGTATTTCTTTTATACTTTCCTGACTGCACTACCTCTACCCTGTCACCGAGTGCTCCTCCTCACTGTACAGGCGGTGTGAGGAGATCCAGGGACACTTTTGCCTATCTGCTCAGCCTCTGTGCAAGGGTAGGGTGGCACGGGCTCCCCCAGAGCATCACCCATCCAGCCTGCAGTGCTGCAAGCTCACTGTGGCCGGCAGCACCGTGAGAGGGGAAAAATATTCCAGTTTCAGCAATCTGGGACAGAACTGGGAATAGCATCGTTCTTGCAATGATGAGCCCTGTTCTGCTCATCGGATTTCACAGCCTCATGTAGAAAACAAAGCGTATCTGGTTGCCTGTCTCCTATGGTAGGATCAGGTCCAAAAGGGCTTGCTTAATGAAACAGTAAGCTCTTGCAGGAATATTGTGCTGCTACCTTTTAACAGCGTACACTACAGTACAAAAGAACTGAGCAACAAGCAGATGCAAAGCTAAAACCGCATCTCCATCTCTTGATTTTCTGGAGCACAATTTTTTCCTTTAAAATTCAAGTCTTTCATCAGAATTTGTGACAGATAATCAGGAAGTAATAGTTTTTAATATACTGTAATAACTGGAGCCGCTTAAGTGCTTTCTTATATTTTAGAATAACTGGCTATACTTTCTGAATACTTTTTTTTTTCCCCTTAGTGACACATAATTGGGCTCTTTGGTTCTTGTTTTTTAAAGTTATTTTCTGAATTCTTTTAAAGTGACATAGCAAAGTAATTAAACTCCGCTTCATAAATGATAATTTTTTCAGCAAATAAAATGATTTTTTTTTCTTCCCAGACGGAAAAGACTTCAACCATTTAGTAACTATCAAAAGTTTTGATAGGGAAAAACTCCATGTGCTACTGTAAAGTACAATCTGATTTGAACAGCATATTATTGAGATTACTACAAATTTCAGGGGACTAACAGAAATACCAACTGCAACAATCAAGACTCCTCATGAACACCTGCTTAGTGACTTAATTGTGCTCTAATGGGCTATTACCAAGGCTTCTCTAACAAACTCCCTTGTCCCCCCCCAAATCAATTCTAGATCAATACAGACACACATGCCCTGTGTAGAGCCTTCTGTTCTTACGACGGGATTAAAAGATTCGTTAGTTTTATGATAGCTTGGTTAAAAGATGGAAATTAAAAAAAAAAAAAAAGAAAAAAAGAGAAGATGCACATGTCCCCCACAGTTTAGATCTCTTCTGCTTAACAAACTCAGCATTTGCAAAGGTTTGACAGAAGGGAGGCAACTTTTTATTGATTATCATGGTAATAAGGCTCTAAAGAATCCCAAAGCAAGTTGCTCAGTCTCTGTGAATGATCAATTAAAAGCCTGCTTGAGAGCCAGCTTCCACCAAAATTCACTGCTGTTTCTTAGTGAAACTGAGGTAGTAAAAAACGAGGGCAGACAAGCAGGCTTTAAAAACAACTCTGTGTTCTTTCAACCAAACAAATACAAAAACTTTAAACAGAGCAGATGTCAGGTGTCTGAGTACTGAAATAACTTACTTAAAGCTCTGATCTAGGTATATCAATTATTATTTATAACCTTCAACATCATGAAAAATGTATTCCTTCACCGACTTTCCAAAAGCAAGTCTTTATTTTCTCTAAGTTAATCCTGAGTATTGTTTTTCTTTAACCAAAAATAAGACATGTGAAAAGTCTACAAAGAGTTACTAATTCATTAGTTAAAACCCAACAGCAGATAAATAGCCTTAAAAAGAATTGAAAATGTTGCACAATAAAAACCCATGCACTACCCACAACTACATTTAGTCTACAATTTGATCGTGTTCTTATAGCTTCCTAGAACTGGATGTTAAAAAAATATTTCCTTTATTATGAAATACAATGCTGTTCAAAGCACAAAATTAAGATATTTTTCTACTGAACACACAGATTTATTGCACCAAGTGCTAATGAATATTGCCTGCACAAAGGAGAATATTTCAGTTTTCCATGTGGTTAATAAGATTAAACAGTCTACTTTTTACTACAAAGCCACTTCAAAAGTAGTAAATGGTGTTTTCTCTACCTACCTCGTTACATCAGATTCATCTGGGTTTTGGATAACTACATTCAGAAAATCTGGTCTTAATAGAAAAAGGACATTATGTTGGTACAACAGACTGTGTACTTTTATTCTTTAATAACGTGATTTTAAAGAAACACAGAGAATGTATACTCTGTATGCATCAGTTTGCTTGTCTGAGTTCAGAATAAATAACACCGAAAACATTTCCAAGTGTTTGTTGGTATTTTGGGCTCTTTTTGAATCTGCTTTGCTTACTTGAAAGCAAAAGAATAAATTCTAAAAACAGGCAATGATTTAACCCTGAGGGAGCAGATATTGCACTTTGATTATCTCTCACAAACATATTGATTAGATCAACTTTTTGGATGCAGAATAGTCTTTCTTGCACAGATACATTCTTGAATTTTCAGTCTTTTTTGCTTTGCATAATCAGAAACTACACGGTTTTCACTGAGAAGACAGTAACTCTATTAAATGTAATCATCTTCCCATACATATTTACAGTTCTATTTTCAAAATATTTTGCCCAAGCTGATGAGTAAACAGAGTGCACATTTAGTGGTAATGAGGACTCATACAAATTGTTTGTATGTACCAGAAACACAGCATGAAGATGCAGAACATATAATGACGACATTTCAGAAGAGAAACTTTCTTATCTAGCTCACTGGTGAATAGCAAATGAACTTAATAGCCCCAGAAAGCAGAAAACAAGCAATATATTTGCAAATGTCTTTTATAGATTAAGAAAAAGTGCTTGGAAATCCTCATCGCTTACAAACCTTACAATCACCTAGCAACCTGTGTTACTGCTGCTTTCAATTTTGAACAGGCAGCCTTCACATTCAAAGATGTATCTGAGCCAACTGATGCAACTGTTAAGTTTAAAGCAAAACAGAAACAAAAACAGAGATTATTTTTTTTTTTGTTATTTAAATAAATTGCCCCTACCTTTCTTCTGAGAGTACGATGGCGACTGCACTTGAGAAAAAGTAGGTTTTTCTTCGGTGAAATATTCAGGTTGGTTGTACTGATTCAGGGCCATGTCCATGTCAGAGTACTCGCTTTTAAACACGTTTCCAGGGTAACTACAGGTATAAGGCTGATTCACCGCCCAGGCCTGTTCCATATATATGTTGTTACTGTGCAGGACCTGAGCATCACAACTGCTGTAACCCTGATTATCTTCGATATATGTGCAATAATCAGTGGACTGCATGTAGCAATTGCTACCAGCAGCTGGGTGCACTTCATATATTTCTTGCATACAGTAGTTCATTTTGTTACCCTATCTCAGCTTCTACTTTACGTACACACACACATGCATACACACGCAGGCATGCATACACATGGAACGGGAGAGGAGCAATGAATATACACCAACAAAGTCTACTGCAAAACAGCCCGTTTTACTTCGGAGCAGCACCTGATGTGCTAAAATCCTATTTATATTGGGACAGCTTGTGAACTCCCCTGCCAGTCAAACATATTGGGAAGCAGATTTATGACAGTCAAAGGTCTTAATCTGTGACTGTAAGTTAATTCCAAGGGAAGATGGCAGGCAGGTAGCAATGACCACCAGACAAAGAAGCGATGTCCCGAGAACCCTCCTGTTCCCCCGTTTGTCTGGAATAATCATTTTATAAACCATTTCCAGCCTTTTCCAATATGATTAGAAAATGATTACTAAGGTGAGGACACAGTTATGTCACTGTAGTTGTCAACTTAAGTGTGAAGCATTATAAAGACTGCTTAAGAACTCCCAGAGGGGATATGCCGAAAATCCTAAAATCAATAATCCTGTTTTTCAGCATTAAACCATAGAAAATCCAATAGTGCTGTGCTGATGACCCAAACAGTAGTCTAGTTTTACAAAATTTAGCAACTTAATCTGTCATCAGCTTTATTGATTTTGTTTTACAGAATTACATGCATGAATCTCCCCAGCTTTCCACACATTCACAATCCTCCCCACTGCCTGGTAATGCATTTACGGGAAAGCAGCTTTTCTAAACTTCAGTGATTTGGGGAGGTAATTTCTATTGAGTTCAACAGGTGGGAAACTTCAAAATAATATAATCAGCAAAAAGAACACTGCTTAAATATTATCAGTAAGGTAGCTGCTTTGCTATTCTGCTTTGTTATCTTTTATGTTTCAGTAATGAAGTACTTTTAGAAGTGCATCTTTTTCAACAACAGACTGAGTAGAATAAGGAGAGTTTTTTGCTTGCTTTGGCTCACCTATGAGCTATGAATACATCAATGCCGCTACAACAAAAACTACATGATCTTATAATTGCTTAATGCACCCCAAACCTCAATACAGTTAATATACCTTGATTATTCAGCCATTCTTTTTAATCTAAAATAAGTTATTTTATTTTTAACTTATATTAGCTGCTATTTGCTTTTTACTAGGCAAAATACATTTTTTCTTTACAGCACAGCTAAAATATGGGAAAACTTGTGAAGTCAGTAACAAAACGGTATTCCTCCTTAATGTCTGTTCTTATTATTAGAAAGCAGAATTATTACTGATTTGATAATGAGGTCTTAGTTTTCTTATTTCACTCATTTTAAACCATCTACAGGATTGCCAAAATTACCATGTAGGTTGGCCCTTTTTCATCTAGGATCTTAAGTATACATCTAACAACTTTGATGAACGTACACCTAAATGGTCCTCAAAAGTTCAGTGAAATAGGTAAGAACTGGGCATGACATGTACATATTTCTCCCCCTCCAATATTGTTTAATGTTTCAGTCTACTGCAAGGAGGCAATGGAGAAATGTTCTCCCTTCCAGCATACAACCGTAACTAACCTATCTAAATAAGAAGCACTGCCAATTAGGATCTAATGTGCAGGCTAACAGAATTCAGGATAAGTGCTTCTGAGGATCAGAGAAGTTAAAATTAATGCTTGAATTTTTAATTTTGTTTCCTCTAACTATAAAAGAAGCATCTTTAACACACATCTTTAACTTGCTCAGAAAATAATAATACATTTGGTAAGTCAAAATGAACTCTCTCAAGCTCCATTCTACTGAAGTCAATGAAGTTGCTTCCAAAATGAACTTATTCTGCTAAAACTCTGATAATTTAAATTAACATCTTACTTCATTAAGAGCACTAATAGTTACTGAAATCCCAGAAGTAAAACACAAATGAACCCTCATTCTCCATGCTGTTTCTACCAAAGATCTAACTCAACAAATAGCATTGTGAAATACAATGTCAAAAAGCACACAATAAAAGTTAATTTTCATTTTAGCCCAGGCCCATGATCTAGATTTTACAAACAATGATTTTGTCTGTGATAAAAAGCATGTCTTAGCCAAGATCCGATTTTTCAAGAACAAATGTTCAGCACTTCATAAAAACATGCCCGTGTTTCCTAAGAAACTCTGCAATAGTTGTTTACACAGAAACCCCCAAACCATACCCATTTATATGATCGGTTGGTAATACTGTAGTACACAGAAATGTAACACATACAACTTGCCGAAGTTACTTCTCCACACTTCCCAGACAGAAAACATTCCACAAGTGCAATATGTGGGTTGTTCATTTACCACAAAATGATCTCCTGTACAGGTAACAGGAATTTATGTGAGAGCTTGCACAGAGGTGAGGCTGTATGTTCCACGTTAGCAGAGCAGAATACCTAGATACGTCTACACCACCCAGAAAAGTTTTGGAGAACTAGGCTTTAAATTCTTAGTGGGAATTTTTCCCCATGTGCATTTGTTTTGCCAGATGAGTCAAAATTCCTACGAATTTTCTCTTCTCTTGTTCTTTTCCCTCCAATTTGATTTAGGTTTGTTACTGAAAAACTAAACAGAATTGAGACCGTGTGTAGACAGAGCTGTCCCAGCCAGGACGGCACCTGAGGAGATGGTATCTTGATGTGGCACAGCCCGTGACTTACTTTCTGTTCCAAAATAAAACCCTCAAACATTTCTTATCTTCTATTGCTATGTCAATAATGCTTAGAAATGTGTCATATGTCCTACTTTTGTCAGAATTACTGTAATACTGCAAGGGAATTAAATTACATGAAACTGTGAAGAATGAGGAGAAAAAGAAAAATGGATGAGAGCCTTTTCTGACAAAAAAAAAGAATGATAAACACTACCAGGGAATGGGGGTTCCTTACCTGTAATATGGTAACATTAAAGAGTTTTATAGCACTGCAGATTGTTGTTCCCTTGGAAACAAATCAGTTCAAAAAACACTGCAAAGATTTAACATCCCTATTAAAACTGAAATATTTCTAAAATATTTTCATTTTAGTCTCTTAGTGTCCAATCCTCCAAGTCCTTTTCATGAATCACTTTGAACTAAATAATCTGATAAAGACAGTTAGACAGGGTCTTTATCAAAAGTCCAAAAGTGGAGTAGAAAATAATATTAACAGCTTTTCTTTGTCTTGTATTCTGATTTGAATATTAGAGTCTTTAAATCATGCCGTGTTGAGCTTTCATTGCCTTCAGCAATGTAGTTTTGCACTTGGAATTTTATTAGTTCACAAGTGTCTGATTATGTGAACACATGGAAATTAATCACTATCAGAATAAAACCTCCGGGTGAGCAAACAGGCCAGTGATGAAACAGAAATTTTGATACTGCAGCAGAAGGAGATCTTGAACCCTTCACAGTCTGAGGTGTCAGTTCATTGTATTAAAAGAGGCAGAAATTACTTGCTGAACATGAGTCTTGAATAACCCAAAGGTTTTGAAATACTCACCCTGGTGTAAATCAGAAGTAAGTGTAGTGCAGTCAGGGATGTTACACTGGGTGGGCAGAAGTCAGGCTGAGAATGCCTGAAAGACGTCTACAGGAGAGACTGCCCTACACTAGACCATGCAGCTCTTCATCAACTCCTGTTTTAAAAATTCTGACTAAAACTTTTAATTAGGAACAATCAAATGCCCCACTAAGCTGCACTTCTCTTGTGACTTAACTCTGTTACAAAACCGACCAAAATGAACCCACAGAAACGTTCAGGCAAGACGGCAATCCTGTGGCTGCTCCTCCTGACGGTACACCCCAACCAACCGAGATCCCCGATGCACAAAAAAGAAGCGTCATTCAGCACAATCCACTCTGTTGTGTACCTCTGCTAGCTGCGCCAATGCGCAGGTGGCATATTACTCGCAAGAGTCGTATTCTCCTGACCGTTTCCAAACTGCGCACCCCTGGTCTAGAGTCCTGGCTATCTCAATGCTGCAGTTAGGGCCCCTATGTGCCACTCCTAAAAGGTTCGGCCGTGTCAGCATGTGGCAGGTATCGCTGAGCATTCAAGTTAGTCAAGGCAGAGTGCCACTCCTAAGGGACCAAATGGAAGGATCTTATGTTGGTTGTGTTCACACTTTATGAATACAGGTGAATAAAAAGCCAGTATTTGGTCAACAAGTTTTGCACATTTGAACATCTAGTTGCAAGGATTAAACATATCTTTCTAAACTCTTAACAGTTATGTACACTTGTATTATCAGCTCCTAGTTTTGTAATACGTATTTTTACATGTTACAAAATAATGGTTAAATTTCCTATTTATAGATTTGCTTGTTGCCTGCATTCTCTCAGCCACCTCTGATGAAGGTTATGGGGAAAAAAAAATTAGATCACGGCTCTTCAAGGAGAACACAAATCTGCACTTTCAGGACTCACACCACATAACATGGGACACATCCCAGACAGTCCCTATCTTTTCATATCACAAAAAAACCCTACTGAAAACTCTAACAGCTTTTGAGCAGAAGTACTAATGTGGCTTTTGCAACATATATAATTTGTCAAATACAGCCATCTCCGTGCCCACATGATAAGTTATCACTTCTCTTTAATGTATTTATTTGAACTTACTCATTCACCTTATGTACTACGATCAGAGACTCCAAATGGTCCCTCAAAAATATGACTATGCAAATTTATTGTTATAGACTAAACTAAGAAAACCTCAAACATCAGAATCCAAAATAATACCGAGCACTTACAAGAACAGAAAATTAACTCTGTATAGTATTTATCTTATTTTGAAAACTCTACTTGTGACTAAATCATAAAGTATGTAGAATTAGGGAATTTTAGTGTTGTAAAGTTACAATAGCATTTGACAGTTCTTGGAGTATGTCTCAGTGAAATCAAAGACATTAAAAATTGTCATTTTGTCACCACTATATTTATTATAGCAAGTGATACAGTTGAGGGAAAAAGAACTAAAGCTTTCTGGCATAAAATAATTCCTTTGAGTTTGCAACAGATGCAGCAAGCTTCAAACTAGCTGCCCCCGAGGAAAATCTTTCTTACACAATAGCACGCCTCTTTTCTCAACGTGTGTTAAGTCAGTTCTTTCTCTAAAAGCGCTTCTCTCACAAAACCTGCTGTACCTCGGTTATGACATGACACTAAATTTGTATGTGACTCATAAAATGCCAGTATGATGTGCCTTTTATTGAAACACTTCAGACTCATTAGTCTGTTTGGATAACAAAGAATGTCATAGTTTATATTTAAATGTTCAGATTCACTACAAATCCAGTTCTCCCTGAAAATATTTGACACCTTGAATAAATTTGGTTAAAAGAGAATGGAGCTTGCGCTTTCACGATCAAGACTCTTCCAGGGTTCATGTTTGCTTTTTCTTGCTCGAGTTCCTTGCACTGTTCACGATGTGTAGGTAGCACACCGTCTTGTCAGAAAGCATTTGCTCCCCACGAGGTTTGCCAACAAACTGGCTAACAAAATTCTTTGAATAGTGTTTGACAACTTTTAAGATGGTCTCTGAGCAAATATTGCGAAGAGTAATTATAGACCTGTGACCCAGACAACCCAATTTGTTAAGTCTCCCCATATCTTATAATTGGAAGACCCTGTTAGCAGACATCAGTTAATTACGCAGCTTATCTCTTGAGAAAGTAACCGCCAATACTTAAAACATGTACCTTTTCTGAGTCATTCCTTACCACAACTCCACAAGAACACTTCCAAGGTAAAAAGTTCCATTTGTTCAAAAATAAAATAGAGCAGAAAGCTAGCTAATGTAGCTTGACACAACATAATTAACAGACTTGGATGGGACTGTCTGGGTTTGGCAGCCTCCTGACAGCCCTTAGTAAGACGTTAAAGCGATCAACACCTGACATCTGTTAGCAAAGAGGCATTCTGAGGTAAAGAGCAACTAAATCTAAAGAAATCAGGTACTTAGACCAGTTTAACTTTTTCATGAGGTGATATCCTGCCTGACATTGTAATCTTTCTTCCTGGAGTGATGCAAGACTTAAGTAAAAGAAAACAACTTGTAGTCCCTTCTTCCCAATATGCAGTAATTATTTTTTAGGCAAAGAACAATTAAGAACTATCTATCCCAGTTTAAAAAAGAATAAAAATAACTTAAGCACTAAATTTGTGCTAATACCTAAGCAACTGTGATTCTTGCAAGGAATTCCTTCAACGCTTCACTGATGTGAAAAAAAAGCTACCTGAAAGAAAATGGTTAATTCTCCTGACTACTGAGGCAAAGAATATTCATAACAAGAAGTTTCGTTTACTTGAGTTCCGTATGTGCGCTTACTGAGGCTTTGGGGATGGTTAATAATAAGAAAGAAGAAAAGGCAAACAACACAGTCACAGGTGAGATGAACACCCTGGAAGTAGTAAAGGAATGCTTTCATTTGCCTTTGCATTTTTAATGTATCAAGGATATGCTTTATTTAAAAAGGCCAAGTTCAGAAAAGATTTTTTGATCAGCTTATCAAGACCGTAAAAGAGAGAGACAAATTTTTAAAGGGCTAAAGGAATAGATATTATTTTATGTTTGGTATCACACAGAAAACCCCAGTAAGTACTCATCATATTGTCACCAGGGCTCTTCACAAAGCTATCGAATTGAGTAAAAGGGAATACTAAAAATCACAGTTATCCCTCCTGGAAAAAAAAAAATTAAATTAAAAACATTAGTAATAAGAAAACACCTCCCACATAATAATGCTTTTACCAATGGCCAAACCCCTGACCATAAACAAAGATAAAACAACCTGGTGGGGTGTTTTTTTTTTAATACAGCGTTTGCTGTGCCCTGCATAATAATGCCAGTTACCTTTACACTTTTTTTCTTCTTTTTGGTACTCCTGGGCACTTGACATGACTTGAAAGTTTGCTTTTGTATGGCCTGGCTGTAAAATTGTGCTAGTCCAAGTTGAAGCATGTTGACATTGCGAAAGCTGCTGTCCATTCTTCTGGATATCATAATTTTTGGAGTGTCTTTTCCTACACAATCGGTCTTCTGCTATGCCCACTACATTCCATTTCTGATTTCTGTCAGGAAGGTGAATCAGTCTGTCCCATAACAGGAGGCCACGTCCTGGATGTTTGGCAAATACTGCAGGGCTACAAACTGTTGGCATTGCCAAAATCTTGCTCAGGTGTGGAGTTTTGGAAAGCAAGTGGTTCCCCAGCTCTCCTGATGCCGTGGTATTCCTGTGCATCTCCACTTGACCGCACTGATATGATGCAGAGCCTTTCAGCCATGCCCATTCAGCCACCATAGTTCCCCTTCGGTACAAGTAAATATAAAAATTTTCCCGTCTGTGAAGCCTGAACAAGTAGGCAGATCTATGTGGACAGGCTAACACTAGATGTAACTTTCACAACATCACAACTACAACATGGGCCTCAGGGCAAGTTACCACCAATTTATTGCCTTGCTCATATGATCATTTGAGGTCTTGTAGGTCGAGGCTGGTCGTGAACAATTTTCAGATACTTAAAACACAAAACATCAAGGATTCAGCCTTGTTTGACTTTGCTCTTATCGTAGGCTGACCTGAGGGACACTCTGTTACCTAAGTGTGACATTCTTATGTGGGCATGCTTAGCAGTTCCGCTTTTGCTACCTACTGCCTTTCTCTAGTTGTGGTCACAGGGGAGTATCAGAGACACTAATTTTATCACAGGACTATGGACATTTGGGTCCAGTGTAGATAATAAACAATACTAAAGCTGCATGACTTGATCTAATTAGTCATAATAATTAATCAAATTTATTTATTCTTTGATACAGAAGAAACTGAGCTACCACTAGTTGATAAATCTGTAAAACTAAATATAGCCCATCTTCTATTCTTGGGTAGCAAAACTAAATGCTATAGAAAGGACACATCAGAGGTGATATTCCACATTTAAAGAAATTATTTTATTTTATATTATATGTATAAAAATTCAAATACAAAATAGCTTTCTAACTTGCATATAGAAAACAGCAAATTCCAGACATTTGATGACTGATATCCACCGTGGTTTTAATCATAGTAAGATTCTGCTATTTTAACAGACCTAAGAGTTAATTTTACATACGTTTCACTCAGTAAAGTAATTCATATACCTACCAGTAAATAAGTGCATACTAAGTCAGTAATTTCCTGATAAAAATGATTAAAAATAACTTTGGATTTCAGTTACCAGATCTATGATACTATTGCTGTTTCTGAAAGTTTTGTCTTAAGACTTCTCTAAAGTGAAACATCGCTAATATATGACATATTCAGAAGACTTAATGACGGTTAGTATTAAATACTGTTATCCTGTGATAATCCCTGATATTATATATAGCTTTCCTCAATATCTTATTTAATTTTAAATGTAAACGCATACTTTTTTTCTGCTGGGAGTGTAAGCTCACCTGATATTTGCAGTGAGAAGTCCTCAGCGGGACATGATTCAACAACATGAATTTGTGTGAGAAACTATCTGGCATCACAGACTTCAATGCATAGGGCAGGTAAGTTAACTACAGAATTTGCATTTACCTGCTTACTTCTGGCTTAATGATCTGCTCTTAGTTCAGACTTGATTTCTTAGTAAAATTAAAAACTAACTCTAAATGCAGGTCATATGGCAAGAGAATATCACTTGTAGGAGGACAATCAGATTTAAAATAGAATAGTGAAAGTAACCCAGAAAATACTAGGCAATGTAAAAAAAAAATTAAAAGACCAGAATATAAAACTTTTTTTCATAATTTGATCACTTTCATATTTTCTAGACTTCATAATAAATTTAAGCTCAGAGGGAGAGACTGGATTGTTCTGATAAGACCCTCTGGGAGCTGCACTGAACTTCCCTGTAAGATCTGAACTGAACTTGGCCACTTCACTCTTCTTGGCACGGAGAGGAACCGTGCACTATAACCCACTCTTCCACTAGGCTTTGTGCAACCTCAGATAACGTACCCTTCAGTACAAGGCTACTCTCCTCTTCCTTGTCTTCCTTCATGTTCTAGTTACCTCCCTGCATGGATAATATTGCATCTTTATACAAATGCGAGACTCAGGCATGTGCAATATGTATATTAAAAATATAGGCATTTCTACAGTTCACTCATAAATAGATACTTCTATGCTTTGTCGATTTCTTGAGCAGACTACTGATCCCACAGAATTCTCAACCCTGTTTAAAAAAAAGTCAGTTACATCCTCAGTTACTCAGTTCTTGCTATTAGTCCTGAAAATGAGATCAGTGATTCATAATCCAGGCTGTTAAATCTTGTTAGGCAAAAATTTCTGTATCTTTTTCCCAAGTCTATCTTTGATATTAAAGGTCATCTTTGCTGTCTTTTAGCCTATGAGGATTTGCTATACCTTTGATTTTAATTAAAAAACGTATACTCACTGCAATGATAAAACTTTTGTTCCCCAAGGATTCAGAAAAGATGTTACACAAGGTTTACAGATTTTTAACTTTAGAAAGGAACTCTAAAACCCTCCTTAACTTAAAAAAATAAAATTAAAACATTTTCCAATTTCTGTGTTTGCAAAGCATCTGTGCGATTTTAAAATACGATTCTAGACACATTTAAACTATGAGAAGAAACTGATTCTATTATAGCTTCCAACATTTGGAATTTGTCCAGGCAGAGTTTACAAAGGCTAACCCAACATCAAGCAGCTTTATCATCTCTTTTCCTTTTAGTTCTCTCTGAAATTTGTCTCACTATTTTGACTCCTATGTTAGCTACAGTTTATTTAATTTCACGAGCTTCCACTTTATTTCACAAATTCCCTTCAGTCACCAGGGACATTTTACATTCAAATTTTGCTAGACGAGGATTAAGTTGTAAGGACCTACCACTGAGGGGTCCCATATATTGTCTCCTTTTCTTATACTCCTATACTGTGGCGTAGCAGGTATGTCCTAATTTACCATTTAGCTTATTAAAATGTTAAATTAGAGTTTCACTGTAGGACAACATTATTTATTCTATTCCTTTTGTTTCAACATATCTTGCCTGAATGCCTCAAAAGCTTTTTTCTTTCTTTCTTTTTTTTTTTGGCAACAGAGAATGCAGTTTAAATCTCCTACATCTGCTCTTGGTTTTGTCAAACCAAAACCCCTGATAAAGGATGATAATGTAATTTCGTCTGAGCTCCCTAATTGTAAGAGAAGTATCCCTCTCTCCCCTTCCAGCTACTGTTAACATGGCTATAATCAAGGCAGAAAGAAGTACAGCCTACTGGGATGAATCATGACTAAAACCACAGGCCCTATTTCAGAGTAAAGAGGGACTAGTAAGAAGGGCCTTGAGCTCTTCCCATCAACGTAAGTAAAGGAATCATCAAGCAATTTCAGAGATATAAAAGCAGCACATCACAGCAATAACAGGCATCTGAGCAGTTAACAGTTCGAAAGACTTTATCAAGTTCCCATCATAGTGTCTTTAAAAGTAAGTTGGTTTTACAGAAGCAGAAAAGTTTTAGCAGATGAAGTGCCCATTGAGCTAAACTAATAGGACACGTGAGGAGAATCCCTCAGAAATTGTTTATTACAGCCCAAGACAAAGAATCCTAATGGGTGATAGTAAAGGTTGGCTTCTTCTCAGATATGCAGAGTTATCTGAATGTCAGTATATAAAGGACTATAAAAACAATGGAACAATTCATTTGTTTTCCTCTCAGTTATATGCTTTTTTTCCTACTTCTCTACTAGTATCTGCCAACAGTGGTGAAGGAAGAGATACAAAAATCGTTTCCCTTCTTTAGTACATCTCAAGAAAAGGGAGTCATGACTTGTTTTTCCAGAAGGACGGGAGTGGTAGCCAGCCAGCCAGGAGGACAGCTGCTGGAATGAGCTGTGTACCTATTCTGAACTTTGACCCTGACAAAACCTGAGGATGCACAGCACAGGACCAAAAAGCACACTGAAAAGACTGCCTGTTCCCTGTGCTCACCACAACAAACCTAGAGGCACCGCACTAACTCTCCCTGCTGTGCCCTGACAGCTGCCCTCATCCTTCCTAGCTTGGGATCTACCCTGTTACACTGAAGACTGGCATTTGTATTACCGTTATTACCATTAGTGCTTTATACTGCAGTAGCTCCAGTTGAACAGCTATATCCATTGGTGATGAAAGCTGCTCTGTGACCACACAGGCAATCAGTCCCTGCTCCTCAGAGACTACATTGCTCGCACTTTTTTGGGGAGTGCAAACATTTCTTTTTCACCCTCAGCAACAGGCTATCACTTAGTTTCAAGGCAAAAGGTAAATCAGCAGTTCTGGGAAGTCAGAGGAATGCTGTTTTTACAGTTACAAAGACAATTCCTCTCACAACAAAAAGTTATTTTATATTCCAAAACTGCTCACAGCCTGTAAGAATTTCAACTTGCAGTCTCTGAATTGTCATTAACTTACTTGATTGCAAAACAAAAGATTGACAAAAATGATTCTTGTATAAACTTTTGCCTCTTCTCATATTTGAAGTTACTGAAAACAGAGCAGCAAAGGCAACAGCACTTCACTGGTGTTTTTTTTTAAAAAAAAACAACATTGAAGTATGCAAGCATCTAAGGACACTGAAGTGGGTTGGCTTCAGAGAGATCAACTAAGGCAAATGTAATCAGGATTAGGACTGAGGGGTGCATAGTAGGTTGACCAAACAGCCTCGCTTTGTATGGACCTGGTCCAATAACACTAGATGACTTTTACTTACTGACTTAAAAAAAAAAGAAAGCAAGCTACAATTGAATGACATCTCCCCAGAAAAACTGAAACCCGATTCATGTTTTATACAAGCATTTTAAAGCACACAAAGCAACTATAAGTAAAAGCATGTAAAGCTTTCATGTGTGTTTGTGCTGGGAATGATAAAACTATCTGTGCCAGACAAGGCTAAGGTTTTGTTTCTTCTCACCAATGTTGCAGTCAGCTCACAGCATTTTCTTTTCTTTCCTTTATTTTGCTTCTCCTCTCCTCTTCCCCTCTCCTTTCCCCTCCTTCCCTTTTCTCCCAAATAACACCATAGCATTTTCTTCTTATTCTTCCTTATCAAACAGGAAAACACTTCACAACTGAGTTTCTCAAGTTTTAAACTAGGTTTGTGTGATCCTTGAATAAGCAGAAGGATGGAGCACAGCTAATACAGACTAGCCAGATTCTTCTTTATAAATATGCAAAATCTGCCTTCATATAATGTGCTAAATAAAACTTTTGACAACATGTGATTTCTTTCTTAAATTTTAAAATGTAAAAATGATAACAACTATAAGAAAAAATTGTACAATGAGAGAAAGGGACTTTAGCAGGTGAAACTAGTGTTGTCTATTGAAACCACCAGGTGGTTTCCAGTATTTCAGAAAGATGTGTGTATGTGTATGATTGTGGAAGTAAACAGAGCCAGGATTATTTAATGCAGGACTGTTGTACTGTTACTTGCTTTAACAGTGGCAATATTATAAAATATTTAAATATTACATTTTAGAATATGGCTTTCAATATAAATTAAATTTCAATATTTTCAAACAATCTTTTGGACAAAAATTATATCATCATGAAAGAAGAGTGCGCAGATATTCCAATAAACTTTGTAAAGAGTTTTTAACGAGTAAGAAAAGGTAACATTAAGAAACTTGCAATATACAGTGTAATAGCTTTATCCTTGTTCTTGCTGACAGATATCTTAATGAGCTCCTTAGTGTGAACCAGTGTAATTGTTTTTAAAAACACACTGAATTTCTATTAATTATTAAAATAATACTAGATGTATACTTATCTCATCAAGAACCTGGGCTTGACATTATGCTCAGATTTCTAAACATAAGAAAAAAATAATCAGAGGAAAAGAATATCCAGAAGAACGTGACAGCTCATCTGTAAGAACCAGAGGCAGATTCTGAGCACAGAGAAGCAAATGGTTCAGGTTTTGGTATGTAAAGAGCTATCTGAAACCCTCTCACTAGAAAAGTGAACAGGAGTTGTGTACCCAAATAAGGAATCTCGTGACAGCTACAGATACAATAAAAATACTGAAAGAAATGAACGACCAAAGCTATATGGGAAAAAGCAGTAAGATACTGGGATACACAGTGGACCTAGAAAGGTAACATTAACCAATAGAGTCACATAGATGCTAAATGCATTTGACCCTCTCATAATTTCGTACAACACATGGGAGGGAGTTTTTCTGAGAACAAGGTATACCTGAGCATGGCAGCACTATTCAAACCACAGGGCTCGCCTGGTTACTGTTCTCCAACGGGAGCCATAAGAGGATACCCGAGGAAGAGTAAGAACAAAGCAAGCATGTATAAGAGTTCTCTCCAACAGTCTCCAGATCCCCAGCTACTTGTCAGCCCAAGGGATTGCCTGAGCCCCTGTAGCCTATCTAAACTGTAGTAATACCCAAGGTATCTCTCTTTGAAGTGCAGCCCAGTCTCTTCTTGCATATACTTGCATTCACAACACCCTTTGGCAAGGCGCTCCAGTATCTGTCTCTCTTTAATGTGCAGAACCACCTCCCTCTGTTTTAAACTAAGACTAATTTGATGCCCAACAGACAGCAATTCACCTCTCCAGCACTCATTTTGCCGACTACTGCTTGCGTGAATATGGGAATGCTAATGGTTTTTTACACTCTTCGTATTATGTTAGGTAATTCTTTTAATGCCTGGGAACCTACTAAAATAACAGTAAGAAACCAAAACACCATTTCCAGATTACGTATCAAAATACCATATAATCTTTAAAAGCATGTAAGTTACATTGAAACCATTTGGGAAATCACTCAAATCACTTCCAACCACTACCATCATTTTGTAAAATCCAGATTCTGAGTACTGCTTTTGCCATGAGCTTTCCAATCTGTTCACATGGTCTTTCCTCAATCCCACATTAGACTTCCACCCCTCCCCACCAAGGAATGGACAATATATTTGGCCACTATTTACTAACAGCAAATCCTGAGGATATGTGCACATAATTGGAGGTCTTTGTTTTTTCAAGGCGATGAAACAGTTCAAGCTATTTTAGCTCTAGAATTGCTTAAAGAGATACCCTGTATCTTGAAATAACACTTCCTGTTCAAGGATGGAGGTTTCAGCAATGGCCAGGTAAAAAAAGAGGTACTAAAACTAGCAGTGTTGACAAATATGTAATTTGTGAAAGACAAAAAGAACCCCCAAACAAATAAAGTTTGCCCAAATAGTGTAGTCAAAGGCTTCTTCAGAAAGAAATACAAACTGGGATGTGATGAGAGAATTCTTTAAAATTTGAAATAAACTGAAGCTTGGTACAGGTCTAAAAGGTTGTCAGACACGTGATCACATACATAACAAAGCAGATCTGAAAGTCTGGTCTTCAGGTTTTGTAACCTTTAAACATTCCCTTAAACATTTGCCTTCTTTTATGATAAGCACTGTAGCAAATCTGATGCTTTTAAAGAATGTCATCAGAAATGCATTTAGGGAATGTAAAAGGTATTTTGTTTATATGGCAATAACTGGAAAATGCCCAATTGGATAGTAGCTTTCCTATAGTTCATCGACGGCTTTACATTTTGGCACAAAAAAATTACAGTCCTCTCTACATACAGGACTGCATATCAAGGACAAGTACTCTAAGTTCATTGTTCTGACACACAGTCATCAGAACTGAACAGCAGTCTGTGCTCAGGCTTATGAAGACCATAAAATGGCAGGCTGCAACTCCGGTGGCAAGCACAGCAAAGGGAAGTGCTTCATTTTATAGGCTAGTGCATAAGATATAGAAAAAACACACGGACATTTTGGTTTTTTAATTAACTATTTTAAAAGGTTTTTGCCTGTGAAATTAACAAGTATGTTTTGTATTGACAACACTATGCACTCCTAACTGATGGCAGCAGTGAAACACAGTGTAACACAGCCTAAGAATGATATTCAACATTCCAAACGCAGGCCTGCTCTCATCAGAAATAACCTTCAGGAAGACAATTTAACAAAAAGTAGCACCTCTGGTTTAAATAAAATCACTATAGAAAGGGACTAAGTATACTGACAGATTATTGAAAAAAAAAATAGAAAAGGAAAGAAATATCAGCACTAACATAATGAAACATACTTAAGAAAATAGCTAGCAGATGTTGCAAAGCTAAAAAAATACTTGTTTGTTTTTTCTGTTCTTTGTGAAATCTAACCAGATCCAAAATTTTTGAAAAATGTGTGTATCTTATCCGTAAAACGTAGCAGGTATCCATGAGTTGTAAATACCAAATTTAAACACCTTTAGAAACACATAATCATAAGATCTTGTTTCTCCTAAAGAAAAAAAACACTCTTTGAAGAGTCTTTTTTTTGTCCCATGATGGGAAAGAAAACCCCAACACATTATTAAAGAATTGCATAAAAAATTGAAACATTACAAAATGTTACACAGACTACCTGCCTTTTGAAACTTTTGGATTCATATAGTACTTTTTGAAAGCACTTTTTAAAACATTAAAGTTTGAAACAAAAAAGTTAAAATTAAACCAGAATGTCTGTAACCTAGAACTTACCAAGTGTGATATTTTTAACTGCATATTCAAAAATACGCTTCTAAGTAATAAGAGCCATCACGGAGTGATTCATAGCTTCATGCAAAAACATCCCACAATATAAATCTTGTTAACCTTTTGAAAATCCCCAAAAGCTCATTACAAAGCTGCTGAATCCCGGTGTAACAAAACCTTATATTAAAGTATTTACTGTCCTTCTAAAAAGTCCATTACTTAAAAGAAATAATAGCCGGATTTTATCACGGTCTGGCAGACGAGAAGTGTCAGACAGTGATGTATATCAAATTAAATTATCCTAGGAAAATCACTGTAGAAATTCAGGAGAAATAATTTCTCAACTGATGTTACACAATAAACTGTTCTCCATCTGAATTAATGACAAGTTTACAGTGTAATGAGCATTACAGTGAAAAGACTCATGAAGAAAAAAGGTGGTACCTTTCCTATCCTATTACTTTTCCCAGTTCTTGGAAACTACATGCAACACCCTTGGAGACACTGGTTTTCAAATGGATTTGTTGCACAAAAGCTGATTAATTTTCTTCTCCAAATGAGTGACCTGTTACAAGAAATGCTGCATATTAAATTCTACTTACTGAAAACATGCATTTATGACATTTAAATTATATTCCCTAATGTAAGCACTTAATTTTATTATAATTCCTATCTTGATCTAACTTTACAGTCATTACCAAATAGAACAGTGTGAATATTTGAAAGTAGAAGTACAATGTCTGAGTCGATTATGAAACTCCAAGTAAAAGCAGAGTAAAATCCTAGCCTTACTGAAGTCAGTGAAAGAGCTACTGCAGACTTCACGGACACTGCTATTACATTCTTTGCATTCAATCTTCATCTGCCATGAAGGTGAAATTAATGAGATTTACTGTATTCTACAAATACTATTTTCTGGTTTTAGAACCCATTCTTCAATTCCTTCTTCAGTTCTCACTCCAGTAAATGAAGTAAGACTAAGATCTGTCTCAGGGCTTGTCCTGCATTTTGGGAGAAAATGTACAGAAGGAAGCCTTCAGTGATAGATTATTGCCAGTGAATAACAACTATTGCCACTGAATAGCGATGCTAAAGCCATAAGCTTCACTACAGTATTTAAACAGCAAGAATTTTTTAATGAACTATGTTACATACTGATTTATTTGAAAGTACTATCTTCTCAATGAGAAAATAATACTTTCCAACTTTTAAATTTTTCTATTCTACTGTGCTAATGAATGGCAGAAAGGCTTGCAGTTATTGCTAAGATAGTACTAATTTTTAAAATGATTGTATTTTTTTTTTCCCCAGGTATTACTTTGTGGACAGTAATTGCTAGTACCAACTGTAGAGCTGCTGATGAACTATGGGGGGAGCATCCAATCAGTCATTTTCCACTTATTTCTATTTAAAAGAAAACCCCAAACATATTTTACTTACATTCCCTAAATGCATTTTTGATGTTGTTCTTTAAAAGCATCAGATCTGCTGCAGCATTTATTATAAAAGACAACGAACATTTAAAAAAATCAGTTTTCAAACCAGGAAAGCTAAACTTCAGATTTGCTTTGTTACATTTATGTATGTGATCACTCATCTGAAAACTATTTATTTTAGGCACATACCAAGCTTCAGCTTATGAGAACAGAATGCGCCTGTCTCAGTACTCAACTGCAAGACATATTATGTCCAGCTCTCCCTCTCCAGAAGCATCCCTTTATCTCAATGTTTGGTCATCATCTGAGTTATGTGTACATAAAACTGGTTACGCAAGTTTTGACACTTAGAACTGGCAGAGTTGCAAAAGCATACTGACAAGCACAGTGTTTACAAAACCTATAGGTCCAGCTTTTCACTTGTCAGCTTCTAATGTCATCAAGTATCCAGTATTAGGCGTTCATTAACTCCATGCGTATGGCTGTGCGAAAAGGAAGAGTAGTTTGGACTTCATTAACTCAACATTTGCCTTTCAGTTTATCTTTCTACATGCAAAAATTGTACCTGTAGCATTAATTTTGCTTTTTATTTTTAATTTCATTCACTTTCAAGTAAGGGCTTCTACACTTCTGAAATCTTTCCATGTTACCCATAACTTTTAAGTTCCCGGAATACTTTTGGAAAACTTGAACTCTATTAAAAGCTATAAGCACGTACAATTAGAGATGTGTGCCATAAAATAATTACACCAGTACGTGTTTTTAAAGCTGAGATGTCAAAATATTCAAAATATTTCTCCTATGGCAACTGCAAAATGTAGTAAAGCCTAGCTTTACTACCAAAGGCCAAATTCTACAATCTTCTGTCAGAAAAAACTTCTCTAGATTGCACTAGAAACTGGAGGCTTTTGGGCAGTGCCTACAAGAGGAAAATTCTTACTGCAGTAAAAAAGTAACATATGGGTAGAGAAATTTTCTATCAAAAAAATCAGAATAATACAGCCTATTATTTTAGGCAACTGGTTTGGTTTTGGATTAGATTCTGTTCTCATATTCCAGTGACTCAGTAACAGAATCTAAGCTTTCATTTTCATTCATTAGGAAAGGGGTCCTGTCTGGCTCTGGATGGTGGTATTTATGCAGTTTTTATAGAGTTTGAAAGATTTTTATTTCATCCATGCTTCTTTTCACATTCACACTCATGTAGGGAATTTCATTCCTATAATGAGAAACAGAAAATATAAACCGCTCATAATGAAAAGTGCTGGACATCTACAGCTGTACCAACAGTCATCTTCTGCAATGAACTGTTTATTTTGCCTGGCGATTATTTTCTTTGCACATATTTGTTCTGCCCACTTCTTTCAGAAGTAATGCAGAAAAGGTAAGTCCTTCCAATTAGGCTTTGTGTTTCACTGAGCTTAGCAGAGCTGCCCTGCCAGGGGGAAGTCCAGGGAGACAGGTCTGGTTAGAGTGCTAGTAGGAATTCTCCATACCCCCCCCCCTCCCCCCCCCCCCCCATAGGAAGATAAAACCCCAAACAAATAAGGTAAGGATAAAATGGGTACACTGCATTTCCTTCCCCATCTCTTGCCATCAAATAGCACAAGCTACTAATTGATCCCTCCAAAACCACAGCAAAATCAAGCCCTGTAGTAAAAGTTCAAAAAATACAGTTTAACATGAGACAGAAGAGAGCACAAAAAAGAGCTAGAGAGACCCAGTTACATGTTAATGCTTTAAATTCTTCCAAAAGAGGTATTTGCTAAATGAAATTATAATGCTTAGAATGCCTGCAGAAGAATGCAAAAACACTTTACTGGGCCCTGCCAATGTAGCCTAAGGATACTAACTCCTTCCCAGTCCTCATGTGGTGGTGATGCTAATCCAGAGCCTGACACACCAACCAAGGGTCAGGTATTCCACTTCATTCCATGAAAAGCCTTGATGCCCTCTGCCTCCTCCACCTTATATTCATCTGTGCCTAACCTCTGCTTCAATGGACAGCAAAGAAGCCATAAAAACAGAAGTAAAATGATGCATCTTTGTATATTATAAAATAATACATTTTACTATGAAAGCATGCATTTAAATAATACTCTGTTTCTCCCCATGATTTTTACTCTCTACCTCGTATCTAGGACCCTGAACTTCGAAGTCCAGCTTTGCTGGTGAATGCAGTTGCTACCCCTTGCTGGTGAATACAAAAGGATGGGAGCCTTCTAGGGGAAAGGAAAGGATATTTGATCTGCCCGGTCAGTAAAAATAAAGGGTCCCTTGAGCATAACACCATGAATTCAGTCTTGTTTGTTATGATTTTCCCTATGTAGCACATGCTGCATTTTACAAACAGGCTTTTAAAAGGTCCCATTTGTGGCATTTGCCCCTTGAAATATGCATTGGCAAACAGTATCAGCAGAACATTCTCTTTTCTTATGCCATTTGATGAATACTAAAACAAATTCCGGAAGTCTGACATTCTCTGGCTTTCTATATGATCTCCACGTAGTAAGTATATCTTTTTAGATACCCCGTTCTGGGATGAGAATATATGGGTTTTTTTTACAAACCTGATTTATGTATAGCCTTCAACTGCTTTACAATTAGCAGGGATAAGATGGTTAAGTGGACTTAAAATGGTTAATTGTCACTTCAACTCTGGATCTTCATGCCACCTGCAAACCTAGTCAATTATTATCTGAAGAGTAATCAAAATTAATTTGACTGTCTCACTTTGAACCTCAGGGGATATGTCCATGTTACAAAATAACTTAGGCCAATACACTCAGCAGAAACTGTCACTGTACTGTCAGTTTTAGCAAAAATGTTGAAGTTGGAATGGGCATTTAGAACAAAACACAACTTTGCTTCTGAAGGAAAACAGAGGATGAGAGTTGGGGAAAATGGGAGGATGAGAGCAGAAAAATGTTGGGGAAGATTACTGTGTGCCCCACATCTCTATCCTCTGGGTAGAGATTTCAATTCCCAGCACCAGTGCATTCAGAACTTGTTAAAGCAGTATTCTGCAGTAAATGTTTAATAATAATGACTCCAGCAAAGCAAGAAATATCGTATAGATTGTCTTATGATTACCTGACATACTGCTGGAGTTATGGATATGTAATCATTCTCGTTCTTCTTCTGTCACCAGTGTCACCTGCCAAGAAAGGAAAAAAAACCCCATGTAATACATCCATAAATGCAAATTTGCAGAATACCATTAACATTTAAACAGGATGGTACACTTTGGATCTTGAATACCATGGTCCGTGTTTGATGGCATAACACGTTAAATTCAATGCACGTTGCTTAACTGCATGAGGCAATGTATGTAAGTCAGGTCCAAAACCTGGTGGCCTGGAAGAGCTATAGGTAACAGGAATTTGGAAGCAGGATCAAAAAGCTGGTGGCTAGCAATGCAGGAAAAAAATGCTTCTGCCCACTTCATGGAACACCTTCCCTTAATTTTTTGCAGAAGTTCCTTTAGGTCTAATATGGAACTTCAGGTGCTAATTGTTTTTTACTTTACAGTGTCTAATGATACATGCCCATTACTCTCAGGTTCAGTAAAAATAGAGGATTCAAAGGAATTAGAAAAATCTCTGTCCACAGTTACACCGATTTTTCTTCAATCATTTGAAACTCAGAAGCCTATCAACTTTTACAAAGTTTTGAGACGTAAATAGTTATTTTACTCATTTGGTAGGAAACTAATTTATATGTACTTATTACTTAAGTTTTGAAGAATGGCACCTTCTATTTTATTAAGGAGATAACTGCAGCTGTGAGGAACTGGATTTGGCATCCTGAAGTCATGGTTTTAATATTTAGATTGCCTCCCCTATTCATATGTCCATACATACACACTGAGGTAGTAACTATACTCCTTTTCTGTTTGGTAGCAAAGACTGAAGCCCTGCAAGATGATTTTGTGTCAGGAGAGAAAGTCACTGATACCAGTTACAGCATCATCCTTCAGCAGCATCTGTATTTATACTAGCCATAATGTTTTTCAGAGGTATCCCAGGCAGCAGGCACTCATTCAGTCATTCCAGCCCAAAACATGGTGCCCAGTTGGATGATCCCGGCTCACTCCTTAGTTTAAGCACTACCAATCCAATCCGAGCAGAGACAATCCTAAAGGCATTACTCCAGAATAGAGACAAGATCGCATTAGATTTTTTTAAATAAGAAATCCCAGGCCTACAAGTGACCCCGCTAATGCCAGTGGAAAACTAGGCTGGGATCAGAGTCACACTCCTTGATCATCAGGAAACACGTACCTTTTAATGTTAGCATGCAAGTGACATTTTATAGCAGAAGCAGAACCTCTCAGATTGTCCTGATAAGACATTTTATGTTATGACACGGTCCTTGGTTTTTACTTTGTTAACGAACTTTTTTTATTTCTCTCCATCCACTCAGCGCCACAGCCCTGTCTGTATTTCCTCTCAGCCACTTTCTCCTCACACAGGGAGCGCCTCCCTTCCTTGTCCTTGTAATAAATATCCTCCGCCAACAGCAGGCTGAAAGGACAATAAGCGCATCTGCTCTGTTTAGGCAGACTACAACACTAGAATGAGAAAGCAGGTGAACTGCAGCAATCACGTGTACCCTATAATTAATGTATCTGGGACGCAGCCACGCAGTTTCACCTAAGCTCATCACCACCCCCCCCTCCAGCGGTACACCGCCGAGGGCTGAAAACCCTCCCGGGAGCTCAGACACCTGAGGCTCTGCAGTCACCCTTCAAAGGCTCCACAAGATGGCGGCGGGACGCCCCCGCCGCGCTTTGCAGGCCCCGCACCGCACCGGCCCCTCGCCCCAGGCGCTACTTCGCGTCCCACAACTGTAGACGGTGTGATAGCCAGCTCCTTCCCCCGCGGCCAGGAACGGCCGGCTGCCCACCCGTGAGGCGCAGGGAAGAGCCGCAGCCTGCCCACCCCCCCAAAACGGCTGGCGGACGCAGCGCTCCCTCCCCCCCCCCCCCCAGTTATTCTCACAAACACCCGCCGGCCCCCGCCCCCGGGCCCGCCCCGCCGCGCAGTGCGGTGCGGTGCGGTGCGGCGCAGTGCGGCGGCGCCCCCTAGCGGCCGCGCGGGAGCAGGCCGGAGAGGAGCGGGAGAGCCCGAAGCGTGCCCGCGCTGCTCGCCGGACCCGCGTCTGCACTGCAGCACTGCGGGGGGGGGGGGGGGGGGTGGGGGGGTGGTCTTCCCATGCAAATCTCGACCTTCCGAATTAACAGCTCTATTGTCTTCTCCCTAATGTATTCCCTATCTTCTTCATCACTTTATGCATCATTACATTAACGGGGCATATCTGGTAAATCTTTAAACTAAATTAAGTCCCACTCCAGGGTTCAGAATTGCTTCGTGACTGAAAAAACCAAACCAAACCAGAAACATCTCCTCCCCCCCCCCCCCCCCCTTCCCCCAAACCCAACCAAGAAAAAAAGGGGAAAAAACCCCCAACCCGTAATGTTTTCTCTATTTGTAAAGCAAGTGCGAAGTAAAACCTACTGAAAGTTTTACAGCAGGAACTGGTAAAATACCCTCCAGCATACATGCTGCAATGTATTTTTATCTCCTTGTCTTTTCTTTCAAGCAAACCACTCGAGATTCCGTCTGGGCTCTTCTCAGAAAAGACAGTATCTCCTTAAACTCGTAAAGGAAAAGCCAATACTCCGCTTGATATTTGCCAGGTACAAACAACACAACCAGAGGTGACGATACAAAGTCTTTCTTTTGCTACTGACATCCTGTGGAACTTCAAAATCCTTCACATTCAAAATTTAATCAAAAAATTTAATCAAAAGATTAAAGAGGATATAAATTTAGATAGGGCTCCAATTAAAATCAGACTGACCCATCCCACCATGTCATGGGACGCTGTGAACCTCAACAATAAGCCATTTTGCAGAATTTAATTGTGGTTTGGTGACTCAGTGACACACAAGTGCTCTTGAAGTAAACAACTGAGTGTTTTAAATAAAAATTCTGTCCCTCCTGTAAGTAATTAGTTACTAATCCTAAAATTATTGTTTTTGCGCCAATCTATTAAAAAGGATAAAAAGAAAAGGGAGCAATACAAAGTTCTTCAATGAATTCTGTATAGAGAGAAAAATTCTAGCTATCCTGGGAGTTTTGCCATTTTCCCTGATGAGACTAGGACTTGGCATGAAGGCAGCTGTCACTTGTGTAAAAAAACTAATTACGAAATGACTGTAGGGAAAGATAGTCTTTTGTCTAAAGCATTACACTAACGTATCTGGCTTTGGCACAGTCTTCCTGTGTCCCACAGTTTGAAATGCAGAGTGTGCATCCTCTTTCTCCTCATACCTGCCTAGAAAATAAGTTTCTCGGAGCAGGTCTGGGTGTTGCTGTGTGAAAGTACAGCATGTCGCCCATCTAGCATCTCCACTAGGTCGATTTAGCAGCAGCCAAAAGATAGATAGTAAATGAGCCCATTTGTAACACCTGCTTTGTACGTGATGGTGATTTTAATAATCTTTCCAAATGTATCAGAAATGTTTTCAAAAGGATGCTTTTATATGCACTTCCGGCACTTCATATGCCAGAAGTAATTTCTTATTTTTCCTTCTAAGGAATCTGGCATGTGGACAGAAACATTGTGGAGTACAGAACTATTTAGCCATTCTGGCACCCAAAACCTTGACTGTCTTCTGAAGGCCCAGCACAGTTGCTACTTTACATGAGCAAGAAGAGTAAGTGGTGTCTACATTAATTATAGCGAGTTCCTCTTGAAGGCATAGATGTGGAAGATGCCAGAGGAAATCAGGTTCTTTTTCAGAGTCTACGACTAAAAAGTACGTGAACGGGCAGAAACGGGAAGGTGGCAGATGAGTCACAGGCGAGGCTCCACCACATCAGGCCAATTAATGTCTGGGAGTCTTCACGGACATTGCAGAGTAAGTTTCTTTCTTGCCAAAAGTGACACAATTTTTATGGTTAAGCTTTGCTAACATCACAGGGAGCGGGCTTCATCAGACTATCTTTTGTGTGTCGAGTGCTCATTTGCCCACAAAGTGCTACCCAAGGTCTCATGGCTCTGAGTCACAAGCCCTGACCACGCAGCACTAACTTCAGAGGTTGCTATCTCACGTCCCACATGATCTCCCCACCAGAGAGCTGAGGCGGCAGACCAGGCACTGTGCTCTTTCTCCATCACTGGAGTTCAACCTTACTTTTTCTTTTTAACAAGGTAGCCCTCACGTTCATATTGGATACCCCATAGAAAAGTAGCAAAATTATTATTTATTCTGATACTGAGTTGTGTTTCGGATCTACAGCCCTGCACCGTGAAAAGAATACTCCTGTTTTGCCCCAAATGAAAAAAAGACATCTTTGGGATCTTCATCTCCTCTGGCCTGAAAAGGTGATAATTGGAATTAATTCTCAGGCTTTGGTCTCCAGTCTAGAAACACTGTCAAGCCATATTGCCAATTACTGCACTTACTTTCTTTTCCCATAATGAAAGGCGATTAACCAATTAACATTAATCAATGTGGTTAAGCGTTCTCCCACTCTCACCAAGGGCCGCCTCCTTCACACAAACGCATCGGATTAACAAACGGCTATATAAAAGGGTTGCGCCGCTCAGGGGATGAGGGTGGTGTTGACTTTGCGCTGTTGATTCAGCTTTAGGTGGTGGCTACCAGCCTCCCCTAGGCCAGGGGCACGGTACTTTTGTGGTTTGAATCCCAGTCCCTATCGGTACCATGAACCGCACGCTTCCCGGCCACCCTCAGGCTTCCCTTCCCACTCAGCAAGCAGCTGCCCCAGGCAGCACAGCGGGGACCAGCACTGCTGCCTCCTGTCTCTTCTCCAGGCAGGAATGGGTGGTAAAAGGGATTTTGCACCTTTCAGAAGGCCTGACAAGCCACCTGGCTCTGTGCCCTTCACCAGACTGTCCCCTGACATGCCATTTTAAAAGGTAGAGGGAGGGCCACGGGGCGACCTGGCTCATCCGCACAAGTCCCTCGTGTAACCCTACCTGCATCGCCCGATGTCCCTGGCTCATCCCCGGCACCCTTACACAACGCTCTTACACGACGCTTGCCATTTCTGGCTTGCTGGGAGCTGGGCTGCCTCCAGGGAGAGGAGCCTTGCATGGAGAGGAGGGGAGGGCTGCTGGCAGACCCGGGGCGGGTGGGAGCCTGCCCAGGTCCTGGGATGTAGCGGGGAGCAGGCGAGGATGCGGAGCGGGATAGCGGAGCACATAGGTTTTCTAATGGGGCACAGGGGAAAGCTCCAGCGTGGTCAGACCGAGCGCCCCAGGATGCCAGCCCCTCACGCTCTGCCGTGGCCCAAGCTAAGGCACTTTTGTTCTTCTTGGGGGCTATCTTGGCTTGAGGGTGATGAATTACGGGATGTGTCATCTGAGCATTTTGTTCTGCAGACTCCCTCCACGAAAGCTGCTGTCAATTTTAACTTCACCTGTAGTGAAAAATCTGAAATAGCAACTCCACATCAGGAAAAATGACAAGGTAGCCTATAGGCTGTATTGATGCCTAACTGAACTTTTAAGTTTGTTTCAATATTTAACAGCAAAGCAAAACCAGTACTTTAGAGCAGACTTATACAGAGCATTTTGTCCTAATACATGTTCAGTGAAAAATGTACTAAGCTATGGCTTATGGTACATGATACCTATATGATGAGCAAGCAGTATTCTGTCCCTGATAAAACATACTGAACAACTGTGCATTGTATGAGAAATAAAAATCTACCTAGTTTTCTAGATACGTTTAATGAAAAGTCCCCACCAGAACCGGCTTGTAGGCACAAGCTCAGAAGTGGACTTTGATTCATGCTTTTTATTGCTAGTCTAGTTCAACTCACGAGGACACAAAAACATGCAACAAAGCATAAAATCAAAACCACAGTGCACGATCTGTATAAACATTTACAGTCTATCCCAAACCACTCGATCAAAAAGGCAAGGAGCTACTGAGTTTTCCAATACGAAAGTCCAGCAGTTCTGTGTAACCTTACTCTTTCTTCCTCACACAGACTCAATATGTGCTCTTTAGAATAGGGTACTGGTTTTACCTTTTAGGCTCAGAACTTCCTATTTTAACTTGCTTCTTAAATGCTCTAAAAGTTGCTGAGCACTAACAAGTCAAGATTATGGATGCCCTCCATCAGTCAGGATCAGACCATAGTATGAATCATGCTCAGCTCTGTGCAGGCATCGGCAGCTTTTTTCCAGCATGAAAGCCAGAAAACTATTATATGCAGACAATAAGCTTGATAAATTAAAACGGTAACCTCACTGCTTTATAATTTTTTGAAAGCACTTGTGTTTCAATAAGCAGAACTGCAGGATGAACAATGACAATTTAGATGGACAAAGTCATTCCTCCTATAGTCCCACACTGGTGAGACTTTGGTTCTGGCATATGGTTTGCAGGACAGGCTGAATGATAAAGCTGTTGTTTTGGACGTATCTACAAAAAAACAGACACAGCACCACAAAATGAAGGAATGCAAGATAAAAGCAAGATAAAAGTTGTTTTTATGATTTCATCAGAACTTAATGTCTTATTGCATTGGGGTAAATATACCTTTTAATAAGCTAATGGAAAAAATAATAATTGATTTCATCATAGTCGAAAAGTGTTTTAGTGTTTCTGTCCATTGCCCAGTAGCGTGAACACGCCAGAAAGGCAGTCTCGTAGGTATCATCGAAAACACACAGGGGAAGACTGTAACATTACCTTTAAACCACCTGGGCATCAAGTAGAAACCTGAGTACGTAACACTCCTCTTGCCTTGTACTTACAGAAATGAATAACATTATCTCACAGAGTATCTCAAATCACTTATTATCACAGTGTGGAGCTGTTGACTGGCCCTAAGATGTAAAGGCTCTAAGAAACCTGCTTATATTCGGCTTAAAACTCTGTCAGCATAGTGGGCTGTAGCCTCCTCTTTGCTCCACTTCAACCCCTTGCAGAAATGTCAGCTCTCTAGCACTTTGCTTTGGCCTACTACATGTGTACACAGGAGGGCATGAGAGGAGCACAGAACTGGAAGCAGCCTTGTTTAGCCGCTATTTTGATAACCAGCGTTTTATTCCCTCTTGGGGACTTTCTTAACTCGAAGCGTTACAGTTGCAAGCTAGCCAGATTTGCCAAAGAGTAGCTGATCAGTAACTGTGCATTAAGTGATGTTTATATCATTAGAGATTTAGGCCTTAATTCAGAAAGACCTCTACCTACTTGCATAAATATCCAGTTGAGCAAGGATCCTGGAGGACCAAGGATGACAGAAAAGCAAAAGGGATAATATAAGAGACCTCGCATTTAAGTGATTATTCCTGTGTTTTCTGAAGAGCCTTTGAGACACTTCATGGCTTAAGTGTTCCTTCTCCAGCCTATAGGAGTTTCATTCAGACACCAGCTTTGACGTAAAACTTTTCTTGTCTGTTTTGTTCTGTCAACTCAGGCAACATTAGGTGTCCCTGAAATTTCAGCAGGGGACAGTTTCTCTTCGATGCTAATTTCTCTTATTACTCACTGCAAAACATGTATTAGACGAAGGCTGTCTTGAATTACCCAGTGAATCTCTACAACTGACTAAGATCACATAATCCCAAAGATACTAAGTTTCAAAGACTTTTATTGGAACTGGTGATTTTCCACCCTCATGATGACATGGATTAAGAAAAAGAATGTTTTCTAAATGTCAGGAAGGGAGGTACCTGGATGGATCTTGTTAACAAGAATGCATTTTGTCAATGCATCGTACATACACTGTGCCTAAAAAATCAGTGAAGCAGAAGTGAGTATGTTCTAAACTACAAATGTCACTCTGAATACGGATAAGTATTACCCTAAAGATTGGTACTGGCATTTGTTTGAGCTATTTTCAGGGGTTCAGATACGAACAGCAGAATTAACGTAGCTTTAGGCTTTCTGATTTTCTTAACCAGAGCTTCAGAGTGTCACCACTTAGTTTAAAAAAGAAATTCTAAATATTGAAAAATCATTGTCTGTATTTCAGGCCTTGAGTTACAGTGTGCAAATATATAGAACTTTGCAGAAACCCTTGGAAAAGAAAACAGAGATGCTGTTACAGCTATGGATTTAGCCTCATGGGTTTTGCATATTGCGTGACTTGACAAGTTTCCAAACTTGAATCTATTTGTCCTAAAAACTGATAGCTGAATTGCAAAACCACTGAATTCTGAAATGTTCAACACAGATTCCAGACCTGAAATGTATGGCTTAAATTCAATTATAATTGGGGGAAAACTTTGAAGAAGCTTATTTTCAACAAAATGAAGGTAACAGACCAGAACAAGAAGTCAGCTGTTTCCTGAAATCTAGATCCCTAGCCAGAAAAATCTATGGTAGGGGGATAAAGACTAGCTAAACATCCGCACAGATCCTTTCTACAAGTCAAACTGGTGGTCCTGCAGCCTTCGCCTGCCACTGCAGAAGCAGCTCAAGAGAAAATGGCATCAGACAGACACTGACAGCGTAATACACACCGAAAGGGGACAGTGCTTTTCTGGATGTGTAGGTTTAGGCCTTATGTCAAGCAGTAAGGCAGATAATATCCCCGGAGGCATGATGATGAAGGCATACCAGAGACACAAAAAAGTATCCATAATAGAAAAGGAGGGACAGACAAGTAAAGTTAAATGATTAAGGGGCTGGACTGACATGTATTAGTTGAGAGTTAACTATGGCTTGGCAAAGTGACAGGAAAGTGAGCATATGATAACCACGCTCAAAAGAGAGCAAGGGATGATGGAATAATGTGACTGTTATGGGAAATTTGGTTAAATTACGCTAATGGTTACTGGTGGACATGTAATTAGGTTAGAGGGCAGCTATATTTAAAAAGGAGAATTCTTGCCTGGTTTTAATTGATATTTTGAAATGGAGAAGCCCATATTGCTATTTCTGAGGTTTACCCAAAAGCTTATTTTTCAAAAGAAAAAATTCAATGACTTCAGTAACAATTAGGCTCAAGTTGGAGAAAGCTTTCTGCAAACATCTCCTCTGAAATTTCAAAATACAAAACACATGTTTTATACATACATAAATATATTTATAATTATTATAAATAAATAAAAAGTTTCAAGTTACCTGGCAATAAGCTGGTGGTCATAAAATATGACTGTATTAAAACTATCTAAACACCCATTTGCTTATGGTTTTGGGCAGACAGGAGTCATGGAGAGAAGGAATAATACTTGTGAAAATGAAGTAGAAACTCTTATTTTGCTTATTTTAACAGAAAATTGCTTGCACCCGCTGTAATGGCAGTCTCTATATGACCAGCACTGTGAGAAGTTAACTGGATTTCAGCTGAGGATTTTCGAAAGGATGACTACTTCTTCTCAGAAGAGGCATATATCCTAATAAGTACAAACATTATAGATGCAGACCTGCTTTTGGGTGCAGACTGGAAACAAATCACATAGCGTCAGTGTTAACAATGGCCTTTCAGTATGTCCGATAAAGCAGTGATTTCTTTTTTTTTTTTTAAACCTCTCCTTGTCTGCTGCCTCATTTACAGCTAACAATAATAGAATCAGGCCCAGAAATTAAAAGTTTAATCACTGATGATTTTGCTATCCGTCCCAAGCAAACAACAAAAGTCCACAACCTTTTAACCTTTTCCATCCTATTTGCTAATTACGTATTTTGTAATTAACCCATTATGCATCTGTCATTGTGTTTTAAATTAAATCACTTTAATTGCTAGTAAATAGGGTTTATTTAGTTCCTGGTATGGTTGCACGGGGTCATGAGTGGGGAGCTGTTGAACCACTCTTGAGTTACAGGTGGCTCTCTGCAAAACTGCTGAAGTTGCTGAAGATAAGGAAGAGTTAAGCTGCTTTCCTTAGGTGATTTGATTTTAATGTCTAATGGCGTATTTCTAATGGACAAAAGTTTACTGCAAATATCAGAGGGCATTTTTATTCCTTGCATACAGATCACATTGGGCATTATTTTGTTTCTTGAAATAATTTTTAATAAAGGAATAATTATGCTAATAGTTCTAGAAAATGCCTATCACGATAATGCTTATTTTGCTGTATAGTAGAACTCTGTGAAACGCAGCACAACTTTATATTAACAGCTGAACTTCAAATAAAGAGAATAGAGAAGACCTAACACGTGGGACACAGGAAATTTTAAGTACGGAGCTAACAGTTAACAAACTTTAATATCTTCACATAACACCATAAAAGCTGAGGACAGACACAAGAGATTTTGTTCTCTGTAGCACAGCCCCCTTCTACCCCTTGCGTGACCTGACTCGCTTCGCTGATCCTGCAGAATATACTCACTTTTTTGCTGGGTTAGTTTTGCGCTGGGTTAGTGAGTTGAATCAGCCCTGTGAGGTGGCTGGCGAGCACTGCAGCTAGCACAAAGTAAGTGGCAGGAGCCCACAGCTGCAAGAAGGGAAGGGGAGGGAGATGACATTCACCCTGTCTCATAAAATGGCACCCTTGAGGAACACAGTACGCGTTTATGCCTTTCATAATAAACTAGGATATTTAGGACTCTGTGCATTGAAATTACTTTTTCATTGTTAAAGTAATGAAGGTTTCTGAAACACCTTTGAAGATTGTAAGTCTTGCACTAGGGAAAAAAACACTAAAGACAATACAATTCATTGTAACTTTTTTTTTTTTTTAAATTATATCCTTATACACTGAAGAAAGGCACTAAAAACTGCTTGCTCTATGTTCTAGAGAATGGCACTATGAATTGGTAAGGTCAGGCTTCCCTTTAGTACTAAATAAAGTCAAGAACGTAGTACTGATTAGACATGAACTAGAATTTCCAGCAAGAACCCAAGCCCACACCTTTGCTCTGTTACCTAAACATAACTATGGGTCAAATAAATAAATGAAGTCCACACATATGAAAGCTGACAGATTTAGCAAGATGAACTTCCCACATAGACATTCTTCTGAGAATTCATTAACAATACTAAAATCCAAGATTAGCCTAGATGTTAAATATTTTCTTCCCTGCTCCTACCAGAAAAAAAGTAAGTGTACGGAATTATAGGTGGGTTCAGAGCACAGCTTCATAAGACCTACATAGCTCTTCCAAAAGACAGTCCCTGTGTCCAGTGAGGAAGCTGTAATTAACCTTTGAAGCTTGCTATGTCATCTATGTGTTTTTTTACCTTTGGCTACGGGCTACCAAGACACAGCACATGGCTGGAAGATTCTGGTGCCGCATTTTCTTGCTGCCAGCCTTCTGCCACTACATGCATTCATCCTGACGCCTTCCTCACTGATCTGAGTAACTCCACACCTCCACAGGCAGCACACCTTGCCGCTCCTTCGTCTTTGCAGCATACTTCAGCAGAGTACCCCACCTCTGCGTTCACTTTGCTAGCACTTCCACTGTGAGACAAGGCTTACAGGTGCGGAGGAAGGTGAGGGACTGCAGAATGATGCAAAGGAGAACAGGAGACATAGTGGTGACTTACAAATTTTTAATGAGGAGCCTTTGGATGGCCTTCAGGGACAGCAGGGCCTGTCAGAGAGAAGCCATCAAAAGCTCAAGAAATAGATAAATCTGTTGTATAGAGAGGAAGGATGAAATCGGAAAGCTTACGTTTCTGTAGAAAAGGGAAAGAGGGGCAAAGGTGCAGCAATAGAACTGAATTAAGACTCAGAAAGATATTCCTAACAGCTGTGTTCTGAATATGCTTTAATATCATATGACCCATCTTAATATGACCCATATGTGACCTATCTTGAGATGATGAGGCTCTGAGCAGGTGTTCTAGAAGCTTAGACCAACAGAGAAAACCAAACCACCAAAAGCAGCAGACAGCCTTGAGGGTGGCCCGCACATAGGTACACAGAGACAGGTCCATGCTGGAGACAACACACAAGCAGCCCAAGCCTCCAGGAGAATGGCAGGGAAAGAACGAGCAGAGGAAATTCAATTGTAAAGCCCTGTTCCGCACCGCCGGCTTCGCCTGAGGTGTGAGTTGGACTTCTGCAGCTTTCGCTTTCCCTGGTTTGCCAGTTGTTGGCTTCCTACCCTCAGATCTTTCCAGTTTCACCACTGCCTGCATTCAACCCCTAACAGAGGTAAAGTATTTGGGACTTAAGGCATGTATTTATCGAAGCAGTAACATTAGGGGTCCTGAGAGGGCAGAGGGAGATCAGTATGGAAGCAGCATCCTGCCATTGTCCTAAGCAAAACCCTGGTACGAGCAGATACACTCTCCCCAGCGAGCGCACCAAAAATTACCTGGGGAAATCTTATCCACACCTTTTATTAAGTTCATTAAACTCTCAATACCATACTGCTTCCTGATGGCTTTGTGACTGAGGTAACACGTGGGTATCAATCAGAGTTTCTTGGCTCTCCTGAGTTAGTGGGATGGGCCAGGCTTTTCTTTTCAAACATAATTCTCTCCTCTCTCCCTTCTCCTCCCTTACAATTTGAAAATTTTCCAATTAATCTCCCTTTCTGTTCTAGCTTCTAATTTTGTACGTGTGAATGTATAACACGTACATTAAACTGGACGCTGCATTTCATTCCCGAGGATATCAGATCCAGGGGCTCCACTACCAAACGCCAAAGCCATGGCCCCAATGACTCGATCTTTGTCTACTGCTCCTGGTCTGTCTGCCACCTGAAGAACAGATCCTCGAGGAAAGTAGCTGCAAGGAGGGGCAATCAACATTCAAAGAAAACTTTGTTTTAAGACACCCAGCACAGATGACTTCAAAGGTTAGCAGGAAGATACTGAATCTGACCTGGTACGGAGCCCCAGAAGCAAGACAGCGATAAAACAGGGTGTGCTCCCAGCAGCGCATCATATTGGACAGATTCAAAGAATTGGAGAGTTTTCTGTTCTAAAGCTCTATATAAACACACTGCACTAGTAAGGGATGGAAGACACAAATGTGAGGATTATCCAAGTCAAGCTACCAGATGAGTTCTCTCTAGTTATCTCAGGAAAAATTGCCCTGAAAATGCAGACGATAAAGAAGCCAGAGAGCCATGGGAGAAGACACAAGCAAAATGACTCCTGAACACAAGATGAAAATTGCTACTTTTTCAGTGGACTTCGTTCCTCCATTTAGCATCATCTCTATTTAACTGATATGCCGTTTGATTTTAGCCAGACACTCAGAGACAGGTTTTATGCCACCCGCATCAATCAGGAGAAGCAGAATGGGATGTCATCTCTGCATTGCTGATACTGAGGCTTCCTATGATTTATCTCAGCAGCATCACATAGATATTGAAAAGGACAGTGGAAATACATGATCTTACAAGTGATATGCCACATACTTCCCACTAGGCTTATCTGGAAACATGCTAAAAAAGCATCAGAGACATTCTTTTCCTGTTGCTTTCCATAGTGGCTTGAGCAGTAAAATATTAGGTGTCAAAAGCGACACACCAATCTAAATCAAGGATGTAAGCATCTTCCCATCCAATGGTGGGAAGGAAGTAATCTATCAGAGCAATTTTAGAATTAATAAGTTTCGTAAGTATTAATATATGGATCTAATCTACATTCAATGTTATCCAAATTACCTTGTGCTGAAAGAACAAGTTCTGTATAATGAAGAGAAACAAGCGAAGCTCACAGAAAAATAATTAAAGCTGGGAGTTGCAATGGGAATTGGAGTCAGCACTGCCTCATGTTCCATGTTGAAAATTTATTCTTACGGTAACCCAGCTTCCTCTCATCCATAAGGTGGAGATGATAATACTCACTTCAGTTCCAACAGTATGCCAGTAAGATCTACAGATAAGCCATCAGAATTGCTATTATTAATATTATATATGCTTGGCATGCATTTTTTTACTTAAAAGCAGTTTTATAAATTGCATTTCTGGTCTACTCCCAGTGTTTTGGGGATCACTTTTTTAGACTTCAGAAAAGGTATTCTCAATTTATTTACTACATTTGGGCATATTCTTTGCCATTGACTTTAATTCTATTTTACAGCTTATTAGTTTTATGGGATTTTGTTCTCTGTATGATGTGGGAACACAGTAGCGCAATCATTCAACAAACACCAGTTTTACCAACCAGCCAGATTTAACAGGCTATTTCTTGTTGTATCCTATAAACACAGTGAGCAGCCAATCTGATATTTAATGATGCAAACCATAAGCAGAGGTAGTGTTTTGTGCCAAGATACAGTATGTGGAGATTGCAAAAGCTCATAGTGAAATTTCTGTGGAAAAAAAATTACAGCATAGAGGTTTCTGAGTTGTTCTTTTGTGCAAATCAAAACAGAGTATCTTTACTAAATAAAGCAGATAGATTAATTAGAACTCCCCTGAAGATACTGACAGAATGAGAGAACACCTCATACTGTCCATGGAAGGTATGTGCAACCAACTGTGCTTTTTATGGGAATGGTTGATAAGAACAGGATTTCCAGATTTATTTTCATGTTCTGCCATCCACTAAGAGACTTTCATCTGAATGATAAAGCAGTTTGATTATAAGGGAAGCACAAAATGTACTAGCTTCTAAAGAGGGCTTATTTTTTAGTATCTGTGAAGTTGTTGAAGAATCTTACATAAGAAGTTATTTATAATGACTTAAAATTAGAATTTTCTTTGAGGTATCCTAACCAAATTACAGAAAAAAAGATTTGTGAAACAGGATGAGGTAGGTTTTAAAACCAGCTGCTTTTTTAAAATGTCTTTGTAGATCTCTCAAAAGTGATATGGGTATACTGTTAGCATTTTTCTGAACAGGAAAAAACCCTACAGCTTTATAGTCCAGGGTACAGTAGACTACAAAGTGCTGTCCTTGCTCACATACAGACAATAAAATGGAACAAAAAAAAGTCGTAAAAATTCAAAATGAAAAAGCAGAGTTGCCAGTAATGACCTGACTCTCAGCTCCTGAGTGCTTGAAGTTGACAGTACTGGATCACTGGAAATGCTTTAGTAACACAGACATCTCTTCTCTCCTAAACAAACTGACATCACTACAATCCATCAATTTGCTGGCATTCACAACCACACTGGGCTTTATTTCTGAGCTATTGTGGTCAACAGCTATAGCCAAAGTATCTGTCTCTCTTCCAGTTCTCTTTTTTTAAAATCATACATCCTTTTACTTCATTTTACATGTATTTCTTCCTTTTGGTCTTATTCATCCTTACACTTTTTCGTAGAGTAATGGGCTACAATTCATGAAAACCCTGTGCAGCTGTAGAAATAAATATTCTGTTTTATCCTCCAGGACAGATTTAAGATGTCATTGTCAGCTTTAGGATAACTGTCTGTATTAGTCATCCTGCCAGCATTAAGATAGTAAGAGAAAAGATAAGGGTCTGCTGGAAGGCCCACTGAAGCAGAGGGAGTCTTTCGATTGACGTCAGCTGTTTTGTACCACGTTCTTCTAGCATGGATTAGGACACAAAGAAGAGCTTCTCATGCCAAATTCTGTACTTACTTCTTCATGTGCACTCAATTTTATTGAGCAGGCTCAATACAGTCTACTGGGACCATCAGTCCTCCAACCTTTATACAACTTTTACCTTGCTTTATACACTCTGTCTGGGCAGGGAGCCAGGCCTTCATATTTTACAAAGGAAAGCCTTCTCCTCTGCCCACCTGAGTTTATTCCTTCACTTCACCCTCTTATTTACTGGACTTCCTTCACCAGGTACAAAGAGGTCGGTCCTTTGTTGGACATCTACCCTTTGGAAAAAATAAGACCACTAATAAAAGACGGCTTTTTCAAAATCAAGCCCAAAATATTTGCATCATTTAGGGATGTTACCTTTAGGGACAAAAGGGTCTGCCTGCCGAGCGCCGGAGCCCAGACCCCTTTGACATCTTGCCAAATTGGCTCGTGCCTGCCGTTTTCATGTGAGTTGTTGCCCTCGGCCACAGGTCATGCGGCCACTGGCAATGCTTCGGCCACCGCTCTCCCGCTCCCACAGCAGCGCCCAAGGTCTGTTTTCCTTCTGATGCTGAAAACTTCCTGCAGGATCCAAGATGCTGATCCCAACCCATCTTTGAAGTCAGCGTGGGAATCCCTATCCTTAGGGAAGACACCAGGTGGGCAGAGTGACGCTGCCAACGCTGCTAACAAAAGCGATGAATAGCTGGATTTCACTGATGGGTGAAGGGGAGCTTGGCGAGAAACGGACGAGTGTCACAGATGAGGGAAGAGGACCTGCTAGAGAATACAACCATGCAGGGCCACCAGGGCCTATCATGTCACCTAAGGCCAGGATTACCTAGGCAACAGTGGCCGAAAAAACAAGTTGTGGAAAAAACCCCAAGTTGTGGATGTGGAAAAAAAGGGATCAGGGAGGGAAAAAGCAATTAAGGGCAGGTTCTTTATTTGGGAGGAGACTGGAGTGGAGAAAAAAGGTACAAGGGCAGAAAAGAGGAGGGCCAAGAAATGGCAAAAGGGATAACAGCAGATGCAAATAACGTTAACTGGGGCTGCTTAGGGGTATCTATCAGGTGGCCATGCCCTTGACTACTGCAGCCCGTTGTCCTAAATCAGAACAACGAACCAAGCCTGTTGTTCTGAGCACACTGTGTGCGCCAACCTGCTGGCACGGTTGGGAGGACCGGGTGGAATGGGTGCAAGGGAAGATCCGAGGTGGATGGATCAAGCATCCGAGATTGCCATAGCGGTGCCCGTGCCAGGCCTGACAGCTTCAGCCTCTTCCCGACCTCCTCCTCCTCACGCACGCACCAGCAGAAGGAAACCCTCTCCCACCAACGTCATCTCTCCAAGATGGCTTGGCCTAAACCAACAGAGGCAGTGGCAATAGCTTCATCTGTATTAGGGGCTTTGCCAGAATAATTTCACTTGCTAGGAGGGGACGATTAATTTTATATGCCTGTACACAACATATATCTGCTGGCAAAATCATCCAAAGTCACTTCACTGCTTGCTTAGTCCCAAAGAAGGACTTAAAATTCAGTGAGTGGCAGAGCGGGTAATGAAACTGAATTGCACCTATTTCTTCAAGAAAATGCTACATGAAACTATTGCGTTCTTACATTGAAAGCATTATTTTTGTGACAATAGGGACTAGGTGAAAACAGAAGTCTCTTCCTTTCAAATTGTTTTTTCCACTGACACTTTTCTAAAATAACCCTTAGATTTTTTTTTCAGCTAGTTTCATACAGACAGAGTTTCCCTTGGCAGTATTACCGTCTTCAGATACCACACAAACTATCCTTAAAAAGACTATGTAGCGTATTATCCTCAAACATATATGAATCCAAATAACCCCCACTCTGAGTGCAGACTACTGATGCTGACGGGTAAAATAACTAAGGCTTAGTCTTCCAGCAGACAGATGTGCTGCCTTTGGGTGCTGGCTATGCTTCTGAAGCTTTGCTTCAAATACAAAGTCAGATATTGGAAAGGAAAAAGAATTCATCTATGAGAGTCACTATCTTCAAAAATAAAAAGGGGAGTCCTACAATTCTCAACTGGTGATAGACAAAAAGAAGAAAAAGGGGCTTGTTCATTAAGGAGAAGACTTAATAAAATCCAGAGACTAGCTTGTAGAAAGAAATCTGACTGGCTCCACACCAAGACATCTACAGTGGATATAAACCCAGGAACTTCACTAAATATATTGCCTCTTACTCACTACAAGATTTTTTTAATGAAACACTGTTCCATTTTCTCAGAGACAGTGACTGAATCGCCACTGAATAGCACCCCCTGTGTTCATAGCACATTTACAGCTGAGCAAAGCACTGTTAAATGCTACAAATGCAAAGAGTTGCACAAAGCAGCGTAACACTGAGGAATCCAGGCACTACCAGAAAGAATCTGGGATTTGGGATGTTAGCCACTGCCAGCGTTTTTCTTATTTGGTTTAGCAGCCCACCAGAATATTTAACAATAACATACATTGTTTTTTAACACTGTCTCATGAAGAGGGCTATTTTATACGTAGTGCATTTTTCAGTAGGAATAAGATTTTAAGCTGCTAAAGAAAAAGCTCTATTTGTTGGGATTTGTGCATCCCTGAAATAGCCAACAGTTTGGAAGTAGGTCAACTACCTGCAGTGTCAAAAATCACATTTACAAGATAAATAACATAAAATAACCTGCATGCTTTTCTTGTTGTTGTTATTGCACTGTGGGGAAAACTTCTGACATGCAGGTAAAATGATTTTTATCTCTTATTAGAAAATATTGAATTCCCAACAGAATTGTAAATTAATTAAATTGGATGGAAAGAACTTGCACTGATCTAATTTTAAAAAACCCAAGATGAATATATGGGGATGCCCTTCCATAATTCCTAGCAGCAGTAATCACACTTCTCCAGGTTTTTGATCTAAAACTCAGAATTTATTTGGGACCCAGACATAACATTTGGTAGCTGTACACAAGAACAATCACAAGTGAAGCTCTTCTTTACAACGATCATCGGTTCCCTGTTTCAGATGGGTTGGATAAAGATGAGATTCCCAACTGAAACACTTTGACTTTGCAAAAGCAAAACACCGACAAGCAGTCTGATCCTGAATCATAGCCTGATCCTGTTCTCATTTAACTCAAGAGAACTTCTACCCACTGCTTATATTCTTCCACAGAAAAGCAGAGATAGCTCAAGGCAGCAGGCAAGGTAGGCAGCAGCCTAGAGCAGAAAGCTGCCTACACCACCAAGGAGAAGAGGATCACGGTGCTCATTTGCAATTCCACAGCCCTCACTAGTGTACTGTCTCACAACTCAAATGCGCTGATTGAGACCAACGACTTCAAATGAAATTTTACCAGGCTATGAGTACCCATTGTTTATAAGTCTCAGCTGCTCTGGAACTGGATAGCTGATTTCTGAAATATTCTTCTGTCTTACAAAATTTGTATTACCATGTAATTCACCTCCTGAAGAAATCTACGTTTTTACATATTCACCAAATGAACCCGCACTTGATGCTGGGGAATATTTGCTTCTCTCAGTATTCTTTCACAGCTGATGGATATTTTGTTTCGTTTTGTTCTGTTTTCTAAACCCATGTAAAACAACTCCAGGCCGATTTCAGTTCCATGCTGCACAGATTTCTCCCAGAAGAAATGGACATTTTTCTTTCTGTGGTTTCAGGGAACATTTAAACATTTTAAATAAAGAGAAGAACAGCTTCAGCATGAACACCGAGAACCCCCCCCGCCCCGTGGCCAATGCTACCTGCCTAGCAAGGAGGTGCAGAGCTGGAGATCAAATCAGAGAAGATGAGAGATGGGAATAGGAGAGCCTCAGTGCTTCCTCCTGCTTTCGGGAGATAGGGACATGTCTGACCTGCCTGGCTCCAGAAGTGAGCGCTGTCAGCCTAAATCCACTAGGTTAGGGGTGGGACTTAGCTTCCACTCCTCTCCAAGGCATCTCTCACTATGGGCAGCTGGAGCTGGTTCATGTGTAAGTGCCACAAGGAACCCCAGGAACTCAGCCTGAAATAATCTTCAGACTCTGAGAAACAGGTGTCACAAAGCAAAACCTTCACGCATTTACCTACAAAGGACTCCTGTACCGTACTTAGCATTTTGATCTCCAAAAAAAGTCATTGGTCCCTCCAGTGTGCAGATGTTCAGCTCCTTGAATGAATGTAGGGTAGAGCCCATATTCAGTTTGTTAGTCTTCTTTCATCCCCTCTTCATACAGACTCCTAACGTTTCATCTTTCTGGTCTTCCTTAAGAATCAGGAAATATAAAGAAATCAGTGGGAGTTTTTAAGCACTTTAGTTGCCAAAGTATGACTTGAATGGTTATAATATGTGATTCAACTCAAATGAGTCTGTGTCCTCACCATTTCAAGATTACACAAAAGATTACACTTCCTTAGAGCTGTTTGTATCGCCAAATCAGAAACTTCAAATGAAAATCTGGGATTTGCAAATTCTTAGTCAGAAACCATAGCAAGCTCTCCAAACAAAAGCATGTAGAAAACAATTTCACCAATAAAGAGGAAAACTTACCAGGAATCCATTGATTAGAAGACATCTGAGTTACTATTATTTAATTCAAGGGTTTTATATGATAATTATTTCTTGCTAAAAAATGAGGGGGGCTGTTAAAGGTGTCACAAAAGCATTGTCAGGGTAACTATGAAAAAATATCCTTGGATGTTGCCAAGAGAACTGGGAACATTTTTAGAGGGGAGCATATTCAGATCTGTCTTCCCACATGGGAATACTTTCCCAAAATAAGGTCAATGGTGGATTCCCACTTTAGGGCTTCAGTCTTCTAGCAATGGTCAGTCCACAAGCATTTGCATGAACTCTGATTTGCAGATACAAACCTGAAGTTTTTGCATATTTCTGTAGCTGGTTGCAAAGGATTTTCATTTCAGTATAATGCCACATTACTGAGTAAGTGCTAATGCTCTCACTCCTTCTCTATATTGCTATTACAAGTCAGTCTGCTGGTAAGGAAATCTGGGTTCGTTAATCTTGCCAATACTCTGCACTGTGTCATGCGCTGCTCATTAGGAACCATGGGCAACCAGACTGTCTCAGCTGATCAGTTATAAAAGTTACAGGAGCCTTTCCCATCTCTCTGGTAGTAAAGACATGAAGTCTGCCACTATTGCAATTCTCTTCAGAAGAAGAAAAGCAGCAAGTGCTAATTAAATAAGGTGCCATGGTAGGCTGTACAGCAAATGGCATTCAGAATGAACGTTGGAGTGTGAAGGACGGAAGGCTTGTTTCCTCTTTCCAAGAAACAGAGCAGAAAGTTAAACACCAAATAACCTCTCTGAAATAGTACAATCTGCATGTATTTTCCCAATTTGTGTATAGCAAATGAAACACCCTTAAGCCTTGTGTTAAGAACTTAACTGCAGCTTTCAACAGGCTTTTAGCATTTCGACAAGTCTGAAGTTCATTCTTTCAATGCAGGCATCAGCTCCAGTCCAGCAGCGGATTTACTTTGTCTGTCCATATGGACATGCTAGAAGTGTGGGTACTGCTGTAATTCATGAACAGGATTTACAATAAGTGCAAGGTGAAGTAGTGAAGGACAGGGAAGTTTGAAAGGGTTTTCATCTTATAGGGTTTTATATAAATTCTGGTATACTAGAGGTTACCTATCAAGACTGCTATATCATGTCTTTCTTACATGAGACAAAGTGAACACCTCACCAGGTGGGACCAAGGGAGATTTGCTAGTTGGTGTACATCTCTTGTAAATCCAGACCCATTTATGCTAGCTTCAAACGCCACACCTACCCTAAGCAACCTCTTTTAATTAGAGTGTTTTTCCCAATACAGAGTTCTCTTACTGCAAATTCAACTCCCAGTGTCCTGCTATATCCACAAGCGATGCTGGCTTTCCCTCTTCTTCGTAGCTAACTTTTATGCATTTCATGAGAACTATTACCACAGTCTTCCCAACCATATTTTGCAACACTAAGCAGCTGTGTTTCGCTAAACCTTTACTTTGAACTCAAGCTTCCCAAGCCTTTGATATTTCTTGATACTCCTGTCTAGACTCTCTCCCTGTTGCTCATTATCTCTCCTACAATACGAAACTGGAGTGGGTACTCCACCCGGGACCTCAGCAGGACAACGTAGTTACGCACATATTTTTCAGTCATTACTTAGGGCAATCTACACATTAACTATTCCAGATTATTTCCTCTGGAGAAAGTCTGCTTTCAGTTTAAACTAAACTATGTAGAGATCACACTGAAAGAGGAATAAAAGCGTCCATTTATGTAGCTCACCTGGAGTAGCGACTCCATCTCAAGTTTTTAGCTGACGTTTTTCCAAATTAATGTTGTCAGTATGTGCACACAAGCAAATGTATGCATCCCCCTGTTTCAGACCTGATGTCTAGATCTATCCTGCATAAGATGGTTAAACTTTCAACAGTTCTGCACTTTACTGACAGCTACCAAAGACGGAAGGAGAACGTCAGTCGGCATTTCTGAAAATAAGACTTAGCTTTGCAAGACCATCTTTTTCAGCTAACTGGAAGCTATCTAGATTTATTTTTATTATTGTAATGGATATTTTTATTATTGTAATGGATTAGATGTCATTATTGTTCACCTAAGAATATATTTAAATGAAGTCTTAAATGTTATTTTATGGGATTAATCAACACATCACAGCACCAATTTTAATTCACAGCGCAGAAAAGGTCAGTATGCAAATGCAATATGCTAAAAATGGATCTGCTCTGAGTAATGCCCAATCAAGTTAATGAAACTACATCCTGAAGACAAAGTTTAGCTTTTTGTTTTACCTCTGATATTTTGAATCTGTTCTATAGACTAATGCTTGATTCAAAATGTCAGGGAGAAAAATGAGAAATTAAGTAATGCAGAAATAACATTTTCTTTCATTATGCACAATCTATTTATACAGTGGCAATCTTTGCATTACTTTTTCCATGAAAAAACACGCTGATTATCAATCAAAGTTTATTCTGCTTTTCTTCAACTTCAATCTTTTTCTATTTAAATTGGGGTATATATGTAAATTGTAAAATTACTTATTGTTTCTATATATATTAAACGAACTTCAGAGCAACATTAGCATAACCTATCTTTTTTTTTTGTATCAGGGAAGCAATAATCTTTTAAGCTATTTGAATGCGACTACATAATTCTGAAGAACAGTCTGATCAGTATGAACTTGAGACTTTTGTAGGTGAGAAAGAATTTTGCAAATTTTTTTTGTTAGAAACTGGGAACTTTTAACAACATATAAAACCATAAGTAAAATGACCCAAAGACCAATGACTGCATGAATGCATGATTATAATATTTTTCTTCTATTATATATCTGAAATGTTCAGCCGGATGGGGAGGGAAAAGTGGAAATCATTAAGTGCAGTATGCATACCACACTTAATGTGCAAGTTTGTAACTAAGAGAACAACTGAAATACATACAAAACATGTAACAGTTATTGTACCTGCAAAGTACCTATGGCAAACTGGTTAATTTTACATATTTATGGACACAATACTGGTGCTTAATAGCTACAGGCACAAGTTTTGCTGGGTAAAATTGCTCAGGAATAAATACAGGATTTGGTAGGTTTAACAGTTGTATGCACATACATCTAAATCCACCCATTCAAAAAGTCCTTTGAGACTAACACATCCTGGAATAAAACATTATGGAAGACAGGCATGCTACAGCAAAGTACACATTACTTTGCCCAGCTGAACTATTCTTATTTATTAAGGAGGGCTTCCATTTGGCATAAAGCTACTGACATTTGTAATTCTTCCTAGCACAAGATTTCATACAGATAGGCCTTTACTTGTTTTATCTTTCAGATATGCTCTTCATGTTTTTCTTTCTTAATTACCTGTAGAGATTACCTGCTAGATCCTTCCATCAAAGTGTTACAATATTGATAGGCATTAATATTGGAAAAATAGGAATAAAATTCAGAGCCTATCTTCATTTGTTCTTCAGTATTACAGGGTTTCTAGATCACGTCAGAAAAAGATGCATCTAAGGATGGAAAATATTGTGCTGTTATACGTGCTCTAACACTACAGACATGAAAGTCACGCAGGTCAGAATAAAGATTGCATCACTTGAATGCAGTCCTATGTAGAGTGAAACATGGAGAATATGGCATTTTTCTCTGTCCCCTTCCTAAAAATTCCCAATGTTTGTTTTTGACATCTGATGGGCATTCAGCCGTTATCTTTATAAAAGCATCTATTAAATACTAGCACTTTTTTCCCTGAGTGGTTGCAACTTCACTATGACTGTAATTCTTTTAAAAATATTAACATTTACTGTCATTGAATTTCCTCTGCCCTCTTATTACTCAGTCACACTCAATACTGTGAGATCCTTCTACAACTCTTCTCAGTTGACTCTAGTGCTGTCAGCAGGCTTTATTACTTCAATATTAACCCCCTTTTCCATATGTTGAACCACCCAGATGCTTGGACTGATGCCTACCGGACTCCATTGGTGACTTCCCCCCATTGTAAAACTTGACCACTTACTCCCTGTTGCTTCCTAACTTTTAACCTGCTATTAATTCACAACAGGAGTTTTCCTTTCATCGCACGGCAGCTTTAATTCTTTATAAGCCTTCAGGAAAGAACCCTATTGAAAACTTTCGGAAATCCAAGTAGATTATAACCGGATCACATTTTTTCCCCAAATCACTGCCTCCCTTGGAGAACCGATAGACTTGTGAATTTTGACCTCTCTCTGTTAAGCCATGCTGCTTAGCCTGCACAATGAACAACACAATCCTAAATTACAACTGACTCCCTGTTCCCGTTCATTCCACCCCACAGCACTAAACTGTAGCTGTGGTTTGATAGCACTCATCACCCCCATCAGCTCTTTATGCACACGTGACAGAGTTTGGCTGTCAGAAAAGGAAGAGTTATGAATTATGGAAAAAAATCTTTTACAAGATTAGTTCCCATACCCGTTTTTAACTTCCTTCTTTCTCCAATGCAATAAAAATGAATGCAGGTGTGGGAGAGGGGAGAAAGCTCTTGAAATGGAAAAGGTAGCTTCCTTTTAGTTCATTGCAAAGGAAACCAACAAGCCTACTACCAAGGGAGTAGCCCAAATTGACGGCTTCCAAGCTCACAGGTGGCTTCCAAGCTTCAGCGGACAAAGGAGAAGGACATTTCCAATGAGGTTCCCGAAGGAAATAAAGTTTATTGGAGTGGCTGTGCACCACTCCACTGTCGCCTTCCCTCCCTCTGCCCCGCACCTTCTGCCCGTTGGATGGCTTTCGCCCAGCTCGACAGGAACACCGAGGACACCGAAGTCTGAAAAACCTGTAGGTTCTGGCAAGTGCCATGGCAAGGTGGGAGCTGGATGCAGGGGAAGAGAAGCCGGTGGCACCTCCCTCGAGTGGGAAGCCGGGAGGAGCAGACCACTCATCAGCTGTGGACAGAGGAGGAGGAGGAGGAGGAGGAGGAGGAGGAGGAGGAAGAGGAGGATGCCGCAGCAGCACCCAGCCTGGGGTGACCCGCAGCGCAGCTAGGAAGGAATGGGGTGTAGTGCACAGTTTGGTGGGTTTGTGCCTAGTTCCTCTCCACGTCTGACAAAAACCCTTCCTGCTGATGTTGTATTTGTTGCCGATGTCTCGTTAGACAAAGTCTCAAGAAAAGCCGGTTTGGGGAACTGGGGTCATGCACCCCCTGGACCTCCAGCCTCTCAGAGAAGCTGGAACATAGGTGCAGCCGGGGACCCTGGGATAGCCAGGCGTAGCCGAGAGGGGTGCAGGGCCACCGGCTCCCGGGGGTCAGGGAGCGTTGTCCTACCCACTGGCTTAGGCAACAACCAGGCACCTCACTACAGGGCAGTCTGTCAGGAATGAAAACAGGGTCATCAGGGAACTGTCCCCTGGGTCTAGCACAGGCTTATCTAACCCAAGAGGGTTTGAACTGAACTTTTCATTCAGAAAATTGTAATTTTCCATTTCAAATTTCATCGTGACACTGTTAACAGAGCTCTAATGTATTTCACTTTGTGCTCTCGCATAGCAATAAAGCAGTTTTGTCACACTGTATCTGACACTGGAGCGGTAGGTATTGGCTGATGATTTAATATTGTGCTTTTACTGTCATGTCTAAAGAATTTTGGCTGGCTGGTAAAGCGGATAACAGACAAAGGCCAAAGTACAGTTATTCACACCCTGTTTTATGGTTTGGTTTTTCTCATGTTATGACATGAGATGCAAGAAACACAGCACAAAGGTTTCTATCTGCTAGAACAGAGAAATGCAGGATTCCTAACACAGAAGAAAAGTCCATGGTGATATATATTCCCATAGGTATTACAGTGCTTATCTTTTGAAATACTTACAACTATTTGAATATACTCATAGATACAGATACACGTATAGACACACAGAGAAAAACAGAAAAAGCTTATGTCTTATTCTAGATAGCAGTTGCAACATACTGAAAATGGTTCACTTGCAACATACTATATGCAACTAGCATGGCCTTTTAAAAGTGACTAAATTGTTACAGATTCAAAGAAATTATAAACAAATCAGCTAGTGCTTATTAGAAGGGATATTTTTTTCCTGGCTTTATAATTTTACAAAATAATTCTTATGGATCAATCTTGGTAAAAATACTTGAAAGCAGGACTATAAGAGCCACAGCCACCTTTCCTAAAGATGTTTTCCAAGCAAAATCCAGGTTCCAGTTCCCTGGATTCTAATGCTGGCAGCCAGTTACTTTTCCTGTAACAGTCTGAACAAGATCCCAAATCTGAAAAAATAACAAGCTCTAAGAATATTAAGGTCTAGAAATGCATGTTCCACGAAAACTTTTACTCTAAAGTAACCTTCAATTGCATATACATTTTTAAAGAAAGTCAAGGCAAGGTCTGAGCAAATCAAAGCGCAAAATTGGATGGGGGGGACACCTTCCACAAATTAAACTATTATACACTACAGAATTTTGTACAGACCCACAAATAGGTAGGTCAGAAAACAAAAACACATGAAAGCATTGAAAAGTGAAACAGTGTAGGTTTTAAGAGCCAAGATTAATCATCTCTCTTTCCTTTGAAAAAGAGCATTCCAAAAAGGCATCACCAAAATGCAAGTAAGACGCCACAATAAAAAGATGTATTATGTACCAACAAATACTTAGTGTTTGAAGAGACATCACAAAAACTGCATCACAGTCTTGAAATAGATACTTAATCCCACAGACAATCCTTAGTTTAACTGGGTACAAAGAAAAGTGGTTTAGATGTCACATTCTCTACGTTTAGCTCACAAAAACAGGCATTTGCCTTGAATTTTTTTTTCACTGCTGGTAACAAATCCAGAAGAATTTTGCTCTTTTTGTACATCAATGCATATCTTTGCTACATTAACCTGAAAGAATTTTCCATCCTGTATCTTTGAGCTGCACACATAAATATCAGAAGCAAATATCATAGATAAGAAGGAACCTAGTTTAGAAACAGACTTTCTGCCATGACATATCACAAGCAGAGAGTTAACTTTTACTTTCCAAATCACAAAATATTAAATACTGAAACATTCTTTGAAATGTTAACATTTAATTCTTTAATAGCATCCTCAGAGACTTCACAACTCTCACTTAATTTGAGGGTAATAGGTTACAGCAACTTATATCGCTGCACTGGACATAATTCTTTTTTTGTGTGCTTTTATGTTAAGCCAAAATTGCCTAAGTGCATATGACTAAGTTGGGGGGGGTGTGTGTGTTTTTTTGGTTTTTTTTTTTGGTTTTTTTTTTGTTTGTTTTTTTTAAGAATGTGTATACATTTAAATGAATGCTTTTGCTTTCTGCTTTGGTTTTCAACAAGTAGCATTTTTGACCATGCAGCGTCTCGCTATTGTTCCTGTCCGTACCCACCACATCTGCTCCACAGAACTTCCCAACATTTTTTTTTTTTCTGTAAATTGTGTTGTATTTGTATGCAAACCTTACACAGAACTGAAAAGAATTTAATGAAATGTCCTTGACAGCCCATCACAGAGCCCTGCTCTGTGTGTGAGAAGGTGGCAGTGATCTGACCCCGGCTGGGCTCTGCGTTTGCCTCTCCCTGCCTGGTTCTTGCAGAGGAGAGCCCACCAGAAAACTGCTGGCTTCTCTCTTTCAAAAAGCTCTCTAAATGCCACAGCTTGAAAAGCATGAAGAGGAACCATACATTTAGAAATCGATCCACCGGCTGCAGCAGAGCCTGCAAAAAGCAACGGAGAAAAAGAAAAGAGAGGACTCACCAAGATACATCCTGGCGTAGGAAGAACAGTTTTGGTAGCAACCCTCAACAGTCTGGAAGTTAATACTCTGCTTCTCTCCTCTTTTCCTTTCTCAGTCCCCCCACTCCTAATTTCCCCATTTAAGGGAGAAAATAACAAGGCAGAAGACGCCAAGAGACTTTCATGACATAAACAATAAGGCCTTCCTGTGCCAACATTTCCTTTAAAAACACTTGCCAATAAAGCTCCTGGAGGCCAGCAAGAGAAAGAAATGCCGAAACAGCCGTGACATGAACTTGGCATATTTTCTGACTCACTCACTTCCCTTGAGACAATCCCTCCAAGAGAATGCTGAAGGATAATGGGAAAAGAAAATTTCTTCCAGCGAGAAGGACTTCAGCTGCCCGTGCTATACAAGAAAACTGCCAATTAACTTTATTTCTGTTTACCTACAGCCTCGCTCACGCAGCCACCTCCGCTGCCATGTTTCCTGACTCACACACTCATGTTTGCACATTCATCTTGTAATCCTGATGTCTGAGAAAGGCAAGGAGGCTTTTAAAAAATAAAATCCTGAGAATCCCCCACTCCAAATAATTTCTGAACAGCAGGGAGAGCGATCAATAACTGATAAAGGGCAGCCAAACACCTGGCTGCTTCACATACCAAATCCAAATTTCCTTTCTCCTTATCCCTGCTATTTATACTTCTTTTGTAATTTTTTAGTGCCAGACACGCTAGTCTATAAAACATTAAGGATACTTATGTATCTTGTGTATCTGTAATGAAAGATTGTCAAGATTATTTTGCCTCGTCAATCCATCTCATTTTGAGTAATACCATGTTTTCAAAACTAAATGGCACGTCAAAGAACCAGAAATTAAAATCTCTTTGGAAATCAGCATCTTACACGCACCAACATGCACTCCCTCCCTCCCTCCCTCCTGGGGTACGGCCGTCCCCTGCCTGCAGTCAGTCCCCCGTGGGCAGGAATGCAGGGGTTCAGCTGCCTCCTCTCGCCCGTGCCTTCGTCCTCACCTCCCGCGCAGGGGGACCCTCCCCAGGAGGCTCGAGCCCAGCTCCCGAGGGAGAGGACGGGCAGGAGGCAGGCCAGCCAGCGCCGTGCTGATGGCAAGGGGACGACGTGGCTGCTCCTCCACCACCGGCTCGCGGCGGCTCCCGGCTCCCACCCGTCCGAGGGAAACGGGTCTCCGGCCAGGCTTCGCTCCGGGGCTGCCACCCTGCTGCGCTCCCCTCTAACTCCCCACCTTATTCTCAGGCAGACCGAGCAGAAATTTTTGTTGCTGCTTTGGGGGGGCTGCCTGATTGATTACCGGTCTCAGTCTGGCGATGCGGAGACACCACCTCTTCCTTCCACACGTACCCGATTCAGGGGACCGTGCAAAGAGCCGTCCATCCCTCTACGCAAACCTCGCACCCCGTCACCGACTTAGCTCATGCTTGCTCTCCGTTTCTAAGAAGGCAGCGAGAGCTGCCAAGTGCTCCTCGCTCGGCTAAGGGTTGTTATTGTTGCTGGGACTTCTTTGGTTTTGCATTCGACTCCTTAGATTAGCATCAGGGTATCACATATCACAATAACCACTAGTGAGGATTTGCGGGCCTGCTCAGAAGTGAGGGTTCACCATACCTACAGCTGCGCAATTTTGCCGTAATGTAGTCTGATATCATACGCCCCGGGTTTCTACTTTCTAATAACTTGCTGCTTTAGCACTTGGGCTTATGTCGCACTCAGCAAGTCTCTTGACTCTCCTCTAAGAGCCTGCCTACCCCTGAAGACCCTCAGCAATCGTATCTAAGCCAGTGCCACCGGACTGCACAATTTTGGTCTGGGTGGGGGGTTTTTGTGGATTTTTTCACCACCCCCCACACCCCCCCCCCCCCCCCAACCCCAGCATTCCCAGCTAGTATGGCTCTCTGGTAAAATACTGCAGTATGCTGTAATGTATACAATCTACATTAGGAGTCATCTACTAGCTCACCTTTACTCCATCACGGCTGCTGGGCACCTTGTCAAGACATATGCACACACACAGTGCAAGCTTCTTTTTTCTTAACCATCTTTTTCTGCCTACTCGCAAAGCTAACACTGGTTTGTTTTTAGGTTTGTTTTCATCAAAACCTGAGAAAATACGTGTTTTTTTGTAACACCACCAGGGCAAGCCATCTGTGGTTGGCTGGCAAACTCTGAAATTCAGGGCTGGGGCAGAAATATTTAGGAGTCAAAAAAAGCTGACTTGCTTAAGAAATTAAAGCCCTTCTGACAATCTTCCAGAGAGCCCCTGAGGAAAAGGGAGGGAACCAGAGAGACTCAAGGAAAATGGATGGGAGCCCAGCATGGAGATTCAGGCCAGAATGGTTCCTAGCCAAGAAGGAAGGTTGGCAAGTAGACAAATACAGGCTTTCATAGGCAGCATTGTAAACAAGACATTAAAAATATTAATCCATTTAGATTTCAAGCACCAAGATGAGATTTACTTAAGAAGCAGAATTATGCTGGTAATGGCTCCTCAAACATTTCAGCTGAATGTCAAAACTTTTGCTCAACTGTATCAAGTGAAAATACAAGGAGCTGTTGACACTACAATATTCAAACATTCAATCGTATGGCAGGGCTGGAAAAACACAGAGGAAGGCAAAGGAACGCTTGAGCCTTGGGCAGAAACTCAAGCCCTCGCAAGGAAACTGCATTCACAAATTATTTTTACCTCCACTTCTACACCAAAATAATAAATTGAAGGGGCGAAATGGTTTCTTAAAACCAAGCTTCCTTTCAGAAATATTTCAAATAAAACGTAAATTACCTCTACCAAAATACTTTGTTTTCAAGTAGAAACAGTCATCTAGAACAGAACGTCTTTTCGAGTGAAAGAAAGTTTAAGTAAACTTTGAACACCTAGGACTTTTTAAAAAGTTTCTTCTCTCGTACAGGAATCAGCATGTCTTCCCTTTTCACCTTAAAAAACATACACTTATTCTAAATGATTGAATATTTTAATTTTTTTAAAAATGTATTGGAAAAGTCATTTCCCCCCAAAGCAAACAGGCGTTCAGGACAGCTGAAGTACAGAAACATAGAAGAAACACACGCCTTTTTGGTGCACATGGTAAGAGGAATGTCACCTTAAGCCTGACACGGCCAGGAGACTCACGGATCTTCTTCTACATGCTGGTGAGCAGGGTTCACAAGCTTGTCTACCGAGGGGCAAGCGTGTCAGGGGAGTCCCACAGGGAAAAACAAGTGCCTTAAACAGTAAGAAAAATATGAGCTGCAATCACTATATGGGATTCAGGAACTGAGACAGTCAGGAATCTGAAGATTCCCGTATGGGGTTAAAGGAAAGACTAATATTTCTTGAACTAATAAGGTTGATCCCTCACAGAAGTCCATGTGCACAGCCTGTGCTCAAGAGAGGTCTTCTTCCCGTCTCAGTAGCACCGACAATCATTGTAAAATGCCACGCGTGGCCAGAGTGAGATACCACCATTCAAAGCGCTAAAAGCATTCTAAAGAAAAGGCTTACATTCCCCATTATCTTAGTCACTTAAAAAAGCATTAACTTAGTAAAAAGGATAGAACAGCATCCCATCTCTTGCAAACTAGGATATACTTACTATACACCCCTCAGAATTATATTTCTTATCAGGTTCCTTAAAAAAAGAACAAAAATGAAAAGATACCCACCCCACCCCCCCCCCCCCCCCCGCCCAAGCTCTTTTCCTTGCTTATACCTGTAGCCACTCATAAACTTATCTTAAGCTTTCCACAGTATCTGAAATGGAAGATCTGAGCAAAGGAAAAACCTCAAAACACAGAGTTAAAGAAGGAATAACTTCATTCTGCTTAGGAGGGAAAAAACTAGATTAAAGTTTAAAGAATCTGAAATTTTATAACAGTTTAAACATCTAAATGCAAATGCAAGTAGCAAGACATGAATTATAGAAATCCTGTAGCACTCCTGATCTTATGAATCATACTATGAAATTTGCTTCTGCACTCTCGATGTAACCAGAATGAAATACTGGTGTCTCAGATTATTTTGAAATGATACACAAGCAGCACATTTAATAGCATTAATTTTAGTAAGTTAGCATTCTATGTCAGATGCATCTGTTTCAAAAATGTTCTTGTTGAAGGTATTTTTATGAAAGCTATTTGCCTATTACATACCACAACCAGTGCAACTTCACAGTCCAGGGAGGCATTTTCATCACACGAAAGGAGAAGCCATTAGCGAAACGCTGCTTGGCAAACAGTAGCTCACACACTGAAGCTGCAGTATTATCCTGGCTTTCCTACATATTAAGCATAGGACTATGTTCAAAGTAAACATGTGGTCATAATTAAATAATAATTATGACTAACATTTGTGTAACACCATTCATCCAAATAGTTTAAAGCATTAGGTAAATCTGTAAACAATGGGTCTAATCCTGCACCCTTTACTCACATAAGACCATGCAGTTCAAATGGACTATGTAGATCTTGTCTACACACAGAGTTAATTGTTCTCAATTAACTCCATATGTCAACACTCATTCCTGTGTGTCTTGTTCCTGTTTAGCTTAATTCTCTCACTGCTTACTACAGGTGAACATACTGTTTCTATACTCTCACTGATTTAACATCACTTTTATGGGACAATTTCCTACATGGATCCCGCAGCGCTTTTCAAATCTCAATGCAGCCTCTCTTCTTCTACATGCTTCTAGTAAGACAAATATTCTTCCACAGATGAGGAGGTTCACTTGTTATTAGTATGCTTAAGGGACTGACCATCACATCTGACTTGCATCTGTACACCCAGGATGTACAATTTCTATTCTCATACCTTAATGACACAAATAGCCTTCTTCATCCATCACGCTCCAGAGTAAAACTACAGGAAATGGTAAGAAGAGGGGAAAATTCTGCAGTTTCTAAAAATAAAATATATTTGGAAGCAGACATGCTCAAATCACTTTTATGCATCCGTGGTACAAGCTATGTCTGTTACAGAGAACCAAAGTTGCTAAACGAGTTTAAAAAAAAATAATAAAAAAATCAAGAAGAACTTGCAGACCTTCCTGACATTTTGGTGTCAGTCTGCCTTGACAGTCAAGCAACTGAAGAACAAGGCGAGAGACCAGGAATACCCGAGTCAGATTTCATTTTGGCTCTGCTATGGACGGTTACTTAACTTCTTTGTTTCGGCTGCATTATCTGGAAGTCAAGCCAAATCATCCCTTCCTCTTATGGATCTTTTGAAATTCATGAAAATCCCTATGGCCCTTTGAAGACAAATACTGCTTACTAGTGCCAGCTGTTATTTAGTTTTTAGCATTTTTCACCTTCTATCTTAAATTTTGCATAGAAGAAAGTCACTGTCACATCTCACTCTCACCGCGATTTAGTGTATTTTCCTTCCAATTTTAATTTTCCTTTGCAAGAGGTATGCTCAGTTTTAGGTCTTATATGTATTCCAAGTAACTTTGGCATACATCAGAAAGCTTTTTTTTTTTAGCACCAGACAAAAGCACTGTAAAATGTCATCCACTGCCGAATTGTCAGCAAAGCTCACACAAGCGCGGCAGTGAAATAGGGTGGGGTTTTCCCCTTAAAATCTTCTAATGGGTTTAGGCATTTCTCTGATGTGTTCATTCAGAAAAAAATTACAATAACTGCCTCACCTAAGCACAATTTGGTCGAACCTGAAAAGAATCTACTGCCACAATAGCAATCCCTACTATGGAAGAAATCCTGCAAAAGTCACTGCAACTGCTTACTCCCTGTGGAAGGATTTCTTGTGAATTCAGAAGCTGCTGCACTGCTGCTAGCTAGTAAGGACACAGCTCTCCTTGTTCACTGATAACACCTACAGCTATGCACTCTTAATCCCATATATAGATAGCATTTGTGGACCCTATATGAGTGAAAATGTGGATGTTAATGGTTTAATCCACAACATGTTAACAGCTTAGTTTTAATATGTAACGAAAAGGGCGCGTTATATTAAAGTGCGCTGACTTCACATGCGAGGGTGGGGATGGAGAGGTTTGCTTATCTCATCAGTTGGACAGGCAGCAGCTGTCGGCAGCACAAATGGGCAGCGGGCAGGGGAGCTTTCTCGTCCCGTCCAGCCAAAAAAAGCAGCAGAGGTGCTATGCTGTCTCTTGCCAGGACACCCAGAGCAGCTCTCCTGCTCAACAGCACCTCTTCATTTAGGTCTGCGGTGCCTAGAACAGGACTGCGGCTGTAAAAGCCCAGCGCTCTCCCTCCCTTCCCATGGACCAGATCTTGACAGCGCTGCAGAGACCACAGCTAAACACTGCGCTGAGGCACAGAAACCAACAGCAACTCCATTCAAAACCAGGCTGTAGCCTCCTCTGCTCCTTATCTGTGCCCCTGTTTTGGGGTCAGGCCAGAAAGAGCCCATAAGCCTGCTGGCGAGAGCACCTCTGGCACCGCTCCACATCCTCGCTTACAGCGGCGGTGAGCAGCACACAGCCCAGACAGGGGAGCGATACTGGGGGGAAATGGGTGTCATGCTGCCCGGCACCACAGAGCTGCCTATAAATACAGAGACTCTCAACACTACCTCTTAGCAAATCTATAATCCTGGAGAAGCTGTTCATAGGAAGCTATAAGTGATGCCACGCAGGATACATTTGCTGATGCACTGCTACGCACAGCACTGGAACAATTCATGCAAAGCTTTGATACAGTCTTCTCGTGGCACTGAACTTCAGCCAGGAGGGCTGGGAAACTTCCTAAAGTGAAAATGAACAGTACATTACATGAAAGCACACAGGACAAACAGGCTTGGTCGTTTGGATTTCCAGAGCTGCTTATGAGTAAAAAGCAATTATCAGATTTGACACAATGGCAGGCTAGTCCATGCTTTCAATTATGTTTAATGCTAGAAATGCAGAATCAAATCTGCCTGAGATACAAGGTATGTTAGTCAAAATAGCCAAAATTTTAACTGGCATTATGGTAGGTTATAAACTGCAATAACTGCAATAAGCTCAGGAGTCTTCCTGACAGGAAAAGCGGCAGCTCCAGAGGATAATAACCATTTCAGGCATCTTAGCTAAATGCCCCCCGAGTCAGAGTTGGCTGTAAGTGCATCTAGAGAAGATACGAAAAAAATGTGCAGGGGCAGAAAGCAAGTCAAAACCTTTTCTGAATCTAATTAGGACAAAGGAAAGTACAAACTTCAATTTTTCTTTCATTTTAAACCAGTCACTTCTTATTGCTATAACTGCATCTCACTATCACTCCCATAATTTATTTATCATGATTCACTTATAAACACACCCTGGTACTATCTGAGTTTATCATACCACTGATTTTAAAATTTCATATGCTGCTATTTTGGGGCTCTTGCATCCTGAAAGATGTAGTACTCCAAATCTCTGTGAGCACAACGGATTCTGAACATCCCCACGGTACATCTTTCTGACATGGAAGTAAATCCAGTGCACAGTAAATATGCAACTAATATCAAAACACTTCTTCAGATCTGACCAAAGTGGTGGTTGCATTTAACTCTGAATAATGAACAGGCAGAGGCCACTCTTTTAAGAGAGATGACATTTCTGAGTGTAAAACACAGGCCAGATTCCAGTGAGATCCTTCTGTTGGTCTAATTTCACAGGCTTTGATAAAATTTCTCCAGGCTGCAATTGTGCTGCGACAGTGACCAAGACCAGTAAGAGTTCAGTTCAGTTGTCCACTCATGACCTCAGGTATCCTGCCTGGCCTCCACCAGCTGCTCCAGACCCTGTATGAATCTGGGTAGGTCACATGTAGCATCAGCCAAGCTAGATGCCTACCTTTGGTCATCCCTCCATGAACTGATTGCTGTTTCTAAAACATCTGGAACCTGGATGATTGTTTCCCTCCAATTTCTGGTGGGCTGGGTGTTTGGACCCTTGAGGATCCTGGACATATTTCTCCTCCAGGTTCTGGAGCACCACAAACAGAAGATGACTACAGTGATTTCTACAGATCTCACATGTGAGCAGAGTATATTCCATATTCTTCTCAAATGAAACTTTGAGACCTTCCTTCTCCTGGGGTGTACACATGCAGCAATCAAGAAGAAAATCCACCTGTGTCCTCAGGCAATTTCTACCTCATTAGGATGTACCAGAGGCCATTAGCCATACTGAAACGGCAATTCTTTGCTATTTGCCTTTGAAATGCTGCATATCATGACACTTCAAACCTTCCAACTGATAAATTTTAGGAAGGATAATCTGATCAGCCTCTTTCTCATTGGATGGGTATACTTCAACTTGAAGCTAATAATAAACTTTCCTTCCACTGAGATTTATTTTCAACAAAACGAGTACGTAATCTAAAAAGGAAACCTGAAAATTAGGCTAAATTTTAAAATAAAGTATAAAATGTAATGTTCCTACCTTATACCCGCATCACCTTCTAATAAATGTAATGCAGCTGTGGGAGGGCATTTTCAGAAGGGAGGAAAGTCCTAGGAAACAAATTGCTTTTAGTAGAATGCTGAATGGTTTCATTGAGTATTTTTAGCCTGGCCTCTTGAGATGCTCTGCAAACATTTGCAAAACTCTAAAACAGAGCCAGGGTTATGTCACTATCTTTGGTACAAATAATTTGTTAGGAACTATTTTGTTCTGGCACAGGGATGTATCAAGAGAGGATGCGTGAACTGGCTTGTTTTCTTTTGGATTAATGTTGTTTGTCAACTGAAGGCTGTCTTTATGAGGAAAGAGCGAGGTGCCAAGAAGTACATTTCACCATGCCAAAATTAAAGGGAGGAGTTCAGAAGCAGTCTTTTATTACCCAATTAGTTTTATCAAATGACACAGATCAACTAACAGGAGATAACTAATAGGAAAAAGGGGTCTAATGAAAAAGTAAGTTATCAGCTGGATGCTCTCCAGAAGACAATTATCTCTCTAGGTAAACAAGTACTACTGTTGGGAGGTCAGACACAAAGTGCAAGGGATGGAGGTCTTCTCAGGATACCAGCCCTCAGTAGAGTTGAAACAGAAGAAAAAAGTAGTGGGATAAACTACACTGAGAAGAAGGGATGACTTGTTATTAAGGGAGCTAGTACCTTTAGACGAAATTATTCCTATCTGGCCTATAGATATCCCACCAGTTGTTTTTCTTTTTTGAAACACAAATCAAGTGCAGCTTGCCAGATTAGTATCTCTATTCAAAATGAAAATCAGGACTACAATAAGAACAGCCACATTCACCTGCTCAAAAACAAATTACCACAATAACTTTTTTACAGCTAGCGGGGAAAAAAGGCAGCTCGCAGATCTCATTTTATCTTGATTGCCCTCCTAAGACTGGAAAGGATGATCACAAAAAAACTTAGGGAATTTTAGATATTTATCTGCTTTATCCAGAATAACCGAATGTAGGATCTGAAAGGTACTTTACAGGTACTTAGGTTTCCTTTCCATTATTTTCCCAATTGCATGATCTAAGCTAGTCAGACAATTCAGACTCATGTGGCTCACATTCAGATTACATCAACTTTTAATTCCTAATTTGAACAATACTTTCATGTTTCCCATTATTATTTGCTTATCTGGTATACACCTAAAATACGCAAAACTTGTCTGATTATTTTAGCTAGTAAAATGACACCAGACTCACATAACAGCACAAAGGCATTTAAGAAGCCTTGCTGGAAAAAAAAAAAAAAAAAAAAAAAAAAATCAAAAAATGAGGATTTAATTGACTAAAAACTTGTGCCCCCCAGCAACTTGAAGAGAAGCAACATCGATTTTTACAAACATTCTTTGAGAATTCAAGTGATGCAACAGAGGAGTTTTATTATGCTATTCTTTGCCTTCATCCTCCCACTCCTCCATCATCAGTTAATTTGAAAACAGATGGGGCAAAGAATTTATGGGAAAAAGCTCTGTCTATCGGGGTCGACAGTCCTATCTTTACTGCAGAGCTGTGGGGACCACAGGAAAGTTTCATATATATTTACAGTATGCTGTAGCAAGGACTGCCAGATGCAGAACTACTAAAGGAACCTAAAAATCAGTCACTCTAAATGGAAATACCAACCACTGCCACCCCAGAACTATGTTAAGAGCAGGCATAAGATGTTTATGAGGCCTTGGCATGTCCTGGGCAGGGCTGGGTAGCACTGCTGGGAAAGAGCGGTCCGTTTGGTTCCTGTCAGCATGCTTTTCCCTGCACAGAAAGGCTGAGTTAGGGATGAAGTCCTAGCTCAGATAAGACATCTTGATGACCCTGCACCCAGCTGAGAGCACCTGCAGGGACAGAGGCTTCAGCCTAGGCTTACATTGCTGATCCAGACTGCCACAACCCTTTCCACGGAGCACTGACATTCCCATCAGCCTGCGCATGGAACAGGTATCACCACTCCTCTGTGCCTGAACGGACTTAGTAGGGTATTGGATTTTGGAGACTCTATAATAAGATAGTCCAGGAAAAATAAAAGAAAAAAGAGAGAGCACAGTATGGGAATGCAAATTACTGAGCTCACGCAGGCACAAATAGAAAGCAGCTTTAGTTGAGGAATGAAATAACCAGAAGATGAACCTATTCCATCTGCCATCCACCTTTAAAGCCCTGTAACAGAAAAGACTGTAAGATTCATGGCCTTCACAAGTCTCCAAGTGACTCTGCAAAGAGCGAGGATTCTCTGCCAAAAATGGAGAGCCTTCACTTTCCTCCAGAGAGTCAGTCCTTGGCTGGCAAACCCAAACCGCTGCGATATCCAGACCTGCACATGGATGAGGTCACTGGCCACGATCAGCACATCAGCATGTGTGATGCAGATCTCAATGCACACGAGAGCCAGCTTCTCCCCTAACATAACAATCCTTCACTCCCACAAAACAGTGCCGTACCACTGTACTCTCTCTGCTTCTCTCCCTTCTCTCCCACCACCACCTGCTGATTGTTCTTTTTTCCATCATTTCCCTTTACACTAGAGTTGGCTGCAAGGCATGGTGCTATCGTACCGGGGCGAAATCATCCTTGGCTTTGCCCACCTTGAAAAGACTAGCAGATGAGGAAAAATTGGCCAAGCCAGGACAGTGAGCAGAACCAGAAAAGTAACCACCGCCACTCCTGCCATGATCACCTGAAGATTCAGCCAACTACCTTCCTTCTTCCAAAAGAACTTGCCCAAACAACCAATTATCATGTAACTGCACATCCTTTCTCCCACAAAGGGTTTCTAGCAGGCTTTGCTCGTATGTGCTGTACAGGGACACTGAATTTCCAAATGCTTTACTTACTTTTTTTCTTTTAATCCTTTCCCTCCTTTGTGCTCTAAGCAGCAAGTATCTACTGTGTCTACCAGAGAACTACGTAGCAGAGGTTCCTGGACTCAAAGTCCCAAATCAAACTGTTTAATGCTGGGCAACGATTTTCTGGGTTCAGTTACACCACTCAAATTTATACAGCTCTACCTATAACGTTGTGAGAAGACTCTTCCCATAAATCAGTATACATCGCAGGGTGCAGCCAGAGCGATCTCCTGAGATTGTCATTCCTCCACGCCTACTGCATTCCTGCAGACAGCTCCTCTGAAAATTATAAGCTTTAAGGCAGTGTTCTCTGCACACCACCTTCCTTCGCCACATTTCCTTGGGAAGTTTCAGCCTTCCTGCACCAGCACCCCCAACACCAGACTTGTCCTAGTGGCACAACACGAACCCATCAGAACAAACAAGCTGAAGGAAAGGCGTTCATGCTTACTGCTGCTTTTGCCATAGCACCCTGTCATTTTCAACCTGGTCGTCATAGGAGTACTAAGGCTAGATGCAGCGCATCGCCAACCTGTGGCCACAGTAAATACTGAGACCTCTCCCCAAAGATAGAGGTGGTTCAGGAAGCATACCTGAATATAGGAAAAAAACGATTATAAGGAATGTGGGCAAGAGAGGCCATCCAAACAAAAAAGCCTCACTTGACCAGATCACTGACCTTGCCTAGGAACGCAGGCACCGTACACAGGAGGAAAGCTATCTATGCTCAAGCTGCTGTTAACACACAGATTCACATGCCGTTTTCCACAAAGAAAAGCTGTGTGTAAGGTTAGAAGGCAATAAATCACGTTTCATTTTGGATCAGCTTATTGTTTAGGGGACACACACACACACACAGAGAAATATCAAAGGCTTTTTGAAATTAACAGTGAGTGATTATGTGAGGCAAACCTAATGAAAACACAACAGAGTCTCTTAGCTAGGGGTAGAGAATATTCAGCCAAAGCCTTCCTCTGACTCCCACCGAGAATAACGCAATATGGCAATAACCATAATTATGTATTAGAAGAATGAAGACTGAAGGCTTTCCGCTAAGTTATTGTTTTCCTGAATCATTAATTGCAAGAGAGCTTTCTACATCACAATAGCATTTCAATTTACTGACCTTTTCTATGACAAATTTACTGTACATTTTTGAGGATGGACCAAAATTTTATAATTATTCTAATACGTCTAGTAGTAATAGTTATAAAGGACACTGAGCATTTGGTCCTCTATTCACTGTTATAAAACACAAACTAGGCAAAGAGACGATAAGCAATTAACAGGTTTAACACCACATGCGATTAGCTGCAGTCATATTAAGATAGAGTGATTCTTATGCACACTAAGTGGATTATTTAATTAAGTGATATGCATTTCAGCAGAATGCACTGCATAAGAGTGCGTGCAAGTTGCATGCATGTTGAAAAGAAAGTGTTCTTGCAAATTCATTACACATAGGTGGGCACTGTGGCTGTTACTCAGGATTATCCAATACTTCCCATAAGATCCGATTTTCACTTGCTTATAATTTTGCCAGACTAATTGTTTGGGCTGAAACTTTCCATGTTGGAGGTGTGCCTCAGGCTATTTTTTTCTCACATCAGCCAAAACTGTTCAATGATTTCCAAGATAAAAGCCAGGAAAAAAAGACGTTGTTTTACAATGAGAAAACAGTATCTGGTAGGTCCTCCTTCAAGAATTCAAATATCCTTCTTGTTTCAAACAGGCAGAAGGTGCATTTTAGTCAGGGAAGTGCCTTTTGCCAGGACAGTTAAAAACTAGTTCAAATCTGATGACACGCCAAACCTCTGCAAACTTGCGAGAAGCGCTGGATGTGGGCTTTAATGCCAGGTACCGCTGACAAGCACCGTCCCCACAAGAGAAGAGGAAGGCGAGATGCCTTCCCTGACATTGCTGCTGCCTGTGCCGCAGCCCGGGATGGAGGTCAGGCGGCACCGAGAGCAGGACCAGGCTCACCCAGGCTCCTGCGGGGAGAACCTGCTGAAAAGAGGAGGAGAAAGAAGGTATACCTAGCCCATATAGGCCACTTACTCAGAGGACAGAGAGTAGGATCCCCTGAAGAAGAGGTTAAAAAGAAGAGGATTTAATTGGCTGACTGAAGTGACTCGGATAATGAATTTATGATGAAAAGAAACAGCCAGGCAGGGTCATGGGTGGGGTACAGCGCTTGACTTTGCAAACTCTGTGTGTTGTGTGTGTACAGCACTTAAGTAAGAATAAAATGCACTTAAAAGGATGTCATAACATGATAACTCAGAAATGGACAATGCAAAGCTAATGTTCTCAGATACCGGCTCTAACATGCTGCTCCTAAATATTTAGGCACCCCCGTGCAGGTATCCTGTTATTTAGCCTCTAAGTATCCCTGTAACTGCAGTCAGAAATAAAACTCTGTTTATCAGGAGAAGGTTAAAGGGTATATAAACTTAGCCCCCTGTTTCCATGATTAGAAACCTATACATAAAAAACAAGAAAGATGATTTGAAGCACCTCAAACGGCAATCAGGTGGATAGCTCTTACTGAGTTTTTTATGGAATTTTATGCCTTTGAAAATCCTCCCTGTTTCCTTACAAATCCAGCTAGAGACAACTTCCATTTCAGCAGTCCTGGGGAGAGGACACTGGAGCTAACAATCACGACTGAGAACGAAACGTTAAACAAAACCCTTTGGAAAGACAAACACCGTGTTTACTCTATAGCTACTGTGTAGCCCAGCACACACCTCCTCAGCCACCTACTACCCAGCCGTAGCAGCAGCAGAGGGGCGGCGTGGGCAAAATCCCCGTGCCCCTGCCTCCGGAGCAGCCGCAGCTCAGACCCAGCTCCTGGGCGTTTGCTCCACCACGGCTGCAACGTGCCGAGGCACCCAAGGTCGCCCTGCCAGAAGGCAGCGGCAACGATAGGGAGGTCCTGAACCGCTGTCCTCTGCAGGCAGGCGAGTGGGATGGGTACTCTGCCTCGGCACGGGAGAATTTCTGAAGGTTTTCACTGATTTCTGCAGCGATTTTCGAGCAACAGCCAGAAAGGAACCGCAAGCGTTGGTTAAACATTTACCTTTCTTGTGTTGGTTGCTCAATACAGAGCAGGCGCTGCGCACACAACTACACCACGGTCCGGAGTCGATATGGAACAAAGTAAGGCAGAAAACTTTCTGTGACTGGGGGTTCAAGGTTGTCCCCAGAGATTATACTTAGAAATATACATAGAAATGTATTAGTTTAAGTTACTGATTATAATTTTGGGGGTTTTTTTCAATCTTCAGCTCACTTTCTATGTTATTCACCTGTTCTCCTTTCAGCAGCAAGCTCCACTTTCCACAACTAGCCGGTTATACGACAAATTAGTCTAAAAGGCAGAAGATGCAAAGGAATGCTAGCTGTGCAGTTGGACCCTGCTTTTCTTCCTACCCCGTACAATATCATTTATTCCCGCAGATATGAACTCCAATACCCATTACGACAACACTATTTTCATTGATTATGTGCTTATTAATGCCGACTTTCCTTCAGCAAAGAAAATCACCTTCTCCCAGGAGAGAGATGATTTGCAATTTCATAATTGCGGTGTCTCTTAAGTAGTTCTAATTTTAACAGGACAAAGTACATCTTGTTTTACAAGGATGGCAGAACCGTTACACAGCACTGTGCTACAACCTTTTCAGAATGCAAGCATTTCCTTAGAGACAGAAGAAAACCAGATCTAATTCTCTGTGAATTACTATTTTTCTTACTATTTAAGAACAGAAACATACTGGGACTTTGCATACCATGCATTTAAGAAGACAAATACATAAACCCAAGAGATTCAGAAAAGTTAGGACCATGAATAATTTTCTTCCATCATTTTAATGTAAACGACTAGATAACATTTGAAGAATTCTGGTGATGAAAAGGAACACAACTGAAATTTCACAAGAGATGTATTTGGCAAGGACAGATCTGCTCCCCAGTCCCGCTTCTCCATTGCATGAAACTGCTCCCATTAGCACTGGCTGATGTGGCATATGCTCCCAATAACGTGGCAGAAGAGTGGCCTCAGTGGATACATAGCTTCTCCTCCCCCCCAATTCTGGATGCATTCCGTCTTAATACTTGTCACTGTCATTACTTCTTCCCTACAAAAATTAACTCTAGAGCTAGCAGGGGAATAAAATAAAATATATTATAACTTATACTGCAACTTCTTGATTTATATTTGATCTAATTGCTAAACAGCCTACTAAAGACTTGCTAGATCTGGCCCAAAAGTTACCATCAACAAATTATGACAAAATGTGTGTTGATGCACATAAATTGAAAAGAATTGCCTCAGAAAAGCAACACAAAGCACCAAGTGAATTGGAAACGGTCTGTGAAAGGCAGAGGGCATGCACTGTAGCTCTTTCATGCTCTGGTTGTCTTTTGTGAGCTTGATTTATGTATAATTAACCATTTTTTCCCCTGCAAATAATTTCATTCGAAGCTGTGCTACCCCCCATCCTCCTGCCACAGCCACATAAAGCAGTCCAGCTTAAAACAGCAACAACTGAAACACGTTGCCACAGCAAGAGTCCAAACTCTCTAAGTTAGCATATAATCCCACTCTCTTGTCTCCCTCCTGCTCCTCCTATCATCACAAGGATGAAATAAATTCATAAACTGTAACTCTCAGTCTAATAGAGCCTTGGCCAAAATTCAAGCTCGATAATTAATTACATTCTGTCTCTCCAAATTCCCACACTAGGCTGACTAAGAGAAATAACTCTTCTTTTCCCCTCCTAGACAACAAGTTTTTATATGGCTAATGGACACAGCATTCCACCTTTGAGACAGCTGGGAGGTTAAGTGGAGAGAAGTAAGAGATATTTATAATACTTGGATACGACAGCAGCAGCAGATGAAAAGAGAATAGTATTGTAGTAAGTTTGAAGTATATGTCAACCCAAAAGGTAAATCATTGCTCTCTAATTACACTTTCCATCGGAGAATAAAAGCACAGATGATCATACAGGACAGGCAGCTGTCAGGACTTGGTGTCCGAGGGACTGTAACACAGACTGAATGATTTGGGATAGGAAGATATTTGAGACAATTCACATATGATTACGAAAAGCTGATAAATTAGTAAGATAAAACACATTTAAATATAGCGCTAGACCGCAATAAAACACAGAAGGCATCCAAACCATTTTAGTCCGAAGAATACGGAGCATTAACACTATACCATGTTCTTAGACAGCCATAAAACAAATCAGTATCTCATGCCACTATTCAGTAAATTACCAATATATCAAGAAAAGGAAAACTATTACGATACCTGTGCTACGCACATAACATAAACCACTCATTGTACTGGGATTACAATTGGAATATTCTTCTGAGGCTGACAGATGAACACTACAACCTTAAGCAGCACTCTTACAAGATTTTATTCATTGCATATGTCACATGTATTTGTAAAGGATTTAATTAGCTTCTTTCCCTTCTGGTACCAAAGAGTGTGCATCATCACTGAAAAAAATCTCAAGGCAAGGCTAGCATGAAGGGTCTTGCTAGTATTGCATGTATTTCACATTGACAAAAAACAATGCAATTCTTTCTGAACACTGGAGATAGCATCAATAAAACCTGTTTGGTTCCTTCCTTAATCTGGTCTGTGTCATATTTGCTGTCCATGTCACAGTGGTTTTACAGACGTACCAGCAGCCTAGAGGTTGTATCCATGCAAGCACAAGACATTAATATACAGTGACAAACTATTTTTACATTGGTCATATTACTATAGAGAATATATGCAGTGGATGTTGCCAAAAGCATAGGACTGTTCTCCATGAACCAGATGGTAACTTTTGATCCTCTGTTTCTGTTTAGTTTTGGTTTCTAAAAACTCTTCCAATTCTAAATCAGAAGCAGGGTAATTTCAATCCAGCCTCACTTGAAAGCTGGTGTTGGAACAATTAATTCAACTCCAGTCCAATTCTTCATTCATTCCACTCATTTTCAATCTGTAAGGCATAAAGCCTCCAACATTTTTATTCAAATAAGGTCCAACATACTACAAGCATAACATCCACTGCATACTGCACCCATGTTCTGATACACCCTGTACATGCTCTTGAGATTTACTGCAAGAAGTTCAGGCACCTAAGGCTTGGTCACCTACCCCCACATCAACACCACACTGACTGGGCAGAGACTCAGGAAAACAGCTCAAGTAGATTCATTAAAATCACCAACTTTAGCACAACAAATCAATCTTCTTCTGCAGTGGAAATGCTGGGTCATTATACATTGGCCGAGAGAGACAATAAAAACTAAAACTTTTCTGAGCATAGAAATGGTAAGCAGAACATTTGTATGAGTGTTTCATTATTTTACGTGTTGACTTGGTAATAAGTATAGAGTTTAACATTAATTCTGCAAGAAAAAAATATTTCAATAGTTTTATATCTCGGTACTTCAGATTTCACAAAAACCACCAAGAACATATACACAAACTTGTACATTATCTGATTTACACATATTTTGTATATAAAAGTCTAAATCATCCTGTGCATGCAAACACACATAAAAACTATGACAAATAACAACTTGTCTAAATATACTACTTTCTGTTACCTGGTGGAAAGGATGGAGCCATCAGACAAAGATTACCTCTATGCCAGTGTTTGCCTTAAACTGGCATCTGTTCTTAGAACTATCACCCACGTACGTCCAAAGACTGGTAACCCTACAGCTCCCAGTGCAGGAACTCGATTCACGTGAGCTCTCTTCCTCCTGATCAGATCTGTAACTCATTGCTACGTAGACATTTTCTAGCCATTTCAATTTCTTAACTATTCACATTAATGCCAGGTATGGTGAGACCACAACATATGCTGCCTTCAAAACATGTACTGGAGCTTTTCAGGTCTCCAGTAAACAAGTAGCAGGAGTTAATTCCCATCTTTTGTTGAGCTGTAATATAATTTCACTGATTTAGGTGCAATTATTTTCAATTTATACATATGACAATCAAGGGAAATGCAGTATCACAGAAAGTATTTCACTTCTATTCTTCTCCCAAGTGTAGACATCCCAATGCTTTTTTCTTTGTGGTAGCTGTTTATTTATTGTATATCATAATCTGATTTAGAATGGATTATCATGCAACTCTCTTAAAAGCATGGTCATCAATATCATGGTTTTCTTGCTTTCATCCTTATTACTCTCATCTAGGAAAGATTTGCAGTACACAATAAAAGAGCCCCAATACTGTTGCAGTGCCAAAACTCATGAAAAGCATCACAAATCCCAACACTGTAAATCATGCTTCCTTTCTCCTCTTGGTCACAAAATATAATTACAGCTGGATCTAAGCACAATGCACAAAGTGTTCTCACAGTGTTTTGCATGTGCATCGAGCCTTTTATCTACAGATCCCAATGGTCTTTAGATGTTTGAATTTAGACCTGCACACTTCCCACAATACACAGCTAAGAGAACTAGATTCTACAATTAACTGACTATCATTGCATCAGGACACATAAAAGAAGTGCTTTACTTGAAATGGTGTCCCCAGTTTGAAGAGGATTCATACACCTACTTTTTCAGACAACGCACTGAACAACCCCCTCACTCTCATCCCACATCTCAGACAGATCCCAAGGGGAATTTACGCTCCTAAACTCAAGATGATCAAAGCAGTCTGAAAATAAAGTGAAAAAGCTGTTAATTCACCTAAGCTACCCTTAGCTTTAGCTGGGTATCCTGAGCAGGAGGAAGGGAGGCACTATACGAGGAGCAATATATGCACTCCCCCATGCAAAGACATTTAGGGTAAGTCTGGGCAGGGTCAGACCTATTCTCAGGGCTCTTGCACAAAGACAAACCATCCGAGAGAGAGGAAAAGAGCTTGCTGCGATCCCATTTGTCACCTCGCATCCAGGTGGCCTCTTAGGGATGTTCGACTTTTCCAAATAGAGCATTGAAAGGAATGAGGGATTGGATTATCATTTAACATGTTATGGAGACCACACCCCTTAAATAATCAACTCGTACATAGATCCTCAATATACAGATACAATATAGGTATAATATATAGATATACTTAAACTATATAGATACTCCATCTATACTATATAGATTCTGACTAACTGATCTTCAAATTCACTGCGCTTTCCTTAAAGGCATCCAGGCTTGATGCCTTTAAGAAAAACCCCAAATCGATGGAGAATCCAGGACTTTCTGTGGCGGTTCTCTCTGCGTCTTTGAAATTTTTGGTCACAGCTGCTAGTTCTTCCCAGAGTTGCAGGCAACCCTTGGAATGCCTCAGGCACTTGAGGAACAGAATCCAAACTACAGCACACCCTTTGGGCCTTCAAAGAACTTCTGCTAACTAGTAAATGCAATATAACTGTCTCCTTGTAAAGCCTCATTTTTTAATTCAGTAATGGTACTCATGGAGGTTATAGCATTTGAGCTTAAATTTTTTTCAGCTATTCATGAGCTTTACAAAACACTGAAGATCCTCTACCTTTCTCTGGAGGTCACAGGACTCCAAATTAATATGGTGATAATTAGGTCAATCTTACAGAGCATTAACCTGAACTAAGGACTGAGACTTTAAAATTTTTTAAGAAAATGTGTAAAAAAAGCCCAAAGCCTCACAATGTTAATGATGAAACTCATTGCAGTAAAATGGCCAGTCCGTTTCTCTACGATTTCCAGAACACCTGAGACATTGCTGAATCTTAGTAACTTAACTAGCAAGTCTGATGTGATACCAGTAGGATTAAAAAAGCTTTCTTGATTTCAGAGAATAGACTGGAACACCTCCTGGAAAAGTGACTCTTCGGTAATGCAACCCTACTGATGACTTTAGTTTACTACATATATTTGTAATGTGTGTAATTCAGTTCTCCATTTCCTCATTAATTTTAAACCCTTTGTCATGGACTGTTGCTGGTTAACCTGACTGGCTGACACCACTGTAAACAAGAAGAGAATCAGTTCTGCAGATTTTAACTGAAAGACAGCGAGTGATAAAAGAAAATATATGAACATCTAGATCAAGAACACAGTGAACAGGAATTTAAAAATGGCCCACACAATGGAGCCATTACCTTACAGAATTACTCTACATTACATGCACTATGGAAAAGATGCTTATATTTTGTTTTATTGACATGGTAAATTACGAGCCTTGTTCACTGTAACACATACTTTAAAATATTCTGTTCAGATTTATCAGCATAACTAGATTTATTCCACACATGTACGCACCTGTTTTATAAAACATACCAACTGTGCCAGAGCGACTATGCTGGAATCTTCTGGCTCTCATCCAAGAGGAAACACACTGCAAGCTTCGCTGAACTGCCCTAAGAAACCTTCAATTTTACAATGAGGAGGTCACCAGCCAAAGTAAAAGACATTTTATGATTTGCTAATCTCCATGTCAAAAAGACTAAAGAAAAACCCCTAAGTTTTGGTAATGTGGCCATTATTACATGAGATGAAGACCAAGACTAACACTTCTTCTCTTGTGAGAAGTGGCTGATAGCCCTGCTGTCAACCTGGTCCCCTTTTACATAAACAGTTAAGTCTTATATATAACAGAGGAAAAAATCAAAGACAAAAGGATGAAAATGGAAAAAAAACCCAAAATTCTCGGATGAATTTAAATAACACAAGGCTTAGCACACTCTACCGCCTTTTCCCAGGTACCATGCCAACACTGAGGCCAAGTGGGGCACTCTCTGCAGCACGTCAAGTGTCACTGGGCAGCTGAGCTGAGAAGTTAGTTACATTCCCAAACACGAGACTGCAATCAATCAAAGGCACGCTTCATGATTCAGATTTGGTGTTGAAAAGCCTTCTCTGTTAGGAGTTTTGTGGGAGTACTTAATGACAGTAACCTCAGGGGGATTCCACACACATCACACCACTAGATTAAAGGATGCTTCCAAAAGGTTTCTGTGACTCTGCCTACCAAGATATCTGCCTTGATCAACGCACTTTTGGTGCTGTTGTAAAAGGACTGGCCGGTACCTTTCCAAGTACAATAGTTTAAAAAAATAAATCAAGACCAGAAGTTCAAAAACACCATTCAGTTTGCTTTTACTTGTTCTGAAACCTTCTGACAGGTAAAGTTTTGATTCAGGCCATCTCTGCAGTGTACAGAAGATAATCCACCGGACAGATTTCAAGGTCGTCTTCAGCTTTGAGTTACTCCAGCTCTACAGCCAAGCTCTTGCACTAAGCTAAAAAGCCCTTCTGAAATTTTCAGTGATTGAGAAGGGTGTGTACATGCGGAAGACTTAATAATGATGTCTGCTGGCCAAACTAGTTGGAACAGCCCCTCTTCACATTTGTAACTTTAAATATTTCACCGGTATGGTACGGAAGTATGGTGCCATCACTTGTTCAAAGTCAGAATTATTCAGATAGAGGAATATAGGGAAATATAGCCTTATTATGTTGTGGTGCGGTAATGGCCTTCACCACATGCGTTCCAAATTCTTCTGGTAATGGCAAACAATGATGCTAGGCATCCAGAAATTGTGTCACGATGTTGTTACATTGAAGACTGAGCAAATGGGTTTCTCTGCAGAAGTTCATGAACATGGAAATACATTACCATTCCTACTAAGCATGAAGATGTTTTGTTTATTTAGTGCTAAGCTGAACAATGGACCAATTCAGTCTCAGGGCAAGAATGATTTCCAGAGGTCTTGAGAACAAACATTTTGATGTCTCTGTGTATAGGAGGAATAACCCCAAACCCAGGAGAAGGTGGGAAGGAAGTGAAGGCACCCTTGAGGTATAGTTATTGTGGGACATTGACAAAAAAATGAGAGAAGTGGAAAAGATGCTTTCGGGTAAAGCATTGCTAAAAGCATGTGTGTAAGGAAGCTCTTCTAAAAAAGTTTTAGTGGTAGTGCTTTTTTTTTTTTTTTTTAATTCCACCGCACTAAAAAAATCCCTCTTTCCTCAGTGTTTGTGCAGATCTTAAGGAACAAATTTGGATACAAATAAACTGACCACTAAAAAGAATAAGATGATTGTTACATATTGAACACCAAATGGTCCACAGATAGCAGTGATGTATCTCTACTAACGATATGCTTCAACCTTAGCCAAATAATTCCAGATATTTTTTTTTTTTTTTGTAGTGCCCACAGAGGAAATTGTTACTCATCTAGATAAATATTTCAAAGTTCAGTTCAGTTAAGAGCTTTACTTAGATTTTAGAATTCATTTTGCCTTTTGCTTTTAGGGCTAATTTACTTATTCTCCTCCTTACTCTTCCCTAGTAAGGCTGTACATTAAAATTTCATGTCCTTTTCCATATGATAATTAAAAAAAAATTAAAAATGAAGCACACTATGATGGCAAAAGATAAAACCTGAGCAGACTGCCTTGCAAAACATACAATTGCTTTTGGAGTGCTACAATATGAGAATAAAATATTGTGTTATTAATAAATTTAGCAATGAATAATCACAGGTCTAAGAATTACCATTATCTGTTATAGCTTCAGCTAGCAAGTAGGCTAACAATGCCATTTTTGAATGGCATTGTCGAACAATTTTAAGAAAACATTTTCATGTGACTGTTCCTATTAAGAGTTTCATGGGAACTGGAAATGGGAGGGATATCTTTTAAAGATTTTTGCTCTGTTGTAAACACACAGTAGTGGTGTTAGTGGTCCTGCTGAAAAGAGTTTCAAATCTAGTATTTGCTATAAAACTGCAAATGTGAATCTGTGAACTACTCAAAACGTAAGAAGAAATAAGACAACTGAAATTTGATACTTAGTAACTCCAAGGAGATCTTCTCCCATCTCTACAATTACAGCTTACACATATCATTACAGTCACAACATAATTATTGCTCATTTTGCACTTTTACAGATGGGGTACAATGTCAGAAGCCAGTAACCCTGACTCCAAATATATTTTCCAACATTCATAATGCTTACAACCAAACATAAGATCTTTAGGGCTTCCTGAAGCATAGCACAGTAAAAAATAAATGAATACCTATTAAACTACGTAACTAAGTTCTGATCACAAAAACAAAGGCTTGATACACTTTCACAGAAATTATTTCTCCTGAAATACACAGGGATTTTTTTTTTTTTTTTTTTTTTTAAATAAAACTGCCCTGTAAAGGAGTTCACTGAGAACAGGATCCTACACTTTAAATTTTTTGGCCTTTCATTCAAAAAATAATCTTTTGCACTAAATAACAAGACAACACTATATTAATCTGCATTGCTCAGTTAATTTGCTAAGGTCTGTTCAACTATTCATAGCACACTCGATCTGCATCTTCTTGCCCATCAGACAGTTGTGCACAATCCTGACAACCAGGAATGGTGAATCTGCTCTCCAAGATATTGGAAAGATTAGCAAGAAGTGCCACATTTCCAATAAAATCTAAGAAACTTCATGTAGTTGTAGCAAGGGCAAATCTACTCACAGTCCAAATCTAGATGAAAGCCTGCAATTTAAACAGCCCTGATCTAGAGATGTATGGAAAAGGTAATCAGTAAACACTGCCCCTTTAACTGTTCAGGGCAAACAATATCATTAAGTCGTGTTCCCATTTAATCTCATCTGTAAATAAGTCTCAAAAAATGGATCTCCGTTCTAGTGAAAGCATTTTTGCCAGCTGCAACTGAAACGGCTAAAATCTGAATACCTTCAGAGACCACCAAAACATTCAGCAAAAAATTCCATTTTTATATTCAATTACCTAGCAAGTATCTCAAGAGTAATAGTAGTCTATCTCTTGCTATAGGATGCAGAAAATGTAGATCTGTATAACAACATACGAAATCATATGTATATAATTATAACTATATATATAAAAGTAGCTTTCAGATCACTGTAAATTTTTATTAAAATAATGAAATTGCTTGTAGAAGTGCAGACAGATAACATAATGTAACGTTACCTCACTGATGTATAATTTGAATGCCACACAATCAAAAGAAATCTGTCATAACGCCCCACACAATACAGAATAGTTAAATGCTTTATTCTTCCTGTCAAACAATTAACTGCTGCTTTTTTATCACTGAAAGTGAGCATATAAATATTATGCTAACTTGCAACAAAATGACCTGAAATTCAAATTTACACTGGGGCTGAAAATTCATAGTTAACATAGATAACCTAAACAATCTTCTCCTGTAGAATATATTAAGTAATGAGTAGGGAAAAAAAATTAAAACTCACATGCCCAAGCACAGGACAGAGTCCCTGCAATGCTTGCAGTGGATTTATTTTAAGCCGTATTCACCTTGCACGAAACAGTACGGTTTCAAATGAAAACATCAGGAAATCTCTGAGCTCCAAGGATGAAATCTGGCATCAAAGAATTAAAAACAAAAGGACTATTTTAGTTTCACATGTGCTTTTCAGGAACCGAGCTTGCTCTGTGTTTTCGTTACAAGCTGCTAACACCCTCCATGGGAAACACGGTTATTTTAGACTTCTACTGCAGCAAACAGCTCTGGCGATTCCCTCTGAAGTGCTGGCCCCACGCTGGGATGGCCTCTCCCTTTTCCCAAAGGGAAGCAGGAATACTGTGCACAGCCATTGTCACTGACTCATCCTCCTCCTCCTCCTCCACCTCCTCCTCCTCCTCCTCCTCCTCCTTCCAGTGGTGGCAGAGGTTGCCTCCTCTCCGCGCAGCCACCAGACCTGCCTGCAAACTTTGTGGGATGCCACGAGAGGAGGAAGACTCCGGTACCGCCTGCCCCCCAGCCTGCCTCGCCAGGGACGAGCGCCCCAGCCGCCCTGCGCCCCAGGCAGAGGAAGAGCTCACAGGGACGCTCCCCTCAGGGGGAAAGGTCTGGAGCGCAACGTGCCTTGGTTCCAACCTGGCCACCCATTTGTACAGGAGACAAATCCTAGCCATAAGCTAGCAGAAACACTAGCTAAACCTAAACCACTCTGGTCACGGTTCCATCATAAAGTGTAATCACCTTGCCGTGGGAGATAATCACCTTGTAACATAGCGACTTGACGGCAGTTATTCTATGGAAACGAGCATCATTTTATATAAAAAATTAAGATTACGGGTAAATGTTAAAATTCAGCTGAATCCAAGCAGTAAAGAAATGCTGGGGTTTTCTTCCTTTCCTTAAACAAAATTACATGCACGTAAAGGACCACCGCTGTCAAGAGAGAACACCTCTTACACAGTCATGAGTAGTAACAAAACGCTCTTGGCAGTATTTACCCAGTTCTAATCAGCAGATAGAGTGAAAAAAGAAAAAAAGAAAAACAAACCAAAAGACAACACACTAAAAAACAAATAAAAAAACAACCTCAGGAACAACAGGAAGCAGTATCATCTCAATGAAAGTCATGATTAAAGCTTTTAACTCAGCTATGAACCTTCCCAATTATTTGCAGCGCTGACTAACATCCTGAATTTAGCAGCACTGACCTTCACTTTCAGTTCCCTGCTGCAATGCTGTTTTCTAGCAGAGAAGCAGTCTGCAAATCGGAAGTATAACACATATGCAATGCAGACTTCAAACAAAGGACCATTGTCACAACAAGGAGCCTACCACGAATAATCTCGTTATTGCAGTCGTGAACGATCTGACTCATGAAGGGTCTGAAGCAATGTTTCAGGCTACAACCGCTTGCTTAATACACAAAGTACACCTGGCTATTTCACCCAGCAAATAGATGCTAAGTAAGGCTACGTGGTTCTATAACGGGAAAACCTTGAGACAGTACAGCCAGAGCTGCAGAGTTAAGAGGCAATTAATTCTTCTACCATCGTGTGTTTATCCTTCCCTTCTTTGGGAAAGGGGGAGACATCCTTACTCCTCCCTAGCCTATTTTCCTTTTCACATTAGGATAAAGCACTTTGAATAATTCAGGGTACAACCGATGCACCCTTAAGCAGCCCTGCGCGCTCAAGACTCAACTAGCGCTGACCCGTGCCCCGAGGAACCCAGGCTGGGTGGCCAGCACACACGGGTCGCCCCCACCCGCCCCAGCACACGGGTACCAAGCAGGGCACCTGCCTTCGCGGTCCTCGTGAGCATCACCCGCCCTTCCGAGCAAGGTATCGGGATGCAGCGACACGTGCGGAGTGAGGCTGCACCGTTGTCTGCCTGGCTGCCGAGGCAAAAGACCTCGCAGTCCCTTAAAACAATCCTGCTGACGTAAACGCTGCCGGCACAGCGCTGCACAGGTTACAAAGCTGGATGAAGCCCGCTGGGGTAACGCCAAGTTTGACAGTTCTACATGCTTTAGGGGGAAAACTGTCAATTGTCAGGCCACTAAGGATTAATACTAGAAAACAAACACCCAGTTACGGAAAAGACGCACAGAAGGGGGAAGAAAGTGCAAGGGAGTCGAACTGCATTCTTCATGAACAAGAAAGCGACTGAATTAAACTGCAGAACTCAGCAGCACCATAACTTACCAAACCTTTGCCAGGCCCAGGCAGCCTGGGCAGGCAGGAGTCTGGAAAGTGATAAAATGATTATTTTTTAAAAAAAAAAAACCAAAAAACTTAAGAGAGTACACAAGTGTTTCTTAATAAGGTAAATGAAGTTTCTTTATGAGCATATTCCCAAGCTGAACACGCATTTTAACTTGAAATAGAGGGAGTGTTTTGTAAAAGCATTATGGAGATGTGAAGCTGCTTTTATGTAACTCAATTTATCAGAGAAACATGTTGTATCTTGTTTTTAAAATATTACAGAGATAAAAGTATCATCATTGAAATATTTGCATATTTTGTAGTACAAAGAAATGATGTATGCTAACAGACTATTTGTTGTCGCATTAACTTCAAACAAATAAGGAAATAAAGGTTGATTTATTACTATGTGTCTCAGGCTGAGGACTGTAAAATTCCACTGACTGTAGCTTAAATAAAGGTCTAGCAAAAAATCATGGAAAAAATCCTATCAATTTCATAAATCAGGACAAACAAGTGGTACGACATAAGGTATTTAACTTTATTAAAATAATTTATGAATATACCTTATTTATTCATAGCATCTAAAGGACTGGCTTCTGAACTGAAATGTCTTAAATCTGCACTTTAAAGAAGCGTTGATGCGTTGCGGGTTGCATACCACACCCTTCATAAATAACAAACCAATTGAATCTGTTGTACTGCAAAACGCAGCAGCACCTCTGCCCCAGGACCCTGGTCACCCAGCTCGCGTGTGCTGCTGCTGCTGCAGCCATCTCTCGTGGTACTTTTCAGTTCGATTTTTCACCCCGCTGTTATCAATGGGACCCTTTCCAGAATCTCACAGTTCTCATTGTTATCTCCCAACCTCCGTGCTTAATAAACCGCAGAGGAGTTTGTAGACCCTCCCGTGGCAATGTTGGCCGTGGTCAGCTAAAACAGCTTGCTCCCCTCCCTCGTGCCTCACTGCAGCAGGCCAGGTGGAGAAAGACAGGAGGGGGACGGGGAAAATAAACTTCAGCGTGCACATACACACTTAGGTTTACGCACACACGCACGCATGTGTATATAAATACGTACTTACATGTATACAGTATACCTAAAACCAGGTCTACAAATACGGGATGTATATATAGTTAGAAATGAGAGGTGGAGCCCTGAATCCACAGAATGATCAGCTGCTTTGGCTAACAACTCCAAGTTTTGCTCCCGTTTACACGAGGCAGTTTTGGAGCAACGCAGCATATACTGAAGCTCACTGGCAAACCAAATCCGACAGCTGTCGTCTGATTCACTACGTCGGTCGCATCCAAAAAAAGTCTCATGAAAATTCCCTCAGTAAACCCCAATGCCCATGAAGGGGATCAGGAAGGTGTGCTCACACCACTGCAGGGTTTAGTGCTAGGGAGCAAATGAAACGATACATTAAAAAGCATCATATACCCTCAACTGCATCCAGTAGTAGGATCACATTTAGAGTACTTAGGGGATTTAATAAATCAATTTTAAAATAGTTTCAGCTTTTTTCAGAGATGGCAATTAGATTAAGAGTGTTTATTTCAAGTGGTATAGCTAAGGCCGTACTATTCCATGTGTAGATATCCCTCAGAGTAAGAATATCCTTTCGTAGTCAAAACCAATCTACTGTAAACAGAGATCAGACTAAACCAAAAGAAGACATTTTCAATGCAGTACAAGACTGTCAGCATATTCCTTCATAATTCCACAGGTATTTTGGAATGGTACAGACCAACCACAGATAAATAAAAAGAAAGAGCAATTTCCAACTATGTATTTGTATCTATTTTCTCATTCCTTCTCAGTAATAAAGTATTCTCCCATAAATACCATGGAATTACAGCATCTTAAGACTTCAAATTAGAAGTCCACAGGGATGTTTCTGTGAAGTAATAATCCTTGTGGAAGTATTAGCAGGTTATTGTTCCATTTATATGTAACCTTGAAAATGAAAATTTTGAAGATTTAGAACTTGTAGACATTTTAGACTAATGTTTCTTTATTTTGTGCTACTAGGAAAATATTTCTACAGTAGAGGCATAACCCCCAAATAAAATTGCTGACAAAGTCTTAAATACCAAAAAGCAGCAAAAAGTCCTGAATCTGAATTTAAAAAAAAACAATTTAAAAAACAAGTTACGATAAGATTTCTTAACCCAAGTCATTAGCTGTGTTAACATTTGCAGCTTATTATGGGTATTAAGCAGAACACATTTTTATTTGAGCGTAAAAGTTTGGGACTTTCCTCATATGACCTCCCTGGCGTACTGCCAAGGCTCAGCTCTTGTTGACATTTAATCTGAACATAATCCCTGAAATCTCTGTGCCATTGCTGGGTTGCATGGGAATGACTCCCCGACAACGTACATGGAATTGTGCTGTAAATTTTATTTTCAGCTCATGGCTGTTCCCCTTCCTTTCCAGCTTTTGCAAATTATTTCTTTGAATAAAAATAAATAATCTATACCCTTTATTTGTTATAGAACCATATAGTACCTAAAAAAGAAAACAAGCCCAACACTTCTTATTTCAGTTGTTTTTCTACTGACAGCTTCCATATTTTTAAGGGAGAAAATTCCAGAAAAAAAAAATAAAAATTCAGCAGCTGATGAAAAGCCTGGCTAATGAGCTGCAGTGGCTCAAACAAGCCCATCAACACAAAACAGGAGCAAGACCACACTGCAGCAGAGGGGTGAGGGTTCCAGCTGAGGGTGCTTGCACTCATCTGTGGTCTTCTCAATGAGCAATTGCCTTTACAAAAAAAAGCATACAGTTAAAGAGGTTTTTTCCTATTCAAAGATGCCTCTGATCTCTGAAGCCAACTGCCTTTTTGTCATGAACACTGTGAAAAATCACAATGTCCAAGATTTCCACATCTGTGATTTTTGGCACTTGTGCAAGGGTAGGGACTGAATAACTGATGTCTGAACAACACTAATGAAACTGAGGCAACACAGCAATTTGTCCTGCAGGGAAGCGTAGAAAAGCCCAAAAATCACTGCAACAAGATGAGTGTGGATCCCTCATTGTTTTCTGCGTGCTCAGGATTTCACAAGTATTTTTCCCCTGCATTCAGGAAGGAGCTAGAGAAGGCAAAGCAGCATGGACTTTAATCTTGCTAATGCAGGTCCTAAAAGCAGTAAATTGTACAGCAGTATGAGCTCTAGTATGGGATGGAGAGACCTACCCATTGACCTGCATACTTAGTTCAACAACAATTTAAGTGCCATTATAGTTCATGTGAACTAACACTGGTCTACCTACACTTGCTGTGGTCCAATTTCTGCTTGAAGCAGAGATTGGCTCTTATTGAGACTTCTTATGATCCCAACATCTTCCCTTTCCTATGTGAAGTAAGTAAATAAAATTAACAGGAAAGATTAACTATTCACTTCAAAAGATGAACTCAGTTTAAGAAAATGCAAAAGGATGACAGATAAAGTAATTTTAATTGTTTTAAACTCTTAATTTGCAGCAGAGAGCCTGCTTTGTTCAGCAGACTCTTCTCCCTGCGCATTAACCCCTCCCCACAAAGACACTTCCTACACAATGAGTTGACCAAGCTGCCAAGGACCATAATTCCATGGGAAAAGAGAAAGTGCTCTGAAGTATTCATAAAGGCTTATTTTATTACCTCTAAGTTACTTCTCATGCTAATCTCTTCATACGTGTAAAACATGTATCCTATTTCAAAGGTATTCTTTGGGCTTGGGGTGCAGGGGACCTTTCAGTTCTTCTCCTTCTGCTCTTTTAAGAAAGCTAAACTCCAAAGAAAATAGGAGCTACTCCTCCAGTCCTCTGCTTCCTACACCAGAGTGGCCTGATCCAACCAACAGCCACTTAAGTCAATGGGGAGCTGTTAGTGTTGTGTTTAGGCCACGTAAGAGTGAGAAATTGAGAAACATGTTTTTACCTGGCCTTCAGCCAGGTACAGTTCCACCACTAATGAGTGGCTGCTATAATGAGACCTTTTGAAAGAGTCGTATGTGAGATATCAATCAATGAACACAATGCAAACCCCATCCCCATCTCAAAGAGGGCAAAAATCATTGCAGCTTTACCATAAACATTTTTAGGTGTTCTGGTGCCAGCCTACCGCCAAAGGAATTCACTGATAGGGAAGGGCAAGGTCTGTTTGCAATGCAGTCCTCCCCTGGGAGATGCATTTCATGGCTCCCAGCCAAAGCCTCCAAAATACCCTCAGGGTAGCAGTTGGGCTGGAGCTGCCCCATCACGCCCTTCCACTGCAGCCAGATTTGCCTACTTTTGCAGCTGGCACCACCAAAGGCTACAAAAACTTGTAGTCAGCACAATCCCTTCCAGACTGACTTTTCAGACTCTTCAGCTAATACTGAGATCCGTGCATAGACTGGCAACAACTGTAAACACAGTTGACAGATGAGGCTCTGCACCTCCCTAAACCTTTTCTTCTTCATAGCAATTTCTGTGTGACTGTTACCATCGTGGCCCTCACTAGCCTCGAAAGAAAACTGCCCACCAAACCAGCTTGTAAAAACATCGTTTCACTTAGCACTGACACAACAAAATCCTTTTTGCTCAGTGTTTCTAATCCCCACGATAACAGCGCCGTACACAGAGTGTCATGATGACAAAAAGCTATACTGGTTAGTCCAATGTCTCAGGGGTAGTTTCTTCCATTGCCACTCCACAGGCACCAAGAACCGGCTCAGAAGCTTAAATCTTGATGCTAAATACATGTTCACTGTGCTGCCAATCCTGTCGTTTTCAAGACAAAAAAACAAGTCTGTGCAGCCTACAGCTACTAGTGATGTACATCCTACTAGTACACCATGTACTACCTAAATGAAAAAATACTTTCAATGGTGAGTGAGTGAGGAAGACTATGGTTTTAATAGCGTCTCCACTTGCAACTAAAACCGCATACAACAGAAAACAAACTCAGAAAGGGAGCAACCAAGGATTATAAAGAATATTACATATATAGGTATATCTTATACAAACCATTTTTGGAAGAACGCATTCAGCCAAAGCAACAGCACTGCTCAGGAATTCAATGATCCCTTCCAAGAGAGAACTGCACAGGGTTTTACAAACTAGAAATCCCACAGAGGCAAGTAAACACTACCTATTTTCACGTACGGCGTTACAAACAAAGCCTGAAGAGTGAACTATAGATGTGAAGTTCAAAAAAATTCCATGTGTGCAAGCAAATGTATGATCTGTATGCGCAATTACCTTGGTCCTGTGTGATACGTAAATATACACATACCAGAACAATAATTACTTATCTAACTTGCTGTTGTGGGTCTGTGGCAGCACTGGCTTTGTGAACTACTGTTGTACCTGCACTTGCAAATGAGCTGCACGATGGAAGACTACTCTCTAGAAAGCTCATTCAAGCTCACAGGGTTTGGTTTGGTTTGTTGTGTTGCTAGCTTAACATAAAACTTGAGTTGTGCCCCTAACCTGACTCTTATTCAAAGAGAAAAGATCTTAGCGCTATGGAAGCGGTGCTGCAAGCCTGAGCAGATGGCTCACAGGGAGGAGGAGGAGGTGGCTTGATATTGTTGCAGATAACAGCGCTAGCGATTCAGTTAGGAAGCAAAAGCTTGTGTTTCAGCATCCTCCTCAAACAGTAAGCCTGAGAGAGACTTGTCTAGTGAATAAAATGCACCAGGATCCAGAAGCTCACAGGGAAATGGCACAGCCAGCTCAAATCCGCATCTCTACACTCTCTTCCCCTGTAAAACGTGGTTACCTTTTCAATAACGCCTGCTGAGAACAGTCCCTCTCCCACACCATCATGCCACAGGTGTCATCTGGGAGCATGCTAGTTGGCACGGGCCAAAACCATGTCACGGATTGTGCTAGAAATTAAACAATATGGACAATCATAAGATACAAGTCCTGGCCCTGATTAATTTACCAGTGTAGACACAGCCTTGGTGAAGCAAAGTGGAAGTGGAGTCTTTCAAGCCCATCGCTGCAGTTAAAATACAAACATCAGAAACAGGGTGGTACAGCAGGACTAAAGACTAAGACTGCAAATTTTTGTCCCATAGCCACAACACGATCATGTTCACACCACAAGGAAGCGGGAAGCACAAACAACTTCTAAATACAAAGTCAAATGTTCCTCTGAAAATAAAGAGGCCAGAAGATGAGTGCTATAATAGATATCAGGGTGCTGGCAAAGGCAAAGTGTGAAATGGATGCTTTCCAGCATTCAGTTTAGGAAGACAAACATTGTTTCACAAATTCACTGTAGCCCTGCTTATTTTCCAAGCTCCTTAACTCATGCCAAAGGGCTTGGACTTTCTGAACATCCTGTTCTGTTTCCTCCACCGCTAGTCTGAGTCCTCAGCGCTAAATGTCTTTATTTCAGAGTCCCATTTTCTATCATTTTATTCCAAACTCCACACTCTTTGTACAGGCTTTGTATTTTACCTCTGGGTAAGAGTGAAGACAAGCAGATTAATGAGAAGTCTGAACAGCACATTAAGTTACACCTATTTTAAGAGCCTTCTACAGCAAGCATCCCAAGGCACCGTATAAAAATAAAACTACGCAAATCACATTTAAAACTAACAAAAAGCTTGCAGATGCTGGCATGCCTTGAAGCATAAATATAAAGATCGATGATTAAACGATTCCACAATTCCCCAAAGTGTTGGAGCCACATGAACACAGACCATTTTACCTGTCATTGCCTGGATGCGTTAGCAATCTGCTCGGATGTAAAGCTGAGGCATCTCCAGGACGGCCTACTGGCAGGAAAAATATTCCCCCCAACGAGGGCAGGAAAACGGCTTTAGTCTATGAGCAACAGCTGGCCATTTCAGGGACTTCCTAACTGACTAAGGGCAATGCCCCCTGCACCTCTCAAAGGCAGCTGCAGAACACATTTCTGCTCCTTTCTTTGCCTCTCCACAGCTGCAAGAAGTTCAAGGTACAAGTGGTCTCATCGGAGTGACTACAGTAGCAAAGGCTTGCGCAGAGACAGGAACGTCATCTCTCATCCTAATGACATTAACTCCCAGATCCACTGCTCTTGGGACTCCACCAACACCGCAAGACACAGAAGCAAGGACCTTGGCATGGCTGATGTGCACACCGGGCCTGGCTCATCCACCCATACAGATATACCTCCTGGCCGGTGGGGTGAAGTGACATGGGAGAAAGCATTTCGCTTGGTATGAGACGGAACTGCTGCTGCCGCTGAAGTGCCAGGGAGCCTGTTGCTGTTGTTGGTGTGGACACAAAACAGTCCACTTGCTTCCTACTTCTCTGCCGTAAGACTTCCCATCCTGCTTCCTTCCTCTTCCTTCCCACGGCAGCATTTCAGGCTGAGACCAAAGCATGCAGTCAGAGATACAAGGAACCAACTATGACCTTATTTGCCTTAAATAACTGCATTTCTACACTGTCCAGTTACAGTGCCCAAGCAGCCATGGCGCAGAGCAGATGCTCCCACAGGAACCTTAGACCCTGATGACTGCATCAAAGCACCCCAGTAAGGAATCTGGGTGACCCTGCCCTTGGTCTGATGCTCATCAGGAGCTGCTGCTGGTTGTCAACACCTACGTCATGAGACCATGCAGCAGAGCGACAAGCAAGAGGCACAGTCCCGCTGTGGTCCAAGACCCCATGCCCTCCATACAACTCTTTTCCAGGAATCCTCTAGCGTGGATCCTCACTCCCAGCTACCGGGCTGACCACGCTGCTGTCTGGTAAGCATCGCTCCCGTGTGAAGCTCCCACATAAGTGCTTCATCTTGCCCTGCCATTTTAAGGCAGAAATGGTTAAAGCAATGTACAGATAATCAGCTGATCCTTACCAAGACATAGTTCCTTTTCTCAAGATAGTTTAGGAGAAAAGAACCAAGTGATGCATTTGCAGCCTCTTCAAGCAAGTACTGTTGGAAGATCAGCTTTGGCCTGCAACCTGTAACAAACAGCAGTGTGGTTCACGCTAGATTCAACCCTACTTTAAAATTATGTATTCATTAACACACACAAAAGAGGAAAAGGAAGTAACAGCACAAATGGTAAGTGGACAGTCGGCTGTGGTTGCAACAATGAAGTCAAGCTAAGGCCCAAGGGCCATCAAAACTTAAACCTGTTCATGTTACTTTGTGTGCAGCTGAGGTGATCACCAGCATGTGCACATTCTAGAATTCGTGGAATTAAAAAAAAATAATTTAAAAATGTTATGGATGCCAACGTAATGACATTTGTGAAGAGTATTGACTTTAGTAAGTTAGCTAAAACTAGAGCTACAAACTTATGAGGGGGACATGGAATAACATCATCTTACGAAGAACCGGAGGTCCTGAAACACATTTTGAAATCAACTCAAGAATATGTACATGAAATCAACCTAACAGACAAAGCTGATGCTTCAGTAAAGAAGGCCTGGACAGACAAGAGTTCAAGCTCACATTGCTCGAGTAAGGAACACTCTCCTCACTATCTGGCTCAAAAATCACTTGAATTCCAGAGTGGCCTAATTGTCTACAGGAAAGCAGGGAAACTATTTTAAGTAAGCATAACTAAAAATAAAATGGGAGACGCAATGAAAGGAAAAAAAGAAAGTGGTCAGTGATAAATACAGTATAGAGATTTCACTATTTATACTTTTAAGGCTATTTATATTTGAAAGCTTTCCCTTTGAGACACTGGTAGGCAGGCTTCCACATTCATCAGTCTGGTATTCATTCAACTACACAGTATTTATAGAAACATGTCAAGGCTAACAGGAATAAAAAAGACATTAAAATTAATTTCTGTCACAATTTGGGGTTAATATTATCACCTCACATTCAAGTTCAGCCACACATAAAACATTTCCCAACATTACACTGATACGCATTTTGAATGCTCTCCATGAAATCCTGCTCCAGCAACACAGCACACCATGAAAAAACTAATGTAACAGTTTGACACGGTCTGACACAACTCACGTTGCCTGGAGATAAGCTCTTTCAGATGAACTTGCTGTGTGGGCTTGATTTCCCAAAGAGCTGAACACTTCATGTCATTCAGGACACCAGCACAGCACCTGTGATGGCAGGGCCATGAAGAACTTGCACAACAGCAATTCACAATAGAGCAAATCTAAAGGGCAGAACTGAAGAGGAAAGGATCCATGAGAGTGGCATGACTACTGAAAAGACTAATAAGCTGGAAGGACAACCACGGAAATACCCTGCACTGTTCTTTCCAAAAATGTTGCATTTGGCTCTTCAGAAGCTAAGGCATTTGAAAGGAAACTGCAACTCCTCTTGTGCATCTCTAAAGTTTCTCAGAAAACACCAACTGTGCATCTGGTTAAGAACAGATCACATTCATGAACCCACTTGGAAAATGCAAGCAAAGATGCATGCTGCTTCTCTAGTAACCTGGATGATCTAACTTAGTTTCAGAGTCAATTGACTGCTTGTTACTAAAATTGAAGTCTGTTATTATGTTTGTTCATGTGTCAAAACTGTTCAGCTTAATTAGCTAGCCTTCCTCTCTAGCAGTCCCTTCCCCGATGTATTTATTAAGAACTATCTTATCATGCCTCGGGTCTTACTTTGCTGTCTATTCTGCTAAGATATAGGCTCTCAGAAATGCTTTTCTTTCTGTACCTGTTCTAGTTTGAATTGTTCTTGAATTCAAAGTGCAGAATTATATACAGCACAACATATGAAATTCCATTACATTTTTCTTCGATGACTGTAAAATTTCCATGCCTCCATCACCTTCACACTACCCCTATTCCATTCTAGATCCCTATTTATCTTTCCAGGGGCCACATTACTTATCCATTTAGGTTTGGAGATTTGTCTTGTTGCGATACAAGTTTCAAGTACTTTTTAAAATATTTTCTCTGCTTTTAATATCTAGGCTTTTTAGTCCAGCCAACTTAACTACCTACTAACCTCACTACCTTGTTTCCTTAATTTCATAGCCTGTTTTTCGGTGAGAAAGAGCATTATTTACAGATCTATGTTTGCTTATGCTTGTATTAAATTTAAATGGAAACAATTAAATGCACGCTTCATCCAAGCTTATTTTGTATAACCAACTCTTCTATAATGTCCTCAAGCTACATCAAAACGATTTCTGAGAAAGCACATCAACATCTCAGTTCAGTAACCTTTTTTAAGAAGAAATCAGATTCACTGCCTGTGTCAGCTTGCACCCAAGACAGTCAATGTCCTAAGTTTCCAAGGGACTGCATCTACTGAGCCATTTACAGCTATATTTCAATGAGCAAAACAGACATGCCCAAGACTGTTGAGACTAACTGGCACAGGAAGGTGCCATGCTATTAAACTCTCTCACCCTCCAAAACATGGTGGCTGCTTTCAAACTGCCTACCAGAAATAATCCCAAAATAACTTTCATACTTTACCTGGGAATAGTTCAGGGTGAGTTCCATAAATATAAACCAAACCTAGGCCAGGGACAGTTAACAGTAGAGACAATTGATTTCCAGGGCCTGGGAAGGCTTCCAAGCACCATTTAAATTTACTAGTACAGACATGCCCGTTGCATGAAGACCTCTTAATGCCTGCATGACCCTGAGTTCTTCATGACTCTTTGTAGATCTTCATTAGCTTGTCATTCTCTCCCCTCCCTTCTCAGAGATCAATATAATTCTACTGATACCACACCAGCCACAGCTTTTGGGAGACTTTTCTCTGGCTTGACATATTGGTCTTTGTTTTGTTCCAACAGGGATGCTGAGATCTTTGTGCCAAGTTTCTTCTTCAGGACCATTTTCACTTTTATGTCTGTATGATGTTTCTTTGCTCCTGGAAAACAAAATACTGCTCTTTCCCCTAGCTAGGCTCTGCTGATGGATGTGTCTTTCCACCTAAAGAAAAGGAGTCTTCAGACACATGCACCTGCATCTTCCTCGTATCGCTAGGAATCCCAGATCTTCATGGGGTTTTCTTCATTTTTCCCTTGCTGCTGCCCAATTATCTTCTAATTTCTCTCCCCAGTTCTTTAATCGCATCCCTGTTCCTCCTCAGCCGCAAGTGTCTAGTTATCTCCATCTGTGGTGGGTTGACCCTGCCTGGACACCAGGTGCCCACCAAAGCTGCTCTATCACTCCTCCTCCCAGTTGGACAGGGGACAGAAAATATAACAAAAGGCTCATGAGTCGAGATAACAACAGGGAGAGATCAGTCACTAATTACCATCACGGGCAAAACAGACTCGACTTATGGAAAATTAACTTAATTTATTGCCAATCAACCAGAGTAGGGTAATGAGAAATAAAACCAAATCTCAAAACACCTTCCCCCCCACCCCTCCCTTCTTCCCGGGCACAGATTCACTCCCAGATTCTCTACCTAGCCCCCCCAAGCAGCACAGGGGGACGGTAAATGAGGGCTGCAGTCAGTTCATCACATGTTATCACTGCTGCTTAATCCTCTTCAGGGGCAGGACTCTTCCCCTGCTCCAGCGTGGGGTCCCACCCACGGGAGACAGTCCTCCACGAACTTCTCCAATGTGGGTCCTTCCCATGGGCTGCAGTTCTTCATGAACTGCTCCAGCGTGGGTCTCTTCCATGGCATGCAGTCCTTCAGGAGCACACTGCTCCAGCGTGGGTCCCCCATGGGGTCACAAGTCCTGACTCAATTTAGAGCAAATTGAGTCAATTGACTCAATTTGGGAAAATTAAGTCAATTTATTACAAATCAACCAGAGCAAGGTAATGAGAAATAAAATGAAATCTCAGAACACCTTCCCACCACCCCTCCCTTCTTCCCAGGCACAACTTCACTCCCGGATTTCACCACCAAGTCGCCCCAGCGGCACAGGGGGACAGGGATGGGGTTTATGGTCATCACACGTTATTTTCTGCCGCTTCACCTCCTCAGGGCAAGGGCTCATCACACTCTTCCTCTGCTTCAGCGTGGGGTCCCACCCACGGGAGACAGTCCTCCACGGACTTCTCCAACGTGGGTCCTTCCCACAGGCTGCAGTTCTTCACAAACTGCTCCAGCATGGGTCCATTCCACAGTGTGCAGTCCTTCAGGAGCACACTGCTCCAGCGTGGGTCCCCCACGGGGTCACAAGTCCTGCCAGAAAACCTGCTCCATGGGCTCCTCTCTCCACAGATCTGCAGGTCCTGCCAGGAACCTGCTCCAGCACGGGGTTCCCATGGGGTCACAGCCTCCTTCGGGAACCCACCTGCTCCAGCCTGGGGTCCTCCACGGGCTGCAGGTGGAGATCTGCTCCACCGTGGACCTCCCTGGGCTGCAGGGGGACAGCCTGCCTCACCAGGGTCTTCCCCACGGGCTGCAGGGGAATCTCTGCTCCGGCACCTGGAACATCTCCTCCCCCTCCTTCTTCACTTCTGCAGGGCTGTTTCTCTCGCATGTTCCCACTCCTCTCTCCAGCTGCAGTTTCTGTGCCGCAGCAACTTTTTTTCCCCTTCTTAAATACATTATCCCAGAGGCACTACCACTGTTGCTGATGGGCTTGGCCTTGGCCAGTGGCGGGTTCGTCCTGGAGCCGGCTGGCACTGGCTCTGTTGGACATAGAGGAAGTTTCTAGCAGCTTCTAACAGAAGCCACCCCTGTAACTCCCCCTGCTACCAAAACCCTTCCACACAAACCCAATACACCATCTCACCCTCCTTTTTTCTGGTGCCACTCTTCTTCTTTGGTGTCATCTGTTTCTCCCTTTTTCTCCTGAGTTCTCCATCATAAAAAATCAGTCTTTCACTTGATTTCTCCACTACCAGTTATTGCCAGTGTCTACACTGTGATTATAGCCACATGCATCTGTGGTCAGCTTCCTCAAAGACCTGTCCCTTCCAACTACTATTTTTATATACAGCTGTGCATTCAGATCACAACTGCTTCTTCTTTTTCCTCATGTCTTTAGCTCCCTCCCTCTAGCTGCACCTAAACTGCTTGGATACTCTCTCTCCTGACGTCTGTCAGGTGATATTTCTATGTAAAAATAGATCCTATCAGGTAACATTGAAGAAACTATATCTTCTGTTCCTGCATCCAGTCTCAGTATCTTCTTTGCTACCCTTCATTCAGTGCTGCATCATTGCACATCCTTCCTTGTCTCTGCCTTCAAGGAAAAACAAACAGCCCAGACAAAACCCATCCAGACTTGTAAATGCTCACTAAACACTGGCTCCTCTGGCCAATGACTTTTAAATTTTTGGCCACCTCTGAAAGGCAGTTATCTGCCCAGCCTGAACTAAGCTCTCTTGGGTGAAAGGCTTCAGTTGTGACCAAAGGCAAAAAACCTCCTTCATATCCTTCAGCTACAAGAAGTTTAATCCACTGACAACTGCAAATAAGTCCTGCAAACACCAGAAAAAGGAAAAGAAGAAAGCGTAATTAGAATGTAGGGCAGGAATTCTTGTACATGAAACTTTACTACGACTTAAAGAAAATGGATGCCTACCTAAATAGAAGAAAATGAAAGAAGTAGTGGGAGGAGTTTCATGTCAGAGATCAGTAAGTCCAGTTTGAGTAATCTTCATTTTCTGATAAGAGGCTAGGTATTAAGACATAACTCTTCATGCTTGTGAAATAGGAAAAAAAAAGTTTACATGAACCTCAGATACAGAACATAATTATTGGAGGTTTCTGCAAAATTGGAAATGATTGCAGAAACATGGGGCTAAAAAAAAATACAGTTGAAGGATTTAACAAGGATATCTTTTTGTAAATCAAAGTACAGACTCCAACTCTTGATTATTCCCACCAAAGTGTGAAACTATATTAAGGAGTTGGATCACACAATCTAAACTGCACTTTATTGTTTTTTTCCTTTGAAACAACACAGATTTTATGAGACAAATAATAAGGACAGATCTTCAAAGGACACGTGGATGTGTAGGAACAGAGTACAAAGCAGTGTCATCTGAACTTTTTTATTATATAATAAAAATAGCACTTTGTTTTGAGAATTGGGAGTTGATCAGTTTCATTTTCAGTGCAAGGCTTTGCTACACATCCACACGTGCAAGGAAGGATAAGCAATGAACTGCAGGAAAGCCTTGTGCCCTTAATGCTTTGGTTTATCTCCAGAACTTGAAATCCAGAAATGCTGCTAAATAAATAAGGCACACTGAGACACAAACAGAAGGAGTAAGTATGCCGACTGCTTTCATGTAAACAAGCATCCAGGCAACAAATTTAATTGTCAATAACTAGGAGGATTTTCAAAGATGCAAAAGGACAGTAAATGCCAAGTTCAAAAGATACTCAAGGTTGCGTGAAGTGATCTAATTGCTCCTTGTAAATCTACAGTTCCTGAAAACGATGAAGTCTCCTTCACTGTTGTTAAAGATTTTGGAACGCGTATCCACTATAAACACTATACTAATTACAATTAATTACATTAATTTTCTCTCATAATTTCCGCAGTTATTTTCCTGAAATGAAGCAGGCCAAGAATACATCCAAACAGGTACTTCCTCTGCTAGGTCACCAAAGCATGCTGTTGTACCTGGCCTACTGACCTGGGCAGACCTCTGCCTAAAACTGATTTAGGACATAAGTGAAAATTAGTTTGAAGGGGTTTTTCCTCCCCCGAATCATCATAAAACCACCATGAAGTCTGAAACTGCTAGAGGTTTCTTGCCAGAAAACATCCCTGAGACTCCAGCTGTTGTATCACCAGCAGTCAGGTTGGTGGTACAGGAGGTCTCACACTTCACCTGACTGCACCAGCCTCGCCTGAACTAGCTGCAGAAAACCTATTAACACCTTTCTGGCAGATCACATTTATCTGTGGCCTCTGTTACAACGTACAGTGCTGAGACTCCTCCATGGACCCTGGCAAAAAAACAGGACTCTTTCAGCTGGCTTTAAATTAGGGTCATTTTTTCCCTTAACAATGCAGACCAAGGCACACAGTCCCTGACTCTAAACAGCGCTGCCGTGAATATTTTTTAGAAAGCAGAGTAAAACAACAAAGATATATCAGAGTAAAAGCCTACATCATTAATTCCATACTTGATATGAATTTTATGGAGATAAAACAAAGCACAAGACTTTCACAGTTCCTTCTAAAACTTTATAAATCTTCCTCCGGATTCCCAGCGTTGCTTTGACTTGCTTTTTAGACTAATTCTTTGCCAGAGGTGCTATATAATTGTTTATGTCTCATCTAACCTGAAGTGGAAGTTGAAATTCAACAAATAAATATGCAAATATCTGCTACTGATTTGTACTTGCAAAATACAATACAAATGTTTATTGCGATCCTATTTAAGAAGTTCCCAGTGGACATATTTCTAGCAACGGACTAAATGCCAACAGGATCAGATTTTCCGAGAGCCAATCGTGAAGGGCTAGGAAATCCATGTAAAGAAATTTCTGAACAAGATTCCACAGATAAATCCTTTTGTTATGAAAAATATTCAGAGAAGTATGCTTAGCAGGGAAATGTGACTGGCTGGTTCAGTATTCAACTACTTGCCACACATTTACATCAAGGAAAAGCATTTTTCCCACCAGTGGGAGAATTTAATTACATGGGGTACAGGGAAAAGAAAAAAAAATCCATTGTGAAAGGGCTCTTTCACCCTTCTAGTCAAAGTGGATGTCTTAGAATATGTCAGCTGGACAAACTGAAAATACAAAAATAAAAGATGATTAAAGATAGTGTATCTTCACCTAGCAATTGGTAACTATGTGTTCCAGCCAGAGAAAACACTGGGAAAGCTACTGGAGGAGTATTCCTTTGGCTCAGGGAACAGATGAGCAAGAGTTCTCCTAAGGCATTGCTTACAAAGCCAAAAGCTGTTAAATTCAGCAGCGGCTAAAGCAAGTTACAACACAGTCTGCTCCAGCCTATGTGGACAGAGCCAAGCTGCAGTATAATAACATTTAGGGGAAAAGAGAGAGAGGAGAGAAAACATACCTTATGGTTTTATCCCAAGTCTGAACCAGACTCACAGAGCTGTCTCAAGCAAGTCAGAATATGGAGGTAGAAAAGGCTTTTTGCTCAGAGACTGCTCACCTCCAGCAGTGCAGATTGTACAGTGGTATTTTCTAGTGCTTATTCAATCAGCTTCTGAATTCCCAAAGAACAGGGACACTTTCTTTGGAAAATTACGGCACTTGCTGTCCTTGAGGAAGACTTTTCCAGTCCAATAAATCGCATCTCTCCTGACATGCATTCTTTCTCACTTAATCTACTTTTTCCTATATGCCACTTTACCATCCCAAGCATTCTGATCAAACCATTCTTACAGCACTGTTTTCTCCATGCCCCTCTCCTACACGAAACCTCTCTCTTCATCTGTCCTTGCACATTTCCTTCATGTCCACGGTTCATTTTCCTTTATCTTCTCAGAATTTCAGTTAAACCACATAAAATGATGCATAAAGACTAGAGGGAAGTTTAAAAAGCCGCTGAAGTGAAAAACAGGCTGGAATTGTGAATTAAGGACTATTTTCTGGTCAGCTGTGCAGCTCTAGCTCATTGCATAAGCATGAGTGTAAAATCATTCTGCAGCTTCAAATAACTCCCATTTTAGTAATTTCCACTTAATTTAAGAATTAGCTGGAGTGAACTGTGCTGGCATTCTAAGGAAGGCAGAAAAACTTAAGAGGATCTAAAAGGTTTTGATACAATGAGTCCGATACTATGTCAGTCAGAACCTGTACTTAGGATCCCATAAGAACAAGAAATGGCTGCAGGTTCTGTTTTAATTTTCTTTCAAGGAAGCAAGGAATAATAAAATTTAAACAGAATTATGAATGCTAATACATTTTACAGCAGTCTCGTGTTTAACCTCTGTCTCTTCCTATATGTAAAAGCTTTACCTTTAGACAACTTTTGGAAACACAGAACATTGAATCTACCCACACAGAACAGGAATGCATCAGGGTCAGCCTGCCATTTTCCCACTGAGGACAGGTTGCTGAAAGAAGTCAGTGCTCCCTGCCATTTTCACTTAGCTTTTGCTGCTTGCCAAGCTGGAGCTCTTCCTACAAATCCAAGTATTTTCCAATCAGTTCATTTTCAGATATGGAATTTTGGCCAGAAAAAACATAACTTCCTATATCTCAAGAAATTCAGAGCTAGTGAACATCTGCACTGTGGCTACTTATCCAGAAGTCTTGATGGCTTAGTACTGTCATTGTATTTAAAGTGGCTCTACATTGAATTTTCTACTATCCTGTATGTCTTTACATTTTACAAACCTGCTCTGTAACTGTGAAAAGTAAGGCTCTCTAAATCAGCCCCAATCATGGGGTGAGAAGACTAATGGTGTGTATGGTTAGCATCTTAATATAAAGGAAGTCAGAAATGTCAAAACTTGTCATAATTGCTCAATAGGATTCTCTCTCAGTACTACACATCTACTATAACTAAATGACTATGACACGTTTTAACCTGACATCCTCACAGTCAGCAAAAATTCAGTACTTCTTTTCCGTGGTGACAGTCAGATATGGCAGAGAACATTTTCCTTGGTTTCTAGGTGACCTTTATGAAAACCTGCTGCCTTTCTGTGAAGTGCACATGCACTTCAAGTCTAAGTTCAGAACGTACAATTCCCTTCCCTGAAATTTTATTATTTTACCTTTACCTCTGGTTTTTGTCTGTGATTATTAAATCAAAGAAGGGAAAATTGGTTTTTAAATTAATTTGTGAAAGGACAATGAAAGATGCTGATGTCTAGAAGGATGCGAACGAGTTTCTAACAGAACAAAAGAGAAAAGAGCATTAATGAGCAGCTGCGTCCTGAAAGTTTTCTTAAATGCAAGTACAATGACTGTCTCAAGACTGATTCATTACAAATACAGATCTGCCCATCATGGTGCCGGGGAAGAGCTCTTACTGACTTTTGAGTAGAAAGGCAAAACAGCAGAAGGAGCCTCAGTCAGCAGTTCACATTTGAAGGAAAAATATAGTACACTCCATTTAGTCCTTGCTCCCTCTGCAAACAAAATCATCCCAAGTGAAAACACACAGCAGGAAAAAGAAATTTAAGTCCTCATCTCCCACCCTCCTGTCTGATGAGGACTGTGGGAGCTGCAGCTTTCGTAGGAAGTCATCTCTGACCCCTCAACTGCACTCCGACTTCAGTGGTACCCAGAGCCCACACAGAGCTCGTGCCTTCCAACGGCCAAACTCTGCTGCTGCTCTTCACAGAGCAGCTCAGATAAAAAATATTCCCTGCGCACAATACCCTTTTGTCCTACGCAAGTGAAGCCCCTGAATAAAGAGCCCAGTATATCACATAACATCAAGGAATTAGAAACTAACCAGTAAGCGCGACTCTGGAGAGTCACTAGACAGTCCCCTTCAGTCATTGAGTTGGGCTGGCATGGTTGAGGCAGCTTTGTGACTGAAAAGCAAAGCATTTGAGGCTGTATTTCTTCTTTTTTTTTTTTTTTTCAGTGTAATTTTAACTGATCTAGTTCACCATACAACTCAAATCAATCAAACAGGCATGGTGACTTGGAGTTCATTTTTTGGGGGAGGAGGGCTTTTTAACTTGGAAATAAACTGTTCTCCGTCACAAACAAAATCAGCCATCAATCCTGGCTGGCTGCACCTAAAATCCATTTAAAAAAACCAACTCTAGGATATACATGCATTTTACTTTGAACTTCCTGCTAGATTGCATTTGCACTTACTTGAGCAAAATGTTAGAACTTCTACATCTCTCGCTGCCTGAAGGAATCAAAAATATTAGCATTGATTAAATATTTATTTTGTAGCAACATGAAATCTATCATGCTACAGAAAATTATTTTGAATGACACATCTTCAGCAAGGCTGCGACTTACAGCTTTTCCTCTTACTAAGTTACACATTCAATAAAAATACAGCTGGGCCAAGAAAACTGTTTTGTTTTGGCAAAGCATCAGACGGCATCTTCTGGTTTGCCAACACAGGCAGGATCTTGTCTAACTGTGGGATGCTCTTGGATTTACTACCCATTAGCGAAACTATTAAGAAGCACTGAAAGGTTCCAGCCCCTTTTACGTATTCTCAGTCAAATCTCCTTAGTTTGCACGCTCTCAGTTTGCACACAAAAATACAGCAGTCTTTTCCCACCTCTCAGGGAAAAATTAATAGGAGAGTGTCAAGTCTCATGTTACTACGACTTCATTACTTTTACAAGCTATGCTAAATAATTAAACTGCACTTGTCAAATAAGTGATTAGAGAACACTTTGTGCTGCGGTGTATGTTTTTACTGTCTGTTTACCTTCAATTGACAAAATTAAATCATTCACAGAGTTTCCTGCACAACAGCGCTAACAACTGAGAACCTAAACTTGGAGAGGGGGAGAGCTGTGGGACTCCACGGACAAGTGTATATAGGATGTGATTAAAGAAAGAGGACTGGATTAAAGCCACAGATGAGAAAATTGAAACAACAAAACCAAAGCTTGCTCTGAGGATGCTCCTGAATGAGAATGACCTAGAAGCAAATCTAGCTAACACCATTTAGATCTGCAGCAGCTTCTAGACAGGCTTTCTATGGAGTCTCAGACCCTGAAAGTGGGCAAAAAGGCAGAGAATGGATACATGTTGCTTAGAGAGACTAGGACTAATGATATTCAGCCAACATTGACTTTTCCAACCTTTAATTTACCTTCTTATCCATATTTTCACAGTAACATATATAGGGGGGGTGTGTGCTTTGGCTAGTGCTAGTAGCAGGATACAGTAATCTGAAATATTCTGGTGTAAAGAGGATCCCTCAGGGCTGAAATAGAGGGGCTATGTGCGAAATGGCAAAGGTACAAAAATCAGACTCACAACCTAACCCTCCACCACATCCAGAAGCCAAGGCCATTTCCATAATGCCAAAAGACGAACAGAATTTCTGACACAGTGCACATTGTCCTACCTGCCTCCCTTCTCCACAGGTAGGTCTTAGGAGCCCACTCCGTTCAGCGGGATGACCCGCACATCCAAATGAAGCAGATGCAGCCAAAAGAACAGCTGTCTCTCCTGCTGACGGGAATCGATCTATTTGGCCAACCTGGCAATTTTTCAGAAGCAGTCTTTTAAAGGTTACTCAAAACAAAACACTGTCCGGCTACAAATCCCTTCTGGTGGCAGCCACGCATGTGCCATACCAGCCTGCTGCTACCAGAGCCACATCCATCCTCCCAGGGCTGCAGCAAACAGCAGGACCTGCTGCCCTGAACATCGCCGTGATGTTCAAGTTGGACTCTGTCAATGAGCGCATACACAATCTGCTATTTTTTAAATGTACTAGTCACCAAAAGCCACATTTCCATTAAGCAGGAGAGAACATTCCTGATGCTCCCGTTCTCTCACGGCAGCAGAATTTCCCTGAATTGACACTTTTTGCAAAGTTATGTAACAGTGAGCACAGCATGCTTAGCTCTCATCTGAGCAGACATGGCAAGCACAGTATAAGCACCAGGGTACTTCTTTACGCTAAACTGTGCTCCAACCCAGCATGCGAATTAAAAAAAAAATTAAAAAGGTATATTTATTTCTTGGAAGAGAACAGAAAATTACCCAGGCAAAATCATGGATTCTTGTATAGGGATTATTACGGAAACAAAGTGCAGGAAACAAGATTCAATAGCTTTTAAATGCAGTAAAATTGAGCTTTTAAAGCAAGTGCCGTTCTTCGATATAAATAACAAATTCAGGACTAGCAGTGCATTGGAAATGAGCCAAAGTAACTCCCCAGACCTCAACACAACTCCTCTTTTTTGTCATCTGGAGTGTTTTTACAGCATTGCTTAAACAGAAAGAAATGCCACGGGAGTTCCTCGTGATAACCAAAGTCAATTTTGCAGCCTTGTGTACTACTGTCCAGTAGAGGCGTTTCTTCTGTGGTATGAAGGACTGTTTTTCTTTACATTAAATGACTTAGCCACAAGCTTTCACGTGGAAGAAAACAGCAGCAATTTGATGGCTCAAATACATTTACTAATGGAGACAGCAATTTTCTTCCATGGCACAGCGTCCTCCACTCCTTTTCAGAACTGAAGTATCCATTAAGAGTGACTCAGTGGTAGCAAAAACATGAGAAAAAAAGACATCCTGAAGTTTATTTTTAAATACTCTCCACACTCAGTATTATGGCTATCAGGAATTTGTGAAAACCATAGGTATGTAATATATTTTCAAGAGAGATGGTGCATAAGAAACTTCATGCTAAAAAGTCACAACTGTTACTGCATAGCAACCAGCCAAACATGTTTGACTCCTGACTAACCAAAGTTGTCTCTCCTTTCTACTTCACCACAGCCATGAATCCCTTACCTACTAGCAAGCGTAATTACCCATTTGTTCTGGTTTCAGCTGGGATAGAGTTAATTTTCTTTCTAGCAGCTGGTATAGTGTTATGTTTTGGGTTCAGTACCAGAAGAATGTTGATAACACACTGATGTTTTCAGTTGTTGCTGAGTAGTGTTTATACTAAGTGAAGGATTTTTAAGTTTCTTACACCCAGCCAGCAAGAAGGCTGGAGGGGCACAAGAAGTTGGGAGGGGACACAGCCAGGACAGCTGACCCAAACTGGCCAAAGGGGTATTCCATACCGTGTGACATCGTGCCCAGTATATAAACTGGAGGGAGCTGGCCTGGGGGGGATCACTGCTTAGGAACTAAGTGGGCATTCGTCAGTGAGTGGTGAGCAACTGCATTGTGCATAATTTGTTTGTATATTGCAATCCTTTTAATATTATTGTCATTTTCTTATTATTATTATCATTATTAGTTTCTTCCTTTCTGTTCTATTAAACTGTTCTTATCTCAACCCATGAGTTTTACCTTTTTCCTTCTGATTCTCTCCCCCATCCCACTGGGGGGGGTGCGGGGAGTGAGTGAGTGAGCAGCTGCGTCGTGCTTAGTTGCTGGCTGGGGTTAAACCACAACACCATTTTTTATCTTCTTCCAACCTCTTCCTCTCCCTCACCTTTCGCTTTTTCTTGGATGTCCATGAAAGCAGGTGTGGCCTCCATGTGCAGGGACACAGACTTACTTATCTCAGCCACCTTACTTTGGGTTATCAAACACAAGGATATTTCTTTCTCTTGTTTAGTTTTCCTGTTGGTTTAGTCTAGTAATTTTCCCAATGCAGGTATAGACTGCCATGTGTAAACTATACATACACGTTAGTCCAGGGAGGGAGAGCAGTAGGGAAGGTCAGAGTACAGGAACGACAAGGCAGGTAACCAAGTGCCCACCACCTGCCAGCAGGTCAGGTATCAGGCATCCTGGAACACAAAATCCTCTGATATGCCTGGGCTCACCCTCGAATCACCCTGGATAGTTCTAGTTTCTTAAAGTTTTACAGAAGAGCTTTTTCACAGGTCTCTCAACAGAGACAGAATTACACGAAAACTCTCCTGGATAACTTTTTATGCACGCATACGCCCAGTACAACACAGCTATTGCTCCTGTCATACTACTGTGGAGTTATATTGTACATTCCTGTAACAGAAGCTATGTGCAGTAAGTGCAGTAGGATGACATAATTCTGAGCTCAAGTTGATGGATTTTTCCATTTGTAAGATTTTGCACAGTAACTCCTGATTAATTTTGGACGTTGCAGTTAATGAGCTTATCAAAGTAACAAAAAGGAGTCAGGGCTATTCTTGTTCAACACAGTGTTTTATGTTTCTTCTAGTATAAAATTACTTTTTTGATCAATCGTTTTTATGTATTTTCTATGAAAAGGATCTGCTGCCTCTTACCCAGTAAAACAAGGATGCGCTTCCCTGTAGCTGACGAGAACTGAAAGATGAGTGTCCTCCACTCTCTCTCAGTATCCCATGCAGGTCCCAAAGCAAGCATACAAGTCACTACGTTTTCAGTTCTGGGGAAAGCAGATTATTTTATCCTAGGAATTCTACATAATCTGCTAAAAATTTACCCTGCCCTTTCTACTCATATGGATATTAAGGCTGGCTATAGAAGATCCTGTGTTAAAGATGACAGCACTATGCTCACCGAATAACTGAAGAAAATTCTGAATTCATTCAGGACTTCAGTTATAGCACAGAAGGGAGCCAATGAACATCATAGATAAATTACTACTTTTCAGTGAACTCAATACAAAATGCAAGCTACTAAGTAAATCAGGTGAAATATTGGAAGATTATGAAGAAAGACGTATCTATGGGCTGACCAGACAAGAGCAGAAATGGGCTCAGTTTTGTACGACTGCCGCACACAGAACCTGCAAACTCAGCGGCGCGGTACCCACCACCGCGTTTTCTTCAAGGAGCTGCTCAGACTTTTTAACCTTTCACCACTGAAACAAGAGTGACCTGCTCCAGCTCTGATTCTGGAAATCCTGTGGCTGCCTGTACCACATTAGAGCCTTTGTTGGTGGAGATGTGGATTTAAAAGGCCCGAAGGAACTCTTATGATAATCTGGTCTGACTTCCTGCCTGGCACAGGCCGTGATACCTCACGCAGCAATTTCTTTACAAAGCACAAGAACTTGTAACTCTACTAGCAGATATTTCAGAAGGAGATCTAATCTTGATTTAATTACTCCCAGTGATCTACCACATTCCTTTCTAAGCATTTCCAATGGTTAATTACACCTACGGTATCATATTTCCAACGTGAAATCGTCCTTCTTATCTTGCTATGTTTTTGTCTGTTGGAGCCCTATCCTGTCTCCCTACACAGCCATTTTTAGATACTAACCACATCACACCTCAAAATTCTCTTACCTGAGATAAATAGTTTGCCCGCTTGGCAAATCAAAACAGGGATTCCTGAATCCAACGCACAGCAGCTGCGATGATATTATAGATAGCTTTTGACTATAGAGACTAAAAGAGAAAAGTCAATTCAAGTGTAGGGGAAGGCACTGAGCATCTTCTTTAACAAGCTTTTCCAGCTTTCGTAGTGGTCACCCACTTGTAAGACCTGGAAATTTGGGATAAAGAGCACTGTGATCTGCAGAGTTTAATCTTTAACTAATAAATTCTAGCTCAAATTGAACCAGTAGTTACTAAATACTATAGTTAACTCATAAAGAAATAGATGGCTGATGGCAGGTGGTTTTCTACTACTCATGTGTCAGAATCACATAAAAATCCTGCTAATAGAATGACCCAGTACTTCTGCAGGCACTGCCAAGGCAGAAGTCCAAGAGTGAGCAATATGTACCCTAAAATACTTGCAGTTGTGACTCTGGGAAACAAAATGAGTAAATTTCCACTACTGCTGTCATGCTATATTACTTAGGCATATTACTTAGACATTTATGTTACTGTAGCATGCAGAGGCTCCACATAAGGCTCTCTTGTGTTAGGTGATCAACTACAAACAGAGTGAGCTTAATTCGTTTTTGCAACGTTTGCCCAGTTCTTGTATGCCTGAATCCTGGTAAGGAGACAGAAGGAGGACTTGTGTCCTCCCTGGATCACGGACACTGATGAGATCAGTGTACAAAGACTGCTCAGAACTAGAATTTCTTCTGGCATTTACTAAATCCCTCTACTATCCATGTGGTTCTCAACACATTCTAAAGTTCCTTAGCTTCCTTAGCCCTATTCCAAAAGGGTTTTCAGTCCTGCACACTGATTTGGTGCAGAACAGGAGCATCTTGCTGTCTCAGAGATATATCATATATGCGCACACCTTTGTAACTACAAATACATGCACATACTTTCCATGTACTAATACAAAGCAAGAATATGCAAAGCTAGATTGTCTGCTATTTGCAACATCACTTTAAAGTTTTCCACAACAAAAAAAATGTGATATGACACCTCATTACTTTTTCACAACACTTCTGTTTTTTCCATTAATATTTCACATTTCTACTCACTTGTGGTTTCAAACAGTTTACATTTTGCATAGCTTAACTGATTTTTTTTTTTTGCCTTCCTCTTCCTTATTCCACGGATGCCCCTCTGCAAATCAGGAACACAGTTTACGTAGATATATCAGCTTTTACTGGTTTAAGATGTCAGCAGGTTTGAAAAAGACTGCTTTTAATGACACCACCATTTGCAAGGCATTTTACTTGAAATAGGTGCACAAAATCCAACTAACAATTCTGCATGCTTTTACTTTAACCACCGATAAAAACCAAAACAGGCAAATATGGGAGGAAAGGAAAACAGTAACCAATAACACTTCCCTTTCTTGGTATCCTGTGAATGGCTATTAAAATTGAAACTATTACCTGTGACTGAAAAGTAATTATATATTTCTGTAATGGTCTGAACAGGTTCATACTGCAGCTGCCTGTCAGAACAACTTGCTGTCATACACCTGGTTATGTTATTTGACATAACCGCTTCATTTTCTAGGTAACACAGCACATGAATGTCAGCATCCTCACTAGCAATGAAAGAAATAAAAAAAACCCACCTCCCTTTCTTTAACATCCCTTCCTGTTGGTAACATATTGAAAGACCTTCTTCTGCCTTTTGCTTATCTAGCAGATGCATAGAGAATCCATTTCCAGAATGCAGTGTGAATCATGTTATACAGAAGAGGAAATACTCACTCCTAGAAGAGTTCACTCCTCCTCTACAGATAGGTTTATTTAACTATGTAACTCAAACTCCCACCACTGCATCTCAAAACCCCCAAATCTGCTACAAAGCTCCTTAATGTCTCAGCATATACTCTAATATTTCATTTTCCAACTACAAAAAAGTTCTCCTTATAAGTGAAGATTTTAATTGACTGAGTAGAGAAAACTATAAAGTCTGCTGAAAAATAATTACCTGTAAATTCCTTATAGGAAAAAAGAAATTTCCGAATCTATGCGGGTATCTTGTTTTGATTAAAAGACCAAATAGCGGGTTAGTAACAATAAAAAATAGTTAAATGTTGTTACACTCATTCTGCAATGCTGTCTCTTTTTCTTTTTCTTCTTTGACATACTGACCCACACTATGTCTAGGATCTACTCTGAAATGCTGAACATATTTGTTAAAAATTACCTCCAATTAACTTGAATATCGTACTAAAGTGGAATAAAAAAAAATAATCTTACCTTCTTAGAGCTTCATGTTCTGTTCTTTCACTGGAAAGAGTAAAGAAATCTGTATTAAAGATCCATTTGCTAAGAAGTACTTTCTGAAGTTATTATTTAAGTTTCACTTCAATTAACACCAAAACTATGGGATTCTTTTCACATAACTGAAATAAATTTTCATTATTTTGGAGAGTTAATCATTCTCAACACTCTGGGGTGTAGGCCTTTATTTATTTACTATCTTAACTAGCTGTTCTGAACAAACATTTCAAATGCTTTGGAAATATCAATAGAAACAACTGTTCTAGTCAATTCATCACCTAAACTGCAGGCTGATTAGGCACACTTTATAGGCTTGTTTTCACAGCAAGCAGAATTTTCTGACCAGTATTTGTATTGCTATTATTTTTATTGGACACTTAATACTTTCTATTATAAGATGGACTTGCATTGCAGTATGTCCATTCAAAGAGTTTCCCAGCCTGGAAGGTTTTTTTAAAAGCAGCTATTTTCTACTCAGTCTCAAAACAGGTAGGGTCAGCAGTGGCTGTAGAAGAATGAAAGCATCAAGCCATTTCATTAAATATCTGCTTCAACTAAGCCATTCTAAAGGTACATTTGCCAATAGCTTACCAATGTACATCACGAAATTTGAAAAACAAAAAAGCTTTAAGACTATTCTGAAAAAGTTCCGGCATGACTCAGAACGATCAATGATTTCTGAGGCTGCAAAAATATTAATTAACCTTTCATTAGTTTGGGACTTTTGTTCAGTCCTTTACAACCAAGGAGGACTATTTGCAGGCCTCAGCATTATAACTGGGAATTGGATTCTGGTAACTCTGAAATTAAATGGGAAATTTTTGCCACTAATATATGCAAGAGCAGAATCACACTTTATCTTATTTCATTTTCTCAATTAGCATAATACACAGCATGAAATAGAAAACAAAAAGCCAAGTCTAATAAAATCTGACAATTATTAGTGGTATTTATTGAAAAGCAGAGAAAAATCAAGCTGAGTCACAGGCAAAGCATCTCAACCTCTAGCACTTTCTGTACACTTCATTAGCCATCAGTAAGTATGGTTAGAAATTTACAGATGAAGGGAAAACAAGGAGAGACCTTGTTCATCTTTGCCAAGGACGAATTGGAAGTTTGGCCTCAAAGCACGTGATCAATGCAATGGTTGAAGAGATGAATTCTGTGCTCTACAATGAAAATACTGTGGGGACAGAGGGGTTAATTACAGAATTTTCTAGGAATGGCTGTGAATCTGTCAATCTAAGGGAAGCAAAGCTTAAGTGGAAGTGCCTCTTCCCTTAATTTAGAGTATGTTCACCTGGTATTTTATGAGAGACCTATAAAATGAGCCTACTTCAGAAATGAAACAGGTAAACTTAAAAAGAGACATTCCTGAAGTGCAGAAATTCATTAGATTAACCATCCATTTTGAGAAAAGGCACGAGATCTCATTTTTATGAATCAGCTCATCAGAGCTGACATTTGCAATGTCTGATTTCCCACAGCGGAGTATCTGTACACATACACCTTTAAAGGAAGAGGAGTAACTATGAGGTCATTTCATTACTTAGTATAATCTATAAAAACCTCACAGGTGTAATTTTCTACAGCTCCTTCTGATAATCAGCTATTAAAACATGCCTCAGAACCAGCTGACTTCACATTTACCTGTCTGGCTTTAGGCGTGGGTCACCCACAAGGGGTAACTTAAAAAAGGTTTTGCATGCAGGAATCAAGGGACAGATCCAGTAGGTATTGTATCATTGGATGCTGTGCAGGGTTTCAATAGGATTGAGTGGGACTTACTACAGCATGAGCCAAATTCTTCTTACTTTTCTCATGCGAAACACCCATTGAAGCTAGCCAGAGTGCAACTGAGGATATATTATGTCTCTGATTCTTTATTACTCACCTGTCCCAATACTAGACTGGTCCACAGCACAAAGTTTATGGGACCAGAATGGATATTTGTGGGAAGGGAAAGGAATATCTTACAGGATAGCCTGTTTTAACCACAAAGCAGGTACAGAGGCAAGTCTAAGACTAAAAGTCATCCTGGACTTGTGACAAGAACCACAGCTTTTGAGGCAAAGTATTTCTATGCTAAAAACACTCACAGCACAGGCTGCTTTGAAGCATATTTAACTCGTCCTACGTACTTTTAAAAGAAGAATGAAAGCTGACTTCGGCAGGATTTATGACTCCCAGGAAAAAAAAACTCCTAGCATGCTTAAAGAAACAGTTTGCATAAGTTTCCCTTATCTGATCTAGCTGTTGATAACAGGACACGCTATAATGAGGGCCACGAGCACCTGCCATCATACATTCTGATGGGCTCTAGCTTGATGGTCTCAGGAGACATTCGTCCAAGAGGACCATGTCCTAGAGAAAGAAGGGCCCGTTATTGTTCTCCATCAGGTAGCAAGAAGCTTCCCTCTATCTTCAGATGATCTGCCTTCTATCCAAGCGGAGATAACCTCCACCCCAGCGTGCCTGACACCCCACTGGGTAAGTGAGGCTCCAAGCGTTCAACAGTCCCTGCAGAAGACTTGTCAGGTTTCCTGCCTTATCTGCCTCTGACAGCTTGGCAAAGAGTTTCATGTGGGCTCTCTGCTTTCACATAAAAATACAGTATTTCCTGTTAACTGCTTGCACTGCTTTCATGCTTAATGACCTCCTTGCTTTGATGGAGGGGAAGATCTCTACCAAAAAAAGTGAAGACATTTGCATTGCAATATTCAGATGTGTCATTTTTCTAAGCATATGCCTCTTTACAGTAAAAACTGTACTTGTTGCCAGTCACCAAATGTGCTAACTTTGGATGTACTCTGGAGGGATTCTAGCAGACTGCCTCAAAAGCACATCACTACAATTAAGTTAAACTAAGCAGACAACTGTCCACACTCAGTGACAAAGGCTCTGTAATTTCAACAAGGTATTTACATTCTCCTTTCAATTCAGATACAAAAAAATCCATAAATCTTTTTGTAAGCTCCATGTTTTTCAGAACTCCTTATGAATCAGTTTTGTAAATACCAACACCCGAAAAACCTAGACGGATATTGCTTTAACAATGTACTTTTTGCTACTGATGCTCTTGGTGAGTCTGCTTAAAGAAGACTCATCACCGACTCCAGTCAAACCACAGAAAACTAATACTGCCAAATTGATCAGACAGCAGAATAGATGTAGATGAAAATTTCCTCCTTTACCAGACTTAGAAAATTCTTGACTGCATGGCGTTGTACATATAAAAGCGTTCCTTTTTGTTTCAGTCATTATTATTTCATCTTTGCTATTGTATGCTGTTTAGAAGAAACTGCAAAGCTTAAGATACACCAACATACCTTGCCATTAACCAAAACATGGGTTTGATGCCTATAAAAAACAAGTTATTTCCAAATGATTCAGCACTTATCTGGTACATGGTAGGAGAAAAGGCATTCAGGTGGACTTCACCAAATTTAGATATAAATTACATATTCTGCCTAAGTCTTTGAACGGAGATCATATTAGGGATGACGGTACTACTTTTCTTCTTATACACATATTACTATCCAACAAAATCCCATTCATCCTATTCAAAATTACTTTTAGGCTCCTGAAATCTATCACAGGCATCTTCATTTAGAAAGAAACAACTAGGGGGAAAAGTTCTTTAAAAGTTATCAAAAGATGCAATTCTATTCTGTCCTCTAGACAGATTCACCATCACTGCAGAATTTGCTTCGGTTTACTTTTGTAGTCCCCACAGGATGCTCTAGTGTTCAGAGGTCCACAAGGAGACTGACTGAGAAAAGCAATTACAATCTCCTTTTTCACAAAAGATCACAGAAAGCCAACCAGGCCTGGAAAAGCCACTGAGTTCTCATTCCAACAGAGCCAAGGAAGGAAAAAGAAGGAGGTGGGGGACCAAGAATTCCCACCAGGAGATAAATTCATTCCTAAAGCCACTCCAGTAAGTTTGGCTTTCAGTTCTGCTGTTTAGCAGCTCCCAGTAAGAATTAAAATGCACATCACTGAAAAAAAAAAACAAACCACAACAACAAAAAAACAACTCAACTCAGAAAAAACCCACCAAACCAACACAGAAAATCTTGCTGACTTCCCTCAGCAAAGTTCTTCCTCAAGATGCAATGAACTCTTCTGGCATAGAAACATAATTTAATTCTTCCTGCCCCACCAGTCTTGACACAAGGCCATTTGATTTCACAGTTCCAGCACTCACAGAAGTTAGCAAGTTGTGCCATGCGCTTTGTAGAGTGAAAAGCCATGACTGCAGCATGCCAAAGTCCAATCTGTGACAGGCACTTTCATTTCTGAAACTCTACACAGCATGCCTTGGATTGTCTGGTGCTTCCTTGGGGAGACTCGGTCTCTCCGCAAGGCAGTAGATAGGCCTGCATGCACAGTCTGAACTCCGGGGCCTACAGATGCATCCTGAACATGTTTACTACCAGTACAATGCTAATCATAATTATCATGCGGGTATATGCTCTCTGCAGGATAAAAGGCTAGAAGAAAGCCCATGTTTAGATTGGACAGCAAACATAAGATCATAGCCAGAAGGCAGAAAACACATTAAAAAGTTCCATATAAAGCGTATGTACAGATTAAAAACTGACCATCGTTGCCAAAAAACTGCATATAACCCCACCCGCAGCTATACGTGCCTACACATAATTGTCAACTGCAAAAGGAATACAGGGTCTGGTGCCCCACCAGCATGACCAGTCACAGACCCACTGTCTCATGTCTGGCCTTCTCCCCAGGGAAGTGTCGAACGTGCAGGCGCATTCCTCTTTCTTCACCCACCATGCATTATTGCTGTTGATGACTGGCTGTCATAGAAATCAAAGTTCAATGATTTTTTGGAAGCTACTCCTCCTCCTGGGTCTAAGAAGTCTTAGATTTCAGCCAGGTAGCTTGACTCAACTGTTCAGAGGATGAATAAAGAGGAAACATAAATCACCACTGCTACTGTTGTATGTTTGTTGAGGCCATCCTAAGGAGCTAAAAACTCACAGCTGCTTTACTGAAAATGCTATGAATACACTGCCTAGAAGCTATTATCCTCTCCAGTAAATGATGAGTCCATAGACAGTAATGTCTGTAGTCCTGTTTTGGAAGCATTTCCATTACAATTCCCTGTTTCAATGAAGAAGTAACAAGATTAAAACATACTTTGGCTACCCAATTATGAAAGGCATCAGGATATCAAAAACAAGCCTTCATACATATTTCTGAACTATCAGTGTTCATCACATTTCCCAGTATTGCCCAAAACTTCATAAAAAACTAACAGTAGTCAAATCTGAGGGAAACCCTCAAGCTTTAAATGCAACGTATGAAGGTGGTGAAATGGAAAGTTTTGGGGACTCAGAGGTACTCATCTCACATGTGTTTAACCATATACTGCAGTTACTGGTGGGAGTCACCACTTCTGAGACTGGTGGTGCAAACAGCACCCTGGAATTTTCTCCTTTCCTCCTCCAGCTTACTGAAGAGGAACCCAGAGAGAAGACAAGCTGAGACAACCAAAACAAGGTGAGACACTTCATCCTTAGATTCAGACTGTTTTACACCAGATGCCTCATTTTAATCACTGTCCGTATGTCTAAGTAAGCATAAACTACAGAGAAGTAAGTCTTGGACCTTCAAACCTTGTATCAGAAAGCAGGTATTTTTCTGCTTATAATCACCCTACTGACATGAGAATGATTATGGTTGTCTTAATTGCCCCCACTTTGTCTTCTACGGGATGGCAGAATTAAAAAGGCAATTATCTTCAAGGATGAATGTACAGTAAATATTGCTGCACAATATCCCCTGCCAGTGAATGTCATTATTGAGTCCTGGAATAAAAAATGACAGACTTTATGTTTTTTCCAGGGTGCCAGTCCCAACCCATCGCAGAGCTTAAAGCCTGGCTGCCTCCAACTCATGATACATCCAGAACACGTATTTTTTCCCCAATACTTTTTGTAATAACTAAGTTGGTGGTGCCATGTTCTGCTTGGGATGGTGTCTGCACACTGGAATGTCTGCACACTGGAATGCAGCTCTCATGGTAATTCCATCCAAAATTAAAGCAAGAAGGTTCTATGAAAGCAGAGTTTTAATGCATGCATCTAATGGGGAAAGAAAATTATGGTGAACTAGTCTGTAGTACATTATCTGCTTTATCTTTGATTTGAAGATTTTTTTTTCTTACATTTCTTTCTTCTATTTTTTTCTACCTGTATGGCATATGCCCTCATTTAAGTCCCATGTATAGCACATGTCGCAGTAAATCGTCCCAATGCAGTTCAGAACTGTGGCGCAAACTGCATGATTTGAGCAAGGAATATGTCCTTAAGCTCTTCATACAATTTGAAAGCTATGAAATACACCCTAAGAATAAATAAATAAAATGGAAATCTGCCATTTGAAAGTCAGTGAACGCAAACTTAAGAGAGGCGAGTAATTTCTTCTTATTTATGATACAGCAAAGATTTTAAGGAGTATTGTACAGCACCACTGTATAATCATCAGGCCAGCAATTCTGTTGGAAAGTATTTTTCAAATGGCGGTTTTGGTTGCCTATATAAGAAACAGATAATGAAATAGAAACAGGTATTTCTAAGAAGGGCTTTGGAAAATGTCTCCCTATGCCCAGTATATACAGCAAATATAAATCTTCAGTAAAACACAGTTATGTTTAGGTACTGTCTGCAACTGCCTAACTTCTCTTCATCATTTGTGGAGAGGTGGTGGTAAACACTGCTCATGACGATGACATAATTTGCTAGTGATAACCAACTATGACTAAATTCAAAATATTATTGAATCAAGATTTTCTGGCTAACAGGATAAAAGCCTTAAGAAATGATATTTGCTTTATTTTTCGGAGCTAAGGTCAAGCATGCTGAAGCTCCGCGTTTTTTTTGAAAGGTGGAATTGGGCTAAACTCTAATTAGGGGACAAACTCACAGATTTAGAAATTTGTTTAGTAACTTTGTAGTAATGTACCAAAGCCAATCTGTTGCGATTGACTTTTATGTTTATTTCTACCAAAGGAGATCAGAAAAAAAATTTAAAAAAATCTATCAAAATATTCAAATTCAAAATTGCTATCATGCACATTGAAAACATCTGAATGCAGAACTAGCAAGAAAGGGGAAAATGGTACCTTCGCCATCTTGAATGCTCCACAAAACAGGCTTCACTTAAATTTCTGTACTTTTAGAAAGACAGTGGTATTTGCTTGTTTCCCCCCCCCCCCCCCCCCCCCCCCAGTATATCACAGATAATACTCAGCTGCTGGGTTTATGAGGTATTTGCAGTTGTAACTCAACAGACAAATCCTTTGTTACAAATAGAGAACAAATAATGGGGATTTACAAAGCTGCAATTATACTGAGAGGTTTTACGCATAAGGATGTATTAAAAGAAATACTACACGCAAAATAATTTTTTTTAAGAAATCCTCTGAGCATTATCACCACTTACACTAAGGATCCTTTTATAACGTTACCATAAAAGGGATTTTAAATGCATGTCATCCCTAAAGGATGCCTGCAGTCTCTGCCAAGTTGTCCTACGTAGGCTGAAGTTGGTAGTGTATACCTGTTTTATGGTTAGCAAATGATGATAAACGAGCAGAGCAAACTTTGAGCCCAAAGCGATAAACCACACTAAAGGTAGATGATGTACTCCAGCAACCAGCCAAAGCATGTCAGCTGCTGCAAAATGAAAGCAGAGACCAAAAAGTGGTGCCTGCAGTCCCCACCAGCCGACGCCAAGCAGCCGCACGGTTGCATGACGAGCACGAGCAGAACAACTGACCGACGAGCCCACGCTGGCTACAGATCAGGCCGCCGGCACATGAACGACAGCGCAACAGCTGAGCAACACACCACAGAGGACAAAGACCACGTTCTTGCTTTCGCACTGCTCCGTCTGGTCAAGAAAGGCACCTGGACACACAGGAGTGGGATGCCCTGACCCATGGTGGATGCAGCCAGTATTTTGGATCTCCTGTTTCACCGGCAGCCTCCCAAGGACAGGCGCTCCCTGAGCACCAGAGACCTGTGGCTGGCTGCACCGCATTCCCCCGGGGACCCGAACCAGTGACAGCTGTGTCTGAGGATGCTCTGAAGCAAACTGCCAGCCAGCTTGTCCCAAGACTAGAGAAACACAAAAGCAAAGATGACTTCAAGCATCCCACTGTCTGAATTAAAGAGGATGTCAGGTTTCACTTCAATATATTCCATGAGCAGAACATAGCTGAGAAGTTATTTTGCAATATGGTGCACATTCTTTATTTAGTTATCGATGGCTACCACAATTTCTGTTCTTGTTAAGTCAGGAACATTTCTACGTCTTCTCACAATAAAACATTGAGCTGGGAATCACAAACAAAGTCAAAACATTTTGTATAAAGTTATCCCGAGATCCTTTTGATCCTACTGGCTTATTGTCAAACTAAAATAGGAGAATCTGACTGTTATTCAAGAAACTACAGTAAATAAAACTGGAATTACTTTCACAAACCTCTAAGATCAGTGATTCATTACCATGGTTTAATTTTTGTAAATAATTAATTGGTGGTGGGCAGTACCATGCAGAATTATGTATTGGGTTTTTAAGGTTACCCTTCAACACACCAAAACATATGACAAAAAAACCACTAGTTTATTGCCAATTGCTCTGATGGAGACAGACACTATGATTAATTAGATGGTCAAGAGAAATCCAGATCCAATGCAACAGACATCAATACCACGAGTAATATGTCCCCCATGTAGAACCTTTTTTTCAATATATTAATTACAATGTTTTGATTTCTGGCACGGATCCCTGAACCAGACAGGGCTGCGGGAAGGCAGTGCGTCAGGAATGCACAGGGAGAAATAAAGTGGTACGAGGCACGTGCAGCAAACCCATGGTGCACGGGGGCTGAGTGGTCCTAATTTGACAGGAGGGAGCAATGGGTAGCATCACCTCCACTATCCTTCCACATCATCGTAAAGCTGGTGGCGAAAAGAGATGCTCAAAGCCCGCTGGTAGAGGAGAGGGGCAGAGAAGCAACCCAGAGAGAATATGGGGGAGAGGCAGAGGTTCACAGTCTTCCAGCCTGATCACTCTGATGTGTGATTCCATGCCCATAGGCAACAGTAGACACAAAATATCCTACTATCAGAAAAGGCTTCCATACTTGTTTTGCTTCCTGCTTATAAGGACGGAATTCTCTTCTGCAAATGTATCAGAAGTACAATATGACAAAGCAACTAAATATTGCAGCTAAGCTACAATGGAGTAGAAATCTGCATTTTTCATTTTACAGACCAGAAGAGCTTTTGTTCCATGTATTACTTCAACACTGTTTGGGTTTTTTTTATTTCAGGATCGATCTATGACTTTCGTATTTGGGATTGGTCATATGGACTATGTAATGGAAAAGCTCTCTAACTTATCTGAATCATAATTTTTTTTTGTTCTCCCATGGTTCCAATTGTTCATCGTTAATTAGATCCAGCCATAACATCTCATTGTGCAAAAGGCATACTCTGTTTTAATCAAAATCTTGGATGACATTTTGGATGGCATCTTTAACAACTTGGACAGAATATTCTGTGGCTTCTTCACCGAAGAAGAATCAAAATGATTAACTATGAACATGTTTTCCACCAAATGCTGACAGTTATTATCAGGTTATTTTGATGAACACCTGCCTGTTTCGTGGAACCATTTTAGATTTCCTTGCATTTTTTACCTGGTTTCTTCACGCAAAACAATAATGAACTGTAAACCTGTCCCATAGGATGCATCCATGGTAAACTCCTAAATAATTTTTTAATTTCTCATTTTATGCTATGCTGAAAGTGATGCTGTAAACACAAAAGATGACTGTGATAGTCTCATCTATTTGAAATCAGACCTTTTTATTTACGACCTTCAAATTATTTTCCCCATTGTTTTAGCAGTGAAGAGAAACAGCCGGTGTTTGTGAATGAAACAGGCCAACGGGCTCATGCTTATGGACTGTCTTCGTACATGTATTTTGGTGACAAGGTACCAATTCGGATTGTCCTCACAGGTATTTACTGATTACAAAAATCTGAAAAATGTCTCCTTGGCAGGAATAAACATAGCACTCTGCTTTTTCCTATCGATATATAAATTGTCCTTCAGTGGCATTTTTGATTTTGGTGCTGCTGTTTTGACAACCCTTGCTAGGTTTTACATTTTGCTCCATAAGATTTACCCATTTCTTTTATGTCAGGCCACTCAGCAACTTCTTTCCTCCTGCCTCCCCCCACTATAGCCCCAAGGAATCACAGACTGACAAACTGATGTTTGCTGTTGCTTAATCACCTGTTTGTAGCAGCTCCATCACCAACTAAAAGCAAAAAAGGAGAAATAGCCACTAAATCAGTCAGTGTGGAGAAATACCCACTAAATCAGTCAGTGTTGTTAGGACTGCAAAGAGAAAATTACAGAGGATCCTATTATCCAGCTAGAATGTCTAGAGTTTAGGAAACCATAATAGCTTATAGCTATGCAACTACACCATCTGCCTGGCTGTAGTACACAAATTAGCAAAATCTAACACGGTATCTAGCCATCAGTTACTCCTGCTTGCCTTCCCTTCGCAAGAATACAGGCAATAATGCAATTGTTTTATAATAAGTTACATTGTATCATAAATTATAATATCATCACATCACATTGGATTATGTAATTACAGATAAATGTAAGAATTTGTTTGCTTTTAATCTTCTAACTTTTTCAAATTATGAAAAGCTTTCAATCACAGCCTGCAAGGAAATCTAATAAGCTATATTTGCACATACAAGTGGTGATTTTGGATGCCTGGGCATTTCGCTGGCAAACTGAAATGTCTTTAATGGAACCTTGTTTCCAGTAAGAACTGAATACCATCTTTCAGATGTTTTAGGTTATGCACTCTAAAACGGCCTTAAGCCAAATCATGAGTCACTTTTGAAAATTTAAGATGCTGTATCTAGTATCAAAAACCAGAAAAAAAATACATTCTTTAACTATTATCAATGCAGCACCATAATTTGGAGGAAATGAAAAGCCCACTTTGGTTGACTTCTTTCCTAAAACAAAACAAAACACCACAGCAAAGATTTTCAAGTGACAAGTTTAAAACAAAAAAAAAAACAACAAAACACACACACACAAAAGCCTCTTTCTTAAATGGGCAAAAAGAGTCATATTTTAGATTTCTCACAAATTCAGCAACTTCTGCCTGTATTTTAGAAGGAAAAAAAAAATCAAAATAGTGGTAACAAAAGCATGTCTACTTTTTTGATGTGGTGGTATGTATGCCACATCAGCCCACTTCAAACACTGTGCCTCTAGGAGTTTAAACTAGACTTACCCTATTTCTACCACTGAATATAAATGCTAAGGGTCAAAATCCCCAAAAATTTACCCGGCAAAACTATCACAAGTAGCAGTTTGCCTGCACAAGGCTTGAAGAACTGACATTTCAAAACTCTTCAATTCTGCTTTACCCCAAGTTTGTGTACGATTGCTTCTGTTGCACAGCTCAAAATCCTGCATTCACGCGAAAAGGCACTGGAAAGCAGAGACTGGTGGCACAGCAACCTACTTCCTTGTTGCACAACTTTTATATTCGTAATTCCTAGCAAGTTCTGTAAAGTGACTGACAGACATAGGCTTTTGGGGAAAAAAAAAATTCAAGGTAGCTGAAATTGTGTTGGTTTACAGCACAGAAGACAGCACTTCTATATGCCAGCACAGCAGGAAAAAGCTCAATTGCTTTTGATAGACAAGCATTTAGTGCAACTAGTATGATCTGTGGTGACATTTCCCTGTCTATTATGTAAGTCAAAAGCTAAACTTCTGCTTTTATACAGTATATTGCCTATCTCCAACACAGTGCCTTATCAGCTTTCTCTCCATTTTTAAGATAGTTTACTAGCACAAGAAGGGGGACTTACCAGACTCTTAAGATTCCTTCTAAAACTCCTGTTTTCTTCTGTTCTGTGTTTATGTTGCCATGCAGACATCAATTCAGCATGGCTCATATTCTATGTCTAACAACCACCCTGAGAAGTTTAACTCTCCACAGAAAGTAATTTAAAAGGTAGAGAAAAAATCCAGGAAATTCCACAAAGAAAAGCTGGGATTTCAAAAATCAAGGACGGTCAATCCATTTACCGGTGTCACTCCCTAACACCTCTTTTTCTAGGTTTCAGGGAAAAAAGTGAAAAAAAAGGAAGGAAATGGGTAGTTAGAGACATCACCATTTTTATAACCCAGGTGTCACACAGAACATGAGAATATTTACCTTCGTGGCAGCAATTATCCTTGGAAAGATTTTCAAAATGGCATTCAGCAGCAGACTTAGAGAGATCAGGAACTGCCCGCAGAAAGAGCGAAACAGGTAATGACAGACCCACTCTAGTAAAACATCAGTGTATAACCCCAAGATACTTAAATTAATAGTTAATTCTTTCCCAATCTTTCTGTCCATCTACCGTTCTCCACCTCAGTGCTGCCGCTGTGTAAAGCTGGCGTCTTAATCCTAACCGTTTCAAGATAGCCAGCTCCAACAGACCGACTTGTTTTCAATGTATTTTGATAAGACAAATAAAGCTCTCTAAGTGCCGACAAGTCTGCATATTTAAGACCCAGTACTCAAAGAAGCGAGTGATTAAAATCTAGTGATTTTGCAAGGCAAGTTCATAAGGGCTATAAATACAGCACATAGCATCAAAAGAGCTCATCAGCCAGACATCTGAGTACCAGAAGGAGATGCAAGGCATGAAAGAAATCGGACCTTCAAAAACAACATACCATATTGATTAGGCAACACTGGAAGAATGAGTCTTACAGGAGACACTTTATTGTGTATATATGCCAAACATGTTTATGATTTCTCTTAAAAGACCGATCTTGCATTATCCTGATGCGAACAGATAGTCGACGTCATGCCTGCTTTCCCACACTGCGCATCCCACAATAAACAACGCTGCCTGCATTAGACAGAGCGTCCCTTCCAGGTACGTATCGCCTCCTGAAAGGGTACTAAAACCATACTGCGCCAACGTTTTCAGAGCCGGAGCTCTGATGACTTTCCCAACCTGAGGCGTAAGCATACAGCACACAGGCACGGTCGGCGCTGCAGAGCTTGCCGGGCTACTGACGGGTGCAAGATGGACGCCGACCGCTCACCCAGCTCTGCAGGCCGCGATGCAGGCTGGAAACCGCCCTCCCTCTGGAAGAACGGCACATTTCCTGAACCACGCCGCTGATGCCACCGCTCGCGTCTGAGGGAAAGCCGCCTCCACGAGAAGCCTTCTGGCAGGAGCACTGGGGTGGACCGAAGACAGCGGCCGCCACTGGGCTAGCTCCCTGAGCACCCCAGGGCACCTCACCTGGCGGCGTGGATGCCCAGCTCTCCCCTGACACAAAACCCTCCGCAGACAGAGCGGAGCACGCGAGCGCGCCGCTGAGCTCCCCGGGACAGGATCAGAAGGTGGTGTGGAAAAGCATCACATGAGGAGGACAGAAAGCCGTGAAACCGCTAACAAACTCGCTCAGAAACCTCATGACGCTCATGCAGGGAGCGGTGACCAGAACTTCACATACAAAATGTGCCATCTACCCTATACCAGGCAATGCTCTCAGTCTTCCACCGAGATTTCGTACAGGGGCTGAGAAGACTGCCTACGCCCACCGGCTGGAGAGGACTGTGAAACCAGCAGCGGTCAATGCTCTGCTCTTTTTCAGAAAATAGATGCTGAATGAGACAAGCAATGGGAAAAAAACCCCAAACCTTAAGCTGTCTCAGCGCAAAGCGAATTTTTTTCCTCATTACGGCACAAAAAAACACGGCGGGGCTGCATTTCCATTCAGTTTTCTTTGGGTTTGCCTTCTTCTTTTATTTCAGACGGGTCTCAAACTAGTAAGGCTGAGAGCAATCTCTTACTTACCTGGCAGACCCCAGCTGCGGGTAAGGTCCTCACATCACAGCAGCGCTACTAACATTTTTTGCTCTAATTATTTTTGCCCGGTTTTCTATTCTCCAGGTCAAAAGCAAAGAATTGCTTCAAACACTTAACGGGGATGCCTCCTCCTAAAAAGGATAATCCAGAAAAACTGCAATTCAGAATTAATAGAGTCTCAGGTCTTTCCTACAGAGGCATTTTGAGTCCTATAAGCAGAGGGCAGTTTTTTGTTTATCAGGCAGCAGAAAGGGAAGGGCTTTCCATCAGATGATTTTGAAATTCTTGGTCAAAGGTTAACTTGGTTTTTAACTTCAAAGTACAGAAAATCTTGGAGGCTGAAAGAATGAATACAGGGGTAAGGGCTGCCCTGAAAGTAAAACTTCGGAGGGATGTTACTAACCTGAAACCAGGCGGTGAAGGCACGTAAAGCTGCTGCCTCTTGTATTACACCTTTCCTCACTCTTGGTTTCACAGACAGATCCTAAGAAGTGAAAAGTCAAAGTCCTCTTTAGAAAGTTTAAAATATAATCAGTTTTTTCTGGCTGGCAGCACCAAAGGAGGAAAGGCAGTTTCATTAATTAAGATCTGAACTTCTCCTTCAACTTCAGTTTTTCATGATGTTACTAGATATTTAAAAATATGGTACTCATTCATTGCAGGGTGCAGCACCCGCAGGGCAATGAGTAATGGTTTTACTCTTGCTTCGGTACTGGCAGCAGCATGTTGGACTGGAAAATGAACCTCTATTTCCTATCTATTTTTATAATCAGTTTATCTATCATCTGCTTAATTCTTATCCCCATATGCACGATAGAAACAAAACATTTAAGTCTCCGTACTATGCTGAAATACATTCACAATGCTGCCATTGACTCAGACAGCTAACTGGTGACACTGACTTGTAACTGAGGACAGCATTTGGCCAAACAGGACGTCTGTAGTCTATATGAAAAATTCATGAGCTACATCTTTTCACTTCTTTTATAAATAGGAGACAAAATGAGAGAGTCATCACTTAGCCAGGGAATGATTCAAAATCTAAACCTAGGATATCATTTTAAGAAAAGTAACTGGTAATAGAGACAAAGCATATTTTCTCCTCATAACAGAAAAAGGACAGGATTAAGTTATTTTATTTCATGCCATTTTTTTGCTTTCATTAATTTAAAAAGTATAAAATACCAACCAAACATAGCAGGAAGGTATCAGACACAAAATAGAAATCTGCACTATTACATGTCCAGGTATATTTTGCTGCAACCCTGAAGTCATACATGTTATTGAGTTCTGGTTTTTTTGCAAGCTTTCCTGTTCCTCTAAACACAAACATTATTTTTGGTATTTTGTAACTAGCTCTATATTATGAGGTGATACTAGCTGTGGGGGTGACAGCTGGCAGGAACTTTTGAATCGAAGGGTCTCTTTCTAACTGATACACATGAAGCTCTGTATTAGCTCTCACAAGATGCACTGTTTACTAAAGATGATTACCCATGAGTAAATAATGAGTCATGATATCCTTAAAAAAGCAAACACACAGAGTTAAAGAATAATTTCTAACATGGGTAAACAGACAGAACTGAAAATTGAATCACTTACGTACATTTTTCCTAATAAAGTGTCAAAATTAGAAAAGCTATAGAAAATAGCCATAATTAGATAAAAATGTTAAAAGATCTCAGAAAGACTGTGTCTCCCTTCATATGACTATAAAGCACCATTTACAGACACATAAACAGGTAAATGCAGTCTTAAATATATGCAAGAACAAATGGAAAAAGGATTTTTATTTGGATGACACAACACAAACACACCATGGCAATTTTGTCATTCTCAATGGGTTCCTACGCTATCCTTATAAACAATGCAGACCATTGAAACGCTACATATCAGCAACCGGGCAGGAAAGCAGTACTGCAGATCTAACACTGTAATTATAACATGCGGGTAAACTGCTCATTTTTACTGTCTGTTATCAGAGAACTTCCTAGCACTTTGAGAATTTACTGTTCGGGAACTCATCTCCAGACAACCACTGACGGTGTTGAAATGCTCTCCCCTTCATTATTGCTATTTCCATATGCATCTTATTTCTAATGCTACTTTACACATTTCTAAGTTCATCATTAGGCTCCAAAAGTTCCTCTGGGGAGTATGACAGCAGAATGAAGATTATGAAAAATATGCTTATATCATGTCCCTTCAAAACGCCATTCGTCTGTAAGGACTTTGCCTACAACAGTTTGCTCCTAGCCTTTCTGCACAGCCTCCCAGACACCTGCAAAGCTCATCAGTGGTTTTAAAAGAAAAAATAAATGGAAGCTAGTGAACCTTGTGACATCTCAGCAGCTGAGAGTGGTGGCTCTGCAGTGACAGCAAGAGTTAAAGATCATAAGCATAGTCATAAACATAACTGCGCCTTTTCATATAACCTTCTGAAATGTTTTCTTGTAAGCACTAAGGCAGAACAACCTGGACTCTAAAAAAAAATAAATAAAATATTTTAAGGACAATCAAATTTAAGGACAGTAAGGAATTACGTGAAAATAGGAAAAACCACGCACCTAGCCTGCATTCTTTGTGAACACCACTGCATTAGAAAAAGATCCAGATTGAAAGTTGAAATGGATGTTGTCCAAATGTTAGGACTAATGCTCTTTACTTGACATGCTACATTCTGAAATTAAGGAAGCCAGGATGTATTTGAAATTTCATGAGGATGAAATAGTCGCGTTAGATTTCTTTGGGAAGTTGGGAGGAGCACTGAAGTTTTACCACACCACCTCTGTTCAAGGCTGGGTATGGCCACCACGTTTTGGGGAGTGCTGCCCAGCTGGGATATCCAAGCAACTAGGGGAACATACACCAAACCTCGTAGTTCTGACATGGAGACAGGAGTGCTTTTCCCCCTCTCTTCCCTGCGTACTTCTCCTTAGCATATTGGTCTTGAAATGTAATCTCTTGTGCTTTGACCAACCTGCAACCTCCATATAGTTATTCACAGTTCAGTTTTTTGAGATTATGTGATTTTAAATCGCAAGTTTCTAAAAAGTTGTCATAACATTTTAAATAGCATTTTTTAGAGAAGAACCAGACAACTAGTGAGATGGCCAATCACAGAATGGATCACACAACCTGTCCTACAAGTTTCTTAAATTACACACACTTACACTTCTGAATCAGGGTCACATGTGCATGTAACCTGCAAGTCTACGAGGTACTCCTCACTTTTTGGCTGAGAGATGATTGGCAAGATCACTGAGAAGGCACCGAGTAGCTTTAGCTGCCACTGATCATAACAGAAAAGATGGCACTTCTTCCCCAACAATCCTCAAAACTTAAACCACCACCATAAAGAAAAGGAAAAAGGAAGAAAAGATGAGTGCAATCGGAGCACTTCAACTAGAATAAAGACCCCTTTAGGGCACTTTAACTGCCAGTCTGAAGCTTACAGGGAAAATGAAATAAAATCTAAAATGTCACATGGCACTTGCAAGATTATATATGCCTACATTATGCAAATACAACAGAATCCTATCTTTGCTGTATTTTGCTTTATATTATGGCAAATATTTAACGAAGAAAAAATATTACACTAAAAATAGGAAATACTTCAACATGAGTATTTTCCTTTTTTCTTTTCATGATGTAAATGGTCCACATTCTCCATGTTGTTATACTACAGTTAAATTAGGTCAAGGGCATTATTTAGTGTTCAAAACCAGAACATGTCACAACTATCAAAAATGATCATACAAGAGGGGACTTCAGTTGCTGCCTATCCCTCATTCTACCAGAGTTGTACCATTCCATATTATGCAGCTGCTGGTGCTTTACACAACTTAAGATTCCTATCGTTCACTTCCAAGGTGATTAACACCATCACACACAGACCAACGTCTTAGATCCATCCCTTCTAATAAGTAGATCCCTTCGTTAAAATAAAAAAACACTTTCACTTTTTACAGTTACCCTTTACAACTACTTTCAGACAGTTTAGACACAAGTTGCCAATATACGTGTGCCTTGCAGTCTTTGCTAATGTCATTTTCCTTTCACTGCCTCTATTATTTTTCCAACTCCTCACCGAACTCTCTTCTGTTTAATCTCTTCTGGTTAGAAAAAAATAAAAAAATAACAAAGGGTACACAAAAGGGAACACAATGTTCTAGGACTGGGCTTATGTGAGCCATAGGAAAACGGTACAAAGATGAGAAGAGCTGGGATTGCCATAGCGTGACGTCATGACCTCTGTTTACAGCCATAAATTATATCAGCAAAGCAACAGTGTTCTGCATGACCCTCTATTGCTTAATTTTTTCTCTCTTTTTTTATTATTACTGTGTCTGTCTCTGCTTTACTGATTCTAGTTACTCCCTCCAATTTGATAACGGTCTCACCAAACATGTCTCTCTCCTGCACGTCCAAGCAGAAGACCCAATTTTACTGTCAACACAGCCAGATCAAAGCAGCTAACCTGTTATGGAAACATCAAGGCCAACACCCTAATAATGTCCCAATTTCTTACGTTAACCAAAGCGATAAAATTATTCTTAATTAACAACAGGTAATTCAGCAGAAACATAACTTCAAGATAAACGCTGACAGAAAATTAAATGTATTGACTTAAAAGTATGATGCATTTGCTACCAGAAATTCAGCTACTGAACTACAAAATGTTCAAAAGATACAAAAATATGTGCTATGCTGCATATCCAGAGATAACAAAAGAGTATAGTATCTTAATTCCGGAGGTTTTATTATTTTTGTTGAATTACATAATGTTGATTAGAAGACATTAGCTTGGATTAGAAAGGGAAGAGCATTAATTGCTTTTAATATTAATACCACTGGCTAACTGACATACAAAGGTATAAGGAGTCTAATACTGAGTTTTCACAAACTTTCACCAAGTTTTTCATAAAGACACCAGTAAAAAAGAAATACAACAAACTTCACCAATGAGATTCCACATTACATCAGAAAAAAAAAGCAAGTGATATAGCAAAAGTCTGAAGAAAAACAAAAACGAGCATAGTATAAATTCAATCCCTAAATCAAGATATTAGGCTTGACATATACAGATGCAGATGGCTGGGTATACTGATTCCAAATTTAGTACTGGAGATAAAGTTATTTCTATCTTACAAACACTCTGTAAGCAGACCATTTTGCTCACAAAACTGTTGAACTTTGGAAAATATTAAGCTTGTATCACCTACCTTTATTCCTGCCTTTCTCATTTCTCACGCTGTAATAACCCCTGAATTCAATCTCAGCTGTACTTACACTAAGTTTCTTTTTGGAGCCTGATTTCAAACATTGCAGGAAATTCTGTATTTACTAAAAATACAAAATGTTGACTGAATTTCAAAATTCATTGTTGGGATTGTAACTTTTTTTTCCTGACGTATCACTTCTGGGCACTACTTAATGTCATAATCTGCCTCTGATATTCACTGAGACTTTTTCGCATGGAAATGACACAGTAATTCCACCCCTTTGATATTATTAAAAAGGTAGCTCGTTCACTACTAGGAACATTATTGAAGAAAACACATCCTCAGTAAATTAACAGTAAAGCATCACAAAGACCACTGGCATCTGTTGGCTATAGCCTAGTAGCTCAGATTTGCCGTTCTGATATTGTATATAAAAGGAGTAACACCAGACGTTTTTTCTGACTCAATTAAAAATCACCCATCCAAAAATACGAAAAGCATGCAACAAACATGAATCCCCAAAGATTATCCTCAATACAGATAAGCTCAGCAAAAGTAAGCATTTAGACTGTAACTTCTGATCTGCCCATCTGCTTTCCCCACTTAGCCTTGCTCTACAGATGGGAAAACAGGTGAGGTCTTGAATTACTCATATGTCGCTCTGTAGTTTTGCCCACACCCTTCTTCCTGTTACACCATCACCCAAGTGTTGTGAAATCTGGATCTCCTAACAGAGATTGCAGCTCTTAACCTTCACACAGCAAAAGGTAAAGCTTAGTCCTATCCTACCCCATGCTTTGCAACATCTGCCGGGCTGAATCTCTCAAATTCTTCCCACCTAGTGCTCTTTCTGGGTTTAAATACTTGTTCTCTTAAAGATGAAAAAATGACATTGAGGTTTTCACATTCCTAATTTGCAAATTGTTTCAAGCTCTTTTAGATTAGATTACTTTCAAAAGCAAACATAGGAATACTATACTACTCTCATTTCCCAAACACAGACTGGCTCACGACTGTGCAGGGCACACAATGCATTTGCTTCTTTCAGCTGCCTGCGTTCACAAATGGCTTTCACTGACTTCAGGACCTCTTTGCAAAAGTATGGGATGTTCCAGTCATCCAAAGCTATTTAAAGGAGCAAGACCTAAAGAAATATTGACATGATTAGGCATGATGTATAAGGAAACCCTTAGCGACAAAACATTACAAGAACCATCCAGACTTCAGATTTGATCTGGTCGATCTGGACTTCTGAGTGGTAGAGGTCTGCCTTTAATTAATCAATTAATTCATTCAGCTGCAGGCTTATGATCATCAAAATGGACTATGGCTATATCTACACAAGCATGTTTTGAAGAGACTGAGCTCAAGTTATAACTTGGCTTTGAGTTGAACTTCACAAAGCGGAGTCCAAACTTTTTTGTCTTTGTCACTGTTTAACCCTAGCCGGCAACTAAGCACCACACAGCCCCTTGCTCACCTCCCTCACAGGGGAGAGAATCAGAAGGGTAAAAGTGAGAACACTCATGGGTTGAGATAAAGACAGTTTAATAGGTAAGGCAAAAGCCGTGCACACAAGCAAGGCAGAACAAGGAATTCATTCAGCACTGCCCACGGGCAGGCAGGTGTTCAGCCATCTCCAGGAAAGCAGGGCTCCATCACGCCTAACGGTGACTTGGGAAGACAAAGGCCATCAGTCCCAATGTCCCCCGATTCCTTCTTCTTCCCCCAGCTTTCTATGCTGAGCATGACGCCGTATGGTCCGGAATACCCCTGTGGTCAGTTGGGGTCAGCTGTCCCGGCTGTGTCCCCTCCCAACTCCTTGTGCCCCCCCCAGCCCCCTCGCTGGTGGGGTGGGGTGAGGAGCAGAAAAGGCCTTGGCTCTGTGTGAGCCCTGCTCAGCAGCAACGAAAACATCCCTGTGTTATCAACACTGTTTTCAGCACAGATCCAAAACATAGCCCCATACTAGCTACTGTGAAGAAAATTAACTCTATCCCAGCCAAAACCAGCACAGTCCTACTGCACGTTATGCTTGCCCACACAGTGAGCAATATCCTGTCAGCAATCCACTTCCCCTGTGCCTTCTATCTCCAAGGTAAATTGCTGACAAGCCTTCCTGCTAGTCCTCATAAGTTGAGGAAATAAACTATGTAAAAAATATGGAGAAATAGAAAGCTTTTAGAAAAAAGGCAGCCTGCAGTGTTGTTGCAAAACACGGGTTAAACTGATGTGACCTTACATTACAGGCATGAAATTTCAGCTGCCATTTGTGGATGAGCTCAAGCTACGAGCAAAGGTAAGGAGATGTCCCGTACGTGTCTTGGCTGCCAGCCAGCTGTCCACACTGGCCTCCACAGGGCTGCCCCATGAGTAGGTGTTGTAGTAATGGGAGAGGGAAGATTGTCTGCTCAAGTTCAGGTTTTGTGGCTGCAATCCCACCATTTTCTTGCTTTCAGAACTTGGGTTTCTTGCTGGAGAGACACATAACCCTAGAAAGAGACCTCTAGAAAAGCTCTGGGAGCCAAACTGGGAAGCAAAGGTCAAGGGAGAAAGGAGGGCAAGGGTTCATAGAGTAGTTTGCTTATGTAAATTTGGCTTTTTACACTTAACATTCCTATGAGCAAAGCATGATCAGAAAATGACTCCTAATAGCAGCCAAGTCCTGGCTACTTTTTATGCCCATATGACTCTTTCTACTGGATCAAAGGCAATGATCCTGAGCATTGGCCCCTTATGTGCAAAGGTGAGAGCAAAAATTCTGGTTCTAAGTTTTAAGTAAGCTCACAATTTCAACATGTGCATGGAAAATGCACCTAGGGCACTTCCTGAAGTTACAGAGCAGCTTAATTTGTTTGTGTAGACAGAAGTAGTAAGATTTGCTCTCTGTTATTTTGGTATGAATTCATAATATTTTTACTGACTCCCCTGAAGTTCTTGTGGGCAAGCCTGGCAGATCAGCTTATTTTTAAAGTATGCTCTACACTTCCCATTAAATGAATCTATCTTAAATTATTTTTTCCTTCACTCATCTCTCACCAAGTGAACTGCAATTCCCCATATCAGACTTCCCATCTCAAGATGAACTTTTCCAGAAAGTTTCAGTCACGGAATAGCTGGGACTGGAAGGCACCTCTGGAGACTGTCTAGTCCACCCCCCTGCTTAAGCAGGGTCACCTGGAGCAGGCTGCCCTGGACCATGTCCACCTGGGTTTTTAATATCTCCAAGGATGGAGATGCCACAATCTCTCTGGGCAATCTGTGCTGGTGTTCAACCAGTCAAAATGGTCTTGCTATTTCTGCAGAAGTAGCCAAAGGAAATGTTCTTTTTTTTTTTTTTCCTACATGCTAAAATTTTAGACTCTTTTTCTTTCAACGATTTGAGTTCTCCTACTCCTTGGAACAGAACCTGTAATTTGGCAAGCAAGGCACTTATGACAAGAATTAATCCTGCTATCCCTCTGAAAACCTAGTCAGAAAGGGAAAATGGGTGAGAGGGGCTTGCCTAAGTTTATTTGTGCTCCACAAAATTTTTTTATGGTATTTGGAAGAAAAAAAACTTGTTTCATTCAGATTGTTGAATTTACCAGCTATCAGCTATTTCAGAAGATCTGAAGTCACCTGAAAACAGAAGGAAGCACACTATATATACTTATGTTTCTCCATATACATAGCTCCATGCCAGGTAACAAAGACTGTAAAGAAGCCAGCGCAGAGCCCGAAGGCCAGAGGTATGGTCCTGGCTGCAGAAACAAGTGCGGCCAGGTCTGTCATCTCCCCCAGGACAGCCCAGTGAGACTACAGAAGTTCAGCCCCTTGCCAGCCAGCTGGCCAAGGTGCCAGCCCCAAGCCCCTCGGGCTGCCGTCCAGCAAACCCAGATAGACTGGGATAAAGGAGGAGAAGCCAAAGGAGAACAGCTGCCTGGCACATGAACCCTTGGTCTGGGGCACTTTGGGGAAAGCCTCGTAGTCCCTCCTCCTCTAGTCATCAGACCAGAACCGTGACCTGGACAGGCTGGCAAGGCTCCATCCACTCCGCATCCTCTGGCTTGGAGCTACGAAAGCCCCTCACCAACAGATGCCAACAAGAGCACTCTCAAAGCCTGGCTGCTGGGTGCTAACCCCTTCTGCCTCTCATGAAGAAGGCAACGTCAGGGCTTGATGTACTATTAGACAGATGGGGAAAACACTCCACAACCACAGCTGACAGGCTCGATCACAACCAGGTTTGACCATAAACAGTGAACACTGACAGCACTCAGAGCTGTGCCGCAAATGGAGGCCTGAAGGCAAACACCTGTAGGTCCATGTAAGAAACAGGCAGTCTGCCCTAAAGAGAAAGTAAGGCAGCAGACAGAAGGAGACGGACGCAGCACAGGAAGGGAAGCACCTTACCCTAGCTGTCCCTCTCCCAGGTATCCTACGCCAAAGCAAGCTGTCTTACCCACATCGCTGCAGGTAGTACAGGGAGACCAGGAGGGCTAGCTCAGGGAACAGCTCGATAGAGAGGGTATGACCAGAGCTCTCCCTCACTCGGGAATCAGGGAATCCAGCACTTCCCTGCCCCAGGCCACACCATCCCCAACAACGCCCAACTTCCTAGCAGAGAAAGCGCTTCTACCTTCGCAAAACTGAAGTGTGTTTTGACAGAAGGCCTCTTGAAGAGATCACAGTAGAAGATCCTTCCGTCTCGCAAAACACGCTCCCACCATCCACCGACCGGAAAGGCATGGCCAGAATGGCTCCAAGCACATTCCCTGCATCCCACCAGGAGAGCGACAGTGGGTGAGATTCATCTTCCCTTGGTAGAGGATGAAGCAAAAGGGCTTCCCAGGAGGCCTGACTATCATACCAGTCTCTGGGTTCTCCCAGAGTTCAATGGAAACGAAGACAGCTACCATCAAGATGGCATCCTGTGCAGCAACCTACTTGGCAAGAAAGAAGGCTTCATACATTTCAGAGGCTACCACCATTTTCACCAATGTCTCATAGTAGGTGCCAGTGATCACATACAGACACAGCAGAACTGCCAAGTGAGGGGGGGAAAGGGAGGGAGATGCCAACAGGCAGTGGGACTGGGGACAAAAAAACCACCACCAACACCAAAGAACCCCACAACAACAACAACAAAGAACCCAACACTCAGTAATGCAGAAAGACGAGAAGACAAAAGTATAAGGTCTGGTCAACACAATGGCAAGCAGGACTCTTGTCACTGACTCATCCCTTTCGGTGGCAAGAAAAGCCTGTCAGAGGGAACCAGGCAGCAGATGACTCCCAAGGACAATGCAACCCACTGCCAACAGCAGGAGCGTGGCACCTGCCTTCAACATCTGCCAGATTCAGCAACCAGGGCAACTGACAGGGCATCCCATGGGGAAATGAAGCTGGGGATGCCATCTCCATGCATAGGACTCTTCAAGGAAAGAAAATGTCTCTAGCATCCCTGTCCAATTGCTGGCAAAGGAGAAAAGTGTGAAGTATCTGAGGCAGGAGGCTTCAGGGTGAAAAAAAAAAAAAAAAAGGCAGCTGAACAGTTTACAACAGTTGAATGCTAAGTTGGATAATCAGGTTGGATCCCTTCATGATGCAGAGCTAAGTGATTTTCAACTCAAAATTCACAATAACCAGTGACAAATTACTGTTACATGTGTACGACTTACAGGCAAGAACCACGTGCTCCCCATATTCTACATAACCAACTGCATTCCCTATGATGTGATGTTCGGAGGTTTCATAGATTCAAATAAAATTAAGAAAACTGTAGTTTTCAAACACAACTATTACTACATAATGCTAAGCACCCTGAAAAGTGAAGCAGTACCAGCCATGGACTCTAAACCTTAGTTTATCTACATATACCCAAAGACACCTGAATTAAGGCTGCATAACCAACCCCAATTCCGGTATTTCTTTTCCTTAGTGCTTGGCATTATAACCTTAATAATCAGCAACTTATGCAGTTGAACAGTTGATCCAAGTCCTCTGGCCCAGCTAAGCTGTTTTATTCTGGTCACACAGAGCACTTCAGTAAATCAAATCACTCCAGTAAGTCACATCAGTGAAACAGGCACAACATAAAATACATGCAGTTCAACACTGCATATGAAGTACCCTGTGCTCCAGATAGAATTTTCTCTGTATTTGTAGAAATAAAACTATACTTTAATATTTAATGGAAGTAATTATTTTGCTTTAAAAATGAAAATTTTCACACATATTTTATAGGCTAATACTCTTCTAATGCGTATGTGCATGGGCATGTATATTCTGGATTTACATGGACACAACTCTGCACAGAATCCTTCCCTGCTTATCTAACTGGATAATGTGTTTCACCTTATCTTTTTTAGGAGAATAAATGCAATATGGAAAGTAAGACCCTAACTTAAAAAAAGGCTCAAGATAAACTCTTTCATCTCCTGCAGCGATGAACAAAGTTATTCTAAGCCTATACAGAAACGCTACAGCTCCTAATTACACTTGAAGCACCTTGCACACAAACACACCCTATTTTTTAAAAAGATGTTTGAAATATTAAAAAAAAAAGAGCCAGGAATAAGTTAATAAACCATGGAAATAAAATTATTTTAATGTAAAGCTAGAAAACAGATGGTATGATGTCACATGAAGGCAATCCTACCTGTCAAGAGTTGCAAGGAGGTAGGCAAATGGACCAGGAACGACAAGATCGTGCTAAGGGCAGAGGAAAAAAAACAATGCTAAAGAAGAAATATCTTCAATTTATTAGTGCTCATTCTTTCTACAGGTAGGAAACAAAGAAGCAGAAGCAGCAGCACTCCATACCTGCTGAAGTACAGCTTGGCTGGAGCACATGCCGGCATAGCTGAGTCGAGATAAATAACGCAAAGTCATGGGTGGGAGGTGCGGAGTAAGAGTATACTAAAGGAGGCCAAGGTGCAAGACCAAGGCAGTGGAAGAAAGACGTGAAGGTCTGCAAATCCATGAAGCATGAGAAAGCAAAAGGCCCAGAGTTCAAGAACATTGTACAGATGTAGATAACGAGAGCAAACATGACACATGACTCAAGGAAGCCGACTTGCTATGGTGATGAAAACAGCTGTTCTTACCCACAGAAGTATATTTTTGTCGTGAATATTTTAAAAATGCTTCATCCATATGTGTGTCACTAAGATATCAGTTACTGAGCAATTGTCCAATGATCCAACTACTTATGTAGTTGACAAGTACTTCTAATTTTCTTCGAAGAGGTCCTTTATTTTCCTACACCACAGCTGTTCCAAAGCACATCCTACAGTCAAGCAACATTGTTGCTGTACCTGTGGCTTACAGTTCATGCCTACCAACTCCCATGAAGTGATCCAGAAGACATTCAAACATCAGTGTTAGAATAGGCAAAAATATTTAGCAGGTAAGCAGAATTAATGATCTTCTATCCAAGATAAAAAACTATGCATTGTGTATGCATATATATAAGCAATCTGGTTCTACATGTACCAACTTCACTCCTTCCTCATCCAGCAAAGGAAAGACTTACATTTTTACTTTAAATTCACTTGAAGAGACATTGATCTTCTTGCCCTGTTTTCTACTTTACTATTAGGCAGTTTGACAATCAGTCCTTTTATTACTTCCAATGGAAAACAGAACCCTAATTTATTGGTTTAGGTTCACCAGAGGACACAGAACAGTTCTGTAATCTAGAATGATCACACTGCTTTCATGCGTATAATCTAATTATAACATAAGAGTATCTGCTGGTTTAGCTCATCAGTACAAATAATTACAATTCTATGTATTTAAGACACTTGAGGATATACAGTAATTTTTCCTAAACTGCGGTTTATTCCTTTATTCTTTGGCTAATTTACTGGTTTAAGTTTCACAGGACCTTTGATTTCTAACAAGCTACAATAGGTCAGAGTAACATGTGAGTTTTTATGACCAAAGCATTCAGAATTGAACATACGATTTATTTTTTGTATTTCAAAAAAGCATTTTATTTGCTTGCAATCTTATCTTCCCTAGTTGCAGGCTGTTACATGCACTTTGGCAGTGTGACCATAAGCTGAAAAGGTTAACAACAGAACCAACTTTTTCAACCAATCTTTTTACCTGCGGTGTCCCCCTACCATAACCATGTTGTAAAGTAGTTGTGATGAGTAATGGAAACAATCTCATTCACATGTTGTGAATTAAATGAGAGAAACAACTTATGCAAGATTCAATTACTTTATTCAAAATGTCCTCTTGGACCACATACAACTGATGCAATAACAGAGAATTGAAGAAATACAATTCTTTAATCTTTACAGAGAAATTACATTTATTTATAGTCTGCCCTTGATTTTCCATAACAAAGGTTCTCATAACATATGCGTTGCTTGTTTAGCTATCCCTGTAAGATATGTGAAATCCTAGCTCATCCCTGAGAAGACAGAGTATTTCTCCACTGCACAATGACAAGTTTAAAAAGTGTCAGAAGCAGTACCGCCACACTACTGGCCACATGAATTATTCTACTAACTTCTTTGATGGGATAAATTAACCCAAGCAGAGCCCCGAACTAACATACCTATACTGCATTTTCCACTACAGACTTACCTCAACCACTCAGAAGCTTTACTTCAGTTAAGCAGATAGAAGGAGAAGAGTACCTTCGTGACAGTGGAATTCTGCTGTCCTAAACCTGAAGAGCTACTGAACGGCATGTATTTATTTATTTGAATAGGGCCACGCAGGAGAGAGCCACTTCAGAAATTTGGAAAGGAGGGAACAAAGACGAACTGTGGAAATATTAAGTAAATCCTTCCTGATCAGCCCTCTGACCCTGTCTGACAGAAAATTCACAAATTTAGGTCCTGACCATACTCTGTAGAAACCCAAGGCATGGATGTGCTGCCTCGTTCCTCGTGGGTAGCTGGACAGTGCCCCTCCGGTATCTCCTCCCTTCTTCCAGATGCTCATGTGTTTTGGAAATCCAGCATGCAAAAGGACAAGACAGAGGAAATAGGCAGCTCTGCATTGCTACCCTGCATCCTGCAGTACAGCTCTGCCTTCTGCCATGACAGCTATCTCCTATTAAAGAGCAAATTAGTTTGCCTGGAAGAATTAGCACTTCCCACATCCCAGAAGGAAATCCAAGACATGAGGGCTGACAGAAATTGTGCTACCTTCCTTCTCATGCCTTCCCTCATCTCAAGCTATTTACCTGAGCTTCTTTCATACGCATGCCTCTTTTGCCGCCTTCAATTTTTAGTAATAAGCAAACCCCAAATCAGTAAACCAGAATATGATGGAGGAGAGATAATGAGCTCCAGAATTTCCTTTTCCAAGGAGCCAAAATTCCTGGTCTCACCCTTCCGGTAGCAAATGAGAATCTTGCTGGAGGATGTCCTGCCTCAAATCAGGTGGGTTTTTTGAGGTTTCATCTCTTGATTCCCTTCCAAATAGAATCAAATTTCAAGACAGGCTACACTAGACAATAAACTCTGACAAACTTCCATGATTTAAGTTTAGTAATCCTTCTCCTCCCTACTTTTTTCTTGGCTGGGTTTTTACATACATAGCCAAGAGGAAAAATCCTGCTCATCATCAACAACAGGGAAGCCAGAAGAGGATATATGCCTACCACAGGCATGTGTAATTCTGCAAGCTTCTTTATGGAGCACCAGTATCTGTTATCACTAACAACTTTCTCCCCTTCACCTTTAAAAAAAAAAAAAAAAAAAAAAAGCAGCAAACAACCACATGCTGAACAAAGGAATTACAATACGCGCATCTGAGAAAGCATGTCTAAGGACTTCAGATGTCCCACTACCGTAAACTCTTTGAAAAATACCTGAAGAAACCCATCTGCAGGGTAAACAGCCTTCAGCAAAAGCAGATTCACTTTTTCCAACATCCCCCATTTTGGGGGGGAATTGGGAAAAAGCATACATGTTGTCCTCACATAACAGGAAATTATCAGATAATAAAATGAATGCTATAACATATAAAAGGGTGAACAAAAACACCACCACTACTTTCTAGTCAACAAAAGAACATTCCCACACAGGAGAAGGAGACAGCACAATTTGACTTTACATAATGACTTGGATATGCAAAGAATTTCAAAAGCACTGAACAATTTGGAGTAGCCACGATGTGTTCAACACTAGTTCATACAAGACTTGATCCAAACCCACTAAAAATCAATGGGAGATTTTCCATCGACTCTAACAGACTTTGGTTTGAGCCCTTTCAGCTCTGAACGTCGGAGTCCGCACAGTCAAAAGCCGATGCAAACCACAGCTAAATCCTCCCTCTTCTAACATGGGAGCCATAAGACATTTAAATTTCCTCAGGACCATCGAGCAGCAGCACCCTCGGTTTCACAACTGGTACGTCAGGACTAGATTATTCCATCATTAGCAAGTAACAATGGAACACACCAGCTCATCCAAAGGTCACCAATTCAAATAAACTGAAGGAAGGCTGAGACTAATTTAAGGGTCCTGGGACTAATACGAAGGGTGATTTTGAGCCAGTTAGTAGAATAGGAAAAAAAACAGTCTTGTGAGGAAGGAAGTAGGCATGTCTAGTTTCACAAAACTTTTGTTGTTATTGTGCCTTAAACAGCTGTTCTCTGAGAAAATGAAGGGCTATACCCTCCAGTGACTTACTCCAGCTTCTTCACTTTAAAAAGGGCTATACATTTAAATAGTCATATTGCTTACAGTCCAAACTAAGGGAGAGAACTAAAGCCCCTCACTGTAAGGCAATACTGCTAACTAATGCATTTATTAAGTCTCCTGAAAATTACCTTTTTACTACAGAAATTTCTTATAAAGAACTAACCCTTTGCTCTGTTGGTTTTTGTTTGTTGGGTGTTTTTTTTTTTCTCAGATGTTTGTTCAGAAGTTGGGGCTAGCAAAACAGGAACCAGAAAATCTAGGAAATTGTCTCAACACACAAGTAGTACTGAACTGCAAAAGGAAAACAAACTGGTTTATAAAAAGTTCCACAGTCTATCAATTATGCAAACGTATATTTACGACAGACTAAGTTTTGTAAATAAAAGCTAAATATATTACTATAACTAGCAGATGGCTGAGTTCGAATGTATGAATTCTGTGTCAAGTTAAAATAATAAAAGGAACACGTGTATGCTGTCAAAAAAAAAAAAAAAAGTCTCATTCGCCCTCCTGACTCAGAGCTGGTATTTATTACAAGCATTTTTAACCTGTGCTTCTCCTTCCACCGCCCGGATTACAGGAGTGCAAACAAGGTTTCTGGGGACCACGGATGCGTCGGGCTCCTGCCACTCACCAGAACAGGTGGGATCGTTTCCACCGGCAAATGGCTTGTCAAGGCTGACAATTTCCCCTTTTCCTTTTTACTCATACGCTGCCTGATCAATCCATCCACAGCAGCTTTCAAGCCTTCCCCTTCTATATTTAGTTAACAATTAACACGTTTGGCTTTTTAACTTCGCGGATTTCTGCTGCTGCTGCTGCTTTAGAAAGTCAAATAAAACTTCAACGCATAAACTCTTTAACGGGGAAATACCACCGATGCCGCAAACATAAATAAATAAGGAAACGCCGGCAGACGCGCACGCCGCCGGCTCCCCCCTCCACCTGCCCGGCGCCGCCGACCCCCGCGCTGACCCACGCCGCCGGCCGCCGCGGCCCCCTCCCCGCCGGGCCGGGCCGGGCCGGGCCGGCGCTCGCCCCCCGCCGCCCCCGGACGCTGCGGGCGGCGCCCCGACGGAGCTCTCGCTCTCTTGCTCTCTCCCCGGCAGCGTCCGCGCACCGCTGCCGCCGCTCTCCCCGCCGGTGACGGTTAAACGCAGTGAGCGGCCGGGGAGCGCGGCTCCCCTCCCCCGCGCCCGCCCCGCAGCCCGCCGCCCCCGGCACGACGGGGGCACGGCCGCGACGGGGGGCAGCGCGGCGTGCCCCGCGGCCGCCCCGCGACGCCGACTTGCAAAGCCGGCACCCCCTGCCCGCCGCCGGAGCGCCCGCCCACGCCTGCGGCCGGGGCGCGCTGCACCCCCCCGCCCCCCCCTCCTCCTCCTCCGCCGCCGCCCCCGCCGAGCGGGTGACTTACCGGCGGAGCGGCCCGCCTGCCCCGCGCCCCTCGCCTCCCGCCCGCCCGGGCGCGGCGCGGTGCCTCTCGCCGCGTCCCTCCCGCCAGCCGCCGTCTGGCTGCGGACGTGACCTGGATTCCCCCCGCCTGCGCCGCCGCCTCCCGCGGGGCCGCGCACACGCCGCGCCGCGCTGCGCCCCCCCCCGGACCGGACCGGCCCCGCCCGCCCCGCCGCCGCTCACCTCCGGCCGCGGCGACCCGCCTCGCCTCCGCGCCTCCTCGCCGCCCCGAGCGACGCGCGGCGGAGCGCAGCGGAGCGGAGCGCAGCGTTACGCAACGCGCCCCGCGGCCCCTCCGCGCCGCGGAGAGGGTCGCCGGGAGGCGGGCGCGGGGCGGAGGGAAACCGCGGCGGAGCCGGAGCCGGAGCCGAAGCCGAAGCCGCCCCCGGCGGCCACTTGTAGCGCCGCTGGGGCTGGCGCCCGCAGGCGGCCGGGATCCCCCCGGCTCCGGCGCGGCGCGGCGCGGCGGGCGGTGCCCGGGCAGGGCGGGCCCCGGGGCGCCGGCGAGTCAGCCCTTCTCCCGTGGGCCCGGGCGGCGGCGGCGGGCGGCGAGGTGCGGGGACGGGGCTGCGGTGGGAGCCGCTGCGAGGGGACCCGCGGCGCTTTTCTGCCACGGAAATTAAAAGCCCGGCGGCGGTAACGCCGCAAGATGCGGCCGCGGATCGCCTTGCCAGAGGGGCACGGGCGTGGGTAGAGGGAGGAAGAGGACGACGACGACGACGACGACGACGACTCCCCCGTGGTCGGAGGCCGAAGGCAGCGGCCCCCGTTAACAACTCCGCCGCAGGCACGGAGGCCGTGCCTGAACCTCTGGAAGCGGGCACCCGGGCCAGCCGCGGCTTTGCGCAAACAGACAGTCAAAGGGCTTTTTGATCGCGCCTCCTACATCCCGCCGGGCTGTCCCGGTTATTTACCGCGTCCCTCTCCCACACGGGCTTTGTCGCCGTGAGGCCGCCGTGGCAGGGGCACCGGCAGCGCCGGTGGGCGCAGGCGGCTGGAGGTCCCGTCCCTGCCGGGATGACCCGCGGGGGCTCCCCCCTTGCCCCCGCACCTCTGGGTTTGGGGAACCGGCCCGGGTCCGGGGCTGGGCGTGAGGGCGGCTGGGCAGGCCGCAGGCCCTGCGGACAGCCGACCCGTGCAGGAGGGCGCAGGGACGAGGCGGGCTGTAACCGGCACACCCGCTCCGAGAGGAAAACGAAGGCTGACGGGCCTCTGGCCTACAAAACCGGGGGAAACCGAGTCTCAGAAACACGATCGCTGCACCTCGGCCCAGCGCAAATGCTGCTTCTTGCTCGTAGCAAGGCAGGCAGTTTTGGGAGGCCGTACATGCCCTGGCCTTCAGTCACGCTGAGAAGGATGTGCCGTGCCAGGAAAAGGATGACGGTGCATCCCCACCACCCATCTCTAATTCATGAGGCAGGGAAAGCAAGGAAGGAGAAGTACCCAGAGTCTCATTAACAGCTATCAGCTTGAGCGAGTAAGATGGCGTCTGAAGTAACAGGCGTGAAAGCAATAGCTACTTGAAAAGAATAAGATCGGTTTGTTTTTCCTTAAGGAATTACAGGAATATTAAACCCTTCTTGCAGTTATAAATCATTTAATGCAAATCATTTAATCCAAACAGAATTTTTACAGGCTCATGAGGCTCACTCATTTTGCCAAGAGTGAGTCATGTACAAATAAAATGAAACCAACAAAGAAAAGAGCTCTCATACCATGTGTATGTGGGTGATCCTTTGAAAAACTTGTAATTATTTTTTTAACTCTACCACAGCCAGGAAGACAGGTTTGTGAAGCAGGAGCGAACCTCGATAACCGAGCTGTAGCCCATCGACGTGTATTTTCCTTCACCCAGAAAAGTAACACAACAGGTCCCTTGTCAGGCCGACAGCAGCAACGGCGTGACTGATGTATCGGCAGCCCCTCAAAGGCCGCCATTTCAAACCAAGTTGTGTACTGACATACTAAGGAAGCAAAAGACTTCTCAAAAAAAATAAGTGATTAGTAAAAGAATGCAGTAGGCAGTTAATCCCTCACTTATGGGTTAGTTAAGGACATGAGTTAAACTTCATTCTTCACTCTCCGTGTCATAAATATGTGCTAAACACAGAGCACAGCCTGAACCAGTGGGGTGGTGATGCACTGCTCTGCAATGACTAAAATGCAGGGACGCAAAGCCACGTGGTAGTGAGAATGGGAGCCTTGAAATGTGTCATCATCTCCATCGAATGAAGCTGATCCAGAAGGCCATTCACTGACAGGAACAGCAAGTAATTGTGGACACTAGAGCGCTACAGCTTCCTAGTACATCTGGATGCCGACTCCCCGCATCATCTGGAAGAGATAAGTTGGAGTATGTCAAAGTGCTCCTCTAGCCACCTACTTTGTGTTTTGACATGAGGACAGATGCTCCTGGGTCCTCACGTGACCACAGTCTCCCTTCCACCTGCCTGGCCAGAAGATGATACTGCCTATGGACTGTAAGTCCCTTGCCTGCAGTAGGGACCGAAACGGGGAAGGAGTCCAACAGCATTTTGGTAACAAGTCAAGGGGTTGGACTTAGGGCGATAGAGCTGCCCAGGTCCAGTGTGTGGTGTGGATGCCAGTGGAGCAGAGGGCCCCAGATTTAGGCAATCCAGGACCTTAGGCCCTCTGTGATTTTCACTATCAGTGGCCTTGCCAGTGCCTGAAACGCCACTCCCGCCTGGCAGAAAGAGAGGTCCTCTTGTTCCCTTCGGGAGTTTGAGGGAATCTCTGCTTGCCTTGTTGCTATCAGGGATGTGCTGCGTCTACCATGCATTCACATAAATGCTTTTCTTACACAGAGACCATGAGACGTGGGTTCAGTACAACAGCGGGGCGTGTAGAATTGCTTCTGAAATGCTGCGCTATCTGTACTACCTGACCTGGAGCAGGCACTGAAGAGGGAGGGAGGAGCGGAGGGAGGGAGCACATAGCTTGTACGGCCAGGAAAGTAATGACAACATTTTCCTCCTCCCTGACAACAGAAGTTCAGGTCGTCTACAGGCGTAAGCTCCCACTGCATCCCACTGTGTCCCCCTGCACCGTGTTACCCACAGGCCATGACTTTGTTCACAAATACAGGAGTCGGAAACTTCCTTCAGTTAAAAAGCAACCTAACACCGACCTCATCAAATGACCAAGAGCTGGACCAGGAGTGCATAGGATGTAAACCAGCTCTGAGATGAGCTGGAAGAGAATCTATACATCTTTTATAGGGCTCTTGTCAATGAAACAGTATTTTTTCTTTCACATTTCAAAGCACAGACATAACTTGGTACCCTCGCGGATTTCAGCTTTTTATCCTTTACTGCTCTCAATTTGCTTTTCCTCCTAAATATTTTTTGTCCAGCTTTCATACCTGGGGGATGGGCAGGCAGGGGAGAACATCAGTTCAGCTGGGCTTTCTAATGGTTATGGACATCTTGCATCTGCCATCAGCTGGCAGATTGCCTTGTTACGGGTTCTTTCAATTGTTTTTGCCTATGGATCTTTGATTTTAGACTGGTTGCTTGGCAAATCAGTTCAGATACAAATGACTGTGTTTTTCTCAGAAGTATTACACACCTCATCTGTTCTTTTTTGAGGAGGGGTGTTACTAATTTGTTTATACACAAGCAGGCAGATAGCACAGGCAATGAAACACGGGCTAAGGAAGCAGATTAATCACTTGACCACCGAGCACACATTAGCCGGTAGACAGAGGAGCCCCTAATCACTTTCTGAAGGAACGTCTTACAAAATATGCAGGTTTTCTTATTATTTGTAATTTCTCAGGCCTCTTATTTCTTCAATCCTCTGAAGCATGTACTACAGCGGATGGGAAAATGGCGATTGAAGACGGAAACGGTTACAGTAAAGCAGCCCAAAGCGTCAGTAGTTTAAGATCCCTCTGGAGTCTGCTGATTAAATGAGAACCTCACCTTTTGGCAGACAAAGAGAATCCAAACCATTTTGTTTTAAAAACCTTACAAGGAATGTCGAAATCAGGAAGCATACATGCCCCTTTTCATTTTTTAGACTACCAGTAGTGGGCCAGCACAGCAGGAAAGCATCCTGTGTGGGTCCCTCTTTAAACCACGGATAACCAGCGCTTACACGCACAACAAAACTGCCAGGCAGTACGTGAATACAATGACTTTAGATTAACTTCCATTTATTATTAATGATAGCTGAGACCAATCTTCTCTAAATGCCATGAAAGACTTTAAAACAAGTTGGTGTTAACTGAAGGTATTTGGCCAACATCCTCTAGTCTTTGTCTGGAGCAAACATCCGTTTCCTGCAAAAAATTGATAATAAACCACTAATACTATATACTGTTTAATTCTTTTCCTCTTTGATTTCCATTTCACCATACAGTGTAATATATGTCTGTTTAAAGATTTCTGGGGAACCTAAAAATAACCTAACGTAATAATACTTTGTTTTTGCACAGAGATCCAGTTCCCTCCTGCCATCAGAATTTGAGGGGAACCACAGCAGATGTGTAAGAACAGAAGAGAAATGAATGAAAATCGAGACAAATAGGAAAGAAAAATAAATAACCGGAAGGAAAGCAAAAGAGAGAGAAACAAACCTAGATGCACAATCTAACCTTCAATACACAGTTCATATCCATTTTTGATCTTCCACAGAAAAATACAGCAGGGAGGTTTTTTTCAAGTTATGCAGGGATGTACATGGCACAGGACCACCAAACCAAATGAACAAGGGCAAAAAAAATCTGAACTGAAAGAAAAACGGCAAGATTCGGTTATGACCAGAAAATATTTTTAAGGTCTCTGTTTCTAAATTGCAACAACAAAGTATCAAGGAAAACAGCCTTACCCTCCTACACTGAAGCAGGCTTCCAGACTAAATAGGAATTTGTGCATATTCTCCTTTTTATTGCAAAAGCTGTTTTACTAAAAAAGGCTATTTGGACTGTCATCAAAGGATGATGTGGAGGTTCAAGAAAGTTCAAAACAGATCAGACAATTTATGGTCAATAAGTCTATTGATGGCTAGTAAACATTATGATGCAATCCAGTGAAATCTCTGGCTCAGGAAATTCCCATAACCTCTGGCTGCCAGAAGTTAGGAAATCCTACACTTGTCCTATTTCTTCCAGCCGTTCTGCAAGCATCCTCTACTCATCCCAGTCAAAGGTGACTGGGCTAGATGGGCTACCGGGTTAAACAAAACCAGTAGTTCATACTTCTTATGCTCTGAAGAGATGATCAAGGCCATTCTTGTCATGTTACGCTGCCAGCTGTGATGAATTTTTAAATGATCTAAGTCATGGCTCCAAATCTCATAAAAATTATAGTCGACCTAGTTTGGATTTCCCCAAAATACACAGCAGAAGCAACTCCACATTAATAAATTAATGACAAAAGTAGGTGACAAATGACAGGCTTCATTAGCTCACATCTGTAGCTTCTTCTTTATATTGAATGGGATGGACAAAGGGTGAGATGGGCACACGAGTAAGGACAGCCCATCAGGCAAGAAGAAATAGCATTTAATTGACCTGCAGAAAAGTCTCTAGTTCGAAGTGGGTGTGATAGCACCAAAGGCTTTGCACACAGATCCCTTTCAGCGGTGGGTAAGAGACATCTCTTTCGAGAAAAATCAAAGCAAGAGTGAATGCAGCTCTGAGAGAAGGTAGAGCGGGAAGATGGCTAGAAATCCTGTTGAAACCAGATCCCTTGTCCCAAACCACTGCGGTTTCAGTTAAAAGATTAGGGCTTGGAAAGGCTCCTGCATTTGGAATAATTATAACTGGGTTACTCTGAGGGAAAGCTAAAACCCACTGGGAAGAGGCTTGATTTTGGAGGCCTGACAGAAGCAAGAGCTTTGCAAGTTCTCCCATTCCTAATCTAAGACCATATGGAGCTCAACTACCAGGTGGGTGGGTGTATTAATTGAAGGAACGTGCAGCTCATCGTATTCAAAATCAACTTGTTCTTCATAAGCGAGCATTACTATGGAAAACATAGCAAGAAACATAGAGATGCCAGGAAACAACCTCCATCTCTAAGTAAAAAATAACAAAAACTAGGAATTGAGATTCCACCTTTCGACTAAGCTCAGAACAGAATGTAGAAGCCTAGTATCTCTTCTCTGGAGAAGACGAAGACATCTACTCATTTCAGTAAGTGAAAACATGTAAAATAATGCACTATCATCTTTCCATTCATTCTCTGTCTCTTGCTTTAGCGGTATTTTGCTAAGTTTTATTTTAGCAGGCCTAAATCATGGAGCGAATGAGATCACTTTACCATCTTCATCCTGAATCCAATCATAGCTGGATTTCTGGAATAATTCAGAGACATGCACAAAGTTTTCTTTGAAGTATTTTGGTTCCTAAGTTCTCATCAAAGGTATGGAAGAGAAATATTACCATGGTGCTAATAGAAATGCTGTAACGGTACAGCACTATAATTCTATTATTTTACAATGGCTGTTGTCATTTTTTGCTCCAAGTGTAGCACATAGTGTAGTACATATACCTGGTCAGCGTAATATGTAGCACTGGTACAGTTCCAACAGTCATATTTCAGTAAAGGCCAATTTAAACACGATTTGCCTGACATACAAGAAGAAAGCCTACTCTGAGTGTGATTACGGGCTTCATGTTGTGATACTTATGCTAATAGTGTCTGAAAAAAGAAGCAGTTTCTTCCCCTAGAAAACCTGATCTGCCAGGAATCCCAGAAGATGCTTTGGAGGCCAGCTTGAAAAATCTCTCTGTAGGACGTGCCAAGGAAGAGTCCTACTTTAGCCAAACTCTGGCTCTTCAAGTGACCTTACCCAGTATAAACGTGCTGCAGCAGAGTGGCAGCGTTACCCAGTTTGCATAAGTCTTTGCAGAGGGAAGTCCTTCAGTAAAAGGTCTTGCTTGACTTCTAAAGAGTAAATATAGTAAGCCATAGCATAGCGCAGCACTCAGCAGTGCTATACTTTTTTATAGTTACCTGGTCAGCCAAAACCCAATAACATTAAAATTAAAAAGCTAATTATGACCCGAATACAATGAGAAGTATTATGGGAACACCTACAGATCCTACCTGGTGCACTCAGACCCACGGCTATGAACTCCTGGAACAAATTAGAAACTGGTGCTACCGTAATAACTGGGTATCTCCTTTCTTTAGGATACATCTGAATGAGCAAAACATGAACAAACAAGCAATGGATGAGACAGATAACTAGCTAATTCCAACATGCAGGAGCCTCCTGCTTGTAACTCATCCACTCTAGTCAGCTCTCTGACTATAGAAAAAACTATCCACCAAATCTATACTCCTGTACCAGAGCAATAAACAAATTAGAAATGCACAGAAACAGGCTGAACAACTTGCATGTTGTTTTTAAATTATCTTCATAAAAAGGAGAACCTGGGGAGGAGCTGGGGATGATTAGAAACTGATGATGGCATACACTGCCTGCTTTTCCTCCCTCCAAACATAGCACTTCATTTCTTCCAATTCACTAGGTCTTCAGACACACCGAGAGCAGCTACTTGTTCTTTCTAAAGACTTTTTAGAAAGCTGGCACTTACCCTTTTAGCACCGTCAAGAGGAAATAAACTTTTGAAGAAATCTTACCTACTGCAACCACTTTTTAATGCTCTAATGATTTTTTAAAAACAACTTGAATTTTGCCCAAAATGTCATTACAAAACAGAAGGAAAGCGCTTATCCACCCTGACTATAGAATTCCTGATACAACACGATAATCATCTGAACAGAGGAGATTCTCCAGAAAAAGTGTGTATTTACCGTTTATTACAGTGCCGTGTTTCATCATTCAACATTGCAAATGCCCATTAATAAACCAGCATTAATTGGTTTTATAACAATTCCAGTTCAAAATCTTCTTCTTGGAACTCTAATTGATCCTCCAAATGAGCTTTATTAATCATTGACGAAAAACTGGCAAAATCCTACACTGTATTTTGGCAACCTTTCAAAATGTCCAATTAGGTCAAATCAAGAAAGCCCCAGAAACCAATTACAGCAGCACTCCTAAGCCAAAAAAACCTCATTGTACTCTGAAACAATTGCAACATTTTAGGAAGAAAACCCCAACCAAAACCCTCAATCATGATCTGGTTATGCACCTGAAATACCGCCTCCATAGAAACATGCCAAATGGCCACTCCTTGAACCACATTAATTAATGATATTTGCTCACAGATTTTCTTCATCAGCGTGATAAATGTCACCAAGCAGTTCACCGTAAGACAGCGCCAGCGAGTTCCTTAATCTGTCAAGCGAACGCTTGCTCCCCTTCAGCATTTTTCTATACATCTCATCTTCAGCGTTCTAATTTCACATGTATACAAAGTCTTGAGTTTCATGTGTTCTGTATCTCACCTGCATGTTTGTACATTAACAAATATGTTGACAATGCGATAAAAATAATCCTGGCGGCAAGAACAATGGCAACCTTTATCTAACTTCCCAAGAATGTGATCTTTGCTTCGGCAGCACTACTGCACGTATAGCCATAGGTGCTGGTGGGCTGTTTGAGGTGTGTGTTGCTGCCAATCCTAATCCCACCACCCACAGTTCAGAATTAATTAGGACTTGAAGATGCCAGAGGGAAGCAAAACAAACAAAAATAGCATTTTAATTAACTGTAAACAATAATTAAAATTCTGCATTATGTTTAGCATCTGCACATTTCTGGACTTAACTGCAGTGTCTCTGAATCTAATGAGATCATCCAACTAAATCCCAGAGGACTGGACAGATCTCAGATCCTAAGTGTATCTCCTATTATATCTCAGAATGGTAAATAATTCATGCATCCTTATTGTGAAGACCAGTAATTAAAAATTTCAGAAAATAACACTGTAAATGAACCAAAATCCATATACCCTGGCCAGACTAAAGGAGAACAACATGTGCACATATACAGTAAGCAGGGTTTGAGTTTCCAATTCCAGATGTACACTTGTTCTGCAATTCCATGACAAAATTGTCCCCACTTAGTTATTTAGTTTGTTATTTTATTATTTATTTACTTACTTATTTACAGTTCCCTTTTAGTTTTTTTTTTAACCTTTTTTTATTAACCTGTCATTATACCAACAAAATTAGGAAGGTGGTATTATACAACATTCTTTTGTCAAAGTCACGGAAGTTACTTCCAACGTTTTCCACTCCAATGCTCTTTTAATTACAAAGTTGAGACACAGAGCCCTCTAAGTTTCTTCCTATCTATTTGTCCTGCTTTTGGCTGGAATAAAGTTAAATTTTCTTCTTAGTAGTTGGTACAGTGCTGTGTTTTGCATTTAGGATGAGACTAACGTTGATAACACACTAATGTTTTAGTTGTTGCTAAGCAGGATTTTTCAGCTTTTCATACTACCCTGCCAGCAGAGGCTGGGAGTGCAGAACAAACTGGGAGGGGACACAGCAAGCACACCTGACCCAAATGAGCCAAACGAGTACTCCATACCATATTACATCATTCCCAGTATATAAACTGGGGGGAGTTGGCTGGGGGGCACTGTGGCTTGGGGCTTGGCTGGGCATTGGTCAGCGGGTGGTGAGCAACTGCATTGTGCATCACTTGTTTTGCTCATTCTATTATTGTTGTTATTTTTTTTCCCCCTTCCTTTTCTGTCCTATTAAAGTGTCTTTAGCTCAACCCACGAGTTTTACTTTTTTTCTTTGATTCTCTCCCCCATCCCACTGGGTGGGGGGAATGAGTGAGTGGCTGTGTGGTGCTTAATTGTTGGCTGGGGCTAAACCACAACACTATTTTAGTTACTCAGCTTTCTCTGCCATTTGATCTTCAGCTGGCTAGTTTACAAATTGGATCTCATCAGTTCATCTGAACACAAAGTATTACACTCCCTCAACTTATGGTTGAAACAGTCGCCTGTCATTCAGAAGTCAAAGCTCTTTAAGAAAAATCTCCTTACCTTCACCAGGAGGACTGGTAAACTCTCTGAAGTTTTACTTTACTATGAGCTTAATCAAGGGTAACCACCAGGGCCTAGCCCATACAGAAGAAGGTCAAGGGTTTCTCTTGCACCCATCTCTAGAAACCTGAAGGAAAACATCTGTCTGAAGTAACCATGTGCCTTTTGTATTCTGCCATTTTCCAAAAACGGCTAGACCAAACCTCTTAACGTTTATTAACTACAGCTAAAACTTTAATTCACAAAAGGAAGATAACCCAGCTCATAATACCATTTATATAATGGACTCAATATTACAGCCCCCAATTTCTCATTTGAATTATAGCCACTACATGGCAGACAAGTGCAAAGTTTTAGCTAGTATGTTGAAAGCTTTGTGTGGATCCTTTTCTTCCTCCCATTATTTGTTTACTAATCCATCAATATAAAAATCAGGGAATGTTTGGAAGATCCTGCATATCTCTAGCCCTCTTTCAGCTTGAGTTTCATAGGTTCCTCAGGTTTCATAGGTTTCATGTATTCTCCCTTACATTTTGCTAAACTAGTAGGTGCAGAAGATGAACTGATTAGGAATGCTATGATTAATGTTTTCACTTCCATAGCACATTGTTTGAAATGCAAATTGAAGAATTGTAACGGAAGTATTAAGAACTTCATAAAACAGTAAAAACAGACTGGTATGTATTCAGGAAGCCAAGGTCAGACCCAAGCGTAAGGTCTATGTCAGGATGTATCCTAATGTAAGGATATCTTTTGTTAGAATGACTGCCATTATTTAGGACTGATTGCAAGTGTGCCTGAATTGCTTTGTTGACCTGGAAAGGTCAGGAAGTTTACTCTGTTTTTCCTCTCATTTTATGTATGTCACGCCTTTTCTTTAACCATCTGTACTCTCGTAACTGCACCGCTTCACTACTTTTGTCTTTCTACAAAAGCTTTCCTTGCATTTTCCTTTTTAGTCATGTTTTTGGGGTTTGTTTTTTTTTCCTGTAATGGTGGCAAACACCCCATTAAAAGTGCTACATTTCCTTTGGGTGGATGAAGAAACCACTAATTGCCCCCCTTTCTTTACATGAAACGCTGTTTTGCCATGACCTAGAAGGCCCAGCTTGGTACAGGATAGCTATAGGCTGCTCTCTGGTCTGAGGGACATCCTGTAACAGCCCATACCTTGTAGTCGCGTACGTGCTGCTGTATGAGAGCTGCTGAACCTCAGCCCTTATCACAGCTGCTCCTTCTGGTTGGTAATACTTTCCAGGAAACTGCCTCACAATCTTTTGTCTCTCTTTCAGATGTATATAAAATCTGTATTTCCTATAAGTACCCTTGGTTTGCAGTGCCTCGTAAGGGAGTTTCAGTTTTTCCGCCTTAACATTTTGGCCTTCCTTCCGACATCGCCCCGTTGGGGCAGATACAGCGTTCTGTATCGGCTATTTTCCTGCTTAGTCCTTTTCCATCTCCTGGAAAAGCAGCCCTTAGCACATTCAGGAATTTCTCAGGTTTCTCCAGTGCATCTTCATTTGCCCAGAAAACAAGCCAGTAAGATCTCAGGGTCTGGGGTTCTAGTTTTATCTGCTGTCCACATAGCAAAACTAGCCCACAGTTCCCTAGGACAGAAGTTTTGCATCCCTCCCTCCCAGACGAAAGTCTCCAGGACAGTCTGTAGCAGTTCAGCTACCTACTTCTGTTCTGTTTCCCGCTCTCTTTTCCTAATCCTTTTCTACAAGCTACTTCTCTGCTTGTGCCTTGCTCAGGTTGATCTCCAGATTGCAACAATTTGTGTGATGAAAATAATCGTAATTAACCTCCTTCGCCTCAGCTGCTTTCTGAGTAATACTAACTTGTGTCTTTTTCGTTTGACTCTCTTAAGCTGGTCAGCTAACTCCAAAATTACCTTCTGAAAATGTTTATGTTACCTGGAGCACTTCAACTTCTTATTAATAAGAAGTTTCCCTCATTATCAAAGACATTTCTTTGGATTTCGCTTTTTTTCCCCAGCCTTTTTTCCCAAAACTTTTCCATTTCAGCTTTTTCCACGAAAACAAAGCATTGTTGTATTAGCAGGTTCCCTTTCTTTCTTTCTGCTAGGCCTCATTTTTTAAGAGATTTCCTTTTTAAATCTGAGACAATATGTCTTTCTTCATTTCCCTAATAAATCCCGATACCATTTCCCAAGCATTTTTTTCCTAACAATGCCTTCTCATTTATCCTGTTCCGGTTTTATCTCAACTGCTCAGTATAAGTTTATATCAGAAGCTGTATAGTTTTGTTATTTGTTTATTGATTCAACGAAAAAGACCAAGACCTTAAACATTTGCAGCCCAACATGCTGTTGTGCTTTGAATTCTTAACCAAGTTTTACTCCTTTTGGCAATCTTGCTTGTACAGATAGACTCTGCTAACTTTTTTTTTAATGATACTCAGTATCTTTCTGCTTTCCTTTGCAACTGGTTTAGCGCCTCAGTCCCCTGCAGTATTTTCTTTCAGGTATAGTTTCTGGGAAAACAAATCTTTAACATGTGAAAGAGCTGTGATTTGACTAGCCTATAGATATGTTCCACAGTGCTCTCTTTTCATCGAGGCTCTTTCTGCTTTTCCCTGCATCCTGCTTGCTCCAGCGCACAACCGATCCACGCTGCACGACCTAGCAGAGCGTCCTTCTACGACGATGGTGGTCACCTCACAACACATGGCAGTATCTGGACCCGGGAAAGCCCCAATTTCCTCGCCAGAACACTGCTTTTCTGGTCATATGGATTGAGCACAAGTTGCAGAGACATTTCTTTTTTTGCCCAGAGGTGCTTTCCTAGTCTAATAATAATAAAATCATCTCAGATCTTTATCACAGCCTTAGTGAGCAAGAGCTGATCCTGCCTTGCTTGCAGCTGATGGTGTTTTGCCACTGTTTTGGTGAAAAGGAAGCTCTGTCCCTCATGGAGGAAGACTGTGCTATGACAGAGATGCGAGACACGAGAGCCAGGACATGCGCTCTCTTCTCCTCAGCTCTGCCACCTGTTGCTGCAGGACTGAGGAAAAGCCAGTCCATATTCCTGTGGCTTGCACCTTCCACATACGCGTATTCTGTGTTAGTTTGTCTGCATGTCTCCCGCAGAAGCATCCCACGGAACTCACTCTGCAACTGTATGATTTTCCACGCGGCACTGAGTTCACTCGACAAGGAGGCCAAGCAGCGCCTACTTTTTTAAAAATACTGGTTAATTATCCTTCACAGCCACAAGTACAATTAGCAAACAGCGCTGTCACCGCATTCACAGAAGGCTTCCTGCAACTTGTCTCAATCTGTCAGCCGGTCAGAGAGCACTCTCCGAACGATAACCGCACACGGACGTTGCCATGTGTGGCCTGAACTCCCCAGCGTCTCTCGGCCGTCTCCCGCGCCACCGTCCCAGCTGGGCTCAGCGCTCCCACACGCTCCCAGCAGCGACAGCAGCGTGAAGCCCCTGGGAAGCCGTCCCGTCCCGTCCCCACCCCACCCCCCCACCCCCCCCGCCCGCAAAGTCTCCGCCGCTCCCAGGGGTGGGGGAAAGGGATGAACGCTGCAGAAGCAGCAGAAGCGACGCGGCCCTTCCCGGAGCCTGTTTTCTTCCCGTGTAACGAGTAAACACATCTGGTAAACCGAAGGGCGGGCGGACGCTCGGTAGTCGAGGCTGCCCTCGCGGCTCCGGCCCCGTCCTCGCACCCGCGGCCAGCGCGGGGAGCCCCGGCGCCAGGCGGGGAGCCCCAGCGGGGCTGGCCAGGGGAGGGAGCGCCGTTCCCCGGGCGGCGGCACACCGGGGCCTCCCCGCCCCGGCGGCAGGCCGGGCCCCGGGCCGCTCCCGCCCGGGCGCCTCCATCCCCCGGCGGCGCGCAGCCGCCCCAGCCGAGGGCCGGCACAGGGCAGCGGCCCCGGTCCCCGGCCCCGTCCCCCCCGCCCGGCGGAACCCCCGCGCGGGCTTCCCGCCCCGCCCGGCCGCCGCTCCGGCCCCGCCGGCCCGGGGAGGAGAGGGGAGGGGAGGGAAGGGGGGGGGGGCTCCCCCCGGCCCCGTCGCCGCGGCCCGGCAGCCGCCGGGGGAGCGGGGAGGGACGCGGGGGAGTCTCACCTGCCAGAGGCGAGCGCCGAGCGGGAGGCGCCGGGGCGGCTGCGGCGCTTCCTGCGGCGGGAGGCGGGCGCTGTCCCCGGCTGACCCCGCGGGGCGGGGGGGTGGCGGGACGCGGGGCCGGGCCGGCCGGGCGGCCGCCTCTCCGCCGGGGAGGGAGGCGGCCGGGAGCGGGGCCGAGCGGGGCCGTGCGGCGAGGCGGCGGCGGCGGCGGCCGGTGGCCGCTCCGGCGCTGCGCGCTGTCATGGCAGCGCGGCCTGGCGCGGCGCGGCGCCACACGGCTCCCGGCGGCGGCGCGGCCCGGCCCGGCCCGGCCCGGCCCGAGGGGAGCCCCGCTCTCCGCCGCCGCTCCCCCCGACCCCCGGCGCGGAGCCCGCTCCGCTTCGCCGCGCAGCTGCCCCGGCGGGGGTGGGGGGACGCGACACATGCCAGCCGAGCAGGACACCCCCGTCGGGGGAAGCGCGGTCCGTCTGTGCGCCGCAAGCCGTGCGAAGCGCTAAGCGCAGGGGCAGCGCTCCTCTCCCGGCTCCGGCCGCCTCCCGCCTCTCCCGGGCGCTTCTGCCGGCCTGGCCGGGGACGGTACGGGCGGCGTCCCCGTCCGGCTGCGGGGAGAGGCCCCGGCGCCCGGCCCCGCGCCGGCTCGCCGCCGCCGCCGCCGCCGCCGGCGGAACGGCTAGCAAATGGATTGTGTTAAACGGGAGCTCGAGCGCTGCGGGACGTGCCGCGGCTGCCACCGAAGCGCCAGAGCAGCACTCGCGGGGCCGGCTGCCCCGCTCCGCAGGCTGCTCTGCGCAGGGCGGCGGGGCTGCGCTCGGGCGCGGGCTCTCGGGAGGCGGCTTTGCGAGCGGCCGGTGGGCGCTGAAGCCCGTGCTTCTTCCCGGGCGCAACGGAGGTTGTTCGCTGGGGTGGGTTTTCCTTCCCTGCGCGCCCCTGTTCGCCGGTGGCCGCGTGTGGAGGCTGATTACGGAGCAGCCAAAATACGTGCCCGATTGGCTTGCAGGTTTTTAACTGGTTTGCCGCTGTCTGTTTTCAGCTTCTTTGCCAGCACTTTTTACATGTCCTAAGGAATAAAAGGGAAGAAAAAGAGACCAGGACAAAAAGCGTAGTTTTGCTGTCACGGTGCTGCCTGCGTTAGAAATGTGGAAGTAAGATAAGCACCTACACGACTCCTACTAGGGGATGCAATTAATTTCACTAGACAGCCTCATGATATCACAGCTGAGACAGAAGCGCGGTTCAAAGGCAGTAAAAGGATTAAAGCTCCATCCCAGCTAGCATTTAAATTTCTTGAACGCTGTTCCTCTATAACGTGACGCTGCTCTGAAAATGTGATGGCACGTACTGACTGTGTCTCGGTGCTTTCTGCATCGCGGGCTCGGTTTGCATGTGAAAGATGTTGCCACTGAATTACAGTCCTGCAAAGCCAACTGAGATCTTCTCTTCAACTAGTAGAACGATTACTTCAGTGCAGCGAGATAGATTGAAAGTCTAATTTCTCCTATGCACAGCGTAATGCCTTCAAGTCTTCGCTAAAATTACACCAAAAAAAGTGTAACTCTTCGTAATCCAGATAAAGCATGCTATATATTTTAAATTCAAGTTAATTTAGTTATGTAGCTTAACAAATGACAGCAAAATTCAACGAACGGCATTTGGCCTGAGCAGGAAATAGTGCAGGCAGGCAAACAGGCTTCTCTATTCAGGTCATCTGGTACTTTGGCCCTGGCTGCCAGTAGCACATTGCAGAGGGTCTCCCCAAACCATGCTTGTGGATCTACCGAATTAGACAACTGTAGAAAACAGTTGTCTAGAAAAGTTTCTATGTACCCTAGAAACGCTAGGGAGGACCGTTCTTGCTCCAGGGAAAAAAAGTACCAGCTTTAAAATAGCTAGGGGTAGTGAAGTGAATGACATTCATTCATTTTTATACAAACTTAGAGTTTTTCAGCTAGCACAAATACATAAGGTGCGATGGAACCACCTTTGTCCCTAAAGTCCAGTTGCTCTGTGTGGAAGGAGGTGGTCGGTAGACCAGGACTGTAATAAGCCAGCAAAAGATCTGATGAGGCTGCACTCTTACATGACAAAAGACGAGGAGAGTGCTGACGGTAAAATAAAAAAAATCAATGACAAAGGAGCAAGGTGAAGGCAAGTAAGGACATAAACTTCAGCTTAATGTAGCAGGGCAAGGAAAGCCGGCCAAATGCGCAATAGGGGTGACGGAGCCAGGAGCACAGGGAAGGATGGTGAAGAGTGAAAGGAAAGAAGCTTCCTTCTCATCAGGAAAGAAGAGTGTTTTCAAAGCCTTTCTTGAGATTTATTTTAAGGGTTTTGTTTTGCATGGAATCTCCATAGTTCCATCCAGCCGCAAAAGATGTATCTCATCTAGACGCAGTTTTCTTTTTGCTGTGCTAAAGGACTATACGGAAGACACAAGAACTGGGAAGCACGTGAGAGTAGACAAGGCCCATTGCAATGAAAAACAACGTCTGGAGGAGGGTCTGAAGCTTTGCCGTTCATGCGTCCTGATAGGCTGTCACGCTATTTTCTATAATGATGACTTTTTCTGAGAGAGAGTATAGGAATAAAAATGACCGGCACCGCGTTTCCGTATTCTCTTACAACAAACAGAGGACGTATCTTCTCCCGCAGACTTTGCCTTCAAAACCTCGAGTGGAGCGAGTCTACCCGACCCCCCCCAGCCAGCCAGTGCAGCCAACCGCAGGCAGCGGCTGCCCGTTCTCCGAGCGCGCCGCGCGTTTCTCCGGCCCCCCCGGACCCCGTACAGTCAGTCCGCCTGCTGCAGCGCCCGGTTTGCCGTGTCGTACACCCCCAGAGGAGCCCGCGGCTGCCCTGGGTTCTCACGGCCAGGATGGCATAAAAGGCGAGGTGAAAGACGGGTGCTGCTTTTCCGAGACGGTGGCCGTTCCCCGGCCTGGAAGCAGCCGCCCGGAGCGGCCTCCCGCTCCGGAGCCGCCGGGGTAGGCGGCGGTGACGGGGCGGGGAGGGGGGCCGGGCGGGAGCTGTCCTTGGTGAGGGGCCGCGGGCAGAGCCGCCCCGCCCCGCCCGGTCCCGGCCCCGGCCCCGGCCCCGGCCCCGGCCCCTTGGAGCCCCTGCTCGCGGGGCGTCCTCGGGCAGGGAGTCCCGCTTGCGCTAGCCTTCGGGGTGTTCGGCGGGAAGGTGCTCCTTTTGTCCCTGTACTTCGGCTTCGGGACGTACTTCTACCCAGCAGATGCTTCATTTTTGTTGCTAGGACATATCCCAGATACAGCCGTCTTCTTTCTTGATATCGGTTGGTGATATCGGACATAAGATACTGTCACGTTTTGGAAAATTGGCTAGAGATCCGCTTATTTTTTAAAATACCGGTTTTTCTGAGTTCAAGTTTTTCTGAGAGCTTTATCGGGCTTCTTAGATGACTGTCTATATTTCTGGTAGATTTCCAGCTTTCACATCCATCTGTTAAGTTGAAAATAACATGAATTGAATATTCAGTTTGTTCTTGAAGTTGTAGACTTCCATAGGACTGAATCTTATTTAAGCAGATAAATGCAGTTGCCGCTTTGCCGCTTTGTGACATTATTTCCTTCTAGGTATCCCTGCTGGCTTCCATATTACTGCCAAAGCATTGAGATCGACCGATCTCTCGCACTCCTTTGCCTTCTTAAAGCAACACTTGAATTTTGGGGTTCTTGCTGGAATTCTTTTTTGCATAGTATTGTTAACCCTATGTTTACTATCACGTTCAGCAGTCTTTTAGCTCACCTTTTCAGACAGTCTTACATGCCTGAGTGGACATCGAAGACCTAAGTCACTAGCAAAATAAAATTTCAGCATATTGCTATTGAGGCACTGGCTGCTTAAACCTTTCTGATAGTGAATCAGTAGCAACCCCCAAACTAACTGTTTACACTGACATTTTTGTTGATGGGCCTTCATATTAAAAACTGTGGCATCTCCTTGTCCAGTGCAACCTTGTTCAATGTTAATCATCAAGCAGAATATTTTATCTCATTCCGCTCATGCTTCATCTTGTGCGTGCTGCACCTGGATATAAAGCTGTATTGGTATTAATTACTTTCCTTGACATAACACATTGCTTCAAGATACAACAAAATAAATCAGCGTCGAGACTGTCAAATGCTTCTGTGAAATGTATGTGGTTTATATCGGGGTTTTTTGCTGTTCAGTCTTCCTCTGACGACTGTTTTTAGGCTATGCTGGTACACACTCTGAGAAGTTAGAGTAACAACAGATTAGTAGAAAAATGATGCATGACAGAAGCTGAACAAGAGCAATGCCCTCTCTACACTTGCAAAGAAATAAGCTGAAGTTTATATGGAGGAGGATGCATTCTAGCTTGCCAAGTCATATGCTGACCAGTCACTGCTGTGGCCACCACTCAATGTATACCGGAGCTAGGTTTAAACTAGTTATCTCCAAACCAGCAATGACTGTAGTGTAATGGTCCTTTGAGGTGAATATATAGTAAAACTGCATCTGGACCAAAGGTTTTGCCATGAGCTTTGGCTCAGCCAGCTCACCGCGTGAAGATTTACCCTCCAAGAAGAAATAAAGGGACAGACAAACTTTGTGCCCATCACTTCATGGACTCTCCTGGTATTGTTGCTCTAAGAAGATAGGTTTAAGAGTTGAAAACTTTCAGAATGAGAAAAGCCCTCAACTGCGCGGTGGTTCCCATCTAGCGAAGCAAACGCTGCTGCTTGGACAGCTCCTGTCCTCACATGGCTCCCTGGTCCCTGCTGGCACATGGCCCTTCCTTTCTGCCAGCTGTAGAGCTCTGCTGTGGCCGTTCCTCCTGTCTCCAGGCCACTAACTTTCCCTCTCACCTTTCTAGTTAACTCTGTCTCTTCACATGATCCCCAGATGGAACATGCAAGAAGTGGTATTAGGAGACTAACTAAACCCCTAAGTGATCTTCTGTTTGTGCACCTATAGAAAAGCATGGCTGTTCATGTTTCACAATATGGATTTCAGAGAGTAAAGAAATGTGGGCTTGTGATGTTTCTAGTAGGAACATACAAAGCAATTTCTTTACTCCCCTCTGATCCAAAGCGCACTGAAAATCTCCTTTGTTAACATTCTGTTAGGGGGCCTCATTGGTTTAAAATCAATGTTAGACATGCAGTGGTTGAAATGGCAATTTTATTCAAGATTTCTTCTGTAGTAATATGCTGTCATAAATTTTCCGAGTGCCCATATGGCAGACTTCCATATACCGTCTCATTTTAAGCCAAGTATATATACATATATATTTCTTCTTATAACTCCCTGCAGGAACAGTAAGGAGGAAAGCCTTACAGCAGAAACCTATTCAAAGCTCCACAGTTTTGCTAGAGGGTAAGGAATCCACTTCACTTAAGAGAAGGCATCATTTGTTTGTCCACACAGGGACCTGACAGGGAGGAGAATCCTCTGTAATGGAAAGAGAGAGGGAAAGCAAGCAAGCACAGCAACTCCTTGTGTTTGGTTCTATTTTCTGCCCATGTTAAATGACCCATGTAATGAGTAAAGAATTGTTTAGATCAAGTAGTACACAAGCGTGTTAGGTCAATAACTACTCTACTGCTAGCTGGCAGTCTGAACTGGCCATGAACGAAATCAGTGCTGCCATTTCACAGCTTTTTTAAACCGAGACAGCTGCAGAAATACTTCCTAGAACAGACAGATTCCTTTGCTATGTGGTGATTAACACCAAGACCTTAAAGATGCAGAGAGGCCCAATGTGTTTTTTTTAAGAACCCAGATGCCTTCTGGGTTGGCCAATGGAGCACTAATGGTCGGTATAAGGTTCTGGCAGTAGTACATCAAGATTACTTTTTTAAAGAAAAACCAACTATTGGGGCTTCTCAAGATGTACTTTTGACTAACCTAGTTTTACGTGAGTGTATTTTTTGTCCCACCTCTTCCGCTTACTGCAGTGATTTGCTGCGAGCTTTTAAATTACCTTGCAAATTCCACAGGGTGAGAGCTTTGACTGGGTTTGCATCACACCTAGCCCAGAAGAGATACACCTAGAACTGGAAAACAGCAGTTTTACAGAGAGTGAAAATGAAATGGGAAAAAAAAAAAATGTGAGAAATGTGACTACTCAAATCTTTAAAAATGTGATAGAGAATGGATGGGTGTCCTGGATTTGGATCAAAATCACAGTCCACTAACCCCTGTGTTTTGAAGGATGGGTCGTAAACAGTCATTAAGGGACACAGTGACACTACTGTCATTCAGTGGGAATGTGGTCCCATTAGGGAAGACACCAAGGTGATCTCAGTGTGCAAGAGAGAATCTGGAGAAGAAAAGGCACTTTGCTATACCACACTGTCTCTGTTCCGAATCCTATTCTGGTTCAGGTCACCTCTCACAGAGTGTCATTTCTTGACTAATCTTACCTTTTTTTGTTACTAATTTTATAGGCTACATGGACAACTAGTAAATGTTTCCATGGCAATTCATCGACAGCTTCTCATAGATGAAGATAGATTTTAGCATGCGTAGACAAAGACTCCATTCTTCCTTTCTGTTTTTAAACTATTTTTAAGGCTAACCAAGTAGGATCATGTAGGAGTATGTTCTGTTACAGTAACAATACCACTGTGAGGATATTTAGGGAGGTCCGAGTTAAAAATAGGCTATTAGTATCTTAAAAATCCATGTTAAAAACACATTCAGATGAGATGTAAGTGTATGCAAATCACTAGGTTTGCTGCTGTAGAGAGAGAAATGTCTTATGTTCATCTTTCCTCAACTGAAGCTGCAATCAGAATAAAGGCAAGGAAGGGCTCCCCTGCCCTTGTAAAAGCACTCGATTCTCACTGTACCCCAATGCCTGCTGGGACCAAATAAAACCTATGACAAGGTAACCCAATAAGGGGGCAAAACCACACCAGCAAATTATCTGAGGGTCAGGGAGACTGTGAAACTATAAATGTAATTGGCTTGGTTGTTCCAGAAAAACGTTAACTGTTCATATTCTGGGAGAGGAAGGCTGACACTGGACTAACAAGAAAAACTAGAACCTCGCGGGTAGTATCTTCTTGTCTGGGCCACGATGAGGGCTCTACTGGGAAAGAGGTCTGGGATGTGGAACAAAAAACCCAAAAACCAAAACAGACCTCCAAAATAAGGTTAAGTTTTAGAGCTTCAAAGAGGATTAACAGTGTGAACCTTGGCACAGTTATGGATGGACTTGACTAGTTTAAGAGCTATGGGTCAGTTATTTCATTTATTTCATTTCAGACAGCCAACATGCAGTAAGACACTGCACAGATATACTTAGGTGTCACTTTTGAAGTGCACTTGGGCAGTCCACAGGAAATTTCTTGGAAATAAGAACTGCAGAAACAAACAAACAAACAAAGGAAAAGCACGTCAAGTTACTTAACAAGGGTTAGAAACAAAAAGCCTGCACATTCCTCTTCCACAGGAAAGCCACTTGATAAGAGCATCCCTTTGTGAAGAGGAGAAAAGGAGGAACTGCTGACATTTACTGCAAAGTGAAACCCTGGCTGCCTAACCTATGGCTTATGGCCCCGTTCGTATTTTCCCCTGTGAGCAACCGAATGAAGAGAAGCAAATAGTTGGCCAGGTTGGGGGGTGGGGCAGGGAAGGGGCAGGCATAAGCCATCCCAAACGCAGAATTTAAACTGAAGTTTCAATCCCATTCATAAATTATTTGACTATTCCAGTCTAAATGTATAAGGCTATTTCACCAACTTACCTTTCCAACCATCTTATTAATTTAGCTTGCTTTTTTCATTTCTTATGGATAAGATATAACTTTTTGCAACTACTGTATATTATAAATAGTACTCCTTGACCATCCTGCCAATATTCAGCATATAATCTGAAGGGAAACATAAATTCTTTCTGAACTCACGGTATGGTATGTTTTCCAGACCTACTGCATTTTTTTACAATTCAGCAGGCTCTGCAAACATCCAGAAGAGTTATTCTGTCTCCCATGTCATGAGTGTGTTATGCTTTTATATCAGATCAGTTCATGTTGGCTCCATAGGCACCAGTGTTTGCTGCTCAGGGAAGCTGAAGCACAGAAGTATAAGGTATCTCACAAGCAGCTATGTGACATAGACTGGTGTTCCTAAAAACACTGATTTTGTTTATTCTTAAAAGTAACTTAAACACAGATGAACCATGCCATGCTTTTTAAAAATAAGATTTTTTTTTTTTTAATCTGTGATAGAATTACTAATTATTAAGTTTGCAAAACTGGTGAAACCACTTCTTCTTATAGGAACTGCTGCAGTGCATAGACTTCTGTGTAATCATGAGCACCCACCTGAAGCCTTACAACAAAAAACTGAGGAGTCTTAGATTTGGTTGCACAGGCTGTTTGGCTTCTCAGACCAGTTTGTTTCCTTGCTCAGAGCTGAATTTTAGAACTAAGCCTTTATATACATATATATATTTATATTCCTTTAAAAAAAGCACATAAAACTCCCTAAAATAAACTAAATATATATATATATACACACAGACACATATATATTCGTATTTTTCATGAAAAGCAAATATGTTCCATCTTCTTCTCAAAGCAGTTTACACAGTTTACAGGTAGATCTCTATATTGAGAGGGCATTAATACTTCAACCGTCTAGAAATAGAAATGAATGGATGTTGTAGGAAAATTACTGTGGAGCAGAGTATTAGGCCTCTGCATGCATGTTAAAATAAAACTCTGTATCTACTGTCCAGCATCCTCCCATGTGTGTACTGGAAACTTTCCCTTGAAAGCTAGGTCTGCAAAACTGCATCACCACTGGCCCAGCTTACAGTAGGAGGTACCTGTCGTTCTCTTCAGGTGATGCCAAATGGCAGCACAGTCAAGGGCAGTGGCATGACACTGAGCGCCAAGGGACTTAAGGAGACTACCAGGAGTGCCACCATTTTTGTCTGTGTTCTTACACAGGCTTTTAATTCCCTTTGTTTCTTGTTTTCGCTGAGAAAGAAAGGGAAAACATTTAAAAGCAGCATACAAAACCCAATAAATACTACCAATTTAATAAATTTAGGCGCAACTTTGGTGCTAAAATCTAATAAGCAGACAAATCAGTGGATTTAAAGATCAACTGAATGCACTGCATTATCTGCACAGCAAAGACCACTGAAACAATCTCAATTTTCTGAAGTTCAAACCTACTTACAACAAGCCCACTTTGGTGAGGAACAGAGGTAAAGTCATTTCTGGCATGTAGTATCTCACCACAGAGTAATTAAACAAAGCCTCGTAAACAGTGTTATAAACACTTTAAAACAAAATACACATAAATAGTCGTAGAACATCTGAACAGGGTGGAAACAAAAGAAATTACATAATGATTTCAACATGCAATTCTCAAATTAGATCTGCATGACATACTGCTGTGTTTTTTTCACAGTAATAAACAAAGGTTAGTACTGACAGCAGATGCTTTCCCTCAGTAGTCAAAATAGTATTATAATACACTGTTGGTGCATTTCCAAATGATTGAGGGTGCTACTGAGAAGGCTGCTATAGAGAAAAGAGAAAAAGACTGAAGGAATAATATTATTTCTATGCTATGCTATTCTGGAGGCAGCTTTTATAATTGTGACCAAGGATACTGCTGAAATTCCAGTTCTTTCACTTAATATCACAAGCAGAAATGTAGGTAGCGGGTTAAATTCCAGTCCCACTGAAGTTAGAAGCAAGGCTCCTGCTAACTTCACCTACATGTACAGAACACAAGCATATGGCTGAATTAGGAACAGAGGAAAATAAGGAGGAACAGAGGAAACGCTGTCACTCGCTGAAAGCAGGGTAGGTAGGCAGTACCCAACCTTGTCCAGAGAGGTTTCCACTGTAATTTTGTGGCAGACTGGAAGAGCTACTCCTTCCACCAGAAGCAATGGTTCATACCTAACAGAGCTAGCAATTACTAGCTGCGGACACAGCAAGAGAGTAAGGAGTTGAGCAGCCAAAGGATACTCGGGCAGGTACTGAAGGCTGTGGGAGACCATGAGAAGGTGAGGTGGAGAAAAAACGGGAGGGTTCCTGCCTGGCACAGGACAAACACAGAAGGACAAAGCTCAGTTGATTGCCACGTTGATGTGTCTGCCTGCTGCAGCAATGGCATTGTCCATAAACCCCCTCATAGCTTTGACAGTTGTGAGAAGAGCAGCCTCTTTTTTTCTTCTGCAAGCTTGTAAGACAAGTCTTGCACATAAATATGCCAGAAGAAGTCCAGTTAGAGAACTGGATGAATAGTTTATTAATATTGCTCTTTTCAGACTATGTAAGAGAGAGGGCTGCTGGGGAGTCTGTTATTTTAAACAAATGGTAGGTTACTTCTCTCTCTTACATGCATAAAGCTGTGTCATGACTGAAAAATAAACACATGGTTGAGAGACTTCTTGAACTCCTCCATGGTAGTTAATTTTTCAACAGTTCTTTTAATGGCTTTGAGAGCATAATACAGCAGAATCCACTAAGAGTCAACTCTCACCGTCAGTTCTTCATCACGCTGTTGGAGAAAATCCCATCTGTTTTCCAATTTTTTAATTTTTAGCTATGTTCTTTCCCCATCTCTCTCTGGTCAGCTTTTGAATGAATTGCAAATTTTGTATCTGATTTTTGAAGCCGACTACAAAAGCACTGCTTTTTTAACCATGTTTGCATAACTGTCTATCTGACTAACCTGCTAAATTCCTTGTCCCAACAGACATATAGAAATGACCCATTTTCAGTGGTGTGCTGACCGTATACTTAAGGACTGCGTAAGTTTGCCTGACAGGCCACAAACAATCCCTGAACTGCCTCTTGATAACCCCTCATTTTTTTATTGTGCTGGAACGAAGCTTTTATTTTCCTCTCCTAGAGCAATGGAAAGAAAAAAATGTAATTGAAATAGAATGGAAGGCTTGATATCTTAGGATTTAAAATCCAAAACCAGCTCAGTTACATGTGGCAAATCACTCTTGGTTTATGATGGGCTATGGAAGACAATAAAGTTCTCATACTGTTCCCAGTGGCCAGCTGTTCGTATCCAGACCCACCAGTGTATCTGAATTACTAGCATGCTTTTTGGCAATCAGAGAAGAAAGACTGCAGGCTGAATGGGTGCCAAGATGGATGTATAATGTGGTCCAATTCTCCAGGAAAAGACAGATCCAACCTTGCTGAGTGGACCAGACATGCAACAGTACAGTTTGAGGAGCAGCAAGGGGGTAAGGGAGAGGCTGCCTGTGCCTTAGGCATAGCCTCCAGTTGCTTTCTGAGGCAGGGCAGCTTCCCTTAGGATCCTGCAGGAGTTTGGCGATTATTGCTGCAGCCTTGGTCTGTGTGTGTTCATATTGATTTGTCTGCATGGGGGTTTGGGGATTTATTTTTGACTCCTGTTAGCTCTGCATAGCTAAGCAGAGCAGAGGAAGTGAAATGGATTCTGTTATTTCTCTTGTACGCTGTCAGAATCCATTGTATGTGTGCAGAGTTACTGAAGACAATCTGATTGCCAAGTGTTTCTGGTGGCAGAACTGGCCTGCTGGTGACAACACACTGGAAAAACAAGAGAAAGAATCCCAAATGACATTCAGCTTCTAAGCAAGTTGATAGAGCCAAGCACTGGCAAGTTAATACATTAGGACTGAGAAGGGAGATAGCTTTCCTTTCCACTTGTAAATTTGATATGCTTTGTCTGGAACAAATCAGAACAATATAAAAATATAACTTGGTTATGTCATTTCTCTAGCATCTTTTTTTTAGAAAATAGATTTGTAATTTAAGGTGCTATGTAGTGCCTGGGACAGGCTCCATCTGAAGTACCAGGAGCTTCTCCTGATTTTTATGGGAACTAGTTGAGGATGCTGAACACACCTACTTCACCACCACTAAAAGCTCAGGAGTACAAAGTCTTACTGATCTGGTTACCTTTTGAAGCTTTTTTAGTTTCATTGTGCAGACTTGTGAGAACATGGTGGGAGAAGAGTCAGAGGGGGAGGAAGCGTTTAGCTGTGTAGTAAATACAAATAAGAAGATAACCTTAAGCCTCTCAATGGGTCCTGCTGAGTGGGAGGGACACTGCACCACCCCTCACTAACAAAGCAGTCCGTGGATGTCCTCATGAATAGAAGCTTTGTGCCCGAAGGAAAACTCACTTTGAAAGCAACCAGTCAGACCCAAACAAATTATTTTAGTAAACTGAGCTGGTTTGTCCTTTGTATTCTGAGAGAAATGCATACACAGTGACTGGTTTTCATAAACCTGTTTCTCAATTTAAAAAAGTGTGATCCCACAAAAGTTAGGATTTCGTCATCTTTGCTGCTAGAGTACTCTTCCGGACGCTGGATCCTTTGGTCTGCCAGCAGCTCAGTGAGTTGGACAAACTACTGGACAATGACCCAAAGGAGAAATTTAACCGAGTTAATAAAGACAGCGGCTGAGAAGATCTGGCAATAATTTATCTGGCAAGAATGAATTAATGGAAATACAAGCTACATCATCAAGGTCTCCTGACACTATTTTTCCAACAAGAAGATACCAGAACGATATCAGATGGAAGACAAACAAAATGCAAGTTAAAACTTCAGAACTTTAAATTCCTTTGAAATGAGTATTTCCTTCACTAATTACGTCTCTTGGGTTTAATGAATTTAACAATGAAGAAGGAGGGTCATTCTTGTTAACGGATTTTAAAACATAACTCACTCAGAAGCAGACAACATAAAGGTATTTACAACAATAGCAAGTATCGGAGAATGTTTTGTAGCAGAAGGAAATTTACTAGTCAGAGTTAAGCTCAACAGAAAAGCAAAATCCAAGTCACTTTTGTGACAACTTTTGTTGTGTAATGGGAATACAATTAAAGAGATGAAATCCCATAGATGTGTTACATGCCCTCCTTCAAAGCTGTTGCACTTCCAATACTGGGTGTCTAGTAAAAAATAATTCAGTTTTCTAATGAATGTATTAGGGGTGTTTTTTATTGCTTTACATTTTCATTTGTGGAGGTTTGCGGGGTTTCTTTCTTTTACTTTAGATGACTTGGGGTTGGGATCTTTTCTACTGGTGGCTGTACACGATGGCCTCATCTGCACTAATTTCAGCAGCGGGCGGCTAAAGCTGGGTGCACTTCCCGACCCAGCTCCACAGTGCAGCTTGCTACCCACGGGATGCTGGTAGCTGGTTACTAAATTCTGTTCCTGTTTGTAGCAGACAGCATAGGAAAGAGATGAAAGGTTCCCTGGTAGCTTGATGTCATCGCTACAGCAGATTAACTGACACGATGCCAGTGCATCAAGACTGTGGGTAGTTACATGCTTATCCTCGGAACACAGGGCTGTCCAGTCTATAGAGGTAGAGCATGGACACGCAGCTTCCAGCAGAGATATGCATAAGAGCCTCACTGGCTCCAGAGAGACAATTCTAAAATAAGGTACCACTTAAACTTAGCAAAAGTACCAGAATATGGACTTTTGCTGCTTCCTTCAATAATCCAGGTCAGGTTTGGCCAGCCTATTCAATACGGCATACACTCTAAGAAATGAGATCTCTCACATGCTTAAATTACAATGTGGCTGTTGAATTAGACACTAGATACCACCAAAGGGCCGAACACTTCCAGTACTCCTCAACTATTTGCAGGAGCAGGCCTCGCAATTGGATTAGAATTAGGCTGTGTTCCTCATTTGCATCTGAAGCTTTGCCATACAAGGGTTTTTTGCAATGGGCTTTATCTCCCAAAAAATAGTACAAATAGGATTTGTCTTTGTCTTCTTCAGAGCTTGTACTGAATTTGCAAATGAATAGAAATCTAGTGGTAATTACTGACAATTTTTTTAATTTGGTTACACTGTTTATATTTGCCCAGTAATATATTTATTTATATTTTACACAGCAGAGCGGATAAAAGGAAAACCCATGAATGAATTCAACAATCAAAGGAACTGCAGGAAAATATTTCAATACTTGCTTTTTTTCTTTGTAAATTTTACAAAATGAATCTGTCTTAAGCTTCACTGTATCAAATGCTTTAAAATCCTTTTTTACGTTGTTTTATCTTTCCTGCTGCTGAAGCAAGAAATCCTTGTGACACTCTGCAGTGAGTCTGTGCCTAGGGACACAAAGAATGACTTGGAAATCATCCAAAAAGTGACCTCCTTCTGCAAGAGATGGATCAGTATTAATTATAAATTGCAGTTGTCATATAATGGCTTAGCATGGGCTATGATAGTTATTATCTCTGTCATACTACATTTGTGTTATTCCTACATTCTGTGTACAGGATAGGTTGAAGAAATCATGCGTCCAAATTCATTAAACGGTAAACATTTATTCTGATATATTATTTTTTCGGCATTTGCAGCTATGAATGTTTAAATTCTAACAATATCTGATGCCCCACAAGCATGATTCATTTGACAGATCTAATAACTACTAAGTGTAAGATTTCACCAGACCTTGTAATTTTGTTTGTGGGATTTGGCAGGGAAGGTTCATGCACTGAATTTGGAATGTATCAGTTATTCCACTTTAAGACCTAACATGACAGAGGAGAAATAAAAAGTTGTAAGGGAAAAGTGCAAATCAAGGGATTGACCAAGCAAGACCATGGTGGGTTTGTCAGAGAGACCACGGCAATTATAGTCGCCTTCGTACTGCCCCACACAGTAATCCATGTGGGATTGCTCACATACATAGGAACCAGCCTTCACAGCCTCCCCATCCTCTGGATTGCGGCTGACCTTAACCAAACTCTCACAGACAGCGGCTTGGAACTCTTCGCACCCATCCTACTGCCCTAAGGGACAACCCATGTGCACTAAGGTATTCACACGAGGAGCTGAGGAATATCGCTTATTGCTTTTCTTTAATAGAAAAGCAAAATTTGTCAGGGTTTTGTTTGATTGGGGGGTTTTGCCCCCTTTATTGAAAAGAGCCAGTAGGTCCTATACTGACATCTCTAGTCATGGGAGCTTTGCCTAAGTAAAGTTTAAATATTGGCAAAGGCTTTGGTCTTACAGAAGGATACCAAAACACATACTTTGCTAGGAAAGAAAAGTAAACCAAACTTTTCCCAGTATCAACTCTGTCCAAGGGGAATTAAAATTTATTCTGTTGATTTAAACAGAAGCAGGATCAGGTCCTTTTTGTCAGGGACTGAGTCATAGCCTAGGAGAAAAACAACTAGAGAATCTTAGGAATATTTTAATCTGATCTATGTACCTATGCATACAGGGAGATATCTCAGTATAGCAAGAACTGCATTACCTAAATTAAAAATAGGTGGATCATTTATAAATGCATAAGTAAATATAAGGCAATCAAATTATTACATAAGAAAATCCTGCAAGGAATACTTAAGCACCAAAGAACATATTTCAAACAACTTGACTTGGCAACAGCATGAGAATTTAAAGAAACTGAAGAAAGGAGAGAGATGCATTTCCCACACACCACCATGCCTGAACTCCAGAATTCAAGTTCTGCAGTCACCCAAATCAGAGGTGGGACTCAGGAGCACAGAAGCACTTTTCTGTCTGGTGAACCCCCATTCTGTTTCCACAGAAACCTTGGCACTGGGGCCAGGGACCATGTGACTGCACATTGGTGACATTTTTTCTGAAAATTGGTCATGGATTCATATATCCAGCCCCAGGAGACTGAAAGCTTTCAACCAGTATGAACATAGCCAAAGAGGGGCAGATCCTAAAATTCTTTTTTGGGTGAAAAAATGGCTTCACTGACTTCACTGTGAATAGTCCTCTGTGGATGTCAATGACTGATCCAGCTATCCACACAATGGAAGAAGTAAAATGCCACTCTAGCAATAGAAACAGGCAAATTTGGACTTGATATCCAAGTTTGGACTTGGTATGGACTCGATGATCTTACGGGTCTTTTCCAACCTAAATGATTCTTTGATGCTATGATTCTATTCTAAGTGATTTCCCCAATAACATAGTCTTAGATTTCTTTGCAAAAGCCAGCATCGACATGAAGTTTGTAAGATATTTGATTTAAAATGCTCCTGTGGATGCAAGCACAAGGTTTCTGAACTCTTGAAAAATAGCAGTTGGATCCAGGGATTTTAAATACACAGACACATTTATTAGTAGATGTTTCAATCACATAGATAGTTAACCTATCATTTCAGTATTTACAAAATCTTCTTGCAAAGCTGAGTAATAATGATATTTAAAATACTTACTACATAAGTAGTCAATGGGGTTACTATTTTTATTTAATTATGGGTAATATCTAATCCCCATTGGAGCTGGTAGAAGTTACTCCATGGAACTGTCTTAAATGATATGTTCAGCAGCATGTACAGGTACATGTTTAATGCTAAGGATGAACAGTAGCTGCTGAGAAATTTTGAGAGCTGGCAGTGGTTCAGTGCTCCACAAAGTCTGGCCTCCTGGCTCAGCAAGGAAAGTTATTTCCTCCCTTGTGATGTGGTGGAAGGAACTGCCCTTTCTGAGTCTGCTTCAAGCCCCCTCCCAACATAACTCTCTTTCAAGCGTATGAAACAATGCAAATGATTCTAAATGTTTCTATGTAACAAAGCTGCTTTTTATTCCAACTGGCCAAAGTATTCACTGCAACCAACTAAAATTATGAAATTCTGAATTATAATGAGAAAAGTTGAGAAAAGACTAAGCTAGGTGTAACGGTGTTAGAAGGATCTTCTCAAGAATTGGCACAAAGTGGATATATTTTACCGGCTGGAATGAAGCCTGTTAGAATCCAGTAGGTTTAGTGTAGGAGGACAGTGTCATTATGGATTGTTTAAATCAACAGCTTCAGAAGCTGTTATAGCCTTAGTCATTCTGAAAAGGACACTTATTTTTCACTGTTGAAAGTTTAATCCTATCAGGTGCCAAGAACTTCCTATTTAATGTACCCAGAGATATTGTTTCTGGCTCCTGCCTTCATAAATTTTAATTAAAAAAGGGAAAAGAAATAAATGCAGTTTGCAGTTATACACTGTTAAAATATATGAAATTTCACTAGAAGAGCAATAAAGAAAGCAGTCTTTTTGTACCCCTTCACAATCCTTCAGAAGTACCATGCATTTATTCAATTATGGGCTATCACATAACACAATCTGGAGTTGTTACTACTGGGTGGCAAATCTTAGTACATCTTTATTGGGCCACATTTGCAGATGGTGAATTAAAGGCTCAATTCAGCAAATCTTACTGATGCAAGTAATTCTTATTTTTGCATGTCTTCTCACTGATTTCAAACCCTTATTTATATAAATCTTTCCATTGCCCTCAGTAGTACTAATTGTGAGACTAAGAGTTTCCAGCATCAGTCCTTAAATTATTTGTGGGTTTTTTTCATGAACAGATGTCATAAGTTCTACTGAGTAAATTAGCAGTTATAGATTGCTTAAAGGATATCTGTTTCATGATTGTTCGTTGGCATCAGAATTATTCTTTATTGTTCTTCTGGGGGGGGGGGGGGGGGGATAAAGCCCATGGACTACTCCATGTTCCTGCTCTAAAGAGCTTAAAATTTATGTGTAGGAGAAAAAAACCCAGAACATATGTCTAGAATAAACAAGATTATATATAGTTACCAAGTTACCACAGACAAGCTAGAATAGACAAAAGAACAATAAGACTGTCTCAATCAAGACAGCAAATCCAACGCAAACACCAATAGTGGGATTTATCTCACCTAACTTTAGCTGTATAAAAGCAAGGCATTTGGTCTTAGACACCTAGGCTGTTACCATAGTCCGTGGAGAGAGAGAGATACATGAAATGGGCCATTCATGTGCTAGGGGAGGTTTAGATTGGGTATTATGAAAAAATTCTTTATTGAAAGGGTTGTCAAGCACTGGAACGGGCTGCCCAGGGAAGTGGTTGAGTCACCATCCCTGGAAGTATTTAAAAGACCTGTAGATGTGGTGCTTAGGGACACGGTTTTGTGGTGAACTTGGCAGTGCTAGGTTAATGGTTGGACTCAATGATCTTGAAGGTCTTTTCCAGCCTAAACAATTCTATGATTCTATGGTATTTTAGGTTGTGATGAATCACTTTCTGCATGTGGTCATGTCCATTGACTGCAGAAGGCACCTAGGTAACTAGTCTATGTTTAGTGCGTCAATGCCTTTTAGATGGCTAAATTAGGTAAGAGAACCCAACCCAGCTGCCTTGCAAAGGTCAGCGTATACACAAGGATGGAGGTGAGCTTTAAGGAAGGATTTACAGACAATAAATTCGGTTAGATCATCAGCACAAGAAACAAGTCATTAAATGTGTTTGTGAATGCTGTATCTTGGGTCAATAGATCAGAGATGAAATATATCAAGCATATTTTCACACACTATCTGCTTCCCCAACCATTCTTGCTATTTCGAACATATATTTTGACTTTTTAAACTATTTTACTTTCCCTTGTTGCTGTGTACAAGGGAAGAGAAACTGGGCTGTATAATGAGACAGTGAAACTGGTGTGAAGGTGCTGCCGAATGCTCAGAGCAGAAAGCTGAAAGACACTAGTTTTCCTTTTAGGCACAGTTTTATAGAAGACAATGCACAACAGTGGGAGAATAACTTTCAAAAATACTTCAAGTGGAAGTGAAAATCCAATAGTGGGAAAATGATGAAAGGTAGAAAATACCAGAACTATGCTAGATAAATATTATCTCTGACAGGCAACAATTTTCAGAAATGGCCATTGATTTCACGGATCTCCATGCAGCTAACAAAATAATCCCTGGATGTTTGTGAAATTTTTGATCAAGAATAATTCTTGCATGAGGTCTTCAAGTCCTTATAGTCATAAGTATTATGGAGGAAAAGTCTAGATAAATGCAGGAAAGGTATGTGAAATCTGTATTATATTTAAAGGAAGAGAAAATAATAGCCTAAGTTATATGTTGTTTTGTCAGCTGAGATTTATTTGTTTTTCCATTTCTTTCTTTAGTAGTTTTGTAGTTTACTTGGTGCAGTTACAAAATCTCTAGGAAAGGTAATTTAAAAAAAGAAATTAAAGATTTTATGTAGTTTAAAGGAAATAGTGATTCATAACTATTGTTATAATTTGTATTATAAAAACAATGATTAAATAATAAAATCATGTTTTATGAAAATATAATAATAGTTCTCCTATTTACAGCAAGTGAAATCCATAATGCTATGATAATCAGCAAGGAGCCAGTCTTGGAGACTATGGGCTCAGCAAGAGAGCAGATAAATCAAAGTAAAGAGGACTGCCAAACTTGTACGTGACATTGAAATGATCCTGGATACCCTTCAGGTCTTAAATCTTTTTTTGTGTTTGCAGAAGCATCTTGATATTAGAACAGTTCCAATAAATCTCCCTCTCGATGTCAATCCGTTAATATTACTAAACAATAATAAACCTGATGTCAATCCATAAAATGCTACAGACACAAGCCTTGTAATTTTTTCCACTTTGACTTTTCCCCCAGCGCTGATAAAAACATCTATCACACAAGCACTAAAGCCTGGATTGCTGGTAACAAATTTTCAGACAAATGTTGGTGAGGAAAAACAACTTTGGTTGTCTGATGCTTTCTTGATCTAGTGACACATTCAATTTGTTTTCTAGACATGACTTCAAACTAGACATAATAACTGAATCTAATATTCACAGCATTTGTTTATTCCGTGAAAATGTATGGACTGTTATTACAGTCAAGTTTGCATAAGTTAGTTGTGAAGTACTTCATTGCGAAGTCCTGCTGTAGTCTCAGAATAGTGCTGGCACAGCTTAGAAAAATTTACTATAATGATCCATGAAAACCAGCCCATTTTCTTGCAGTTTTACTCCATTCCATGTACTTGTGGCATGGATGGGGAATCTGGACTCCTTCTCCATACTAGCAGTGTTGTAAAACTAATGAAGAGCTCAGACTTTGGAGAAAGGACGCCTCGGTCAGTTATGTATACTGTCACCTACAAAAGAAGCCAGGATCAAGGCAAAGTCTATCCTTCATCCCCACAAATTCATCAATTCAGGGAAAGCATTCATTTGTCTTTTGTTCAGATAAAAAATATTGGAAAGATCTGATTTCATAAGCATCACTCTGATTTTAGTTCTCCCTCTAGTAGTCTTGGACACAGCCACTTCAAGGGATGAGCTGGAAAACACCCCGGTCCAAGTCCAGCTCTGCTAAAGACTGTGATTTGGTGAATATTGATCCCGCAGATTGGAGAGTTCAGCTGAGATAGTCAAGGTAGCTTTACACAAACGAGATCAGATGCCAGATATAGTCTGTGATAATGCAGAGCTGGTCAGCAGAGGCTAATTTCATGTGGCAGTGGCTCCTCACTGTGTGAGACTGGACCCTTGCCGTTGAGGCCCCTACCCTGCCTGCCTTGTTGCCACCATCAACACAGCCAGTTCTCAGCATGTCTTGACACCAGCAGCCTTCTCTATGTCTCCGTTTGTTCTTCAGCTAGCAGGCAAAAATCTTTTGCTGGGGTAGGTGGGCATCTACACCATGCTCACAAGGAAAAGAACCTCAGCTGCAATAGGAGAAGCTTGAGATGGCCCGCTGCACAGGACAGGGCACAAGCCAGCTGCACAAGGAGACTAGAGAGAGGAGCAGGACACAGGGAGAAAGAGGAAGAAAGCCTGGAGAGAGAAGAGAAAGGCAATATCGTTCCTCAAACATGACCAGAAGATGAGTGTAGATGAGTAGACACAGCAAAAGAGCAGTTCCTTCCTAGCCGTGGGGTCACCCACTTACAGCAATCAGCACATGAGCGACAACCTATTGCCCAAACATTCATACCGAAAACTCCAGAGGAAAGAGAACAGGCACGGTCCTGTGCACATCAAAACTTCCATGTGTGCTTTCACTATTTGTTGGCAAGCAGATAAAGTCTGCAATGGCTTTTAAAAAGTGCATGGTTTGGACTCCTGTTGTGTTTGTTAATAAGTTGTTTTGACTGTGCTATATATTGCTACGTAAACACATGAGAAAGAGTGAAGAGTAACAAAATTCGAGGCAAAGTTGTTAACATTATCAAAATCTTGTAATTACATAAAAGCAACAGAAAATAAACTGATACAGACACTGCAACAGTACACATTATCATTTCCTGCCCCTGCTGATGACATTGCATTTCCTCAAGACTGTCTTTCTGAATGTTGCAAGGGTACGAGCATGGGAGACATGCCTTATTTCCTTTTGCTTATCTGGATTCAGCTCCAGAGCTGAGCAATGTATTTTCTAGGTGCTGCCCAGAAGTATGTCCACTGAGGCAGCAATTGCCATCCCTGCCTCAAATCTCTCAGTTCCAGTTAGCACTTCAGGAAGACTGATAGCCTCCTCTTTCCCCTCTTCCCTTTCATCCCAGGCGCTTGGCAGGAAGCGTCTTACGGATCTCTACTACCAAAGCCCTGGCAGCTGGTAGATTGACGCCAGATAGGCTAACCACGAACCTGCTGGCTGGAAGAAAAGCTGTTCCTTTCTGGGTTTTACTCAGCTGCAGGTTCCTTGTTAACCCTGAAGAACAGGGCTGAAATGCAACAGAACTCCACGAACTCCCCCTGTGTGACTTACGCCTGAAGAAGCGTAGAAAAGTCTCTCAGTCTAGCTGATTGGGACCCTCGGTGCAGGTAAGCCCGCAGAGGTTTTCTTCTTCCCTATCCGGCCTCACCAGGAGGTAGCTTCTACATCACAGAACTGATCTCTACAGTTTTATATCCTCGGCATGTTAGATTTTTTTAAGGGTCTTCTTTTTCTTGAGGTTCCTACAGAGACCTGCACACATAGATTGAGAGGCTCTTCAGGGGCAGGCCCTGGTACCTCATGTGCTTGCAGCATCACCAAGTGTCAAAGTAATACCACAACTGTAGCAGCAGCCAATGCAATAATGCCAAAACTTGGGCTCCATTCACACTGTACAGTTTACATTACCATCCAAGTAAAAGAGAAGAAAATAACTTCCTTTTTAGGAGGTTCATGGCTTGCTAGCTCATGCATAAGTAATTATAAAGCCATACTTTATTGCAATTCATGAGAAGAAATGAAATACAAGTCTTAACATACGCCATACTAGTTCCTGCCTAAATATAGATAATGAATAAAACTGTAGTTAGCTTTATGCAATTCCTTTTCAGCTGATTTTTAGAGGGTCCCTAAGCTATTTTCTATGTACTAAATCAGACTTGTCCTAAACAGGAACACAGGACTGAGTCATCTAGTCCAGTTCTCTGTTATCACAGGCAACTAAATTTTGCAAGATCTCTTATGGCCAATCAATCTTCATTCTTCAAAACAGTTTGAAGTTTGTGCTCCTTGTGCTCCTAGGAAAAAAAACTTAATCTATATATATGTATATATGATAGCAAAGTTTTGATTTCCCTGCGTAAGCAAAGTTCTACTTTTTTTGGGGGGGGGGGGCTTGTTGCCACAATATCTGATTGCTCTGGAATGCTGCAGGTTAGGTACAAGTGTTCAGAGAAAACATGAGGAAAAACCATATGTACTCATTAGTGAAAAAGATCATCATGACAGATTGCTCTCCATATGTGGAATTTCTGTATGGTAATCTTGCTATTTACATGACACGTGAAAAATGTATCATTTTCTAATGAGAAATTTCATTTTATGTAAGATCTTATTAATCATAAATACATGATAAAGGTTATTTCATTTATATCTATTTCATTAGGAATGACCTGCCATAAATTTAATGTGCTATATTTATGCTTTAGCAATAATGTATTTATTGATATCATTGCAAAACATGGACATTACAATATTGGTTGGAACCAACAGAAATTAAACAAGCCAGAATAATTAGCTTATAATTTATGTCATAAAGCTCAGACAATTCTCTATATTTCAGAATTTTGCCTCCAGCAGTTTTCTGACCTACTGTGTGTGAGAAAAGGGAAGTATTTATTAGTAAGTCAAAGAAGTCAATTAAATCTTGCAATGCAAATGCCAGAATTTACTTATACTTAATTAAGCCTTACTGAATAATTTTTACTAATTATTTGCAAAATATTAGAAATATTAAAATATCAGTCAAATAATTCCCTCAGTTTTCTTCCTTGACATTTGAATATTTTTAGACATTAAATATTTATAAAGAAAAGTGTCATTTAGGAGAATAAAATATTAAGGTAGAGCAGAAAAGTATGCAATCTGGTAAGCAGATGACTCTTTCTTTATCTCAGCTTTTTTTTAAGTCTTGTTTAAGTACTCAGTTGTCCAGCAAAAAAATGTTAAATGGAAATCTCTTAAAAGAGGCATTTTCTTAATTTCTTAAAATATTATCATATTCCTGTAATCTTTCCTTAGGCAGAACCTTAACCGGCTTGAAGACATACACGTTCTGTTCCAAAACTCATGTAATCAGTGGAAACATCTCCACTTACTTCAGTGAATTTTGGAAAAGGCAGTATCACAAAAAGTAGTAGGCTGCTATGTCATATTTTTGGACAGTAAGTACATGACATTTTTGTAACTTTGTCCAAACTATTTTAAACTCCAGCACAGATTATTGCACATGATACTCAGAGACCTAAACTTCCTTTTTGTGAGGAAACTATGCCTGAGATAGACTTAGATATTGAGATTTTTTTCAGATATTTTGCATCAAAAAAGGCAAATAAACTGAGATTTTGTTGCTGTGTGGTGGAACTGCTGTGTAGAACTGCTTATCTTATGGTAGTGATTTCCTTCATGGGGATTGAAATATACCATAGTGATGTGGAGAAATACCTCTGTTTCTACATTGAAACTGTTGGTAATGATTAATTATTAAGTATTTTGGGAAAACCCCACATAATATAATGGGCATATTACAGTGTTTTTCCATAATTATTAAATCAGAAATGTAACTGGCCTATATATTTGATTATCAATGCATGTCTTTTAAAGACTAAGCCTACCTAGCTTTCTCTAAATAGACAAGAATTTTGAGAAGTTTCATCCTTCTTAATTTTCTTTTCTTTGTATTTACTGTCCCCAGATATATACATAAAAAAGCAATTGTACCAAAAGGTGATTTCATTTAACTTTCATTAAAGTTCTCAGACAAACACCTGAAGAGTATCAAAGGTAATTTTACCACATTACTTTATCTAACACAGTGTGCCTCCAATACAAGAATTTATTGTTTTCTGGATGAATGCATATATCTGCTGTAGTAAATCATTTTCTGATATTACAGAATAAGATTTTATGGTGCCATTAATTATGTACTTTAGCCGGAGGCATTTTTGCATGAGTTGTAGAGAGATCTATGACAACAGTGAAGAACTGTATTAATCATGTGCAGATATTGTTTGTAAGGAACCTGTTAGCAATTCCAAATTTTATATTTTATATTTTAACACTCCGAATGGACTTAACATGTACTTTTACTTTTAGCCTCCATTTTTGTGGAAAACTCCCTGCCAATAAGAAGATTTCACTGCATGAAACAAAGCCAAAAATGAACTGTCTGTCTGAGAATGGCTACATCCCATTTGTCACTATTCTATCGAGGTACCTTAGCTGGTATTTACTGGTTTAGAAACTGGGATGGGTCTTAGGAAAAATGTCTTTCTTGAGCACAGTAATGGCAACAGATATAGCAGCAGAAAACAAAAGTGATGTCATAGTTTACTTGCAGAAGTCTCACAATACTTCAACAAATCTTGTAAATTGTAAGACTCATGTCTTGGGGTTTTTTGTTTTCTTTTGGTTTGCTTTTTTTGTTTTAAATTTCCGAGTTGTTAATGCTTTAAGGCTATGGAGAGCCCCTGTCTTTCATTCTTAGCAGCCCGGCGCAAGTTGAACTTGTGGAGCTATTCAAAAGGCTTTTTAATCTTATTAGTTATGAAATAATCTTGAATTTCTTTATGTGGCCTCACTACAATTTATTGTTTGTTTTTTTTTTTTAATAAGGACTGATCCTGCCTTGATTTCTCTGATGGAGAAATAAATAGGTTGGCTTGTCAGATGGAATTTCCTCTGTATTGCCTTAAAAACTGACCTTGTTTCAGGAGGACAAGACTGAAACCATCCTCAGAAAGGCTTTTTGGCACAGAAATCAGAGCAAACAATTTAAAAAAAAAAAAAAAAAGCCCGCAGAAATAAAATAACTCATAGAAGTTTAATTCTCTTCAATACAAACCAAAGAATGAAAAACAAATAAGGGTCAGAGGGTCCATGAAGCCATCCAGAGTTTCCACTACTGCTACTATTTTAAGGAGGAAATGTATGATTGGATGAGAGGTGACCAAAAAAGTTGTTCTGTCTGGAAGTGTCACCATTACTAATCACTGCGACTCAGATTGCTTCGCGACGCAGGCAGACTGTGTGATATTAGCCTGGGAAAGCAGGCAGGCAGGAAGGGTAGGAGTATTTCACATAAGTTGGCTGCTTTTGCATGTCTTTTATCTTGTCCATGATCAGCTCTTAAGTGCCTGATATGTATGTGTGGTTTCTTAAACATCCTACTTTGTAGCTAGTACTAATTCGGTCTTAGTAATGTTTTGTTTGGCTGTGATTCACTTTGAATAAAGCCTTTCAGGAAACCCCTCCAAGCAGCTGTTGTGTTCTGAGGCCTTCTGCTAAGAGACTCGGAATCCCAGACAAAGTACTTTTATTTATTATATATTATAATATATATTATTTATTACAATAAATATTATTATAATAATATTTAATTATTGAAAAATAATTATGAAAAGCCAGTATCTGACAAAGTTGGATATAATGTGGGCTTGAGAGGAGAACACTATTCGATATGTCTGATGATGTTCAGCAGTTAAATTTTTACTGAGAAGCGAATTCCTTGGGTAATTCCAAAGCTATAAAATACACAGATTTCTTTCTGTCCATCATCTACTTTACTTGGTGTCACTGAAGTCAAGGGAAAAAGTTCCACTGACCTTACTTGGGTCTACATGTTACAACAAAGACCCATGCAACGTTTAGAGTTTCTCATGTATTTCTGTGCATTTGGATGATCCAGGGCTCAAAGTTTCTATTCCGTCTCTGAGTTATTGGGTTCTACCTACTCAGTCCAGATTCCTAAGAGTACTGGGACTTTATGAGGGAAGCCATTATTTTAAAGATGTTTGTTATCCACTAATAAATGCATATATTAATCTAACCAACTGTACATACTGATGAATATGTGTCAGGACATAACACAGGAAGTACAGTGGGTATCACTTAGTGATAAGATGCAGTATAGACAATATTTCTCACACAGACCACCAGACAGAGGAAAGAGTCTGTGTACCTTTGTCATGCTTATATGAACTAGAGGAAATACATGGGTTTAGTTTTGCATTAAGAACATTCACTGTCATGGTTTAACCCCAGCCAGCAACTAAGCACCACGCAGTCTCTCACTCACTCCCCCCCCACCCAGTGGGATGGGGGATAAAATCGGGAAAAGAAGTAAAACTTGCGGGTTGAGATAAGAATGGTTTAATAGAACAGACAAGAATGATAATGCTAACACTAATAAAATGACAACAGCAGTAATAAAAGCATTGGAATGTACAAATGATGCACAGGGCAATAGCTCACCACCCACCGACCGACACCCCGCCAGTCCCCGAGCGGCGATTCCCCGCCCCCATTCCCCCCAGTTCCTAAACTAGATGGGACGTCCCATGGTATGGAATACACCGTTGGCCAGTTTGGGTCAGGTGCCCTGGCTGTGTCCTGTGCCAGCTTCTTGTGCCCCTCCAGCTTTCTCGCTGGCTGGGCATGAGAAGCTGAAAAATCCTTGACTTTAGTCTAAACACTACTGAGCAACAACTGAAAACATCAGAGTTATCAACATTCTTCCCATACTGAACCCAAAACATAGCACTGTACCAGCTACTAGAAAGACAGTTAACTCTATCCCAGCTGAAACCAGAACATTCACAAAAGATCTATTTAAAAAGCTACAAGGTATGCGTTACAAAAAGCAAGATGTTGGCATATAGGCATTAGAAATGTCCCTTGAACGCTAAGAAGGTCTTTTTCTGAGGAACAGCATCTTGCAGCTTGTACAGTTACCACAGTAACTTCTTAGTTTTGCTTAGAGAGTCTCAGCAGAGTATCACCAGGGAAAAAATAAAATTGACTTTTCCCCGTGTTTGGTTTTTTTCATGAAAAAGAGACTTTTCAGATGCTAGCAAGATTTCTCAAAGTTCAGTGGAATTATTTTTGGAAAAGCAGAAAGATTTTTCCATTTCTTGCAGAAAAGGGGCAAACAAGAAATTGTATTTTCTTATTAATATCAACTACTCTGTATATTTGTAACGACAAAGACTTTATATTCTTATGAAAACATGAGACACTGAAAAAAACCTATGCATTGACAACACTCAATCTTATCAATTGCCATAATTACACTTATGATCTAATTAATTTACTATCTTAATGTGACCATTATGGAGAAGCACTAGTCATTCCTCCAGATTAGATTGAAGCAAGTTTTCACTATTGGCTTGAATTTGAAATTCCCCTTATCCCTCTCCCTTATTTCTGAATTTTTGGCTGCCTTGTTTTATTGAAGGAATAGGGCTAGTATTTGAGGGCAAAAGTAATAGCTGCCTGCCTGGAAAAATTCAGATAAGGACCAGATCTTCATATGGTGTTAATGAATCTAGAGGTTTCAGTTTCATAGAAAAAAAGTTATGTTAACCAGATGAGGATTTGGCTCATGTAATTTTGTACGTTAACTTGTCATCCATTTTTTGAAACTTTCCCAAATGTTTCTGTTGATCCACGAGATTGCCACAATGGCTTCTTCTAGCACAGTTGAATTTGTTTACTCCTTTGGGTTTGCTTAAGATAAGGATCTGTAATATGCTAGGGTCATTACCCCTCGAGCTAGTAGTATTATGAACTTAAGAATCCTGAAAAGCATCATCAGACAACTTTGTCTGTGGGACAGTATCCTCCGCTTTTACCAACCTGCACTTAGTGCTCATGCAGAAGGGAAGGGAGAAAATGGCTACACAGCACCTTTTTTCCTCTTTTTTTTTTCTGACTCTGCTGAGGGCTCCCTTATCAAAGCCAGAGCTGCTACAGACTTCCAATGTGTTGTGACTGCAGCAGTTCCCAGCAGAACTCTCATACAGCCAAGCATGTGTAGAGCACAGTAGTGCTCCAGCCTGATCCGCTTGCCCTATGCTCCTAAGCCAGGGGGTAGAAGAGATGTCGCAAACAGATTAAGCTGCTCTGCTTCCTCTATGGATGTCTCTGAAAGCAGGCAAAGTCCCTATTACAGATCTTGTATAAATTATGCTTCTGAAGCAACATGAAGACTACGGACCATAGAAAATCCAGTTCACAAAGGCTTCAGTGATGACGAATGGCAAATGTCAGCAAAGAATCATGACTCTAAACATCAAATCACTAGATAGTTATGAAAAAACTTCTTCTTAGTGACTTTATCTTTGACTTACAGGCTCAAGATCAAAGTTTTCGAGCTGGTGGCACAGGACTGGATGACAGTGATGAATTTAAGAAATTTATCACCATGAGATTATGTGCGGTTTAGCACAATGCTTATTCAAATAATTTGGAAAATAAATGGAGTCTTAAAATAATTGTAGAAATCAAAACCAGTAAGTGTATCATTTTCCTACTGTCAGGTTCTAAAAAGCAGATGTACTTAGTGTTTACAAAGTTCTTGTTGATTTTCTGTATTGCATATTCTTGATATCTTTATTACCTATCTTTAGAACCATATTTTATATGTTCCTGGAGGAATATGCTGTGTCTGCATAGTTTCTATGGAAAGCACAGGATTAGGTAAACTTTTTAAGTACTGACATTAATAATGCTATGAACAATTTGCAACCCATGCCAAAGCATAATGTCACTTAGAGGAAGGTGGAGAATATTCTAGATTTCTACATGCCAAGAGACAGATAATTAATTTTAATCTCTCACGAACAATGGTCAGAGAAGAAAAATATACTGGCAGTTATTTTTTGGCAGATAAGTACTGAAGAATTAAGAGAAAGCAAGCAAAATACAAATGTCTGGAGACTGGGGGGGGGCGGGGGGGGAAGCCTTCCATCTTCCTACTGAAAAACAGAATAGCCACAGACAGGAACTGTCTGAGAGGAAGTAGGCATTTTCCTTTAAACGGCAAAAGAAAATAAGCTTGTTGAATAAAACAAACTGGCAAGATGTTGCATTCGTGCCTTCCACTGGAGGCGTGTGTCAAACACAACAAAGCCCTTTCCCAGGGACCATTTGTGTGAGTAAAACCAGACTTCCACAGCACAGATTGAAAAATCTGGTGGTCTACTGCTTTGCAGCATCGAAAACAGGAGCAGAGTTGGCCCAGTAGCTCCTATGCGAGGGCAGTGATCTGGACCACAGCTGGCTCTTGGGGGGGGGTCCTCTGCCATCTGCTCTCTGTGAGGGGGGGACAGGGCTCTGTGCTCGTCCCCATTAGTAGTGAGCATGCAGCCTCACAGGCATTGCTTCCTGGCTCGTAGGGCTGCTAAACTCATAACAGACACCTCAGATACCTCACGGTTGTCCACATACCTGCCCGTAGCCAGAGTGGTTTAATAAAATAAAGAAAACAAATAGTATAACAAAAAAGTTGCAAACAAACCAAACATAAATGCCTTTCCACTCTCCTCAACAGCATTATTTTAACTACGTTTTTTTGGTATCTCTCACCTACAGTTGTTTGAAGTGTCCTGCATATGCAAGTTAGGAGCCCAGATCTCATAGCAAAATCACATGCTCCTCACCCGCCTTGAGCTTTGAGTTACTTTCCTTTTCATTGATTTCCATTTATATTCCCTTGGACACAGTCTTTGAGTTGCTAATGCGGATTCTTCTCTCTGGACAGCATCTTGAGTACATTAGTATTATTCCTTTTTACTGCACCACAACCACCAGTGAGTATGCAGACCATCTATGTGATCATCTAATTGCTATTGCCTGCTTTTCCTAGGGCTGAGTCCTTGCACTGTATGAAGGCAACTCCCTCTCTTCCTCTTAGACCAACTGCTGGGTAGCTCCCCCCTCATGTTTTACTTCTGAGAATCAGTCAGGGCTGGTAGTACACTGAAAAGATTGGACAAAGCAACTGTTACACATACATTTCCTTGAGAAAGCTTTCCAGTGTATCTTTCGGTGGAAAAGATGGCACTAAGGCAAATGTCAGACTTGGTCAGAAGGGCCAGTTAAAGCCCAAAGGCTCCAGTCACTCTCCAGCCACTGCTTATCCAGAGGCCAAAGGCAGCTACAACCTCAACACACTCATGGTGGTTGTGCACCTGCAGTTCAACAGGATGACTTCAGGCCCCGTTGCTCAGCCTTCACACGTCTACGACAGCAACTTCTTCCTCTCCAGCTTTTACCAGTGTTTCTGTTGGACCATAAGGGTCTCAAAACACATTACGAAAGTTTTTATGGCAGGAATACTATTTTAGAGAGAAAACTGAGGCAAAAGGTCGGCTATGAAAGCGTGCAAAGGGCCTCTCTTCCACTCCCATGTCCTACACCAGGGTCCTGCCCTCTTCGCTTCACCCAACAAGTACACGGGGCCCCAAAGGAGGTGACTGGCCCCTCTCCCACAGGGGCTATCCGGAGCGGGCAACAGGCACCTTGCCATCCATGTGGGGCTTTCCTCCTCCCTCGGGGGAAAGGCACCTTCTCTCTAACCTTTACTTCGCCTTGTGCACAGATGCCACACGAATGGCATCGCAGCCTATCTGCCTAATACCGCTATATCTTCCAGGAGGGCGCCCGGGCAGAGGGAGAGGGGAAGACAAAGGCAGTTTGGGTCTGTTAGCCGAAGTGCTAGCTCAGTTCTGGCGACAGCAATTGCTACAGTCTGTGTCTTATTCTGACCACTAAACATCGTTGCTTTTGGCCAAGTGCTTAGATCAGCCAGAATCTTTAACCAAATCTCTTATTTCTTCCCAAAGTTTCCATCAGACTGGTTTACACGTCTTTTGCTCATTTTAAAGGGTGAGGTAAATCCCTCACTGCAGTCAGCGATCCCCGCTGGCACAGACTGGTGCCATTTGCATGCCGCATTGCCAACAGCAAGCCCTGAGAGTCATGAATGAGAGCCCAAACATCACAAGACTGCCTAAAAAAAAGTTAAAATAACAATAAAATTTAAAATAACATTTTAAAATAACAAAGGGAGGTTCTTTTCGTTACACTTCAGATGCTGGAAATTTAGGTTCATTTTTTTCCATTCCTTTTCCACTGTCTTGGAGCATGGAAATATTGTGTAGAAATGAAAGCTGAGATTTACACACTTCTGAGTGCTGGTACATTACAGTTTCTATCAAATTTCGTGATAAGGCCCTGGGAGCTGGTAATATCATACAAATTCCACTTAAATAGTTACTTTGAATCTGCAAATAAAGTTAGGGAAATGAACTCAACAAAGCATTTCTTGCTATTTTTAAATAATTTAAATATTTAACATACATAACAGGCCATGCTTTAAGTGACGCAAGGCCTGACATGATTGCTACAGCATCTGGAAGTGAAAACATGGTTGATTTGATCCTGAACCTCTTGCCATGTATGTGCTTACAAGAGACCAATAGATATCCAAACCCTGTTTTCATGTGCAAAATAAATTGTATGCCCATAAAAATGCAATAGCAAAGGATGAGACTGTTTTAGACAAGGAGGTTTCCTCAGTGTTGTAAAGGTAGGAACTGGACCTTTTGTACTTCCTAACCAATGTATTCACATTTGTAAACAACACTACACACAGAGAAGTTTTATTTTTCTATATAATTCTGTAACTGAAAACTGCCACTCATGTTAGAAACAGTATTTTAGAGCCTAAATTTGGTTATGTGTTTTTTCTCTTCTATTTCACACCTTCTAAAAATGCATATTTCCTGTCACTACTTCAAATTTGCAATACTACTCCATTCTTTTTAACTCTGTCCTGGAAAAGTCCAAGAAAATCTGATTACCACCTTCTTCATTTTGAACAATCTGGTTCAGGGTTGGTCTGAATCAAACAAGCTCCCATTAAGCGTCACTAGCTTCTATTAAGTTGCCATTAGCAGTGCTGAATCTTCTTGACTGTTCTACTGGAAGACTTGTTAGTTTTAAGAAATTCCTCTGAATTTCAAGTTTCCAGTTCTAAATGGTTCCATTGTGGTTCTCATTTGGATCTTTGTCACCATCTAGTGTCATGACAATGGAAGCCAGAAGCAAAAAAAACGCAAGAATATCTGAAAGCTATCCACACAGACCTAGGATTATAGCTACAGAAATAACCAGGATACAGACAATAGATATAGTGAGTGCAGTCATGCGATTGCATGATACATAACAAAGAATCAAGAGTCAGCTGTTGGTGTGGATTAGGAGGCTATAATCGTCTGTCCCTACGAGGCCATAGGGATGTAGCTGCAAGCTTTGTGCATCTGTGTCACAACATGGGTGTGCTGTTGCCAAGCCTGAGTGGCCATGACACTTTGCAAAGTGCCTGTCAAATCTCTCCTTGCCTGGACTTATCAGTGGCTCATAAAGATTTTTGAAAAGCAAATGCTTTTGTGTTTGAAAGGCAGTGGCATCATATGCAGCAGGCTCCTGCTCGTGGTGGCCAACACGAGATGTCCTGGATGCCACAGCTTACAACTTTTGTCTTTGTCCAAACACATTCCCCTTCCAGCACAGGATAATGCTGTTCAGTCTAGTTTAGATGAAAGCAAATAAAACATGAGTCCTACATTTCCCTCACAGTTTTCCACAATTACAACAATGAAACAACCTTCCTGATGTGCCTCAGCACATCTGTTTTCTTCCTCTGTTCCTTACCTTCATCTCCTACCTCATCAAAATCACCTGAACTCTCAGTCTCTGATACCACCACTATCTTCTCGCAGGTCCTGAAACTCCATCTCTCCCCTCCCCATGCTCACTACATACATGTACCTGTGTGCTTTTTTCCACGCTGTTCTTTGTCACGATTCTTCCTTCCTCCTTCCTAAGTAATCCCTGCAGTGGGATTACTTACATGCCTTTCTTTTTCCAGAATACATCTGCCCTCAGAGAGGACTCCCAGGAAGCACATCTGGAGCCTGCACTTGTGAAACACTATCAAAAGAAGAGCTAAGCCTCGCTTGGTGGGCGACTAAGGAGGGGACATGCACAGGTGGGCCTGGCAGCCAAGAAGAGGGCAAGGGAGTGCAGTAGGTGGGCGCTTAGCAGCAGCTGGATGAGCAGAGCAGGAGGAGTGGCAGGATGGGGTGGGAGCTTTGTGGCAGGAGAGTTAGGAAGAGACAGGGTAAAGACTGTATGGAGCAGGAGGCTCCTTGCTGGGAGCCCTGCAGCTGTTGCAGGGCTGGAGGATGAGTTGGGAAGCTGGAAGGAATGGGAGACTTGCCAGTGGAAAAGAGAGTTGCAGGTAAAAAGGCTTGGACAAAAGGAGCAGAGGATACTGTGGTATGTGCAGGGTTTGGCCATGGGATCCAGAGGAATGGGAAGCTCGGGAGTCTTGGTTAGGAAGCAAAGAGGTTAACATGGGCATCATGCCCCAGGAGCTCGTCTACCCAGGCTCTCAGTTCAGAAGCAGAGACATTCACGAGGATGACTTCACCAAAACTGCCAGGTGTCACCAGAAATGTGATAGCCCTGCCATACTGCTGTGTTTGGAGCCGTTCTGGCATCTTGTCCACACCACCACTCCTTCCTGCCTGAAAACCTTCTCAAAGTGCATGACATATTGCCCCAGAAAGAGGGGCAGACTCTGCCTTCATCACAGCTAGATCCATTTGATTTTGAGAGCCCACATGGCAATGAACGTATTTCAGTGTGTATTTGGTAAAGCTCCATTAAACTGAGAATAATTATTAATTACAAAGAATAATAATGCTGGTTTCTGCAGGGTGATTGTTCACATTGCAAAACTACCCAGAACTGAGCTTGCCTAGCAGCATCTGCAATAAATAAACTCAGGCCCAAGAGGCACTAGCAGAGCTCTTTAGTGATCTTCACACAGTGTGCGCCTGCTCAGGACTGTGCCTGGCTTCCCGAGTGCTACCCCATCCTTTTTGTAAGCAAAATGAATTCTTCAGTTAAAATATCAGAATGGTAAAAGGTGAGTCAAAGGTTCACATCCAGAGAGTTAATAATCCTAATACTTTCAACCTGATCCTGGGTTGGGGTGGGGTTTTCTTTTGTTGTTGTTTTTTTAAATCTGTCTTTAAATGGCACACAGATTTCCTGTTTGTCACTTTTTGCCACATTTCATCGTATAAATGTTCTACTGCTCAGTGCCATAGTTTGTCCAGCACTTTGTGATCCTCCAGATGAAAGAAAAAAATTGAAAAAACTTATGCCATTTAAAATAAGCACCTGGGAAAATCTGAAAAATACAGATTATACAGACTAATCTACCACATAAAACTATGCTTCCATGATCTGGCAAATGGTTGATTAAATAGATCCCATCTTAAAATATGGTTTGCTATTTTGAATGGTTATGCATAAGTACAATTTTAGATCTTGCTTTCTAGGAACACAAGCACTGTTTAGTTAATCCACACCTGATATGCAGCGCATAATGCTGCATGTTTTACTCAGAGTCATGCCAAAGTTTTAAGTGATCAACCAAAACAGTGTCTGCAAACTGAATGCACAGGAACATAAATTATAATGACAAAACCCTGGACTTCTAAGAGACCAAACTCAGGATCCAAATAAAATCGTTGTATTGAGGCACATTACTCTGGGGGCTGAGTACCTGATTGACAAGGTTTTGACAGATTTGGTGGCTGCTTCATAGAAGGCAATTGATAATTTGCAGGATCAGGCCCACAGAGAAAGAAGTGTCAATGATTTTAAAGTCATAGCTGAAGCTCCTGCATTTAGCAATCTGATGAAATCTTGGTACATGAATAGGTTAGAATTTCCCACGGTATTATATTAATTCCTCTGTTGTTTACACAGCACTCATTTTAAAATGGTGGACTGATATTTAAAACACAAGGTTCAACAGCAAGATTTTTTTGGCCATAAGCATTCAAGAAAAATATCACCCTATGATGTGTTTCAGGAACATAAAACCTAACTATGACAGAAAAAGAATGAGTTTACTATGTGTGAATTGCAGTAAGAGGTGGTAATGATAGCATCAGCTATGAGTAAGTTTGTGTGACACTTTCTATGATAATACCCTATATTCTGTTGCTGTAACTTAGCAATACTTCAACTGTTTGCTATTTTACCATTGAAATTTCACACATTTGAATTTTATACAGTCACATGTGTCTGCTGCAGACCAAATCACCTTTCTTTCCCTCTGTCCCCTGATTCTTCCTTCATTGCCTCACTCCTTTCCTCCCTCCCTGTCTCCTCCAAAGTCATGGCCAAATTACATGGGTTTGGGTCCGTTCACAACATTTTCTCCGAACAGCTGCAGCACTTCACACCTTGGAGAAGTGATCTGAAATTTGTAAGGGGACAATTTCTGTGCAATGGATATGTCCTTTCCTGTGTTCAGTGAAAAGCCTACCAAGCTTGACCAGGATCCAAGTCTTTGAAAAATCTCTTCATGAGTGCTCAGGAGGGACTCACTAGCACTTTGCACCAGAAATTCCAAAGGGTGCAAAAATAGTCTCAGCCAGGAATGACAGACCTTTTTCTACCTACTGTTGCAGCTTTGGGATTTTACAGATCAGGGCCAAGAACTTGTTTTTCCTGCAGTTTTTTCCTCCCTTCTTTTTCCTTTTTGTTACAGGCAGAGGATGAAGCTGCCTGATAGGAATGCAGGGTACAAATGGCTGTGAAGCTGCTGCATGAGGAAAGTGCAGAGAAAACCTGGTAGAAAAAGGAACTGGAAGCTTGTGGGAAGAAAGAAAAACTGGATCAAGAATTTATGATGGGGAGACAGTAGGACTTAGGGGTCAGGAGGAGAGAGGGAAGAAGGAATGAATAAACAAGGGACTTCATGGGGATATCAGGACTGGAGCCGGAGATCATGATGAGGTGTGCCATGAAAATCACGGAACAAATTATAAATCTCTGGAAAACGATTCTTTGCAAGTGCATAGCAGTACTTGTTAGTCACTTCCTAACTTTTCAGAATGTACCAGTACTCATCACATTCTCCCAAATTCCCCTGCATCTCTTGAGTGACGCATATGCTGGGTCACGTATTCAACCCTGGAATTCAAGTAACCATAGACACGTTTAAACTTTTTATTTCTGGTTTACCCTCAAATCTACCCTTTGGCCGAAGGAAAAGTACACTGGGCCAGGGTCCAAGAACTGTTAGTTCTAGCTTCATATGTGACTAATGTATGACATTTTACACTTCACTGTCTTTGTTACTGTGTCCTTTCCTCAGCAACTCGACCACGGTACAGTTAATATTGTTCTGTATATTTATCATGTGCAAACACACCCTGCAGAGACATGTCATGGGATTTATGTTACTGCAGCATATAAATACCACTCAAAAAACCCCCAACATGACAACGTATCTCATTGGAACCAGGTTCTCAAAAAATTACTTTTAAAACTCTTTTTATCTGTGTACATAATGGTATTAACCTAGAAACAATGACTCAGCAAAACCTCTACTTTGCAAGCCAATAACTTTTTGAACTGTATTTGTAGTCCAAGTGTTTGGCTAAAGCAGTTGAAGGTAGAAAGGCCACACAGCAAGATCCTCAATAGACAAGAACCTAAGTCAGAAGACATTTAGTACCTGGCAAGACTAGGTCCTCAGGGTGTAACTTGGACAACACTGAAAATCAAGGCATCCTGGTTCCCATCCCTCTGCTGTAATAACTAATTACATCACACTGCCCTCTCCGTTGTTTTACGATGCATCCCCTTAAGACTGCTGGCTCAACTAATTTCTGGTTTATGCAAGCAGAGTTGCCAGCTTCAGTTGGCTTTCTACCGCCTTTGCACCACAGCCAAGTATTTCCTCCCATCACCAAGCATCACAATACTGCATGAGGTAGACATGGCTGTGCTACTTGGTCTCCTAGCTTTCTCCCCACTAGGCAGGGAATTAGTGTGTTTAAAATCTAACATGTTTAAAATTCCACTAGCATTGCCTGAATCCTTTTTTTGAGTAGCTGACTAAGTTTAGAGAAGGACAAGTAAATTCATCATGCTGGTTAAATTAAAAATAGTGGCTATGCTGTGACAACAGCAGCAGGGGAAATCCCAGTTGGTCTTTTGGAACATTTCAGGCTTCCCGCTTCACTGCCTCAGCTGCAGTATCCCCCCTTATATAACCCAGCAAGCAGCACCGACACGCTCATCTGAGCATCCACATTGCCAAAGATACTTGGTCTATTGAATACCCGTGGTACACAGACTGAAGACTTTTGTGACCCTCCTCCACATGAACTTCAGCTTTAAATTACAAAGAAGGGTTTGCACTCTTCTCCCTTGAGAAACCCAGATTTACTTATATGAGGCCATCAATATTAATGTTCACGGGGTGTTCTGAATGCTGTTTTCCACTTCCTCTTACACTGCCAAACATGAATGATGAAGCAACTTCGTAATCAATGTCTTATTTAAACTGTTTCTTGTTTCTTCCTCCTCCTTCCCCCCTTCTCTTTTCCTATTTCTTTGAGTGGTATGGTGTTTTTTGGCTGCTGAACCCCATCTTTACTTTTCTTTCTAATGTTAGCCTTGTTTATGTGGCCTTCTTCACTTTGGGCTTGCATCAAGTTCCTCTGTGGCATGCAATCACATAGTTATACAAATGTCCCCATAATGCTGAAATTGTCACATACATTCCAGATGTCAAATCCAAAATGCTTTGGGTTTTGAGAAGAAAGGCAGGAGAGAAGCAGAACAGACTGAAGCATATGCACTCAAGAACTGGGGATTTGGGAAGGTGCTCATTCCCTGTAAAGCCTTCCAGAACCACAATAGTTACTGAGTGCAACACAGCCACTCACCAGAGCAGTGGCCCTGGAGGCGCTCTGTTAAACAGGATGGTCCTTCTCTTCTGAACTATAGGTGCTCCACAGACGAAGATGTGTTTTTCAGAGAAGAGTTCCTAAACTTTATCCAAGCACAGTCTGTATTTCACTGGAGATTGATTGATCCATAGGGTTAATTACAGGAATTTCTACTTTTTTTCCCCCCTCAGTTTTAACTGCAATCATTTCTCAGACAATCCTTATTTTAAGGAAGTAAGGAAGCAGAGAAAGCTGTTTACTTTCACACAACACTTTTTAAGGAACCTACAAAATTCAGAAATGACGCTATGTGTTCCTGAGTGCTCATCTAATGCTCATCTAATGACTTTCATGTAAATATAGATATAGAACTCAACTAGCTGCGGCTGCTTCACATCATCTGGGAATAAAGTGTAGATGACAGCCAACTTGTGTCAGCAAGCTGGGGAAGGGCCTTGGTCCAAGCTATACTATGAAGGCATGTCTATGTAGTCAGGTGGAGACAGTTGTGGAATAGCTTAGCTCATTTTCTAAGGTGCAAAATGGAAGACACATTCAATCCAAAAGCTGTTTGGACACGCTAATGTGGAACTGTGCCCAAGCTAATAAGTTCTGCTCAGAGGCAGGTTATTCTTTTACATAAGTTGGCTGGTCCCTTATTTGATGAGGTATATATGCTGCAGCTTGAAATAACACAGTTCAGCCTTTAATATGAACGTTGGTTGCTAGACAAAGTCTGCCCAGAAAGCCAGACTTCTTTTTCTTGTTCATCCTTCTGAAGATCCCAGGAAAGTCATCAGCTGGTATGGGATATATTATGCTTGCATGACAGAAGTAAAGCTGAAATTAAGAGGGTAGCCCTCTTAATGGTTTGTTTCTCTTTCATATTCACAATGTCTTTCACTCTGCAGGAACAAGTGAAAGGAGACAGAACTACAACCATTCCATTAGTCAAAAAATGCCCCTTTTCCCCTTGTAACTATCTAATGTATACATTAATTTTAAGTTATAGTGGTAATATATGCCACAATACATTTGGGGTTTATCATTTTTAAGTTAAATATCACAGTTAAATATTTTTTTCCGTTTAAAGTCTCATTATAGTTATCGAATGTATTATTATAAGATCTTAACCTTATATTAAAAAGCTTGGTGTCAGCATATCATGATCTTATAAATGCCTTTTCAGGGAATTTGATGATAATGCACTTCTATTTCCAATTCTACACAGACTCCAATTTAACAGATTCACATGTAACAAGGTTTATTGCTTTACCATGTCATTAACAAAACCAGATGACCTCTCTATGTCAGAGGTAAGCCATTTCATATACCATCCTACTTTTATTTCTGTTGTCATAACTAAGCTCTTAATTAGCTAGAAGTCTCAGCAATAACTTTCTAATCCTTTACCTGCAATTGCTAAAAATCTGTAAAAATGGAAGTAACCTGCAGGACTTAGCTTGGATATAGTCCTGAACTAATGCATCTAAAATGGTTTCTGGACTGCACAGAGCTTCACAATCTCCTGCACTGATTGTGCACACATTTATCTTAAACAGTCTTGCAGGCTGCATCTCATAGTGTCTAGCACTTTGTATTCCACAGAAGATGTTTACTCTGTTAAAGAGTAAATGCTATGCAGAGATATACATTGGGAAAAGACTCATGCTTAAGTTGTGGAAGTTGTTTTCACTGCAGAGTTAAATTGTAATCTACATTGCATTAACTCCTCTCGTGCCGTCTTGAACAAAAGCATCTGCATAAAAAATGCACAGAGATATCACTTTAACTCATTAACTCTGTAGCAAAGACAACAGGACTGCGGTGCTGAAAAGACTTGAATGCCTCCTGTCTCTAGTGGGACTCCCATGCAAAGAAACAGGTACTATCAGAATTTGGTAAGTCACACATCTGGCTTGTACTTTAGGATGGGAGAAATCCTGTGGCAGGACCCATTTCTATCTGTAGTGTATAGAAAGAATGTTGTTCTAACTAGATCTACCTACTTAAAATTGCAAAACCTAGCTGGGATGCAACCCATCCAGTAATAATCGTTAATATTTTAGTGAAAAATTCCTTTATGTTTTCCTAGGATACTGGCAACTTTTGACTGAGATTTGACTATTGTAAGAAAGAGTGGTAAAACTGAACAGTGCAACTAATAGACTGCTTTCTTAGATGAGCACAACACACCATTTTCTCAGGCCTATGGATTTCATTGCCCTCTCACAACAGAGACCCCTGAAGCTATTGTCTATCTTTGATAAGCAGTAGAGAATCACATTTGTTTATACTTGACTGCGGTACAGTTTAGCTGTTCATCTAATATCCTTTTGTCTCTGCGGGCTCTTTCAAATCTCCGTAGAGCTGGAGCTGCTGCTGAGACAGCAGCTACTGTTCACGGCAACTCAAACCGAAAAACTGGTCCCTTCCCTTGATTTTGAACCTACCATCCGCAAATGGCATTTCAGGCAACCCAGTTCTTACGCTGTGAGAGAAAGGGAAGAATCCCTCCATATTAATTTTTTCATGTCACTAATGATTTTATAACCTCTGTTACATCATATTCCAAACAGTTATTTCTTATCCAGTTTAAAGTATACCTACTCTATTAAGTTTCATCTTTTGTGTAAGCCATTCCTTGTCTTGGGTCACACATATTGCCATCATTACTATCTTTCCTAGTTCTGCAGGTTTGTTTTTTTTTATAAGCACAACCAGCACAATGCACATTTTTCAAAATGTGCATCTGGATCTATAAATTATGGTTACAATTCCATCCTTGTTTCTGTGTTATTCGCCATTTTCTTCTTCTAATACTTCGGGGGTTTGTTTGTCTGCCATTGCTGAGTATTAATCTCACATTTGCATACAGTATCTCTCCAAGAACTCAGACACCTCCTTCTGTGGTTGTTATAACTTATTTAGAGCTGCACTTGTATAATTATAATGGGTTTTTTTGTCCCCATGGGTATTACTCTGTATTTAACATTGAATTTCTTCCACCATTTATTGCCAAATTGCTCTGTAATGATAGAACATACTGCAACCCATCACAATTGGCTCTTGGTTTGTATCATCTGCTCATCTTATGACCTCACCATTTACTTCTTTCCCAAAACATTCAAAAGGTAAAGTAGCACAGGAGTTATCATAAAACCTTGAAAAACACCTATGAGTAAACTACTGCCATTGTGACAATGGAATGCTACCCTTTCATTCCCTGTCCTGCTTTCTGAAGTTCTTCTTTCAATTACATATGAACACCTGAGAAAACATGCTTTATCTCATGCTTGCTTTCTTCAGCATGCTTTGGCGAAGGATCTTGCTGAAAGTTTTTGGAAATCCATCTATAAGGTATCATCCAGATCATTCTCATTCATGCTGATTCTTTCAATGAACTCTGGTCATTTGTGCCTTATACCCTCCCTTTGCAAAATCTTTATCAACTTTCCCTTTTTATGTCATGGTTAGCTATAAGTCTGCCCATTTTTCATCACAGCTGGTATCAGCTTGCTCAGGGCAGAGGTCACGGTTATTGGTCTGTAATTCCTGAGGTCCCCCTGAATTTAAAAACAAAAGGAAGGTCACATTTGCCACATTCCATTCCTTTGGAACAGAGGCCAACCTACGTGTTGAGTTACATCGCACTTAGTAATTTGTCACATATATCAGGCTTCCTTTGGAAGTGTTTTGAAAACCTGATCTAATCTAAGTGATTTGTTACCATTTGGTTCTATCTAATCCAAAATTTCTTCTCTGACACTTCAATTCAAGATAATTTCTTTGACTTGGCCCCATAAAAAAGGTTCTGCTGTGGAAACCTGCCCAAGCTTGTCCATGGAGAACATTAATGTGAAAAATTCATTTAGCATTTCTGCTCTGGGCTTATCTTCTTTAAATGCTCCTTTTATATCCCAAACATTACAGAATGCCTATAAACTGTCTGGCACAATTCATGCTTCTGATGTGTTTAGAGAAAGTTTTATTATTCATTCTTATGCTTATCACAAGTTATTCCTCAAAATATTTTTGGCCCACTTTATAAAGGGTTTATATTAAATGTGGAAGAGTTTATGTTCTTTTCTGTTTTCCTCATTTCAACATAATTTCCACTTTTTGAAGACTGACTTATTTCTAACAGCCTCTTTCGCATTTCTGTTTAATCATGCCAGCTTTCTCTGTGTGTGTGGTCCTTTTAAAGTCTTTTTTGATAAGTTATAAATGTTTGCTGTTAGTCTCTTGTATAGCATCTTTAAACAATCAGCATGCCACCTGCAAACTTTTTACTCCTTTGGCTGCTTGTTTTAATTCCTCCTTAATAGCCGTGATTTGCATATTTCAAGAATACATAATAGCCTAATAATATACAGGAGATATATATGCTTTGATACTGTCTTTTGGTTCCTAGGCAAATCCTCATAACATAGGAATTTCTTTTTAATTATGATTTCTAATAACATCTGTGCGTTGTTAGTTTCTCCCAGAATTCTGATTTGTTTCTTGGGGAATTTGACCAACTTGTCAATGAAATGAGAATCAATCAGATCTCAGATAAGATAGCACAGAGTACATCACCCTCTAGCTGGTCTGAATAGTACCAAGTAGGTCAACAGAGCTAGGACTGATGGGCTTCTACTCATACAATGTGGTCTTGCTCTCAGGGTTTGCATGGTTAGCTGCAAATTTTTTTATGAATATGAAGAAAATTGTAAAAATGTTAGGAGACTCAGTAGTTCAGGCAGGTACCATTTAGAGGGGTTCATTTTGAAAGTAGTACTGGTAAAAGAATGTGAGATCAGAACTGACCACAGAGATTTAACTATCACAGCACTGAATAGTGAAGTCTCATGGATTTGCTAAGCAAATGAAATAATTTAATTCCATCAATTCTTACATTACACTTTGGCTGAATGTGAGTTACATCCACATTTCAACACATTGTTTTCTCTCCCCAGTAACTTTCAAGAGCAGTAAAATGAATAACTGATTATATAGAAAGAGAAATGTTTAATATTAGAAAGCTGCATGTATACTAGGAAGGAAAAGACTATTTCAGCAATGAACAAATGCCCAAATAATGAAAATGAATGGGGTCACACTTGCCAGGGGCCTGGTAAAAGATTTTCTTTTTCTCTCCTACAGTGCCATCTGGTGGTTCTCTTTAGAAAAAGCCGAGTCTAATAGAGGTGGTTTTAGCAGCACTTGTGCTACGGATTCTAACTTTCAGTTCTGACTCTCACAAGCTTACCATGACTACGTTTTGTGAGCAATTTGCTTGCCGTTGCTATAGACATAGATGTTTTTAATTTTAGTGTACATTACATCTTACTTTACCTATGCTTATTTTCAAAAGCCTTGATTCCTGTGGCTTAATCATTAGACACATGCAATTACTACATTAAATAATTAAGTTATTTTAGGAGAATACATGAAACCTTTTTTTTTTTCCTGGTAGTTCCTAAAAATATTTTTTTTCCATCCAACAAGAAAAGTTACATATTTTAATTTACAGGAGGAAATCCTGGTCACATTGAAACTTCTGGGAAAAATGCAATTGGCTTTTGGGGGCAAAAGCATGGCTTGTAACAGGTTTTTTATCCTTCTGGTAGAAACAGGAAAGGAAGTGTTTGTCTTTCATGCTGTGGAGGAAAATGTATTACATCTCCAAGAGCAACTTACACCTGCCATCTTGTCTCTGGCTGAGTCTCAGTCCAGATGTACAGCAGCAATCAAGAAGAGAGCTTGAAGAAGTCTCAGGAGACCTATAAAGTCAACAAAATGGCTTATGACCTCTTTTTTGTTCAATATTTCATGATGTATAAAAAAACCCCCAAAACACTGAGGTTTTCCATTTGATTTTCCATTTAAAAGACAGATCTTGTAAGACTGTAAGGTTTATCGCATCAGGGAAATGGGAAAAGTGTAATTCAGTTGAGATGTTTTTTCAGCTCAGGCTGTTTTCATCCGTTTAGTTTGTTACTTTATTTTTGTACCACTAATTCCCATATCTGGAAGGGAAAGTTCGATATCTCCAGCTCTCTTGAAAAGAAGAATAGTGAATACTCTCACCTCAGATTTCTGAGTAATCCAGATGTGAAAATAAAGGAAAACAAACCTTGAAATTTCTGCTATTCAATGTAAATAATGAGGTAGGTGAGAGCATACAAATAAAATCATACTGTTTAAATCAAAGCTTTTGTTTTTTCAGTGCCAACCCATGTGGTCAGACTAATCACATGTTATTTTACCATTCTCACATTTTGGGTCCCTGTTTTATTACCAGTCAAAACGCTGCAGGGTAATAAAGAGTTTGTATAGCCTCAGCCTAAATCAACTTCTGTTTTGGATTAACAATTACCAAGCAGGTAAGATGCCTCATCCTCTTTTTGGTTTAATTCCTTTCGCTTCCATTCTATTCAACATATACTCTGGACAGGATGTTCTGCTTCTGCCTCTTGTATTCCTAATGCTTTTGTATTCCTAATCCTTTTGTGGGAACTGCTCTGTGTGTCTCTTCTGCCTAATTTAACCATAGTTTATCTGGCTATAAGATAAAGATATTTTATACCTCACTAGTCAAGTGTAAACTATTACAGTAAATCGTGTTATTTTCACAAGTTTGGTAACAAGTGCTAGCTGGCATTATAAGTGTGGAAGTAACACTTTTATTTCCACATTCCTGCTTTCATCATTCACATTTATTTCTTCAGGGGAAGAATGATACTTGATGTCACACTGAGGAGTGTCTCTCTACTATATTTAATTCCTGGGCTGGGGAAAAATATTGCCTAAATATGAAAGGTCGCAATTAAACTCTGCAGTATAAATGTACCACTCTCAATTTCTCTGTTTTATTAAACCTTAACAGCATCTGACCATAACAGAACACTGTCCTGAGGCCACAGGGAACATTTTCTCAAGCACTGCTTAACTCCGTTTCTCTTTGTTTTTCCTCAGTTGTTTTTTGAGCTGCTACAGCAACCAGGAGAGGAGCTGTTGTGCTTGTACTTAGCTCTCACTTGCATTAAGGCTATGTTCTAGTTCTGTAATGATTTAGGTGGAAATTGTGTAATTGCTACCCACATTTAGACCTAGCTATGTTTCCAGGCCAGAGAGATATCTTTAAGTAAACAAAAATCAAACTGCAGATTCTAATAAGGAAGAAAAATGGAAGAGACACTGTGCAAGGAAAAGCAATTATTTTTTATCAGTTTTCTTCCACATTTGTGATATAATTTCTCCACCAAAGATCTGCTACATTTATTGTAACACAAAAGGGAAAAATCATGTTGTTATGTTAAACCTGCTTCCCCCAACACCAATGAGCTTTTTCCTCTCTGTTTGCTATCCTAGGCTCCTTTTTTTTTTTTTTTTCCTACCAGAAACCAAGAGCCTGACCATTCTTCAGGTGGAATATTCCCTCACTTTTGGAATGTTCCAGTATTGCTCAGCACAAAAGTTCTGCATATATTTCTGGGAATATCTGAAAATGAATTAACAGCGCCAATGGGATTTGTTTCAGTGGAATATGGAGTACACAGGCTATAGTCAGAGTAGACGATAAATAGAATGCAGACTGTTGTCTCACAACAGTGTTTTTGTTCTTGAAATACTCTTTTAAGGTTCAGACTTTGCTATATAAATATCACTCAGAAAAGTATGTTCTTAAATACATTTTGGGAAAACCATTCATTAAATTAATATCCTTCTATTATTAAATTTCAAACAGTATGCTTCATCTTTCAAAGGCTCCACAGCTCTCTTGTTCTCCAAACACAAAGAGAATGCAATGACTAAAAAGCTATCAGACCGAAGCACAGACAGGGAATGCAGCATATTTGTGGGGTGCTTGGAGACAAATGAGATTTTGGTGTAGTGGTGACTCATTTAATTGCACAGCTATCACAAGATAATGTGATAGTATTAACATAAGTAACTATGTGCTGCAATTATTCCTCTCAGACTGTTACAAGCTAGCATTTATAACAGTGTTCGCTGCTTCCAGCTCATAAAACAAATCCTGAAAGTATTCTCATAGAGATTACTTTGTAAGTATTCTGAATAAGCTATTAGGTTTTGTGCGTGTATGGCACCGTTAGCTGCCTCTACCCAGCAGTAAGTGGCACTGGATCTGGCAATTACTCACAAGAGCAGGAGTGGGCAGTTCGGTGCTCAGAGCTGAAGAGCTGTCAGTGAAGGCAGTGCCAGTCCAGCAAGTGGGACGTCTTTAACCAGGCATTCCAGAACAACAGCACACACTATTAGTGATGCACAAATACTGCCAGAATGGTGAAATGTCTCCCTCTATGCACACAGCCCTGAAAAGCCAGGAGGTACTACTAAAATTCAGGAACACTCTTCATAGACCAATTAACTCAAAACAACTGGCCAAACCAAACAGAGCAGAACTACTTGATATGTATGGCAAGAAAATGGGTAAAAGAAATGGGTGCCTGCAACGAGGTTTGTTAAATTCTCATTCTCCACTGATACTCATTATTTCTGACCCTAAAATTGCCAAGGGTCCTTTAAAATAGACACAGTAAAGAACACCCAGGCAAACAATTTCTAAGCCGAAGAGGTAGGCAAAGGACCCTGGAAGATGATTTATTAGAAAAATGATCATGGTTGGGTCACACTTATTTTGACAATATGTGCTTTCAAATAATGTTTTTTAAACTCTGTTCATTTACTCCTTGAATTATGGTATGCCCTAAACCAGGTCTTCACCTTTCCAAAATGCCATCTGAATGGTGACATTACAAATTCAAACAAGCAGTCATATGTAAATCAGAGTTAATAGAGCATCCCTTTTGGTAGTTGGACATGCATTATTCAGCTCCGGGTATCTTCTTTTTCCCCTGCGGGCTGCAGCCATGATTAAAATGTTACTTTAAAATGAATGTCTCCACAGAGACAAAGATGGATTTAATACATAATGGATTCTCTCCCACCATGCTATTAAGCAAGAAAGTTACCTCAGCATGAAGATTTCATTACATCTCACCAAAGACTTTAGGTACTCCACGGCAATCTCAGAGATTCCACAAGGCCAAAATGGATTAAAGCACAGGATCTCTTTAAAGAATTTTTTTTTTTTTTTTTTTTAAACACAAAGATGTAAGATTTCCTGTGAAGATAGCTGTCAATGTATATGCAGGCCAGTTGTTTTTTTTTTTTTTTTTTTAAACACAGTCTATTATTTTTAGAAAAATAGCCTGGCATGGTGTAAAGCCTGCAAGGCCATTATACATGGTGCAGTTCAACATCAAGTTTTCAACTGCATATTTTATTAAGGAGGTCTTTGTGGTTCACTGGGCACAGAGTCAGACTCCCTTTTAGAGCACCAGATGACTCAGAGGCTTTGCGGTCATCACCACACAATATTTGGAAGAAGCAGAATTTGCACCAGGTGGCTTCAGATCAGAACTTGTGTTTCAGTACCTTCTGCACAAATATTAAAGTAAGTTCCAGCAGTGCTCTCCAGGGACACTGCCTAGAGAGGTGTTCCAAATAGGCCGTGATACAAATAACTAAGGTCCAAGCAGCAGGAGTCTGAGGTTAAACAGAAGTAGCATCTCCATCCATATATAGCCTTTCAGGTATATGCATAGCTATTTTCCTAACCTAACCAAAAGAAAAGTAAGTCCATTGCCATGTTCTTTCCATCTTTTGTAGAGCTTAGTTGCCTTTATATGTTACTAGACAACAACAAACAGAACAGCCTGCAAGCCTTAGGAATTGCCTGTCCCAAATGGCAGGCACGCATCATCTCTTTCCTCTCTGAAGAAACTCATGCCTGCCCTACCACTTGAGTCTGCACTTAACAGATGCTGATTTTTCCTCAGTATATGTAGAAGTCAAGGCCTTCCTCTCCAGATATCATCACTTCAAACAGGCCTAGATTAGAGCAAGAAAATGCAAGTATGTCTCTCTGCTTAAGTTTAATTCCTTGAAATCCAGGCTGCTGCCTGACTCTTCCAGTAGTTCTTGCTGCAGTGCAATCATAGCAAATTCACAGTGTCTGCAGTTTTGACAGGAAATTATAACACAGCTGATTGCTTAAGAACACATTTTTTGTGCAGTGGTCACACAGAAATTCCCTAGGACTAATCTTTAAAAACTCTAGTCTGCGTCAGAATCACCGGGGTCTGTAGAGCTCATACATAACCTACAAAAAAATATACAAAACCAAAGTAGTATTAGAACAACCTACTTGCATTTGTCTTCACATTGTGAAACACAAAAACTTTGAAGAAAAATCTTGAATTATTATGGGAGAAGTTCTTACTTTGGGCTTATAGCATATGGGATCAAATGACTTTATTGTGTTTTTGTTGAGCAGAAAGCTATGTAAGAAAAATGATCGGCCTCCAAAATAGCAAAGCTAAATAATAAAAGGTTTAGGAGATTTTGCAACAGTAAATAATTCAGTCAAAAAAAGACTGTGGAATACAGCTGTGTTTGTTTTCATTTTCACACTATATTAAATATGAGACTTTTCCTTCTGATATTTGAAGTTAAAAGGCTGTGAGTGGAGCCAAGCTAATACCTGAGACAATTTTTCTTAACTACTGAATATGCTTTATCTGGGTTTGCTTTCCATTGGCTTCTGCCAGGGCTCTGGTGAACAAATGTATTGGCAAAGCACAGGGGAACATTCTGACCTCAAAATAAGGTAGAATTTGCACTTGTGTCTCAGTTCCACTTAGAAAAGACAATACAGAAGCACATGAATGATGTTGCCAATCAAAACTAGGAAATCTGACTCCAAATATGCAAAACTTGCAGTGATCTGCGGATGAGGAAGCAATGAGAGCACGAATGCACGGTTCTTGTCTACAACCACTGACTTATATACAGCGAATGTGTACAGGGATGAAGACAAGAGCAATGTTCAGCATTGTAGAGTTGTAGAAATAGATCTGCAAAGAAAATGCAAAAAAATTAAGATACTGATGAAACACAGCTCAATCCTTTACCCAGAGTTATATTGCAAGCGATGTTGCAGAAGCCCATGAGCAGTCCAGAAGGAGTCCCCCCCACCCCTATAAATGAGTGAGAGACCCGGATTAGCATAGACTCCATGCAATTAGCAAACAACATGCACGACATGACTGAGATGAGCAATGCATGAGATCAGAACAAATGGCCTGTGGGACAATATGGGGCAGCTGTGGGGAAAGAAGCCGGGGACTCTGGGGCTGAGGCAGATTGTGAGATCTAGCAAGGAAAAAAGAATGAAACATAAAGGTAGGTGTGATCTATAGGGTTTACAGAGCTCTCTGGGGAACTGTGGTGACTATACCTAGATATTTAAGTATTAATACAATTTGTTCAGCTGCAAAACAAGAGTATGTCTAGAAATAAATGAGTATGTTATTATAAATTTTTCTGACTCGCACATTCTCTACTGTGGCCAGAGAGAAAAAAGATCAATAACCTCAAGTATTAATTTCCGGACCTCCAACAACATTGTCCTTTCAGGGCAGTAGAAAATGCAACCATCTTGCACATTACCTAGAAATAGTCTGTACTAGTTTGAGGCCTCCTATAAACCATAAGTTCTGCTTCCACCTACAAAAAAGGAACTCTGCATATTGGAGGTGATGTGATTGAACAGCAATACCCTAATTCTCATCACATTTTGTTTTGCTGTAAATGTTGCTAGAGAAAGAAGAAATCAAGTAGTCTTTATCTGAAAGTATATTAAATACAAAATCTTCCATGTGTCAAAATTGCTAACACCAACAGCAGCCCAGATGGATTCCTTCTGTTCCCAGAGGAAGATTAGAATTAGGATGAATTAGATCCCTTCCATACCATTATACCACTTCTGCTTGTCTGAGAACGTGGGAGGAAAACTGTTAATGCTGAGGCCAATTTGTTGTTTATGTCATCTATTTGCATGCTTAATTAATGTAAATTACCAGCAGCTACAGAAGTTTTAGACAATGACAACAGTTATGTTCTAGTTTTTTAAGCTAAAACCTCCAGGAATAAAACATGGCCAGTTTATGTTTTCCCTATATCAGTGATAGCAATTTCCAGGTTTTATTAGTTTATTCTAATTTCGGAGTTAGGAGCCAGGCAGTAATTACTTAAATAGGGAAAAAAGAGATTATAATGGGGCTTAGGACTGGGCAGATGAGAATTACCAATGGGAAACAGCCCTTGTTCCCATAGAGAAAAACAACTAGCACCCAGGGTAGTTGTGGGCATGCCCTGGAAAACAATATTGCACTGTGCAAAGAAGCTGTTTCTGTTGTGTCGGCTTTTTTTTTTTTTTTTTTTTTTTTTTTTACGCTCCTTTTCTAAAAACAATATGATGTGAAAGAATTTCATGGTACTAAAACTCCCAGACATAGACCCGATAATGGAAGTCGTGAGAGGGCTTTGCAAAACAAGCTCAGTGTGAGCACTGCTAGAATGAAGCCTACAATGATTAGACTTCTGAATAATCAGGCAAACAGCCCACATTGTAACAAGCACTGTTTATGGGGCTGAAGCAAACACAGACAAGTTTGATTCACATGCCTCAGTAAGCGCAAAAACACTTGTAACAAGGAGCCTTGCAAACTGAGCAATTAGGGCTATGGAAACAGTCTCTGCCCTACCAAGGTGACAAGCTCGGTGAGAGGCAGGAAGCACTCAGCCAAGCTGGGATGCCCCAGAGGGACGGGCTCTCAGCTCCCAGATAAGTGACAATGGCAAAACCAGCCCCTGACTGGGGCTGTGTTCCCTATACAGCTGCATCAGCAAAACATTGCCCAAAAATGTCCGAGCAGAATTTCATAAAAATCAAGCAAAAGCAAGCCCTACAAAAAGCATCTCTAAACATCTGAGAATTTCTAAAACCTTTGCAAAAGGTATACTATTGGTAAATGGCACTTTGTTGGCTTTATTACTAACTTGTAATATAAACAATCCCAGCTGCAGCAGCTGAGGCACAGGTTTCTGCTTGCGACAAACATGAATGCATAGCATTACATGGATCTAGAAGTATGTGTATCATGTTGATCCTCTCACAGATACATGTACTCTACATAAAGACAGTGGTCTACTACAGCTTCACAGCCTCTTATGTGTCAAGCTTTTTTAAGAACAAAATGCTCATGAGCACAGCCTCCTAAGGGCTTTGTTTTATGGATGGCCACCTACATAAGGCAGACAGCCACTGACTAACAAGGCTGTAGCCATGAAGGTGTAGTCAAGGTACAGTTGCTAAAACCTTTCCCATCTCCTGGAGACACTCCCAATGGCGGGGTCTCTCCAAAGCCCTCCAGGATTTTCATGCCATAAGTTGGGCCAGCTGCACTTCCTCCCACTGGTCTCCAAAGCAGCAACTTACCCTGGTCCCAGTACAGATCACCAGGGCTTTGTGCTGTCCTGTAATGGAGCACATGTGGGGGTAGGAGTGCCCAGTTGTCAGAGCTGACAGCTTTACTATCCAGAAATGCACCCTGCTCCCAGGTCCAGCTAAAGGTAACCCTTTAATCACTACTGCTTCAGTATTTGACTCCTACTTCCATGGCTGACCACTGCAAAAACCTCCTTTTCTAGGCCATGGACTTCATGGGCTGCAAATGATGTAGAATCCTCTTTCAGCATCAACTTTTTTGGATCACCTGCTCTCTTATCCTTTAACAGAAGAAACTATAGCAAAGGGTTGCATTAAATACACTGGAGAAGCTTCAGCAAAATTAAACTCGCTGTCCTAAAATGCATGTAGCTGTTAGCTTTCACCTTTTCCACACTGTAGTAATGTTGATCTGGTACACGGTGTCAGTTTTTTCACTACCACTTCCTTCTTTTCCTGAAGCCCCAGTGGCCCTGACATCTTCAGATCACTTTGCAGCTCGTTTCTGACCTCCTTACTCCTTCTGGTTTTGTGTCTTGTGTGAATTTGACTGTATTAGAAATCACACAACACAGGATGGTACGAACAGAGAAATACAGAGCAGAGACGCCTGGTCTTTGTTCGTTACTTTAACATCACTAAGTCCAAAAGGACTTGGAAACACAAAATTAATACAGATTGTGGTTAGCTGGAAGAATAATAATCACTATTGTCGTTGTTTCATCTTCGTGAAAGCAGCAGTGCCACAGATCTTATGAAGGTGGTCTGCTGAGTGCCAGGCAATCTGTTGGTCTAATAAAACAGATCGCTGCATGTCAGGAGTTGCAGACCTCATTTCCATGAACTTGTTGTGTGGCCTAGCCCTACTTGTTTGCCACTTAGGGATGTTACTGAAATTCAATAATTGTTCATGAAATGCAATTAAATATTCTAAATACATCCAAATCAAACAAAACTGGTTTACAATTTATCGACTTTCGTTCTGTGTAATTTTTGCATGTTTCCATATTAGATATATGTGCTAGTCAAGACATGTCTCTCTTGAAAATCATTACACTTTATGTCTCCTGCTTCTTCTGTGTATAATTAAACAAGAATTTGAAGATAAGTTTACAAACCCCCTTTTGAGTCTCAAAGCTTGTTCTCTTCTTCCAACTGTATTGGTTAGTCCAAGAAAAAAATTAACCCCTACCTGCAAATTTTGTCATTTCAAGAATTCTCAAATATTTTAAGTAATTATTTATATCTTTAGACTTTTAACATAGAGATCTTTAGTACAAGACTATTAGGAACTGTCAAGTGAAAAGCAGAACATTTAGCTAATGTCTCTGAACTGTTAACACTTTCTATTAAAATCCGAGGACATAATATTTTTCTTTCATATTAAGCATTATTCAGAAACATTAAAAAAATCAGTTCCTCATAGTTTATTGCATGTAAACTGTGTAAGATTAGTGCTACTTTCCAAAAATGACATTGCCAGAAGATGGCACCTGCTATACGTATTTGATGCTGCTGAAACAACAAAGACAAGCAGGCTGCTCTAGAACAGAGTGGATACATAATTGATTTCGCCCACTCTATGTTCCAGTGTCTAGAGACTGGAGGATATATTCATTACATAATGACACTCAATGTGACTTCAATAAAAGCAGAATCTAGCCTCAATCTCAAATACAATCACAAGAAAAAACACTGTTTGTTGCACAGTAACTGTGTATTACGGAACTATCATTTCCTCTAACCCATGGTTATTTAGAATTTCCATGGCTCCACTTAAAATTTTATGTCTGCAGCCTCTTTGCCATGAATTGAAATGGTGTGTTTGTTTTCAACACCAAAAACTTCTACAGAAATATTTTGTCTTCTTAAATAAAGAAGGTGTTTTATTTAAATCTGAAACTTTGAATTCTTAAATATTAGGATTTTGCCTCTTCCTCTTTTGCTCTCTTTCTGCCCATCCTATAAGACAGAGAAATCTCTAGTTTTCCCCTCCTCTGTAGCCTTTTGAAGCATTTTTGGCTTCATAGCACTCAGAGTGACAAAAGGAGACAGAAACATGAAAATAATAAAAATGTCACAAACTTGGGCACTATTGGTTTTATTTCTCTCAGTCACACAAAAGGAAGGAGTGGGGGATTCTCTAGAATGGACCTTTCTGTTGGCACCTAGTGCCCATAGATCAGATTCAATTATCTCTGCAGGCTGGTGGTGGTCACTGGAATTTGTAAAAACATTTGTAATTCAGCATCTGGTTTTTACAATGTTTAGCATATCCTTAAACTTCAGAAGTGAAGCTTTTATTGTAAAGTAGGGTGAATTGCCTGTGTCTGGAGAACACTGAGCTAGCAGCGGGGCAGAGGTTCCAGGATGTCAGCATCTGTGAAATCTGAAGTGAACCTACAGGAATTAACGATGTCCCTGTTTGCTTGTATATGTCCTGCATATTGGTAAGAGCTTTCAGTAAAAGAGAGGGCCATAGGCAGGTCAGGAGGCTTTGAAAAACATGATTCTTGCTAAGTGCTATCAGGGGGAAAAGAGGAGCCATAAGTAAGTCCTTTGGGGATACCTTGAGATCTGTGAGGTTTTTCTTGCAGAGATTCAAATGCTTGAATGACTAAGACTGTTATCCACTTTTTGGGAAGCAGACACTGTCCACCTATAATATTATCTAATCTTTTCCAAATGTGTTTCATACATTATTACATTCAGAGCAAAGATAACAAAGTACTGGTGGGGAGCAAGAAAGACTTTTAGGGATGAGTTTGGACAGCATGATTTAAATAATCCACCAGGATGTGTAAGGTCTGGAAGGACCTGTTAAACTGAAGGCTCCAGAATACAGGCAAGGCAAACTATCTTTGCCATCTGCAAATTCTTTAAAATGAGAAGAAGCTACAAGAAATGCTTCTTCATCAATTCCTGCTTTGCCATCCAAAATCAGTAACTCCATCTCCCCACTTCTAAATTGTTTCTCTCCCAGCTCCAGAGGCTAGGTTTTGCTCTCTAAACTACTGCTTTCTCCAGATCTCTGAAATCTCTCTATATATTCTTGATTGTTGATCTCTGTCTACACTCTAAGATTTGATGTGACCTCTTAGATTTCCTGCTTTTTTGCACTACTGTGTCAAAAGTTTTTATACAGCCAGAATTAGTATCTGGTATTGTTTTCATTCAAATAGTAATTCATTCCTTTTAAGTCACTACTTCTAGATGCTGGCATTTTCTCACCATATTAGGACTTCAATGGAAAAAAACCTCAGGGTCTTTTTAATGCAAGGAAAATCTATGAACTAACAGTCAAAAGAGTTTTCATTAAAATCCATGTAGATTAAAAGGCGAAAACATTCAAATTAGTAGACAAGGCAATCTTCTTGGGGGGGAAACAACAAGGCAAACATCAATGCCCTGAGCAGCACACAAACATAGGAAAACATTGGAGGTTTAATTTTGACAACACATTGAAAATAAACTAGCTCAAAATGTCAAATGGTGAACATACTTCTGAAAATATTGAACCATTTTTAAGTACTTCACTAAAACATGCTATAGGCTTAGATATAGGATGAGAAGAATATAGAACATTAAGCAGTGCAGTTTAACACCCTATTAGGAAGGTCTCACGTGTAATTCCTACCTGACACTGCCCAAGATCACACAGCCAATTAGAAATAAGGCCAGAAAAATAGTCCAGATAGTTTGATTTCCTGTCCCCCAGGCTATTTGTTAAGTCACAGTTACGTCTCAGACTAATGGTATTTGGTGTTTGTATCTTTCATTTACATGCCTTCAAGCATCTTTTTACAGTATCTATAGGTAGTACCCATCTTATTTCCACTTTGCACATGGGGAAATTGAAGAGATTTGTCTCAAGCAATGTAACTGCTCATGAACAGTTTAAGAAGTAACACTGAGTCCCAATTTACAGTTGATTACCTGGTGCAGATTAAATGATCATTGATACAGGCGGGAATCTTGACACAGACCTGCAATTTTTTATTATGGCAACAAGTGTAAATATTGGAGCAAATTCCATTACCTTATTTTATGTATAGATGTGCATTCCGGTACTCTTTCTTTGGGTTTGAGGCTCAATCTCCTTAAGAAAAGCAGTACCTGTACCCTCAATTTAAAGAAATATTTAATTAGTCACTTCATTTTGAGTGCTAATCAGGATACTTATGTGTTAATTGATTATTAAAACTATAACTACATCTTTATTGTCATTGTAATTGAGGGTTTCATTCTATACCAAACAGACATACAATTTGCATATTCATAAAACTCAGTGGGTGCTCTTTTGTAAGTCAACCAAATTTAATAAACATAACAAAAACTAGCTTATTAAATACAAATTAAAGCTGGAGACATGTGAACTGAAATGTCATCCTGTTTTACGTCCTTGGGTTACTGCATCAAGGATCATTTTTCAAACAAGTCCACAAGAAAGACTTTTAAACAACAATCCCAGCATGTGATGGGGAAATGTGAACACCAGAGTGATAATCACTGTGTCACTTATTAGTAATGCTCTGTAGAGTAGCTCACTTATATCTATAACAAGCCAAATTTGCTTCTTGGAGATGCTGGTGCAACTAGATCCCTATTTCATGAATTCCTTCTAGAAATGACAGATTTTAAAATAAAGTAAATCTATATATATTTGGCGTATTTCAGTTTATTAATCGTTAAGAGGAAAAGTCCTCTCATGGATTAATGTCTAATTAAATATTAATATCTAACAAAGACCAGAAATGAATTGCAGATGCCCAGTGGAAGAAGTCTACATATAGGAGTTTCCTAAGGACCTGTATTATTCATAAATTATTTGGAAAATGGTGTAAATCTGGAATGAATAAAGTTGCAGGTGATACTACATTATTTGAAGTAGTTAAAGCTAAAGCTGACTGTGAAAGTTACAGAAAAGGTTTCACAGTCCTGAATGACTGGACAACAAAACTGCAAATTAATCGTTTCTGACAAGATGAGAACTAGCAGGCATGGAATTAAATTATCGGGTAACAAACAGAAAGCAAAGTGAAGTACTTTTCACAAAGGATGAAAGTAAAATATGGAATCCCATGCTACAGTAAAATACGGACAGCAAAAATACAAAAAGTATCAAAGAGAGGTTTGTTAAATTCATGGAGGATAAGTGCTTTGGTAGATATTGGATGTGATGGTCCAACACTATCCTGAATTGTGTATGCTGGTACGAAGGAGCAAGATTTTTGTGAAATACTAGATTATGAACTAAACTGAATCAGCCTTAGATACAGCCTTAAGGCATCTATCTCCACATTGCACCATACCTACCACACTACTGGGCCAAACTCTCTAAAAAATGCCATGGCGGACAAGGCTTTTGCTTAAAATGCAAATGAATCAGCAGTGCTCCTAGCCATTATCAGCTTAGACTGTAAAAAGGCAAAGAACAACCATGTATCTCCTACCCCCCAAAATGCCCATATTCCTCTTACACCTTGCAGATCATGTGAAGGTGGACACTCTAGAATAAAACATGGCAATCTAAAGGCTGCAGCAACACATCCTATTTAACATCTCTACGTTAGAGACCAAGCTGCACAGGAGCTAAAGCAGATTAACTCACATCAGGCTCCTAAATCCTAGGGGCCTAAAACATAACATTCTGTGTGTTTGCTTTTTACAGTCACATAAAATACGCATTGGCTTTCATTTATTCACTAGCACTCGGGTAGGATTTTATGCTGAGAGGTTTCCTACTCTCTGAAACAGCCTGTCTGGTTTGAATCACAGGGGCCTTTTTCTTTCTCTCAATTCATGTTCTTGGGGCCTCCATTATCGCTTTCATTCTCGGATGTACTGCAGAAGGGTAGGTTGCAGCACACTGTTGTGGAGGGGGCTGCATGGAGCAGTCTCTGCAGCAGAGGTGTCCCATGAGCTCAGCCCCTGAGAGGAGCTTCTTGCCTGTCCTGGGACAATGAGCTGGAGCCTCTGCCTGTCACACGGCTGCTCGTATGCCATGCTGTCCTCTGAGCCATCACACTGGCCTGTGGGGCAGCTTTTAAAACAAGAGCATTGCACAAGCTTGGGATGTGACACACTAAGAAAGCTATAATTTTCATATTGTATCTCCTTACCAATTGTAAATCAGTCATTTTAAGGATGCTTTCCATTCTTGCTTCCCTTCAGGCATCTCTTATTTCTCTCTGGAAAAAGAAAAGATGTAGTTTATAGCTAACTGCAGGACTGAAATGACATATATAATAGCAACAGCAGGCAACAAATGTGTCCCTAAAGTGGCAATATGGTGCCTTTTGTTTTGTTTTAAGACTTTGGAGTGATAGGCAATTTGTCTTTTCGAGCTGCTATTTGAATAGTTACAGGGAATTTAGAAGACAATGTTATGCATGTTCAGTAATGAGGACTGCATAGTCTGACATAGGCCTTTCGAAAATTGAATGATAGGAAAAGAAAAATCAAGACAAAACACTGATTATTATGCATAGGGTTACTAGCATTAAAGATTAATAATAGGGGTTTTTTTTAATTTTCTTGCAGTCTTCTTTTACTTTCAGTTAAAAAAGACAAACCAAGCCCTTTCTGAACACCAGATATCTTTACACAAAACTGAACTCTACCACATTTTGTGGGAACAAACAGCCTGCATGGAACACTTTTGCTATTAGAGAGAGATGTTTTATAATATCTAAATATAATGGTTTACATATATGATAAAATCAAACTCCACCATGCAGCTATTTAAAGAACACATATTGCCATTCTATCCACGCGAGTAATCCAGTTCATGTCTCTCTGAAGGGATGCCGAGGACAGAATAAGTACCTGACCATGTCCCAATACCCAGATACAGATAGGTACAGCACAACCCCCTTGCCACACACAGGGCAAACAAACCCCATTCCAGGCACAGGGATGCAGCAAGGCAGGAGATATGGAAGCCACAACATGTTTAGAGCTCCCCAGATCTCTTTTTCTTTCCCTCTGACTGAACTCTGAGAGCACCTCAGAGGGGCAGATGCATGGAAAAGGAAAGGGATAGGTGATGAGAATGCTGAGCACCTGCAGCACTCACTGACTTCAGCTGTGGTTGTATGAGCTCACATTTCTAAAACCACTGTGCCAGGAAAACTGATGCCATGGTGCAGATCTCAGTGACGGCTGATCTGAAGAAGGGATTTCTGTCTGAATACCTTGTTGTTAAGAATTTAAGGGGGAGGAACACCAGGCACCCAGTGGAGATCCCCTGGCATGGGGATGGGGCAAGAGGTGCTCTGAGCAGCATCAATAGCTGCTAGCTGAGAGACACCCATCCATGTCTCTGTGACTCTAGCTCATTACTCACTTGGCAGCCCCTCTGCTTCTTACTTCACTTCTCTCAATGACTTCAGTTTCACTTTTCTCTCTGCCTCACTTGCTTTCTCTCTCTCTCTTAAAAAAAAAAAAAAAAATCTATAATGTCTCCTTACACCTCCCTTTGCTTATTGAAAGGAAAACCTGGGGTGATCACACTGGTATGTTATTTGGTATTTTAAAACATCCACCAAAACTTCAGCAGTGTCATGGGTGACGTTTTATCAAAATTATTTAGTGAGCTGATTTGTTTCTATTTGTAAATGTGTTCTTAAGGGGACAAGTCTCATTAACCCAAATGCAAAAATTCAAATTAAAGCAATAAAATAAATATGAAAACCTCATTAAAATTAATCCCCAAATACAATATTTTTCAATATAAGATCATTTCAACATTTGTCATTACTCCAGGCTCCACATTTTTCCCAAACTAAAATACGCTAAGATGTGGTTGAAGTTAACAATACAGCCGCATTCTAGATTAAGACGATTTAGGTAGGTTACAAGTTATCCTTGTGGTGAGTGTCCTAAATGAGAGAAATTAAGGTTAAGGATTACAGCCCACATATTTTAAGGAGGAAAATGCCTGAATAGGGCATTTAAACAACCTTATTTCTGTCTTCCTTCACTGGCACAAAACCATTCAATGTCTGCCAACGAAGTACTTCCGTATGCAGTCCTAAATTTGACTAAACTGACTTTTACGGGCAGATTACACTCTACTTCTTTATGATTATTATGTCAGTATTAAAAGCTGGGTTTATCTCCTGAATTTTCCTGTTACTACATGCTAGCAGGGGCAGCCAAACAATCATCACGGATCGGTTTCTCTGTCACCGATCTCCATTCTTTAAGATTGGTGGGGTGGGGGGTCTCACTCTCACAGGGCCGCAGGCAGCAAGGCAGCAGGGGACCAAGTCTCTCCAGCGGAGGGCAAAGAGGGGGAGCTCCTCTCCTGGTTGCCATGGCAATCCGGCAGCCAGAGCCATCCCCACTCGGGGCTCGGTCTAGCCTTGATCCCACACTCGCTGCCTTCCACTTGCCCCTCATGCAGCGATGCACCGCTTGCTTAAGGTGCAACTGCTAGAAATCAGTCTCCCCTGCACTTTAAGTTTCTTCCAAGAATAATTTTATGGCCTCCTGTATTTTCAGTCTTTTTTGCATCTAGAATCCCCCACTAGGATCCACGTAGACATACATCACTGCCCAAATTCTTACACCTGTCTCCAGCCCACGTGACCAGCAGACATACACCCTGCATGCAATAGAATTAAAAAATTGTAACAAGAAAGTTAAAACTACTGTAGGTCTTATACACCCATTCAAATTACACAAGCGGTGTACCATGATATGCAATATATTCGGTATTTACTTCTGGAATGAGGTTCAAGCATTTCTACTATCTGCATGGAATACAAATCGTGTTGCCAGTGGTTTTACAAGTCTTGGCTATAATTTTAAGCAAGTTTTTTTACTTAAAACTACTTCAGTAGACTCCATGACTATCCCTTCTTTTACACAAGCTTTCTCACAGGCTCAGGGAGATGATAGAGGTATTCTGGCACAAATGTATTGATAACATACTAATCCTTTGCTGTAATTTCACTCAAGAGTATGAACTGTTTTTATTGACCTTTGCGAGACAAATAAATGACTGCAAAATACGGTAGCATTGGAATTCTTGGAATTGTTCTAGTTTCTAGATAAATATACCAGTGGGTCGCTTAGTTCGTAGAATATGCACTGCCTCTTGCATAAGAAATTACAGAAATATTAATGTAAAACTAACCACTGTGTCTCTTAGTGCATTATCATCACATTATGAAGCTTTCAATAGATGATCTTTCTCATGTTCTTAGACAACCTTGACCTTCAGTTTTTAGTGAGGTGAATAATATTACATCACATCTAAAGAGAACAGTGTAATCATCTTTTCTATTTGCAGCACTAAGACAGTCAACAGTATTTGATACAATCAGCATGTGTCTTGATACCGAAGGCACATGGTGACAAGTCTAACTGAATGTAGTTATTTGGCTGTCATGAAATGCACCTTATGGTGATAAACTTCAGCCATAAAATTGGAAGACTATCACATAAACATGTTTCATGAAGAAATACACTAACAGAATTCACTGCTAGTTTATAGTTGGAAAACTGCATTCTATTTATTATGCTGCAATTTTTACAGTAAGTCAGGTTCCAAAACTCATTACATTTTACAATGAAGTAATTACTGGGTGTTGATTCTTCTTCTTCAACCAACAGGTCTATCTAATTAGTGTACAATAAATTGAAATACTGCAATTAAGGATGTGTGAAAGGATACTAAGACTGGAAGCAGATTCAGTGTGCTTCGAAGCAGGGGGAACTGCACAGCTGGTCCCCCCCGATGTGCCTGGGGTATGTACCTCACAGGGCAATGCTTATGGGGAAACTTCCTCTGCCTTTGCACCCTCTCCTCTGTAAACATGTCCTAATGCAGACACTACAATAAGCATATCAAGGCAGTTCACGTCACATTTGTATGCATTAAATCTTAAACTCAATACAAAACCAGCATTTTCTTTTCATTACTTATCAAACATTTCATCTTTTAGATAAATTTCTTCTCCCTGTAATCTTAAAGGGTATGGCGTTCATAACACTTACTGAAGGTTAAGCTATAAAACTACCCAAAACAATAGCTTCAATAAACTCAGCGACATTGTCTTATCTTCAGCATAAGTCAGCCTCACTGCAGTGCAATGTTTCTAGCTTGGCATTTTATTGGTTATGGGAGATGTTCTGAGGCACAAGGAGTAGGAAGGTTTCTCAGTCCTACTGAAAGTCAGAGAATCAGACGCTTAACCTCCATTTGTGCTTTTGAAGATCCCCACTGTGTGTTTGACCAGCTGCCTGTGAATGAGATTTGAAATACAGTGTCACTCTTCTACTGGATTAACCGTCCTGCCAGTAGCAGTAACGGGATGCGGGTATGACTGTGCTTGTAAAACATTCACCTGAAGAAATGTGACTTTAAGAGTGGCTGTGTTCATCTGGTGTTCTTAGGCTGCCCAGGTAAGCAGTGGCGGACAAATAGTCTTCCAGGAATATTCTCAAAGCAAGGGGTTTCTTGGTATATATTTGCCCTGCTCCACCTTGAAATCTGTAAATTGGACAGCATGCAGAGGTACCCTGGAATGGCAGAAGGAGAAAAAGATTGATGCAAGCTATGCTTTAACTATTCAAGCAGCAAAGCAGCCCCCTTTGGGCCATTGCAACTCACCATAAATGTAAACTAAATAAATCTCAGCTGCAGTTAACCTATCTGCTGGAAGAGGAAATAACTAATAATCCTGATTTTTTTTTCAGATCAGAAAGGTTAGCCTTCTTTCAAAATTATTTAATCTTTTCAGACCTCTTGCAGCCATACATGACATTAGACAACCTTATGATGATAAAGATAAAATTGATGCCTCACTTTTATGTAAGACTTATCAGGTCAATATTAATCGTTACTTGGTTAATTCAACAGACAAAGAAAAATAATCACCAAGTCTCAAAGAAACAGGGAATGGTTTCACAGGACCATTACATCTACATATTTACTAACCTTGCTAGAGCTACTGAAGCTCAGCAGAGGTGATTAATACAACTAAAATAGGGTTTCTCCAGCCTAAGCTTTGACATTACCATATTATTCTTTGCTAAAAAGCAGATTGTATTAGATGAAGTAAAGTTCTCTCTCTGATTTCAGAGAGGCCAAGCAGGGGTTTTTGTGGTCAAGGTAGGAAAAACTGAATCTTCATGTTGGCAATAAATTGGAAAATGTAATGAATCCTGATGAAGAACCAATTTAAACAAATGTTATTCCAAGATTTCTAGGAAGATTATTTTTCTTCAGCCTTTTTCTTTCTTTTATCATTGATTCATACCCTGATATTAGCATGCCAAGATCATTTCCCATGTTGTGCAAAGAAGAATAACTAGTGAGATAATGCATCCATGCTGAAATGCTGGTTTGCCTTTTGTCTGCCCATATTTGAAAAATTTGTATCAGTCTACTTTTTAAAAAATAGAAAATCAGATGTGCCATTGTTCACAAGGTGGGCAAAACCTTCAGTTTCATTTGTGTCCTATAATGTGCAACAAAAAAATTAGATGGAAAAAGTGTATGAAAAATTACAGTACAAGACAGACTATAGATAAGAGTTTTAGAAATATGAGATTGTCCTCATAGAACTGGGCATATTCACATGAAGAAAGTCATTAGAAAATGACAGATAAACATCAGGGCAGAGATCACTGGGGAATTATGATAAATTTCTTGTTCCTCTGATCATTAATCAAGAGATATAGGTGTTGTTGATCTCCTGAGATAGGGGAATCCTGGGCTGCTGCCTCTGCTCCACAAATTATTTATGAGTTCTCATGTTATATGCCTTTCTGTTCTACTGTAGATTTGAAGCATTACCTATGATTAGTTAGAATAAATGAAACGCCAAGAGATTAAAAAATCTGCAGCTATTAGAAGAGCGGCTGGACTAGGCAACATAAGACCATGCATCTAGTAAGAGAATACGTTAAGTAGCAGAAAGTATTTTTTGTACAGTTCCTACCACACCAGTGTAAAAGGCTTGCCTAGGTAATGACACAGCAGCTTGGCAGTTTGGGGTTTTTTTAAGTGAGCTTTAGAATTTTAGAAAGATTTTTTTGATTTTGGCTTTCAATTAATCCTTAGTCCTAGGGGAATTAATTATAAATATTAAAATAATGGACATTTAACAGATAGGTCAGGACAGAGTTTGAATATTTTAACTATGAGATTTTAAGTTTGCTGCAGTCTAGACCTGATTAGAGATGAAAACCAAGTAAGATTAAATGACCAAATCCCATCATGGTGGTAGATTAACTGCCCCAGGTGTTCCTTATGATGTGCCATGATGTTTAATGAGTTCATTGATGACTTGGAAAGGGGAAAGGATAGCATGGCAACAAAGTCTGTCAAGGAGACTAAGTTGTATACATGTACAAGGACCTGAGAAAACTGTAGAGAATATTAAAGAAACTTAAATAATATAGGTGAAAAGTCAGCATGATAACAATGAGATTCAAAATCAGGCTGCAAAGAAAAATAATTAGTTCAACCTGGAAAGCTCTAAGCTGATTATATCATCTGAAGGAGACCTGGGACATCACTGTACACAGATCAATGTGCAACTGCAGTCAAAAAAGCAAATCAGCTACAGGACAGTGCAAAGGGTTACAGTAATCAAGAATGTGGAGAGCAGTGTAATGGCAGTACAGAAACAGAGGCATAGCTTGGTAGGGTATGTGTCACCCAGTCTCCACATGGGCACTAAAGAGGAAAGAAAAGAATTTTCCTGGGGGTGATAGAAGTCACTTACCTTACAAATACAAATCTATATGATAATGCACATTCTAGAGCAGGCAGTCAGGGACCCACAGCTTGACCTTGTTTGTAAAGTAAAGATGCCATTCAGTGCATCTAAGAAGCAGAAAACTCAATACTTGTTTAATCCATTTCAGCTGTGAGATTCACTGCCATTGGAAATCATTGAGACTAAGAATTCAATAAGATAAAAAAGGACTGAATAATCATATAGATATCAAGAATATATAGACCTATCATAATTATTGATTTTAAAAAAAAAAAAAGATAAATAGGTATTGTGTAACACTCGCTGGCTGTGAGGTTTTATAACTTCCTCCGAAGCTTAGGGTGCCAGACATATTATTTGGACAGCAGAAGTTGAGGATAACTTGCATTTCCGAACCAAATACAGAAAAAAATATTTTAGTCATGCTGTAGCATAGTAGTAGTAACAACAAAAATATACTGAGCTAATCCTTAAAATTACCAACCTAATCTTTAAAATCCACTTCTGTGCTTGTACCTGTCTAAATGCGGACATACAATCACAAGCAGAATACCACCTCCTCTCAGCAGAAATCCTCTGCAACTGTAAGTTCAGTCGGAAGTCAAGCCATCTGATGTTTTCTTTTCTGACTTCATATTTTCCAAATTTATTTTTTTTGGCCAAGGACTATCCCTTTCACCATATCAATGTCAGCATTTGAAGACAATACCAAAGAGTGCTTTGGAATAGAAAAAAAAAAAGCTACATAAGCCTGTACCAATTTGAGTAGGTATTGAAATGACTTCTTCCCAGCCTCATTACCTCCTTCTTACGCACTCAGCAATACTTCAAGCGCAATTGCTCCAAAACGACTCTGATTTCCCCACCTGCCTTTCTGCCTGTGAATGCAAACACACGTGCACTCACACAGGCGCACACATGTGTGCCTTGCGGGCCTTCGCCAGGCCAGGCCAGGCCAGGAACAGTCCCTCTGCCACCTCGGTCAGGAGGACGACCTCCCCCGCCCCCCGCCATACCCCACCGTGCCCACACTCACCCATGGACTTCTCTGCAGGGCAGCAGGGCAGAGGCATTTCAGCCGGACGGCTGAGACCCTACACGCTCGGTGGTGCTGTGAGGGCACAGGGTCATGATGGCGGCGTGGGGCTGTGGGGCCGAAGGCCAGGCTAGCAGAGAGCAGGCTGCCGGCTGCCAGGCCTCCTCACAAAACTTACAGCCGGGTTGGAGAGAAACACTTAATTCCCTGGCGTAGCATGGGCTTTCCTATAATGGGGTCTTGAGGTGCTCAACACTAACCGGTAGATACTTTCATGTGTGTGACACCAGGGCGGGAGTGTTGGCCTGGGGGAGACAGAAGAGCGGTGGCTCCCGGGAAGAAGGGCACGAGCACCGTGTGTCACCTCTCCTGGCAGCCACAGCCTGCATCGCCACATTTCCAAATCCGGAAAAAGTTTTCCAGCGACACTCTGCTGAACGTATGTCCCACAAACCCTGAGGTGGGGAGAGATGGCGGTGTTGGGGGGCGAGCAGTATTTCCTCAGTATTGTACTTCGTTGGGTTTTTTGACACAGCTACTTCCTCGAGCTGCTCCGACCTGTCAGAAGCATGAAAACGTCTTCTGTTCGCATCTCAGAAAAAGATGCACAGCTGAATCAAGGAATGGCTGCGTAAGTAATTTTATTTTTTACGATTTGAGCCCCAAAAGGTCTTAAACTGTCAGATTTATTGTCTATCCATTTTTATGACTTTTAGTTGTATTTATTCTCTGATGTTTACCATCAAATGTCTCTACGTGAGCTCTGGTTTGTAGGCTTTCATATTGCTAAATCATTTTTTAAGCTTGAGATGTAGCTTCTGTTCAATATCAATCCCCTGAGATACACCATTAACATGAATCATTTCTGAAAGTATGTCGTGCAATATGAACTTCATGTTGAGTCAATCATTCACTCTGATTGAAAGAAGTGATGACCTTCACAGAAGCAGCGTATCACAGCTAAATATCCCAGGACCCTCTTCACTACTGTCAGTCGTGGCTGCTTTTGGAGCACATGCAGACTTAATCATAGCACAAAAATAGGCTGAAGATTATTTTCCTTTATGTGGTTAGGTCAGCGGAGCTTTAAATAAAGGACTGACAACAAACTGAGTCCTTTACTGAGTCACAGAGATTACTTTATTGCTTGAATGTTGTTTTCACAGTGGACTTAAAGACAAATATAAGTTGTACTTTGGTTAGTTTGTTTCATTTTCCTCAGTGCCCATCATGGAAAATCTTTTTTAGAAGTACTAGCTCCTCAGCAGATATTACAGCAACAGATGTTTTTCGGTCCTTTTGGGACACAGGCCTAGATTTGCAGAAGTAATGGGGCATCTCCCTCCACTGATTCTTGTGAATCTGGACACGAGGCCTGGATCCTGCAGATCTGAACTCGCAACAAGGGATGAAAGTATAACTTGATCAGCCTATTAATTTGATGGGTGCTTAGTTTAGCACAACTCCCTTTGTAAGAGTAGATGCTATTTTACATTAGCACCTATTCCTGTACAACTACTGCAAAAGTCGATTGGGTTAAAAAAAATAGTTTTGTTGTTAAAAGACGTAGGTTTTATAACCATTTCTGTTTTGGGTGTCCTTTGGGATCTTGGATTTGTCACTCACCCTTCCAGTACATCAGCTCTTTCTTCTGTAAATTAGCCTAATTATATGTTCCTGCTTTATAAAATCAGTGGGAGGCCTGATTCAGCCTGGTTCATTCATTAATGATTTAAAGAGCTTGGACATCACTGGATGTAAAGGGGCATACAAGGGAAGTTAAATTCAAGAGAGGGATTCTAAAAAAAAGAAAAAAGAAAAAGAAACAGTGACAGTTCCACAGAATTTCACAAAGTTTTTTTTTTCCCACTCCTCATGTGCTATATACTACAATATAAAATATAACAGATATTTTCTTCCTCTTTTGGCAAGCAGCCAGAGTTTGGGGATACTCTTCTCTGTTTGTGAGAATGAATACATCATTTTCTTCTGAAGATAATCTGATTTATAAGACCAACTATCTGCTTCCTAATCAATATTTCTGCTGCTGAAATACTGTATTTCAACAAACATAAATACTAAGACTAAATATGCAGATTGTATTTGTCTAAGTTCACATTTACTTTTAATTTCAAAATTAATCAGTCACTGCAATTACTTTCTACATTCTTATCTTTGAATGAAAAAATCAACATTTGGACCCAAGATTTGGCCAATATATACAGGATAGTCTCAATAGAAGTAAGACCTATTGACCCCATGTATTCCTTCAGTTCAGTGTCTTATGGCCAGTGTGAAATACTGGCCATCATTTGAAATAATTCAGAGGAAGGCACAAAAAACTCTAAAAAGGCAATTACTAAGTACCTTCCCCATACAAAAAGTTTTGACTCAGATCCTTCTGTTGAAAAATCTGACACAACATAGGAGTTTTGCAGTTCCAAATTTGAGAAAATGTATTATTAACATGACTCTGAACAATCCTATTAGTTGCATAGTTGGATAAAAGGCTATTATTTATGCAAAATCCTGCTGCTGACAATTACACAAACACAAATATGCTAGAACTGCATTTGGAAGCATAGTTTTGTATAGTATGTCTGATGTACTAGTGAGAAAAAAATGAGATGGATGATAAAGAAAAATCATTGACATAGTATTTAAAGAGTAATGAATTGAGTGTTGTTTCCAGTAGGAAATGCCATGCCCAAAGGTAGTGATTTAGAATTCAGAATGTTATCCTGTTCATTTCTCACTGTGCAGAGTGAGCCAATGTATAGATATGTCCCACTGTCATACATACTGCTTATACCCAAAAGCAATTTGTTTTTTGCCTCGTAGATATTGAAATGAAGGAATATTCTTTCTGCATGATTACTTAGGATTGTGGCATTTAAAGGTCATCATGAAAAGCATCTTCCAGACACCTACTATCAACGGCAACCTCTCAGAGTATTGACTGATAATGATTATGTATTGTTAAAAGTATTTTCTGTCAAATAGAAATAAATGTTTTTCATATTGTTTCCTGCTTCTCAGACAAATAGAAAAAGATAAGATTTTCAGTATTTATTCTACTGTCTGCTCATGGATGTGAACAGCCCCTTCAGAGTTTAATCTTTATAGCAATATTTTCTTTATAGATATTACAACCTTGAGTTGAGATTTTAACATCAAATACAGTAAATTTTAGTGTTCAGAACTGACAACAGTGATAATAACAAAACATCCCTAAGGCTGTGTGTTGGCAAAGAAGAGGTTTTAAAGTAACAAAATACGTAACAAATCATCATAGACAATTGTCTCCTTCAATTTCTTGAGCCTCTGTCATCATATTTTCAGATTGCCCATTGAAACTAAGAGGAAAGACAGGATAGCTAATTGATAGCAGCTAGTTTTAGGTGAAAACGAAAACTGAAACATAGCCTGATGTAGGGAGATACTGATTTACTGTTATGTTGGAGGTTGGCTGGTTCCCAGAGAACATCTTTGATCTTTTGGCCATCACAAACCTTATGGAACCTGTAGGTGTGATGCTACTTTGAAGTCAAGTTAAATCAGGAAACAGTCACATTACTCTTTATTTTGCAACAATATCAGACCATGTCCCAGTCACAAACCAGCACACAAGGCTGGGATAAGCATGGAGCTATGAGGGTTGAGGGTGTGTTTTGGTATTGCTTTTTTTGCAGCAGACAAGAGATCCCTGCTCCCCTTTGCTCCTGTTTGTTTCTGCTTTTCCTCATGTTCTACCATCCCAAATTGTGCTGTAAGGCTGTGTGCTAAAGGCAAAGCTATGAAACAATACAGTCATGGTGCTTTTAATTTATTTATTTATTTATTGGGAAAAAAAAAGGCTTCCAAAAACAGGAGAATGTCAGTGATAAAGGTCACACTGTGATCCCACAAACATTTGCACTGGTACTTCAAAGAGGACTAACTGCATCATAGGAGGCCTAAAGCAGGACATAGAAACAAGTAAAAAGGGCCAGATAGTGGAAGGATCCTTTTAAACTGTCTTTGTTGCTGGAGAAAATATCCATGAACTACAGACTTAAGAGTTTTCCCTGGGGTCTGAATGGAAATACAGAGACTGTTCTGATGTATCTGTAAATCTCTGTGAGTCAGATGCCACCATGAAGGCAGCAGGAAAGCCCAGAGGATAGCAAAGGAATCACGGTAGCATGGCTAAGGGACAGTGTTTTGGGACGAGGTAGTGGGTAGAAAAATTTGGAATTATGATTAGGGATTATGAGCAGTCTCCTGTTGACTGATTCCTAATGTGTTCAGGCAAGCAAGAATTGATGCCTATTCTCTGAGGATAAACAGAAATATGAAGCAAATTTCTAATTATATTTAATTTCTTCTGCTGCTGGAAACAACTCACAAAACTCAAAAGAATTTAATGGCTTCCTAGCCTAAAAGATTTGCACTATTACATACAGCAGAACTGACAAAGAAAGCACAACTAGCCCAAGGAAGTAGCTTCATTATTAATTACAGTAATTATTTATGATGTTTTTGTTAAGCAGTGACAGTGCACTTAGGACTGTATACAGCCGAACCAAATGCCCAAAGGACTATACAATGACAAGCAGGTGCTGACCATCTGCATCTCATGTCTTTGGTGGATATTGAAAGTGTTGACAAGGGACTCTAAGCTGAAAAGGAAACTATTCATATACTCATAGAAGACATTTAATCTGTTGAACTACTTATATTGCTATAACACCAAATTGTTACAAAGTTTGAATGCTTTCTAATAATTTATTCTTACAAAGAGGAAGCAAAAGAGTAATAGCTATATTAATAAATGGGACACGGAGATTTGATTTATTCAAAGAAATGAGAGACCTAAGGTTTAAACCCAACTCCCCACAGCTGTAATATGTTCAGCCCAGTTTCCTTTTTTAGCTGAGATCTACTCATTCTTGTTCCCTCCCCTACACTATACCCTCCCCTTCCAATCTTGCTCCTTTTCTGCAGTCACTTTCAACGAGCTTCCCATCTGCTTGCCCAGGATTGTTGTTGCTGCTGTGCTGTAACTCATCTCTAGCACTGACGTGTAGGGAACTGCTCTTCATTTGTTGGAAACTAGTGATATATCCAATAAATTAACTGACCTACTCCTCATCTAGGGTACTACTCACATGCTAGGGTACATGGATTTTTCTAAACATTAGGGTCATGACAACATTTCTTATCTTAATGAATTAATATATGGAAGACTTGATACTGAAGGAGGGATTTGAATGACCAGAGGATCGGAACTGGAAGGAAATTCCACACTTAAATGTATCAGCAGGAGGAATAAAGCATGATTATGGATGCTGGAAAAGAGTGCAAAATTTGTACTTAGACAGGATATCTGTGAAGCATAAAGGTAGGAAGACCATATTCATGGATGAAGGACACAGTAGAACAAATATTACGTTAATATAATAAATAACTTTGTCATAGGCTCAGAAGCACAGCTGAATTATCCCAGCTGGTTGAGAAGTTGTATCTCAGCTGAGCCATGGTGTCCTGGTTTCAGCTGGGATAGAGCTAACTGTCTTCCTAGTAGCTGGTACAGTGCTATGTTTTGAGTTCAGCATGCGAAGAATGTTGATAACACTGATGTTTTCAGTTGTTGCTCAGTATTGTTTAGACTATAGTCAAGGATTTTTCAGCTTCTCATGGCCAGCCAGGGCACAAGAAGTTGGCACAGGACACAACCAAGGCACCTGACCCAAACTGGCCAACGGTGTGTTCCATACCATGGGACGTCCCATCTAGCTTAGGAACTGGGAAGTGGGGGGAGGGGGCAGGGAATCGCTGCTCGGGGACTGGCGGGGTGTCGGTCGGCGGGTGGTGAGCTATTGCCCTGTGCATCATTTGTACATTCCAATCCTTTCATTACTACTGTTGTCATTTTATTAGTGTTATCATTATCATTATAGTTTCTTCTTTTCTGCTCTATTAAACCGTTCTTATCTCAACCCAGAAGTTTTACCTTTTTTCCCGATTTCCTCCCCCATCCCACTGGATGGGGGAAGTGAGTGAGCAGCTGCGTGGTACTTAGTTGCTGGCTGGAGTTAAACCACGACACATGGTAACTGACTATCTGCATACTTCTCACTCATGGGAAGCATGAAGTAAAACGTGCTAGCTTAAACCTCTTCTAGACATTTTCAGGCTAAGGACATGCATATGGTCACATACTCAGTGGTTCTTTAAGTCATCATAACTCAGTTGTTTGTCCAAGTCCCAAGATACAGAGGTATGGGCACACCTAATTCTGCTATTTTCTGTCTTCAGAATATGGGGGTTTGCAGATTCACTGTTCTTCTGCATAAATGCTTAAAAAGAAACATTTTTGATCAATGATTTATAAAAACCAACATACCTCAGGCATCCTGAGACAAATACATGGAGTGGAAGTAAATGTAATGAGTAGTAAACAGAGACCTCCCTGATGTGTTAGGACTGTAACTGCCCTGGAGAGGCAAAATGCCTCAGAGCTCTTCTGTTCAGTTGTCTGTGACGCTTTCACACCATCAGACTAATCCAGAAAGGAGCAAGCCCCAACATTTTCATTGGCACTAGTACATTCCACATGCTTATTTACTCTGACTGTCATCAAACTAAAGATAAATCCAGCATCAATATTGCTTTTTTGAAAGGCCTACTAGACAAGATAAATTAAATACAAGCTGCAGCATTCTTTCTGAATTCACATAATGGGGGAATTTCAAAAACTGTAATGCTGCCTCTCTTACCAAGGATTTGTAACCCATAATTACATTGATACATGTGCCATGTCAGCAACAGCAGTGAAATTCACGGTATTTTTTATGTGAAATGTACTGTTTTATTGCATTAATTCACATTTAATGTGTACACAGTAATAACCATAAAGTATGATAACCAAAGTTATATATTTTCTTCAGAACCTTCATTTAGAGAGCTTTCAAAAGAGTCCAAGGAAATTAAAATATCAGTCAGTTTACCTGCAGGATATAGAGCCAAAGCACTATGCACTATAATTTCTTTTACAAGCAGCCCCTTCCTTATGTAATCTCCTACCTCTGATAAAATACAATAGTCATAATACTTGTACATATTGTTAAAACTGCTGTGCACAAAACCCAGATTTTAGAACTAGAGAAGAATGCATCATTAGAGAGAAACTGTGTTACTCATAGCGGGCTGAGGAGAGGAGAGTTGTAACGAAGGTATGAAATTCAAGAATTTCTTCTCAATAGTGCCCATAAAGCAGGGATGTCGCACTCAGTTAGGAAACATAGCTCTTCTTGATAACAAGCATAAACAAATGAATGGGCACTAAATGCAGCCAAAGCCTTGTAGTCCCCTCTCTTGAAAAGAGAAACAGCAGTAATAGGGGGTATGGGAGATTAAAAAGAAGCAATATCATATTCTTATCTTTCTTTTGTCTAATTCTGCTAGCTGCCAGGGCTATGTTACACTAGCACTGATCTAACCTGAATGCAAACCCCTTCTTCCTTATAAAAAGGAGAAGAAAAAAAAAAAAAAAAAGAAATGGTGCATGATACAGTACAAGAAATGTACCCTCATTAAACAAAGAAGCAAAAATAGTTATAGCTTGTCCTGACACTGGATAAAACTTTTGGTAGAGATAACACAGTAATTAATTCTTCCTTACAGACATAAAATGAAATTTCAGGAACATTTTTATTTGTTAGCCATTTAAATTTAATTACACATGTAAAAACCAAGTGAGCAGTTGAATAGTTAAGTAATAACCGCACATAAGATTTATTCTAAGTGTAAAAAACAGGAAGCAGAGGTACAGAATAGATATCACTGGAATCTGAAAGATAAAAGCAACCTCTGATAGATGATGATTCATGAGTTGGATGGATTTACTTAGAATGACAGAAGCACGCAACACTTGATGGCAAGGAACAGGCATAATCAGAGCTGGCTTTTACCAGCTTTGGCTTGCCAGAACTTTGTGCCAGTAGCTGTCACAGATCAGAAATAAGAGTTTAGATTTCTCTCTATTGCAACAAAATATTCAGTAAGAAAAGTGCCTTCTTGCCTTCCAAATCCTGAACATTTAATACTGGTGTAAAGACAGAAGCTGACTTGGCACAGAAACATAAGAGTTGCCCCCGTGACTCTGAACAAGACCAATTCTGGTTACACAACCACCTCCTTTCAGGTTTTTAGATATAAGCTAACTAAATATACTTAGCTGTATAAGAAAATCCCTTTTGCATTATGCAAGTGACCAAATGACAGAAACTGTACCAGAATTAAATATGCATTTAATTTGGAGAAAAGTTCCATGATCTGTTACTACCATTCTCACCTTTTGACTCTATAGATTTTTTAAAATATTACAACCACTCCTTAAAACTGCTCTAATTTGAAATGTCTCTGATAACTCAGCAAGGTTCACAATTTTTTCTGTGCAGAAATCCATGGTACTGTGATGCCTATGATGATTGAATGGGATTCCTGGTAATATATGCAGGTGGAGATTCATTTCCACTGGTGCAAAACGTCAGAGGAAAGGACTTGGTACAAGACTGCAGGGCAATGACACAGGTAAACTCCTGAGCAAAGCACTGAGATCACTTCTGCTCCCAGAGAACTCTTGATTCTCTTTGGAGTTTGTTAGTCGCCCTCGTGTTCAGGTGATTAAATTGTTTGTAGCTGTCCTGGAGATTATATTGACAGCTATTCCTGCTTATATCTTAAGTGGCAAGAAGTTGAAGAGTATGAGTTGACGTGATATGACAAATGGAAAGATTAAATGCACCGCTGTGTAGCACTTACACTCATCTCCTGCTCACCCCTTCGCATTTTGACTGTGTTGAGACCGGAAGTGAAATGAATGGATGACATTTAGTTTTGCTAACATAGCTGTGCTATTGGTGATTTATGGCTAAATTCCTTCATAAGTACACAAATTAGCAGGGAAGGTGAAAGTTAGCTAGTCAGAAGATTTGTAGAGTTCTTGATTCTCAGTGGTAATTTCATTGAAAAAGATTCTCAGTGGTAATTTCATTGAAAAATAAATCATGTAAGCCATAAATTTAAAACAACTACGAAGAAGGAAAGCAGGTGGAATAAAAGGCTGTTTGAAAATGACCACACAGTGCATATGTCTGCAACTACAACAAAATATAGTACCTCTTTTAGGCATATCTGCCGATTTAGGACCTGATTCTGATCTTACTTCTACTTCAGTATAAATCAGAAAATCAGATCCATTGAATTTATCAAAGTTACACTGGGTTAAGAAAAAAATAAAATATCCAGAGTAAAATCAAGCTTAAAATTTGAGTGTTGATACTTAGACAGTAGATAGTACAGTCAACATCATGTTAAGTTTTTTGTAATTTTAGGTAAAAAGGGACAAAATCCAGATAGCTTTTTTTTTTTAACTAACTTTTTTCTATTGCAAATGAAGGTAAGTAGACTTTTTGAAAATATATTAATTTACCTAGAAAAAATGTTACTTCTGGGCACATTCTTTTCTGTAAGAACCATTTTAGATATCAGAAATGACTGTTTTATGGAGAAGCTACCCGGTCCCATATAACAAATATATACTCATACAGAGTACCCTAATAGTAACGACATTCATTATCCTTACAGGAAGGGAAAAGGCCCCAAATTTGCCACAGTAACAAAATCTTTAAAAATATGAACAATATAAAAAGATGAACTACTGAAACAAAAATTAAGAGGACCAGTCAGTGGGGTAAAATACTTGCAGGGAGACCATTTAGAGAGTTTCCATATACAGATGCAGAGAAAATATATGCTATCATTAAAAATAAAAATTAAGAAAAAAAAGCATCTGACCTATGTTAAATAGCAGACCAGGGAAAGCTATCAGAAGCGAATATTGGGAACCACATCCAAACAAACAGAATAGAAAGGAGTATAAATGGTAGCAAGCTAAATGTAGAGATGCCATATGACAGGCCAGAAGGGATTTGAAGGAGTAACAGTAAGGACAGGTAACCTATTAATAAAACTTTTTTTCAAATATACCATTACCAGAAAGCCTGACAGAGAGTCAGATGGGACCAATAGGCAATCAAGGTATGAAAGGAACATTCAAGGAACATGAGGCTATTGCAGAAAAGCTAAATTAATTTATTGCATCAGTGTTCATTACAGAAGAGAATGAGGTCCTTCTATCAGCCATTCCTTATGGGAGATAAGGCTGAGGAACTGGCTCAAATTCAAGTGTCAATAGAAAAGGCTTTAGAGTAAATTGACACACTGAACAGTAAGAAATCTCCAGGAACAGATGGTATTCACCGAAGATTTATAACAGAACCCAAATATAAAATCGCTAAACTACTAACAGTGGTGTCTAACCTATTGCCAGAGGAACAGAAGGTGGAAAATGTGACACCAATCTTTATGAAGGACTCCAGAGAGATCTTGGATCTATAGACTGCAAGTCTGGTTTCTGTACAGGAGAAATGGTAAAACTGTAATAAAGGATGAGATTAATAGACACTTGGACAAACACAATATACTGCATAATACACAGTTTCTACTGAGGGAAGATGTTCCTTACAAATGTATTTGAGTTTTTTAAAACTGTCAACAAGCATGTAGATTACAGTGATCCTAATACTTAACGTACTTGGATTTTTAAAAGGCTTTTGACAGATTCTCTCATTAAAGGCTTCTACAAAATAAATTACCACAGGATTAATGGGAAGCTGTTGCCATGGATTAGTAATGACTTAAAGGCAGATGATGAAGAATAGCTGTAAGTGGTCAACTTTCTCAGCTGACAGGTCCCCTAAATACCAGTAGTTGGATCTGTACTGTTCATCGTTCTCCTGTGCTACCTGGCAGAGGGGCTTCCTGGGATATAAGACAGCAGGGACTTCCAGAGTTCACTGGAAAGGACAGTGGAATAAAATGGCAAATGAAGTTCAGTATAAGTGCAGCGTAATGCATTTGGAGTAAATCAGTCCTGATTATAAAAAGAATGGACTCTGAATGAACTATCTCCATCCTGGACAGAGATTTGAGGGTTACTGGGGTTCATTCTACAAGATCATCTGCCAGATGATGCCATCACTGATGGCAACTAGAGTGTTAGGACTTCTTAGGAAAGAAACTGAGAACAAGCCGGAAAACATCTTAATAAAACTCAGATGTGTAACAGGTTTTATGCTGCATGCAGCTCTGGTGACTGTTTCAAAAACCTTTCAGTAGAACTACACAGAGGCAAAGACTGCAATAATCTTGGCAAAAAAGCTACAGAGTGGGTTAAGTTCAAAACATGACAAGGGATTTATAAAACAAAATATTATGTCAAGGATGTATGTAGTGAATTGTTATTCACTGTTTTTCACAAGAAAGTGAAAGAACTACAGAACATTCAGATGGGAGCAGTTTTAAAACAAACAAAAGAAAATGCTTTTATACACCACATAATTGTGGTACTCATTGCTTCAGGGTGGAGACCAAAAATAGACTCAAGAAAAGGATTAGATGAGTCCCTGGAGGAGAGGTTCATTAATGAATTTTAAACACAATTCTACAGATGCCGCCTCTGTTTCAGGAAATCCAAACAACTGACAAAAGCTGGAATAGTACAGAAGGGAAAAAGTGCCTCTACATGCTTTGTTCTTTAAGTACCTGTCACTGCCTTCTGTTGGAAACCTTCACATCACCTAGAAGGGAAGGTCTTGTATAGTAAAGAATTAATTGGCAGTAATATACACTGTAAAGCTTTTTTGTCCTATCTTGTTAGCAGGGTGACATTAATAGTGAACTGAGATGTAACTTTAAGTCATGAATACTTGCCTTTTTCTCTGCTGCTTTCAAAATACATATATTTAGTATGTTCCTACCTGAAGAAGCATTTTAACTTTGTATTTTTACTTCTACTACTTGCTCTCATTTCTGCAGAAGTGTTGAGTGGTAAGAACTCTTCTGCTCTTAGATCAGGTTTAGCAGATCCAGTCTTTATTTCTACAGATCACAGAAATGTTTAAAAGAAGTGGAACTGTTGAAGAACACATTATATAGCTTTAAAAAGGCCTAAAACAGGTTACAGGGCTAAATATGTGGCAGGAGCTGTATCTGTTCACAAACAGACATGGGCACAATGTACAGATAAAACCAGAGGTGCAACACAACAAATAGGGTGCCAATGAATTTATTGAAATTCCTCAAGTCCGAAAAAAAATGGCTAAAAAAATGTACCTTCTACACTTCCTGATAATAAATTGTAATGAGCAAGAAACAAAGCTACCAATTTTTTTCTTATGTAAGTCATATTTCTAAATTCAGCTTTAATATTTGAGAAAAACTGCTTAGTTTTCCATCATTTGTCTCAGAGGTACGCAGTTTTCCACTCAGCCCGAAGTTCCTCTCTTAATTTGGCTGCCAGGAGGCTTTTCTCTGCAGCATCTTCTTTGTTGAGAGCTCCTACTTAAGTTCTACCTCTGTAAGAGAATAAAATATATGCTCCAACTTTTCCTCTATTCAGGGTGGAGATAAGAGGATCTAAAGAGAATCCTTTAACTTCTGTCAAAAAACTGAGATGTTTTGGCATAACACAGACACAAATGCAGAACTACAGAGATAGCAAATTCCTCTAGTAGAAAGCCTGTCCAAGCAACATCTTCCTCAGACAGCTCCAGATCTTGTAGGGTTATGCTGAAAGCAAACATTTCCTACCACTTCATGTAACTTATATGAAAGCTCGTGGATCAAGTTCTTAATTTTAGGTGGACACAACAGACCAGGTAAAGTAGGCTGCTTTCCCGAACTACATCTGATTTGCACAGCTGGGGTAATTTTTGCCGTGTGCACAAAAACCGTTGTGCTCTGTAGTTAAGGGCAGCTGTGGCGGGGGGTGGGTACTCCGCAGAGGCTAAGAGGCACAGCTGGCTACACTCATCTCACTTCACACTACCCTATAAAAAGTATGTTTCTAGTCTAAGGAAGCTTTTTAGGCTGCCTTTAGAGTCTATAGAGAGGGATGGAACCCTCCACAGGCAGGTTCATCCACTTTTCTTGGGTACTATTTAAGATGGGATTAATTGGTCTGTTTCTCTCCATTGGGTATTAGAGGAAGCCTAGCTGGGGTTTTATATGATTACCTGAGGGAGATCCTATCCACAATTCAAAAAAAACCCCAGCATAACCTGTGTCATGGAAATTGTGTGAATGGACATATGGTTTGTACCTCAGACTTGGCTTTCTCAGCAGATCCTAAATAAACGATCAATAGCTGTGCTTCTTGAACAATACTTGTAACTGTGTAGTGTAGAAGTTAAATATAAACTGCATGGTCTCAGTAAAACAGAGGTGAGGCTGCTACAACAAGCAATTCAATTCAGTGAAGAGCCCAAAGGTAGCAATCACAGCGCACTTCAATTCTTTAGTCCAACTGCTGTGTGAAAGCAACAGTATTGGGTTGCCCTCAGCATGTGAATGATACCCTTCTCTCCTTAATCTCTTTCTCGCCAAAACTCACTGTGACATATGAACTATGGTATCTGGCTCTGCAGAAGTTGTACAGATGCATCTGAAAGAATAGCTGAACCCTCTTATTCTATATTCTGCCTCACAAGGACTTTTCTGAAAGCTGAAACGTGTATAACAGGAAATAAACTATGACATAATCTAGGGAATTAGTAGAACACTAACAGCTGAGAGAAAAACAGGAGTTGCAGCTTGTTTTAACTTATGGGAGAGCAAACCCAATCCCTAATACCACATCTTCACTAAGCTTTAGTTCTCAGTGCCAATAAACTGTGAAAATCAGTGTAATGAAGTCCAATTTAAAAATAAACAGTATGCAAAATATGCGTAGTGGTGTCCCATAAATATAGCATCCACTATGAGATTTACACTTCAGAACTGTGCACTTGACAAACGTTTTTCATTCTTGCTTGCATTTGATACCCAAGTATGTTTTCTGAATGTATTTTGGTCTCATAGAAGCATAGTGCCATGTCCTATTATGTTCCACATGCAAGCAGTTAGAAGATTATATGCCCGCCACTAGCATTGTACAAGTCAAAAGTGATTTACCATGGATACATGTGCCTCTTGATGAATATTTCTAAGATTATACAGCTGTTGTTTATCAAGTATCATTTATAAAGCATTACATGACAGTAAGCTATAAAGAATGCATGTGCAAGCTTGTAAAATAAAACATAATGCTTGGTAATTTAAAAAATATATTCATTGTAGATTTAATTGTTGAATAGTTACGTTGATTTATACCACACAAATGGGGACTTTATGATTCACAATGACTTAGCAGACAGTGAACTTCATTGCATCACTAAAATTTGTTTATGGGATTGAGTTGCAAAATATGTTAAGTGTGTTCGTAGGGATCAGTTCTGCATTCTCTGCACTGTTGAAACTTTGCACTACTCTTGACTCCCCTTGTTCAAACAGGAACACCACTGGATTCGGTCCCACCAGCCTGACTGAGTCTAAAAGTTTATGAGATGACTAGTTACAGACTCGTGTTAAATCAGTTAGTAACACCAGTCCTGTTTCTAATAGGTTGGAAATGAGACTTTCTTCAGAAAATTATTTCGTAGGTAAAAGTAAAATGGATTTATAATCAATCTTTCTTCAGAAACTTGCTCTTTTAGACAAAAAAGAAATCATTTATAAGTAAAAAGTTCAATAGTTGGAGAGGATTAATGAAAAAAAAATTTAAATGGTAATTTAGTAACTGTGATATATTTGTGCCTTGCATCTATCTCCCACTATGAGCTGGACTCCCCAGAGAGACAGTAACTCCCATAACTCCCATGCTATGTCAAAGTAAGACACTGCTAATATCAAACCTGTGTACCATGAGAGAAGTAGTCCAGTGAGCTGACAGATCAGGGTTATTCAAGCTTGATGTTCATAAAGCCTCCAAGACAATATGACAGTGTTTCCAATCTTTTTTTTTTTTCAGATGGAATATTTTTATTTTTTATTATTTTTAATAAGCTGTCTAAATTTCTGAAGGAGTTCTGGTGAAATTGCACTCCCTGGCGATCTCTGACACCTCTGTGGGCAGTCCTAGCTGAGAAGGCTATGGTTATGTGAAGATGGAGAATGCCTTTCCTACCTATTCTGCAAAAATCTTACTCAGTAGCTTGCCTATTTCAATGCACAGAGAACTTCAATATCAAAAGCCTGTGTTCTTCATAAATGCTAAACTCAGTAAATGAAAAGCAAACGTTGTTTCCTTAAAAATTTAAAGAGTGGGTCTGACAAGTGTAGTGATCCAAGAATAATCCAATAATGTTGGATCCCAGGTGAATGTATAATTGGATGCAGTTCATTACGGTGCCTGTCTACTTTTTTCTTATAAGGAAGCGGTAAAAGAAAACCTGTTAGTTTTCTGAATGAGTGAGCAGTAGCCTTGTAAAATGTGTGTAACTGCTTGCATATACACAAGAGTAAATATACACAGCATTCATGCATATGCTTTTGTCATGTCTTTGCACACTTGTGACTGTAGAAAGAAAATAAAGCTGTATTATTCCAGGCTCAAAATTAATGCACGGTGTTTACTTACTGAATACTTATCATACAGTCTGAATCTAAAATACCACCACAAGAAGAGTGAAATTCTTGCATAATACATGGGTTAGTTTATTAGATCTTTCCTGCTTTGTCAGTTGGTAACCTATTTGTTTTTGACTGTTTCTTTAAGTTATGAGGAATTCACAGTACAGAATCTATGTACGTTTAGCACGTATTTTGCTCTTTCTTTTGCCTGTTTATTTTAGAAGATTGGATGTGTATTTGTGCTCAGACGTTTGAAAAATGCCAATGCCCTGCATTAACCCACAAACCAAATACCGAATGCAACAGGAATTTCCTACAAATGTGTTAGATGATGAATACTTGGCTCTGATCTCACAGGAACACTTTGAATAGAAAAATCAGAAGTACTGGAATTCAATTATTATGATAGTTCAATTAACCTCTATTGAACAGATGTAGAAATTATACCTAATTATACATGTAGCTGACTTCAGACATGGACCTCTGCCCACCGAGGACTAATCTAAGATCTCCAAATTCATTTCACTTCAGACCTTTGCTCTCAGAAATGAGTACTACAGTAAGTGATTTCACCATTAAATATCCCTCTAGCACCATAATCTTTCTAAAAGTCTGTTCAGTGCTCAATTTTATACTAAGAAACTTAATGGGATATCCCCAAGTGTTATCACAGAAATTCTAAAGGAAAGGTCACTGATAAAAAGGGGCTTTTAACGTGAGCTTTGCTAAGTATTGTTGTAAGCCTACCTCACCTTGACTCCACAGATGTAAACCAAAATGCATGAATTTGTACCTCCAATTTTAATACATCCTTATTGTGGTGACTAGAAAATATTTTGAATATATTCCTTTGCACAAGGCCCAGTGCAAGGCTGTATTCTGAGAACCAAAGTGGTATATATAGGATGAGATGACCTTCCACAAGATGGTATTTTCTGTCTAACCATAAAGTATATTTCTTTATGATGCAGCAAGTTCCCTAACTTATAACAGCCTTTTCTTAAAGAGAAAACAAAGCTTTGTAATCAGTTATGCAGTTATGAACACAAATTCTACACTAACATACCCTAGGAAAATATTACCTGCATTGTCTGTGCAATGTCATTTTTATTGCTTTCATATTAATACTACAGAGGAGAAAATGAGCACAGAGTTTAAAGGCAGTGGCTCTTTCTCCCAAATATGTTTGGTTTTACCACTATCTTACATTTATTTTTGTTCACTTACTTTTATCATGCTAGCACTATTGCACAGGGAGAAAAAAAAGTATTTTCCATTCCTCCATGACATTTATTTCTGTTTCTATCTGTTGTTGAGATTGACTGCCCTGATCTTCCTGTTCTCCCTTTAGCTATTTTTATGAATACCCTCATTTTCTTACAGCAGCTGGTTTCCAGAGGGAGTCTGTAGGCTGGCATCCAGCAAGAATATCCCTAAATATTCACCACTGTCTTCTTAGTAAGAAAGAGATTAACTGCTTTCTTGTAACTTCTTGGATCCCTGTTGATGGGGAAAACTCTCTGTCATATACCTAGACTCCTTGTGAGGTGCTCTCTCACTCTGTCATCTAACTTTTCTTCCTAACATTCTGGTAAATCGCCAGCATTGGCTGGAGCATATTCACATGGAAATTACACTGGAGATGGAAATTCTCCATTTTATTCTGGACCTGTGCATCTTGGATTTCCAGTGGTTTTAACATTTATTTGCTCTTGACCATAGCTTTCCTGCCCTTTGAGGTTACCTTCCTCTTTGTGATTCCTTAGGCAAATATGATGTTACTCAGACAAGCTAACCAACAACCAAGATAGGGTGGAGAGAATAGAGAGTCAGATATTCTCTGTGACAACACTGTATCTATACAGGGTCTCACAGGTCTGAATATAGTGTCTTCTTCCTTAGAGCTGCCAGTATTTTACTGGTAAAGGGATCTGGTCCCATTGGTAAAATCAGTTCTGTTTTAGGAGACAAAGTGTTTATCATGAGCTAGAGAAAGGAAAATCTAGGTGCACTGCCTAGATTTATACCATTGGTGTAGAGTTATGGGTAAATTAATATTCTTCAGTAGTTAATATAAAAGTGAAATGTTTTTCAGTGTTTTCTACTGTGTGGTCATCATTTTGATGAGATAGTGTTGACTAGGCCATTTTCTTTTTTATTTGTGATTACACTGAACACCTCACCCATGTTTACTGCAGGATAATAACCTAGTGGAAAGCCAAGCAATTCCAGTTTTTTAACACTGGGAAGTATTTAATGTAATTATAGCTTCTTTTAAAACAACTAACAGCTTGGAAATATGGGAAAACTGCAGAGTGGATAACTACTTGAATACTGCTGCTGTGATTGTTTTTCCCATAATGTATCTCTTTTAAATAACGAAACTTTGTTATTGGCATGATAATCTAGTAAGACATTAAACTTCAAGCCTGTTAACAGGGAGGATATTGTCTCATATTATGTGTAAACTACAGTTTATGCATTACATTTTGTAATTTACAATTACTGTCTTCTATTGTCTACAAGCAATTACATTTACAGTAAGCAGGTTGTAACAACAGTACTAAGGCAGCCTTGCTTCCTCTAAACTTGTGCCCTACATCTTCTCCAAAATCACTCCTGCTAGCTAGGTTTCCTCTTACACAAAACCCTCTGCTGTTGCACCTGTAGTTACATCTCCCTGATCTTACTGCCTTCCACCATAACATCCTCTTATTCTTTTCAGATCATTAGCTCACCTCCTGCAAAACCTCCCTGATGTATCCACCAGACCATGAGCTCCCTCCTGTGCCCCCCATCTATACTTTATTTATGCTGCCAGGTAAAGAAAAGTCTTCAAGGACTGGCTGGCATTTGCTGGCTGGTGAACCAGCTAGTGGGTACATGTACTACCAAGCACCATATCCCACATGGGCTGACCTTCCTTCCCTCGGCGGCAGTACCAGCAAGGTCTCTGTCCTCCACCTAGGCATGAAGTTCCTGAAACTTGTAACAACTTACATCTTTGAGACTTCTGATGAGTTTAACTGAAGATGGTCACTGGACTAAAAAAACAATGTGGAAGGAGGACGAGCAAAAAAGATAGTGCAGCCATGTCAGTTTTATTTGTGGAGAAAACGGAGCTAAAAATGACTTTCACAGTTGTAAATTAAGGTGTGAAACTTGAAAAAGAGGAGGAATTATTTTTAGTTCTTTATTATTATTTTTTTTAGATGCAGTGAAACTTTAAATATCCAGTGTGGTCAAGATCTGTCCCCCGAAAGACTCATGACTGTTATATTGCCTGTCTTCCTGCCTGGAAATTTAGGATATAAACTTCTGAAATCTTACCATTTTTTTTCTCAGCACATTGCTGATAAGAAATTCCGAAGACATTTTCTCTGGTGTAGAATAAATCTGAATGGAGAAGACAATGCTACTAAATGAAAAACATAGCATTTCTCATTAATTTGTAGGTGTAAAAATACAAGACAGTGGAGCTGCCTTGAGCTCCTACAGTCCTGAAGTGATTTGGTTGGCTGAGTATTCAGAGAATTTTGTGGCTGCTTAGACTAAAACAACTGTGGGAAGGCAGAGAAATTGCTGGTTGCATGTCCAGAATTTTCAAATGCAAAGGGACAAATATTCAAATAACTTGTCTGTCCCCATTATTTTGTTTGAATGTCCCTGAATATATATATACACACTCTCTCTCACACACACACAAATATGCTTTATGCAGACACATCAGTTACTATTGCAGCTAGACTTTTTGGGGAGAAATGCATATCATAAAGCCATTTTTATGTGTGGCACTTTTACTAGCATAGTCTCAGCAGAGGCCCAGGATTGAATAACGATTGAATAAGCGTGAAAATTGAAGTGCCTTCGTATTCAAAATGGTGCTCAGTCATCCTTGGTCAGAGTTGAACGAAGGCAAACTCAGAAGAGCATGCACCACTGGTAGTACTGTAACCGCCTGTAGACAAATACAGGATTTTTGTTTCAGATGTTTGCTACCAGGCAGAGTCCAAACAAAAGGAAAATACCATCATGGTGTGTCATTTGTGCTGCCACTGTAAGACTTCAAAATGTTACACTATTTCCTCATGTCTTACTGTAACACAACCATTATTCTATGTAATCTATATCATGATTGTATTGCAGAAGCTGCCGTACTATAAGCCTGACACTCTGAGGGCAACTAAAGACATATTTAAGTGGGATAAAAAATGACCATTGATAAAACACGAGAGCAATGGCAATCTTCCATAATATATTACACACAAGAATAGTAAGTAGCAAATTCCTTTAAGATATTCTAAGGCCAAAGACCAGTCAGGTCAGGACCCTCCTGTGCTATGAGCTGTAAAAGCATTTAGCAAATGACTGTTCTTTCCCCAAAGACTTAAGTAGATGAACCAGTCAGTTGGGGGAAAAGGAGAAGGACATAATGCCACAGGAGGTGGCAGATTAATGGGAGATAGTAACAGAACTTCCAACATAAATAGGTATTATCGAAATAATTCTTTATTGTATTTGAAAGCCAAGTGTTGTAAATTCATGCTTGTGCTTGGACCTTGTCAGATAAACAAGTTTCAGACTCACCTTGTGAGCATACTGAAATGAAAGAAGTAAATAAATTCTTTAACTAAAACATAGTCTCATGTGTATCAATCATTTGAAGAAGTATTTTCTATGTTTACAGGGACTGTTGACATTTTAAAAAAAACTTCACTCAGATCATATGTATCAATGATACTACCTTACAACTGGCCACAAAGAAAGAAGGCTGGTCTTAGTATGTTGTGCATTCCTGGGGTTTTTTTCAGTTTAATTTAAATGGTGCCTTGATGATTGCACTATTTGCATTCAGCTTATTCAGATTTTTTTCTGTAGAAGAGGTATTGATTTTTCTGTTAGTCAATGGAAAGGCCAAGCAATGCCACAGTACAAAACAATAACAAGCAGTAAAAGAACGCAACGGAATAATGTTCGTTTAAAATGGAAGTGAGAGTTAAGTAGGGCAGTGACAAAATCTAGCAGGGAACCACATGTTTGGGTTAAAACGAGACTATGCCCGGTGATGAAAGCTATCTGCAACGGAAGAGGGAGCTCTCACTGCACCGGCCCCCGCCAGCCGGGAGAGGTGGGTTGCCTCCTCTAGCTGAGGCTGTGGATGGAGGTGGTGGTGCCCATTCCCTCCCCCTTTACTTTCGCTCCCGAATATGGATCAATGCAGTTTTCATATTACTCCTTATAGAAAGCTATAGCAGAACGCTCCACAGCAAATTACAGTTAGGTATGAGCAATGGCTGAAACTCGGCAACACTTACCAAGTCTAGCTGTCAGAGGGATATTCTCCAGAGTTAGGAAGGCATATTTTTTTATCCCCATAGCAATAAGTCTGTTTCTTCCTGTATTTGCACAAAACCCAAACACACGTGGGAAGTACTACAGCATAAATAATAACAAATATCAACCGTGTTTATGACAACCAAGAACGCAGACTGAAAGCTTGATGTAAAACTCACTGAATTTAATTAGAAGACTCTGACCTCATTGGGTTGAATGAAACAGTGACAGCGTGATTCTGCAAACCTCCTCAGAGTAGCTGTTACCCCTATACATCACACCTTCTTTTTTTTTAATAAGCTGCTCCATGTGACTAAGAAAGTAGTCAAAGGTTAACGTAGATAAATAGCTATGTTTTATCCTCCATAGATAAACAATTACGCCTAAGGTCTCAATTACAGACACCCTAGTGGTATTCTTGTCTGTTTGTTTACTTGTTTCTATTGTTTTGGAGAGAATTATTTCCAAATAAGCATAAAAGAATGAAATACTTAAGATTCAGTGTGATCCTCTGAAAAGATGGCCAGAAAGCATCTAGATGCTCGGTGTAAAATTGACTCCAAGTTAGGGACTTTAAAGGCTTGCTGTGACGGTGGTGTTGAGTGCCCTTATGAGATGCCCTGGTGTATCTTTCCTAATCACCAGATACCTCTCCAGAAGGCAACTAGAAAACTGTGTTGCAGCCCGTGAATCGTGCCCCCTTATTCAGCACTGTCTGCAGGGCTGCTTACAAACCTGGAGCAGATCCTAGGATGAAACAGTAACCTGCAGCAGCAACGGGTCTACCCTATGTTTACCAGTTGATCATCTGCTTAATCTTCCCTTCAACCAATGCCACCCACTTACAGGGTATCCAAGGGTATATTGGAGGGCAACAGAATGTAGGTTCAGTTACCACTCTTGATTCTCGATTACATGAAATACTTGTTGCTAACCCATAAGGTCCTAGGGAAGGTAGGTGCACTATGTGCATCCATGCAGCAATCAACTTGTAAAAGACTGTAAAAAGTAACTGCCAAAATGAGTCACCTAAAAATATCCTTCCATACTGTACTCCGCACTATTCACTTAAGGAGTTAGGTTATAGGAATGCCATTTCAAAAGTAATTGCAGGACTGAATATCTGCCCTAGAGGCTGATTCAGGAAGTAGAGCCAGGGAGAAGTATGTTGAGACACTGCAAATAAGAACGTCTACATGTGCTGGTAGGACTTGACTTTTCTGTATTTTTTATATATTTCTATGTGTATGTGTGTGTGTGTGTGTGTGTATAAAATGTATGTATATTAAAAAAGACACATTTATTAAGAGACATTTATAAAGACACATATATTCCTATGGCTGTTTGCACTGATTATTATGGCTTTTTCTCTGTTTAGTTTTACAAGAATTCTAACCAGCAGCACAAGTTTCAATATCATAGAAACTCCTAGAAAACCATGGAATCCACCATATACAAAGATTTTGAATGCTGTCGTCATTCCCAGGGCTCTGCTTTTAGAGGGACTAAGATTATGGAGGAATACTGAGTCCGTAATTTATGGGCCAGGCCTGTTGGTTGGGCATGTACTATACTGAAAACTTCAGATTTTTTAAGTCCTCCTTTAGATTCAGTCTGCCACTATTTAGTTGCACAGTTGACACACCTTTCTGGTTTTTTTCTTAGATGGACAGATTTTTTTTTTTTTTTTTTTTTTTTTTTTTTTTTTTTTTGTTATCCTGTGTTTGACATGCTTGCATCTGACTTGTATATTGGTCCATCTTTTGAAATATTGCCCCAGGTCACTGACATAAAAGTCTTTTGCATCTGGCACCTGTGCGGGTGCAAAGATCCTTGCCAGCTTTTGATAAATATGAAAGTTTCTCAGGAAGCATGAATCCAAAAATAATTTTATCAGAGCAGTATTGGATTGTTGAGGGCTGAGTGGTATTACATAAAAAGATGACACAGGGACCTTTGTAACACAGATTTGTTGTTCTTCTCTGATCAGAACTCTAATCATGGATCAGTGATGTGATTTACACAGCACATCCCTCCCATTACTTGGAGGATAGACACTAGTTCATACTTGTCTGAAGATGTCTAAAGCTTTGACTTATAACAGCCATTTGGATTCCTCTGCCAGAACATGCAGCTTGTGGGGCCAAACTGCAACGCTATGTTTCATCAGTCTGTGTGCAAGTGCCCCAGTCTTTCATCCCTTAGTGGCTGGTCTACCAAATCCTTTCGAGAAGCATACTTTGCTGTGCATACTATCAGTAAAACTTATTTCTTCTCATTATTTCTGGTAACATCTTTTTGGTGGTGCTTTGTAAAGTAGCAGGCAGTGTAATCCATGTACTCTGTGAATTCCATACCTACCGTGATCAGCCTTAAGGACCTCTACAAGAATGAGATACTCTGCTTTTATAGTCAAATACTTGGGTTCCCTGTTGTTTAATATGTGATGCCCAAATAACACTGATCTGTGCCTACTAGATGCATCAATTCCTTCAAAAGAAGATCTAGCAGAAACCTTGGAGGAATTACATGTTATCGTAAGTGTATGGGACAAATCCAGAAATACAAAACCAGCTTGATTTAGACATCTTTTTGTAACTTATGTTTTTGTTCTTTCTCCATCCAAATCAACTTTCTCCTTATTAGCTAAGTCCACAGCACTTTAGTCAGCTCTCTTTATTTATTTACCTCCCCATTTGTAAGAATTTTTCTGCCCTATACATTTTTTTCTGTAATTAAGGTTCCAGTTCATTGTCACTGATTATATGCCAAGGTGACATGATTTCTTACAAATTGGCATTGCTTTCTGCAATTTTACATCCTAACTCCTTAGAGACCTTTACAACCTTTTTCACTCCCACCAAATGGTCCTCCCATGTTCTTCATATTGTCTTATCAGTACACTTGCTACCTGATACTCCCTGCCAATCCATCCTGCGGACAACCTCGAGGAGTAGTTCTTTAAACACAATGCACCTAATTATCTCTCCCAATCTTCTCATTATCATTGAAGAAAACTCTCAGGTAACAAATGGGTTAGCTGTTCTAAAGCTTTCCTTCTTTGCCTTTTATGCATGCCCTTGTTAAGTCATTATCGAGCTCAGTAGAGGTTTTACAATATCAATTATACCGGTTGGATTTTTCATTAGCTTTATTTTTTACTTCCTTTATCAAGCATTCAGAAGTCATGGCACCCATGTGTTGCCTAGTTCAATTTCCAAGGACATCGTAGAAGACCAGCTGATACACAGAAGCCTAAAGGAGTCCCAGATGAATATTTGTAGCTGCAGACACTCCTATAATCTCAGCTGCCACCATCAGTTATTATTGCATGAGGGTCTGATTGTGCCACAGCTTTATTTTTCATCTCTAGAGGTAAAATATCATCTGTTGCCTAGTAGGCATGGCAGAGACAAAATTCGTGCTCTAAACTCCATCCACAGACTCCGTGTTCCTTTTTACCAGTATCTTGCAGAAAAAAAAAAAATAATATTGCTAGGGATTGAGTTGTTATTATTAATACCTTGGGATTTGTATCATATCCTTAGGTGAGTGCTGGCTGTTGCAACAAATGTTCATTTAAGTGTGCAGAAATCCCCCCAAGCTCAGTGGGATTCTGGATTTCTCTTGTCTGCTGGCTGATGTTTCAAATCCTGCAGGATGTTTTTTCATCATTTCAGCACATGATGCTTTTCATTAAGGAAAGTAATTTTAGATTCTGAGTCTCAAGCATTTTGCAGTTTTATATGAGCTGATGTCCCCAGACCATACACTAGCAGATATCTGGGAAACTCTTCATGTCAGTTTGTTTCAATAGCTGCTGATGCTGGCTCTAGTGGATCCACACATCCTACTTTCCTTGATAAAGCTTCCTTCTGCACAGGCAATTCTGTTTCAGATTGACATCATTGCCTCCATATAGACAATAAATTTTATCCAGTTTGGGATGTACCTGGGAGTCAGTCTCTCTCCTGGCCTCTTAGGTCTATGGCAAGTAACTCAGAGCTGAAACTCCTCTAGTTTTTTAGGCAGTTAATTAGCAGTCTCTCCAAGTGTGTGTCTGTACATCAGGCTGGCAATTAACAGCTGCTACTTTTAAGAAGACCCCTAATTTCTGCTTTCACATTTGTAAATATATAAATACATCTGTTGTAGTCTTATCCATTGTGTTATTGACCTTCATCAGCAGATTGTGAAACTCTCTGTGTTAAGTTGTTCGTCAACCTTCTTTTCATAAAAGATTTGCTCATTTTTTGGCCATAGTTTCCCCTCTACTGCTGTATTCATATATCGTACAGAAGTTGTCAAGGGATCTCCTGAGCAAAAAGTAGGGAAATTGATTATAGAATCCTTAACGTACACAAGTACAAATTCTCATTTCTATAGTACAAACTCTATTTCCTATAGCAAGAGGCTACACAAAAGTTTTCAAAGATGCATCTGGTCACAGGACTCAGCGTAGTCTTTGCTGCTGTCTCAGAAACATTGCTTTGGTCCAGACCATTTTGAAATGTTTCGAGGTGGGTTTTTTGTTTGTTTTTTTGTTTGTTTGTTTGTTTGTTTGGGTTTTTTTTTTGGGGGGGGGGGTGTTGTTAAATCCCAGGTGACTTTTCTAGAAATAAATCTGAGCTGTATGCCTGGAAATTGGCTAATGGTAGAAAAAATTATAAATAGAATTTGACCAGAAAATCCATGTTCAACACTCTCCCCTCACTCTATGTTCTTTCTTCTTTACAGTCTAAAGGAAGAATCTGACTGAACTTTCATGAACTGTAGGGAAAACAGGAGAATCTTGAGTAGAATTTATATAAAGTATTCAGTCCCCTCCTATGAGGACTTAAGAGGCATAGTCATTTCACTTGAAGATGGGAGACAGGTGTGAAAGGATTATCTAGAGTTCTTTTGATGATTTAAGAAAGGCTGCTCTACTTAACAGGATAGTCAGCCTTTCTGCTGCTTGAACTGGAGGATATAAAAGCAAAAGTACCCAGTGAGCCTTAGGAAGCCAGGGATTATGAGGAGTTCCAGTGGAGAGCAGCTAAGAAATCAATGAAATGTTCCAGAGTTCCTCCAGGCTACAAGAGGAAGGGAACTTCTGAGGGGGGAAGAAAAAAGGATGTAATGTCAAACCTCTGACAGGAGCCCAAATGACAGCAACATCGACTTCAGACTCTTCTGATCTCTACACCTAACTTCTTAATGGGAGAGAGAATTAATGGAATGGGAAAACCAGAGGGATTGTTTTCTCTGGGAGCACTAAGGGAAAGGGTCACTCTTGGAGGTACTGAATTAGGCACTGCTGCCATACACGCCTGAGTCGTACTTACCACCACAGCTGCTAGAGCTCCTGTTGGTCCATAGCACAGGACAGACCAAAGTGCCGCGCAGTGCAGAATACCGTTCATGGGTGATGGCGGTCACCCCACAGCATTCCTGATACCACCTCACTGCAGTTTGGGCTTGCAGGAACTGTGCCTCCAGATTTCAATTTCCTTCCTTACCTCCAAGAGACCACCAGGAAAAAAGGTCTTCTAGGATTCCCTGGGACAAGTGTGTAGGGTCAGCGCCGGAGTCCAAGCTGCCATGTGATTAATGGAAGGGCTGACCTCCTGACCTGCAGAAAGGCATTTAGGAGAGTGTGACCCATAGAAGGCAGTGTAGATGGCCTAGCTTTGTCAAAGGCTCTGCACCCTGGCAGTGAAATAAGCAATGTGGGAATGGTGGCTTTTGGCATTTTAAATAAGAAAAGAGAACAGAGTTGGAGCTTTGAAAACTGATTAAGCAAGTAGAATGCGGAGCTGAGTCACTCTGTATTTATCTCTGTGTGCATATATAGATACATATTTTTGTAAGCGTGTGCGTGTATTTGAGTGAGAATATGAAAAAAAAAGAGGCATACAGTTCCAAAAGCCACTGCAATAATGACTTGTGAGCTGAAGCTGTCACATCATATGAAACAGACCCAGAGAACACGTGAAGACGCAGTCATAGATATTTTAAAACTTCTCTTCAGTGTTTCGCTCACATTTGGTAGCATTTAAATCTGATATCCTTTATGGCTCTTTTTTTTTTTTTTTTTTTTTTTTTTTTTCCTGAAACCACCATTATGCTTCTGAACCAATGTTTGATAGGAATGCAAAAATTCTTGGCTAGCAAAAGATTTTATTTTTTTATCATCTCCCAAAGTCATACCATTCTGCTTCATGCAGTGAAAAAACCACTGATGTTCTTCTGAATAAAAGAAGGATTAGGAAGATTAAAACACACACCACCAGACTTGTTGAAAAAAGGCTCAAGTATGATATAGCCCTCTGCGCAGCTTTGCCTTGAGGATCACAGCCGAAACTATTCTCGTCCTTACTTCCGGGTAGTTCAGAGAGATGTTGGGTCCAGATCCCCCACATTGAGTTTTTCATAAAAGTTGCAGTTAAAAGGACATTGCAAATAGAATGCTGCTGAGTGAATGATCAAATTTTATTTTATTTATTTATTTTTGTTATTACAGCCAGATGTTGCCTCAGGAAGTCGAAACAAGGAGTCAGGAACTGACAGCTCAATAATTAAATTGCGAAAGTTGGCAGGCCTCCTGCTACTTCCTCTAATGCGTAGCATCTATGAATGAAAGTGTGCAGTATCCCAGTGGCTCTCCTTCCGAACCGGCTCATCTATTACTGGGTAATGATTTTCCGTCCCGGCAACAGCAAAGCACAGGGCCTATTACACCAGCTACATAAAGTTAAAAAGACATTACGAATAAAACGTTCGCCGTGGCTTTTACCCACATTTCTACACAAGACTGCCTAATGCTGACATGCGTTTATTACACTTAATAATGTTTACAGAATTCTTCCTTGAGCTCATTACGGCTGTCAAAAACCTGAACAGAGCGTGTTGCTGCCCGCGTTCCTCTCGGAACGGCTCTGCAGTCGCTAAGCCCAGAGGAACGGCAGCCCAGAGGAGGCTGAAGGCCCCGCCGGCCACCGAGCTGCCGCCATGGGAAGCTTGCAGCCGATTGCCCGTCCCGGCCTCGGCATCATCGCACCTCTCCTCCCTCTTTCAGAACTTCTCCCCTAGCAGGAAATCTCACATTTCGCACTGCGTGCTCCCGAGCCGCCCGTCGGGCCCCAACGCCCGCGGAAGGCATGACAGAGCCGCTCCAGCCCCGGCATCAAGGCAAGCGGAGGCACACCGGCCCCGAGGGGCTCCGGCCGGGCGCCGGGCTGGGAGTTTGCCGAGAGAAAAACTTCATCCAGAGGCTGCCGGCAGAGCGGCTGAAGTAAAGAGTACTACTGCGGCGGCGGCGGCGGCGGCTCCGGTTTGCGGGGTGAGGGGGCGAAGCCCGCCCCGCGCCCCTGCCCGCGGGCGCTAGGCAGAACGGGCGACGGGGAGCGGGGACTCCTCTGACCCGGCGGGGACCGTCTTCCTACCCGACTTGGGAGGCGGCTGACAGCGCCCGGGGGAGCGGCCGTGCCCCCCTGCCCGCCCCGCCCCGCCCCGCCCCGCCCCTGCCCCCGCCGGCCTTCAGAGGGGGGGAAAATGGCGGAGGGGGCGCTTCTCCCCGCTCCCCCCAACCCGCGCGGGCGGGAAGAGCCCCGCGCGCCCCCGTCCCCCGGCGCGCGGCAAGGGGGCGCGCGAGCCCCCGGCGGCCCCGCCAGGGGGCGGGGCGGGGCGGGGCGGGGCGGGGGGTCCGGGGCTGCCGCCGCCGCTGCCGGCTGCACTGGCGGGGCGGCGGCGGCGGGAGCGGGAGGCTGCGGAGGTAAAGCGGAGCCGGCGGCGGCTCTGGGGAGGGCTCCCCTCCCGCCGCGCTGCGCCGCGTCCGGCGGGGGAGAGGTGGGAGGGGAGGGGAGGAGAGCGGGGCGCGCTGCCGGCTGTCCCCTCGCAGCCGCGGCCGGCGCGGCGCCTCCCCCCGCGGCGTCTTCCGCGCGTGCCCGTGCCCACGCGGGGGCCGCGCTGCCCCGGCCCAACTCCCTTGGGCGGGCGCGGAGCGGCGCGGCCGCGCTGTCAGCGCGGGGCGCGTCCTCCCGCCGGCGCTCCGCGGGACTCGGGCCGGCGGCGCTTGGCGGCGCGGTAGTTGGTTTCGGGTCGAGCCCGTTCGCGGCTGTGATTTCGCGTTAGTGCCTGGGTGCTTTATGCCTTCCCCCTTGCAGACAAAAGCGCACCCGAGACGTCGCCAGGGAGCGACGGGGTCTTGCGAAGTCGTGCGTGGGAAGCGCTAAACTGCGCTCGGGACCCTGACAGCCGAGAGCCGGGGCGAAGCACACCCCCCCCCCCCCCCCTCTGCCGCTGGGGAGCCGTCTCTTGCTGTCCTCTTCGCCGTCGTTTGCATAAGCGAGTAGTTATTTTGCCGGAAAAAAAAACCCCACTTGGTGTGGTGTTTACAGGTTTGCTTAAAAGAAGCTAACGGGCCTTGGCGGCGCTTGCTGTAAAAAGTGATTCGGAATAGGAAAGCGGAATCCCGCCGACGGTGGGCTTGGCTGAGGGGAATGCCTGTGCAGAGAGAGCTACGGTGGGCACTGGGTTCTTCTAGCCGGCTACTTCGTCTTCGTGCGCGTTGAATAGTTATTTACTTCAGGAACTCGGTAAGTGGCCGGGAAGGCGTGCAGGGGCGGCTCTTCTGCTCCCTTTTGGAAGGGAAATTGGGTTCCACAGCTACCCCACCTTCTTGCCTCGCCGAAGGACATTGTTCGGACTTGGTGGCAGCGAGCTCCGTGGCTGGAGCGGGGATTACTTACGGGTGAGCGAGGCTGGCTGCGTGAGGAGGGTCTGCAGGATCCCTTCTGCTGCCTGCGAGTGAATGATACGCGCTTAACAAATGCGACGTGAAGACTCAGCTGTGTGTGTGTGCGTGTATTGCAGGCTCTGGTACGAGGAGGTAATGCGAGTGCTGTTTATGCAGTTCTGGTATTTTCGAGTGGTACGTTGTTGTTTGCATTTAGAGTGACAGTTTGGTCATTTGAGTCTGTGGCAGAATTTTGCTCGTTTTCATAGTGTTCATATTTTGCCTTTGGCCGAGACGTGCTCAATAGCATTTTAGCAAGCTACGCGTAACAAAATACGAAGGGCTAAATCATTGGCAATAAACGCAGTCTAACTTCACGCTTTGAAAAGACACAGGAAATGATAGCATGGATTCTGAAAACAAAATACTTAATGGACCGACACAAAATATTATTGTCCAGGGTCTGTGCTGGATCCAAAGCGTGCCCACCACCAGGACTGTACAGCAACAGCCCAAAGAGAAAAAATGCACCGAGACTGTTCTTCGGCTCTTACTCTTGGAAGAGTTCTCATGAGGAAGTGTAGCAAGCACAGGTTAATTATATATGACGTTATGGTTAACTGAAGGAATTGAATGCCTAGCACAAGAGTCTGTGCGTGTAAGAGAAGCTGATTTAAGGTAAAGTGGTGTCAGTGTAAATTTAGACCAATTGTGTCATTGCGGTAGAAGTTGCTATGTGGACATCACTTGTTTGCCATTCTGGTTATGTCATTTGGGAAGAGTTGGAAGCTAAACTGAAAAAAACATTGCTCGTAAAATAAGAGCATTTAGAGTTGGTGTATGTTTTGTTTCGTTTTTAACCAAGAAAAGTGGTTTTGATTTAGAATATTAATTAAATCTTTCCTGTACGAACCAAGCCGTGGGTAAGAGCTTGATGTGTCAGCATCTGTCTGCATCTGACTTAATGATCAGAGAAGGTTGATCCTCCGCTTTTTATGTGGGTAAGCTTCCAGCAAAATACATTTTGCTAGATGATGAAGGGTTGCAGGATTTGTCCTTGTATAGTAGTGTCACAGTATGAGTAAATGAGAGTGGTTACCAGTATAGGATCTGCCTCAACCTGGCTTGTCATTATGCTGTGACTAAGGGTGCTTGTGAAGAGTGCAAAGGCTGGCTCCAAAGCAGACGGTTGCACTTTGGGGTACCTTGTATCTTGTCTGATTTTCTTCTGCACCTTCTTGCAGAGCTGAGGGGTCTTGCAGTCCACTTGCATTTTCAGGCTAATTCACCCCAATAGCAGTACGGTAAAGCATCTCTGTTACACTTGAAAATCAGTTTCTCTCCAGGTAGGATTGACCAGAGACTGCTTCACCATGATGCCTTTCTGGTGTTCTGCTGAAGTAGTTTTTGTCTGTATGCATAGCAAAAGTCGTTAATCGATACTAGCTCATTTTAGGGGTAATGGGTCTCTACTGTGGGCAAAGTATAGATGGCTCAATATTCTCATATATCCACATTTCTGTAGAATGAAATGAATTATTCTAGCAAATTCCCAATTATGAGGTGGCCATAGGTGTGTACAGTAGGAGTTTGAGCCAGATGTGCCTGAAAGGGACCATGCATTTTCACACTTCTATCTATATGGATATGGTGGGAGAGGTATGTAGTATGCACAAAGTCCCTGTTGACTTCTGTGGATTTACACGTGTAAAATCAGAGGTGCAAGCAGATTCAACCAGATCTGTGCTAATACTTGTATTTCTTGTGTGAAACGCCGGTATTTTCAAGACAAGGATCTAATTTTCCACTACTTTGCACCCCAGGGTGTGATCCTCCTAGTATGTGTTATCAGAGACGATTTAAAAAGCTGCCACTCCTCAGTGGGATGCAATACGAAGTCCAGCCAATGTCGTCCAACTGTTGCTAGCAGTTACCGTGTGCTTTTTGTCATGGTGGAAGTTTCTCCTAACCCTTCTCAGCTAACAGTTCCTTTACATGTGCGGGTTTAATACGTTCTTGCCTGTTAATATCTTGTAGCATTGAACTCCATAAGTTATCTGCATTAAATCTGTTGCCTTTGAATATTATTGGCTCTCTCTTTGTTTATATGTTAGAAGGAGACAGTAGCTATTGAAATTCCCTAATATAGCTTAGCTGATCTTAATTATAATAATGGAGTCTATTACAATGCATATTGTAAGTGCAAACTGTTGTTAAAGCTTAGGCAAGATATTGGGGAAAAATAATGTCAAATTTTGTTTCTTTGTAGGTTGTGCTATAATTAAATATTCAATATTATAGGAGACAATCTTTGAGTCCCAAGATACTGATGAAATGACAGTTAAATCGTTTTTCCCTCCTTCAAAGCAATGTGCAGTATTCCATTTGCTACAATACTGGGAAGTCTTTAAGAGTTGAAGAGTCATTTAACTTTTTATTCTCTGTAATCTATAGTTTAGTTCATATTCAAGGTAGATAGATTGGAAAATGCTGAACATGTAGGACGTACAGACATAAAAAACCAGAATTAGGTCCACTGGGAAAAAGCTGAATGAAATCCAGGAAAGTGTAGAGAATTTGTAGAATAGACATTTACCTATAAGGAATACTCTTTTTTTTTTTTTTTTTAGGAGCTGCTCATGTTAGTGAAAGCAAAAAGAACTTCATTTTATTAAATATTTATTTAGTTTGTTGAAGTAATACTTTGGAGGTTTTTGAATTTATTTTCTACACCAGCATAACTTTTCTCTACTGTTCAGCTCTTTCTTATATTCTGATGCAGCGAGCTTATTATTGTCAGCTTTGATTACAGCCATATATATTTATTTTTGTAGAGCTTCATAGCAAGTCTGTAGGGCAATAGACCCTACCATATCACATGTCTAACTTATGACTTTATTTTTCAGCAGTTATGGCAAATCTGCTGATCAGATCAGAATTAAAATTATTTAGATAGAATTAAAATATGCCAAAATTAGTGAAATGATGAAATGCATATGAGCTCATTCAGTTTCCCTTTTCACTAGTTTTTTTTTTGGGGGGGGGGAGGCGCTATTTTTGTTTTTAATATAGAGGGCAAGCTGTTGCTAATTAGCATGGCACTCTGGAGGTGGTCTCTATGTAAGCTAAATGGAGAGGATAGAATGAAGGGGAAAAGAAAACAAACCTGGAGAAGTAAACGTGCCAGTCTTGGAGGCGTTAAAAAGCTTTGCACATAGAGTGGGTTTTGTCCTTATTAGACAAGTGATGGCAAAACTGTTCCAGGTTACGTGTAGAACTTCAGACCGGAGTTGAATCCTGTGCCGATGCGTGCGTTCATGCTGGGTACAGGCAGAGGGGCCTCTCTTGGGAGAGGCTCCAGTTTCTCTTTTACTTCTTGTGCAGTGCTACAGCTTGCCTCCCGTTTGTTTAGTAGGCTGGCATGGGGAGTTGATAGACGGCGGTGTGGCGCTGGGAGCACGTGCATTGCCAGAGTTGCCACAGGCTCACTGCAGAGGTGCCATTAACACCACCACTAGGCATCAGCTCTGGTATGTTTGCCATGGCTTTTCTTTCATGGATGTAGAATATTAGAGACACCTATGTCTGCTACTGTTATTAAATTGCTGAAGGCTTATTTACTTTGGATAGGTCTGTAATATGCAGAATTCTGCTTACGGTATACACAAATGAATATACACACGTGTGCATGTGTATAAATATTTCTATGTGTATATGTTAAAACATATTTCATGCTCTCGGGTGAAACTTCTGCAGCTGCTAAGGGGGCAGGTTTCGAACTTGCACAGCATAATCTTAGGGTCTAGGGCTGCTGATTATTGTTGGAGTATTTGGCAGTCATGATTCTGGAGGTTTTAGCTCTTATCTAGGCAGATATGAAAAAGCTGCTCCCTGCGGCAGCAATATGTAGCAAAGTAATAGAAGACAAGCTTTAAATAAATGATAAATTGAATCTTTATTAAACCCATTCTTGCATATGGGAAGCATCCTATGAAGTTCTATAGAAAGCTGCCTTCCTTGGGTCTCTGAATGAAACCTGATTCACCCCCTGCAAGGGCATGCTTTGCACTGCCAGACCAGGAGGATTGCTGTCTAGCTCAGTACAGGTAACGCATCTTCCTTTTCTCACATCTCCTTCCTCTTGTAACTGTTTAACCTATGTCTAGATTCTCTGCAGATGCTTTGGAATTAATGATGTCAAGTGAGTGGCGCATTTCATCAAAGTAATACAGTACACCCTATCTCGAAATAATGGTAAGAAATTGTTTTTCTTTAAGAGAACCCATGGTATTGGTACATGTAAATATTTTAGCAGTAGATACTATTTGGAAATTTAATTTAGCAAAAATCTCAGAAGTAACTAATAAGAAAATCCTGCTCTTTAAAGCTTTCCATCTAGAGTTCAAAGAAAAGTTAAAGGAAGTTACAGATCATATGTCTTTTATTTTTTCTGGGGTCAGCTGCGGGAAGTTGTGTAGCTATATTCTAAAGCACATTCAGTTTTCTGTAAATGTAGATATTTCTTTGTTTGGTCACTGTAAAAAATGCTGTTCCAGATTGATCTCTGTTTAGGTGATCTAAGATGCCACTCATGAAAGCAGTGCATTCTCCTGTTGAATCCTTTGTGCTGCTCCTCTGAGGTCATCCTCAGACTTGCTCTGAGATCAGAAAGTAAGGTAGCTGATGTTGCTCTGTATGTCAGGAGACCTGTAAAGCAATGCTGTATGATCAAGGTGAAATATGTGAAAGGCTTTGCTGCATTTTCGTAAATAGTTTCAAGAGTTTTAACTCAGAGCAGCCACCTTGCTTCAGCCATCAGTAGATGTTAATATTTTAGCTAAAATATTTCCCTTTAAAAATTTGTCAGAAAAAGAAATGGAGTAATTTTCAGGTTTACTGTACTGATTTGCAAGTTTACTGCTTAAGATAGGATGGCAATACCCCATTTCTCATGCAAAATTTGGGTTGACCTCCGTGGCTATAAGATCATGCCCTACTTCTTTTCTTTGTAAGTTTTTCACAAAGAATATTAGATACAACATTAGCTTCTTGTTTATATTATAGTATTGCCCAAGGGATATTCGGTGTCCACCCACATCACTTGCTTTCTTCTAACCCATTATCCTTAGGGTATGAGAATTGCAGGAATAAAAGTATATAGTGATTAAAAAGCAATGTTGAATCGGATTCAGCACTGTGCTCTTGCAGCAATGGAGACTAATGGCACGCTGACCTGTATGAGCAGGAGCGTGGCCACCCGGTTGAGGGGGGTGACTATTACTCTTGATGAAGCTGTTCTGGAATATTGCTGTGTCCAGTCTTTGGCCCCAGTGCAAGAAAGGAAGGAACAAACTGGAGAGAGCCCAGAGGAGGGCTGCTCAGGTGGTTGGGGGCTGGAGCACGTGGCATACAAGGAGATGCCGAGGGATGTGCATTTGCCCAGCCTGGAGATAAGAAAATGAAGGTGAATTGCTGCCTTCCATTTCCTGATGGGCTGTTATGGAACAGAGAGAGATGCCCTTCTCTGGGGCATATAGAGAAAGGATGAGGTGCAGTCGTCACACATTGAAATGGGGAAATTCTGACTGGGCATACGAAAAAAAAATTAACAATGAGAATGGTTACGCTCTGACCTGGTGTCTGTGGAGATTGTGAGATTTGCCCTTGGAGATGTAAAAACTTGGCTGGACAAGACTCTAAACAGCTTGATATTACTTTGAAATCAGCACTGCTTTGACTGGGAATTGGAGGACATGGCCTCTAGAGGTCCTTTCCAGCCTAAATTATTCTGATTCTGTAAGAAGATTTCCCACAGAGAAAATAAGTATCCTAAGAGTTATGCTGAATAGTCTTTTTAATTACATTCTTAGAAGGGAAGAGCTATTTGTTTGCGGCATCAGAGGAGCCCTTTGTGTAGTACTCACAGCCAACATAGTTTAGAATAAAAATTATTTTGTAAAGTGCACGTGCAAAAGGAACAAGTTTGAACTGTCCGTGGGGCAAAATGCTTCTGCACCGCGCTGCTGCCGTGACTAGTCACAGTCTTGCTGCTGTGTGTTGAGAATAGCTCTGGCAAATAAATGTAAGGCATGTCAGGTGGTAGTCTTTGCTGGACGTGGCTGTGGTTTGTGTAGGTGAGTTCTTCACAAGTCTGGGAAGGTATGTAACACATACTAAATTTGAAATGGCTGTTATAGTTTGGTGTAGTAAAAAAAGTGCCTTTTTTCATTCTTTTTTTTGAGTGACTAATGAAGCTCTCTAAGGTTGATTGTTGTCATGTCCTTTGGTCCTGATGTGATGAGAGTTCTCTCGTTGATGGAGGGGCTCACTGTTGTTAGTTGTGGCATCATGTTTGACCATTTGTGTTTTGTAATATACAGCTTGGATATAAGATGGGCTGTTTTTCTCAAAGAGTTGTTTCATATTTCTCAGAACTAAGTTTGTGCTAAGGCAGACAAAATATCAGCACTTCTTGTCTTGGGCATCTGGTGTGAGGTCGTAATGACATCACCAGGAATCCCCATAGATTTGGCCTTAAGACTTCAGTTTCTCCTCGAGTTAGTGATGACCAAATAATCTATGTTATGTGAGTTGTAATTCTGCCAGCAGTATTTGCTCAAGCAGTATCTCACTGAAATAACATTAACTTTATATATTGATGCCTATATGTTCAAATTGGAAAATTCAGTAGTGGAGAACAAGTTTATTTCTTATGCTGTATGTCTGTGTGCATACATGCTTACTTGTGGGAGAAGAAGGGAGGAACATATCCACAGTAGCCACCCCCCCCCACTCCCCCCCCCCCCCCCCCCCCCCGCTCCTCCGCTCCTCCCCAAAACAATTATCTGCTTGTTTTGTTGCAAATGACATTAAATGCCTTTTACCAGTACTTGAGTTAAATATGCTAGCTGTATTCAGTCTTAAAAGTTAAAATTCTTGTTCAGCTTTTCAGAAAGACTGTGGGGAGACAGTATATACATATCTATATATATAGATATAATCAGCAGCAGTGTAAGTAGATACTCTCAATCCAGGCTGCTGTATTTTCTCTGTGGGCCACGCTGAGCCTGGCCTTCCTGCAGAGGTACAATGGGCTTGTATAAAAGCTTGAATGATTGCTGTCGGCACTCCGTAGGATGCATAGACTTCAGAGGCTTTTCTCTCCAGGGGCTGCCTACCTGTTCAGGCCACAGGATGGGAATCGAGGAGGCATGTTAAGGAGAACAGGCTGTTGCTCAAAAGGGTATCGGGCAGGAGATACGATACCTTGTACACCCAACAGGGAAGGGAAGCTGCGTTTTTTTGCTTTGGCCCTTACCTTCCTTGAGTCCTGCTTTTGTCTTTAATATTCTTAACAATATATATATATGTATATTTATATATTAGCATTGAGATTCAAGCTTTTCAACTCTAAGGCTTCCAAAAGGACCTGAGAGTGACTTAGTAATCAGGAGATACTAGCAATTTTGAATCCCTTTTATCTGCTCTGTGTATTTACATCATACTCAGGGTGTGTTTTCCAGCATTGTACACATATAAAAGGGAAAGGTGATTTCTTTAATTTTTAAATGAAAGCTGAAATGCATGATTTGTTATTGAGGAAGCATAAGAAAAAGGCCAAATACCACTAGATTCAGATCAGAAATACGGGAGCAGCTCTGCTGGTTCTAACAAGATTGTGATACAGAAATAGCTTTGCTGGTAGATCTGCTGTTTTATACAAAATCAGTCTGGGTCTTTTGGTTGGATTTTACAACCAATTTTGACAATGTTAAGTGTCTATCTTTGATTTAGACCATTTCCTGATTTGGGAAGCCAGTAGAGAAGTGTTTTCAAAGTAATATTAGGAGCACTAAGGGCTAGACAGGCAGGGGCGCTTTGTTAGTTCAACACTCACTGTTTTGTGCTGCTGGTGTGGGAAGAGAGACACGAATTGTCTTTTGTGGCTGCAGTTCCTGCACTCTGGTAGAGTCTGTCTGAGACCAGGCAATTCTCAGTGGAAGATGAAAAAGGCCAGTACAGAGCAATTTCTTTTTTTCTTTTTTCTTTTCTCTCTTGACTTCTTTCTCTCTTGTCCTGCTTTTTTTGTTGGGCAGGAGTGGGTTGACAGAAACAGTGCCTAGCTGCATCAAAAGGATGGTAGAGGCCATGTTATTGAAATCACATTTCCGTTTTTTGAAAAGGGAGTAGAATTTTCTTGTGTCAGTGGTTCAGCTGCAGAGGTGTTTCAGCTTTTTTTTTTTTTTTTTTTTTTTTCCCCCTCCCAAGTTAAGTTGACTTAACTGGGAGAAGTTAATTGTGTGTGCTCAGTGTTACTGCAAACACAGTTGACCAGTCCTGGAATTCCCTTGGGTGCTCACAGGGAATTTTGGCATAGACATCTGCTTCTTCCTTGAGCTGGAACTGGGGAGAGGGTCAGAGTTGCAATTGATAGGGGTGCTCAGTGGGAAGAGGAAGAAAGGAAGCATGTCATGAACCTGAGACGCGCTCATTCAGAGACTTCAGTGAAGCAGGGCTCTGGTTTTGATTTGTCATTTGTCTATATTGGAGGTAGCATTAAGGTCTTCCCTGATTTTGTCCTGAGTATCGTTGTTCTGGTCATGAGTATGTTTGTCTTACTCCTTCAAAGCTTCGCTTCGTAACTGCCCTTTCTCCTTACTCTTCCAGGATGTCAAACTGGCTTAGGTCCGTGAAGACCACTCTGGTGTCAAGCTCCCTCTGACTTGCCTCCAGTTCTCAGGAGCAAAGGTACAGTTACAGGGGTAAGTTAAAATCCACTCACAGAATCCCCTGAAGGAAATGAGGACTTTAATTAGTGCCCTCTCCTTTTCATGGCAGTCTCTGGTAGTTCAGTCCATGACAGCAGCCTATCAGTGATAGGGAAATCCAAAAGAGTGGAGTCACTTTGAAAATGTAGTGAAAAGTTAATGGATAGAGTACTTACAGGGAAAATACCAATGCAGGCTGTGTCAGGTAAGCACTTTAAAAGTGAAAAGTGCCCCCCTGTTGATTTGTTCTCCTTTTAACTGATCTCTTTGAAAATCTAATTGGAATCATAGTTGAACTACCATGATAAAATATGTTTTTGGTAGATAAAGTTGAGATAATACACATTTAGCAATTGGGAGTGTTGCTGGAAATAGTAGGCACATGTAGAAATGAACACAAATTCCCATTTCTTGTTTCATCCTAAGGGCAAAGTACCCTTGGTGCAAAGCCCAGGGGACCTATATAGTCATTAGCAGATGGAGGGGGACATTAATCTTCTACCTACAAATCTGCCCCAGCACATAAAGCAGGGAGTGTCTGTTGTGAGGATTGCTAGAGGTTGTATTAAACATGATAGTATAGTTTATAATCACAGTGCCAGTCACTCTTGCTGTTCATTGCTGTGTTTTCTTGGTATTCTGTGTCTTTGGATTTCACTTTTTCTATTGGTGTATAATGGAATAGTGACAGTGCTTCTGCTTCTTGAGATGTTGGCAGAAGCTTCTTCCAACTCTTAAAAAAATCTCTTTCTTGCTGTAAGCACCAGAATATGTTAGGATATACTTTAAGTACTTTTTTGTGCATAGGGAGAAATGTATGGTTTTTCTGTGTCATTCAGTCTTTCTCATTTGGCAGTAAGCTAGGAGGCAGGCATGGTTAATGAGGTATCTCAGCAGCGCATTTTTATGGGAGCATAGTTTAAGGTTAGGAGTATGTCCAGTCTCCAAACTGCCTAGTGAGCATTCTGTATTTGGAAACAAATGCCATCTGGCAGTGGTTAAGGAGTGCATGCTTATTCTGCTCATGATAGCCAAAACATGCTCCCTGCTGTGTGCTTTTGGCAGCTCTGTGCTGGCAATATGTCTCAAATGCCAGTTGCATGTCCTTTCTTCCTTGTAAGTGTGTCCCGTAAGGCATGATTTAGCCTAAATAAAAATGTGCCTCTGTTAGACTTGGTAACATATGGAAAGAAAGAGACTGCTTGTTTTAAAAAATCAAAGTCTTTCTGAAACACCTGTAGTACATTATTTCCACTGTGGAAGTAAAAAAGATGATTATCATGTCTTCCTATACTCAGTTGCAAATTGGCCTTAAATTCCTGAAGATTTGATGATTTTTGTGACACTAATTTGTAGGCATGCTACACTGAAAAAAAAAAAAGTGTGTAATTTATTCTCAGAACTCTGGGTGGAATTTCAGTCCTAAAGTAGCTGCATATTAAGCTTATTTGAAGCTCTAACTCTACTTATCTGTTCAATGTATTAATTACATTCATGATCAAATTTATCACATTAATTTGTGGTCTGAACATATAATTATCACCTCTTATATTTCTTCATATTTGTTGAATTGTTTTAAGTCAGTAAACATCTAAAATAAGCATTACATTTTATTGAAAAGATACCTTATGTGTAGGCAGCCTGACTTTTACAATCAAGTGTTGCAAATGTGCTTAGCTGAATTATTTGAAGCAGTTTGTGCATTATGGTACAATGGATACAAATTCTTAAGAATCTGAAGGTAAGTAAATCCAATTTATGATTCTTTGTCATTTTTATCTTCAGTAACAGTTTAGCAGGCTAAAAAAAGCACAGTTTAAAAAAAAAAAAAAAAAGCTAAACAAAACAGTGAAGCTTTTTAGTTAAGTGCACCTGCATTTAAGGTCCAGTCAACCATAGGCTAAGTAACCTGTTCTTAGAACTTGGCTTTAGAAATGTTTATGTCTTTAAGCTCTGTATTGCTTTTTCTTTGAGATGATCTTAGACCTCCTTTGTTTGCAGCAGATCTTGCTATTTGGCAAGATGATAATTCTCAAACAATTTCAATGTCTTTTTCTAAACCAATGAAATTCTGTTGAGATCTGATAAGATATGGAAGTTTAAAAATCAGTTTCTCTTCTCTAACCTGTGTTCATTAGGAAAAAGTTATCACCTTGCCAGAATCATGAGCTTTCCCAAAGTTGGGATTACTCAATCAGTAAAGAAGGGGAGGAACAGTACCCATTGGAAAATGCTAGGTTTTTAGTTACCCTGCTTCCGTGTATCTGTTGAAGCCTGCCTGTGGTACCCGATTTAATGCTCCTGTTGCCCACTCTGCTTTCACAGTAAGAATGAACAATGTGCATTTCCTGGGTAGGAGGTAAAAAAAGAGGGCCTTACTGTAACCCCTTCCTCAAACCCATAAGCTTACCTCAGCAGCCTGATATCACGACAACTTTCTCTCTCTCTGGCAAGAAGGACTCAATTCAGTTGCTTTTAATAGCTGATCTAAAATGGTGCATATTTCCTTTTAAGTTCTTTGTTGCATCCATGTTCCAGCTGTATCCTGGATATCCAAGGACATGGACACCTATGTCCAGGTACCTGAATACTTTCGTGGTTGTCTGTGCTATAGTGAAGTTGAGAATCAAATCTTGCTGTGATCTGTGTTGAAGGAGCAATGCTGCGTATTGGTTAACTTATTCATGCTCTAAAAAAACCTTGGGTATGACGTGCAGAAAAGGTATTTTAGAAAGTAGGTTGCAAAATCAAACCCTCAGAAGTTGTGAAATGTCAGATTTATGTTATTTTTTCTGTGTCTGTAACTGATGCAGGAATATAGATCTTGCAACTGTAATTTGATCATATCCTAGCCACCTGAATTGGTTAACTGTTACATTAAAAGATGTGTGGCATGGTCATGGTATTTAGTAAATAGCTTGGTGGCATTTGTGTGTGAGGAAAAACTGTTCACAGAAGTATTCATAGAATTTGATGCTAAGTTGTTATATACATGTAGAAGATAAACAGAATTGGTTCAACAGAATTTAAATTCCATGTCAGCTAAATATATTTGCGTTATATAAACTTAATGCAGATTCAGACCTGCAATAAGTAAGCATGTTTAACATGATTGATTTCAGTGAAGTTTCTCCCATTTATGCTGGTGTTGAATTCTGCCTCTAGTCAAAAAGAAATTTTCTAAAAGTTCTGCCAACACAGTTTTGTCTCGGAACAGCTCTGAGGCTCGCCAGCAGTGTTATTTCTTTTGCGTTGTAGGAGCAGCTCTAGTTACATGCCAAAATATGGTCTTATTTTTAAACTGAAAAATAAATGAAACCTATGTAGAAATGGAAACTTTATTGAATGCCAGATTCTGACCACGTTACTCCCATTGGAACCACTAGGAGCACTTTTGCAATCTGCTCTGTCTTTATAATGTTAAGAGGTATTTCACAATGTGGGAAATACTGGAAAAAATGAGTGCAAGAAGGGCAGGAAACATGCCAATGTCCATGTCTTTTTTTAAAAAGTTATTATAACCTACTTGCTGAGATGTGTTTTATGCAGATATCGGGTGGCCAGCCAGCGTCCATTTCAAAAGTGTTATTTTATAGAGAAGAGGCATGTCGAAAAATTGGGGTACCTAAATATTCTCAACATAATCATAATTTCACGATTTTGGCCTGTTTTTCTGAGACAGTAAGACTTAAGATCTGGGAGGCTCTGTCTGTCAGGCTTCTTCCCCTCCCATTTTCGCTAATTTTTAAATTTCTTGTCCAATGTAAGCAGAATTTTAAAAAGTTAGTTCCAGTAAGATAGGAGTTAAAACAGATGGAGGGATTTGGGAAGGAGAAATACAGTACTCAAGAAGAGATTGGTTTGCTCTAAGCATATCCTCCTCAGATACGAACCCTAGTGAAAAAGGCCCAGATGTTTTGCCTCTAGCAGCGTGCAAACAGTCAAATCCATTGAGGGCTCTGAGAAGACACTCTAGCGATTTTGGGCAGTCGTTGACTTTCAGCTTGTGTGAAAAGGATAGAGCAGGTATGCTATCTCATCATCCTAGCATAAAAGGCAGAAATTTGTGTTATTAATCCAGAAGACGTTCTGAGTGGATTTCATGACGGTCTCAACTTGGTCGTGAGCTGAAGACTTCGGAGCAATTACAGAGGTAAGTATAATCAAGCTGAGCTCTGCAAGTGTGGTGAATGCTAAAGGAGACAGCATTTTGAAAGTGTATTCAGCCAGGTAGTACAGATAGCAAGAAGTCTAGTAAGACCTGAAATGTTCACTAGTTCTAATAGCTGAACAGTTGTTCTTGATATGCCGCTAGACAGCTGTGGTCCTGCTAACCTGAGGCATAAGGATAGCATATTGCTTAGCACAAGTCCTTGTGCGTTTGACAGTAAGTTGTTTATAGACCAGTGTGGCTGGGTGGTGTTACACTGTTGACACTCAAGATTTTTATCACCACTTGTCAATGATGAATAGCATTATTAGCAGTGTACCCACTATGAATGCGTAGTATTTGAGGCTGAAGTTAATTCATAGGATTACAACACAGAGGCCAGTCTGATGAAGTGCCCTTCCGACCCTGTTCTTTCTTGGTATTGGACTTTCATTAGGTTCTAATCTGCAGAGCAAAAGCTCTTCTATGAGGAACTCGATTCACCTTGGGCGATGCATAGTCCTTTTTAGACTGGAAAATGGGCATGATGGGTTTGTGTTCTGAGCGGATAGCCCTTAGCTCAGATGACAGATTTTGTGCATAGGCCTCCTGCTTTGCACGTTTACACTGCTTTTGGGGGTGGAGTTGTAGTACTACTTCTACTTGCAGTTGTCTAATACTTGCTACTTTTATCTCGATTCATGAGATGGATCTTCACTTTGTACCTAAAGGGAATTAATAATCATCTTCTGTAGGCTTTTGGCAGGGCATGGTCAGCTCTAGGGATCTTTGACTATGGTAATCTCATTGGCAAAAGATGTAACTTGACATAAATTGGATTTCCTATTTTCTGAAGCTTGAAGCAGCCTGTACCTTTGAGTTTTAGAAAGAAGATGAAGATTAAGGGCATAAAAAGGCAGTTAGACACCAAGCTTTCACTGACTGTATGTGGTGCATAACTCCTCCCTGTATCTCTGCAAATCTTAATTTTTCCTTGGTGTGTCTGGTGGGTGTTCAAGGAGGCAGCAAAGAAGCTGCTTTCGACTACTTGGTTCTGTAATTATAAATACACTGACTTTTGTATGAGAAACATCAGACAATAAGTCTTGGTGATGGTTAAGTTAATTCACTTTTAGAAGTTCAATAATTCATCTAAGAAGTGTCAGCAGCTGGGTCTTGTTAATGGTAAGCCTTTCATTTCTGTTAAATCAATGGTGAATAATAGAATCCTTCAGAGAAAAATGATGAAGTAAGCATTGATTTCCAAATTGGGTGTCTGATATTGGAGCATTAATAAAATCCAGAGCAAGCAGGCAACTAGGACCTCATACACTCTGATCACCTAAGTAGTAATCAAGGAAAATCAATGATTTTTGTGTATGGTGCTAGATCTGTTAACATTTCATCTGTCGCCATTCATCATTGTGTCTATAATTTCACTTTTATAATTGTTTTGATTTTGGGGGGCTTAATAGTATGCATTGAATCAAGCATTTACCATCAAGCTTTTGTGAAACAGAAGTGGCATTGCGGCATTGTCTACTGTTTACTAGCTGTCTGTCTTGAGTATTTCAGGGCTTTCTATAGCGGTGGTCAAAGTAATGCCTATGTGTTTTCAAATGAGCTTCAGTCCCCTTAGAGGAGTTCCAAGCAGACTTCGTGGAGTGCTCACAGCTGCAAGGAGCCATGTTGCTTGCTTGTATGTAGTCACATTCAGTCTCACCAGCAGGGCTGTTACGAACATTTCCAGTAATGATGGTAAAACTCTGTCAAAGGAGAGCAGTTGTAGAGAACACGTTCAGAACAGTCAGGCTCCTGGCATGGCTTCCTCTGCAACATCTTCCTTGGACTGCTCCCCAGCTACACCTTCTGGCTCTGTGCGCTTTGTTCCAGGCCGTCCTGTCTCGTCGCAGAGGGCTGTGACTGTCTGGATGTGTCAGAGGAGGAGATTGATGCGGACGTGGCCAGATTCTGGCCTTTGCTGCCTTTAACGCAGAGGACAAAGATTTTGGTGACGGGAGCATCAGCGAGAGACCCGAGAGGGAGTAGCTGATGGTAGAACATCCCACCGTGGAGGCGTGGAGGCCGTTGGCTTTTGTGGATGGGGGACACCTGTATGCCTTGCACTTCCAGCCTCAGAGTCGGTGAGGTTTTGTAATGCAGCGTGAGGGTTACAGACTTGTGGGTGTGGGGTTTATTTTCTTTTATTATTTTTAATTCTATTTGGAGGCTGGGTTCAGTGGTTTTGTTTAGAGCTCCTAGGCACTGGCTTTTTCTGGCCAGTATTGTGCTTAGCAGCGATCTCATTTTGCTCAAAGCTGTATTGAATTTGTATGGAAACCCACATACAATCAAATCTGCTTCCTGTTGAAGTCAATGGGAGTTTAGGCTAAAACTGGACCAGGATTTGGCCCATAAAGCATAGCAAGAAAATTTAACAGTTATAATAAAACTCTTAAGGCAAATAAAATGTTCTAGCAGGTGTTCATAAATGTGCTTTATGCTCATAGACTCTGTTAAATGTTAATACTAAGGTCCTGCAGAAGCTGCACATAAGGACTGTGTGAAGGAAGCAAATGTCTGTTAAATGTGCTGTGCAATATTGTAGCAAAGGTGGGTGGCAGTGCAATGCCACGCTACCTATTAGACTGAAATATGAAAGCTATTAGAGATTCTGCTGAATTTTCATTTTGTGAGGGAGTAGTTTTCAAGAGAGAACATATATAAAAAAGCCATGTGTTGTGCAAAAGTGGAAGCGTCTTTGTCAGTGTATGCAGTTTTCTTGGATGTATGCAGAGCTTATTAGGGACAACTGCTAACATACTGTATTAACAATAAATTTAAAATAAGACAATACTTGCAAGGAAAATAATAGCTGAAAAGCAGCTATTTATTTTTTGTATAATTAATTTTCTTCGAATTAGGTCTTTTTTTTTTTTTTTTTTCATGCTTTAGATGAACCCCCCAGGCAGAAGTCCTAACATAACCCTAAATACATTTTGAGCATAATAGGTGTTGGCAGGATTTTATATTTAGATCTCTGTCTTATACTAACTCTTAATATTTTTTCAATCCATCACTTCACCATCAAAGCACTACTTCATCAAAGCACAGTGAGGTCCGTTTCAGATTTCCAGGAGCTTTCTGGCCTTCTTTCTGGCTTGTAGGGGATGCATTTATTGGCTTTTTCAGCAGGTTTTGCAGCATGCCCTGAAAGCTGGTAGCTTGTACTGGCTTGGTTTCTTCTAGCAGTTAATTTCATTAGGATTCAGGTCAAACCCATGGGACAAAAAAAATATCTGTGTGTACTGGAGTCAGTTCCTAAAATGACACCATGAATGCAGCAGTCATTGTTAGAATGTGTTTTGTTGGTGTTTGATTAATTGACTGAGTTATCATATCATCAATGCTCAGTCATTGTGTTGCAGGATAAAAGCAACCACATATTACAAAGATACTCTCTTTCCCAGTTAACTTAATTTTCTGTGCTAAAAGAGAATGCATTAGATTGGAAAACACTAAGATGGCTGAGTGAGGGGAGGTCTTTCACACGACATTTAGATCTATCAAGTTAGAAGCATCGCAGCTGCCCTTGTAGCACATGACGCTGTCAGAATGTCCACATAAAGTCAGAAGGACTCTTCCACTGTTGCCTTGGTCTTCTCCTCAAGTGTTTGTCCCTGCTGTGGCAGTGCTGGCATTTTTTTTAGCTGATGGGGGCAGGGGTGTCTCAGAAAACTTGCTTTGTTCCACCTTGTTGTGAAAAGGGTCGAAGCATGGACTTAAGACAGAGAATTCTCATCACTTGCTTCCCGAACAGTCTCAAACCACACCTCCCAGGGTGGTGGGACCTCTGAGCTTTCTCCTCTGCAGTTGTGCTGCACTAGTGTGCTTATGAGTTTTCAGACCAAGGCTGAAGATCATCATCAGCTAGCAGATTGGGAGTTCCCACACGTAGTAGAGTCTCTTTTCTTGTAATTCTTCTGGGACAAGGAGGCCTAGTAGAGAAGCACGGTGGGGAAAGACTAGGAACTGCTTTTAATCAAGTGGAAACTATATCAGTACTTCTCTTGTAAGTTGTGGCACTTCTAGAATAGTGATATTCATGCAGAACTTTTAATCCCTGTGGTACATTACAAATGCATTGTGTGAGAATTAAACGTTAATTGAGGCCATTATTTTATGAGTGGACTATTTATATAGTAAAGTTATTTGAAGTAATGGGCCATGAATGCATTTTGTTTATTAACTTCCCCAGTGCTCATTCTTCTGTATCTTTTCTTATCACAGAGCAGTAGTTTTGAAATGGAAGGCTCTCCAGTGGCTTTAAGACCTGCAACATATAAGGTGTGTTACTTATAAATAGTTTTCTTGATTTCAAGACATGCAGCAGCATAGAGTCTAAGCCTTTGGAAGACTGAGCTTTCAGGTGACTTTCTATCTGAGGAAAAAAAAAAAAATAGAAGAAAAGGATATTTTTAAAACTTGCTTGATTCAGGTATTTAAATGGTCTTCTCCATTCTAAAGATGAGAAAGTAGGGTAAGGAAAATGATTTGCGGTGTCTGGGATTACGAAGGGAAGTCTGGCAGACAAGGAAATTAAATTGAGATCCCCTAAATGTCAGGCTAGTTCCATAACTACTAGAATATCCTTTCTTTCTTTTCTAAAATGTCTGTCAGAAATGTTTAGGTTTTGTAGGTTTTCCATAGGACAACTGCTCTGTGGCCCTGAGGGTGCAAATACCCACAATTTGTATAAGTTCATCACCCTTTGAAGTTGAGAGTACTGTATCTGTTATTAAATCTGGAAAAAAATACAGTGTCAAGCCAACATACTTGTAATAATATTTTGGATTTCATTCTCTAATTGTTTAATGGAATTAATATGAACGTTTTGGCTATAAAGTTGGACAGCTGCAGCAGGATGTGATTTTTAACTGGCTCTTCTTTCAACACATTCTGGCAAACTTTACAATATGCAATGTTATAAAAGTCCCATTTATCTGTCATGTAGCTTTCCTGCACTTCCTTCGTTTCCAGTTATTTATCTATTGTTGTTTTTAAAGGCCAAGTTCAAATTGTTCCTCAGTTCTCAGTTATGATAAAATGCAGTGCAAGGCAAAACCCTTGCATGCTGCCTTCCCTCTCATCAAAGATGCTGGGACTTGTGCATGAGTGGTGGTTACCTGACAAACTGCAGCACTAAGTGATGTAGTGTGTAACTATACTACCTGTCTGTTCATCACATCTTGTCGTGGTTTCCTCTGTGTGCTGAGAGACCATTTCTGCACTTCAATCTCTTGCTTGTTGCATCCAAACTCCGTTTCAAATACTTTTGTCCAAGTAAGGAAAACGTGAGGAAGTTGCCCACAGATCCGTGCTAAACTCTTGTTTTCTAGTAGAAACTGTTGTGTGGTTTTTGGGGTTTTTTTGTTGTAGGTTTTTTTTTTTTGGTATGTTTGGTTTTTTGGTTTTTTTTGTTTTTTTTTTTTTTTTCCTGGCCTGTTATGTGCTTGTGAAATTCTGTGAGCATTTATCGTTTTTTGATATGTTACAGTACATTTGGGCTCTGGACTTCTGAGCATTGCCAAATGAACACAGCAGAAAGAGTCAGCTGTTCATAAGGAGGGAGTATTGTATTTATATAATAATTGTATGCTAATAATATATAGAGAGTATATGACAGTTTAATGAGGTTTAAGTACCATTGGGTTGACCTGGCAATCTGTAGCGCTCACCGCAGCATGGCTGTTACCTCGCCTGTGTTGTTTTGTGAAATTCTGGAGGCAGCAGGTAGGAGACCCATCGTCACAGCGAGCTCCAGGGGAGGTCAGTTGCCGCATGGGCAGTGCCAGTGGGACTGTGCCAAGCATTACATTTTGTCTCTACAACCGGGACAGGTTCGGGCACTCTAATCAATTATGAAATTGAGTATTGTCTATTTTCTTGGAAGATGTTGCTTTCTACCCCTTGGTAATCGTGTGGTGTCCAGAGTTGCTTAGCTTGGAAAGCTTTCAGGGCTTTTGCAGGCCACCAGGTTCAGAGTCTGGAGTCCACTGGCTATAGCGAGCAAAGAATGGTGATAAATGATAACTTGAAAAAACCCACACATGTGAGAGTCCTGAATAAAGCCAAGATTAAAGTGATTTATTCTGGATGATTTTAACAAAAAGGCAGCTCTTATAATTTTAAAAGAATACCTTATAAACTCATCTTCTGAAGATAAAAGCTATCAAGCACAAAATCATGATATTGTACCAGATACCAATTACTGTGGTTTCTTAATGTGTTTGTGTTTTTTGGTTTTGCATTTATTAAATGTTTAGAAGTTCAACTGTAGATATTTTTAATCAAAATCAGAATTTTCTCACAAAATGGGTGATTACATCATTTGCACATTTATATTGTAAGACATTTTAACGATATAAGCATTTTTTCATTTGGGCAGCAACCATAATAAATTGAAATAAAATTCAGCCTTGATTGATGTTCTATGTGTCATGTACAGGGCAAGTCCCATCTATTAAATGTGGTTTGCCAAGGCAGCAATATTAGTAGCATTTGAATGTTTTTCTTATTAAGGAGAAAAATGGTCAGCAACATCAATACCGTCTGCTCCAAAGACCATGGTAAATGGAAACTGCCTGCAGCGCATTTGAATTCCTCACTGTATTTGGGATGAAGGTACGATGCAGGCAGCGAGGTTTTTTTTTTTTTTTTTTTTTTTTTTTTTTCCTCTTGAAAATTAGGATAGACTATTACAGTTCTTAGGATGAAAGAGAGAGGCTGATTACAACATAATGGAGTGTACCATATTCATCTCTTTGAAATATGACCTCACTCGGCCTTTTCCATTTTACAATCGATTCTCTCATTCCCTTAATGAACCTGTGCGTTCATGAGTCTTCCTTGGAAGTATGCACATGAAGTATTACAGTAGCAGAGAGTAATTGTCTGACAAGCAAGTGCAAGTAAAGTGTCTCTCTTGTAGTCTTGTTGAATAACATTATGGACCGTTAATGCATCGCGTCAGGTTTCATATTGTTTTGTTAAAAATTATGCAACCATATTTTTCTCAGTTGTTCATAGTTTTTCTAAAATGGTAGCTTCAGAAGACTGGTTCAACATCATCTGGCTTTATTTGCAGTACATATGTGTAAGAGGTGAGCTATCAGAAAGCTACTCCTACAAAGTCAGTGCTCTGTTGTCAGGTACTGAAATTGAACAAACTGTAATGTTATGTTAAAGGAAGAGAGAAGGGGCTCTTTGAGAAGAAGAAAAAGGTATAAAGTTATGTAGATAATTACTGGAGTTACCATCATTTGGAAGATGTAATTTTTAAAGGATCAAATAACTAGCATGTGACTTGTATCTATTGGCTTCTTTTGGCTATCAGTGTGATTAGATGTAATAAGAGAATACTGTTAATTATTATGTTCTATGTTTTAGATGTGTGTGTGTGTCTTTATGTGCATTTTGGATGTATTTTTAATATGAATACAGATTGCTTATATAACTATAAACTAATATGTATTGTATATAGCCATAGCTAATATAGAAACTATTTATGGATGGTTTAAATACATATACGTGTGTATGTATATAGTTTTATTATCAACCCATAGGTGCTTGCTGCCTGTTGACCTTTTCAGCTTGCTATAAAATACAAAGCCACCCACTTGGTGATGTTCAGAAATACAAAACAACCTGAATGGTACCCAGGGTTAGACTACAAGCATAGAGCTTGTTGTGTTCACCACTGGGAAATCAGGAGAGCAGGGAATGTGGAACAGAGTCCCTCGTACCCCAGCCTAGCTCTAGTCACAGAGCTGCCAGGAAGGCTGAGCCTGGAACTACCCAGGAGCGTCGGCAAAACCTTTTGGAAAGACATTGAGACTAAACCACAAGCAGAATAAACCAAACAGAGAAAATTTGCGGACGCCTGAAAACCTTTGTAATGACAATTTCATTGAAATTCTAAGCATTTGATGTATTACCACCAGCACTGATCTGATAAAAATGACCATGAAATAAAGATTGAGCTCAGAGAGAAGCAACGGTTCTGTCTGTTATGTCAAAAAGATAATTCATCATGTCAGAAAGCAGCGTTTCCTTTCAATTAGGCCAAAGTCAGTGTCCTAAAATGTGAAAATTGCCTTCAGCAGCAGACCTGTTCTGGTCATGAACTGTTGCTCAGGACTAGGAATAAGAAATAAGTAAGAGTAAGGTTAATTTTATAAAACATAAGATAGAAAAAACCCTCAAGTTTTGGATCGCATTAGGCCTATTAGAAGTTTTTTATTACTTTGGAAGAAAAAAACACCTTTGCAAATGTAAAGCACACTCTTCTTTTTAAATAATATCTTTCACTTTTGATGAAACTTTAGTTCCCGAGCAGTGTGATCTGAATTGTGTTTGTTGCAAACATGCTAGTGGTTGCTTTTTCACTTTGCCCTTCTCCCTTAACCTGCTCTGTATGACTATGGATCTTGTTAGTTTTTAGCAGTTTCTTTAGTCTGGAGTAGTGTAGCTGACTCCATGCAGGTGAAATTAGCTTTTCCTTTTTTGAATAGAAAACTTACTTGGAAACACTACATCCTTTTGTTGTTGTTGTTTGTTTCATTAAAGGAACCCACAGTATGCTGTCAGGATGTTTCACTGTGGTAGGGAGTTCATCTGTAATATTAGGGTTTAGCTGAAAACTGACAATTGGAGGGTGGGAGTATTTTGGGTTTTAAATGTTGAGAAAGAAAAACCATGCTAACAGATTGCCATTTTTGTCATCTGGGAAATGGTGTCCAGGATGGTTGAAAATTTGGTCAATTTAATCCATCCAGTTTATTGCCAGTTCTTTTTTTCTGTGGTTGATGTCGCTTGAACAGGAGTGAGACTTCTGCCAAGCAAAAAGCTTGGTCGTACAAAATGTGGTTTTACGTGGAGGTGTCCCAATAAGCCCAACTCACTCACTGCGTGTAGGAGAACCTGTGCTAGTACATTGACCATCACCTGCTTCGGGATGTAAACTCCGCTTGTGGCATTTCTGTAATGTTTCAGTACCTTCATTATCTCATCATTCATGTAGCATACATGCTCTTCTGTTTTCAGCAGGGGCCTTTCAGCTCCCGTGTATGAAGTGACTGAAGTCCCATTCAGGAAGCATGTATTCAGTGGGGGTACTTAAGTATGTGCTTGATGATTAGACCAAAGCCTCAGCTGATGTCAGTGGGATTGAACGTGCATTTAATTGAGGCTTTCCATGAGTAGGAATGGGTTTGTGCTGAAATGCCCTTGAGTAATGAAGAATGAAATGGTCTGTTCAATACCACGTTGTACACTCTTCAGAGAACTTGAGGATAATTTTTTAACGTGCGTTAGTGATGAAGAAAAGTGAACTGTTTGCTTGTCTTCGATCTGATCAGAACTGTGTTACAGTAGGTCCTCACAAAACAGGCTTTAAAGAATCAGTATCTCTGTCTTGAACAACCTCAGACCTGTGAGAGGACAGCTTGCTGGGAGGGCAGCCAGAAAGCCTGATCTGCATGCCGGTGAGCAATTTATCTAGACTTATGGAGGCTTTTCGTTAAGGTCCACCTTGCAGAAGATTCACATGTGCTTAGATAATTCGTGTTTTATATTTAGTAGATAGGAGGAAAAAGGAAGCATTATTCTTCTGCGGAAATATTAGCAATGATGTTCAAGAGTCAAATGCACAAAGAATATTCCTTATTATCAGTTATCTATTAGTCACCTTCTTACTCTCCAGCCAATTAAAAATACAGTTCTTTTGGTCTCTAACGATTTTTAAGTTGAGATTAAATTAAAAGGCTATGTTTGTTTTATTATTTGTTTTCTGATTTTCGAGTTCATAAGGATCATGCGTTTTCAAGTTTTTTACTTTGCAGTCACAGGGCTGAGAAACTTGCTTAATTTTTAAGTGAAGGATGTGATGTAAGTAATGTCATTAAGTAAGTGATGGTTAAGTTGTAGCAGTACAACATGAACTGCAGAGTATGAAATTGGCAGAGAGTTGGCAATTCATTAAATGAAGTCTGAAGGAACAATCTACGGTTGTGAGGTGGTAGTCCAATGAAGAAAGGAAGCTGCATGCCTGCAGTCCATCTCACTTTTACATCCAGCATTTACTATATTGATCCCCTCTTGAAAAGAAATAACGTACCATTCTTTTTCTGAAATATTCAATTCAGAGTTGCTTCTCTTAAGCATTTTATGATCGCGTGGTCTACATCTTAAGTTACTAGACTACTTTGGTTCCCAGTTTCAATAATGATTGTGGTTTGTTACCTACTCTTGTTCTGATACTTTAAAGCTTTTGCTGATAATAAGTACTAGGAAGGTGAAATGTGTTGCATACTTGGATGTATTCAGATGCTATGTTTATAGCTGTGGAGATCAATGCTATTTTTGTCTTAGAAAGCTGTTTCTTAAGAGAGAAATAACCATCTGATACTCTGCTTTTAGGAAAAAAAGATTCCTATAGTAGTATTTCTGAATCATTGATTCTGATGATTTTAGAGGGAGACACAATAGCTGAAATAAACAAGGACAAACTGTTTTTAAAAACATGGAAGAAATTCCCCCCTCAAAAAGAGATGAAAAAAGCAGTGAGAATGGAGTCTAAATGTAGCACTTGCTGCTATAAAATTGTGCTTGACCCATTGGAGCAATTTCTTACTGAAAGCTGACTGCAACCTAGTGTACCAAAGAACTTTCTAAAATCCCAGAAATGGAAGTGCTTTCTTTATACATCTTAGCTACATTTGTGAGCTGACATTTAAATGGATACAGGTTTTGTGTGGAATGCATGTGAGCTCTTAGAAGCATTGCTGTTTGCAGACTTTTGAGTTTAGAAGAGTCCCTTTTGGGACAAATGCTTTTTTCAACAAGAGGAGTGAATTTCACTAGTATGTAGTATTTCATGCTGGATTGTTGCCCCACTTTTGGATTGCCCAACAAAGGACTGAGAAGAAAGAACATATATCAGTTGGCAGTGGTGGCAGCAGCCAGACAGGTTTAGTGAAATATTGTGAGAATTTGATGATTCGCATCAAAGCATAACCTCTCCTTTTCTTGGTTATATTGCTGCTTATTGAAAGGGTTTGTTGGATCACAGGATGTCTATGGCCGCCTTCTCCGTTAAGAGTAAAATTCTCCTAGGAAGCAGAGGCAAAGAAAGGTACACAAGATGATAGACTATAGTAGATTGTGTCTTGTTATGAGCGTTTCTACAACTAGGTCCAACGAAGAAGGTACAGATACAACTAAAGATGATGAACAGGTTCAATTAAAACTAAACCAGACTATTATTTTGTGTTAGAAGACATTAATGGTTATTTTTTTTCCTAGACTTTCAAAAAGTTCTCATTCCAAACTGCTATCCTATAAGAAATGTTAAAGAATGTTGAATGGAGAAGCATGAGGCAGACTCACTGGAAGCGTTCCTTCCACAGGAGTTGCGGTGTAGCGTAACTCCGGGTTAAATTGTCTTCTGGAGCGTGTGTCATGCTCAGAGGCACTTGGACACTTGGAGAGCATAGAAGATTAATGGGAAGATGTAGGAATATGAGTAGTAGGGCGAATGTTATTAATGTTACTGTTGTATAGCAATCCCAAAAGATGAGTAAAGAGATGGTAGAATTTGTGGGTGATACAAAATGAACTGGAGGAAGGCTGATGAACTTTAGGGGGTATCTAGCAAAGCTTAGGGAATAGCCGCTGTGATGGCAGATGAAATTTTGCAGCTGACAAATCCAAGTAAAGTCTTCCGAGTATATAATTTGACCTAATTGCATGTTGCTGAATATTAAATTAACTACACTTGCTGAAGGAAAAAAGCTAGCAAGTTAGGCTTTTGCCTGGCTCTTAAAAATAAAGTAAAAAAAAAAAAAAAGACAAAATTAACAAAAATAATTTTATAAAACAGAGTAGTATTAATTTGTGGTTAGTAGTTCCTGCTGGTTTACATCATGATGCTTTATAATAGGAATTCTTCATTTTGTTCTGCATCACTCTGAAGAAAATGCAGTAAAAATAGAGAAGGACTGCAGGATGGGCAGAAATGATTTGTGGCATTGGAAGGAATTCCTTGTGACGATGTACTGGAAGAAATAGAACCAGCATAGGTTGGAGGATGATCAGTCAGTGGGGGGGCTGTGTATAAATAAATCGTGCACTTTAACTTAGAGCAAGAACAAAGAACTACATTAAAAGGCAATAAATGGAGATAGCTGTTTGAAACTTTTTTTTTCTTTTTTTTTTTTTACACAATACACAATTAGTTTTGGGAACTTTCGGCAAACTAGGTATCTTGGTCTAAATGCATAAATTCAAAAAGAAGAATGGACAGTTACATGGATGATTAGAACATATGGATTAACAGAAGTTAGGATAAACACCCCCTCCCAACCTGATGTTTAAAGGCATAGTTATAGGAAAAAAACAAGTTTATTATGGGCAGGTTATTCTGTACTTGTGCATTTCAGTATACCTTTCTTCTCTGCGGTATTAGTCACTGTTAGGGCCAGAGGTTATGTTAGACCACAGATCTCCCGAGTCTGGCTCTCCATTTTGATTGTTGTTTTTTTCAGGATTCATACATTTTCATGCATCTCTAGTGCAGCAGAAAGTATGTAATTCTGTGAATACTGAAGTCTCAAGCTTATAGTAATTCAAAAGGGAAGAAATGGTCAAAAAAAAAAAAAAGTTTTGTTTTTTTTTTTTTTGAGTGCTTATTCACAGGAGTTATTTCTGAATAAGGGAAGTATCTGATAAGTATCTAGTGATAGATTATTTATATACTTGAGAATGTACTCATGGAATTGCCCTCAAGAAAAGCAGATTTTGAATCATACTGCATAGTACGTTCAATCAAGGATTCACTACATGGTTGTCAAAAGTATGTTCCAGGATGGTGTGTGTACTTGAATGTATTCATGTGTTAGCTGACTATGGATTATTTTTTTCCTTCCCATGAAAACTGACAATGTTTTGGATGAGGCTTAAATCCTGGACTGTGGTGCAGCTTGTGTTTTCTTCTGAAACAAGGTAAATGTGTGGAACTTATTCACGTCCACTAGCTGTTATGAATATATATGCTTCTCCCAGGGCAATGAGCACAAGCAGCTACTGCCCATTCATAAATATCTTATTCTTCCTATATGTAATGGGACTCCAAAGACATTCCTGTTCTCGTGGCCAGGGCTGCATTTGCAGTGAAGCTGCATATATTGTGTAGTGTGTAGTTATAGTTTATGACATTTGCTTTTGTTAGGGTTTCTTCTGGGTAATCAGCATTTCAGCCACAACTCCCTTTATTTGGAAAATGCAGTCCTTATACAGAAGAACGTGATTTTTTCTTGAGGAAGAAGCACTGGAGTCACAAACAATGATTGCACTAAAACTGATTTGGAAATTTGTGCAGGATGGAAGTGGAGGTGTATGTCCTTCCAGAACATAATGTTCCCCAATATTCCTTCATAGCTTTTCATCAGTGTAGTGGGGTTGTAGCTTTTTGTGTGTTGGAGGATCTCACATTTATACAAGGTGAAACTAATTGCTGCACAGCCGGCCTGCCTTAAATATATGGTATTGCTTTCATCTTGAAAATAAGTAGAAATTAGCTGATAGCCAGTTCTGCTTATTCAGTGCAAGGGCTGGGTTTTCAACTTGTGTATGAAATCCGAGTCTGACTCCAGTTCTAAACTTCTGTTTCCTCCCTATGTGTTCATGAACAAATACAGAACGTGACTTACTGCAGAGAGGATTTGGCTGGACCCAGACCCTGGGTCTGATCAGCTTTAGCAGCGTGCTTTGTGAACTTCTGTCCTTTAGATACGCTGGCTGCCTTCAACTTTTGAACAGGTAGGGTGTTCTTCCCTTCAGAATGTGACCTTAGGTGGAGAGCTGTGAAAACTGAAGGATGCTATCTCAAGAGATTACAGTGAAAATTCTCCCACGTGCATGCGTCGCTTCTTTTAGCATTAAAGGAAACTATGTGCTCACGCTGAGGATAGAATAGAGCCTTTTGTTAATATCAAAGAGCCAATCAAGGAAGAATTTTTTACATAGAAAGCCTCCTGCTGCTTCCTAAGAAGTTCCCTTTGCAAAGCACAATGATAAATAATCTTACTTCTTCACTCATTGTATTACCAAGGGATGTTGTTTTGTACCGTTGCATTCAGCAAGGCTGGTGAAGTTCAGCCCTGTTTGATGAGATGGGCCAGTAGCCCTGCAGAAGGTGATGTGCTGGGGGGGTTCTTCACAGACTCGAGCGCCAGGGCCTGTAGCCGGGTGGTTTTCCAGCGTTTGTCGCTCCGACCTGCATCTCTGGCTGCCAGGCAGGAAGAGTAGCGAGGGCTGGGCTTCACAGGGAGTGTAAATATAGTGTATGTGTGTGTGTGGGGGGGTATTTGACAGGTCTTCCTGGTAAGTGCAATAATTCCTACCTCATCTTACAGGCTGTATGTAAGGATTAAAATTCCTTTTGCTTACTGTGCATTTACTGAAAGTGCTGTAGCAGATCTGTTAGATTCTGTTTCGTCTTTGAATTGTAATAAGCTTTTTTTTTCTTCCTGCAAAAGTGTTAAAAAAATCTCCAGGTATTTAATGCTTTTTGAAAATACTGTTCTTTGTGAATAGACAGCAACTAATTTTAAATAACTGGGTTTTATTGGCATATAATTTTATTTTAAAGAAACTCAGGCATATTGCTGAGGATTTCCCCTTCAACAACTTACATTTTCCTCAAAGATATAAAATTGCTGGGGGGTAGGCAGTTTGTGAGGCTGCTTTTTCCCTCTTTTTTTTTTTTTTTTTTTTGAGGAAATTTCAGTGAAGGACACTGTAACTACTGATGCTGTTTGGTGAAAGAATCGGGCATATTATGCCAGAAACAGGAACTGCCTGATGAACTGGAAAGAAATGAAATTGGTAGGGGTGATGTTACAGTAGGAATATAGAGCCTGTTCCAGAGCATTTACACATGAAATTAATTTTAAGCTCATACATTCTTCATTGGTTTTAACAGAACTAATCAAGGACTTGGCTAAGCCTGCGTTTAAGTGCTCTACTGGTTGTGGCCATAGTAAAGCGATTTTTTTGCGATAGAGCACTACAAGCCTGAAAAGTCAGTCTCCTTAATACAACTTTTTTGACCGGCGCACGGCGGACGCGGGAAGAAGGGGAGGAAAGCGCTTATCCGAACGTGAAGTGCCGGCTGTGCCAGGTGAGCGCTTTGGTGCTGGGTGAAGGTCGCGGTCCGGCCTTGCGCCGCGGTACCCCTGTGCAGGCACGGGGCGATGCTCCTCAGCCCGTGGCTTCCCACAGAGAGAGCCGAGATGAAAGGCAATGTCGTTTTTTCGCTGGCTGAGATGTGACAGGACCTTCTGAGGATGGGAGTCTTGCTTGGGAACGCTTTAGAAACTCAACAGATTAGGCAGGTGAGGCATCAGGCTCGCCAAAAGAGGGGAGAATGGGAAGGGAGTAAAGCAGCTCGTGCTCCCCAAGCCGTTCTTGTTTCCTCCACAAGTCTCTCAGCTCCGTGCTGCCTAAATTCCTTCGGAAGGGTGGTGTCACTTGCGACGGCAGGACTTCATTCGCTCCACGTGAGAGTAGCGTCGTGCGTGCTCTCAGGTGGTGGTTGTGAGCTCTGGGAAGGGACTGAATTGCTTTAGAACCGCACGGTGACGTAAAAAAACCCTCCTGCCCACTCCGCGCTGCCGCGCCGCATCCCCCTGGATCGCATTGCCGCTCTGAAGGGCTGCTTGTGCTCTCCTCGCTTTTTGCATGTGCTGTCAGGGCAGGTAATGAGAGAGTGGAAGGTGATTTGAGGCGTTGAGGCTACGGCTGACTTTTAAGGAGCCCCTGGATGTTTTTGTGTCGCATGTTATTTTACTGCCAGTACTTCGGAGATGTGCCTCCACTCAGTGGAAACTGTGTTGCATAAAATTTACGTAGCATCTCCTTGCTTTCTTGTTATGAATAACTTACATTACTGCAAAATGGAAAACATTCCAAAAGTAATTTAATTTTGGCCTGCAAAACCGTTTGGTTGTTTTCGTGCATGTTTTTAGCTGTCTTTACTTTCTTGTCCAAATACCTGAAGTCCTCAGTATAAAACCAGGTTTGTAGGGCCTAGTAGCATGGTAGGAGTAAAGTACACTTCTGTAAATGAGGAGTCAAAATTATTTTCAGTAACAAAGAGTGCCCCAAGTTTCCTGAGAATCTCAATATTAATGTCTGTCACTGAAAAATCCCTTTTTTTTATTGTTGCTGTTGTGAATATTAAAATGACTATATCTGTTACACTGACTGGTGACTTTGAATTACCATAATCTCAGTACAGATAACTGTAGTATTCCTTTATAACTATTAATGGAAACTTATTTTTGTAAATTTGGAGTGTTTTTTAGTTAAAATTTAATATTTTCTGAGATGGTTTGTGCTTCTCTAAATGGAAGGAATTTGTGTAATGATTTATATGATTGGAGGAGTGACCTCATGTATTCTGAAATAAGCAGTAACACAGTGTCCTGGTTTCAGCTGGGATAGAGCTAACTGTCTTCCTAGTAGCTGGTACAGTGCTGTGTTTTGAGTTCAGTATGAGAAGAATGTCGATAACACACTGTTTTCAGTTGGTGCTCAGTAGTGTTTAGACTAAAGTCAAGGATTTTTCAGCTTCTCATGGCCAGCCAGGGCACAAGAAGTTGGCACAGGACACAACCAAGGCACCTGACCCAAACTGGCCGACGGTGTATTCCATACCATGGGACGTCCCATCTAGTATAGGAACTGGGAAGTGGGGGCAGGGAATCGCTGCTCGGGGACTGGCGGGGTGTCGGTCGGCGGGTGGTGAGCTATTGCCCCGTGCATCATTTGTACATTCCAATCCTTTCATTACTACTGTTGTCATTTTATTAGTGTTGTCATTATCATTATTAGTTTCTTCTTGTCTGTTCTATTAAACCATTTTATCTCAACCCAGGAGTTTTACTTATTTTTTCCCAATTTTATCCCCCATCCCACTGGATGGGGGGGAGTGAGTGAGAGGCTGCGTGGTGCTTAGTTGCTGGCTGGGGTTAAACCACGATACACAGCTAATTAAATAATATTTGTCATGAAGGCTGAGCCATGCCACAACGCCTTGAGATTTGCATGTCAAATATGTGAATGCTCTTTCACTGGGAAATAATGATGAATAAAAGGAATTGAAAGGCTGTTGAGATTGGAAGAAGCAAGCAAGCTCAACTGAACAAGCTCCTTTAGCTTTTTGTGCTGTATTTGAAAACATAAGAATTTAATTTTATGTGTTTTATGTTAAATTACTTAAGGCATCAACATCCATCGCTACTGGTAGTCCTGGACCTCTTCAGATTTCAGAGTGAAATCTGAAAGAAGGATTGTTTACTCTTCATTTTTTAGGAGAGGAACCCAGAGACTCATTGGCTGTACACATCCTGAATGCCTTGCTCCTAAATAAAAATATATATAACATTGTATAATATTACAGATTAAAGTATATACGATTTTTTTTTTTCCCTAGATATGAATCTTGCTATGTCTTGTTCTCTCATTTATATTACAGGTGTCTGTTCTACTCTTGATGTCTTGACAGTGTAAAGGTCTTAATGATCCCTTTCTTTTACTGCAGTGATGTAAAGCAACCTTATTAATACGAGTAAAAATTTGGCTTAAGGTTTTAGGTTGTAATGTCCCTTGTGTTTAAAAGTCTTTGCATCCTTTCTCATGCTTTGTCTCTATTAAAGAATGGTATAACTGTGGGAAGGATGCACATCATTCATTTGCTCTGAGGCTAATATCACTGCTTCCCTGCAAAAATGTCATTTGCGTCCCTGCATATTGTGTTGTGCTCTTAAATAATATTTAATTCTGTGACCTCAGTTCACCATGCCTTCCCAATTGTCCATTAACTCTCATCTTCAAGCAGAGGCAGTCTTTGCTGCACGGATACTAGGAAGAATGTCTGTTAAAATTGAAATAGGTTTCAAAAATATGATACCTTGTATGTTTGGCTCCTCATGTACCATTCCTTTTAATAATGCTAATTAATGCCATACAACCTGAGACATGAAAGTCAAGAATTGAAAATGGGGGAGGGAAGGGGCTGAGGAGGAAGGAAGAACAAACCTTTCTGACATGCACACACCAGGAAAATGCAAGGTTGAAAGTAACCATGTCAAGTTGTATCACCTTACCATGCAATTGCTCTCATTTATTCAGTAATTAAGTGTGAATATGAACACCTTGGGTCTGTTTCATTTCTTGCCATGGCAAACCAATTTCCACCTTCGGTTGTTGTATAGCACTTTGATAAAACAGTGGTAGTAATTTTAGAAAAATTTAAGTTATCTGGACAAGTTAAGACATCATCTTAACACATTTCTCTTTCCACCCTTGAAACTTGTGAGAGACAGATCAGACAGAGCTTTCAACAGCTAGCAAGCTGCAAGGAGGATTTGAATAAAAATAGTAACTTGAATATAGTTAAAAGAATAAGGAAGGGCCCATATACTTTGTTGCTGCAAGGAAGAAAACTCTTTGCATTGCATGGATCTCTTTTCTCATCTCTAGCTGGCTTGTTTCTGTTTGTTGTTTTTTTTTTTCCCCCGGTTCACTGGAAATGCCTGTTAAGAAATTCACTGATGATGGCATTGCAGACTTGTCCGTCTGCAGCTTCCAGCTCAGTCCAAGTGGTTCCTCCCTCTGTAATCTTCCTTCCCGCCTGCTTCTTTTGACATATATGGAGTGCAATGGTTCAGTTTTTCTTCCATAAACCTGTTAACACTTCTAATTCCTTTTCACAACTGCCGCTTTTCCAGCTTTGTGAAGCTCTTAACTGTAGGCAAACGTTGCACATTTGGGGCTGAAACTAAGAATCAGAATAAATTTTATGTCAACATACTGCTGTTCACATATTTAGAGCACATTTTAGGTTACGGTGTTGTTAAGGGTGAGTCCACCTAACAATAAAAGGTGCATAACATTTGGAAGGATAGGTTTAGACCTGATCTGAGCAGTGTTGTTCACTGAAAACGGTTTTAACCTGTTTATCCCAACTCAACATTGGCTCCTTCTCTCTGGATTTCTTCATGCCTTTCTAGCCTTTACAGCGCACTATTAGTTGCTTTCTGACTGGGATCATTAGTAACTTGTCACAGCTCACTCCTCTGAACAGACATGTCAAATGCCAACTCTGCTTGTTTAGTTTATTTGGCTTGCTTGGCAGATTCTTAACCACAGTGTGTGGGATTTTATTCAGACAAATTAGTGAGTTTTTATATTGCTGAAGTTGCCTTTAAGAAAGGGTTTTACTGAACAGATTTGACTTTGCTACCAACTGTTTTGAGAAGTGTATAGCTGGTTCCATATTTCAGTGGTTATTCTGAAACCTAGTGATGACCAAATAATTTTGGAGCATATTATTTCCTTAATGTGGGATTATCAGTGGTTTCAAATTTTTCTTTTTCCTCACTAAGTAGTGCTGTACTGAAGAGTAAAGTTAGTAGCTGTACATGTAAGCTATCTATTTGACAAAGAATTTCTGCTGCTACACACGTGCCAGTCTATTCTAGCTCCTTTGATCTGTGGGAAAGCCAGTCAGACTTCCCAGGGAAACTGTGGACACTTAGATGCCCTGGAAACTCTCCTGGTGTTCAGTTCACTGTTGTCACTGGGAGATATTCTGTGCATTTCCGATAGTGTTTCATCTACATCTGCACAACTGATTGATTAACAAATCGTTAATAAGTAACAGGCACAACTGTTGATCTTGAAGGTTTGTTTCAGGGGAATGCGATAACCTGTTGCTAATACACGGATGCTGGCTCCGATTCTCTCCTTGTTTAATTCTGCTGTCTTCTGGAGTTGGCCATTTTCCATGGTGGGAGGCAGGATGCCTACTGCCGGTGGTCACGGTGGTGCCACCTGAATCAGATATAGCTTTCCTGGTTGGAAGCCAGTAAAGAAGAATGAAAACAGCCCAGACATTTTTAGGGATGTTGGGCTTTTATCTCTGAACAAAGAGCCGAGGTGAGCTTGCATAAGGGTGGCCTCTGCTAGCACATGGTGTGTTACTTGCTGGAGATGTTACAGAGGTGTCCCTGTCCAGGGGACAGCTGAAGTTCTGAAAAGAATATGGATTAATACAGTCTGCCATGAATCCGTATTCAGACCAGTGTGTTAACTGTAGCTAGCATTTTCACAGTGGGTTTTGGGTTTATCTACTGTATGATTTTCCACAGCACTGCTAAAATCCAGCCAAAGTGGTGGCTGCAGAGCTTCTCTGTGTGTCACTGTACATTCTGATTTGTACTGGCACTGACAGGTACAGCGCAGAATAACCCTGTGTTTGATACAATGAGCAAGCATGCCTTTTGGGCTAAATTTCCATTTCCTTGCTATCCCTATTGTAAGCAGGATTTGCATATTTAATTCTCTTCACTTATTGAAAAATATATCCCTTTAGGTTTGACAGCTTCCCAAAGAATATTTTAGATTTCCCACACTGATTGTGGGCCATATGTTAGTACTAATTATATAAATGAGACATCATAGAACTGTGACATGCTTAAATGTTCAGTGCTTTAAAGACTTACACAAGTGCATGCTAGCTGGGGTAAGTGCTGGAAGAAGAAAAGAGGAACTGCAGGTTTTGAGCAGATGTTACTGGCTTGGTACGGCTATCCATTGTTTTTATCTCTGTATAAGAAGTTGCTGACACTTCGAAGGGTTTGTCAGACTATTTTAAGCTGCCATAGTGCAGGAGAAAAAAAATTTCCTTTTTGCACCTATGGATGTGCCAGAGATTCATTGTATATTAAATTATATGAAATGTTGGATGCTGATAGCCTTGTTTTGCTGTTGGAAGTAAACATTAAATGTGTGGCTGTAACTGAGTGTTTCTGCACTTTTTTGTGTGCTGTTGATGTTGGTCTGAGGTGAAGTGGCTTGCAGACTTTTTATTATGAATTTACATTATTATGAATTATATTATTAGGAATTAACCAAGAAAGAAAAAGGTGAAGGGAAAAAATAAATAGAAGGTCAGAGCTGTAAACTGAAGGCTTAAGCACCAAGGAAGGGATTTTATAAGATACTTTGCATTAATGTTAATGAACAGGTATTATCAGTAAAGTCAATTATACTTTGAACAAGTTTATAGTAAAAAAAAAAAAAAAAAAAAAAAAGAAGAAAAAGTCTAGTTTCTGCTAATGCTGTCATATTATTTTTTATTGCTCCAAGGCTCAGTGATGCATACAGTGGTAAAGATAGTGTCACAGAAAGTATATTGCACAGAAGTTTTGTCTTCATAGTTAAAAATGAAATACGTATGCTATGCATGCAGAGCTGGTAAGCCAAAATTATGTCCGTAAGCTATTTCTGTACGTTTAGCTTTAATGCTGATGCATATTTAATTGCTTGGCCTGTTTTCCCCACAGCAAGATGTGGCTGTCTTCCACTGAAGTCAGTGCCTGAAGTCTGCAGCAGCCCAGTTTGATGTTTGTATTTTGCCTGTGAAGTGCAGCATCCACATCTGCAAGTAGCAGGTCGATGTAGGCTGGGGGAAACCCAAAACATCCACTCTGGCTTTAGAGGGGTGTTTCTATGGAGGGGTTCTCTGTGGGACTGTAAATGGATGAATTTACAGTTTCAGTGGCTGTGCCTGTAATTTTTATGCTGGAAACAGGGATAAACTATTTTTCTCTTGTATGCAGACACCTTCTTCAACACAAACGAAATTGGGTTTAGTTGTATATCTACTTAAGCAAGCGTAGAAAGGTATTTCAAATTTAATGTATTGAATTGTTTCTTAATTCTAATTGTACTTTTGGCTTTCACTTCTAAAATGTGACCTACACTACTTTCTGTATTTCTCATCAGAACACGTTTGGAAATGGAATCACAAGAAGCAATTAGTAATAATTGTACTGGAAGATTACTCTGCGTAGTTAAATCTCAGATGCTTTGTCTGTGAAAGATGAGTACCATTTAATTTCAAATGGAAAAGCACCCATGATTTGTAAATGGAGTTGGAGTAGCCGTTTCATAGAAAATCTTTTTTTGAGTTTACATTAATTCAGTGTAACAGCTTAGATGGTTAGTACCAGTGAGACAGGAGGGAGCAATAGAAAAAAAGCTTTGGATTCATGTATCAGCAGAAAGGTACATGTGAGCAGAGGAGGAATCTAGCTTCATGATACCAGCTGTTCTATTAGCTTGTATTTTTTAGTCAACTAAAGCAACTTTTTAATGCTGGAGATACTGAATAACTTTTCTTTTTTCTGTTGGACTTGTGTCCTGTTGCGCTGTTTTTTGTAATTTGTGTAATACTGTGAGTTCTTACTGTTTTATCAAAGGATAGCAGATTGTTTCATTTTAAATGAAGAAATCCCTTCAGATTATACATTTTCTGCTCAGCTGCAGATTAACAGTTTTATCCAGTCACAATTGTAGGGTATATTGCCAGAAGATAATTTGTTCCCTCTGTGTCTCAGTCATGCTTATTACCTTCATTTTATTATATACTTTGAGCCTGTGAAATGATTTCTTAACTGCACTTAAAGATAGTTTGTGTAGACAGCAAAATTACCGTTCCCGCCCTCAGGATCAATTTGTAACGTGCTTTTATATAAATATTATGTGCTACACTTCAATATTGTTCATAGTCCAGAAGATAACTGCTGTGATGAGTCTTACTTAAGAAGCATGGTGAAAATGGAGTCCATATGGAATTTGAAGGAAAAGGTACTTAATTAGCTGTGCTGTAATACCGCTGTCCTGCCTCCAGCAGGAGTGCCGGTGCCCCCAAAGCTGCTTCTTATACAAGGGAAATACTGGTTTTAGTACAGTCATTTATTAAATGTGTTCTGGGTTTTTTTGGGGTGGGAGATGGCAGTCATGAAATGAGGATGCAATTTAAAAAAAAAAAAGAAAAAGACACTGACTTAGAAAGATTCACAAGGGAGGAAATAGGAGACAAACGTTAAGTGGAGAAGTAGAAGAGATATTGGTGGATAGTCAGGCAAAGAAATTGAGAAAGAAGGAAAAAAAAATAATTCACATGGTCTTAAAGAAGATTGAAGGAAAGAAAAAAGGAAAGAAGGGAGAATTGTCAGAATACCGAACAAAATGAGTTGCAAACTGTCAAATCAGGCACCCAGACATATTACTCTGCTAACACTGGCCTGCTTGTCTTTGCTTTTTTCTTTTTCTTTTTCCCCTCTTCTCCTGTCACCTCTACTGGAAAAATAGGTTGCTAGAATGAGACCACAAGAGGACTGAGCATTGCAGCTCAGAGGTATCTTAACATCTTTATGTTGACTGCCTTATGTACATTTACTTAGGTTACCAAGGAGATATGCTCGCATGCATTTAGTTATTTCATTACCATCTTTCAGCTTTATGCTGAGTAAAAGCATCATTGGAGCCTCAACAGAGCACTTTTTTTTTTTTTTTTTTTTTTTTTTTTTTTTTTTTTACCTGCATGAAATATCTGGGTGGGAAAATAGGGTATGTCTGGAGAAACCTGATGCATGATAGCCCCATAATTGGGTTGCTGCACACCATTCTTTCTTCACTTTTTTTTTAAACCTTTTCACCATTCCTGCTGAATGGATGTCAGGTTTTGAAACATTAGCATGTGGAAGCATCAACCTTTGCCACCTGAAGTAAACCAGATTTTGTAGGCACGGGAGCCAGACTCCAGAGGGATAAATACAGTGCAGTACATTGCTAAATTACAGCTCAAAATAAGATACAATAAAATATGGTCAGTATTCATATATTTGTTTATCATTAGCTTTGCTACAAATAGAAACACAATTTCCCAATGCTGCATTTGAGATACGAGCAAGATCTCCAAGGTCTCAGTTGTTAATTTTAAGATTGCAGTTAGTTTCTTTTTTTGTTTATCCACATGACTTTCCAGTTACTCTGGAAGCAGTACTACGGATTTCAAGATACTCTCCCACCGTATAATGCTCTATCAGATACAAGGGAGCCTTAAAGCGATCCAAAATTCACACTCCTTAATGACTTTGCTGGAATGATAGAAACCTGTGTTGCTCTGGCACTGGTAAGTCCTGCTAGCCTCATCAATATTTGTGGCTTTGATTCCTATTTAATGTAAAACCTCTTTATCCTTCTTGGCAATATAAATGAGCCTTCAGACAGGAGCAATTGTAACCTGAACTGTGGGTCTGTGTTTGAGAGGCTCTCACATGGATGGCATCGGCACTGGTGCGCAGGACCAGGCTAGGCTGTGTTTTGCAGCAACCCGGAGCGAGGCACCCTGCCTGACCTGCGCCGCTCCAGCGCTGGCAAGGTGCTAGGGTGTGCCTATGCTCCCCTAATTACAGTTGATTTCATTATCGCAGGTAGAGATTGCAACTGTCTTACACTGTCAATTGCACTTACTTTTTATGATGCTTGATGTGGCTTTCTTTTTGACTAAAATTTCCTTTTTGTTAGTAGGCATTGATATTTTGTTGTGTTAGGCAGCACGTGTTCTACATTATGAAGAATAATTTGTTCCATTACATTCATTTCGACTTGGATCTGTGTATCATTTCTTCTGCTGTCCTCAGTCCGTTTGAAGACAGAATTCGATGTGATTCACTCCATTGAATGAAATCCTGTATTTCCTTCTGTATCTGTGCATGTATGTGTGTCAGCTTTCCCCAGCCTTATCCTAAGTACCTATTGTGAAACTCGTTGAGGTTGATCCTGGTCCCTGTGGTTTAATGCTCTCGCTGCAGCGCTGTGGGGTCACTACAAATCGCGCCTTCGTCTGGGTTCCCCAGCGCCCAAGGCTAATTGCACGCTCTTTGACATCTACTGCATAGGCATAGTTAAATGTTAATACAGTAACAGTTTAATACTGTTAATACATCGCGTGTTCTTTTAACATTGCGGGGCTTTGGGTAGTCTGCGCTTTGGAAGGTCAGATCGTGCCACCTGTACTGACTGGGAAGAACATCTCACTCCTTTGAAAGTCTTCTTGAAGCAACTGCATGAGGAGCAGGTTTCACTGAAGAGCCAGTCCTAGGATGGTCTTAATACTACAGGTTTGGCATGCTGCTCTCAGCTTCCCAGGAAGCTTGCTTTTGCTGGAGTATGGATTAAATACTGTACACTCGCTTCGTAATACATTTAGGATTAAGACTTGTGGCAATTTATTAAAAATAACTTCCACCCTTCGTAACTGTCCTGCAAAGAGCTTGGCTCACCGCCATTCAGTCTTCTCTAAGCTTCAAAACCTACATTTTTGTTCTTGTAATAGTGGTTTTAATGTAAGTGGGAACATCAGTCTTGTCTTAAATCTTCAAAATTGAGTTTAAATTTTGTCTGTCGGTTTTCATAGAACTTGAAGCTTTGAGATTGTTCTTGGCTTTTTATAAGGCAGTACAAGACATTTGTAATATATCCAGAAAGTACTTTGTCAGAACTATCAAGTGATGAGCTATGTTAAAAGACTTTTAAGTATTAACACGTTGTAATTGCAGTTACAGTTTTATGCTCCTTTGTTAGCTATGTGAAGTGTTCATGAGAGACTAGAACATGGTGCAAGTTAGTTTCCACAGGATGTGGTTTATCTTAAGATTTTTTTTTTTCCCCCTTCAAAAATGGTGTTTTAAAATGATGTCTTTTTACAGACTGGCTGAGAATGCCCTTTTCTAAAACTGCACGCTGGACGGGTGTGATGCGTTTTACTCCCATTTCTTTCTCTAGAACATGGAGGACAGTAGCACCCAAGGGCATCGGTGGAAAGGAGGAGCGGGAAGCTTGGACTGAAGAGGCAGGAAGAGTTTGCATCCACTGGAGCAAATTCCTGCCTGGATCTTAGGCTGGCACCCGTAACTTTTGTTTCTGTCCTGTGAGGAGATGCATATGCACAACCTCCTTGGGAGATGCCACCTCCTCGTCTGGTTACTGCAATCATCGTAGGACAGCAATGCGGTGGTTACTCCCTGCGATCACGTAACAGGAGGCTGAGTGTTGAGCCCGAAGAATCAGTCCTCCTGTTAACCCAAGTAGTTATCAGTGTGACATAATTTAATAGAAATTCTGTTTATCCGTTTAAAAAATTCTAGAAAATCACTTGGGAAACGCATCATCAGGAGGGCATTGCCACCTGGGGTTATAAAGTTAGGTGCTACAAAATAAAAAAAAAGAACAGAATTAAGTCATCAACAACTTGAATTCAGTGCATGTGAATGAGGCAATTGGTTGCTGCTGTAACAATTTGTTAAAATGAGTGATGGACTGGGAGTCTCATTGCAGTTCATTCAGATCTCCAGGCCAGACTACTGCATCTCCTCTAGGAGAACCCTGTTGTGTTTACATTTGTGTATTTCTGTCATGGAAGAGGCTTCAGCTGCTAGGTAAATTCGAATACATGGACAGATCTTGATACCTGTGAGCCTGGATTTTTGAGCTGGATGGATAAACATTGTCATGCTGACTGGTAGTAGATAAATGGGGTTTCTAGACTGACACACAAAATAGACATTGACAGCCAAACAGTGACTTCTCTGGTATTGACCAGCTGCTTAGGGTTACACAAGTACAGAAGTGGTGTGCTCATCCATGCTAGTCACCCCCCTTTTTCACGGAAGAATTCATCTGTACTTAATTTATAATGGCATTAGCTTAATTTTTAAGGATCCTGCCATACTGGATTTTAAAATAATTTTTAGGGATAGCTTAATAGCAGAATTTTTTGGGTAGACCTGCTGTATTGCATTGATTTACTGTTTGGTTCTTGGTATAGATTTAGAAATACACTGCTTCCATCACACAGCAGAATTCCCATATGTAGGACTGTACCTGATTGGATGTCTTTTTATTTATATATTTTCATTGATTTCTTTACTCTGGATGGATTTAAAGATGCCAAGCATAAATGCACTGAGCTGCAAAACTGTGGACTAAGAGCTTTGGACTAAGGTGTCTGAAGACGATAATTTATTTTTTTTTCAGGCTTTTGCTATATCCTAGATGCTGAATTTGCAGTGAAAACGGTATGGATGCAGGATCAACCTTTACTGTTGGTGCATGAGTGAAGCACTAGACTGTAAATTCTGATTCTTGACTAAAGTCCCCTGGCATCTCGGTAATAACAATAAATAAATAATAACAGCTGTAGCGTGGCGAGGAGACAAGGAATCGTGTGTGTTTGTGTATTTGTGTGCATGATAAAATCTGTGTATCCAGAGATTGACTTGTCTGTAGAGGCTTTTTTTTTGGCCAGAACAAGCCTTTGATTTCTTGTAGAAATCAAGAATTAATTCAGCCCTTCCTGTTGAACTTGAGGGGTGGGTCTAAAAAGATGGTTACCTACCTATGTCTTGCAGGAAAATCATTCCACTTATGAACAGGTACCAAAAATACAATTAACCAATCTCAATGCAACAGCTACTAAGCCTGCTTGCAGTCAAAGCCAAAAATAGAGTTGATTTGCTTTGAAGGCCGATATTCTAGTTTCATGGGAAGGTGAGGTAATGCATTGTTTTTTGCTTAAACATAATTTTGGAAACTTAAATACAATTCAAATGTCTAAAACAGACATTAAATATTCACTTTTTTAAAAAAAAATATTAATGCATTTAAATATTAAATACCTGTGCTGGAGAACAAATTGCAGGGTTGAATACTTATCTTGGTAACATGGTTTATTTCAGCGGTTCTTGTCATTCTTGAGCAAACAGTGAAAGAGGTGTCGAGTGTGTATGTGAGGTCAGGACTGTTTAAGTCATGAATGCCTTTTAAAAGTGATTACATATTTAACTATGGGGTGGACAGCATTTTTTGAAATAACAAAACAAGTTAGCCAGTTAAGAACAAAAAAGAAGATTGGATTGCTGTAATCTGGTTAGCTGATTTTTTTTCCCCAGAAGGAATGCAAAATGCATTCTTGCGTTTCTCATTCACGGCTCTGCTTTGATGTAGGAAAAACCAGTGGTAAATTAAAACCTGTGTGCATTTAGCCGCTGTAAATCATCTTATAAAAAGCCTTGACCAGCAGAGGGCTTCTGTCCCTGGGAAATAATCCTTCTCGCAGTTATTGCCAGGGGAAAGGAGCTTTAGCCAACACGCCTTTCCTCAGTGGTTTTCCTTCTCTTGTGGTCCTGCGGACCCGCAAGCGCCGGGGAGCTGCGCGGGTCTCGTGGCCTCCTCTGGTTGCCTTCAGGTTCTACGTGGTGCTGCCTCATCTCCTTAGGGCAAGGAAAATGCAGTCCTTCTGCGGTGGCCCCATTTCAATGATGTTAAAATGCTTTTATTGTCGAGATGTAAATGTGAGGACAGGGAGGGATGTTTCGAAGATCTTTGGAGTTCAGACTGTGGGATAAATATGGTATTGGTGGCCAGCTTAAAAAAGTCCATCTCATTTTATACCAGAGCGAAGTGTTATTCTTTTCATCCCGCTCTGGTGCAGAATGGCATCTGATAAAGTCTCGCTGTGCTGCAATTTATGTCCTTTAGCAGTGTGAAAGGCGTACACCAATGTGGGTGCGCTCAAGCAGGTCTTTGTAATGGCAAGAGCGTTGATCTTCCCTCTGCTAGAAATATATTTTGAATCTGTCTTGCTGCCTCGTTACTGAATATTCTTCTTGACACAAAGTTTTGCATTTTACCTGGCAGGCATTAGTCTTTCTTTTGGCTAGGTTTTGCATTCCTTTTATCTGCTCTATCTAGAACTCATCTCTGTTGCTTATTCTGTAGCCATGACGTGCTAAACAGTCTTAAGTCAAATACGCCACATAGAGCTCTCTTCTTAAAATACCATTAACTTCGCTTGGTGCTGCAAGCCACCCAGTCAGAACCAAGCCTTTCAGCTGGGTGACCGGCAGCATATGGAGAGACAACCTCTTTTGGACACATTTGGTTAAAAAGATAGTGTTTGTTCTGCCTTTCTGTGTTCAGCAGTGCCTTTTTTTCCTTGGCAGAATTGGAAGATAATAGGATTTTAAAGGGTGAGTAATTGACCGATGACCACTTCCAGCCGTAGCATTTTTCTTCATATTGTGTGGCCTCAGTGCTAAGGTGAGGCACAGCCTGATTTCTTATTTCCACAGCTCGCTGCACTAAATCCCGTGACAGCTTGGACATTCTGCCAGCAGCACAGGGGAAACAGAAAGATATGTAACTGGCCTGGGTTGGGTTTTTTTTATTTGTTTGTATTGTTTTGTTTTAATTGCGTTGTGTATCTGTAAGGATAGTATGCGCTATCAGATGCTAAAATCAAACCAAATAGATGCAAAATCAGTTTTTATTGCTGATTCCAAAACTAAATTTGTTGAAAATCCCATATATTTTAATATGTGTCATCGTCCTGTCTGTGTGTCGTCCGTCCGTCCGTCCACCCCCCCCTCCCCAATAAACTATTTTTTTGCTGCAAAGTTGGCTTTTTGTTGCAAATATTTGTGTTAATTTTTGGTGACTGCACTGCAGAAAGATGAATGCTGGAGGTTGTAGATGCTCAGGCACGCAGCTGAGTAAAGGCTTTTGCAGCTGAGAGAGGTTTGGGAACTTGGGAGGAAGATGGCAGTAACAGTTTAAAGCTTTGGTCATCGTGGGAGAGGTTTGTGAGAAAAGGAGTCAAATGCTTTAATCACCCAGGAGGGAGTGAATGAATACTTTTCTCCTTTTTTTTTTTTTTATAAGGATTTATTTTTTATTAGATGGTAGTGGCTGTTTTCATTTAATCTTTTCCCCTTTTTAGCTTTTTCCCCAAGCTTCCTTCCCTCTTTCCCTCTTGTCTGCTGCCTCCTGCTTGAGCCTGAGTGACTCTTAACAGTAAATGACCATTTGATGAGCCTTTCCTCACCATTCCCCCCTATCTAATTTACCAGGGAGTGCTCTTGAGGTGGGTGGTACCCCATTCTTAGCAGGGTTTTAGTTAGACTCAGCAGCTCACGATGCCCATAGGCAAAGGGCACGTTTATCAAAAACGTGGGAAAGCTGTGCCAGCTTAGAAGTGACTTGGTCAAAGTAGTTCTAAACCCTGTCTGGAGGTTCTCCCTGCAGCTTGGGAGGCTTATTTAAATATACTTTAGAGTGATATCTAATCAATATAAAACTGTATTTATTTGCAACATTTAATTTATTTGTTTATGTATTAACACATTTTTGTTATCCTAAATACTGAAATGTGCGTCCAGGTATTTTTGCGTTAGTTTCTATAGAGCGTAAGGCACACAGGTATAGGGCTACGTTTTTAAATCAGAACCAAGGGTATCAGAATTTTTTGATAGCACCTTGTTTTACATTTGCTGTGTCTGCATGAGAAAATGGTACCAAAACTGAAGCAGTTTGTTGTTTTCTGGTTATTTGGATCCTTGTGGTCTTTGCTTTGGCATCAGTTTTGATGTGTTCTGTAAACAGTCCTTAATAATGTAAGGATATGTAAGCGCGTAAGCAGTTTTAGTGCATCAAGGTTTTAGAAACTCTTCTTGGATTGCTCTGTTAGTCTGTCATGAATTTTAAAGATTATACTGGTGGTATATGCATTAATGTTATGTAAAACATATGCATATTAAACGCAATGTGAATATATTTTGCCTTTTCTGAACTAATGTAGAATAAGTAAAAGCACTTGCAACTGAACGCTTGAATGTTTTGGTGGAAGGGAACCAGAAAGCACGTTATTGCAAAAACGTATAATGATTGAACTTTGTGTATCCCTTACCTCGGTAAGTTACTTGCTTAGTTTAAAAGGTCAAATAAATTAAAAGACAAATTAATGTTAACATGTTGGTGAACTACTTACTGACTTTAATTGTAACTGTAAAAACAGACACCCTGAGGCAGATTTAAGCAGTAGCAACTAACATTGTTATGATAGCCTCAGGAAGCAAGTGTAACAGACAGGATGTTTTGTAATAAAACTGTAAAACAATTAAAATAGCTGCACAAAGCATGCTGCTGTTTAGCCTGTCCAGAGGAAAGGGCTGTGAAGGGAGTGTCAACCAGTAACAGCATCACAGTTGTTATAAATTGCCATCTACTTTTGGAAGGGGCAAAAGATGGATAACAAAGTCGACAAGTAAATACATGCTACATAAATATGCATAAATCCATTACCATCTGCCACATTGTCCAATTTGACTGGGTTGTCTTCCTGTGTCTACCACATAAATCAGTTTAAAGCAGTTTCCCTCAAGCAATATTTTCTGTAATGAATGGGTGAAAGATCTACATTCTTGGGTTGTGACTGTAGTTCTGGTATATAATATAGAAAATACCGTATTTACCATTTTCTCAAAAAAAGAAAGCTGTAGTCAAAAGATTTATTTGACTGTGCAGCTACTAAACTTTGCATTAGTCTTTGGAAGCCAAGCCAGGAAGTTAAATTATCAGGCTTTTCACTTGGCTAGGAATTTTTAGTGCTTTATTTTATACAATCACTACTGCAGACAGTAAGTAAGGATTAGAAATACAGTCTGTAAATATACTGGTTTTGTATCCCAGCATTAAGATAATTTTAAATAATAATTTTTCATAAAGTTTCATTCCTTGCTTGGTAAGCAAACATAGCTCATAGTGCCACTGTTTATTCTCTGTGTCATCACTGTGATATGTCTCAGTTTAGGTCCAAGTAATTTTATTTTTCTGTCCTGTATATGTATAGCACACTTGCATTTAATCTTCTCTCCAGATGTGGCCTCTGTCTCTTTAGATTCAGCTTGTATGATTTTCCTACATCCTGTTCTGGATTTCTCCTAATAACTATGACTATAGAATCACTGTGCTCTGCCGTACGTTCCTCTGGGCTTCGTTTCTTTTACACAGAGGCTGCTTTACGCTGTTCTGCCAACGAAAAGGGGCCCCAGTGAGAATGGGACTCAAGACCCAGCTGGCTTGTCTTATTTTTTTATGACTTACCAAAATAGATTGCACCAGGATAGATAAAATGTTTGTTTATTTTTTTTAATGCAAGAAGAAAGTATTAGAATTTCCTTGTTTGCTTATTTATTATTTATAGATTAAATCTCTAAAACAAAAATTGTGAGTCTTTTTTTTTTTATGTACACTTATGTACCTCCCCCCCTGCCCCCCGGCTCGCTTCCCAGTTTAGAGATTTGTAATTACTATTGGAAGAATTTATATTTCTCTGATTGAGGGTGTATGTTAGGACATCATGATATTCTTTCTGGTAAGAGGTTTTACTCTTAAAATGCTCATTTATGATGGAAAAAGACAAAGTTGGGTTTTCATTAGCATTCTTACAAAGAAACTGGCATGAGTTTATATATGAAACAATCTGATAACCCATCTTCTCTCTGCAAAAATTTGCCTCTGGTAAGTGAAAGGTCAAAAATCTAAAATGTCTGTCAGGGTACTTCTGTGGAGCTTTGTAAATCACTTAAGTATTTTTAAATCTGTGTAGTTAGGTGTCCTGTAGTAGGTTAGAATCTACCTTTGGATTTCTGTTTTGTAAGAATCACAGGTTTGTAGTGTAAGAAAGTTCCAATAATTTTATTAGTGTATTGCAAGTCAAAGTAATTTATGGGTAGTATTGAAACAGTTTTTTGATGTGGTAAAGATTTTGTAGTGTCAGAAAAATAGCTTCTAATAAAAATATAGTTTCACCCCTTAATGTAGGAGAAATTTAATGTTAAAACTACAAATGAATCTACTTGGAAAAAAGTGTGCAAGAGTGGGATTAATTTTCACTTCAAATTAGCTGTCTAAAAAGTAGGCATCACATGTGAGCTAGTTGTCCAGCCTTTCAGCTCAGTCATGGAAAGGAAGGGTCCCTGTAGAGAAGGAATCGTCTCATCTGAAGAAAAGTGTCCCGCAAAGGTGGGATACGTTTCCCCTGGGAAGTCAGGCTGGCTGCATTGTCTGGGGAGGGAGTCGACACTTTTTGACTAACTTGTAGTTAGCTAGCGCTGAATTGGGTGAATCCTGTCCTAAATAATATTAGCTTCAGTGGTGTGCATTTTTTTGTGTGTGTGTATGGCAGTGCGTAAATCTGTGTGATACTTTCTGTGCGTGGGAGGGGAGGGAACAGTGTGCTCATAATTAAAAAAATATCTATATATTTAATATAAAGTATTAATCTACAATATGCTAACTTTCAGGTGGGTTTTGTACAGCTAGAGTATGATTTAAAGTAAAAATTCTTTTAAAAAAACAAACCCACCGCCACCTAACCACACATCTTAAGTCTCTGTATCTTCCTTATCGACTGACTGATACATGAAATAATAGACAAAAGGATGAAGGTTTGCTTGAGAAAGATCGGAAAAGGGCCTAAAACTACTCTTTCATCAGTTTTGTGTGTTGGCTGCTTTCCCTTGAGCACATTTTGTATGTGTTTAGAGGAGAGAAGATAGTCTGGCAACTACATATCAAGGCAGGAAACCTTCTATTTCCAGATCTGCCCCAGGCTTCCTGTATGGCTGAGGAACTGATCCTGCTAACCTGAGCCGAAAAAAAGGAGGGGAAGAGGGGAAAGGAAAAAAAAAAAAAAAAAAAAAAAAAAAAAAAAAGTGGGGCTTTTTTTTGTATCTAAGTTTTTAATGCAGTATTTTTGCTACCAGTTTTCTTGTTTGTAAGACCTAATACTTCCCTGCCTAGCAGGATGATAAGAAAGTGAATTTTCTGACCAACCTCAAGTGCTCTCCTACGGGATGCCCTGTGCGTGAAGAAAATAACTTTTAACTGTTACTGCTCTCTTAATCCTTAAGCAAGACTTGAGGAAATTTGTGCAGGGTACCAACCTCTGAAATGGTCTTGCTCCCTGCCCTTGATAATGAAGTAAAGAGATGAAACCTTCCTTAGAAATGAGGTAATTCATTATTGTTTTCGAGCAGCAATGGCAGAAAATGGGAAGAAAACAATTGCTCTGAAAACAATTTGAATGTAGCTCCAGACAAATAAAAGACCGAGGCGGTGGCTGACCTCTCCTGACAAACAGCTGGAGCCAAAAATGGCCGTGAAGCTGTCGCTTAAGGACTTAATGGAGGAGATCTTTCAAATCCAAGAAACAGTAAACAAGGTAGATGGAGCTTTTACAGAGGTTAAAATTGAGATAGCTCAAATGAAAGGCAGCCGAAATGAAATTAAAGAAAAGGTGAATCAACAGCTCCGCCTGTGCGAGGATGAATTGCTTACGTTAAAAGAGACTTCTAATCAAATCAGGTTTCTGGAATGATCTTTGAAGAATCAGGAGAATAAAAGGAGGAAAATCAAATTTGAGACTGGATACCTAGAAAAGGTTTGAAGGACATCACCCAGGGGGAGATTTTGAAAATATTGCACTGGAGCTGATAAAAGTGAACGCTGAGAGCAGCCTCTGAAGTGGAAAGGCTGCACCTGAGCCTCCTTGCGGGTGCCCGGTAGACGCCAGCCCCTTATATCGGAAATGTTGCCCTTGCCTTGTGTATAGCAGATGATGGTGGTAAAGTTTCCTGCTGTTAGTTTTCAGATCACTCTCGCTAGACCTTAGCTGGACGCAGGCTATCTGCGATTGATGGTTTTACAACCTCCCTGAATGTGAGGCCTGATTTATGGTGCCCTAGTGAAATGAGGGTAGGTTATTGCATGACAATATGGCAATAACGGGATGAACCAGTCGGACCATCATCGGGCTTAGGAAGGTACCTTTTCCTACCACTAATGAATGCGAAGGCGTTATGTTCTGCAAAACTGCACTCGCTTCTAAAATGCGGTGACCTACTTAGGAATTATTGTGGTAGGCTAGATTATCTATATGTTATTTTAAGAAATAGTGGAAAAGAGTATACAGGAGGGTATTCCTCTGGTAATTCCCTATTTTGGTACTGATTCTACCAGTGTGGTGAAGTACGGAGCAGACAAGGAAGAATGACAATCTATGGTGCCTGACTCTTCACTGATGGAATCTTGCATCAGCAAAAAAATTAAGGATACTCTTGTAAGTTCAGCTTGAATTGGAATCAGGCAGCTAAAAGTAACATGAGTTTGCTCTAGAGTTGAGCCTCAAGTGCTCAGTTTGCAACTAAGTAGGACAAGTACAAGAAAAACCCAAACCAACCCCAACAAAGGAACAGAATACCTCCTTGCAATTCTCCAGAAGGGAAACCTGTTTGAAATACCTAGGCAAGAAAATGGAGGGATGAAAACCTAAAGTTAAGGTGAAATTAACTCAACATCAGTGTTGTTTGTCTTCAACTAACCACCAGTTGCCTCCCTGTTCAGGATACCTTAATGAGAAAGGTAGGGTAGTTCAGTTTAACACTAGTGTTTTGTTTGTCCTTGGAGATTTCTGAATGTGTGCTAGAATCTTCATTATTCCTTTTCTGATTTATTTACTTTTTAGTATTTTCTTCATTTATTTTTTTCTGGCATTTACAGCAGTAATTTTTTTTTCTTTCAACTCTGAGTTTCAACTAAAGTGGGTGAATTGGTTTAGAAAAAAGTAGGTAGACTTTTTAGTCCTAGTAATCAAAATGTTTAATTAACTTGATTTTCATTTTTGTTTTCATCTTTGCTTTTCATGAGTCATGCTGAAGTATATATCACAGACTGGCTGTATAAAATCTATAACCTAATTTTTAGAAGTTTTTTTCATTTTTCTCATCCCAGCAATGGCAAACAAATATTGCAGACACAAATCAGAGGTTTGGTTTGACTGCAGATTTTGGGTGCTGAGATAAATCAAGCATTCCAGTTTCTTGATGCTGACTAGTTATTTGCAGCTAGGTTGGGACCTTGGGCAAGGCAGTGTTTTTGCCATTGAGAAGAGAAAGTCCTCAAGTGGTGAAGAATGCTAAACTGTCAGTGGAGACAAAGGAACAACCTCTGAGGAGCTGATATTTCCCATTTCTTGTTTTTTTGGGATTGTATCTTCCTACAAACTACTAAGAATAATGAGACCAGTTATTACCATTGCTGAACATGGTCCTAATGAGAAGGATTTTTCCCACTGGATCAAACTGGAAGTGTAGCTCCGGGGTTTAACAGTTGGGAGGTCTGTTGTTAGCGGATGTACCAATCTGAATAGCTGAATGAAAGTTTATCCCTTATTTACAGAACCCCAGTCAGTCCGTTTGGTTAAAATAAAGGCTGTAAATGTCTTCTCCTGGAGATTCTGACTTGCATTATTTAGTGGACTGATGTCTTGTGTAGCAGTAGTCCCAAAGAAGTTGAGCGAGGCATCAGAACTTTCCTTTCAGCTTCATCTTAAAAGGAGGTACCGCTGAAGGTGAACTGTAGCGCATTCAAACTGTGCGAATGAAGAAAATAGACTTCAAATATTTGTGTAGATTGGTTTGTTTCGGGGAAGAGCTACGAAGCGTATTATGGGTTTCGGAAATGTGCTAAAATGCTGTGCCTGCAAAACTAAAGACTTCACAAAAGTCACTCTTCTAAAAGGGTCACAGGAAAGGTCAGTGCATTTCTAGGTCTGCATTCGTAGGATGGTCTTCTAATAGAGAATTTTTCTGTTTCTATCTTTCCCTCTGCTCTTACTTGCAGGGGATGCGGTCTCATGAGTGCCTTGAAAATTGGCTTCAATAAAAAATGTTTTTCTTTGCAGTTAATTGGCTTCCAGGTTCATGTTCCATCTCACACCAGAAATAGATTTAGGTGCATCTCTCTTAGTTTACAGGTTTCTGGATAGGTACCCTGGGTGAAGTATTGCAAGAAACTTCCATTGTTCAGACACGTCTGAAAATAAAATGCTAGCATAGGATTTTTTCACCTGGATCTTGACTGTAACAGATGAAACAAGATTGTGTGGTAGGTAGAAATTTGCCATTTTGGTTCCACTCTAAGTGTGCAGGCAAGTTACCTTCTATCTATCTGTCTGTCTGTCTAGCTATGAATGTGTGTGAAAGTGTATATAAAGCTAGACTAAATACATATTTCTATTACATGGTTTTCAACGACAGTAGACAGTAGGGCTGTACCTAAATCCTGGGAACTCTTGTAGCTGTAGTAGCCAAGATTATAAGAGGGTAGGTGATGTTAGACAGCTTCCCCTTCTCTTCTTACTGGTCACTGCTGTGAGAGCAGCAGCTCTGCAAGGTTCAGATCTTTACATCAACAAAGAAAACATTATTTTTTTTAATTTTTTTTTTTAACTTCAATAAATTGTATTCAGACTGAATTACTCTACTGGTAGCTGTTTCAATTACTCATATTCTAGAGCATTTGGGGAGTTTTTTTGTAGTAGCCATAGCCTAGTACAATGGCTAGATGTGCTTTTGAAATGAAATCTCCAGATTTCATTCCATGACACAGTTCTGCCCGCAAGGTAGGCACATTGTTAAACAGGGCTCTCCTCTGCATTCATCACCAATGGTGTGAAGAAGACCCTGGATGGCATGCATTGAGTACCTTGACACCAGTTATGCCAGGAACCACTGACAGCCCCCTCAGCGCTTTCTGGAAAATGTAGGAGGAGTCTGACAGCCACTTAAGAAGAATGAGCAATTGCTTATTTGATGTAACTGAGTTAACTTCCATCTCGTGTATGAGCAGAGGTTCTCTAGGTTGGCGAAGGAGCGGAGAGGCTGTTGAAGCTGCCATGTCCCATTTGTCCCAGCTGCTGTGGTCAGGAGGGCTTCTCAAATACGGATGTAGTTCCAGTGGATGCTGTTCTTCCAAAGCAATTAACTTATTTTCACCCATATTTACTAACCAGTGTGTCTGTATGGACAGCATGTCTCAAAGAAACTGGTGATGGTGCTGTTCTTTTTTTTGTGTGTTCTTTTTATTGGTACAACTGGCTCATTCTGTGGCCCAGCTCATGACGGGCAGGAGATATTTTCTAAATTATATTTAATGTACTGTTCATGTGCAATGGGTGCATAATCTTCAACTTCAGTGAATCCTTTATTTTTTCTCCATCCCTTGAGAGTGCTGGAAAATGACAGCTCGATAAACAGACTAATTTGTTTGTTTGATTTTGGAATTATGAACTTTCAAGGAAAAGGCAGTATCTGCTAGTGTTGGGGGATGTTCCTGCTTTGTCTTATGCCAAGATTCGCAGAGGCACTTTTAAGAATGGACACTGTAGAAACATAGGTAAAAAGCATACTGCCACTAGAAAATGATTGCTGTTGATTTTTTTTATTTTAAGTAGATGGTCTATTTTTGTTCACATGCAGCTGAATTGCTGATTTTATTCAAGATGAAGGAGGTGGATTTAAAATATGAAGCAGTACTTTCAAAAGTCTTCTACAATATTGTACAGTATCTAATGGAATAGTAGAGACCTGTCAAACCAGACAGGAATGTGTTTATCTGTATTTTTTTTCAAGCAGACTTTATTTGTGTTTCGTTTTCAAAGTGGCACTGTAATTTTTTTTTTTTTTTTTTTTTATGAGTCCCGCTTTCCAGTATGGCACCATCACTAGGTACTTCACACTGTACATACAACAGCTGGGTTAATTAAATAGATATGTCACAGCACTGAAGCCAGTGCTTGCTGCCATTGTACACAGGCAGACAAGAGCTACAGCAAATAGAGCCTCACAGAAGCATCAGCAATTGTGATGGTGCTGTTCTTTTTTCTGCTGTTCTACTAGCAATTGTAGTAAAAAAACCCCAAGCTATGGTATGAAAAAAATAGGACAAAAAATTATGCTTTGTGTGCATTAATTGCAAGTAAGTATAAAAGAGGTGAAATGTGCATTCATGATATCATATAACAGTTATTATTGATTATGATAAATGTTAGCAATCTCAGTACGGAATTTGTGGAAGATTTTCTTTCCCTGTAGCCCTACAGCATACTCTGCCCCCCCCCCCCCCCCCTTTTTTTTTTTTTTTTATTCCTCCCCTCCCCATATTGAAATGTCTTAACATGTGGTGAAGAAGGTCCTTCAACATTTTCATAAGAATGTTTGTTATCTCTAGTGTGTGGACCAAATTTGGAGACATCATCCTTGTGACCTTTCTGTCTATTGTTGGCTATGAAAGTTATACACCGTAGCCCCTACTTCATCTCTGAAACACTGATGAATGATGCCGTGTGCTTAAGATCTCCTCTGCTCTTCTCAAAAGTGGCTGCATTTCAGTGACTGGCAAAATACTCCTTTTATACCTGTTACTTGTTTTCACAAGGTTCAGGTTAGCTGTAATTACTGAGGACAAAATGTTCTTCTATGACTTTGGCTCATTGCAGACCCAGTGACGTAGATGTGCTGTAAGCGAGGAGATGAGGTCATCTCGATGAGTATGATGGAAGTTGTTAACAGATTGCAGATTTTTTCCCATAAAAGGATCAAAGCTCTATCTACAGCTGCTGGGAGGGCTACTGAGGACAGCAGCAGAAGCTGAATCTCCAGAAAGGATGGATATGGAGTAAATCCCAACACAAGCTGCTCTCTGTGGTTTGGAGGCTGATTGGCAGGTTTCCAAGGAGCAGATGGTGCTCCAGCAACATTTTGTTGTTTGTTTGTGATCTACTTGCAGCATTGCAGAGTGAAGGCAGCGTGGGGCTGGTCAAAATGGCAGTACTGCCGTGGCAGAAAATGGGAAGAGTCGTGGCCGCTTGAGAGCGGTGACTGCTAAATTACACCTTGCAAGTAATTCTTGGCACTTGCCGTATGAACAAGTATTGACCTGTTTGTCTTAGAAGGTAACGAAAGAGCCATATAAACATCATTAATTCGGCAATAAATTGTTCAGAATTGTGTAATAATAAGGAACTACTTTAAAATCAAAACCTATTGTGCATGATAAGGGGATTCTCGAAGTGTGTGGAGCTGTCAGACATCAAATCTCCGGATATTTCTGGAGAATCTCTGTATAAACTTGTGAAAAGCTAAATTAGAAATCTTATTGCTGAGACTTGTTAGCTATGGGGCTGCACAGGCTGGCAAAGAACACTGTCTTTTGTTTTATGAAGTCCTTAAAGTCCTGTTTTAATGTTGTAATTCGAAAAGCAAACACTAAAATACAGACCCAGGTCTCAGTTCTACAAGCTCTCAGAGATGCGAGTAGCTATCTGCATGTAATTAGACGTCATGTTTGTACCTTTGGGAGGATAGGGTTGCCCAGGTAGAAGACGGTGGGGTAGCTGGAAGCAGGGAGGTGGAAGGCAGGCTGTGGCTCACGCAGTGCTCCTCCTCACTGGCATTCGTGTCTACTTACCCACTGTGTTGGGGACAGCCTGTCATCAGGGCTCTCATCTCTGCCTTCAGAAACTTGGGGGACAGCGGTTAGGATGTCTGCGCTGTGTTTGCAGCGTGCTGCCTGCAGCCCGCAGTAGTCGTCAAGACAAGGGTCCCTTCACACGCAGAAGTGTCCTCTGCTTGTGCCCTGCTCAGTTTCTGTTTGGAAATACGTGCATTCAGAGTCACTGAGGATATCCAAGGGTTTTGGGGTAGCTGGGCACGAAAGCGTTCACCTGAACATGTAACATGGGTGAACAAAGGATGGGGTTTGGGGTGTTCTGGTGGATTTTTTTGGCAGAATACTGTAAGTCGTGAGAGAATTTGGCCCCGGAGACGAAGGGAATAGTACTAACAGTTTTAATTTTGTCAGCCATGGCTGGCTAATTCAAAATCAACTTTTTACAAAGTAACTAGGTTTCAGAAGTACAGAGTGGGATTTGGAGAATGTCTGGTGTGACGGGGCTGCGCTGACTCAAGTAGTCAGCTTGGCAGATCTGTGCCCTAAGCTTACAAGCAAATGACAGAGCCAGTTAAAATACATGCCCAGAGTAAGTTTTTTGGGGAATGTTTGGGACGTGAGTGTAAAGGGACCTGGGTAGGACAACAGACTGACTGAGCCACCGGCCTCAGAGGATGAGCAGGCTAAGCCCCAGGTTTGGTCTGCAGTGACTCTGGTCATCCCCTCGCAGCACCTATGAAATGGTTGATGGCAAGGAACTAGTAGGTGAAAGTCATGACTTTTGGGGGTGTTTTTCATACTATATATGATGGGAAGCAGAGCCTGATAAGTATGCGTTCTTTTATCAGGCTTTTGAGTGCAGAGTATTGTTTTTGTGAAAGGTCACTCTGTCCATGGTAATTATAATGATAGCTCTCTGCTGACTCACTGTCTTGTTTTCATTTATGTATCACCCCTTAGGTGTTGTATATTGAATCATTTAACTTAGTTTGGTTAAAAAAAAAAAACAAAAAAAACCCCAAAAAAACCAAACCACCTTTAGTTAGCTATAGAAATACACATGCTCACCTCCACCAATTTTGAGGTGCTGTGTAATCTTGTTGCTGTGAGTTTTGCCTTTTACCCAATGTTCTGTTGCCCCATCTCTTCTTCCTCCTGTTTTTATTTTTGCCTGTAGTTGTTGTCATACTTAAAATTAAATTGTAAACTCTGCAAAGGTGGCTGTTCTGCAAAGCAATCTTTACGAAATTATTCAAAATTGTAATTAGTAGCTATAAATAACAAGGAGGGTTAAGAATAGCAAACAGAATCATTCATTTAGAGGGATGAACATTTGAAGACTGTGATGTGGATTGTAGGCACATGTGTCTTCTCTGTTGCTACCTGTTTTACATTCAATGAAAACTTACAGTGATCTTAGAAAAAGCTGAGGCAGGTTGTGCTGCCTTTTCTGTGGAAAGATCCAAGTTAGAGAAACCAACTGTGAGTTTCCAAGGAGTGGGAAAATCTCAAGACTCCCACTCCTGACTCTTGTGGTAGCTTCTTCTCATGTCTTATAGACAAAAAAAAAATAAATGATACGCTTTTAATTCAATGTAACGGATTTTTAACATTTATCAATTATGATTACTTTTTACAGGAAGCTAAGGGGTCTTTGGCGTTCTCCTACCCTCACAACTGTACAACTGTTTTAATGAGAGATGCCCTTGGATTTCTTTGATGTTAAAGCCAGTTTGTGATTATATGAAGGTTAGATAGGGTGAGGAGAGACAGAAAGAGGAGAGGCAGGTGTTTTGTATCTTTGAGCAATTTCTATTTCTGGAATTGGAGAGCATTTTAAATTAAAATATTCTAACATAGTTTTTATTACTGTTGTAGCTGCTGTAGGTTTCACTAGAACTTAAGTTTATCCTCCCCCCCCCCCCCCCCCCCCCCCCTTCACACTCGGTTCAGATCTGTAGCAAATTTGAGTGCACTGTCCTACACGTTATACTGAGTTGTGTCTTTGGAGATGTGATACAGCCTGAGATTATTCAGTGTGACAACACTTAACCTAACATAATTCAGTTCAGTGCACTGAGAAGTAGAATGATAGAAATTTTTTTTATTTTTTTTTTTTTTTTCCCTAGGATGGGTACCCATCCATTGTCACTCTAGTTACCACAGATTATCTGATAGGAACATAAGAATATAGGAGTTGCCATACCAGATCAAACCAGAGGTCCATCTAAGTCACTGTCCCTTCTCTTGACACAGGCTGGAGCCGGGTATTTCAGACAAAACTGTAGAAAACCCTACAATAAACTTTGAAATGTCATTCACATTATGGTATTTTCTTTTTAATCCTGTTGATTAGACTTTGGTCTGTGCTGTGTAGCAAAAGGACTTAAATCCCTTGTGTTTCCTAAATCCCCTCTGATGTAACACTTCATTTTCATGTTATCTATCTAAACCTTATCTGAATCCTGCTGCGCTTTTGATGTCAGCATGGTGTGGTAGCAGTGCATTCCACAAATTTAATTATATGTTATAAATAGGAATGTCTAATGTATCTTGTCTTGTTTCTCAAACCTCAAGCATGCCTTCTATGAGATATCTCATCTTTAAGCTAAAAGGATTCCCATCAGTGTTTCCAGTCCCTACCCTGCAGGACTCTTCCAGTGCCTGTAATCATTCTAACAGTTCTTCAGATCTATACCTTGCGCTTGTCACAAGAGTAAATCACCATATTTCATATAAAGAGTATACGGTCATTTTATATAGTAGCAATGCTGTTTTTCTATAACATTTTAACGTTGGTGTGAAGAATTAAGGGGAAAAGAGAGATGCTTACAGTCAGAATTATCTTTTAAATGTTTTACTTCACATACATGAAAATGGTGCCAGAATCATTACGGCAGTGAGAGATTGGTCCTAAAATGTACGTCGAGCACAGACAGTGCTAGTAAGAGCTGCTTTCCCTTTAATGGCCATTTTTGCCTTTTAAGCTAGTATTTCTGTGGTTTAATTTGTGCGCTCCTTAACTTAAGACTTTATTTCTTCTTGATCAACCCAGTTAAGTTCGTATGGGATTTAAAATTATACTTCATGTAGACCTAACTTAGTCTGCTTTTTCAGTTAGCTCAGCAACCATAATTCAAAGGGTTGGGTGTTTTTCAAGAGGTAAAAATCCTTACTTTTATCTTTTGATGTTCCCTCCATCCAAGTGTTTTCAAAGAAGAATAAAGCTCTCTTTTTCTTTCATTCCTCTTTCTCTCCTCTTCCCCCTCTTCTGATGTGTGTCATCAACTTGCATTTTTTAAAATTAATCAGAAACTGGCAGTCTTGAAAGCAGCCGGCAGGGTCTAACATGGCTGGTATTCATTTGCATGCGTGCTGAAATGCATGCGTGAGCATCTGGAGATGGCAGCAACGCCCTCTGCTCTGGCTTCACTCTGCAGATTGCTAGTTGTGCCCCTTGAAGGCAGCTGTACCTGCATGAGAGCCCTTAAACTCCTTGCACACGCTCAGCGTTGGCTGTAGTATAAGGACTAAAGTAATTAGATGAGGCATAGTAACGGTGTGGGGAGTATTAATAAAAATGTTTTGCTTATGATGAACCGCAGTGATTTTGGCTGCTGGGTGTAAATGGTTTCTTTTGTAATGTAGCGTTTGACCTATAAATCTGACCGCAACTTTGCTAGGTTCTTTTTCTACAAAACTGGCAGCCTCCGCTGTCCACTTTCTTAGGCTCTAAAATAAATAATGAAAACTACCATAAACACAGGATTTGATATTGATTTTCCGGAGTTTAAGATAATCTGAGGTCTTCAGAGATCAGTATCCTTTACTGTGTCATACACATATGTATGCTGCTGCTATAAAAATAAATAACTGGAGCTCTTTAAGGTCTAGTTTGTGAAAAAGATGAAACATTTATTGGCCACTATATTTTGAACATTGTATTTCTGCAGCTGAATTTGATGCTTTGCGTCCCATAAAATAAAAATGATGAGATTGAAGGCAGTAATCAAAAGAAAAGGGCTCAATGTGTCACTCCGTTGCTAGAATACACGCGGCGGGGTTGAACCGAGCTTTACTTCCGATATACTTTTACAAATTTTTAACGATAGCTAGTGAGCCAAAAGTTGAGAGGCCTTGGAGGCGAGTTATTTATCAGGTTATTTTTTCTCCTCCTGGCGCGGCGCGGTCCCCCCGGTTGCAGGCTGTTCCTGAGACGCGGCTTGCAGTTCGTTCAGTCTGTTCCCCGTCCAGCCTTTTGCGCCTCTCTAGCGAACACCAGGGTAGGGTCCAGCGGTACTGATGTGGAACTTTTCACATCGACGGATGTCAGAAAGACCTGCAGGAGCACGGCAACGCTGATTTTGGCTTTGCTGGGCACGTCCGGGCGCTGGCTGACGGGCAGCCCCCTGCGCCGGGCCGCTCTCCGGGCGCGGCCCGGCCCGCCAGGGGGCGCTATAATGCAGGGATGTCTGGGGCGCGCCGGCCGGCAGAGGCGGCCATGCGCCGTCCCCAAACTCCGCATTAATACGAATAAAAAGGCGAAGGAAATTGCAGCCTGGACCCTGTGACCTGGCCGAGCCAGTGTAAGTCATCAAGGAAGCCTTGACGGATCGGGAGCGGTCTCCTAAATATCAGAGGGCTATATGGCTCTGCAGAGTATTGTACCGACCGGGACACGGATTTCTACGGTGTGACCGTATTACAGCATCGATTTGAAAGGAGAGGGAAAGGAAACTTAGGAGTCAAGCCGCAGAAATAAAAACGATTCCCTGGGAAGTGGCTCAGCAGCTTACGGTTGGCTTTGCCTCTCCGCGTGTGTGATCTATGCCGATAGGCATGTCTGCGCCGCACAGAGGAGGGTTCAGTTCTCTGCCTGCCCCGAGCACGGTGGTCTCCATTACTCAACAGGTGTTGCCGGTGGCACCTCAGAAGCGGCATTTTGGCAGGAAAGAAACCGCGTGAGGCAAAATCGTGACGTGAATTGAAAGCCAGCTCTCTGTCGGCCACCCAAATGGAATCAATTGCGCTATGGATTAGGCAACCCAGATTACTCCTGCCTGTGGATCCTCCAAGTCTCCAAACGGTGCAGCAGAAGGAGATTGTATGATGCTGCTTAGAACAGTATGCGTGTACTGAGCGTGGGAGGGAAGCCCCCAATGCTGGATTTAAATAGCCAAAACCAGGAGAAAAGATGATGGCAGTAGGTGTATTTTAAAAATTGGCTATTCTATTCAGCTGGTGAATTGCTGGGTTGTTACCTTTTCAAGGAAATGGTCTCCAATAAAATAATAAGAAATAAGGCAATAGCATTGATCAGTTATTAGTGGATCCTAATTCAGTAACAGGGTTTGATTCTGCATAGCTGTTTACACTTGCATGTGTCAGTTTCTGTTCCTGGAGAATCTAGAAAGTAGCACGTTCTTGCTAGGTGGGACAACAGGTTTTGAGCAAAACCTCCCAACCTCCCCAGAGTTTGGTTTCGTATCCCACCCAGGCAGCTGTCAAGATACACAGCATACCCTTTTTCTTTCTCTTGCATAAGTCGTATTCCCTGACCTTGTCAAAAATGGCATGTCTTTTCATCAAAGTTCATAATGATGTAAGGCCTCCCCAGCTTACTGTGCACATGACTAGTAGGAGACGGTTATGTGAACTCGGCATGATTCGCCAGCTAGACTCAAGGTATGCTGGGCTGTTGTTGGGACGTGTGTAGAATTCTTCCTGTATTTTTATCACAGGATTCTGCTGCAGTTCTTGGAAGAATGGGATGGTATGATGCAAGGTGAATGGAACCCAAATTTCAGAAGGATCAATTGGTGATGGCAAGGTTGAACTCATTCTTCATTGTTAGAGGCAGAAAGCACCTGAAACGTTGCTTCTGTTGAGATGGAGGAATCTGCAGGAAGAACACTTTCTAACCCCTGTTTTTCAGGCTGGTGTTCTCTTCCCCAAACTTTCCAGAAATAGTGGAGCCATGGCAGGGATGTTGGAATCCTATTTCTACAGATCTGTTAAAGCACATACTTCTCAGGCGTATTTAGAAGGCCTTGCAGGACGTGTTCCTTTATCTGATCTGAGAAGGAAAGGAAAAGTAGTTACCATCTTCCAAAATGATGGTTATACAGACTAGCTAATGGTAGCATCTTCAGAAATCACTTATATGCTAAATGATACAAATGAATTTATTCCATGTTAATTTATTCTGGATTATTTCAAATTTTAGAGAATCCCGTGTATGTGGGGATAATACTTGGTCCCAATATTATTTTCTTGCTTCACTTTTAATCGAAATTGCAAATGTTAATGTGCAGCCTGCACCATCCTATGTGCCAGACAATTGCACCTGAGGCTGCAAGTCTTCATGTTACGTCTCTTCTGGCAATTATATTTGAAACACTATATTTTGACAAAATTATTCACGATGCACAACCCTAGCTGCCTGAGTGTAAACAGTTTACATTCATGGAGTTGGAAGGTCTAACGTAGTATAAGTAATTGGATTGTTGAATGGTTGAAGTAGCTCTGACTAGGATATTTGGGCCAGACCTTCTTTTGACTGACGTAATACAATATTCAGATCATTGCTTTTGAAGACTGGGGTTTCACTAGGCACACTGTACATGAAAAAGTGTGCAGTATACATTAATGGCTTAACTCTTAATAGTAAACCTTATTGAACTTTATCCTGGAAACTTGACAGTGGAAGCTGGCTAAAGTTAAAAGTGAGCTTTGAAGCCCAAAGCAAAATTACTTTGAACCTGAATGTATGGGACAAATCTCAACTGCTAATCAGAATATATAGAATATTTTCAGCTATGAATTTTAATTAACATTTTAATTAATTTTTTTACTTTAAAACAACTGCAACAACTTTAGTCTCTACTGCTCTTCTAGCTGTGTTAAAGTATACTGAAATCAGGAAGTCATGACTGCACACAGACATCTGGAGCCAGAGGCTCGGCAGACTTTTGAAGTCAGTGGTGTTGCTCTGATTTACACCTTCTGAGGATCTGCCCTATGAGATCAGTGCGAGTCCAGACTTATGTATTCTGGGTCAAATTTAGTGAACCTGGAAGAGTCAGAGGACTTTGGAGTGGGTATTGTTTCTTTTAAAGGTTGATTGGACCTTCCTCTATCTATGTTGAGTGCTCCCCATAGTCTGATTAGTGGGGGGCGTGCATTACATATTTCTGGGATTAATTCAATTTCGCTTTCAACTTTCATTCTTTTCCTTCTAAGAAATCAGATGGCTTTATGGTAATTCCCTGCTGCTCTCTAAATCCCTAAATCTCTTTCCTGTTTCTCACTTCTTTAAGGTATTAAGTGTTACTCAGTAATGCAGAACTTAGTGTGTCTGGCTCTGTGTGTTTAATTTCACTGTGTTAAGCATAAACAATTTTAAAGGCATGTTATTTCGAAGTGGATATATTTTGCACAACATGCTATCAGGATCAGTGGTAAGGTTAGCTGGTATTTGTTGGCTTCCAGCTACATTAAGTACTTCAAAATATCATAACCCAAATGTAAAATTGCATCTTACTGCAATACTGAAGAAGCCTGGCCATGGAAAATGTCCGGGTTAATGAACTTTCTGGCTGAGGATATTTGCCTTTCCAGCTGTTGAACGTGAAAATTGGAAGTGTGAGCTCCAAGTATATTGGTCCCCAATCCACAGTAAACCACCCTATAACCCAGGCTGACAAGGGAGACCACAGTAATGTTCTCTGTAGCACACTGCTTGCACAGTATGTGCACTGTGCTTTGTGGGACCATAGGCTTGTTAAGGCGGCTCATATGAGGTTACCTTCCAGTACCTAGGACTGAGCCTTGCTGTTACCAAGCACCAGGCAAAAGGCAAAGTTCGTGTGTCTGGAATAGGGTCCTGCTTTATAACAAAGGGTCTGTAGTGGACAAAGTCAGGGGATTTCTGCATCATGTACATTAAACTTAGTAGCCACTCACTGGCATGCTTTTGGGAAAAGTTAAGAGAGTCATCACTGGATCCACTGGTCTCAGATGCACTATCTGAGGGTACAGAAAGGATTATCCTCTCTGAATAGCATCTCTTTATTTTTCTACCCATTTACTTAGGCTGTGTGAAGAAGTGAGTGAAAGGCCATCACCTAAAAAAACCCGACAAACCAAACAGAGAAGGACTGTGTTTCACCCAGGCATATTTTCTTGAGAGCCTCACGGGAATTTTTGTACTAGCAGGGCTCTTGAGTACACAGACAAAAAAGTTTTTTTAATACTTATCTGTATCTTCTGAGCTCATGAATCTGAACTGTCTGATATGTTATGGGATATGTCATGGAGTTTGAACTAAGCAATCTAATAGGGTGGTTACTGGGAAATGTATATTAGTGGGAACATTAATGTGCTCTCTTTATATTGAAACCAGGTTTGACAATGTTTATGTAGCCCATGGGCTGAACGGTGATGTTAGTATGAAAGAGGCAGATTGTTTAGCTGAAAAGAGAGTTGAAACTTGTCATGTCTGCATTACTGACATTAATGTTTTATGCACTCAGTGCTTCTAGGACTGCTGTTCTGTGTGGGATTATGGTAATTCCTGATCAATTGTGTCTTTGTAAGAAAATATAACCACACATAAAATAGCTAAAATGCAAGGTAGCTCTTCATTGCATAAAGACCAATTAGAGGATAGTTTATTACCCACCTGAGGTTTGAAAAGAAAAATGTTCTAATAAAAAGGTTCTTGATCAACAAAATGTGAAAGGACTTAGCAATTTTAGTTCACTAGGATTTGGCTAATGTGATTGTCCTCATTTCAGAGCAAGGCGTAAATCCTTTGCATCAAGGTACAGACTTCAGTTTCTATTGCATGAAGACGTATCTCTTGGAAACACAATTACACAGAGGAGTGGAGGAGCAGAGGGGTGCAGGTCTTGGTGGGCTTGGTCCTCTCTGAGGTGTTGGCAAGGGAGGAAGACCACCCTAAGAAGCCTGGAGGAAGGGCAGCAGAGTGGCTGCTTTGCAGTTGCCTCACCCCTTGATCATAAAACCTTACCCCCTTGATCGTAAAACCTCTGAAATGGAATGAAAAATAGAAGTAAGTGAAGGTTTGGCCACCACAGTTAGCACTCATTTGACTAACTGCCATGAAATTATTCCATTAACAGAATTTTGTAGTATATTGTTTGTTTGTTTATTTTCCCCCAAGGCAGAAATGCATCTTCTACTGAATTTATTTGCAGTGTTTTGTTTTGAAACGGCAAAACTGATCTCAATTACGATTTTTATCTTGGCCACCAGTCATGTCAGAGCCCAGCCCAGCTCTTTAAAACAAATTCAGTGTTGCTTGTTATATTAATTGCTGCAAAAGTTCCATCCTTCTCTAGTTCAAGCATGTTTATTTTGCAGTATAAAGATGATACTTCAGAGAAGTAGGTTTAGTTACTATAAAATATAATTTTCCCAACATTTTTTATGCTGAAAATATTCTGAATGAATCTTCTGAAATGAATAATATGCATAAGAGTAGTAAGGAATAGGAATCCAAAAATCTAGGAGCTCCTTTTGTTCCCCGCCCACTCCCCCAGTGCCAGAGTGACACAAATTCATTTATGCACACACACATTTACCCACAAATAAATGGATGAATAGATGGTGTAGATAGAACGAAAGAACTCTGCTATTTTAGATTGAAGTGCCTGTCACTGACATTAATTTAGATGTAGTATTAGGGAGCCTCTTAAAGGTCACGTTTCCCCTGGAGCGTTAGTTTACCCTGGACATTTTTACAGATGATGTGCTAAAGATGTAATGCATCTAATAACTACATCTTGGCTTCATCTACTTGATTCATCAAATACTTTCTTGCTCAATACTGAGTTTTCAGTGACATGTTATATGTGAAATATTAGAAGACAGCATGTTAATACTGTGTTGATTACAACTGAATTTTTTTATTTGGAGGTACATAAGAAGGTGTGGAGGGCAAATAATGCTCATTTACTGCCTAATTCTAGTAGCCTATGGCTTTGTGAAAATAGGGACCCCTCACTGTTCGTTTAAGGGAAGATGGTTATGAATGACAGCTGCCCTTTCCTGGGAACGTAGCAGTCAGATGCTCGGTGCTTTTACTGGGAGAACAGAATCATGACTACCCATGCAGATGGGTTTATAGTGTTGCAAGTAAAACATTATGTATACAGCCAAATAATATTTCCTGGGTTCATGCAATGCCATAGGTAGTTAAGTGCATTGTTATGACAAAGACAGAGCCTAATTCTTGCTGTTATCCTGTGACCTCTTGATAATACAGATGCTTAATCCATTTTAAGGGGTCCTTTAACTTGATTGTGAAGGCTGTAGTTGACCAGAAACCAGAATAGGGAAGCCCTGAGATTAATAAGATTGTTTGCTTTATAACAGTCAGTTTGTTTTTCCTACTTGATATGTATATTTTTGTAGTGTAACGCTTGCGTTGAGCTGTATGCTCTGCCCTTGTCAATAAGATCAAAAGCACAAAAGATAATTTTTAGAAACAAATTGGCTTTGAAATTAGTTGGATTAGAGTGGCATGTGCCAAAGAGCTGGCAGTGGTGTAGTTCAGGAGTTCACCTGGGTTCACCTCTCCATTGCTGATTCGCTGTGATAAGTTGCCCATCTGTAAAATGGGTTTTAAGGTTTAAAAACAAACAAATGTAAAAATCCCCACCAACTTTGAGATCATCATATGAAAAAATACAGGTGTGAAATGTTGCTACTGAGGCACCAGGGCAAGCACCCTTTCATGGGTAGGAAAGGGACCAAATTACGGGTGGTCAATGGATGGGGTCTTTGTTCTTCTTCTGAATTTCAGATCTCTCACTCTGTAATCACATCCCTAAAGGAGGGTTGTTTTTTGTCTACGTAGATCCCACGGTCATTTGGTTTTCCCTTGCACCCAGGTGAGGACAAAGCAGCGGAATAGCGTGGAGTTATGGTCTTGGGCCCTGAAAAGCACCCGCACCAAATTAATTTACTTTAGCTTGGGCTGAAGACTAGGCTGTATGTTCTTTGTCCAAACTTTGTTCTTAAACTCTGAAGCAAAGCACAGCCTCGCCTTTGTGGGTTTTTTCTTTTTCCTAGAACTGCCTTTTGTATGTATTGGCAGGAAAATAGCATTGCTCTTAAGGATCTCAAAGTCAGTTTTGCTTCTGCAGCCTTGGAGCTGGTGTTACATTAAAGAAAAAAAAAAAAAAGCCTTTAAATATTGAAACAGTTTCTAAAGTAAAGAGGTCTGAATTTATGATTGATTTCGAAGTGATCTGTGTTTAACTTTGAATGGGAATAAAATAGTGTCTTGTTCAAATATTGAACTAGTTTTAAAGTTAAATGGCTCGAACATAGAGCTCTCTCATGGGAAATTGTATTCTCATTTCAGCCTCTGACTTCTCTTGCATATTGTACTATACCTCATTGTACTCACACGCCAGTGTTTGCTTAGGCTGCACTGAGAAGCTTTCTGACACAATTTTATTAGTTGATTTAAAAAAATTCAACAACAAACCACAAAATACACTGAAAAAAATGAATAGCAGTAAGGTAATGGAAATTCAGCAGAACAATGTAAGCAAAGACTTAGGATAGCTTTTTAAAGCAGAAGATCAGGGGAGATAAAAGAATTAAAAAACACTGACACGGAGATGTGGTCACTGAAGTATGGCATGATGAGCGAGAACTATATAATTGGAGGGGATTAGTCTCTGGAGCTTGGCCGATAAACAGATGAACAAACCGTTACCTGTTATTGCTCACCAAGCCCTCAATTTTTCGGGGAGATGGTTGTTCTTTATTGACTAGCATGCTGCAAAAGTTATTCTTTTGTGACTCATGTAAGAGGCCCACAGTTGTATTTTATAGCATGTGCTGTCAACTTCTTAATGTGGCTGTGTGTTTGAATGGGTTTGGTTCTCTGGCTTGGCTTTCACGTTTGGCCGTATAATGCCTAATGAAAGCCTTACACTGGGAGCAGCAAGAGGTGCATTCAAGGACTAGATAAAATGCAGCATGAGTAATGTGTGTGCTGTTGTCTTACTGACCATAACATTAAGATTCCCTTTGTATTTTATAGCCGAAATGGCTTTTCAGTTTCCTAACACTTGAGGGCATAATTACTTCAACTGACTAATTGAGTTGATGGCCACTTTTGCACATTCTCAGTGCACATTTTTCCTTGGCGTGGGGTCACGCAATGGATCAATGTGACATTGATAGTACTGTTAGCTTGACCCACTCTGCTTGGAGTTTGTTGTAGTTGGAGGAGAAGGCGAAGCTGCAGATGAACTGCCCTTGCTGCTTTTCCTATCCCTGCTGCAGCAAGAAACCGATTTGTGATAGCTGGAGATTTCCTGCGGCTAGGAAGTTTCAATGGCAAATCCAGTTTGTAATAGTATGTATCTTTACGGCTGCAAGAAAGGAGGTTGAGGGTAAACTGTCTGTGTAGTGTTAGGTAATAGTGTGAAAAATGATCTCAGCATTGATCAGTTTCATGAACCCATCGTGGAATTTGACTTTTTTGTTTATTTAATTTTTTTTATGTTGCCGTGAACTTAAGCCACTGGAAGAGGACCTCCATTTAAAAATGAGTAAGACTTTGGTTTTGGATTGGATTGGGGAGGGGAGCATTATGGCAGGGTTTCAAAATTTGAAAGTTTAAAAAATATTTCTTTCAGTAATGTCACTTTATAAGTAAACTAAAAAAAAAAAATTCACAAGAACTTGATGCACGTTTTAGGAACAGTGTTTTTTTTTAATATTACTGTGGTACAAAACCAGTAGAGAATGAGTGGAAGCTTTTCTGGAACATAATAAATCCATGCAGGCGTAATTGAGAAATTATGGTAGGTGTCAAAATCTGGGTGACTGGCATATTCTAAAAGAGAAACAAATCACAGTCAGTGGAGGCTGTCTAACCAAACACTACTATTAAGCCTCAGGAGCCACCTATTCCACAATTTTGATAAAACAAGAGACATGGAAGGAAGCTCATAGTGGGGGCCATGTGCTAGATAGTCAGTGCAGTTGACTGTCCCAGGAAACATCTTCCTCTCCATGGGAAAACAGCCTGTTAAACTGAGCTGGCTGGGCCTGTGGAGGCATGGTGGGAAGGTAAAGCATTTTGCCCCATAGAAAGACTGGTAATTATTGCTACATGATAAGTAGAAATGTTATTCAGACTCCATTTTCCACATTAGAGCTACATCTTCTCATGCTGTGGGCATTTAATGTCACTTACTGTTCTTAAGACAAAGGTTTTTATATAATCGTTAAAAGAAAAAAAACCCACAAACCCCAAAGAACAACAAATGCTAGGTTGGTTAGCTACACTTCTTAAATGGTTGAAAACATACTGCAAATGACTATGAAGTGCTAGTCAATTGTGAATTTTTATGTATTTTCCCCTCTGTCCAGTAAGGCCTTTCCTTTTGAATAAATAGCCTTTTTAAAAGAAGGTTCGGTAGAAGCCATGGGAACCGGGAGATTAAACCCTATCTTTTTGCTCAGGGACTGATATATTCATGTAGCAAAAGAGAGGGATATGATGACTGGTGGACAATATCAGATGCAGAAATTTTGGATCTCTTGTTTAGTTTTTGAGATCTGCCTTTCCTACCACAGAGTGTATCTCCACTAGCTCTTTGGTATTTGGGAGGTTGCCCAAGCCCTCATCTTTGATGTGACTCTTGCCTTTTATCTGACTTGCATTAGCATGAATCGCAGTGCACTCTAGGTTTCTGGTTCCTGAGCTTTGCGCAGCTCAAAAATGAGGTTTATGTCTTCTCATCCTGGGGCTATATGTTATGATTAGCCGGGAGGCTTTGCTGATAGGGGCTTTCTTGGGCAAGTATCTCCACCTAGCTGTGAGTTAGGTGGGACGTCCTTGGTTGAAGGAAAGTGTTGGTGTTTTCCTCCTAAACTTGGGAGGACTGAGCACAGCAAGATGAAGAGACCAGCTGGCCTACAAGGGGCTTGGCATTGGCACTATAGTGTCACGGTTGTTCCAGCCCGTTCGCGTGACAAGTACTTTTTCACTGGGTTGGAGAGTGGTATTCACTGCAACAAAAAAACACTCTTCCTGTTATTAGTTCACATGCTTTCTCTTTTTTTAATTGTGAAGGAACTTGGAAATATTCACATTTACCATGTTCTGTGAACTTTGAAGGAGTCAGCAGGCCATTCAGGCAGGTTTAATGTCCTCAGGTTTTCTCATCTGATGTAGCTCCCTTGAATTCAGTGAAGTTGCACTGATCTTTATCCATTCTAGTTTTGGCCTCAGACTGTGTGTACATTTGCACATGTCTGTGTGTATGCATGTGTACACGCATGCGAGCGCACACACACAGTGTGTGCACACATTTATGTATGTAAACAGAAACATATTGCAAAAGTCTTAATGTCCGGCAGACTTGTAAGTACATGAGGTGTAATGTGAAACTCCCAAAATACTGTCATTAAGGGCATTCTACAGAAAAGTCAGTGCAGCAGTTTTTGAAAGCTTATTAGCTATGCTGAGCATACTCCAAAGGACTGAGAGTGCTCCTGAGCCACGTGTGGCTATGCCACATATGTCATTGGGTGTTTTTTGGATCCCTTTCCTGGCCAAGATGCAAATTCAGAGAAACAAATCCATTTGAGATAAAGACAGTGGAAAATTGTTCTAATGAAGTCTCAAGAAGGAAACCAGAGACTTAGAAACATGATGACAACAATAATTTATAGTTTATGCAACCTTAGTTTCACCTTAGTTAAGCTTTTTTTTGGGGGGGGGGGGGTTGGAGGGGGGATGGGTTATATAAAATAAAGTATTGTATGGATGAGTGTAATCCAGTGAATGGTTTATGGACACACTCCTCCAGGGAGTGTTATAAGTTCACCACTGAGTGCTAGATTTTGCATTTGGATCTCTGATTTAACTGCAAGAGGTGTAAAAACTGATGCATCGAGCCAACTCCCTACTGGTTACACATCTGAGACTCAAGCGCTTAATTTGTTACTTTTAAAGCTATAGAAAATAATTTTAAACATGAAGTGAGGGGGTTTTTGTTGTTTTTTGGAAGACTTATTGTTTCCAATAAATGATGACAAACCTAAAGCAAATAAAACATTGCATGATATTGGTAGAAACTATTATATTGGCTCCAAACCTGTTTGTTTTAAACAGTAGCTGTAAGAGACTTGTATATTTTGGTAACTTTACTGACTTTTGTTCTCCTTCTGTCTCTTTTTGGGGGTCAGCCATCACAAATGCAGAAGCTATGTAGGTCTGGAGATATGGTACTTTTTGTTGGATGGGGAGGATGCATTGAACTAATAATCTAATATGTAGGCTGCTGGCAGCACCCTTGGTGTTTCAGAAGAATCACAGCACAGCTGCAAAAGCAGAAGAGATTCATAGAGTTTAAGGCCAGTGACAGTGATTAGTGTTAGTTATTATTATTGTCACAATTATTTTACTTTTACTGTGTCCCAGAGTGGGGCCGGTGCCTCATTAGAAGATTTTTAAGTCCTAGATTCAGAAAGTTTGGGATCTAAGTGGAAAGCTTGATGCACAGGTTAGGGGAGAACATTGTGCCAGAGAAAGAGCTTTGGTGGAGAGAAGACAGTAAGGATTATGGACACAGAGTAAATTAGTTACTTCCTTTGGGTGTACATTTGTCCTAAAATGTTAAAAATATGTGGGCAGGCTTGCGAGAGAGTGTGCATACATATCTGGAGGCAGTGTAGTAGGTCTTTACAGTGAGGTAAGATGTGAGGAGGACTTTCTGTACACATTTTGGTAGACTGAGGATGTAAAATAACATGGATTGAGGTGTCGTGAAATCCGTGGAGGAAGAAGGTTTCTGAAGGTTAATGTCACCACTTGGGTGGAAGAAAAGGAAGAAATACACTAACGGAGAGATTTCACTGAACAACGTTATTTGTTGCCCTCTATTTACGGCTTTAAGCAGCCCCCTAAGCTTTTCCTGCAAGAGTTAGATGCTGTCACCTGGAGAACCAATGCAATGAAAACATCGCGCTGTCTGATAGGAGCTAGGCATAAAGGCACATGAATGTAGCCTGATACAGGAGTGGAAGGCAGCTTGTGCATCACGAAGTTTTATCCTCTGCTGTTGCAGGGTACTGAAGTCATATAAATTTCTCAGCCTCCCCTGTGGAACGGTTCTCCTCCATCGCATTCCCACGGGACGGTGGTTGGAGCACCTCACCCTCCCGATGGTTAGACACGTGCTTGTGAATTCCAGTCTCAGTGTATTCATGGCCAAGTCTTAATCATTTGTTCTTATGCCAAAATTGTCTTTTAACTTGAATAGTTTCTCTGCCTCTCTGTTGCTTATCTCTTCTCCAACCCCCTGCAATTACACAGAAATTACATTCCTCCAAAATAGGTTATAAAACCTGGCATAATGTTTGGGCCAGACTGATGGCTTGGTAGTTCACTAGATAGATTCCTCCCCCATTCTTAAATAAAGGTATTATGTTTACTGCTTCTGTAGTCATTTGTATAACCTCTGACTGAAGAGATTTATTAAAAACTTAATTTTTCTAGTAAGTTGAACTGAGAGCACAAATTTTGTTTGTGAAGTCTCTCATTTTTTCTGCACGTATATACAATTTGAATCTTAAAATATCATGTCTTGTACAGTTTGCTTTCCTTCTTTGAAAATACAGAAAAGATTTTAGACCAAGGTTTAATCACTTCTGTGTGCATTTTCTGCCATTTTTTTCTCAGCCTGTGTGGTGACAATTGACAGTCAGTGCTACGGTTTAGCCTGAGAGGGAGGAATGTTATTCAGCTCTATCATAGGGATGGTCTTCTGGACTTGGGAGAACGTAAGGACCTGAGGGAAGGCAGTGGAAATCTTTGGAGTGGAAGGCAAACATAAAGGGAAATAAAAAGGCAGGGAAGTGAAGAGTAAGGTCATTACATGTTATGATTTTCTGAACCATTTTTAATTCCCCAAACTGCAAGCAATGATAAGAAAATTCCCTGTTGTCTTTCACTGACAAAAAGCCAGAATTAAAACTCTGAATGTTTATACGTAAATTGAACTGCAGGTGCACTTTTGCGGGGGGGAGGAGATCTTAATGAAGTCTATAAAAATCAACCAGAAAATTCTGTGGAGACTACACAAAAATAATATATTTTCCTGAAATAGTGTGGGATAACTCCATAGGTCATCTTTTCATCTAAATGCTGGTTATTCAGTTTTCCCAAGTGAAGACCACTTTGATTCTGATGGCCATGTGTTGCATGCGAAACAACTGATGAAGGTATGGTTTCCAAACCTCCTTTTTTTTTCTACAGCAAGAATATTCCCTCCCCCCCCCCCCAATACCCTGGAAGATTATTGAATAGAGGTATTATTGCAGTCAGTGTGTCATTTTACAGTACTTCAGTTCATTTAGTCCCAGGTGTACTACGTGTGTGTTCGGTCTAGGGGAGGGCATGGGAGCTTTGCCAAGCCCTTCAGTTATTCTTGGCTTAGAGCCTAAGCACTACATTTTTCTAACTTATGAAATGAATTTCAACTTGTAACCTGTGGCACTTTTAAGGTCATGATTGGAAGGTGTCAGGTGTGCTTTAAGAATAGCTCAGCAAGGAAAGGACCTATTTTAAAAGTTTCTTTTTTTTTTTTTTTTTAAATAATTGCTGGCTAACAAATAGCCCAGAAAGCAAACTAGCATGAACTCTTCAACACCTCTCCAAATTCAACAAGACTGACATTTATAGCTTTATTGTAGCAGAGACATGGCATTTGGATTCAGATTGTTTGGACTGCAGAGTGTCAGTATAAATAGCTATGATTGACTTTTGTATGGAGCACATCTGGAAGCAATTTATGGCATTCCAGCTAGATTAAAGCATGTTTTAAAGGCATTTCACCAGTCTTTTTTTTTTCTTTTTTTTTTTTTTTTTGGCTATGGTGAATAAAGTTTCAAAGACGGTTTAGCTGCTGTTTCTGTTAATGTGGACCATAGTGAAGTCAAATTAAGGGCAACTGGGGAAAATGGTGGATTTGTTTGTTTTTGTTTGTTTTGCTTTGTTTCCCAGAATAGAAAAACCCTGAAGTGAGTGTAACTGGAGCTATAATCTCCTTTGGAAGGTAAGATATGGCATTTGACACCAGGATGCTTACAGACTGAAAGCCAGCGAACTAAACAAACTTTAGGTGCTGGAAGTACTGACTCGTGAGTACAAATTTGAAAGACTTAAATATTTGCTAACGAGAACAGAAATAATGGGGCACAAGACCCACCTCACTGGTTTTGAAGTATATAAAAATGTATAGAAGCAAAAAAAGAAGGAAGAGAAATCATTTAGCATGGCCCGTTGTGAAGTAATTGGGATAATGCGAGGAAATTAAACACATGAAATTTGAAGCTGGATGGAAAAGAGGTTTACATAAAAGGGCTGTTGCACTGTGGCACGGAGATGAACTGGGGATAGTAAATGAACTTGTGCTGCAGAGTATACCCATTTCTTAGGAAATTTCTAACTCTGTCTCTGCAGTAGACCTGCTGGCTCGCTAAAGCTTTCCTGCTTGTGGTTATGGTGAACTGGGTTAAGGTTTGAGTTGCACAGTTTCTCAAAATGCTGCTGCTGCAGGGCTGGCTGCTGTTGAGACATGTTGTTGGGAAGAGCCTACTGAGAAGTAGCAAAAAGCTAAAAACTCTGCTACTGATTACTGTCACCATGGCATATCAGGTTTGGTTGGTTTGGAGAGATTTTCGCCAGTGCTGTAGGGATGTGTGGGTGCTGCTGGTCCATTTTCATGTTTATTAACAGGATGGGACCAATTGTTTCGGTTCTTTTCTTGGTGTTTTTCTGACAGCGCAATACTCGAGTCAAATCCACTGTCTAAAGATATACCTGTACTATGGTCAGAGAGGTGGCTTCAACACAAGTGGACGAAGGATGAACTTGAGCCTGTCTGGTTTGCCTGAGCTACAGAGAAAGTGTAGTGGCATAGACTTGACCACAGGATAACCTATCTCCAGGCCAGCCAGTGCCCTTGTTGCTCTATTTTCATTGCTGTCTCAGTACCTGAACTAGCTCAACTAAACCTGTTTTGGAAGCATGTCTCACCTCTGGTTGCTTTATAGATATTCCGTGGGCAATAGCTCTTTAGACCTTATTTTCTTGCTCTTGGAGGTGGAGGAGAAGAGTACACTGTCTGGTTCAGTCCCTCACATCCTTGACCAGTGGTATGAAAGTATGAGCTTCTTTGGTTCTACCTTCAGAGAAGTATTTAGGATGATAACATAAAATGGGGAAACAAGAAAATAGGGTCTGAAACCATCCAGTAGATTAAACGCAGTTTTAAATGAATATAGGGAAGAGTATGAGAGCACATGACTTCTTGGTAGGAGCTGTCTGGTGTGAGGATAAATCAAGAAAATGAAAGAATTGTAAAAGTCATGAAGGTAGGATATTACTTTGGCAGCTGGATCGGTGGCAAAAGTGCTTGGTAGATAATTTTTTTTTAAATGCTGTAACTTAATTTTTTACTGCACTTCTGGCCTACCTCATGCCAAATATGAGGTTACATATATTATGACAAATATTATTTTATATTAATTTATTTTATTCCAGTCTTAATAAATCTCACTTTTAATTAGACCATATGAGGCTTGAACTGCCCTCTAGGAATTTTATGCACACTGCAGGGGAAAGGTTAAACAATATTCAGCCTTCAAAAAGTGGCAATGACAATGAGTTCCCAGAGCTTAACGCACTTGGATTTTTTCCCAGCCAAGACAGAACCCAGAAAAAAATTAATGAAAAGGATTCTGGTGCTGTACGAGGGTCTGGAGTCTGGCAGGTGCATGATGCTTGTATAATTACCCTTTCAGAACTAAGTTTAAGAGTTCACTGAAATACTGCATATATGTAAAGAGTGTGTTTGTATGTATAAAATCTTCATTATACATCAACAAAACCAGTTGGTAGAAAAGTTTTTATTTGGACGTACATCTTTTTAGAGTCCAGCAAGGTGCTTTTGAAGGCACTGAACGGGTGGACTTGCTTTCCTTGTTAAGCAAGGAGTTTCTGTACCATTTTGTGCATTACCTTGGCTTACTTTATAGGACCAGAAGCCTATACTGCATCAGATTTTGCATCTGAATTATCTTCAGTGAAATTCTGTGCCATGACAGTGTGCGCCTTGTGCTTCAGCATCTGAGCTTTATTTGTTAAAAAAAATTGTCTTTCCGGCTGTCTTGCTTGTGAAGGCAAGCACAATGCCTTAAACCAGAGGTGCTAAACCAGTGCGCTGCTCTTCCCGAATTTTCACACAGCCTGGAGCAAGAGACGTCCAATTTGAATCGTTCAGTGCCTGTTAGCGTGGGAGCTCTCAATGGGTAGTTCAGATGGTGCTGTTGCTCATTGCACGTGTTTAGAAGAAACATTATCAATATTAAAGGTCTTTCTCGCAGTCCAAGGGAAAAGGGGAATTGCGTTACAGCTGGGCACTGCCTGGACAGAGTTGGGATGCCACCAAATACCCTCCCAGTTCCCTCAGTTTAGCCATAGCCATCGGTATAATTTGCCTGGGGTACTCCCATATTTTAACATTTAGATACTCATAACAACTTACTCTTGTAGGCACCTTCCTTTGTCACTCCTGAAAACTGGAAAGAGGCTGGGCTGCACTTGCAAACCTATTTAGGTGCTTGAAGTTTTCACGTTAGGTATCCTGTGACACTTTCCAAAGTGCCCAAATGGGTTCAGTTTTGTGTATGGATTTGTATATACGTTAAAAAAAAACAACACCCCCCCCCCCCCGCCCCCCCCCCCCAAAAAAAAGCAAAACAGAGTTTTGGTGCTGGAGCTGCACTGGCATCAACAGTATTTGCGATGGCTTCAATGGAGCAGAGGAGCTTCCACCCCTCCTTCCAGCATGGTTACTGGGCACCCCCCGCAGCCCTTCCGAGCAGCCTGCAGGAATAACCGGTGCAGCCAGTACTGCATTCATGCGTGGGCCCTAAAAGAAAACACACAGAAAATGACTGTAATTGGTTTATGCTGCCTGATTAATTTATTACTTATTTCCTGACAAGTTCATTGAAATGTAATTTTCTGAGTGGTGATAATATCCACGGAGTAAAAGATGGAGGATGGACAAGTTGAGAATACTAAATCACAAGCAGTATTGTTGCAGGGAGACTTTGTTCGGCTTTTCATTAGAGATTGCATTCTGTTATTATATGGCCTCATTAGTTATGCTGATTGAGGCAGGGGAAACTTTAATGACTGCTGTGTTAGGCATTGGAAACATATTTTAACTTACTGATGTAGAGTACGGAAAATAATTGCTGGAGCTGTATTAGCAGGATTGATAGGGGGACCTTAGACTCTCCATTACTTTCGGATATGGAGACCTCAGAGATTGTTCTTGTTATGGATGATAGTTGACGTTCTTGGTATTTTTGTTACAGGTTTAAAGCGCACGCTTTTTATTGTTTCCGATAGCTTTATTCTTTTAATGCTGAATTCACAAGTTACCCTGTGAGTATGCTGTGTCGTTATTAGCTGTCCTGTAAAATTCACAAGCTGGCTTTGCGTGATGCAATTATTTAGCAGTCTCATAAAATTTATATCTGGTCATCTCTTATCAGGCTCATTTAAACAAAGATATTTAAAATTGACATTCTTACACAAGTGTCTAATTTAAAAATAGCAATAAATAGTCCAGGCAGTGTGCCAGAGACACCTCAGAGGCTTGTAACCTGATGCTGGCTGGAACGGATGAGGACTGTGACAATTCCATGCTTTTTTAATAATTAAAACATTGAACTATTCTTGTACCTGATCCAAACTAGTGTTGGTAGGGTTGATCTTTAAATCAGATACTATACAGCTGCTGAGCTGACTTACTCCTAGTGTAAACTCACCAGCAGTTCCCAAGTAATTTTCTGTGTGGATTTTCTTAGTAGTAATTTTCTTTGGGATTAAGATTAGTTTGCTGAATATATATTTTTTTTATATACATACATAAGTCAATGGAAGGTGTTATTTAATGTGTTTTACTGAAACTGTAACATTTATAAACGTAAACGTTGTCTGTTCACCAAAAGAAAGCGTAATGCAAATTAGAAGCAACATTTTACAAGGAAAGAGTTGACAAGAGGTATGGGAGTTTGCTTAATAAGAGCTAGCTTATTTTTTTAATATTTCAAAGAGGCTATTTATAATGTCAGCCAAAAAGCTTTATAAATAAATGAGGCATTAGACTTACAACAGAAAGCAGTATAAATTATAACAATGATGATGATTACCCATTTCACTGACAGGCATGTGTAATGTTTTATTTGTGTTTGAACTGAAGGAGTCTGATGGTGTATTTTAGAAATAGGTAATGAAGAATTAATTGTTTCTTTATTAATATTAGTGACGTTTAATGGTAATATATCCTCTCGCTCTTAGAATGGATGTGTGGGTGACATTGTTCAGAAGTGCTTTCCAATTATTTTAACAGAAACCATATGTACAGAGGGTAGGCGAAGTGCAGGATATCAAGTCTAGGTAATTGATGCTATGCAGACTTTATAGACTTTCTCATTTCGTTTTTAATTAAAGTTTCAGTGCAATAGAATCCTTTAAAGTAAATTAAAATTAATCATCAGTAGGTAAAGCTGCTCTGCGGAGAACATAAAGCCGCCAAAACTGTTTTTCATATTGTGCATATATTGATCAGTCAGTCAATATTAATTGATTTATATGTACATGTACCATGTGAACTATTTGGGAAACTTAAAAAATGTTGGATGTGAATCCTATTAGGGCAACAGTTATTTTGTCATGGGTGTCAATCAATAAATACTTAAGTAGATTACGGATCCAATATTATTGTACTAGTTCACCTATGTGATTACATTTCATAAAGTCTATATGGTCTTCTTTCAAAAGAAAATTTTATGCTATTTCCTTTTTTGTTAATGTTTCACTATTCCTTTCTACAGTGATGATCTTTGAGATAATCAGTATTAAATGGTACATGAAAATTAATTTTAAAAATTGCCTTTCATATGCATGTATGTAGTTTGATGAAACCTCTTTTATGCTACATATTTCTTTTTTTGTTAGGAATCTGTTTTTTCCACTGGATGAGATTGCCTTTAATATGGTAGTGAAATGAGTTAACTTTTCAGTATTTCAGTGGTATGTGATAAAATATTGTGAATTGCTAGAAAGGAAAAGTCCCAGATTTTATTTACATAAAAATCCTACTGACGTTAGAAGATGAAATCCTGACACTGTTGAAATCATTGTAAAATATCCTGTTGAGTTCAATGGCATTAGCAGTTTCACCTTCGGAGTTTGTTGAAAGTAAGGGTAACATGTTAGGAATTAAGATAAGGCGATCTGGGCATTAAACTTCCTCAGAACCTTCGGCAAATCCAAACCATATTTCTTTGTGCTTCAGCTCCCTGGATTTAAAACGGTGATAATAATTTCCTACATCACAGAAAGGCTGAGAAGAGAGAGAAGCTCAAAGCTGACATATTTTTTTTTTCAGGTTTTGATGAGTTTGGAATTATGCAAGTATGTAGAGGGTTCAACAAATACCCACAATGTCTGGATGGTGTATCAATACCAACCTAGGAATTGTATGTGTCGTCCAGATAATGAGGTAATTCTTGGAAAACACAAAAATAACTTTGAACCTGGGAAGTTGTCACGATGTTCACCGAGTGGCATAGTTTAACTGTGTCGTGAGATACAACAAATACTTGATAGGTGACAGAACCTTTCCTATGTTTTTCACATTTGTTCTCTGTTGACAAGGAGAAAGATGAGCAGATGATGAGCTAATTTAAGCACATGCTGAACTTCAAGCATATAAGTAAGCCATGTGTTTAAATACATGTTTTCCTGATCTGAGGGCCTGCAGCTTTTGCTCAAGGAGCAGGATCTAAAGAGATCCAAGCTGTGACAAGACATAAGGACTTAGCAGGCACACCTTTTTCATAGAAGATGTACATTTTTAGGTAAAAAAAAAAATTCCACCATGCAAGCCTATGGTTTTGCTTTGTCATATTTATAAAGTTCTCCTTGGGAATGGTAAAATACCTCGTTTTTGTTCATGCACCTGTGAGAGGTTTAATTCAGGTTAGAGAGCCTGAGCAGTGGGGGGGGTTCAGGTTTGGTGGTAATGAAAAACAGATAATCCGCACGGTTTTGTGAAAACATGAAGGGCATGTAGAGGGCGTGTGAATGAGTAAGTTAGGCTGACAGTATTTTTAATGATACAAAAAGAATAAAATAATCCTTTACTTTCTCCAGTCAACCGTTTCATTTATTGGGCACTAAGAACAATTAAATATGGGAAATAAAATCGAATGGCCTTTTAAGCAATCAATGTAAACTTCTGTACTAAATTACTGAAGAATAAAAATATACTGTGTCATCAGTCTTTAAATACCTCGCTCGTTAAAAGGTTGTGCACTGACCTCTGATCCCTAATCCTCTGGATTATTAGTATTAATTTCGTTTTCTTTTTTGTCTTTTTCATTTTTTAAAGGACAGTGGGAGTCAGTTTCCACATCTGTCAAATTCGAGCATGGTTTTAAGAAAACAAGTTATATGAGTCTTTTCAGTTTGAAAGGAGAAAGAACGTGGTTCTGTCTCCCTGCGTTGTTTGTGTGGTGTGTTTCACGTTTTTTTAAGGTTGTTTTTTTTGAAGAAGGTGGTGGTGGTGGAGGATTCTCCACCCTGACTTTTTCGGTGTGTCAGGTATCCATCCAAACGAGGTCACTAGTCCAGGTTTAAGCCTGTCCCTGCTCCCCAGGCCGCAGAAGCTGGTGTGCTTCACTGGTCTCAGAGGGGACTCCGGGAGCCGGAGCAGCTCCAGCAGCCGGAGGGTTTCTCTCCCCCATGCATCTGCCCATCGCATGACCCAGCTACTTGGTTCCTCGGTGAACTATGGTATGATGGGTCATAGCACCGCGAGGAACAAATCTTCAGCCTTAGTGAGATCTCGGTGACTTGCGAGTACGCTGCTGCTGGCGGGTGGAAAGCTTGTTTGTTTTTCAAGCTGATAGCTCGCAGTGTTGATTTTCATCTGGGTTTTCCCAGCCCTTTCTCCCCCTCCCCCCCCCCAGTTAGCAGCTTTTTTCCCCCTGCTTACCTTACTTAGGTATTTCGTAGCTCTCTGTTTCTGCCTGGTTGTCATATTACAGCAATAGTGTCAGCGGAACGAGCTTATTATCGGTGCATGCCTCTCGTGTTGTGGCATGGCACTGAACTGCTCTGGAGTTCTAGAGGGGTCAGAATTGCCTGAAAACCCTTTCTTTGCGGAGTTGAAAGCAATCAGCAACTTAAGTGGCAAGAGGGGTCTTTTGGGGTAAAGTAAACCCATTTTAGCCATAGGAAGAAGGCGAAGAGGAGAGCAGGGTACCCCTTTGGGATGCGAGTAGCATAGCTAACCCCCTCCCTCTTCCAGAAAGATGGTGGTGGTGGTTTATGTTCTTTTTAGTGACCTGTGTGCTACCCAGGGGTTGATCCTGCTGTCTTTGAGCTGTGCGTAGGCTTGAGCCGTAGCCGTAAGCTCTGTGGTAAATTGTCCTTGAGTTCATTTTACTGAGGAATCAGGATTCATGCCCTTTCTGCAGCCTGGGTGGCTGAGTCTGCTGTGCATGGTGGTGGCTGTGCCTTCATGATCCTAAGCATTTTTGTGACCATCACTTTTTTCCCTTTCCATGTTTAAGTGATTGGTAAAGCATTCTTCTCTCCAGCCAGTGTTGGCACTGCCTGTTTGCAGCTATAAACCCTGCACCTGCGATGTGGGTATCCTTCTAGTGACTGCAGTAGGCTTTGCAGCGGGCTGGCTTTGACGAGCTCTGCAGTAATTGCCTGGTATTCATTGATTCATCTCATATTTATTGTGATGGCTTTAACAAAGCTGATCTCATTTCATATTCAACCCAGTGTTCATACACAACTTTTCACTGTAATTCATCATCGTTTAACAGGAATGTTGCCCTGAAACCATTTTGCTCAGAGGGAAATCTGGAATTGTCTCATCACTGTTTTACCCATAGCAGGTTTGTCGGTCAGGAAAATTTTTCGCTGAAATGCTAACCTTGATGTGAGAAGCAGATTTCATCACTGGAAATCAGAATAGAAGGGGAAAGAAGTTTGTTTCTGCATCCTGAAAGAGAAGCACAAAGCGACAAACTATTGAAGACTTCTTACAAACAGGCTTCTGAAATAGTTATAAATCTGTATAATTCACTTTTAAAAGGTATATAATTTCTAATTTCATCATCCAAATTCTGAATTGTGGTTGAACGCATTGCCTTTCTTTACTTTCTTCTGGTATTTCCATAGGTCAGTGACTTGATGGTAAGTACTATATCAGAAATTTCACAGTATAAGAAACTAGGCAGTTGTAATGTCTGTCACAACTGCCCTTTCTATCTTATTTTCGTTTTAATAGCAATAGATTTTGTTTTTGAGGGAATTACATTAGTTTTTCTAAGAATTCTCTAACTATACATAAAATATTTACATTTTATTTTCTAGACGTTTTCTTAAACACACATGAAGATCTCCTGTAAATTTGAAACTGAACCTTCTTCTGTTCTTCTTTCATTTGTATGGAAATTTGTTATTCATATGTTGCATTACCCAAGTGTTTTTCCTGTAAGTCTTCTGATCCGTATATTTGCATATCTTAGTTTTTCAATTAACTCTATTTTGGGAACATTGATCTGTAGACTACATGAAACTTGGTGGTGTTGTGACTGGGGAGAAAACTCCAGCTGACTTCAGGTGAAGTGGGATAGCAGTCTCTTTCCTTGTCCTTCCTATGGTGGAGTCTTAAATAGGGCCTAACACAAAGTCTTTGCCAGTCTGGTTGGAGGCTGACATTGATGCGAGCGTGCTTTTCATCAGACCCATAAAGGACTGTTTGTTTTAGGCACTTTCTCCCCTTTCATCCTAGCACTGCTATAAATTGAGTTTTTCTGTAAATAGTACTATTGCCTGCCTGATGCGCTTCTCACTTCTAGTTTGACAGCACTTCTTTCATTGCCTTACAGTCCAGTACAACACCGAGCCCAGCAGTTTCTTTTGTGTGATGTCTATTTTTCTTCATTTTCCAGTGTCTAAAGTACTCCAGTGTCTCTTCCGTTGTGTCACTTCAGCTTTAATTCCTTTTGGACTCGTTATTATAGAAGGACTACGGGACTAAAGGGGTGCTTCAAAGGGAGAGGTCCTTCACACTTGGGAATTGCTTTTCTAAAATTGTGAGTTAAAATCTTCCTTGAAGTAATTTCTGTGTCTTAAGCCTATTGTGTCTAGAGGAGGGCCAGCTCTCTTGGTGCTGTGTGCCATGGCCACACGGCTCGGTGGTCCTGCCAGGCAGGAGAAGGAGGGCGACAGCAGCTCTCCACGGGTCCTGCTTGTCCCTTCTGGGACAGGGCTGGGTTTAAACGCCTGCTTATCTTCAATAGGATTTTACTGTGTGCTTTATTTCTTGGCAACTTCAGTACAGTATTTTCCTGTCTCAAGAATAATGGGCATAATTCAGTTTTTCTCTTTGAAAGTGACGTAAGGTCTTCTGCATTAGAGTAATATTAATGATGCTTGGATTCCTCAGGGTCCATCTTAGGAAGGTGGTTATATAGCAAGGAATTTTGAGAATATCTTGAGGCACCTGTTCACGTGGCGAGGACCCTGAACACCCTTCAAAGCGTGGGCCTAGATTTGCAAAGGAGTATGAGCAGCAGATTCCCAAACCCTCTTGTTTAGGTTTGTCCCTGGAAACATGATTCAAAACACAGAACATCTGGACGTGGCCTGATGATGACTTCTGCCCATCCTTGGGGCAGTATTTTGAAAGGTGGGATAGGAAAGCAGTCAGACTGCTGGCAACAGAAAACCCCGCAATAGTCCCATCTTCCCGCTTTCCCAGCAGCTGAGGAGGTGAGGCTGGTCAGTGCCGCCGCCGGCACGTCGGGGTCTGCGAAGCGATGGGCACTGCTTGGAGGTCGTGTAGCTCCCGAAATGGCATCAGCCACTGCCCGCACTGCTAGCAGGCATCAAAGCAGCAAGCACAAAGCATGAGGGCTTCATCCTGGCTCTCCCCTTCTTCCTTTCTCCCCTCACAGCATTTCGGCTCTTCCTAGGGCAGGAGCAGCCCTCACGTTTGGGGAGCAGAAGTGCTAAGGTGCACGTTACTGCTGTTTTGGAGAAGAAGAGAGGACAAAACAAAAAGAGCATTTTCCTATTAGTCCTCCCTTGGATGCACCAAAGAAATAGGGAGTTACTGAAAATCATATTATAACTTTTGTTACCTAGGCTGGGAAGAGATGTCTTCCAAGACAGCATGGTTGGCTTGGGCCACTTCCCTTCTCAGCCAGCCCTAAAAAACCTGTGCAGCAAGTGGCAAACTGTTTTTTAATTTTATCTTTGTTGTTGCCTTGTTGCATGTTTCACTTCCGCCTGTTGCCTCTTTGCTCAGGGTTGCTTTTTTTTCCCAGGGCTGCTCTGCTCAAGGAGACTTTATCATCAGTCCATAGAAGTTTCTCCAATCCATCACTGGTCTTCTGTGGGGTGACCTTGAGGTCTAGACTCCTCTTGTGGGCATGTTGTACCCCACCCCTCCTAAATGAACCTTTTCATTCTCTCTTGTTTTGGTGGCAGGGAGGAGATATGGTAGAATTCCAGTTGTGTTTTTAATTTGCAAGCTGCTCAGTCTCCTGGCCAAAGAGGATGCTTGCCTCTAAAATGTGTGAAGATTTTGGTGTGCAGTGTACCATCATCTGCATAAATCATATGGGCTTTCCTTGATAGTAAATTTCTCTTTTCTTTCTATTCAGCTTTGAGGTAGAGCATAGAGACACAGGTACATTTTGGACAGACATAGCTTAACCCCAATTGGTGTAGCTAAGCTGTTGTGCCAACTGAAAGCACTACCTGCATCTTCTGTGCTAAGGAATTCCCAGGCCAGGTTCCTGGTCCTGCTTACATGGAGCTGAGTTGCCCTGTGTATGTGTGAGCAGGGTTGTTGGAGAACCTGCAGAGTTTGCACCCAAAAGGAGTTACGAAATGGTGATGGGCAACTGCCTTTGGTGTGTATTTTAATAAAATACAGTTTAGCATTGCTTCTGTTGCAGATTTGCCTGTGTGGTTTGTGGATGATAGTAAGATGATGTGAGAAGTGGGAGAGCAGGGCTCTATGTTATGTTAGGGAGTGCATGGAAGGGTGGTGATGATGAGTATACTGCATGCGCAGCGTGGAGTTATATAGTACATGTACCTGTGCCTGTATATTGCACAGAGTAATGTACACAGGACCTGGTTTAGGTGAAGTGGGACGTGATTCAGACGGCATCCAAGTGTGAGAGTATGTGACCAAGTAATGGATAATGATGATGTTGCTGTTGATGACCACTGTAAATACCTCAGTTTCCCCTACTTCAAACTGCAGACAAGGGCTGTTACTGAAAAATATGCTTTTCTCCTTAGCAAGCTGTGTTACCCACTTCAAATGTACTGCTAAAATCCAGTTATAGTTATATGACAGTGCTTTTGTGCTGCCAGTGACTGTTAATCATGGTAAATGTGTTCTACAAAAAGAAAATTATCCAAACCCACATTTTTAGAGCTCTTAGGTAATGTAAGAATTTGTGTTTGTAGTGAAGATAAATAGCCTTATGCTGATCAAAACGCTGGACGTATACTGAAGCAAGGCCTGAGACAGCCCAACTTGAACCTCGCAATGGCATCATGCAGTATGCAATATTCTCCCATGCATGTAGTGGGATTGTGAAAGTGACTTTTCCTGAAAGCCTGGTGAAGATTTGTAGCCACCAGTGGTGTTACTAGAGTGACGTGAAGTAGAAACTTCTCAAATTAAGTATTTTAGATGCTTTTAATTTGTCCTGATTTCTTAGAAAGGCTGGTGAAGCTGACAAGTGATGCAGATATCTTAAGACCTCATTCAAAGTCCAGTAAAAACCTGATACAAGCTGTAAACTGGCTTTTGCATATTCAGTTGCAGGAGAGGGCTGTTCGCTGCATTAACAGTCCTGAGCTCAACTCCCCTGGCTCCTTCAGGAGTAGTAAGTCATCGCTGTGATGATGTGCCTCAGTGATTTTACTGTCTATGAAATAGAGACCATCTTCATATGAACCTCTGGGGGTTCTTTGTAATAATATTGTATTTTTAAAAAATGGCTGTACCACTCTACATAATCTCCACTAATCGGTACATAAACCCTGTTTGGCAGTTTAAACTGTATGCACAAAATATGAGATTTGGCTCTGCCTATTCCAATAGTTAAAAGCTTTACTCTGGTGTGAACCGCTTATTTAATTGTTTTTAAGTGCAGTACACAGGCTTGGCTTTCTGTATGCCAGATACAATTTTTTTTTTTTTTTGTTCCGTTGTATCTCTGAGCAAACAAAATCTTGGCTAAATTAAAGGATTACTTTCTGAAGTAAAGCCTTGTTCTGCGGAGTTTGCATAAACTAATCTCCCCTGTCGTTTGGAGTTGATCGAATGAAAATTCTGTGTCCATTATTCTGGCATTTTCACCAAGTAATCTTGTGTCTGGAGCCAGTTTTCATCTATTATTAATATATTCTTGATGGATGGGTTTATTTTCTACCTACATATGGCAAAAATGTATCGTTTTAAGCAAGTTACCCTGCTCCCTCTTTCCCCATAAACAAAAGCACTTTCATTAATCTGCTTTCAGAAGCCTGAAACGAGAAGTTTCTCTTCCTGTGCACGAGTAATTATAGGTGGGCCATGGATTAAATAACCTACTGGAAAATCTTTTTTCCTCCATAGCATGGCTGAGAAGGACTTTGAGAGTCTTGTCTATTCCAGTCTCTGTTCTATGGGAGAAGGCACAAAAGCCATTGAGAGATTGGAAAAAGGAGTTGTTCTTCACTCCTTGGCCATTTTTGCCCTCCATGTTGTAGTTGGCATTAGTAATGGAAGAAGGAGTCATATGATGCTCCTGTTTTGTAAAATGGTTTCTTTTAATTTGGGGATTTTAGATCTCTATTTTAAATAAGGTCAAGTAAACATTAAAAACACCTGTTTCTTTGTCAAGTAGATGAGTGTCCTGGTTTCAGCTGGGATAGAGTTAATTGTCTTCCTAGTAGCTGGTATAGTGCTGTTTTTGAGTCCAGTATGAGAAGAATGTTGATAACACTGATGTTTTCAGTTATTGAAATCTTCCAAGGTTTCTACCGTTCCACATTCAATAATCTTGATTGTCAGATGCATTTTTTTTAACCTGAAAGAACATACTTGAATTTTCTAGAAACTTACTTTACTTCCTTTTCACCAGCTCTTTTTTACCTGACTTTTTAGGACTGGAAGGTGGGAATGGGCGGGGGTGGGTGTTTGTTTGGGGGGTTGTGTTGGGTTTTTTTGTTTGGTTTTGTTGTTTCTTTATTTTTCTTTTTTTTCTCCTCTACCTAGACACAGTTAAGAAAATGCAGCCCCCTCACACTTAATTCAAAGTCAGCACTGCCCCCTCATTTGCCAGTGTTGCTGTCCCTTATAAAGACGTATTTTTCTCCACGTGCTTCCATCATGCTGCCATTGTTTGCAGATCCAAACTCTCTGGAGGCTTGCTCGGTCTCATGTGTGATGCTTGTGGTATCAGACCTGAAGTGGCTGAAGGTGGAGCCACGTTCCTCCTTGCTTGAGGAGCAGGTACCGCTACAGTCAATGTAGATGGTCCATGGCCACCCACCTCTTGCCACCCACTAGGTCAGGAGGCTGCGTTCCTGACTTTGGCAATGAAGTGATATGGGTGTTATGGTCAGTTCTTTATGACTGGAGAATGAAACTCCTGTGCATGGCTAGAGTATGGCACCCCGTGTTTGGTTTTGGAGTTGGATCAGGATGTGGTAAATAGTGCTTTGATATCACTGAGAAAGCGTCTGCTTTTCACTCTTCGGGCATCTCACACAGATTGCTTGTTTCCTGGCATAGCGAGTGTTTTGCTCCTTGATTTATAGTTTGCTGTTAGTGTCAGTAACTGCAACTTTTGTAGCTGATGCTTTCTATATAGAATCTTGTAATTTTCCAGAATTAAGGTTCTGTTTTTATTAAAGAAATGCTGCTTGAACATGTGGTCAGGCTGGCAAATAGCAAATCTTCAGAAAGAAGACCGAAGCATTTTGGTGTTCTTCCCCCTCCCAGTCCCCGCAAGCCAAATGTCTTTGGATCAATTCCATAAATATGCTGCACATCTGTGGATTACCAGACTCTTAACAGTTACCTGTCTGGTACTAGATCATGCTGATCCTTCAGATGAGAGTCTGTGTGTGTAAAAATAATTAATTGCACTGTTGATTCCTTTTCTAAGTGATGACACTACAGCGTAGGGCTAAGAGAAATTTGCTTTTTGTCCTACCTCCTCAGATGATTTACACTACAAGGCAATTCTCATTAAGGAAGTCGATCAAATAACCTGGTTTATATAAAGCTCAGTCACAGCTGGTAAGCATTATGACAGAACAAAACCCGATGTTTGTTTTCATGTGTTTTGATTTCTAAAAGCCATTAAAGAGACCTAAGCTATGTTCTGGATGCCCTTCCTGTAATTAATATATAATACAGAGAGCAGTGGGATATAAAGGACTGCTCATCTCACCATGACAAATGTTCAGTGGCAACGCAATGAGCTTGAAACGTTCCCAGTCTTCAGGGTAGAAAGTGAGACTGGCCTTGCAGCATGCTTCGAGTACTCACAAATGGAGAGTTTAGTAGCCGAAGCATCCAAGGAATCACAAAGTTGAGACTCTGGACGGGAGCACACCCTGCCAGCAGCTCCATCTGATTCACAGCAAGGGATATCCAGGTTGGGACTACCGACTGATTGCAGGGCAGGGCAGTGGGGGTGGAAAGAAGGTAGAAGAGAAGGGAAGGAAGAAGACAAAACTAGTGCTGCAGATGGTCAGCACCACGCAAGGTAGACCAATAGCGTGACGTTTTGTTTGGAAGTTTGCTGGCAGCCGGCACAGCTAAAGCATCGACACCGCTGGCGTTTCGCATGAGCCACCTACTCTCTAAGCAGCAGCCTTCTGCCCTTGGGGTTGCAGCCTCTTGCACAGGTCTGTTGCAGCGATCTGGCACCTTGCTGGTGAGGAACAGCTACGGCGACGTTTGTGTGGGCAAGAGAGCACTGCAGAGATGGGCGTGTGGAAAAAAAGTGGTGTTGGTGCTTCTTGGACACTCTGGAGAAGCGACATCCCACCTGAATGTTGTAGCCAGATACGCAATGGCTACAGAGTGGTGGTGCTTTTAAGATTCTTCTCCCCAGCCAAAATTTGGCTCTGTATTTTTGGTCCAAATCTGTCATCAGCCAGTCCTCAAGCATACATAGTGTGTGTGTCTGTTGGAAGCATTACCGTGATTTTTTTTTCTTTCTATCGAGTTATATAGTACATATATTTTATAAAGATGCAGCAGTACAACTTCTAATGCTTTTTAAGCCAAGGGTTAAGCCATAGAAGAGAGTCCTTTTCTAATGGGTTTGAATGATAAGCCTGAGAGGATGGGAAAACACCTACCTGCTGAGCATCTATTTCTCCTTCTGCTCTATTAAGCAAAGAGAAACAGATTAGTGCTTGTTTCAGGTTCGTAAGGGGGAAAACAAAGGGCCCTACAGGTGACAATTAATTAATTAATTAGAGATAAAACTATTTTTCCCTGCAAATATTTTTAACTGATAATTAAAGTTTGAGGGTCTCAATTTATGGCACTTGGCAACTAAGACAAATAAATACACTTGTTTTTCTTCACTGAAGTATAAAATGCTTTCCTTGCTTGAGAAGCATCCTGTTTTCTTTAGGTTGAAGTATGTTTCGAACTTGTTTTCACCCTGAGGATTCATTTTGCCTTAATAAATTCTGTTCCTCACCAACTGCAGATGTTGAGGCTGGTGTCATAGTGGCCAGGATGTTTTCTTTCCTTCATCTGTCTGTCTCCCTTTGCCGTTGAAGCTTTTTTTTTTTTAAAAAAAAAAATCCCCAACATTCACTTCATAGTATTCTCTATGGGGGACGAATGACCACCACTCTGGCACAATTCTGCTTTCACATTGCTTTATGGATCTGTATTGTAATTTTTACTTTCTTATTATTTACTTTGTGACTAGTACAGGCTTTTTCTTTATGTAAGAGGACCTCACTTCTTGCCATACAGGAGGCTGCCTTGCCATGTCATTTCATCTCGACAGAGAAGATGGAATACGAATGAGAGCTTGCTGGAAAACAATGCAGGAGAAATGTTTTTGTCTAGCAGTTGTCATTTGCCACAAGCTACTCTGCACAGCAACATGCATGGGTTAAAATTAGGTTGCAGTTTTTAGCAGCGTGTGGGGAGGGACAGAAATGGCAAAGATCCTTTAAGGGTCTGCTCTGCACCTTGCTGGGCAGGTAGCGTGGGTCTGTGCAGGAGCATGTTTGTACGCTTGCATGTGCAAATTTGGGCACCTATGTACACACCCGTCTGGAATGAATTGGGCTCACATATTCATACGATCAGACAAATAAACCTGTGACTGGCAGTTAAATGTCTTAGGTGTCTGTTACCTAAGGCTGAAAACACAGTCTGGCTTTCCACTTCACCTCTCTTGGAATGATGTTGGGAATGGTACAGGATGCCTGTACTCGACTAGTCTGTCAGTGCGCTAAATAATACTCCGTACATCCAGCAGCCTGCTCAGTTGTGACTGTTGTGCCTGCGAACAGTTACAGCGACGTGTTTTATTGGTTAGAAAGCATAAAAAAAAAAAGAGAGGATGTAGGTTTCCCATGGATGAGCTGCATTAAACATAGTGCAGTGTCCCAGCACTGGCTCTTTGGAGTAAAGAAATGATGCTATTACAGGAGGACCTTTTTGTGCCAGGCAGTGTGCAAACACCTCATAGCAAATAGTCCCTGTGCTCAGAGAGCTTGTGGTGTCAATAGACAAGGCGTGCGTTGGGAGAAGGAGCTCAGACTGAATAAACGTGATGGCAGCAAGTACCTTGCTAGGGCCAGTGTTATTTTTTGCTTTGTTTGGGTTTTTTTGGTCTGTTTTGTGATGGGTGTCAGTTCTATGACAAGAGGACCGAAGTTGAGGTCAAGGAAGAGAAAAAAGAGTAAGTGAAACTTGGAGAAGCAGCTGTGAGGGCATGGCTTCTTGGCACAAGGAGCAAACTCAGGGACAACACTCCCAGAAGTTCGGAGAAGACAGAGGGCAGGAGCAAAGGGAGAGGAAGGTGTTGAGGAAGGCAGCAGGCATGGCTGGAGTGACAGTGGTGACCGTCCCGGGGTGAAAAGAGGGACGGAGACCGGGGCTTGCTCGGGGTGACCCAGAGGCACTGAGGTGGTCTGAACATGTGGGACCGTGGGGGCCGGCGGGAGAGGAAGGAAGAGGGAAAAGAGGAGGTGGGGTTGAGTCTGGAGTAGAAGTGGAGGGGCGGGGGTGGACGGTTCGTTCCCACACTGTGCTGGTCTCAGGTTCAGTGGGGTACTTTGCTGAAGGCAAGGTACAACTTTTTACCTTTAAATAATGATTTACTGATCGCTAAGGCCAGTGCTTAAACAAAACTCATCCCAGTAAGTGAAATCCATTATGAGAGTACATCTGCATTGATTGTCATGCTAGATCTTTATCCTTTCCCAAGTGTAGGATGGCACATTATCTCAGCTTTCTTCAGACGGATGGTTAATCCATAGTCTTTTGCTGCCTCAGCACACCGATTGGTGATGAACTTGAGGCAGATGGAAAGTTGAAGTCAAGTTCTATACGTAAAGAAGTGTACATTGGTTAACTCTGTGGAGGCTTTTAATTTTCTTAAGTGAAAAAAGCTTGCCAAATGTTCAATAGAAGCATTCCCAGCATCTGTACTGCAAAAAGAAGCCCAAGCAGAGGAAACCAAAACACAGTGGTCTGTCTTAAGCAGTAAGACAGGTGGTGTTAGCACAGCCATCCCATTGGACTTTTAAATGTAGGAGCTATATTTCATAATCCATCTCTTGCTGTAAATGGATCAAAAAAAAAAATAAAATGCTGACCACAGAGCCTGCAAGCAGGATTCTGCTGAGCTGTGGACAGATAGCTTGCATGTCTGTCTTCAGACAGAGCTTTCTGTAATTCGAGTCATCAGTAGCTGTTTAAAAGCATATATAGGTGCATATTATTTTCTTGTCGTGGTACTTCTGAACACTAAATACAATGTTGTTCTGCAGCACCTTGAGTGTGTTGGGGAAAACATTGATGAGGTATTCTCACCACCTTAGATGGCAAGCCAAAAATTATCCTTCCTGCATCTCAGTATCGTGAAATAGTCCAGTGAGTTCTTGGATGTTTTTTTCCATTTACATTTGTTAATGTTGGTGATGAAATAGAGGAGACCGTACTGCCCCAGAAGGTGTGCTGACGGTCATGGTTATTTGGCATTGTGGTCTTTAGGGTACTGCAGTGTGGGGCAGCTTCTGCTTTTAGTTTTCTCCAAAATCCGTCAGTTGTACAGTCACATCTTTGTGCAAAATAGGCTAATAGTGATCTGTGGAGGACTTTGTTCCAGTTGTTTGTTAGAAATTCAAGTAAATGAAGAGCTAAATTTTCCTTTGAGCTGGGATGGGATTTCAAGGGACTGTTGATGTAACTAAGAGGAGAAGTTGCCTGGTTACGCTCAGGGGATGAGTTTGTTGTCAGTATCATTACTATCCTGTAGTGAACTGAGTAGCAGCGTAGAGGTGGTCTACAGAATCTGCTGAATATTACGTACGTGCAAATGTAAAATTAATAGAGGTATGTATGAATATAGCAGTAAATCTGTTCCATAATTTATGTAGTTTTTCTCAAGATCTTGTATAAAACTGTGAATATAAGGACTCAAACAGTAGTGTTGTCTTCCAAGCAAAAAAAATTAAATTCTGTTGTACTATTAAAGTGTCAGGGATGCTCTTGAAGGTGGTTTTCTGATTGGATAGTGTACGTTGTATCTTAACAGCACTGTTCCTTTAAAATATTTAAAGTAAATATCACTGTGAAGACAATTTATAACATGAAGTTGGAAGAAATGATTATACTTCATGTTTGCTTTTTGCATATTTTCCATCAGAAAATGAGGTGATGCTTCATTAAAATTAAGTCAGATTATCTAGACATTAGGTGTAAATACTTGCAATATGTTTAAAAACCATTTTAATTTATCAGGATATAATATTTTAAAGACTGAGTTGCTTTGTTGCTGCCATTATGAGTTATCTGTAAGCACATTTAACACTCATAAGATGTTACACTTGCATATAATTGACCCTACTGTTCCTCAGACTGATAGGAAATCATGTTTGTCTATTTTCAGCGTACAAAATATAGAGGGGTTAATGCCGACTTAGTAGAATGAAAGTATTTGAGAATATTTAGGGCATGTATATGGGATAGTTTGAGGCCTGCTGTTGCTCTTGCTGTAGATCTGAGAACATAGAATAGAAACGAAGCAATGGCCTAGATTTACTGGCATTATAGATATCATTGTAAACAAATACCAGTAAAAATTGTGCCCCACAAAATAATGGCAGCTGCTGTTTTCTCCGTGATTGGGGATGAGCTTCATTGCGATAGATGGCGATCAGATTCTGATGAACTGTGCTGTCGGTCTTGTCATTAGCATTTTTGTGTTTTTTATTGGTAAAAAATAGATCAGCATTTTATAGTTAGAAGAGTTACTCAGCGGCAGCTTGACATCCACTCATATTTAGTGCTATCACAATGACACTTCTGCTTATGTAAACTTACATGCTTATTACTTATGTCTCCCAAGATAATTGTTCGCTAAACAAGGCGAATGTAAACAGGAGGCTATTTTTTCAGAAAGTTGCTCCTTCAGCTTCCTGTCCATCCCAAAGGTCAAATCCTTTTTTGTGAGACCAAAAACAGCTGCTGACGCAGTGGTGACAGTGAAGAATGACAATATTATGATCTATGGTACGGTTAAGAACTTGGAGTTAAAGGTTGTAACGGAGAAACATCCTTTCAGCATGTTTCTGCAAACCTTAATAAGTGGCAAAAGAAAAATGCTTTTGAAATGGGCTCTCATGTAGAATGCTTATTTCTTCATATTTTAAACACTTTGTTTCTGTGGAGGTCTTTACCTGATAGCGTTCATTTATATTGCTCGTATTTTACAAAATACCTGAAGTATTGAATGAAGCTGTGCTACTGCTGAATCTGAACCACTCAACAGTGTTATCACTAGCTCCAGTCATAATATCAATGCGCGGTCGAAAGCATTATTAACGTCTTGCAGCACACTGAGGCTTGTAAAAGCTCACGTAAAGTGCTGACGATGGAGTAGGGGACTGAGCCCAAGGCATAGCCTCAGGTAATCCCCCTCCCACCTCATCCTTCACCGTTACTACTCAAGGAGGTTCCCAGCTGTGAAAGGGTTTGGGATGGAGGCCCAGGAAGTGCCCTGGCCAAGGTGCAACTCTATTAGGTAAATTTTTTTGGTCTAGTGGTAGGAACGGTCTCCGTGGCACCACTGCGAGGATGGTGGCAGGAGGGGAAATACAACCACGCACGAGGAGGTATTCTGTGATGAGGTGTCGTGGTTTAAAAAATTAACTCTCTCCCAGAAAATTAACTCTGTCCCAGCCAAACCCGGTACATGAGGTCTGGCCAGAGGCTTTTGAAGCTGGCTGTGGAGCAGGTACTAGTGCTGCACGAGGTTCGGTGCCTGTACTGGGTTCATCCCCAACACTCAAAGCCAATTGGGGTTCCCGCAGGAGAGCTCTACCGATTTCCCTTCCAAGTAATCCTCTACAAGTCTAGTGGAAGAGGTTGCATTTATTCATAGCTGCCTGTTTGTTTATCGTGGAGCTGGGGGAAGTTTGTTAGACATCAGGTTTATTTTTGGGTTTAGCTTTTAATGCTGGGTGTACCATCCAGTTCAGGATGCTTCAATGGGCAATTTTTGTTGTGCTTTAAAAAAGCTTTAATTACTTCTCTCCAGCTTCCATCAGGTTTTTTTGTGGAATTTCAATGATGTTTCTTTGATTAGGCCATTAATTTATTTTTTTTTAAATTAAAAAAGGCAAAAAGTTGCTTTAATGTGTTGATTTTTGTCTTGGAAGAAGAAGGTGACATTTCAAGGAGAATCGATTTTTCTGGAGGAGGGTGGAAGCTGCTGTCACCTCATAGTAAACTACTGTGTTCCTACTCGCATTTAGGAGTAGAAAACATTGAGTACTTTCAGTAGTTCTGGTAAAGAAAGAGGGACGGGATGCTTGCTGGAAGGCACGGTAACTGGCCCTTTTGTGATGTTAATGCTCAAGGACAAGAGAGAGTCCTACTATGGGACTGATTTTTTTTCCAACAGACAAGAGAAATATGGTGGGTTTACATGGGAAACTCTTAGAGAAGATGCAGATTAAAAAACCCAGGAATTTAGGGGAGAATTAACTGTGGCAGAAAAAAATTAATTTGATGAGAGAAAACAGTTAAGTAACTGCTTGCCTGTTGCTGGAAAAGAAATGGCAATTTCGCTTAGTTTTCTAGACCATTCAGTTATTTGTGTGTTCCATGTGCCAAGCAGTTAGCTGAGTTGCACAGTGCTAAACTGATATTTAAGAGTTAAATGCTGACAACAAGCAAACCTTTTAAAGTAGCAATCCAGCGAGTAGTACAGCTGCCTCTATGAGATGCACTGCTAAGGCTAGAGGAGCTCAAAAAGAAGAAAAGTCAGCTAATTCTCAGTAAGAGGGTAGCAATGGCAGGTAAAAACATTGTCAGTTAAAACATATTTTATCATGATTACCACAAAACTCATTATTATGATTAAAGATGTACTAGCCATGACATGCCAGCTACATGCTGGTAGCAGAAAATACCTGCTGTTTGTAGGTTATTATCAACCTTCTTTGAAGAAAATCAGTCTTTCTTTACATTTGCAATGCAATGAAACCCCAGGCATTTCTTTGCATCTTTAATTTAAGCATGCTTTTCAAACGCAGATACCCAGCTGCAGTGAGCAACAAAATACCCATCTAGTCATCACACGGGCTGATGGTTTTGTCATGTTTTGTGGTGTCCCACTAAACAAAAAAGGAGTTTTTGCAAATATTTGTGTTAACATTTTGGGTTCATTGTATTATCTGTTGAAATTCTAATAAATATATACCAACAAAACAGAATAAGAATTGATAACAGTGCTAAACAGCGTACTGCACAATGTTTTGAACCATAATTGTAAATATCATTGCTAATGTTATATGGTACCATAAATAACATCAGGGGAAATTGCTACAATGAAAAAAGTCACTAACTGTATCGAAGTCATTGGTTTTAAACTGCAGTTTACCTATTATAGAGTGTGATGGAAAAAATGACAAAGATACAAGTAAAATGCAAGTTCAGATATAACTAAGCCCATTCCAGAAAGAGTTTATTCTAAGTGTTTGAAGCAGTTATTTTCATGGAGAGATATATGTTAAACATCAGCTTCAATAAGCTCAAGTTACTCGGTCAGATAGATACTGTGCAAATATTAAACTGACTGCTTTGTCAGTGAACTGGTGGATATGTCATTCCTCCTATCTTTATTATTTTTTAAATAATTCAGCACATGTGCACTATTAGCACTGTAATGTGAACACTCCCATGCTGAGGATTTTATTTTGCCTGAGAGGAAAATGAGCATTGTGATTCAAAAGGTTGTTGATAACTTGCCTTTTATGTGACCAGCTATTGTCTTCCTTTTCCAATGAAGACGTCTCGGTAACTAGGTGGTACTGTGCCTAAATAGTATAGGTAGTGAAAGCTATTCCATTTGCAGTTGTATATTTGTAAACTTACTGGATTTACTAACTACAGAAACTCCAAGACTGGCTAGTCATGTCTTAAGAAGTCAATTTATGCCTATTTCTTAACATAACATTAAATCACAGTTTATATTTGTCTTTCCAGAGTGGCTTAATTTTATTTAATTTTTTAAGAATTTGATCCTTTTTGTATCCCCATTTTTTTCCTTACCAACTGATGTAAATGCAGCTTTATAGCTCCATTTCCTCCCCCCCCCCCCCCCCCCCCATGCTTCTTGCTGTTGCAACTTACCTTGGATGGCAGGTTATTGGTTACTGCCTACGGGAGCCTTTTCCATGAGCTAATTTAGCTGTCAGTCTGAAATTGGTAAAAAGGATGAAAGATGGATCATAGGCCTGGGGCATGCCTAGACCAATATCTAGCATATCCCTATCTGGAAGTACGCTTATTAAAACAGATTTGAAAAATAATTTTCCCAATCTTGCTCTGCCATCATTTCATCCAGCTAGGAAAAACATTTTTACAGTGACACTACTGATTCTTTGGCAGCTCTCTTTTTTCTGAAAGGGAGAAAACAGTATTTAGATATAAGATCAATAGAAAAACAAATAGACTATTATATTCCCTGGAGAAACCCCTAGGGAGAAGACAGATGCACAGAAATTTAATATTCTTGTAGGCAAAAATCATGAACATGGGGGTTCTGTTCGGCTGAAATGAACTGTGGTAAATGTGTATGAAATAAACATTTTAAAATGAGTAATAAAAAAGAAAAGCTTTTAGGCTAGGGTTTTTGATTTGCTCTCTTGATGAGGTGCTGTGTTTGAATTTGTGACCCCTTCAAAAAGTCATTTTGCAACTACAAATAACGTTTATCTTAAAATTATATGGTTCAGGCATAACTTTGTATAGTGAGTGAAAGGAAGGTTTCTCTCTGTCTGCTCTTTTTAGATGTACTCTTCCATTCACAAAGTTCATACAGAGAACTGTGTGTTTAATATTGCCTCCATTTTTTATGAACATAATTGTATTCTTCTGCATGACCTTGAGCCTGTTGTTGTTAGAATTAGGTATGTGCTTTTGGTTCTTTTCCACAATAATTTGTAAATAAAAATAATCAAAATATGACTATAGTTTTCAATGACAAGTTAAGTGTGTCTGTCCACTTTCTGTCCTTAAAAGTCAAATCTTGTTGTATCTACTCAATGGAAGGGACGTATGGCTTGAGCCATCTGTATCTGCTGTCTCAGGCTTCTTCCTCAAGCTTCTGCACTAAACATCTAACTGGGAGGATGAGGGGGTACCCTCCTGCTGGAGGAGCTGCAGGATGAGCCTTAAAGAACGAGGTAATCGGCTGCTGTCACACTTCAATTGATGCTGTGCTTTTTTGCCATTTTCTTGCACCTAACTGCAAGTCGATCTGGAGGATTACACATTCAGCTTTTTGAAAAACCACAACCTTCTCCTCCACCCAGTCCTTTTTTTCAGATCACATTTGTGTCAAGGTCACCAGTTCTCTTCTTCCCTGAGAACCCTTTGACTGCATTCAGCTGACACTGGAAACTAGCTGTAGTCCGACAGACATTTCATTTTTAGACACACAAATACCATTGAGCTATGAAAGCAATGTTAGTTTCTATTCTTAATATTTAACAAGTGTCAGAAGCAGCTACAAGCTTCCACCAGCTTGGACCTTGTTTGGGTTGGACTGGGTTTTCTACAAGCAAAACGCTATATTGTCATTGTCCTTAAGGAACATATTGCCCAAAGTACAAGATATAATAGGTGTGTGTGTCAAATCATACGGGGAAGGAGGGTGAAGTTTGGGAGAAATAAAGCAGTAGTGCCTGTAGTTCTTAAACTACTTTTAAGTGTGTTAAATCATAGCTGTTGTTGATGTCGTCTCCAATATTAAGAACAGTATTTTACCTCTACCAAAAAGTTCATGTAATTTAGACGTAATGTTGATTTAAAGGGAGTTGGATATGCATTTTTTGGTTGTATTTTTCACTTTATATCTCGCTGTCCCTTGGAAGTTTGAAACTGAAATCTACTTCCTCATTGGGTATTTTTTACCTAAATGGAGTATGTACATATGCACCTCTTAAATTACCATTGTAGAGGTCTTTTGTGAGGGGTCGTGACTCTTGATTGTGGAATTCTTTAATGGAAAAATATTTTTGAAGAAGAACAAGACCCTGATTTTGCAAACTGTTAGGTACGTGAGCAGATTTATTGGTATGTACTCTCTCTGGGTTTAGAGGGGCAACAAAATAAAATTAATCCTGCAGGGCAGTGTTCGCTGGAGTACGTTCCTGAAGAGGGTAAGGGTGAACCTGGATACCACATGTTAGCTTATGTGATAAAAGCTGGTCTGCACGCCCATAAGGGAGCACTGAGACGCAATGGCAAGAGTAGAGCCCAAATAATACCCTGCCTCAGCTGCTCCCAGGCCCATCCTACGAGCCCTCAGCCCACCAGGGGCCCACCTGCACAAGCGCAGAGTTGCTCAGGGGCACAAGGGCTGACGGGAGCCCAAATTATGGACTTGGAGGAAAGGGACACCCTGTATGGGCACCTCCCTGGGCTGTCCCAGGGGAGCCTCAGCCCTGTGGTCCAGGTGTGACATATGTCAAGATAAGTCAATCCTAGAGCGCCTGTGGGACTGAGGGGAGCTCCTGCCTAGGGGTATGGGGTGCTTTAGGGCGTTCACGGGAAGAGCATTTTGGGATTGTACAGGACTACTTAGGGGATGCTTGGGGGAGGCTTTATGAAAGTGACATGGGAAAACCTGGTAATGTATTGTAGGTGAGACTTCAGACTCAACGGTATCAGTGTAATCCAGTTAAAAACTGCTAACACAGTGGTGTTTTCATATGTCGTGAAGTGAGCGTTTGTTCCAGGGTGAGGCACCAGCTGTAGAGTCCTCTCTCAGCACGGGCCAATGTGATAGGGCTCGTGGATCTTCTTCATGCCTGAGGGCCATGGGTTAGGAATTCCATCGTTTTGAGGACCATGTAAGACACGCGTCATTCCCAAAGAGCTGCACAAAGTGGAAAATGGAAACAATGGCACCCTGGATGTGCTGCTTACAGTACAGGCCACAAGGAGGACGAAATTGCAGTGCACTTACTTGGTGTGAGAGAGTATTATTTTATTGTAAATATTAAAATTATTCAGGAATGAATGTTTTTCTTAAACCTGTGTTACTATTTGAGAAAAGACAGGATTTAATTTTAACATCAGAAACTGAGAAAGAATAATACCTCTTCCCTCCGTGTTTTTACGTATTTTGGCAAATGTCTTTTCTATTAGTGTGGAAATATATAGGAAGAGAGGTCCACTAATGTGGATGTATGGATCATGAACCTGTGGATACCAAATTTTGTTATATTTGTTTGAAGATAGTCCTGTCAAGAAAATCATGTAGCTTCCCAGAAAGATAATTTGTGTTACACTAGGAGAGTACCTTTAAAAAAACTCTTGTATGAACAGCTTTATTTCATCTTCCCTAGATTCAGAAATCTGGAAGAAAACCTAATGATAAAAGGTGATTCGCTCCCTCCCCCCCCCCCCCCCCATGTTCACAAACATTAAGGAATGCATACCTGCAAGCCCCTGTGAATCTGATAGAAAAATTATGATCAGTTAAGAAAACTGAAAAGGTTTATCCAGAATGAGCACACCTAGGAGACATAAAAGGAAATTCAAGTATGTACTAATTGCTCCCGTTTTTGTAGAAACTGATCATCCACAGTTTTATTTGGTTGCTGAAGGATGTAGACTTTCATTATTAGGTGTTTTGAATCAGGTGGTATAGAGCCAGCAGCAGAGCTGGGGCTAGAGCTCAAGACATCATGTCACTTCTGTACTCTATTTGCCAGTCATTTATCCCCATAAAGAAAAAAAAAGAAAAAAAAAAAGAAGGAAAAAAGCCTGGTTTGTTAGTAACCAATACTGTTAATCTGTATGTTACAAACCTGCAAGACACTAAGCACACTTAACTGTTTTGGATTTTTACTGGGAATTGCCCTTGAGGAGGTGATCCATGTTTCTCACCACAGCTTTACTTATGCAAGATGTTCAGATACTGTATTATACTTACCATCCTGTACATCATGTCTTTGAGTTTCTTCTGAGAGAGGTACCAGCATTACGGGTTCTACATGGCAGTGCTGCAAAGACAGGGATAATATGAAGACAGAAGAAAGTGATGACAGAAAGGTTAGAAAACCTTTCTAATGGTACAGGTAATAAAGCTCTGGAGAAGACTGCTGTAGGAGATTATGAACTTCGCATCACTAGGAGTACTTAAGAAGATGTCTATCAGGAACGATGCTGGTGTAGTTTATCCTGTCCTGGGATGAGATGGCCTCTTGCAGTCCAATCTCGCCCTTCTGCAGGGTGTTGTGTGTTAAGCTCCCTGGCATGTTGTGTGTTGCATTAGTAACCTACAACAACTGCCTCACCTTAGTCATCGGGCCTGGCCATCTTGCAAGCTAACACACAGAGTAAGGATCCCACCATAGTGCTTTTCTGGATTTTTTAGGAATTCTTCCTTGGGAAGTCTTTTCCTAAGAAGCAGGAGTGGTTTGGCAGACAGGCTCGGACACAGCTTGCTGTCTGTCAGTCCTGGAGCTAGGTGTCCTGGGAGTCTTATGTTGCTGCACAGCTCATAGGAATCCTTCAGCCCTTAATGTATGGTGCCTTTACGCCACTCGGAATGCATCAGGCCTCTTTCAAGAGAGCTTTGGAGAGAAAAGAGAAGCTTCTGTTTGCATTAACGTAGGTCTGGACATACTTCACATGTGACCATGCTTGGTCAGAAGTGCAGTATCAGGCACAGACACTCCATCTTTCTCTAAATTTGGGGTGCTGATGCCTGCTGCAAGCTGGAGGATGGTAGCACAAGGAAGGGCCAGGGAAAACATGGTTCAGGACAAGGTTGTTCTCACGGGAAGGTGGAGTCATCCTGAAGACTTTTGCCTTTGCGCAGCTTTAGTCAGAGTTGTCAAAAGTTAATTTTTCACAAACGTCTGAGGAATTTAAAGTCTTGCTGAATGTTACTGATCACTTTTCTCAAGCATCTTTTTCTTCAGAGGGAACCAGAGTCTACGTGAAATATGTTCTGCAGTGAGGACCGGGTGCAGTAGCAATACCAAGTGAATTTTTTGGGTGGAGCTTACTTGCATTTTGACTGATACTGTGTTCTTTGGCTTTCCAAAAATTGCTGTGTTTCAAAAAGTGAAATTTTAAATGTCTGAAAAAAGGGGGACCCAACCCCCTGCGGATAATTTATGTTGTCCGGAAGGGAGGAGGTGCATGAGGAGAGATGCTAGCAGTCTTTTGTCTCCGTGTGCCCGAGTGGTTTTTTCTACTATCTTGTTTGAAGGTGGATTGTATGTGAAGGGTATTTAAAAATATCCAAACTGATCAGAATCATCTATGGCATAGAGGCAGAAATAGCCAGGAAAACAAACAGACTGGAGATGAAATATGGATGAGAGAGACATACCAGTGTTTCATGAAAGAGAGGGCTTAAAACCAAAAGCCAAGAAACACAAATATAGGGAGTTAAAGTACAGATGCTTTATGATTCGCATTACTGTCTTCAATTAACTACGATATAGAATTGCGCGATTTTTTCCTTTCAAAAGAGAAATCCATCTCCTTGCTTATTTTTCCACTTGCTGCTTTCTGTTTAAGTTAATTCAGCAGTAATTGGATACACTGTGTCTAATTCTTAATAAATCAACAGAACTTTATAGTGATATTGACAGTGGCTTTGCCAGCCCCATTGTTTCTATCAAGAGTTTTATTCTGCTTCAAAACAATTTGCTGTGAACGCCCTTGTTTGTTTGCCACACTAGGCTTTGTTCTGGCTGAAAACTTTGATTTATAACTGTATATAATTGATGGCTGTGGGGTAGGTGGACTATAGCTATTGCTCCTCCTCTTTTAATCTAGCTTTGCGTAGAAATCCATGTAGTGGAGCATTCTCAAGGGAACCAGGCTGGGAAATTTTCTGTATACCCAATGGGAGGCCATTAATCATAGTGAAGAGTCTCTTACTGGCTGCAAGCATGTTTGTGAAAGTCAGGAAAACAAAAGTGGACCACCTCAAAATGACTGATCAAGAGAATAGATGTTAAAGCCGATGTATTCATTGTGATACATTAAAAAAAAAAAAAAAAAAGAAAAAAAGAATAGTTTATGCATTGCTAATTACATTGAAGCATATTTATTCAGATAGATTTGGCACATTTAAAAATATTTTCTAGACTAATAAACGAATATAACTGTAGATGTTAGAGATCATAATCCTAGGAGAATGAAATAAAAGATTTGATGATTGCTACTATTCATTTGAAAGAGAAACTTCGAAAGCAACAGATAAGAAATGCCCAAAGTGTTTGCTGAACGTATGTCAGAGCTGAGCCGGTTAGAGAAGTGTGCTAAGAAGTCTGAAATGTTTAGTGAGATTTTGATTAAAATTTATCACAAAAACTTCTCATTCAAAACAGAAAAAAAACCCCAAAACTTTTTTAGCGAAGTTAGCAAATAGCTTTTTCCTGCAGCTTGTGCATTCTGGCTGTGACCCAGTGCAAGCGAGGAAGCACCTGAGAGCACCTGCAAGCTCTCAGAGGTGGTACTCATGTGCTTGCTCTGAACCCCAAACCCCATGTTTTCAGGACTGGGATGTCAGCGTTTCTTCAGGTCCTGCTGTCTTCTCATATGCTTCTCAAAAATCTGCTGCTCAGATGCAAACCTAATGGGTTCCAGTTGTGACCGTTCAGAAGGTATTTTTACAAGAAAGTGATTGTGCTAGGATTCGAGTATAAGTTGGATATGAGATGGATTTATAGGAAGTATTTTTGTGATTAAAAATTTCTGCCCAGCAGGGAGAAATGAAGGAAGTAGAGAGGCTCAAATGCAGTTTTTAAGCGCTGACAGCCTGAACCTTTTCCCATATAAATAGCGATGAAGTATAGGAAGAGAGATGTTGTAATATGACATAACAACTTTATTTACTAGACAAACAGAGGTTTTTTTTTTTACTTTAGAGGCTAAATTTAATGCAGTCAAAGGTAATGCTACAGTTTGTTTTCTCATGAACCTGTGGTACAGGAGCATACTTAAATCAGTTATTTTACCTCACAAAAACTCTTCAAGTGAAGCTTCCTACGCAGTGATTTCAGCCTATGTACTTTAAAAGGGTTACTAAAATTCTTAATTTCCATGAATAATGCTTAAATATAAAAATGGAAATATCGCTTTCCATAAACTACAATCCACTGTTTTGATAATCTGATAAAGTAAGACGGAAACATTTTCTCCAGAAATTGGTACAGTAAAAACTACAACTCATCCTGACAAGTTAGTTATAAAGTTAAAAATGGCATTGCAAGCAGTCACTTAAATCTTAATATAAAATGCAGAAGAATCAATGTTCATTCTGAAACATTAAGTATAATTTTTTTATTAATTTATACTAAATTTATGGCAGTGGGGAATAGGAGTAAGAGTCTAACTACATTTGGTACTTTTTTTGAGATCAAGGGGAAAAATAAACTTTCCTGTGATTAAAAGAAAAAAACCCCACCTTAGTGTGTCTTTTTTACTATTTATGGAAAGGGATTCATTTTAGCTGTATGTTCTGCAATTTCCAGTATTTTTATCCCATATTTATTCAATACTGTTACACATATTAGCATGACTTTTTTTTTTTCCCCCTCATACTAAAATGAAACCAAAATAGAACATATGTCCCAAAGATGTATATTCATGCTTGACATAAAGCACATGTTAAGGTCTGGTTATTTCAACTTAGGCATATGCTTAAGCTGCTCTCAGCGGAGATGGCTTCTCTGAGCTGTAACTTACACCCTTATGTACTTTGTTAAATTACAGCCTTGTCAAACTGAGTGCTGCGTCCTTTTTTAATGGTGTTCCACACGTGGATGTAGCGCTGCCTCTAATCTTAAATCCCTTTTAATTACTGCCCCTTCACTTGTTTTCTTGTTTCCTGGCATGGTGGAAGTCCAAGCAAAATGAAGTCCAGGCTTAAGTGTTCATCTCAACTATTCATCTTAGCTTTCCTTATTGTTATGTTTACACAGAGTTTTATTAGACTCATGGGATCAAAACGTATTCCCTTAGTTTTACAAAAAATGAATAGCCGTTGTATGTCCTTCGCATTTAAAGTAAACACAGCGAATTTTTAAAGTGTTTTTTTCAACAACTAAAATATGGTCTTATATTCTAAGTATAAATCATAATTTCATTATCAACAGAGAGAGGTCCAAAGCAATATATATGTATAGTTGAATGATATAAGTGGCATTTGTGTGTAAAATGTATTCCCTTGCCCAAGCAAACACTTCATAACAACATGAGTGAAAAGGTGTATTTAAAAAACGAAGGCTTAAAGCATGTTACTTATAAGTTATATGGAATGCAGTTTTTGTAAAATATGAAGCTCACTGGATATGATCCAAACCAGCTGAACTATGTTAAAAGGCATAATAAACAGTCATAGCTTTGCATGCAGTTATTTAATTGGCAAATAGATTTTTCTATCACTGTCACTGGCAATAGCAGCCATTTGATACCAGGGCTTGGATTAAATGTTTCATCAGTAGTGCCTATTTAAGGATCTTTATGGAACAACAAGTTAGTCCCCTGGGCAAGTCCATGTCAACTGCAATAAAGAGATCCACACAAGTGAACGAGATGTATTTTTGCAGGATTTACAGGGAGACTAGGATTTGCTTTTCTGTCTGAATGCTTTTGAAGGCTGCTTCCCGTTTTGTTTAACAACAGTGTCTGCTGGTGGCAAATATTGAATACTGAGCGTTGCACATCCAAAGGATTTTTATAATTTTCTTGTGCAAATGGATTTATAAGCAGTTGTCATCTTTCTGGAAATAGGTGAGTCTCTGATAAAAGCAGATGTTGAAGGATTTAGGTAGGTTTAATTTTCTGGTAAATATTCTGTATCTAGACTAAACCTGCTGATACTCCAAGTAGCTACCTTGTTTTTTTCTCTCTCATTCAGAAAAAAATCCCCAAACTCCCGAACACCTCCCTTTCCCTTTTAATACAGGGAAAATGTAATGTCTGTGGATTTCAAGATTGCTTGACTTTATTTAGTCCACTATCCTGCTCCCAGGGTGCTCATAAGTTCTGTGCGTGTAGTTAATCCTTGCTGCAATGTTTTATAATTGGTGCGTATAATATATACATTTGTCATTTTATAGCACGTTGGTTGAATTTAGAAGCATTTTTAAAGTTAATTTCGAATATGTATCTGTGTTTGTCATGGAACCTGAGTCTGTTCTTGGCAGCTAGATTAATTTTTCCCTGGTTGATTTTAATTCAAGCTTTTTGTTTAATATTTTGTCTTCCAGATATTCTTTAAGAACAATGAAAATTATATAACATAGTTGCAACTGATTACATCTAGTATTTGTTGTCATGTCTGTGTAAGCGTGCTGGGCATAAATTTAAGTCTCAGCTGTTCATTGGCATCTTTTTGATCTGAACTGATGATACTGTGTCTAACCTCTTGAGCTAGGTTACCTCTTTCTAAGCTTGAAAAGTGGAGAGCAAATGCCTCTGAGGTTGAATTAAATGAGCCGTTTGCAACAAATGCAAACTCTGGTGAATAAGCATCTTTCAGGCTCACTTGAAACAGTTCAAACTTTTGTTCACTGACTGTTCTCCAGTGTGAAGCACAGCTTGCACTACCATTACTTAAAGAATTGTTTCCGGGATTCTGGTGAGAGTAAGACTAGTCCCAGTACACACACTTGGCAGTTTGTGTTCTCAAAAAGTAATACAGTTATGTATGTGTGTGTGTATACCAACATAGATGTATCCATATATATTTATATGTATTTGTGTTTATAAATTTATATAATTTGTATATTTAGAGACATATATCTAAAAATTAGTAGGTTTTTTTACTCAAACACACTTACCTAAGAAGCCTCTTCATTGTGTTTTTATCATACATAGGGAAACAGAAACCACAGCTAAGTAACTTCTAAAGCTAGAGGTACAAAGTCAGATTCCTACCTCTACAAGGGCCCTTTTACACCAGCTGGTAGTGCAGAAATGCTTCTAAGTAGTAGTGTAGTATTCTACATCCACCAGAAGATCTTTAGAGTCATGTCAATGTGAAAGGGCATAAGTACAATGTGCACTTAAGACTTGTAACTGCAAATTTCTCTATGCAAAATGGAAAAGGGAAGCGAGGGAGCAGGTGCATCGCTCAGCCAGCCCTTCTTCCCTCCCCTGAGCTCTTCTCCCTCTCACTCTTCTTAGTCCCTGGTACTTTCTGCATCATCCTGAAGATCTGACAACTCGGATCTTGTTTGTTGGTTTTACAGTCATGCATTTGGATGATTAATGTAGGGCTGTTCTGGCTTTCATAACTTGCCTCATGTGGTTCTTTTCTGGATCGGTGTAAATAATGGGTGTTTTCATGATACAACAGTGTCTGGGAGATAATGTCTTTCTGTCCCACTTAGGTCTGTCCTGTTTGTGGTTGCTTTAAAGAGAGCATTAGCTTTTATCTAGGGACTGTAAAAGTGAAATCCTTTCATGCCTGCAGTATTATAAGTATTAAAAAAAAAAAAAAAAAAAGGAACCAATGGTTTCTGGTTTGAGCCAAAGTAACGTCTCTTCTACATTTCACAGTAACATTGAAACGGAAAGGTCTCTTAACTCTGCTTTCTTTACACCATTACTAAGGAACAGCATCCTGTGTAACTCTGAAAAAATTATTGCTCTGTCCTTGAAATCAAGACCTCAAGACTGTCCTTCCAAAAGACTCGGAGGGAATCATCTAACTAATCAGCTATTGACTGGACAGCAGGTGGAGACTGCTTAGTTTATTGATAAATCATCAAACAAGGGGATGGAAAAAAGATGCTTGTGGCTAATCTGTGTGTCTCTATGTACTTAAAACCTTGAATCGTCTTCTGCCCTTGTGGTTTTGTGTGCTCGTTTCAAGGTGGCAAAGATTTTTGTGGCAACAGCTATGTTTCTAGAACCAAGCCATTTCAGGATTTGACTGTCTCTGAAGACTTTGCATGCTGTCACAGAAGAAATAATACCACGTCGTCATCATAGTGACTAAATAAATCTTCCCCGTTGCATTGTTCCTCACCAAGAGTGCACATCCGTAGCTTTCCGTGCTTTCCGCTGTAGGCTGCTTGTGCCTTCCTCTGTGACTCGAGGAGGCATGGGATGTGCATCAATTTGCGTGATGGTTTGGGCTTGTAACCTGGAGTGCAATGACTGCTAATGTGTTTGCTGGGTAGGTTTTTCTGCTTGTACAGATTAATGACCCGATTCGGAAGCTGTTCTACATGCTGGACTCCTGCTGATTTCTGTTTGTGCAGAGCTGCTAGGGAAGCTAACTTTGAGCATATATCCTGGCATAATTTATTCAGGGTCCAGTGCTGGTGCCCAGCCGGAGTTCAAATAATAATAAACTGGCCTTCACACAAAGTCCTTCCTTCTCTCATCTTGAGGCAGAAATTTTTCCTGCCCGCCAAAGGAGGTGCACCCTGAGTGCTCTGGGCGTGGGTAGAGGTCTCTGTGGACCTTTGGTACTGCTCCAGGCCCTTCTTCAAGCTGCCACAGAGCACGTAGTTTGGAGACAAGAAGTAAGTATTTGCTTCTCTCTAAGTTGTCATGTCATGAAATTGAGAGTAGCTGCAGTATTTCGAGGAAGAATTTAGCACTTCCTCCATAAATTTATTGCACTTTTTATTTGCACCTTTAAAACGCTCCAGGTTTTCTTGAAATTCAGCAACTGAAGGGTCTGTTCCCCTTGTTGAGGCCTCAATCTTCCATGCAGCTGGTGGTTGGCGAGGTGCCTTGTGTGCACCCTCAGCTGTCCGGGGGACAGTCGTGTGACGGGTCAGTCAGGCTTGAGGAAATGGTGGTCTTGCCTGTAGGTGAACGAAGAGTAGCTGTGCAGGTTGTCTGTCAGTGTCTATAGGGCTTCACCACCTGACCCCATCCTCAGCTGTGTATACGTATAGGGGTCTCACTAAGTACTGCTTAGTGACTTAACTATGAGTTTTACTGTTAGAAAACCTGGATTTCTATCTCCTACAAATAGTCATAATCGTGAAAATCCATAGAAACCCAGTTTTCTAAGAATCTGAAGATCCTATTTCTAGCCAGGTTGAACTGCAGTATGCTTGAACTTAAATCATTCCTGGCTTCTCGCCAGTACGCTTTTGAGGAGAAATTCTTCCTCGCAGAAGGCGGTTGAAGTGCCTTGGAGATTTGTAATGCTAGAAGTAGCCAAGGTGAGGATGGATTAGTAGGTAGAGTGCAGGTGCGTGTTAAATGCAATTTATCACATGGATACCACCCCCCAGGTATGCGCGTGGGTGGATGGGTTGAGAGATGCCTACCTAAAGCTTTTAACTTGCTCAGTCAACACTTAATTCAGAGGATTTTCACAGTTTTCACTGCTTCTAACAGCATTACTGCGGTCATAGTTTCACACAGATTAGCTATTCTTGAACAGGTTTTCCATTGTGTTAGGTGTAGGCACTTTGCAGAATCACTCAAGCGTGGATGCCTTTTCTTTCCATCTAGTTGTTGCAACAGACATACCTATTGTGACCGCTGAGAGGTTATCACTGCCTGGTAGGTAGCATTGTGACTTCTCGTAGGGGATTTCATCTTTTGGTTTCATGCACACATTACGGAGAAGACTTATGTCGTGAAAATCCTTGTGTGTCTCCACCATCTCTTTTTCCAGCAGCACTGGACAATTAGATTCTGATCTTACACGTATATTAGTGTGACACTGTTGAGGCATCAGTGGATTTAGTTGTGATGAAATCCTTAAGACTGAGTTATCTGACTTTGTAACTTGCATTTGGCTTAGTACTGTCTCCCAAGAATATCTATTTGCATTTTTGTCAGAGACTTCAGAGGCAATAGCTTTTCAGATATGAGAAGTAACAGCAATAAAACTGCATTAGCAAATCCTCCTACAAGCTGCTTCTGTTTCCTTAAACTTCTTGCTTAATAGTTGCTGGTAAATATTCTCTCTTTTCATCAAAATAACTTGTAAAGAACAGTGATTTTATAGACTTCATGCTAAAACTGCACAGATCTGCTCAGCTAGCTATGTTATAGATGCTAATTGACTGCAATATAAGAATAAACAGGGGAGGTATAAATCTGAAAATACTGCGAAAGTCGAGAGAAAAGTGACTGTGATTTTGAAATGAAGCTGTGTCGTCTTTGGTCATGGATGGGTGAGACCGGATTCATTTAATGCCAATAGCAAAGCATCATTGTCTTCAACTGGTCTGAGATTTTACTGTAATGGGTGTGGTTAGAAAGATTTGACATTTTCACTTTGATACCTGAAACCACAAAAAAAGAAAATCATGTGGTTTCTTTTTCTGTTACCATGTAGACTCTACCTCTGTTTTTTCCCAAAGTTCATTTCACCCTTCACAGCTGAGCTGAAAAATCAAATACCAAATCTGATACACTCACATTCCATGTGGAAAAGAAAGCCTGGATTTGGAGTCAGTCCTACCTCTGACTAAATAGAGCCTACTTTTCAAACAAACCTATGCTGATTAATAATGCACTCCTGTATAGTGCCAAAGTAAATTTTGCATAAGGGTTATGAAAAAAACCCACATGAAACTTGGTAATCTGCAGTATGTTTTAATTTTGGTTAATGTGAACTTCAAATTTAGGGAGTCAGGGCTATACTGAAACAGTAAAGAAGCTGCATCTGCCACTGCCTATGGGAATTGCTGCATTTTTCACTTTTGTCTGGGTTTTTTTTTTGTGGGTTTTTTTTTTGCTTTTCCAAGAAAAAAGCAAAGTCCCAAGCTTCAACTCCTCCTTTTCTTCATGAGCAATATACCTTTACTATAAAAGGCAAAAAGTAAAGAAGCGTAACAATCTTTAAGCCATTAACGTGTGTTTATGATACAAAGTTAAAGTGCCTTTTTCCCTGATATCAGCACTCTTATTAAGACAGATACAAAGCCCGTGCAAGCAAATGGATGCAAGTCAGGGCTTGAGCATTGTGGGGAGACTAACTTATAATGGCCTCTGTTGGGAATTTACGCTTCTGCTGAAATTTTGAGCTTTGAGCACAGTGTTACCGTTGGCTTAATGCAGTCAGGATTTTGTTTCTTTGGATAGAGGCATGCATCCATGGTGAGATTGCAGGGGGAAGAAATGTGAGTTCAGATGAGTCAGATAATGTAGTGATAACATTGTGGTAGTAGTAGGAAAAATGTGTACTTTGAAGCGGACGTAAACAGTTAAAAATGAATACATTTGCAGTTCGTGATTTTTCATGGTTGGCCTGAACGTAAGAACACTAATGCATTGTACAACGGTGATTTCTTTTAACACTGGCAGCACCATCCTCAGTGGAAGCGAGGAATCATTTTGCAACTCTTCATATATCACTTTGTCAAGCTTGACCATGTTTTGTATTTATTCAGGAATTATTACAGTGTAGCAAAAGGTGAAATTTTTGCTATGATGTGTAATCAGTTCATCTGCTGGCTGGTGGATCAAGCTATGCAGAGAAGCAGTTAAGACATCACTCTCCTCTTAGCTGTTTGCATTAGTTTTACATCCAGCTGCTTTGCTTCAGCTAGTGCCCGGTTCTGCTGCGCTCAATTCAGTAAATCATGGCTAATAAACAGCAATTTGTTAATGTGACGACATACAAAAATATAACAGTATATATAGGGCTATGGATTTTACATGCTAATGAGCTCTCTGTTCTGTTCCTTATTGTATAATTCTTCCCCATTGCTTTTCTGTGATGGAAGTGCTCTGTTCACAGCTTCTGCCATGTGCAATGTCCCCATGGAGACCGTGTGCGGCGTGCACCTCCTTTTTTGTAGCTAATAAGATCTAGACGCTTATAGAAGCTTCTCTGAGACATATTGTAAAAGATGCCACTGAAATGAATACTTTCCTAGATTACCTGATATAAAAAAAAATAGCAATAGGTTTTTTTCTACTTTGTGGAAGAAGGGGGAGAGGTGAGGGGCCTGTTTATGATATTGTGAGCTTTAACAGCGTATATTCAAAGAATTTTTTTTTTTTTTTTTTTTTTTGCCTGGTAAGGATGCCGTCTGTCCTATTTACATTCTTTTTCTTCCTGCCTAGAATTGCTTTCTTTTGTTAAAGAAGGCGGCTGTACTTGCGTTATTGACTGGTGAGGTATCCAAGTGCTAAGTTTGCAGTTTCTGTGAAAGCTGTTTGGTTCTGATTATATCCAGTTCAATCTGTTCTGTAACTTGGTCTCCTTTCCTATTTACTGTTGTATACCTTTATTTATAAATATCTTTTTTTGTACTCTTTTTTGTATGCCTGGCTCATAAAATCACAGCCAGAAGTACAAGCTTTATGACTATAAAACAAGTCATGCCTACCTTGTAGACTGTGTCATCTGCTGTGATGTTGTATTCTATGTATTATCAATTTTACTGTAAGAGGAAAATTAGAGCATGCATTTTCCACATGAAGAAATCAAATGTAATCTAAATGCAAACCACAGGTTTTATTGCACAGTAATATTTGATAGCACTGCTATTACTAATCCCAGCATGACAAGGAACACAGCATAGTTATGAAGTTCACAGCACTCATTTTTTAATGGTGTTTTTTGGTTAGGAAAGCCACAAAGCCAGGACAGATTGTTTGCCAGTTGTAGTCTCAGACTTGCAGAAATGTTAGTGGAGTACTGTGTATTTTACAGATTATTTCAGATCTGACAGGAATATGTATCCTTCATCATTTCTGTGAAAACATTATTGAGTAGTAAAAATAGAATGAGATAATTAACCATATCCAGTAAATACCTTGTTATCACTGCCTTTGCTTCTGTAGGATACTTTATGGAGAATTCTACCTTTTTTTGTATTTAAGGTTTTAACATCCATAATAAAAGAAATAAAAGGCAAATGATTGTGTTACAGTAGAGTACGTCCACCTCCCAGCTGGGGAGCACACTGCCACTGGTCTTGTAGGTTATACAGAACTACTAAGATGACAGTGAATGAGCTTCTTTCAGTGCCCTGCTAAATGTGTTATGTTCATGTAACAGCGCATGTTTTTAGTCTGCTTCGGTAAAAGAGCCAGAACTGACTTTATAACACAGTGATAACTTAGGAGTATTAGGCAGGCGTAGTGTTTGGTTGTATTGGATATTAACTGACACAGAACAGATGAGAATATATTCTGCCTTCTTGAGGTGTGTGTTTTTCCACGACAGCTACTGAATGCTGAGTAACTGTGGGTGCAGTCCATAAAGGCTGAGCTGGACTCAGCTGTGATTAAATCAGGTGCAATTAAAAGTGCATTTAGTATGTTTCCCTACATTTTCAATTTCGTGCCCAAAGAACATTTGCTATGTATAGTTGATCTCATGAGGTATGTTCTCCTTATCACGTGTGTATATCCTCTACACAGTTACAGTTACCAAAGTCGACCACAGCCTGGGATGTAAAAGCAGATGCGAGTAGGACATGCAGTTGCAACTGCAGGGGGAATTTGGAGGCTGCTTGTTGCCCGACGAGAAATTTGGCTAAAGCCTTTGGCATGATACCCATTTTTCAGATGATAAATAGTATCGAGTATTAATCCTCAGCAGTTGTTATGAACTCTTGTTATCCTGAAGTCAGAACCATTGTCCTGTCTGATGCCTCTCTGAATTGATACTTACTTAGAGTGGAGAATGCTGGCTACCACATCATGGATATTGCTGTTTCATGAGATAAAACTTCCTTACAGACCTCTCGTTCTGAAGCAGGGATCTAAGTCGGGTGTACGGGACACATCAGACCAGGAGAACAGCAGGGCTGCCGCACAGGCAGGCGCTTTGTGGGGCTGGTCTCTGGTCCCTGGGCATCAGGTCTACTGCTGTTCCTTAAGTCTGTACACTGTAACTGTAAAAGGGAGAGGAAAAGGGAAAGGAGTTTAATGGGAGAAATGAGGAACTTGCCATCATTTGAAGTCTTTTCATTTATGTATGTAGAGATTTGCATTAATCCAGGTTCTGGGGAAAAATACGCGCCCCGTGTTTACGGTAGGCCAGACTGTATAATGATAGTTGCCTCTTGCTCTGCTCTCCTGAGTTTATAGTGCCTTTCTATCTAGTTAGGGTTTTCTTGCCTTTTCATTTAATCTGTTACTCTCTGGGCATCCAGTCCTGTTGCTGTTAAGGGCATATTAGCAAGATACCTGGAAGGAACTGGCTTGCTTAAATGATATACACTGCAACTTAAGATAAAACAAATCAAATTCAGAAGTAATATCACTGGTACTTACGTACATGTAACTTTGATCATATCTGTTTGGTTCAGTGTTATTTACTATCGGTGATAATGGTTTGTCTGCTTTATCTTCTCTGTTCTGTCAGTAGTTTTGCCTCTGTCCATATTCGGTTGTCTCAATTAATAATGCTTTTAGTTCATTGATTTTACTTTCCAGGTGGCTGAACTTCAGCTGGCCAACTTTTCCTTTGTGCAGTTTTCCTAAATCTTCTTTGCAAATACTCATCCCTTTCTTCTTCTGAGAGAAAGCTAAGAAATTTTTATTACCTCTGATGACAGTGTCCAGTTAAAGGACAGAGAGATTTTTGAGAGAGTTAAGGTCTCTAAGTGTTCCACTAAAACTCTCTTTCCTAAGGAGATCTTTACTTTCAAGTAGGCTGTGGTTGTGTCTTGCTCTTCTGGATGCAGCTACAGCCAATTTTTTAGTTGTACTGATAGAGCTAGAGTAATGGACCACACGGGGGTTTGGTTTTCGTTAGTTTGTAGTATTAGCTTTCCATATTAAAGCAGAGAAAACTAAAACCTTGTGTGTGTGTGTATGCTTGTGTCTTTTGTGCTGGGTGTAAGTTAAATGAAGGATTTTAGGTCTTGGCAACATGGCATCATTTTGTTGCTGGAAACCGAGAAATCTGTGAAATACTGTGTATGAGGCTGCTGAAAATGTCACTGTGGACGTTATCAGGTAGTACACCCCCATCCAGTGACCCTTTCAGTCACGGCATCCTCTTGAACCTGTCAGTTCCCCTAAATGTTGGTTCGGTTTGAAAAGTCCAGCTGACCTTGCAGCTTGATTTATGCACTTCTGCACTTGTTTTTGTGGCCACCTTCTAAAATATATTCCCCTCATGTAGTCCTTCTGCTGGTAGATGGTCATGGGAGCAAGTCCCTAGTTCCCAAAAAAGCAGTGTACCATGTACACAGGTACCAGCTGCGCTATGTTTTAATATATTTTATCCAAAGTTACAGTGAATGTTGGACAAGTACATCAAAACATACTTTCAGAGCCTACATCTCTTTTACAGATGCCAGGGAGAACAGCATGCGCTTTGACTTTTTTCAGCTGTCTTCTCCAGCTCTGTCATCTTCAAAGACAGTTTTTGGCTTTTCTTCTTATTTTTCCTTATTCTTTTAATTTTTTTTCCTTTTTTCTTTTCCTTCTTTTTTCTTCTTTTTTATTTTTCTTTTTTCCTTTTGTCTTCTTTTCTTTTTTCTTCTTTTCCTTTATTCTTTTCTGGTTTTCTTCTTTTCTGTTTTTCTTCTTTTCTTTTTTAAAGTTCTTCATATTCTGGGTCTCCTGGGTTAAGAAGAGAAGACTGAATGAATAGGGCAGTACGTAATATAGTAATATCAATTTTTATTTCATGATTAACATTTTGAAGATAAGTTCAGCAGGCACTGATTATAATCAACTGAGGATGTCCAGAATACAAGAGAAAGCAATGCTTGATTATAGCATTTTACAGTTTTACAGTTAAAGATATGAAAAAACACAAATAGTCCCTTTGGGACATGAAATATAATGGAAGTGTGGTTATTAAAAACTAGATATAATGTACACTAGTTATTACCTATTACTGTAAATCACCATGAGATGCAGGAAACATATCAGATAGATAAAACAGCCTTCTTGGAATACGTTGCCTTATTTTTCAGGGGATATTTTTTTCTTCTTAGGCATTGAATTGATTTGGGGTGTGGAATTCATTTAAGAGCATGTACATTGCCCTTTTCTGGCTATTGAAATGAAGTTGTTATCGGTACTAAACTGTAAGTCATGTTTCTCCATACCCCCAGGAAAACTGCTTAAAGGAGCAATTGTATACACCACGTACTAATAGATATTAGTTACTTATAGCTAATGATGTTGCCAGCCTCGAGTATTTCACTTATCTTAAAATGGAAGTGCATGTTGATCTCCATTTCACAAATGGAAAAATTGAGTCAGATGGAGTTCAAATTACTTTTCTGAAGTCACTAGAAAATCACTATCAGATCTGAAGATACAATCCAGCAGCCCTCTCCCCCATGCCCTACGTGGTTATGTACAACTCTGAAGTACCTAAGTCATTTTGGTTTATTAATGCCTTTATGCTCATTTCACAAAGATGCGAGCAACTTTACAGCTTTGAAGGTCATTTCTCTGGCCTCTGCCAGTACCCTGTCCGTCACTGAACAGCTTGATTGTATTACTACCACCTGGTCTTACAGTTCTGGTATCCTTTCTGTTGTTGTGGTTGGAATTGGAGGTAGGTACATATAAGTGTAGGTGGTTATATCACATCTGTACTATCATTGTCTTCTCTTTCCCTAAGGATTTTCTGAAATTGCTCTTAGAAATTACAACATTAAATTTTTCCTGTGGATTAGAGAGAGTGAGGTTGGCCTAAGGAGGACATCCAACATCAGCCAGTGACTTCACATAAATCTGTTGTGGTTCCAAGCACGCAGTGACGTTAACCAAGTCAGGTGTTAAGACTTTCTTTGGTCTGCTAAATTAATATAGATTAATCAGATTAATGAAGATTAATGAAGATAACTAGAGATGAAGGAGGAGGTCAAGAAGAAAGTTGTTGGCCTTGTGTTGGGTTAGCCTTGGCTACCAACCAAATGCCCACCCAGCTGCTCATGCACTCTACTCTCCCATGAGATGGGGAGAAAACAGAAGGAAAGTGAGAAGATTTGTGGATGGAGATCATGACATTTTCATCAGGAAGGCAAAAGCTGTACACGCAAGCAAAGCAAAAAGAGGAATTCATTCGCTACTTCCCATCAGCAGGCAGATATCCAGCTGCTTCCTGGAAAGTGAGGCTGCAGCACACGTGGCAGTTGCTTGGGAAGACAACCACCATAACCACGAACATCCCCCCTCCCTCCTCTGTTCCCTGAGCAATCATTGCTGAGCATGACATCGTATGGCCTGGAAAATATCCCTTTGGTCAGTGCACGTTAGCTGTCCCAGCTGTGTCACCTCCTGATCTCATGCCCACTCCCAACCTATTCACTGAGGTGAGGTGGTGCAGGGCAGAGTGGGCACAAGAGAAGGTCTTGCTGCTGTGCAAGCCCTGCTCAGGAACAGCGAGAACGTCAGTGGGTTATCAGCTCTGTTTCAGCCACAGATCCAAAGCACAGCACTGTATGGGCTGCTATGGAGAAAATTAACTCCATCCCAGCCAGACCCAGTACAGCAACTAAAGGTGGGTCTACAGCTCTGCAGAGTTGCAAAAGTATTTTACTTTGTTAGAGTATTGAAAAAACCCACCGAAACCAACCAACCAAAAACCCAACCCCCCCAAACCCTCCTTTTCTAAGGAGGAAACAGCAGCAAGCAAACAATAGCCATTCATAACACTAAAATGATGCAGAGAGCCTTGGGTAAATTGGACATTAACAAATTGCCCACAATGAATGGAATTCAGTCTGGGCAGCTCTGGGATTTGGCTAAGAAAATGGCAACATCAGAGCCTCTCTGAAATGTCATATGCTGCAATGGCAAAAGAGCCATGGGTGGCTGGAGAGAGACTGGGATTACAGAATACGGGGGTTTGTGTCGAATGAGGATGTATTCATTTCTGAGAAGAAAAGCAAAGGTGAAATTGGTAGAGACATTTTAATTAGCTTATGTGCTAGTAGCGTTTCTGTTTGTATTTAATGAATATCTTGATCCATGACATGGTTATAGAAAGGCCTGTGTTTGGGCAGCTAGCAAGAGAAGGCAGTGGAAAAACCCTATTACTTATTTCCAGGCACTTACTTAATTAAAATACAAAACAGGCAATATGGTCTCTGGATTTATTTTTCCCATGTAGTCTATAAGCAATAAGCTGAAATTGCAGAACAGAAAAGTACGCTTGCACCTTCTTCTCTTGACCTTTGAGCTGCTGCTTCTCTGAGATGGACGTAATCCACACCCAACTTTAAGATGTTGAGAGTTTTGTGTCTGCCTAACCTCAGCTGGGAATAGCTCCCTCAGGTAGCCCTTAAATCCTACTGGGAATAGTAAGCCTTGAAGTTCGTTAGCTTGCCACTGTTTCTTTTCAATTCCCATTGAGGTGAGATTCAGCCTCCGGGTTCCCCTCCTGTGGTATAGTCATCTCCTTCCTCACTAACACCTGGAAAAAAAATAAATAAATCAGAGTTGTTTGCTGGTCTTTCTGAACTGTTCTTCTATGGAGAAGTCATGGTTTGTAACCCTTCCACTTCTGGCTCTGTGAGTCAAACAGTTTTTCCAGCTGACAGACCCTGTGAGCTGTGGTGGTCTCATTGTGCCTGGGTCTCTCATTCTTGCCTGTGCCTCGCTGCTTAGCGAGGCTTACTTCCAGGCTCTGGCTGCCAGCCCTATGTGTGCCTCTGTTAGTTGGCATTTTCTGGCTACGAGGGTAAGAAAGGAGCTGCGTGAAGAATTGCATGGTCCATAGCTGGGATTTCTCTCCCTTGAATTCTGGAAGCTGTTAGATGCATGTAGAATATAGATAGCTCTCTGATGAGAACGGGACAGTAGGCGTGGACAACTTACGGTTGTGAATTGCGTATACAATTTTTTTATTTCAGGTTTTCTTAGGATTCCTTTCTTGAGCTTTTAGAAGCTGCAGTTGCAGGGATTACTTCACTTGGTGTTTACAACCTTGGCTCGTACCAGCTGCTTGGTACCAGAATGGGTTTGCAGCAGCAGGAGGACGTGCTCGCCCCATGGGCCAGCACTGGCCATCCCTTCCTGTCCAGGACTCCAGACACTGGCATTCCTGATGTTTTAAAAGTAATAAAACCAAAGATGGTTGACATATGATGGTTTTAAATGTTAATTGTGTAATTAATGGATTCAAATAAAGTAGGAGGGGCAGTGCATCGCGGTTTGCTGGAGGTACACGCCAGCGGCAAAGGACGGCACGGTTCCTACGGCGTGTCGGGGAGGTGGCGGTGAGAGATCCGCCTCGTGGCGGAGTTCCTCTAGCTGGTTGGGTGCTTTAGGGAAGGGAGGGCGCGACGTGTCGTGGGAGCCTGCTGCTTGGAGGCTACAGCTGGGTCGGGGGAGAATCGCCATCGGTCCCAGGAGCAGCCCTGGGTCAGGGTGTGAGCCCTCACCACCCCATGGACCGCGCTGGTTTGGGTGGTCAGGGGGCCAGGCACGAACCTGGGCCCTCTCTACTAATGTTAGACGCTCTTTTAAGTAGTGGTCGTGCTGTGGCTTACACCCCTGGGTCAGTCACAACGCACGCTTCCAGGATTACGCTAAGGCTCTCCTAACCTTCGCAGCAAAGGCTGCCAACAGAAATCTGAAAGCTGCCGAATTACAAGCAAAAATGTGTGCTGAAGTAGTGTCTTTTATTCAGTCACTGGTGTTGGTTGCTGCTGTGTTTCTGTGATTGCCTGTTCATTTTAATATCCAGGCGATAACAATTGCAAAAAAAATTGCTAGAAATAGAGGAGATTGTGTTAAGCAGTACAGAAGGGTGAATATCCTGAAAAGCTGCGAGTTGGAAGTAAGTGTGCTGCTTCCAGAAGTTACCCCTCCTGAACTGTTGCCATGAACAGAGGAACACACATCAGTGTCTCTCCGTAACATTTAAAATGTATTTTTCTTTCCAAACTGTGTTTTGGTTTCCATTAATGGGCCTTTGTATTCTCCCTGCTTATTAAATGTATGTACTTCTCTATTCTTTTGATCCTAAAATGAAGCTTGTAGTGGGGAATATGCTGGTTTTACTGTTTGCTTCTGAAAAGATCAAAACACTGTTCAGAAAACCTGCAGAGTTTGTGCGTTGGTTTTTTGTGGGTTTGGGTTTGTTGGGGGTTTTTTGGCATCATGCTCTCTGTGCTGTATTTTGCTTCTTTATTAGGAAATATATGGAAAAAAGTTGTTTTATTGTTCGTTAGAAGTATAACAACCTAACGTCTGTTCTTTTTGTAACCTTTGACTTTCAGCATGGGCGCTGGAAGGATGAGGTGGTTAATGTTTAATGAAGAGATCCTTTATTTAAAATGCTAATTAGCCTTTGAAATGAAATAGGATTTAACCAAAACAAAAATCTTTCCAAAAGTTTTGGATGAGCTTACCACTCTCCCAAACCCTCTTCTTCCTCCTACTGGACTTTCCCTGTCATCTCTCGCCATCTCCTGCTCTGGTCCTCAGAAACCTCCAGCATGTGCAACGCCCCAGTGCTCAGCAGAAACTACAGGGCAACCCCCCCCCCCCCCCCCCCATCCCCTTTCTTTCATAGATAAATACAGAGAGCCTGAGGTGTATACTGAAATGGAGACACACTTTTCCACGTACTGGTGTGCCTTTTTTTTTTTTTCATGAAGAAAGGAGGTCTATAAGAAGACCTAACAATGCCCTTACTGTTCTGTCAGAAACTGCCTGGCTACATCTTGTTTTATTTGGCCCTCGCTGAATGGCAGTTTCATTTATGTTTTGGGTGTTTGGCAGATATTTTATCTTTGTCAAACTTCACTTTTAACATTTGTTTAGATTACTTGTCACAACACTTTTCATTTTTTTCAACTCTTAAGATTTCAGTCAGCTTGACATTGCTCAGAAGTGGTTTCCAGTATTTTTGAACTTGCTCCTTACATGTTGTCCCTTTTTGAGCCATCCCAGTTAAGTTGGTTGGTTTATAGTTTCTTTTTAGCACTTTCCCTTCGCTGATAGTGCAACACTTATTTTGAACCTCTGACTCCATTGATGGTGGGGTGTCTCCTAAATCCTGTGAATAACACAGAAAAAGATTATAGTGTGACATTTGTAAAAACCTGAATGCATCCATTTTACTCCACCTCACCTAGTACACAAGACAAGATCACACTGCCCACTTTGAAAACCTGTGTTCAGATCAGGAACATCTGTCCTGATCTCCACTGTTCTGTCTGATAGGTGGATGGTGTTTGCTTTTCATACCCATGAGGAGATCCTGCAGATGTTCAGCAGTCCTTATCTGAGCCATCGGTCCCTGACAGCACCAGGAGACCTGGGCTCAGGGTTCTTTGTGCCGGGTTTTGCCAGATGCTGTCAGCTCTGTGGTATCTCTTTGGTATTTCTGAGGGGCAGATCACATGCAAATAGGAGCTGGTCCTTGGATGCAGACCTGGTTCCATTTCTTATCTGTCCATGTGATGTAATCTTTGCATTTGAATTTATTTGGAAGGACCTGCAGTAAGAGATGAGGGGGATACCACTGAGGCTTCCCAGCTGTCCATCAGCAGCTGTTTCTGTTCATTTAATTCCTCCGTCGGTCTGAATCTCGAGCAATGACCAGACTCTTTACTGTTTCTGCTATGCCTTTTAACTCTATATAGATGGAATGGGAGAATGTAATTTTAAATGGTACTGGGGAAATTTGAAGTATGATATTTGCACTGTGTTGTTTGAAAATGAAAATAAAAAAAATTATCCCGTGTAGCCATTCCTTGCTCAGGTATTCTGTCACAACTGATTTCAAGGGGGTGATTTGCTTATGCTAGTCTTATTTGCAGCAATACGGTTTGGAGGATTGCCATCATCCAAATCTATTTGAACTGATACTCTCTTTTGAAAAGTTTTTAAACTTGAAAGTTATATTTCTGAGCTGCAGATGCTTTGGTTTGGCAAAAGGCAGTTTACCAAGAGTAATGTGATTGCTGAAATAATTTAGTCTAACACTTGCCCATGCTCTATTCATTTCCATGCTTGAGCTGACTTGCAAATGAAGACATATGGACATGGACAGTGTGAATAAATTAACAAAAATTGAAAATGTTCAGCCTTGTCCAAAAATCCTGGAGACAGACCACAGACTTCAGCCGACATGGATGAATTGCAAGTGACCCTAAAGCCAGCAAGAGGTCAAACAATGGGGCAGAATGTCCCCGAGCTGTTGTCCCTGCTTGCCTAGAGCTTCCCCGTTAGCTGCTTGCTGTGGACCAGTTGAGAGGATGGCAAGCAAACTGGTAATGGCTTGGTATTTACAGAGCCTAAGTGTTTACTTATAGATGCAAATACAGTTTTGGGCAGCTTGGGTCCACATTATTCCCCTTCTGCCTTCATTTGGAAACTGGCATTGTGTTTGGGGAGCGAATGGAGTCCTCTCAGTAGTGTTTATCTGTCAGTTGCTATTATTAATTGATGTAATTGTTTCTTTACTAATATTTACCAAGGGTTTTAACATGGAAGTGACTATACAGATAATTCTAGTGCAATCTTAGAAGAAAGTCAATGCCTTAATTAGAGAAATGACTTGCTACTCTTGACTTGTTACTCAAGAATTGATTTTTTTTTTTTTTTTTCTGCCCTGAAAAGTGTTTGCCCTGAAATCTAAGGAAGTTGTTAACTAGATGGGTGACATTCGAAGAAGTGTATACTAGCAATTAAGATGAACAAGTAAATTTAACAGAGAAACTAATATTTGTCCTGAAGGAAACCTGAAACATTTGGGGCAGGGGAGAGAATTTGGAGGCATTTCTGCTTTCTCCAAGCCTCTTTCTGAAGAGTCACTGCAGTATACTGTGTTGAGATAAACAGAGCAGCAGGCACTCTTGAAGAAGGCAAGTTACAACCACTTAACTTTTCTTTTACTGTGCTACACTCGGTCCTATAACTACACAGGATCATCCAGGGAAAACCAGAGAGTTATTTAAAAGCATAGCTAAATATTATTTTAAGCAGCACACTGGTGATGTTGAAACTTATTGCCTCTCGATTCTGCTAGGGCCAACAATTTTGAGGATTAAAAACATATGGAATATAGATATAGAAGATAACCACAGTGTTTGGGGTATTATTTAGCATTATTTGTATTATTCAGGCTAGCAAAAACAAACAAAAAGACCAAGAGAAAATCTCCTGTTACAGGGAATAAGCCATCCAGTAGATGATGGGAGTTGGAAAGAAATTTTATGGGAAAGTTTTTCTGTAATTGCTCTCCTAGAGATTTCTTCATCCTTTCCCTGAAGCGTCTGATGCTGGCTGCTGTCAAATGAGAGGTTACTGAACTAAATGGACTATTAATCTGACCCAGTACAGCAATTCCTGTGTTCCTATGTTTACAAGTGGGCTTTGTCTGCTGAGGGTTGTCTCTCTGGAATAAACCCTCCATTGGAGGCTAGGGAAAGGAAATTGTCCAGAAGCTCTTACACTGTTGCTATGTAATTTTGTATGTTGTTTTAAAAAAGTGTATTTTTTTCCTCCCCTTTTATGTGTATGCATGTTTTAAATTATAAAATTCAGCTTCCTGTTTGATGCATTTGCTATTCAGTAATATTCAGGACCATTGAGTAGCATAATTATTCAGAATTATGTGCTTTTAAAAATTGAGGGACAAAGTAATCTTGGTTGGCTGGTATATGGCTAAATGATGGATTCTGTTCCGAAGGGTATGAACTGGGTGCCTTTGTCACCACTTGCCAGACCTGGCAACACTACTGTTTCTTCTTTAAAAGTGAGAATTTCTTAAAGGAGAATATATTATTGTGGTTGTTATTAGTCAGTGTTGGTGATGTTATAGTGAACCCAACTTTCTACCTTTGCTCATTTTTAATAGAGGCGTTTCTATTTTGCTTGACCCAAAGAGGTTCAATGAGTAACCTACCTTTGCAGTGATGTATGTGAAACAGAGTTGTAATGTCAAAGAATTGTGTGCCTTGGGTTTGTTGTGTAAATCTTAAATTGTGTTTCCTTACTTTTCAAAGGCTTAAGAGTGGATGTGACAGTCAAGCTATTTAATTCAGATCTTTTTAGCACGTCAGACAATATTGCTTCATGTAGATGACTTTCAGTTCTCCTTACTGCTTTAAAAGGTGCCTTGGAGACGTGAGATACAAATGTGCTTTGTTTCACCCAGAAAAATGTGAACTTCATATAGGGAGAATGTGTTTCATTTCCTTACCATGTGTCAACAACTGGATCCTAAACTTGTGTTTATCAGATGCAGAACTGTTTTTGGAGGATTATCACTAAATCAAATGCTAGACTGGAATTTAAGTTCTCACTATAGCATTTCTCAAATTTTCGTATTCTTCTTCTTTTAGGCCATTTGGTCTTTGATGCTTAGATCTGACATGCAGAGGCTACATTTTTTCATTCCTCTTTGTACAAGAGAATAAATACTTCTTTCTGTTTCAAACCCCTTATGCTCTCCTAATAAAGGCAATACACCTGATTCTTTTTTTATTATTTTTTATTAAGGCCCATCATTACTGTTCAAGCACATGCATGAAAAAATTGTCTTAGCTCGCACATGATAAAACCATAGTATAGGCATGTTACTGTGGTTTTAAAATGTGTTAAAAGGGAGGAGATGCTGTGGTTTTCTTGAACATGTGGACTCCCATTATTATTTTAGGACTATATATCCTAATTTTTAATGTATATTAATAAAAAAGGCACATGTTTTTGTCTGGCAAAACCAGGGCCAGAGTGGTTGCATGAATATGAAACCTAGTTCCTGTCGTAAATGCAGCTATTTATATAAAGGAATGATCTAGAGGGTGCTTTTTCTCAATCTTCTTCAGTATGTCTTCCATGTCTTGCTATATTAGATCTCTGCATCATTTTTCTTGCAATATTCTTTCATGTGTCATTCAGCCAGGTAAGTTGTTTGTAATGCATCTTTGAATTTCGTAGTATTCCACACAATTTAGCCACTTTTCATTTTAAATAATTAAGTAGGTTGGGGTGGTTTTTCAGATCGTTGTCATTGTGAATCTCTGATGGCACACACAAGCTTTGCATTCATGAAAGGGGGATCTTCGCATCTGTCGTCAAAGTAAGCAACAGCGACTGTACCCAACATGTTCGTTTTTCCTTCCACTTCTGCTCCCTTCCCCTCTCTGTCATAAACTCGGATATGCAGGAGATGTGGAGCAACCATGGTTCTCCCCATCTCACAGTCCCTGCAGTGATGGACTCCATGTTGGGAGCTGGAAAACTTTGTCTTAGGATCCATATGGGTAGAATATCTTCAAGAACCAGGCTTGTATAAAGGAAGTGACAGCCTTTACAGAATTCACTTATTTTGAGAGATTATTTCCATTAGCTGGCATCTTTATTGCATTCTCTTGCTTATGCATTGTTTTGAGGACGCTTAAGTTGCTTTTTTTTCTGCTTGCTTCTGATTTGCATCTGGTACTCTGTGAGACCCCATGTAATGGACGACTGTCTGAGACTCAGCTGGCACAGACAGCCCTAGCTGGGAAGAGGATGCAGTTAGGGTAATAGTGAGGGATGTGCTTGAACCAGCATGTACCTTTCAGCCGTCTTTGACTGGACTATTCTGCGTAGTGATTTTTTTTTTTTTTTTTTTGTCCTGACTGTAATCATGACAGTCATGAGTGGATTTTGAATGGCTTTGTCTTTCTAGTTAAGATCATCTCCCCCTGCCCCCTCTTTTTTTCTTGGGGATTAATTCAATTGCTCACCCAACATGTGCATCTGTTGAAGGAACTTCAGGTGCTGTTAGGAAAGCACTCTCTGTTGTGACATGTCTGCTTTGACATTCCCGATTCAAAGATATGCTCTACTTGGCCGCTGGTATTTGCATGGTTAAATCCGATTGTCTTATCAGCCTTGGGCATCCAGCTGGGCTTCCCGGCTTCTAGCTTCTCCTCTTCTGTGTCCTTTGCGGTGCATTGGGCTGCTGAATCCTAACTTGTGAAGTGCTGCTGTCCTGAAAATCGCGCAGGAAGAGCCTTGATGAGGTCATTCTGCTACAGTGGGGAAGGGCGATTACCAGACACGCAACAAAGGTGGTATGGAAAGCGTACCTGCCTGGCTCTGGATGTATTATTATTACACAATAAAAGCAGGGTACCTGGCAGAACGACTCGGACTGCACTGCCTGGTAAGCACAAAGGAAGGACAGGCTACCGCAGCGGAGATGGTGTCAGTGCCAGGAGATGGGTCCTCACTGGCTTATACTCAGTGGCAGACTGGGCTTGGCTCCTGGCATGCAGGGGAAAGTGCTGCTGGGAGCTTTGGGAGCATTACTTCTCTTACCAGCTTACATTTATTGGTGCGAGTTGGAGTTTGCAGAAGTGGGCATCTTGTTGCCGAGACCGAATATCCTTGCTTGCTGTTCTGCTTGTCGTGGTTCAGAATTGGTTGGAGGCTTATTGGAGGAAGCACTGCCTGACCACACCATCTTTCTACAGGAGGAGTCATCTTTGGCACTGTTAGCCAAGTGTAGCAGCTCCTATGGTATTCCAGATGCTGTTGAAGGCTTTACACTTAACCCATATCTCATGACATAATGATGAAAATGCTCACTGTTACTTTCTTGAATGCTTTCAAAGTTAATAATTTTAGTACATTACTTTGCCAGTGAAGCTGAAAGATTAGTGATGGCATTGCATTCAGAGCCTAAATGCTGCCCTGTTAAGTGTTTGGTCTGGGTTACACTGATCATGGCTAAAATGCTTAAACATGACAGTAGGTTTGGGTAGGTCTAAATGCTGAATTGGTGGCATGTTACCTGTCTCCATCCCGAAGAGTCTGCATGCAACTTCTTCCTGCACAGTAAATGTCAAGTAATTCAGGCTAGTTTCCCTGTCCACAGAAGCGGGAAAGTTGTCTCGCACTTACCAGTGAAAGATGTTTTCAGAAATGGGCTTGTTGGGAATGATTGCTCTGCGATTAATTCACACACTTGCTTATACTGCAAGAATACCTTTGTATTTTATCAGAAGTCCTACTTTGCAGACTGGTGTGTATGACAAAAGTCTCCTTGAATTTTGTCAGTGCTTAGGCTCCTGTTAGGTTACTTTTGGAAGTGAAATGTAAGGTCGTAGTTCCTTTTGGTCTTTCTGATAATGTAATCCATCTGTCCAGCACCTGTAGCTGGGACATACATCTTCTGAATGTGTTAGGATGTGGAAAAGATGTGCTGATTTTGTGCCTTCCATGATTGATTATTGCATCTCTGTCCTTATGACCTGACTGATAAGGTTTTGCAACATTTTCAGATGATTCAGAGGATGGCTCTGAAGGTGCTTACATGTGCAGTGTTATCTCAGCGTATTATTAGCATTTTGCAATTACTTTATTGGCTCCCTGTTAAGCAAAATATTGACAATAAAAATGCTATTTTTGTTCTGCAATCCACTCTGTGGCTTTGTCCCTTCCTAGTTAATGGCTGCGCTTGTTCCTAATTTTGCTATCCTATTGTTCCTGTGACAGGGAGCTACAGAGAACAGAGGTTTTAAAATAAATGTTCATAATCTCCACCAGCCCTCTGGCATATTCTGCTGACCCTTGGGGAGTCTTACTGGGAATGTATTGGAACTCGTGATATGTAATAAGTGAAGGTTCAGGAGCCTGAAGTAGACAGCGGAAATGTCGTCTTCTGGGTAAAGTAGGACTGAAGACTCTAATAACTCAGAGGAATTACAGAACCTTTCAGCAGACATACTACTAGACTTGCCATATATAACAAAAGATATGATAAATTATGTGTGTTAAGTTATTTTGTGTTAACACAGTGTCCACACCTCCGTGATATTAAGATGATAGATGCATCTCTAGTCCAACAGACTAGTATTCAGAAGTGAAGTTCACAACCAATAGTTGAACCCTATTTTTCCTCTGTTCTGCTTGGATCACCTGCCTCACTTGACAAAGACTGCAGCAAGGATACAAACTCCTCTAGCACTGGGGAAGTAGAATTTCCAGCCTTGTAGTGCAAAAAATTGGAATGCTAACAGATTGAACCTACCTCCTGAACATAGTGTCTTGGTTCCAAACTCTGCCTGGGGGATTGAGAAGCCTAGATCGTTGTTTCACAATTCAGGCACATCCCTAACAAAATCTTCTTTCAGGTTTCTCAGACTCCTGAATAAACATTTTTTGAGTGAATCCACATGCTCACCCTAACAATGAGTTTAGATTACTCCAGATAGCAGAATTTTTCTTTGCAGTAATGTGGACTCTTGCGGAATCCTTCTGTGTCACATATAAAATGAAGTGTGTTGAACTGAGGCAGAACCATCCACTGCAGTGCATGTTTTCCAAATTAAACAGAATTTTATTCTCCTCTTTGTTCATTTCAGTGACTGTTGAAGTCTTTATTTCCTTACCTAGTATGTGAAGATCACATACTGCACTGATCCTCCTTCAGTGCATTTCCAGGCAGCGCATCCATGCCATAGTGGGGCACAAAAAGATATGTATTTAGCAGTTGCCCAGGTATTGAACAAAGCATAAGTGCAAACTGAAGCTCTAGAGATTTTTATTCCTTGAACTGGTGATGAAGGGAAGTCTAGCGCCACAATTTGCGGTTGTGGCTAGACATCCAAGCTGGCTAAACTTGACTACTAGGTTCCATCCTTTGTGCCACTGAAGATACCCTGTATGGGTCCATGCAGAGGAAGACTACCCAATTGACCTCAGAGAAGGGAGATGGTGTGCTGTTTTGCTTTATTGTGATGGTTCTGCTGAGACCAGGACTTCTCAGGAAGATATGTCTAAGGCTGAACAGACAGATGAGACTTGCTTCTGTACTGGGACAGTCATCTCTAGCAATGTCTTATTCAATGAAGGCTAACAGCAAATGTTGCAAATATAAATTGCCCTGATCCTTCCTAATATTAGCCTGCAGTGACTTTACATCACCTACATTGATGTATGGATAAAGTATGGCCATCAACACTAACGTTTTCAGCACCTGCCAGTCATAGAGCATTTGATGAGCCTCTGTCCTGACTCCTGGCTTCACTGGTTGGGATTTTGAGACCAGCACCCACTTATTGTCACCAGTAAAAGTTACCGCTGGTCCTGCGTGTCTTTGGGCTCTCCTTTAATGAAGTATCTTGTCATCTTGTTTCAGAGGTTCACCTACAGTGCTCATTGTGACCATAGAGTGTTGGCCTCCCAAAGAGCTGTACTTCTCTGTCAAGGACCTGCCCTCCAAAGCTGTTCCCTCTTCAGTTTCTGAGCAGATGAAGTACTCCGTTCTTTTAATGATTCCCAGGCCACCATCATTTACTAGGGATCTTCCGTCTGTCACCAAAACAATAACATCACTTGACCCCTCTTACTGATCTCGAAGGCCTCTTAAAGGTTATAAACACTCAGTATAAGGCCTTTTTAGTTGTTGCAGTGATAGTAAGTGCTGTACTTGCCATTGGTCATCATGACATATTTCCCATCAGCTAGAAGGTTAAGGATGAGCACTCTGAGAACATGCTTGGGAGTCTTCAGATAGATCCCCCACATCCTTCTAGCTGTAATGCCACTTGGGAAGAGATTGGCATACTTGTAAACATCTGCATGTCCCGTAATACTGGATGACATTACTGAACATAGACAGCAGGATGTGGTTTTCCTTGCTTTTTTCAGTCTCCCTTCCCCTGGCCTCCCATCTCTTTCCAAGAGCCCTTCTCACAAAAACTTGCTTTGACTGGGAATCAGTGTGATGCTATCTTGAGGTGCCTTGTAGCCAGAGTTAGACCAATTAATTGCCAGTTAAGGGGAAGACCTTCAATGCAAGATCTTTTTGCTGGGCAGGAAGCGTGTCTCATTCTGAACTTAATCAGAGATCAGCAATGCTACCTTTCCTTTATAGGTAGTTGAGTATGCTGTTAGTTTAAGGTGCTACCTGTTGGCCTGTGTTGGCCTGTCTTCTCAAATCTTAGAAGCATGTTGGTGCTGCTTGCAGCTCACCTTTGTTATCTGTGGTTCTTTTTTCTCTGCCTTGACTGGATGATGAGAGGGGAGCCCAAGGGATAGGCTCCATAGTCCCATCAAGGATAAGTTTTCCTTTTCATTGATTGCCATCTTGCATAGAAGCAGGTAGGATCAAAACAATCTGGTTGGACACATAGGACTGTAAAGGGCAATTTGAGTCACAAAGTCTAGTCTGTTTTTTCTGAACCGTAGGGAGAAACTGTGCAGGAACAAAGGAAACCTGCTGAAAAAAAATGTAGCTGGGGAACAAGATGAAAGCAGTAGGCATAGCACCTTGGGTGGGAAAAAGCTTCATATCGGAGTTTCTGGTTATATGTGACTCAAGTGACCGGCCTGCTTTGTAAGAGCTGTTTTTGCTGGCTACCCTTTGCTGCTTAAATTGTGGATCATTTGAATTGTGTTTGAGAGAAGTGATGTATTTTTTCCCGTTGAGTTTGGGGATGGGCAGAAACAGGGAAATGGGTTTGGTCTGAAAAAAACCCCCACAGGTTTGGTCTGGCAAATCTATGATCTCCTAAACCTCTGTAGCCCATGGGATAGTCTCTCATTTAGGATATTCTCAATATGGAGTTACTGTTTTACATTCTTAGAAACAGTAATAAGGACCAAAAGAAATGACAGTGCAACAACAGAAGTTTTGATTCCACCAAAAGAGCAATTTTAAGCATTAAGAAAGAGCTTTTAAAATTGGGGAGGGAAATTGGTATAGAAGTTCACTTAAACTCAGGGAGCAGGAAGCTCAGTTACCTGCCTTTTGGTTTCCATAAATGAAAGGGAACTTCTTTTCTTGACAGTCCATTGGGATTTTTGAATGTGGCAGAATAAGTAAGGAATGCATTTAGTTATAAAGCAGAGTATCCTATATACTAGCACAAAATGTATTCAAAGACCCTTGAGTTCTCTGCAGAAAACTGCAAGAGAGTCCCTTACAGAGGTGATTGAAAGCCATTGCACAGGAAATCAACTTCTCATCCTGTACATAAACATGAGCCAATTCTACTATATCTGGCTCTCATGGCAGTACACAGAGTAAATTGTTAACCCCATCACCTGACCTAACCATTTATCTTTACTTCTCGGTATAGTTTTGGCAACTGCTGAGTAATGAAAGAAACACGGAATGCAGATAGCTGTAAAAAAAAAAACAACCAAAAACAAACAAACAAACACCCCCCCCCCCCCCCAAACCCAACAAAACCACTCTCCCCACCACCCCACACCCAGTTACAAACAGCCTTTTAAAATAGCAAACGAGGAGAAAATGAGAAATTGCCTGATGCAGCAGGAGGATCTTAAATATGGTTAGTATATAACAGAATTAACATCTCTGTAGAATAACAGACATGCAAAGCATGGATTTTCAATCCTTTACATTTCTTCGTTATAGTAGCATTGTGCTAGCACAAATACATTAATAACTCCCCTGAATATTTGTGGAACAAATAACCATAGCGCCCTTCAGATTTTTGAAATGTAAGCTGTGTGTGTTTTTAATGTTATATGTTATACATGAAGGTTGGCTGAAATAGTTTATTCTGCTTATAGAGTATTGTTCCCGTATGAGGATTCAGGCTATGTACTCACAGCTGCTACTCTCCAACATGGACTCTCAGTTCCACTAAAATCAATAGCTGGCACAGCAGGGTACTGTTGTATGGTGTGTAAATAAATGGGTGTCATTGTGTCTCACTTTTTTTTTTTCTTTTCCCCTTTCAGATTTAGATTTGCTTTTTTTCAGGCATATATCAGTGTGTGTTTGCAATGCAGGCAATACAAAGCATAGCTGCTTAGGGAGAAAGAATCTCTTCCCCCCCCCCCCCCCCCCCTTATACTTCCCAATAGGATTTTCAAATAAACAACAATCGCATTAATTATATTAATTATCTCTTAACAATCTCAGGAAAAACACCAAATAAAATAGAAATCCATTTTGCAAGTGTCAGCTTTATGACAAAAAGGAATTCATAGTTGCCCAGTAGGCAGCTATCTTACATACCAAGATGTAGGAAAAGTGTTGTAGTGTCTTAATTCTGTTACAACAATTTATCTTCCTTCCTCCCATAAGTCTTGCACCTATAGTTGAAGGTATATGATAGTTGTGATTACGGGATGTAAGAGCTACAGATCTGCTTTTCAATAAACTGACTTTGAAGTTCTGTTTCATGCATTTTCTTTTTTATTCATGCATCTGGTCATATAGAGTGGTTTACTTTTTTTGGCTGCAGAGTTGGCAGATACAAAATGCAGATGTTGTTCTTCTGACTTAAGCTGCTATTTTAAGCTTTTTGGCCAGCGGTTGAAAATTTTAGGCTTGGTTGTTTATTTGCTTATCATCAAAGTGGTTTTTGTCATATAATTCATATGCAAGTATTAGCTTTCTGTGTTTACTTTCAGAGTTTGAGATTAACAGTATGGTCTTTTTTTTCCTTTCCTTTTTTTAAACCAGCATGCTCTTTTGATTAATAATACAGTAGAATATGTTATGCTTCAGAGAGCTTTTATTTGCCAAAAAACAGCCCAGCCCAACCCTCACATTGTGCTGCAGTGCTTTCCCTTTAAGAAAACCATATCTCTCTCCAGATGCCTGCATCTCTTTGATACAGAAGGGTACACTAAGTTCCATCTATAAACAGAATCCACTAATTAAGAGTAATTGCTTCGGAGATTGGTACAGACTATTCAGCATCAGATGCATGTTCCTCTCAGATATCCATTAGCCTCTAATAAGATAATGCAGATGTGCCAGTCTGTTTCCTGTTTCCTTCTATTGTACCTTTATTGCCGTATATGGACCAATGGGATGGGCTGAACAATAAGTGGATGTCCTTTTGCTCCCAGAGCCCTTCTCAAAGGAATGTTTGTTATTAGATTGCTTTTTCTGTTTAGTTTCACATCACTATGCTAATAAAGGAAACATAACACTCCAAAGGCTTTTTTTTTTTTTTTTTTTTTTTTTTTTTAACTTCTGCCACGGTAACTAGTTTATTGTTTAATTAAATCTCGTTGGATAGCCAAGGAAACAAAAATGCAACATCTCACAGTCAATGAGGACCAGTGGAAAACAGAGTACGCCCCTTTATGAAATAAAGTTTCCATGCATTTTTAAGAGTTTAAAGGCAGCGTGGTTATCGTGTTGCTGTATCTGACTGATTTACACTTGAGTCGTGCTAAATCTGCTGAATTATTCAGTACTACTCAATGCAACACCATCAGCTGGCATAATAGAAGGCATATGCATAATCAGGGATTTCAGTACAAACTATACATTAAATACAGTAAGAGTTCTCAAAACTGTTAGATCTTGACTTGTTTTGAAAACAGCATTAGAATATGTCTCAAAGCCACCTAATAAATAAGGACTCTGTCAACTCTGTCCCTTGGGAAAAAGATGTAATATATTGTTGAAAGGTTTTGTATGCAAAATTTCTCTGGAATTGTTTTTGTTTCAGGGAGAGGAGCAACTTGCTTCTCCTGTGTTACTTCTCAGGCTGCCCTTGCAGTCCAGAGGTTCCTGTTTTAGGAGTTAGCCTAAGATTTAAGAGAGGGGGGATTTTTAGCGTTGGCAAGAAAATGGGAAATGAACTTAGAAGAGACTTCCTCCGTGACCCTGGAAACTTTAGGGACAACTGTGCTGCAGACCGCCAGGCCTGCCGCAGCAAATTCCCCAGCGCCCAGCTCTGTGCAGAGCATGTCCTTGTGTCGGCGTGCCTCTCCTGTGTTCGTGGTTTCGTCCCCAATTGTAACAGAAGAGCGACAGCGGTTTGCTACGGTAGAAGCGTGTAGGGATGGCGGATTTACCTTAAAAGTTTGCTGGGCGCCACAGTTGTGGATATCTTAAAATGACTGCTGAATTTCAAACATTGCTGCAGGTAGGGCAGAACTCCCCACTGACCTAGGGAAGAAAAAAAGACAAAGTTACTGCTTTACTTGCAGTACGGACAACTTAATTCCCTGCTCTGGACAGTGAGAGGGGAGGAAGAGGAATGTGGGATCGGGGTGGTGTTGGCAGAAGAGAGGACAGAACATAACCTTCCTGCTGGCACAGGACTATCGGCCAAGCCTCCTGCTTTGGCTTCTTGCCTATCCAGCTGTTGATGTGTGTCAAAGTCACCTGTAATAGCAAAAGGATTTTATGAATTGAAATAAAATTCTGTGCAAGTGAAAAATTCAGAAGGATGCATTATGTTACAATAATACTAAATATTGTTACCAAATGTAAGCTAAATAACAACATAGTGAATGAAAATAATTTCATTTAACACATTCTAGGAGAGCTGACAGATGTGTGGAAAGTAAAACTCTTTTCTTTAGTAAAGCCTGTGGAAAATGCATTGGAAATTAAGACAACAAGAAAAGTTGGGTTACTGTTTATCTGGCAAAATTTGGAGCTTATATGTGAAAATTTGTGGTTTTAAACTTCTGCTTAGTTACACAAACAGAGAAGAGATGTGGAAGAGACAGGTACACCTGCTGCATTAACTGCAGCTGATAAATATTCTGTCTGCTCTGCACTAGAGCTACTGTAGCCTCCTTCCCCTGTGGCCATCTGCTTTATCACTGAAGTCGAGTCAATAAAAGGCCTGTAAAAAACAAGAAGGAGGCGTATGTTCTGTCAAAGAAGAGTCATTGGCTGCTGTTCAATGCGATGTAGTGCACAATGTGATCATCTCTTGGTAAGCCTTCAAAGAAACTTTTCTGTATGATCCTTTTCCATACTGTTCATACTAAGGGTTTTGTACTCATGAACAGTCCCGAAGGACAAGTTTAATGGAAGAAGATTTTCATCGTATACTGGTGTTGTGGTTTAACCCCAGCTGGCAACTGAGCCCCACACAGCCGCTCAACTCTCTCCCCTTCTTGGGATGGGGAGGGAGAACTGGAAGAGTAAAAGTGAGAACACTCGTGTGTTGAGATAAAGACAGTTTAATAGGTAAAGCAGAAGCCATGCACACAAGCAAAGCAGAACGAGGAATCCATTCAGCACTGCCCACGGGCAGGCAGGTGTTCAGCCATCTCCAGGAAAGCAGGGCTCCATCACGCCTAACGGTGACTTGGGAAGACAAAGGCCATCACTCTGAACATTCTCCCCCTTCCTTCTTCTTCCCCCAGCTTTCTATGCTGAGCATGACGCCGTATGGTCCGCAATACCCCTGTGGTCAGTTGGGGTCAGCTGTCCCGGCTGTGTCCCCTCCCAACTCCTTGTGCCCCCCCCAGCCCCCTCGCTGGTGGGGTGGGGTGAGGAGCAGAAAAGGCCTTGGCTCTGTGTGAGCCCTGCTCAGCAGCAACGAAAACATCCCTGTGTTATCAACACTGTTTTCAGCACAAATCCAAAACACAGCCCCATACTAGCTACTGTGAAGAAAATTAACTCTATCCCAGCCAAAAACAGTACAACTGGGTAGATCCTCTGAATGCCTTGATGACAGCCATTCTCTGAAAATTTTGTCTCGTATATACAGGGCAGAAATCTATGCTGTTGCCTCACATGAGTGGGCGTTCAACTACTGCCAAGGTGACTCTGTGGTGGGTTTGGCTTGCTGCTTTTGGGGTTGCTCCTCAGCTGTGGTAGCTGGCTCTTCCTGCCCTGTTTAGGGTAAGCTCGTTAGCTCTGTCCTCAAGGGAATCCAGGTGTAGGCCAGAAGAGAGCATGGTCAAGGTCCACATGGCACGGCAAGGATGGGGCTTGCTTCTGGGCAAGTGTCACAGTCCAGAGAGGACGTGCTCCTTCAGCTGTGTGGCGTTTACCATAGCAAGTGACAGCAACGAAAAGTCTCCTTCTCAAAGCTGGCACCCGTACAGTGCCTTAAGTACTGTGATGCAGGTTTAGTTGAGCAAAAAAGGTGTTTTCACCTTGGAACCATTTGCAGCCTAGACATCTGCGACTGATGTCTAAAGCTGGGATCTTCATCAGTGAGTTCAGGGGCATGAACGTCTCATACTGGTGACACGAGTCAAGTCTTGCCTTAGGAATTGTCTTTAGTGCCATGGAACTGGCATGAATGGGAACAACTGATCTTTGGGTTTTCTGCGCTGCAACACTTTCTACTTTGTGACGTCCTCTGCTGTGCAGTGATGGAGGTGACGGGTCTGTAATGTCTGTTAGCAGAGCTGGTGACTTGAAGTACCTTGGTAACCACAGAACACGAGTGGCGTTTTCTTCTTTACAAGAAGCTGGAGTTGTTGGAATGTAGGTGTCTGCTTGCGATTTCCTTCTCGACCATAATATAGATGTTCAGCCACATGCACGTTTATAACGTTCTGCTGCTCCTGAGGAACACTACTTGGAGTTAAATTATACGCTGTTTAGAGTATCATACCTTTTATGCTATCCATCTCTGGCACAGCTATCTGCAGGAAATTTTCTGCCACGAGGTGTGAAAGGAAGGTGATTTTTGAGTAAGGCAAGAGAAACTTGCTTTCTGGTAGTAATTTCAGTATATAATTATATCTCACATAAAATTATAAGCATGCAGAACTGTAGGATTGTAATCTAGTTTTGGCACTGTCAGATATTTCATATGGAGTTGCATACTGGGGAGCTATGATACTGCTGTATTTTGTCATCACCAGTTCCATCACAGAACATGTTCCTGCAGTGGTGAGGAAGTGACGGAAGAGATTCCCTGAGTGCCTTCCCCCCCACCCCCACGTCCTGGAGGAGTTACTTCTTTTCTGAATACTTGCCACTTAAATATACAAATATGTCCAATGTTGCAGTTCTGGGAATTTTTATAATTTATTATGAGCTCTGCATTTTTCTGGCTAATAGAAATATAATTGGAGGTATTAGTTTTATTAGACGAATTTTATTTCCAGAGCCCTACATCATTTAAAAATAGGTGACATGTTCTGTGATTAATTTAATGCGTAGATTTTTAGGGCTGGTTTTCATCAACATCCTTCCCCTCTTTGTTTTTCTGCAGACATTTTGAAGCATGGTTATTTTTGCTGGCTCTTGTGGAATTGCTTTAGAAAACATTAGTTTTTTGTGTACTCCTTTGATACTTGGCTTTCCTTGTCTCTTAAGCTTCATAAAGCTTTAGCTAGGTAAAACAGTCACCTGTGATGGTTCATCTCATTTTGTGTTGTTAATGAGTTGATATATTTTGGCTGTTGAGGCTTCCTCAAAAGATCTGCCTGGTTTCACTGGTCTCCAGGCACGTGGTCTTCGAGCTCGGTGTGGCCAACAGCTGTGCATTAGCTCGCTATACTCCCTGTTACCGTCTCAACTATGCATATGTCTGTCTCCGTTAACATTAAAGGTATTTTGTGCATAATTTACACAGTTATCAAATACTTACAAGCTACATTTCTGTTATCCCCAAGCACGCTGCACTCAGCAGAAATGGCTGTCTGAAAACATGCACAGCTGGTAACCTTTGCTGGTATTCCACACAGAGCAGAAACACTCTGCTGCTCTCTGACAGGCAAACATATGCATTCGGGCTTGGGTTTTTTTCCCTTTTTTTTTCCTCACTCGTTTAAATTCTTAATGACAACTAGTAGACTGAGTAGCAGTAGGGATAGTCAACATTGTGTTGTCACAGTTTCCCTCCTCTGGCATCGGTTTGGCTTTGTGACCTTGACAAGTCATTTCACCGCTGCCTTTGTTTTCCCACCCAAAAATCTTTTTGCCGTTGGTTTCAGGCTATAATTTCAAAGAATTACGAATAAAAATGCTGTGTAGCGGTGGATGTTGTTACTGATCGCTGACTAGCAGATGCAAGGGCGTAGCAGCTTGTCTCGGGAAACAAAGCCTTCAGGCAGCGCTGGGCTGCCTTGCTTTTGGGTGGTTGAGTTTGGACTGTGGCTCCTACTGTCTTCCCCCAGCAGTGTGTGTTGGAGGAGATGGGTAACTCCTCGTGCAGGAGCTGGCTGCAGTGCTTGCTGGCTTTTGCCTGGAGCACTGCACAAATAACTGCAGGAGTAGTGTTCGCAATGGGGAGCAGTTGCTACTGAGAGCCTTCTCAGTAGCTCTCGACACCGGTAGAACTTACTAGTGTTGCACAAGCAGGTTGTTTCCAAGATGACCAGCCCTTCACTGTACGTAGACTTAAATGGCTATGGTGGGAGCAAATTTCACTGCTGAGAATAGCACAAGAATTGCCGTGTTCTCAGCCGGCGTTTTTTGGTACAGAGACTGAGAAAATGAGGACTCCTCGGTAGGTACCAGTCATTTGGGTGAAACACTGAGGAAGGCATGTGTAGCTCTGGATGACTTTGAAGATGGTGGTCATGAGAGCAAGCGAGTTACCTAGCAGGGCACAGGAGCAGTGCGTCGCCATTATGTCACTCACTCACCCAGCCTATGAAATAACGGGTGCTTGTTTATTTGGTGTTAAAGGCAGTTCCCCCTTCCAAAAAAAAGAAAAATTAAAGTGGAGAGACTGATCAGTGAGGTATCTCTTCAGTGATAATAAGATAAACTAACTATCCTTTATGAGAACAATCGTTGATAAACCAATTGATGTTTTAACAGCCCAATACAAAATCACCTTCAGACACAGTTCCCCAGTGCCCTGCCTGAGCCATGGCATTGAAGTGAGCAGAGAGCTTCCTCAGTGTCATTTGTTCTGTAGCTTCTGTGGGGGAAACTGAAAGCTTTCATGTACCCGGAAATTATTCAGAAGTTGTTTTTTTTTTTTTTTCTCTCCCAGTATCACAATTTTTGGTAATTATAGATGCATTGGTTTTAAAACTGGCAGTTTCCAAAACAAGATTATGTCTGACCAGAAATTGCTTTTTGTGTAACACATTGGGCAGGGAAACCAAGTTAATGGGTGTTCTGCTGTTAACTTCAGTAGAGTGAGAATTTTACCCCCAGGTAACCATAAAGCTGATCTTGTAGGACACTGATAAATAAGTAATTACTTATAAAAAGTAGCAAATGGATAAAAGGTTTTCCTATGTGTATATATTAAAAACCAAAAATGTTATAATCAATATATTGTTCTCTTCTTCCCACAGACTATATCAGTATGCATCTGTAGAGAGCAACTGTCCTACCAGAAAAACATTTGCATAAGCAGCTGAACTGCGCCCTGATACCCAGAGTAAGAAGACTTTCTCTCCACAGTCTGCAGAGCAAGAATGTCCTGGAAAAGAGAACAGTAGGAAGCAGCGATGAGATATAGGACGGACCTGATCTAGTGAATTACATTTTCATCATCACACAATCCAGCTCAAGCCATACTGCAAGCTTGACAGCCCTCTTCATTCACAAGTTGTAGTATCTATTTGCTGGCCTGGAGTGATGCAACATAATATTTATACACAGTGAGGTGTTAACATGACAACCAGTAGCCGCACATGTCCAGTACCAGCAGTGAACGGACATATGACTCACTATCCAGCAGCGCCATATCCATTACTTTTTCCTCCAGTCATCGGTGGACTGTCGCTACCTTCCCTCCATGGACTCCAGAGTCACCCACCAACTAGCGGATGCAGCACCCCGTCACCTGCAAGTAGGTGCTTGGTATTAATAGCTTTTATTGACCAGATTTCCTCTAAAAAAGACTGATCGTGTTTTTTCTGAAATTATTTGGAGAATAATTGCAGTTGTTCACCTGTAATGTATTTTACTTGGGCAAAGAGTATGCATTTGTTTTGAAATACCATTTTCACTTATTCTTGTTTTTATAAAAGTAAACATGCAACTATATGACATAGCAAACCTGTGGAAACCAGGGCTGATAAAACCTGCTATGGACTTTGACATATCCTGCATTATTGTGCTAGCTGCAGAATCCAATGTTGTGTTTAAAGAAAAATTGGCTGCTGTGTATTCATGAACAACGATGGTTCCTCAGTACAGAATTCTCATGAATGGCACAGTAATTAATACTGCTTTCGTTTTCTTCCGTAAGTAAGAAGTGCTTTCCTCCTGGGCAGCTTGTGAAGAGCAGCCCCGTGGACAGCTGGTAGCTGCGAGCTGGCTATGGCAGCAGAATGAGCCCTTGAGTCTATGGCTGAGTTCCACGTGCAGCGCTCTCGCGTTTTCAGCATTGCTGAGTGTATTAGCTGGGCAAGTTTTTTCATCGCTTTATGACAAACACACAGTTTCTGCTTGGTCTTGGTTTCATATGTCTTTAAGTGGATCCAAACAAAGCTGTCCCAGGTATAAACTCTTAAAGTAGCATCACACAGACAAGATACTGAAGGTCTGCAGTCTCTGAACTTGCAGAGGGTGCTGTATGGGTGATGTATTTATCGCCCATATGAGGAAAACCAGAATGTATGCAGCTTTGCAGGTCAGTTTGTTGTGAAGGCCCTTGTCTAAATACATTACTGTCATTGTTCAATATGAGAAGGTCTTGACTGAACAGCGCATTTGCAGAACAACTACACTTTCTACTAAAGGAAAAGGAGACTTGTTAACAGCAGTGCCTCTAATACATCTTTCAACAGAAAGCACACAAAGTTAAGAGTTCCAAACGTGAATGGGAAACCACAGTTGAAGACAAAACTTAGGAAGAGTGAAGTTGTGGGGTTTGTGCTGCCTAATACTAATTCTGGCTTCATGTCTCACATATGCATGTTTGAAGACTGGGCAGTCTTGAAGTAAAATGTTTTTGGTTTTTTTTCCAGTTATGTGGACAGTTTTCGTCCAGTCACATGTGGGAGGAGGTCTAATCGGGTCAGGCTTCTATTTGTCCTGTTTTACTGCAGGGTGTTTATCTTTACTGGAGGTGAAAACCAAAACACTTTCAGCCAGAAGGTCTACAAGTAACTGTTCAACTTTACAATACTATTAGAAATTATCCTGGTTAATTATCAGAATACCATACTGAATTTATCCCCTGATATTGTAAGAACACTCACCTGTTGAAGAAATAGTGTTATTAGTTAATGGGAACTTTTTCCCTGAGGCATACGTTGGTAAATACCAAATACATATGATCAGATATGCAGAGTTTGTCTTTTCCACGAGTTGTTCCTCTGGAATTAAGACTGTGTTGCAGATGCACTATTAATGATTAATAAGCCACTCAGTGTTCAGCCTTTGAAAAAAAGTAGTGCTAAGTATGAATTTCTGTCAGTATGCAAAGTAAGGGGCTACTACTGAATCTTTGAGTTTGTGTCTTCATGCCCTGGTCCCAGCATTTTCAGGGTAGTATTTTTGTTGAGGTGCTTTGCAGCAGTGGCTTGCCTTGACTGAGCCTGAAAGCCTGGCAGCTGTTTGGCATAGCTCAAGGCAATAGTGTTTGAAAATACCAGCTAAAGTTGGCAAGATAGGGAGGACAATTTCTTTTCAGACACAGTCCCCTGCAGGATGACTCTTCTGGTTTGTACTACTCTGTTTTCTTAGCTTTGGTGGCAACAGTCTCTCTTGTTTTGAAACCTGTAGACTTCTTATTCTGGAGCTTGAGGTTAATATCACTGGAGTTAAGGGGAAAAGTTCTTGGAAGCAAGCAGGTTGAGCTTTGGGTTATATTTCGGGTTTTTGTTTTTCATTATGGATTTTTTTTTTTTTTTTTTTGTTACAATGAATCCGCCCATGGCCCAAGGTCAGTATGATTGATGGCCTCTACTAAAGTTAGAACTTATACCGGGTGGTGGAAGAATATAGATCTTGCTTGCAAAGACCTGAAGAAATTAAAGTTTGGCCAAGCCACTGCTCTCTACATGCTTGAAGCTATTGTACTATTTATCTTCCAGATTTCTTTCCATTCATCCAAAATCCAATAGAAATAATTTTACATAACAGGAATACTATAAAGATATCCTTAATCTTTTTAAAACAATGCAGTTCAACAGCTTTTGTTCGAAGTTACATTCATTTAAGCCTTCATGTTATTGTCCTGTTTTATTTAGTTCTGTCTTGGTTTTAGACTTTCCATGATGGCAGATAAACTTATATCAAGTTGCATTAAGTTATCTTAATCTACAGTTGGGGTAGGTATCTCCAGTCCTGTTAAACAGACAACAGTATTTTAGACATGAATTTGTGAGCACAAGGGGCTGAGAATAAGCGTTCAGGATGGAGTGATTTAGTTTCACTGATGTTAATAATGGTGCTGCCTCTGTGACCTGTGACTTGGCTTCTGTTTTTATACTGAGATACATAGTGCAAAATACTTAATAATTAGAGGGCTGGTCACAGTGCTAACAAGGTCAGAAGATGAAAAAATATCACTTTTACACATACATGAACTGTGCATTAGCACGGAACGAGACTACGGTCAAGAAGATCGTTACTTTTATAAGTCCGATTGATTTACCTATCACTGTATTACCCCATACAGCACAGAGCAGATGTCTTCACTCCTGAGATCAGATGGCATGCAGGCTTCCCCGGTTGCATTAATAATGAGGAATTGCATCTATATTTAAAAAAAAAAAAAAAAAAAAAGCAAAGGTTGTTTCAGGAGGTTACTGCTTAGCTCATTTAGAAATGGTAAGGGAAGGCAAAACTGGAGGCATTCCCATGCTTTTTGGGTTGTGCGCCAGCCTGTCCCAGACCAACAGGGTTTGTCTCTCTGCCAGACTGGGAGCAGCTGTGGGAGATGGCTGCTTAACAAAAGTCCTGCAGAGCCTGACATGTTTGCAATAGGAAAATCACAAAACGTTAGTGAAATTTGGGGGAGGAATAAATAAATATGGGCAAATATTGTTACACAACATTTTATTAAAGTAAAAGCATCTTAGGTTTGGGCAAGTAGTGGTCATGCAGGCACACGCAGGCAATTCTGGTATCTGGGTGGCACTGCTCTTCATTAGTCCTGGAAGGAGGGGCCCATCTTGCAGTCATGAGATCTAATGCTGGTAATACGGTTGCCAGAGACCAGTAAGGGAACTGTCACAATGTGAGAATACCAGCTTAAAAAGAGTTTACCTTCTTTATAAAGCATCTGTTGTGGATGTAACTGCAACTTTTAATTTCTAGAAAAAGACTAATTATACAAATTAGGCTTAACCCCCCCTCCCCAAACCTACAAAAAAACTCTAACCAAGTGAAGCATCACCTGAAATTTGAGAAGGAAGGTATGTAAAAGCTACGCAGATCGTCATAGTATATCCACTGCATTGAAAACCAACGAGGAAAGTACTGTCTTTATGTTATGGCCGCAAGGCACACAGCAATGTTGCAGTTTTACAGGTGAATCTCAGCATGGGGAAGATGAAGCCATGCTGCTCATTGGTGGACTATCTTTGTAAGACTGGTTTCTGTAATGTTACTTCACCAGAATGAGTTTTACAGAATTAGTTTAACATGGATAAAGACCACTCCATGACAAAGCCAGTTGGTGTGAGCTGGAGACTGGCATGGGGAGGAAAAAAAATTAATCTGAGCTAATGCTGTGATGAAAGTAGTCCCTGATCAAATTAAAGTAGGGTCTGGTCAATAACCACTGTGGGAGCCACTAAATAGTAAAACACTTTGGTCGGCAATTGTTTGCTTTCTGCTTGGATTGAGCATCCTGCTTGAATGGGGCGATGTGCGTAGCCCATGGCATTTGATGGGAGCAATCCCATATTCTACCTCTAGATCCTGCCACATTTTGGTCTTTAGCATGCCAATGTGAGCCTTTGGATCCTTGATATTCTGCCTTCATTTGTTGCAAAGGAGGAGTAGGAGTAGCTTGGTAAGGGGGCAGGGGAGAGCGGTGAGCCTGATACAAGAATGTCCTGGAATTTATATAAACTTAGTAAGATTGCTTCATCCAGATAGTTAAAAAAAAAAAAAAAAATCTGAATGTGTTATTCAGAGGCCTGTTGGGATGTCAAGGAGAAAAATCCATACTAAGGTCATTCATTGTATTTTAGCCAAGCTTTTCCATACTTTTCTGTCTGGGGTGTTTTAAAAGTACATTGTAAAAAATAAAGGACTTTATATCCTGTTTTATGTAAATCTTCTAAGTAAGAGAAAAGGTATGGAAAGTAAGATCATCTGAGAGAACTGGAAGAGGTAGACAAGGAGCTAACTACAGCATTACTTCTGGGTAGTGCTATGTAAATACTAATTATTACATTTACTGGTCAGTATTGCATCTCAGGCTTTTCAGACATGCTCAGGCCAGGCAGATTGTTGTTTTAAGCATTGTTTTTTGCTGGAATTGTTTCTCCTTCCATTACTGCTGGTTATTTACCACTTGAACTTCAACTTAAAGATTGCTTGCTCCCCCCCCCCCCCCGCCCCGGGAAATGGTTTTTCCACTGATATCATTAAAAGAGTACAGTTAAATACAGAGTTACTGGTGTAGTACTGCAAGATATTTTTGCCAGCCCCACCCGTTGCAGGAATTCATTTACTTTTCCAGTTCTGTTGTTAATCATTATATTGACACAGAAAGTCCTCCCAAAAGCACTCTTTGGCAGATTGCATTAAATATGAATAGCAGATATTCATTACGATGTGTTGCCCCCAAGAGAACTCTAAACTATCTGCACTACTCATGAACAGGCAAATACACTAATTCTCCAGCTATTCAAATTATTTTCAAATAGTTTAGTGTGTCTCTAATAAAAACAAGAATGTCTCTGTTTCCCTTAATTACTTAGAAGGTCAAGGGCTCCCACATCTCACTTTACTTCACAAAATGGGGAATATTTCTGTTGGAAGTTGGAGTATGGTTAATACATGATGGATTTTCTTCCCTCAGCATAGTTACTGAGGCAAGTGCTGTCTGTAATGGAATAATAAAAAAAACCCCTCAGCACTCTTTGGCGCTCTGGAATTGTCTAAAATAATATTATAATAGTTGTATTGAATTAGGAAAAAAATCCATGAATCAACCTTGCATGATTATGTCGTTGAGCTTTTTCATGCTTTCTAAATTTAGTGTGGCTTTCTCTCTTTTTTTCCAGTTCTGTCTCCCTAGGAAGACTTGCTACATAGTCATTTACACATATCTACAATTAACAGATGACTTTTAAGACTTTTAATATACCTATTCCATGCATGTGTTACACATCTTTATTGAAAAGACAGAACATGTGTTTGCATTCAGAAAGAGGGGGATAAACAGAATATGAATATCAGATTTCAGGTACAGCCAGTGTTGCCTCATGCTGGCAAGTCTGAGGAGCAATATCCAGGTGATACCATGCAGATATCATTCATGACCTTGGAAATCACCATTTGTTTTCAGTTCTTCCTTTTGTTTATGTTGTGGGTTTTTTCCTACTTGGGCTCTTTGTGCAGCTTGAAAGCATCCATGCTTTGATTAGCAAAACTGTTACATTGTCATTTTTTAATTCTAGTTAATCTAAAACTATCAAAAATTTAAACCTGTTTTTTCATATTAGAGCTTCTTCTTTCAGTACTGCCACTTTCTAAAAAACACAGGAGTGCCTCTCGACTCAGCGCAGCTAGCGGCTCTTGCTGTAGCTCTGCCCTGCTGAGGCGAGTCCTCGGCACCCTGCGGATGCAGTCCGCTTCGGATTTTTGCGGGCAGCGTGCTCATCTGCAAGAAATCAGTTCTGGGTGTGTATAGACAGGAATTTGCTTCCTGGGAGGAAGCTGAATTTAGAAATTGTCTACTCTGGCAGGGCGAGCGCATGGTGTAATTCTGGCATGTGCTGCATAATGGCTCTGTGCATCCCTTGTAGACCTGCTGTAGTCTGAAGGAGCCTGGCGTTTGGAAGTCAAATAGGAGCTGTCAGAGAGTTGCTCCTTCCCTCCTTATGGGCCCCGAAGCAAGGAAATTCCCCAACAAAATGCCTTCTTACCTAAGGTTGGAAATATGTTTCTGCGGCGTATTGCGAACGACCTTTTCCTTTGCTCTGGCCCAACAAAAATAACACCCCGTAGCTCCCAGTGTTGGGGATGTCAGGAATGAGGAGCAGAGGGCTGGTTCTAGTCCCCCACTGCCAGGTCCTACTGGGTGACCCCTCCGTTGCCCCTCCACCCGGTGATGGTGTGTTCGGTGTCCATTCACCCACTGCAAATGAAATACACGGTGTATTGCTCAAAAGGAATATAATGCCAGACTTTAGGTTTGGCGGCGTAGCGGCACCCAAAGTTTTCTCAGCGTCTGATGTGTTTTCAATCCAAATCGATAGGTGCAATCTTCCAAAATTGTTAATTGTGTGATAGTTCCTGGTACTAAAAATGAACATAAGCTTTCATTTTGCCAGGTTTCCATCTGAAGGCATATATTTAGCAGCTATGGTTTTAAGAAAACCTAATCATGTTATTTTAATTACGTGGAGAGTTTCCATTCAGTCACGTTGCCGTGTTCAAAAGGCATGGTTCAAAAGGCATGTCACCGTGGGGTTTTTGTAAATACCTTTTTTTTTTTTTTTTTTTTTTTTTTTTTAGCTAAAATGTTCTTTTTATTTTGCCTCAATGCTGGTCTTGGTAAGACTTCCCTCCTTTACTCTTCTTGGGTTGTTAGTTTGTGTTGACTGTGCTTTTAGCAATATGCGGCATTTGATTGGGAAGCCTTATTAAAGATTCGGATAGGGCAAATTTTCTTCAGGAGAGATCGATTTATGGTTTTCCTCAGCTACAATATCTTCCCCTTTTGCCTATTTAGGGAATATGGGGAACAAGTTGTGTTATGCGGACTTTTCAGCTGTATCAATGACAGCATGTTTCCCATTTAAAATGATAAATACCCACCCTATCTGATGCATCCTGAAAGGGCAGGGAATCCTTTTTCCCTTCCTTTGTCCTTCAGCACTCCGTTTCCTTTCGTACTGCCCAGAATAGGCCTACATCAGTAATATTCATAAATGATTTACAAAAGTAATTCCTGTGTAATAGCTTGGGACGTCAAGATTTTATGATGCTGCCAGATGTGCTATCAAACAAAATTATCTGGTTCAAAAAACTTGTGATAAATCTAGTCAGAGAAAATTCCCCAGGGCAAACTCACCCTCTACAAAAGTAACTATGCCTCATAAAATTGTTAGATTCTCCTTTACCACATGTTTGAAATCAGACTTAAAGCAACAGTTTTATTCATGTGCAAACTTGGGTTTGGGATAAACTAACAAACAGGAAGGACTGGCCTTAAGCAACAGAAAACTCCTTTCCTTTCAAAACACCACGCGCGCTCAGAGGAAATGTCAGAGTAAATATCAGAAATATTCGGAAAACCAGAACCTGCATCCCTAAGATACTCAACTGTTTTGTCTAGATAATGCATTTTTAGAAAGTAGTTGTATCCTAAATATAGCGGGTCTCATCTGGGTTAGGCTGCTGAGCTCCTGATGGCTGTATCTGAGCACCCTGAAGCTGCGCACTGAGCAGCGTGCCCGACGTCTGCCGTGTGTGTGTTCGCTCCTTCGTCGTCTCCGCGGGGGGGGAGCGGGTGGGCAGCAAGGTGGGTGTTTTGGCTGGGAGTTCAGGTTCTGAAGGAGCGAAAGCGCTGGAGATGCACTGGAAGTCTCTGTATGGCCGTGCCTCCGTGCTGGAGAAGGCTGGAGCAAGGCAACGCACCCTTGGCTTAGACCTGCAGGTTTATGGTGGTCCTTGTTTCTCGGGAAAGCCCCTGAGGAATTCCAGCTGCCTGCACAAACGAGCATCACCAGCAGATGTAGTTTAGTTACGTCGAAGGAGCAAAGATTTTGAGCATGATTTTAATCCCATAGTTAAAGGTGTTTGGGAGAGGGGCTGAAAGTCCTGGCTGGGAGCTTTTGGGGGAGAAGTGCGGAGTTCGGGCGATGGAAGAGTTTGGTTCGGCATTTCTTGGGAATCCAGAGCAGAGCATGAGAGGTGGGTCTGGAGGGCTTGTGGTGTGCCATGTCCCTGGGAAATGCGCTTCTGCTTTCAGAGTAGTCCGAGATGCTCGTTCATGGGCTCAGTGTGCTGCCTGCTGTTATACAACACACTTGCTTATAGCTTAAATATAGATGGAAGTCAGCTAATGTATGCAAGCAATAGGTGTGGACCTCCAGGTGGAGCTTGGTCTTTGCTATTTCTCAGTGCTGAAGGCCAGTCAAATTTGACTTAACTTCAGCATTAGCTTTCCTGAGTTTTGTGTGTTTAAACCTGAGACTTGCGCTAAGGCTCATACTCACTTTTTTAAAGAACTCTGAACTGCAAGAAATAAAGACAGAACATTTTTTCAAAAAAAAAAAGAAAGGAGAAATGCTGTGGAAAACTCACAAAAATACTTTCCTTGTTCTTTTACCTTCCTAGGGATGGATTCAGATCCCAGCACAGGCGCACAGCTCCTGCGAGGGCTGTGGAGACTGCCTGCAGTCACAATCAGAGATCATCCTCTACTGTGTGCGTGCAAAAATTATCTAGTTGCTTCTCAGAAATTAATCTCCCTTGTTCTTTCAGCTAGATCAGTAAGGGCATGTAAGAGTGGATAGTGTTCATTCTGTAAATTTAAGACTCGGGCGCTTTTCAAAAGCTGGCTTTTACTAGGGATGTATTTTGATATTTGCAATAATGCAGGAATATAATTTCTGAGATATCATGGGGGGCAGGAATGTATGCTTATGCAGTTTTCACTTCTCAAAGTTAAAGTTTTCAGGTATGTGTCAAGGCTTCATAACATACCTAACTAGAACCTTTTACAACTTGTAATGGTTTTTTACAGTCAATTTTTAAATACTTAAAAATTCAGTTTTATGAAGGAAATGCCAAAAGTCCTTTAAATATAGCTATTAAGCATCACTTTTCCCTCCCTGTATTTAAAAACAAAAAGAAAGACATTCTTTAACAGTACTGAATACTCCAGGGGAGAAGGGTGGTGTCCTGCTGCCTGCACTGCACAGCCTGCAGCTGTTATCGGAGATTCTGCCCAAGGGCTTGCAAAACCTCTGGGCTCTAACAACCTCTGCAACCGTATTTGAGGGAGGAAAAACTTGGCTCCCTTTTAAGATCAAAAGTGTCCAAGCCAAAAAGCTGGAGTGCTGCCCTGTCACAGTTGGGTCACCGTCAGTGGAAAATGGAGCGCAATTTCCTGTGCATTGTGATTTTATTTGGGTACCATGCAAGTAGTGATGTTACACTGCCGTGGAGCACAGCATCTGACAGGGGCAATACCTAGGGGCTACAGCAGAGCCAGTGGAAATCCCCATTATTTCTATCCTTATTCCCTTCTTATCCTCATTCCTTCCAGCCAGTGAGCGATACTTGTTTGAGGGTAACAATCCTGTAGAGAGATGCACAGACGTTAAGTCTAGAGCCCTGAAATGAGGCCATGTTGTAAATCTGCAGTCTTTGGAAGAATTCACCTGCATACCAGCATTACCTAAAAGCTATCAGCAAAGGCATTTGGTGGGAAATAGAACTGTATCATGTAAACAAATCTGTTTATTATATATTGCTTTCGCATAGCAATTCCAGGATCAAGAGTTCTGTTATTTGAGAAATTAAATCCTGCGAGAATCATTAAAAGTATAGAAATAGTGATGTCATTACAAAATTAACTAGCTATAAACCCACGGGGTGACATATCAATTCATAAAGGGAATAGCAAAACATAATGCAGGGCACATCTGCTGCTCTGATTCCTGCAGAACCGTCAGCCTATTGGTATCTGCAGACCACTTGAAATTGAACATCTGTTAGAAGCACTCGAAAAAGCAGCAGGAGAAGCCATACACCTTGCAAAACCCTTTGCTGTCGGTAACATCATCATTTCAATAGTGTATTTTTACAAAAATTGTTGTAAGTCCCCTTCAAGTCCTAGATCTTCCTGGCATTGTTTCTTAAATAGTGACAGCATGAGTAATTGTAGAAATAACATGGACTTTTCTAAGGACTTTCCTAACATTTTTATTACTTTTTATTTATTATACTGCTGCAACGTACAAACTGCTATAGAGTTTCCAAACAAAGAGAGAGATATGATCTCTGTTCCAAATAGCTCAGAATCAAGAAAAGGAAGGCGTATGAAGAGTAACAGAAAGGGACGTGACTTCTGGGCAGAGCGATGGAGGTGAAAAAAAGGCTCGCATCCTAGGAATGCAAAGCTGAGTTTGGGGCTTCTGAAAAAACGGCTGGATGCTTAGAAACATGACAACATGTGGAGACTGACCTGCTTCTTGTGAAGACCAACAGTAAGATGCTGCAGCTTATTTCCCAAAACCTGCGTGCACAGTCAGTGAGTGATTAAGTATCGTAATTGAACTGCAATTGAACTGCTTCGTGTTAACTCTTAACTGAACCGGTCAGGTTGACAGTAAGTTTCCCCTAGCTGCGTGGTCTGGCAGAGTCCAACTAATTGGCAATTTTCTTCTGTTTAACAAAACCAGAAATATAGTTAAGCCAGAGACAGAAAGATTTCACTATCGATTAGCGGTGGTTGGTTTTGCAAGGTGACCTGACAGACATTTGGAATGCATCAGCTGTCTCATGGTGCCGCAGCCAAACATCTTGGAGCACGGCTTGCTCTCCTCCACTTTTATTACTTGCAGAAGAAGCAAACTCTGCCAGGATGTTATTGGAAAGGATGTTTGCCATTTTAATATGTAGTTACTCGCACAAACTTGATGAAAACATATTGCAATATGTTTGATTTTTAAGAATAGGTAATTGTATTTACTTGTAGTAAAAAATGTGAATCATTGCTGTAAATTATTTGGGAAGGTGAATTAAAACATATAGCACAAGTCACCAAAAAATGCTCAGTTTTATTCAACTTGACATGTACCAAAGTATTATATTGGAAATACTCGCCATTTCACTTTTTTCAATAACCAAAGAATTTTTACCTTGTTGTCCAAGATGAAGCTGGAGCTTTCCATAAGCAAGGTAAAGCCTAACTGTGAAGCAGTCCATCACTAGTGCAAGTATATGGAAAGTTGCTAATGTGGGCAGTTTAAATGGGGTTTCTGCCAAACCATTGTCACTATTGTGAAGCGCTCCACGTGTGTGCTGGTGGGTTTCTAACAGTGTGTGGAATATTATACACTGGTTATCCCAGAATTTAAAAACATAATGAAGTGTACATAGGAAGGGCATCACCACTAAAAAACGGTGTGGGATATGTGCATTTTTTTCTCCCTGCATGTTGCTTGGTAATCCATTTTTTTTTAGTCAGTTCTGAGCCCATGCAACTTCTTTGGCTGCCCAGAAGACTCCACAGTTATAGTCCCAGTAAGAAAGCAATGAAGTGATAAGAAACCTGTGTGCCCCTGTTTGGTAAACTTTGTCTTTTGGCGGAGTGGAGGGGGGGCAGTGTTTCAGATGGTCTAAACAAAATTGTTAAGGCTGCTCTCCTGAGGCCGTACTGCTGCAAGGGCTCTCTGCAGCTGATGCCTCTCCTTTCTCATCTGATGCACTGGGCACATTTTGAGGTGTAGCAGGTTTCTTCTCTTTGCAGGAAAGATGTAGCTTGGGGGTCAGATCTGTTGTTTGAGGCTGGCAAAGAGCTATTCAGTAATGTACAATCACAACAGGAATTCAGCACCAAAGTCCCTTTCCTTACCTATAGCTTCGAGTCGCAGTCCACCTGCCCATCACCCAGGAGCTCTCCCTTTAATCTTTTTCTTTACTTTCTTGCCCCTGCAAGTTGTCTGTTTGTGTCTGGTTTTATTTAATTGATTTCTGTGGTGTTTGTGTGCTTCTGTGCTTTTACCCCATGTGTATAATTACAGAAAATGTTTCTGCTCCCTTTTTCCTTACTGGAAGAATTGCTTTGTATTTATCCTCAAAGTGGAAGGGTGGCATCTTCAGTGAGATGTTGTCTTTGGTGTGAGGGGGACCTTTTTAGGAAGGTTAGGCTGGTTCTTGGCAGCCAAGAAAAGGGGAGAGCGTAGTTTGGGAGGGGGCTTATGCCTGGATGGTGACACAGGAGGCAGCTGGCTCCTGGGATTTGGTGTAAAACAACTTGTAAAAATGTGGGACCCAGTGAACAAGTTCATTTTCTAAGTTTCTCAGAGATGACGCCACCTGAGGGGGGCTTTTCACCTGTGTCTGCCGAGCACTGGTCATCCCACAGAAGTAATGGAGAAGGCATTGGAGCCACGCTGCTGAGTCACATCACCTTTATTGAGTTTCCAATCACAAGGGTGATGGTAAGCGTGTGTGATGATTTGAGAAAAATGTTGATCGTTGTCAATTGTCTATTGGTCCGGAAAGTTGGGAACCATTGACCTAATGTATGTCTCTGAGGTCAGGGAGACTTATTTCCATGGATTCGTGCCCAGGATCAGACATCAGCCTGCTAGGAGGAGCATGAAGAAAGGTCGCTGTCACAACGAACTATCGCTTTTTCTTAGGATGGACTACTTTTCCCTTACCTTTTTTCCCCAGAATGCTTATCTTGCCTGACCTGATTTCAGAATAGTTTGTACTCTGCAAGCCACAATGATACTTTGGCTCAAAACTGTGTACTCTGATATGTATCATAGGGTGAAAGTGGCTCCAATGAGTTTCAGATCCAACAAGGGGCAAATTTCTTTGTGAGCCTGTTAATCACTTTAAACAAAATTGCTCCCCAAATTGTTGGGAAACACGTGATCACCTCTGTAGCCGTGTATGCCTATGCAGGGGGTGAATAAAATCCTGCTGCCATGCTGGGTGGCTCTCTACGTGGGCATCGTTGACTGCAAAACAGCCAGAACTGGGACTGCCCATCTCAGTGTTCACTGTAGGTCTCTGCAGAATGACCTTGGACTGGCCCCCTGTGCCGATGTTTTTGTGTTCAAGAGGTACATTTGTAATAAATTATTTTCTAAAATGTTAGGCTCAGTCAGCCCGTGCAGTTTCTTTCCTAATAAGAGGCTGTTATTTTCTGTGCAGTGTTTGTGTTGGAGCAGACGGTCTGGGCTGGGGGAAAAGGGGTGAAGGAGGGCAGCAGGGGCTGCTAGGAAGATTGCTGGTGTTTCTGAGGGACAGAGGGAATGGGCTTCACCTGTGGCATACATTTGTTATAGATTCCCTCTAAGATCAGGAAATTAGTACAGTCAGTGCTTCGTAATTAACTGTGAGTGGAAAATCTCTGGAGATGGCTAAAACAGATTTGTCCACTTAGAGAAGAAACGCCATGACTTAACAGGTGTATGGTGCCTGTAATGTGCTGCTTAGGAGTTCTTCAGGCTTGGCTGCAAACAAAATATTATCCAACTATAATAACGTTGTGAACCCAAAGACCTTAACTGGTTTCATTATCAAGTGAGCGCCTGAGGGGAAATACACAGATGGAAAGGCATTCCTTTCCCTTGGTATAATGCTCCTGTGCCAGAGAATTTATGGCCAGGACGCGGTTGGCCCTTACATGGGCGCCTGGTGGAGGAAATGCATGAAGCCATTCTGTTCTTTTTCTTTTCTTTTCTTTTCTTTTCTTTTCTTTTTTCTTGCAACGTGTTTAAGGAGTGCATTTTCATTGCCATCCCCAGGCCTGGGGACAGCATAGCCGTATACCGCAAGCCACGAGGTGGGGTTTGTGCTGGCCCCATCTTCTCTCTGCTTTGGTCCTTGTTCTCTCCCTGGGCAATGGGGAAGGAACAGCCCTGCTTGGCAAACATATGCTACCCTGATGGGTGGATTCAGGCTACTCTCTAGATCAGCGTGATGCCCAACTGGCATAATCTTCTTAGAAATTAATTTATCCCAGGATGTGCTTGGGGGGCTGATCAGAAGTGGTCTCCTAAAACTGTGTCTTTTTTTTTTTTTTTTCTTTCTTTCTCTGGTGCAGAGGCAGATCTTGGAAAGATCAGCTCTTTCCCTCTGTATTCCTAACCTGTTTGCTATACTGACTGGAGATAGAATCTACAAGGCAGAGCACTACAGCTCAGGCAATCTGAAAGGCTACACATGGAGAGAAAAAAAAAGGAAAAGATACTAACTCATCATTTAGCTAGTTGAGATGGCTGTACTCTTTTCTGATTCATTAGATACCCTGTGGTTTCTCAATTACAGTCGTCAGGAGAAAGGAATGAAAGCCAAGTTTTTTTGAATGTGTGACCACAGAAGCTGATGTTCCCTGGAGAAGAGTCTGGTCCTTCCATTCCGGGCAACTGTTATTTTGGAGAACCTGGAAGATGAACATGCAGAGCATGTTAGGTAGTTGTCTAAAATATTGTTATGTTTTTCAGAACTGAATAAATCCATAAAGCTGGAAATTGCATGCAGGATCTCTGTTATATTTTTGTGTTTGCACATTTAGACTTAGTCAAGGACCCTGAAGGTATTTAAGCAAAAAAATAAATAAGTAATGAAGTTGTTGTGGTTCAATTGTAAATGTTAATGTTTTTGTGAGAGACTGGAGGAGAAATTCCTTTATTATTCAAACTGGCTTGTTCCTTCCTTGTTTATATATCAGTTTGCCCTCTTTTTGGACATTGTATATGGTTTCACGGTGAAGAGTTCACAAATCTTAAAATGTTGCCTTCTTGTCAGTGACACTGATCGTAGTGTAAAGGTCTTTTTAAAATTTCATACAGATCAAATAGCTCTGTTTGTTAAAAAAAAGGTCAGAAAAAAGGTCACTAGAATCTTCCAATGTTGGCAAAACTACCTATTTTTTTCTTAGTCTGGGTCATAGAAACAGCTGAACTGATTTCACTGAAGTTAGTGATTAAAAACAATCAACCACCCTTTCCCCAACCTTCCCCCTTCTTCCAACAGACATCTGGCATAGAAAATTTAAGCTACGTATTTTTATCAAAGCTATAAGCAACCAGAGTCTGCTACGTTGGTTGCTGCAGGCAAGCATAAGAATAAGGACCTTCGGGAGCTCTGCCTACAGCAGCTTCTTAGTTTGAAGATGTTTTGCACAGGTGTAAAAACCCGATGCCAAAGTCCATCTTGATATTAGCATACTGTACATTGTATCCTGTAATTAACTGTACCCACCTGTATGTTGGCATTTCTCTGACTCTTGCCATCCTTTAAGCTGTGTGTATCTGAGGATCTAATCCATCTAAGCCTTGGACACCCTGAACTGCAAATGAAGTCAGAGAGCTGCAGGCTCACAGCTCCTGGCAGGATTATGCACCCAGTGAGCTATTGCTCTCATTATGTTGCATTGCAATATATCATCAGTGTGAAACATCATCCTAATGATGCATTAGTGTAATACATCATCAGGGGAGTCCCACTAGTAATGTATTACTCCAAGTATGGTGCTACTCACTAAGAAAATCGCCTCGCAGTCCTTGTGTTGTTACAGAACAGCATCAGTGAAGGCAAAATATGTTGCTAAAGATTGATGCAGCTTCCCAATTTCAAAACTATGTTAATGGTGGGGGTACCTTCTGTATGCTTGGACTTTGCGATTGTATTTTCAAAGAGGTGTATTTGGTCTGTCTTTGGTTGCATTTCTGTTTGGAAGGACCACGAATTGATTCTTTAGATTGATGGCTGTGGGGCTTGAATAGGAAGCCATAAATCTCCTGCCCGAGTGCCTGTTATATAATTCTTGGGGATGGGGAAAGGGTTTATGAAAACTTGGTGCCAAAATTTTCAATTTTAAGGATTTTTCTAGTGTCACCCTGATACATCTTCCTGTTTTAGTCCCATACACTAAGATAAATATGTTTAAAAAGCACTGTCTCACAGAAATTAAACCCCTCCACTTCCTGTATCAACCCATTGATTTTCTTTTGGTCTGCAAATCCTATAGCAAAACAATCCTTCCCACAGGAGTTGTCTTGAAGGCAAGATTTACTTCAGGGGGCAAGGCCATCGGATGACTTTGCTTACACTTTTGAATCACAGTGGTGATACTGTGAGGTGCTCGCCATGGGATTGCATCGGTTCCAGGGACTGCCAGATGGAGAAACGTAGTTGTCAGTGGTCCGTGTAATATAATAGGAGGACTGCGCTACTCTATAGGACACACCCATAGTAGGATTGGAGGGAATATTAGCTATAAAATAGACATTTCTGAAGTGTGGTTTTATATATGGCCAGTGTTTTCTAGAGTGATTTTTTGATGCATCCTGTTTACAGGTACAAGACAAGGAAACTTAAAGGGAGTCTGAACTTCAGTGTGCTTTTGAATCTGCATTGCATATTTTTGATGCTGAAGTGCTGCACACAAGCTGTTTTTTAAAAAAAATCTTCCCAGTCACAGAAAAACCTCGGCAAAACCAAGGGACGGTTCTTGAGTAGGTTGAGCAAAATTTGGTCTCCCTTTGCTTTGCTTCTTGTTCTCTTATATTACCATATAACTGGACTGAGCAGCGTGAGTGTGACCCTCTTGGGATTTGTTAGTCACTCCTTTTTTTTCCCCCGTAAGGCTCCTGTAGGGTCTTTACCAACAGCTTCTGCCTGCGTATCTGTGTCAGTAGGGTAAAGAAGTATGACAACATGACTGTATTTGCAAGAGCATCTACTGAGCCCTCAGTTACTGCAGCAAAATGGAGATTTTTTTACTGCTATAGCTCGTTTCATTCATTTGCACTGGTTTTGCTGTCCTGATCCAAAGCATGCACATATTGGTATAACTTGAGGAGCACTTTGCTGGTGTCGTTCTTCTTTTACTGTTTAAGTGCTCTATGGGCTTATTTAGGCAGCAAAAGTAGTATCCCAAGCCAAAAGAACTTCAGTTGTAACTTTTCTTGAAGCCTTATTTGGGCAAAGTATGAATGGCCTTAAAAGACAGTAAGTAATTTATTTCTTGAAGCGGTGCTGGGTTAAGATCATCGTCACAAATCACACCGTCTTCAACCTTAGGGTCTGCCTTACTTCTGTAAGGAATAAAAGCCTGCTTTTTTAAAGTTCCTGCTCGAAACTGGTTTAGGCTCCCAGAGGTCCCAGCTTGCTCTCCAGGAGGATGGTGAGGCTGCCAGCAACAGCATGGCTCCTTTGTGCTAATGCAGAAGCAGCTGAAGGGGCAAGCCTTCGCCTGTACGTCGGGCAGGAGAGTGAAGCCTGGTGACTCTTCCCAGTGACAGCACCATGGCTGTCTGATAATTGCCTTTGGTTTTAAATTAAAATGAAGACTGGCCTTGTTGTCTGCATTAAATGAAATCCAATAAACCCCAAAAGTATCCATTGACAAAACAGATTAAAGGCAGAGATCATTTAGTGAGTTGATCTTTACAGTTTTTAAAGTTTTGGGGTTAAAACCGCCACTTCATTTCCCTGCTGTTGTTTGACACTACTTTGAAATCAGGTTCTCTTTCCCAGCCTGCCTGAACTCAGCCCCAATAGTAAAAAGTTTTCATCAACAAAAATTAAAAAGAAGATAACCTTGATTTTGTGATTTGGCTGCTGCTTAGGGTTTTTTTTCACCTTAGGACTGCTCAGCTCATGCCTTGGAGCCTTCTTGTTAGAGAAACACTGCCCTTCTCTGTGTATACAGAGCGTGGAATGAATTAAGCATTGCTTTAAATATTGTTCACAAGGTGAAGTGTTTCTGGCAAATTCCCTCAGCTTATTGCATAGTCATATATGGCAGGTTATTGTGTCAATAGATTATTAAACTCTGTGTATGCACTTTATCCTTCTCTGAACTTTGTTCTTGTCTTTTAGAAGAAATTAACTAAATCCAAATTAGTGGTGGGCCATCAATCAACAGTCGTATGGGTTTTTTTGACCTTACCACTACGTCCTGTTGCATTGCGTCGTGCTTTGTTCTTCCATCAGGTTGCACCATGACTCAGGCACAAACATGACACATCAGAAATATAATGCGATGCGACATGGCCAAAAAAAATATCAGTTAAGAGTTGTGTGGATAGTTTCAATTCGTTCCATTCATGGATTATTCGCTGCCCATTCATGTGTTGATAAAGAGTCTGGTATTTTTCAACTTGCTGGCTGTTAAATGAAAGGGAAAAACAAAAAAAAAAGCACCAAAGCAAGGAAACAATAGCTAAGACCCTTGTCCTTCAGCTGGGTTCCCCTGCACTCAGTGCCTGGGCTGTGCGCTGCAGTTCCAGCTGGTGGTATTTGGAACCTGTAAGTTAATTAGAAGGAGAAATTTCTGCAGCTAGCAATGTAGATGTTCTGGGGAAAAAAACATTGCCCCGGGGGAGGGATGATATTTGAGCAGATTTATAGTGCTCTGAGTGTGCATATGAATGAGATGATGGCCGTCAACACTGCTTGCTGCTGTGGGGAACTGTCAGCTTTGCTCAGGTGGAAGGAGATCCATGGAGGGGAGCAGTGGAAATGAAGGGAAAATAATGATAAAAATTGCATTGGTTTTAAAATGGGGTTTAAAAATTCTTAAAGTACGTAAAAGCGGACTCTCTTTTTCCTCCAGAGGGAAAGGGAAGGAAAGAAACCCCCCAGATAGGCAAGCAGTGCAGATTAAGGTCTACTAAATATTGGGGGGGGGGGGTGGGGGGGGGTGGGCAGGGTTGCTACGCATAGAGGCCTCTCTGAATCCTTAAGCCCCATCCCCCTCTTGCATTTTGGTAGAAATCACCCTGAACAGAGTTCAAAACGTCCTGGTTGATTCTGCTCTGGCAAAACCTATTTGCTAGTTTTGGTGCACATGGAAAAGTCAGCGTGGCACAGGGTAGTGGGAGGGAGAGATTCCCTGAGGACCGTGGCCAGGCCAAGCCAAGGGATGTGCTTGTCCCACCCTGGACCACGTGTTTTAATAAATTGCGTCCCCTCAGCTGAAGCGTCATTTCTCGCTGTGAGGGTGCTATAGATGATTGCTCGGGGCAGTATGTGGCTTTGCCTAATGGCCGTGCGGGGCTACGGCGCGCTCGCCCGCCTCGCTGTGCAGGCTGGAGCGTGCTGCTGGCCGGCTTCTGGAGAGGGGCGATGGATGGGTAGGGCAGGTTCGTTAATTACCTTTCTTTGACAGAAGGATTGCATTTTCTGGGAAGACGCTGAGAGAATGTTAAGTGGGTTGGCCAGCAGTTTTAAGAATTGCCTTTGAATCCGTTCCTTTCACTTCCCCCCCCCCCCCCAGCTTGAATAAATCTCTAGAGGTTTCTAATTGCAACATGTTTTCTGTAGTGCTGGAGTGGTGGGCAGCACATTTTTAACCTTGCCTTCCACAGAGGCTTGGTGTCACTCGACATGCGTGTTGAGGAACAGTCGTGTGTTGCTAACTCTGTCGTTCAGAGGCCCTTCTGTTTTTAAATATTTGTCAGTGCAGCCTGCTGTCATTTGCAGTGAGACTTTATTGAGATCATTAAACAGAAAGTTTAAGATTAATTCCCTTTCAGGGCAAGAGGAAGAGGATAAATAACCAGTCCTGCTTGGTGTTCGTTTTTAATGACTCCAGCACAGTGTGAAAGAGTAAACAGTTTTGACAAAAGATGTAATTGATTGTTTGGGTTTGACTGATCACTCAAAAATGTAGCGTATCCTCATTCAGAAGATTTCTGTAAGGTAATGAATGTGATACTGTTAGAAAACAGGGTCTCATGCTAAGCAAGGGGGAGGTTTCGTGCGGTGGCTCTCCTCGTGGCCAGGCTGGTGGCTGCTGGGAGCGCTGGTGCTGTTCCAGCCCCGTACATCACAGTGGCTGCTGCCTCCCTTCCTTTGGTGCCCCTCTTGTCCTTGGGGAGCCAGTTCAGAGCGCCAAACCAGTGGAAAGCTAGGCTGCCAGATTTAAGAAAGATTAGAAGTGAAACGTTCTCTGCCAGTTTAGATGCCTAAATTGCCGTATCAATGGTCCAGGTCAGATGAACACCAAGGCTGGTGTGAAGGGATGCGATCTTGCAGCCATGAGCTCAGGAAGGTGGGACGTGTGTTGTTCAGTGGCAAAAGGCCAATAGATCTGCAAGCTGAATTCCAGACTATAGTGGTGGGACGTGTTAACAGCGAAGTTAATGGTGGTGTGGTAGGCTTTCCACGTTCTCCAGCTGCCATCTCTGTTTTGTTGGGAATGAAGACGAGAGCTTTAAAAACCACCTACTGCTTGCATCCTCGGATGCCTTGTGGGGCGTATTCATTCTGTTCACATCATGTCTAGATCTAACCTTGTCTTTTTCTGTCCCTTTTCTTGTGTAAGTTTTTCTAAATGCTTCTCTTTCATCCCTTAATATGTTAGTCTTCATGCTGATTTTCTGTGCCTCCATGATTCCACTGTCAGAAGCATGGGTGATAAGCAGATCAGCAGTATGTTAGAGATGAAGTAACTTGCTTTTCCATATCTGTGGGAGAGTGCTGCGTATCTACAAAGGGGGTGTGCAGCAATGAAAATGAGAAAATACAGGAGAAGTGCATGAAAGGCCAGTGAATGAAAAGGCCCGAGAATACAAGTATTTGCTGTTAAATTCATGCAATAAGGAGACATTCTGGGTGCATAAAATGAACAGAAGACTGGTATAATGCTCACTTCTTTAGGAATGCAGGACTGTTTGAAAAGCTGAAATGGGGACGGGCCCTTTCATGTTACAGCTTTGTAATGCCAGTTGTGCTTCTCTTGGGCTTAACTCATCCTTTCCTTCCTTGCCTCACAAAGACAGATGTGGAGCACCTGCAAGGGACCACAAGGAAAGATTGAATAATTATCTGAGCAAGTCAATGGTACCCATTAAATGTTTAGGTGATAGGCTGAAAAGGATATCTATCCTTTTGGATAGCCTTTGGAGCTATCTAGCTGTTGAGGGACTAAATAATACTTTGTATTATTTTTGCTATGTATTTTGTTTCACAGTATCCTTGTGAAATAAAGGGAGAAGCGCTACTCCTGTGACAGTTGAGGGTAGTAGTTGATCAGTCATGGGTTTGGAGCAACATAGTCAAAGGTGGCCGAGATCAAGAGAGTCCTTGTGGTTGAATCTGGTGTCAAGAACCCACTGGGTGACCAAAACCTGGCTGGTGGCTGTGGCTAGGTGATAAGTCCTCTGAATCTCTGGATCCTTCCTGCCTAGGAAGTGCTGGCATGTCTGCCTTGGAAGGCAAAATAAATTAGAGGGTTTTCATCAAAAGGATTGCTCAACAGTACAAATAAATTTTCTGGAAAAGAAAGTTGAGGGTAGAAACTGCTCTGAGCTTCCTCACCAGTCAGTGCACGCACATACATAGTTTTTGTCTTCATTATAGATAGGGATTGAATTCTGTGGCTGAAGAGTATGTTGATGCCTTAGGCAGAGGATTGTTGAATAGCTGGGAAAGAAAGCTTTCCTGCTTATCGGAGGGATGCCGTCAATGCCCTGCTGTTTGTAGCATCAGCACTTACGCTTGGTTAGCTGCATCATATCTTAGTGTACGTTGCTTTGTGCTTCCCAGTGCTGCTGCCTCCTCCTCTTCACTCCTTCCATTCTTCAGGTTCTGGGCTACAGAGAGTGGTTGGATAAAAAGACTGATATTAGAGGAGAAGGGGTGAGAAGTACAATTTATCTGTATGTGTTTCCTTTTCCTTCATTGGTGAGTTCATCCACTTGAGCTTTCATTGCTGCACACATCTGGGTTTCTTCCTCCAGATGATGTGAGGTGTTTCAAATTTCTCCTCCTCAACAAACTGAGACCTAGACTCAGCTCTCAGGGTTTTTTGGTTGATTGGTTGCATACTTTTGTTTGTTTGTTTTCTTTTGTTTTGTTTGTTTGTTTGTTTGTTTTCAGAATATGACAGAGTACCCAGAGCACAGACCATTGTGTTCTCTCTTTTCTGAGTCGTTTCCGACTGGTCAACCTCCTTTTGAAAAAAGTGGGTGCTGGAAGTTTTAGTGTGCAATAAATGCTTCACTAGCATTATTTACAGTCACAAGTATCAAGTTTCTACTCCAGCTTCTGTATGTGAAAGGTGGTCTTCTCTGTGACTGGATTGTGTGGTACTTGTATGTTGAACTGGTCAGCCACAGTGACCGTAAATTCGTTTAAATCACAACTTTTCAAGTCCATCCTGTGTCCTTTCAGGGTGACCTATATTTTTTTACTTGTACATGTGTGAACTTGTAATGAGATGGTACTAGGAAGCTGGTTATTTGAGGTTGAGCCTACTTTATCAATTACTGTGGTTTACTCTCTGGAACTGATCTGGTCTGGTGTTTACTTACCTAGTACTGTTCTTTCAGAAACCTTTGTCAGTGATATTATTAGTATTACTTAACTTTATCCTCCAGTTACTGACAGAATTTGAGCAACATGGGATTGAGACCAAATCCATATAAAATTGCCTTAGAAATGTCGGTAATTGCTGATCGTTTCCCATCTACAATTACTTTTTGGGATAGATCAGCCAGCTTTTAATCTATTTTCTTCTCCATTGATTATGTTCGCTGATAATTTTTAATTGGAATGTCATGTAAAACTAACTCAAATGCCTGACAGTCGTCTAAGTGTATTATTTCCCCAATAGTGTTGCCAACCATACTTGTAATGATACCAAGCTTATGCGATAAGACTTCTTTTCCATAATACTGTGTTGATTTCCATTAGTTATGCTGCCATCCCTTAATTCTTTACTGATTGCATTTGTAACAGCTTTTATGTTATTTTGCCTGAAATCAATACTAGGTTAGCTGATCTATAAATACCTAGCTCATCCTGCTTGCCCTCTTAAAATATTGGCAGAAAATCAGCTATTTCAGCTGGCTGCAACTTCCCCCCCCAAGCCTGGGAAACAGGATGAAATTATGGACGAACCCCTATCGTGTCCTGCTGCACCCTCCCGACAGCACTGTCCCTGCGGAGGCTGTTTTAGCACGTGTCCTGGTTCATGCACACCTTGCAGGCTGGCTATGAAAAAGTATATAAATTAGCGGGACAGCTATGGAAAGGAAAATTATTATTAAAAAAAAAATAAAAAATTGCCATTTCACTCTGTCTCTAGTAGCAATATGTCTGTGAAGTGGTGGTACCAACATACATGCTCATAACGATCCATACGTTCGTTAGTGGCACGATGCTCTCAATCTTACAAACCCGATGGCATCTCAAAAAATGTATCTGAAACGCTAAAAGATGCAAGATTGGAGGAAGTATAGAGAAGAAAAGGTAAAAGTCGCATAGCCTTGCCCACTGGCTTCTCAATTGCTGGGGAGCTATTCACTCCAAGGAGCAGATAGCAAAAATAATAAGTGTAAGGTGATACAGTAATAAGCACACTTGCACATAGATAAATGTAGAGTGATTTCCATGATGGAAGACGAAAGATCTGGGAATAGAGATGAGAAAATCTGTGGGCTTTGATGCCAGTACATTTCTGTATTTAGCTTGAGGAAAACTAATGTGGAATTTGACACATTCTTCTAAGTTGATTGGGAATTTGTCGTCCTCCTTATTTTGAGAGCAGTTCTGAACTGGCCCATAATTGTCAAAGTGAAAAAAGGAAATCCTGTCGTCTCTGCTATTATGGCTTAAAGCACTTTTTCAATTAAATTATCATTAGGGTTACATCATGAAAGGTATCAACATAATCCGTTTAAGTATATCTTATAAGGCTCTTTACTACCAAGAAAAATCTCCTGTCTTTCAGGTACCAAAGTTACAGGAATTAATCAATCATGGACTCCAGGGGAAAATTCAGCCTTGATGTAACTCAGTAGTAGGCATTAATTTATATCATGCCTCACCGTGTATCTTTGTCTGTGTTACAATTTTATATTTGTATTATCACAGGATTTTTGTGCAGCTCTTGCATCAGGCTATTACATCCAGCACAATAACTATGCTGTACACCAGCATTCCCTGCTATTTTGGTTTCTATTTGATGTCATGTTTTTACTTTACCTGGGGAGTATTTTTGCCTGGAGGAAACAATTCAGAAAGAGAGGCATATTTGAAAAGCCAGGAATCAAAGGAGCGATAAAAAATACTTCTGAGTACAGTGAATAATTAGGAGTTAACTCACTGTATCATAGATCAAGAGTATCTATTGCATGTTATTGAAACCTTTCTCTGAGATAATACTTATTTTCTTGAGACCTTTTTGGGACAATCAGTGGTAGTGTATCTTGTCTGTAGCCTCAAATACATATGTTTTTATTTTTGGAAGACTTCAATGCGGTGAGGGCTATAATAGTCTCCATGTTAGAGCTGGCAGACTGAGGCATAGAGAGGCTTATATTTAAAAAATATTGCCATTCACGTTGTGTTTGGAAGGCATTTCCGCTTGTGCAGAGTTTTTGACCGGGAGAGAAGTTGGGAGCTTCATAAGGTTCTGCCAGCGATGCTGAGATTTACAATCTTGTGAAGGAATAGACTTTCTCTTTCTCTGTTTTTTCTTTCTTTTTTTTCTTTCTTTTTCTTTTCTTGCTCCACCCCCCATCAATAAGGTAGCACCCCTACATGGGAGGAGGCATTGCCAAGCACTGCCCAGTGACACAGGACGCTTGTCCAGCATCTGACCCAGAATTTCCCAGTGGGGTTGGGGGGGCATCTGTTGCCATTTTCATTCTGTGCTATTCCAGACAGTATAAATATGTCTAAGTTACAGGGATTTAAATACGTGAATAGGAGGCAGTTTCAGAGTATTGCTATTTATGTATTTGTTCCTGCTGTGTAAGGCTATCCATCACAAGTGAAGAGATTTTTGATAGACCTTATCTTCATGTACAGTGTTAAGTACAGTAAGTTTTGGTTCTTCCTGTATCATTTTTCAGAGAGGCAAACTGCAAACGAAAGCCAAAACAAATCAAAATGTCTATGATTTCCTGATGCAAAATAATATTTCCAGTTTTAGAGAACAAATGTTTAATCAGTGTGCATCATGCAATCATGGAAGAGGAACACTAGCATTTTTTATCTTAGAAAATATGTATTGCTGGTTGTGACCTAGAGCTAGGACAATGCTACTAGTCCTACAGAAAAAAAAAAAAAACAACCCAAACAACAAATTTTCAATTACTGGAGAACAGCACCTCTGCATTGTGAGAGCAGGTTTTGCCTTAAAACAAGCTGTACTCTAAGTGTTTAAAACCAGTAATTTGTAATGTAAAGATTTTAATGTCTGCCAAATGATGGTGTGTAGACTGCTTTTTAGAAGTCGGAGATATTCTTCAAGAATCTGCATCCCCCATGAGGTCTGAGTTGCTGTTATGGCATGGTCCGTGTTCAGAAGCAACTGCAGCTCCCTATTTTAGCATTCGTGTGGTCTCTTCCTTTGCTGCCCCAAACTCCGTAGTGCTTTCTGTCCAGCCATCCAGGTCTTTCTCAGCAATGTCTCTTGAATTTGTATTTTCCTCGTTCTTTATATAAATGACGTCAAACCCTCTTGGTTTGCATATTTACCTGGAGAAATAAGAACCGAGGGTGTTTGTGTAAGCAGGAGTCAGTCGGTGCCAGTGAGCATCCTCCGCGCCACGTGCGTGGAGCTCTGCCGTTGCTCCTGCCGAAGCTGCTGATGGAGATGAGCAGGATGCCGTCAGCGTTCAGTGTGCTCCTTGTTCAAAATTCAGCTGTGTATTTATCTCTCAAAACCACCCTGGTCTTTTGTGAAATCATGTAAGCTTAATTTCAAGCCTGTCGCCGGTCGTTCCTTCTGTTTGATGTGAGCTAGTCTCTTGAGATGGCTGGCGTCCTGGAGTGAAGAGATGGAAGTGAGAGATCTGCTAAATCTGCTGTTGCTTAGAGTCTCTACCTTTGATACTGTCTCCAGAGACTGCACTGATCTCTTCTTTTCAGTCAACAGTCTACATCCTCGCTGGGGTTTTGATGGGAGATTCCTTTAAGGCATTTTGTACTGACAAGGTTATTTTTCCTGTGCACGTGCGGTAGAATTTCGCAGAAACCTTCAAAGAAGGAGGGTTTTTTCATATTGAACTGAGTTCACAGTTGCTTAGGTTCTTTGTAAAATTACCAAGAAATAAATTATATGAGCAGCTTAATTAACAGTAAGTTAAGATGAAGGATGCCTGTTGTTTTTCTCTTACACCATTTTTTTTCATGGATATCCATGTATGTTGAAAAGTAACAGCTAGAAGAGCTGCCTGGATTTTGCTGAACACAACCCATAGTGAGCGCTGGCATTAGGCATTTGATTTGTATATTAAAAGAAGAACCAGTGTGTTGCACAGAATTGCTGTCGTTGCAGACTTCTGCCTTTGCTTATGGATGAGGTCATGGGTGTTGAAAACTCCAATAAAGCCCCCCCCCACCCCCCACCCCCCACCCCCAGCAATTTTAAAATCATACTTTGTTGCAAGCCTGGGAAAGTGCTGTTGTTGGAGTTTTTTTTCCTCCTTTTTGCCAGAAAGGTTTTCTTTCTCAAAAAAGACAAGACAAATCGAAGATGTGAGAATTTTTTATTGACTGTTTTTCAGCTAGTATACTAATGAGAAAGGCTTGCAGCATCTTGGTCATGTGTAGGTAATTTTGCTTGTCTTTTAAAGGAGAATCTCAGTGTTTTTGCCAGAAGTAAAACTCTGGTTTATGGTTTTGTTGAAATTTTTTTTCTGGGGTTTGTTTGAGACCCAGTGGAGGTGACTGCTCTGAAGAACAACTATGTTGATTTTTCTCTTGTAAAATATTCTATTAGAGGTTTGATTATTTTTTTTAAAGTATACTGAAGAGGTTAATCTTTTGTGCTGAATTTCCTTAATTTGATAGTTGTTCTCCATACTGTACATATGTGTACCATGGGGCCAAGCGGGGCTGCTGGTTCAGCAGTAGGCACAAAGGGGAAGTGCAAACCCCAGCATTACGTTTGCTCTGTGCTAATGAACTGCATTTCAGGGTCTGCAGCTATGGATAGATAACTCCATGACAAAGCCAGATCTCTCTATGACAAAGCCAGGTCTCCTGATGTTTCCACAGGAAGATGCTGAGAAGTTTGAGTGGGAACAGGAACTACGATGGGCCGCAGCGATACGGCCACTCCGTCCTTGTTAGGGGAATTCTCTCTGAAGTACAGTGCACAGATTTCTAGTCACTGTAGTTATTAAGTATTCAAAACAGGGGATTAGGGATATCATGGAAGTGCAGACAGATCCCTCTAATGATAGTATGGCCGTCAGGAGCATGCCAATAAGATCTGGAGAGAAATTGCAGTCTAGGGTATTTAGATCTGTGATATGGTCTTATTCCAATGCCATTATAAAGACTCATGTTAATTGAGCAAAGCTCTTTTGAAGTTGTTTGATTTCCCCTATTATGTGTAAGAACCAATAATGACTATTCTGATGTGTTAATTAAATTAATTTATTGACCTACCTTTTATTTAGAGAAGACAATCCAAACAAGAAGCTGCGGCATGTATTGCGGAGGCATGTGGCAAAGCATGCCCACAGTTTGGTATGTCAACAGTAGTGGAGAAGGTACTCTGCCTGGGGTTTCATTTCAGAATAGCTCAGAGTAGTAATGCAGACGAGTACATTAATCTCCTTAACTATTCAGAAATGAAAGATCAAGTACAATAACTTATTATTTATTGCTCTTCCAACATGTCTGTTCCATAAGATTCGCCATTAAAATTAAAATATAGACGCTGTAACGGCTAGTTTAAGAGAGTCTATGGCTTTGCTGTTTAGTGCTGGAACATTTTTCTTCGTCAATTCCAGCAGGTTTCCTGCCACACCGGTGTCCCCTGCCGATGGGGCGGTGGAGGGTTTATGCTGAAATGATGCCCGTGGTTATTTAGAAGAACCCAAGGATAGGGCTCAGCAGCAGGCAGTTGGGTAAGGCGGTGTGGTGTTGATGAGCCACTGACAGCCGAAAAAGGCAGCAGGCACAGTGCATTCTCACTGTACAGTAGCTCCACTGAAGCAAATGGGAACAGTTGTTTCAGTGCATAAATGAATTCCTACGTTTCCCATTTCTTTTTTTTTTTTTTCAGTAAACAACTGACATTTATTTTTGCAGTCTTGCAGGGGGATTCCCGAGCACACAGCTTTGTGCAGCAGTGAAACCAGAACTAGGTGCATAGGCATTTTAATAGCTACCCATGCCTCCAGAAGGCTTTTGTGCATAATAAACTTTTACTAGGAGTGGGACAATAACTACTATTCATTGTGTGGCATAACTTCATTTTCATGTTTCTTACAGATTTAGCCCTAATCTTTCATTACGTACTTAAGCAAAATTATCCTTAAGGTTCTTGGAAACATATCAAGAAACTAAAGGTAGACCCTGTAGTAGACGTCTCTGCCTGTGCTATGCTGTAACGTAAGTCTTCTGACTATTGATTGATTTATTTCACTGCACATGAATGTGCCAAATCCTATCAAGCCACACTGCTTGAAATACCATATGCACACACAGCCTCTGCTTTTAGAGTTCAACATCTAATCGGAGGAGACGGGCAAACAGGAAGAGCAGAGGTAATGGAGAAGGGAAGCATGTGGATTAGGTTTCCCTGCCCAGGGTAATGTGTGGAATTTGTGGCAGAGCTGGAAACTAAACCCAGGCATCCCAGGCTCTGCTGCGGGGCCACCGGCCCCACAAAGGACTTGGCATCACCCCATATCTCGGGTGGGATGGGACCCTGACAGGGCTCCAGTTGGGCACCCTGTTGGCAGCAGGGCCAGCCCCGAGATCACCCCAGGTTGCTCCCGGCTTTTTCCAGTTCGGCCCTGAACAGGAGGCAGGTTTGCACAGCTGCTGTCGGGTGACCTGCTCCGCTGCCTGCCTGGCCTTCTCCTGGAAACCTCTTCCCCTGTGTTCAGCCAGAGCCTCTCTTCTCGCCACCTCTCCCTTCTCTAATCCTGCAAAGAAAGGATGATGAAACCTATTGATTGCTTCATAGGCTGCTAACAGTGGTGGCCAAAACCACCTTCACCAGGTATTCGGAAAACAAAACATAACAGGGGATTTGAAAGAGCTCTCGTGTTTTCCAGGAAAGGCTCTTCCCTGTTTCCTTTTGGAGTTAACAGTTGGAGGACAGATGCTTTTTTCCCCCTTTGCTATCTTATTTTTCCTCTGAAGTACCATGTCTTTACCGAATTCACAAAAACTTGGGTCAGTATTGTGTGTGACATGCTATTTATTCACCTGTTGGTGGTTATGTTTTGCTGGCATTAAGCAGACTAGATACATTAATATAATGGATGTTTATATATAGCTCTGGTTTTATATATAGATCTCTATATTGCCCTGCTTCTTGAGCTACCCTTTTATTGTAAATGGCTTTGAAATTCAATTTATCTTTAATTACAACACATGTATAAATCCAGGATTAAGGGTGAAGAGTTCCATTGTTCTCTTGGCTTTTTTTTTTTTTTTTTTTTTTTTTTTTTAATGGGATTTGTAGGTAGTCAGCACTGTTCAGGATTTTGTCTCTGATGTTTCCCTTCTTTCGGTATATAATAACTTGTCTATCAGATAAAGAGCTTTAATTTTTTTTTTCTTTCTTTTTTTTTTTTTTTTTCCTGTCTATTGAAGGTATGTGCCCAGAGGGGTCAGGTTATGCAGAGGTTGCATGTCATCCCTGCTCTCCGTGCAGTGAGGTTTTTCTCAGCCAGGAGAAAAGCTGGCATTTAACCCTCAGACCACGAGTCCTCTTGGCATTCAGGCAAGCCCGCATCCGACACGAGTGCCATGGGTGGTGCCTCCCCACCAGCCACACGCTGCCAGGGTTGCACATTTATCGTCAGTCAGCACAGCAGAATTAAAAAAACCTCACTTAGCCAAGGCAGCAGAGGTAACGAGGTGGCATGCAGCCTGGCCTCGTATTTGTTTCACCTGTGAAACTGCTCACCATTTAAATTTAGCTGTGAATAATCTGGCAAGGATGTTGGAAAAAAAAAAAAAGAGAGGGCAGCTGACAACCTCTCCGTTACCTGAAATCAAATATTTCACCTCTCCATCACACTCTTGCTCAGAGAACGGGAGGTGACGGTCCCCGAGCCTCTCCGAGAGCTGAGCTGGTGGGAGCACTGCGACGGCTGACTCAGCCCGCGGGATCGATGGGAGGCTTTCCAGACCTTACTGGGGTTTGAGCGAGGTCAGGACAGCTGCGTTTGGGTTAGGTGTAGTGCAAGATCCTGCATGCGAGATGGGCTTGACCCAAGGTCTTGCTTCCATGAGAGTTTGTGTCTCCCGACCTCTGGCCTGAGGTAAGGCGAGACTGGTGCTGGCTCAGGGTGTCTCAGCTGTACGGAAACAGGATGGATCAGAGCCGTAGGGTCTTGTCTCCCCTCGCCCCTTTGCCGCAGACCCGAGCACGCAGGCTCTCCTGCTCCCTGTCTTTTCCTTCCTCGCTTGCCACTGCTTCATTCCCACAGAGAAACACTGTCCCCTCTGTCCTGCCTTGCCCTGCCGCAGCGGGGATCTCCCCAGTCCCTCCCCAAGGCCATTGCGTGGCCGAGGAGGGCAGAGAGGGATGCTGCGTGCCTCTCAATTCCCCAGCGCGCCTGCTCCTTGCCGCCTCTTTCAGCATCCTTGGCGGGAGGAGAAGGCCACGCAAGCTTGGGCCTCGCTCAGGTGTCCAGCAGCACGTGCTGCTCGGGCACGGCATCTCAGTGGTGCACCCAGGGCGTTTCGTTGCATCCGAGGCTGGAGTAAGGAGAGAGGTCTGTGGGTATGAGCTGCATGTGCACTTTCGCAGCATTCTGCTTCGTTTTTCTCTTGCCCCCTGTGAACTCCTGTGAAAAGTTTGTAATGAGAGCTCTTGTTAAGCACCTGCTTCCTTTGCAAAATAGTAGACAAACAATCCAAGAATGGGCACGGATGGGGTTGCCCAACAAGAAAATCGCTGCTGCAGCTAAGGCGGTGCGAGCCAGATCTTTCCCGAGCGGATGGACGGGAGTCTCCTCCAAATCTGGGTCTCCACGTGTGCCAGGGTTTGTTTCCTTTCTGATTAGGAACGCATTGGATAAATCAGATAGCGCTGTGTTTAATGTTTTCACTGCCAGCCTGCCATTTGTTGACACAGTGTTGGTATGATGAGCAGCTGCAGGTCAAATTTGTTGCCGGGCTCCCCTAAGTCTGCAGCTGCTAAAAATAAACATTTTGCGCAGGTGGAGGCTTTGGCTGGGCTTGTGGTTTGGCTTAACTTGCAAAGTTCGGGATCTTTTCTGAGGTATGTAAATCACATTAGAAATATTTGGCAAGGCAAGTCAGTGCCTGAACATAAAGGAATTCCACCTGAGGAGCTGGAGCAGCTCTGATGGGTCTTTTGGCACGGCATCGGCCACCTGAACTCGACAGCGTCTTCCACATTGTGGTGTTTTCCAAGGTTGCAGTCATCCTGATGAAACACTGGCTCCTTCTAAAAAACGTTTTTTGGGGTTGCACTTGGTTGCTCTCATTGATTGATTGGTGATCAGTCTGTCAGGATATTTACACTGTACTCATGGCCCTGGTGTTGGAGCGCCTGGCCATTGCAATGATATCAATACCAGCAGAGCCGCTCGATGCAGCAAATGTTTCAGTGAGTCAGGGAACTGTAGCAGCGGGAGGCAGAAGGTGGAGGTGGAAGGACTGTCCAGGCCATCTCACAAGAGCAGGAGGTTCAGGGAAAAATGGCACCGCAGGTCAGAAGAGAACCCAAGTCAAGCCGAGAGGAGAGAACAGATGGGGTCCATACCACCTAACTTTACCTGTATTTTAGATACCAGTGGCGCAGCCATTGTAAAATAAGCACTTAAGTTCCCTGCGCTGGAGAGAAAAAGGTGCTTTTGAGTGTTTGCAGATGGAATTGCCATTAGGCAGCTAACATTTAAGCAAGAGTTAAAGCATAATACTTGTGTGTAATGTTCCCATGCAAGAGAGTCTGTCTAAATTAGGTGGATTGGATCTCACTTGCTGTTATCTGATGGGGAGATGATCCATGAGCTTGTGGAGACCAGAAACAGAAAGATAAAAAATGGTTTGCCTTGTTCCCTGTGCTCCCCACCGCTGAGCCAACAACTCCTCATCCAGAGACACCTTTGCATATTGCAGTCCTGCAGCGCTAGGGAGTTGGTCCGGGTCTCTGTGCTTATACTGCACTTCCATATATTTCAGACAGCGTCAGAGCAGGTTCGCACTATTTCAATAAAAGTGTGTTGGGTCAATATCCAAGATAAGCCTCTCGCTTACAGCTATGGCAGCCAGTGTAGATAAGGGGGGATTGAAAAAGTTCCTGAGATTTCATATATTTTAAAATAAATAAATAAATAGAGGCACACAGAAACTTTAGCATCCTTCCAGCACTGGGAATCCAACATATTCAGTTATAATTAAAAGAAAAAGAAAAGAAATCCCATTTTATCTTGTCACTATAAAATGAAATTAAGAAGCCATTCACCTTTAAAAAGCAGGCTTAAAGAAACCGGCTTCTAGGAACGTGGATTTGATTCATTTGTGTTTGTGAAATGGGACATTCAGTGTGAGATTTAATAGCTGGTTAAGAAGAAGAAAAAAATTATTGTTATAAATACGTATTATTTTATTTCCTTCTGTTATGGCTTTGTTCAGGGAGCTTTCTGTCCTTGCTACCTGGCTGCACACTGAATTTCATTGTTCAGTAATCCAGTCCAGCTGTTCCAGCTGTTAAATATTCAAGCAAATACTGGGTGTTTTTCTTAACATTTCATTTGTATTTAGTTACCTTCTTCCAGTGCAGATTAGCTACTGAATAACCAGGAGTTGGAATAAGAGCTTGTAATTTTAGATGCTTCCATATGTACTTGGCTTAACACATTATTTTTCCTCAAAGACTGTACTCATAGGTATTTTATATGAATATTTTTCTAAAGTCTTAACTTCTAGATGCTTTTTAGATTTTAATACTCATCTGTACTTTCAGCTAGTATCTAATTGACACCACTTGCTTTCTGTTTTTCTATTGTTTGAACAGCCTTTGCTAGAATAGTTTAGCTGATTAATTTAGGGAACTGTCGAAATACTGGTGGATTTAAATTTTGTATAGGAAATCATGTTAATAGTGTGCTTAAAGTCTGAGGATTGAAATTGTTTAGGGTGGCTTTTTTTTAAGTTATATTACGTGCTCTCCTGAAGCTGTAAAAGATTTAGTGTTTGTTTTTCTCTCTCATTAGTAGTACAAAATATTTTATTGAGCAATTCTGATTTTTCTTTAACAGTTTTGAAGAGAGGTAATTTTTCTACAGTGCAATTATAGGAGGGCTGTGTTGTTGCGTGGTGTCTTCTTTCCATGGCTATTTCAGTGTCTTTGATTGGTAGTATTTCCTTGGCTAGCACTGGGAGCTGCTTCACTTCAAGCCAAACCAGGCAGTCCAGAGAGCCGTACGGGACTGTGCGGCAGGAATGCTTTTCTGTAAATCCTGAGTCTAAAAACTCTGACTAGGTTATAACCGCATTGTATTTGCTACTGTATTGTCCAGTGTATATATCTATATGTGCAAACCAGTCCTTAGATGGCATAGTGGCATTAAGATGACTGCAAATTGCAAAGGTTTGATTTGCTGAAGAATTCAGTTTTGGTTGAAGCAAAATTACTTGGTAATTTGGGTCATATTTAGAGAATACTTTCACCTGGAGACAGAAAAACAGCTTGTTTTTTCTGAGCTAGGAAAATGATTTTCTTCTGCAGATTAAAATTGAATGTTAGGAGGGAAGGCTACACCTCTCAGGAAGGAGGTATTTTTCACAGATTTATTGGAGGGTTAGTAGGAAAGGCACCAAAGCTTGCCATTTTCTCCTGCATTCCCCATTACTTTGTGATTGCAGCAGTAACCTGGCATGTCATTGGCCTAAGTTTAAATCAGGGATCTTTAGCAGATGTTTTCTGGCAGAGTGCTGTAGACATAAGGTATTTTCATTTGTGTTTAACTCCTACTGAAGTTGTATTGAACTTTTACATATTCATTGGCTAAAAAGCATAGGAATTGGTATAGAGCCTAAGAAGTCTGTGCTTATTGACAGAGAGATGGGATATTTGACTTACCTACAGAAATTAAAAGACAATTTCTTTATTATTATTATTATTATCATTATTATTATGGGTTTTTTTAACTTTTTACAAATTTCCTGTTGTTTCACTAAAAGCAGTCCTTGCAGAGGGCCTTTCCTACAATGATCTTTGTGTATGTTCATCTTCGTATGTGAACTACACTGAGATGAAACTTTAATATCTGGATGTAACTGCCTTTTGATGTTCTCTCTAACACTGCATTCAAAGAGATCTGTATCTGTAGTGACTGCAGAAGACATGTCCCTACTGAGAAAAGGCAACAGGGCTGTAGTCCCCAATAACATCCATTTTAATAGGGTATGTGGCAGCAAAGTGCTACAGTGATATGATGGAAATACGTATCAGCTCTAACGATGTGGTGCACGAAGCAGAGTGCTTTGACTCCAACCCTGTAAGAGGTTGGCGTCCCTGTTCTCCTTATGGTCCCTGGGAGTAGATCAGAGTTTTTACCACTGCCTTACATCTCCTTCTCTTCGTCCTCCTGTCCTTGTTGCCAGCACCAGCTATTTTTACAGGGCAAATGGGTTACTAGGGGAATCCTGAACCTTTTACCCAGCACACCTTATGGCTGGCGGTGTGGAAGTGGGAAGGCAGCTCTTGAGCAGATCTGCCTGTGCTGCTGGATACAGAAATTGATGGAAAAATCTGCCTTGGGGTTTTGCTTAGCAGCGCTGTCTTAGCTTGCTCAATGAAAGATTTGCTTCTCATTTGCTTCCGTGGTAGTTGGGGTTCAGGGAAGAAAGGGCTTAAAGAGAGTTGTCTTTTTTCGGGGCTGTTTTGAATCGGAGATTGTGCAAAATATCCATCAGTGAGATTTACATTACTTGTATAGCAAGGCTATAGAATTATCGTCAGTCTTGAGCCTTGTCTCACATCAATAGAAAGAGGAGGAAAATATTTACTTGGTATGGTTCCTAGCATAATTACCTAAATAATAGACTTCGTACAGCCAGAAGAAAGAGAGAAAGAGTGAGCAAATACCTTCTGCACTGCCTGCGACAGGGTAGTGTGGGAAACATACTGCGATATGAGAGTGTAAGAAAGGCTGTGCCGGCTCAGGCCAAGGGTCCATCTGGCCCAGCAATCTGTCTTCCACCCTGGCTGCAAGCAGACACCTAGGAAAGAACAGGAAAAAGAGGAATAGGTTTGTCTGTAGTCTGAATTTAAGTCCTGGAAAATTACCACTGACATTAAACATGGGGGGCTGGGGGGGGGGGTGGGGGAGGATTTCAGATGCTCAGAGAAGTTCCTCTTGGAACTGGAAGGGACAGGGTGCAGGGTAGGTGTCTTCCCTGCGTTCACTCTCCTCAGGATCTTTCTAACGTGGTTTCCTCAAACAGTTGCAATAGGAATTTATTATTATTTTTTTTAATCCAGAAATCCCCATCGATGCTTAGCAAAATGTTTTTGCAGCACTGTTGACAGTCGTGCTGGAAACGCTAATGCGAACTGCTCCCTGCTTTCAGAAGCCATTTTGTTCACTGCACTGATTAAATTTGCTTGGAGCAGGTTTAATTAAGGTGGTGTTGAAAACCGTTGTTCGAGCCAGGGACTCATGTATGCTGGGGTGTCTCCATGCTAATAGCAATAGTTCAGCTGAATTAAAAGGGGAGGGCTTCACCTGATTTCTTATTTGGTTCACTTGTTGAGGGAGGATTACTAGGGCCTCAATATTTATGGGCCAATTTGTATTATTGGTGCCGACCCTGGCAGATTTCAAAGTGTTTTGATTTACTTCGTAACAGGCATGGCTTGCTCATTTAAGGTAGGTATATAAATGGAGGGGAAGACTGCTGGGTAAGTAGAACAACAATATAAAAAAAAGATTGCTTGGTAGCTTTTGTATCATAATAGAAGAGAAAATATTAGAAAAGTTTCCAGTGCAGATGAGCCGTTTCCAGATGTGAATAAATATTTCTGCATTCCAGAGAAGCAGAGCTGTGGGTTGACCCCTGGCTCTGTGAACGGGCTGAATCAGCACCGCAGATCCCCAAAGCTTGTGCTTTCTGAATAATGTCCAACCCGACGATACTACTGGGTAAGCTCCCACCTTCCCTTTTGCCCAGTTTAATCTTTATGAATTACCTGAAAAATAGAATAATTTAAAATACCAAAATCTTTTTTTCGGGGTAAAATCTGGAAGGCTATTTCTGTCTGTGCTGTTAAATCCATTAAGGTTGTTAGAGCTGCGACAGCTGGAAAGCAGAATGTAGCCTTCTGTGTGCTCTCAAATGGCAAAGGCGTTTGGAAATTTAGACATTTGATTTCCTCCATACTTGAAGGTGTCAGTCAGTCATGTATTTTTAAGTCAGGTGCGTATACACAGGCACAATGGATCGCTGTGGGCAGAAAGTGCATCTCTATAGTGGGGCTGGCTGGAGGTAAAAGGGGGAATGATAGGCTGCAGGTCACACTTCAGATCTTTTTGATCTGTTTGCATGCTGTGTGTAAAAGAGGAGGAGGCCAAGTATACTCGGCAGGTGACAGGGTGGCTGAGGAATCCCTTCTCCCAGCCCGGTTTCCAGTCCCTGCTGGTGGTAGCTGCTGGTGCTGCAGGGTACCTCCTGCCAGCCAGTCCAGGTCCCTCACCCCATGGAGAACAGCCCCTGGTGTTGCTGGCTGGATGAGTGGAGTCAGCCCACGGAGATGTCCCGGGTGCAACAGGCCAGGACATAGTAAGCAGGACCATTGTATAGAGAGGTGAAGGGCTGGGGAGTGGAAAACGGGAATAGCATCTCACCCTGTTCCCCAAACTGCACCCATAAAGTATTTTTTTTACAAAATGCACGACATGTTCAGCGTAAGCAATTTCCTTGTGCAGCTCGTTTGATAGGAAGATGGCATGTACCTCTGTGTGACTGTGGGTGACAAACCTGGTCCCAGTTGTCATTTTCCTGTGGAACCGTACCTGCTATACAAGTGGTTGTTGGACAGACTTTGCTGAAGTTTATAGTGTGTATATGTAGTTGCTAATTCAATAATGCAGGAAGTATGTGCTCGGCTTTAAGCAGTTAGTGCTGAACTGGTGTTGAAATGCAGAACGGCAGAAGAATGCCAAGTTACTGGCCAGTTACCATGCAAACAAAAACATGTTATGAAATATAAAGCTGTCATCTCGTTGGAACAGAGGCAGGCTGTCTTAGCAGCGTTACTGGAACTTTGGAGATGTATATATATAATTTCTTTGTTCGTGCCTGTATTGCATGGAAATGACCTGGAACTACAAGCATCACAAAAGTGACTGTGAAAAGTTGACAATCCCAGTGCAAAAGCTTTGGTGCCCAAAAGAGTGAGGATGCAAAAAGCTAAGTCAGAAATCGAAACTGTAGCTTTTGAACTTACAATACTACTTTAGGTAATGTTAGAAGTAAGTGCTCTCTTGTGGGCTCTGTGTTCTGTTCCATTTTTAATGGACTTTTTGTAGGATCTTAAGTCATCCAACCTGGAATATAGATTATTCCTTCTCCATACACCTCGCTTTCCTTTAACTTAAAGTGGAGATTTCACTTCTTAGATGTTCTGCTTGAGGCTAAGGCAATCATTCTGTTTGAAATCAACCAACCAAAGGCAAAATGGAAGTGCAAAATCATATCATGTTCTCTGTTACTTTCCTGTCATCTGATGCAAGTTGAATTCTGCCAGGAACAATAGATTTATACTTGGTAATCTCTGTTTTGCCACTAATAAAAACACTTTATTCTGAAAAGGCAGAGAGATCCAATTGCTCCTAAGAGGTTCTGCCTCTCCAACAAGCTGAGTTTCCTTCTGCATGAAATCCTGTTGTCCCCTCCTACCTTTTTTTTCTTTCTAAGGTCCTGCTCTCTCTGTCATTGCAAGGAAATGACCCTCAGTTTCATGCAGCTCACATTCTTGAATTCACTGCCTGACTGATTAGCCAAGGACATGCTCAGCCAAAGTACTGGTTGTGAAGCTCTCTTGCCAGACAGCTTGCTCAAAAACACTTCAGAAGAAAGAGGAGAGGGGGAAGAAACCCACTTGCCAGTTTAAGGACAAAGCTTGTTTACTATTAAAACTTCTACAGTCAGCAAAAGCAATACTGACTGCAAAGCTGAATTTGCATTTATAGTACAAATATGAAAAATGAACCCTACCACGAGCATGTCCTTAAAGAGATTATAAATCCACTCTCTTGACTGGTTTGCAGTGCCGTGTTTTGATTGTTATATCTAGATATGTTGCACTTGAAAGTACGGCGTATGGCGTACTTGGAAAGACACCAATATAAAGATTTTGCAGTCAAAGTAATTTTACAGTGGAAAACTCTGTAATGAGGGCGACTCCGCTAGTACCCAAATGCTGTGTTGTTTTATTGGATATCTGTAAAGTTTGGCATGTGGTGGGTTAATAATTAGATACTCTTTGTGTATAGTTCAAGTGAAGGCCACCAGCTATGACTTCACTTTGGCTGGGGTTTCCCTGTAATCCATTTAGCAAATTAAAGAGATTACTTTGATTGGTGCCATTATCTCCTATTCTCTTGCGGTTGAACCACTTAACCTGTGCTTAATTGAAAGAGATAGAGAGGGTACAGTAACAAATACAATCAAATGAAAGGGGCAATAGGATCTGTAGGCCAAACAAATGATCAGCACTAGGCTAACAATAGCAGATTAGAGGTGAGATCAATTAATTAGAAGCTATTGTAGGCGTTGGGTGGCTGCCAAGCTTTCTAATAGCCTAAGCCATCATGCCGTTCTGTTTAGGAGGATTTTAATGACTGGGAGTTGATGTGGTTATTTCAATAATTACCTATTTTAATAATTACTTCATTAGAATATAAAAAGTATTATTCTGCAGGCTCTGTGGGAAAGACATTTTTATTAACGGTGCACCTGGATCCGGGGGAGCGTACGTACCAGCCCGGGTCGTGCCCTGCCACCTCCCCAGGCTGGAGCTGCTGGCGTTAAGGTCACCAACCGCCTTGGCATCTCTAACCTCGTGCCAAGAGGGACGGGCCACCTGGCTGGGTGTATTTTCCGAAGTGCTGCCTGCAGGCCTTTGGCCGATGGGGGCTTTGAGGAACAGGTTGCGAGTTTTTGTTGCCTGCAGTGCCATCAGGGTGCCCAGGTGTGTTCCCGTCCCTGCTCAGCACCCGAGGCTCCAGGTCACGATGCTGGGGCAGCCCTTGGTGAGCCCAGGCTGCACCCGCTCCCGCGTCAGCCAGAATAGACATAGCGGCTGGTAGGAGCCGGCAAGGCAGCGGGCAGAAACCTCGTCCGTCCTTTGGGAGATGAGGAGTTATTTCCTTGGCTGGTGCAGGAGCATTAGGTGTATCTGGCTGGAAAGCCTGGGGCGCTCTGGTCTAACCTTCATCCCGCCTGCTGGGATAACCTAGCTGCATGCAGAGTGTGTGTGCAAGCGATCAAAGTTGTCAAAGAACTGGCGTTGATATCCTTGAATATTGTGATTTATTAGTACTTATTGCGCATACTGGCATAGAGCAGTTGGTATGTAGCGTGCTTTTCATTTGTAGTAGGAAATCATTTTTTAAATTAACTTTCCAGGAGTCATTGAATTTGGTTTCAAAGGCACTTAAGGCTGTAAGTTTGAAAAGTTTTCAAGGGGCAAGGAAATTACTGTAAAATATTCAAGAAAGGCTTGACTGCTAAATACTTTTAAATACATATATGATAAATATGGTAGCAGGTAGATTTACACATTGTCATGTGTGGTACTAAATTTTTTTTTTTTTTTTTGCTGCATGCTGCAGAATGCAAATGTTGCCTCTGGACGTGTGGAATCTCCCGAGGCAGTAACATTCAGATGTGCAGAGCAGAATTTGCCTAAAAGTTAATGCTTAAAACACATCAGCTTTACACCAAACCTATTTTGTTCCATTTTGGGGGATTTGGAAAGGGAGAACATTTTCCAAGGCATTGAAGTGACTTGGGGGCAAAATTCCAACAAACTTTTTTCGCAGAATTTTTCAGGCTGGCATAAATGATGGTTTTATCTGGATGGGAATCATGCCAAGAAACTTAAATAAATGTGCAGTTTTATTATAGCTTTAATTTTTGTTGTTGATGTTTCTGCAAAATGGCAAATTGGGTTCTTGTTTTGCGTGTGTGCATGAATAGGGGTTTGCTATGAACTGGGATGCCAGATTCCCAGGGGATTAGCGTGTGAGGACAACCTGTAGTAGAATAACAGCAAGTGCTGCTCTGAAGTTGGCCGGTGATGAGTGGCAAATGCATGCAGAGATGAAGAGGAGAGTGTAGTCTCCAGGAAATATGAATTCTGGTCATAACATTACCCTGCGATAATGAAGAAAATTAGAGAGTGTGGTAGTTTGGTAGGGCTTGGAGAGGCTGCACGTTTGAGTTTGTGAGTAAGCACTCAGACGTCTGGGTGTTTTCCAAACTATACAACCCTTTTGGAATGCTGTGTCATTAATCTCCAGATGTGCGAAAGGATATCATGGAAATAGCCATCCTTTGCCATTTTCCATCTCTGATCTTGATCAGAAACATGTAAAATGCAGATGCTTATGATAAAGCAAAATAGTTATTTAGTGTAGCTGAATTTATTATAACCTCAGGACAGATCAGTTTTACCCAAAGAGTGGGTGAGGTCACTCTGTTTAATCCGAACTGCTTGCTCCATCCTTTTAAGGGAGGAACCTAGTCTGTAAAGAACTTGGTATCACTGGAAGGCCTTGGTTTGGCAGAGGTGCCAGAATGGCTGACTTGATACACAAAACAGATGCACTGAAGTTAGACTATTGAGAGCAGTGAAACCCATTCTTAAATCTTTGTGGTACTGAAGTTTTCTTCTACATTCAGCAATGGCCATACTAATTTTTGCAGTACAAGACCACTCAGGTTTTAATACAGATATTTTTCATAACTAACATCTATGTTTCTAAGCTATTATGTCTGAAAAAACACACGCTGTATGAATGATTAATTTTGGAGAATAGGATCTAAACCCCTTAACTTGGATGAGGCAATTTCTTTTAAATGAGTAGTAGGTTGAAGTGGCATCTGAGCTAAATATCCTCTTACTCCAAGGGATACTAACCCCTCAGGGCAGGATTCAGGTCATTAGCGGGTCAGTTTAGGAAAGCATATACTGTTGCTGCTGCTATCCATCCTGGCCTGAAGATAAACATAAGACTCCAGTTTCCATTGTTACCAGACCAGGAACCTTCACAGGCCATAACAGCAGCTTAAAAATTGTAAAAATACATTTGTGAGTTTAAAAGCCTAGAAGTTTTATCAATGATGGAAAACATAATGTTTTTCGTGAGTTTACAAAGGAATGCATAAATCGAATCCTTTGTGCGCCATCAGAATTTTATATACAAATATCTACTTACATACTTTAAGAGAAGTGTATGTATGAAGAACAAATAATGCACAGTGGACTGGTATGTTTAAGATTTATCAGCATGCATTTAAGATGGCTACAGTCTAAGGTTACTCACTAAAAGGACAAGTAATCTGGCCATACCAACTGTATGGCAATAAACTTGTTATACAACACTATGCTATATTCATTTATATGCCATATGGGTTATAGGAAAGCTATTTAAGAATATTTTGGAGGGTTTTAAGTTTTATTGTAACTTTTTTTTCAAGATCCTTCTCTTGCAAAGTGAGGAGGTATGCTTATTAAACAGCGAAACACCTTTAGAAATGACCTAAGAACTTTTCTCTTGCAAGCATTGATGTTAAAACTTCCAAGTTTTAACTGGTGGGCACACTGAGCCCTTGGTGTTCGCTTGTGGAGCTGAAGTCAGTTGTTGAACTTTCAGGACAATGAAGAATCTAGATTCCCAAAGTTGGCCCTTTCTGCATAGAGCAGGGAGAAGATGGCCTCTTTCCCCACCCTCATTGCTTTTTATGGAATACAGTGCGCAGCTGTTGAAAGGGTCTTAACTGCATTGAAACTGAAAAGGATCCAAAGCTACCAGGCAAAAGGGAGGGGATGCATACAGTAAACTCATTTATGATATGATGCAGCAGCTTTCCACATGCATATTACCACCCTGTTGTGTTTGCATATGTACATACCGTGTGTATGCATATTGAAGACCAAAATCTAAGATGCTATATCCTGTAGAAGGACAGAAGGTAGAGGCCGTATCTTTCTATATATATAGTTAAGGGATCTGCGTTAAGTGTTACTTGGTCTGCACTGTTTAGGATCTTTCTGTTACTGGACATTCCCTCAGGGATTTAGAGACTGCAGGTCTAATACTGGTGTTCTCTTAGCTGGAGTGTCAGACCTCGTGTGATGCCACGTGCTCTCAGCACTCTTCCAGAAGATGTGGGTGTGCATGCATGTGCAGAGAGATGTTGTCTAGAACATGATTTTAATAGTAGCATTTCTTCCTGAATTTTTTGCCTCCCTACTGACCTGTCCAGTCAAAAGGTGTACCTCAGAGAGGCAGAAATTGAAGACATTTTTAAAAAATCTGTTAGTAATCTAGGTTGAAATCCTACCCTGTGGACATCAGTGACAAAAATCCTATTACTTCAGCAGGGGCAGGATTTCAGTCTTTGTGCTTTTTATGTTTATAAGATTCACGGAAAAGCCTAGTTCAACACTAAAAACACATGCAAGGTATAAAAACAAAACGCTGACATGCAGACTTTCAATAAAACAGGGTTTAATAAGTTACTGTCCAATCTGGATGACAGATATTGTGTAATACTGTTTTAACGGTCAAATCTGCCTTCATCATGATTTGGAGTTAAAGCAGGAGATGGTTAAAATATTGCCAGTGATTTTAATGTAAAAAATAAATAACAGGAGAAGTAAAAGAAATGTGTCAAGAAGGCCTGAGATAGGGTTCAACAACAGAGTGTAATGGATTTGATCGCTCCTGCTTTCCTTAGGAGGAGTCACTGCATGTAAAGTATTTGGAGATAATCTGAGCAGAAGGGCCACAGCCAAAGCCCTGCATTTCTTTTTCCAAGTCTCTGATGCAGAGCATTCTTAGTTCCTTCACTGCCCCTTGAATTCAAATCCTGGCTTTGTTAGTCCAAATAAAATATAAATCCAGGATGTATTTCAGTCCCATCTGTATGTGCTGGGTGATGTACAACAGGTGGAATCCATTTGCGGAATAATTACTAGGATGCAAACAACTGAGAGCTTTACAAGGAAGTCATCTCTCTCCATCACAGCTCTGGTGTTAAGGCTGTATTTGTTCCTGATAATCAGCAAAATTCCAAAAGACCCGTAATGAAATAACTGGGAGCTCTCTCCCCAAAAGCCATATGTTCAAACAATGAAAGACTTGCTGTCCTCGCGGCAGAAATTAAAACAAATCCTTTGAAGATTACTGCAATTATCATCCTCCTCCCCCTTTTAAATGTAAGCAAGTTTTTGCAGCTTTCTCCTCTGACAGCAGTGCAGAAAGAGAAGGTTGTTTCTGGAGAGGCTGAATTCTGGGTGCCTGACTTCAGACCTCCTCCTACCCATGCCTGTGTCCTGCCCTCCCAAACTTGGTGGCAAAGCTCCTCTTCAGTGATTTCAGCTGTATAGGATCAGACCAAACTCAACCCCTGAGCCATCTCCCTCTGGAGAGACATCTGTATTGGCCTTAGCAAGAGAGAACCTTTTATTCTCTTACGCTGTTTAATGCTGTATGTGAGTCTCGCCTCTGTGTGTTGATAAGCATTGGATTAAGCTGCCTTTGCACATGGAAGTTATGCCACCTATGGCCATCTTGTGCCATGCTGCTGCCTTTCCAGTGGTGGCTCCAGATGTTTGTCTCCCCCCAATATCCTCTTTGTTCTGCAGACACTAAATACATCTCAGGAACTGAAGTCAGGCCTCCTTGGTAGCAACTTTGTGCAGCAGCTCCAAAGAAATTGTGGGTGTTATTTTTTTATTTTTCATTGGTGTTGAGTGCTGTTTGATTTTGGCTGGGGGAGCATGGTGAATGTGACGGGTTTGTGTGGGGCAGAGCAGCCAAGCTGGTTGCTTCTACTGGCAAGAGGTGGGAGTTGCTTGTGAAGGAGCATGGGCTGTGCATAGAGAGATCCTAGTAAGACAGGTGCATAGCATCTACCCCTCGGGGGGCTGTGGGACCATCCCATCCCAAGCACCCCCACCCCCTCTTACTGCTTCTGTAAAATGGGGAGGAGCTGTAATGCTGTAATTTCTTGTTTTACTTGGCTCCCACTGTCTAGTTACATGAAATTTTTAATAGTATGGTGCTGGTAATGCAGAAGGTATTGATAAGTAAGGCAGCTATAAGGCACTGCCTTCTGTCAAAATTTGTTACTTTAATCAAATGACTTCACTGGTTTACGAAATGCAGATTCCTTTCTGGTAAGGTAGACCAGTGGAAATTTCTTGTTGAATCAAGGAATTGCATAAGAATAATTGAATTGGTTTCCTGTGTTAAATACAGTAAGAATTATATTTCTGGTTTTGACTTTCTTTTTAAAAATCTTTTTCTGTTCTGTATATTTCATATTATATCTGCCAATGCCAGGAACCAACTATGGAAGGGCTGGCATCCCAGATACTATTTTGGTTTGGTTTTGGCTTGAAGCATATGCTGCCATACAGATTTGCTGTTCTCCCCCACAAGCTGCTGTTGGAGCATCACATAGGTTGCTAATTGCATTGCCTTTTCTTCTTCCAGGATTCCAGTTTCCATATAGCTACCTTTTGTCAGAGTTTAGGCAGAAGACCTGGTCTTAAAAAATAGCATTTCTCGGTCCAGGTCTTGAATTGCCTGTGACTTACTGACACACAAAAGTTTTCCTTCCGATTCCAGCATGATTTGTGTTGTTTCTCAGTTGCACACTCTCCGGGGTGTTTTGTGGCTCATGGCAAAGGGATTTTTTAATTTATTTTTTTTTAATTAACTCTCCCTTGCACATGTTAGCATTAGTGTTGCTGTTGCAGAATGAAAGTTCTTCCTCATGAATATGTTCTGTGCTTTGCAAAAAAAAACCCCAACAGTAGACGATGACCCTGCGGTGCTGTGATGTGCTGGAATCCTGCTCACCAGCAATTACCTGCTGAATAAGAAGTGGATCAGTGACAAAACCTAACAGAGCTGAAGCAGCTTGCTGCAATAAGATTTTTGAGGGTGTAAAATGTTTGTGGGCAAAGATTGTGTAATAACTCTGCTCTATTCCTGATAAATTCCTGGAAAGCCTTAAATCTGATCTTTAAGTTTGACAGATGTGGTATGTTTGTGCGGTGGATTTTACCTACTGTAGCTCCGAGTCCTCTGAGTACAGCTAAGAAAAACCTGTGAGATTGTTAAATGGGAGCTTCACCTGCCAGTCTGTACTGCAAGATCTCTATAGCAACCAAACATAAATCAAGAAAATGGCCCCTTTTGTAAGTTGGTTAATAGGCACAACATGCTTCTTTAGAAAATCCAACTATTCTTTCAATAGACTTTGATTGAAAGTCAGCCTTTTCTACAGACACATTCACATTCACATCTAGTAGCAGCTTGTATGGCTGTCCAAGGTCTAATTTATTACCCTTTAAAGATTGGGCAAAGAAAAAATGGTTCTCGGAACAATGTTTACATTCAGAGGCATAAGCACAGTGCCACAAAAGAGCATCCTTTTGTTCTGAACCCAGAATATTAATCTTTAACCTACTACTTATTTCAACTCCCCCTGCTTTTATTTGGTTAGCCACATTCTTCCCTTGTAATTGAAATCTTAACGATTTAATACCTTATTTATTAGCAGTGGTGGGAGAACAGATCTTTCTGCTGTTGTTTTTCGTATATCTTGATATGGATTGATACATTCCTCAGGCTCTTCCGCCAGTTCTGTGAGCTGACTCTTCTCCTGAAGAGGTTTCTGATGGCAAAGGCAGGCGTTTTGGCTGCTAGTGTTTCTGACATAAATTTCGGTGTGTTAACCAGGGCGTTCTAGTAACCTTCTTCCTACTTCATTTAGGGCAGTTATGTGCTGTAATATGGAATATTTGTAACAGACACATCATGTTCAGACCCCTATAAATGCCAAAGGAAAACATGCAAGTGCTGTGTGCAGTAGGGAAGGAATTAGACGCCAATGTGTTTTTATGTGAGGTCTGGAGTTGACTCAATAACCAAAAGGTGGATTTTCCTTCAAAGGAGAAAGCAAGCATTGCAATTCCCCCTTTCTTTCTGGCTGTGGAAAAAACCAACAACAACAAAAAGGTATATCTGGTTCAGATATGTTGCAACAGGAATTAACTCGTTTTCTTTCAGCGAAGACAGCAAGCATGGGAGAAGTGAGTTGAAGCAATTTTAAGGGAGTGGATAAATTAAATGCATTTAGCTCAGTGTGGGCGAGTGCAGCAGAAGCGCTGCAGTGGGACACTCCTGCAAAGCAATGTCCCAGCAGCATGGTGCCTGTCCCCGAGCACGGGGAGCATCGTCCCCGAGCGGAGGCAGAGAGGGGAGGTGAAGGGAGCACTTCAGGCACTTCAGCCGTGGCCAAAGCAGGAGGGATCAAGTGGCGCCTCCTTCTTCTGAAAGCAAACTGAAGAGAGTTTTGGGACTGAGGAGGAAAAAAAAAGTACTCTGTGAGAGCAAACTAGGAACTTTCTTCAGTAAAATCCTGAAAGCATGCCTTACAATTCTCCTGAGAAAAAAGATTTCTAAATATTCTTTGCTTCAAAAGTGTTCACGTATGGACACCAGGGGATCTGTGTAGGTACATATATATATATACACACACACACAGATGTGTATGTATACGCACAGCAGACATGCGTGTTTGTGTGTCCAGAACAAGCTCGCTGCTGCCTACTTTAGATGGAGGCCCAACGCAGAATTTGAATTCTTGTTTTACTTTTCTTCTAAAAAGTTTGCCAAAGTGTGCAAAGTTGTGTGTGAAGCTGTTAGCTTGTCAGTGCTTTGTTCAGTGCCACTGTGCCTTTGGGAGGTAGTGCGGGATGTTATTTGGGGCTTTCTGTGGCAAATGGTGGCAGCAGGCGTGTCCTCGTCACTGTGCCAAGAAGTGCCAGAATAGTTTTTGTCCCTCTTGTTACTGTGCGGAAAGATAGTATACGTTTACTTCATTGCATTAAAAGAATGGTATGCAATATATGCCCTGGATCTCCATACATTATTAACTGCATCAGTAGTATCATAGCAGATGCTGTCACACACTCCTCAGACTGCAGTTGGTGAAACGCTGCAACCTGCAGTCCCTTCTCCCAAAAGCCTGTAAAAATAGAGGAATTCTGCTCACATTCTGTCATGTTCAAAATGGGAACATTTGTAGTGTGCTTCAGAGTGGTAGGCATATGGAGGGTGTTTCTTGGCACTTTGAGGGAGCTTTCAGTTCAGTTCTGTTTTCATTTCAGCTCTGGTAGCCTACCTGGCGCACACTGTGGTGGAGGAGGTGTCCATTGTGTACTTCAAAAAAACCAAAACCAAAACCCCCCACATTTTTCAGAAGCGGCCACAATTTTGAGAACCTGGTCAAGTGTGTCTGCATACACAGGATCACAAATCCCATTCAAAAATTGTTGGGTTTACATATTACACCCACCACCTCGCTATACCTATGCAGCCTCCTGTGAGGACAGGTATCGCAGACCTGCGCGCATTAGGGCAGCAAGCTCCTGGCGTGAAACTCCATTAAATCAGCAGTTGACACATTCTGCATTTGTTTCTGCATTTTGTTTTGCCCTGTGGAGAGTGTGTTACAGCAGTCTAATTCCAAGTTGACAAAAATACGGATAAACTGTGACAAGGTTTGCGTGGAAGGGAATAGGTCATGCCCTTTTCACCGGTCTTGAGCAGAGGGAAGCGCTCTTGGGCATGACCGCTCTGTGGGTGCCCAGGAATAGTCTCCAACCTAATACACAGGTTTTTAATCTATTAGGAACTGACATCTTGTTTTATTAGTGTTAACGACATAGTTTTCCCCAGCTTTTCTGATTGCTTTCTTCTGCCCTGCTAACATTATCTTAGTCTCATCTAGGCACAGGGGTAGAGTCCCAGAGTAAGAGGATGATGTGAAAAACGGGGTTTGAAAGCAAAGCACAACCATAAAGCATTTCTGTTTCTTTTGTACTTCTGAAGCTTCCCAGTGAAAGTAATATTTTGTACCTAATTTTTTTTTAATGTTCCAGTCTAGTCTCACATGTGGGATTAATTAGACAAGACAAATGTCTACGAGGAAACTCATCTCTTTCTGGGAGGTTGTTTTCTGATGTTGTCATCCCATTATTTCCACTTTTCAGTTGCTTGTTTGAATGACTGATGGACTCAATCGCTTCTTATGTTTGATAGGCAAATACAGGACTCTGCTTTGCTAGTGTGTGTGTATGTGTGCGCCTATGATAAACATTCATTTTTAATTTACTCTGTTTACCTTGAGAGCCTGCCAAGAAGTGATTCAGATATTCCAGTGCAAAGGGTTTTTCTATTGTGATACAGGACAAAGGAGTGTTGAGCATATGCTCTTTCTTCAAAGAAAAGAGAATATTATTTATTTGTGCAGCTACAAGAGGGCTGGTTTTCCTATGTAAACACTCGCCTGATTTTGTTTGTCACACAGTCTACTAAATCTTTTATTCCTGTGTTTAAAAAGAAAAGTTTTGCTGTGCGGTGACAAAGGATTTCAGTGCACAGTTCCAGTGCTGCTGCCCTCTGCATGCTGTTGCACAGTGAATATTACAGGTTTCATCCATCTCATGCTGCCAGCAGTTTGCTTTGGGGTAAACACTTTCCTAAGGGACTAATTAATGAAAAAAAAGCCTTTTGCAGCCCTGTTCAGTCCTGGGGACAGCTACGTGTTGTATGCATCACCATTGCTTCAAAAGGCAATGCTGACCTTGATGGCTGCCTTTTGCGTTTGGGAAAAGGCTATCTGTCTAGCTAGTAATGTGGCTCAGTGTTGCTGGACCTGCAGTGGCACTTGAGAAAGAGATGCGGAGTTAGAAACAGACTGTCTGCATAGCAGAATAGGTCTGAATCCACCTGAACGGATGTGGAGAGAGCTTAGAGAGAGCTGGCACCTGCCCTGCTGTCGACAAGTAGTCCTGTGATAATTGAACATGGAGTGTCTTTGGTGGCTCAGACCCAAGTTCTCCTTTCTGACTGGGATTGGTTTTGAACTTTTTCCTTTGGAACTTGTTTGGACTGGGTTTCTCCAGACAGTTTGGTTGTTTCGGCATGGGGGTTTTTTTGAGTGACAGGGATTTGAGGGACGTGATTTTGTGTGTCAGAAGAGCTTTTGCAGGGTGGTGCATTAAGCCCCTGGCTGCAGAGAGCTGTTTTGCTAGCCCCTTTTTTCAGGGGAGACTTCTCACCTTTTCTGGCTGATGGAGGGAAGTAATCTTCGTTTTTGCGAGCATAGTGATTGGTATCGCAGATGTCTGATGCCAATATTTATTGAAAAGACAGCAAGTTGTCTGGCTGACGTTACATCTACTGCTTGTATGGCAGAGTGACAAAGGCATTGCATTGACTGAAAGGCCGCTCAAGATCTAACGAAGCAACAATACTTCTTAATAAAATCTTCTTAGTAAAGACTTTCCTGATGTAGAGACCTACTATCAAACAGTGGCAATAAAAATAACACACAAACTGGAAAACAAATTCAGCACCACAGCCTGTCCGGTTAAGGTTCCTGGGATTGCAGTGTTCATGGACTTTATGCAGAAGTTTGAATATGGGCTGATGATGATTTACGCTTGTGAGGTACAGGGCTGACTTCACACTCCAGCTTGCTTTTTCTCCTTTCTCTGTGCTTATCCTCCCAGGAGGTGGTATAACAGATTAGTGATGTTTAGTCAGACTGCAGAAAGGATAGCTCAGTGTATGGGATAACAGCTTTTTGAAAAAAGATTAATTTCACCTTTATCTGGTTAAGTCCTATAAAACCTTTATTTGAATGGCACATAGAGTTTTTATGAACTGTCCCCGAGCGTCTATTAAAAAATGTCATTACGATTTGTTCAGCACAATTAAGGAAGAAGCTTTCTCAGAAAATTAAAAAAATGTACTGTTCAGTGATTGTAAGGCCACAGCAGTTACAGTTATCATGCAACAAACAAAGTGATGGATGGAGGGGGGATGATGACATGTCTTTTCATTTAGATTGATTGAAGAAAATTGCTATATAAAGTCTCCATTCTGGTAGGCATTGGAACAGGGGCTGCTGTAGAGCTGAAGAATGCAGGTAATTTTGAAGGGGAGATTTTAAAATGTATGTAAGCTGAAGACATGATAGTTATGTCTCAGCCTGAGAGAATGAGACTGAACTGCAAAAATCTGGCAGTTCACTTTTGGCTTCTTTTTGTCATATGCTGAGATTTTGTAAAGTTGCAGTTTGCAGCTGTGAATTTGTCTGGAGACAGACTGCAATTTGGAGTCATGTTTAGTAAATATTCCTTGGAATGTTTGCTCGGCAACAATTACTGTTAAGCTGGGAGTGTCATACCAGACAAGTATGACAAGGTGCAATTTTGGTTTCTTTTCTTCATATAATCTAGAAGTATCTAAAATAAAAATCCATGACTAAATTAACAATGAAGCGAAGACTTATATACTTACTGCATTTTGGTCCTAAGGTTCCCATAGGTTATTCTTTCAGCCGAATATCAGCAAATCCGTAACACAGATGTCAAGTCTATTCTGTACTCAACAGGCAAGTAATCCATTGCCATTGCTATTATGGTTTCCAGTAGTTGAGTTAATCACCTTTCTTTTCTTCTTTTGAAATGTAACAAATTACTGTAGATACAGGTAAAATAGAAACTATTTTTAAAAATGCCCCATCCTGGAATATATAGTTTTTGAAGGTTGTGTATACATCTTGTTCACCTTCCTTTTTTATTGTGTTTATAATATCAAGAATTATTTCTATAACCTGTGCTACTGCAACTGGCTTTAAAATACATAAGGACTTCTAGTGATTGCATTGTTAGAGCCATGGTCATCTAAGGAAAAAGTGAGGTCAGATTTGTACAGGTTTTTAATTGTTCATGTGTGACACCATTTGCTTGATGGCGCATGCAGAAAAGTTCAAAGTAAAGCTTGCTATCACAAGTGTCTGAGAAAATCCCCAAAGCAGCAGGTTTTCTGCTGAAATCTATCAAGCACGCTTCCTTGGGCAAGAGTAACTCCTCTGCTTGGAAGGAAAATGGTCAAGCTTTTGTCTGTTTGTACCTGAGTAGGAAATCACTTCTTGTGCCAGTTTTAGGAGATACCGAGTAGAAAGCCCTTCATTCATGTTGAAAAGTAAACTGGCACAACCACAGGTAGCTCAAAATATTTGTCATTTAAAGGGTTTGTGACAATAAATGGGCCATAATGATGAGCTGAACGTAACAGCCGTGTGTGGGCGAGGAAAAAGAAGACAAAGTATTAAAGCTGAGAACAAGACAGTAGATATTTACAGCAGGAAAGTTCCCAGCATACAGTGTGTGCATTTGCAGACTTGCATGCATGTGTTTCTCTGCACACCTGTGGCGCAAGATGGTTGCAGCATTAGCTGCTTCAGAGACCTGGTATTTGGACACCAGTTCTGAAGTATGGCTTTGTGGGCTCCACGCACCCCTGTGTTTATTTGTCCAGGGGAACAGAATATTAAGGCCTTAAAGCAGAATATAATACATGTGCTTGGCTTACATGGCAGTGACTAGTCAGAGGTCTCTGGCACGAGCTGGCCTGGCCAAGCCTCGCACCTTCAGCAAGGGTTTGCTCCTCCAGCCCCGTCCTGCAGCTCTCCCTTCCCTCGCCCACTGCTCTGGTATCTCCAGGGCTTGCAAAAGCCACCTCTTCATTCTTGTCCCTCTAAAGTCCCCGTTGGGAGGAGGTGCGGGCTTGCTGCGTTGAGCAGAGAGGTGGGAGGACAACGCATTGTTCTTCCTATCATCCCACAGGGCTTACTCAGAAACCTGAGCCCATGCCAGGGTGCAGCCCCATGCAGGAGGTCCCTGTGGTCCTACAGCTGGTGGGCGGCTGGGGCTGCTTGGAGCCAGAGCTGGGCCAGAGCTTTGTGTGCAGCGCTACAAGTCTTGCCACATGTGCGGCAGACACAGGTAACAGCTAAATTCTGCTCTGACTTTAAAATAATAAAAATAATAAGAAAAATGTGCAGATAAATCGTGTCATTAGAAGTTAATTAGAGAAATGTGGGTAATATTACACCCGCAGCTCTGGATGCTAAGTGATAGTAAAGCAGCTGTTTCACTCGGGGGACACATAGAAGAGGACTAAGAACTGATTAGTTTAGGAGAAATAACAATAAGTTTAGTATAAATTGCTACCAAAAATAAATTTGTTGCAAATGTTTATTTTGCCTGATTGCCTTTGATATGTGCATACTTGTTAGGGAAGGGAGAAGGAGCTGTCTGTAAGGAATTAGGCAAGTGACATGGTGAGGGAATTAGCCTCTGTTAGATCCCAGCCCTAATGGCTCCAGCTCCCTTTTGGTAGAAACCCTTGCTCCACATCTGGCTGCCAACTCCGTCTTCTGCTTTTCATTAGTGCTTCAGCCTAAGTTGCTAGAAAGAGTGAGTGCATAACGCATCCTCTGCCCTTCCTCAGGCTGGAGTGGGGTTTAATCTAAACTCAAAAACCGCGTCTGCCTGAAACTCCTTCCCCCCCCCCCCCCCCCCCTTTTTTTTTTCTTCGAGCAATCTGTCTTTTCGAGAGGTGTGCCGTGCAAAGGGAAAACCAAAAGGTGGGCAGCTAGCAAGTGTGCAGGGGAAGTTGGTGCAAGTAGAGGTGCGACGTACGAGGCACTGCGTTCTTTTCCCCCTGTTTTTGCAGTGCCTGGCTGGCCTGCCCTGGGTGAGAGACAGATTTGTTGACTCTGCAGCATGGGAAAGAGCCGACAACAGATTTACTACGGAGATGACTTAGCAGCCCCCTCTAAGTGTTATGAAAAGAGTTTAAAATGTTTATATTGGCCCCTCTGATGTACAATAAATTGTTATCCGAAACAATTGAGAATAAAGAAGGGAAAAGTCATAATTGCCTCTCAGGAAATGCAGGGGCTGTTTCGGCGTGCAGGAGCAGGAGGGCGTTGGGTTTCATTGACTTGGTCTGGCTGGAAAGCAGCCTGCCCCACAGGAAGGCCGCGCATTCCTGTCCTCTCGGTGAACCTGCCTGAAAGGAATACAGGAGTTATTGGGTAATCAAGGCTTGTCAGCACCTTGGTTATGCAGCGTGGTTCAATCCGATAATGTGAATGGAACCTGTAATAGCGCTGATGAAAAGCACGCCAGTTTGAAAGGGGCCTTGAATGATTTTTTTGTTCATTTTCTGTTTACATGTAACGCGTTATTGATGTCGTTGCCTTCTAATGCGCCTGCTTGTTTCATAGAAAAACTGGGAATTATTCATTATTTTTAAAGAAGAGGGAGAGAGAAAGAGAGAGGGAGAGGAAGGAGGAGTGAAAGAAAGAACCCTGTTACGTGAAGAAAATTGCATTCGAATGCTGCGACTGAAACATATTGATTTTCTGGCACAGACTTTTTAGATTAAAAATGCCAATACTAAATCCTTTCATGACCTATAGTTCATATGAAGTTCACGTGTCATTTACTATTATTCTGGAAAAAGCAGAATCTTTAATGAAAACATAGTTTGAAGGAATGTCCTGCCATCCCGACATTTGCATGCGATTGTAATAAGACTTGATTAAGAACTAAACATGCTACCGAGGCAGAGGTTTAGGGTGGTTTTTGTAAATTGAAGTCCATTTATCTTTTTTAATTGCTCGCTTCTCTTTACTCTCATCTCGAGCTTTAGATCTCCTTTCTTTTCCTTTGTTTTTCTTTATTCTACTCATTCTTTATGTTACGATAGGAGGCCAAAGAAACTCATTTTTCCCACTACTAAGCACAAGGATCTTGCTTCAGATTTTATGGCATTCAGGGGATCAATGAGTCAAAATGCTATTTTGATCTGCAGTACAGCAAACATTTCTCGTATAAATTCCCAGAGACGACCCTGACTTCTAACTGTTTTTACCCCTTCTTAATACAGACTTTAAAGGTACTGATGTCATGCTAGCGTCAGACTGGAAAGTTTAAGGCCAGATTCCTGGCTCAGGTGATTTCAAACCGCTGGCTATTTCCTGCTGCTAACAGGGCTGCATTTCGCTTCAGTTCTTTCAAGAGGACCTTCATATTTGCGAGGGGGAGACATGGCAATAGGAAGCTGCTGCGTATCTGCTGGCTCCAGCAAGACTGTGTGAGGGACGCGTTTATCTCGCTGCGCTGCCCCGGCGTTTTGGCTCACGCGGGCCGGTCTGCATTATACCTGACGCTTGCTTCTGGGTGGGGAAGGCTCCTTTGTAGAGGGGGTCTGTCTTTTGCATTTTATCCTGAAACCACGCAACCCTGTATCGCCTGTGGCTGTAGTCACTCAAACGAGCATGGGAGCGTGTATTTATCGTCATGGCTCCAGTGCGGTATAGGCCTGACTCGGGAAGGCCATTGAGCCCTTCCTTATTTAAAAAGGGGCAGAGGAAATCTGTGTGATAACAGTATTTACTTTTCCACAGGGTGGTTTGCCAGCTGGGCTGGCAGGAAGCGGCTGCTGGAATTCAGCCGGCCGGCCGCTTCGCTGGGGAGGGCCTCAGGGCCGGCCGCGGGAGGCGTCCTCGGGGAGAGCCTCCTCACCCCCGCCTCGCCCCACCCTCCTTCACGGGCTGGCACGGCGGCGAAAGTCCCCGCGGGGGCCTGCTGGGGAAGGGAAGGCTGGCCTGTGTGCTGTGGGTAGTTCGTTCTAGTGGGGAAATCTTCTCCCTGTGCAGGGAAGGGGCAGCGCCCGGGTGCCTTGGGTGTAGGCAGGGCTGTTCAGGTGTTGCCACTTCCAGGCCTGACTTTCAAGAGAGGTTAATACCCTAAAAGCTCCTGTCTTTTTTTAAAAATACACGACATCTTACGCATAAACAAGAGTAGTGCTTGCCATTGGCGAGCATGCTGTCTCACTAAATAATTTGGTATGTTTTCATGCAGTTGAAACTGGGAACATTTTCCTGGTACCACCTGCACCATGCTGCCTGAGGGACAGCATGGCTGCCTTCGCACGCCTCGCCACGGGCAGGCTCCTCTCCCCTTTGCAACCAGCATTATGCTGGAGATCTGCGGCAGCAGCTGGCATGGTGCCTGCATGGCATAAGGTACAGCTGGTGGGGCATGAGGCTGGCCCTTACCGGAGGGGCACAAGCGTGCCTCAGCAGCACGCTCCCATCTCACGTGCCGCGGTGGCCGCCCCCAGCTGAGCCGTCCCGTCGCCGGTCAGCGTGGGCAGTGCTCGCCCCCGAGCACAATGTGCACTTCGTCTGCCTTCGGTCAATGCGTGCCATACGACCTGGTTTTGTTGCTGTTGCTTTCATCTCCCTGTTCCATTTGTTCTCTCAGGGAGGACCGAGAAGGAGGGAGAGCCCCGCTTGATCAGCTTGCACTCTGTGAACATTCCCAATAACAGACCAAGGTTTTTCTTGGCAGGACTCTTCAGTGGCTGCCATAACTCCCGAGCAATCAGAGGTCCTCGCTGTGCACCGCTCTCCATTTTGATACTCTACTTCAGAAAAAAGATTCCCCTTTGAAGATGTCGGATACAGGTTACTCGGCACCATGGCTCACTGGCTGTAGTGCTCGTGGAGGGGCAGAGCACAGCCCAGGTTGTGAAGTGAGCAGGAATTCAGTTTCATCTGTAGCTTGCCTCTGAGGCTCTGTCCTGCTTCAGACAAAAATTTACAGTGACTTGGTTAGATGCACACCTCCCGTTTCTCCTTTCTGTTCCTACGTTGCACATGTGGGTGAATGTGAGAGAGTCATAGGGAGCACTGCAAGGCCAAAGGAGGCTGGGAGAGCGTCTGCCTTTCTCAGCTGCTTGTTACAGAGCTCTGCTGGACACACGTGGCATAAGGTTATCACAGGGGTTTGAATTCTTCTCATGATACATACAGATTTGCAGTGCTTGTTTATCAAAAAGAAAGTTATTTGTCCAACAATGGATGTTGTACAAAATATTTATTTTCTCTTCCAAAACACACAGAACTGGGGGCATTGTTCCCTTCTTGGTGGCACCAGAGCAGCTCTCCTTGGTCAGAGACTCTGGAATAAAAACAAAGAGGTCATGTGGAGCATCTCTCTTCCAATAGAAATTAGGAAGAACATTTAAACCAGAGCTGAGGTTTCTTGCATTCAGCACGCCCTTCACCGCTATGGCTGTTGTGATATAAAGTAAAATATGGGCACATCATAGAATAAGCAAGCTTCTGCCTTGCCTTGGTTCAGATGCCCTTATTTGCCTGAATATATTTGATGATTTTGCGCCAAAGCAAAGTTTTGATTTTGTTGTGAATAATCTGGACGTTTTCTCTTGCTTATATAAAGTCTAGTGAAAGGTGCTAGGACGGCAGCTGGAGATCGAAGTCTGGGTAGGTGCAAGGCAGGCAGCAGCTGTGCACATTGGGGCAGCATTGTTTTTTTCTGTTGCCCTCCAGACAGACCTGTGCAATTAGTTTTAGAAACTGCTGAAGGAGCTACATTCAGTGTCCAGCCTTAATATTTGGTCTCCATGGGGGAAAAAAAAAAAGGGACTAAGGAAGTAAAGAAAGTGATGTAAATAGATCTCTAGATAAAGCTTACAGAACAATTGGAAAAGGGAACATCCAGTGTATGTATCTGCAGAGCCAGCTAATACACCCCTTAGGAAATTAATTAACAAGTGTAAGTTAATAGTAATTATTTTGGAAACATCACAGAAAAATCAGGGTAATAGAGAATTAATAGTAATAGGTAAGAGGAGCTACTCTGGTCGCAGTGAGCATTTAGTTCTTAAGTGTAATTTCTGTTCCTGGGAAAAAACCAAACAGACAAATAAGTGCAGGAAAATATCTCACGGATAATGGAATTTATGCAGGAAGCAACATGGTTTCATAAATACAAAGCAGCACATGTGAGGTTTGGGCTCGACATACCTCAGTTCTTCATGCAGGCGATGTCTTGATGGCCCTCGGTGCCCTTTCTCCTCCACACCAGACTGGCAGCAATCATCTTCAGGAATGCCAATGGTCTGAAATGCTGGGTCCTCCCTGTAAAAAAATCACCGCTTGCTTTAGGATGTGGTTGATTTTAATACTTGGCAAAGCACTAATTCTGAAAAATCCTAAACTGTGTTCACAAACATTTGAGATTGCATCTTGGTCTGGGGCCAAAAAGTTACCAATGCCCTTTAAAACTGTGTGGAGACATTGCATCTAGAGGAGACAAACAGGCTTTCCTCTTTGTCGTTGCTGAGCCTGAAGCTGAAAGAGCACCAGAAAGGTCTGGACATGTTATGGAAAATTTACCAAAGCTGTTAAAAATGGTTGGAGGGAGTCTGAAGAACGTTCAAGGGATCCAAACAGGTTAACCGGACAGCTAACAAGGGAGAGCGCTATTTTATAAGTAGGATGCAACACACCAGGAAAATACAGGAAATTTTCACATGATGGGAAGATAACATAACTAGTGATAATGGAATAATGATGTTTTAACAGGCACTAGTTTATAAGCATAACATCCCCTCCCCCATACATAGGGCATGTTAAACTACCTGAAGTATAGAGAGGAGGTTCTGATTTTCCTCTGTTCCTTGTTTATTCCTGGACAGTTATCATCCTCCCTAAATTTTATTTAAAGTTCACAGCAGTCTATGCAGCTAGTGCAGTTTTAGGTTAAGCATATTTTATCCATAATTGCTATATTTGGTTCTCAAGTTATTATTGCAGTTCCTTGGGGTACATTTAAATCCACCTTATTGTAATAGATTATGGAATATAGTGGCTAATGTGTCTAATGTAAAATAAATGACTATAATGATTTATGATCCAGCACTTCAGTTTTATTGAACATAAGGATCATTGTACTAAAATGGATGGTGTATTGCTGGTTTAGCATAAAATACTGAATAACATATTCAAGGAAATGAATGGATTGGCCAGTTCATAATATTCTGCCCCTTCAGCTGAGAGGTCTTTAATAAGCAAGGGTGTCATTACACTTGAAAATGTATGTGTAGGTAATCCATTATCTAGAACAATGACAGTGATCGGATGAAGCTCTTATTAAAGAAGGGCCCTCCTTACAGGGAAATACAGAGCACTTCCCTGCCTGCGGGAGGCTGTGTGTGTGTCTGTTTCTGTTTCTGTTTTTGTTACAGCAGTTAAAGCAGTATTTAGTGTCGTCAAATTTAAAAGTATCCATGTATTTGAAGATAATTTTGGGGTGGGGCTTATAGGGTGGTTTTAGAGGTGGAAGGCAATGTCACTAGGCTGTGGTTTGCATAGGCTCATACTGAAGTGCATCTTTGCTGGTCCTTATTACTGCATGTACCTATAAGAAACATTTTTCAGCTTTTAATTTTTATCTCATTTCAAGGCCAATATAAGTTATACCTTTGCATGCACCTTGCTTCTGTTTACATCCAGGTTTAGTAGTGTCTCCTACTACACGTCAAGAAGATTGATGAACGTCATAAGGGGTGATACTGCTGGGAGTATTACTGTGAGTTGGGTGTTCAGCTTGCCTCAGTGCCACCGGCAACGCTCCCTTTTGGACAGTCACAGCCAGCAGTGTCCTGACTTAAACCCTTGACTTCCTGGGGTTTAGCCTCAACTCTTTAACTCTTTGACCTCGAAAAGGAAGAAGGTTTTACTAGTTGAGAGGGGAGATTAATAGGAGTCATAGCATGGACAGAATACTTGAAATTTTATATGATTAAAGCATGTCCCTAAAAATAAGGAAACAAAGTTAAAAATATGAAAAAAATAAAATGCAAAGAACAGAGACGCTGTTTTAAAATACATATTCAAAGGAAACTGTTAAAGGAACATAGATGATCCTACATCTGAGTATTTTCACATTTTCCTACAATCAAAATAGGACAGCAGGTTATAAAAGACTAGCTTCCAGCAGTTTGCTTATAATAATTTGTAGTAAAAATCACATTTTGTTATGTATTGGAGAGAGGAAAAAAAAAATACATTTTGGGGATATTATCCTGGAATAACTCCGCATCCATTTTCTTAATAGTGCTTAGATAAAGCTGAAAGACAGAAACTATTAAAAAGGCATATTTGCATTCATTATCCCATGGTAAAAGTGAATGAAGAACTCCTCTTGATATATTTACAGCTTAAAGTATTAAAATAAACATGATCAAAGTACAGTAGTTCTGTTACAGCACTTGCAGACAAATCATCTCCCCATTTAAACAAGATCTCACCAGCATTTTGAGTGGGAAGGAGTTTGATGCTATTTTGCTATCTATTACTAGCTTTTCCTGTCAGTGAGCACATCCTTTGGCAGACACGCAGGGAGACTTTTAAAACAATTCAAAATTATTTTGGCAAAAACGTACAGTTGCAAAAACACATACTCCAAATTTTTATGTATCCAAAAATGTTCAGGCTGGCTTTGACATGTAATTGGATACTGTTTTATAGCTGAGCCATTTCAAGTTTCTCATTTCTTACATCTCAGTCAGTTTTATAAGTAGATCAGTCATACCAACACACTCAGAAAATCCTAAGCCAGCTACAGTTGTACTTCTAATGGAAGCACAAATCGTATCGCTAGCTGCGGTGGGCTGCTCTCCTGCTTTGGTGCAGGAGGGTTTGAAGGACCTGGCTCCCTCTAGTCTTTTGGGCTTTTAATTATTCTCTTTTTTTTGGTGGTAACAAAGTTAGAAGCGATGCTGCTTTTTACTGAAGCTTGCCATCAAAGTTTCCTTGCTACCTTAAACTTTTACAGATCATAAGGTATATGTCTTGAACAAGAGTAGTTGGAGAGCACGGTGACTCTGAGCTTAAGGTCTTCTCAGTACCAGAGCAGTATGGTAACGTGGGGCTCTATTTTAGTGGCCTAGGTAGGCTTGAGTAGAGGTACCTAACAGCTCTTAAGACTAAGCGTATTGGAGCAGCATCCCACTGCCTGCTCGTGCGTAGTTGCGTTGCAGCTCAGATCCTGAGCGGGGTGACAAGGTACCCCGCTTGCTGGCCTCACAGTGCTGTTACAGCTGCACAGGGACATCCACAACATGGTGACTGAGGTCAGGTCAGCTGGATGCAGGACGCTGCCCAAAGCTGCTGCCATGCTGGCTGTGCCCCGACTCGTTCCTGGGATGAGGCTTGTGAGCACAAGCAAAGTGGCGGTGCTGGGACATGGCCGACTGCAGCGAAAGTGGGGCCCGACCATGAGCTCCGGCTCACCCCCTTTCCCCCCCCACCCCCCCCCCAGTGTTTGAGCACAGGCCCATCTGGTGGCGAAAGTGCAGACGTGCTTTATTGCGTACCCCCACACACAACCCCACGGCACCCTGCCTATCGCCAGGACCCATTGTGGAGAGGACTAGCTCGAGCTCTGAAGCCGAATTATTACTCTCCCCATTCCTGAAAGCCTTCTGAATCTTTCCTCTGCCTTGGACATCTGGTTTTCACATCACGGTTACTTCAGACCGTAAGCTTCCACAAGAATTTTAAATAAAATATCACTACTAACCAGCTCCGCGGGGGAAAGCAGTGGCTTTGCTCACAAATGGGCACATTGTTGAGGCCAGAGAAAAAGGGGTTTCTTTCATTCACACTAGGTTACATCACTGAGCGCCAGCCAAATGACGGAGAATAGCGAGAGCTGTTATACGAACAAGTTTATGCGCTGCAAATGCAGGAAACGTCATTGCTAATGGTGCACATCTGATGTATATTCAGTGCTTTGGCTGTAGCATTGCAGGAGTAGGAGATGGGCCAAGTGATGCCCTGGGCGCTGTGGGCATTGCACTGCAGGCAGGTGGGGGTGGCCCTCAGGCATGGCGTGCAGGTCTTGGTGGGTCAAAAAGAGCCTTTGCCACACCTCTGCAAAGCCGTATGTGGATGTCTGGTTTTATCTCATACGGTTTTAGACCTCTCTAAAACTTATACGCTTGACTCGTTACTGTAAGCCCCCTTTACAGGCAATGAACAAGCACTTCCAGGGTGCTTGATCTACCTTAGGTGTCTGTCTAGGCAGGACGATACCAAGGTACCCTTACAAATACCTACTTGATGTAAAAAGAGCTCTGATTGACTAGTTCAGAACTAGACATCCATGCTGAGGTTAGGGCACATAACTTCTCTCCTTTTAGCTCTCTTTGTGCTCATTTGTGTATATCTTACAAATCTCGGTAAATGCATGCAAATATAATTTAAATGCATGCAAAATAATTTAATTTATTAAATTAAAAGGTCTGTAACTGCTTCTGCACATATTTGTGTTTTTACAATCGTAACAAGATCCTGCCATAGGAAAATTGTGTTAAATCCCTACTTAGTGAAGGTTGGTGACAGCCTAAGCATATATATACACACATACATACATATATATGCATATTTATCTATCTATTAAAAAATGTCATATCTTTACATATTTGTAACAAAATTTTCCTGTTAGCATGATGTGTTGAATGCATGCTACATCTACTCTTCTGGATGAGTATAATGAAAAAAATATATATAAGGAAATAAAATAGGTATTTTCTTTTCTGATGCGATAGAAATTTTAGGGCCCCAAGATTTGTCAAAGGATAAGGAACATCCTCCTGTATCTGAACATGGATACAGTACTTAGATTTAGAATTCCCCATAACAGAAAGACTTTTATACCATGTGGAATCAGTGTAAAATAATGAAAATAAATGTAGTGTCTTAGTGTTTGCATTAAATATAAGATGATTTTTTTTAAAAAAAATTATGAATCCTTGTGAAACAATGGTATGTACAGCCAGACTTTGTGAAACCGAGCAAGATTTATCCACAATGTCCATGGTGTTTTACAGACACTTTCTGTTAGAAAGCATGTGTTTGCCTGTGATGATACAGAATATTCCCGCCGAATACTCAGTTTTTCTTAACATACTTGCATGGTTTATGTGTGCATGTGCATTGATATGTGCGAGTTATACGTTATTATTTAAAACCACGTGTGTACATATATATACACACACACACGTGCACACCTACCCGTATGTGCACAACATATATAAGTGCGCAGATTATTTTCTTGTTTTCAGATTGCTTTTGTTCCTCTCGACATGTAGAAACCACCTTTCTTTGCAAAATGGAGTAGTGCCACTGAGTGGGTGTGGGGACGTTCAGCGGGCATGGCGCTGAGCAGCGTGACTGCTGCTGGGGCTGGGGTGCAGCGGGGCTCCTGCCCACTCACCCACGTGCTCTCGGGAGAGGGAATCCTGGCGCTGGTCGGGTCTGAACGGAGCCCGGGGACCGTCCTGTCTTGGCGTCTCTGTGCACGTGCTTGTTTTTTTCATTTGTGCCCCGTTCCCTGTGCACCTGTAACTCAGTTGCCAACATCTTTGTACTGAAGACGTTATTAAAGGTTATTTGTAAAAGATCCGGAGGGCAGTGCCCCTCGGACACCTCACGGTTTGTCTTTCCTTGCCGCGGCTGGTGCTGCAGATCCACGGGCTGTTGCTGGAGCCCACCCCAGCCTCCCCTCTCCTCCAGCACTGGCCAGGCACTGCCAAGAACCACCTTCCCTTTCTAATTTCTGTGGAAAGAGAAAACACCTGTCCCAGTACCTTGTCCCAGTAGTGATCCTGCTCCAGCACCCATCGGCTGCAGATGGACAGACTGGCAGGGAGCTGCAGGGCCATGTTGCTGACCTGAGCTCAGCTTGCCAAAGTCAGACCCCACCCTGCTCTCTGCTATCGGTAGGGACACTTGCCGATACTGTAATTATTTAAGTGACAAATTTACAATATCAGCAAGATTTTGCAAGTTACACGCAGCAATTTCCCAAATCCTCCCACTCGGCATTTGCTGTGCTTTTTGCCTTTGCATTTGTGGAGGTTTCCTCTCAGACCGGTGCCTTTCCCACCATGTTCAGATGAGGCAAGTAAAACAAGCGTAACGTAGCATGCGTAGTTAAAAATTCCTTGCAGTTTCACAGTGCAAATGAGAGCTTCGTCGCTCCTTATTACTTCCCTTTTCTGTGTGGCCTTATTTGAGGCTGGTGGGATGTTCACGTTGGTTTACGAATGTAAAACCCAGCCAGGTCTTTTCCAGGCTGTGGAGCCTGTTGTGTGGATGGAGTTAAACAGTTTCACATTCCTGAAGAGAACAGGAATGTTTTCACAGTGGAATCTGCTCTGTGTGAATTACAGGAGTTTATTTTTTCAGGATGAACTCCTTGGACGGTTTTTTTTGTTCGCTTGTTTTTTTAAAGAGGAGATGATATGCCATGAAAACATCTACTGTAGTAACGAATGGTGTTGTTATTAAAGCTTGACTGGGAAAATTCAGGTTAAAAAGTCCATTAGCTATGGAGGAGGGACAGTAACAAACATCTTGCGGTATTTTCTCCCTCTCATTTCTGTGTGTAGGGCTAGCTATGGTAAGCCTGCACAGTTGCGCCATGTGCCAGTTGCTGTCAGTCATTTACTGTAGGTATTTCCTGGTGAACGCGGAGCAGAGGAGTGGGGAGCAACGATGCTGCATGGGGCGAGTGGCAGCGGCTGCATAGCCCTTCAGGCAGACCGGGGAGTGTGCTGCTTTTTCTGTCAGGGGTTGCACAGGCACATTTTACCTTGTGTGCTTCAGCTGGCAGCTGAGATAGAATAATTATGACCTCGGTTAATAATTTTTCCCTCTATTAGCATTGCTTTTGGGTTCTCATGAGAGTGTAGGTGTACTGGGGACAAAACCTATTGAGACTGCCTGCCTGAAGAGGAGCCCAGGGTATGTCCCTGACCAAATGCTGCTGTTACTGGGGCTTTGCCAGTAAAAGACTCTGTCACTGAAGTTTCTGAAATGCTTTTTCCAAACAAGGTTTATCTGGAATTTAAAAATAGGACAAAAAGCACTACATGAAGCTAAATATTAATTTTGTTGCTTTTCTGGCAACGAAGCCAAGGAAACAGAGTGAGTTGTACTATTCCATCATGCAACATTAGCTGCGTGTCATGTGGCTGTACGGGGAGGGGATTTTTATTATCTTTTCATTTGAGCTGTATGGGCAGGATTGAGTTTTGCCCTCAGACAGGTTCTCCAGGCTCCCTGTGGGTCCTGGTGGGACGTTTGTGTGCTCATCCATGGGCAGAAATCACTTACAGCTCCTGAGCTTCCACACACGGACATGCTCCTGTGAGGTCCTCCCAGTTGCTGTGCATCACTCGAGCTGCGGGCACTGGCCTTATCGCACTTATATCAGCACCTTTTGCAGTCATTACATCAGAGGAGTTATCAGCCTCATCTCTACCACCAGGTACACACAGATAGATGCCAAAGAGCAGCTGATAGGAGGTAACCTTTTGTCCCAGGTAAATGGTTCATGCAGTTGTGTTGAAGTACCGTTTGGGTCGGCACATGCTCAGGGATGGTATTAATCTGGTGCATGCCACTGGTGTTGGGGGGATGGGTGGTCTCTCAGAAAGACCTCAAGTCCCTTTCTGGAAGAAACTGGAAACATGTTGGTGGCACCAGCTCTGGTTCAGGTGGCTTGGATCACCCAAAGGAGGACTTTCTCCCTTCGGATGGGATTGCCAGGCAACCAGGAGATGAGAAGGGTAGCACAGGACAAAGAAATAGCACAGTACGTGTGAGCCAGGGACTGCTCTGAACTTGTGTAAGAAATGGTTTGCTGTCCTCTGTCAGGGATAGCAAAGATGACAACAGCTCTGGGCCACAGAGCCAATTTCCGACCTCATCTAGGCAATACAGGCACTTTGTAGATGTTTCATCTCCTTTTCTGCTCAGGGAGAAGTATAGGAGAGTTGCCTTGACCTTCTTCTGAAAGAAGTAAAATCTTTGAAGGAAATAAGCTTAAACAAACTTAAAAAGGAATGCAGGAAGTCTTTCTTTAGGGATTTGTGTATCACGTGGCTTTATCCCATGTATTTCACTGTTGTGCTGCAGCTAAGGACTTTCTGTACTGTCTCTTTAACCAGGCCAATATACTGTTTACACTGACAGAAAAAGTGAGTTATATTCTGTATGATCGTCAATTCCATATTAAACTTAATATGCATTTCAAGGCAATGGCAGAAAAAGTGGCAATGAAAGCTACATCCAGGCAATGACATGAACTATTCTGATACACAAAAATAAAATCAGTGAATTGCACAGAATGTGTGGGACAAGCTTTGATGTACAAAGGCAACATAATATGAACATTTGATTTTGCTGTATTATGCAGTGAAACACACTGTCTTAATCAGAAACCTTAATCAAAAAGCTCATGGTGAATATTAGCTCCTGTTCCAGAATAGCAAATGCTTTACGTTTCACCATAGAAGCAAATGGTCCATAGAAGCAAAATTTTTTTTATGTATTGTATCTCCACTGGGTTAGGTTATTTTATATGTGTAACTTGGTAGCAGACTGATTTGTAAATGCACTATCTAGAGGTAGTGATTTATTATTTTTTTTTAAAACAAAAATGAGACATTATGAGTGCTCAGCATTTTCCACATGTTTAAACTGGAACAATTGGGATTTTATGCAGTACAGGACTGGAAGTGTATTGTGCGACAGGAGAATGAGTGTCAGCTAGAAGCAGACATGGAGAGGGAAGACATAAAGAGCCTGGTGTGTTTAGTCTAGCAAAGCACAGGCTGAGCAGTGATACGGTGTGTGCTAAGTACACCGGAGGGGAAGGCTGCTGGAGGCAAAAGGAATTAGTTAAACCTAGAGGACAGCATTTGCACAAGAGCAACTGGGAATGCACAGGTCAGGAAATTAATGCAGTTTGTGGAGGAAAGGGAGGCTTTCCTGACCAGCGGAGGAGGGAGGTTCCAGAGCAGCCTCCCAAAATTAGCTGCAGGGACGTAAGGTGTTGTCCCTTGTGTTTTGTGAATGGACTTTAATAACATGATTTTCTTGCAAAAATGCTGATTGGAGCCTATAATGTGGCATGTCCTCTATTGTCCTGCAAATCCATGAGTCCTTTGCTGATGCCCTGGATTATAGCGCACACGAAGATGTAGGATATCTTCTCTTAAGACTTAAAGTTCAGGGAAAGGAGCCAGGTTATTGGCATGTGCTATTTTTGAGGAATATGCTAGTCTTTTCTCCACAAGTAGTTTTAGCCTTTTGGGAGGAGGAGGCGGCGCAGACAGTGCAGGGAGATGCCTTCTGCTCATTGCCAATAACAAAGCAGCATGGGTGAGGGCATCTCTGTGTTGCATGCATGTTTGTGTGCCAGAGACAGACATTTCCTAGTGCTACTGCATTTCTCCTGAGAGATTGTTCCCCTTCATGGCTTTGGACTGGTTTGTTCTCTGGTGGCTTACACATAGCGCAGAAACACTCGTAAAACTGGTAAGAGCGAACAATACTCCTAACCATTTGTGTGTGTTCATGAAGGTGTGACTGGCCCCATTGCAGCATGCCCCTGTTTCTCAGTGACGTGTGGGTGCATCCAGGCGTACTCATCAGTATCCTCCTCTTCACATCTCCATGTGATTTTTCTGAACTGAACTAAACTGAATGGCCTGAATTATGGTACTCATTACCTAAAGGTTAATGGTAGTACTGTGATGATGGAAGTATTTGGGTTTTTTCCCCTCTGTACCACAGGCTGTTCAGGGAGAAAGAAAAAGACCACTCAGGCTTTATTAAATCACTTATGGACCTGGTGTTAGCACCTCTCGCCAAGACCGCCCCCCATCTATCGCAGCGTTCCCGGGGCCGTAGGTAGGAGAAAGCACCATAAAGTACTGTCCAAATGGTTTGACTCAAACTGCAAATGCAGGGATGCATGGAAAAGGAAAGAAGCATTTTGACAGATGTTGTAGCACCAGAGGTTCTCAGTTTTTAGGTATAAAAATATCACTTTAAAAAATACAAAGTATGCTCAATAATACTGGTTATGGAACCAGGCCACTCATGCAAATAGAAACATGGTCTTTGTTTTTATTGAAGAAGCCATCAAGGATCCTTCTGTGTTGTGCTGTGGTGTAACATTCAGACTATGCAGTAAATCCCACTTTTGGTGCATGTTTCTGTCAGCAGAAAGTGCTGGAGGGCATTTGGCTTCGTCACCGTGGGCTAAGAAGTGTCTCCATTCTCTTGACCAGACGAGTAACGCTGGGTTTTTAGAGGGAAATGGAGCTACTTCTTTCAGATGTAGGGTGGACATCTAAAGGTGGGCTACAGAGAGGAGAAGCCGAAAGGAAGGAGGTGTGAAATACAAAAGGGATGCAACATGCCAGGTACCACTGCACTTGCTGTCCTGTCTTTTATTGTGGGGGTTGTGTTTACTGTGTATGTGATGAGAATATGGGAATTAGGGGATGTTGTGATGTATTGATTTCTATTGCATATGCCACAAACACTGTATAAAAAATTTAGACCGTGGCATTTCTACCCAAATGTTTCATATGTTCCAGGTATTTGTGTCATTTCCTAAAAGGCAGGGGTAATAAATAGCTTCTTAAATGCACAATAACACTGAGGCAATCTGAATGACATAAAAATAATAAGTGAAGACGTGTAGGGGTAAAACACTAACTGTATTTGTTCTCAGCCATATCTGTGGAGAGTGTATGGCAATTTTCAAAGCAGGCAGACGGCTACCAACATTTTTCTTCAAAAGGGCAGAATTTGACTTTTACCCTTTACGAGGGCATTGAGTCGCCTGTCTGAGGAATCTTCATTTTGCCTGCTATCAGAAGGGGCACTGTGTGGACTAATGTTGATGTCATTTCTCAGCTGAAGCTTGTTCTGTCTAAAATATCAGGGCCCAGACATCTTCGTAGCAGCAGAGCATGTGAAAATACCTAGTTCTGTTTATAACCTCTCAACTGTATTCACACTTCAGATGCCTGTTTTTACAAATAATTTCTAGATACTACAAGAAAAACATATTCTGTAAAGGTCAAACACTGAATGAAGCTTGTTTGGCATCATATGCGTGATTCCATACATTTACATGTATGGTGACCCAAATTTAACCTTGGCCAAAGATAGTAAAGCACTCTCAGAGTCAGTACTTGCACAAGGATTGCTTTTGACATGGTATTTCCTAGATCATTGCAACCTATGGAAGCTGCTAATTATCTATGGATAGCCAGAAAGGTAATACCTGTAATTTCATCACCCCGGGCTGTCTAGTCACAGTCACAGTGGGTTAGTATGGGATGCCAGTATTGTGCAACGTGGGTAAACTCTACAGTGACAAATGACTTCAGAGCCATTTTCAAGGTGACATTTTGATCAGGGAGCTTGTGCCAAGTGTTTTCTATTAAGCATTTCATTTCACTGCATGGTTAATCAGCAAAAGATTCTTCCAAAAATCCATTATGTCATATGTAATATGTCAGGATTGTTTCTCCTTGCTTAAAATGAAGGAGGGGCCATGAATGCTTGAAAAATGACAAATCTTGTTTCTGCTTAAAAGTAAAAAAAAAAAAAAAAAAAAAAACCAAAAAAACCCAAACCAAACATATAGCTTTGGTTTTGACCTTGTTTAAAAGCTGTCTAGATGAGAAACCAAAAATGCAAAGGTTTATACAGCTTGACATGTTATTCATTATGCAAATACTTTCAAAAGCAATGCTAGCCTGTGTAGTATTATGATAGTCGATAAAATCAGTATTAACTATGTGTGTCTTTTGAAGCTGTAATAACTCTGGGTCATTTTATATGACTGCAAAGACCTTTTGGAATACAGCTCAAATCCCCAGCATGTTTTCCTTTCTTAGCAAACCCTTTTCTATATCTAGAAGGCTCAAGTACTAAGACGACCTGCAAGCTTGTATCAGAATTGGTCTTTCTTTCCCATTTCTATAAATGAGAAATGAGTTTTATGTACGCTTACCAAAAATACACTTCTTTCAAGTCAGTGTCAGTATAGATTCGGTTTTAAATGTGCTTGAGACTTGTTCTTGACTAGTTGATTCTGACAGGGCTACACATGTATCTTGTTTACATAAGGCAGGAGGTAGGCTGAAACTTTGGTTTCCTCTTACTGACCATTGTAGTAAGATGTCTAAATGGGTTCCAACTTGCTAGCTTTTAGCTCAGGCGAAACTCCTTTGAAATCTTCAAGAACTGTACAATCCGTAGATTCATTTACAATTCTCTGTTCTTCTGGTTTGAATGCTATTAACTATTGAAGTAACGAACAGCTGGCCAGACTGGCAAAGTGCCCTTGTGAAATGGGGACACAAAATACCTTTGTCTTTAAGCCTCACCTGTCCTGGTGTGCAGCAATTGCCCTAGAGGGCAAAAGGAGCTTATGTGTCTTCTGCCTCAGGAAATCCCATACACCAAGTAGATACTCTGCAGTTTTCTGAGCCTTTCAATTCATGGTACCAAAATGGGAATAATTTTGTAATGTCTTTCAGTGCCCTAAGGAAAGAAATAGGCACTTGACTCCTGAGACAACCTTACCACAAAAGTTGGCACAGAGGATCAACCCAATATTGCTTTTGGCTTTGATATCAGTGTTGTTAGCAGAACCAAAGCCAACATCACTTCCAATGTCAAAGGCAGTGCCAGCACTCAAGGCAGCAAGGTTGAGCACAAAATAGGGGTATTCTCAGCTTCAAGGCAGAAGCTCAGAAGGACTGTCACAGTCTTCCCATAAGGGCTCTGGTAAGGCTCAGGCAGATGTTAAGAAAGAAAACCGATAGCTTCCATGTGTCGGTGACAAAGACCTGCAAATAGACTCTGCTGGCTTAAACACTACCATTTCCAAAGACAATTAGCATTGGTGCTGGCCTTGAGAGGAGACCTGGACAGAGCCAGGTGCTTCCCAACAGTAGTCCAACCTCACCGCTGAAAACACTTTATACTTTAAACCTGTTGCTGGAAGTTGTCTGCTCTCATTTATATTCTTCAGATCTCACCTTTTCCCCATTGTCTCATGGCAGTCATTGCCTCTCAGATCTGTGAATGATGCAACCAAGAAGCCTTTGAACTTCCACAGAGTACAGTTTTGAGTGCTGAGATTGGTCAGGTTGACTGAGCAACACAGAAGCCATCCACACATAGCGGATGTCACTGTGGTCCTACTTAGAGAGACGAAGACTTAGATTCACATGCTGCAGGAAACTGATGTCTACCAGAAAAAATTCCCCTATCCATCCTGTTCTTCACGTGGACAACTGAAACCGGAAAATCAAGAAGTATGTGAATCCTTTGTATGAAGTAGATAATCCTAAGGATTTCTTTTGATTGTTTTTGAACTAAGAATCATTTTCTGCATGAGAACCACCAGTGAATGATTTGAAACAGTTTTACCATCTCCTCCTGTGCCATCTGAACTCTGTGAGACTTTGATTCTGTAGGGAGGAACTATTGCAGAGTTCCTTACTTTCTCCTGTGGGATGGGGTTTACCTTGACATCAAAGGAATGAGTGCTATGGATGATCATCATGGTCATTCCATCCATTTACATTATATCAAGCCCTTTTCCTCAGCCCTTGTCAGAAATTCCTGTTGGTGGAGACTTTGGTGGTCAGAGCTCACTTCTTAGCTGCTTCAAAAATACGAGGAGGAAACTGCTGTTTCTCGGTGTTTCTTCATTCTGAAGAAACACCCCAGTTGGAAGAGGCTCAACTAGCGCATGAGATCTCTCTTCTATAGGGTTGAAATACTTTCTTGCAGCATCCTATCTCCCTCTGAAACCACTTTCTGTACTATTCCCTGGAAATAGTTGGTAATACAGGGCCTATGTCTTTGCTTCCTGGGGACATATACCATGTTGAACAGTATCCTCAGCTAGAAATTCATAGTCAGATTTTGCTCCCTTTGCTTTTCAGTTGGAGGGGACAGCATTGCTGTCTTAGGGTCTCCAGTAATGGAGAATAAAGGCCAGGGGTAGAAGTCTCAGGGGCTGGTTGGCCAGGGAGCTTTGGAAAAGTAGAAACAGGTGAAAGACTTCAAAAACCCATTACAAAAGTATGTAACTTAGGCTTTCTTTATCAGTAGGAAAAAGCAGGCTGACCAGGTGTATTTATGCAGGTTGTATTGTCCTGACTCTGGCTTTGAGCTGGGAGGATCATGGGCAAAGCTGCACCATGGCAGAGAGAGATATCTAGAGAAAGTGCTGTTCTTATCATGAAAATCCTTGTTGCAGTTGTGCTTATTTGAGAGGCTTTGTAGACAGTCTGAGTGGAGCTGTAAGTATGAAGTAATTCAGAGGACAAGCTGGGAGAACCCAGATTAAGGTTGCAGCTGCTGTAAGGGACCTTATACAAACCCTAGAGATTCATAGAAATAGTGTCCAGAATTTCATTTTAGAAAAAATAAAATAGCAAAGTTTATCAGTTAAATGTCAAATAAAAAAGGGAAGGAGGACAATGGCCAGGAGAGGAAGTCCAGTGGTGCTTTTTTTTTTTTTTTTTCTCTTGTGACTAACAATTTTTCACCTACCAACAAAAGTGCCTACAGCACATATCCTCTTGTTTCGCAAATGACCCTAAAGGATGTGTTCATACTCTAATAATTTGTTTCCTCTGTATAAATCAGGGCACGTTTATGTGTTCATGCTTTGATAAAGCCGTTACTGTAAATTTTTTGCAAATACCCTTGCTGAGGTACCTTAATTGATGCAGGTGATAATACTGTCTGAGCCTGGCAGGGTGAATCAGAAATCTTACTGCAGTCTGCAAAAGTAAGTAGCAATTCACCTTCCTCCCTACTGGGCAGTAAGTAGGAAAACATACACTCACCTCCACCAAAATGTTCTTTCCTTAATATCCTTGTCTCTGGTCTTGAGGATAAGATTTGTTTGTTTCCAAATCTGTTCTTGTGCTACTCATAAAAACACTGTCAGAGCAGTATTTGTATGATACATTTGACAGGAACAAGTATTGAGCATACTTGATCCATCAAATCTGTGCAAGAGGCTGACTTGGGAAGTGCTCTGCCCTCAAAAGCCCTGATTGCTTTAGGGGATGCCAGAAAAACGGCAGTATAGGCAGTTGTGTTTGAAGTTTAGGATGCCATTTCTGTAAGAGGAATGAGAGACAGGTTTCTCCAAGAAGGGAAAGTGAGTGGTTACTGAGAAGGTAAAATAAAAGAAAACAGGGAATTAAGGAGCTGCTCTGTGTATATGATGATAGATTATTACTGCTTTTTCTGGCTGTGAACAAGACTGTATTCCTGAGTGTGGGGGAGAGTGGGGAGTGAGCAGTTTGACAGGGCAGCAAGATCACTCAATAACAGAGAAGTGATTCCCAGCTAACTTTGCCAGACAAGGATGAAATAAGTAGGATGACTGGGTACAAACCTTTTTACTAGAACAGATGTCAGTGAACTAATATTTCTGTATTTGTAAGTCAACATAAAAGTGTAAGGACATTTACTTGCATTGACCAATGCTTCTTGAAAAATAGTATAGGGGGAGGTGTGAGGAGTATGCCACCAGGGCAAGACTCTAGGTATGGAGAGTGCAGATGGATCTATCAGTGCTAATGGCCTTCCTTAGGGGAAAATATGATGTGCTCATTAAGTTATTGCTATCTATATTTCTTAATTACTGTGTACTCATTATATAGGCTGTTATTACTGACCATTTATACAATAATGTCTTCAAAACAGTGTCAATCTTTCAGATGTAAGTTTTGAATTCAGTAAACTAGTTTTCATTTCTTTTAATAATCCTTTTAAAATGGTACTCATATTGTTGAAAACATCTTTTATGATTCGTATGATTATTTTTTTTATTGCTCATCATGTTTTTCTCTTTCTCTTGGAAAACTAATGCTGGCATTACTGTTGTTGTTAGCCATTGTTCGTTCTTTCCCACATGTCTGGAACTGATTTTGTTCTCCCTGTTTTTAATGGAGCTGAAGTGAATGTGGCTCTTTGTTTAGCTTTCTTTTTGTGCCACACTATCATTTGGTTTTGAAAAATGTAGAGCTTCTGTGGCACTTCACAAACATTAACTCACTGACCATGCCCAGCTTTGCAGTAATTTTAGTGTTGGGTTTTGCCATCACCTGACACTTAACTCAGGCTTGGTCCAGCTGTGTTTTGGGACCTTTTGGTATCTGGTAGAAACACATGGCCCAGCTGCACATGCCTGCATAACCAGTGTCCTCATTAACATCATCACCCACAAATTCGGTGACTGCTCTGTAACTGCTGCTTTCCTAGTGCTGCTTTCCCAACAGCTTTGTCTCCATGAGCAAGACTCGGAGGGCCTCTACTCCCATTCTTTGCCTCTCCACCCTTCCACCCTGCAACGTACCTCTTGGATGACAGAGTTTCTAAAAATCACATTTTAAAGTAGCGCTGTGTTAATAAATATGTTTTATTAGGGGAAACACATTCAACCACGTGGAATTTGAAGCCTCATTGCTTGCAAAACAACTGTTTTGCACTCATCCCTTGGCATGAAAATGCTAAGATGAAGGCTGCCTTCTGCAGGTTGCTGGAAGGTGTGCTGAGAGTGTGCTGGAAGGGGGCTGGCATTACTGGTCGGGTAGCATTTGCTGTGGCAGTTGTTGAGTTCTGGGCCTTTCTCAGTGACACATGTTGCTGTGCCTCTTCCTGCGTCGTCCTTCTCTTTCATCTTTTCTTCTATCATGCTTTCTACTCTCCCTTCCCTATGCTTCTCCACTCTGTGGTCCTTTACCCATTCAAGCCCTTCTGTTGCTTGATCTTTCCTACAGCACTGCCTTCAGTAACCTTATTCTCTTTTTCCAGGACCTCTGCTTGCCACTGGCAGCTCCACTGGCACTGGTGGTTGGGTCTATCTGCCTTATGTCAGTATAGCCACACAGCTGCCTTTCCAGCAGCTCTTGGCTGGTTTGGCAAGTGCCAGAAAAAAAACCCACTTCTGTATCTGTAGTAACAGCTGGAACTACAGAGGACAAGCAGTGTCTTGTAATGCTCTAGTTCTTCCTGGTCCTGTTGGGGCTGCAACTGTGTCAGAGCTTCTGATCTGAATGGTTGTGTCCCTGAAATAGCCCCCCTTTTGAAACCTTGCTGGTGGTTATCCCAAGGCCTGTGGGCATATGAGTCCTATCACACGATGGCTGTTAGAGCACTTTGCTGTCCTTCCAGCCTCAGCTGTTCTGGGCAATTCCTCTGGGGTGCTGAAAAGGGCATGGTGGTGATTGTCTTCTCCGTTGGCTGAAGATAGCTGTGCTTCTTTGTGTTTATTCTGCCACCTTCTTTTATCTGGTCATCCTTTTCTCTAAATGCTGTCCTGAGCATTTATCAGCTGCAGAAAAATTATTGAAATTTTCTTAATCAGTTCATTTGCCTATGGCTGATTGAGTGACAGTCTACATTCTTGCTGCATTTGGTATTAATACAGTTTGTTGCTCATTCCTAATACCTTGGAGTGGTGGGGTGGTTGTGGTTGTGTTTCTGGCTTCTTCATGTTAATTTTAACTTGAATTAGATATTATGGTTGAAAGCTAAATTTTTACTTCAGATCTGTTGCTTTGACCAGCTGATTCTTCAGGCTGGTTTTTTTTTCTTCTCAAATCTTTTATCTACATGAATCTTCACATTTTAGCATATTGTTTGAAGAGTGTTCTCGGTGGTTGCCTCTCCTTGCTATGCTGGCCTTTCTCCATGTTGGCATGCCCAGCCATGGGTCCGTTCCCGGGAATATCTCACACTGCTCTGACTCTAAACACCCCAGCCTGGCTGTACCCTGGAGGTATTTGGTGCTCATGGCAAAGCCATGACGATGCCCCTGGGAATGGTCAGTGCTATCCGTAGGGCCACGAGGAACAATTTCTTTCTCTCCACAATCATAAACTGTCCCGGATTGTCTTGGTGCTCTGAAGCATGAGTCTCTGCCACAGCCGCGGCATCCTTGCTGTGGTTGCCCGAGATTAACGTTTGTGCTCCATCGTGCTTCATTTCTTCACTCTCTTCCATGTGTGTATATTCCAGAGTTTTCTTAATGGACCTTTTCCCCACAAACACTTGAAAAGACTGGTGGCTGAAGGGCTGTTTGGACTTTTTGACTAATGTTGTTATGAGCTTGGCTATACTCTCCCATAGTAAAAACTGCTGTCCACTGTGTTTAAAAGCTTGGGGCTGCTGGGGAACATCTGATTTATTAATGGCCTCTTTTCAGCTTCCTCCTCATCTTAAGAAGATATAAGCAGGTAATTAGCTAGTTGCCAAGAAGATGGTGGAAATAAACTTTAAAATTCCTCCTTGTAAAATGATTTATTTAACAGTTTTATTCTGACATGTGTGTTTTATGCTTTAATCATCTGTCTGTGGCTGTGAAACAGGCCAGGTCTCTTCATCTTACACAGTTAGATTTTAGAGGGCTGATCCTATGTAGTTTTGTTTTCTCTTTTGTTGCTGCATGTGAGTGTTTACGTTGGCTTTCTGGTAGATGCTTATTTGGATTGTAACTGATTTTACACTAAAGACTGACGTCCAGTTTTCTTTCAGTCCTATCTGGATTGCTGTGGTTTCTGGAAGGAATTGATATTAAAAAATTTACTGCTCTTGCTGTGGCTTTCCTTCAGGGACATTATATCTGATCATCAGTGCCAGTTGCCCAGGGTGATGGAGGTGTTCAGATGCCTTGAGTAATGTCTCTGTTCCTGCTACGGTTACTTTTTGGAGCGGGAGTTCTGGTATCTGCAGATATCTCCACCTGAATGCTGATAAAAAAGAAAAAGTCTAGCAGCTGTTGTCAAGGCTCTTCCAAACTCCTTCCATTCCGTTTCGTCCTTCCTGACCGTTTTCTTTGATGTAATTCTGTTTTTCCAGTTCCCAAAGCTCATAATCTCAAAGTCCTCTTTGAGTCTGAGCCTTCTTCAGAAGCTCATGTTAATCAGATTATTTGTGAAACAGCCTTGGTATCACCCCAATAATCTTTATAGGTATTGAATGACCTATACCCTTGTCAGGAACTTACGCTAGGTACACAACTCTCTTTAATCATCATCTGTTATCTGGAGGCTGCCTTACTTCTGCTTCATTCAAGCATTTTCCGTTTATATAGGTCTCATTTGTCTTTGAGATCATCAGAGTCTCTAAGCATCTTTCTCCTCTGCTGAAACAGACACAATAATGTTTGAAGAAAAAAGATTCACGTCTGTAACTCATCACTTGCCACTTTTATTCACTGTTAGAGCAAGACCATGAATTCACCAAGAAGAAAAACCTCTTCCTTAAAACTGGAGCCTGGAAAGGCCCTAGCTTGAGATGCTGAAGACTCGTATTTACAATTACACCCCCCAGGGAAAGCCAGAGGGATTTACAGTAAATACCAGGGTTTGCGTCCAGAACTGCTGACAAACTGGCCTCCTTTTGATAGATGGATTCATTATCACTTTCTAATTACAAGCAGATTTCCAGGTGTGTTCACCATGTTATAAATGAAACCTGTCCATTGTTACACAGTGGTGGCCTCCGGGTCAGCTGTAAGGGATCTATAGCTCCTCTTCTGTCATTGGACCAAATTAATCAGATGTATTTTTAACAGATAGCCGTTACAAAAGTGACTGATTAATCACTTGGTAATGTGGACTGCTATCAAGTTCATCATCTCCAAATAAAGGAAGGAACTCAGCAAGACTACAATATGTCAAATGCATCAGTCTCAGTGTGTTAAAATACTTTCAGGGCCAGATGCTACTCTTCTGAAAGGATAGAAATCTGCTACATCAAACATATATGTTTTTCTGCATCTGTGGGTCAGATTCTGCACTCAGATGAAGGTTTTCTGGTGACACAGGCTTGCTGTAAAATGGAGCCCCATGTGTATACATCTAAGGACAGAATTTGATCACTACAAAGTAATACAATTTCTACCAGATTCTGTCATTTCATTTTTTTAGACCTGTGATTTTTAAGGGGGCATTGAAAGCTGTACACATCAGTAACACAGCCAGTCTTTGTCAAATCCTCTATCCAAGGATAGATTTAAGTGTGATTTTTCTATGTTCCAGTCACTTCTTTTGAAGATAAAACAGCCTGTCTTTTAATTTTGTATTGAAGAATATGCTTGACATCTTTCAAACTGAGATTAGGTTAGCAATGGCATACCCTCGTTTATGCTGGAAAATGAAACAAGTTCCTAATCGTCAAAAGATTAATCCTTGGCAGTCGTCCAGGGCAATATTTGCTGTAGCAACTTGGTATCCATCACAGTTATGGACCAAAGGTCTTGTCATATATGTATTCGTTGCAGCAGCGCTGTAGCAAGGCAGCACAGCCTCACTACCCTGGGCTGTTAGTCTCTGGGAAACTGTATCCATTCCTCAATTAGTGCCCTCATGGGGGTCACAGTCTTTGATGACTGGGCTATTTCTAAAGACTGAAGTGTAAAGCTCAGTAATACCCAGATAAAAAGCAAACCCCAGACTGATTTTTCTGTGCATCGTGGTGTTTCTTGTTAGAGGTTTTAGCATCTACTAGAAGTTGGCTCCATCAATACTAATAACAGTAATAATTGTGAAATGTAAGGCTTTTTTTCTGTGATAATTACCACTACCTGTAGGTTGCTACTGCTTAAATTTGCTAATTTTATTTATTTATTTATTTAAACTAACTTGCAAGCTGCTGTAACACCCTCTTCATCTGCCGGCATTGCCAGTCCTGTCCCTGGTTTTGAGTACTGTATTTCTCCATCGGAAATTCACAGGAGGAGCAGAAACGGACAAGCCTTTGTTGTCCTGCAAGCCTAACAGAAGAGTAGGTCAGTGTTAGAAATACCTCATACGAATTACCAAAGCTAGCAGTGCTAAGCCTTGTTCTCTTAGTGTAACTAAAAAACCCACAAAACCGCAAAATGCTGCCCCCATATCCTTCCTTCTGTGTAAGCCACCTCTGCTGTGTTTTGGGTGATTACTTTAGCGTAGCTTTAGAAAATTCTTCAAAGGGAGTTTTATCTCCCTTATTCATCACAGAAATGACAATTGAGAAAACAGTCTCGTTGGGTTCAATATTCATTGTCACTAATGCTGTGTAGCCTTTAACTTTCCACACTGCTAGCTGGCAGGAAACTGCCTGCAGTTTTCAATTTGCATGGCAGGGAAAAAATGGAGAAAAATTCAGTCTGCTGCACACTGATAATGAGCGGGGAGGGGGAAGATTTAAAAATTTGGGTGTGGCTTTGTTTTCTTTGACTCCCATTCTGCACTGCAGAGACTGACAGGATTATGGGGTGCAGGTAGGATCAGGACTTGATCCCTCACTGATGAGTCTCTGCCCATTTAGTGCTCTATAGGCCCAAGGGAAAGGGGAAAATTGACAGCGTTCTGGCACACTGCTGTCTATATTTGGATCCCTGATTTAAAGCTGACAGATGTGTAAAATCATATGTAGCCAGAAAACTCCCTAGTGAGGACACAGCTGCATATATCGATGAGTCAAAGTTACTCCAGTTAAGGCTGGCATTAATTTATATGTGGCAAATTCCCTCCAGATCTCTGTTCCTGGTAGTATAATATCACTGAGTGTAGTTTTGGGCTTGTTCCACCCGCTCTGGATCAAACCATGTGCTTTTTGGATATGAATGGAGAAGACTTGTAAATCTGAAGCACTGCTCTTCTCAGATGCTGGGCGAATGCCATCATACCCTCATTTAGATGTGGCAGCTGTTGTCAGTTACTTAATCTCATAAATAAAATAAAGCCAAATTTCCACAAACTGAATCTGCCTCTATCACACGGCCTCCTGCAATGCCTTAAATGAACGGCATATTTTTGTTTCTCAGGAATCTCCCTTTATAACCCACTATACTGCTTGATTATTTCCTCTATGTTGTACAGGAAACAGTAAGTGATTAATAACCTGCCTCAGTTTTACTTTCCCCTCTTGCTGCAGCCTTGTCGTGAAATAATGTGACCCACAGATGTCTGAGCAAAGCAATCCATTGCGTTAATGACAGATGCTGTTGGGGCTTGCTCAGTGAAAGTGAGCTGTTGAAGGGAGAGCAGCTCAGGTATTCCTGCTACTTTGATCATCTCTTTTTTCTTTTGCATAAATTTTGAGCATGCTGAAAACTCACAACAAAGCACGCCATAACCCACTCTGGAAAACAGCCTGGGGTGAGTACCAGTCCCAGAGGCGCAGGAGGGAGCTAGGAAGCAGGTTTGCTGAAGAAAGGCAGAGTTAGCACTAAAAATTAGCATTCGCTGGCTGTAGAAATGTCAGAAGGTATGTGAGGTGCACCATATATGTCAGTGCTTGCTTGCTTCTCTGTTAAAAAGGAGATAATAGAAAATAAGGCCTCTGCACTTAAACAAATGAAAATTCTCAGTCATAGTTAATTATATCACACACGTCCCCCTTCACAATGTTTGACATTGTCTGGAGTGAGTGATGGAAATTAAAATCTCAGAGCTAGTTTTGCTAGGATTTAGTTAGGAGGCTGGTGTGTGGGGATGGCTGGCAAGAGACATTTCCTCGCTCTGCGAGCATTAGTGCTGGGAAGACTCAGACTGTCAGCCATTTTCATAAAGCATGAGGGCACATGGAACCACGTTACAAGCTGATCGAATCTTTCAAGAATTGCTAATAATTTCTACAATCAGTCTATAATATGCTCTTCAACCGTCAGCTAATGCACTGGAGTCAGCTGGGCTCCTACCTGGAGAGAGCAGGCAGCCCTGGTGTGTGGCATGTGGCGCTGGCATGTGGCACGCTGGCCAACTGAAGGTGTCATGCAAGCGCTCTGCCAGATCTCTGCTTTCTTGAGTGGTTTTTACTAAAGGCATGTTTGAGTAGTAGGGAAGAGCAAAGTTTTACTGTATTTGGTAGCAACAGGAGCGTGAAATTCTACTACGTAAAGAAATATGATTAAGTGGTGATACTGGCTACTCTTTTAGTAGCAACTCGGCAAAGGAAGCAGAACGCACATGCACGCAGATTACTCGTAGTAGCTGGTTTGACCCAAGATAGGAAATTCTGCATTTAAATTCAATGGGTGGGGAGAGAGGTGGTTACTGAAAATGTAGATAACAACTAGAAAAACCTAGAAAATAGTCTAAAGGCTCAATAATTTATCTGTTTAGCAGAGTTATCCAGGGACCCAGCTACTGTAGGGTCTGCAGGGATTTCTGCTTTTGGGGGGTGTGTGTGTGGCGGGGGGGTGTAACTGTTCCACCATGACTATTTCTGAAACTTTCCACTGCCACTCAGAATATCAGTGCGTATCAGCCTGTAGCTCCTAAGCATTTTGTTTCACATAAACTTTTTAAAATAACAAGAAGAAAAAAAATGTTAGTTATGAAGAGGAAAGGAGAAACTGAGATGTAATTCTACAATGGATAGAAAGAATTAGAGTGCTTTGCAACCCTACAGTTGTCTGCCAGAGTTCATACAATCCAGTGCTTAATATAAGTAGCCATGGTCTTGCTCTCTTTTTGTTTCCAAAAGGCCGAGGGTCTTTTTCAAAGTCCTTAGCTCAAGGGGATGGAAGATATCCCAATTTCTGTGTTCCCTCCTCTCACCCTTACCTCGTGGTACGCCATTATCTTGCAGTAATGAAACTGAAAGCATTGGTAAAGAGTTAACATCAAGGACTTCAGCAAAACCACTGACAAAATACCCCACAATCCTGCTCTAAAGAGGTTTCTATAGAACATCTGAGTTAAGCATGGCAATTACAAAGAAGCTCAAGTGGTCTTTGCTTGAAATTGCAAATGTACCACATTGCATTATCACAAGAATTCGCATGCAAGAACAGTTTGCAGATGGTTTGCATTGGCATACTTTATGTAAACGCTCTAGGGAACAGATGGCATCATGGGTTCTTGTGGCAAATGTGAATTTATAGCGCTCACAACATGCTAAAGACTTTCGCCTGTAGCTGAAAAGCAACAAAAATGAAGTGGAAACTCAGCCCTGTAAATCAGTTTGCCAGTGCCTTTGCCATTGTAGCTATGGATAACATTTAGTTTAGTCTTTATTGTGAAATTTGGGTTCTTTTTATTTGCCATCTACTTACAATTGGGTGCGAGTGCATGCGGCATGTGTGTATGTTTATTTAAGTACACATATGCAGCTTTTAAATTAATAGACTGACATTGTGTAAAGACCAGAAAGTAGAGAACTCAACCATCATTTAATCCAAAGCTTTTGAATTTTTGATCCAAAATTGAATTCAGATAATTCCAATTTTCTGTGAATACATAGATTGCTCTGGCTAAATCAATTGATTTTAAACAAATATTGACAAATATTGTTAGAAGGGGTAAAATAACAACGTAGAAGTGTGAATTACTGACCTGTCAGTCATTTTGTACATATGTATGCAGTGGAATGAGCATCAGGGCACATCAGTATAGGAAGTAACAATGCATTCTCATTTAGACACAAGTTGGAGTTTGAACATCTTCTGTAAAGAGGAGGTGTTACTTAAGAAGCCAGACCTGTGGAAGAGAAAGAAAAATGCATTAGAAAGCAAGGGATTCGTTGAATTCCTTTGGAACTATTATACTGAACTTAGAATATAATTATTATTGCGGTATATTCCCTAATTATTTAGATGCTTGTAAAAATTGATTTTATGTAAACACAGCTTGTTCTAAAACAGCCAGGTCTTTGCAGTGAACATAAGTTGTTTAAAATTTATTGACCTGTCGTTCACATGTGTTACTTTACTAGCACTTAATGGTCTGTTTAGATAGTCTTGGTGTGTATGAACTCCCAGTGCGCTACTCCAAGCACCACACGTTGACAGGTAGCTGCCATGTAGATAAAATAAGGGGCCCTACTCCAAAGCATACAGGGACACACAATCATTAGTTATTTTCTAATCTAAAGCAGGGATTTCCTCAGCAGCCAGAGGAAAAGAAGCGTTCTGGTTTTGCATTATCCTTGCAGCTGAGTTCGGCCCTAAATCCTGGACCAATATGCAGCAAGGCCAAAAGCAAACAAGCAGGAAATCCAGCCTTGCACCAAATATAATTGATTTAAGGAGCCTGAGCTTTGAGGGTTTCTTTTTTGAATGCGTCAGTGGCCAAGATTAGAAACTTATTTGGTCCTTCAAACTCTCCCGAAAGATTAAAAACTGATAATGGAAAGGTAAATTACTTTTGTAGTAGATAGAGATCACCTTAAAAAACCATTTGTGGTAAAACTTGCTGCGGTGTTTTTTCATCCTGTGTATAAATAAAGCTGTCCAAAAAGAAAAACTAAAACAACAAAAAAAGCATTACTTCTTACAGTGCTTATTCTCCACTGGCTCAAATGTGATTGCTGTACTTTTTCTTGATGTTTAGGGCTCCCATGTACTTTGTGAGTCGAGATTACTTTTTTTATTGTTTAGGTCTCATGAAAAAATGCCAATTGTATGTTATAGATCAATATAGCTCAAGTTACTAACCAAACTTTGCTATTCTGCTTCTACGTTTATGAGGCTGAGTGTTTCCAGAGACCACCAGTTTTTCTGTTTGCTTCTTGTGATTGTGGATCAGCAGCATAGTCGTCTTAATTTGACACAGGCAGGGGTTGCATCCCTAAAATCCACTGCTGGAGTGTCATCTGTCCTACCCAACTTAGTGGTTATCAGTGCGTGTATGATCTGTGAATACTTGGCACCTAAAAAGCTATTATCTTAGCTTTAAATGCCTGGTTTGAAAACACTGGCCTAAATTCATACTAATACTACGTCATAGCATCTGAAAAACTGAATGCCTGTGGCCCTGGGAATTCAGCAGCAGATTTTTCATAGGAAAACTATTTTATGTCAGTGTTCAAATATTTCATAGGGTTCTTAAGTAAAGAATATATTATGTTACTATTTTCTTTCATATATGCAGTTGCATAGTTGTTTTTCTGCCTTCATGTCAGGCCAAATTCTGCTATATTTGACCATCAGAAATTCAGAGTAGCTATTATTTCCAGTGGATTTACATCTGTGTAACTTGACATGACATCCACAGTATGGATAAGAAAAATCAGTATCAGGTTTCATTTGCTGTGGCAATGAAGATGTTTATCTGTCCACTTTTCAAACTACACTGACTTCCCTATAGACTGAGCAATCGCGGTATCCCTAACTCTTAAAAACAACAAAAACTTCGCAACTCTTAAATCCTTCATTCCTGTGGCATGCACTTGTCTTTGAAAGCATATGAATTTAAAACATAAATAGTTATGGAAAATGCTTTAAAAAATGAAGAAACTTTGCCCATATAATTCTGTCCGTGCTATTTTCCACTAACACAGGAGTGCAAATTTTCCTACTAGCCATCCATTAAAATTGACAATTAGTAGTTTAAACAAGCAGGCCATCCTCTACCTGATACATTCGAACATAATTTATCAGCAGTGAAAGTGTCACGTAGACCTGACAGATTACATATTTGGAGATCAGAATCAAATTCACAGGTTAAAAAACATTATTTGAGAAAAGCTCTGCTCAATAACTCCATCTTATTCCTGTGCAAAATAGGACATTTTTGTGCTTAGGTTTCATATTTCATAGTTTTTGCCCTAGGAGCAGTGTGTTTCGCTCAGGAGGGTGTTTAAGCCTCGATTGTCAACCTCCAGAGCTGTCTTATTTTGAATGGTTGTATTTAGCGATGAAGTATTTGCCATGAGTTTTGTTCACTAACAGGTGGTCTCATTTTAACGTGCTGAACATGAGCAAATTCTGTTGAAGATACAGCAGCTACAATAGTATGGTGCCTCTGACAGGTTTAGGTCTAGAGATTTTACTGTTAAAGGTCCCCTGTACTGAAAGCTACACGGTCGTGCCTCATTATGCCAGCTTGTTCCTCTCCGAGTATCAGGTACGCGCTGAAGCTGGCTTTCCAGCGGTTCCTGCTTTTGGGTGGGACCACTGAAAGGGCTCCTGTCCCCAGGCTGTAGTGCTCTGTGCCAGTCTGTCGCACTGTGCTGTACACCCCGTTGTCGCTGGGGGTTAGAGGGTAGGCGCGAGGACTGGCTGGCCTTGGCTCCTAGGCTCTCTCTGCTGGTGCTGGGGGGTAGGCCTTCAGGGCACCTGCTAAGGAGTGTATCCCTTCCCTTCTGGCATCTTGGCTAGGTGACCAACGTCCTCATCCTGGAAGAAGCCCCATCTCCATCTTGGCAGAGGTCATCCAGGGGAGGGTAAGGAGTGCATAATAGAAACATTAAAAAGGTTGCCTTTTTGGCTAAAGTTCTTCTTTTAGCTAGATCGGGGCAAGGTTAATGGTGACTAAGATGACTACCTAAGGATTAGACAGATTGGCACTGAGCTAACGAGAGAAGTTGGGGTAGGACCTTCCCAGAAGGAAGTTTGTTATTGGTATGATAAGCTTGGGAGTCTGGGTTGTCTCAACACCAAACTTTACTCTTAGGGGAAATCCAGCAATTTTTACTAACCCTGATGAGAAACCAGCAAAAGCTTCACTGTACTCATGATATTACTGCACCCTTGTATTGGGTTTGCATGGCAAGGTTTTGGTAGCGGGGGGGGGGGGGGGCAGGGTTACAGGGGTGGCTTCTGTGAGAAGCTGCTAGAAGCTTCTCCCATGTCCGACAGAGCCAATGCCAGCTGGCTCTAAGACGGACCCACTGCTGGCCAAGGCCGAGCCCATCAGTGACAGTGGTAGCACCTCTGGGATAACAGATTTAAGAAGGGAAAAAAAGTTGCAGTGGGCACAGAGTGAGGAGTGAGAACATGTGAGAAAAACAACCCTGCAGACACCGAGGTCAGTGAAGAAGGAGGGGGAGGAGATGCTCCAGGCGCCAGAGCAGAGATTCCCCTGCAGCCCGTGGGGAAGACCCTGGTGAGGCAGGCTGTCCCCCTGCAGCCCATGGAGGTCCACGGTGGAGCAGGTATCCACCTGCAGCCCGTGGAAGACCCCACACCGGAGCAGGTGGGTGCCTGAAGGACCCTGTGACCCGTGGGAAGCCCACGCTGGAGCAGGCTCCTGGCAGGACCTGTGGACCTGTGGAGAGAGGAGCCCATGCTGGAGCAGTTTTTCTGGCAGGACTTGTGACCCCATGGGGGACCCACGCTGGAGCAGTGTGCTCCTGTGAAGGACTGCACACTGTGGAAGGGACCCATGCTGGAGCAGTTCGTGAAGAACTGCAGCCTGGGGGAAGGACCCACGTTCATGGAGGAGAAATTCATGGAGGACTGTCTCCTGTAGGAGGGACCCCACGCTGGAGCAGGGGAAGAGTGTGATGAGTCCTGCACCTGAGGAGGATGAAGCAGCAGAAATAACATGTGATGAACTGACCGTAAACACCATTCCCCATCCCCCTGCGCCACTGTGGGGGGGGGGGGGTAGGTAGAGAATCTGTGAGTGAAGTTGTGCCCAGGAATAAGGGAGGGTTGGAGGGAAGGTGTTTTGGGATTTGGTTTTATTTCTCATTACCCTACTCTGGTTGATTGGTAATAAATTGAGTTAATTTTCCCCAAGTTGAGTCTGTTTTGCCCGTGACAGTAATTGGTGAGTGATCCCTCCTGTCCTTGTCTAGACCCACAAGCTTTTTGTTATATTTTCTCCTCACAATCCCGCTGCAGGGGAGGGGTGAGTGAGCGGCCACCCACGTGGTGCTTTGTTGCTGGCTGGGCCTAAACCACGACAAACACAAAAATTCTGTGGTTTTAGTACGGGGTTGTTACATGTGTGAGTACCCAAGGGTGGGCAAGCAGGTGAGAGAACTGGAGACTTCAAAAAATTTTTGATAGGTCCTGAAGGTAATTGATCAGACTCCTTGGGAGGGTCAAGTGAGGAGATCAAAATGTTGCATAAGTGTTGCTAGCTGAGTAGAGCCAGCTCTTCCCCAGACCGGGCAGTTCCAGAGGCAGCCAAGAGCTCTGAAGCGAGGACTCCAGCCCTTTGCTAACAATGCTGCTTGGAAAGAGACAGTGCCTGTTGCAGTGTTCCTCCTCACAGTGCTTCTTATGGGCTTGAAGTCTCACACCTAGTCACACAGGCTCTTTCTCCACTACAGTGTGATGAACGGTCCTGAGAGTCAGCAAAAGCCATAGGAAGCTTTTTGACTTAGGTGGTTCCTAACCGTGTTGCTGGTTAGAGCTTGGATGCTGCAGGGGTTCAGAGGCTATCAGAAAAACAAGCAGGGTCAGGGCATGGGCCAAGGTGGTGTCCTGTGAGTTGTCCATTCTGACAGTTAGCACACAGGCCTCCTCTCCCCAGCAATGCCAGGCGTGATTCAGGGGTCATCTGAGCGAGGAACTATCCCGATAGGTATCCCCAAGCTAATGCTGTAATGTAGTGGGAGGTCCTTTGAATGCAAGCTGTGCCTCAGGGCTGGAACTGATCTTGGGACCACTGTATTTATGAATGTAGGCACAGTCAAGAGGAACTGCCGTGCCTCTGCATAGACCCTCTGGAATTCACAGGGGAGAGTTTCTGCTAAAATGTTGTTTGGATCCAGATTCCCCAAATGGTTGGAGGGTCAGTTGTGATGCAGGGTGGTGGCTGCATCTTGGTTAAGGCCAAGGCTGATAGACAAGGCAGGTGTACTTTGCTAAAATTCAGACATAAATATCCATGTATGTTCTTGCACCTGTGACAGTGTGGAATACTGAGCAGAAAAAAAAAAATATTTTTTTTTTTTTTTTTTCCTGTGCTGAACTGGCTATTGCCATATGGTCACTAATAGTTGAGAGCTAGGTCTGGTATCTTCACATAAGCTTTGAGCATGCTGTCGTGATCGTGACTACAGATCTTGAGGTCGGGGCAGGCAGGATGGACATTCCACCTTTAATAATACTCATGTTTTCCTATGTCTATTGTCAGATTCGGATCCCACATCTATAAGCTTTTTATTAAAATTTTTCTGGAAAATTTTATCTTCCCACACTGAAGGCCTTTTTTTATGAGGATATGCTTCTGGTCCCGTTGGCAGGACCTTATTAGCAGCATTCAGAAAGCTTCCCAGCAGGAAAGTCATGAGCCCTAAAGCTGTAGCGTTACATATATAGTCATTCCCTGCTCCCCCTCTACCATTTGAAGGCCTATAAGATCTTCCTCTGTATTGTTTTTAGGATTATGTTTGTTAAAGATAGTAAACTGAGGGATAAATCAAAGGGATTTTGTGATCATCAAGATTTACAATCATCACTATATTACATACTTGAGTAGGGTTAAAATAACAACTCAATTTTAATTTAAAGGGGAGATGGGGGTATATAAAGAATACTATTTTTATGTAGTTATGTAGTAAACAACAACATGCAAGATTGCACAGCTTGAACAACAATTAGTAAGGAATACAAAGCTTGTCTCAGAGTGTTTTCAGTACCTTTCTGTTGCCTCTTTTGCAGGTCCTGAATTCAGTATTGTATTTCTGCATTACTCAGTGTTACCAGCCCCAAACGTAAAATAAATCATAATACTGACATACAAATGGAAAGGCTTAATAATAGTCATTTAGAGTATTTCTTCCTTATCCTTTAGTTTCCTAGCCTTTCGACATGCCAGTCTGGTCGTGTTTGTAGGCCGTTGTTTCAAGTCCTTAAATCTGAAGACTTCTCCTTAAATGAAAACTGAGTTGCTCACTTGACTGATGAAACCTAGGTAGAGAGAAGAAAAAGGGGTTTTAAATCTCACTATGAAGTTGAGAGGTATGGCAAAATTATTTAAGATTCTTCCCATACTTTAATACCTTTCTTTAAGGGTGAGGGATAAGATCTGGAGTCTTAATAAAAACCCTTTTATTGAAAATCATCATAGCATTCATTTTGGCAACAGCCATCACAGATCCTCCACTTTGCCATACGGTTGCCCATGGCAGGAGCTGCTGTGAAGCTGAAGACCTTTCTGTGATGGAGGTGGAGTCCTGTTTCACTGCCCAGTGTAGCACACATTACAAAACTTTTCTTTATACGGTCAACAATGCTAATACGCAGAAGGCATTCAGCCACCAAAAATACCTTCTGTAATGAGAAGAGAGCACATGAGCTTGTACTTGGCATTTGTCTGCACCCTCACTGTCATTGTGGTGTAAGTGGTCCATGTAGCCAAGAGTAATTATTAGAAATGTGTCGTTTCCTGAAGCACAGTGCAGACTCTGTACAGCTCTGCAAATGGCTGACTATAAACCCAAGCAGCAGGCATACATAAGGTCATGTTGGGATGAGGTGGGTGTTTGTGCATTAAAGGGGAATTTTAAAAAAATAATTAAATAAGCCTCCTTTGGATTCTAAAGTGTGATGTTTACTCAAAAGTATTAATGCTAAACCGGTGGCCAGTGAGAGGCTTTGTCAGGGTGGTTTTGGTCTTGTATAACGGAACTGATACATTTTTGGAAAAAAATCAAAGAACACAACAATGCGGTTCCATTAAAGGACTGTGTATATATTGTAAAGGTGTTACAAACATTCCCTGTGTGGGCTTTCTCTACCCAGTGAGTGATGCACCAAGCCCCAAGACTTTATAAAGTCTGAGCATGGGACATTTGGATCCAGGTTTTGACAGACTAGCAGAAATCTTACGTGCAGGTGCAGGTCCCAGTTCTGAACTTGTATTTCATGCTTTGTTGAGTCTGGATCCAGAGAAAGTGAGGCAAGCTCTGAGTATCTTGAAGTAGTTTAAAATAACAAGCTGGCTCTGCGTTTTTGTGAAGGATGTCACAAAGTAGTTTTGTTCTGAACCCCGTATGATCCCTTACTAAAGCTTCTTGCTCCCAGTGTCTCATATCCTAAAGAGGTCTATTAATTAATGTAAAAAGCTCTGTTTTATCAGTTGACTTTCTCTAGTTCTTGTTGTCACTCTACCGTCTGTTTTCCTACTTGGCATCTTTTCTTCCTTCTTTAGTTGGGTATGTGTTTGAAGTTAGTTTTAAAGGAATAAAATTACACCCATTTGTTTACATAGAAGCTGTCAAAGCATGATATTCTGCTCACCAGAAGTAAGCACACACAAAAAAGTTCATCCCCTGGTTTGCTATCTTGAAATTGAAGGGACTTGGGTTTTCCAAACCCTCCTCCTTTTTGTGAGTAATGATTAAAAGGAAAAACAAATCTGCCAGGAGCACAAAACCTCTAAGTTACTGTCACACTGGTGTCACTTGCTAAAGCCGTGTAATAGGTTTGTGGGAGAGACCTCCAGAAGAAAGAACCATCTCTATATCTTTCAGTGGGAACTTGGAGTAGGAAGGCTGTGGCTTAATTCCTTATGGTGTTTTCTTGGCATCAGCTCTATCTCCCCGGCTCTTATTCAGGCTGAAAGAAAGGGCTGGTTTGTTTTGTTGTATTTTTGCAAGGGAGTAAAATAAAATCTTAACTGTGTTTCTCTTTTTAATATTGGGAGCATAATAAGGTCGCTTAAGAAAAAGAAAGCCAACCAGTAAGCCTGGAACGTCTCTCATTTCTTTAACAGCTACACAGTGTGTGCAGCTGAGAGCTGCCAGTTGGATCCTAGCAGGGGAGAAACCACTTTAGTTTGTTTGGTTTGTATATGGAATAACATTTTTCTTGCCTTGGAATACTTGTTTGTCATCACTCCCCCTTTGTGTTTATGTTCAGCTTGGAAATAGTCTCCATGCTGTATATGCATTTGCCAGGATGTGCACATAAACAATGTTCCATTATGGCCTGCTCTGCATACTCCTTATTTACACCATATACATTCGGCAGTAAACACGTTGGGGAGCGACAGAGAGCAAACTCTTCTAGGCCCCTTTTTTTCAGTTAGTCCAGACTTTCTGCCATATGCTTGCTGAGGTCCCACTTCTATTCATGTTTTTATTAGGTAGAAAAAAAGTGTCCAGACTTCCAACAAAGCAGCTTTTGTGTTCTCTGTCAAAAAAAATCTTCTCCTATGAAATGTTGACAGAAGTACCCAGAGCCCTTGTGAGGGTGCAGAGTCTGAATAGGCCCATGGTGAAAGCACGGGAGGGGAGAGCAGGGAAGCTGGGGTACAATTTTTGCTTCTTGTCTGCTGTGAACGATTATCGCTTAACTTTCTTTTTCTCTAGTTTTCCATTTGGCAAACAGGGATGTACCCCTCATCCTGGTGCTCATTATGAAGGTGATGTTTTTAAAGTGTTAAAGGATTTCAGATTTTTAGCTGGAAGAGGCAAGAAGCAAAATCCGCTTACAGTAGCATAAAAAGGAAGTTTGACTTAGAATATATGCTGTTTAGTAAATCTATAGAACCATGGTACAAAAGTTTTACAGTGGCATAAATAATTTCTAGTGACTCTGCGCTTGAAAATGGTCAGATTAGATCTTTTTCTCATTGATTTTGTATTTGGTTAATGATTCCAGTCCTGAGATCATAAAGCTATCTAAGATGTAAAAGATACGGGAAAATATCTTTAACCTCTACATTTAGACTATGTGTTTCTTTTGACATTGAAATACTGCAATGACCTGGTAATGTTTTCCAATGTTTTAATTTTTGCTGATGTACAAAAATATCACAGAAGAGCTGATTCGTAATTATTACACATGGTATTGCATAAATTTCTTCCTAATTAAAAAGCTTCTAAATTCTGAATAATCAATTTATGAAGGCATATAGTTTTGACAAATTATACATTTAATTTCTAAAGATTTATTAGAAATTTGACCTGCAGCTAGTTAATTATGGTTATAGTACTGATGCAGTAATACTGGAGATTGATATAATGATATGGTTGCAAATTTATTTTGATACCACCTACTTTAGTAGCGGGACATGGAAATACACCTATATTTTGTACCATCTTGTTTATTATGCAGGAAATCATTAGTTTAATGAAGAACACAAATATTTGATAGGTGCATGTTGGCATTTGTATGAAAAGGTGCTTTCAACAGAGCATTAAGCACATTGAACCTAGTCCATCAGGGTTTACCCTTTTAGAGGCTAAGTTTCCAATGGTGTCAGTGATAGTTTTAGATGAAAAATTATTGCAAAATACGAACTTTTTTTAAAAAATCCATAATAAGAAATTAAATTGATTCTTGCTAGTTAATTTTCAGACCACAAAATATTTTTGAAGTACCTCTTTTTGGACTAATCTCTCACCCACTATATTGATACTTTTCGTTTTATGAAGTCAGCAGCTAAGTTATTCAAGAAGAGCTTTCAAGATATACAGGAAGCCAAATTAAATAACAAATATAATTTCAAATGGTATCTTTCTATTCCATCTGGATTTACAAATGGTCTATGAGAACCATACAAAGAAAATACAGATGAACTTCCAGAGTGTGAAATGTTTAGAAAAGGGAGGCATGTCTTAAACATGTATGTAGTCCTTTTACAAACATACAAAGGTTACCTATTTTTGTAAAGCAATTAAGAAAAAAAAATAACTTCAACAACATTCTCTATGTTATTAGAGCGAATTAATTTCTGGTTCCTTCTGACTGCTCCTGGCCTAGGAGGTTAGGAGCAGCTACTGAGCAGTGAATGTCCTCCGTGAAGAGGAGATGTTGGTGGGAGGTGTGTGTTACAGGACCTGCTGTATCTATGTGTGAGGATGGTGGGTGAGGGAAGAGGAGTGGAAGAAGACTTGTTTCAAGGCTTTTCTCTTCTGAACCTTCAGCTGAGAGCATCCCTGTGTCTTCCAGAGGAAAGGAAAAGTACAGGTGTACCCTACTTGTCTGAAATAGGGCAGTGTCAATGGTTCCTGCCCTTCTTAGCCTCAGTTAGTTCCTGTAGTACCATGAGTCCAGTTCTGGGGTGTAAAAAGAAGGAAAAGAAGAAACGAGATAGATGGTTCTCACCTAATATGACCAGAGGACAGTCAGAAGTGTCTGTCACATCAGTCTGATCTCTTATTTTTCTCCACTGGAATCCTAGTAGCTCCTTTTTCCTAATAGTACGCAGCTGTGGCTCACAGCAGTGAAGTGTGACCCTGCGAGGTACGCCCTGAGGGAGGACGTCTGCCCTTCCTGGTCCCCAGGGTCCGTCTCGTTCTCTCACAAGGGGGGAAACTAACGGGGCTGAATTACGACATTTTAAAAATAGAGAGCTCTAGGAGTCTTTGTTGTCCTGTATGTTGATGTTTTTAGAGTCAAACTTATTCCTGATAACCAGGAGAGCAGGAATATTATTATGCTAACTGTATATACATATTTGCGCTTATAATGTATATATACATAAATGTAATACAGTTCTGAAAACAAAATAGGGAAAATGCTGTAATGAAATAATTTGAGATTCTCATGTAATTACTTGATGCCATTAATTAGAAAGGTCTATTGGAAAAAAATAACTAGTACCATAAGATTTGGAGCAGTTTTTAAGAGTTTACAGTAGTCAGCCTGTACAATTTTGGATGACAGCAACACATGTCTGACGGTGAAAATTCTCCTGTAGATTAATGAAGTACTGTCTCTACCAGCTGAGGACTTTTTAATGCTTCAGTAATTATCCACACAGAAGTCAATGGGTGGGCAGAATTTGGGTGAAAGAGACAATTGGTACTTGATAAATGCAGTCCAGATAGGGTCCCCACAGACTAAGCATGAACTATTTTATGAAAAGTCCATTGTGTGTTTTGCATATGTCACAATACCCGATGGCATAAAATATAATTTAGGTCGATCTGAACTACCTGCATTCACTGTTCATTGTACCATCAGCATCCCATGGTGAGTCAGATTGCTTTTACCCTAGTAGCACTTGACTCATTTTTTCCACACATTTTTTGCAAACCTATGAAATTATTCTGAAGCAGGGGGAGGAAAAGATCTCTTAAATCATGCCAGATACCTTAACTGGGAAAGGGTTAATCTGCCCTGAGGAGTTGCTATGTAACTGAGTCCTGCTGGGAGAGGCAGGGTTTCCAGCCAATGAGACTCAGCCCAACAATACAATGCATCTATCTTGTGTTTCTTACATGTTGTCAGTTATTGGAGTGTTTCTGACCTGGAATTAGACTCCTGCTCCTTTCATACTCTCCCGCCGAGTCTTAAATAATTGTATTCCACACCAAAGTCAGAAAATAACAGTACAATGGCATGCATTTATCCCTGAAAATGTTGCTTTTGACAACTTTGACTAGTATGTAGAAAGGTCTCTCTTGCACCAAAACTAGGAAACTTTTAAAAGATGAGATTTCCCAAAGAACTTCAGAGTAGCACATGCCTTGGTTTGCTTTCAGTCCTCCAGAAAGCCTTCTTCTGCCTTTATGTTCTCACCTGTGCATGCAGCCTTTAGCCCATTTGCTTGTGCAGAAAGAGTGGCTAAATGTCTCAACCTTAAGCTGTTCCTTCCTGCCTAAGATATTTCAAGAAGCCAGTATTGATTTTCCCTGCATCCTGATTAGACTCTCTCTTTAGTTATTCCTCTTCTTAAGGCCACTCAGTGCTTGAGGGCTGAAGCAAGAATTCTTTAATTTCTTCTTCAGAAGAGCCAGGTGTGTTTTCTCAAAGTCTCGCAGCTCAAGCAAAGCCTCTGTGGTTGCTCCAATATATTTGTATGGAAGAGGTGGCGCTTCTGAGGGGTTTTTGTTGTTTTTTCTTTTTTCCTGGGGGAGATCCACCCACAGTCCCTTTGAAGGCTACTGATAAGATGAGGGAGAGACTAAGCTTGGCCTGTAAAAACACTACTTAGGAATCTCTGCTTCGGCTGTGGGGTTCTGATAGGAAGCAAGAGAGTAGAGTGGTATTTGTCAACATGTCGTTCAATTCTCAGTAAGTTTTACACTTCACTTAGATCTTTGTGCCACATTTTTTCCAGTGAGGTTCTGCCTGATAATTTGTGTTGGCAAAGCTCTTAGCCTTTCTTACATGCTTGCACAGTCCTGCCTCCAAGTGACATAACGTTCCTGCATTGTTCAGCTAGCAGTATAGGCTTGAGTATCAGTAGTGTGCACTTGTACTGTGAGCAAGTGTGTTTTTTAAAAAATAAAATAAATTAACAAGTTTTAGACAAATTTAGGAATCCAGCAGATAGAACCGTAACTTTTTAAAGTCTTTAAATAACATGTATTCACTAACTTGTCATTTAGTTCAGTCATTTAGTATCTGGTTGTAGACGACATGATGCTGTACTTTTTAAGGAGAATTCCAACACGTTTCTCAGAATTGGGAGTCTGCACATGCCTCATTCTTGTTACTAAACCTCCTTTGGATTGAAGCTTACTTTACCCATCCATCAATCTCGATAATTCCTTGAAGAAGCTGAGCCACAACCCTGTCTTCTTGGCATATCCTTTGGGATACTTCATGCCAAAGATAGAATGGGACGGATGCAGCAAGGCCAAGATCTCGGAGCCATTTTTTGCAGAGGAAAGAGTTTCCTTTCAAACATTCTTCTTTTCATGTCTCCATATAAAGACAGATGAAGACTGTTCTTCTGATAGCCTGAGAAGAACACATGGAAAATTAGTGTCCCATGAAAGAGAAGCCTGTTCTTGAAGATACATGCCAAAAAAACATAGATGGATTAAAGTGAATGTTTTTTTCAGTGTGATGGCAGGGTCTCTGCAGAATTGTTCAGTCAGAAGAAGGCTGAAGATATAAAAATGAAAAGTTTGGTCTGGTTTATGCAAAACAAATTTGATATTTTTATAGACCTGTCAAGCCTGATCTGCTGCATTACATGCTTAGAGGCCACCTTGCATGCCCTCCGCTACATGTGGCACAAAATGTCCCATAAGGGCAAAAAATTAATGATACTGCCTGGTGCCTGGGGCAGTATGCTGCTGACCACCACAGTCTCCAACTGCACCCCAGCTCTGCAAGTCCTCTTTGATTAAAGCGTGTGTGTGAGTCATGATTCCCTGAGCATGGCCATAATATGACTGGACATTCAGTCTCTTCTGTGGCCCAATATGAGAGCCTTGCAGACCAAAGGTATGGGAATTTGCAGATCTGTTTAATCATATGGGACTAGCTTAATCAAGCAGGTTGAGACCATGCAGATTTTTCTTTGTAGACGTAATTGCAGAAGTCAAGTAGAATTTGAGGAATTCACCAAAGAACAATTTGATATTCTAGTAGAGTTTGAAAACCAGAAAACATCTTGCAAGCGTTTTAGACTAGACATCATTCATGCTGCCACTGCTTGTACTGAATGTCTCTGGAGTCAAGCCCAGCCTGACCTTTGCTGAGATCTTGTCTATATTTGAATGTTACACGGGTATAATGACTTGCGGTGAGAAAGAAATCTTTCCTTTTTTAAAGACTTGTACCTGCAACAGCCCAATCATGGACCCAGTTATTGTAGCATAAAAGGGATTTACAGAATCCCTTACCTGCTCAGCAACAGTTATGCTATGATAACCTGAATGCTTGTAAAACTGACCACGTTAGCAAAGTTTACTTTTCAGGCTATGTCAATATATTTACAGTGGTAACAATGTTCCCCAGAGGACATGTGTCCTCAGCTAATTCACACAGTATCGATGGCACATATTCTACAAAAGAAAAGGGATGCCAGTTTGCCAAATGCTGCCTCAGCTTCTGGGTAATCCTGCCTCATTTACAAAAAAAATTCATGCATGCTGTTCCCCAAACTGTGCCCAAACAGAAAGTACATCTGCATGATAAAAGGAAGGTTTGATTGTACAGTGGTTTAGGGCAACAGGCAGAGCAGAGGTGTTGGCATGATGACCATCATTACCAGGGGGTTTCAGGTGGTGTCACCACATTGTCATTACTGTCATTACCTCTGCTAGCTAGGTAGCTATGCCAACGCATTTTCCAGTCACTCCTTCATTTTGCCTTTTAAGATGCCCAGAGGTAGGATATTGGACTGTTCTTTCAGTGTTTGATGTAGGTTTGGGAGCTAGCTAAGCAGGAATTGGATTATCATGAATACGTGTGTCAAGCTGCCGAGCTGTGGATCTGTTGCAGTTTACACTAATGGCATAATCCAGTCCAATCCAATCTGCATCTGGCTTCAGGTGACCAGAGCTCTGTGCAAGTGTGTTTCGGTTAACACTGGCCTCTGGGATCCCTCTACATGGGTTGTCCCTGCAGCACCGCAGGAGCACAAGCCCTAAATGCTGCTTAGGTCTGTCTTAGGTTAAATAAGGCTTAAGTAAGGCTTAGTCTTTGTTAGGATATACGTCTGCACTGAGCTGTAGTTCCAGTTATTGCTCGGTAACTTTGGTCTTTTGTTGGAAGAAAGCCACTAGGGCTAACTTTTCACTAAGAGTTTAAGCTGCCATTAGTAAACCTCTAGAAATACTGTTGTGCCAATTTATATTCTGATTCTGGTTACAACTAGGGTTCTAAGTTGTCTATGTATGGAACTCCATTTATTCTGCATTTTCTAACGTTATTTATTTACACATTGTGAGACACCTTTCAGGATATCAGAACATCAGGAAATACTATCCTTTTGTTAGGTAACTTTCTTTTTTTTCCCGTCCCTAAAAAAAGGCAGAAACAAAACAGTTACTCGAATAGCCTTTTGGAATCTCTATTTTATTTTTTAATGGAGCTCTGTGCTCTTTTGCCTTCAGCCAACCATAAGTATATTCAGCATATAGGAAACTTTATTATTAGAAGTAGTATTCTCTGCAGTTTAATATTCAATATTTCTACTTGCTCTTCTGCTCTTTCCTACGTCTTGCTTCTACTTACATTTTATAGATCTCCCAGCCCTCATTCTCCCTGGATTATATAATGCAATGTGTCAGTGCCATGCATGGCACTCCAGTTACCTCAGCATTTCCATTATAACTCTATGTTTTGAGGGATTTATGGGCTAGCAGTAAAAATCTGTTTCTTGGCTAAACCTTGAAACAGCAGTTTCTGGTCATTTAAAAAGAAAACAAAATGAAACAAACTTTTTTTTTCCTCACTTCTGTTTTTTTCTGGCAACCATTTAGAAGTGGTGTTTGCACTGCAGGATCCTCCTAAACAGCAAGTGTAGAGTCAGCATGTAGCCAATTTTTAATGTAATAATGCTTTTTCTTTTCATATCCTTCAAAAATGCGTGTCATCCCCTTTTTAGGCACATGATGTCATTGCCTCTTTGCCAACCTTTCTGGAGCCTACAGCAGTCAGCCTTTGGGGCCTCAGAGAGGTGTGGTTTGGTCTGTGTTTTCCTTTATTTGCAACGTGGATGAGTTTTACAGTGTTTTTTTAAAAAAATACTTATCCTTCTTTGTCTCAAAGCCCAATAACTTACTATCTCCTTCTGTGTCACGGAGCTACAAATTTATCACAATCCAAAAAGACATTGGCTATATATGAATATCTAGAATATCAGGGCTATTACCAAAAACAAATTTGGAAAGGATATTAAATCTCATGCTTTAATGCTTAAGTGATTTGCTGTTAGAGAACAGGCTATTAGAGGACCTATGGGTGAGTAATACTTCGCCAATCACTAGGGATTCCTGTATTTTCCTTAGAAAGATCTAGTAGCTCTTAGAAATGGGTTGCTGAACCAGATGTAGTTCCAGTTTCATCATGCAGGGCAGTTCTCTTCCTCTGGCTCTGGGCCAGAGGAGTGTAAAACACAGTATGGATTCTAAGAAACACGGTCGTGTACTGAAGTTTGTGGAGGTGAATTATTTTTATAGTCTTTAAGTTAAGCAATCAGCTTTAAAGGCATCTTTACGAATACGTATCCACAGATTAAAACAGACAAAAAGCCTTTATTGGTAAATGACTCGCAGACTGGTTGCATGCCTGTGTTCTGAGTCTGGAGCTGACTAATTTTGCTTTTCCCATCTAAAATGAAATACTGCTCTGCACTGAATAGTCTTACACCAGTTGCTGTTATGTTTCAGGCCTGAAGTAATTCTTCCTGTTACGTGCAAACTCCTGTTTCAGTTATTGCGAGCTGTGCATAGTAGCATATAGCAGTCAGAAGAAACCGCTTTTTGACTTAACTTCACTGTACTTCATGTTTTACCATGCCATTTGTGCCATTTTGTGCCAGTAATTTTACTGTTTTGTTTTCTTCAGGGCCATTCTTGTTCAGGATGGATACCCATTTCCTCAGGACTACCTTGGAGTTTTAAATATTCAGTCCTTCTCTTGTAATCCAGTGATTTTCTTCCCTATACTCTTTTGACATCATTCATGTGCTTGAGACATGAGGAAAACATCCTACAACACAAAAAAATATACATAGTGAAGGGGGATTCAGTTTTTCAGATTTAAAACCCTGTATCACCAGTGGGGGGGGGGGGGGGAGAAAAAAAAAGAAGGAAAAAACCTGCCAAGGCAGACAAGTACTGTTTCATATTAACATCTATTCTCAATGAAGAGGTAAAAATCAAAGCCCCTGTGTGTGAGGCAGGGTTAGTGAACTGCCAGTGATTCTCCCAGCAACTGACACAAAGGAATCTGTGAGTATCAAAGCTGAGGCAGCAAGCTTAGTGTCAGCTCTTGCCTAGGGAGTAGAAGAAAACATCACTTTGTCTCTGCTTTCACTGCTTAAACACACACATCATTCACTAGTAACCATTTACTCTGCTGTCAAAACTGTTTCAAGAGAGTGCTACATTTGATTAATAGTAAAATGCATGGAAAAAAAAAAAAGTCCGCTTCCCCTGAGGTACTTCATTTTGGAGAATTTTTGCGTGTACTTCTTAATTTTTCCATCCTATAAATATGCCTGTAATTTTCCAGGAGTACTCTGTTGCTTCTAGTAAAGTCATTTTTATTAGAGAGCCCAGTGCACTCATCCTAATTCTAGTTAATGCTCTTTCTCTTGGTGAAGCATATTACGGCATCCTCAGCCTCTTGTACTAACAAAAAAGTGACCAGCACAAACATGTGTGCAGTACATGATTCACAGTGCTGCTTTCTGAATTGTCCAGTGGGTAATTGCAGTACAAAAACCAGAGAAACAGATGTAGACCCTAAACCTTGGCTGTAAATTTTTGTTTTATGATTATGGGTTTCAAATGTGCTATGTCACACTGACAAATATACAGTAACACCAAAGGAAATAGATTTCTGACTTGAACTTTTGCTTTTTATTTCACTTGTGGCTAAGAATATGTTTATTGTAAAGTTTCTGCCATCACGGTCTGAGAGAAAACAGATCAAAGTGGTGATGTGAAATCACAATTTCTTTGCATGGATAAAGTGGAAGATACTGGAGAGTTGTTGCCTACTTGCACCTCTATGGGACCTGGGTAGGTATTTAAAATATGTGGCAATACTTAAAGTTTCACTACATTTGAATTAGAGGGCTATTAGTTATCACAATAATTATGGTTAGTCCAAATCTAAATTAGAAAATACCCACCATTTTATGAATGTAGCTTTTCCTGATACTCTGTTTAAGAAAAACAAGTATCATGCTATTTCAGAGTGAAATATGATACACATAAATTATTGTATTGTAGATAAAGTATGTGAGCAAACCATTAGGCTATTTGAAGAATTTGTTAATTACATGTGGGTTTAGTAATAAGTATAAGCATTAGCACAACTATTATTCGTAATAAAAAATGATGAGCTACCTGGCTCATTTAGATACAGCGAGAAAAAGCAATCTTTTTCAATTCATATGCAGTTAAGCGTGACTTCCTGACATTTACTTTCAGAACTTGCCAGCCTACATTTTGAGGTACAACAGGCAGGTTTTATTTTTAAGTATGGTATTATAAGACTGCTAATGGAATAAACATACCTAACTGTATTTCTGTTTGTCTGATTTTGTTTATTTTAACTCACATGGGCAATATGTTTTTCTTGGCAGAAGCTTAAACTGTTCCTAGAGCCTTGGTCCACACAAAATGTCGTTTTCTCCCTAAATCGGAGACTGAAAAAACATACTGTGTTTCGTATCATCCTTTCCAGTTATTTTTGTGGCGACATGTTACATGTTCCAAACTTCTGGTGCATTCTGTGTCATCTGGTTAGAAAATACTGTCTTTTAATTTAGCTTTGCTACCCAAAACAAAATCGTAGCAATGTAGCCAGCTGAGATTTTAACAAAAAATTAGCCACTGTTCCACTTGCCTTTTTAATACAGCAAACGCTGCTTGCTGTGCTGACATGGTTTTTAAACAAGCCTTCCCTAAAGGATGGCTTTTTCGATAAACATGTGCTGTGCATGATTTTTGGATTACAGAGTGTCAGGGGCTTCTTCAGCTGGAGGAGTCTGGGCTGGGAGAGGACCCCCCAATGGACCGAGAAGGCCCTTAAAAGTCCTTAAAAAGACGCTGTTAAACTCCAGCGCTTGTAATTCTTCAGCCTGGAGGGAAGACGGGAAGAAAGGCTGCCCGCTGCAGGGACAGCCAGAGCTCTCCCGTCGGAGGGGGAAGGAGGCTAAGAAAAGCTATTGTTTTTATCTCTTCAAATGGATTAGCTTCCAGATTGCAGCAGGTCTTTTTGCTGGCTGCTGGTTTTCAACGTGGGTATGTTGGTTTCAGGGAACAAGTGCATGTGCTGGGGGGGGGGGGGGGGGGTTGGGTTTGGTTGTTTTTTTTTAATTCTTGAATCTGTGTGAAAAGTTTTGTTAATACAATCTGCAGGCATTGTCAGAGAGCTTTCGGTTCATCAAAGGACTTTTTGTGGAGAGGGTACACTGCATCCATTAAAGTGCCTGCGCAGGTCCCAGAGTGAGTCTCTCCCCAGCGTTTCTTTACGGTCGCCAATTGTGTGCCATGTCTGCGCACAGCATCCCTGGCTCTGCCTGACTCCCATCCTGGGCTTTTCAAGAAACAAGCAGTAATCAAGGGTTTCGTTTTCCAGTTTCTGAACCCAAGCTAGCTTTAGGGTGGGAAGCGAGGCTCCTCCATGCTTTGGGAAGCCTTGCTCCCGGCCGGTGCTCAGTCTGCCAGGGCTGAAGGCGACTTGGCTTACTCACTTAAAATGAAAGCGTGCACGTGGTCATTGAGCTCACGTCCTTTCCAGTGGGGCAGAGGGAGTGTTCCCAGGCTGTTGGTTTTTGGTTTTAAAGTGTCCGTAGGAATAGGGACTGGCGGAGGCCTTGATGGAGTCATTCTCCGCGAGCAAGACTTTGCAGAAGGTGGTTGTTTACCTAAAAAGCACGGGGCTCCCTGCTAGCTTGATGCAAATGATGGGCCAGCGCAAGTGCTGGCTGTGGCGTCCCGGCCACAGACCTGGGAAGGCCTTGACACCTACTCCCGCTAGGAGGGAGGGCTGCTGGCAGCGTGGTTTTGCAGAGACCTCAGTAGGTGTTTTGGTGGGAGCAGCCCCATGACTTCAAAATGGCTGTAAGGGGTGGCCGGGGGCTGCCTGCCCTGAGGAGGGGGGACAGGCACGGTCTCCCCTCCTGGCACCCTGGGGTGGGTCCCCGTTCCCCACAGACCTGCTCCCGGGGAGCTGGGGCTCATTAGCCCTCCGAAAGCTGATACAGCCCCTCCGGGGCCACGCGAGCGGCCCCGGCCCCTCTCTGCTAATCAGAGACAGGCAGGACCCGGCGGCGGCTGGGCTGGGGAGAAGAGGGGATGTGTGACTCCTGCCCCGGGCTGAGTGTGATGGGGACAGGCAATGATGCCTGCCAAATCTGGCGCATGGGGGAGGCCTAGGAGTGCTGGGTGATTTAGGAGCCAGCGGTAAGGGATGGTGAGGAGAGGTGGGACCGGAACCCTGCACCCCAGGAGGCACAGGCCTGTGAGGTCCCTGCCAGGAGTGGGGCTGGCACCCCACCGGCCGTCGTCTCCGCCGGTGGCGTGGAAGGGGGGATCCCTGCTGGTGCACGCAGGGGCTGTGTTAGGATGAGGCTGCTCTGAGCCCAGCCTGGCCCGGCCACCCCAGAAGTTGGGGCGAAGCCTGTGTCCACGGCTCTGGGATGGCGGTGGACGCCTGCGCCTTGCTCGTGGCCTCTCTGGGGAGGAAAAGAACACAAGGGGGGACGGGGAGGGGCACAGAAGTTTTAGCAAATCGAGCTGGAATTTAAAAATCCTCCACTCTGCACAACCACTGAAAACGTATCCGTCTCAATTCCCACTCCCGTTCCCCTCCTCCTCGTTGTTTGTTTGTTGGTTGGTTGGGGTTTTTTTGTGTTGTTTTTTTTTTTTTTTTTTTTTTTTTTTTGTTGTTTTTGGGTTTTTTTTTTTTTTTTTTTTTTTTTTTTTTTTTTTTTTTTTTAAACTTTATTATTTGGGGTCTTTCTGCAAGTTGGCCTCCCCGTCGGCAGCCGCCGTTGCCAGCCGCTCCGCGGCAGCGGGGCGACTCCGGCAGGGCTGGGGCTAGCCTTTGCCTGCCCGCCTGCCTGCTTTTTTTGCAGGGCTGCTGGGAGCCGTGAAGGCGTGTGAGAATCCTGGGAGCTGGTGATGTCAGACCGCTTGGGTCATTTGAAGGTTAGCAGCCTGGGAAGGGTTCACGGAAAGTTCACTCGCATATATTAGGCAATTCAATCTTTCATTCCCTGTGACACAAGTAGTAGGAAGTGAGCTGTTCAGAGGCAGAAGGATCTATTCGCGGACGAGGGGGATCCCGGGTCCCTACCGGAGCCGTTTTATCCCGGGGCGGCGGGCGATCGGCACGGCGCGGGAGGCGGCGGGCACCCGGCGAGCGCCCGAGGAGCGGGAGTGACTCTAGCGCAGTTTGGGGGGGAAATTGATGGGAGCAAAAACTTGGAACGCGGCTGGCTTCCCCCCATCTTGCTGGATTGGCTGGGCAGCCTGGAAAATGGTAAATGATCATTTGGATCAATTACAGGCTTTTAGCTGTGTTGTCTGTCATAATTCATGATTCTGGTCTGGGAAAAAGACCAACAGCCTACGTGCCAAAAAAGGGGCAGAGTTTGATGGAGTTGGGTGTACTTTTATGTGCCATTTTCCTCCACACCTAGAGGAAAGCACTTTTGCAGGCATTCTGTGCAGGGGGAATCATGTTTGACTGTATGGATGTTCTAGCAGTGAGCCCTGCTCAGATGCTGGATTTCTACACTGCGAGTCCGTCTTCCTGCATGCTCCAGGAGAAGGCTCTCAAAGCATGCTTCAGTGGATTGGCACAAACAGAGTGGCAACACCGGCACAGTGCTCAATGTAGGTCCCAACTGTTATTTTTCCACTTTAAAGCTGCTGCGATTATTATTATTATTATTACTATTATTATTATTACTACTACTATTATTATTAATAATAATTTATTTGCATGTATTTAAAAAAAGAAATACTTGTAATTAAGCACAGGGGTAATGAGGGGTGGGGCGAGTTTTTGTGCAAAATGTGGTATGCAAGCCTTTTTTCTCCTTTTGGCAAGAAAGGAAAAAAGGAGAGAGACACCCGACTGCTTTCTGTTTATCCCTTCTCATGTAGCATATTGATCCTAACAACAGTTGTGGAGCCAAGCGAGAACACATAACATTATAATATAAAACAGCAAATACTTGCAAAACTCCAACCAGTGGAGGATGAATTTACATAACATCTCTGTGGTAGTTTTGTTCTTTGCCTCCTTAATCTAATTTTGTACCACATTTGATAATCTGGATGCATGTTGTCTCGAAGTGCATTTTAGCAGAGCAGCCAAGCAATTAAAATGCTGCTCCGTACAGTTCTCGCAAAGATGTGGAATTGCTGTGGGTAGGTGCCATTCTAAAAATCAGACAGTAGTTTTAAGTTTCCTAAGAAAAGGCAATATTTCTTTGTACTGACCTTGCTGCCACCTTTCTTCTTCACTTTGTTTCTCTAAGAAGTTGCTGTTTTGCTAGAAAACTACTTACTGTGAACACCCTTTGAGTTTAACCATCAATTATTTCTATACCTTGAGATTCAGGCAGCGTTGTACTGGTAATGAAGAGGGAGAGTTAGTGGTAGGACACTTCTGAAAATGTATTATTATGTTATAGGGTCTTGATTTGTGGCTGAAATATATAGATGGTAAACAGTGGCAGTATTTTAACACTACAATTTCAAGTTTGAGAAACGATAAAAAGTGCTAGAAAGGATCACCTTATACTCTGCATAAAAGCTTGCAGGATGCTTCACTGCTCTGACGGTGATTTAGATAAATGACTTGGCTATCTATCAAAATGTTTTTAGCACGCTCTCGGGCACTTCAGTACACCATTAACTGTATAACTCTGAAAATTTTGTTTTGCAGTATGTTAAAAAGTTATCTAGGAATTAGAATAGTTCTTCCTTCGATACACTTTATCTCAAAGAAGTGGAGGGGGGAATTAAAAAATAAATTAAAAAATGTTTGGTGAAATACTGTGTTTTTCACTCTGCTCGAAAGTTTTCAGTTACCATATGACGTTTGTGTGGGTTGAGTAATGAAAACAGAATTGTAAAAATCAGTGACTACCAGCCTACAACACTGAAAATGTTTTGATGTCTTCACAATTAAAATTAGACGACTGTGAAGTTCAGCATGGGATGTTTATTTTCTCCATGTTGTTTTCAGAATGCTTCAAACAAGATACGAAACAAAGCTTTTTCTTCAAAATACTGGTACTAGCTATGGGAGAGCTTCAGTTAGGGGAAACAGAAAACCCAAAACAGATGTTTTACTAAAAACGTGTTTTCCTCCCTCCGCGGTTTAAACTTTAGTATAACTTCAGTGGTGATATTGCGGAAACTTGGAATTAAATAAACTTTCCTGGAGTAGAAGGTATATGCTGTCGTTAAAAGCTTACATTCACAAAATATTCTTCAAATAACTTATGGTTTAAAAACGTCCTGCTCATTCTCTTGTATGTTGTTAATACCTAGAAGCAGGATTCTTAAAAACAAAATATATGGTGTTTGTTCTTGGGCAAGTCAAACACAGGATTACCCTTATCAGAATGGAATGAGTGGTAAATATGTCATTTGCCTAGGGCCTGTGATAAGAGACAAGTGTTGATAACAGTAAAGTTTAGCTAATCAAAGAAACTTGTATTAACAAGAGTAAATAAAAAATACAGGAAAATGCATTCAGGGATCCAGTCTCGTAACTTTGTAAGCAATAGGATTAATCCTCACTGCATGGGAATTTAAATTCAGGCTGAAACCTGAATCATAGTACGGTGGCTGTAATTTGAACTGTGAAAGTTAATGGTATAGAAATGTGGAAAAGCAATTTAGTTAGGGTCCAAATGAAGAAATCTGTTTGATTTCTAGCGCAAGTTTTGGTTTTAATTTTGAAGAAAGTGTAGGCACTTTATGTGTATGGGTAAATATATGTAAATATGGATTATGAAATACAAAATATTCTCAACATGTAAGATTTTTATCTTGCATCTCATGAAAATAATGACAAAACCAGAATTTTTGTGGTCCAGAAAGCTTTTAATCGTTTAAACGTTGCTCCAGTGCTTACAAATACAAAGATCGCAATGTTTAATTCTAACTCAAGTGTTCCCTGATTCTCTGTTTTTATGAAGACCTCTGTGATTTAGCGAAAGGTAATCATAGCGAAATTTTGAAATTATTAGACATGTAATAGATAGGTTTTTTGGTCTCGTTTGTTGTTTTATTTTTGGCTCTGCCATAAAAGCAGTACACCTGCAGCCATTGCTTTAGGCCTTAGAAATATTGCTTTGATAGAGACGTGATTGTAGAGTAAAAGGTAAATGGTTCTTAAGGGAATAATACATGGATAGTGCAGCCTCTGAACAGGCCAGTAACAATCCCAGACAGCATCAGGGCTTTGACTGAAACACTGGCAAAATTGGCCATTGCAGGGGTTAGGGCAAAATGCTGTAGGTCTCCAACTTCAGCACATCTTCAGTACGTTAATCCCATTACGATTCACTAAGCAAGCGCACTCCTGCAGCACCATGAATTTTCTAGTCCATGAGGGTCTGCAAAGTAAAAATAGAGGGTAAGGCGCAACCCAAACATGACCTTAACTTGTGTGGTATTTTTTTTTCCTCCCCCCTGTCGGAGGAAAAACCTGCTATGGGTTTGCAAATGTTAGCCACTGTGTATTGGAAGATCTGTTACGAGCACACAAAAAAACCCCTAATTTTGCGCTCATGTGTGTTTATGTTTTATGTGATATTAGTTACATTGTTGTAGGTTTAAAAAGAAATTATTTATTTGCAAAGAAAATTATGGACTCAGAAATGAGAGTTAGAACGGACTGCACTTTTAATCATGAGTCATTCTCACTCCTTTTCTCGTAAGATAAAATCAGGTCAATGTAATCGAATTAGACAAGAATAGTTCTTAAGAGGACAAAAGCGTTAAGATGGCAAGAATGAGTAATTTCTACTTTTTTGAGTAAGGTAGAATTTTCTGCTCCCTCCTAGTGCAGCAACAACAAATACTGAGAGAAAACAAGTAACTTTTGGTGAAATGTGAGCTAGCTAAATACTGTGGAAGTGGGAACAGGGCAGGCCCTGAGAGAGGAGCTGCAAGGAATGGTGATTTGGCCTTGGAAAAGCCTATTAAAAAAAAAAAGTCTTCATTAGTCTTCGTTAATTAAACAGGCAAAAACCCAAATGAGCAGGCCCAAAACAAGAGTAAGTTTGTTTGGCAGTAGTATGTAGCGTTTCAGCTAATTATATCAAGTAGAAGACTTCTGCCTACCGCATTTTGTTTGGTTTAGAAGAAGAAGAAATTTGATGAAGGCAAAAGTTATGGATACAGCAGCAGAACGTAATAGGACGTGAAAGCTCGTGCAGTATACAGTCCGTCCTTTGGTTTGGTGGGAAGTGTTTGCCCGGGAAGTATCTAGTAGGTATTAACTTTCAGAAGGTTCGTGAAGATGCGACTGCAGAAGGCATGCATTTTCCTTCTGAATTCCGGATTATTGCCCTGTTTGGGTCAGGTTCTCGTTCCCTGCGAGCACTGGAAACGCTGGCAACATCTGCGCTCAGCAGAAAAAAAGCTCAGTACTTTTATTTTCTTTCATCTCCCTGAATTTAAAACCAAACATTTTTGAAGTGAAGGACTTGTAATCTGCATTCCCAAGTATCGAATTGCTGCAGGTGTGTTTGCTAGTGCCCAGAAGGCAAGATCTGTTTGAACCAGGTTATTTCCTTTAAAGTTCATCTATAAACTTTACAGCTAAATCACTAGGACTGATTTGCTTAGGGATACAGCCTTTGTTTACATTTTCATACTCGTAGCTTAATGCCCTGGAATACGTGATGAAAAGCGTTTGCTTCTGATCCCCTTCATTCGACAAAAAAAAAAAACAACCAAAAAAAAAACAAACCGGCACGGGGATGTTTTCCGTTCACACCGATTGAAACGAGAAGGACTGTTCCCTACCTAGACTCCGGTGCGGTTAGCCTCGTCCAGCTGCTTTTCCGCACGGGAAAGCGCCAGCGGACACGCACCACTGTCAAAAGCTCCCGCAGACAAAAAAGACGAGAGGTGTTCGCAGGCGAAGCCGGGGTGGGATAAGCTTGGAGGAGAAGCAGCCTATCTTTGGGTGACTGCCCGCCTGCCTAATGAGTCTGTGCAGCAAAGGTGCGACCTGTCAGAACAAAGCCAGGCCGGCGCGGCGCCGCCGCCTCGAAGAGGCTCTCGGCCGAGTTGAGGAGTTCAGAGAGAGACAGAACGGTTCAGGCGGCGCAGCCGGTCATCCCCGCGTCCCGCGAAATCCCCGCTCGCTGCCGAGCCGCCGCCTCTCGCCCCCGCCCGCCCGGCGGCCCGGCCGAGCGGCGGGGCCGGCCTCTGCCGGCGGCCGCACGGGCAGCGAGCGGGGCGGCCCCGCTCGGCGTGTTACGCTCCCGCCCTCCCGACACCCCCCTGCCCCGGGGGCTGGCTTTGCGGGGGGGGGGGGGGGGTCTCTCGTTCAGCCGGCGGCGAAGCGCGGCCGCGCTCGGCAGCCGGCGTCGAGAGCGGGGAGCGGGGCGGTGAAGGGGGGCGCCGTGCCCCGTCCCCCTGGAGACCTCAGAGGCAGAGCACGGTCGCGATGAGTTTCCAGGTCCGTTTGGCCGTGGGGACCGACCGGCTGCGGGATGCGGGGGGGGAGGGGGGAGCCTCCCGCCCTCCCTCGCCGTGTGCGCCCTGGGGGCCGGCAGCAGCCCCCGCGCGGCGGACGCCGGCACCGGGGCCGGGCTGCCGGGGCCCAGTCGTGATGGCGTGGTTTGGGAGGGCTTCTCCGGCGCGCGGCCCCGCGGGGAAGGGTGCGGGTTGGTGCGTGAAACCGGGCGAGGAGCTTCGGCCGAGAGACTGCGCCCTTCGCATGCAGAGGTCCTGGCAGCGGCCGCGCCGGAGGGTGGGGCTGTACTTTTCCCCTTCCTGTACTTGGACGCTTTTGATTATCCAGACTTTCTGGGGCTGAGCAGGGCTGCCCAGTAACAAAGCCCGCACAAAGTAATTGCCTAAATAGGCCTATTGTCCTTCTCGAGTCGCTGCGCTGTGAAATCTTCCAACTTTTCGCTGAAAACTTCGCACGTAACCTTTAGATGGCTCAGTGGCCGCGGCGAGAAGGAGATCCTCTCCCCCTCGTTTCTCGCTGCTGCGTGGTTGAGAAGCTGACTACATCCCTGCCCCCTGTTGATGTGTGCTCCTCTCGGGAAGCAACTATTTTAGCCCCTTCTGGCCGGGTAAACTGCCAGAAGCGGTAGTAGGCCTGGAAATACGGAGCTATGATTGATTCTGACCTTTGCTCACGTGCGTGAAGTCTGTCCCCATGCAGTGTGACCCGTGCCACTTCTTGCTGAAATCCAAGCCCTTTCAAACCAAATGGAAGCGCAAAAATACAAGCCACAAAATGCCTAAAACTATTCTAAGGTAACGGAAAAATCGTTTTCTCTGTACTGCGAGAAAAAGGATAGGCAGGAGGGTAGCAGAGCTGGATTTTCTAGCAGGCAGACCAAGAGTCATGTCTTTCATCTGCTGCTGTCTTTTTACGAGAACCATATTCTAGGTGCAAAATAAACAAACTGGTATCATGTAGGAATGGTTCTTCTGTGCAGGTTTTTGGTCACGGTAATCTTAGATGTTCCTCCTAATTGTAACCAGTAAACAACTTCCATCCAAAAATGTGGATTTTAAACCGTCGTCTTTAGAAATAATCTGAGGTCTGGGATTTTATTAATCCATTGTTGCATGAGCAAATGTGTTACAAAAGTTAAGAATGTCAGAAACAGTAGCCTGAAGTTAGCATCCTAAATCCACATTTCATGGCTTCATTTCCAAATATGCTGAGCATTTAGGCGCTCCCTCAGCACTTTTAAAAAACAGGCCACATATTTAAATGACTAAATACTGTTTAGAACCTTCATTTAATATCGAAAATTTTTAAAAGACTTTCCCCCTTCCCCCAAACTATATGGAAAAGTAATTCAATGACAGAGTTCACAACACTGGAAATACACTTACAAGACAAAGTAGGACTTGTTTATAAAAAACTTATTACTCTCTTTCTATAAATTTACAAGTCAGCTGAGGTTTTTTCCCTGTATTTTGTCTGACTCGCAGATTTCTCTGATTCTCTCTTTACTTCCTTGCATTGAAGTCTGCTCATCAGATATTAATCTGAGGCAGTTTCAAATTTGTGGTATAGATTTTAATAGCTAGATGATCTTCTTCGCCTACTCACTCATCATTGGCAGCTGCTCAGGATTGTTTTCCCAATGGCAGTGAATTAATATGACTGGTCACTGTGCATTTTGCTTATTTTGGGGGGAGGGAGGAGGGGAAAAATCTAGCTTCCTTCAGCTCATTTTAGTAATCTGAATAGGAACGGAGAACTTTGCATCATGTGACGGGGCAGCTCACCAGCATGGGGTCCCTGTGTGAGAACCTCCCTTGTACATAACAATCTGATAAGGATATCATGTGGTTTAGAAACACATTCCCACAATGTTCATTTCTTTGTCCCTTTATTTGGGAGCGGGTAGGAAAAAACCTTTTAACAAACTAATGCCAGCCCTTATATAGCTGACCCCGCTTTCTTTTAGCATTGTTTGAGCCTTACAGCTTCTTCAAATACTTTCGTTAAGAGAGATGGAAATATAATCCAGCAAGTCTGTGTAAAGAATCCTAGACACAGAGTATATAATATACCTTCTGTTCCCCTTGGACAAGGTGATTTTTCTTTCCCTTGCTTATACCATATATAAACTGAATATTATAAAACTATGTAAGTTAAATACACACATGCAAGTGACACTTGTATAGGTTTAGTAGGTTAAAGCTTGAATGAGTATTTATAAATTCTCAGAGTGCTCTGGATCCTCACCACTAAGGACGTGATGTTAAAGTCCGTCCATAGTTTGGAGGGATTTCCGTTTTATGCACTTTCAGTGACTTACATTTTACCTCTTAAGTGCATCCCTTAAGAAAAAGAGCAGAGAAATGTCTCGCAACAAAGTTTTTTTAGCACCGCTTAGCTTCTTTTAATGGTTTGGAGGATCTCTTTCCATTAAACCATAATATTTTTCTCTAGGCTCACCTTGTATTTTTAGCAAGGACCTTTGAACGATAAAATGACAAATTAAGTGTATTTTTGTCTTTTAGAGCCTTATCTAGTGAAGCACTTAAATGCACTCAACCCTCCACCCTTGATTTTAATAAGAGTTTTAGGCATAGAGTGGTCGTATGAGTGAGCCTTTAGTGTATTTATTTACCAGTATGTTTACAAAATACCAGTAAAAGCTCATGCCATTGTGCTGCACGTTCAGCACAATGAATATCCAACATTTCTTTTCTTCTTAGAAAGAAAGAAAGAAAGAAAGAAGGATCATTATTCTTTTAAAGATATATAGCAGAGGTGTGGAGCAATTAAACAAGTTGCCTGTTGTTGCAGCAACCAGAGATGACTGCCACAGTTTGAGTGGCAAACTCAGGTTTGCTTCAGCGGGTGCTCCAATCCTAGGAAGCCATTTGTGCCCGTAAGATACAAACAGTGGAAGGAATGGTTCAATTAAAAACAAAACAAAAGAACAGTCAAATAACACAAAAAAATCTCTCGAATCCTGTGATTTTTTTTTTTTTTCCATCTGAATGCAGCCTGTGGTGAGTTCCTGAAATGGCCATTACACCATTCCAGTGGTCTCCTCCGCCGAACTGGCTGGTGGCACAGCAGCACATCATATAGAGGTGTGTATCTCTTTTCCTACGAGACTTTCTTGTCATCTTCTAGTCTTGTGCCAGAATCACTCCTCTGCCTGCTGGTGACCGATACCAAGAGGGATTCCCACGTTCCTGCGCGATAAGTGGATGTCACGGCATCTGAGTTGATTTAAATATTTCACTTGCTCATAAATACTCATCTGGGTTAGAGGCGTTCAGGCACGGCGTGGCCGGACCCTGGCTTTCGGGGCTCTCGGAGCCTGCTGCCCCCAGCGCTGTTGCTCAGGGACTGGCTGTGGGCAGAGACCGGGGCAGGGAGCAGGCTCCTCTGCCGCTCGCCTCCCTCCATCTGCCCAGCACCTCTTTAATTCCTCACCTCGTACCCCAAAACCCACAACGAAGACCAGAGTTGCCTGTCTTTCCAAGACTGAACATTCGCTCGCACGCGAAGAAAAAGGAGTTGGAAAACTGTGTCACAGTGCCATCTGGCGAGACCTGCCCAAACCTTACCCTTGGCAAGGGCCGCAGACGCCCAGGCGTTTCATCCGCAGCAGCCGGATGCTGTCCCCCAGGACCCTGCTTCAGGCATAGGGAAATGCCTGTGCCCCCCCCCCCCCCCGAAGCGCGACTCTCGGGGGTCTTTTTGCACAGCTCTCTGGGTTGCTCTAATCAAAGGTCCTATCTTCTCTACAAACCTTGCCTTCCTAGCTGAGAGCACTGATGCACCAATCTGCGTTTTTGGCCTGGGGCACCAGTCAAAGGACTGGCTAAAAAAAGTCATGCACGTGCGAGCTTTTTTGTTGTTAGGATCAGGTCCTGGGCGAGGGGGGAGGAGGGAGGTTGGTTGGTTTGTTTTTAAGCAGTTGTTCATACTTCTGCCTCTCAACTTTTGGTCTGAGGAGGTTTTTCTTCCCCCTCCCCCATCTTTCAGAGTATTCCTTTGCATTGCTTTGTTGTTTGGGTTTCCACTTTTCAGTGATTCGAGGAAGAAATTTTATTAGTTACTGGATCAGGGTATAAGTCAGATCCTCCTTAGTGGCTGCCTGGGAAGTCTCGGAGACCTGTCTTTCTTAAAGATCCTTCTGTTTGCACCCCACGCTTTGAACACCAAGATGTAAAATGCAGAACAAAGTGGCAAATCACCTATGTCTTCCAGGTATTTGTGTAAAAAGTGTCTTTGATGAGGGCAGCTAACAGAAGAATATACTTTTCCCAAGCCCTCATCCCCTGGTGAACTTCAGCCTTCCTCTCTCCATTTGGAGAGCACATTCCGGCTGTGTTTTTCTGATTGCACAGTTGCATATATCGTCACGTGCTACGCAGGTTAGGTATGTGAACTGCTCGTCTTTCTACGCTTTGCGTGTATTGCCACATTCACTTCTCTGAGACCACGCCAAAAAGGATCCATTATCTCTCTGAAGTTTTGAAACGAAGCCTTTGGCTGCCTGCAAGAAGTCAGAGCTGACTCACATCCTTCTGTGTTGGGGTGGTTTTTTTTTTCCTTATCCGAATCCTTTCCTCTCTCTGTGTTTTGGAGAGGTCCTGCAAGACTTCGTGGTTGAAGCACGAGCTATGTGTTAGGAAGCACTGCGTGTCTGGGGATGGTTTGGGAAAATAGCTGTTCCCCTCTCCCTGAAATGGAGTCCAGTATGAACGCTGCAGTTGTTCACAGGGGCGGTTTTCACCTTTACCGAAATGTGAAAGCAGAGCTTAGTTACAGCATAATACACTGACACTGCTCAGTAATACTGTGTTTGTTATGCTTTCTCTAACCTTAATTTCTGTGCAGAACAAGAAAAAATACTCTGACGAAAAGAGGTGAGGAAGGAATGACGCAATTAAATGAGATTAAATCAGAGTATTGGTTTCCCTGGAACACGTATTTGGCTCTTTACCAACAATCTTTTCCCCGTTTTTCAAATAAACACATATTTTCACATGATAACTCTATTTGAAATATTAATGCTTCCAGGGCTGCATTACCTTTGTTTCTTCATCAAAGTCCATTACTATGAAAAGGCTGCTGTTCCTCAGGCTGTTTCAGCTTCAAAAGAATTTTAGGGCCTGGTCTGTTGCAAAGCTTGGGGGTATAATTAGTGAAAATGGAAATAGATGCAAGAGAAATTTAGTTCCTGATGTTTTAATTTAGTGTAGTACTGCCATGTGTTGTTGAAGAGGATTCTTAAAGGCAAACATAATTATTTCATTATGGTCTTCAGAATGCTTTCATTGGTCTTAATGACAAGAAGCTGCATAAGGAGTCATACATTTTAATTAGACCTTCTTATATTTACATCAGATAAATAACAAATAATTGATGAAAACCAAGTCTTCTGAATGGATGATTTCACACAGAGCTCTGGTTACAGTTTAATGATAAAACATTTCTCTTATTGCTTTGCATTTTAATTATCTAGAATTATTACTCTAGCAGAGATCTCAAAATACTGTTATTTCTATGCGTTTCATTAGATTCACAACTAATTTATATGAATCTGAAGCTAAGAGAAAAGGTGTTTTTCAACATATATCCATTACAATCGCTTTCCAGCTTTATTAATGTCGTTTTGCTTTAATTTCTTACATTTAGATACCAGGGTTTTTTGGTGACAGTCTCTCCAGTAAAAGCTAGTGGGGAGTTAGACCTTTTCCTATGCCTTCAGTTCCCTACATAGGAGCAAGTCCTGCGATTGTTAACAACCTAAAACTCCTGTAGAGGTCAAGGAGTGGGTATGAAACTCTAGGGCTTGTAGTAGAATTTTCTAAGGAAAAATTCAGTGCCTCTTTCTCACCGGCTTAGCTGAAAGTTGTATTCTTAAATCTCTTCAATTTACTTTGAAGATCTTACCAATACGCTTTTGTAATTGTCTGTATGCTTGCAGGTGCATTTAAAATACCTATATTTTTTCTTATCTTTACCCCCTTTATTGGACACTTTATAATACCAGAATAAATTATTTTAGAGTTTTGCTACTTGCAGGACTCTTCCATGTTTGCAAGCGCTCCAGCCTTTCATTTTTGTAAAAAAACATATTTCACGTGATTCATTCCTGAGAGTATACAGAACACTAATTGTTATTATTGATTTTAAATTTTGCAACCATTACAAGTAACCCAGATGAGTGGCAGATAAAGAGTAATAATCCATGGAGTTCTGGAAGTGTTTCATGTTTGTCTGTAGTACTTTATGTGATCAATAGTAACTGCCCCATTGAAACTAACTGCTGTATCAAATAACAGTAAATCAAATGAATGTGCTTACAGATTATTTATTGAAAGCTTTAATTGTTCACTGGGGCCCTGCTTATCTCAAGAAACAATAGAAGTCAGTGATCAGGCAAACTGGTTTGTAAATGCCGGGGGTGCTGTGAAACAGCAGGGTCTCCCATGTGCCTGGGTGGTGTGAGGAGCTTTCCAAAATGTGCCCCTGTCCCACTGGGATTGCCCATAGGGGCTGATCCCAGGGTAAATTGGTCAGAGGTGAGTTTTCTCAGAGAGCATCTCTTGAGTTCACAGGTTACTCTTTTTTAAATTATTATTTTTATAGATTGTCATCTTTGGATGACAAATGTGTCATATCTGGTGGGTTAAAGTGTGGGAAAAGAACTAATAAGATTTCCCCAAAATTCCAAGAGGTCCCTGTAACGAGAGACAAAACAGGATCAGAACTTAGAAAGGGAAGTGAAGGAAAGCATCCTGAACTTATTCTATGGAAAGCTTACCTAGGTATATTGCAGTTTGGGGCAATTACATGCTGCTGTACAGTTGTCAGACTTAGGCAAGTACTAAGAAATTAAAAGCAATGATTTCTAACTAACAATCTTGTGCCATTAGATTTTACTAATTCCTTAAAATGGCTGCTCTGCCTTGTCACAGTCACTCCATGAAGTACTAGTGCCACAGGTTGGAGGTTTTCTGCACCTTAAAGTGGAAATGGATAGTCCTATAGGCAGTTTCATTACTATCCGCAATTTTTTTAATAGCCTCGGTGTGTTGTCAGTAATACTTTGCTGTGGCTTCAGAATCCTTTCGGTATCAGCAGAGGCACTAAAGTCATCCTTCAGCAAATTCAGGAAGATGGCACTGAATGAATTTGCATTTAATAACATATCTTTCCAACCGTGACAACTGGAAAAGCATTTGTAAAAATGAGCTTTATTTCTACAGAAGACGATGGCCCAAATCTCTCAAATGTGGCATTTTTTCCCCTAAAAAATGTATGTTTTCTGAAACATATACATACGTGTAATACTGGATAATCATAATACAGACATTTTAAAATTATTAAAGCACAGTAGACAGAGATCTTCTGGAATTTAATCTCACTTGAAAAAGGTAAGTTCCCTTTTTCAAAGTGTAAGCTTCGCCTTCAGTTTCTTGGGACATCAGGTGTCAGGACTGAATGTTGCTTGTCCAGCTCTTTGGAAATAAAGTATTTCCTTTTTGCCATATTCTATATAAAGTATGGTTGACATTTTCCTGGTTTGTAAAGGTGGGATATTGCAGTCAGTTGTGAGCAGCTTAGCCGGGCAAAAAACCAACCAAGTCACTGTTGAAGGTAGGTATTGAATAAGAAAGACCAGCTGACTAGGAAATACTGCTAGCACGTACGTGTTTGCCTACAGTACAGCGTGTGCGTTATTTTTTCTCTTCTGAGTGAGAATGGTACTGACAGGTGACATACAGGTAAAATTATGACCATTCCTCACTCCAAGGGTTCAATAGGAAAATCTACTGCAGGTAGAGAATAGAAGAACAGAATATTGGAAAACGTGCTCTCCAGTCACGGTACTTATCTTGTCTCCAGTCTCCTGTGAATGTCTTATTTTATTGATCTTTGGTCTTCTAGGCAGAGAGTAGAGGTGTGCTCTGAGCCGCAATCACGGTGTCGCTACCGCTTGGCTCTAGGACACCAAGCTCCTTCCCAGCTTTCGGCTTCTGCTGCACCTACTACGAAAAGGGGCAGAGGGATGTTTGCCAGCTTAACCACACCGGTGGAAAGTAAAATGCCAGTATAAAAATAATAAGAATAAAAAGATATAAAATATTAAATAAACTTAATGACAAGGACTCTGAATTACAAGGAGAAGAAATCTGGTACTGCCTTAGTTTTTCATGGTGCCTTCCCCACTGTGTTATCATCTTTTGTCTGGCAGGTATTCAAATCAGAAATATTGAAATTCCACTCAGGCAAGCATTACGGCTTGATAAACTGTATATTTTATTTGCCCCCTCAAAAGATACTGGTGGTGCTCCATTCTTAAATATTCCATAAACTTGAATTTCTTACATGAGCATCAGAAATGTTGAGGTGAGCTGCTCTTAGTAACGCACTGTCCTTGTCTGACATGCTGAGGGGATGGAGGAGGACAGATTTCATCCCTGTTACGGTCTCAGATGTTGCAAATGTATGTGTGCTGGAGGATGTCAGAAAGGTTAAGTTTTGGTCTGACTGCCCTTCCAGTTGCTCAAGTGATGAAAGCCATTTTTTCCTGTTACTATGTCATGTCTAAGTGGAAATAATGTATTGTTTTAATTATACCCCCACCGTTGCAGCAGTGCAGCGATGCGTGTGCAATTAAGCTAGTGTAAAGGATAGTCTTGGCACTTAACTCGGGAAGTAAGCTACAGGGATGTAAAACACCTATATACAAGCAGGGGTACCCCAGAGGTTCACTGCAATAACGTTAGGGGCGCGGGAGATGTGTACCGGGATATGTGCTTGGTTTTAGAAGCTACATTTGCTTTTCCCAGTCTATGCACTGCCCTGTCCTCGGCAGGAGGCTGCTGCTGCGTGGCAGGAGGAAACTTCTGGCTCCCTTTCACGGCCCCGAGCCTTGCCAGCTTCAGCAAATGGTCCCATTTTGCAGCAGCATGGCTGGGAAGCTGGACACGTACTCTTCCGCCCGCCCGCTCCGCCGGGGGGTTGGTAACCTCTGGGAAGGGGCTGGGGGTGGCTGCCTGGGGTTTGCTGGTTCAGCAGGTTTCATCCCAGCTCCACTGTGGGATGAAACCTTAGTCTATAAAGAATCGTACCTCTGGGTGGCATAACGCCAAAAAAAAGGTCTGCAGCCAGGGCCCAAGAGCGCGATCCCGAGCAATGAGATGTAAAGCTTCATGGTTGTCCGTTGCCTTGTAAAAAAAGGCAAGCGGCTGTGTGACGGGGGACTGTCAAAGAAAATACGGAGTTAGACCTTCTTTTCTAAGGAAATCAAAACTTAGAATTAGCAGAGCAATAAAAGCCTTCTGAAGTGAAAGCTGGAAACAATACATTTTTAATAAAATGGGCAGTTACTCTAATTGCTGAACCCCTACTGTTCAATTTCTTTTAGTGCCCTTATTCATTAAATTCAGCATACTTATACTTATTATTTACAGATGTATGCATTTTAACTTGTTTATAGAAACCATGCTTTGCAGAAAGCTGTGGATGGTGTAATACTAATTTGTAAGTGTTTATTGCTGCCTATAATATGCAATTTTAAAAACAATTAAAAATAGTGGTGGAGCTCATCATTGGAGTCAACCCCAAACTGCCCATGAAAAGTGAAATATTAGTACCGTGTACCGCCTGAAAGGTTATAGGCCGTTTGTAGTGGATTGATAGCGTACCCATTAATGAAGAATTTACCTGTTCTTAAAGATTTTAAGCTCAGCAATCTAGTTTCTAGATATTATTCTAATGTAACCCATTTAAACATATGTGATGGAGTTCATAATTGCCCTTGTAAATGGGTATAGAAAAAGGAGGGTATATAAATCAATTAGTGATATCCAGCAGTGTGGCTGTAATACAAATTAATTGGGATGATAAGCTTTTTAACTGCTACTATACTTACTTGAAGTAGTTTTGATCACTGAATAGGCTCTTGCTGAGTCACTCTATTAATTTTAAGATTTAAAAACACCTGAAGATCGAAATGTTCTGAATTAACAGTCCTAAAGTTTGAGAAATAAAATGATATGTAAAATATTACAGAGCAAGTCAGTTTTACTGCATTTCCAAATAGAGCACAACAGTTTTATTTTGTCCATGTGGTACTAAACAACTGTGTAATAGTATTACGTGATTAAAGACATTAAAACACTCATTTTCTTGCTGGATTCAAGCCACAGCAAAAAGTCGTGATGAATGGTGTCATAAGAACATGCTGAATATATAGAAAATAAAAAATTTATTTGGCAGACATAGTAATACTGAAAACTAATATCAACTTGGATAGGAGGCGAGTTTTGAAGAATAAAATCATTCCTTTAGTATAATACTCTGAATTATTCTGTTTGGATGCTTGAAAAGATTTGAAGATAAAAGAAAAGTCCTCAAAACACTGTAAAACGTTTAATAACTATAAATGGAGACTTTGTGACTTAGTAAAATACCTGGATGTGTGTTGAGATTATAGTAACTATTTCATTTCCCTTGCAGTTTTTATTTATTATTGAAAATATTGGATCTGAGTTTTCTCCCATTTATGTTTACAAGTCAAGAGTCTTTCTTGGAATTGGTGGGGTGGCAACACTGTAAAACAGATCTGGAAGAAGAATCAGACCCCTTTTATTTTTAAGTGTTTTGTCCCTCACAATGTGCCTTTTTTCTTATTTTTGGTCTTGCAGAGAAAACATGCTGAATTTGTGACACCACAGTTGTATCAATAGGCCACAGAAATAGGCTCCATTTTCATAAATAAAGAATAAAGAGGCCAGAGTTCTCATTCTCTCTACATTTGTGTTGCTTCTTTGCCTACGCCACTTTACTCCAGATGAGGATCTGACCTTGGGAATTCACTGTTAAAGCAAAGAGGGCCTGAAGTGGAAGAAAAGTCCATTTTCAAACGAAAAATCTAACTTCATGCACATGATAGCACAATTATATAAATATTTTTAAAGAAGATCCTATTTTTCAGTTTTGCAATAATGTAGAATTTTCACTTGAGACTCATGCAATTTTGCATGGTAGTAGCCAGGCAGAAATCACCGACCTGAAAAAACTACAGAGCTAGCATCTTTCGGATGTTTTTCTTCAGTTTTCCGTACGATTTATTTTTTTCATTTAACATGTTTTCTTTTTCATTTTGAAGGTAGGCTCCTAATACAAAGTGATGAGCTGCTGCCCTGTAAACTCCACTGTGCCTGCCAAACCCTCCGGCCATGCTGTCTGTACACTTACTTTCACCCTGGCTCCCTCATGGTGTCTGTCTGGCCATTTATTTAGCGAAAGACGCTCCTGTTCTCAGTTACTAGCACGTCATTAAGTCTTGCTGTCCTGAGAGTGACACAGGTATAACCAGACACAGTTCTTATCCCTGATATAATTAATCCTGACAAGCTTTCTGCCTTCCACGTTTGCTCAGGTGTAAACGCATCTTTCTGGCTACACGGACACATAAACCCAAATGTAGAACTGCTTTGCTGATGTAACTGTAAAAAAAGCAAAAACAACAACAACAAAAAACCAACACCAGCCTCTGGAAACCAGTATAATTTTCTTTGAAAAGGTGGTGCGAACACAAATCTCCTATGTTAGTTAAACATACCACCCCTGGGTTTAGCAGAGCTGGTGCTTGAAAACCAGGTGTTGCAAACCAGGGTAAACCTTACTCCTTGTTTGAAAATACCCTCCTGAGCAAACCCTGCAGAACATGAATCTGTTCTTGCAGACCAGCTGCAGCCTCCTTGTTTTCCTTTAATGCTAGCTGTAGTAAATATGTCTGTAGAGTATGTAGTTGCCAGAAGTCCTGGCTTTACTGGGAGAGGCACCAGAGGTGGTTGCAGTGACGGCTCCCCGCCAAATACCTGTGGGACACAACAAAACGATGCAGCAGCTTCGGAAAAAGGTTTTGGGGTGTTTTCATTCGGAAATGCGTGGTCGGTGGGTATTGGTGATTTCCAGATCATACGTGCTCAATATGTAAGACTAGCCTGGTAGATTCAGCCTTATGTCCTGGTGGTATATCAGGCTGATGTTGGCTTGGACAGTATAGTCAAGAGTAGAGGTTTTTGTGGCAGTTTCTGGTGTTGCTTATGCCAGCGTGGGACACAGCCCCCACGTGTGTGGGTGCTGCTGAGTTGCCTTCAGGAGAGGATTTGGGACTTCTCTCAGGCCAGGTCTGTTGTCTTCTGGGACGTTCCTGTGTAATTGTATATATGGTGGGGTAGTCTTATAGGAAGTGGATTCCTAGCTGGCCATGGAGATCAGAAAATGAAGGCGAGCCTTTCATCATCTCTCCTGAGTTCCCTGCCAGCAGTAGTGGCGGTGATCGGGGGCAGAAGGCACCCAGCCCTGGCCTGCCTTGCAGTCGGCAGGGGAGCGGGGTGCGCGCACAGACTTGGGGGTGCTTCGGAGCCCCCATGTTAGAGGGACTGAGCACAGTCTAACGGAGTTCCCTGCTCTGTTATGGATCCCATGTGTAACCTGGGGCAAGACATGGAAAGGATATATTGCTAGAGTTACGGCTAGGTTGTCGGTTGCTGTTGAAAATCCCAGCTGGGTACTGCTTGCATTTTTCTAGGAATTTAAGACCCAAGCAAATCAAGCTCTTAGGCTGTCAGTGCTTCTGTTTCCCATCTGTAAAGTAAGAAGAATAGCTCTTCCCTTATCTCACTTGGGTGTTACAAAGGTAAAAATATGAATGCTCACGGGATATTCACATACTGGAGTGGCAGGGACCACGCTTGTAGATCAGAGAGGTAGAAGAAAGCAGGATCTTTCATGCTGCTAAATATGGCAGGACCAGAAGTGCTGCAGGCTGTCCTGTGTGGCTGGGACAGCGGGGCCCGGGGAGAGTCACTCAGGGCATCTGTGATCTGTGCAGGAATGCCACCGGGGAAGATGCGCTGGCAGGTGGGGCCCCTGGAGTGTCTTAATAAATGGCACTGTAAAGTCAGGTCACTGAATTTGCATGCCTAACAACTGGATTTATTAAGAGGCCAGGTTGTGACATAATGGAAAAGTATGTTATAAAAAAATCCCCACCCTTCATTGGACAACCAATAGAGGATATTTGTGGGAATAAAAAAATCTGTGCTACAAATGAAGCAGTTAGCTGCTAAGGAACAGAAATTGTATTATGAGACTAGAACAGAAGGATAACCAAAAGATAGATGCTGTTGTCTTCTGATTTACTGCAAACAAATCTGGATAGCTCTGCTATGCTGAACTTTTATTTCCTGGCCCTAATCACCTGATATGAATAAAGGTTTCAAAGGGCTACACTCCTGTCGTATGGCTAAGATCAGTATCCACTGACTCCGTTGACTTATGTTACATGACTCTGCAGGTTAACAGTACAGATTTGCAATTGAAACTTGCCAATTTTGTTGATGAAAGGCATGAAGGAATATGATGCGGCTCGCTCTGTCCCAGTTCTAAACTGAGGGAGTTGCAGCAGATGAGAGTAAACACTTCTTTTCTGCCATTCCAGTTGGCAAATACAATTTGGTATACACACAGCAAAGGCATTTGCTGAATATGAAGAAATGAAGAAGCCTTTTTTGGTTGGTTGGTTTGGGGTTTTTTTTAGACTTATCCTTTGAAGTTAGTCTGCATTTTAACACTGAAATGCTAAAATGGTCAAAATGAAAGTGCTCTGAGAACCTGCTTTACAAGTAATGGCTCCTCTTAAGGTTATGGAGGCCTTTCAAGGTTCATTCTTTCAAATACCTTTTGACTTGGCAGCATCAGGATCGTTACCATTATTTGCATTGGAGCAGTGCTTGAAGGTCCTGCAGCACTGGTTACTGTACAGCCTGAGACCCTGCCCAAAATAGTGTCCTGTATAAATACTTGAGATGCAAAAGGGTGGGGGAAGAAAATACCGTCCTGATGGTATGTCTGCCTGCGGTGGAGCAATGGCCAGATTTGTTCTTGGAACTTCATTAGGGTAAGGATATCGGAGCGGAGAGTGTGTTTAACTGCTTCTTGTACTCATGAGGTGGAGGGCAGAGTTCAGCAGGACCCCTCTTCTCCCAGATGTGACAGGACAGAAGCCAGCTGTCCGTATCACTCTTTTCACTGACAAGACTCGTCACAGCAAAAGCACTTTGGCTTTAGAGACTTCTGCCAACTCAGCTGCGCCTATCAGGGCTTGCACCTTGTCCGAGATAGCTATTGGCAGCAGCAGCCTGTGCCCTAGGCATGACTCTTAAAATGACTTGGTCTGAGGCATCTTTTAGGTGACCTTGTGTGCAGTTTGTCCATAAATAAGACCTTGCAGATTGGGCTTCAGAGCTCCACAACCTCTACTTCTTGCTGGTTTTGTTGTTATTTTAATCATACTGTAGGAATCCTGAGCAGTATGTAGTGAAATACTGTGGGATCCTCTTTTAGCTTTTGAAATAACAGAAAAGGATCATTTTGGATCAGGCACCCTCAAGCAGAAACCAGGTCATAAAGTTTCATCTTCTGATGTCCCTGTTGAAAGTGGAATGCCCGTTTTCAGACTAAAAGCAAACCTGAAGACTTAGAGGGTTTTTTGGCTTTCAGCCCAAATAATATAATACCTTTTTTTTTAAGACCTAGACAGTCTTGTAGAGATGAACTATAACTTGATTAAAATTAATGCTGGAAAATTTGTAATCAAGAATTGAAACAGAATAACTTACATTTAGCATCATGGCTTTAAGGCAGATGTGTGCAGCTAGCAAGACACAAATAATAAAAAAGAAACACTCAAATGTGGAAAACATACTTTCTTAAGTCCTTCTGAAAATCCTGATGATAATATCTCAATCTGGAGTTATTGTGGCAGCCTACGTTTTAATCCAGGTATGCTGTGTTCACTGGTAATAAAAAGCATTCCCTCCTGAACCTCGATGCATACCCAGCCCTATGAGGAAAGATTTTTGACTGTGGTAATTCGTTCTGCGTCAATTAACAATTGCACATGGCTTCCCCTGAGCCTTTCCCTCTGTCCTCCTGCCCTGAGCCCACTCCAGCCCACTCCACCTCCGTGCCGTCAACCCCCGGGTAAACCAGCGATCCAGCACAGCGAGTGCCAATATGTGAAATAGTAGCGCGACTTCTTTGCTTTGTGGTGGTGTCTTTGCAAGGGAGAAAATGGGAGTCTTCACACAAGGGAAGACTTTGTTCTCCTCTTTCTGTTGTCTGTGATCCCCACCTGTTGTATATATGGTAAAAATATCTGGGACTTATAACCCAGCAACAGTACGCAGCCAGAGTCATGTGTGACCGGGTCAAACACACACTCGCTGGAGGGTCATGGCCAGGTTACTAAGTCAAGGCTGGCAAGTCTCCACGATAATGTTTTCTTTCTCTCTCACTCTTTTTTTTTTTCCTTTTTTTTTCCCCTCCCCTTGTCTGTCTTCCAAACAACAGTTAAAAAAAAAAACCAAAACAAAAACCAACAAAAACCCCCTCGTAACAATGCAAACTATTTAAGCATGACAAATTCAAAGAAGTTTTTTATTAAAAAAAAATTGGATGGGGGGGGCTGAGTCAATGATATTTTGGATTTAATTTGATAGTATAGTTTTATGTGGCACATGAAAGAGAGAAATTTGTATTGAAACAATTGAGACCCACTTTCCCAGTTCCTGGCTCTTTCCTGGAAGATGATTAAAAGCAGACTTTTTTTCCAGACGAGACATAAAAATTAAATGATCTACAGTATATAGTTATTTTTTCAAATGTTTGGAGGCTTATAAATAACTTCTACAATCAAATGCACACATACAAGCAGCAGAGGATCTGGTTCTAATTACTTGTACTTTAGTTGAACTTTGGCGTTTCCTTTGACTTTCTGCCTAATGTATGTGAGCTGTGTGCCTTGCACTCCTGCAGTGAATTCACAAAAAAAAAAAAAAAAAAAAAAGAGGCAAAAAATCCAGACTCTTGTTGGTGCCAACAAAAATGAGGGTTAACAGAATGTTTTGACCAAATGCAACACTTTGCTATTCACCCTAATTAGCTGAAATTGCTGCTTTCCACCAGGGACCCTGAGCTCAGTATTCAAAATTCCCTTGAGGCTATCCAGGAAATGCCATTTGCTTTACAACTTCTTATTCTTTTAAGACTTAACTGTCCAAAGTGTGCATTAACATACAAGCTTAATAATCTAAGTTTCTAGCAAAATGCAAGGCATTTCCATAGTGCCTGCCTGTTTCTAGCTGGTCACAAAGTAAAATACCTCCTCCATCTGTCAACATGGTTTAGCTGGCAGTAAATTAGCTCTCACGAAGCACGCTGTGCTTTTAAAGATCTTATCTGCTGCTTTATCTAGCCTTTAGAAATATTTCAGACATCTTAGGAATCGTGAAGTGACCGATTGTTTGAGAATCCCTGTGTGCTTAAGCTGCATTCAGGTGTTGGGTGACAGCACTGAGGCTCTGTTTTCTCAGGTGAGTAGGGACCCTGAAGTGTCACATCCCACAGGACAAGACAGCAGGGCATGGAAAGAAGTTGCCTTTTTTTTTTTTTTTTTTTAATTTGAATTTTTCCTAAAATCGTAAGACTTCTTTAGAAATGCCTCTTCTGGAGATGTCAACTGTCTGCCTCCCATCCTTTCTTTTTTCCGCCATGCATGTGCAGACATGCATAGAAAAAAAAGCAGGTTCTGCTGTCATGCGTCCGCTAGCCACTGACATGATACAGAAATAGCACTTTATACCTGCTGAGCATGAATTACTACAGATGCCTGCACTAGATCTCTGCACTTCCATGCTGGCAGTACATACATTTTCAAATAAAGAGTTAAAAAGGCTAAATCCAAGGAAGAATAGCAAGTCAGAAGCAGGAATAGGAGTTGAGCATGTGTAACCTGAGTTCAAGCCTTCTCCAGAAAGCCATACATCTTGCCTGTGATCAAAAGTGAATGATCCCAAACTGGGTTTTCTTGCAAACAACAACAAAAAAATAAAACTCTCTAGAAGGTTGTTCAGCTGATGCAAGTATTGTATTGAACAGCTTAAGCCCTTTCAGGAACATATGTGTGTATATGGGTATTTTACAGGGGTCCTTCTGGTTTACATTGGCTCTTTCCTTCTTGTATACCTTTTCAAATCATCCAGAAGAAAATTCTCTAGCAGCACCTTCAGCTCTTCAGTTGCTATGTTGTGTATTTATGAACTGAGCTGGTTGCTTAATCTCTTTTGGGTATCGCAAGTTCCTGGTGCTTGGCCAGTGCCTGACAGACCTCTGTTGTACGTATGGTTCGTGGTTTGAACACTACTGTTGGATGCTGGTGCTTGTTTAGGATGAAATAATGAAAAAAGCAGAAGCGTATCGGTATTATTCTTAAAAGACTGCTCTCCCCAATCTGAAATCACAGAAGGATTGCAAGAGTGCAGTTGTTTTATTGAATGACACAACCTTGTTTTCCCATGGGGAGCCTAAAAACTGCCTTTTAGATGGACTGGGAGAGTTGAATGAGCTAACACGAAACACATTGTCTGCTGGTATTAGAGTTTTAAAGCTTAAATTTTATTATTCTATAGGCTGATTGGAAGCCACCATAATTCATGTAAGAGCATGAAATAAGGCGAGGAATGTTTGAGGCCTCTCAAGGGTATTTGATGAATCTAACTTTAATTTAAAAGTACTAATAGATTATTGATTCAAGCAGGATGGCTGTGCAGAGATCAATAACAGAGCACTCTCTGTCTCTCTTAAATACCAAAAATTACTGTTGAAAAGACATGATCATTCTCATCTGTGTTTTCATTAAGAAAAAAATTCATTAAAGTTTTTTTGGTGCAGTAGGAACCTGTAGGTTTTTTGGTTAGCCAAGGTTCAGTGTATTTAATACTGAAAAACATAAGTACAGTTCTGGATGTTGTCTTAACGTCACAATATATGGAGCCACTTTATTTTACTTTTCTGTTTTTTCACAGCCTCCTTATTGTTATATATATAAATAAATTGTTCCCGTTGGAAAGATATTTCTTTGCTTAGAATCACAGCCTTTAACACTTCACTCTAGCATTTATTTTCTTCTCAAGAAATGTCTGTCCTTGAAGTTGATAGAACCTTAACCCAAGTAAAAATTGCAGGAAGGGGCCCTTCTCTCCCAAGTAATCAGAAGTTGCATCGTGCTCCGTGATGCCCTCTGTGAATTCTACAGAACACAAGTTGACAATGAATCATGAATTTAATACAAATGTATCATCTTTGTAATCTGAAAAATATAATGTACAGTAAATCTTGTCTAAGATTTTTCCATTGAGTAATATTCTTTAGGGTCTGCTGTTAGTACTCTTGAGATTTAGCTCTACTGATAGTGCCTAATATTTCTGGATAGATCTGAGTTCACAGATCCTGTCATTTCTGCATATGTGTTGAAAAGTTAGAGGGATTTATCTGAGAAGCAGCAGACGGCTAGGTGAAACATGAAAATGTATTGCACATCTACAATAAATGTGAGGAATGATGACAGCATATCACAGAAAACTAATGCAGATGTTTTGGAAAGATGTAGTTCGCAGGTCTTATCTTGCATCGTAGAGCTTTCACGTCCTTTCCCTGAAAGGGATAACTGGCTTTTCAGCAGGTTCAAAACAAATGACCATCTAGAAATATTAAGGCAATAAAGGGATGTGGGGTCATAATGTGTAAGTAGCTCTTTCTCAGAGAGGTTTCCTGACGTTACAAATCCTAAGGTAGGTAAGGAAGTGTTGCTGGGTTGTGCTAGTTTTACAGATTAAAAAAAACGAAAGATGCCTTGTTCAGGTAATTTTCACTTCAGGTCTTATAGTTAGTCGTTTGTCTCTTTACATATGTCCTGATGCATGCCGCTGTCCTGCTGTGGCAGAATTGCACATTGGAAGTGTTACCTTTTGTAGAAAAAGGCAAGACATACAGGGGCTCTCCCAAGATCAGGTACAGATTGGAAGGGCACATGCCACAAACAGTTTCCCTTTGAAGGCTGATATCTGGTGCACACACAATTGCACCACACAATTCAATAGGCTAAAACACAGAATGGATCCCACACAATTCAATAGGCTAAAACCAGAACATGAGCCCAAAGTTGTCCATTTTTGGAGCCTGGTAAGAGATTCAAGCCTTATATCTGATGTGAGCTGTAGCTTTTGTGGTGTTGAGTAGCTGGATCATGAAAAATGATTGGGTACTTTAAAACATACTTCTGAGGCTATAGCATGTAGCCCTGTCATTACTTCCCTTACTTTGGTTCCCTTTAAATTTTGCTAGGAAAGACAAATTAATGTTTATTATACAAAGAAAGATATGGGCCAGTTTGATGATAGTTGTAATACAGTAAATAATCAGTTATTTAAAATTCATTCATTAATCATTCAATTATATTTCTTTTTTCTTTTGTAGCAGTTGAAACTCAGAGCACCAGTTCTGAGGAACTTGTTCCGAGCCCTCCTTCACCACTTCCACCCCCTCGTGTTTACAAGCCCTGTTTTGTCTGTCAAGACAAGTCATCCGGATATCACTATGGTGTCAGTGCTTGTGAGGGATGTAAGGTGAGTGCCATCATCAACCTTTCCTTTTACAGGACAGCATTTTATTTTAGAGAGGGGCAAAACAATGCGGTTAAGTGTAACTTGATTGTGTCCAGAGACACCAGTACCTCTCTTGTGTGAATTAATTCTGATTCATGAGTAAAGCCAAGTAAATGACCATCATGCCTAGAATTATTTTCCTTCATAACTGCTGCCAAAGTATGTCTTTCAGGGACTTCCGTAAGTATTGACTAACATGAGAATGTGATCGTAGATGTAGACATAATCAAAGAATAAAATGAAAACACTTCGAGACTCTTCACTGTCCATCTGTAGGTCAGGTATACCCTGAGAATTCACATGGTCAGTGTCTGCTCTCAGCCTGGTTTCTTCTGTGTGCTGCTACCTCTGTATATCCAGGGAGTGGAATTTGGGAACAGGTTTTGATCATCTGGAATTTTTTGCCATAGTCTCGTAACTATCTAACTAATCTCAAATCAAATGGGGAATGTGAGGATTAGCAGGTTGGTATTTGCAAAATTTAATCTAGCAGACTACAGTGCTGGCACATCTGCTAGCTGCTTTCCAGTGCCATGATTGCCAGAGCATGAATTGACTATCCATAGGATGCGGTAATAGAATAAACTGTTCTAAAGTAGAGAATGTCTAAAAATGAGATACTCATCAGAGAAGCAACGTCAGCTAAACCATGTGTGTATGGCAATAAAGAGAGGTATACACGCAGTGAACAGTATGGGTGCAAAGAAGAAGGTAGTGCAAAAAATGCTAGAGAAAAGAAAGATATCATAGGACAGATGTTCTCGCAGTTAAATTTATTAGTTATGGTACCCTAGTGCAATGTTCTTTTTTAATAATTAAAGAAAAGACCTGTGATTTTCATCATTCAAATTAAAATAGTTGTGTAGTGCTTAGTCCAGTGAAGATACTAATGCATGTCAAAAATGTGACAGGTGCTATTTCTGTATAAATGAAGTTATTAGAATAAATTAATAAAAAGTATTTTGCTGGCTTATTTTTGTGAAATGTTGTAATATTTTTCAGATGTTGTGCAGTTAGCCATTTTTACTTTGTCCTTTGAACCTGCAACTTCTTCCGTGCTGTTGTGGTTTAGTCCCAGCCAGCATCTAAGCACCACACAGCCGCCTACTCACTCCCCCCCCCCCCCCACCCCGCCCAGTGGGATGGGGAAATCAGAAAAAAAGTAAAACTCGTGGGTTGAGATAAGAACAGTTTAATAGACCAGAAAGGAAGAAACTAATAATGATAATAATAACAATAAGAAAATGACAATAATAATTATAAAAGAATTGGAATATACAAAACCAGTGATGCACAATGCAATTGCTCACCACCCTCCGACCGATGCCCAGTCAGTTCCTGAGTAGTGATCCCACCTCCAGCCCAACTCCCCCCAGTTTATATACTGGGCAGGACATCACATGCTATGGAATACCCTGTTGGCCAGTTTGGGTCAGCTGCCCTGGCTGTGTCCCCTCCCAGCTTCTTGTGCCCCTCCAGCCTTCTTGCTGGCTGGGCGTGAGAAGCTGAAAAATCCTTGACTTAGTCTAAATATTACTTAGCAACAACTGAAAACATCAGTGTGTTATCAACATTCTTCTCATACTGAACCCAAAACATAGCACTGTACCAGCTACTAGGAAGATGATTAACTGTATCACAGCTGAAACCAGGACAGTTGCTCCTGGCCTTTTGTATTGACATAAAATATCATAGTCCTTGGTTTGTATCAAAAAACTATAGGATTGGAGTCTTGTTCCCCCCATATTTTATAACTGAAGTAGTGAAAGTAACTATTTAAGCTCACCTCAGTTTTAGAATCTCTTTCTGGTATTGAGGTTTTCCTTGGATATCGTGTTTGGTTTTTTTTTCTTTTAGCTGCCACAGAACTATCAAAATTTAAGTGTCTGTTAGGAAGAACTATGGTAAGAATATTCTGTAGCTGATTTCATTAAATAGGAAATCTCATCATACTCAGATGCCAACACACAAATTGTGGTGTCATTTGCTCACCCACACTTTCCCTCTAAGCACAGATGTAATTGCAGACTGTAGCAGAAAGGTCACATGTCCCTAAGACTTCATTATTTTTGAAAAATATGCAAAAATATACTGTAGGGCTTTTATTGGATACTGCAAAGCGTTTTCATAAATAATTAAAGCAAGACCGTACTTGTCAAAATACGTGAAGAAATCTATCTTGTGTTAGCCACTATTCAACAACAACAACAACAACAAAATCATGTTCAGTTATTTGCTAATTTGCAAGATGGGGTAGTTCAGCACTTAGCAATAGCTGCTTGTCGTGGTTTAACTCCAGCCGGCAACTAAGCCCCACACAGCCACTCGCTCACTCCCCTGCAGTGGGATGGGGGAGAGAATTGGAAGAGTAAAAGTGAAGAAACTCATGGTTTGAGATAAAGACAGTTTAATAGGTAAAGCAAAAGCCACACGCACAAGCAAAACAAAACAAAGAATCCATTCACTACTTCCCATGGGCAGGCAGGTGTTCAGCCATCTCCAGAAAATCAGGGCTCCATCACGCCTAACGGTGACTTGGGAAGACAAAGGCCATCACTCTGAACGTCGCCGCCTTCCTTCTTCTTCCCCCAGCTTTCTATGCTGAGCATGACGCCGTATGGTCCGCAATACCCCTGTGGTCAGTTGGGGTCAGCTGTCCCGGCTGTGTCCCCTCCCAACTCCTTGTGCCCCCCCCAGCCCCCTCGCTGGTGGGGTGGGGTGAGGAGCAGAAAAGGCCTTGGCTCTGTGTGAGCCCTGCTCAGCAGCAACGAAAACATCCCTGTGTTATCAACACTGTTTTCAGCACAGATCCAAAACATGGTCCCATACTAACTACTGTAAAGAAAATTAACTCTATCCTAACCAAAACCAGCACACTGCTGTTAAAAGGGGGAAAAAAAGAAAAAAAAAAAAAAAAGAAAAAAAACCCCACCGATTAGTTACATAGAAAACCTGTCAGTCTATGAGAAATAACAAGTTTTTAAAGCAGTAACTTAGCTGCTTGAGACTGGTAATACTTGGGTTAGTTGATGCTAGCTCTTCAAGAGATTGGACTAGGACTTTATGAATCTCTTCCACCGATTAAATCAACTTCCTTCGTGAGTGCTAGAAAATGGCAAAGAACATGATGAGACCACTGAGTCAACCAGTGGTCCCATTGGTGGACAGTCATGTACTACATTTGCTGTTGAAAGTTGTCTGAGCTTTCAGGTCAACAGAAGTGGTGTGCTGGATGACAGCAGGCAGCAGCCAGTAGGTGAGCACAACACCAGAGACAGCCTCAGAAACCTCTACGTTGCCAGTTTCTGCTCTTTCTCTGAAGAATGTTACCTTTTTCTCTTGAGTCCTTTTGAACTGTTTGGTTTATTTTTCTTTTCCTTCATCTTTGCTCTACGTTTGCTTTCACACAGTTATTTCTTGGTCCTGTGCCATAAGAAAGCTGCCACGTTATACTTCTTATTTCTAACCATCCAGGCTCCTGCCTGTACTCAAGTCTACCTTCACCCTTGGTTCCCAGTATCAGTTCTTCACGCTTCTCTTTCTTGCTAGCTTTCTTTGTACAAAAATTTAGCCAGTTGCTTTGCAGGTTTCAATAAGCATTGAGCACTGCCACTGGGGAAGCCTTGTCTCCTCTGGATCTCTGCCTTTTAGTTGGTTAGCCCAGGTTTTTTAGAGAGCCTGAGTTTCACTGAAGGCTTCTGCTCGGTACGGAGCTGGATTTTCATGCTGATTCTCTGGTGAATCAGGGAGCAATAATAAGGAAGGATTCATGTTACAGCCTTTTGTCTAGTTAGGAATAGAAATTTATTTCTCCTTTACCTGAACACACATGTCCATGTAAAGAACTTTATTTTCTTTGAGATTTGGAGTTTCACTGAAGCTGACCAGCGTGTTCAAAAGCTGTTGGGATGGGGAGAGGCAACCTCGCTTACGGACAGCTGGGTTGCACGAAGCTCATTCCATAAGAAGCTAGACTAAAATGTCAGCTAAATCAAGTATTAATTCTCCTTTTTTTTCTCTTTTCCTCTGACCTTGTTGCCTTTTCTCTTTCTTCACTTCTATTCCCATCACTGCTTTCTTCAGCTGATTTGCAATCTCTGTTCTGTGATGTTAAACCGTAAATTCATTCCTTTTTCCTCCTGCATTGCACCTCCCTCTGCTCTGAGGTCCTTTTCTCAAGTCTTTTCCTTTTTCCTTTCTGACTCATTTACCTTTTCCTTTGAACTCCTGGCAATCTTGTTTCTCAAGGGAAACACAATGGAAAATTCTGCTCATATTATAGTTATCTAATTAGGGCCCTGTTCTTTTTCTTTTTCTGTGCTGGCTTTCCCTTGGTTTTCTTCTAGTTCTCTCTGTCTTTCCTTCTCCTTTGCCTTTCTTCTTTGAGCTCCAGTGAAGCTGCTATCACAGTGATCGCTAGCAGTCTCCATCTAGTGCAAAGGGACAGACAGCTTTCTGTCCTCTAGGTTTTGGGTTGATGACTGCCTTTGATTCAGCAGGCCTTCTTTTTCCCGGTTTTCAGGGCTCTTTAGATTCTCCTCCTACTTTGCTTACTGTTTATTCAATGTCTCCTTAAATGGCTCTTTATCCACTTCCTGATGCTGTTCTCTGAGGTTCAGTTCTTTGGTTTTCTCTCTCAAAAGCACGTTACTGACTTGTTTTATGGTAGACCAATGGGGGAGGTCATGGCAATATTCTGCTCATAAAGGGTGTAATCTTAATGGAGACCCTTCCAGCCAGGAGCCCTTGGAGAGCTGTGGATGGTGATGATGACCTTGTGATGCTCAGTTTGGGAACCACTGCATTGGAAATTTTATCGTCCCTCAATTGTAACCAACCCATGGATGATTTCCAAAGTTACCCCCATCTCTGACTTCTCCCCTGCTGTCTTCCCCTGGTGTATCCTCTTGCTCGCCTCACCGCTACCTTGGGCACAGAGTTCATGAAGACAGAACTTTCCATCCTCTCTCTTTGTGACATCACCAACTGTAATCTCACGCCATGCAGTTTTTTCGGACATCATGCCATGATGACATAATTTCTGATCTGCAGCATTGTAATTCACGATTTGTTGTCCTTTTTCCTCCAGAATCTGCCTTCAGCTGCCTTCATTGTCAAACCATTGCTGTGGTCTTCTTGCGTGGTGATTAGATTGGTCCCTTCTCCTGTCCTTCCTTCCCCTTTTCCCACTCGCCATCATCCTTGGACCTTATTTTTTCAGGTACCTGGGAACAACTTCCTAACCTCCTTTGCCAAACACTTTTTTCAGTATTCTGAGCACCCTTTTTTTAAGTGATCCTTCTGTCTTACTCATTACCCAAGTCTTCAGTACTGTGCCTCACTAGAAAGACTGCTCTGTGGCCTGTTTTTGGCTAGCCTTTCAAGGTTTTTAGGGGCTGGAGTGTTCCATAATATGCACTTCTGAACTACAATGAAAGTTTAGGAGCTGTCTAAATAATTTTAACCTATCTTGTTCTCTAATTTTAGTATGTTCATGCTGAAAATTCTATTTGCGATTGTAGATTGAGAGTACCTGACTTCTTGCTTTCCAAATTTGAAGTTTGGGAGCTTTCAGAAGGATGATATCCTGAGCTTTTTCTCAATTTGGTCGGTCAAATTCAGCAGTCAGGATTTTTTTTGTGTGTTTTTAACTGGTTTAAGAAAAAAAAATCGTGGCTTCGTCTTTATTTCTGGGTGTTATGCTGCAAAAGGCTGATGTGCCTCTTAGCCCGTCGATGGCTTTGTGTATGTATTAGAATCTCAAACCAAACTGATCTTCACGGTGCACTTGTATTTTGTGAGTAAAATACAATACATTGATAATATTCAGCTTATTTACAACTTTCCCATTTTGTAAACTGTGGCGTTTCAGAGGTGGGTTTTGGAATCTACTCGTGTGTTTCATGACCTCAGTTAAAGACTGCTGAAATCTCTTCCCCACCCTGATCTCTGCGTGTTGCTAGACAGCACGCAAATGAATTCCATACAAAATGAGCAACTTGGATTTATCCAGCTGGTACAAGTGGTTATAGGGCTGTCACTGAAAGCTCAGCTCTTTGGTCCTGACTTGATTCGTCACTGTAACCGGGTTTGCAGAAAGGAAGACTGAGAGTAGCGGGCTGGATTCCCCACACAATGCCATCTTTGTGTGGGCAAGGAGGAGAAGATGGTGTTCTGGCAGCTTCAGCTGTCTCTGAAAGCCTTGTCTCTTGTTCTGGCCGTTTAAAAGATGGCATTCCTCTGCTGGCAATCCTGCCTGGATTCCTGGCTTCAACTCGGTGGGCAGCAAAGATGCCTAGAGCAGTTTCAGGAGAGAAGACAGCACAGCATATAAGAGGGTAGGTTTACGGTCCAGCAGGTTTGTCTGAATGATCAAGGTGCCTCTCTGCCTCTTGTTGATGCTAATGGACAAAAACGTAGATAAATCTACTTCAATACCGAGTGATCCCAGGTTGACTTTATCGTAAAGGAAGAATAGCTTTCCTTCCATCAGAGTTTTCATATAAAATCATATCTAATATGGGATCCTTAAATTAAAAGGGTAGCCACATTTAATATATTTTCAAACATCTTCAGCTATGAAAATATGCCTATTTGTTTGACACCTTCCTGGCTCAATTTTTTTATTTTTATTTTTTTTATTGCAAAGACTTTTAGCAGTACGGAAAATGGGTGTTGATAAAAACTCTGAAACTTAGGTCTATAATTGGACTGACTGCCACAAAAAAGATAAGATACACATAGGAGAAGAAAAGGAAAAAAAGAGAGAAAATGAAACAGGTTTTGCTTTGTCCAGATTTGCTGATCCACGTGGATGTTTAGCTTGGGAGAAAAGCTGTCATTTTGTTACAGCTTTGTCTTACTTGCTTACAGATGCAGTGGGAGGCAGTCCTACCACCCAGCCCAAGGCCCAAAATTGGTTGCCTAACTTTGAATCAGACTGTGTGCTCTCTGCCGTCAGTGGAGAGAGAGGAGCTCCTCTGATGGCTGATTCAGAGCACCTAAACTAGATCTACTCTGCATCACCCTCCAGAGCAGCCTGTCCCCATGAGCCATTGGGTAGATGCCCAAAGCATAGCTGTGTTAATATTCTCCATGATGTCCCCCATGGTTATGTCCCTCTGGACACTGAGAGGGTTGGTGTTCCGCCATTGCAGGACATGAATCTGTGGTCAGCACTGGTCAACAATGGATTTACAAAATGCTACTGGCAGAGAGTAGAACTGGTTTTGATTTTATTTATTTTATTTGAAGTTCGATGGCAAGGATATTATGCTTGGGTCTGCAAGAAATGTTGATGAGCGGCCTAAAATGTTTTAGGGATTGTCATAGCCAAGTTCCCTTCATGGAACAGTGTCCTTCCGGACAGATGCCTTTTTCTTTTGATAATGCCTCTTAAATCATGTGAGGACAAATTTGCATTTTCTTAGGCAGTTCTGGGATTGTAGAGGGATCTTAAGCAGCAGTTCTTTTTGATAACACCATTCTTGCACGTGTTAGCTTCTAGCTATAAGGT